>NC_134145.1:42577500-44977500 GCF_033958435.1 Carettochelys insculpta | reverse complement strand
TGGCTGCTGCTGCTGCAGCTGGGGGTCCGTGCTGCATATACAGGGTCTGCAACTAGTTGTTGGCTCTGTGTATCTTGCACTGTTTAATGAAAGTGTGTCTGGGAGGGGCCCTTTAAGGGAGCGACTTGCTGTTGAGTCCGCCCCGTGACCCTGTCTGCAGCTGTGCCTGGCTCCCTTATTTCGATGTGTGCTACTTTGGCGTGTAGACGTTCCCTCGCTGTGCCTATTTCGATGTTGGGCTGAGCAACGTCGAAGTTGAACATCGACGTTGCCAGCCCTGGAGGACGTGTAGACGTTATTCATCAAAATAGTCTATTTCGATGTCGCAACATCGAAATAAGCTATTTCGAAGTTGGGTGCACGTGTAGACGTAGCCAAAAGAAGCAGTCCTGTAGCACTTTAAAGACTAACAAAATGATTTATTAGTTGATGAGCTTTCGTGAGACAGGCCCACTTCTTCAGATCTGGGAATTCATAATTTCCAGATCTGAAGTAGTAGGTCTGTCCCATGAAAGCTCATTACCTAATAAGATATTTTGTATGTCTTTAAAGTGCTTCAGGGCTGTTTTTTTGTTTTGTGAAGATAGAGACTAACATAGCTATCACTCTGACACCTTACATTAGGAAAGCTCTTCAATATTAATCAACATAAATAAAATCAGAGTAATAAGTGACTATACTAATCAGTGAAAATATTTACTACCCATCATTGTAACTTCCGTACAAAGTGCCGCCTTGGAAATACTCCTATATTTTAAAAAAAAAAATTAGTGCTTAGTGATGTATACTGGGAAATTCTGTGCACTAAAATTATTTTGAGCAATAAATATTTAATGAACTGACATTTGTATTAATTCTTTTCCAGGCAAATTACTTTTAAAGTTTTTCTTGATTTGTTACTATATTTTTTTCCCTAAAGGACAAAAGTAGTAAGGGGCAAAAGTTACACTGAGATTTTCTTTTTGTTTGCTTGCTTTGACTTGTTTGTTTAGAGTGATTTTGGAGGGTTTCTTAATCAGTTAGTGGATTCAGGGTGTTTTTCTTCTTTGTTTTGTTTTTCTGTTGTTGGTGCATGTACCATGATTCTGTCAGTTCAGTATTCTTTGGCAGGTTTAAAACAAACAAAATGAAGTGCTTCTTCACACAATGCAGAGTCAACTTGTGGAACTCCTCGCCAGAGGATGTTGTGAAGTCCAAGACCATAACAGGGTTCAAAAGAGAGCTAGATGAATTCCTGTAGGATAAGTCCATCAATGCTTATTAGCCATCCTCCATCCTCTCTAGCCCATGTTTGTCAGAATGTGGGAACGGGCGACAAGTGATGGATCACTTGGGCTATGTCTACACTGGCCCCCAAGTTCGAAGGGGCATGGTAATCAGGGTGATGGGAGATTACTAATGAAGTGCTGCAATGAATATGTAGCACTTCATTTGGCAAATTCTCCCCCCCGGCAACTTTAAAGTGACGGCATGTCATGTAGTAGTGGGCACTTCGAAGTGCCTGCGGCTACACGGCATGCTGGCACTTCAAAGTTTGACACGCTGAAGTTGCTGCGGAGAGAATTTGCCTAATGAAGTGCTGCATATTCACCAAAGCACTTCATTTGTAATCTCCCATCACCCTGATTCACGTGTCCCCTTTGAAGTTGGGAGCAAGTGTAGACATAGCCTTGATCATTATCTCAGAGAAGTAACCCTGTTGGTCTGTATCTTCACAAAACAAAAAAGCAGTCCTGTAGCACTTTAAAGACTAACAAAGTAATTTACTAGGTGATGAGCTTTTGTGGGACAGAACCACTTCTTCTGATCTGGAAAATTCTGATTCTGACACTGTTGGAGGACAGGCTACTAGGTTAGATGGAGCTTTGGTCTTACCCAGTCTGGCAATTCTTTTGTGTCTCTTTTTATTTAAAAAAAAAAAAGATGCAAAACTGAGTCTATGAACTGTGTAAGCAGTCCTTATCATTAGCCAAAGGGATTTTTACAGCCTGTATTGATTTACTCATGTAAATCTGCATTCACCTAATCCTCATCTACAAGCTCTGGGAACCCATGTAAAATTGATCCTTTTTCCCTTCATAAAAACACTATATCTAAATTTTTTGTGAGAAGAAATTGATGACTAGGCAACATTTGCTGAGAATCACGTCCTTTAACACAACTGCAGGCTAGTGGTGCTTGGTTTGTTTGGGGAATATCTTATACGCATATGTCATCATCGTTCTTTCATGGAGCTTAACCCTCAGTCCCTACATTTGCTTCCTGTGATTTTGGCACGACTGGGGACTGCAGTCCCAGCCTATTGTGCTCTACTCTGTCTCTATTTGGGCTTAAGGTGTTTACAGACTGCCCCTAATTTTTTCTCCCACAGTTCAGGTAGTCATGGCAGGTTGCAGGCATAGCAACAACATTAAGGCTGGGTCTATGCTAGAGAGTTTTGTCGATAGAAGGGCCCTTCTGTCGACATAACTCAGGGAGCATCTACCCACTTGAAGCATTCTGTCGACAGAGTCGCAACAGAACTCTGCATTTTCTTCAACAGCATTATCCCTCAAAAAGTTGAATAGTAACAGAGAGAAAGCTGTGCTAGTCTATGTACTATCAAAACAAAAAAGCAGCCCAGTCGCACTTTAAAGACTAACAAAATACTTTCGTAGATGATGAGCGTTCGTGGGACAGACCCACTTCTTCAGACCATAGCCATACCAGAATAGACTCAATATTTAAGGCACAGGCCCAACTCAAACTACTGCAATGCATTATTAAAGATCTACAACCTATCCTTCATCAGGATGCCACACTCCAGAAGACCCTAGGTGACAGGCCTGTTCTCTCCTACAGACAACCTCCCAACCTTATGAGGATTCTTACCTACAACCACAGTCTATACCGCAGGAACACCAGTCCTGGAACTTTCCCTTGCAACAAAGCTTGTTTCCAGCTTTATCCACATATCTATTTTGAAGATATCATCACTGGACCTAACCAGGTTATTCACAAAATCACAGGCACATTCTCATGTTCCTCAGCTAACATCATATATGCCATCATGTGCCAACAATGCCCAGATGGTTTGTATATTAGACAGACTTCAACCTCTCTTAGACAAAGATTTAATGGGCATAAAACAGACATAAAAACACTCCTAATTCACAGACCGGTCAGCCATCACTTTCATGGAGTGGGCCATTCTGTCAATGACCTGAAAGTCTGTGTTTTACTGAAAAGGAACTTAAACAGCTGTTTGGAAGGAGAGGCTAACTCTCTTTTATATTCAAATTCGACACACTAACACGTGGTTTGAACCGGGATGGCAATTTTCTGCGTCGTTATAGGGGCTTTTTTACATACTTTGCTTTATCGAATTCTTGACTCCCCCGCCACCCCTTCTGCCCCTCTACTCTCTGATTTGATTACCTTTATCATGGTTTTCTGATTTGTCATCCCTGATTACTATTTTTGGTTCTCTGTGCCTTAAATATTGAGTCTGGTCTGGTCTGGCTATGGTCTGAAGAAGTGGGTCTGTCCCACAAAAGCTCATCACCTAATAAATTATTTTGTTCATCATAATGTTGAGACATAACAACCTCTCGACAGAGTACTATCAACAGATGTGCAGCGTAGCCACTTCTGTTGACAGAGAGGGCTTCCAGTTGCCAGGTAGCCCTTGTTGCAGAGCCGCCATTCCACTTTTGGGCACCAGAGGGCAGAGCAGCCTGGCAGTTCTCTGTCGACAGAGCAAGTTGTGTGTAGATGCAACCTGCCAACAGATGCTTCTAGTGCAGACATAGCCTAAATGTTTTTCTTAGCTTGTCACTCAAATCATACTGTTCTCAGTGGTGTCGGATGGCAGAACAAGGAGCAATGGTCTGAAGTTACAGAGGGACAGTTGTAGGTTGGATATTAGAAAAACAAGTTCAGCAGAAGGGTGGTGAAGTACTGGAATAAGTGGTATAGAGACTCTAAAAGAATTCCACAGAGACTTTAACAATCTGGACCCCACCATCAACTTATGCCTCAACTACTCCATGCGAGAGATACATTTCCTGGCCACTACAATACAAATCAAGGATGGCCCGATCAGTACCACACTGTACCAGATACCCACTGACCACTATACTTACCTACACGCTTCTAGCTTCCATCCTGCACACACAACTAGATCCATTGCTCACAGTCAAGCCCTGAGGTGCAATTGCATGTGCTCTGATCCAACTGACAGAGACTGAAAACTACAAGATCTCTACCAAATATTCATAAACCTGGATTACCCACCAGGAGAAATAAAAAAACAAATTGACAGGGCCAGACGAATACCCAGAGACCAGCTACTCCAAGACAGTCCCAAAATACCACTGGTCATTACTTACAGCCCCCAACTCAAATCACTGCAACACATTATTAAAGACCTACAACCTATATTTAATTAGGATGCCACACTCCAGAAAGCCCTAGGTGACAGGCCTGTTCTGTCCTACAGACAACCTCCCAACCTTATGAGGAGTCTCACCAATAACCACAGACAATACCACAAGAATACCAATCCCGGAACTTTTCCTTGCAACAAGGCCCCTTGCCAACTTTGTCCACATATCTATTCTGGAGATACCATCACTGGACCTAACCAGGTTATCCACAGGATCACGGGCACATTCTCATGTTCCTCAACTAACATCATATATGCCATCATGTGCCAACAATGCCCAGATGGTTTGTATATTGGACAGACTTCAAGCTCTCTTAGACAAAGATTTAATGGGCATAAACAGACATAAAAACACTCCTAATTCACAGACCGGTCAGCCATCACTTTCATGGAGTGGGCCATTCTGTCAATGACCTGAATGTCTGTGTTTTACTGAAAAGGAACTTAAACAGCCGTTTGGAAAGAGAAGCTGTTGAACTCTCTCATATATTCTAATTCGACACACTAGCACATTGTTTGAACCGGGATGGCAATTTTCTGTGTCATTACAGGGGCTCTATTACATACTTTGCTTTATCTAATTCTTGACCTCCCCCCACCTTCTGCCCCTCTGATCTCTGATTTGATCACCTTGATGATAATTTTTCTGATTTGTCAACCTTGACTACTATTTTTGGTTCTCTGTGCCTTAAATATGGAGTCTGTTCTGGTAAGGCTATGATCTGAAGAAGTGGGTCTGTGCCACAAAAGCTCAACACCTAATAAATTATTTTGTTAGTCTTTAAAGTGCTACTGGACTGCTTTTTTGTTTTGCCTAGAGAGGTGGTGGATTCTCCATCCCTTGAGGTTTTTAAGTCCTGGCTTGACAAGGTCCTGGGCTGGGAAGACTTAGTTGGGGTTGATCCTGCTTGAAGCAGGGAGCTGGGCTAGATGACCTCCTGAGATCCCTTCCAGTCCTATGATTCTATGACATTCTCCCAACAGAATAATAACTTCACCACCTATAGAAGCATTAGAATACAATGAAGGAATCATCATTTGAACAGCTGTTTGAACATTCCCATAGGCCCCTTCAAGGTCACATTTTGTTTGCCAACTTTCTAATTGCAGAAAACCAAACACCCTTGCCCCATGCTCTGCCCCAAAGCCCCACTTCTGCACTGCCCCTTTTCCAAGGCTGTGCCGCTGCTCACTCTTTTCCCCATCCCTCCATCGTTTGCTCTCCCCAACCCTCACGCTCTCACTCATTTCACTGGACTGCAGCAGGGGGCTGTGGTGTGAGAGGAAATTAGGGCTCCAGCTGGGGGTGTGGACTCTGAGGTGGGACCAGGCATGAGGGCTTTGGAATGCCAGATGGGGCTCTGGGAAATAGTGGAATGGATAATTCTGCTTTGATTTGCATTCGTGTAACTGGAACTAGAAAACAACCACTATCTCCATATAATAACCAGTAACAACTACTTAGTAACATAGGAAGCAGCAGTGGAAGAACAGTAAAGGTATATAAAAGGAAACTAAATACTGTAATAGGAAATACTGGGTCCAAATCCTGTTCTCAGTTATACTGATGTAAATGCCTAAGCTGGAAATTCCTTTATGCACCCTCAATTTTGCTGGTATAAATACTAGTAGACACAGTTTTGCACCTACGACTAATTGCGCGTGTGATTTAAATCATTTAGTCGTGTATATTTCTGTTATGCAGCGAAATCAAAAAAGCTGGCTAAAAAAAGGAGACATTTTTGTTTACAAAAAAGTTTCTACTTTTTCAACCAGCTCTATGAGTCAGGTATTTAAATGTCTACATGGCCTAAATGGCACCCACAATTAATTTTGAGTGCAAAATTGCACTTGCAATTACTTGGGCCTGCACAGAGTAGGAAGGGGTGCTGAAACAATTTTTATAGAGGGAGTGAACCAAATTGTAACCTGCCATGTAATGCCAGGAGTGTGGCAGCACCGTTCATGGTTCTAGTTTCAGCACTTATGAAAGTACATCAACATAGCAAAGAAAAACCCATGACTGGTGCATGCCAGGTGACTCAGGCTCATGGAACTCAGGCTCTAGGACTCTGCAAAGTGAGATGGCCCCACAGCACAGGCTCCAGCTCAGATCTGGAGATCTACTCAGCAATGAATCAGCCTCACAACCTGAGCCCCACAGGCTCACCACATAATGAAGTTTCAGTAATAGAGGAAATGTTACAAAATCTGCCTCCCCAGATCTCAAGCAACTTTATTGACTTTTAAGTGAAACAGAATTGCTTCTGAAGACCCTAGATGTTGCATAGCACTCTTAATGGCCCATGTCTAGGGTCAAATCCAAAGTACATTGAACAAATCTTTCCATTAGCTTGGAAGGACTTTGATTCCAGCCCCTAACACTCCTAGATGATCCTCCTCTAATATGCCAAGGGTCCAGTTTATATCATAAGGTGAAATGATGCATATTACATAGCATGTTCTATTGAAATTTTTACTGTTCATGTCACCTTGATATCTGTGTGCCTTGCACATGTGAATTATAGATGACCAACATTTTCCGTACATGGCAATAGTATGGATGTGTCAAATGTTTGATGCAGAAGCAAATATTTTATATCAGCTGTTTTCAAAAAATGTGTGTTGTTTCCAGAAAAAGATAAAAAAGGTTCATAAGGGAAATACAAACTGTTGGTTAACTATAGCGATATCAAACTGTCTTGTTAGGCTGACTGCACTAAAAGCAATCATTATTCAGAACTTGTACAACTTAAAATTAGTGGCATGTAAATTAATGTGCATGGCCATTGGTGACAGGAAAAGTTGCCCTGGAGCTGTAAATGTCAGTTTACAATTCCAGAACCAATGACAGAGAAACATATTTTATTTACCAAAGCTGATCTATAACTACAGAAAATCCGACACATCTGTTACAAAGCTGACAAAGAGGGGAAGTCCCATGCAGGGATGGACATCGGTTTTATAGGTCCATTAGGAAACTGACTCCAAGAACCAGCAGGTGTTATTGAAAACAAACTACTTGTGGTAAAAATCTGCTGGTGGGGGTTGTTTACTGAAATGAAAGGTTTATTCTGCAGGGCAGTATTTAAAATTCTCAGATAAGTGCAAACTGTAAAAGATACAGCACGTAATAAAAGACATGGTAGGAAGCAGCAGAACAATTTATAGTCCCAAATTGCACCAGCTAATTTACAGTAATAGTAAGGCTTCATATATAAGTTACAGAGGATTCCCAGCTACTGTCTACTTAAGCAATAAGAAAAGGTTTATTCCATTTGCTCCAGTTAAAATTCCTACAAGTTCCAGTTTTCTTTTAGAAGAAATAAGATCTATTTCAACATTATTTTACAAATAAGGCAAACAAAGCAAATTAAGACTTCAAAATATGGCCTTTCAATGATTCTTACTTTGCGCCACAGACAAAATGATTCCTGGCACATGTCCATTTCATATCAGTTGCACTGTTCTACTGACACCATCATATGCCCACAAGTACTTGAATACCAAAGGAAACACACTTCCTGACAAACTTAAAAATTGTTAAATAGAAACAGTAGGCTCCAGTTTCTGTAATTTTGCAGCTGAAAATGCAGCATCAGGAAGAAGATGAGGTTACTGAAAAGTATCAGTTCATTAAAATACCACATACTAAAGGAAAACATTAAGCTCACCAATGTAGGGCTAGCCAAACTCTAGCAAAAGTTTTATTCAACAGATAAATTCTGAGAACGTGCTTCTGACAGGCAGAACCCTTAACCTATTTACTGCAACTGCTGCTTTAAGTAAATATTATTCATAATTTGTCACTGCAAATTGATTAATTTAGTCACATTTCTGCATCTTTTCCCTAATTAGAAAACTCCTGTAGCCACACAGCAGTCTCAAGATGGCTATCCAAACTCATTTCCACTGTGAATATTCATGTGAAAATATATATATATTTACAAATATCCACTTGAACAGATGTATACAAAACACAAACACCTAGTGAGAAGAATGAATCCTAGCAAGGTTTACGATACGCACACAGAACTAATCCTAAATCCACCCTGAATTTTCATTACAGCTCACTCATATGCAGCTATGATCCATTATATCCAGTTTCACATAGAGGGTCCGGGCTAGTCTCATCTACAGAGGCAACACCAAGTCATGCTAGCTACGTCTACACTGGGATGCTACATTGACATAGCTTATTTCGATGTAGTGAAATTGAAATAAGCTATTTCGATGAATAGCGTCCACACATCCTCCAGGGCTGGTGCCGTTGACGTTCAACGTCGACGTTGGACAGCACTACATTGAAATAGGCGCTGCAGGGGAGCAGCTACACACAAAAGCGGCCCAAATCGAAATAAGGGTGCCAGGAACAGCTGCAGACAGGGTCACAGGGTGGATTAGCACTTCCGGGGAAACAGCTAGCCGCTCCCTTAAAGGGCCCCTCCCAGATACACACAGCCTGCACAGCACGCGGTCTGCAGAGTCACAAGCATGCACAACCCGTGAAGCACGACGGACCCCCAGCAGCAGCAGCAGCAGCCACCAGAGGCCCACACACCCGCCCCTGGAGGACCAGTGGCTGCCCTGCTCAGTGCCATGCAGGAGGCAGCTGACCATCTTTTATTTGAGGAAGATGAGCTGCCCCCAGAGGATGAGGAAGCAGCCCCAGACCTTGCTGCCCTCCCAGTCCCTCCCCCACCCCGCTGCACACGCCGCTGGCTGTGGAGATACCCCACGAGCATGGACTGGTGGGAGCGGCTGGTGCTCGGCGAGTGGGACAACGACCGCTGGCTCCGGAACTTCTGGATGAGCCAGCAGACATTCCTGGAGCTCTACCAGTGGCTCACTCTTGCCTTACGGCACCAGGACACCCCCATGCAACGTGCCCTCATTGTAGAGAAATGGGTTGGCATCACTGTCTGGAAGCTGGCCACTCCAGACAGCTACCAATCCATAGGGCAGCAGTTCGGCGTGGGCAAGGCCACTGTTGGGGCTGTCCTCATAGAGATAAGAGGACCCAGGGGGACCCTGGGGTGGGGGAGCCCTGGGGAGAGGGCCAGACACACCCTGCACAGCCCTCACCGGTGCTCTCTCAGGTCCTTCCCCTGCAGGTCGTCCACACAATCAATGCCCTACTCCTCCACAGGCTCGTGTGGCTTGGGGACACACATGCTGCCATCGCAGGGTTTGCCAGCCTGGGCTTCCCAAATTGCTTTGGGGCTCTGGAAGGGACCCATATCCCCATCCGTGCCCCGGAGTACCGCGGAGGATGCTTCCTCAATAGGAAGGGATACCATTCAGTGGTCCTCCAGGCCTTGGTGGACAGCCGGGGCCACCTCTTGAACATTTATGTTCGCTGGCCTGGCAGCACCCACGATGTGCGGGTGTTCAGAAATTCGGGCCTGTGCCGCTGGCTGGAGGCGGGGACCTACATCCCCCAGCGGGAGATCCCTGTGGGGGACACCACCATGCCCCTCTGCCTCGTCGCAGACGCAGTGTACCCCCTCCAGCCCTGGCTCATGCACCCCTACATGGGCCATGTCACAGCCAGCCAGGAGCGGTTCAACACGCGCTTGAACCATGAGCGCCAAGTGGTCGAGCGCACTTTCGGCCGCCTCAAAGGGCGCTGGAGGTGTCTCCTCACCCACCTGGATGCAGGGCTCACCAACATGCCCCAGGTTGTGGGCGCGTGCAGCACACTCCACAACCTGGTGGAGAGCAAGGGAGAGGCCTTCTTCCAGGGTTGGGCTGTGGAGGCTGGCAGGGCCGACGTCCAGCCACCCGCTGCCCCCAGTTGCCAGGTCGACCCTGAGCGGATCCAGGTCCGGGAGGCCCTGCGGGCCCATTTTGAACAGGCTCTGGGGTAAAAGCTGGCAGGGCCAGCTGCGGGTGAGCCACACACTGCACCCCCCACATCCTCCACAACACTCCCTGCCCCCACACCCACACCACAGACAACCCGAGAGCACCCCCCCCCACTTCTGTGCAATAAATGGAATTTTTTTTAAACAAAACCATGCAACCTGTATTAATTATTAATAGAAGAAGGGGGAAACTGTGTACATGGGGGGGCAGGTACAAAACAGGAGTAGAACAAAAACTATTTACAAAGAGGGGGGGAATAAGTCCAAAGGAGGGGGCCTTGGGGGGCAACGTCCTTGGCCAGGCACCCCTATTTTCCTGTGCCTGGTGTTGGGGGGTGTGACCCACGTCTTGGCCGGAGGCCCGGTCGAGGCTGCGTGGGGGCCAGGAGAACTGGCAGACAGGGCTGGGCGGAGTCCGGAGGCCCATGGTGCCCCTCGGTGGCAGGCCCCAGGACAGCTGATGGTGGAGGGACGGCAGACGGAGTGGCGGGGGGAGTGGCGGGCGGAGTGGTGGGCAAAGCGGCGGGGGGGCCAAGTGCTGCGCGATGGCATGGAAGGTGCGCATGAAGGCCCCTCAAGCCTCCTGGCACCAGGCCAGCGTTCGCTCCTGGGGATGGAGCTGCCACTCCTCCTCTTGCAGGCGCCGCTTGGACACCTCCCACTGACGCCAGAGGGCGGCGAGCAGCTCGGGGTCCGTGGATGCCCGCGGATGGCTCCGCCTCTGTCAGGCTCATCCTGGGGCTGGTCCGTGCTCCACCGAGGGGCTGGCCTGGTGGGCTGTCTGGGACCACTGATGCCGTGCCGGTGCTCTCCGGGCCCTCCGATGGTGCAGCTGTGGAACAGAGGGGGGAAGAAGAGTGGAGACAGCCATTAGTATGGGCCCTGACCTGTGGCCCTTGTCCCCCCACCCCTCTACTGCTGGTTCCCCATCCCCGTCCCCCGGAGATGCTGCTGCTGATGATGATGGGTGTCCAACCCCCCCCCATGGGGAACCCTAGGTTCCGCTCCCCGCATCCCCAGGGATGCGGCATGGCGCTGTCCTGCTGGGGGGCAGGGGCTGATGGACTCTTCTGAGGGACATGCCACTTCTGTCCTCAGGGCCACGGTCATCTGGGTGTGTGGAGGGCCCTGGTCATGTCTCTTGTCCCCGCCCCTTAACCCTGGGGGTGTGCACCGGGGGGGTACATATCTGATGGTCCACTCCCACGGTCGGGGGACACCCATCGGGCGGACGCCCTGCTGGAGCTGCGGGAGGGGAGGGCGATTTGGAGCCCCCCGTCACTGGAGGACTCCTCCTCCTCCTCCGGTGTCCCAGGGGTGGGCTCCTGGGGGGGGCCCTGGGGTGCACGGCTGGCGTCCGGGGCGGACTCCATCTCCGGGGCCTCCTGGGGCTCATCGCCTGAGATGGCAAGGGTGGCTGGGGGGGAGGAGGTGTACCAGGGGCCCAGGATGGCCCTGAGCTCCCTGTAAAAGGCGCAAGCGGCGGAGGGCGGCACCAGATCGGCTGGCTGTGTCCCGGGCCTGGGCGTAACGCTGCCGCAGCTCCTTTACCTTACTCCTGATGTGGTCAGGACTGCGGGCAGGGTGACCCCAAGCAGCCAGGCCCTCGGCCAGCCGAGTGAACGCATCCGCATTCCACCTCTTGCTCTCCATTACCTGGAGTGCCTCCTCCTCACCCCAGAGCCCCAGCAGGTCCCGGATCTTGGCCTCTGTCCAGGAGGGGCCCCCCCGTCTCTTCCCCCACTGGCTGGCAGGCTGGGAGCCCTGGGTCCCCTTGGGGGGGTGCCCTGTGGGCACTTGGGGGGCTGGCTGGATGTCATGGGTGCAGGGTGGTGGGTTGGGGCTCTGGGAGGACCTGCAGGCTGTGCATGTGGCTGTGCTGCTGCCTGCACGCGCTCTCAGCTTGCTGCACAGGAACTCAGCGGGCAGGGAGCTTTAAGGGGCTGCTGCACGCAGTAACCATAGAGCTCAGGGGCTGGAGAGAGCGTCTCTCAACCCCTCAGCTGATGGCCGCCATGGAGGACCCCGCTATTTCAATGTTGTGGGATGCGGATCGTCTACACGTGCCTTACTTCGACGTTCAACATCAAAGTAGGGCGCTATTCCCATCTCCTGATAAGGATTGTGACTTCGACGTCTTGACGCTTTATGTTGATTTCAACTTCGAAATAGCGCTCGGCACGTGTAGACACGGCGGGCGCTATTTCGAAGTTGGCACGGCTATTTCGAAATAGCCAGCTAGTGTAGACACAGCTGCTATGACACTTTTGTAGAGCATTATGGTCCCTCACAACATGGCAGATTTGACACACCTCCCCGCACCATGTTTGGCCTGACACTTGAACTTACCCATACACTTATCAAAAAATAAATAAATAAAAAGGCAGGAAACCAGAGGCCAGAACAACAACTCCCTAGGAGACCTGACAGTATATTTGGCTGGTTTTATTTCACTTTAATGAAACGGACATCGTTAATAGAACAGATTATTATTATCTGTAGCTCCACTGGCCAGATTCAGGTGCCCGTTTTGTGATCCTGTAGGAGATTAATCCTTTTTTCACCCCTGTACAGTTTATAGGCTGCGCTTGTCTGCCAGCACTGTCACTATCAGAAGATCTGAGAGTTTTAAATACGTAACAGTTACTGGACTATTATGATAGTTATATTTGTATATAAACCCCAGCTGCACTCTGCACTACTGACTAATACTTTATGGCAACAGTGCAAAAAATGCTAAAGGTGTTTGTCAGCTCTACTGTCAGGAAAGTCAAAAGGAGACGGGTAGGTGAAGAAAGATTATAACATTAGACACAGAAGAAGAAAGATTAACTTATGAGAGCTGTAGGAGCAGAAAGATAAGTGAAAAGCAGGAGGACTTGAAGGCTCAAAGGAATTGGCAAAGGGTGACAATGCTTTTCACCTCTAGATCACTGGCTCATATCCAGCCCACATCATTAGTGACTGACTGTTCATTACCATCAGATGGAGTTTTGGAGACGTCTGTAAGAACAAGTTAGTGATGTCAGTCTAGTTTTCATGAACAAACATTCATATCACAACCAATACACGACTGTCTTAGGAGAAGGAACAGAGCCATGGAAATTCCAATGTCCCCTGAGAAACCGAGACAAAGAGGTCAACCAGCCTCAGGTGAGGCAGACCAAGGAAATAGCCAATGTGCAAATATACCAACAAGTAAAGTAGGTGGCTCCAAAGCTCCATGGAAGAAGAGATTCTGTGCAATGGGTAAAATCAATCCAGATTAGGGGATAAAACATAATAAAACCTGAAACAATGCTGAGCTGGGTTGGATACTGGGTCACGTTAGCATTATGCACACTTGTATTTAAAAACATATTAATAAAGTCCACAGGGAAGCCACCACTGCAGGTAGTACATGGCACCTGCTGTGAGATGGAACAGTTCAGTTATTGGGAATACAACAGCTCTCAGAGCACAACTTCTTTTCCCAAACTGACTGGCTGTCTTCTGTCACCAGAAGATACCACTGACACCACTGTCTCACTGTGCGCTGGTCTACTCAGATCTTCAGACTTTTACAATAAAAATAATTTGTTCCAATTTAGAATAAAATATATGTTTTATTTAATGAATAAACACTGCAAGTACAGGGCAATGGGAGCTGGATCATTACTATTGTTTTCCATATTTTTTATCAGACACCATGTCAAAGCTTCTGATGCCTCAAGGAAAACTTTGAAAAATATTTATTTAGAAACAGGCCTATACTTACCTATTTTGTGCATTTCTTGTACTTTGTTCTTGAATACTATGCGCTTTCACATTAAAAAAAAAGAATGCTTATTTCTTGGCAGAAGAATTGCAAAAGAAAATAAATAGGTCAAGTTGTCAGGGGGGTAAACTCCACTGACTGAAGGGAAATTTCAACACTAGAAAGCCAAGTGGGTTATTCTTTTGTGTGTTTCTCCATCCTGATGTGACAAACATTATACAAGGAAATTGGGAAGAGAGGACGGGTTCTACTTTTGCTTTAGAAAAATCAGGACTACCAAATCCAGGCTCTTCTCCTTTTGCTAGATAACCTTTGTGGGGCTGGAAGTCTGAAACAGAATGGTGATCTGACAGTAGATTAAAAGCTGGCCTACGACATTCCTTTCTATTTTGCGAAAGAGAAGGGGACAGTGAAACTTTCACAAAATGCATTTTAATCTGTCATTTAGCAGGTCTTAGCAAAAAAAAGGTTATATTGGTTATAAAGAGGGAATAAAAGGCACAATACCTTATTTTTCTTTCTATTTTGTCTGTTAGAGTTGATGTCAATATATGCAGCTCTCGTTCAAGCAGTCCTGGTGCATTAATATTGACTCTTGAGCATAATGATGATAATTCCAAGCCTGTTTTATCTGAGGCCAATATGTTATCTCACACTTCTGTATACCTAAGAGGCCCCGTTCAGAAGCGACACATAAGGATAAAGTACATGCTACCAGTGGACATTTCACAGAGTGAGAGATGGTCCCTGCCATGAAAAAGCTTTCAACAAATTAAATCTGACAGAGGCACCATTACAGTTCTGTATTCCCCCTGTGAAGCTGTCGTGGTGAGTACTCATCTCTCATGAGTAGCCCATCAGCTGGTGCGTATTTGTACTCTCTCTGCTTGCGTAGCCTCTTGCTGGCTATTTCCCTCATCAGATGGGTCTTCAGTGGCCTAAATAGATGAAGAAACCACACCTGGGGTAATGCAATCCAACAAATAGTTGGCCTTCTCCAGGGCCTTCAGCATCACTTCTGAGCCTATTTAGACTCTAAACCTCTTCTTGGGCTTCAAAACATGTTCTCTTCTCAGGGCTTTGGCCACTTCACCAGAGGCCAGTGGGGGAACCAAGGCTCACCCTTATTCCAAGTCCCAGCCAAGGGACCCTCCAAATCGCCACCACATTTTGCTTACCTTGTTTGTTGCTATTGCTGCATTACCTAGGCTGCTTCCTACTCTGTCCCACCACCTTCTTGGGTTCACTGTCTGAGCAGAGTCTCTGTCAGGCTTCTTTGCCTGAACAGCTTCTGACTATAACTGCTCCCTCAATACTCTGCGTTCTCTCTCCCATGCCTCTGGAGATGGAAAGCATCACAATCCTATCTCTGCCTGAAAAAAGAGTTTCTCCCCAGTCTCTTTACCTGTGGAGTTTCACAGCTTTCCAGTCCCTCTTCCCCCATCTGGTGCCAGCCACAAACTGCCCTACTCAAACCCTATATAGACCCCCTTTTCACTGAGCCTGCTGGGACCTGTTTGTCTGTTTTCCTGCAGTTTTTCTAGGCAGATCTGAAGACTCCATATTCAACCACTTCTCTTCCTGAGGCAGAGTGTGGTGAGCCCACAGAGCCTCCAGCAGGGGAACTCAAAGGTTCACACACACACACACACACACACACACACACACACACACACTCCCTATCACAGGGCCCTAGGACAAAATTTGTCACAACTTTCCCCTCATCACTTATCATCTCACCTGCTTGTTTGGAGTTCTGCCCTTTGCTTTGCCCATACACTTGGCTGCTTTGGGAAGGACTGTTATTCAATATTAAATGTGGGTCTTTATCCCCTCCTGGGAGCTTTTTAAAAAGTTCTCTGTCTATGGAGCTCTTTAAATTTCAAAGCCATTTGTCCTTTTTAAATGTGTGCCGTAGTCTAGAGGCATAGCTAGAAGTATCAGGTTTGAAATACACAGACTCCTTGGCATCAGAGATTTACATTTTAGCAAGATTGATTCCATACTTTGGAAAGTGGATGAACTGAGTACCAGCTGGCTGCCATCACCATCACAGAGGTGACTGTACTGCAGTGGTCCTAAAAGCTTATGAAGTGCTTAGGGCTTCTTCAATGAAAATGTGCCAAATATTACAAATACACACACACACAAATCCAAAAAACAGAAATGTGTTTTCCCTTGTTTGGTGTATTCATCAACACCCAGAACAAAGAGGGAGTAAAAGGTAAGCTCTTAAAATGCACTGATGAGACATAGCTGGGAGATGTTACACATGCAATGGAAGATAAAGAGATAAAATTGATTGAATTATTATTTGACAAGCAGTATGTGATAAAGACTACAGCACAATACTCAAGGAGATTTTGTAAGGTTCCAGGAGCACAGGGTAGAAAGAAATGGTCTGTGTTCTCAAGAAAGAGTCCTCCAATAACCAGTACTTGGACTCATGCTTTTTACCATATTTATAATGGTTTTGGAAAAGAGGGTGAACAATGATGAACGGGGCTAAATTTACAGATGACACAAAATTACTCATCCTCATCAAGTACAAAACTGATTGCAAAGAGTTATACAAGAATCTCACAAAACTGGGTGACTGGGGAACAAAATGACAGATGAAATTTGGTAAGTGCAAAATAATTCAGATTGCAAATCATAATCCAAACTATACATAAAAATATTGGGGCCTACATTAGCTGTTACCACTCAAGAAGGAGATCTTGTCATCATGAAAAACAGTCTGAAAACATCTGCTCCTTGTTCAGCGGCTACCAAAAAAGCTAACAGAATGTTAGGTACCATTAACAAAGGACTAGCTCAGAAGACAGAAAATATCCATGTTACTAAATAAATTCGTGGAGTACCCACACCTTAAATACTGTGGCTGTGTCTAGACTAGCCCCCAACTTCGAAGGGGGCGTGGTAATAAGGGTGTGGGGAGATTACTAATGAAGTGCTGAGGTGCGTATGCAGCACTTTTTTAGGCTAAATCTCCCCCCATGGCAACTTCGGAGCATGAAACTTTGAGGTGCCGGCTTGCGTGTAGCCTTCGCTCCTTCCAAGCCCCTTTACTCCTGACCCACGGCTACATGCAAGCCGGCACTTGAAAGTTTCACACTTCAAAGTCAGTTTTCGTGGGGGAGATTTAGCCTAATGAAGTGCTGCATATGCACCGTAGCACTTCATTAGTATTCTCCCAACACCCTAATTACCATGCCCCCTTCGAAGTTGGGGCCTAGTCTAGTCACAGCCTGCGTGAAGTTGCAGTCACACCATCCCAAAAATGAAATAATTGGAAATGGTACAGAAAAGTGTAGCAAAAACAATTAGGGGCATGGGACTGCTTTCATAGGAGGAGAAATTAAAAAGTTGTCTCTTTTCATGTTAGACAAGAGACAAATGAAGTAGGATATGATAGAGATCTATACAAGTATGAATAGTGTGGAGAAAGTGAATAGGAAATATTATTTACCCCTTCATATAAACACAAGAACCAGGGTCTTTCTATTAAATAGGCAGTAGGTTAAATGTTAAATCTAATGTACAAAACACTTCTTCACACAACACACTGTCAACCTGTGGAACTCATTGCTGGGGATGTGACAAAGGCCAAAAATATATCTGGGCTCAAAAAAGAATTAGATAAATTCATGGAGGAGAGAGGTCCATCTATGGCTGTTAGATAAGATGGTCAGGGACAAAAACCAGTGATCTTGATGTCCCTAAATCTCTGATCGCCAGAAGCTGGGACTGGGTGACAAGGGATGGATCACTCAATGAATAATTGCCCAGTTCTGTTCATTCCCTCTGAATCATCTGTCCCTGGCCTCTGCTGGAAGCCAATGTGGACCACTAGTATAACCCAGTATTTGTCCTTAGCTTTAATATTGAATATTTAACTCCAACCTATAGTTAAGATACAGAATAAATCTGTGCTTGAGTCTTCCATTTCTCCTTTTAACCTCTCTAGGGCCTGAAATAATTTCAAAAGATAGCAAAAAATCTGAGACTAAAGTTTGCTTCTCACCAATGAGGAACAAATGTACTCTTATTAAATAGCCTAGACATATGAACATATACATTATGGAAATGTTATCTTGGGAACTGTTAACCCTAGCTCCATGGAAGCAGACAGAAAATGCCAAAAACAGGAACAGACACATTTGGCTACTCAGTTCTCCAAAGGCTTTTTATTCAAATGTGCCAAAGCATCTCTCATGTATGCTCTAGCTGTGCAAATTAAGGTTACATTTTGCTACCCTTACACACACTGAGCAGCAATTACCCCTGAAAATAAGTACAAGTAGGCTATTCATACAGGTAAATAGTGCTCCATGTGGGTAAGGATTGTAGAATAGGGACCTAGTGAGGTTCAGTGTATTTTAAAACTCCTGATCCATATCCAATTCCAGTAACATAAGGTAAAGAATGCACCAGATTGCTCCAGTGATTACATGAATTCTATATATGCATCATCTCCACTCCATTCGGCAAAAAGCATCCCAAAAGTAAATAAACTATATTTATTCATAGTCTAATCTACAATTTACTTATTTAAGTCATAACCCTTTGGCAGCTGTGTGATGTGCAGCAAACTATGTGATTATACCTCCAGGCTGTAAGTGGTTAAACAGTGTGGGTTTGATTGTCTTGTCCTACCTTATACTCTCCTGAGCTCCTTTGTTCCAGTAGCCACAAAGCTGCCACTGAAGCCTTTCATTAGAGTTCAGTCATTTGCTCAGTGTAATTCCAACAAATTGAGCCAAATGAACCATGTTCAGCCATCTGGAACATCTTCCTCCAGGTTTTGCTCCCTCAGGACCTATAGAATCAGTTTATTTCCCTGGCATGACAAGATCCAGAAACTTGCTACTGCAGCACCTCAGTTACAATTCCCAGCTTTGGGAGGAGTGTCAGGGATTCCACAGTACTCTAGTCAGCACAGCAGACACTTAATTTGTCCCTCACATATGATCACCAAATTACTATACAGTAAACTCTTTCATATCCAGCAGCCCGGGGACCAGGAGGTTGCCTGATATTCTAATATTCTGGACAATAGGAAGGTATACCTAGCAATGCACTAAAGAAAAACAATATTAGCTATTATGAAACAAACAAAAATGTATGCAGAGTACTTAATTTACCCACAGTAGTACTGCACACTGTAAACTTGTTCTGTATGTGCTGCATTTATTTGTATTTACTTTCACTACACGGTATTTATGGCAAACATGGTTAAAATGCCAGTTATTTGAGAGTTCTGAATAATAGAATGCTGGATATGAAAGAGTTTACTATACTTAGTGAGAATTCACTGATTAAATTTTAGGGTCCAAGGGGCATGCAGTCCAAGCTGATTTGAAGGATAGCCAGATTGCACAGGAAGGGAAGAAGAGGAGTTGATAAAGTGATCAGTCATTCTAGAAGCAGGACAGGGAAAAGTGCTCATACTTGCTTTTTAGTCCGAATCCTTTCCACCTTGCTCAGCAGCCTATTCCATTCTAGCAGTAGCAATAGCCCCTACGGAGTGCCCTTCCCAGAGGACAGAGGAGGCATCAGGGCAGATCTCAGTACATGTCTCCCAAGAACTGCACTTGAGAGGTGAGCAAAGAATGAAGGCCAATGGTAGCAATGCACTTTCCCTTTTCCCAGAGCAAGGAAGATTTGATGCTGACAGGCCACCCTCCTAGTTGATAGCTGTGTTTTGGAGCTGTGAGCTGGGTGGAAAGGGGGAAGAGAAGACCACTGGCTTTTGTCCAACCTTCAATCAGCCAGGGAGGCCAAGGATATCAAAAGGATGCACCACGTTCTCCCCATTACTCCAGCGTACCCTCTGCTGTCACATGTTACCAGGAAGATAGAAGATGGGACTTTGCATCTGAGAAAAGGGGGCAGGACTAGATGGCCACAGAGAAGCATCATGGCCCATGGTGAGAGCCTCTCCACCTCAGTCTGCAAGCGTTGCTCTCCAGGTTAGGAGCCTAACTAGGGCATGGAGCTGTTGCCAGACTACCTGTTCAAGTGCAGGGGAATTGGAATTTAGCCTAAACATACTGCATCGGTATGGTGCATACCACTTCTTAAAACCCCATGCAGCAAGCGAGCAAACTGAAACAAGATGTCAAATTAGCATGACCCCACCTAGCTAAAGAATAGTCTGTTGAGATAAACACACGTTACCCTCATGGCAGAACAAATGGAGTGGCTTTCTTGTTTGATGCTATCGACATCCCTGATTGAGCAGAGGTGATTCTCAAATGCCAAGCCACACAGCTGCTCACCCCTGCTCAGGAAACCCTGCAACTGCATGCATATATGAAAGCATAGTAGAGGATTTTTATAATCAAAGCTGTAGCATGGATAGACAACATGCTTAGGTCCTGTCTATCCTGTCAGGAATAAGTATGAAATAACCGTGTCAGAGAACAGCTGAATGTGGGGCTGGCTGGGGTGAGGAGAGGGAGGAATCACTCCATATCAAAACCCAGAGAAGTGGAAGAAATAGAGACTGGCTGAGGAGGAAAGCTCATTGTTCCAACCAACTATGAATTGAGAGCAACTGAGTGTATCTGTCACATCCTGATGGCCCAGCCATTACATAGGACAGCCCACAACAATGGTTCAAGAGAAACGTGGGATAGGCCAAGTCTGCTGTAAAGTGCAACTCCCACAGGGCGGTTTGCAGTACATTGGGTTCTCTATACAACCTGTTCCAGTGGCAATAGGTACTGTGGAATGGTGTCTCTGTGGTTTAGAATAACTGCTATCAAAAGAGCAAAAAGTCTCCATATTCAAGGAGAACAAAATTCCATACATTCAGGAAGAAAATTTCTATAGATCTGTCTTGTCTCTAGTGAAGTTCCTTCTTTAACTGACACAACCTAAAATGTGCTCTCATTTTATTCTGTCAAGGAGAATAAAAATGCCATGATGCATCCTAGGGCCCACTCCTGTTCCTATTGATGCTTTGGGAAGCTTTGCCATTGACTTCAGCAGGACCGGGGCCCTAAGCACGGAAGGTAAAATTCCACTTCAGCAGCAAAATGTTTTGTGACACATGGGCTACGTCTACACGTGAAGCCAACATCGAAATAGCTTATTTCAATGTAACAACATCGAAATAGGCTATTTCGATGAATAACGTCTAAACGTCCTCCAGGGCTGGCAACGTCGATGTTCAACTTTGACGTTGTGCAGCACCACATCGAAATAGGCGCCGCGAGGGAACGTCTACACGCCAAAGTAGCACACATCGAAATAGGGATGCCAGGCACAGCTGCAGACAGGGTCACAGGGCGGACTAGCGCTTCCGGGGCAACAGCTAGCCGCTCCCTTAAAGGGCCCCTCCCAGACACACACAGCCTGCACAGCACGCGGTCTGAGGAGCCATAGGCACACAGACCCCGGGCGACGCAAGCATGGACCCCCAGCAGCAGCAGCAGCCAGAGGTCCACCCAGCCCTCCCGGCAGGAGCAGGGCTTGCCCTGATCCATGCCATGCGGGAAGCAGCTGAGCACCTCCTTGCTACACCAGAGGAGGAGCTGCCCCCAGGGCAGCAGGGCTCAACCCCCAACCCTGCAGCACCCCGCCCCCACCCCCACCCCACACGCCGGCGGCTGTGGAGCTACCCCACCAGCACCGACTGGTGGGAGCGGCTGGTGCTTGAGGAGTGGGACGACGACCGCTGGCTCAGGAACTTCAGGATGAGCCGGCAGACATTTATGGAGCTGTGCCAGTGGCTCACCCCCGCACTCAGGCACCAGGACACCGCCATGCGGCGTGCCCTCACAGTGGAGAAACAGGTCGGCATCGCTATCTGGAAGCTGGCCACTCCAGACAGCTACCGATCCGTGGGACAGCAGTTTGGTGTCGGCAAGGCCACCGTCGGGGCTGTCCTCATGGAGGTAAGAGAACCCACGGGGGAAGGGCAGGGCAGGGGAGGGGGGCCCGGGCAGAGGAGGGCAGGGCAGGGCCGGGCCACGCACACCCCGCTCACCCCTCATTGGTGCTGTCCCATGTGCTTTCCCTGCAGGTTGTGTGTGCCATCAATGCCATGCTCCTGCACAGGCTCGTGAGGCTGGGGGACCCAGATGCCACCATCGCAGCCTTTGCCACCCTGGGCTTCCCCAATTGCTTCGGGGCTCTGGATGGGACTCACATCCCCATCCACGCCCCGCATCACAGTGGAGGACGCTACATCAATCGCAAGGGCTACCATTCTGCGGTCCTCCAGGCCTTGGTGGACAGCCAGGGCCGTTTCCAGGACATTTATGTGGGCTGGCCTGTGCCGCCGGCTGGAGGCGGGGACCTACATCCCCCAGCAGGAGATCCCTGTGGGGGACACCACCATGCCCCTCTGCGTCATCGCAGATGCGGCATACCCCCTCCGGCCCTGGCTCATGCACCCGTACATGGGCCATGTCTCCGCTAGCCAGGAGCTCTTCAACCAGCACCTGAGCCACGTGCGCCAGGCGGTGGAGCGCTCATTTGGCTGCCTGAGAGGACGCTGGAGATGTCTCCTGACCCGCCTGGATGCGGGCCCCAACAACATCCCCCTGATTGTGGGTGCCTGCTGCGCCCTGCACAATTTGGTGGAGAGCAAGGGGGAGGCCTTTTTCCAGGGCTGGGCTATGGAGGCCGGCAGGGCCGACGTGCAACCACCCGCTGCCCCCAGTCGGCAGGTGGACCCCGAAGGGACCCAGGTCCGGGAGGCCCTGCGGGCCCACTTCAATGATGAGGCCGCGGGGTGAACTCTGCCAGGACCCCCACTGCCCACCCCTTCCTCCACAACACTCCCTGCCCCAACGCCCACACCATGGAGCACCCAACCGCACCCCCCTCCCACTTTTCCTGGACAAATGACAGCACACACTTGTGGCTGAACTTAAACTGCTTTTTCTTTTAGAACTTTTTTTTTTTAACTATAAATAAAACAAGAACAAACTATGTACAACATGTGTGGAACAAAAGTAATGTGTACAAATAAAACAATAGTAATAAAAAAGTTTGTTCACTAATAAAAACAAAACCAGGGATGATAAAGGGGAGAACTATTTACATGGGGGGGACGGGGCAAACGGGGGGCACAAAGTAATAAGTCCCAACTATATACAAGGGGGGAGCCACGTCCAGGGCCCCTCACCCCTAAAGTCCGGCACTGGGCGTGGGCGGCCAGGAGCCCCGCCACGGCCACAGCCCTGTCCGGGGCTGGCTGGGGGTGGGGCGGACCGGAAGATATGCCCGGCGAGTCTCAGCTGGCTCCAGGGGTCCCTCGGCGCTCCGGCCCTCGGCGGTGGGGCGACAGTGGACGGGACGGCGACGTGCGGAGCAGCTGGTGGTGCGGCGGGTGGAGCAGGCAGGGTGGGCGCTGCTGCGGCCAGCGCGGCATGGGGGGCCAGGTAGTCCACCAGGCGGTTGAAAGTCTCCATGTAGGCCCCCCATGCCTCTTGGCGCCAGGCCAGCGCCCGCTCCTGCAGGTGCAGGTGGCGTTGCTCCACCCGCAGGTGCTGCTCCGCGACCTCCAGCTGCTGACGGTGGATGGCCAGCAGCTGGGGGTCCGTCGCCGTTGGCTGGTGGTGGCGCGGGGTCTGCCGTCTAGCCCGCCGTGGGGCCGGTCGGTCCTCGGCCAAGGGGCTTGCCTGGAGCAATGGCCCCGGAGGGGTCTCCGGGACCACTGATGCCTCACCGGCGCTCTCTTCCGGTCCTTCCGATGGTGCAGCTGCGAGACACAGGAGAGGAGGCGGGGGAAGAAAAATGGAGACAGGCGTTAGTGTGGGCCCCGAGCCGTGGCCTTTTTCCCACCAGCCCTGTGCTGCAGGTTCCCCATCCCCGTCCCCGGGAGATGCTGCTGTGATGGATGGGGTTCAGGGGTCCCCCTGCACTGCACCCCGTCCCCTGGTGGGAGCGACTCTCACTTCACTCCACAGGGTCTGACAGGAGAGGTTTCTTAGGCCACAGATGCCCAGTTTCTCCCAGGAGTGACAGCACCAGCTGTCAGAAGAGACAGTCCTTCCAACCCGTCCTGGGGAGAAGACCCCAAGGGGTGCCCCTCTGGGATGCAGCTTTCCCCCTCCTCAGGCTGGCTGCCTTCCAGCTCTCCCTTCCCCTAGCCTCTACCTGTGGCCCCCGCCCTCCCCCCCTCAATTCCAAGCCAGCTCGGCTCCTCCCTCCTCTTTGTTCAGGGCAGAGGTGTCACCTGCCAGCTGTAGCCCCACGATCATCCTTTGCCCCTGGGAGCTATTCGGCTCTTGTTGCTCATATCTAGCCTGAGTCTCCCTTTTGCACTCCCCCCACTCCATCACATGCTGCTGCTGCTGCTGCTGCGGGGTGTCCCACCCCCTCCTCCCGGGGGCCCCTCGAGGTTCCGCTCCCCCCTGCCCCGGGGATGGGGCATGGCACTGTCGTGCAGGGTGGGGGGGCGGGGCAGGGGCTGATGCACTGCTGTGAGGGACATGGCCCTGCTGTCCTTGGGGCCATGGCCACGTGAGCATGTGGGGGGGGCCCTGGACACATATCTATTACCCCCCGCCCCTCAAGCCCAGGGGTGTACACCAGAGGGGGGTACATACCTGTCGGTCCACTCCCACGGTCCGGAGATCCCCGGGGGGCGGAGGCCCGGCTGCTGCTCCGGGATGGCAGGAGGAGGATCTGCAGCCCGGATTCTGCAGAGGAGGAGCCCCCCCCCCACTCCTCCTCCTCCTCCTCCTCCTGCCGCGATGGCCCAGGGGTGGGCTCCGGGGCGGGCCCCCGGGGTGCGGGGCTTACCTCCGGGGCGGACTCCGGCTGCAGGGCCTGCTGGGGCTCGTCGGCCAAAGTATCAAGGGTGGCCGGAGGGGAGGAGGTGTGCTGGGGGCCCAGGATGTCCCTGAGCTCCCTGTAAAAGGGGCAAGTGACTGGGGCGGCCCCAGATCGGCCGGCCGCATCCCGGGCCCGGGCGTAACCCTGCCGCAGCTACTTCACCTTACTCCTGACGTGATCAGGAGTGCGGGCAGGGTGACCCCGGGCAGCCAGGCCATCGGCCAGCCGAGCGAACGCATCCACGTTCCACCTCTTGCTCCCCATTACCTGGAGCACCTCCTCCTCGCTCCAGAGCCCCAGCAGGTCCTGCAGCTCGGCCTCCGTCCAGGAGGGGCCCCGCTGCCGCTTGCCAGCCTGGCTGCCCGCCTGGCTGGGCTGGCTGCCCTGGCTCCCCTTGGGGGGGGTCCCCTGGGAGCACTGGGGGGGCTGTCGGGCAGCCATGAAAGGTCCTGTGGCTGCTGAGGGACGTGCAGGCTGGCCGCGTGTCTGGGCTGCTGCCTGCACGTTCCCTCAGTTTCCTGCCCAGGAATGGAGGGGGAGGGGACCTTTAAGGAGCCACTCCACACGGCCACCATTGAGCTGAGGGGCTGCAGAGAGCGTCTCTCAACCCCTCAGCTGATGGCCGCCATGGAGGACCCCGCAATTTCGACGTTGTGGGATGCGCAACGACTACACGGTCCCTACTTCGACGTTGAATGTTGAAGTAGGGCGCTATTCCTATCCCCTCATGGGGTTAGTGACTTCGACGTCTCACCGCCTAACGTCGAAGTTAACTTCGAAATAGCGCCCGACGCGTGTAGCCGTGACGGGCGCTATTTCGAAGTTAGTGCCACTACTTCGAAGTAGCGTGCACGTGTAGACACGGCTATGGTTATTTAGCCTGCTGATAAAGGGAAGAAAGAAGGAAGCAGACTGTTCTTCGCAATTATTTTAACTTTCATGTCTCACATACTAGAAAAGGTTTGTCATTTCTTTTCAAAGGCAAAATATTTGCTCTGGAAGTTTGCTTAATAAAATACTTATTGACATATGCACAATTATGTCTGAATAAGGCAGAAATATAATCCCAGTACAAAATACAGGATCAGAAAACAAATATTTAAAAGCTAAATACCCATACTTTTGGGCAATACTGTGAAAATGTGTGGACATTATGCCCTTCCTGTAGCCTTTCTAAACCTCCCAGAACTGAATAACTGTGTCTTGCCCTGGTTGTTTGAGATATTTAATAAAATAGTATTTTAAAGCAGACAGACATTTCTTGTTTCAGGCAATACATTCACTTGAGGTTGAAATATAATCATAAGGAGTTTTGGGCAATTCAAGCTTGCCTGCTTTTCTTGGAATCATGTATTTGTAATGAAATAAGTGCACCCCTGTTCACCTGCTGTTGTCCTCTACTGGACAGAATGTCAAACTTCTGTCAGTGAAGTACAAGTTCCAGCACCCTCTTCAAGCACCCTGGAGACCTCAGCGGTCCCAGACCAGGGATTTTGCCAGACCAGGGAAGGGTCAATCCCCTGATGGCCTCCGACCCTGCTCCCAGGCTTCCCTCTCAGCCACCAGCGACTTCTCAGTCCAAGCCCCTGCTCCCCACCCTGCTGCAGCTGACAGGACTACCACAGGCTGCAGCTACCCAGCCCCACTCCAAGGTGCTGCTCTCCAGCTGTGGCCACAGGCCACGGTTCCCTGACCCCCTGGTCCAACACTCTCCAGCCCTGCCACAGACCATGGCTCCCTGGCCCTGGGCTGCTGCTCCCAGCTTTGTCTGGATGCTCACAGACTCCAACTTTTAGGGCTCAGAGCTTATCATTTCCCTCTGCTGATCACTAAAAGACAATGGACAATTTTTGTGGAGGCAAAGGTCACTTGCTAGGTCACCTGGTGGCCACCGCCTCTGTATTTGCAAGTAATTTGGGACTGCTGAAGCAAAAATGGTAATCGGTTAAAATTGTAATGTGGCATTTCACCTCTACTTCACACAAAGGGCATAAAGAAGAATTATGTTTTATTTCTGTGTCAGAGTTGTGGGTGTGACTTTAGAAAACTTTTAACAATTCAAACTAGTCTATAGTTTTCATATGTTCAAACTTCTGCATACTATCACCAGCTGTGCCAGCCCTTTAACTCAAGTTACAGATCCAGCTGTTCCCTTCCATTGGTACCAATTCCTGCAATATTATTGCAAATCTTTTGATATTTGATGTTTTATTTAAAGGCCACACTCTTGGACACACAATTATGGGAGAATCTCAGGGCTTGTTTACACCTGCAAATTAATTATGATTAAGGCATGGTGTAAATATAAATTACAAGAGCTATTCTAGAATAACTCCACGCATGGATACTTTTATTCTGAAATACGAGAGCTGTGTTCCTATTCAGCTTAACCTACTTTCAAAGATTCCAGACCAACCCCAAGGGTAGATAAGCCCAGGGCTTTTATTTTAAAACTAAAGTAAGTTTCTAGTTCTCATGATTGTGGAGAAAAGCTTGAAAGCAAGGCCCACGAGTACCCAGAAGCCTCAAAAAAATATGGCAAATTAAAAGAACCCAAAATGCTTTAAATAATCTTATGATTTTCAAGTCAGCATCATGATTTTTTAGATGCCTGAGTTTTTAACACTCGGGGAGTGACAATACTGAACTCTTTTCCCGAATGAGGAGAGCTAGGCCTAATTGTAGTACAGAGGCTACAACCAAGCAGAATTGCAAGTTGATTACAATGGTTTCAGAGAATACCCACAGAAGGGGCAGATGGTAGGAAGGAGTCCTGAGGAAAGGATAGCCTGAGGTAAAAGCAGGTCATCATTTCAGTGTCTAGAGCCACAGGATTAGAAATGACAGAAAAGGGATGACATGAACATTTTCATTTTTCCAAGTGAAAGCATCGTTTCTTTGTATGTTCTTCTACATCAGAGATATAAGCTTTTGTCACACGTAAAAAAGCTTATGACTATTTCACACGGGGCTTGTCTACACTAGCTCCCTACTTCGAAGGGAGGATGGTAAGTAGGGTGTTGGGAGTTTATTAATGAAGTGCTGCGCTGCATGTGCAGCACTTCATTAAGCAAATTCCACCCCGCGGCTACTTCAAAGTTTTAAACTTGGAAGTGACGGCTCACGTCTAGCTGCAGCTCACCCGCTGGTACTTCGAAGTCCCTTTACTTCATTAATAAACTCCCAACACCCAACTAACCATTCTCCCTTCGAAGTAGGGAGGTAGCATAGACACAGCCATATACACACAAAACCTCTCAAAAGTATACAAACGCCACCAGCACTACAGTAAACCCACCTTCTTTTCACAAATCTTCACAAGGCCTCCACCTGCCCTCTCTCAGAACACAGTAGTGTGACACTGCGGTGAATGCATAGTAACAAGAGGCACTGCAGCTGCCATGGTGCAAGTGGTCCATCTATCTCCATGCCACAGAACATTGAAGCCATTTTACCTCCCTGGTTCAGTAAGCAACTCTGAGTTCCCTGCCCTGACTTAAGCAGGCCTGCCACAACCAGGGTCCTCAGCCCACCTTGGCTGTTCAGGAGAAGTTGCTTTAAAAATAAAAATAGAAGTTACTGAATGCAATGCAAATTAGTTAAATACATAAAATTAAACTGGGTCAGAACTAGTGAAAATGGAACATTTTATCTAAGTATTTGTGTGGATCCCATCACTGAAGTACATGAACACCTCCCAAATATTTATGGATTGAATCTTTTGTGGCTGGGAAGTATCATTATCACCAGCTTACAAATGAAGAAGCAGGGCATGAAGAGATTTGGTGACTTGGCTAAAGTCACACAGAAGTCTTTGGAAAAGTCAGATATTGAATTCAGAGACCCAGAGTCCCAGAAGAGGACCTGACTGTAAGCCCATTCCTTCCTCACAGTAGAAATCTCTCCTTTATCTTCTCCTGTGAAACTAAAAACAAAACCCCAGTTAGATGCCACACGCCAAAAAAAATGGAACAAAAGAAAGGAGAGGGAGCAGGTACTGTACCATAGCCACGTACGTATACAGAAACTAGGGCTGATAAATTCCTCAGGGAAGGTAACAGCAGTTCCTGCATAGTGGATATCCGCAAGAAAAACAACAAGATGGAGTGTTGCACCAAATTCCACAGCCTTTAATCAAGCAAATCTCAACTGAAATAAAGATGTTCTACTTGATTGGAGGCAGCAAATTTGCCCTACAACATCCAAATTACAAACACATACATACTCATATTCCTGTTCAAATGTACTTGCTACTTCATGGCACCCTCCAAACATCCTCATATGCCTAATCTACTTCCTAATATAACACACGGCAACAAGGTCAGAGACACCATGGTGATGAATGCAAGATAGATCAAACAGACAGCACTTAGCATAGAACAGCTACCAGCAGTGACTACAGTCACAATCACCATTCCCCCATCAGACATCTAAATACGTGTGGCAGCAGATACGGGAGAATCTGAATCAGAGCCCTTGTTCTGCATGCACCTGTCTCTTTCAGAGAGCATCTCTGCCAACATCTGTCACTGGATCTTAGGGAGGAAAACACTGGGGAAAAAGATAGGGTAAGGAGGGGGAGAAAGAGAAAATGAACAAAACAGAAAAAATTAAGTTCAAAGCATTCCATTCCAAAACCTATCCCAGTGACAGAGTGTTCATTAAAATAAAGGCCCACAATTTCTGCATAAACGATAGCAGGACAGCAGGGTTATGTATGCATGGAGCTCACAAAGGACAGCCCAAAAATGGAAATAATTGTTGCGGGAAATCACAGGCTTTAATAAGATCTGAATAGCAGAATATTTGCAAACAGTCTGTTAAGGTCCTGCAATAACTTACTAATTTCAGAAAAACAATCATCACGTTGAAAGAGATACAATTGAACATTATGTTCAGCTACATAACACCATTCCACAAAAATCAGGGTTAAGTATGGACAGGATGAACAACTTCATGAACAAATGGCTCTTGCAATATTTAGTTGGATTATAGCATGAAATGATGCTACCTGATACTACAGTTGTTTCCACAGAGTAAGAAAGTAACATGGTCCTACTGAGTCTCCACACCAAGTCTACTGTGCATCAGCTGGCACATAACCTTTCAAAAGATTAAACTCGCAGAAAAATTCCAAAGAGTCTTTAAAATGCATGCAATATTTTTGTCCACACGCTTGCTTGCAAAAAGTTCTTTGCCTACACACACAGCTTGGGTTATCTGTATACCTGTACCTGTTTGCCTGCAAATCTTTTCTTATTCACTTAACTTGCAGGAGAAATATCCAAATACTTGCATGCAAATGTTGTGCATGCATACCTGGAGTCCATTTCAAAAATTGACCTTTTGTCTCTGTGCTGTTTTGGGAGACTAAGGACGGTCTACTAGGCACTGAACTTGGATTCAAGACACCTATGTTACATAAGAACATAAGAACATAAGAATGGCCATACTGGGTCAGACCAAAGGTCCATCAAGCCCAGCATCCCATCTGCCGACGGTGGCCAATGCCAGGTGCCCCAGAGAAGGAGAACAGAAGACAAGTGATTTATCTCCTGCCATCCATCTCCTGCCCTTGTTATGAAGGCTAGGGCACCATACTTTATCCCTGGCTAATAGCCATTTATGGACCTGACCTGCAAAAATTTATCAAGCTCTTTTTTAAACCCTAATAGAGTCCTGGCCTTCACAGCCTCCTCGGGCAAGGAGTTCCACAGGTTGACTGTGCGCTGTGTGAAGAAAAATGTTCATTTTCAGGCTCAGCCACAGATTTTCTATATCATAAGTGACAGCCTACACTTCTGTAACATAAAGATTATACTTTCCTACCATCATAGGATCCAATCATTAACATCAGAAGTTCATAGTCTCTGATGATGAGGCTATATATGGGCCTAGACCAGTGGTGGGCAACCTGCAACCCAAGAACAGCATGCAGCCTTTGGGGTTCTATATGTGAGCCATGAAACATTTGGTTACCATTGCCCACGCATGGGGTTGCCGGATTCTTCTGGGTTCCATCCATGCAGTTTTTTTTCCTATCAGTATTACAAAGGTGACATGCATACATAGCAAAAGCACGTGAAGTCAGGCAGTCCCTCTGCAGCTAATCAACGTGGTGCTACAGTTCAATCAGCACACCATATAAATTCTAGATATGTCAGTGCAGTTAGCAAAACTACCTTATCCTGGGAGACAGTCTCGATTCCAACCATCTTGCAGCCCACTGAAATGAAGGCTGGCCACCCATGCAGCCCACTCACTAGCCTAGATTGCTCATTGCTGCCTAGACAGACACAGTACCTTAGTCAGATTGAGGATTACAACACACTTCTTGGTTTCTCACTTAGTACAATAACACAAAGTGATAAACAGAGCTATAATAATTTGAAAACAAGCATGAAGTTAAAAATATAAAGTTAGCAGAAATGTTTCATTGAAAGAAATTGGAAATTCTTCACCATTAAATGAGATACATAAAATCCTTTTTAAATTCATCCTGAAGAAATTGCTCTTAGAAAAGTGAGATTTAGCCACTCTGGGTAGACATGTGTCACTGGATCTACTATTCCATGGCTGTGTTTACACTAGAAAATAATTTTGAGCTTACTTCGAAGTAAGCAACTTCAAAGCTGAGAGTTTTCACACACCCTACTTCAAAGTTGTTGCAGTCAAAAGTTATCTCAGGTTGGACACTGGGTTCTCTGAGTACAGAACACACTGACAACATAGCTGTTAACCACAAGCAGTTTATTGCTTCGACCTGCTCTAGCAATAAAACCTTAACTAAAAGGCAAAAGCAAGATAGGAAAGCCACTCCTATGTCCCTTCCGCAAGCTGAGGACCCTGGTCAGCTGTGGACAAGCGGGAGTTCTAGTCACTGGTCCAAGGCGCTGGTATCGTAGCCCATCAGTGAAGTCCAAATTGCATTCATTTCTCTGTTGGTTATATGCAGTTTTTCTGCCTCATTATACAGTTCCGTTAGGTCACTCATTACCATTTACCGTATTTCCTTAGCTGTCAGCTATTGATCTGTTATTCCATCCGTTACCTGTTCTTTAAACCTGCTTACATGTTTACCACAGCTCATCATACAAGATTGTTGCATGTTTGTGCTGTTCTTCTTATCTCTATCTATAAATTGATTGCTACAATGCCACCACATAGCGTGCTTGGTAGTTTTCCCCTGAGGCTTGTTCCTGGCTCACTAGATATGCAGGGTGGGGGGGAGAAGCTGCATGCCACATCACCCCTAAGCTTTCACATACAAAGTGCTTCCCCAATTAACCCCTACAGAAGTTAAACTTCAAAGTAGGGCACGAATGGAGTAGTAACTTCAAAGTTAACTTCGAAGTAAGAGAAAAATGCGTGTAGACTCTTGGCTGGCTACTTCGACATAGTGCCTAACTTTGAAGTTAGTTCCTAATGTAGACACACCCCATATGTAATTTATATTTTAATAAATGTGTGTAGTTCCCTGCCGGTTTACTGGTGCCATTAGCCAGCAGGTCCATGGCCACTTTCCTAATGATGACACAATGCAGTATTGTAGTCCTTTAATCGATCAAAAGCCCACCCCTAATTTTGATTCCCCTCCTGCAGGATATCACTTCTTGTGGGATATAGTCCTCCTGGCAAGCTCCACCAGATCTATAAACTACCATCTCAACATGCTGTACTGCAATTGCTATTTCTAGGCTAACATTGACAGGAACTAACAGAGTCTTCAAAAACATCGTAAACGTTGTTTTAGTGCTGACACCCGATTGCTACTTTGTACATTATGGTAGCATACACAGAGCTGTGCAAGCGTATCTTGTACAGGTCAGATAGATGCGTTTTGTCACCACCTCCAAATGCTATCTTTCAGTTAAGGTCGGGGAGCAGGAAAGACATAAGACAGTGACTTTTAGAAGTGACTTCTGCAAAGCGTTCTCAACTGTTTTCTCTTTAAGTTTCCCTGTACCATGCTATAACAACACCACTGCTCACCTGTCTCACAACAACTGGGTTTCTGTATATAAAATACAGGGGCAGCATTAGGGGGTAGCATGCAGGGCAGTTGCCTGGGGCCAAAGCCAAAGGGACCCTTCCAAAGTTATGTTGCTCAAGCTTTGTCTTCACACCTGAGTGGCAGGGCTCAGGGCCCTGGGCTTCAGCCCCATGCAGCAGGACTTTCTGCCATTGGCTCCAGTGAGTCTGATGCTGACCCAGCTTGGCAAAGCTCCTGAAATCTGCCTGTACCTCTGTGCCCCCACTTTTCCTTTCCCCCTCCACAGGCGCTTTACCAAAAGGACTACAGACTCCTGGATGAGAAATGCTGACCTATGCTATAGTGTCTTAATTCCTGCTACTGAAGACTGTCCTGTGATTTATTACCAAGAATAAGATCCCTTTCTCTTAGAAACTCATTCTAGCTCTTAGAAAACAAGAGAGCTGTTAAGAACGTTCAGTAGGAACATAAGAACATAAGAATGGCCATACTGGGTCAGACCAAAGGTCCATCCAGCCCAGCATCCCATCTGCCGACGGTGGCCAATGCCAGGTGCCCCAGAGAAGGAGAACAGAAGACAATGATCAAGTGATTTATCTCCTGCCATCCATCTCTTGCCCTTGTTCTGAAGGCTAGGGGCACCATACTTTATCCCTGGCTAATAGCCATTTATGGACCTAACCTGCAAAAATTTATCAAGCTCTTTTTTAAACCCTAATAGAGTCCTGGCCTTCACAGCCTCCTCGGGCAAGGAGTTCCACAGGTTGACTGTGCGCTGTGTGAAGAAAAATTTCCTTTTATTAGTTTTGAACCTACTACCCATCAATTTCATTTGGTGTCCCCTAGTTCTTGTATTATGGGAAAAGGTAAATAATTTTTCTATATTCACTTTCTCCACACCATTCATGATTTTATATACCTCTATCATATCGCCCCTCAATCACCTCTTTTCCAAAATGAAAAGTCCCAGTCTCTCTAGCCTCTCCCCATATGGGACCCGTTCCAAGCCCCTAATCATCTTAGTCACCCTTTTCTGAACCTTTTCTAATGCCAATATATCTTTTTTGAGGTGAGGAGACCACATCTGCACGCAGTACTCAAGATGTGGGCGTACCATAGTTTTATATAGGAGAAGTATGATATCTTTTGTCTTATTATCGATCCCTTTTTTAATAATTCCTAACATCCTATTTGCCTTACTAACTGCCGCTGCACACTGCGTGGATGTCTTCAGAGAACTATCCACTATAACTCCAAGATCCCTTTCCTGATCTGTCGTAGCTAAATTTGACCCCATCATGTAGTACGTGTAATTTGGGTTATTTTTTCCAACATGCATTACCTTACACTTACCCACATTAAATTTCATTTGCCATTTTGCTGCCCAATCACTCAGTTTGCTGAGATCTTTTTGTAGTTCTTCACAATCCCTTTTGGTTTTGACTGTCCTGAACAACTTGGTGTCATCTGCAAACTTGGCCACCTCACTGCTTACCTCATTTTCTAGATCATTGATGAACAAGTTGAACAGGATCGGTCCCAGGACTGACCCCTGGGGAACACCACTAGTTATCCTCCTCCATTGTGAAAATTTACCATTTATTCCAACACTTTGTTTTCTGTCTTTTAACCAATTCCCGATCCATGAAAGGATCTTTCCTCCTATCCCATGACCACCTAATTTACATAAAAGCCTTTGGTGTGGGACCGTGTCAAAGGCTTTCTGGAAATCTAGGTATATGATGTCCACTGGGTGCCCCTTGTCCGCATGTTTATTAACCCCTTCAAAGAATTCTAATAGATTAGTTAGACACGACTTCCCTCTGCAGAAACCATGCTGACTTTTGCCCAACAATTCGTGCTCTTCTACGTGCCTTGCAATTTTATTCTTTACTAGTGTTTCTACTAATTTGCCTGGTACTGATGTTAAACTTATCGGTCTATAATTGCCAGGGTCTCCACTAGAGCCTTTTTTAAATATTGGTGTTATATTGGCCGTCTTCCAGTCATTTGGTACCAAAGTGGATTTAAAGGATAGGTTACAAACCACTGTTAATAACTCCGCAATTTCACATTTGAGTTCCTTCAGAACCCTTGGGTGAATGCTGTCTGGTCCTGGAGACTTGTTACTATTCAGCTTATCAATTAACTCCAAAACCTCCTCTAATGTCACTTCAATCTGAGTGAGTTCCTCAGATTTGTCACCTAAAAAGGCTGGCTCAAATTTAGGAACCTCTGTAACATCCTCAGCCGTGAAGACTGAAGCAAAGAAATCATTTAATTGCTCCGCAATGGCACTGTCTTCCTTGATCGCTCCTTTTATATCTTTATCATCCAAGGGTCCCACTGCTTTTTTAGCAGGCTTCCTGCTTCTAATGTATTTAAAAAACATTTTACTATCATTTTCTGAATTTTTGGCTAGCTGTTCCTCAAAATCTTTTTTGGCTTTTCTTACTACATTATGACACTTAATTTGGGAGTGTTTATGTTCCTTTCTATTTTCCTCACTAGGATTTGACTTCCACTTTTTAAAAGCTGCCCTTTTCTCTCTCACTGCCTTTTTAACATGGCTGTTTAGCCATGGTGGTTCTTTGTTAGGTCTCTTACTGTGTTTTTTTATTTGGGGTATACATTTAAGTTGGGCCTCTAGTATGGTGTCTTTAAACAGTTTCCATGCAGCTTCCAGGGATTTTAGTTTAATTACTCTACCTTTTAGTTTCTGTTTAACTAGCTTCCTCATTTTAGTGTAATTCCCCTTTTTGAAATTAAATGCCAGAGTGTTTGACCGCTGCAGTGTTCTTCCCAACACAGGAATATTAAAAGTTATTATATTGTGGTCACTATTTCCAAGTGGTCCAGTAACAGTTACCTCTTGGACCAGATCCTGTGTTCCAGTCAAGACTAGATCGAGAATTGACTCTCCCCTTGTGGGTTCCTGTACTAGCTGCTCCAAGAAGCAGTCATTTAAGGCATCAAGAAAGTTAATCTCTGAATCCCGTCCTGAGGTGACATGCACCCAATCAATATGGGGATAATTGAAATCTCCTATTATTACTGTGTTTTTTATTTTGATAGCCTCTCTAATCTCCCTTAACATTTCAGCATCACTATCACTGTCCTGGTTAGGCGGTCGGTAATATATTCCTAATGCCATATTCATATTAGAGGAATGAACTGTTACCCATAATGATTCTACGGAACATTTTGATTCATTTAGGATTTTTACTTCATTTGATTCTATATTATCCTTCACATATAGTACCACTCCGCCACCCGCACGACCTGTTCTGTCTTTCCCATAAGACCAGTTATTTTTGAATTTGCTAACAAATGCCAGAGCAAACTGTAGAGTTAGCTAGGATGGGGTCACATACACTCTGCAGTAGGTTTACTGCAGTATACGTTGCCAATGGAAAATTAAGAATGGGTAATGCGTATGGAGGGGAGGTTTGCATGAAATCATGTCTAAACCTCTTCCTTCAAAAAGAAGTGTTCATATTGCAGAAAACCTCAAGAACGGAGAGGAGGAAGAAGGCTAATATGGGGATGAAAGGAACAGATCCTCAGCATTTAGACAAAAATGCAAAGGTTGTACCAGAAAGTAAAAATGTGGAGAAAAAAATATATTATCAGACAAATCCTAAACTGTAATTCAGTTGATTTTACTATGGTCATTAAAGTGATAGGTACCAATAATAGTTATTTTAAAAGGCCATCCTGTAAAGTGATTTAGACCATTCAAAATATAGAACATTTTCTCATAACTGTCATTCTCACACAAAAATAATTTTAAAAAAACTGAAGACAGGCCATCACTATAAAAGTGTTTTTCCCTTCAAGCTATTAATCAACAACCCTCCAGAAAATGGCAGAAAGCCAGCAAAGAACTCCACAGACTCATCTCTCTGTCTCCGGTCAAAAGAAGCTACAGTGTTTATCTGTCCAAGTAAAATTCTGCACTAAGGTAGCTGATTTAATTTCTACAATAAGCAACCCATCTTAGATCTGAGGGGAAATACTCTGTTTTATACTGACAGACATTCACTCATTCTACTAACCACTATATTTTTATCTAGATTCTGTACATAACATTTTCAGAAGCTGCACCATGACTCTTGTGTTATCATTTGCACAATTTACAGCTTGGCTAATTAAAAACACCACTATAGTCCTTGTGGTATGGTAAGTGGAATAAAATTCAGTATGACTAATAATAATGGCTCCATTTTATCTATTTCCTTTTTAAAAGTTACCTATATGTTCTTCATTTGATCTATTCCTGTTTTTCTACTGTACAAAAATGAATATATAAGGACTGCTCATGTTTTTTGCTGACACCAAATAACACAGTTACCGCTCTGAAAGTTAGGACAATGACAACGGAGAGCATACTGCCACCTTTTGGTCATCTATATAAACAGTGCCACTGAAAAGACAGCAACATTTCCTCCCACCTCTCTGCATTAAAATAATCTGTATTGGAACTTGGTTTAGTTTGTAAACATGATGATGGATCCTACTCCTGACTTTGGGCTCTGGATGCTACCAACAATAAATTATTATTATTAACAACAACAATTCAATGAGTTGATGCTTTTATGATACTTGTCCATACGGTATATCAATGAATTTAGTTCACATGATGTAAATGAGATATTCTGTATCAAGTAAATAGGCAGGGCTATAAAATCTTATGAATGCTGAAAAAGCAGAGTTCACCAATATCTGATGTACAAATGGGATAGTAGTAGAATATCTGCAGAGTAACAAAATATCTGCAGAGTAACAAAAGCACCATGTCATCATTTTTGAAAGCCAGAACATAATGAATGCAATGATGATTGAAAGCCCCTCCCCCTTTTGTTCCTTTTTTTCTTTTTTTTCCCCCCCAATCAATGACTTGCTGGCAAAATGGATAAAAATGATGAACCTGGCTATACTTTCCTTTGTTTCTGCTCCTACAAGAATACATACGAGACCTTGCTGGTGAAATGATTTTTAATAGAAAAAGGAATTATTCCTAAGTATGTTCAGACTATGGACAGGCATATCTTGGGGAGTTCACTTTCACACAAACCCATGAAACTACTTCTGCATTCAGAAAGCTATGTTACATTTGGGAGGAGGGGGTTGATTGGTTTGTTTTGCAAGTCCTTTAAACAAAAAAAAAATTCCTTACTAACAGAAAATCTCTACTATGTATTAAGGATGGAAGAAGCACCATAAAAATAAGCCAGCAAGACTGTGTGGCTGACATATATATTGCCAGTCCCAGTCCCACTCTCCAAACTATGCTGGTTTTGTCAGCCTCTCCTAGGTGAACAGGAGCCAAACACTCAAGACTGAGCTGAACTTCAAAATTCACAATATAGGTAAGAGTTTGCAATTGGACAGGATGAGTTTGCTCATTGCCAGGTAGGACTCCCTCCCACCCCACACAAATAATTTATGACCCACAGACTAATCCAGAGTTCATCTATCTGTTTTGAAAGGCCGTAGTTCAATGTTGTGTTATTAGTATGGCTTTAGCACTCTTACAGGGTGCCCATTTGATTCTCACAAAAGGTACAATTTGAGCAGCAACAGTACAAGCTTTTTCATACTTTCCTACCAACATACACAACATGTCAACTAAATGTTCTGTCTCTAGATGTGAATGAGTGGTCCACTCGCCACATCCATTATATCTCTAGCCTTTCTCCTAAGTCTAGGTAACACATAGGACAACTGGCCTGGTTTCTGTAATTTGTGCTGAGAAATGGAATGATGCCAATATTAATTTCAAATGTGCCACCAAAACAATCATCTGGTAACTTTCAATCACTAACAACTTAGAAGAGAAAGGCCTATTCAAAAATCTCTTGCACCATACAGTCATGCTTTCCTTTTCTTATTGCTCACCCAACCCTTCCATCCTCCTCTTCCTTCCATCTTAACGACTGTGCTCAAGATCAGGTTTCACATAGCTTAGTCTTCCAGCCCTTCCCACTTGAGGGTCATGGTTATTCTGGTCTCTTCTGGAAAATCTGGGCACCCTTACCCTCATTTAGCATCCTTAGCATCCTGAAATCCAAAGTTTAAAAACAAAACAAAACCCTGAATTAAAATGGGTGGAGAAAGAGATTTTTCAAAAGCACCTAAATTTAGGAGCACAAGACCTATTATGTTTCAGTAAAGTATATGCACCTAAATATCTTAGGCAGTTGTAGAAAATCTCTCCCAAAGTTTGTGAAACCTCCCTTGGTTTTTTGCCTCTCACCATAACTGTGGGGGAAACAACCACTAGTATCTATGCATCTGTCCAGCACAAATAATTATCAGCAAGTAATGACCATGGTTACTCACTGACAAGTTTAAGGGGCAGAAGGAAGTGGGAAGTGAAAGGACGGGGCACAGACAGGCGGGATGCAACACTGAGAATGGCCACTAAGGACAGCACCAAGAGAGAGGCCAGCAGGGCTGAGACTCTGCCATCTTCATTTGGAAGAGGGGAAAGTGATCAGGAATAGTCAGCATGACTCTTGGTCATGCCTGACTCATCTGATTAGCTTCTGTGATGAGGTAACTAGCTCTGTGGACATGGAGGAGTCAGTGGATGTGATGTTTCTTGACTTTAGGAAGGCTTTTGATACAGTCTTCCAGAAGTTTCTTGCCCACAAGTTAAGGAAGTATGGATTGGATAAATGGACTGTGAGGTGGATAGAAAGCTGGCTAGATGGTAGGGCCCAATGGGTAGTGATCATTGCCTGGTTGGCAGTTGATTTCAAGTGGAGTGTCCCAAAGAACAGTTCTAGGGCTGGTATTGTTCAACATCTTTATTAACGACCTGGATGAGGGGATGAATTGCAACCTCAGCAAATTTGCAGATGCCACTAGGCTAAAGAGACAGGTAGATACGTTAGAGAATAGGGATAGGGTCCAGAGTGACCTAGATAAATTGGAGGATTGGGCCAAAAGAAATCTGATGAGGTTCAACAAGGACAAGCGCAAAGTCTTGCACCTGAGACAGAAGAATTCCAAACATTGTTACAGGCTGGAGACTGATTGGTTAAGAAGCAGTGCAGCAGAATAGGACCTAGATGAGAGGCTGGATATGAGTCAACAGTGTGCCCCTGCGGCCAAGAAGGCTAATGGGATACTGGGGTGCATTAGGAGGAAGGAACATTTCCAGAAAATCTTGAGAAGTGCTAGTTCTCCTTTATTTGGACTGGTGAGGCCACATCTGGAGTACTGTACCCACTTCTGGGCTCCCCAGTATAGAAAGGATGTGGATATTTTGGAGACGGTCTGGCAGAGGGCAACCAAAATTATTAGGGGGCCGGAGCACATGACCTACAAGGAGAGGCTGAGGGATTGGGGCTTCTTTAGTCTTAATTTTCAATTCAAAAATAATACTTGCATACAACTAGGGGAAATAATATACAGTAAATCATAAACTTTCCTGTGATACCTTAATGCCTAAAATACATACCATTTATGTCATATTCATATCATAAGCACATTTTCATAAATAATATGGAGTGCAATGGCACAGTGTGATTTTTGTTAATACATTGTAGCCAAGTAATGTTTACAATGCTCTTGTTCAAAATGCACCCTATATGGCTAGTTTTGAATACCCGCAATCCGCCACAAATTTGAGCTGGCTGGCTTTTGATAGTTCCAAGGAATATTTGCAACAGCTAGACCACCCCGTTCTATCAGTTTGTACAAAGTGTCTGCTCCAAGTCTTGCACTTTTCTTATTCCATCTAGATTCTAACAACATCCTCTGTTTGCCTGCTCAGGTTTTATCTGGAATAATCCCTGAAAGATTTAGAAACAAGAAAGATATTCTGCCAGAATGTTTCATTTTGGTTGTAGGGAGGTAATATATTTTATTGAACCAACTTCTGTGGCTATTCTTCCCAATTAAGAAATTGTACACTTCCCTCAGCACCAAAATCTTGTTCATTTGCTTATGTAGTGGATTGACATTTAAATTAGAGCATTCTTGTACACTGTTTGAGTTTTAAATTCCCAGATATCTTATAAAATGTATTGCTCAATTTGTACCTGTTTTCTGGAGGAGCGTCTTTCATGTGATCAGTATTAGACAAACAGTTGAACTGTTACAGGAAAGATGAGTCCACTGGGATGAACTGATTTGGAAAAAGCAGAGACAAATTTTATGAAAAGAATTTGCACATGTACTGTAATTCATTACCTAATTTGTCCCAGCTTTGCTGTATTCTCTTACCTTTAATATCTGTCACCTTCTTTTATAACACTTAGGTGGAGGAAAATATTCTGTTAATAATTTAGTTTAACTTTTAAAAAAGGCTAGCTACCAAAAACACAAAACAAAACAAAACCCCAAGGAAGAAAAAATGTCAGTGATGTTAACCTTTGTATTTTTGTGCATTTTAATGCAAGCAAAAAAGCTACATCATTTTAAAATAAAAAGAAGGATAGCAACTATTGTATCTAGTTCAGAGAAAAGATTGGCAATAAATTTTATAATTTTGGCATTCACAATCAAATCAGTGTTAGCTCTCTGTATGTTCTTGATCAGATTAATGAATTTGTCAGAGATTATTACAATAATGAATTTTCAACTTATTTAAAATTGAAAATAATCACAGAAAATACTTAATCTGAAGCACCTATTCTCTACTGCTTCAGATCCAAAACTCTTCAAAAAAAAGCAAACAGAAAATATGGCAAAAGCAGCCTTCTTGTCTACAGTATTTACCTGCTTTACATACTTTAAAAATATGTGGCTTATTAATGACTGATTTTTCAACCTCCTCAATAAGCTATTTTATTAACATGACAGTCTGTTACTTACAAGTGTCAAGCAACTCCTTACTGTGTATGTATCCTTTAAGATATTTAATATAAAAAATAGTGCAGTATTTACACCCCTCACAATAAGAGAATGGATTGTTTTAAGGTTATACAGCCCAGTTGTGATAAAAAAAAAGAAGGAAGCTTACAAAATGATAAATATTTTCATTAAAAAACTTTAAAACTAAAAGTTCAAAGATATGTTTGCCTCTCTTATATCTTGTCAAAGCATGACTTAGGACCCAAAACTAATCTACTTTCAATTTTATTCCATATTTCAGTGCTGTCATAGTACTCAGCAGAGAGTATTGGAATACGATCATTTTTTATTTTGTTGATGTTACCGACAGCTTTATTTCACAAAGCAATCTTATACTATGTCTACCAGTGGCAGGTCACAAAGGTCAAACAGTCTATCCTTACAGGTAGAGCTTATTAAATGGCACGTCTATTAAACCCAATGGACAACATAAAGAAACATTTCAGCAAAATACTTTTAACATAGTTCAATGAACATATGAGTCAAAAGGATAGTAAATAATTTAAACTGATACCAATAAGGAATTGGTATTGTTGTCTTACAAGGATCTTCAGAATTATGCTTCAAATACTGTAGTTAGAGAGAGGCAGAAAACCTTTCAGAAAGATCAACTTACTCTGCGCAAACATTAGTTTTCTATACCTCATTTACTGCCACATTTTCAAAGTACAGACATCATTTTGAATGCCAGTAAGTCACTAAGTCAGGCTATAATTATGCTAAGACTGCTTCAATTATATGATACATTTAAAATTATCATCAAATTTTGTGTAATACTTTCTTCCAAACTACCTATATGTCAACTTACTAACTACCAGGCTGAAACCTTTTTGAGGTAATTTTTAGGAAACAACCTTTTTGTAACAGAGAGGGAGCCGTGCTAGTCTATATACTATCAAAACAAAAAGCAGTCAAGTAGCACTTTAAAGACTAGCAAAATAATTTATAAGGTGAGATTTTGTGGGACAGACCCACTTCTTCAGACCATAGCCAGACCAGAACAGACTCAATATTTAAGGTACAGAGAACCAAAATCAGAAAAAAATGATCAAGGTTAGCAAATCAGAGAGTGGGGCTGGGGGGGGAAGGTCAAGAATTAGATTAAGCCAAGTATGCAGACGAGCCCCTACAGTGACTCAGATGGGCTCGTCTGCATACTTGGCTTAATCTAGTTCTTGACCTTCCCCCCCCCCACCCCTCCACTCTCTGATTTGCTCACCTTGATCATTTTTTTTCTGATTTGTCCTCCTTGATTACTGTTTTTGGTTTCCTGTGCCTTAAATATTGAGTCTGTTCTGGTATAGCTATGGTCTGAAGAAGTGGGTCTGTCCCACAAAAGCTCACCTAATAAATTATTTTGCTAGTCTTTAAAGTGCTACTTGACTGCTTTTTGTTTTGAACCTATTTGTAGTTGTTTGTTTTAGAACGGCACTAACAGCAATCACATCCTGGCTTTGGAAATAATTCAGTTATCTATGTCAAAGGAATGACCTCTAAATAACGAGGAAAGTGTGGACTTTACAAGATATTACATGAATTAACTGAAAAGCATGTGTCTGTCTTCTGGGCCAGAAGAAAATATTTATTGATAGATAAAATCATAATTATGTGTTTTTCCAGAATCATTTGGCTGTTGCGCTATTTACCAATGACCTAACCTATCATATGTTACATCTTACTCTTTCAATATTTATGTTAGCATAAGTGCATTTGCAAAATTGGAACAAAAATAGGATGTCAGAATAGGAAAGTTGTATATTGAAATAAAGAGTCATATTCTTTATTTGTAGACTTAGTTTAATTGGAATGCAAGGGTTAAATATTTGTAATTGACTTTTTAAAAAAACAATGCCTGATTTTTCGTACCCAGGATCTGCTACATGGACTCACTTTGATAAAGTACTTGATCCACCGATATCAGTAGATTCACCTAGTCAGATAATTAATAAGATACAGAAACATAAAACATGAGTTGTTAAAGTTTACAATTACCTTCTCTCATAGCTTCACTCTAAATGCACTGTCCTTGCCTTACCACACAGTAAATCATCTACCTAAATGTATTTGCACCCAATCATTTTTTAAAGTCACAATCTTTGTAGTGTCAACTTGTCAAGGGTCAAAGGGAAGAACAGGCAAGATTCCCAAATCAATCTGCTTGTAGAAACTGTCTCATTTCATTTCAAATTACCTGCTGTGGCTGAAGCAGGCTATGGACAAACTGCCTTCCTCCATAAACCGTGACAGCACAGGTCGAACTCATGTGATCATTCATAAGGGGCAAGTCATGCTGGGTCTGTCATTAACTACTTTTAAACTGCTGTGCAGGGTTAAGTGATCTTGCAGGGCAGAAGCAGATATAAATACTATTTGGACAGTTTAATGTCAAGAGACAACTCCTCTGGGATTAAATCTGTGTAACCCAACAGTACAGTTGTCGATATAAGGATTAAGGTACTTTGGGACTGCTTCTTAGAGTCATGACTTTCCATGGGTTTTGTATCAGAGAGGTAGCTGTGTTAGTCTATATCTTCAAAAACAACAAGAAGTCCTGTGGCACCTTATAGACTAACAGATATTTTGGAGCATAAGCTTTTGTGGGCAAAGACCCACTTTGGAGCTTATGGTCCAAAATATCTGTTAGTCTATAAGGTGTCACAGGACTTCTTGTTGCATGTGTTTTGTATGTTATTCAGATATTAGACCCAGAATAGTAGGCATCCTTCAGTCTGCATAGACTATGGATCGCGCCCTTTATAGTTTCAATTGAGGTCTTCATTTACGGCGTCTATTGTGACTATAAAGACCCACATGACAGTGACAGTCCTTGCTGCATCTCTTGCAGATGTAGTGGGTGTCTGGCAAGTCCTTAGTGTGCTTTCTGTGCGCTCGCTTCTCCTCTGCTAGCTGTCTGATCTTCAACTCGCCCTTCTGAAGGCCCTTGTGTAACCCCTGCCTCCATCTGCTGCGGTCGTCTGCTAGCTCTTCCCAGTTGTACAGCTCGATGTCTACCTCTCTGAGGTCTCTCTTGCACACATCTTTGTAACGCAACTGGGGGTGTCCGGGAGGTCTTTTACCAGAGGCTAGCTCACCATACAGGATGTCTTTTGGAATCCTTCCATCGTTCATCCTGTGGACGTGGCCAAGCCAGCGGAGTCGACTCTGCCCGAGGAGGGTGTGCATGGTTGGGATTCCAGCTTGCTCGAGGACGGCAGTGGTGGTAACTCTGTCCTTCCATGATATTCCAAGGATGCGCCTGAGGCAGCGCAAGTGGAAGACGTTCAGCCTCTTTTCCTGGCGGGCATACAGGGTCCAAGTCTCGCTGCCATAAAGGACGGTGCTGAGGATGCAGGCTCTGTAGACTTGCATTTTGGTGTGAGTGTACAGCTTGTTGTTATTCCACACTCTCTTGCTGAGTCTGGACAGAGTTGTGGCCGCTTTTCTGATCCTCCTATTTAGCTCAGTGTCCAACGACAGGGTGTCAGTGATGGTGGACCCGAGGTAAACGAACTCGTGGATGACCTCTAACGTATAGTTGTCAATGCTGATTGATGGGGAATCAGCAACATCCTGACCGAGTATGTTCGTCTTCTTTATGCTGATGGTAAGCCCAAAGTCATTGCACGCTTTGGAGAACTGATCCAGCAGTTTTTGAAGCTGGTCTTCTGTGTGAGACACTACAGCAGCATCGTCTGCAAACAGCATGTCTCTGATGAGGACTTCTCGCACCTTAGACTTAGCTTTCAGCCTTGCAAGGTTAAACAGTTTCCCGTCAGATCTTGTGTGCAACAAGATGCCCTCTGTTGAAGATCCAAAGGCATGCTTCAGGAGGAGTGTGAAGAAGATCCCAAACAATGTCGGAGCAAGCATGCATCCTTGTTTGACGCTGCTCCTGATTCTGAAAGCATCAGATAATGCGCCGTCATATTGGATGGTTCCTCTCATGTTTTTGTGGAACGACTGGATCACCTTGAGTAACCGTGGACGACAGCCTATCTTGTGGAGCAGTTTGAACAGACCATCCCTGCTGACCAAGTCAAAAGCCTTGGTCAAGTCGATGAAGGCTATGTAGAGTGGCTTCCTCTGCTCCCTGCACTTCTCCTGCAGCTGCCTTAGAGAGAAGACCATGTCAACAGTAGACCTCTCTGCGCGGAATCCACACTGTGATTTGGGGTACACCCTCTCAGCAATCTTCTGGAGTCTGCCAAGGATGACGCGAGCGAACAGTTTACCAGTGACACTTAGGAGGGAGATTCCACGGTAGTTGTTGCAGTCGCTTCTGTCTCCTTTGTTCTTATACAACGTTACAATGTTAGCATCATGCATATCCTGTGGAACCTCACTCTCTTTCCAGCACAGGCACAGTAGCTCATGCAGGGGTTCCAGGAGTGTGTCCGCGGCACATTTGATTACCTCTGGTGGTATACCATCCTGACCAGGGGCCTTTCCAGCTGCAATGCTGTCGATGGCTGTCTTCAGTTCATCCACAGTCGGCTCTTGGTCCAGTTCGTCCATTACTGGTAGGAGCTCAACGGCATTGAGGGCTGCGTCAACCACTTGCTTCAAACTTGCGCCGGTCCTGTCCACCTGATCAGCGCTTATGCCCCAACCTTGTACACCACACCAGAAGTAAAAGACAAGTTCTACAACGTGCTTAGTGCTGCTGTAGCGCAAATACCTGCTCGTGAACAACTGTACATCTTGGGTGACTTCAATGCAAGAGTTGGAGCTGATTGGGCCTCATGGCCTTCCTGCTTAGGACACTTCAGTGTGGGAAAAATTAATGACAATGGACAGCGTCTCCTTGAACTGTGCACATACCACGATCTGTGCATCACAAACACATTCTTCCAAACAAAGCCACAGCACAGAGGGTCATGGAGACACCCACGCTCGAAGCACTGGCATCAACTAGATGTGGTCATCACTAAGCGTAATAACCTCAAAAACGTCCTTCTGACACGCAGCTATCATAGTGCTGACTGCAATACAGATCACTCGCTAGTTTGCTCCAAGCTCAAGCTGAGACCCAAGAAGCTGTACTGCTCTAAACCTGCTGGAAGGCCCTGCATTGACGCCAGAAAGACGGCAAACTCGGAGAAAGCTGAAAAGTTCAGAGAGACCCTACAGGAAAATCTGCGCAGCGGCCCTGGGGGCGTTGATGTGACATCCAAATGGCAACATCTGAGGGATACAGTTTACAACACGGCCTTGTCGGTGTTTGGAAGAAGAGCTAGAAACACGAACGACTGGTTCGAAGCTAACTCCGATGAGATGATTCCGGTCATTGAAAAGAAGCGCGCTGCACTCCTGGAGTACAAACGCTCACCGAGCCAGAGTACGCAGCAAGCACTTAGAGAGGCCAGAAGAACAGTACAGCAGACAGCCAGGCGCTGTGCCAACAACCACTGGCTCCAGCTATGCAGCAGCATCCAGACCTGTGCCGACTTTGGTAATCTCAGAGGAATGTACGAGGGTATGAAGAAGGTATTAGGACCCACCCAGAACAAGACGGCACCTCTGAAATCCAAATCTGGTGAAGTCATCGCTGACAAAGCCAAACAGACGGAGCGCTGGGTTGAGCGCTACTCTGAGCTGTACTCACACGAGAATGTTGTGGTTGACGCAGACCCAGCATACAACTGTATAAATTACCTTGTAACAGACTACCTGAAAATATTAAATTACTCCAGCCTCTTGGCATCTAAATACTTGTGATCTTCTAAATATACTGAGATGGTCTCCTTCCATCCTTGTGAAACTGACCAACACATGAGAGAATATTGCTGATCTAAGCACATAAGTATGTTGCAGCAACTAATCTATTTGGCTATATGAGCAATAGCTAAGTGAAATACTACGCCATGCTTACTGACCACCCATGGCCAACAAACAAATTCATTCAGCCCTTTAGAAACTTTGGTCATCCCAACCTTCCTGAGCCAAATCCCAGAAAGTGGAAGAAAGCTGAACATGTTCTATTAAAATGGACCCTGCTACTATTGGCCATAACTTCACCTAAAAAGGAGTCATTGGACCAGTCTGCAACTATGATGTGAAAACAAATGCCATTAAAAACAAAATATCAAGAGATATTAAAATGTGAAGAGAAACAGAAACATTTTGCCCTACTGTAGAACTGCAGCAGTTCTATTGAGGCATTTCAAACTTAATATAACTGGCAGATTCCCCCCTCCCGCCCACAGTGCCAGATACTAGTGAATAAGAGTTGAGTTTTTAAGGACTGCCTTAAAGTTTGTTTTATCCCATTATCTTGGTTACTTAAGTAAAAGCTACAGCACATTTGATTTCTAAAGCACATCTCAATTTGCAGATGGGTCCTCGGCATTTGGAAAAGGGTGAATAAACTTACATGATCATTTTACATCCATCTTAAAACACCTTTATCGTGAGTCCCTAGTATTCAATAGAATCATATTGAGATTATGGTCAAAGAACTCAAAAGGGACTTTTGATGCCTAAAACAAAGAAAGCACTGCAATTGTGACACCAGAATAAACAGTAACTTACAAAAGCGAGAAGGATCAAAATAATTCTTACTGGTGCGGACATTTACAGAGTATTCTTCAAATGATTTTATATGCTAATGACAAATGATTGAGAATTGAACTAAGGATGAAGGACTTATGGGAGATGTTTGAGATAGACAATTCAATCTCATATGGAACATATAAATTGGTCAGTTTAGGATGTTATGCTGAACTGCAGCTATGTGCACCTTGAAAAGTATTCTTGACAACCACTGAAGTTCAAAATGAAGCCAAGAAACCCCTTTATGTTTCATTTCAAGTAGAATTCTATCTCCAAATAGACATGCAGTTATTTTGCATTCAAACAAAGCCCAAGAGTTGATGTCTCTGGGAAGAACACTTCAGCAACAGCATATGTGTGAAGGATTCTTGAGTGAAATAACTGAAGTTTGAGTCACACTCTGTACTAACAATCAGACCCGTAGCCCCATAGTAACATCCACAGAGATTTTCAGTGAAGTTGAGCTTTCCATGGGAGCAGTCATCTGTGCATTCATCTAGTCATACAATGAGCTAATATGCACACTAAGAGGAATACCTTAGGATATCTGCTATTCCTGAAACCCTACAGAGAAACAACTATAATTTACGGAGCTGCCATAAAGTAGCAGTTTTAAATAATGATTAGGGCTGACTGACTTTTCCCCACAAAAGGCAGATGATTATCATGAATTGGAGACATAACGCTAACACAGAAAACATAATTAAGATGCAAAGGAAAAAAGTGAGCATTGGATACAAACTTACTGAAGCAGCCTGCAGGAAAGCAAAACAGTTCCTGCACCAAAATAATAATGATATTCATTATTTTGATAAGTCAAGGGCTGTAGATGTTTCTGTGAACATTTAAATTCACATCCCAAACGTCACCAACTTCACAGATGTTAGGCTGCTGTTTAGAAAGGAAAAATGCCACGTGTCAAAACTAGAAAAAGAAATGTGTTGGGTATAACATTAAAAACTTCAGTCCAAATCCTACAGATCTTAATCAGGTAATACACGCATTAACTTCACTGTAAATTTTATCTGTGTGAGGGCTGCATGGCTTTGCCCAACAGGTATGACCTTTGATCTTGCAGAAGCCTGAAAGGATAATGCAAGAAATAGCAAGGAATGCAATGAAAACAACAAGACTATCATATGTACAATGTAAATGCCACATCGAGACACAGACATTACTATTATACAGGTACGTGCATGCATATGTTAAAAGAACATTAATACTGCAAAGTCAAGCACTCTGACGTTAGAAAATGCCCCAAGATTAACATTTCCTGTGCAACCTTAATTCTGTCCCCTTGTGCATTATGATACACAGGATGCATGATCACATTTTATTTTTTTCTACACCACACACAAGGTCCCCATCACAACTAGCTTCTCAGAAAATCCCAGTATTACTCCCTGAAACTTCTTCACCAAACATTTTGCCCACCCAATCCCAATTCTCCCACTGCAAACAGGCACTCATCTTCACTCACCTCCTTTTCTCCATCCCATCAGCTCTAAGTTCCAGTCTCCTGGCCTAGTCTCATTCCCCTGCCCTACCTCTTTACCTAATCTTATTCTCTTCTCTGCCTACTGCCAGACAGTCCTTACCTGCTTCCAAGTCAAAGGTCTCTTGCCTAACCAAACCATCTCACTCCTGCTCTCAATCTTGGGCTCTGTTTTTGCCAGCCTCAGTCTCGCTTTCCAACATCCCCAGAGCTCCATGTCCCAACGAAGTCTCACCAACATTCCTTCACAACTCGACTTCTTACTCCCTCCATTTTCAAATCAAGTAGCTTCCTGCAGTGTGGGAGCACAGGAGAGGCAGTCTCCCTCCTGCAAGCTCAGATGGGCCATCTCATCTTGCACTGGGCCCAGGGCAAACTCTACCTGCCACACACCCCACCCCTGCCCCACCCCACTTTACCCTTCTCCCAAGCCCTGCACCACCTCCACACTGTCCCTTCCCTTGCCCCTTGCCCAAAGCCCCCTCCTCCAAGTTACGTGAGCCAGGGGAATATCTAGTGGGCCTATGTTGGCTCCCTCCTGCACTAACTGCAGCAGCAGGAGCTGTACTGACCTGGCAGCCTGTTCCATTCCACCTCATTGCTCTCTCCACTACTATAAAGCCACAGCACAGAGTGTCGTGGAGACACCCACGCTCGAAGCACTGGCATCAACTAGATGTGGTCATCACTAGGCGTAATAACCTCAAAAACGTCCTTCTGACACGCAGCTATCATAGTGCTGACTGCAATACAGATCACTCGCTAGTTTGCTCCAAGCTCAAGCTGAGACCCAAGAAGCTGTACCGCTCTAAATCTGCTGGAAGGCCCCACATTGACGCCAGAAAGACGGCAAACTCGGAGAGAGCTGAAAAGTTCAGAGAGACCCTACAGGAAAATCTGCGCAGCAGCCCTGGGGGCGCCGATGTGACATCCAAATGGCAACATCTGAGGGATACAGTTTACAACACGGCCTTGTCAGTGTTTGGAAGAAGAGCTAGAAACACGAACGACTGGTTCGAAGCTAACTCCGATGAGATGATTCCGGTCATTGAAAAGAAGCGCGCTGTACTCCTGGAGTACAAAAACGCTCACCAAGCCAGAGTACCCAGCAAGCACTTAGAGCGGCCAGAAGAACAGTACAGCAGACAGCCAGGCGCTGTGCCAACAACCACTGGCTCCAGCTATGCAGCAGCATCCAGACCTGTGTTGACTTTGGTAATTTCAGAGGACTGTACGAGGGTATGAAGAAGGTACTAGGACCCACCCAGAACAAGATGGCACCTCTGAAATCCAAATTTGGTGAAGTCATCGCTGACAAAGCCAAAGAGATGGAGCGCTGGGTTGAGCACTACTCCAAGCTGTACTCACACGAGAACGTTGTGGTTGACGCAGCCCTCTATGCCGTCGAGCTCCTACCAGTAATGGACGAACTGGATCAAGAACCGACTGTGGATGAACTGAAGAGAGCCATCGACAGCATCGCAGCAGGAAAGGCCCCTGGCCAGGATGGTATACCACCAGAGGTAATCAAGTGTGCCGCAGACACACTCCTGGAACTCCTACATGAGCTACTGTGCCTGTGCTGGAAAGAGGGTGAGGTTCCACAGGATATGCGCGACGCTAACATTGTAACGTTGTATAAGAACAAAGGAGACAGAAGCGACTGCAACAACTACTGTGGAATCTCCCTCCTGAGCATCACTGGTAAACTGTTCGCTCGCGTCATCGTTGGCAGACTCCAGAAGATTGCTGAGAGGGTGTACCCCGAATCGCAGTGCGGATTCCGCGCAGAGTGGTCTACCGTTGACATGGTCTTCTCTCTAAGGCAGCTGCAGGAGAAGTGCAGGGAGCAGAGGAAGCCACTCTACATAGCCTTCATCGACCTGACCAAGGCCTTTGACTTGGTCAGCAGGGATGGTCTGTTCAAACTGCTCCACAAGATAGGCTGGTCCTCCACAGTTACTGAAGATGATCCAGTCGTTCCACAAAGACATGAGAGGAACCATCCAATATGACGGCGCATTATTGGATGCTTTCAGAATCAGGAGCAGCGTCAAACAAGGATGCGTGCTTGCCCCGACATTGTTTGGGATCTTCTTCGCACTCCTCCTGAAGCATGCCTTTGGATCTTCAACAGAGGGCATCTTGCTGCACACAAGATCTAATGGGAAACTCTTTAATCTTGCAAGGCTGGAAGCTAAGTCTAAGGTGCAGGAAGTTCTCATCAGAGACATGCTGTTCGCAGACGATGCTGCTGTAGTGTCTCACACAGAAGACCAGCTTCAAAAACTGCTGGATCAGTTCTCCAAAGCATGCAAGGACTTTGGGCTTACCATCAGCCTAAAGAAGACAAACGTACTCGGTCAGGATGTTGCTGAATCCCCATCAATCAGCACTGACAACTATACATTAGAGGTCGTCCACGAGTTCATTTACCTCGGGTCCACCATCACTGACACTCTGTCATTGGCACTGAGCTAAATAGGAGGATCGGAAAAGCGGCCACAACTCTGTCCAGACTCAGCAAGAGAGTGTGGAATAACAACAAGCTGTACACTCACACCAAAATGCAAGTCTACACAGCCTGCATCCTCAGCACCCTCCTTTATGGCAGCAAGACTTGGACCCTGTATGCCTGCCAGGAAAAGAGGCTGAACGTCCTCCAATTGCGCTGCCTCAGGCACATCCTTGGAATATCATGGAAGGACAGAGTGACCAACACCGCCGTCCTCGAGCAAGCTGGAATCCCAACCATGCACACCCTCCTCAGACACCGTCGGCTCCACTGGCTTGGCCACGTCCCCAGGATGAATGATGGAAGGATTCCAAAAGACATCCTGTATCGTGAGCTAGCCTCTGGCGAAAGACCTCCCGGACGCCCCCAGTTGCACTACAAAGATGTCTGCAAGAGAGACCTCAGAGAGGTAGACATCGAGCTGGACAACTGGGAAGAACTAGCAGATGACCGCAGCAGATGGAGGCAGGGGTTACACAAGGGCCTTCAGAAGGGCGAAATGAGGATCAGACAGCTAGCAGAGGAGAAGCAAGCGCACAGAAAGCACACTAAGGACTTGCCAGACACCCACTACATCTGCAAGAGATGCAGCAAGGACTGTCACTCTCGTGTGGGTCTTCATAGTCACAGTAGACGCTGTAAATGAAGTCCTCAATTGAAACTATAAAGGGCGCGATCCATAGTCTATGCAGACTGAAGGATGCCTACTACATTGCTCTCTCCCAGCCCACTGCGATCCTCTCTACTGCAGCAGTGAGAAGCCCAGTGCCCTGGGGCCAGGGCACTCTGCTTCTTTCTGCACAGTGAAGCAGAGTACAGTGGGCCAGGAGGTGGGTGGTGGGGCAGAGCGGAGCAAACTGCTAGATTGCTGCACCTCCTGCCACCACAGTGAGTGCAGGAGGTCTGACCCTTGTTGCCATCCCACATGAGGACTCCAGAAATCCTGCAGGTCACCCTAAGCCCTGCTCTTAGGATGGCTGAGGCAGCTTCTATGGGGCCTCCCGAAGTGCAGGGCTGGGAGCAGCCACCCTGAATTGTCCTATGCACAAGATGACTTTGTGCACACCTATACCCTCGGTGTACAGCATCCAAGTGCTATAGTTGTACAGAAAGTCCTGCTTACTCCTAGAGTGCAGCATGTCAGTGCAGATGGAATCTTTGAGGAATTTAACTTATTATCGAGTGAGTCTCTAGCAAACTCGTACAAACTGATTTTTTTTTTAAACCTTCTGACCTGGGCACATTTTCACAGAGATAAGAAAAGATACATCCCTGGCAAAAGAGCACCTCCCTGACAAAAGTCAAGTCTCTTCTCCAAAGAATGGAGCTGTTAGAGCTTCTTAGACAAAAAAAAAATCCATATTTTTTAATATATGCAAAAAGTGCATATTCCCCTAGATTTACTCTTGAAAGTGTCTGAAAAACTTTGCCTGTGTTTTTCCAGAAATATTAATTGAAGCTGACGTCCAGCATGGAAAATTTCAACCAAAATGATTGAAGTTTGGCAAGTTATAATTAACTGAAAACAGGGTCTTATAATGGGAAGCTATAAGCAACCTTAATAGCAGATGGTAATACCATCCCCTCCTACAATAATGGAGCTACAGTTATAACATTCTTAGACTAAACACCTTGGAGCAGATACAATCTTTTCAGTGTTTAGAAACCACCTACTTGGTACTGCTGTCAAATAATAATTTCAATTTACATCTATAGGGTAACCATTGTAATTCAGTAAATAATGGCATAATGCAAGCATTTTCTCTCTTTTATCCAGTTAAGCATGCAGTTTACAAGCAAACAATGGAGGAAACAGGAAAATAGGATACAAAATTATTCATGTCATCTATATATGAATCACATGTGGTTACAATGGTCTAGCTGCTAAAACAGTTAAATGATTATAGATGATTTCTACAGCATTGTAGCCATGTTAGTTGCACAATATTACAAAGACCATAAGTGAGGTAATATCTTTTATTGGCCTAATTCTCACCAACATAAATTGATACAGTAAAAGCTATTACACTTCACCCATCTCATCTCTCCAAGTGTTTTAGATACGTAATACCTCAGAACACCTTACAAAGGTTAAAAAAAAACTATTAGATGAGATTCTTGAACACTGACATCTACAAACACTTTATGAATGTGAAAGCAATGGAGACCATTTTCTAACATTTATTCAGATCCAAAACATGAACTGACAGAACACAAATTGTGTTTCAAGATGACACTCTAGGTTCACTCTTTAAATGGCAAAGACTTCCCCTCCTACCCCAGCTCCAAATCCTCAGGGTATACTAAAGGAGCCTCTAACTTTACATGCTTTTTACTCCCCATTCCGTAGCTTTGTTTAGCACCTAGAATCACAGAATCACGGGCACATTCTTATGTTCCTCAACTAACATCATATATGCCATCATGTGTGAACAATGCTCACATACTACGAATATAGTGCAAACGGTAAACACTCAGACAAAAAATGAATGGACACAAAACAGACATCAAAAAACTCCTAACTCACAAACCTGTCAGCCAGCACTTTAATGGAGTGGGCCATTCTGTTAATGACTAAAGTCTGTGTTTTACTGAAAAGGAACATTAAGGATTGCCTGCAGAGAGAGAGCAGAACTCTCTTTTATATTCAAATTTGACACATTAACACATGGTTTGAACCAGGTCATTAATTACCTGGCCCAATATATGGACTCTTTTACATACTTTGTTTTATCTGACTCTTGATTCCCCCCCACCCCCCGACTGCCCCCTGCTCTTCTGATTTGCCCACCTTGATTACAATTTTTCTGATTTGTCAACCTTGTTTGCTGTTTTTGGTTCTTTGTGCCTTAAATATTGAGTCTGTTCTGGTATGGCTATGGTGTGAAGACGTGGGTCTGTCCCACTAAAGCTCATCACCTAAAAAATTATTTTGTTAGTCTTTAAAGTGCTACTGGACTGCTTTTTTTTGTTTTTTTAAAAGACACAAGGTGTTTGGTACCTCAGCATGCCTAGGACTCGAAGCGAAACCCAAGGCATGATCATGCAAAGAACTTCAACTAGAAACTATGGCAGCTCCAACAAAATCTTTGTAGTGTAAAAAAATAAGCAAAATTATCAACATACTGTAGCTAATTAGACACAAGTCTTTCAATGTAAACTCTACTTGCTTGCATTTTAGAATAATGATTTTGCCATTTAAAAAAGTTTCCAATCCTTACACGAATTTAAATTCTATGCAGCATACAATCTTTGATTTCAACATATTTAATATGCTTGTCCTGGAAATACTACATAAGAATTCTCTATCTACTCTAGCACACAAATTCAAATCAAATCAGTAAGTACTAAAGGAACATGAAGATTCAATTAAAAGTTTCTGTATGTCCAACGCATATAAATAAGAAAAGCAAAACTTACACTTTTTAAAATGAGAATGAAAGCTTTTGAAAGAATCCATTTACTGGAGAGTAAAACACAATAAAATATTTGCCTCTTTAATAAATAGCACAACGATGTCACAAAACTGGATCAAATCCTGCACTCCCCACTCAGAAAAAACAGCCATTATAACAAGGGGAGTTTTGACTCTAAGAATTGCAGGATTTTGGCCCATTGTTTACCACACATATTCAGGACTTCAGGATGTATTATGTTGCAAGCAATAATAATTGTTAAACAATGCCTACTTTTTTAGCGCTACAAGCAGTAAAACATTAAACACTTTATGACTTGCACTGCTGGTTCCTAGCCTTTGGGCCAAGTAGAGAAGTAAAGAGAAGTGAAAAAAAGAAGTGCAAGAAAGTGAGAAAGATAACTAAATAACTAAATAAAATAGCTTATCTTCCTGGAGAAAGTAGGAAGAAACATGAGGCTGTTATTTGTTAATTAGGTTTTTGGCCCTTTACCACAGTGAGAGATGACGTCATAAAAACTTGACTTGAACCACTTCAAACGATGAACCACTTCAAACTGCCAACTGCAGACCTGCTGCTGAGGATGATGTAGCCAACAGCATCTTAAAACCCACCTTTCTTCTCTGCTCCTGCAGTGATCTCTAAAACATTGGGTAAGCCAACACCCAAGCGAGGGGTTAAAGGCTCATGAAGCATCTACCAGCCCAAGTTTTGTACCACAAGAGCTTCAACAAACAGCGTGGGAATCACAGAACTAATTACTGGCTAAGGAGTCAACAGTACCAAAGAGTTGCTTCTTGTACTTTTTTTTTTAAATCAAATCTCAATCTCCTTTGTACATTAAGAAAAAGAAGGCTCATTTCTTCATTCTTCCAGTGACTGTGGCCCATTTCCTAAGAAGCTTGTTTAATTTAGACGTGTATAATACTGTGGTTTGGGTTCCTCTCTCCTACCAGTGAACAGTTCCTCCGACAAAATTCCCTCTCATCTATATTTTTAGCAAGTAATTATGGACATAATTTAGTTCACATTTTCCAGAAATTATAAAATGGAAAAAATACTGGTAAAAGGGGACGGAATTTGTAACCACTTTTTTATATAAAATTGGTATAATTATATTAATTATTTCACTTTATTTACTAAGCCTGGAATCATCACAAATCCACCCCACACCCTCTGAAAGTTGCACTTTTTAATTCTGTTGTAACATGTTAACAATAAAAATAAGTAATGCTTAATGTTACGATGGTATTGAAAAAAACTACAGCACACTACTAACTTCTTTGGATCTAGAGAGTTGTCTGTCCTATAGATACCATTGTGTCATCACTCATATGAGGAAAACCACTGAAGCTATCAGAACACCCCAAAACCCCCAAGAAATCATTGAACTGATGACACTATGATCTAAATTAGTCTGACAGAGTAAGAATTTCATTGGATCTGATGGATGTGACTGTAGGGATGATAACTTGAAACAATGAACTTCAATTGTTAAATAATAAGCTCTAGTGCAGAAATTCCCCTGGATCTTCCATGAAGGCCATCACTTATGGTGTCTCTTGAGGCTCTATCTTTCCAACTTTTTTATATGGCAGTCAGAGATGACATGATGGTAACCTCACCAGTATGTAACACTATATCACAAAGCCATGTGCCTGTCTGAGCTGGCAGTCTCTTTGATGACAGACAGCATGTTCAGATAAAGTGAGGACTGGATGGAAAGTAGCTGGCACAAGTTTCAATCAAGTCAACTGGTTGGCAGGGGAAAGCACTTTGAAGAAATGACTGGAGCTATTAAGACTCACTTTAGCGATATGTTATACTTAGGCCTGAGATACACCAGGGAATTAGATTGGCATAACTATGTTGCTCAAGGCTGTGAAAAATTTACAACCCTAAGTGATGCAACTGAACCAACCAAACCACTAGTACAGACAGTGCTAAGTCAACAAGAGAATTTTCCCATCAGCCTAACAATTGCCTTATCTAGGAGATGGGTTAACTGTGCCAATAAGGGAACCCCTCTTGTCAGCAAAGATGGGGTCTTCAGTGAAGCATTGCAATGCACCTCTGAAGAGTTTTAAGTGTAGACTAGCCCCTATTCCTCTTATATAAGGACTTTCCCCCTGTGTTCCCTTCCCAGACATTTCTGGAGGTCTATTTGTATATTTGACTTTGTATTCAATTATTAAACACATTTGTATCTTACTGTTGGGCCAATGATTATCTGTTGAACCCTTAGGGAAATTTCCTTGAGATTCTCATTCAAATATCTACAAAATTGTGCAGATTAATGGTAAAGAATGGGCCAATTTTAAACCTCTCTTGCAAGTATGGTTCTGAAATGAATATAGTGAAAAATGACATTGGTAGCTCTAAAAATCTTGCTTCATAAGCAAGTACACTTAAGTATTCCTGAAGAAATTCAAGTGATGCAACAGGTGGCAGGCAAGTGGAATATACAAGCCCGTTTTTTGATTCTATGTTGTTGATCTCAAAGAGACTGGTCATTCCAGAATTATGTGCTTAATCACCAAAGGTAACTTTTAATCTCCAACACAGAAACACCCTTGTGGTTGATGCAGCAGCTAGTATAGATACATGGGCTTGTGTCCTCACTTAAAATCCTTAAAGAATTGTCAAAGAATGAACGTGACAGGAAAATTGAATTTTTCATTGCCTTGGAAACACACATGAATAGAGCTCTGTACATGGGAAAAAAAGTGAAGACTGCTGACGAAAAAAGTCGTGGAATAAATCCTCCTATTCTCAACCAGGATAAGCTCCTTGTGACTTTAAATAACGTTCTCACAAACATTTGAAAGGTTTTTTGGTATTCTAATAGGAGATCTTGTATTAAATCACTGCACTTAACACTTCCCCAAAGGCATGCAAAGATTCAGACTTTGATTTCAAACTGTAAATCAGGAGAAATACCACTGAAACCAATAGAATTACTCCTGATTTCCAGCAGTGTAAATTAGATCAGACTCTAATTAGATCAGACTCTAAAACAAAAAAGTAGTCATGTAACACTTTAAAGACTAACAAAATAATTTATTAGGTGATGAGCTTTCGTGGCACAGACCCACTTCACATCCAAATCTGTGCAGGATGAGAGAATAGTTTACGCTTTTTCTGTAACTGTTGTTTGGCTTTGCACAAGAGCTAGTTAAGCAAAAGGAACAACAAAGCTTAAACCAGCTTAAACAAGGTTTACATTGTAAAGTCTGTTGTCACAAGGGGGAAGGCAAATCAACACTCAAAAGAGATTCTTCAGAAAAATCCTGACATTTAAAAAGGGCTAATTTACTTATATTTGGCATTTCCCAACATCTTTTGTTCCTAATCTTATCCTGAGGCCTTGGTTATACGCAATCCTGCACTGATTTCATTAAACTGAGTCAGTAAAATCAGTGGAAATCTGTGTGTGGCCACTCTTAGTTTGAATGACTTTTTTTTTTTTTTTTTTAGTTTAGCTTAAGCCCTTTTCTACCTGACAAATTAAGTCTCATTACAACTGAAATAAGAATAGCAATACAGCGTTTTGCACTGGTGCAGTTTAAAATGACACCAAAGTTCACATGCATCTGATGAAATCGGTCTGTGCCCCAAAAGCTTATGTTCCAAAATATCTGTTAGTCTGTAAGATGTCACAAGACTTCTTGTTGTTCTCGAAGTTAACCCAGTGTGTACACAAACCCTCATTCCTTATATACATCTAAATGAAAATCTAAACTCTTTTCTGTGCAGTAGTTGGCCTTCAATGATTAACTGCAGCTGGAAGCTGGTAAACAACTAGATGTTTATTTCCCTAACAGTAAGAGGTAGAGGCGCATTCACCACACCACTAAATGTCAACATAACTTTCATTTTAAACACTCATTCCACATATAGGAGCAATTTGAATGGACCTGGCCCATTCGTACAGAGAGATACTGGGCTATGTAAAATAATAAATGTTTCAAAACTGCCTGCTAAAATAAGAAGCCAACTCCACTTGTCCCTTTTCTCCTATCAGTTATCTCATTGAATGGGCAGACTTTGTGGTATCCCAACAATAAAGAGCCAGCCAGAACTACTATGATTTTTCAAAAACAACATTTTAAAAAAATAGGAGCTGAATGGCCCTCTGGGTCTTCAGTCCATCTAAGCACGTTTATTTCATTTCTGGTGAACTATTTGCCTTTTCCCATTAACTAAGGCAGGGGTCTTAGTGGTTCTATCAGCTATTAAACAAATATATATACTTCAATCATCCTACTATGTCTCGGGATCACTTCAGACAAGATATTGCCCTCACCAATTCCTCTCTCTTTCCCAGATTCTCTTCTAACATTTCTTACCTTTAATAAAATATTAATAATCACAAACACCAGCTGCTGTTGTCGACCACAGGTCATTTTGCTTTAAAGCACTAGCATCGAAGAGGTGCTATGCTCCAGTGCTCCCCCTTTGGCATTCAGTGTAACCAGAGTCAACTCCGACAGCCAACACTTTACAGAATATAAGATTTCTGTGGGGAAGGCAAAAGAAAACAGCTGTGTCAGCTGGAAGTGAGTTTTAGCAATGGTAGCAGTTAGTTATTTAATTTATTAAGATGTCTAATTACAGAAGTCTCAGAACTTATCTGCAATATTTAAAAATAAACCATAGCTCTTAATGACTAAAGGCAGCAAAAATAAATAAAACACCTTTTCCTCTCCCAAAACAAGTGGAATGTATGTTTATACCCAGACCCATTGTGAAAAAACAGGAGAAAAGAGATGGCTCTTGCACTGTACACACTAAAAGTCATCATGGCTACGTCTACACGTGAACGCTACATCATAATAGCTTATTTCGATGTAACGACATCGAAATAGCCTATTTCGACGAATAACGTCTACACATCCTCCAGGGCCGGTGCTGTCAACGTTCAACGTTGACGTTGGGCAGCACCACATCGAAATAGGCACTGCGAGGGAATGTCTACATGCCAAAGTACCACACATCGAAATAAGGGTGCCAGGAACAGCTGCAGACAGGGTCACAGGATGGACTAGCGCTTCCAGGGCAACAGCTAGCCGCTCCCTTAAAGGGCCCCTCCCAGACACACGCAGCCTGCACAGCACGCGGTCTGCAGAGCCATAGGCATGCACACCTCGAGCGACGCAGTCATGGACCCCCAGCAGCAGCAGCAGCAGCAGCAGCAGCCTCCAGAGGTCCACACAGCCGCCCCTGTAGGAGCAGTGCTCGCCCTGCTCCATGCCATGCAGGAGGCAGCTGAGCACATCCTTGCCACAGAGGAGGAGCTGCCCGCAGGGGAGGAGAACGCAACCCCCAACCCTGCAGCACCCTGCCCCGCCCCCCACCTCATATGCCGCCAGCTGTGGAGCTACCCCACCAGCACCGACTGGTGGGAGCGGCTGGTGCTCGGAGAGTGGGACGACGACCGCTGGCTCCAGAACTTTCGGATGAGCCAGCAGACATTTCTGGAGCTATGCCAGTGGCTCACCCCCACACTGAGGCACCAGGACACCTTCATGCGGCGTGCCCTCACTGTGGAGAAATGGGTCGGCATCGTTGTCTGGAAGCTGACCACTCCAGACAGCTACCGATCCGTGGGCCAGCAGTTTGGCGTCGGCAAGGCCACCGTCGGGGCTGTCCTCGTGGAGGTAAGAGGACCCACGGGGGGAGGGGGAGGCAGCCCTGGCAGGGGAGGGGGGCCCTGGCAGGGCAGGGCCACGCACACCCTGCACGCCCCTCATTGGTGCTCTCCCATGTGCTTCCCCTGCAGGTCGTCTGCGCCATCAACGCCCTGCTCCTCCACAGGCTCGTGAGGCTTGGGGACCCGGATGCCACTATCGTGGGTTTTGCCACCCTGGGCTTCCCCAGTTGCTTCGGGGCTCTGGATGGGACCCACATCCCCATCCACACCCCGGAGCACAGTGGAGGACGCTACTTAAACAGGAAGGGCTACCATTCTGTGGTCCTCCAGGCCTTGGTGGACAGCCGGGGCCGTTTCTTGGACATTTATGTGGGCTGGCCTGGCAGCACCCACGATGCCCGGGTGTTCCAGAACTCGGGAGATCGCTGTGGGGGACACCACCATGCCCCTCTGCGTCATCGCAGATGCGGCATACCCCCTCCAGCCCTGGCTCATGCACCTGTACACGGGCCACCTGTCAGCCAGCCAGGAGCGCTTCAACATGCTCCTGAACCACACGCGCCAGGTGGTGGAGCGCACATTTGGCTGCCTCAAAGGGCGCTGGAGGTGTCTCCTCACCCGCCTTGATGCGGGCACCACCAACATCCCCCAGATTGTGGGCGCGTGCAGTGCCCTCCACAACCTGGTGGAGAGCAAGGGGGAGGCCTTCTTTCAGGGCTGGGCTGTGGAGGCCGGCAGGGCCGATGTGCAGCCACCCGCTGCCCCCAGTCACCAGGTGGACCCCGAAGGGACCCGGGTCCGGGAGGCCCTGAGGGCCCAGTTCGATGAGGCCGCGGGGTGAACACTGGCAGACCCCCCACTGCACCACCCACCCCATCCTCCACAACACTCCCTGCCCCTACGTCCACACCACAGAGCACCCAAGAGCATCCCCCCACACTTTTCTTGTAAATAAAAGCAGACATTTGTTCGTCAAACCAAATATCTGTTGAACTCTTATTATTATTATCATGACTAACTATTTACAGGCAAAATCAAAATTATATATATGTATTATAAATAAGATGAAAGGGGAAGACAAGGAAGGGGAGAACTATGTACATGGGGGGGCAGGGATCAGCATAACAACAGGGGTCTAATATAGAAACTATTTACAAAAGAACATTAAACGGAGGGGAATATATACAAAGGGTGGGGCATGTCCTGGGCCCCACACCCCCTAATGTCCAGCGCTGGGGGTGGGCAGCCACGACCCACTCCTCAGCCTCAGCCCTCGCCAGGGCTGGCTGGGGGCCGGGCGGACCGGTAGATATGGCCGGCGGGTGTCAGCTGGCCCCAGGTCCCCCTCGGTGGAAGGGCCCTCAGTGGTGGGTAGCGGTGCGACGGCAGATGGCGCAGCGGGCGGAGCAGGCAGGGCGGGCACAGCGGCGGCCGGCGCAGCATGGGGGGCCAGGTAGTCCGCGATATGGTCAAATGTCCGCATAAAGGCCCCCCCATGCCTCCTGGCGCCCCGCCAGCGCCCGCTCCTGGAGTTGGAGGCGCCGCTCCTCCACCCGCAGCCGCTGCTCGGCGACCTACAGCTGCCGATGATGGATGGCCAGCAGCTGGGGGTCCGTCGCCGTCGGGTGGTGGTGCTGGGTCCGCCGTCGTCCCCGCCGTGGGGCTGATCGGTCCTCTGCCAAGGGGCTGGCCTGGAGTGATGGCCCCGGTGGGCTGTCCGGGACCACTGACACCTCGCCGGCGCTCTCCGGTCCTTCCGATGGTGCAGCTGCGGAACACAGGGGGGCAAGAAGAGTGGAGACAGCCGTTAGCCGTGGCCCTTGTCCTCCCATCCCTCTGTTGCTGGTTCCCCATCCCTGTACCCGGGAGATGCTGCTGCTGATGCTGATGGGTGTCCCACCCCCTCCCCCCCGGGGGACCCTAGAGGTTCCGCTCCCCCCAGCCCCGGGAATGGGGCATGGCACTGTCGTGCTGGGGGGCAGGGGCTGATGCACTCTTCTGAGGGACATGCCACTGCTGTCCTTGGGGCCATGGTCATCTGGGTATGTGGAGGGCCCTGGTCATATCTATTACCCCCGCCCCTCAACCCCGGGGGTGTGCACCGGGAGGGTACATACCTGATGGTCCACTCCCACGGTCGGGGGACACCCGGTGAGCGGACGCCCTGCTGGAGCTCCGGGATGTGATGGCGATCCAGAGCCCGGAGTCACTGGAGGAGGACTCCCCCTCCTCCTCCTCCTCCTCCAGTGCCCCGGGGGTGGGCTCCTGGGGGGGCCCCTGGGGTGCGGGGCTTGCCTCCGGGGCGGACTCCACCTCCAGGGCCTGGTGGGGCTCTTCGGCTGAGGTATCAAGAGTAGCCGGAGGGGAGGAGGTGTGCCGGGGGCCCAGGATGGCCCTGAGCTCCCTGTAAAAGGGGCAAGCGGCGGGGGCGGCCCCAGATCGGCCGGCTGCATCCCGGGCCTGGGCGTAACCCTGCCGCAGCTCCTTCACTTTACTGTGTACATGATCTGGAGTGCGGGCAGGGTGACCCCAGGTGGCCAGGCCCTCAGCCAGCCGAGCGAACGCATCCGCGTTCCGCCTCTTGCTCCCCATTACCTGGAGCACCTCCTCCTCGCTCCAGAGCCCCAGCAGGTCCCGAAGCTCGGCCTCCGTCCAGGAGGGGCCCCGCTGCCGCTTCCTGGCCTGGCTGCCAGCCTGCGAGCCCTGGCTCCCCTTGGAGGGGGTGCCCTGGGGGCGCTTAGGGGGCTGGGGGGCGGCCATCGCAGCGATGGGGGGTTTTTCTGGCTGCAGAAGAACGTGCAGGCTAGCCGCGTTGCAATGCTGCTGCCTGCACGCTCTCTCAGCTTCCTGCACAGGAAGGCAGGGGGCGGGGAGCTGTAAGGGGCCGCTGCACGCAGCGACCATCGAGCTCGGGGGCTGGGCAGAGCGTCTCTCAACCCCTCAGCTGATGGCCGCCATGGCGGACCCCGCTATTTCGATGTTGCGGGACGTGCAACGACTACACGTTCCCTACTTCGACGTTGAACGTCGAAGTAGGGCACTATTCCTATCTCCTGATGGGGATAGCGACTTCAACGTCTCGCCGCCTCACGTCGATGTTAACTTCGAAATAGCGCCCGCCACGTGTAGCCGTGACGGGTGCTATTTCGAAGTTGGTGCCGCTACTTCGAAGTAGCCGACACTTGTAGACGCGGCCCATGTGAGATATCTGTTGGACCAGTAGAGGAATTAAAGCAGAGCTGAGGCTATTAACCAGGACAGCTTCAGGGAAAGAAAGAGGTAGATGGAGTAGAGGAGATGGCAGAAGCACAGTAAGGAGGCAAAAAGTTAAACAGGGGTTCCTGGAGATGCAAAATATCTTCTATAACATTTAAATCAAAATGTCTACATTTTGTTCTTTGAAATAAATGCAAATGGTTATTTCATATTTTGGGTAATTTTTCTCTTTTGCAAATACCAGGCTTAATCCTTAAATAGATCAAAATTTGTCACAGTAAGAAAGAATTTTAACAGCAAGCATTTTGTACTTTGTTACCTTTAATCATTACTGGAACTCTCTGTGCTCCTGAGGGCTAAGTAAATACTGCTGCTAAAGATTGCCAGTTCTATGGTCTGCACTGCAATTAAAAGGACTCTGTGAGATGGGAAGGTCCCAGAGCTTGCCCAAACATCTTCATCACAATTTAACAGCCCCTCAGGTCAAGACCAATCAGCGGGCTTGAGTCAACTGCAGTTATCTAGCCCTAAGGGTATATCTATACTTACCAGAAGATGGAGTAGGTGAGGGTCAATTTTCTGGGGTTCAATTTAGTGCATCCAGTGGGGACACACTAAATCAAACCATCACGGGTCAACAGTGGATCCTGATACTCCTCATTCCTGTGAGGCATAAGGGAGGTTGATGTGAGAGTTTCTCCTGTCAACGTCCATCTGTGAGTACGGCCTGAAACTGAGCTTAGCTATTTCGACTCCAGCTACACTGCTGTCATAGCTGGAACTGCCTATCAAAGATGGACTTTCCAGTCTAGTGTAGACCTGCCCTAAATCAGATTTTAATGTTGCCAGCTTAGTTATAAGGATTACCCTTTTTTAAAGCACTGGTTAAACAATAGCATCTGCTTTTTAAAAGATGACATTTGTATCTGAAAATTCTGTGTCTACTTGAACTGCAACTTAACACCTAAAATTACTCTAGCTTAAAATGTTAAGAAAAAGTAATTCTCTTTTTTTCAGGTTTTATTTGTGCATTCAGCAGCACTCTAGTTTTGCTGATCCCCTCTGATGTCTTTCCTACACATTTACAAAAATATTCCCGCTGGTACTGACCCCCTGTCCAGGGTTCCCTGTAAGCCAAGTGCTAGGGCAGCCACCCAGGCGAGATTCAGGTGCCACCCAACTAATTACCAGAGCACCCACAGCTGCCAGAATGTGTTTCTATGGTGGTGCTCATCTGCATGTCTTGGTGCATATTACATTTATTCTGCCCCTGGAAAGGAAAAATTAGAGGGGCCACTGCCCCTGTCCCTCTGAGACCCTGTCCAGCAATGTTGCAAGCCTTACTGTAAACGCCAACTGCAACAGGACCTGTTTTAACCATTTTTTCACTTATAAATACTTTCAGCATATTTCACTTGTAATTCTAGCAAAAAACAGTACCAGACCCCTGTGGCAAGAAGCATGCAGAACCAATAAGGATACAGCATCATATTACCAATCATTATATATTCCACCGTGCACAGATTATGAAACACTATGCTGAATTATCTTCAATGATCTCTTTGTACCAAAACCAAACAAACAAAAGAGAGCCAACCCTTTGGCTTACACTTTTACTTTCACTTTAATAGCCTAATTTTCACTAAAATTTAATTTGATTATATTTGTGTCTATTATCAGAGAGGTAGCCGAGTTCGTCTGTATCTTCGAAAACAACAAGAAGCCCTGTGGCACTTTATAGATCAACAGATATTTTGGAGCATAAGCTTTTGTGGGCAAAGAGGCATCTGATGAGGCGGGTCTTTGCCCACGAAAGCTTATGCTCCAAAATATCTGTTAGTATATAAGAGGCCACAGGGCTTCTTGTTATTCGTGTCTATGTGATTCAAAAGTACTGTACATCTAGTATGAGAATATTTAATTGCTTTGAATCACATGTAGAAGTCAAACCTTAAATCTTTCAAGGACGTGAGCCAACCGCATGTACTTTGTTTTCACTGATCTAATTCACCTAATTAGAAAAGTATTGCAGTGCTTTGTATTTGACCGTTCCTTTTCAAACACGTTTAATACATACCTTAGTATGGAAAATGCATTTTAAATATTAGATCGCCTCTCTTTGTCTATCCACTACAAAAAGCAGTTTTTCTGATTTGGAAATAAATAGGTAATACAAGTACTGTTAGATATTTACCTATTAGCCTGTAGAATTTATAGAATTTCTTTTCAAATGCAATCACCCTTATATTGTGATACAAAATTTAAAAACCATTTTCCTGTTAGGTACATAGCAATCAATGCATTTAGCGCTCTTTGCTCAAGGCCAATATCTGATATTTTGATTTTTTTCCTTTAGTATAGACAGACATTTTGTAAAGATTTGCCACTCAGGGAAAGAGGAGGAACAAAACTAAGAAACAATTAAATATGTGGTAGTCACTGAACACATTTCCTAGTAAATAATTATTTTTCCTCACCTTCCATTGAACTGCAATTTGCAGTAGGAGGAAAAAAAGCGTAGGGTGATTTTCCTACAGATACCTTGCCTGAAGTAATATTCAAACAACTATATATATATGCAAAACAAAAAAGCAGTCATGTAGCACTTTAAAGGCTAAAAAAATAAATTATGAGGGGTGCGTCTACACTAGCCAGCTACTTCGAAGTAGCTGGCACAACGTCAAAATAGCACACGTCACGTCTACACATGCCATGCGTTATTTTGACATTGAAATTGACATTAGGCAGCGAGATGTCAAAATTGCTATTCCTATCTGAAGATGGGAATAGCACCCTACTTCTACGTTCAACATCGAAGTAGGGCGTGTGTAGACAATCCCTGTCCCGCTACATCTAAATAGCGGGGTCCTCCATGGCAGCCATCAGCTGAGGGGTTGAGAGAGACTCTGTCCAACCCCTGCAGGGCTCTATGGTCGCCATGTGCAGCAGCCCTTAGCCCAGGGCTTCTGGCTGCTGCTGCTGCTGCTGCTGCAGCTGGGGGTCCATGCTGTGTGCGCGGGGTCTACAACCGGTTGTCGGCTCTGTGGACCTCATGCTGTGCAGGCCGAGTGTTTCTGGGAGGGGCTCCTTAAGGGAGTGGTTGCTCATGCCCCAGAAGGGCTAGTCCAGCCTGTGACCCCGTCCGCAATCTTTGCTGGACCCTTATTTCGACAGAGAGTGCTTGTGTATGTGGACGCTCCACATTTCCTTCTGGGGCAGCTCCTTTCGATGTTCCCTGTTGCTACTTCAACGTTGAACGTCGACGGCACCAGCCCTGGAGGACGTGTAGACGATACGCGTCGAAGTAGTCTATTTTGATGTTCTTACTTAGAAATAGGCTACTTCAACGTAGTGGGCTAGTGTAGATGTAGCCGAGGTGATGAGCTTTCATGGGACAGATCCACTTCTTCAGATCTGGAAATAGCTATAGCTATATATAGCTCTGTACCTATACCTATGGTCCTTATGACACATGCAATACCTGCTGTTACTATAGAGCTGGGGAGTCAACATGTTTTCTGCTGTACAGCGTGCCTAGTCCAATATCCACAGAAGGAATTTGGTTCACTTTGATGATTCTGGAAAGCAAATGGGGAAAATTTTTGAAGCCAATGCATGGATATGTAACTGTATTAACACGAGTGGAAGCTTATGGGTGCACGGTCAGTAAGTTGCTTTGAAAAGAACTTCCCAAGGTGTAGGCATCAAAGATCAGATTGTACAGTAACTGATTGACAGACCACTTGAAGGAAGTAATAGATAAGGATTCACAAACAATACTTTATGGTTATTCCACAGTTTGGTTGTAGGTCAGTTGCCACAGCTGGAAAAAGTGCTGGGCATGTTGCAAATCATTGTTATTCCTGAACGTATTATTACTATTACCATAATGCCTGTAACAATAGTAACTAGGCTCCATTTTATGTAAGAGGTAGACCAGCTTGTTCCAACAGAAATACAGGTGACAGGAAGAGGGGCAGGAAGGGGCAGGTGCCCCCCTAGGTTTTAATTGTTGTAGTTGGGTGCCTTCCTCTCCTCCCTCCCACTGGCCTTGCAGGATATAAGTTGCCTCTGAAAAGAAGGAAATAATTTTACAGCCTTCCAGTTCAACTGTAGCTGACGCCTACGGGACAAATACTCATCCCCATGTTAATTCTTACCAATTTTTAACAACACGATTGTCTGTAGGTGTGCTCATTATGTTTGTCCATTGACTCATTTAACAAGTTTTTCTACCTGACACTTTGCCAGTCTCTGAAGAAGAAAACAGTAAGATGTTTTTTCTAACAAACATGCCTTAAACTGCTGCTCGAGGTAAGTAGGTGGAATTTATTTAGGGTAGAATTCTGCCTAGCTCCTAAAAATGGGTGCACAGCATAGACAGCGAGGGAATAAGATGCTTCTTGCAATATTTCCTGCATGACTCCAAGGGTCAAGCAGAATAGCAGGTCCTGTATTCCAGGGTTTGAAGGGACTGGTACTCTCCCAGAGATGAGATGGGCCACAGAGTAGGCAGAGACAAAGAGAGACAGAAGCTCAGGGACGCAGCAGCGCGTGCACTCTGGCTAAGTATTCTGCACCATAGAAGTAGGATGCCTCTGATTCTTCTCCTAGGCAGGATCATGTAGCTGTACACTCCCCATGTTGCTGGTTTGTGCCAAACTGGCAACTTTGGTACTTAGAATTCACTTAGACAGTCATTAAAATGAGTGACAGACACATTCCAAAAGCAAGCCAGTAATCAGACAAGAATCTCTTTTTCCTGCATTTCCTTTAGTCTTTTCCTAGGAGTTCAGAGTCCCAGAGTGCCCGCTTCTTGCTACACATATATTTCTCTTGAATCAGTAAAGCTCACTCAGCTGGCATATGGCGCAATATACCTCCACAAAGGTTAGTGGGAGTGTAGCTACTTCAGAAAGGAAAAAAAAAAAAAAAAAGCAAACATTGTCAATAAGCCCTAAAGCAAGCGATAAGATACACCTCTCAACAACAAAAGGCGAGGTAATGTTAACAAGCCAGCATCCAACTCAGAATAACTAAAATGTGATACTTGATCTTCTTGTATTTGTCTTCTTAATCTAGAGCCAACAACTGGATTTATCTTCCTTCAGTAACGCGTAACTGTATTATAAAACATATAGTAATTGACTGAAACCAGGAAATAAATAAAATTGGCTGAAAAGTGTCAAGTTTCCAAGAGAAAGAGAGAAACATATCAATATTTTTGGTCTCAGAAGGGTAGCTATGTTAATCTATGTCTTCACAAAAAAAAAACACGCAAGCAGTCCTGTAGCACCTTGAAGACTAGAGAATGCTAGTGAAAAAGGGGTAGGTTTAGAAGTTGAAATAAGAAAAGAACAAATTAAAATTTCCCTAGAAAAATTAGATATCTGCAAATCACCAGGGCCTGATGAAATGCATCCTAGAATCCTCAAGGAGCTGATAGAGGTATCTGAGCCTTTAGCAATCATTTTTGGTAAATCATGGGAGATGGGAGAGATTCCAGAAGACTGGAAAAGGGCAAATATAGTACCCATTTATAAAAAGGGGAACAAGAATAACCCGGGAAACTACAGGCCAGTCAGCTTAACTTCTGTGCCAGGAAAGATAATGGAGCAGGTAATTAAAGAAATCATCTGCAAGCAGTTGGAAGGTGGTAAGGTGATAGGGAACAGCCAGCATGGTTTTGTTAAAAACAGATCATGTCAAACCAATCTAATAGCTTTCTTTGATAGAATAATGAGCCTTGTGGATAAGGGAGAAGCGGTGGATGTGGTATACCTACACTTCAGTAAAGCATTGGACACGGTCTCACATAATATACTTATCAATAAACTACGCAAATACAACTTAGATGGGGCTACTATAAGGTGGGTGAACAACTGGCTGGATAACCGTACCCAGAGAGTAGTTATTAATGGTTTTCAATCCTGTTGGAAAAGTATAACTAGTGGGGTTCCGCAGGGGTCTGTTTTAGGACCGGTTCTGTTCAATATCTTCATTAACGATTTAGATATTGACATGGAAAGTACACTTATTAAGTTTGCAGATGATACCAAGCTGGGAGGGGTTGCAACTTCTTTGGAGGATGGGGTCATAATTCAAAAGGATCTGGATAAACTGGAGAAATGGTCTGAGGTAAACAGGATGAAGTTTAATAAGGACAAATGCAAAGTGCTCCACTTGGGAAGGAACAATCAGTGTCACACATACAGAATGGGAAAGGACTGCCTAGGAATGAGTACAGCAGAAAGGGATCTAGGGGTTATAGTGGACCACAAGCTAAATATGAGTCAACAGCGTGATGCTGTTGCGAAAAAGGCAAACATGATTCTAGGATGCATGAACAGGTGTGTTGTGAACAAGACACGAGAAGTCATTCTCCCGCTCTACTCTGCGCTGGTTAGGCCTCAGCTGGAGTATTGTGTCCAGTTCTGGGCACCGTAGTTCAGGAAGGATGTGGAGAAATTGGAGAGGGTCCAGAGGAGAGCAACGAGAATGATCAAAGGTCTAGAGAACGTGACTTATGAAGAAAGGCTGAAAGAATTGGGCTTGTTTAGTTTGGAAAAGAGAAGATTGAGGGGGGACATGATAGCAGTTTTCAGGTATCTAAAAGGGTGTCATAAGACAGAGGGAGGGAACTTGTTCTTCCTTGCCTCTGAGGATAGAACAAGAGGCAATGGACTGAAATTGCAGCAGGGGAGGTTCAGGTTGGACATTAGGAAAAAGTTCCTAACTGTCAGGGTGATCAAACACTGGAACGAATTGCCAAGGGAGGTGGTAGCATCTCCATCACTGGAGATATTTAAGAAGAGGTTAGGTAGATGGCTTTCAGGGATGGTCTAGAAAGTGCTTGGTCCTGCCATGAGGGCAGGGGCTGGACTCGATGGCCTCTCGAGGTCCCTTCCAGTCCTACTCTTCTATGATTCTATATGTATAACTTTTCTCTTTTTAAACATACACTAATTTCCTCATGATTTTTAGGTGTTCAAGGCCTCCTTATGCTTTTTTGTGAAAAACAGTATTAAGGAGAGACACTGTCAGTTCTCTGTGAACCCAGGAGAGTCTAAATCAGGGCTTGTGTGTGTCAGGGGTTGGGGAGGTAAGGATTACCAGCATCTCTGCCCAAGTGTTCCCCCACAGCTGGCGATCCTGCAGCTGAAGCTGCTGGGGGTGGGGGGGTGGGGGCTTAGCACCCCAGTCGGCTCCTAGCGACAGGGTGGCTGGGGCTGCCAGCTAGGTTCCACACCCCAACTGGCTCCCAGGCATGGGACAGCCAGAGCCCCCGTCAGCCCCGAAGTAGCACGGGGCCAGAGCCCCTGCTCCCAGTGGCAGAGCAGGATTGGGAGCTAGAGGCCCTGCTACCCACAGGAGCACAGCCCAGGAGCCAGAGTGCCTGCCCCATCAGCACCCCCCAAACGTAGAACCCCATCTTGGAGTGGGGGGATGGGAGGAAGCGGGGAGTCGTACCAGCTCTTCTTTATTTACAAAAAAAAAAAAAGCACGAGTCTAAATACATTGGAACTGTCATGTCCCTGCTGTGTAAGAGCAGCAAGGACAGGCCTGTTAGGGGATTCAGCAATCCTGATACACTATGCAGCAGCATAGTGATGAAGTGGAAAAGTCTTTGGGAGCATTATGGGGCCAAGTTAGGGAGAAACAAGGAATATTCTACACCTATCCAGAGACCTCAAGTTCTAGCACAGAAGCTCAATGATACTGTGTTCAACTAGCAAAACACATAGCTCTAACCCAGGCTAAACAAACTCATTTTAGCTAACCTCCTTTTATGATCCTAGAGGAGACTGTTAAAATTTTAACCTGCATTCACTGGTTCATAATAGGTGACTCCCAAGGGCTTACCTCAATCAGATAATACATCTTAAAACCTAAATGGCCTTGTCATCACTAGAATATCAACACAAGGGTAACAAAATACCTTTCTCCCCTATGAATACAAGCCCCTAGCGGTTATTGTGCAGTTGTGCACAACATAAAGTTGAGAAACCAATTACCTTTTGCCAGATGCTGTGTGAAGCCTGAATATTGAACCAGTATTTCTATAAATAAGAAAGGATAAGAACACAAGTTTGTTGAAATGTTACACATTGTCAAAGCTTTTGTCACTCAACAACCCTGCAAGGTAGAGAAAATTCTACAGGTGAATTTCGTTTTGTTTACAAAACTCTTTCCTAGACTAATCACCGTATCTACCTTGCTCAAAAATTGTTAAGACCTTGGGTCAAGGAGACACTGGCATTAGCTCTCAACAGAAAATGTGCTTTCCTGCACTACTCTACACTAAAATAGCCTCTTAAGCAAGAATGTGGAAATGATTTATCTTGCAGTGTTTAAAGTTGAATCTTCACCTCAGTTATGACTGCACACTCAGTCAGAGAGAGAGGATGTTATACTTTCATATAAAGAAAAGAATACTAATGGCCAAGAGAGTTTAATGTCTAAAAAGAAACATCTTTGCAGGGGAAATATTCCAAATTACAAAAAATCAGATATAAAAAAACAATTCATTACTGCCATTTATAATTTTAGGACTAAAGAAATTCTTTCAGATGCTTCAGGCCCAAAATTTAATTTTGATTTAAACAAAAAAATAAAAAAAAATTTACAAAAACCTAACATTAGAAATGTTTCTTTTCTTAATTTTGTTCATATCTGTTTTTTTAATTTAAATATTCCCAGGTTTGCAACCCCACATATCACAGCAGTGTGCTAGGGCATGACAACCAGAAAATGAACATCTAAAGAAAATGAAACTTATTAATCAGCTGTAATAAGGCAAAGTGCAATATATTGTACAAAGTCGGTAAATAGAATTAACAGTGTAATGCACATTAATCTTTCATTTTAGACATATAAATAATCTTTCAGTTTAGACACGTACATGTTATTTGTAAGATGGGTAAGGATATTTGTTTTTTATAATCATTTTAAAAATAATTTCAAGTTGGATCATTCTCAAAAATAACTAAAACCTTTGTGTTCTAATAAAAGTAATTAAACTTCTAGACAACCAAACATTCACTGAAGTCAACAACGACAGTTTGATTTTGAAATGAGTAGTATGTATTTATTTACTACTCTTCCATTACAACGCCAGCTACAGCCATTTCAGAATTTTAGGGGTACAAACTTTTTCAGTGCCAGGGCTTTCTTGCAATACTTATGCACAGGCAAAATCTGAGTCACAGGATAAGGGCCTACAGGTCTGACCATGAAAATAAATGGATGTTTTTCATACAGAGTCTGTGCCACGTCATCCACAAAACGTTTGAGAAACTTTTAGTGAGGTGTCCATTTACAGAGGCATATGAACATTCGGAACAACTTCCTTTGTTCTTTATGAAAGTCACTAAGCTGGGAGAATACAAAGTAAGAACTTACCATACTAGACATGATATGATTCCATTTAAATCAATGTAGTTACACAAATCTGCACCAAACAATATAGCTGCAAATGAGAAAATATTTTCTCTCTAAATTTGTGTGAATTCAGTGTATGATTTAAATAGTAAAACTGCTGGATACTCAAAATAATGGGAAAGCTAAAGGCTCCCGTATTTATGTAAACTGTTCTAGCAGCATGCAGTCTAAAGAAATAATGAGGAAACTGGGGAATATTTACCGAAAAAAATGAGTTGACTTGCATACATGAGTATTTTTCCCAAGCTTGTCAAAATTGTGCGAGAGTCTGATAATTAGACAACTTAAAAAGCAGTAAGTTTTAATAATAACCATTTATGGATTTCATTCAATCATTCATGCCATGCTGATTAGCATAGGCGATCATGGCCCTCCACCCCTGTCTATTACAAGTACTCTGGAGCATCTCCACAGTACTGTGGCAATGCAACCATGAAGTGATACTATCCAATATTTTCTCACATTGTCTACCTTGTCCTCGCTTTCCATTACACTTTCCTGTTGTCACTAAATTTTCAAGTGCAGACTTTCTAATTATATGCCCTACAAATTTTGCCTGCCTTGTTCTTACCCTATTTAACAGTGTTCTTTTGCTGTTGGCTTCATTTAAGACAGACTCATTCGTCCTTTTTGTCGTCCACGAGATGCACAACATCCTTCTTAAAAACCACATTTCTGTGGCTTCGGCATACTTCTCAACTTGTTTACTGATAGTCCATGATTCGCATCCATACACGAGGACTGGTTCTACATAACATCGCAGCACTCTTTTCCTAACCTCCAATGATAAAGATCTGTTCGTGAGAATGCTTCTCATTTTCTGGAATGCTGCTTTCGCTTGAGCGATTCTGCATTTCACTTCAGTTAAACACCTAACATCGGATGTGATATAGGATCCTCACTACTTGAATTTAGTCACCTGACAAAGAACTATTCCATTTGCTAGTACCTCACGTTGGCACTACCTTAGTCTTTGTAATAACCATTACTTCCATCTTCGAGATGTTCAGCTTGAGTCCCTTCAGCTCGCTTTCTTTATTGACAATGTTAACCAGTTCCTGAAGATCTTTTTCACTTTCTGCTATTAAAACAGTATCATCTATATACCTCAGGTTGTTAATGTTACATCCTCCAATGTTTAATCCTGGCAGACCTTCTATTTTGCGCATTATTCTTTCACTGTACAAGTTAACGAGATCAGGGGAAAGAACCCAACCTTGTCTCACTCCTCACTTTATCTTCGCATATCTACTAAGGTTTTTTCCGACCCTGATGGCTGCTGTCTGTTCCCAGCAGATATTTTTAATTATTCTCAAATCCTTTCCATCTATATTCAGTTCTTCCAACAGTTTCATCATTTCTTCATGTTTTACTCTGTCAAATGCTCTCTCATAGTCGATGAAGCACAAATATATGTCCTTTGGAACTTCCAGTGCTCTTTCGATTAATGACCTTAAAATGTAGATTGTGTTACCAGTACCGCTGTTTTTCACAAATCCACACTGTTCATCAGAGATCTCAGACTGCATTTGATTTCAAATCTGATTCATAATAATCTTCAAAAAAATGTTGGTCATGTGACTCATGAGTGATTGTCCTATGCTGTTCACATTGGCTACGTCTACACGTGCCCCAAACTTCGAAATGGCCATGCAAATGGCCATTTCGAAGTTTACTAATGAAGCGCTGACATGCATATTCAGCGCTTCATTAGCATGCGGGCAGCAGCGGCGCTTCGAAATTGACGAGCCTTGCCGCCGCGCGGCGCGTCCAGACGGGGCTCCTTTTCGAAAGCACACCACCTACTTCGAAGTCCCCTTATTCCCGTGAGCTCATGGGAATAAGGGGACTTCGAAGAAGGTGGCGTCCTTTCGAAAAGGAGCCCCGTCTGGCCGCGCCGCGCGGCAGCAAGGCTCGTCAATTTCGAAGCGCCGCTGCCGCCCGCATGCTAATGAAGCGCTGAATATGCATTTCAGTGCTTCATTAGTAAACTTCGAAATGGCCATTTGCATGGCCATTTCGAAGTTTGGGGCACGTGTAGACACAGCCATTCAGTTGCACATGGTTTCTTCAGCAAGGCAATAAAAACAGATCTTGATAAGTCTTCTGGGACATGCCCTGTACTGTAAATATCATTTAAGAGTTTCATAATTGTGTCAATACCAAAGTCTTCCAAGGCTTCAAACATCTCACCTGTGAGTTTGTCCAGACCAGGCGGTTTTCCTCTTCATGGATTTAAAGATGATTAAAACTGTATCCCTAATCTGTGCATACTGAATACAATTTGCATTGCAATATTACAAGAAATCATGTCACCCTGCATTTCAAAAGAATGTAACATAAGAAAGGAACTGTGCCTAACATTTCAATTGTTAGGACACAGCTTTTCTCCACGTTAGATGTGACAATAACGTCCACTAGTCTAAATGTAAAAATCTAATTTGTCTATAAATCATCAAGAAGTAACCTCTGCCTTTCTACAGGCACTTGAAAATGAAATTCTGGATGTCTAAGTCCCCTGCACATGAATCGAAAGAAGACACTTGTAGTACACTGGCAACAGTAACATATTACACCTAAATGAATCCTCTCAGACTAAACTAGAGGCAATGAAAACCATCTCTTTGCATCATTTTCAGTGACCCAAAATGTGTGTAAGATCACCCTTAAGAGAATCTCTTAAATCCGAAATGCTGTATTTACAGTTAGCACCTTGGAACAGATGCGCCATTTCAGGTTGGGTTGGTTTTTTTGTTTGTTTTGGGAGGTGGGACACCTGTGCATGCGGCAATGGAGCGGGTAGAATGAGGACAGCATGCTCAGTACAAGTCAAGTTTTCAAGGAACTATCCACAATAATTCCAAGAACTTTGTCTTGAGTGGTAACGTATTTTAGACCCTGTCATTTTTTGTATGCGTAGCTGGAGTTATATCGTCCCACATAAATTACTTTGCACTTATCGACACTGATGTCCATCCACCCATGTGTTGTCCAGTCTCCCAGTTTTGTGGCTTGGGGTCATCAGGAGCTCAGGGCAATGGGTTGCAACGTGTGGGGGGAGCAGAAGTTTGGGAGGTGCTGAGGACGTCAGGGGTTCAGGAGTAAGGGTTGGGGCATATGAAAGGCCAAGAGAAAGGGGTGCCCTGCACCCACCCCTCTGCTCAGCCCTCCTTCACCCCACTCAGTCCAAAGATCCCCTGCTTCTGCTCAGCCCAGGAAGAGGAGGATTACCTGGGGCAGGGTTCAGGAGGAAATCAGGGCAAGTTGTTGGGGTGGGGCAAGGCAGCAGGTATAGGAGGCAGGGTAGAGTGCAGTGGGAGCAGGAGAATTTGGGCCCAGTTTATCTTATCCAGCTTTTGGGGCCCAGGCTGCTAGGGCCTGGCCCAGATTAGAACTGGGCTGGCACCACAGCTGGAAACACTGGGGTTGGAGCCACCCTCAATTTGCCTTCCCCCCACCCCCACTAGACCCAAATATCCCACCCAACCCCCACTCAGCCTGAATCTCCCTGCAAGGCCCCAACATCCCTCCTCCCCCCAACAGTCCCCCACTTGATCCACAGTCTTCACTCTGCTCAAACACCCCCACATCAGTCCGCCTGAAGCTCCCCACCCCACCCCACCCCCACTTGGTCCAAAGATCCCCTGCTTCCACTCATCCTGGGAAGGGAAGAATTACCTACAGCAGGGGCAGGTGGCAGCAGTGGCAGCCATGGGGGTCGCCTCCTCTCGGCTGGCCACACTCTCTCTCTCTCACGCACACACTGCACGCTGCTACGTTGCTCCCTGCCAGATGGCTGAACTGCTTCTCTCAACCGAGAAGTGGGGCTCAGGAGTCAGCGGCAAAGCGCTGTGTGGTGAGTGCGAGTTTGAGAGGTGAAGGCGATCCCCTGTGGTGACTGCTGCTACCACCACCATCTGCCTCTGCCCCAGGTAATCCCCAGCCAGGCTGGTCAGAAAGGGGACAGAGGTCAGGGTTGGGGCAGAGCAGAGAAGGGGCAGGGAGGCCTATTAGAGAATGTTCAAATGCAGCCCGTGTGCTCCCCCCAGCCCCGCCACATACGGGATGGTGTTATCAGAAATTCCCAAGGCTAATCCTCTCTCTCAGGCACACACCCCCTTATACAGTTATTTTACACTGAACCTCATTCTGTCTAGAAACTACCTTCATTAACAGAAGATGTCTAAAGAATTATAGTGCTGTAAACAGATAATTTACAGTAATGGCTCATTTATAGTAATACAGTACTTGCCACACTAGTTAAAATGAATGGTCCTTTTAGGCACATAATTTGCTTCTGGTGATAGAATTCCAGATGCTTCAAAGAGAACTGAAAAAAAAAAACACCACAGCAATTTAGTATTACATTAACTAATGCACTGTGTATTTTAGGCAGGATTCTCAATGACCACATTTGTTCGGCACTCAGGCCACCTGATCTGAAGGCATAACGGACAAAACCCAGACACGGGGGTAGGAAAGGCATTTACTGGGACATGGAATCTAGTGAGACTGGGATGGGCGATGAAGACTTGGAGCTGGAGAAAGCAAGAAATAGAACAGGTCTCAAAAAGAGACAATTGCTAATGGAAATGGAGAACTGGAAGGCAGTTGGCAGAGGAGGGTGACTGAAACTGAGTTTGGGGCAGGGGGAAGACACTGGAACTGATGAATAAAGAGTAAGGCATGAAGAACCAACATGGGGGAGGAGCGTGGGAGACTTCTGCAAAGAGCTGTGTGCAGGGAAGGAACTGAGACTGTTTAAGCAAAATGCATGGGTAAGATTGAAACTGGATGAGGAGTCTGAAGATGGAGATAGAATAGGAACCCATGGAAAGAGGAGAGGAAAAAAAAAAAAAGCTGAGAAGAATTAGGGCTGGCTGACTAAAGGGACTGGGGCCAGAAGTTGGAATGTGGGGAGTGGTATGGGCATAGCTAGGAGACAGAATCTAGGTGTGAGTGAGGCACAGAAAAGGCAGGGAGTGCAGGAATGGTGGAGAAAGAAGACCAGACTCAGACAAGAGCATGGGGAGCTGAGATAGGGACTGGGTAATCAAGGACAATGGGGCTGGGAGAGGGAACCAGGGGAGGGATAGGACAGGACTGGGACAGTGATAGATTGGAGCTAATGGGGCAAGACGTGTCACACTTGGGAAAAAGGCAGAAGAGTATGTGCCCACTGCAGTATATTCCACACCAGATTCCAGAGTCTCACCATTCCTTCACTGTCAGCAAGTATCTGTGACACACACTGGCAAAGTGTCTCTCATCCCCCTATAGTACTAGTCCACTCAGAGCATGATAGCCTCCTACTGTTAATCAGTTACTTGTTTAGTTCAAGTGCCAGTGGATCCCATTGAGTGCCCAAGAGGGTGTCAGTATGATGCCACAGTGAAATTTCTGTTTTTTCAATTTTGTCCAAAACATAGAAAATTACATACATGAAAAAAATTCAGACTTCATATTCAAGTACTTAAAAGGTAGGAAATCCTGGAATTAAGGTCACCTGAGCAAGACCCAGGTACCTTTGCGGATCTGGGCCATGGTAACAAATACGTGGTAAAATATTTGTGAAGACAAGGCAGTTTTTAGCTTTTGCAGATGTTAGCAGTCCAAAGAAAGACTATGAGGTACCTTAGGCAGATGTGACCAGCTACAGCTGCCTTGTCTTCCCAAGACTTTTACCACAGGTTACTTAGAACACTTTTCTCTAGAGAATATAGTCCTTGCCCCAAAGTGCTTAAAATCTATTATCCTTTTAATTTTGTACAAACAAATCTATGTATCTGGAGGGAGGTGTTTATTGTTCTGTTTCCTTTTTTATAAGACTTCCATTTTCAGTAAACAGCAGCCCTCACAAAACTGGCTGAGTTTGATCTGGAACCATCAACCCAGATAATGACTTTCTGAACCCTCAAGTGTTCTGAAGAAATTGGGAAACACATATATGCAAGCAATGGAGTACCAAATAAGCAGTTAACTCACCAAATATTTTTTCACTTTCTTTTACATCTGCAGTTTGTTATGAATTAGATGCCAGTAGGAGACTATCAGATTTAAATAAACTTGAATAGTTATTCCCTTACCTGTTATTTTCTAAGCATTATGAGTCTCCTCTCCTTTTAGCTATTTGTGGCAATTAGATGAGTTTCATTTCCTCACTTGTTAAAACCTTTGCTCACACGCTAAGGGTCTAACTAATCACCATATGTGGGGTGAAGAAGGAATTTTCCCCCCATACCAGATTGCAGGAATCCTGATGTGGTTTTGTTTTCCTTTGCGGTCACAGAATTTAATGTCAGAAGCCACCCCCAGTTAGCTTAGTCTGACCTGTGTGTCACTGGCCACGACTACCTCTCAAAACACATGCACTAAACCCAACAACCAAGATTAGATCAAAGTCCTGTGGATGGTGGCAGAATTATGTGCAAAAGTACACAAGTAGGAGGGACCAAGTTATACCAATTCCTGAGGCTCTTACAGCGGCAGGAAAACAATTAAGTCAGATGTACCCACATGATGCTTGAAACTGACCCACACACTACAGAGGAAGTCAGAAAGAAATGGCCCCTGCTTATCTGACATGGAGAAAAATTCCTTCCCAACACCCCACATGGTGATGGGGTAAATCCTGAACACGTGAACAAGAACTGGCAAGGAAAAATGCTTGGTGCCATGTTAGAACTGTATCCCACCTCCTCCACTGATACCTCCAAGTGTGACCATCCCTGATACTTCAGAGGAAAGAGACCAAACTCTTCCCACCCATCCAAATGTATAGCAGGGGTGGGAGGTTTGGCCAGGTGAAGCTCTGAAGTAGGAGCTTTGGGGAATGTAACACACAAACCAGAAGGGAGCACCATGGCTGCTGACTCCCGGCCCCCAACCATCACTGTCTGCCTGGTGTGAGATTTCACTATTAATATACTTGAAAGCCTCTGTTCATTAAAAATATTCTTCTCTCCTCTCCTGGCAAATTTTCTCCCCGCTGCATCCCGAAATGCATTTGTCTTGAAATTGCCAAGTGCAAACTGGTGACCATATCTTAGTGGCTCACTAATGCAACAGTTTTCTCATTTACAGGTCCTAGCTGCATATTCTTCCAAAATGTAAAAACAAAAAGCAGTCAAGTAGCACTTTAAAGACTAGCAAAATAGTTTATTAGGTGAGCTTTCGTGGGACAGACCCACTTCTTCAGACCATAGACAGACCAGAACAGACTCAATATTTAAGACACAGAGAACCAAAAACAGTAAGCAAGGAGGACAAATGAGAAAAAATAATCAAGGTGAGCAAATCAGAGAGCGGAGGGGTTGGGGGGAAGATCAAGAATTAGATTGAGCCAAGTATGCAGACGAGCCCCTATAGTGACTCAGAAAGTTCCCATCACGATTTACATGGTTTAAATCGTGATGGGAACTTTCTGAGTTTTGATAGTGTATAGACTAGCACGGCTTACTCTCTGTTACTATTCCAAAATGTAATGTGTGTGTTGCCACCATTCAGTCTTCATTTTGACCTGCCATGCCGCAGAGAAGGGAGAATACTGCTGCTAGTTATTTTCCAGGTTATTTTCTCACTATTGTATTGTTCTCCTAACATATCAATTAGTAACTCAGAATGTTTAATATTACCTGCAGTTCTTCCTCTTTCTTGCTTCGACAGCTTTGTAACACCATGTGCTTCTTCTGAATTCAAATTTAATCACAACTTACTGCTGGTTTGTTTTGGGATGCAGAGATAAGCAGGTAAGTTACTTTTTTAATGACGCATAATTTTAAACAGCTCAAGTGTGTGATCCAGCTACCCACAGCCTCAGAGCTTATGGAAATGGCATGTACCATGAATGTGGTAAGGTTCTGCTCTCCTAAATGGAAAAGAGCAGGATCGCTTGCAGGATGACCTAGTTTTGTACAAACCTAGGAAAAATGACTAGGGCATCACTGCAGGTAGAGCCAACCAAAGAACCCCTTGAACTGACAACAGAAACTGCCTGAGAGCCAGTGAAAGAATCTGAGCACAGAAATGAGGTGCTCACAATGACATCTCTGAGAGGGCAAATGAGCTATAATTCCACAAACTGGTGCCTCTGCATTGTACTCACCTGAGGGCTACCACAAAGAAAGTTACAATAAATGTGCTCTGGAGGCAAGACAGATGGATCACTGTGACCTAATCCACATGCAGGAGGGAAGGGGCAACTGCACCTGGAAGCAAGTTAGCTTTTTTCCAAACACTGATCCTTCTAAACCAGTTCTTTCATGAATCACCATCCTTCTTAATAACTACACAGTGGTTACATGGAGGAAAAAATATTACAGTATCAAGCAGAGAAAAATCAAAATAAAATGCTTTAATAAGACAGGTATAGCTCATTGGTTACATCCACTCTTTGATCCACCTGCTACTTATTTTGTCTTCCTGGCTACAGACCAAATCTCCATTAATTATCAGCAAGCCCCATTGTACTAATTATCCACAAGTCACTTTGGAGTTCTATGGGTTTCCCCTCCAAAACAGAGCCATGTTTTAAATAAACAATAAATAAAGCTGTAGCAAACCCTAACTCTCAACTAGAAGGAAAAGTTGTTACTTAATATTGACAGATCCTTCTCCATTATGAGAGTGAACACAGAATGAATGCAGTTCACAGCCCACAGTGGACAAGGCAACACCGTGCCAACCGGCAGGAGGCAGCCGTGGTATTTAATAAGATTACTGGTTTAGACTGGCAAAGACTATGCCAAGTATGGGCAAGATATATAGCCCACTGGCTGAATCTGACCCATCAGCCCTTTTAATCCAGCCTGTGGCCTAACCCTAACCAAACCCTACAGCTGCAGAGGGTGGAGAGCTTCAGGTACTGTCCCTGCCCCACAGCAAACTCTCTCATCTCCCACTGGCTGGAAACCAGGGGGAGTGCAGAACAGTTTCTCAGCTCCCATGGGCCAGTTTCTGGCCAATCAGAGCTGAGAAATTTTACTGGGGATAAAGCTGGTGCAGCACAGTTTCTCAGCTTCCATTTGCTGGTTTCCAGCCATTGGGAGCTGAGATATTTTGCTGGGGGCAGGACAATGCACACAGCTGACCAATGGGAGCTGATTTTGCTGAGGGCAGGAGCAGGCCACCAAGCTCTCCACCCAACAGAGAGCCACATGGAACAGCCAGCAGGCTGGAACTTTTGGAAAGCAAGGAAACCTGTCTCAGTATGCTGCTGGCCAGAAACTGCTTAGGTAAGTGCCACCCAGACCCTGAACCTGATCCTACACCCCTCCCTCAGACCAGAATTCTCTCTTGCACCCATATTCTCTCCTGGACACTGCACCAGGTCACAACACCCTCCTCCACCCAAACTCCTTCTCAGACCCCACACCCTATCCTGCACCCCAGACCCCTACCCCAAGCTCTCTTCTGCACCCAACCTCCATCCTAGACCCTGCACCTCATCCATAGAAAAGCATGGTCCTTGACCACTTACCAAAATGTTGAAGTGACCTCCCGCACATCAAAAATTATTGCCCACCCCTACTCTATGCTTTCTCCTATGATATGAGTCTTATAAACTTAGTCTTTGTTCATCTTAAAAACTTTTGCCTCTTTCTGTATCTTTGCCTTCAGAAATGGTTATTATGAAGATAACTTTCAACATGGCAGCCTCTTTTCCACTGCAAGGAACTGCATACCAGCACACTATGATTGTACACAAAAGTAAATGAGAATTGCTTAATTTTAAGATTTGTGATATCAATTGCTACAGCCCAGATTTTCACATGTGATTAATAATTCCAGGCACCTCAGTTTTGGGGGTAGTCACCCTGAGATACTTTAAAAGGACTTATCTTTCCTAGATGGTTGCTCAAGACCCCTGAAAAATCAGCACCTTTAGGACATATTGCAGGTTGGACACCCAAAATATCATGGGCCAGTTTTTCAATTATGGATTTTGTGTGTGCCTCTGTCTTTGACTGCTAGAAGCTTGGACTGGATGGGTCACTTTATAATTGCCATGTTCTGTTCATTGTGTGCGCACAGGCCACTGTTGGAAGACGGGAAAATGGGCTAGATCAGAGGCAGTCACCATATAGTCCATGGGCCCAATATATAGCCACCTCGCCAGGCCCTTCAGGCAGGGAGCAGTTCCATTATCATACAAAGGGGCTGGTTGCTCCACATGCCTCTGCACTGGGGGAAGCTTCCCATAATGGCCCTGCCCCCAACACCTTCTCTCAGTTCCTACTGACTGTTCCATCCCCAGCACAATCGCTGAACTCTCACTACTTGGTTACAGCCAATGGAAGCTGAGAGATTGTCCTGGGGGCAGGGGCAGCCAGAGTCTACAACCACCCTGAAGCAGGACTGAGGACCATCTACATCATCCCTACCTCTAGGTACTTTAAAGTTATCATGAAATACATATTGCACTCACAACCCCTAGCTTACAAGGCCAGCGCTCTAATCATTGCACTATTCCTCCTGCAATGGGAGCTCAGAGATTGTGCTGCGGGCGAGGGCAGCATGAAGCCTCCCCACCACCACACAAAAGAAACACATGAAGCAGCCAGCCACTCTGAGCCCTGGGGCTGTGGCATGCAGAGAGCCTGCCTGAGGGAACTGCAGGACTGCTGACTGGGAGCCACCTAGGTAAGCATGACCAAGCCACAGCCTGCCTCTGACACCCCAGCCCCTTCTGGCTCCCCAACTCATCACCCAACCCTCTGCACCCACCCTCCCTCCCCCATGTCACAACTCCCTCCAAGACCCTGCACTCCCCTTCCTAACCTCTCCCCCAGGCCAGAATCTTCTCCTGCACCCATAACCCCTCCTGGACTCAGCACACAAACGTCCTCTCAAGCCCCACACCGCTTCCTGCATCCCAGTCCTCCACCCTGACTCCCTTCTGCGCCAAACCTGCATCCCAGGCCCCACATCCCCACTACCGAAAAGTGCAACCTTTGACCACTTACCCATGTCTTGAAGTGGCCCTCCTCACAAATTACTGCCCACCCCTAGGCTAAATGGACCACTAGTCTGACCCAACAGGGCCATTCTTCTGTCTTTTCTCAATTATATATGCTTTATACTTTCTAGTTATTACTGATATATGCCACTAAGCCACTTTCTATTATAATAAAAGTTGGAAAGGGGGAAGGAATTCATGAAAACAGAGGAAGAACTTGCTCACCCCAAGGCAAAAGGTATTACTAAAAAACCACTTTTGAAAATTTAGTAAATATTTATCTCTTTGCACACTGGAAGGTCAGGATATTATCACTAGTTTAAAAACATTTATTCAGAGAGGCAAGTCTAGTAGGTCACTTCTAGATTTTGTAAGAGGATTAGTTACAATACACGTTTTAATATTTTGCTCGAGCATGCCAAAACTTTCTGGATTGTGCTTGTGCTCTTTTATTGTCTGTGAATTAAGAAACTGTTCTTTGTTTTTGCCAGTTCTACTGTAATGACAGACTGTCATTTCTATTCATGATGACTTTCAACCATGCTTATGTTAAAACCTTACTGTGCTTTATCAGGAAAGAACTCTCAAGATATTTTCAAGAGGCTTCATTGTGGGAAACACAGAACACACAGACATCAGGCTACAGTGTAAAATTTGATAAAATCTGCACCTTTATTTTCTGTTCAACTTGTTATCTATTAAGAAGAAATCAATCTGAGAATGATTTCCAGAATTAAGTTAATTACAAACACAGATTATCTCCAGAGCCTATAGTGTCTAAATCTGAACATATTTGCACATAAATTGATTACATTCTCACTCATAAAACTAATGAGAAACTGGGTTAAAATCCAGCTGAACTAAAATAATGCAGAACTGCTATAAAAGCAAATTTGGAAAGAAACTTTGATTAAAGATATTCAAGATAAACACTTTTAAAAAGTAAAGAGAAGTTACTCACCGTAGTAACGGTGGTTCTTCGAGATGCGTCCCCGTAGGTGCTCCACGTTGGGTGTCGGGCTCGCCCCGGCGCCGCAGGTCGGATCTTCCAAGCAGTTTCTGCCGGACCACACATGCGCCGGTGCGCGAGACTCCCCCGCGCGCTCCCGGCCACGTGCGCGATCCGGTCCCCGCCAGTTCCTTGACGAACCGCCTCGGATGCTCCTGCAAAACACTAAACAGGGATCCGAAGCAGGGAAGATGGGCGGGTGGTGGAGCACCCACAGGGACACATCTCGAAGAACCACCATTATTACAGTGAGTAACTTCTCTTTCTTCTTCGAGTGTCCCCGTGGGTGCTCCATGTTAGGTGACTACCCAGCAGTAACCCAAAATAGGAGATGGGTAATCGGATCATGTGCAGCTTGTCCCCGAGAGGACCGCTGTCGAGAGCTGGGTATCCTCTTGGAATACCCTGTGAAGGGCGTAGTGCTTGGCGAAGGTGTCATAGGATGACCAGGTCACCGCTCTGCAAATGTCCTTTAGCGCAACGCCCTTGAAAAAGGCTGTTGATGCCGCCACCGCCCTAGTGGAGTGAGCCCTGGGCGTGGCCAGTAAAGGAGTCTTTTTGAGTTCGTAGCACATTTTTATGCAGGATACGATGTGCTTCAAGATTCTCTGTGAAGAGAGACCTTCTCCTTTTGATTTGGGAGCGAGAGAGACTAGGAGTCTATCCGTTTTCTGGAAGGACTTAGTCCTGTCTATATAGAAAGCCAGCGCCCTCCTCACGTCCAGGAGGTGTAGGCGCGCCTCTTTGTTAGAGTTATGAGGCTTTGGATAATGAGGGTAAAACTATAGGTTCGTTAATATGAAACTCTGAAGAAACTTTGGGAACAAAGGCTGGATGCAGCCGTAAGCTTACCGCCTCCTTGGAAGTTACTGTGCAGGGTGGCATTGCCATGACTGCCACAAGCTCGCTCACCCTGTGAGCTGATGTGAATGCAAGAAGGAAGGTCATCTTTGTCGTAAGGAGATGGAGGGAAACCGTGGCTAAGGGTTCAAACGGTGGTCCCGGTAGCGCATTGAGCACCAGGTCCAAGCTCCACGAAGGTGGAAGCAGTTTCCGAGGGGGGTATAGGTTTACCAGCCCTTTGAGGAACCTGGTAACCATGGGATGGGCAAATACCGTGTGCCCTTCCTCTTCATGTCTGAAGGCCGATATAGCGGCAAGGTGGACCCTTCAACGAGGATAAGGAGAGTCTGCCTCTCTTGAGGTCCAGTAAATACTCTAGTATTACAGGTATATGCACAGCAAGGCGGGCTAATTGCTTGGTAGAACACCATGCAGTGAATCAAGTCCATTTTTGCTTATAAGGCTTCCTGGTGGAAGTCCTCCTGCTACTTTCTAGGACTTGTTGCACTCCCTCCGTACGCATGCTCTCTAGGGAGCTGAGCCATGGATTAACCATGCTTACAGTCGCAGGCCTCGGGGGTGTGGATGCACTATGGACCCCTGGGCTGCATGAGCAGATCCAGCGCCACCGGGAGGGGCATCGGTGGACGGTCTGACATGCGCAGGAGTAAGGGGACCCATTGCTGTCGATCCCATGTTGGGACTACTAGGATTATTCGGGCTCTCTCTCTCCTGGCTTTCTACAAGACTTTGTGGATAAGCACTGTGGGAGTAAAGGCGCAGAGCAGGGGGCCCCTCCACGAGATCGCGAATGCGTCCCCCAGGGACCCCCGTCCCAGTCCTGCCCTGGAGCAGTATTGTGGGCACTTCTTGTTGTGTTGACTGGCAAACAGGTCTACCTGGGGAAAACCCCATGCGTGAGAAATCGGTCGTAGCAGATCAGAACGTATCTGCCACTCGTGTGTGAGTGTGAAGCGCCTGCTCAGATGGTCTGCCTTCACATTGTGAGCGCCTGGTAAATACGAGGCTTTCAAGATTATATTGTCGGCGATGCACCAGTTCCAAAATCGGACTGCTTCCGCACATAAGGCACGGGACCGAGCTCCTCCTTGCCGATTTATATAAAACATGGTGGAGGTATTGTCTGTACTGATCCCGACTACTTGCCTCATATATGGTCTCAAAAGTGTTTGCAGGCGTTGAACACTGCTCTGAGCTCCAGTATATTTATGTGCAGTGACTGTTCCATGGAGGACCACAGTCTTTGGGTCACATTTTTGCCCATGTGTGCTCCCCACCCTATGTGGGAGGCATCGGTAGTGAGAAAAACAGATATTTGTGGTTGATGAAAGGGCACCCTTGTTAGCATGTTCTTGGGGTTCACCCACCATTGCAGGGATCTGCGCACCTCTGTCGTGGGCGACACCACCCTGTGGACAGTGTGTGCTGCCAGTTTGTAGACGCTCGCCAGCCAGTGCTGCATGCTGCGCCTATACAATCAGGCTTTCTGTACTACATATGTTGCTGCTGCCATGTGGCCCAGCAGCTGTAAGCACATCAGAACCAGCACTGTAGGGCTGAAGGTGATGACTTGCACGAGGAAACCAATGGCACGAAAGCGGGCATCTGGTAGATAAACCCTTGCTGTGATGGAATTTATACGTGCCCTTATGAACTCTATGTCCTGTGCGTGGTCTATCTTTGATTTTGCTAGATTCATAACCAGGCCCAGTGAAGAGAACGTGTCTGCTGTGAGGCGTATCATGCGAAGTACCTCCTCCTTCGAGGCCCCTTTCAGTAGGCAGTCTTTTTTTTTTTTTTTTTTTTCCCCCCCCTCCAGATATGGGAATATAAACACCCCCTGTCTGTGCAGGTAGGCTGACACCACTGCCAAGGTCGTGGTGAAGACTCTGGGGGCCAAGGAGAGGCCGAACGGCAGAACCTTGTACTGAAAATGTTCTTTGCCTACCATAACCCGGAGAAAACACCTGTGAGCCAGGTGAATAGTTATGTGGAAATACGCGTCTTGTAAGTCGAGGGCTGCGAACCAATCTCCATCGTCCAGTGCCATAAGTATAGAGGCGACTGTGATCATCCGAAAGCGTTGCTTGTGCAAGTACCGGTTGAGGCCTCGAAGATCTAGGATGGGCCTCCAGCCTCCTGTCTTTTTCTCTGTGAGGAAGTATCTTGAGTAGAACCCTTTCTCTCGGAGTTGCTCTGGCACTCTTTCTACTGCCCCTATAAGCATAAGATGGCCTACTTCCTGCTTGAGTCTCGCTTCGTGGGAGGCGTCCTTTAGGTGGGGTCTGGGTGGAGGTCGTGGCAGTGGGAGCAACTGGAAGGGAATCGCGTAACCCATGGCCATGATCTCCAGTACGCATTCGTCTGTGGTGATCTTTTGCCACTGGTCATAGAATGGTCGGAGGCGATGGTGGAACAGTAGCTTCGGATGACATTGCGCGATGGTAGCGATAATGCAGCCCTCGATCTGTGTGTCAAACTCGTGGCCTTTGGCCCTGCCCCGAGGACGCATGGCTCTGTTGAGAACGTCGCCTGGGAGTTCTGTACTGTTGGTGCTGTTGATGTCGCCCTTGCTTGTAGCCCCTGTGGTACTGGGGACGCTGTGGTTGATACTGCAAACAGCTTCTGCGTGTCAAAGGGGAGATCAACGATCTTCGCCTGCATATCCCTCGGGATACCTGATGTCTGGAGCCAGAACTCCCTGCTCATGACCACTGCCGTAGCTGTTGAGCGTGCTGCCGTATCCGCTACGACTAGGGCGATCTGAACTCCCGTCCTCGAGGCCGCGTAGCCTTCTTGCACGATAGCCTTGAGCACCGGCTTCTTGTCCTCTGGAAGCGAGTCCATGAGGGAGGTTAAGCTAGGGTAGTTGTCGAAATTGTGGTTCGCTAGATGCGCTGCGTAATTCGCCATTCTCAACAGTAGGGTGGAGGAGGAGTAGACCTTTCTGCCGAACAGCTCTAGTTTCTTGGCATCTTTGTCCATTCCCCCTGTTTTGAACTGAGACGTTTTTGATCTCTGTTGAGACGATTCTACCACCAGAGAATCTGGTTGCAGGTGGCTGAATAGGAACTCCATGCCCTTCGCCGGCACGAAGTATTTCTTGTCCGCTCTCTTGTGGACAGGCGGAATAGTCGCAGGGGTCTGCCATATCGTGGTGGCGGACTCCAAGATTGCTTTGTCAAGCGGTATGGCTATTTCAGAGGAGGCCAGAGGTCTCAGATTTTTAAGGAGCTTATGGTGCTTCTCTTGCACCTCTGCTGTCTGGATGCCTTGCGTGAAGGCCACCCTTTTAAACAGCTCTTGGAATTGTTTGCAATCGTCCAGAGGATGGACGTCCCCCGGGGCCGTAGCCTCATCCGGGGAGAACAACGAGGAACCGCTAGGATACGCCTCTCTGGACCCCTCCGGGTCCTGTTGACGGTGGTATATCCACTCGCTAGAAGCTTGTGAGGGAAAATCCCAGAGTTCCAGAACCAACTCCCCCTGAGATATGTGAGTCTCTGTCCCCGTTCGCGATTGCCCTCGGGGATACGGAACCGTCTGTGGGGATCTGTCCCTGGTAGTATGCCTATGGTGTCTATGCCCCGCATGATGGGGCGACCATGGCAACACGGGCACTGCTCCTGGGATGGTGACCTGGACCACTCCCTTGGTGCATACCCCCTACGTCTGGGGGAGCGAGATCTTCTGGAGACCTGGGACGCTGGAGAGACCGTTATGTGATAGTACTCAAGTGGTCCAAGCCATGGGGAGGCTGGCTGTAGAAATGGAGATGGGGGCTCCGGATAGGCTAGGGGTGACCCCTGTCTTCTCGGAGTCCGCAGCACGAGCGGAAGGCTCAGAGAAAGCAGCTCTGCAGCCCTGTATGGAGAGGGACTGCGGCGCCGTGTTTTGTGTGCTGCCTTTCCCCTCCCCTGTGGGGGTGGCTCCGCCCCCTGACGCGTCGGGGATCTCAGCCCCGTAGTCTGCACCGCGCTCGGCACGCTCCTGAGCGATGCCACGCGGGCGGTCTCCCCCGGTGCCTGCAGGCCGCGTGCCTGTGCGCTCTGTGCCGTCGGTTCCCTGGGGGTCGGTGCCGCTGTTTGCGGTGCCGCCGGTTCCGGCGCTTGCTTGGCCACCGCCCTACCCGCGGTGCGGGGCGGCTGTTTGATCATTGGAGGCTGAACCTCCGCCACGTGCGTCTCCACACCACCGCCGATCAGCTGTAGCTCCGGCTGGGGGCTGTGCGCTCCACCCGTCCCGCTCGCTGTTGCTGCCGGCAGGGATCGGGTTGGGGAGATTTTCCTCCGTTTTTGCACTGATGGGGTTAGGGACGCGGCTTTCCTTTTATGGGCCCCGGAGGGTCCCTCCTGCTGCAGCCGCTCCGGCACGTCTGGCTGGAGGGCCTTGTCGAACAGCAGCATTTTCAGCCACATTTCCCTGTCCTTCCTTGCTCTGGCTGTTAACTTGGCGCAGAAGGACTATTTCTGAGTGACATAGGATTCCCCCAAGCACCTTATGCACTGACTGTACCCATCAGACGCTGGCATCGCCTCGCGGCACGACTCACACTTCTTGAATCCTGAAGAGGACGTTGTGGTGAGTCTTTGAGTTGTTAACAGGGTACTTAGCACCTTTTCTGTGCTTGTTCCCCTCTCAGATAAAGCCTGCCACGGCAGGAGGGCTAATGACCGTAGGCTCCTGGCCTCCGGTGCTCCGCTTGTTACTAGGATTGGAAGCTTTGAATTCCTCTCCTTTCTTAGTTTTTTTGGGTTTTTTTTTTTTTTGAAAACAACAGCCGACTAACTAAATCTAAGACTGAAGAAACTTTAAAACAATTAGAAACGTTAAATACGCTAACTCTGGCCGTAGCCTGAGCGGATTCCGTCTGCAGCCGATGGCGGTTAAAGAGGAACTGGTTGGGACCGGATCGCGCACGTGGCTGGGAGCGTGCAAGGGAGCGGCGCGCACCGGCGCATGCGTGGTCCGGCAGAAACTGCTTGGAAGATCCGACCTGCAGCACCAGGGTGAGCCCGACACCTAACGTGGAGCACCCACGGGGACACTCGAAGAAGGAGCTGTGCTTTTCATATTGAATATAGAATGCTTCTCTCTACATTAAAAGTTCGAGTCTACATGTGTGAGCAATGACGATTTACAGTTACTTTAATAAACTAAGGCTTGAGGCTATACTACTTTGTACTGTAACCTTGCAGCGTCTCAAGATAAGCAATGTAAAGTGGGTCAGTACTTAGCACAAAGGATCTCCAAAGAACAACGTTGTAAAAAAAATGGGGTTTTCAGCAATCAATAGTGACCAGCAATCCAGATAATCTTTCAAATAAGATCCTGAAGACTAAATGTGCCATGTCATTTTCTCCACTACCACCAGCATCCTGGCCAAATTCCAATTCAGGAAATTACTTTACTCCATCAAAATGCTCTCTCGGGCCACATACTATTCCTTTTCAGTCTCTCTCTCTGGTATCGGTAAGCACCTTTCAATGATTCCAACTTTTTATGCTGTAGATACACTTTTACCAACAGATAAAGAAATCCGTAAAGATACTTTATATGTGCCATTGTAAAGCACATTAGTGTGATATATATTATTATATACCAATATATGCTCCCTTTTCTGCAAAAGTGAATTTAACTGATGAGTCCCTTTCACTCAGGAAGTTATATATGACTATTCTTTTACACACTCACTTATTTTAAGATTTTATAGAGCGGCTCACCACCTGGTAGCAGAGTCTTTTCTTTTTCTTTTCTTTGGAAACCTGTACACTGGAAGTACCTAGATCACTATCAATATCACTGGTATGACTCAAGCCTCTATGCCAGAAAGCTGTGCACTAAAGCTCCCCAAAACGACACCTTCCAGACCCCAATCTACTTAATCAAATTGTAACATATGGGGTAGAGAAGTGCATGACAGGGAAGAACTTTAGGAATGCTACCCTAGTCCTTCAGGCTTGGAAGAGACATCAAAATAAGGATCCTGTAGCTGGTGATGGGCTACAAAGACATTAAAGATCAAGGGCAGAAGTGTCCAACAGGTGGCCCGTGGGCCAGAACCCAACCTGCAGAGCCTTTTTATCAATGGGGCTGGCTGCTGCAGAGCCCGGCAGCTAGGGCACAGAGCCACCTCCAGCCCTGCGGGCAGAGCCCCGGCAGCCAGAGTGCTGAGCTGCCACCAGCCCCAGGGCAGAACCCTGGCTAGGGCATGGCACCAGCAGCAGAGTAGTTTGGGGCTGCGGGGGGGAGGGGGTGGGCAGGGGACAGTTTGTGGCTGCAGAGGGCTCAAGGCTGGGGGAGGAGCCGATTTGGGGCTGCAGGAAAGTCTTAAGCTGGGAGCAGTTTGGGGCTGTTGGGGGTTTAAGGTTGGAGCATGCGGCTAGGGAGGGCAGTTGGGGCTGCAGGGTGGGGGGGTTAAGGCTGAGGGGTGGGGGCAGACAGATGGTTTGGCACTACGAGAGGTTTAAGCCTAGGGAGGTGGCTTGAGGCTATTTGTGTTTGGCCCCAATGAAAAAAGTTGGACACCTCTGATCTAAGGGAACCTAATTACTATGTATGTATGCAGCCCTCTAATACACCATTAGAAAAATGTTTACTATGGAAAACAGGCTAAGTCCTGGGTAAATTAAGCAAACATAGAAAGGTAATTAAAAAAATCTCCCAGTCTATACACACCAGAAGTTAGATATCTGAGTACAATATTATGTACTATTATGTACTATGTAATATTATGTAGTGTTACGTTTAAAAAACAAAGTTAGAAAGTAGTCCGATGTTAGAAAATGCCAGAATTAAGGCTAACTGTAGAATATGAATTGAGCTGCCGCATGTATATACATTACAACAAGTTCCTAGTTACACAAATTCCATTCGGACCCTTGCTATCAATGTACAGGATGTACAATGCTCAAGGAATGAGTCTGGGTTGTGTATTTAAATAGGCTTCTGTCTGCAGGCCCCTCACCTCTTTTGTTGCAGAAGTTGGAAGAGGTGGAAGAACAATGACAATCTTGCAGTTTAGGGAGCTGAATGTCAAATAGGGGGATTGGATTCTATCCAAGGCTTTGTAACCTTGAAGAACTACTCTGTAAAGCTTGAAAGAGTGTCTCGCTCACCAAAAGAAGTTGGTCCAACAAAAGACAGTACCCCGGGACCAACATGGCTACAACACCACTGCAAACAACAAAGTTCCTGTATGACTGTAAAAAAAAAAAAGTCACATTTATTGACTTTTTCACACAGCCATATTTCTCACATTTCCGGGTACCCAACTTCTGAGGTCTGGTAAGTGTTAAGAACTTCTATCTGCAACTCAGTAAGAGCTGTGCTTTGAACATACAAAATACTATGTAACAGATTTAAAAATATTTTAAAGCTAATGTTAAAATGAACACAATATACACGTTCAGAATAAAATCTCTGTACATCTGTGCTTTAATTATCCACTAAAATGATGTTTATTTTAAAAGTCACCTACCCACATAGCACATAATCAGCACTACCCAAATTTAGGGGGAATAAATTTAACAATAGTTTAGACATTAGCATCTAAGTATTTGGGTACACCATTCAACAAAAGTTACAGAGTTGTTTGTAAAAACTAAATATATCCATGAGTTAAGATTGCCTGTTAATGATTGAGAATTTAGGGTAGATTGTTCATTAGAATACTCAACTGTCTGAAAAAAATCAGGCCATCAGCATATCAAACTGGCCAGAATCAGACTCAGAATTAGTCTCACTGTGCCTCAGCTCCCACTCCTGTAAAATAGAATACTACTATTCTACGTCACCAAGATGCTGTAAAGATAGATTAAAGGTTGTGAGGTACACTGTTTCTATGATGACCACTGCAGAAAAGCCACTGATGACATTAATCACAGAAGTAGCCGTGTTAGTCTGTGTCCTCGAGAACAACAAGTCGTCCTGTGGCACCTTATAAACTAATGGATATTTTGGAGCAGCAGCTTTCGTGGGCAAAGACCCACTTCATCAGATGCATCTTTGCCCACGAAAGCTGCTGCTCCAAAATATCCATTAGTTTATAAGGTGCCACAGGACGACTTGTTGTTCTTGATGAAATTAAGAACTCTGTATTCAGAACAGGATTTCAATAGTGTGCAATAAATAGGCATAAGGCCACACACTGAACAACAAGTAAAAAACAAAATACTGACTAGATGTTCATTCAGTGAGCATTATCTATTCTATGCTCCAACAGACCTGGACCCTGGCAGAAGAAAAAAAATAGTACATCATAACGAGTCTGCACAAAGGGCCCAAATAAAGGTTACAGAGGCAATCTTAATTCTGGCATTTCCTTACTCCAGTGCTTGAGTTTACGTACAAAAACAACTACATTAACTATGATAAAGGTGGAATGTTCTTATTTAACAGCAAACTGAAAACCATAAATTCTATCATGTCATGCCATACTGCAGTGTTCCCTCTAAACCAAACACCTGGGCAGCCACCCAGGATTCAGGTGCCGCCCAGGTGATTAGCAGAGCGCCCAGAGCCACCCACACTTGACATCAGGTTTCTATTGGTGGTACACATCTGCACATGCATTGGTGCACATAAAATTTATTCTGCCTCACATGGAAAAAATTAGAGAGGCTACTGACTCTCCATGATTCTTCTGCAGAATTTGAACCTTTAGATCAACAGAATAGACCTCTCCCACTGGAGCTAAGAAAACTGATAGCAGTAATAGGTTACCATGTTTATGTGGGCCAGGCATTACAGGAAGATGAAGTGCACAGTTTACCAGAGGGTTCACAGCTGTTGACCGCTTTGGAAAGGTGAGACTCAGAAATGCTGGATTCCATTCCAGGTTCTCAGGGGAGTATACTCTAATGGTTACAGACCTCTGCTTCTGTAATGTCTTCCTCTGCCTTCAGACCGCCAGTCTTCTCCCTATCCAAGACTGCCTGCAATTGGTACCTCAGCCCAGACTGGGACCCTCCATACCTCAACACCCAGTTCCCCATTCCTGAATTTTGGAGTCAGGCTGCCTCCTTCACTACCTCACTGCCTGTCTCAACAGCAGGAACACAGAATATAGCAGAACGCCTCCCTGCTCACAGTTTTTGAGATCACCCTCACAAGCATCACCTTGCTGCCAAAGAACAAATTGCAGTGGAAAGTCCTGCTCAGCACGCAGGAAGCTTCATGACAGATAAGTAGTTTTCAAATATGGATCACAGAAAGTCAGGCACTGGGTTGCCTTGCTGTAGGGTGACCAGCAAAGGTGCTAAGGCAGGCTCTCCTGCCTGTACTAGCACCACAGATAGTACTACAACCTGTAAGCTGCTAGCAGCAGATCTGGCTCCGAGACTGGGGGGGGGAGGGGAGGGGCACATGGTCCTGAACACTATCCCCACTCTGAGAACTGGCTCCACACGCTCACCAGACAGCTCCTAGCCAACAGGAGTGTGGGTGGCAGTGCCTACAGCCAAGAGCAGCATAGAGCCACTTGCACACTTCCACCGAGGAGCTGGACCAGCTGGTATCCACTTCCAGGACTCAGCAGAGTCTGTGGAGCCAGGACAGGCAAGAAGCCTACCTGAGCCTGCAGCCCATGCCCCACCCCCGCTCACCCATATCCTCTGGCCCAGCACTGAACCACCACCTCTGTTGTACTCCAAACACCTTTTCCCCATCCCAAAATCCACATTCTAGTCAAAAGGCATACTTGTTAGGTCAAGGACATGAATTTTCAACTGGGTTGCAAATAAAAAAAAAAAAAAAAAAACCCCAAAGAACCCTAAGTTTGAAATGTTGAAAACCCTTGTGCTAGATCACATCCAACGCAAATGTAATCATTTGAGAATTTAGTTGCCAAACTCTGGAGTCTTTAGTGAGCATGTAGAACATGAGGTGTCTTTTTTTCAGCTGCTCATAACTAGACCAAATTAATGCAAACATCATACCCCAGTTATAAATCATGGAGGTGCTACATTTTTTCAATCAAATGGCTGTAAGATATTTTTAAGATGTAGGCAAAGACATCATTTTCCCTCAATTTTTCTTCAAAGAAACAACTGAACTGTTTTACTTGTATTTTCCAGAAAAAAATCCAGCCTGCATCAGACACCAATCAGGAAAATTTGGTTGGTTAAATTTTGGTGAATTGGTAAGAAAGTGAAAAGTATCTGGCTACCTACATGCCTATAATAAAAAGTAGAGAAAGCAGAAAGTAATGACTGAAATACCTTTCACACTATTAAAAGTATGCCTTCCATTCACAATACACGTTTCTGCAATCATCAACTGCAACAACACAATTAGAAGACTCATTTCTAGTGCGAGGAATAAGCAAATTGGTGAGTTGCCATATGTTCCTCTTATACAATACTAAGGGAGAGTCAAGAACAAAACAAAACAACTAAACAAAATTTTTGATCAAAAGAGTGCCCCATTAAAGCAGTATCAGGTGTTCAAAAACCAAAGCACTGTGACAACCATAAGCATGTAAAACAATATTAAGGTGATCCAAGCACTAATTGAATTTCTATTTTACATTAGAAAATATCTGGAGACTATAATTATTATAAGGGAAACCTCCCATCAGTCCAATAAAGAAGAACTAGGTTTGTTCTAGGGGCTCTGTTTAAGAAAAGACAAAATCCTTAAGGCAGGAAAAAATTGCACCTTTTGTGCCAATTTGTCTGCTCTTGATTTGAATGTGTGTGATGGGACACTTAGCACTGAGCACTTTACTTCAATTAGAATTAAATGATGATTCTACACACCAGAGACTGAGCATTATAGGCAGTTAATACCATGAATTTGGTCTTGCATGCTGGGGAAAATCCTTTGAAAAGCACATTGGCTTCACAATTCCATAAAACCATGAAATGTGATTAAATTCTCATTTTCTTAAGTTCCCTCCTTCTTAATTTTCTGTTCCAAAAGTGCCTCCCGTTTTAATTTCCATTCAAATATTACCAGTTTCAGCTGTGTTAATTTCAAGTTTTAAGAGCTCTGTAGTAGAATACTGAGTTTTTGTTGGTTTACCCACTCATAATCTGGAGGAAGGAGTAACACACTACTTTGTCTGCCTCAATATCAGTTCTGAGATGTGAGCTACATATAACAGAAAAGAAATGTTTCAGTTTATGTACATACAATTTCTTATTACGCATACTTCTGTAAACAGCCACTTCCTTGGACATAATTCTCCTTCATGACCTTCAATTTCAACTCCCCATTTTGGTGCGGGAAATAGGATATTCCCTTCCAATCCCCCTTTTTAAAATACACTTCCAGAAACTACAAGTTATGCCAAATGAGAACATTAATTTAACCTTGGGAACCATGTTCTGCCCCATCTTTATATCCCCAAATTACCCAAAGTATTGTTTTGCTATATGTGTTCAGTTTCACACACATTAACAAAAATCTGTATGTTTTCAGTACGTACTTCTTTCCAGCAATGAGCAGAAAGACCAGCTTCCTGTGTTTACTAGCCATTAAGCACCCAAAAAATTTGGCGCACCAAGTGCTATCCTGGGTACATATCTGAGCTCAGTGGAAAAATATGTTGTGTGTTCTACTTCAAAACATATATTCAAGTGATTGTACAATTACCACAGAATGAAGTGTAATAGTTTGCATCTCCCAATCCCGTGTATAATACCCAAATTAATTGCTTAAGTTCTTTATGTTCATACAGTTATTTGGCTTACAACGAACCCTTACTGGGTAAGGGGCCATTGACCCATAGACAAATCAGCCAGGGTCCACACAAGTGAGGAGCATTGCCTGGTCAGCATCCCTGAAAGCACATGGCTCAGCTCCCCTCCCTCACTCCCAGGCACCACATCTCTAGCCAATCAGAGCAGTGGTATGAAGCCTCTGGGCAGCAATGCTGCTGTCACTGCCACTCTCCTCTCCCCTCTTCTCAGCTAGGGGCATGACAATGAGCCACAGCAGCACCCTGCAAAGCCAATTCCTCCACATAGCCCGCCCCCCAGGCAGAACCCATGGACTGGATCCAGTCCCAGCTTGCCTGATCTGGCCTGTGAGATTCAGGAATCCAAACCCCTCACCCCACCCTGGTCTGGACTCTAGGGAGGGGAGCCCCAAGCTTCAAGCACCCCATGGCCTACAGTTACCATTCTGTTTCTTTTTGGCATGCAGGTATCTTCTTCTATTTGCCCAGGCTAAAATACCTGACCCACAAGGGACTATGTTTTGTGCCTAAAACTACTCAACTTCCCTGCTTCCTTTTTCAAACTGTTTTCAGGACTTTTAGCACTATTGCAATTATTTTCCACAAGCAAGTTTTGAGAGAGAAGATAAGCCTATTAAGGAGGCACAGAACACATACTTAGGGCTTGCCTCCATTGAGAACTTACATGTGCATAGTTAAGTCTCGCCAGGTCTGAAAAATCCACACACCAGAGTGAAAGGTAGCTATACTAACACAATCCCCCAGCACAGACAGCCTTAGGTCAACGGACAAAGCTACCAGTCTAAGAGTTTACTTTCAATGATGGAAGAACCCCTCCCATCAGCACAGTGGCACGGCTGTGGCAGTTTAAGTGTAGGCATACCTTCACACTATGTGCTGCTTGTTTGAATAATGGTTTTGATACCTTACTTTTGGTGTGTCCTTTTCAAATGCCCCCTCAAAAAAATGGATTCAATTATAAAAACAATCATTTTAAAACTTAGTTTAGAACAAAATTGTCTTTACATAATAGCTACAGAAACTCTGGCTCTCAATTTTCAACAAACACCACCCACATTACAGAATGCGCAATACTACTGTACAGAGCCATACACAACACAAGATTATACTGGTCAACTAGTTTAAGCAAAATCTAACCAATCTCAATGGAAAGTTAATGATATAACATGTTTCAGTTTTTAAACAGTGTATTCAAGAAAGAATGTCTCAAAAAAATTTAAAAGCAAAAAGTATTTAAGTCTGAATGCTTAAAATTCCAAGAGTATTTTTATTGATCTAAAAGAACAAAAACTTACAATAAAAATACCTTAATATGCCATCAAGCTACAATTTTGATTCTGCAATGCTATTTAAAACATCTTATGGAATTTCTTAATAAAAACATCTCAGATGTGCGACTGGATAATATAAGTGATATCTTCTTTCTTTATGATTTTGTGAGTAATAGGATTTATTAAACTAAAGCAAACAATCAGAATACATATGTAATATCCAGTACACACAATATAAAGAAAATAAATCATAACCTCTGAAAAACAAGAGATGATAAAAAGCACGAGGCCTACAAAAGTTATGGTCTACTCTATCCCTCGATGACCAACTGGGCTCTGTGTCTGGTGATCAGAGGAACTTACTGCACTAAGTTGAAATAAGAATGAAATGCATAATCAAATACAGAAAAAAATTAGATTAATTCTGTGGAATCAAGCCTTCTAATAGTAATAAAGGTAACAATTCACTTACAGAAACAGGGTTTAGGTTTGTTTTTGGGAGGGTAGAGGATAATGGGAGATAAATTACCCATTTTTTGTAACAGCTTGTTTAATAATTCCATAGCTTTCAAAACACCACTTTCATATCAGAAGTGTTTTACACTTGCACAATGTTAATTACTTTATTATACATGGAAGCCTGCAATAGGCTGATTACACAATAAGACCGCAAACAACCACAGGTACTTTTCTGACACCAGAAAAAGTACGTAAGACTGAAACATCACCAATAGTACATAGAAAAATCATCAGCATAAACATCACCAAAATTACATAAAAAAAGACTAAGCAGAAAATTTATTTTTTAAAAAAAGTGGTTTAGAGCAGTGCCACTTTCTTTCTGCAGCTTCAGATGCCACTGGCAATTCTGGGTTTCTGTGGCTCCACAGGCGTTAATCAGGATTCACATATAATAAATAATGTACCACAAAATATACATAAAGTAAGACAATAATTCCAGGTAAAGGTTCTGGCGACATTAACAAACCACTCAAGCTCCATCCTGGTCGTGTATGTCATCACCAGAAACCTTTGTTGGAATTGCAGCCTTAGGCCCCGAGTCCGCAGTGAGAGACAATGTTGTGGATCAGGGCACTTGTATGGAAACCCGCTGAAGTTACTGGTATCTGTTGGATACAGATGTCTATGTTAACAAATCGCAATGCAGCATCAGGGCCTTACTATGTACAATTGGGAGTATATTATTTCTTAATGTACATGGAAACTTTAATTATAAAATAAATGGGAGTTTACTTTTTTTTTTTTTTATTTTTGTGCACCTGAAGTCTAAGACAACATCAGTGAGCACATAATTTACACACTTTCTGGAATGTAAATCTCCTCAAATTCCAACTGTTAAAGATGGGAAATAACCAGGGAAGGACCACAAACCATGCAGGATTGAACCAGAAGAGGACAACAAAATACGCAAAAAGGGGACCTAGTACACGAACAGAAGATAGGATGGAGAAGGGCAAAACACTGATTTGTTTTAAACCATGTATAATAAATAATGTATCCCAAAAGTGTATATAAGTTATGACTGAAGTTTCAAGTTTGGGTTCTAATGACATGAACCAACCACTTCATTTCTTTTCTCAGGGCTCATGTCACTAGAATCTCTTTATGGAATTACAGCCTTGACAAGGAGTTCAGGGAACATTATTGTTTATATTAAAGCTACCATTCCAGCCATTTAGCATGGATCCAAAGATATTTGCCCCACAAATCTGTACTGAGTCACCTGGAAGAAGAGGAGCACATTAAAAGCTACAGCAAGATGCAGGTAGCAAAAATCTCAATTTTGGATCATCCTAGATATAAAAGACAGCAATCTGAAAATGTCTTGGATCCCTTCCTTAAATGTTGAAATATTTGTCGCTATCTGTAAATTGGAAATTGCAGTACACTAATGGTGCCTAAAATTTCCATGCTTCATTACACTTTCCTGAGAGTAAAGCAATTAAAATAAACCTTAATCCTAGAAACAAAGTTAATTTTTTTGCATTTTAAACTGTTGGGCTATTCCCTGACACTCTACATATGTAAGTTTGATTGCTAAACATTGTCATTTGAACAAAAAACTAAATCTATTGATTTTTTTCTGATTAAAACCCATAATAAAGACCTTAAAAAAAAATCACACTAGCAAAAGAAACTAAATATGAAAAGTTGCATTGAAAGGGCATGTTACATTATTCTTAACAGGACCATGTAGAAACATTCCAATGGCAGTGTTATCAAAATAAAACAAAATTACATTTAAAAAGACCCCACAGCCTGGTCACACTTGGGACCTTACCTGTAACTTTGGCTGGTTGGGGTTTTTACTCTTGTACTACATGGCTCATTTACATCAGACATCATATTTGTATACCCTGAGAAATCTGACACTGAAGTCCTTACTCTATGGTCCACTTCTCCATTAGAGTTAGTGATAAAAGTCATTGGCACCCTGCTGCCCGACTTAAATTGAGAACCAAATGCTTGTGCAAAGTTCTCAATCTGGTATGTTGCTCTAGGCTCTATATCCTTCTGGGGTTCTATCTGGCTAGCTAAATCCTGAGGTGGAATCTGAAAGCTTGTTGCAGATTCTAAATTTTTCTGTTCCTTCTGGCTACTCAATTTCTGAGATGTAGACTGGTAGTTTGATGATGTCTCTAAATTTTTCTGTGAATCTATCAGATCATCCAGCTCTTGAGAAGGAGTCAACTGTTGATGTGCCTCCAAAGCTGATAAATAAAAACCTGGTTGAGATCCAAGCAACATTCCAAAAGGAGGCTTTGGCAATGCAGTTGGCAACACTGAGGTAACAGACTGGCTGAAGCCACACTCAAGTGGAGATGTAGTGTATATCTGTTTGTCTTGAAACAAAGTGTGGTTATGGAGAGATGAAGACAAACTAACAAACTGGAAGCTGGGTCCAAAAGCAAAACCAGTGCTATTGGTGGTTCTTTCAAAAGCTTGTTGGAGGTATTTAGAGTATTCTTGCAACATGCTTGCCTTATCATTTGAAGCTGCTTGAGAGTTTGGGCTCAAATTTTCTTCTTGAACCATCTCTGACTGCTCGCCAGAGGTGTGCAAGTCTACCCGTTGTTCGGTTATGCTGAAAGGATCTTCCTTCTGTCCTTCTGACTTGTGAGAGTACTGATCCAAGAGACTCTGCAAAACTTCATCAGGAATTCCAGACTTGTCATGGCAAGATTTTATTTCAGTGTTTAGAGATGTGGAATCAATAAGAGATAATGGGGCTTCATTATCCATAACACTGACACCTGCAGATTGGATGACAGACTGCTGGGAGGTCATATGTCCAACATTTATAGAAAAGGCACTGTTACTGCTGGCAGTTTGTAAATATCTTCTTTTCTTAGAAAACTGCATGGCATCATCATAGTTGCTACTTATTTGACCTGGTTTCCCACCTACATTTTGGAGAAGGCCAACAGCTTCTACACCAGTACTGGTTACTATACCAAGAGAGCCACTCTGTTTCCCAGGCATTGGTTTTTGCCCAATAAGATCTGGTAATGGAGATACAAAATTAAGGTAACTTTTGTCTGTATTTTTTCTATTTGCCTTTTTGAAGACCAACTTTGGCACCTTTTTTTGTAATTCTTCCATGCCAGCACCAATTAACCCACCACTGGAAGACACAACAGGAATTTCTACTGCATAATTCTGCATGGGCATATTACTTGCAACTTGTGAGTCAGTTACTTTATTACTAGACTTATGTCCTTTGTTTTCAGTAGATACAATTTTTGTTTTACTTTTTCTCCTTGAAGAACTTGTATTTCCCTGAGACAACACAGCCAGGCTCCCCATGTTATGATTTGATGACCCAGGTTCTAGTCCAGCACCTGTTTTACCTATGGCTTCACCGCATGTTCGTCTGTGCTTCAACAGTCTATCAGTCCTTGAAAAATACTGCTGACAAGTGTCACATTTGTATGGCTTTTCTCCACTATGCGTTCTCTTGTGTCTCTCCATATGATACTTCTGGATGAATTTCATACTACACTGGTCACATCCAAACGGCTTCTCCCTACTGTGGATCTTCTCATGTCTCTGGAGCAAGTATTTCTGGATGAAACCCATGCTGCACTGGCTGCACTGGAAGGGCCTTTCGCCAGTGTGAATGAGCACATGTCTGCGCAAGTGATAGGAACTCCTGAAGGCAGCACTGCAGTGTTCGCAAACATGAGGTTTCTGACTTGTGGACAGAACGGCAGCTTCGTCTCCCGTCAGTGGGGGTTTGGCTGAGGTGCTCTGCTTGCGCTTGGCTTTGATTCCCTGAGATTCTGGCTTTGGCCTCTTCGCCTTCTTGCCGTGGACATCGTGCTTTGGCTCATCAGAGCCCCCAGGGGCACCCTCGCTCCTACCACTCAGTAACATGTCCCGGTGATGCAGGTGGTGGAGAAGGCTGAGGTCCTGAATCACACTCTGGCTGACTCCATCGCCACTGCCACTGCCCAGAGTTGGGTGCCTCTCCTCCCCTGCCCCTCCGAAGAGCCCCCCATAGTGCTGCTGCTCCTCCTCGCTGGGCTTCTCCTGCTTGATGCTCACCAGGGACTGGAGGAAGCCCCAGGGGCTTCTCTGCGCGGAGGACGAGGAAGGGAAAGCCCCAGCTGGCTCCTTCTTGAAAGTCACGTCCGGAGGCGGGGGCGGCGCGGAAGGCTCGGCCGCCGCAGAGGAGGAGGCGGCGGCGGCGGCGGCGGCAGCTGAGGAAGAGGGGGGCGGTGGCAAGACGCACTGCGCGGGGTGCTGGGCCGCCGGCGGGGGCGCGGCCGCGCGGGTGAAGCTGGTGACCGGCGGGAGGCGGTGGTTGAACATGACCATACTGGGGGGGAAGGTGGGCTCCATGGCCGCCGCCCTCTTGCTGCTGCCGCCGCAGCCGAGGAAGCCGCTACCGAGTTTCATCCCCCAGGAAGCCGGGCCGAGAGGAGGCGCGGCCCAGAGGGGCTGCGGGACCCGCCGCTCGCCCGCAGCCGGACGCCGCTCAGCGCCCGCTCCTCGAGCCGACCCCGCCCGGGCACATCGTCACCGCCCCACCCGCGCCGACGGGCAGCGCCCGGCCCGGGCTGCACTTACGGCTCCCGCCGCCGCCGCCGCCAGTCAAAAATAACGCCGCGTCCCCTCCACAATGGAATTAGCAGCCCCCGAGCGCCGCACTGCACATGCGCGGCGCGCGGCCTGCTGGGAACGGCCTGGCCAGGAGGGCAGCGGTGGGTGAGCAGTGCGCAGGCGTACCAGAGGAGCCCTCGGCCATCTCTGCCCTGCAGCCCCGCCCGCCTGGACTGCGCCTGGGGGGCAGGAGACCGCGCACAGGCACGCGCAGTTCTGCCCCGCCCCGACGGGCTGACGCCCTGCCCCCGCACTTGCTCACGCGCCCGGCCTCGCCTCCAGTTCAGTCGCTAGCAGGAGGTTGGGCCTTGCCTCCGGCGGGTGATTTAGCACAGCCGCGCGGGAAAGCCCTGCGCGGGCACCGGCTCGAGGATCTCTGCGCCCTAAACTGCTGAGTCGGGCGCGGGAGTGCCACCGCGTTGTTCGGCCTGCAAGGGCGGCACGGCTCAGGCGCCTGAAACTAAGCTACTGTAACCTGAATGAAACCATCGTTCCTTTGTGCCTGCTGCCGTCAGGGCTCGGACACCAATAAAAGTATAAGTCTCGCCGGCTGGAACTGCAAAAACAAGGCCTTATAGACGGACAGATATTTTGCAGCCCGTCCTTTCGTGGGCAAAGGCGAAAGCTTACCCTGCAAAATATCTGTTTGCCTATAAGGCGCCCCCGGCTGACTTGTGTTTAAGTGAAAGCGTATGTGCATCTTTGCTCCTGTACAGTGCCTGCAGGCTATAGCTGGTTATGGGGTTTGCAGCTGGGCTCCAATCCCTACTTTGACACACACGCATTTATTAAGCTGCTTCTACACCCATGAATTTTTAAAAGCTTGTGTTAAGATGGTACCAGAGCCACACTGCTTTTTTCTTTCCCCTCCAAAAAAGTGGCAGAACTCAAGCCCCAAACCATCCCCTGCCACCTTGAGACCCAGCTTGCCCACATATGGGGGCTCAAACTGGCCCCTGCAGAGGGCCCAAGCTATCCTCAGCATGTGGGCTGAGTCACCCCCACCGCATGGCCCAATCCACCACATGGCAGCTTAGCCACACCATGCAGGGCCTGAGCCGCCACCCCACTCTCCACCATGGGACCGAAGTTAGCCCCAGGCAGCTTAACTGCTATCCCACATGGTGCCTGAGTTGCCTTTCAGGTGCTCAGTCACCCCACACAGAGCCCAAGCTGCTGCCTCCCCTGCCCTTTCTTACCTCCCCCTAGGTCCCAGCCTGCACCAGCCCTAGCCCAAACATGCACCTGAGTGAGGTCGAGGGTGGCAGTGGCATCCCAGCTGAGCAGCAGGTAGGATGGGTGGCAGGCAAGAACCCACAAATATCACTTCCAAGAGCCACAAGCAGCTCAGAGCCCCGCCACCTTTTGAAAATGGCGGCAACAGGAAAAAAAAGATGAAGGAATGCCATTCTGCAACATTCTGCCGGAAAAAAAGCACTTCAGATACGGATACTGTTTTTAGGTTAGCATCTTACTGTGCTGACTTCATTGCTGTTAATGGAACCACTCCTGAAATATTAATTAAGAGTTAGGCTTTCCAAATCTGGCCTATTGACTGCATATATGCATAATATATGCATAATTGAATGTGGGTGATTCATTTAAAATCTGAGGAGTGCAAACTGGAAAACAATTCACCTTTGCTTCTGAAAATAACAGAGAAAGACAGCTCAATTAAAGCAAACTGCAAGCATGTGAATTGTACATTTCAAGAGCTAATAGTTAATATAGCTGAAGACGGCTATGTCATCCCTCTCAAATCAGTGCAGCCCAACTGCCATGCACTTTAGCACACAGTTATAACATGTATGCATGTGCCTGATTAATGGTGCTTCTTGACACTTATGCAGTTTAAGTAAAATCTCTTCAGTAACACACTTGGCAGAATTTTATTTTGATTTTTTTTTGTAATTTTAACAGATATTGATGTCTGTTTTAAAGATTCTTTTCAGTTATTATCTCCTTAAATGTTCACAGTTACAGGGAATTATGAGGGGCAGTGACCAATATTTAATTACATTAGACCAGAAAGTGACCATATGTCCCGTTTTTACCAGGACAGTCCCTTATTTAAGCTGTCTCACAAGGGTTCCAACTTTTTTTAAGAAAATGGGCAAATTGTCCCTTATTTGTCGGGGAGGTCTTGTTCCCCAGCACCCGGTATCTCAGGGTAACAGCCTCCACCGCAGGCAGCTGCCCAGTTCCCCGATGCCCCGTTCCTTAGGGAGCCAGGGAATTGCTGCCCCATTTCCCAACACACCGTGGCGGCAGCCCCTTCTGCCACCAAGCTACACCACAGGTTGGCTGCCTCATTCACCAGCATCCTGTGCCTTGGGGAGGCAGCTCCTGCTGTGGGGAAGCTCCTCTGTGGGGAAGCCACCCTGTTCCCCAGCAAGGCCAAGAGGTTGCAGAGCCCCTATTTTTGGCAGCCCATCCCCCACCAGGAGCTTGTGGCGCCCCCATCCTCTACTCCCTCTCATTGGAAGGCTGCAGAGCTCCTATCTGAAGTGCTTCACCATGGGGCAGTAGCCCCCATTACCAAGGAGCCCTGAAGTGGGACAGCAGACCCCCACCCCCAGAGGTTGGTGTCCCATATTTGCCATAGGGCAATGTGGTCACTCTATTAGATGTGGATAAAAAAACTAAACCTTCAGAGCTATTAAAACCCAAACTGTCAACATCACATCAGCATATACAGAATAAATATAATTATGTTAGACTTCAGTAAGTTTTCAAGCAGCATTTCTCTTTAATTATCTGTAAATTTCTGTTATCAGTGGTAGAAATATTGCTTAATCAGTTTGTGCGTGTTCAGTGAAATCAACATTAACTGACATTTACTGGTAAAAATATAACTTTTACAAATGTAATTAAAATAGACTAATGCAATTCCATAGGCACACTCACAAACACAACACTTTGATTAAAAAGTAATCTCTCCATGAAAGATTACAGCTAACATTTTTCTTCCTTTTCACTGGTATTCCTAAACTGGATATGCAGCCTTGACTACTGGTAACTTTTGAATAAAATTGTGTTTAATTTCCAACAGTTGATTCCCAAAGCTTTTTATTATTTATTTAAATGGGGTTTTAATATGACATCTCACATTTAATATACACCCTGGTGTATTAATAACTTCTTACTGAACTGATTAAAACTATTTTTTGCCATGAATGCAGCTGTAATGTCCACAAGCTATGATGAAATTAGGATTGTTTTACATTCAATTTGTTAATATTGATATATAAATCACTTTCAACAATCATCAAGTAATGTCCATAGAAAGCCTTGCAGTAGATTTTAACAGTCTTACAAAATATATAAAAGATATAAACATTGAAACTGGAAAATAAGTTTCTAAAGCCTACAGAATTTTAAAGTCAATTATTAAGACTAGTTATTGCTATATTTCATGTAAGTGTAAATACAGTTCCATCTAAACTGTGGGCAAACTAAAACTTAGTTAAATATAAAGACAAACCTGAATTGTGAAAGTTGAAGATTGTCAAGTGTAGCTAAGTACTAAAAGAAAGACTAGGAATTCAAAAACTTAAAGCACAACTAAAATATTAGTCAATGCCTATGAGAAATGAGTCTGTCCCTTTATTCAGGGTGTCTATGTTTAATGGTAAGATAGGATGCATATAAGCTAGTCCAAGCATGAAGGGCAGTAGGACACTCATATGGAAAGCCAACTTTGTCCCTCAGTTATCAAGATAAGAAACCTGTCATTTCTCTCATTCACTCTGTCAGCCTTGAGATACTCCAAGCAGACTTACCTCTGTGTTGTACACCCCATATATCAGGAAGATGGAGAGACCCTGTAAAATAAAATGGAGGGAAAAAGCTGTTAACTCTAATCATTTCAGCAGTAGAAATACCTGAAATAAACTTTCCTGGGAACAGACAAAAGAAGACACACTTCATCAAGGTCAATTTATTTTTCTATTTCTCAACATTATAAGCTGTTCCTTGAGCATTTATTTGATAACGTGGGAGTGCATTGCCAACAGTATTTGTGCTATTCAATTGTTTGGCAATAAAATATTCAGGACCAAAGAATTTAAAATCTTAATTAGAAAAATTTATGTCACACCTGAATGGTATCTTGAGCATGAAATAAAAAACAATCAAAATGCTATTAGAACAGACTAAGAAGAAGAGCAGATACTATATATTTCTACACATCTTTTAAAGTGCAAATCAGTAAAAACTTTATTACAGTTTATTGCCATGTTCCATAATAAAAATATATTATGCATGCATACATTTGTTTGATATATATATGCACACACAAACACAAATATTCACCTTTTTATACAATAATTAAAATAGAAAATGACAGCTGTAGTACTATAAAGAAAAATATGAAAACAAAAAATGATTTGCTAAATTGTTCAATATTTGATTAATCAGACATCTCTGGACAGAAGGGAGTAATGAACTCTAAAAGCAGACTTAGAAAATATTACAGAACTGTAGATATTAATCATGATTTATCAAAGCCAATGTATTTTGTAAACTTCTTCAAATCTGACTAGCACCAATGAATAAGCAAAAAAGACATTACAGACTTCAGTGGGCTCTCTGTGGTCTTTTCACAGAGATCTATTTGCAAGATCAGAGGCTGTTAACTTACTGTTAACTCTTCCAATGACCAGCTTTACAGAAGATACTTCAAAATACAAAAAAAATATCAATTAGGAGCATAGCAGATTAGAAAAAGTTCTTTCTTAAGGAAACTTTTCAGCAACCTGAGTTCAACACCTCAGGGATATTTACCATGAAGAAATAAAAAAGGAGTCTCATATTTGCACAACAGAAGTTTGAATTCATATGTGGGCCTACCCTATGTTATAATAAAATCTTTTTTTTTGTTTTGTTTCGTGTTCTAGTGGCATATAATAGCTGCCAGTAACACTGTGAAAATTAGACTTTCTGAAGCCTAATAGAAGACAACAAAAGAAGTTATAAATTTTAAGTTCTGTACACAAAATATTTAAACACAGATATGGTATTTATGCAGTTATTACATCCTCATCATTACTGAATCATAAAATAATGAACCATAAAGGGCTGTTATGCAGATTTTTATTTCCTCAGGTTACACAGCATGAGCTGGGAACATCAGATTGCTCAGTTCATTCATAATCAATATATTATACCAGCACACCTTCCATAAGTGTTTCTAATAACGATGCAAGATGTCTCTTTTGATGCAAAGGACAGACACCTGGTTCTGGCTATGTTGTACACTCAGTACTGAGCTTTCTGCAGTTTTATATTGTGCTTATAGTTTACAAAATAAGTACCAGATTCTGAAAACATGGCAATTGATGTAAATAAACTTACTTACATGCATTAAATGTCTGCAAAACTGAGTTCCAATTTTGCTTACAAATGAGGGTGTATATAAAATTCTTTATGTGGAATGCAGCATAAATACCAAGAAAATTAATTTTTAGTAAACTGTGATGTCTCTCACAGAAGAATTTAAAATTCACTTTACTTAAACTAAAGGAGTAGATTAGCTTGAATTACACTTTCATCAACTGAAATAAGAGTCAAACGTGAAAGAAATATACTATTAGAAAGAAATATAATGATGGTTATATGATAGGTAGTTACAAGTAATAAATAATATTTAAATTGAATGTTCAATAGTTAATCAAATTCAGTTAATCTTAGAACTGGAAGGGACTGCTAGAGGTCATCAAGTCCTATGTCCTACACTTACTGCAGGACCAAACACCATCTATATCCTCTCTTATAGGTGTTTGTCTAACCTGCTCTTAAAAATCTCCAATTATGGAGAGTCCAACAACTTCCCTATTCCAGTGCTTAACTACCCTGCCAATTAGGACATTTTTCTTAATGTGCAACTTAAACCACCCTTGCTGCAATGTAAACCCATTGCTTCTTGTCTTATCAGAAGTCAAGGAGAACATTTTTTCTCCCTCTTCTTTGTAAGAACCTTTTAGATACCTGAAAATTGTTTTCATGTCTCCTCTCAGTCTTCCTTTTTCCAGACTAAACAAACCTAATTCTTCCAATCTTCCCTCAGAGATCATGTGTTCTAGACCTGTAATAGTTTTTGTTGCTTTTCTCTGGACTTGGCCCACTTTGTTTAACATAATGCACAGTAATCCAAGCAGTATCACAGTTATCTGAAGGGTAGCTATGTTACTCTGTATCCGCAAAAACAGTGAGAAGTCCAGTGGCACCTTATAGACTAGTCTGACAAAGCAGGTCTTTGCCCACAAAAGCTTATGTTTAGTCTATGAGATGCCACAGGACTTCTCGTAGTATCACAACTGATAAAAAGCTGAAATACTATTTAACTGTTTTCTAGTATTCTGCACATGCAACATGCAAAGTCACCCAGCCATTTTACGACCTACTCCAAATGGATGGCGGTCGATTTCAGACTTAAGAGGAATAAATTCACAGATGCAGAAAATCAGTGCATTATGAATGTAGAAACCAAGCATTGGAAGAATGTGCTCAAGCGTCCAATCTCAATTACCCTCCTCCTTGCAAAGAATAATTTGGCTTCCTAGGGCTCATCAGGTAAGTTGCTCACTGAATGCAACGGTAGTTTTCTTGGTTTGGTAGACCTCCTTGGGAAATACGACAATGTCATGTGTGAGCACCTATACTGAGTAGTTCGTAAAGAAGCTATGGACCATTGCTGCAGCAAAACAATTCAAAACGAATTGATTGACCTTACAGCAAAGAAGGTGCTTCATAACATATTATGTGGCTTGGCAAAGTGAAGTACTGCATTGTAATAATGGACTGCACTCCTGAGATTAGTCACATTGAAAAGATGTCATTTACAGTAAGATTTTTTTTTTTAACAACAAAGATGACTATATCCAAGTAAAGCAATACTATCTCTTTCTGGTGTGTGAATGACTCTACTGGAAAAGGCCTTACAGAACTGTTGATGAACATTTTGAAAGAGTTCAAAAAAAGCTTGAGGAATGCTGTGGTCAAGGTTATAACAACAGCATGAACACTGAAACAGAGTCATCAAGATAAGGATCACTGTGCTGAATCCAGGAACTTTTGCTATGCTTTGTGGCCACTGTTCTCTCAATCTAGTTGTGTCAGATCCAGTGTCATATTCTTTAAATTCAGTTTCTCTCTTCAGAGTACTGCAAAGGATGCAAGTCCTGGTGTCAGCATCAACACTCAGATGGAAATTCCTCCCAGACAGCATTACAAATCTGACTGTGAAGCCACTAATGACACTCAATGGGAGAGCCATATTGACATCATATGGTCAGTGAGGTACCAAATGACTGAAGTTTATCACATGCCAATGGAACTGGGACAGTCAAGTAAAACTGAGACTGGAATCAGGCATGAGGTGCAAAACCTGACAAGCCAGATCACTGACTTCACATTTCTGGTCTCAGTGATGGTTTGACATAATATTCTGTTCCAAGTGAATGTTCTAAGCAAGGCATTACATACTCAGTCAATGGACATCATGACCACTACTCTTCAGTGAAAGGCTGTCTTGATTATCTTGTGGCCTACAAAGAAAATGAAATTTTTAAGATGTCATTGCTGCTGCCAAAGAAATTGTGGAAAAATTAGGAGTTGAGCTGGTTTTTAAGGGAACTCACTTATCAGAAGCAGCAGCAGTTTGGTTCCAAGGTAAAGGGAAGCTGAGAAGAAAAACTCAAGAGGGACTTTTTTGCTTACACACTGCCACTGCTCAAGCGTCCATTGAAGAAAAGTTTGGACAAATGAAAGATAATGAAAAGACTTGGTAGGCATGTGTAGGGGGACTCCTGGGGAATGTTCAGACATCAATGATAAAGTCTTTATGTTGAATTAGACAATATCCCTCACATTTTGCAACACAAACAGCAAGCAGGCCTGTAGCATCTTAGAGACTAACATATTTATTAGGTCATGAGTTTTCATGTGTAAGAACTTCTTCAGATGAAAAATGGAGTAGAAAAATAGAATCCAGCACTAGTAGGTTCAGTTCATGAAGCAAATTAAATAGGATGTGCTCCATTCCTGAGAATATCAAAAGTTGCAACACAGGAAGCATTCTCCACCCCAAGTTCTCCAGTTCATTCATGATACAGAGTTTAAGGACATTATTGGAAGGCCTATACTATTTAATACTATACTGTTTAATCAAACACATTACAACTTTTCAGTAATTTTCCTCTATTTCTATTCTATTTCTTCTTTTGTGCCAGTTCTACAACACTTCCTAACGTGAACAATCTCACTGAAGAGAGATCAAAGGAATGGCCAATGCAATCATCAGACAATAAAACAGCAAACAACTTCAGTCTTTTATTGGCAATTATCAGCTGAAGATATATTTTAATGAGCCTGAGCTCTGAAGAGCTACGCTCCACACTCGCTGCTGTGACCAGTAATGTGAGCAGAATCTCCATACAAGATTGTGCACAATTTTTCATAACAAATGCAAAGTCAGAGTTACAAACCCCAATATTACACTTCTATATAAACATTTCATTTTTGCCAAGGAATAATTCCAGCAGCACACAAAAGGTCTGTAGTGCTATCAAAGTTTTCTCTAAGGGTAAAATATACATTATATTGTTCTTAACTAGATTTGATATATGTAGTCTAGTCTTAAAATGAAATTCCAGTCTGAAAATAGTTTCCTGGAGTCCCATGTTTCTGTTCTCAAAATCTCTTCTACACAAGTGTATTCACTTTACAAATGAAGTTCTTATAAGTACCAGCACAGCTGGAAAAACGGGGCGGTTGGCGAGGTGGAAGAGACCTAAAACTCTCCAGATCCACCGTGGTTTTTATGTAAAATCTGTCAGCTAAGTTTCAGGCATATCCCAGAGAATCAACTAACTAAATCCTGAAAATTCTTATGTTGGTTCCAGGCAAGAAAATGGACAGAAATCTGCTACATTTGGATGCTGGAGAAAGGACACCAAAAGCTGTCTGGAGATTTTAAAAAAAGAACATGTTGGAGCCCAAATTACTCTTTTTATCTAATATACATTTGAGAGTTTGTCTGAGTCTGTGTGTCCGTCTGTCTGTCTGTTCAAGAACTCCTCCTAAACCCGTGGTGTCCTGCATGCTAGCCGCTAGACTCATGTGACTATTTGGCAAGTCAAATGTAGCTAATTGTCTTGAACAATAAATATATTTTCAGAATAAGGTGACTAGTTTACTGTAGCAGTAGCATATAACAGTAGCCACCATAGTGGCTACTGCTCCAGAATGGTTGAACCCCACATTCCAAACAGTAAGATCTAGGACAACTATTTTTCGTATGCAGCTTCCTAATATTGTAACTTAAAGCAAGGTAAGGGCTTGATTGTACCAGGAGAATGGGATGTGCCTGGAATGCAACTGTTTTTCATAAAATGGAGAGGGAGGGCTCTGCTATCAGGGACAGTTATACTGGATAATGACCACAAGGGGAAGAAAGAAGCCAGAGATGGCAACCAGGATAGCTATAACTCCATTGGTGCAGCAGTGGGAAGGGGTAAGAAAGAGATAGCTATCTACTATTTATTTCAGGGAGTTTGTCTGAGTGTCTGGCTGTTCCCCAGCCGAGAGACATACACCACTCCCCCAGCTGTGCTGCTGTAGCCATCATAGACAAGCGCCTCTCACCTGTCCCCAAGACGATGTGGTGAGAGAGGGCTGGGGATGTCCTCTCTTCCCGGTGCAGCCCTCATACTGAACCTCACCCCTATCCCACCCCCGAGCAAAGATTTAAATGAAGAAAAATAAAAATCAGTTGACTTAAGGAACTGAGAAATGCCAAGTAAATCCTCTAGTTGTTACATAAGAGATAAATAATGTAGCATTTCATGCAAAATGAAGAGAGATGGAGCTCAGTGGGTTTCATGTTCTGCCTATTTCTCCACTGGAATCCTTTTCTCTCTCTCTCTCTCTCTCTTCTCCCCCTTGAGCCCTTACCAACACCACAACTGAGCATCCCCATCCTCAAACAACCGTCATGGAGCAATGTTTCCAACTTTCTGTCCCATCCCCTTTAAGGACACCACCTGCTATAGTCTGCTCACTGTTAGCAAGAGGGGAAAATAATTACTCCATGAGTTCTTGTAATGGGACAACATTAAGAGCACTCCCATACTAATGAGTAAAAGGGGGAGTTCAGAAGACAGAAAGAGAAAGGAAGAAACAAGGGAAAGAATATGGGCAGACACCAAGTGGGGAAGGAAGAAGACAGAAATGAAGTATGGGGAGGCATCAGTCTACTCAGATGGGCACAGTATAAAAAGGATAGATCACAACTGGATTAGCACCTCAGAAATATTGTTCTTCTTATACTTAGCTGTCAATATGAATATTAAAACATAAGAAGATAAGAACGGCCATACTGGGTCAGACCAAAGGTCCATCCAGCCCAGTATGCTGTCTGCCAACAGTGGCCAGTGCCAGGTGCCCCAGAGGAGGTGAACTGAAGACAACGATCAAGCAATTTACCTCCTGCCATCTGTCTCCAGCCTTTGACTAAAGGCTAGGGGCACGATACTTTACCCTTGGCTAATAGCCATTTATGGACCTAACCTCCAAAAATTATCAAGCTCTTTTTTAAACTCTGTTAGAGTGCTGGCCTTCACAGCCTCCTCCGGCAAGGAGTTCCACAGGCTGACTGTGCGCTGTGTGAAGAAAAATTTTCTTTTATTAGTTTTGAACCTACTACCCACTAATTTCATTTGGTGTCCTCTAGTTCTTATATTATGGGAACAAGTAAATAACTTCTCAATATTCACTTTCTCCACACCACTCATGATTTTATATTCCTCGATCATATCGCCCCTCAATCTCCTCTTTTCTAGACTGAAAAGTCCCAGTCTCTCTAGCCTCTCCTCATATGGGACCCTTTCCAAACCCTTAATCATTTTAGTTGCCCTTTTCTGAACTTTTTCTAATGCCAGTATATCTTTTTTGAGGTGAGGAGACCACATCTGCACACAGTACTCAAGATGTGGGCGTACCATAGTTTTATATAGGGGAAGTATGATGTTCGTCGTCTTTTTCTCTATCCCTTTTTTAATAATTCCTAACATCCTATTTGCTTTACTGACTGCCGCTGCACACTGTGTGGATGTTTTCAGAGAACTATCCACTACAATTCCAAGATCCCTTTCCTGATCTGTTGTATCTAAATTTGCCCCCATCACATTGTATGTATAATTGGGGTTATTTTTGCCAATGTGCATTACCTTACACTTACCCCCATTAAATTTCATTTGCCATTTTGCTGCCCAGTCACTCAGTTTGCTGAGATCTTTTTGAAGTTCTTCACAATCTACTTTGGTTTTGACTATCCTGAACAGCTTGGTATCATCTGCAACCTTTGCCACCTCACTGCTTACCCCTTTCTCTAGAGGCTAAACATGAAAAGGCTAAAAGGCTAAACGTGAAAAGAAAATGATTCTACCCTGTCTATGAAGAAGCTATCAACAGAAAAATTGAACATGTAAGGCATCAATTGACTTCATGTGATATTAAACCCATAGCTTACTGTAGTGGTTTTCATTGCATCTCAGCCACTGTTAGCCTAACTAAACAAACAAAACAAACAAAAAAGCATATTGAATGGACAATGCCAGCTTGAAAAAAACCACAAATTTCTGTCTAAAAGCCAATGGAGCTCCACACTTGCGCAGAACTCAACCCTTGTGGTATGACTTTCAGGACTGTGACTTAGATGACTATTCAAGGAAACACTTTGACTACACCTAAAATGCTATCAAATGTACAAAGTAAAACTATAAAAAGACAAGTATTGTTTCCCACTAGTTTTTCAGTTATCATTCAATTTATCATTTGTAACTGTATTTTAAGGAGTCTCTAGCCCTTTTCCCACTGAGCACAGGAGTCTATTTATGTGGATCAGGTACAGGATCCAAACATTAGCAATTCTGGTTCTTACAAACATCAAGGAAGCAGAAGAACTCTGATGCATTTTTTTTAAGCTTGGGGATTTTAAGGATTTTTTTTTTCGGGACTAGTATTTAAAACAATCTATCTAAAACTGGATTGTTAAAAACTAGCACTTTTAAAAAAAAATACCAAGCTGACAGTATCCTTTTAAGACCAAGTTTGATTTAATCAAGAAAGGGTCCAAGTATACCAGAGAACTTCTGAAGAAAGACAGATTAGAAAAATACATATTTAAAACAGTACACAAATAGTGTTCACATCTTTTCTATTACTATTTTCTCTAATCTTTTGCCTACAAACTATTTTTTTAAGAGTGGAGGGGCACACTGCATTCCATTTTAATTTAAAGAGGTATACTCTAATAGCAACTAGCCATACCCGGGAATGTACATGTAGACTTACTGGTAAACCGTTTGAGTGAGTGAAGCTACTTGGTCTTCAGATTTTTTTTTTTGACAGTGTAGTCAGGACACATGCCAACAGCCTGTGTGTGGCTTATTGCTACCATATATTCATCCACTTTGCAGTCTGGTGGTGGTGATTTGTTATTCTGCTACAACTGGAAAGTATTATAAAGCTAATGAAAAAAGTTAAAATTTAAAAAGCTGATTCTCTGAGAGAAATAATACTTAGCCTTTTCGAGTGCTAATAAAGGCACAATCCTTTTCTCATGCAACGTTTACACAGCAAGAACAACATTTTCAAAGGGTCTACACAAAGATAGAAGAGGTATCTGAGCCTTTAGCAATCATTTTTGGAAAATCATGGGAGACAGGAGATATTCCAGAAGACTGGAAAAGGGCAAATATAGTACCCATTTATAAAAAGGGGAACAAGAATAACCCGGGAAACTACAGGCCAGTCAGCTTAACTTCTGTGCCAGGAAAGATAATGGAGCAGGTAATTAAAGAAATCATCTGCAAGCATTTGGAAGGTGGTAAGGTGATAGGGAACAGCCAGCATGGTTTTGTTTAAAACAGATCATGTCAAACCAATCTAATAGCTTTCTTTGATAGAATAATGAGCCTTGTGGAAAAGGGAGAAGCGGTGGATGTGGTATACCTACACTTCAGTAAAGCATTTGACACGGTCTCACGTAATATACTTATAAATAAACTACACAAATACAACTTAGATGGGGCTACTATAAGGTGGGTGAACAACTGGCTGGATAACCGTACCCAGAGAGTAGTTATTAATGGTTTTCAATCCTGCTGGAAAAGTATAACTAGTGGGGTTCCACAGGGGTCTGTCTTAGGACCAGTTCTGTTCATTAACAATTTAGATATTGACATAGAAAGTACACTTATTAAGTTTGCAGATGATACCAAGCTGGGAGGGGTTGCAACTGCTTTGGAGGATAGGGTCATAATTCAAAGGGATCTGGATCAACTGGAGAAATGGGCTGAGGTAAACAGGATGAAGTTTAATAAGGACAAATGCAAAGTGCTCCACTTAGGAAGGAACAATCAGTGTCACGCATACAGAATGGGAAAGGACTGCCTAGGAATGAGTACAGCAGAAAGGGATCTAGGGGTTATAGTGGACCACAAGCTAAACATGAGTCAACAGTGTGATGCTGTTGCAAAAAAAGCAAACATGATTCTAGGATGCATTAACAGGTGTGTGTTGTGAACAAAACACGAGAAGTCATTCTCCTGCTCTACCCTGCGCTGGTTAGGCCTCAGCTGGAGCATTGTGTCCAGTTTTGGGCACCACAGTTCAGGAAGGATGTGGAGAAATTGGAAAGGGTCCAGAGGAGAGCAACGAGAATGATCAAAGGTCTAGAGAACATGACTTATGAAGAAAGGCTGAAAGAATTGGGCTTGTTTAGTTTGGAAAAGAGAAGATTGAGGGGGGACATGATAGCAGTTTTCAGGTATCTAAAAGGGTGTCATAAGGCAGAGGGAGGGAACTTGTTCTTCCTTGCCTCTGAGGATAGAACAAGAGGCAATGGACTGAAATTGCAGCAGGGGAGGTTCAGGTTGGACATCAGCAAAAAGTTTGTAACTGTCAGGGTCATCAAACACTGGAACGAATTGCCAAGGGAGGTGGTAGAATCTCCATCACTGGAGATATTTAAGAAGAGGTTAGATAGATGGCTTTCAGGGATGGTCTAGAAAGTGCTTGATCCTGCCATGAGGGCAGGGGGCTGGACTCAATGGCCTCTCGAGGTCCCTTCCAGTCCTAGTCTTCTATGATTCTATGAAAGCAGCTTCTAATTTTAGCTCTCTGCTCAAATACAAAATTGTGAACCATCATTTCTCCCTGAATTTGAATTTAGACACTTAAGTGCCTGACCTCTGGGTTCATGTGGCATTTTGTTATTAGATATCCAAATTACACAGTTTGCAGACGGATTGTATTCTATACCCATTGGAATCATTTATTATGGACACAAAACTAAGATTTGGCCCTGGAAACATATCTTGAAATAAAAAAATGATTCTGAAAATTTTGTATAAAATAGTTACCTCTATTTCAAAAAAGGTTTATATAACTCTTGCTGTCACAAGAAATATGCTGAGGTATAAACATACATGAAATATCAGGGATGTGTGATGTGTACTTGTAGTTACATTCACCCTTTTTGAGGTAGAAGCCCAGTGTCGTGTTGAAAGAAAGTGGGCTGAGAGTGAGGTAGCATCATTATTGAGCTATTTAGGTAAAATTGTCAGGATACTGTAAACAGTGCTCCTTATAGCAGTCTTTACCTGAGTCCTCCAAATATTCTTGAGAATATATCTCCCAATATTATGGTAATGGACTCATGACATTTCTTTTATGTGTCCACAATATCCAATAATAATTGTATTCATGACATGAAATGTCCACAGCATTTTATTCAGCTGATGGACTAAGAACAAGAACTCTGACTTGTATGATTACCTAGTTAATAATTTGATGGTTAACTCATTATGGAATATGTTGTATAGAAGAGCTCCATCTGTTCTGAAATTTTAGAGGTCCTGTGGAGTTCTTTGTGATTTGTTTATGATGCTGTGATGATTGACTCTGTCAGTAACTAATAAATGGTAAATAAAAAAGTAACCTGTGATATTAAAGTACTACATTAGCTACATTGTGATTAAATTACAGTAACACCACCAGCTATAAACCTTTATAGAATCTTCTCAACCATGCAGTAATTCTCCTAACTATACTATTATGTAGAGCACAAATATTTCTTTGTAAGTCCAAAGCAATACATCAGGGAAGCATTTACTGCTAAAGCTAGATTGAGAGTAAATGCATCTTGGGCTGCTATGAATAAAAGCTCTAGCTTCTCATTACTTTATGACAAGACACAGAAATTCACTTTACTTTTCATTTAAGCTTTTCTGCTCCAGTTTATAGATGTATGCCTTCACGCTTTTATTCCCTTCTCGCCTCAGCCGTACGTAATAAATGATTATAAATTTTCACATTTGACCACCTCTCTGCTAGTCTCATGCTTAATGCACAAAGTTAGGAAGCTGCAGGTAAAAATTTCACAAACACTTTTATTTATGATGTTGTCCTTGGTAACGGAAATTTCAATGTACTGAAATGAAAAGTATGATTAAAGGGATACGACGTCCTGACAAGGATAGTAGAGGGCAGCCTTCTATTTCCCCCTGAAAATATATAATACTTTTTTGACATCAATTTCATAGAGAATAGACATAGGCTAGTCATGAAGAAAAAAAAAGACACATTTCTAACTTCAGTGTTGTTGAGCCTTCTTAAATAAAACTTCTCCAAAACGTTTCACCTGAATTAATAAGCTTCTGAGTTGAAAATTATTCAGTGAGAATCACAACTAATTTCCAGTGAGTAAACGTGGCAAAAATGTAGACCAAACAGAAGAAGAAAAGTGAGCTGGAACCTAGATGACCAGTTTTCTATGAAATTAAAAAATAATGATACAGGCACCTCTTCAATAAGAGTATTCACTTACCTTCATTTACTGTCATCAGACTTCCTGCCATTTCCCTAATATTTGCTGGGTTATTTGTCTAATTTTTCCTTTTTATACATGCGCAAACTGCCAGCACACATATAGCACTCTACAGATTGTAATTAATAGGTTTAATTCAAAACAGAACATTCACTATTCACCTATCTTCATATCAAAAATATTTTCCATACCATGTTAAAGATGCTGATATGAGGTGGACACACTGGAACTGCATTAAGTAACCAAGAGTTTTAGTTTCCTCTACAAGGAAAATAAGTCACTAGGTATTAACAAAAGTGAACTGAAATCTTTCCTGTTAAAATTCTAACCCATTAGTTCTAACCTAGTACTAAAAATGTAAAGATGAGATATTAGTCCATGGTATATATTTTTGTTAGTGGACTTTATCAATAAAAAATGGCCAGTCATACTAATCACAAAACTCCTCCCACCAAAAATATTCTAATCCTGTTTAAAACTGTTTACATATGGAAATAAAACAGATCTGTATTTGAAATTTTATAGGTACATCGAAATATAATTTGAACCAGTATCTCTACAGAATTTAAAACAATTTAAAATCTTATCCAAATATGTAATTTTAAAGGAAGAATAGAATCCAAGAAACTGTATTTTTAGTGACCAAACACAATAATGCTGCTATATAAATTATTAAACTCTTTTTCTTGCATTTAAAGTCTTTAAGGCTTTTCTGTTTGGGATTCTTACTCTTGAGTGGTCTAACCCAAACTGGATGAATCAAGGAACTGGTAAATGAAATACTGATCTTTTCTCCCCTACACTACTATTTCAAATTCAGTTTAGAATGGCAGTGACTGAAAGTTGTTACTAATGTGATGGATCTTTGAGAGTCTGTGTTGAATAAATTGTTGGTCTGTATCTAGTTCCCAGCTGACATGTGTACACATCACAGTAACCATCCTTCTGTACAGGCATTAACTGTGCCCAGAAATACCAATGTCTCACCTACTGTCTTGGTTGACTCCTCTAATTTAGGGCAGAGGCACATTGACAGGGGACCAGGAGAAGGCAGAAGGCTGACAGTGCTAGAGCCCGTGTTGTACCAGTTCCATAGATTGGGAACAAGTCTTTAGCACCTTTCAGTGCACTAAAATAGATGTACGGAAGAAATCTTTGAACACTGTATCCACTAGTTAGGAGAACAAAAGTATTTTTAAAGACAAACGAGAAGTTGTTAAACTGCCGATGTCCATAGTCATCATATTGTTAGGAAAGCATTTCAACAGTGTATACGCTGAACGTTTCTCAGTGTGTGCTTGCATTTTAAGTGTTACAACTGTGTTCACTAAGGAGATTTAGGAATACTTTGTGACAGATACTATTCATCAGTTAACTACTGCAGAACCCTGAAAAACATATTATGCATCATGTCACTTATAAAAATAACACCACAAATTATAACCAAAACAAAATTACATGGCAATTATCATTTGAACATCTGTTTTAATCCATTTCAGATTTGCTGTTACTCTGTAGTGTTTTTCACCTAAAAAATTATATTTTACCATACAATTACAAGCTACTATCATTTAAATTATTTTACAGTAATTACAATACTATACCAACATTCTACACTGCTAAGCATTCTGCAATGGTGTCCTCACCATAACTGTGTTATGTTCCAAATGCGTTTAACATTTGCAGCCTGAAACTTGACAAGACGTGCTTAGAGTGGACATGTGGCATCAATTATGGGAATGAAAAGCATACAGGTTAAAAATACAACAACAGAGCTCACACCTTCTTTAAACTTGCTAATGTCTCTGACCTCTTTGTACAAAAGGACTTTAATCAACATTATATACATTATATTTAAGCCTCACAATTTAGCAGGCTGTAAAAAATGTTTGGCTCTCAATTATACACATCAAGTTGATATGCTGCAGAGCTGAGGGTCATTTAAACTTACAATTATAGCTAAAAGTTGGGGAAAGGTATATGGGGAGCAAACTTAGCTTTTTTAAGCTTGCAGGAAGAGGGAAAGCTTAATTTAACTCAATAGAGAAAGTGCCCTTTACTGACTCTCATGAAAAAGTATAGCTATTTGCTCAGCTTGGACTCCAAGATACTCCACTATTCTCTCCCACTCGCTGAGATATTCAAGCCTTGGCCATGTACACATACAAAGCCAATAACAAAAACGTCACAATCAAGTGATCACGTTAGATAAATTTGGTCCTGATCTCACTTTAGGGCCTAATCCAATGCTGGAACAATAAGCTGAGTCTAGATCTGGCTACTGATGGCTGGTATGAGATACGGGTCAATACACATAAGTGGGCTATTTGTAATCATAAAAATGAGATAATGTATAGGATGCTAAACCACTACTTTACATCCCCTTCATCTTATAGGGAAATTGATAGTCCATGTTCTTCAGGCTGATGAGGAGAGATTGCGGCCAGTAAGAAAGTGGATGTTTTTTCTGACCACAAACCCTTTTACAGGGCTCTTTTCTTTCTTACTATGGCAAATTCCTTGGAAATTACTGAGTTTTAATTTCACTGTTGTTCTGCTGAGGTATTTCAAAGCACGTCTTATTTCCTCTGTTCCATGCAACATCAATTTCAGCCCATAACGAATCATCAGTAACTGTAGAAACCAGCACTACTGTCAAATTTTGGGGGCCCAGCACTGAAATCAGACCCCCCCCAACCTGCCTATCCCAGAATTGTTCTGATTGCAAGGTAGGAACATGTCTTGCATGATAATTTAAATCCCAGGCCCAACTTTCATTTGTGTACTATAAGCAGGACAGTAGAGTTAATATGATCTATGCTGGAATTGGGCATTTGACATTATTTGCATGGCTGGTGCCTCTGTAATCCAGGATGGATTGCTGCAGCATCTATGTAGTTTATTTTGGCAGAATGTAACCATGTTGTGCTGCTGTTGCCTCTTCCCAGTTGGATTTGTACCTCTTGTCACAATAAACAAACTGTGGGGTACGACTGAGGTGGAGAAGAGAAAAATTGCACACTTAAATCCTTAGCATTATCTTACGGTTTTAGCAATAGCATATCTCCTTCTGGCAAAGGAGTTTCCAGCTGGTTCGATAGCTCACTGGCGTGACTTTCAAATCACTCTTTGGAAAGAACCTGTTAGACAAACAAGAGGTTTGTTATTCATCAGAATTTGAATCTCTGGTGAAGAGCTGAAAACAGTTATTTGTAAGAAACAAAAACACACAAACATTTTAATTTGGTTCCAGAAAAATGACACAAGTCAAAGAAGATGCATTGTCTCTTATAACTTTCTCAAAAGCTCTTTTCCTGGATTGTATGTGTGTTTGAATTATTACAAATGCAATTGATCTGTCTTCTACCCAAAGTTATCAAGGTTTTATAAGACTGCAATAAAGCTTTCTTTGCATTAACCAGCCACTCACAGAAACATTTTAATGAACTGTTTTTACATGGGTCATTGGGTAGCTCCCATTCTCCTATGATACAAATCACTCCTCTGTCACAATCAGTTTTATCACACAGACTTTGCTTTTTAGTTTACAAAATTCTTATTGAATAGCAGTTCCCTGGGAGCTCAGCAGATAAAAGGTTACATAGGAGGTGTACTTTCTAATGGGAACGATGACTTCGCAGTCTATTCCATCTCAATTGCACAATTCTAACAATTTAAACCATTGTGTCCTACATTGAAAGCCCCCAACATCCAAAAGCAATACAACATGTTGAAAAACTACACTCACTTCTTGTCATCATACAAACTATCACAGACCATTATGAAATAAGCCTTGGAGGTATCCTCTGAACCCTCTGCAGTTAGTGATAGTATTGCCATGGAGTGTTTGGGGAGCGAACTTACCATTAATCATAGAATTGGCTGTCTCCCCAAACAGGTATTTATTTTATATTGACCTAAAGGCAGAAATGAATTATTGAAATCAACATCAATGCAAATCAAATCTCTTTGGAATAATTAAATAGCATTAACAAGTATTTTGATGTATTTTAGTCAACCTTTAAAAAGGAAACACGAACAACATTAAATATTTATAGTTATGTTTTCAAATCAGCTTTACGACATTATGTATTTAAGATTAAAGATTAGTTCTACCACATGATTTAATAATGAATGCAAATTATAAATGAATATTTAACAAACCATATCACGTTTTATGTCTTAACATATCCTCTGCCATTACTGTGACTGAATGAGAAATGGCTATGTGATGTATTGTCCTGCTGCCGAGGGCCCTGGTCGTTTTCACCTTGATATGGCCTTTAAAATAAATTAATTTGTTAACATTTAAGAACTCTGTGTAACAGCTGACATAAAACATTTATAAGTCTGTTTATAACCTACCCAGCCATGAACTAATCAAATAATATTTTTAAATAAATTTATTTGGCCAATTGTTCCATGAAAAAGATTTGGAAATGTTTATTTCCAAATTGAGGTTGGGATTAAATGGTACTAATGGTATCATAAAGATGTTATATGGTATTAATATAACCTGAGTACTAAAAACATAATGAATTTGCTATTTATGAACCATTAAGTTTTACCTCACCCCTAGAATAAACTTCATACCATTACAGACCTATTAATAACTTTTCTTGCTCGCTCTTTTTTCTTCTCATCCTTAATCTCCTCTCTCTCTTTCCTCAACATGGTCACAGATGCGGAAATGCATAGACATCTCTAAGACAGGTACAAATAAAACACACTATTTATTTTGAACATATTTTCAGTGTTTTGTATGTTTAAATTAAAAGACAAACAATTTCACAAAGGAAAGATCATCAGTTAAGAGCATATTCACTTAGCTTTCTTTATTAGCAGTATTTAAATGCACTATCCAATTAACTAAACTAGATTTATTTTAATTCCATCGATCACCTAAGTCAATGCAAAAGAAATATTATCTTCCCAGCCTCAAAATTATGCTGAACTTGAACATCCAAGCCCAACACCAATATTATAGGGTGAAATCCCAGTGATTTATAAGGAAATGCACCCATTGTGCCTGGTTGACATTTTGCAATAAGTTGCCAGCCAGTTTCTAAAAGGAAAAAAAAAAGAGGTGGGGGGAATTCCATTTCTGTGCAGCACTTAAAGGGCTTGATTCAAATAGATCCTTGCCCCAATTCAAGAGGATTTAGATCAGGCTCAGAGGCTGTATCTACACTGCAAAAATAACTTTGAAGTTACTGACTTTGAAGTAAGCAACTTCAAGGTTGAGCATCTACACACACCCTACTTTGAAGTTAAACTTCAAAGTAGGGCACTACCCCATTCCTGTGAATGGAGTAAGGAATTCAAAGTTGGGTTCTCTACTTTGAAGTATGGGAAAATGTGCATAGACTCTCTGCTAGCTACTTTGAAGTAGTGCCTAACTTCGCAGTTAACTTTGAAGATAGCTCCTAGTGTAGATGCAGCCAGAGAGAGTTAAAATAGAACTGGTTTCTTTTCCTACAGAGGTTGCAAACTTTTATACTCATCATAATATTTCTTCTTCTTTTGCCTTCTAATTTAAAGGGAAAAATTATACCAGATTGCCTTCTTCCTTACTGCTAACCCAAAGTCCACTTTTTTTCAGTCAGCTTTGAAATCAGGCTCCCTAGAACAACAGCTCCCACTTACTTTGTGCCATGTTACATGGTAGCAGCTGTGCTGCACTAATAATTGTCATCTCACACACTGGGAGTGGGGTTGCTCTCCCCCTTTTTCCTTGTACTTGCCTCATTTCTCGAATGTTGCTCTCTGTGTTCTAGTCTAGTTTTCTCATCAATCACCTCTCTTCTTGAGCACTCCTCTCTTCATTACTCCCTTCTTGTTTCTCACTGCCAATGTTCTGTCCTAGCTGTCTACTCTTGCCCCCTACTGGGTCTCTCTCCACATCGCTCTGGAGGTATTTCTCTGCAGGGCCACTCCCCCACTCAGAATTTGGGTATTGTCCCCATCAACATTTCCCCACCTTAATATGGATGCTGTTCTTTCCGACAGCCCCCATTTTAGGGGCATAGTTTTTACATAAGAATAGCCACACTACGTCAGACCAAAGGTATATCTAGTCCATCATCCTGTCTTCTGACGGTGGCCAATGCCAGGTTCCTCCAAAGGAAAGACAGAAGAGGTAGCCCTCAAGTGATCCACCCTTTATCACCTATTCCCAGCTTCTGGCAAGCTGCCAGCTGCTGTACATTTTCCTGTCCCTCTCCTTCCCTGCTTCTTCCTAGTAGTGGCCATAGAGTATGCAGGGAGCTGTGCCACATAGCACCACACAGTGGATGGAAGAGGGTACAGGACTTGGACAGTGCAAAGAAGGAGGTGTGCCTGTCCTAGGGCCAGGTCAAACCCCAGAAAGGTGCCCTTAGCTCTTTGTTTCCCCAAGCCAGATAAACTGCATTTTCTGTGGGTTGCTCTCAGAGAAATCCTGGGCCTGTCTCCTTTGCATATATATTAAAAATCCCATGACATTTTGTTCAGGAACTGGGTTTGCCCCACTGTCCTTGGCCAAAATTTCCTTTCTCCCCACACACTGTGCATCAAGGAAACAAACATACAAGGTGCTAAGCATCTTCATCTCTTATTAAAGCCAAAGAGAGTTGAGTGAAATCAGCAGTGTTGAGTTCTTGGACCAAGGTTGTGATTGTCACTTTGGATATGGTAATGTTCCCAACTTCAAATCCTATAGAAGCCCTCAGAGCACATTCCTCAATGCTGAGGCACCACAATGACTGGCCTATTGGCAAGAGGGGTCAGAGGCACTTAGGACTGACTCCTAGCCCTATGCAATGACATTTCAGTGTAATTGTTTGTACTGAGGGTTGGGTTTCCTTTAGTTTCTCATCTCAAAGTAACATGTTAGCATGATACAATTGAAAGAAAAGGGGTGGGGGAGGAAAGTACTTCTGTAGATTCTTCTGAGCACTACTGCAAGTCTTGGGCCCCAGTCCTGTGAATACTTAAACCTGTGAGCAACATTTCCCAAGTAAGTAGTCCACTGTGCCAAAGGTTGTACAAATATGTGGAAAATGCTGTCTTATCTCCAAACAAAAATCAAATGGCTGCCAGATTCATGCCAGGACCATCTATCCCTACAGCCTTTAGCATAATGAAACCCCAAAGAAGATTAGACACACTGGTTGCAATTGTAATGTTCTGGCTGGAGAAACTTCGACTGAAACAAATTCCATCAGAATACGGAATTGCATTGAAATCTAAACACTGAAATTGGGTTGATTTTGAGAGAATCATTTTTGAAGAAAACTGGGTAAATGTTCTGACAACATCAAAATGTCCTATTTCAACACCTTGAGAACAAAAGGATTTGAGTTTTTGCTTTGGAAGGACTGATTCTGAACTTTTAATTTTGTATTATAATACAAGATGAAGTCAAAATCAAACTAAAATGTTCAGTCAACCTGAAAAAAAAAGGAAAATTTCAAAATGTTCAATTTTCACTGCAAATTCAGAACTAATGCTGCTTCTACACATGCCATCTCCTGTCAGAGGGGGCATGGAAATGAGGCAATTTGAAGCAGGCTAATGAGGCACTAATGTGCATATTCAGCACCTCATTAGCATAATTGTGGCTGCACAAATTTCAAAGTGCAGACTTCAAATTGCAGATTGACAGTGAAGGTGGGGGCACCTTCAAAATAAGCGCCCCACTTCGATAGTCCCTTACTCCAATCTAGTTCTGTGGGAGTAAGGGAATGTCGAAGTGAAGTGCTTACTTCAAAGCTGCCCCCCATCTGCCCTATCAATCTGCAGTTCAAAGTCTGCACTTTGAAATTTGCAAGGCCACAATTATGCTAATGATGTGCCAAATATGCACATTAGTGCCTCAATAGCCTGCTTCAAATTGCCTTATTACCATGCCACCTCTGACGGGAAGCCTCAGCTACATTTTGATATCTCGAAATCCTTTTCAAAATAGAACCATCTTATGTGGCAAACCTCAAATCTATAATTGTAACACCAAATTAGTGTCTCCCACATGTCTTCCCTCAAATACTCAATCTTCCCAATAGCTCGTGAGAAACCAAGGCTCCTGATCAATACTCTTCCTTCACATATTGGTGCAAGACTTGTTTATTTCATGCTTCAGTTTTCCTTCCTCAGCCTTCAGTTTTCAGCTCTAGTTAAACATGAAGCACTGACAAACTTGAGTTTGTCAAGTATGGAACACTTTTGAAAATAATATGTGCCATTACCTACTTAAGCCAAGATCGTCAAAGTCAGTTCACCTGTAAACTTCCCATGAAATTGGAGTCAAGGTTCCTATGAAATCAGAGTTAAAGTCCCACTCATGAAGCCACCCTGCAATTTGTTTCTGGTTATAGTCTCTCCTCTGGGAATCAGCAGCTACACCTGTGCCCAGGAACAAAAGAAATAAGCAATTTAGACGTCAAATACAATGTTATTTTAGATTCTACTGATGGGGAAAACAATGGGCAATGATCAGTTGTGTCATAAAAACAACATTGCTCCCAATATTTTCATATGTAACCCTACGAGTGAGGGAAAACAAAAACAATTTCACCCAGAAGTATAGACAAAGACGATAACTCTCCCAAAGGAGCCCAGCATGATTAGTAGCCACAGTGAGAATCACTGTGATCAGTCAGAAAGGCAGAAGAGTTATTAGCTTAGCCCTGAACCTCCTACTTAATGTGGGGCCAGTGGTGATAGTTAACAGACCCTGGCTAAGGTGACAAGCTTTGGACCTGCTTGAAGAAATCCAATTGAAAAGCAGCCAAGAGGAACAACAAGCTATAGAAACAGATGTTCCAGCTACCCGGAGATGCACACATTTAACCTGAATATGTAGCAAAAATATCGTTTTCTAAATATAGTGATTTTATCTCCTCCTGCAACACAGATATTGTCAAGTATCATTATCTTCAGTGAAAATATTTCCTTCTTGTTTTGGAATATATCTTAAACCAAGTAGCTGTCTAAGTGATAGTTACAGAATAAAGAATTCAGAGCACTCCATTGATTTTCTGAATATAATTTCAGTGAACAAGCAAAATGAGACTAAAACTCAGATCCTAGGAAAAGTCTAACCCAAAGTTAAAATACTTGCCAACATTAATTTAATACAGAAGGTAAAACCTCAGTTTTAACAGTCAATTCATGTTTAGGAACTACTGCTGATTACATGTACTCCTATCAACAAGCATCCAGCCTATTGCAACAAGAGGACTGGCTTGTCAAAGGAAACTAATTGCGGTTGAAGGAGAGTTGTGTTTGATTTAACAAAAGCGTCATGCTCCTGGATAGTCTTTTGTGCATTTAGGGACTCTAATGTATAGAGGAATGTGCATTGGTTCCATGGGATGTTAATATCCTGTATGTAGTATATATGTTGCCTTGTAGCCTCCTTTGGCTACATTTCCATAATTCTCATTAATGTTAATGGAAGTTTCATATTCATCTCAGGGGAAGAAAATGCCCCACTGTGTTGATTTTTATAACATAATACTTGTCTGGTCCACATTTCAAGCACATCCCTTTTTACACCATACAACACTCCTATATGGTTATGGCTAAAATTGAAAAAGTGATGCCACATGTGACACTATTTGAACACAAGAATAGGGAACAGCAACGTATTTTACTGAAAGCATTTTCTTACATGGTAGTAGAAGCCAATAAATGTATGGAGTGCGGGGACAGAGTAAATCATTTTCTTTCAGTCTGTCAATTACGTTTATGTTTTATTAGAAAAAAAGTTAAATGACACCATTTTTTCAACAGCAAACCCAAATGTTTTAATAACATTGCCAGCCTTGGGGACTCCCAAATATTTTTGAAAAGAAAAAGGAACAACAAATCCCTCTCCCACTCCATCCCCAAGAGTCCATACCTAATTTATTGAAAATCACTTCCAGTGGAGGTAAAGGAGTTCAATACATTGCCCTAATTGTACTTATATACATTTTAAAAGCTCCTTTAAGGGGTCTTCGAAAACAAAATTTTCATTTGCTTTCTGTAAGTAAAACTGTGAAGGCAAAATGAGGAGAAGCACATGAAACTAAAACCTTTGCTATGGAATCTATTTGGACTCTTTCCTGGGAAAACTGTAAATCATTTCAGAATGATCATCTTATTCCTCTCATCTGTGCAAACTCAAGGGTGGAGTACATGTCTCTTTCTCCCTTCCAAACTCATTCCCATGAATCTAACTTGTCAAGCCTGAGTTAATGATACCCATCCTTCCTGTATCTTAAGGCAATTTACAAAGTTTAATATGATATAAATCATTGTCAAATACAGCTTTGTGTTATGTCACTTCTTATGAACTAAAAGCCAACCTTGTTTTCAGAGTCTTTTAAACTGACCCTCTGCTCGTTTTAACAAACCCTAAAAAATATAAAAGTTTGTATGTATTTTAAGTTTTGGAACATTTGTAAAAAGAAAAGAATTGTCTATGTTGCAACTTCTACTTCAAAACGGACACAGTAACCTGATAGTCAGTAATTTACCTGCCTTCTACATGAAATTAAACATTAGTATTTTGTTTCAACCATTTTAGGAAACAACATGTTCCTTAAAACTGTCATAACGTCTCCAATAGTAAATTTTTAATATATCAATGTACAGTGTACCATGAATAAGTCCTATGCTGCCTTTGCAGGTAACTCAATTTCTTTTCTTCTGTTGAGCCTTTGGATAAAAAAAAAATTGTTTTTTTGCATTTTATAACAGTAGTTTTTAAAACAAACACATCCATATATAAAGGAGAATCTAGAACAAACCAACTTCCAAGAACACATACATCACTAAAACAAAACAAAAGCCAAGGTACAACTGCTCAAAACTAAGCATTTACATTCAGTAACTTTTACAAAGTTCTCAGATAATGCAGACAGATTTCATTGTTCCTTGCTAGAAAGCAAAAAGCATGGACTAGAAAAGACGAATATGAAGTTACCATTTTATTTACAAGGTGCCAGAAACTGAATTGTTTCAAGGCTCTGAGCCAAAAATTGATTTCATATAGGTGGGACAGCAGGGCCTGCCTGTAGCCATAGTGACATTAGGGAAGCTCCATGTGGGCAAGCTCTCTGCCCACGTACAGTTTATTGCAGGATCGGGGCTTTCTTTGTTTATTGGGCACTTAAGAACATAAGAATGGCCATACTGGGTCAGACCAAAGGTCCATCCAGCCCAGTATCCTGTCTGCCGACAGTGGCCGATGCCAGGTGCCCCAGAGAAGGAGAACAGAAGACAATGATCAAGTGATTTATCTCCTGCCATCCATCTCCTGCCCTTGTACTGAAGGCTAGGGCACCATACTTTACCCCTGGCTAATAGCCATTTATGGACCTAACCTGCAAAAATTTATTGAGCTCTTTTTTAAACCCTAATAGAGTCCTGGCCTTCACAGCCTCCTCCGGCAAGGAGTTCCACAGGTTGACTGTGCGCTGTGTGAAGAAAAATTTCCTTTTATTAGTTTTGAACCTACTACCCATCAATTACATTTGGTGTTCCCTAGTTCATGTATTATGGGAAAAGGCAAATAATTTTTCCATATTCACTTTCTCCACACCATTCATGATTTTATGTACCGCTATCATATCACCCCTCAATTGCCTCTTTTCCAGACTGAAAAGTCCCAGTCTCTCTAGCCTCTCCCCATATGGGACCCGTTCCAAACCCCTAATCATCTTAGTCGCCCTTTTCTGAACCTTTTCCAATGCCAATATATCTTTTTTTGAGGTGAGGAGACCACATCTGCACACAGTACTCAAGATGTGGGCGTACCATAGTTCTATATAGGGAAAGTATGATATCTTTTGTCTTACTATCTATCCCTTTTTCAATAATTCCCAACATCCTATTTGCCTTACTAACTGCCGCTGCACACTGCATGGATGTCCTCAGAGAACTATCCACTATAACTCCAAGATCCCTTTCCTGATCTGTCGTAGCTAAATTTGACCCCATCATGTTGTACGTGTAATTTGGGTTATTTTTTCCAATGCTGTAACAGCGCTAAAAAATGCCAAACTAATCCAAGAAAATAATTTACAAAAATTCATTTAAGAAAAAGTCAATCCCCCACATTTTTAAAAGTCATCATCCTGCTAAAATAAATAAAGTTACTGATCTGGAATCACATACATTTAGAAAGTTTTGAAAGTTACTTAGGAACAGCCATACTGGGTCAGACTAAAAGTCCATGTAGGCAAGTACCCTGTCTTCTAACACTGGCCAATACCAGGTGTCCCAGAAGAATCAACCAATTAGGTAATCATCGAGTGATCCCTCCCGTCACCCATTCCCAGCTTCTGAGGAAAAAAGAGACTTGGGACACTATTCCTACCCATCCTAGCTAATAGCCATGGATGGAGCTATCATGCATGAATTTATCTAGCTCTTTTTTTGAGTCCAATTCAAATGCTGGTTTTCACACCATCCTCTGGCAAGGGTTTCCAAAACTGGACCGTGTGTTGCCTGAAGAAATACTTCCTTTTGTTTTGGCCCTCTATGTATTAATTTCATTCGGTGACCCCTAGTTCTTGTGTTATGGGAACTTTTAAATAATTTCCCTTATTTACTTTCTCCATATCAGTCATGATTTTATAGACCTTTCTCATATCTATCATTAGTCTCCTCTTTTCTAAGCTGGAAAGTCCCAGTCATATTAATCTCTCATCATATGGCAGCCATTCTAAGAATTTTTGTTGCCTTTTTCTGAACTATCTCCAATGACAAAGGCATTTTGTTTGCTTGTTTGTTTTTTAGATGAGTTGACCACATCTGCACACAGTATTGAAGATGTGGGCATACCATGGATTTATACAGAGGCAATAACATATATCCTGTCTTTTTCTTGCTCCCTTTTTTAATGATTCCCATTCTATTTGCTTTTCTGACTGCTGCTGCACATTGAGTGGATGCTTTCAGAGGCTACGTCTACACGTGAAGCCTACATCGAAATAGGCTATTTCGATGAATAACGTCTACACGTCCTCCAGGGCCGGCAATGTCGATGTTCAACTTCGACGTTGCTCAGCCCAACATCGAAATAGGCGCAGCGAGGGAACGTCTACACGTCAAAGTAGCACACATCAAAATAGGGATGCCAGGCACAGGTGCAGACAGGGTCAACGGGCAGACTACCGCTTCCGGGGCAACAGCTAGCCGCTCCCTTAAAGGGCCCCTCCCACATACACTCAGCCTGCACAGCACGCGGTCTGAGGAGCCATAGGCACACAGACCCCGGGCGCCGCAGTCATGGACCCCCAGCAGCAGCAGCAGCAGCAGCAGCAGCAGCAGCAGCAGCAGCAGCTAGAGGTCCACCCAGCCCTCCCGGCAGGAGCAGGGCTTGCCCTGGCCCATGCCATGTGGGAGGCAGCTGAGTACCTTCTTGCCCCAGGGGAGGAGATGCCCCCAGGGCAGCAGGGCTCAACCCCTACCCCTGCAGCACCCCGCTCCACCCCCCGCCTCACACGCCGGCGGCTGTGGAGCTACCCCACCAGCACCGACTGGTGGGAGCGGCTGGTGCTTGGGGAGTGAGACGACGACCACTGGCTCAGGAACTTCAGGATGAGCTGGCAGACATTCCTGGAGCTGTGCCAGTGGCTCACCCCCGCACTCAGGCACCGGGACACTGCCATGCGGCGTGCCCTCCCTGTGGAGAAACGGGTCGGCATCGCTGTCTGGAAGCTGGCCACTCCGGACAGCTACCGATCCGTGGGGCAGCAGTTTGGTGTCGGAAAGGCCACCATCGGGGCTGTCTTCATGGAGGTAAGAGAACCCACAGGGGGAGGCCAGGGCAGGGCAGGGGGGCCAGGGCAGGGCAGGGCAGGGCAGGGCCACGCACACCCTGCTCACCCCTCATTGGGGCTGTCCCATGTGCTTTCTCTGCAGGTCGTGCATGCCATCAACGCCATGCTCCTGCACAGGCTCGTGAGGCTGGGGGACCCACATGCCACTGTCACCGCCTTTGCCACCCTGGGCTTCCCCAACTGCTTCGGGGCTCTGGATGGGACTCACATCCCCATCCGCGCCCCGCATCACAGTGGAGGACGATACCTCAATCGGAAGGGCTACCATTCTGTCGTCCTGCAGGCCTTGGTGGACAGCCGGGGACGTTTCCAGGACATTTATGTGGGCTGGCCTGGCAGCACCCACGACGCCCGGGTTTTTCGGAACTCGGGCCTGTGCCGCCGGCTGGAGGCGGGGACCTACATCCCCCAGCGGGAGATCCCTCTGGGGGACACCACCATGCCCTTCTGCCTCATTGCAGATGCGGCCTACCCCCTCCGGCCGTGGCTCATGCACCCCTACACGGGCCATCTATCCGCTAGCCAGGAGCGCTTCAACGAACGCCTGAACCGTGCGCGCCAGGTGGTGGAGCGCTCATTTGGCCGCCTCAAGGGACGCTGGTGATGTCTCCTGACCCGCCTGGATGTGGGCCCCAACAACATCCCCCAGATTGTGGGTGCCTGCTGCGCCCTGCACAACCTCGTGGAGAGCAAGGGGGAGACCTTTCTGCAGGGCTGGGCCGCAGAGGCCGGCAGGGCACACGTGCAGCCACCTGCTGCCCCCAGTCGGCAGGTGGACCCAGAGGGGATCCGGGTCCGGGAGGCCCTGCGGGCCTACTTCGACCAACAGGCCGCAGGGTGAACTCTGCCCAGGCCCCCTACTGCCCGCCCCTTCCTCCCCCACACTCCTGCCCCAACGCCCACACCATGGAGCACCCCACCGCCCCCCCCTCCCACTTTTCCTGGACAAATGACAGCACGAACTTGTGGGTGAACGTAAACTTTTTTTCGTCTTTACGAAACTTTTTTTTTTGTATGTAAATAAATAAATATGTGAAACACAAACCAAAAAGGAGGGACAAACGTTCAACCAAAGCCAGATGTGCACACATAAAACAATACAACAACAAAGCAAAGAAGTGTGCGCCATCAACAAAAAAGAAAAGCAGGGAGGAGAACGGGGAGAACTATTTACATGGGGGGGACGGGGCAAACGGGGGCACCAAAAACAAACAGTCAAACTATATACAACAAGGGGGGGGCACGTCCCGGGCCCCTCACCCCTAGAGCCCAGCACTGGGTGTGCCCGGCCGGGAGCCCCGCCGTGCCTGCAGTCTGGTCCGCGGCTGGGTGGGAGTGGGCTGCACAGGAAGGTATTGGCGCCGGCGAGTCTCAGGTGGCTCCAGGGGTCCCTCGGCGCTGTGGCCCTCGCGGTTGGGTGGTGGGGCGACGGCGGACGGCCCAGCGACGGCTGGAGCAGCTGGTGGTGGGGCTGCAGGAGCGGGCGCGGCGGGCGGTGGCTCGGCCGGCGCGGCATGGGGGGCCAGGTAATCAACCAGCCAGTTAAATGTCTGCATATAGGCCCCCCATGCCTCCTGGCGCCAGGCCAGCGCCCGCTCCTGCAGCTGGAGGTGCTGCTCCGAGACCTCCAGCTGCCGGCGGAGGATGGCCAGCAGCTGGGGGTCCGTCGCCGCCGGCGGTAGTAGGCGTGGGGTCCGCCGTCTTGCCCTCCGCGGGGCCGGTCGTTCCTCGGCCGAGGGGCTGCCCTGGAGTGATGGTCCCGGAGGGCTCTCCGGGACAACTGAGGCCTCGCTGGCGCTCTCTTCCAGTCCTTCGGATGGTGCAGGTGCAGGTGCAGGACACAGGAGAGGAGTGGGGGAAGAAGAATGGAGACAGGCGTTAGTGTGGGCCCCGAGCCGTGGCCTTTGTCCCCCCCACCCTGTGCTGCAGGTTCCCCATCCCCGTCCCCGGGAGATGCTGCTGTGATGGATGGGGTTCAGGGGTCCCCCTGCCCTGCACCCCGTCCCCTGGTGGGAGCGACTCTCACTTCACCCCGCAGGGTCTGAGAGCAGGAGAGCTTTCTTAGGCCACAGATGGCCAGTTTCTGGCAGGAGTGACAGCACCAGCTGTCGGAAGAGACAGTCCTTCCAACCCGTCGTGGGGAGAAGACCCCAAGGGGGGCCCCTCTGGGATGCAGCTTTCCCCCTCCTCTGGCTGGCTGCCTACCAGCTCTCCCTTCCCCTAGCCTCTATCTGTGGCCCCCGCCCTCGCCTCCCAATTCCAAGCCAGCTCGGCTCCTCCCTCCTGTTTGTTCAGGGCAGAGGTGTCACCTGCCAGCTGTAGCGCCAGGATCCTCCTTTGGCCCTGGGAGCTCCTCGGCTCTTGTGGCTCATATGTAGCCTGAGTCTCCCTTTGGCACTCCCCCAACTCCATCACATGCTGCTGCTGCGGGGTGTCCCACCCCTCCGCCCGGGGGCCCCTCGAGGTTCCGCTCCCCCCTGGCCCGGGGATGGGGCATGGCACTGTCATGCAGGGTGGGGGGGGCAGGGGCTGATGGCTGCAGTGCTGTGAGGGCCATGGCCCTGGTGTCCTTGGGGCCATGGCCATGTGAGCGTGTGGGGGGCCCTGGACACATCTCTGTTACCCCCGCCCCTCAAGCCCAGGGGTGTCCACCAGAGAGGGGTACCTACCTGTGGGTCCGCTCCCACAGTCCGGAGATCCCCGGGGGTCGGAGGCCCTGCTTCTGCTCCGGGATGGCAGGAGGAGGATCTGCAGGCTGGATTCTGCGGAGGAGGAGCCCCCCTCCTCCTCCTCCTCCTCCTCCTGCCGCGATGTCCCGGGGATGGCCTCCGGGGGGGGCCCCCGGGGTGCGGGGCTTGCCTCCGGGTCGGACTCCGGCTGCAGGGCCTGCTGGGCCTCGTCAGCCGAGGTGTCAAGGGTGGCCGGAGGGGAGAAGGTGTGCCGGGAGCCCAGGATGTCCCTGAGCTCCCTGTAAAAGGGGCAAGTGACGGGGGCGGCCCCAGATCGGCTGGCCACATCCCGGGCCCGGGCATAACCCTGCCGCAGCTCCTTCACCTTACTCCGGACATGGTCCGGAGTGCGGGCAGGGTGACCCCGGGCAGCCAGGCCGTCGGCCAGCCGAGCAAACGCATCCGCGTTCTGCCTCTTGCTCCCCATTACCTGGAGCACCTCCTCCTCGCTCCAGAGCCCCAGCAGGTCCCGCAGCTCGGCCTCCGTCCAGGAGGGGCCCCGCTGCCGCTTCCGAGACTGGCAGGTCTTCTGGCTGGGCTGGCTGCCCTGGCTCCCCTTGGGGGGGGTCCCCTGGGGGCGCTGGGGGGGCTGCCGGCTCGCCATTGCCGCTGGCTGTCTGGCTGAGGGCTGTGCAGGCTCGCCACGTGTGCAGGCAGGAGCCTGCACGTTGCCTTAGCTTCCTGCACAGGAAGGGAGGGGGAGGGGACCTTTAAGAGGCCGCTCCACGCGGCCACCAGTGAGCTGAGGGGCTGGAGAGAGCGTCTCTCAACCCCCCCAGCTGATGGCCGCCATGGAGGACCCGGCAATTTCGACGTTGCGGGACGCGGATCGGCTACACTGTCCCTACTTCGACGTTGAACGTCGAAGTAGGGCGCTATTCCGATCCCCTCATGGGGTTAGCGACTTCGACGTCTCGCAGCCTAACGTCGAAGTTAACTTCGAAATAGCACCCGACGCGTGTAGCCGCGACGGGCGCTATTTCGAAGTTAGTGCCGCTACTTCGAAGTAGCGTGCACGTGTAGACACAGCTAGAGAAAGTTAAATGAGATTTCCTCACTGGAGAAAAACAAATCAATTTATTTATTTATTGAATTTTAGATAGCATTTTTCATCTGTAGATCACAAAGAACTTGACAAAAAGATAGCATGGTAGCTTATCATTCACATGATATTGATGAGGAAACTGAGGCATGGGAAGAATGAAATAATCTGTCAAATAAAACAAAACAAGTCAATGCATGCGGCAGAAACAAAATCCAGGTCTTGCAACTACAGGAGTGAGCCCAAACCTCTCCCTACTTTGACCACAGATGCAATATAAATCTTCCTTGCAGATTGGTACTGGTACTTAGTTGATAAGGTCTTTGGAGCAGTTATTTTTTTTAAATCTGTGCACTAGGACAATGGAGTCCTGGCCCATGGCTGAGACTCCTAAGCATTACTACTAGCATATTATATTTTCTTCTTGGTGGCAACTAGATAATGAGTAGGACATCTTCATGTCACCCTCCTATTTGTGAGTCCGTTGATGCTTTATCAGCTCCCATTCTGGAGCCACAAGTTTTATGGCAGAAGGGGCAGGTGTTGGTAGCTGTTGGAGGAGTGTGGGGCAGTTTTTTCTGCTCTCTTCTCCCTCTCCACTTTTCATGTGCACTGTGGTGGGACCTCCATGGATTACCACTCTCCACTGAGGACAGTCCTGGGCAAGGTACTCCCAAGCATGAGGACCAACACTGCACTTTTCCATGTGTGCCTTCAGCACGTCCTCCTATCACCACTTCTTGCCCCCCAACGCTCCTCCATGCTTCGTTCAACTCTGAAAACAGAATCTGTTTTGGGAGGTGCGGACCAGATATCTGAACCACGTGACCAGTCCAGCGAAGATGTTGGTGAATGATAATAGCTTCAATGTTGATCATGTTCAACTCTTCCAGGATGCTAGTGTTTTTTCACCAATCTTTCCAAGAGATATATAGAATTCTCCTGAGGCAGCATTGATGATATTGTTCAAGTGCCTTCAAATGACACTTGTATGTTGTCCAGGTTTCACATGTGTACAGTAGCACTGGAATAACCACTGTATAGTATACAAGGGGCTTTGTCTTGGCACTGATGTGCCAGTTTTTGAAGACCTTTTGTCTCATACACCAAAAGCAAAGGTAGCATGGGTCAGACAATGCTGGATTTCCACATCAATGTTGACTTTAACAGAAAGATGACTTTGAAGGTATAGGAAATGTTCCGCATTTTACAGCAGGTTTCTGTTGACATCAATAGAAAGTGTATGAGATTGTCTCATCAGCTAGGGTTGGTGGAGCACGTTGGCCTTTTTGATGTTCAGTCTGAGGCTGCAATTATCTAACACTTTGGTAAAGGCACGTAAGATGATCTGAAATGCTCTGGGGAAAAGAGCAGCAACCATGTTGTCATCCATGTATTGGAGCGCTATGATCGAGGTCATGGAGGTCTTGCTTTTAGCCTTCAGTTTCCTGAGATTGAAAAGCATCCCGTTCACTCTATAGACAATTATCAAGCCATCTGGAAGCTTGCCCTCAATGAGGTGAAGGGTCATGGCAACGAAGATGCAGAACAGTCATGGGACAGTGACATAGCCTTGTTTGACTCCTTTTTTGAGCTCAAAGGGGTTGCTTTGGGATCTGTTGTTGCTCAATACTGGCACTTATGTTGTCACGAACTAGCCTGAAGATGCTAATGAATTTTTGGGGCAGATCGTTGACAGGATGGTCCATAGAGTGCTACAATTGATTGAGTTGAATGCTTTGGTCAGGTTGCTGAAATTCATGTATAAGGCTTGGTTTGTTCACATTTTTCTTGCAGTTGCTGAGCAGCGAAGATCATGTCTGCTGTGCTGCGGAATGGAATATCTATATAAAAATACATAAGCACAAGAACAGTGAGCCCAAGCCTCTAGGTGTGCGGGCAAGGCCTTTCCACGTATCTAAATGATTTTTGGTTTTTGAGTGTTTTGTAGGTCCAACAGCTGTCACTGCTTAGAAAATTTAGCTAAAAAAGTGGTTTTCTGATTCCAATTTCAATAGCCCCATATAAAACAACTTAGAAATTACATTTTTCCTGATGTGTTTCACCCAAATTAGATGCTGATGTTGGAAAATTTAAAAGTATCAGATTAAGTGATGCAGATTCTACAAGTTGGACATCACCACAACTCAATTTGTGTGCAGTCGTGTGCATGTGGGAGGGAGGGTCCTTTCCTCAGTTATACAGGCTACTGTACTCCTTTCCTCTAGGGTTAAAGAGACACTAGCATTTCTACTGAAGAAAATTTCTTTACAAGGACTTAAAAGGCAGCCATAAGATGGTCACACTTCAAGAATGAAGGGTGATTTTTCACTAAAGTTCATTTAAATTAGTTTGAAACTGGGCCCAATTCAGCCCTGACACAGCTCTAAAAGTGCACATAGGCAAAATTTGACCCTTTGAGTATAAATTGGGGTAGTGTTGAGGATAGGAAATTGTATCATGTACTCCTATTCCCCAAAGCAGCTTCAATTTTAAAATGTGCATATGCATATCCCTAAGGGCACCATTGCCTTAGCAATGTGTCATTGGCTCATTAGATATAACCTAATACCAAGGAGCAAAATTCTTCACACATGCATTTGATGCAAGGGCAGTATTTTGTGTTCATGTTAGCACTTTTGGGTGGGCCTGTAGGAGAGTGGGGGAATATCTATTTATCAACACAACCATGTTTTCTTCACTGTGCTCACACTACCGTGTGATGGGCTGGCCATAAAACTTTCGGATGGGTCAGCAAGATAATTTACTGGTGTTTAACCAAACTTAACTCCTACTACCACCTCCCCTCACCATTCCTTGCTGCAGAATGGGAACCTAGCTGTTCATATCTGTGCAGAGTTGAAAAATGGCTCATGCAAAGGACAATTATCAAAATAAACCAGAGACGTTAGAGTTGATAGGCCCCTCCTCATCAGAAAAGTCATAGTGTGCTGTCTGGTGAATTTCAGCACTTCTAAAGGCACATTTCAAACGCTGTCATAACCCATGAGTGAGCCACATAAGCATTACCCCCAGTCAGAGGGGTAAGGCCACAAGTTAAATTGATTTAAGTAGCTGAGGAAGTCAGAGTCAGAATTAAGATACAGGAGCCCCTTACTCAATCCACATGCACCTCTGTTACAATGCCCATCTTTGGGACCACAGATCCCAGTGTCTGCTAAGCAGAAAACTGGGCTCATCAGCCAGTAGCTGGCTGAAAGCACTCCACAGCCCTGCTATCACTGCTTCCCCATAGCCACAAAACGGATGAAGATCAAGTGACCTTTGGACAGGGGCTCTCATGTGCCAATACGAATAATTCAAAATCTAACAAAAAGTATTTATCTTGATATGTTTCTTTACAGGAGAGCCAGATGAGTTTAGCATACACATTTCGGTGTCCATCAAATCAGGGGGCCTACAGCCAAATTTGTTAGTACTTTCTCCAGAGGTCAGCTCTGGGGTTTTTTGACTTTGCGTCTTAGAGAGTTTGTGCCAGTAGACAAGGTGAAGGGCAGGCTTGCTTTCTATGGCTATGTCTATACTAGAGAGTTTTGTAGAAAAATCTGGGGTTCTGTCGACAAATCTCGCAGATCATCTACACACAAAATGTGTTTTATCCACAGAAACTGTCAACAAAAAAGCTGTGTACACACACCGGGGGCCCTTTTGTTGACAGAGTGGGTCAAAAGATCAAGCCACTTTTATGTGTAGATGCGATCTGTCAACAAAAGTTTCATTGAAATCTCTTCCAATGGCAACTTCTGTACATAGACGCTTCTACTGTAGACATAGCCTTAGAGTACTTTGTTTTAGAAACCAAAGTAGTTGTTTTTTATCTCTTCAGCATTTGTTCTTCCAATGTGCCACATTCTAGCCTTCAGATTCTGACTGGACTTCCCAACAATGATTTCAGCTCCAACAACTGGCTCTTCACTCTGTCCATGAGATTTAGAATATCACTATCCAATGAATAATCAATCTTCAGATCGAATTCCAGACTCCTGATGGCTAAACATAGGTAACATTCACTAAAGGACCAAAGAAGGCAGTTAAACACAGTTCAACAATGGTAAGGCAGATACAGATAAAGCAGCGAAGGGCAGATCCTGTAGTGCTCTTTATCATAGCAGATAAAGACATAAGATCTAGGGAGTAAAAGTTGAAGCTAGACAAATACAAATTGGAAATAAAACTCAAAGTTTTAACTGTAAGGGGAGTTAAATGCTAGAACAACCACCACATCCCTTAGCAAGAGTCTCTCTCAGTTGAAGTATTTTTATAACAACATCTAATTTTGATTTAAATATAGTTTCCAATTCAATCAGACGTTATGGCCTCTGTTAAGCAGAAATTCAGACTGGATAATCATAATGGTTTCTTATGGCCTTAAAATCTATTAATACAGAATATTTTGTCCATAATTCTCCAATGACTACATTTCTTTGGTTTATTTGTACCTGTTGAATTTCAGCCTAACATGAACCATTCACTATACAATACCCATTATCTATGAATTTATCCTCCTTTGCAGAGCCATAGTGTATTCTATATCCATTGAAAGGCTACAGATATCTGTCTAGGAGCAGAAGGAAAAGCTGTTTGCCTTAGTATTGGTCTTTTTTCCTGCTGCAGCAGGATAACATTGTAATACATAATAAAATTAAGGTTCTGTAACAGGTTACCTACTCTGCTATAGGTATCCACATCCACTATCCACATCCTGTTAAGCTAAGTATTATTGCTTATGAACAACCTGATCCTACTGAAGGTGCTCAGCATACAATGGTGGATAACCATTACATACTGACCTCAGACCCTTGCTATACATATTAGTAGGCAGAATGTGGTCAAGCCAGAAGGCTAGGGTGACCATCCATCCCATACTGGGTGGGATGGTCCCATATTTGGGATGCCAAAGAGGCGTCCTGACTTAAATAAAAAGGGACAAATTGTCCCATATTTAGGCTGTTGCCCCCCCCATGACCTTTTCCACCCGTAGCTGCACAGGCACAGCTGTTGGCAGAAGTCACTTCCACCAGCCTTGGGGCTTGACGGAGCTGGGAGGAGCTGCCCCTCCCTCCATATATCCCTGTCCCGTATTTAGGACAGGGAGATATGGGCACCCTACAGAAGACAAAACTACAAAACTAGGGAAGTGGGCAACAAAATGACAGAAGAATTTTAATGTTGATAAATGCAAAGTAATACATGTTCGAAAACATAATCCCAAACAGTGCCTTTTTGTTTAAAAAAAAAAATAGAGAAGCCAGTGCTCAGCCGGCTCCCTGCCCCACAACCTCAGCAGGGTTGCCAAGGTGCCAATACTCATTATTGGCAAGTACCAGCACTGATTGCAAATATACATGTAAAATGATAGGGACTATATTAGCTGTTACCAATCAAGAGAGATCTTGGAGTCATCTTGAATAATTCTCTAAAAACATCTACTCAAAGTGCTGCAGCAGCCAAAAAATATAAATAAATAAAAAAATCACTAAGAAAGGGATAGGGAATAAGACAGACTATGTTATTGCCTCTCTATAAACCCATGGTATGCCCACATCTCAAATACAGTATGTAGATGTAGTCACCTCATTTCAATAATAGTATTTTGGGCATTAGAAATAGTTAAGAAAAGTGCAACAAAAATGATTAGGAGTATAGAATGGCTGCCATATGATGAGAGATTAAGACAACTGGGACATTTTGTTTTGAAAGAGAGATGATGAAGGGGAATATGACAAAGAGCTATAAAATCATGACTGGTGTGGAGAAAAGTAAATAAAGAAGAGTTTATTTATTCCTTCCCATAACACAAGAACTAGCGGTCACCAAATGAAATTAATAGATAGGAGACAAATTGATGCACAGTCAAACTTTTGCATTTGTATCCAGAGGATGTTGTGAAGTCCAAGACTAACAGGATTAAAAAAAGAGCTAGATAACTTCATGGAATGTAAGTCAATCAACAGCTATTAGCCAGGATGGGGAGGAATGGTGTCCCTAGCCTCCATTTGTCAGAAGCTAGGAAGGAGCAACGGGGTGGATCACTTTATAACAAGTGGGGTTCCGCAGGGGTCTGTGTTAGGACTGGTTCTGTTCAATGTCTTCATCAATGATTTAGATATTGGCATAGAAAGTACGCTTATTAAGTTTGCAGATGATACCAAGTTGGGAGGGGTTGCAACTGCTTTGGAGGCTAGGGTCATAATTCAAAATGATCTGGATAAATTGGAGAAATGGTCTGAGGTAAACAGGATGAAGTTTAATAAGGACAAATGCAAAGTGCTCCACTTGGGAAGGAACAATCAGTTTCACACATACAAAATGGGGAGAGACTGTCTAGGAACAACTACAGCAGAAAGGGATCTAGGGATTATAGTGGACCACAAGCTAAATATGAGTCAACAGTGTGATGCTGTTGCAAAAAAAAGCAAACATGATTCTGGGATGCATTAATAGGTGTGTTGTGAACAAGACACGAGAAGTCATTCCGCTCTACTCTGCACTGGTTAGGCCTCAGCTGGAGTATTGTGTCCAGTCCCGGGCACCGCAGTTCAAAAAAGATGTGGAGAAACTAGAGAAGGTCCAGAAAAGAGTGACAAGAATGATTAAAGGTCTAGAAAAAGCAACCTATGAAAAAAGGTTGAAAGAATTGGGCTTGTTTAGTTTGAAAAAAGGGAAGATTGAGGGGAGACATGATAGCGGTTTTCAGGTATCTAAAAGGGAGTCATAAGGAGGAAAGAGAGAACTTGTTCTTCTTGGCCTCTGAGGATAGAACAAGAGGCAACTGGCTTAAACTGCAGCAAGGGAGGTTTAGGTTGGACATTAGGAAAAGGTTCCTAACTGTCAGGGCGGTCAAACAGTGGAATAAATTGCCAAGGGAGGTTGTGGAATCTCCATCGCAGGAGATATTTAAGAACAGATTAGATAGATGTCTGTCAGGGGTGGTTAAGATAGTACCCGGTCCTGCCATTGGGGCAGGGGACTGGACTCGATGGCCTCTCAAGGTCTCTTCCAGTCCTAGTGTTCTATGATTCTATGATTACCTCTTCTGATCATATCTTCTGAAGCACTTGGCATTGGACATTGTTAAAAGAGAGGATACTGGGTTAGATGGATCTTTGGTCTCACCCAGTATGGTCATTCTTATGGCAAGAGAAAATCAAACTGCTCTGCTTCTGTGAGTTTAAGACAAAGCTATAATGTCATTTGTTGTATACTCTTGATAAGAGATATGTTTACTATCACCCTACTCAAACTGTAGTTTCATGTCTTGAGCCACCTTACAAACAGGGCTTTCCCTGCTGATGTCAGTGGGAAAAAGATTGCATCTCCAATGATAACGAATCAGTCATTTATGCTCAAAAACACACAATCTATCAAAACAAAAAGCAGTCAAGTAGCCCTTTAAAGACTAGCAAAATAATTTATAGACCCACTTCTTCAGACCCTAGTCATACCAGAACAGACTCAATATTTAAGGCACAGAGAACCAAAAACAGTAATCAAGGAGGACAAATCAGAAAAAAAAAATGATCAAGGTGAACAAATCAGAGGGTGAAAGGTTGGGGGGGAAGGTCAAGAATTAGTTTAAGCCAAGTATGCAGACGAGCCCCTATAGTGACTCAGAAAATTCCCATCTCAGTTCAAACCACGTGTTAATGTGCCAAATTTGAATATAAAAGACAGCTCCGCTGCTTCCCTTTGAATAGTGGTGCGAAAATTTTTTTTTCAGTAACACTCATACTCTTAAGTCATTAACGGAATGGCCCATTCCATTAAAATGTTGACTAACTGGTTTGTGGATCTGGAGTGTTTTGATGTCTGTTTTGTGCCCATTAACCCTTTGTCTAAGGGAGTTAGATGTCTGTCCAATATACGAAGCATCTGGGCATTGTTGGCACATGATGGCATATATGATGTTAGTAGAGGAGCATGAGAAAGTACCCGTGATTCTGTGAGTGACCTGGTCAGGTCCAGTGATGGTATATCCAGAGAAGATATGGGGACAAAGCTGCCAGCGGGCTTTGTTGCAAGGAAAGGTTCCAGGACTGGTATTCCTGGGATATAGACTGTGGCTGTTTGTGAGGATCCTCATAAGGTTGGGAGGTTGTCTGTAGGAAAGAACAGGCCTGTCACCTATGGCCTTCTGGAGTGTGGCATCCTGATTAAGGACAGGTTGTAGGTCTTTAATAATTTGTTGCAGTGGTTTAAGTTGGGGGATGTAGGTGATGACGAGTGGTGTTCTGTTCTTGGCTTTTTTGGGCTGATCTTGGAGTAGCTGGTCTATGGGTATTTGTCTGGCCCTGTCGATTTGTTGTTTTATTTTTCCTGGTGGGTATTTCAGGTTTATGAATATTTGTTAAAGATCTTGTAATTTTTGGTCTCTGTCAGTTGGATCAGAGCAAATGCGATTGTATCTAAGAGCTTGACTGTAAACAATGGATCTAGTTATGTGTGCAGGATGGAAGCTAGAAGGGTGTAGATAAGTATAGCGATCAGTAGGTTTTCAGTACAGTGTGGTACTGATCAGACCATCATTGATTAGTACTGTATTAGGAAATGTATCTCTTGTGTGGAGTAATCGAGGCATAAGTTGATGGTGGGGTGTAGATTGTTAAAGTCTCTGTGGAATTCTTCTAAAGTTTCTATACCAGGGGTCCAAATCATAACAATGTCATCAATGTATCTTAAGTAGAGGAGGGGTAATAGGGGACGAGAGCTGAGGAATTGTTGTTCCAGGTCAGCCATAAATATATTAGCATATTGTGGGGCCATGGGGGTGCCCATAGCAGTTCCACTAATCTGGAGGTATAAATTGTCCCCAAATCAGAAATAATTGTGTGTGAGAACAAAGTTACAGAGGTCAGACACCAATAGACCTATAAATTATTTTGCTTGTCTTTAAAGTGCTACTTGACTGCTTTTTGTTTTCAAGTATATGAACTAGCACGGCTCCCTCTCTGTTACACTTAATCTATGGATAATACTTCTCACCCGCACCCCCAATTATCAGACTGGGGTAAGAGACTTACTGACAGGACTCTGAAAAAATGAGTGAATTCTATAGTTGGAGAAGCATAGTACATTTGATGATCACAGAATCCTAGGGCTGGAAGAGACCCGTGGAGGTTATCGAATCCAGCCGCCTGCTGAAAGCAGGACCAACTCTAATTACATCATCCCAGCCAGGACTTTGTCAAGCCAGGCCTTAAAAACCTCTAGAGATAGAGATTCTACAACCTCCCTCGGTAACCAGCGTTTCATTGCCCTCCTCATTGAATAATTTTTCATTATATCCAACCTACACCTCTTACACTGCAAATTGAGACCACTGTTCTTCATTCTGCCATCTCTCACAACTGAAAGCAGCCTTTCTCCATCTTCGTTCGAACCTCCATGCAGGTAGTTAAAGGCTGCTATCAAATTCCCCCTCATTTTTCTCTTCTGCAGAATAAACAAGCCCAAATCTCTTAGCTTCTCCTCATAGGTCATGTGCTCCAGCCTTCTAATTATTTTCGTTGCCTTCTGCTGGACTCTCTCCAAGTCATCCACATTCTTTCTGTAGTAGTGGGCCCAGAATTGGACATAATACTCCAGATGTGGCCTCACCAGTGCCAAATAAATACTTCTTTTGATCTGCTGAAAATGCTCCTCCTAATGCACCCCAATATGCCATTAACCTTCTTGGCTATGAGGGCACACTACTGACTCATATCCTTCCTCTCATCCACTGTAGTCGTCAGGTCCTTTTCTGCTGCACTACTACTTAGCCAGTTGGTCCCCAGCCTGCAACAGTGCTTGGTATTCTTCTATTGCAAGTGCATTACTCTGCACCAGTCCTTGATGAACCTCAGATTTCTTTTGGCCCAGCCTTCCAATTTGTCTAGGTCACTCTGGACCCTATCCCTGCCCTCCAATATATTTACCTCTTCCCCATCTTAGTATCATTCACAAGCCTGCTGAGGTCTAATCCATCCCCTCATCCAGGTCATTAATAAAGATGTTGAACAAAATCGGCCCTAGAATTGATCCTTGGGTCACTTTGCTTGAGACTGATGGCCAGTCAGACACTGATCTCTACCCATTGAGCCTGACAATCTAGCCAGCTTTCTATGCACCTTCTAGTCCATTTGTCCAATCCATACTTCCTTAACTTGCTGGCAGGAAGACCTCTCGAAAGCTTTACTAACGTCAAGGTAGATCACATCCACTGACTTCCCTGTGTCCTCTGAGCCAGTTACCTCATCATAGAAGGCAATCAGGTTGATCAGGCATGACTTGCCCTCAGTGAATCCATGTTGACTATTCCTGATCACATTCCTCTATTCCAAGTGCTTCAAAATGGATTCCTGGAGGATTCCCTCCAAGATTTTTCTGCAGACTGAGGTGAAATTGATGAGGTGAAAGGATACGTAGCAGGGAGTAAGCAATAGTTAAAATTAATGCAAATGCCCACTTTTACTGATGCAAAGGGAGGACATGTCTAAATAATAATGATAATCAAATGACCCCGAAATGAGACCCGATATTGAACCTATTGATTTGTTACTGTAGCATCCTTTGGCACATCCATATGTTTTACACAATATCACATTAAAATTAAAACCAACAGAAAATAATACACTTCAGAACAAATATTTTATATTTATATTCGATATACAGATGCAAGTCTTTTGCAAACGATTGGTGTGTTTTAAGTACAGAGTTGATTGACACGTGCTTTCTCTTAATGAGGGTAATTACAAAGAATAACATCTCCAAGCCACATCTGTTCAATGTAACAATCTTGTAGTGCTATGCAGATTACACTGAGAGCTGTCAGAAATGCCACTTTTACCACAAATCATGCATAAGCACATTTGTAAGACAAGAAACAGATTAATAAGCATCAACACGTCTCTGTAAACACTTGTTGAACAGAATAAAACCTGTTAGCACTGAAAGAAATGATACAACACTGGAGGCTTTCTCTATCAAACCTGAAATAAGAACTCACAGGAAGGACAAAAGTGCATGCTGACGACATGGCGAACTTGCCCCACACAAGCAGAAAACCACATGCTTACATTCCACGTCAGTAATATTTGATCAAATTGAGTCTATCATTTGTGACAAATTTTGACTAAAATCTTCATTTAACACCTTGCTTAGCAACACTAGGTTGTTACACTAACAAGGTGCTCCGAATGGATCTGAAACTGAGTACCTAACAAAAATTGAGCAATGCTTTAGGAATATTTAATTAATTTTACAGTAAGCTATGCTTTTGTTGTTTATATTTAAGCTAGGAAAAATAATTCTGTTATTTTAATCATAGGTAACCGGTGAATATTTGTGTGTGTGGATTTTAACAGTATATTAAAAACAGGTAAGCGTCAAATGAAAAGTTGAAATTAAAACCCATAAATGAAGAAAACTGAAATAGCAAAGTTATGGTAACAAAGTACACAGTATTTACATCAGAACTGTAGGTGTTTTTATTCAAAACTTGTTTAAGATTCAGGGTCACATTTTTTATAGCACAGGGGCATGGAATTATAGCCAGCCAGTCATATGATCTCAGACAAGTCATTAATGTAACATGACTATGTTTGCTTTTGTATGACACAAGGCATTAGAAAATGTAGCTGACACACAGTAAAATTGCAGAATAAATAAATAGTATGATTTTAAAACAAAGGGTCCTTAAATATGTTCCTCTCAGTAATTTTTTTAAATCCAAAAGTTAGTTTGTTGGAGAAATAGTTTTCCGCTAAATGTGTCTTGGTCATTTATAAACAACCAATACAAGAACCACCAGAACATGCACATGCAATGGAAAGTAAACTGAACTTCCTTTTGAAATAAATAACTTTGAAAGAAGTTCCTTGTATATACTCACGTATATGACTATCCCAAGAACTTAGCAGATAAATTTGTTATAGACTGGATATGAAGATCCATTCATTCAAAATTACGATATTTTTATTTTGCATCATTTGCTTTCAAATACAACTTTAACCTAGCCAAGTTTATGCAAAAGCATTTTTTTTTTAAAAACTTAAAAGCTTCTTGGTAACATTGAAAGCACAAGAAAAGGATCAGACAGCTCACCAATTTAAAACATTAAATCAAGTTATTGCATCACTCCCTCAGATTTCACATGCAATTTATTATATACTATGTAAATATTAACAAGGCTAAAATGTAACAAATACAGACTAACACCACAATTCTCATATTTTAGGCTCATTCAGTTACATATTTATGCTTCTCAATCCTTTTGTGGGCATTTGTAAGGCTTTTATGAATTGTTACCGAGACGCTTGAGCCCAGTTCCTGCAAACACTGTGTGCATACTTTAGTCACTAAGTAGTCTCAGTGAAGTCAATGGGACTACTCATATGATTGAAGATAAGCATCTGCATATTGGTAAACTCAGCTCCTTACTTGTAGCTCTCACTCACCTTATTCTGCCTTTTTTGTTAAGTCGCAATAAACTACTGATGCTTTAATGTTGTCTTTCAGGCCAAAGTTTACAACAAAGAAATCAGACAAATATTGTCCTAATCCCAATACATACATTCAAAATGTGAATTTATATATAAGTTATAAATTAACTGAACATTGCTTCAGATATGGCAGCTAGAAGGTTAGTAAGATTGTAATATTTCTTTCAAGACATTAGCAATAAAATTAACTTTCAATGCTTTTTAATGTGCCTGTAAAGCCAGAGCAATGACATAATTTAGTCAAAAGGCTTGTAAACTCAAGTGTGGCAAGGTTGAAAGTTTTTTACTAGGAGTGCATAAGGCCTCTAGAGATTTGTTCTGACTTGTTCCAAAGGGTATAACATGTTTTCTATTTCTTTAAGAAGAGATTCTTCTAAGTAATATTCTTATCCAAAACAAATATGTAAGCCTGAAGAAATTTTTCTCGGAACCAGCTGCTTCTATGGCATCTTGGCATCTGAATAAATGATTTGCAGAAATTCCACGGGGAAGGGGGTACTTTGAAGGCTGCCAGGGAGCGTTATAGGGCTAGAAGAAGAGTGAAGAGGCACAGCTGTGACAGCTGAAAGCAGGATAAGCTGCCACTGATCTCTTTCCATGCTTATCACAACACCCATTAATCAATTCCAATCACAGCAGGCCCACCAACTAAACCACACTCCACTTCTCAAAAACTGACTACTCAGCCTTGTAATCCTCTTGAAAAATTGTTCATCTGAAGAAAATGTCAGAGGGACAGTGTGTTGTTTACTTTATTAAAATTAAAATTGGTTAGGGAATGTAAAAATAATAGAAGCAACAGGGTAAACAGCCACAGGCTTTTCTTCTAGAATATCTTCATTTCCATCAAAATTTCACTTACTGAAATGTTTTATATCATTCTAAATCAAAGGATCACATCCTACTTCTGCCTTCTGTTTTAAACTATACTGCACTGGTCATTTTAGACAAACAAAATCCCATCTGTTTATTAGTACTGCAATGCATGATGACCTTGAGTATAGCTAATGAAATGGTTAATTTCTGACAGTGGCAATGAAAAAACTCAACACCCTACGACTATCCAAAAATTAACACACTTGAATCATGCTATGAAAATTATAACTCAAAACATACAGAATTACCTGCCAAGTATCAGCCAAATCATAACAATGTGTTAAATACCGATAGGTTTATTTTCTCCTTTGCATGTGCCTGTACCACCCATTAGTGTCAATGCTGATCTGAATGGGAGTTCTATTCTGCAGGGACAATTTAAAAGGACACTCCTCCCCAAATGCCATACACATAATAGGCTCAACACGATATGTAAGCAGGTTTGAACTCACCACCTGATGTTTACTTAGCACTAGTTACATCACACTTCTTTATTTTAAATACCAATCATGCAGGCAGCCCCATTGTTTGTTTGCTCACTCACTCATTTCCCCTTCATTACTGTGATTTCACTCCTTTCTGGACTGGCCTAGGATCTGCCCACACCAAGCTGATTGGAGGATCAGAACCTAAATGCAGTTGTTATGATATGAATCAGAGAACAAAAAGAATGTATATGTGTTTCTGTCTTTTGGCCTTACACTTATGTCATGTGTACATGAGTTCTACATGTACGTCATCGACAAGAAGATAAATGTAGGGAATGTGGCAGAAGGAATGCAGTGCTGTGGAAGGCTGGGAGGAATAAGTCTCCCAGAAGTCATCTGCAACACCTTTGGCACTGAATCCCAGAGCAGAAGTGTTTAGACCCCGGCCTGGGGACCCTTCTTCCACAACAAGACTAGTCTGGGATGATGAACCTGCCCCAACTGCCGACAGTTTGGAGGAGAACCAGGCATGTGCAGATACACCCCCATTAGCTAACGAAGACGTTTTTGTCCAGGATATCCCAGTCTGTGAGCGAGAGACACAAAAACCAATGCGGGTGGAGGGGAAGTCCCCGGGTGGATGCCCCTTGTCCCTGCTGCCAGAGGAGGACCCTGCCCCTGTTATCCCCATCCTCAATAGGCAAAATAGAGCCATAAAGCCCATAAACAAACTAACTTATAAGGCACCTAAAGTAGTTGAGGAAAATGTAATACATCTGGCACACAAACTTGTAGAAGCCATAGTGAGCTTTCTCAGGCCATTAGAGGGAAATTCATGTAAATGTTGTAATCAAAACAGTGTTTTGCCAGGACGTCAAATTCTCAGCTGGGGGGAGGATGTAGGGAATGTGGCAGAAGGAATGCAGTGCTGCTGAAGGCTGGGAGGAATAAGTCTCCCAGAGGTCATCTGCATAAGAATGCAAAAGGTGTGCATGTGTGATACCTTTTCAGGCAAAGCCTAATGGGTAGCAAGTAAGCCATGAGATTTGGTTTATTGTAAACATGTAGTTGTAAAATCACAATTTAAGCTGACACTTAATGCAGGAGTTGTGAAATTTCACCAATGCTCTGGGTTGTTGTGGGGGACAGGGCAGTCGCCTTAGCTGTGTAAGACATTGATTACACAGGGCTCCCTGGTTTAAAGCATTGTGAGAGAGAAGGGGGGAGGTACTGGTTGAGCCAGCTTGCTGAGTGCCTTGGCCCTGCCTATGCCTTGGCCATATAGCTATAAGCCTGGCTTGACTAACCCTCCCCACCTGTTGAAAGATATAGCTGAATACTAGGGTGTTTGTGAAACCCCACACTAGAGATACCAAGAGCTGAAATCACAGAGTGGCAGCTGAGGCCACACAAAGCTGAACTCACTGGGTTCTGCCTTAGGGCAGTCCCAAGCAGTGGGGTTAGGACCGGCGGACAACAGCAGGACCAGCGGGTGGCTGGTAGGAGCGGCAGCGGACGATGGCGACTGGCAGACGGCTGGTGACAGCAAGGGGAGGCTACAGACAAGTGGACAGCTAGTACTGCCCTGGTGATGTATCTGTGGGCTTTAAGTTTGGGACTGCACCGCAGAGGGTACACCCTGTAACTGTGTGTGGAAAAGGGCCAAGAGCCACAGCAAGAAACTGGGTTCTACTGGATATGGGGATGGTATCTGGGTAAAAGGGGTTTTGTCTCTTCTGTGCTGAAATATACTGCATCTGTCGCTGTAACCTTGGGGTAGGTTACGGTCATTAAACAAGCCATTTCTATCTCAGACTCTGTGCTTGCAAGGGGGTGGGGAGAACCGCCTTACAGGCACCCAGCACGGGGGTGAAATTGTCCCAGGCCACTGAGTGGGGGCTCAAGCCGCTTGGTTGTATCCTTAATAGGAAAGCCCCACAAAAGTTAAACCAGGCCCTTCTGGCAGGCATCTGGCGTTAACAGAAGGGTTTCATAAACAATTCCATGAACTTGAACAACAGAATGCAGAGTAAGAAAGAGACAGTTATAAACTCTGGGCCCCGGAGTCTTCCGCTACTATTGTGCACAGAGGCAATTTCAGCTCTATAAAAGTTGACTGGGTGTCAAAGAAAGCACTTTGGTAGAAGCCTGGATACTTGAGACCGCACTTGGAAGGATAAAATTCACTTCATGAATATCTCTGAAGTGTCACGTTTGAAAAAGCGGAGACTTCGCAAAAACACTAATGAGATTTTGAAGCACAAGTCCCATTAATTTTCAACAGAACTTGTGGTCCTCAGTACCTTTGCTGCTTTTAAAAATCTCCCCCATCTATAAAAAATCTGTGTCCTCCATTATTCAGCTATCATTCCTTATTTGAATAAACAAGAACATCTGTTGCAATGGTTCTAGATTCCTGTAGTAGCATCTGAAGGATTGTTCTTGTTTCTGCACGATGATGTGGGTACTTTCCAGACACCAGATTGCATAGTTTTGAAATTTACAGGACTGCAACTTGTGCTTTAGCTGATAATTGCTATTTGTACAGCATCAACACTAGTACTGTATACAGTGTACTGATACACCAGCAAAATGAAGATGGTAGAATAATTACTGTACAGTAGCATAGAAGCATTTATACAAGGACAATACAGAAGAAGCAGGCTCTGGAGAATTGGGTCACACATCTTTGTGATTATTTTTTTTTTAAATATGGATGCCTCAATCATCAGGACCTCAGAACTGAACCAGTTTTCAGACTAATTTTAAATCTCTCTCCTACCAGGCCAAAACTCCTCCAGCACCAACATGCAGTATGTGATGTCCCTTCAATATGTAATTTGAGTTAGTCCAACAATGGCAAAAATACATCAGAAGCACACACAGTACACACCTTTCTACTGCAAAGATACACACTACATGGCAGCAGGGAGTGCCCCCAAATTTCAGCATGGGATCAACTCAGATGAACAGTGCACTATTTGTAGGCACTTCTCTTGGTCCTGTAGAAGACGCTTCAGGTAACACAACCCTCCCCCTCCATCACCACAAAAAACCACTGCTACCTCCTTACCTTGTGTCATGCTCTCAGCTCCTTGTCCTGTTCCACTCATCCGTGTGGGGAAACTAGAAAACACTATTTCTTCCTCCCTCTGGTGTCTAGCTCCAGGTTATGGATGGCAGCTCTGCTACTCCCAGCTGGCATCTTTGCAGGTCATCTTCATCTGTCTCAAGTTTACCCTGTCAAAAGCCACCTCTGTCATGACTTGCTGTACCTCTGTGCTCTGGTTTGAAGGATGGTTTTTGGGAGAGATGCGACTATTCTATTTTGCTCTTCCTACAGTGCAGCACTTAAATCATGGCAAGAAGAACCACTGGAGACAGCAGGAATTATGGTAAGGAGGACCAGGAGCATTGGCCTGCCAAACCCAGGATTGTGAGTTCAGCCCTTGAGGGGGCCACTTAGGGACGTGGGGTAGATTGATTAAAAAAGCCAGGGGGAGATAGTGCTTGGTCCTGCAAGAGGACAGGGAACTGGACTCGATGACCTCATCAGGTCCCCTCTGATTCTGTGAGATGTGTATCTCCATATTTAAGTAGGAATAAATCTCTTGGCCACGGTGAGACCTGCAGCTATTTTTCTGTTCCAGTTGCTAAAGACAGGGCTCAGAATCAGAGTTGCACTCTTATTCAAATTGAAAATAGAATTGGGTCTTGTCTCTAATGCCAGCAATCCATTGATGCAATTTTAAGTTTCATTCTGTGTAATGCATTTCTCTTTTTGTGCCTTTTTCCCTGTCATGCACAGCACACTTCTGGCACTCTTTAAATAATATCACTGCTGCTCTCAAGATGCAGGCATCTGTATCAGTTTTGGCATTTAACCAGCATTACACATGTGAAATATGCTTGTGATGATCTCAGAGTAAATGCTGACAAGGGGCTAGAAAGTAAATGTTACAGAGGTGAGGTGCAGAGCTGGGCTCACCACAGCCATGGCTTCACCAGCGAGGACGTTCAAAAGTAAATCAAAAGCCGGGGCCCTTTCAAAAGAGCTGGCGGAGCTTTGACCCACGAAACATGTTCTTTCAAAAGCAAATGGAAAAAATGCAGCATTGCTTTCAGAAGTGCTCTTCTGATTCCATGAAAGATTCCTTCGAAAGGAAGTGTGTGTAGATGCTCCACAGGCTGTTCTTTCAAAAGAGGAGTCCTCCATGGTGCCAGCCAGCTGGCATGCAGAGATGCCTTGGCCAGCGTGAGCAGAGCTGTGTGCTCCCTGTGGTCAGCTGCATTTAAAGAAGCCCCATGGCAGGAAGCTGAGAGTGTGCTGGCAGCAAAGGCATGAGCCTCCTGCTGCAACCCCTAATAGCCATCCCCTACAGTGAAGAACTGAGCCTTAGCCACTTGGCAGCACCCACATGAGCCTCAGTCACGCCCCCCCCCACACTCCACCCGAGCCCTCACAGGGCTTGCAGGAGCCCACGCAGCTGTTTAAAAAACAGACCCCCATCATGGACAGAGCCAGAGCTCCAGGTCCTTGTTGGCCTGTGATGGGACAAGGTGGTCCTCTGAGAGATGACTGGGAAGCAGCAAAATGTGGCTGCCTTGGGCCATCCTTCCTACACACAGGACCAGGCCCCTAGCAAAGTGAAGGCGCTCCAGCAAGCCAGTCAAGGGCAGGACTCCAGAGCCTTCTTGGGCCCCAGGACACCTTACCACCACCCACTGTCCTGGACACCTCAGCGGACAAGCTGCACCCTGAGGCAGAGGCAGAGCTGTGACCTCACAGCCACACCACCATGCTGGGCACCGAGCCAGAGATGCTCTCTAATGACTCCAGCAATGACAGGGACTTCGTTGGCCAGCAGGGCACAGCCAGACCTCGGTGAGGGGCCCTCCAGTAAGTACCTGTCAGAGCACCCACCCCTGCCACAGCTGCCACCAGGCCACCCACATGGCCAGCAACCCCAGCCCAGACTCAACCCTAATGGCTACAGCACCCGCCACGCTGTAATGGTCACTGGCGACACTCAGCACCTGCTCCCTTGGGCAGCACTGTGAGCTGCATGCACAGGGAGGGGCTGGGACAAACCAGACCACGGCTAGGACCTGCCCTACATGGGCGGGGACCCCCTCAGTGCCTGCAATCTCCCATGGCCACCATGCTGTTGGACAGGGGTGCCAGGGGCTGATGCCCACTGGGGGGCACAGTCCTAAGGGTGGTAGGGCAGGACTGACATGCCATCCATATCTTACCTTCCATCCATACAGCTGTGCTGTCAGAGGAGCAGGTGAGCCCCATCCCATCTGGGGTGCCAGATGCCCAACTGGAGGCCGAGAAGAGGGCCAAGGCATTCTCTCCAGAGACACCACTGCAGGCCCACATGTGAAGGATTCAGAGGCGCATGGCAGCTGATGCCATCTACACCACTGCCATCCGTTGCAAGATCAAGGTGGTCAAGTGGAAGCTCCAGGTCAAGGTGGAGGATCTGGCCTAGTGGTGTGAGGCCTGGGCAGACCTTGTGGGGAACCTGTGGGACATAGCAGTCCTGCGGGAGCACCTGGCCTGGAATCCCACCCCACCACCCCTGTACTGCTCCTTCTCCCTACCACCAAGCCCAACCCCCAACCCCACCGAAGCTCTCCCTTGACCCTACCTCCCCATGCTTCCTGCCCAGTCCCTCCAGGGACCCCAAACCTAGGGTGGGAGGGAAATCCTGGGGCCAAGCGGGCTTGCAGCCCTCCACTCCCCACCCTGGACTAATCCCCCCCCCCGTTTGAGGTGCTTCCCCTTCCCAAGCCCCTGTCAAGGTTGAGGTGCCTGTTCCCCAATCCCAATCCCCCAATATGTATGCTTTGCGACCGGGTGCTTGCGAACAGGAGGGAGTTTTGAGGGGCTCTCCTGGAGGAGGAGAAGGAAGGAGCAAACTAAAGCACCTTTGGGTAAGTGGCTGCTTGTGTTTGGGGGTTCTGGGCTTGTGTGTGTTTGTTTGTTTGGAGTGCTGAGCTGAGTGTTTGTTTGAAAGGCCGTGTGCTCAGGCAGGCAGCTGGAAGCTGTGAGTCTTGATTAGGTTTGAATTGAAACACCGTGTGCTGATTGGCTGAGCTGTAGGCAGAGGGAGGAGCTATCAGGGAGGCCGAGCACTTAAACCCCGCTAGTAAGCGACTGGGGAGCTCTGCGACCGGGTGCTTGCGAACAGGGTGAGTTTTGAGAGTGGGAGCTTGGAGGGAGCCAGTGACTTCTATTGCCCTTAAACTTAAATCCTTTATAACAACCTCTAACTGAAACATTTAATTAAACCCTCATATATAGTTAGAGTAGGAAATGGAGGCAGAAGCCCAGCAGCAGCGTGGGGGCTATCCTGTTTATTGTGTCGAGTGCAGTATGTATGACTACCTACCCTGTGGGTGGGTGGCGTATGTGTGCGCTCGATGCAAGGAGTTCCTGGCCCTCAGAGACCGTGTGCATGCTTTGGAGGCCAGGGTGGCTGAACTGGAGGAGCTAAGGAAGGCAGAGGTGTTTGTTGATGAGACTTTCCGGGACATAGTAGGGCTGTCCCACCTCCAATCTGACAGTCCTGATGCTGTTACGGAGGATGAAAGGCTCAGGGAAGGAGAGCAGTCAATGGGAGCAGAGGGAAACCATCCCATAGTTGGGACCCTCCTTCCAGAGGGTGCTATGGTATCCTTTCGTGCCCAGGATACTTCTCCGGGGGAGGGAGCACCAGCTGTCAGGAAGAAGCAGGTTTTAGTAGTGTGGGATTCGATCATTAGAAATATAGATAGTTGGGTTTGTGATGACCAGGAGAACCGTATGGTGACTTGCCTGCCTGGTGCGAAGATTGCGGATCTCTCGAGGCATCTAGACAGACTTATGGGCAGTGCTGGGGAGGAGCCAGTGGTCGTGGTACATGTCGGTACCAATGACATAGGGAAGGGTAGAAGAGATGTTCTGGAGGCCAAATTTAGGTTATAGGAAAGAGACTGAAATCCAGAACATCTATGGTGGCATTCTCTGAAATGCTTCCAGTTCCACGCGCAGGGCCAGATAGACAGGCAGAACTTCAGAGTCTCAATGCGTGGATGAGACGATGGTGTAGGGAAGAGGGGGTTTAGATTTATTAGGAACTGGGGACACTTTTGGGGTAGGGGGAGCCTATACAGGAATGATGGGCTCCACCTAAATCAAGGTGGATCCAGACTGCTGGCATTAAACATTAAAAAGGTCGTAGAGCAGTTTTTAAACTAAGAGGTGGGGGAAAGCCGATTGGTGAGGGGGAGCACGTGGATTGGACAGAGACTTCTCTTACACGAGGCTCCATAGATAGGGATTCCCTAGAAGTTAGTCAGATAGGGAACGTGGGAAATAATATATGGGCAAGATCAGATGTGAAACAATTGCATATAAAAAAATCCAAGGCGTCTGTGAAAGGCGGACATATAAATAGTGGTAGTTTTTTTAAAGTGCTTTTACACAAATGCTAGGAGTCTGTCTAATAAGATGGGTGAACTGGAGCACCTCCTATCAAAGGAGGAAGCTGACATAATAGGCATCACAGAAACATGGTGGAATGAGGACAATCAGTGGGACACTATCATACCGGGATATAAATTATATCGGAAAGACAGAACAGGTCGTGCGGGTGGCGGAATGGTACTATATGTGAAGGATAATATAGAATCAAATGAAACAAAAATCCTAAAGGAATCAAAATGTTCCATAGAATCATTATGGATAACAATTCATTCCTCTAATATGAATATGGCATTAGGACTATATTATCGACCACCTAACCAGGACAGTGATAGTGATGCTGAGATGTTAAGGGAGATTAAAGAGGCTATCACAATAAAAAAACACAGTAATAATAGGAGATTTCAATTATCCCCATATTGACTGGGTACATGTCACCTCAGGACGGGATTCAGAGAATAAATTTCTTGATGCCTTAAATGACTGCTTCTTGGAGCAGCTAGTACAGGAACCCACAAGGGGAGCGTCAATTCTCGATCTAGTCCTGACTGGAACGCAGGATCTGGTCCAAGAGGTAACTGTTACTGGACCGCTTGGAAATAGTGACCACAATATAATAATATTCCTGTGTTGAGAAGAACACCACAGCGGTCAAACACTCTGGCATTTAATTTCAAAAAGGGGAATTACACTAAAATGAGGAAGCTAGTTAAACAGAAACTAAAAGGTAGAGTAACTAAACTAAAATCCCTGGAAGCTGCATGGAAACTGTTTAAAGACACCATACTAGAGGCCCAACTTAAATGTATACCCCAAATAAAAAAACACAGTAAGAGACCTAACAAAGAACCACCATGGCTTAACAGCCATGTTAAAAAGGCAGTGAGAGAGAAAAGGGCAGCTTTTAAAAAGTGGAAGTCAAATCCCAGTGAGGAAAATAGAAAGGAACATAAACACTCCCAAATTAAGTGTCATAATGTAGTAAGAAAAGCCGAAAAAGATTTTGAGAAACAGCTAGCCAAAAATTCAAAAAATGATAGTAAAATGTTTTTTAAATACATTAGAAGCAAGAAGCCCTCTAAAAAAGCAATGGGGCCCTTGGACGATAAAGATATAAAAGGAGCGATCAAGGAAGACAGTGCCATTGCGGAGCGATTAAATGATTTCTTTGCTTCAGTCTTCACGGCTGAGGATGTTACACAGGTTCCTAAATCTGAGCCAGCCTTTTTAGGTGACAAATCTGAGGAACTCTCCCGGATTGAAGTGACATTAGAGGAGGTTTTGGAGTTAATTGATAAGCTGAATAGTAACAAGTCTCCAGGACCAGACGGTATCCACCCAAGGGTTCTGAAAGAACTCAAATGTGAAATTGCGGAGTTATTGACAGTGGTTTGTAACCTATCTTTTAAATCCGCTTCGGTACCCAATGACTGGAAGACGGCCAATATAACGCCAATATTTAAAAAAGGCTCCAGAGGAGACCCTGGCAATTATAGACCGATAAGTTTAACATCAGTACCAGGCAAATTAGTAGAAACAATAGTAAAGAATAAAATTGCAAGGCACGTAGAAGAGCACGAATTGTTGGGCAAAAGTCAGCATGGTTTCTGCAGGGGGAAGTCGTGTCTAACTAATCTATTAGACTTCTTTGAAGGGGTTAATAAACATGCGGACAAGGGGCACCCAGTGGACATAATATACCTAGATTTCCAGAAAGCCTTTGACATGGTCCCGCACCAAAGGCTTTTATGTAAATTAGGCGGTCATGGGATACGAGGAAAGATCCTTTCATGGATCGGGAATTGGTTAAAAGACAGAAAACAAAGGGTTGGAATAAATGGTAAATTTTCACAATGGAGGGGGGTAACTAGTGGTGTTCCCCAGGGGTCAGTCCTGGGACCGATCTTGTTCATCAATGATCTAGAAAATAAGGTAAGCAGTGAGGTGGCAAAGTTTGCAGATGACACCAAGTTGTTCAGGACAGTCAAAACCAAAAGGGATTGTGAAGAACTACAAAAAGATCTCAGCAAACTGAGTGATTGGGCAGCAAAATGGCAACTGAAATTTAATGTGGGTAAGTGTAAGGTAATGCACATTGGAAAAAATAACCCAAATTACACGTACAACATGATGGGGTCAAATTTAGCTACGACAGATCAGGAAAGGGATCTTGGAGTTATAGTGGATAGTTCTCTGAAGACATCCACGCAGTGTGCAGCGGCAGTTAGTAAAGCAAATAGGATGTTAGGAATTATTAAAAAAGGGATAGATAATAAGACAAATGATATCATACTTCCCCTGTATAAAACTATGGTACACCCACATCTTGAGTACTGTGTGCAGATGTGGTCTCCTCACCTCAAAAAAGATATACTGGCATTAGAAAAGGTTCAGAAAAGGGCGACTAAGATGATTAGGGGTTTGGAACGGGTCCCATATGGGGAGAGGCTAGAGAGACTGGGACTTTTCAGTCTGGAAAAGAGGCAATTGAAGGGCGATATGATAGCGGTACATAAAATCATGAATGGTGTGGAGAAAGTGAATATAGAAAAATTATTTACCTTTTCCCATAATACAAGAACTAGGGGACACCAAATGAAATTGATGGGTAGTAGGTTCAAAACTAATAAAAGGAAATTTTTCTTCACACAGCGCACAGTCAACCTGTGGCACTCCTTGCCCGAGGAGGCTGTGAAGGCCAGGACTCTATTAGGGTTTAAAAAAGAGCTCAATAAATTTTTGCAGGTTAGGTCCATAAATGGCTATTAGCCAGGGGTAAAGTATGGTGTCCTAGCCTTCAGTACAAGGGCAGGAGATGGATGGCAGGAGATAAATCACTTGATCATTGTCTTCTGTTCTCCTTCTCTGGGGCACCTGGCATTGGCCACTGTCGGCAGACGGGATACTGGGCTGGATGGACCTTCGGTCTGACCCAGTATGGTCATTTTTATGTTCTTCTTATGTAATATGTAGAGGTAGCCCATTTCCCACTGTATGTAGTTGGTTGCACATATTGTAGTGTCAACATGTTCACTGATTACATTCAGTAGTTTTTATGGTTACACTATCCCTGGGTTCAGTGCTAGTGGTGTCGGGGGGGGGATGTGTGGGGAGGCCTGCATGGGGTGCCTGGGTGAGGGTCACTGGGGCCTAAGCAAAGCTGTTGTGAAGGGCCTCCCTAATACACATCCCACCGCAGTGGGCCTGGTGACTCGGCCACCCAACCCTGGACAACCGCCTCACACTTGCTCTCCACCACATTGTGGAGGGCACAGCAGGCACCCACCCCCTTGGGGTCATTCTACAGGCCAACTGCCAGGTGAGATAGGAAGCACCTGAAATGGCCCTTCAGAGGCCCGAATGCACACTCCACCACATTGCTGGCCCTGTTGAGCCTGGTGTTGAACAGCTTCTGGGTGGTTGGCATAGGACAGCATTATCAGTGCTGCTGGAGTTAGGGGGCATCCACCACCAGGTACAGGTATTCCTGACCAAAAGCCTCCACTGGGGGATGAAGGTCCCTGCCTCCATATGCTGGCAGAGGCCAAAGTTCCAAAACACAAGCACGTTACAGCCACGTCTACATGTGCTGGCTACTTTGAAATAGCGCCCGCCATGTCTACGTGTGGCGGGCGCTATTTCGAAGTTGAAATCGACGTAAGGCGGTGAGAGGTCGAAGTCGCTATCCCCATCAGGAGATGGGAATAGCGCCCTACTTCGACGTCGAATGTTGAAGTATGGCATGTGTAGCTGATCCGCATCCCGCAACATCGAAAGAGCGGGGTCCGCCCTGGCGGCCATCAGCTGAGGGGTTGAGAGACGCTCTCTCCAGCCTCTGAGCTCTATGGTCGCCGCGCGCAGCAGCCCCTTAAGGCTCCCCGCCCCCTGCATTCCTGTTCAGGAAGCTGAGAGCGCGTGCAGGCAGCAGCAGTGCCACACGGCCAGCCTGCACGCCTCCCTGCAGTTCCAAGCCACCACCCCCGCTGCAATGGCCGCCCGCCAGCCCCCAAAGTGCCCCCAGGGCACCCCCCTCAAGGGGACCCAGGGCACCCAGCCAGCCAGGGAAGAGGCAGCAGGGCCCCTTCTGGACGGAGGCCGAGATCCGGGACCTGCTGGGGCTCTGGGGTAAGGAGGAGGTGCTCCAGGTAATGGGGAGCAAGAAGCGGAACGCGGATGCATTCACTCAGCTGGCCGAGGGCCTGGCTGCCCGGGGTCACCCTGCCTGCACTCCTGACCACGTCAGGAGTAAGGTTAAGGAGCTGCGGCAGGGTTATGCCCAGGCCCGGGATGCGGCCAGCTGATCTGGGGCTGCCCCCACCACTTGCCCCTTTTACAGGGAGCTCAGGTCCATCCTGGGCCCCCGGCACACCTCCTCCCCGCTGGCCACTCTTGACACCTCAGCTGACAAGCCCCAGTAGGCCCCGGAGGCAAGCCCCGCACCCAAGGGCCCTCCCCCCCGGAGCCCACCCCTGGGATGCCGGAGGAGAAGGAGGGGGAATTCTCCTCCAGTGCCGGGGGGCTCCACATCACCATGCCATCCCGGAGCTCCAGCAGGGCGTCCGCCCAGAGGGTGTCCCCTGACCATGGGAGCGGACCATCAGGTATGTACCCACCCCGCCCGCTGCACACCCCCAGAGTTAAGGGGCGGGGACAAGAGACATGACCGGGGCCATCCACATGCCCAGATGACCATGGCCCCAAGGACAGCAGTGGCATGTCCCTCAGACGAGTACATCTGCCCCTGCCCCCCAGCAGGACAGCGCCATGCCCCATCCCTGGGGATGGGGGGGAGCGGAACCTAGGGTCCCCCGGGGGGCGGGGAGATACCCAGCAGCAGCATCTCCTGGGGACAGGGATGGGGAACCAGCAGCAGAGGGGTGGGGGGACAAGGGCCACGGCTCGGGGCCCACACTAACGGCTGTCTCCACTCTTCTTCCCACCCTGTGTTCCACAGCTGCACCATCGGAGAGCCCAGAGAGTGCCGGCGAGGTCTCCGTGGTCCTGGAGAGCCCACCGGGGCCATCGCTGCAGGCCAGCCCCTCGGAGGAGCACCGACCAGCCCCAGGATGGGGCCAACGGCAGAACCAAGGACGGCCGCGGACCCCCAGCTGCTCATGACCCTCCGGCGTCATCTGGAGATGTCAGAGCAGCACCTGCGGGTGGAGCAGTGGTGGCTGGAGCTCCAGGAGCGAGCGCTGGCCCGGCGCCAGGAGGCATGGGGGACCTTCATGCGCACATTCGAGCGCATAGCGGAATACCTGGCCCCCCCATGTCGCGCCACCCACCGCTCTGCCTGCCCTGCCTGCCGCTCCGACCGCCGCAACCCTGAGGCCGTCCGCCACCCTGGGGCCGTCCACCGAGGGGGGCCTGGGGCCTGCTGACACCCGCTGGCCATACCTGCTGGTTTGCCCAGCCCCCTCCCAGCCTCAGCCAGGGCTCAGGCCGAGGTGATTGTCACGCCCTCCAACCCTGGGCACCGGACAGTAGAGGGGTGTGGGGCCCAGGACATGGCCCGCCCCCTTTGTACATACCCCCCATCATATATTTGTATATAGTTTGTGTTAGACCCCTGTTCTTTTATGGTACCTGCCCCCCCCATGTAAATAGTTGCCCCCTTTTGTTCTTACTATATATATATATATATATATATATATATATATATAGTTTTAATAATAAGAGAGTTCACTGTTTTTTGGTTTCAGAATCAACAGGTCCATTTTTATTTGCAAGAAAAGTTGGGGGGGTGCTCTTGGGTGCTCGGTGGTGTGGGTGTGGGGGCAGGGAGTGTTGTGGAGGATGGGGGGATGCAGTGGGGGGGGCCTGCCAGTGTTCACCCCACGGCCTGGTCGAAATGGGCCCGCAGGGCCTCCTGGACCCGGATCCCCTCAGGGTCCACCTGGCGACTGGGGGCAGCGGGTGGCTACACGTCAGCCCTGCCAGCCTCCACAGCCCAGCCCTGGAAGAATGCCTCCCCCTTGCTCTCGACCAGGTTGTGGAGTGCGCTGCACACGCCCACAACCTGGGAGATGTTGGTGGGGCCTGTATCCAATTGGCTGAGGAGACACCTCCAGCGCCCTTTGAGGCGGCCAAAAGTGCACTCAACCACCTGTTGTGCATGGTTCAAGCACGTGTTGAAGCGCTCCTGGCTGGCTGAGAGATAGCCCGTGTAAGGGTGCACGAGCCAGGGTCGGAGGGGGTACGCCGCATCTGCGATGACACAGAGGGGCATGGTGGTGTCCCACACAGGGATCTCCTGCTGGGGGATGTAGGTCCCCGCCTCCAGCCGGTGGCACAGGCCCAAATTCCTGAACAGCTGGACGTCATGGGTGCTGCCAGGCCACCCAATATAAATGTCCAGGAAGCGGCCCCGGCTGTCCACCAAGGCCTGGAGGACCACCGAATGGTAGCCCTTCCTGTTCAGGAGGCGTCCTCCACTGTGCTCCGGAACATGGATGGGGATATGGGTCCCATCCAGAGCCCCAAAGCAATTTGGGAAGCCCAGGCTGGCAAACCCCCCGATGGTGGCATCCGGATCCCCAAGCCATACAAGCCTGTGGAGGAGCAGGGCATTGATGGCACGGATGACCTGCAGGGGAAGGACATGGGAGAGCACCAGTGAGAGGTGTGCAGGGTGTGTCTGGCCCTCCACCCCAGGGCTGCCCTCCACCCCACACCCCCCCAGGTCCTCTTACCATCATGAGGACAGCCCCGACGGTGGCCTTGCGCATGCCAAACTGCTGCCTCACGGATCTGTAGCTGTCTGGAGCGGCCAGCTTCCAGACAGCAATGCCGACCCGTTTCTTGACGATGAGGGCACGCTGCATGGAGGTGTCCTGGTGCCTCAGTGTGGGGGTAAGCCACTGGCAGAGCTCCAGGAATGTCTGCTGGCTCATGTGAAAGTTCTGGAGCCAGCGCTCATTGTCACACTCGCGGAGCACCAGCCGCTCCCACCAGTCGGTGCTCGTGGGGTAGCTCCACAGCCAGCGGCGTGTGCGGGGGTGGGGGCAGAGGGCAGCAAGGTCTGGGGATGCTTCCTCCTCCCCTGGGGGCAGCTCCTCTTCTGTGAATAAAAGGTGGTCAGCTGCCTCCTGCATAGCATTGAGCAGGGCAAGCACTACTCCTGCAGGGGCAGCTGTATGGACCTCTGGCGGCTGCTGCTGCTGCTGGGGGTCCATACTGCTTCGACGGGTGTGCATGCCTGTGGCTCTGCAGACTGCGTGCTGTGCAGGCTGAGTGTGCCTGGGAGGGGCCCTTTAAGGGAGCAGCTTGCTGTTGCCCCGGAAGTGCTAATCCGCCCTGTGACCCTGTCTGCAGCTGTTCCTGGAACCCTGATTTCGATGTGGGCCACTTTGGTGTGTAGACGCTCCCCTGCAGCGCCTACTTCGATGTGGTGCTGCCCAACGTCGACGTTGACGGCACCAGCCCTAGAGGACGTGTAGATGCTATTCATCGATATAGCTTATTTCGATGTAGCATACACATGTAGACGTAGCTTACGTGTCCAGCCCAACCAGCCCAGGAATATGTCCAGGAACCATCCTTTAGAATCCACCAAGGCCTGGAGCACTACCACGTGGTAGCCTTTTCAGTTTATGTAGCAGCCAGCACTGAGTTGGGGGTGTGGATAGGGATAGGGGTTCCATCCAGGAAATCAAAGTAGTTCAGAAATATGACCTTGACAAATCCCCCAAAGGCTGCATCTAGATCCCCCAAACAGACAACCCTCTGAAACAGCATGGCATTGGTGGCCCCGACAACCTGCATGGGATGGAGTACATGCACTCTCATGAAGGCATGATGGGGTGTGTCCTCCCCTTGTGCCCTCTCCTGGCCTCCAAGGATCCCCTTTCCTAGGAGCCCCCTCCCTGCTACCTGTGATGGGTTCCCGACCAGGAAACGCCTTACCTCCATGAGTACAGCCCCAACAGTAGCCTTGTCTCCACCCCCAACTTGGTGCCCTATGGAACAGTAGCTATCCAGTGTGGCCAACTTCCCGACTACAATGGTGACCTGATTCTCAATGGGGAGCACAGGCCACATCCAGGTGTCCTGATGGCTGAGGGCAGGGGTGTGCCAATTGCACAGCTCCAGAAAACATTGCTTGCTCATCCTGAAGTTCTGCAGGCATCTGATGTCATCCCACTCCTCCATCACAAGCTGGTCCTATTAGTAGAAGCGGCTGGGATGGTTCCAGAGGTGCTGGAATGCCATAGGGGGCCACGGGTAAGGTCTGGGGGAGAAGGACTCACGCACCAGAGAAGGTGAAGGGCAGCCATGACCACTGAGGGCAGTAGGCCGACCACGGCATTCATGATGTCCAGCTCTGGGTGCTCTTGGGGGTCTATTTGTCTGTGCAATGGCCTTCTGGTCCCTACACTGGCTCTGCTTCACTTTGGTCAGCTCCACAGGCCTCAGCATTTGCAGGGAGGGGGTGTTTGGGAGGGAGCATTTAAGGGAGCACCCATCTTTAGTGTTTCCTGCTCTGTTCTTTTGAAAGAGGGGCTGGGGGGGGGGGGTGGCCTCTCTCTTTCAAAAGAGCAGATTGATCTTTAGTAAGAGCAGATCTGCTTTTGGCATGTAGACATGCACTTTCAAAAGATGATCTTCTGGAGAATATCTTCAGGAAGATCTTGTTTCAGAAGAGTGCCGTAGTGTAGAAGTAGCTCATAAGTACAATAAATTAGGCAACCTCTTTAGCTATTATAGTTGAATGAGAACTAGTTTCAGAATTTCTATGCAACTTCATAGGAAACATTATAGCAATAGAGAGAGGAAGGACAATCTTGAAATTAAGGCACTGCATTTAGATCAGGACATCCGAGATCCATTTTTACTCTGATTTAATCTGTGCCTCAGTTCTTCAGCTGTAAAATGGGGAGAGCAATAATTCCATTTCCTTCTCTTTAGTCTACTTAGATTATAAACTCTTTCACCTAGGACCTGTATTTTTCTATGGGAACACATTAACTAGTACAGTAAGATTCTGATACCAGCTGAGGCTGCTGGCTGCTACCACAATAAAAATAGATAACATGGTGCTTGAAGATTCTCAAAGTTAAAAATGAAATCAATACTAGGGAGAGATGGGCAAACAGCATTCTAGAAGCAGGCAAGCTGTATCAAGATCTGGACCTCTTGACTCACTATCTCCAAACTGGTATATGATGCAATTCAGACTATCATAATTCCCTAGGCTGGTATTTCTAGGAATGAAATCAGACCAGAAGCAGATCGACAAAGAAAAGCCAAGGAGTTTCAGCTCTGCTTTTACAACATTCCCATTTTTTAAAAAATGTGTACTCTGCAAAGGGGGTATCTTTCTCCATATTTGGACAATAGTATATGGTGGGCACTTAGGCAATTTTGATAAATAAAAATATCCTCATGCTACAGGAGTCATTAACATAGATTTCACAGTGACATCTGACATTCCTCGCATGCTTTCCAGAGCCAAATTTAAGAGCTGATCTTGCTTTTTGGCTAAAATAAGAATTGTTACACATTTATGTATATAAAAAATAAAGACAAAAAAACTCAAAAGAATATTGCCTCTAGCAGATGAACCACACACTAACAACAACTGCTAATGTGAACTTAGGTTTCAGAAGTAGCCAGGTTAGGCTATTTTAAAAAAGAACAAAACAAAAACAAAAACAAGGAGTCCAGCAGTACCTTAAAAGCTAACAATGTGAACTTAGTTATCATCATCTTGGGAACACAGAGTACAAGAGTATGCTCTGAACACTGTGACATTTGGAAATATAGAAGTAATAGATCAGATGTTCAAATGTGTGGCCAGGCATACAAACACAGGAAGATAGGCTTTTTACTCTATTTGCAAATAAAACATAATGCCATGGGGGATCTACTGCATTCTAGGACTGGATAACAATAACAAGAAGCTAATAACTCAGTCATGAACTACAATGTAGTATGAATATGGCTTTCATTGATCTCATTTTGTCCATAAAAACAACAGCGCTATGCTCCCCAGGGAAATATTTATATATGTTTTGATTTATAGAAATGCAGACCTGTTCAAGTATTGTTATGAACAGAAGAGCAACTGTAAAAATTGCACTTACTCAACATGTCAGTTTCTTGTGCATATTCAGTGTATCTAGCATTTTAGTGGCAAAAATAGGTTTTAGTACCTCTTATTCTTGCTACCACTGCAGAATTAACGCAGCTACGGGAAAGCAAGATGGATTCTCACCTGACTCACATTAGCAACAGAACTGTTAAGTGTGTATTGAGTATTTCTTCCACTTGAAGCCTTCCCCACAACAGATAGAAGAAAACAGAGCCCTTCCACAACGGGGGAATTTCTGTTTTCCATATTTAGGGTGATTATTGTGTGATAGGACCAACTACCGGCACAGTGGTATTACATAGGCTTCCTATCCAGAAGCCTAGATGTGAGCAAAGCCTTTCAGAAAAATCACATTATTCCCTCATATCCTAAGCAATTTTCTTTGTTATTTAGTGATTCTGCTAGACCCTGTCTTCCAAGTAACTATTTTAATACTTATCCAATGCTTTGCATGTTCAAAATGCTGTGACTTTTCATTATCGTCTGCTAATACATTTTACTTTGCCAATAAGAACAATGTAAAATATGTAGCGGTTTCTTGGTGAATTGTAAAAGGCCAGAAGATTTCTCTCTCTGAATGCTTCAGTTATCTGACTGTTGAGAGATTAGAGAGAAGAAGAGAAGCATTTTGAAGAGATCTCATTTGCATACGTGTGCACGCATTTGAAAAACTGGGTCGCTGGTATCTACATTTCTGGATGTAGATGCTCCATGAGGACACAGCATTAGTTGCCTGTAACATTCAGCACAGAACTATCTTTATTCACTGATCATCATAAGCTACCAACACAGCATTGTGTTTTTTTCCTTGTATATGTCACTGAAGTCTCATTTTCCCTTCACCATTGCCATAATATAAGCTAACATGGAGTACAGTCTAGGTTCAGATACAATGAAAAAAGGACCATCAAAAAGAAAGTTCAACTCTGGGGTCCTGGGACTGTAACACCAACTGCTGATGAATTCCAGGAACAATGCTGTTCTTGCTACTACACCACCCTCCAAATAACTGCAGGACTCATGATCTTCAGGGGAATAAAAATAAACAATTTTTACTTCACCCATCGCCGGACTGCAGTGGTTCCCAATTTTATTTGGTCACTGAACCCTTTTAAACTCAAAAGAATTTTTTGGAACCATTAATAGCAGTCTTATACATGGAGCTGAAGAAGTAGACCACAAATAATTAAGGATAGTAAACAAATGCTAAGCAAGGTCATGAGATCAACATTTAGTTTAATTGCATACATTTAAAAACAAATCACTTTTAATGTGTAAGAAAATAAAGGTCAAAATTAATATGCATTATTTTGGCAGGTTTCAATGTGAAGAGTGATTTATCTTCTTTTCTTGGCACATTTTTTTCACATGTGGTTTAACACCGGAAAGATGGATTTGCATGCGACACAGCATTCAGTCATTTTCTGTATTTCTTTTTTGTTGCTGTGTAATCCGAGAACACAGTTTTGCACAAGTATGTGCTGGTGAAAGGTAACAAGCGATGAATTGCACATCTTGATAATGCTGAATATTCTTGACGTAACCTGCCCCAAAACGATCCATGGTCCCCAAGAGTGAGTACGGGCATTTACAGCGGTATATAACACGTGATCAAACCACTGACTGACTGACCGTGCAGCACTGAGTAGTGACATCATCATCCCCACTCTCTGGCTGAGCTGGAATTACACAGGTCCCTTAGTGTGGCAAACGCAAATTGTTTTTAATAATATTCATAAATGCTTAAATATTAATTATTTTAATCATAATGTTATTGCAAAGGAATTTTCTCACTGAACCCTTATCTTCACTTTGCGGAACCATGGAAGACCATTTGGGAAACACGACCAGATTGTATCAGTTGTTCCATAAACAGTTTCCAGAAATAAGCTCTGCTGATTTCATTACCTCAGTAGCAACATAATCATGTCTACATCCAGAGTTGCAATAATTCTTTTATGAGAGTTTCTGAAGGGATCTTATTAAATTGGTACAAGTACAGTAGGGTCACAACATTTGCGAGCGTTGGGTGGTGAGAACCTTTGTGAATGTTGAATTTCATGAATATCTGGACACACCACACAGGTGGCTAGGGTACCTCGTGGCAGCTCCAGAAGCACCACACAGGCAGCTTTGGGGCCTTGCACCACGCAGTAGACACAGCAGCGCCCCACGGGCAGCTATGGTGCCTTGCAGTATGCAGCTGCAACAGCAGCGCTGCACAGGAGGCAAGGGTGCCTTGCACCATGTGGTGGCAACACCAGCACCACATGGGAGGCTGGGGAACCTCACACCACGCGGTGGCAACAGCAGTGCCATGTGGGGGCAACAGCACCTCATGCCACATGGGCGGCTCCGGTGCCTTGCACCAAGCAGTGGCAACAGCAGTAGCAACTATGGTGCCTCATGCCGCGCGGCAGCAACCGTGCAGGGGATGACGAGCCACTCACCAAAAATTGGATTCGCGAATGTTAAATTTACAAATGTCGTGACCTCGCTGTACTGCACGTGGGCCAGCTTTCTGATTAAACGCAACATAAATTAATTGTCCTAGTGATAATCAGAGCACAGTGTAGGGTTGAAGTGAACAGCACGTAGCAGGAGCTGCTCATAAAGACACCATTAGACCTGGATTTTATTCCCAGTTCTTCCATGGATCTGGTTAAGCGAGCTGTCTCAGGTAATGAGATCTAGGCACCTTTGTATAGTGTTTTGAGATCTTAGATGAAAAATGCTGATGCTGACTCACGGACACAAAGTTGGAGCAATGTCTGGCTATGATAGAAGGAGGACAAGAAGATACTAGATTTGGTTTAATTAAGCCACAAACTTATTCCCAAATGTCAGGCGGTGCCCAGAAGAATAAAAGTGTATAAACACAGGAAGTTTCATAATCATGAACATATACCCAGTGGTAGAGAGGCTGCTACCCTTTACCCATCCTCATCCCCAGCCTTATAGGACTTCGCCCCTTCCTGCCTTATATTTGGAATGAGGTCTAAGGGAGTTTGATACTGTCAAATCACTCTTACTAACCCAGAACATCCCCCACCCATTTTTATGCCTTTAAAAACACTTCATTTAAATCCTTCACAAATCCATTTTATCTGCTCAACATATCCCTTCACTATAGCATACCTGCACTGGACATCTGTACCCTTTAAATAATGAATTGTGACAATCCTAGCCTAATCGTCATTTCATGCCTTCCCCAACTAAGCCTCCAACCCATTGTAGGGAAGGCAAATCTGCCAGTAATGGAAAAAGTTCTCCCCAGACCTCTGAGAAAGGAACAGCTAGGGTAACAACCAGCAAATCATGACAAAACCTGGATTTAACAACTCCCACGAGCAGGAGGTGGGTGGTGCTCTGAACATTCCATGTAAAAGAGGGCTTTTCTTATGCCAGGATGGATTTATAGTCTCCGCTCTCTTCTGGCCACCTTGGGGGTAGGGAGGAAGATGAGTCAGTATTCTCCCACTAGCCTGGTCTGAACCCACTTCAGCAAGTGTCACTCTCATAGAATTCTAGGGCTGGACAGGACCTCAGGAGGTCATCTAGTCCTGCCCCCCTGCCTAAAGCAGGATCAACCGCATCTAAATCATCCCAGCCATGACTATGTGAAGCCGGGACTTAAAAACCTCTCTTGGTAACATATTCCAGTCCTTCACCACCCTTCTGGTGAAATAGTTTTTCCTAATATCCAACCTCCACCTCTTTCCCTCTAACTTCAGACCATTGCTCCTTGTCCTGTCAATTGAGAACAGTCTCTCCCCAGCCTCTTTAGAGCCCCCTTTCAGAAAGTTGAAAACTAATATGAAATTGCCCCTCAGTCTTCTCTTCTGCAAACTAAACAAGCCCAGACCTCTCAGCCTCACCTCATAGGTTATGTGTTCCAGACCCCTAATCATTTTCATTGCCCTCCGCTGAATCCTCTCCAATGCGTCCACATCCTTTCTATACTGGGGAGCCCAGAACTGGGTGCAGTACTCCAAATAAGGCCTCACCAGAGCCTAGTAGAGGGGAATAATAACTTCTCTAGATCTACTGGAAATGCTTCTCCTCATGCACCCCAATATGCTGTTAGCCCTCTTGTATACAAGGTGTTGACTCATACCCAGCCACTGTAACCCCCAGGTCCTTTTCTGCTGCACTGCTACTTAGTCAGTCGGTTCCCAGCCTGTAACAGTGCTTGAGATTCTTCCATCCCAAATGCAGGAGTCTGCACTTGTCCTTGCTGAACCTCATCAAATATCTTTTGGCCCAATCCTCCAATTTGTCTAGGGCACTCTGGACCCTATCCCTACCCTCCAATGTATCTACCTGACCCTCCTTCCTGAGTGTCACCTGCAAATTTGCTGAGGGTGCAATCCATCCCCCTCATCCAGGTCATTAATAAAGATGTTGAACAGTACTGGCCCTAGAACTGATCCTTGGGTCACTCCGCTTTAAACCAACTGCCAACCAGACACTGAGCCATTAACCGCTACCCAGTGGGTCCATCGGTCAAGCCAGTTTCTATCCATCTTACAGTCCATGTATCCAATCCATACTTCCTTAAGTTATGGGCAAGACTATTGTGGGAGACTGTACCAATAGCTTTGATGAAGTCAAGGCATATCACATCCATTGACTTCCCCAGGCCCACAGAGCCAGTTACCTCATCATAGAAGCTAATCAGATTGGTCAGACAGGACTTGCCCTAAGTGAATCTGTGTTGACTACTGTTGATCACTTTCCCTTCTTCCAAGTGCTCCAAAAATGGATTCCTGGAGGATTCCCTCCGTGGTTTTTCTGGGGACTGAGGTGAGGCTGACTGGTCTATTGTCCTCCTTTCGTTTTTTAAAGATGGGCACTACATTTGCCTTTTTCCAATCATCCAGGACCTCTCTTGATCTCCACGAGTTTTCAAAGATAACAGCCAAAGGCTCTGTAATTGTATCTGCCAATTCCCGCAGTACCCTTTGATGCATTAAATCCAGACCCACGGATTTGTATGACTCTAGTTTTCCTAAATAGCACTTAACTCATTCTTTCTCCATCATGGGCTGTCCATCTCCTTCCCAAACTGCATTGCCTAGTGCTGTAGTCAGGGAGCTGACTTTGTCCCTGAAGACTGAGGCAAAAAAGCATTGAGTACTACAGCTTTTCCCACATCATCTGTCACCTGGTTACCTCCCTCATCCAGTAACAGCCCCACACCCTCCCTGACAACCCTCTTATTCTCTAACATGCCTATAGAAACCCTTTTCGTTACCCTTCAGATTCCTTGCTAGCTGCAGTTCCAGTTGTCCTTTCGCCTTCCTGATTACTCCCTGGTATTTTCCACCCATATATTTATACTCCTCCTCACTCATCTGTCCAAGTTTCCACTTCTTATATGCATCCTTTCCGAGTTTAAGCTTGCCAAGGATTTCCCTTGTAAGCCAGGCTGGTTGCCTACCATATCTGCTTTTCTTACTGCGCATTGGGATGGTTTGTTCCTGTGCTTTTCATAAGATCTCTTTAAAATATTGCCAGTGCTCCTGAACTCCTTTCCCCTTCACATTAGCTTCCCAGGGGATCCTGCCCATCAGTTCTTTCAGGAAATCAAAGTCTGCTCTTCTGAAATCAAAGGTCTGAGTTACAGTGCTTGCCTTTCCCCCTTTTGTCAGAATCCTGAAATCTACCATCTCTTGAGCACTTCAGCCCAGGTTTCCACCCACTTCTATTTCTCCTACTATTTCTTCCCTGTTTCTGAGCAGCAGGCCAAGGTGCACATGGTCCCAGTTGGTTCCTTCAGCACTTGTACCAGGACGTTATCCCTAACATTCTCCAAAAACTTCCTGGATTGTCTGAGTGCTGGCATATTGGTCTGCCAACAAATGTCTGGGTGACTAAAGTCTCCCATGAGAACCAGCACCTGCAATCTGGAAGCTTCTCTTGGTTGTTTGAAATATCAGAGGGGTAGCCATGATAGTCTGTATCTTCGAGAACAAGAAGTCCTGTAGCACCTTATAGACTAAACAGATATTTTGGAGCATAAGCTTTTGTGGGCAAAGACCATCTGATGAAGTGGGTCTTCACCCCTGAAAGCTTATGTTCCAAAATATCTGTTAATCTATAAGATGCCACAGGACTTTATTGTTCTCTTAGTTGTCTGAAGAAATTCTCATCCACCTCATCTTCCTGATGTGGTGGCCTATAGTAGACACCAAACACTACCTCACCTCTATTGCTTTTGTGGGACAGACCCACTTCCAGATCTATCCCATGAAAGCTCATCACCTAATACATTATTTTGCTAGTTTTTAAAGTGCTACAGGACTCTTTTGTTTTGTACACTATGTTGATTTACTGTGCAAACTAAGCAGCAAATTAACCCTTCAGGAAGAGAAATTCAATACCACCATTCACCTTCTCATGCCAATCTCATTTAATTTATATGTATTTTGGTTAACTCGTTCATTTCATTAGGCCAATGTTAAAGTCAAACAAAGCAAAATATGAACAATCCTGTACCACCACAATTGCAGTTTTGCAAGAACAGCAATTGAAAGGTTGGAGTACTTGTGATCCACTTCTATTTAAGTGGTAGGTTATGGATAAATGCAGGTTGCTCATTAATTTAGAAATTTCACTTTTCTTTCCTAGACTTCTGCCCTCTACCCCTTGCAGACTTCCTCTGGTTTGTTATCTCAGTCTGCTGAGAATAGCTGAGGCTGGAAAGAGAGATCTAGATAGCTTATTTCAACCTTTGTAACTCTAGCTCCAAAGAAAAGCACTAATTTTAATGCAAAGTTATAGAAATAGGTGTCTTAGTTTAAATGGGAAAGATTACAAATATGCTGATCTATGTAATAATATTCCTGGAGACACACGATTGTGGTCTCTCCTCATAATATTCCTGTGTTACTCACATATAATCAATTATAAAACTTTATTTCACCAGGAAAAATATATTTAGAAGTTCTTGTGTACAATAATGACTTGTTTAAGACAGTTCACAAACTGTACTATGTTATTTCTTAAGGGGGGAATGTTATTTCACAGAACAGGGACTTGGCACCATAATCCTTAAATTCTATTACAGACTGTCACTGATTGGCTGTGTGTGGGGGTAAAACCTAGTGCCCCAGTACTGCAAAGTACAGAAGGACATAGTTGTACCTGTTTAATAAAGTGCTTAAGTATGTGCTCAAAGTTAAGCGGGTGCTTAAATATTTTTCTGATTGGAGTACTTCATCACTCCAGGAACAACAAGTCGTCCTGTGGCACCTTACAGACTAACAGATATTTTGGAGCATAAGCTTTTGTGGGCAAAGACCCGCTTCGTCAGATGCATCTCTCCATGATTCATTTTCCCCCATCTATAAAACAGAGCTATAGATGAACCTCTCCAGTCTGGCACCCTTGGGAGAACTTGCCAAATCACGGGACATAAATATTGTCTAACACATTACCAACACTTCCACTGCTTACTGGGCTCTGAGAGGACATTTAGGGATAGATTACAACTAAATAACACAATACTGAGCGCCAGGACTGGTGGCTGCAAACAAACTTTATGGGATGACAGGAAACTTGGCCACACCCATGGTAAGTGGGCATCCAGCTAAAATCATGATGGATTATGGATGTTGCTGGATGAGGGAGAGCTGGACTAGAAAGGGTCAACCTGTAGTAATACTTTATTGGCACACTGGCTAAGTATCACATGGAAAGTCAGTATTTAAGCCTTTATGTTTAGTTATGGTTAATATTTTGAAATCATCTGATAATAGGTTTAATATTGTGGAACAGTCTTCTATTATAATTAGACATACATGCCCAGTTGTGTTAGATCACAAACAAGATAGAAAACAGGGGCAGTAGGAATTTGTGTGTGTTGTTGCAGTCTGTTTATAAATACTATACTCTTCCCTGTGTATCCTGCTATTCTATAGAGAACAATCAGCCTTGTAGCACCTTAAAGACTAACAATTTTATTTATTAGGTAATGAGCTTTCTGGGGTAAGAGGAAGTGGGTCTTATTCACAAAAGCTCATTGCCTAATAAAATTGTTAGTCTTTAAGGAGAGACACAGGACTGCTCGTACCTTTTCTTTTTCATGAAGCTACAGACTAACACGGCTACACCTCAGACTACTGTTTTATGTAATGACTTTGAAAATGATGTGCAGAAAAGGACTGCCCTGATAAAATATAAAAATACAGGACTTTACAGAAGTTGCTTTTAATTATTAGGTTTCAGATGTTAACTTTTCAGTTGCACTTAGATTCCTTCCATGAGTGAAGTTAAAACAGGTACTTCCTCAAGGCCTTGTAATTAGCCTAGAATTGTGAAACACTTCCATCTAGGGGTTAATGTGAGAATTACATGCAACTGAACTTCAGACTACAGCTGACTGAGTTTTCAGTACATTCTCTTGTTTTAGCAGTTTGCTATTTGATTGAGCTACACACAACTATACAGTAATCCGAACATAAATAGTGACACTCCTTTCTCTGACCTCGGGGAAAAAAAAAACAGCTTACCCAACCGAGCTTTCTATAACTGTAGAATAGTAACAGAGTAAGCTGTGCTAGTCTATACACTATCAAAACAAAAAGCAGTCAAGTAGCACTTTAAAGACTAGCAAAATAGCTTATTAGGTGAGCTTTCGTGGGACGGACCCACTTCTTCAGACCATAGCCAGACCAGAACAGACTCAATATTTAAGACGCAGAGAACCAAAAACAGTCAGCAAGGAGGACAAATCAGAAAAAGATAATCAAGGTGAGCAAAATCAGAGAGTGGAGGGGTGGGGTGGAAGATCAAGAATTAGATTGAGCCAAGTATGCAGACGAGCCCCTATAGTGACTCAGAAAGTTCCCATCATGATTTAAGCCATGTGTTAATATTCCGAATTTGAATGTCAGTTCGTCCACTTCTCTTTCTAAAACGGAGTGATAATGTCTCTTCAGTAACACACATACCTTGAGGTCATTGACAGAATGCCCCATTCCATTAAAATGTTGACTAACTGGTTTGTGGATCTGGAGTGTTTTGATGTCTGTTTTGTGCCCGTTGACCCTTTGTCTAAGGGAGTTAGAAGTCTGTCCAATATACAAAGCATATACGTTCAATACATACAATATACGCTTTGTATATTGGACAGACTTCTAACTCCCTTAGACAAAGGGTCAACGGGCACAAAACAGACATCAAAACACTCCAGATCCACAAACCAGTTAGTCAACATTTTAATGGAATGGGGCATTCTGTCAATGACCTCAAGGTATGTGTGTTACTGAAGAGACATTATCACTCCGTTTTAGAAAGAGAAGTGGACGAACTGACATTCAAATTCGGAATATTAACACATGGCTTAAATCATGATGGGAACTTTCTGAGTCACTATAGGGGCTCGTCTGCATACTTGGCTCAATCTAATTCTTGATCTTCCACCCCACCCCTCCACTCTCTGATTTTGCTCACCTTGATTATCTTTTTCTGATTTGTCCTCCTTGCTGACTGTTTTTGGTTCTCTGCGTCTTAAATATTGAGTCTGTTCTGGTCTGGCTATGGTCTGAAGAAGTGGGTCCGTCCCACGAAAGCTCACCTAATAAGCTATTCTGCTAGTCTTTAAAGTGCTACTTGACTGCTTTTTGTTTCTATAACTGTGTGTGGGAAAAGAGCCCAATGCTCCCTAAAATCCACTTTGGATTTCAGCATAGACAATCTCATTACAAGAGAGTCCCTCAAGCAGTATGAAGAAAACAATTACTTGCTGTAAGTATTCTTTGGGATGTGGCGCAGAGATTTATTCTGCTTGGGTGTATAAATACCCAGTGCACTGGAGCCAGATACTTTTGCCTAGTAGTATTTGTAGAGTGGCAGTGTTTGTTCATTGGGGTTGTCACCCTTTCCCCAGCTATATGAGGCAGCACCACCCTAAAAACTCCTCCATCCTCCATCCTTCTCACCACCTGTAGCTGGAGTCAAGCTCTGTGTGTTTGTAGTCTCAATCTCTTTGTTTATTATATAGACAGGATTCTACCCAATTCTTGATCCTTTTTTTAAATGGCCAGAGGGGTTTTTAATTGATCAATTTCACATTTTCAGATGTTTACATCTTATATCTCTCAGTGTTGTAAAGGTGCTTGTCCCAACCCAAAATAGGGTCAATAAAGCTGTTGTAGGGGCTGCAGAATTGCTGCTACTCACTTTTGCCCGACTTCAGAGCTGTTGCCGTAGCAGTTGAGAAGCCTAATCAAGGATTAAATTCCCGTTGTGCTAGGCTGTACCTATGTAGATGAATAAAAGAAAATGTTCCTGTTCAGACAGTTTACAGCATAGGCATTAAGGCATGACAGGTACATAAGGACAGAGAGGGTAGGGATGAGATTAAAAACTTAATAGAGCATAGCGAGGAAAAAATATTTCTTTAATGGAAGCTTCAAACTGTAGAACCCATCCAGAAGAGTGGGAAAATATCTTACACAAGGCCAAACCTGTCCCATGGGCCTGGTATGTAACTCCAATGGACTAGTTGATTTGAAGATACAGGAACATGAATGTCAGAGATGTTTGATAGATATGTTGTTACTGTCTTTCCTTTTGAGAGGTCCAAAGAAGACAGTAAAAAGTATATTTCTTAAGCTTACAGGAAGCAAAAGAAATTTTTCTTTATGGTACACACACCAGTTCAACTAAAGGTGGGTTATTAAACTGAATTCATGAAACTTGGACGCTCCAATTCAGTTTAAATTTGGCTTAAGTTAACTTAGTTTGTCAAATTTAGGACTAGTTTATACAAATTTAATACCAGTATAATTGCATCTGATAGGAGCTGTTTAGTTAACAATATAGTTACCTGAGTATAACCCCTGCTATGGGCACAATTATAACAGTGCTTTATACTGATAGAGCTTGTTCCTCTTCTTGTCCAGGGACAGCCATACCAGCATAAAAGTAGCTTTATACTACTATAACAGTGTCCACAGTGGAGGGTTGTACCACTTCAATACGGGTATAGTTGGAAGTAGCATAATTTTCTTGTGTGAACAAACCCTTAGGATTGTAAATACCTTAATCATTTTTAAATGGGTCTTAAAAATCTAATTCACTTAGGTCCTTTCTAGAACAGTATTCATACATTATATATTACATGCAGATGGCCAAACTCCAATACATCAACCACATATGGCTCTTCTACTATTAAAGAGCAACCCCTGGAATATCCCCCTAACATCCTCTCCCCATCTTCTATCAGGCTGTGTGGGTCAGCTTAGGATCTCTGCCTTGCAGGTGGATAGTGGGGTAGGGACTTATACCCACTGGGGAGGAGGGTCTCAAGGCTTCTGCCCAGCAGGGCACACCTTACAGGGCTTTGGGCCTTAGCAGGAGTGGAGCTGAAGCCCCAAGCTCCATCTCTCAAACTTCTAAAGATTGTTGGGTACAGCTTGGTGGATACATAAATTGGGCCACCCCAATATATTAGAATTCAACTAAATTTAGTCATACTGATTTCCTATCACTTACCATACATACCTCATATAAGCCATGTAGAGATCCATTAAATAAAGTTTGTGACATGCTTGAGATATTTGGAAGGGACAATCTACACTTCAATATCATTAAAAATCCTTTTCATATTAAAGGTAAATGCCACAAAATTCATAATGCCTTCCAAAAGCAACATTTATTTTTCTAAAGTTCCCCATTTCACCTCTTCCCCTCTACCTGAGGTTCACTTGGGATTATCTAGTCACTATAAGTAATTCAGAATACATGCATCACATTCAAAGATATGTGATATTTCAGCCTTTACCTTGTCACAGGAATAGATGCACTTCTGTGCTACTCTCTGCCCAATAAATGCCAGCTTCACAAGAGAATGGACACCTTTCTGGCTTTATCCTCTTTTCCTTGCAATGGTCAAATCAGTGTGAGTGTTGACTGACTGGGTTTTATACCATTCCCCATTCTAACCTTCAATGTTCTCATTAGAATGTGTGTAACAGAGCACAGAATAACAGTTTCTAAAAGTAGCTGACAAGTAACAACAAAAAAACAAATTGATTCTTGGAGAAATACTAAAAAGATCAGAAACAAAAAGACTATACATAGTATGTTCCTTTTGTATCAATCTACTGTTTTTGTTTTTTTTCAAAACCCACATGCAAGCAACCACCCCTAGCATCATCAAATTACAGTTCTAACAGGAAACTGGTGGTGCAATGCATTACTGATTTAAAAAGACAAAGAAAGAAAGAAAAGACCATTTCTATCACTTTTAAAGTGTGTCTGTTTACAGTATTATGAAGTGAAAAAAAAGTCCAGTCCAAAATGTTGTGTATTGTATTTGGTGAGAAGGAGCAGCTGTAATCTCCACTTTGACCTGTGGGTGCCATTGCTGAGCCAAAAGAAAAATAATGCTGCAACTTACTGATTCACCTCATCTTCAAAATTCTTAGGCGTTAGTGAGTACTTTAATGGTTTGCCCTAATTTCAAAACACTGCTGAGTGTTCCAAAATAGGGGTGTGCAAAGAGGGGTGGGGGACAGAAAATTTCCTAAGGGTGGGTGCAGCATGATCCCAGGGTCTCAGGCTCATTCATCTCACTAAAAATGTTGAAATAGGTTACTGTTTTTAATGTATGTGCAAGCCCCACCCAACATAAATAGTTCAAAGGGATGGGGAGAGGCACTGCTAACTGCAGGGATGAAAAGTGGGGCTGGACAAAAAAATGTGAGCTCACTCTTGTTGCATACAATGTGCGATTATAATGTGTTTTTATGAATTTGTTTGCATGTTGTACTTTTTCAGAGAAAAAACAAAGGCACTTTAAACCAATCTGACGTTCAAGCTCAGATTTCAATTCCAGCTAAAGTGAACCTTCATCTGAGAAATCACAACACTCCAGACTTAGAAATATGGACCACATATCACAATAGTTTAACAGGCTTTTCAAGCTCTGTGGGCCAAAATCATGATTTGTTTAACTCCCCTAATTTCTTTGCAGTTACACAAGAAATGCATTTCTCCCTGGATATATTTTTGCTGTAGCACAGCATGTTACTGCCAGCTAAGATGTCAGGATCTGTATTTTTAAAAATGTTATGTTGCAGTTAAAGGGAAAGTAAGACTACTGTTAGTAGAATTACAAAAAGAGCAGAATTACATTCCCAAACTGAGAAATTCCAATCTAAACAATTCTGCAAAATTAATACTCCACTTCTCTTACCTGTGCTAAATTCAAACAACAAACCAAATGCCTTTTTCTTTATATTAGCGGTTCTTTCACCAGCATCCAAGGAACGTAACAGTGTCTTCACTGACTGTGGAGCATGAAGTAGGAAGGCTCTCTATGTGTCAGTATGTGGCAGCATCAACTTTGTTTGGAAATACAAAAACAAACTGCAGGACCAGGAATGAATATTTTTTGTACAATCAACTCCTGTCCTTGTCCTTCCGCAAGGGAATGAAACTACCAATGCCTTTGTTAATTCATGGGCATATGAGGTACTAAACTACCCCATTATATCAGGTGCAGTGTCATGTGGGTGAATCTAAGCCACCTGTGATCATAAAGGGTGTGGGGAAGGAGAATGTTAAGACAATAAGGATGCTGATGTAAGCAACTACATCAATAGACTGCAAACAATATTACTGGCTGCTAATACAGCTGTTAACACTGTTTCATATACCCTCTGTCCCAGCCCACCCACCTGTATCACAAAATGTAGAGAAACAGAAAATTGGTAAATTCTAGGCCCATGCCAGCCAGGGATCTCACAAGCCAGCACATCACGAAAAGAAGAATGACTATGCCTATGTTGTTTAACATGTAGATCTCACAATGACCTAGCACACAACATTACCTTTTGCATCACAGAAGCCATGGAGAAAATATCAGTCTCTATTTCATTCCTGTGATACATCAGGCAAGTGATACATATCCACTATGTCAACCTCTCACTTGATCTGCACCTTACCCCTCCCCCAGATTTATTGCTGTTTAATAAGGTGCCATTCATCATATCAGACCATCCTATAATCTACCTACCAAGATCCAAACTCTTCAACAGCCCTAGATTAACCATAAGCCCCTCTCCCTAATGATCTATTACACCAACACTTTACTGGAGTAACAGCTAACGTCTTGATGTATAAATGCAGTGAGTCCTGAAAACACTGGTTTACCTTGATGGTATACAGTATAGTTGCAATATATGCTCTATGGCTATGCCTCGATTAGAGCAATCTGTCAACAGAATCATGGACCTCCTGCAATGGCTGAGGGCCATGGCTGCCCCCACACCTAGCCCTGCTCCCAAGGCCCTGCCTGCTCACCCAGACCCTACCTCAGCAGCACTGCCTCCATACCACCCTCTGCTCCCAGCCCCCAACAGGAGCCCTGAACCCATGGTAGGAGAAGATCCCAGGGCAGACACTGCTTGGGGTCCCTCTCCCCCTCAGGTTCATAGCCCCTCCTTGGGCTGATGGCCCCCTGCCCCAAGCCCCACATCCAATGTCTGATGGCCCTCCGCCCTGTCCCAAGCTCCCCATCCATTTTCTGATGCCGCCCCATCCCAAGTCCCACCCAATGTAAATAGTTCAAAGATGTTTGCACTTTGCTTTCTTGTAAATAGTTATTACATGGTTTTATTCACATGCATTTTTCCTTTTTCCAGTAAAACAGTTATTTCAGCACAACACCTGTGTCCCTCTTTTTTGGGCAGGGGTTGGGAAGGATAAGGGAGTGAAGGGTGGGGTTGTGGTGGGGATGGAGTAGAGCTGTGGGCCCGAAGCCCCCACCTGGGGGGGGCCTTAGGGAAGGTTATTGGGGACTGTGGGAAAAAGCTCTCCCTCAGGGCCTCTTGGATCTGCACCCCTTCTTGATGGGCCTGACAGATCAGAGCTGTGCCTGGCTGCTCACACCCAAGGCCAAAGTCTGCCTCCCACCCTGGGAGGAAGACCTCCCCTTTCCCTCCACTATGTTGCACAGGGCACAACATGCAGCCACAACTTGAGGGATGTGGTACTTCCACGCCTCCAGGCAGGTGAGCAGGCACCGGAAGCATCCCTTGAGGCTGCCAAAGGCGCACTCCACTTGCATGTGGGCCTGATTAAGGTGGGCATTAAAATGTTCCTGGCTTGGGTCCAATTGGCCAGAGTAAGACCTCATGAGTCACGACATGAGGGGGTAGGCTGCATCCTCCATGATGCACAGTGGCACTCATGCTCCTGACTGCCAGCTCCCAGCAAGAGAGAAAATGTGCCAGCTTCCATCCTCCGGTACAGGCCAGAGCTACAAAACACCCAATGTCACATGCCTGACCTGACCACCCAACATAAATGTCTATGAAGTTTCCAGTGTCTACCAGGGCCTTCAGCATCATGGAGAATTACCCCTTTCTGTTGATGTACTTGGCTGTGCTGTGGTTACACAGGGCAGCAAATCCAGCCGCGACTGCAGCCACTTCTGCCAGACATCCTTCCCCAGCAGGATGGCACTGATGGCTGTCACAACCTGCAAAGGGAGGAGACCAAACACACATCAGGAAGAGAGTACCTGAGCCCTAAGGGGCAGGGGATCCCCTGCCCTCTCCTGTCTCCTTCCCCACCTCTGTGGGACTGCTCCCCAGCAGCAGAACTATGCAAATGTGGGATGACGCAGTCCCTCAAGGATGAGGCTCCCAGGCAACCCCAGACCTCATACACCCACCACCACTTACCAGGGGTCTACCTTTGGCAGGATACAACCCGCCCCCCCCCGCCCCCGTGCAGGGACTGTAGCCTGAGTGTGCCTTACCTTCATGAGAAGGGCCCCCATGGCGGACTTCCCCCCACCAAACTGGTTTCCCACAGACTAATAGCTGTCAGAGGTAGTGAGCTTCCAGAGGGAGACTGCGACTCGCTTCTCCACAGGGATGGGGGGCTGCAGCCGGGTGTTCTCTCTTTGGAACACAGGGGTGAGCCAGGAATAGAGTTCCAGGAAGGTGTCCTTCTATGTGGGGAAGGTCTGGAGCCACTGCCTCATGACCAGCAAGTACCACTAGGTGGAACCAGTGTGGTGCCTCCAGCTCCAGCTGTGCGCCTGGCAGGGCATGGGCAAAGAGTGGCCACAGGCAGGACTGTATGGCAGCAACAGCAAGTTCCTTAAAGGTGATGTCCGGCTCCCCCTGTCAGAGGCAGAGGATGGAGGCTGTGAGGAGTCGTAGCAGGTGCGGAAGCACCTCTGGGTGGGGCAGTGCAAGCCCAGAGGCTGCTCTGGGCACCATGGTTAACTGGAAATAGCTTTGTCTCTCAGAAAACAAAGCCCTGCTCTAGCAGCTGTGCTGTTCCTCATGGAGGTAGGCACACCATGGCATGGGTAGGGAATAAGTTTTGGGAGAGGGGTAGCCCTTTAAAGGTGCATCCTGCTAGGGCTCCCAAAAGGGATTGCCGGCCATGCAACCTGTCTGATGGTGTACCAGGTGACCATTCTGTTGAGTGCGCATCTGGGCAGTCTGGCCGCTCTCTGTTGACAGAGCGGATCAACAGATCATCCACTTTGCTTTCTAGCTGTGATCTGCTGGTGGTGGTGGTGCTAAAGCAGGACATGAGTTGGTTCCAGACCCACGACCGCCACTCCCAGTTGTCCTGCACCTGCTGCTCCAGGAGCTCTGTCACCTTCCAGAGGGCTGCACTGTGGCTTGCACCCAGAGACCATACCTCTAGCTGTGCGCCTACCCTGGAGTTCAGTTGGGTCTGGTTCACCCTGGTGGTGGTATGGGGCTGGCTCACTCTGGTGCTGGGGTGGGGCTTGCTTGCACTGGCTTGTCCATCAGACAACACAGGTCCAGCTGTAAGGGAGATACTGAGTCATTCACACAACACAGACCCTAAGGCCCTGTCCTCCACCGTGAGCAGCAACCAACATGCCCTGGGACCAGGGATAGAAATGTCTCAGGAGCAAAGCCATGTATGGCCTGCACAATGGACTGGCCTCACAGGGACTCCGTAGTGTCTCTGGGACCGTGCTGAACACTGCTCTCTGCCCCGCAAGGAATGGTCTAGCAGCCAGGAGGGGTGTCCAGCCACAGAGATCTCCTCTCATGGATGGTAAATGAGCCGGAAGCACCCTGACCCTCCCCAGGAGTCTCTCACACACCTGCAGCTCGCACCACTGACTCTGAGAGCAGGTGCTGTCTCTTGCCTAAGGGCATTCCCCAGGGACCCACACTTTTCAGTATGTCTGGCTGTCACCCATGGCAGGTGCTGGCAAACCCTCCCACCTAAGACTCGGGCTCATCTGGCTTCCTGTGAGACTGGCAGCAGGCTGGTTCCCATTCCCAGGGACAGCCTGCTGGGTCTGTGTGCACACACTACCTTGCATGTGATTTCACATCCTGGGACCACAGAGCTGTGTCTTGTCTGAGTTGGCCAGGCAATGCTCACAGCACGCCCCCTTTGCACTTGTCTCTCACACTCGGGGTGTGTGACATGCAGGCTACTTAGTGCATGGACCCTCACACAGCTCTGGGGATGCCGTGGAGGGAGCCTCCTGGTGGGGACCAACTCCAGGACAACCATGAGTGTGCTGCTGCTGGCCTCCAACTCCATCTCCATCTCTGGTGGGGGATGGGTCTCCAAGTGCTGCTCTTCCTCCTCCATCCAGGGCTCTGGTTGTGGGGTGGGGGAGGGGAAGCCCCAGTGCTACACTGACAGGGCTCAGTGGAGGTGATGTGTCATAGCCCACGAGGATGTGGTACAGCTCCCTGTAGTAGAGGCAGGTGGTTGGTCCTGCCCCGAAGCAGCAGCTGGCATCACAGGCCTGCACGTAGTCCTGCCAGAGTGCCTTAACTTTCTATCAGCACACTTATTCATAGGTGTGGCTATGGGTGGATTTAGCCAGACTTCATCTGCCAACTCCATTATAGTTCTGGCAAGTGGTAAAGCCACTCTAGCAGAAATAGATGATTGTAGAATTTTTTTTTTTTTTTTTTTACAAGTCTGTATTGCTTCACTGGGATTTCTAGTAGCGTGATCTCTTGGCTACTCGCTACCCACTCAAAGAGCCTGGAATTGTCTTAGGTTATCAGAAGGATGTTCCATGAAATAGATGGCTTCAGAATGGGAGCTTGAAGATTTAACCATGGATGAATCTGAAGGCAGCTGCAACTCAAAATCATGACATGAGTATCATGTACATCTGTCTCCTTGTTGTAGTGAGTGGAGACATACAATAGGAAACGGCTGGTGCTGTGCCAGTATAGAAGATATTCTAGAACCATTGTGGACAGGATTGTAGCAATGGCAGAGCAACCAGTGAGGCCTGGATATGAAATCACAGAATCATAGGGCTGGAAGGGACCTCAGGAGGTCATCTAGTCCAGCCCCCTGCTTCAAGCAGGATCAACCCCGACTAAGTCATCCCAGCCAGGACCTTGTCCAGCCGGGACTTAAAGACCTCAAAGGATGGAGAATCCACCACCTCTCTAGGCAACGCATTCCAATGCTTCACCACCCGCCTGGTGAAGGAGTTTTTCCTAATATCTAACCTACACCTTTCCCTCTTCAATTTCCGACCATTACTCCTTGTTCTGCCATCTGACACCACTGAAAACAATTTCTCACCCTCCTCTTTAGAACCCCCCTTCAGGAAGTTGAAGGCTGCTATTAAATCACCTCTAAGTCTTCTCTTCTGTAAACTAAACAAGCCCAAATCCCTCAGCCTATCCTCCTAGGTCTTGTGCTCCAGACCCTTAATCATTTTTGTTGTCCTTCGCTGAACCTGCTCTAGCAAATCCACATCCTTTTTATACTGGGGGTCCCAAAACTGGACACAATATTCCCAGATGTGGCCTCACCAGTGCCGAATAAAGAGGAATAACTACTTCTCTAGATCTGCTCGAAATGCTCCTCCTAATGCACCCCAGTATGCTGTTAGCTTTCTTGGCTACAAGGGCACACTGTTTACTCATATCCAGACTTTCATCCACCATAACCCCTAGGTCCCTTTCCATCGTACTTCTGCTGAGCCAGTCGGTCCCCAGCCTGTAACAATGTTTGGGATTCTTCCGCCCCAGGTGCAGGACTTTACACTTCTCCTTATTGAACCACATCAGATTTCTTTTGGCCCAGTCCTCCAATTTATCCAGGTCCCTCCGGATTCTCTCTCTACCCTCCAACGTATCTACCTCCCCCCCTAGTTTTGTGTCATCTGCAAACTTGCTGAGGGTGCAACCCAGTCCCTCATCCAGGTCATTAATAAAGATGTTGAATAACACCGGCCCCAGAACCGAGCCTTGCGGCACTCCGCTGGAAACAGACCGCCATCTAGATATTGAGCCATTGACCACTACCCGTTGGGCCCGACCCTCAAGCCAGCTTTCTATCCATCTTATAGTCCAAGGATCCAATCCATATTTCCTTAACTTATGGACAAGAATATTGTGGGAGACCGTATCAAAAGCCTTGCTGAAGTCAAGGTATATCACATCCACAGGACTCATGAGCGGGTTCTCTATAGCGATAATCCAGGTAGTAATGAAAAACGTGGGTTGCACCTGGTGAGGAGAGAATGCTCCTGTGTTCATAGTATCTGTTATTTCTAGTATGTATAGGAAAACAAGATGGATAGGTATTTGTGTAATGAGGGTGAGGAAACTGGTGAAACCTCAATGCCCTATAGAGAAAATGACATTCGTCCCCTTCATGTTGATAGTGCAGTATAGGAAATAATGAATGATAAATAGGTGACAGTGACCTAATGGTGGAGATGAAGCTGTGGTCCCATAAAACCAGTCTATTTGGCTTTTTGCTCTGACTTTCTGCAGTGCCACAGGGTGTCCTGCTGAGGTATGTGGTTGCTGTAATTTACCTTCCGGTGCCAAAACACAGCACCATGTGCTGCTCCAGCACTGGAAATAGCACTTGTGGGGCTGGCACCACTTGAGCATTCAGCACCTCAGCTACTCTTGCCAGAGCCAAAGACAGTACACCCATCTGCAGCACTTTCAGTGCCACTCAGGTAGAAGCTGGTGCCACTTTGTGCATAAAAGTCATGCTCTGCATAGAGTCCAAGACTGCTTTAGGCTTTTGAATGCCTGACATGCCTGCTCACCTTGGTAGAAGGGAGAGTGATAGGGAAGACTTGGCTTCTGCCTTTGTTCTCACAGAAATGAAGTCCCTGTCAGAGGGGATTTTCTCCACAATATCTTGGATCTTCTGTGGTGGCTCAAGAGCCTTGTCAAAGAGAAGTATTTTTAAATATAGCCCCGTCTTCCCTAGCTCCAGCTGTAATGCTCTTACATTGAAAGCACGTCTGCACAACATGTGCCTCTCTGAGGCGGCATGTACAGTCAGAATAGCCATCTAAGGCAGCCATGGGTTCATGGCATTTTAAATGTTTTGTGAACCGCAGTGAGGCAGGCATAATGAAACGGAGGATTCGCTGTTCACTTTCTTCCTGTTTTTATGTCTGCTTCTCTGGGGTTTTGAATAATAGACTCAATGAAATATGCACAGTATAGATGACACTAATGACTAAGGAAATAAACCGTGGCTTTTTTTTTTTAAGTTTCTAAACTAAAATTCATGAAGAAAACACCAACTCTAAACCTAAATCTTTCTATTCAACAAGACTGAGGAGAAGGAGGAGTGGTGCTGTCGCCTAGGGTGGTGATGACGGAGCTCAGGAGACAGCGGGACAGTGCACGTGATCCCTAGCGGTGTGAATGGTGCATGCTGGAATTGCGCATGCATAGTCCCACTGAGTGCTGCTGAGAAAAATCTCTGTGCTGTGGTGCTGGGCGAGTCCAACACCTGCCGTGGAGCACCCATGGGGACAGCACTCAAAGAAAAATAATTCTAGTACTCCAGTGAGCCTGATTTTCAGAGATGCCAAGCACTTGTACCTTACCTTGACTTTAGTGGGAGTTGTGAGTGCTCATAATTCCATGTCTCAGCTACAGAATTTGAGACAATACAGACTCCTTTCTTTGGGAAAAGATTCTTATTATTGAGACAAACAAAAATGTTTAATTAGCTTCCCAGATAACATGCCCAGGAAAGCTTTGCAATGTGAGTTTGAGATGATCATAAAGCACCCAGTGTTGGCTCAAAAAGTTAAAAATTTGTGTATTGTTACATTGAAATGAAATCCAATTTCAGACTTACTTTTAATATTTTGAGCTCCTAGTGGAGCATAAGACCTCCACAGTCATTCTCCATCTCCTGCGATCCTTAGCGATAATCTTGATTTGATAGAAAGGTTACTCACTGTAGTAACGGTGGTTCTTGGAGATGTGTCCCCGTGGGTGCTCCACATGAGGTGTTGGGCTCGCCCGGCGCCGCAGATCGGATCTTCCAAGCAGTTTCTTGCGGACCGCACATGCAACGGTGCGCACCGCTCCCTTGCGCGCTCCTGGCCATGTGCACGATCCGCTTCGCGCCAGTTCCTTGACCAACCGCCTCGGATGCTCCTGCAAAACACTAAACAGATATCCGAAGCAGGGAGGATGGGCGGGTAGTGGAGCACCCACGGGGACACATCTCGAAGAACCACCGTTGCTACGGTGAGTAACCTTTCCTTCTTCTTCGAGTGTCCCTGTGGGTGCTCCACATTAGGTGACTACCCAGCAGTAACCCAAGATAGGAGATGGGTAATCAGATCATGTACAGCTTGTCCCCGAGAGGACCGCTGTCGAGAGCTGGGTATCCTCTTGGAATACCCTGTGAAGGGCGTAGTGCTTGGCGAAGGTGTCATAGGATGACCAGGTTGCCGCTCTGCAAATGTCCTTTAGCGCAACGCCCTTGAAAAAGGCTGTTGATGCCGCCACCGCCCTAGTGGAGTGAGCCCTGGGCGGGGCCAATAAAGGAGTCTTCTTGAGTTCGTAGCACATTTTTATGCAGGATACGATGTGCTTCGAGATTCTCTGCGAAGAGAGACGTTCTCCTTTCGATTTGGGAGCGAGAAAGACCAGGAGTCTATCCGTTTTCCGGATGGGCTTGGTCCTGTCTACATAGAAGGCCAGAGCCCTCCTCACGTCTAGGAGGTGGAGGCGTGCCTCTTTGTTAGAGTTATGAGGCTTTGGATAAAACAAGGGTAAAACAATAGGTTCGTTAATTTGAAATTCTGAAGAAACCTTAGGAACAAAGGCTGGATGCAGCTGTAGAGTCACCGCCTTCTTGGAAAAAACAGTGCAGGGTAGCGTTGCCATGACTGCCGCAAGCTCGCGCACCCTGCAAGCTGACGTGGATTGCGAGAAGGAAGGTCATCTTTATCGTAAGGAGGAGGAGAGAAACCGTGGCTAAAGGCTTGAACAGTGGTCCTGTTAGCGCATTAAGCACCAGGTCCAAGTTCCATGAAGGTGGAAGCGGTTTCCGAAGGGGGTATAGGTTTACCAACCCTTTGAGGAACCTGGTAACCATGGGATGGGCGAACACCGTGTGCCCTTCCTCTTTGGTGTCTGGACGCCGAAATGGCGGCAAGGTGGACCTTTAACGAGGATAGTGAGAGTCCTCCTCTCTTGAGGTCCAGTAAATACTCTAATATTACAGGTATAGGCACCGAAAGGGGGGCTAGCTGTTTGGCAGAACACCATGCTGTGAAGCGAGTCCATTTCTGCTTGTAGGTCTTCCTGGTGGAAATCCTCCTGCTACTTTCTAGGACTTGTTGCACTTCCTCCGTACATGTGATCTCTAGGGAGCTGAGCCATGGATTAACCACGCTTGTAGTCGCAGGCCTTGAGGGTGCGGATGCACTATGGACCCCTGGGCTTGTGTGAGCAGATCCGGCGCCACGAGAAGGGGCATCGGTGGACGGTCCGATATGCGCAGGAGTAGGGGGAACCATTGCTGTCGATCCCACGTTGGGACTATCAGGATCATTCGGGCTCCTTCCCTCCTGGCTTTCTACAAGACTTTGTGGATCAGCACTGTGGGAGGAAAGGCGTAAAGCAGGGGCCCCTCCAGGAGATCGTGAATGCGTCCCCCAGGGACCCCCGTCCCAGTCCTGCTCTAGAGCAGAATCGTGGGCACTTCTTGTTGTGTTGAGTGGCAAACAGGTCTATCTGGGGAAAACCCCATGCGTGAAAAATCGGTCGTAGCAGATCGGGACGGATCTGCCACTCGCGCGTGAGTGCAAAACGCCTGCTCAGCTGGTCTGCCTTCACATTGTGAGCGCCTGGTAAGTACGAGGCTTTCAAGGTTATATTGTTGGCAATGCACCAGTTCCACAATCGGACTGCTTCCGCACATAAGGCACGAGACCGAGCTCCTCCTTGCCGATTTATATAAAACATGGTGGAGGTATTGTCTGTACTGATCTCGACTACTTTGCCTTGTATATGGTCTCGAAAGTGTCTGCAGGCGTTGAACACTGCTCTGAGCTCCAGTATATTTATGTGCAGTGACTGTTCCGTGGAGGACCACAGTCCTTGCGTCACCTCTTCGCCCAGGTGTGCTCCCCACCCTATGTGGGAGGCATCTGTAGTAAGAAAAAACAATATTTGTGGTTGGTGGAAGGGTACCCCTCTTAGCATGTTCTTGGGGTTTACCCACCATTGCAGGGATTTGCACACCTCTGTTGTGGGCGACACCACCCTGTGAATGGTGTGTGCTGTCAGTTTGTATACGCTCGCCAGCCAGTGCTGCATGCTGCGCATGTGTAACCTGGCGTTCTGTACTACGAACATTGCTGCTACCATGTGGCCCAGCAGCTGTAAGCACGTCAGAACCGGCACCGTAGGGCTGAAGGTGATGACTTGCACGAGGGAGCCGATGGCCCGAAAGCGTGTCTCTGGTAGATGCGCTCTCGCTGTAATAGAATTTATGCATGCCCCTATGAACTCTATGTCCTGTGTGGTGTCTCTCTCTGATTTTGCCAGATTGATAACCAGGCCGAGCGAAGAGAACGTGCCTACTGTGACACGTATCATGCGTAGTACCTCTTCCTTCGAGGCCCCTTTGAGTAGGCAGTCGTCCAGATACGGGAATATAAATACCCCCTGTCTGTGCAGGTAGGCTGACACCACTGCCAAGGTCTTGGTGAAGACTCTGGGGGCCGAGGAGAGGCCAAATGGTAGGACCTTGTATTGAAAATGTTCTTTACCTACCATGAACCGGAGGAATCGTCAGTGAGCCGGATGGATAGTTATGTGAAAATACGCGTCTTGTAAGTCGAGGGCTGCGAACCAACCTCCATCGTCCAGTGCCGTAAGGATGGAGGCAATTGTGATCATCCAAAAGCGCTGCTTGCACAGGTACCGGTTGAGGCCTCGAAGATCTAAGATGGGCCTCCAGCCTCCTGTCTTTTTCTCTGTGAGGAAGTACCTCGAGTAGAACCCTTTCCCTTGCAGTTGCTCTGGCACTCTTTCCACTGCCCCTATGAGCATGAGATGGTCTACCGCCTGCTTGAGCCTTGCTACGTGGGAGGCCTCCTGGAGGTGGGGCCTGGGTGGAGGTCATGGCAGTGGGAGCGACTGGAAGGGGATGGCGTACCCCATGGCTATGATCTCCAGCACCCATTTGTCTGTGGTGATCCTTTGCCACTGGTCGTAGAATGGTCGGAGGCGATGGTGGAATAACCGCTTCGGATGACCTTGTGCGATGGTAGTGATGGTGCACCCCTGGATCTGTGTGTCAAACTTGTGGCCTTTGGCCCTGCCCCGAGGACGCACGGCTCTGTTGAGAACGTCGCCTGGGAGTTCTGTACTGCTGGTGCTGTTGATGTCGCCCTTGCTCGTAACCCCTGTGGTACTAGGGACGCTGTGGCTGGTACTGGTACCGTCTTTGTTGAGGGTAGTACTTTTTCTTTCTGTATGGAGGGGTGTAAATCCCCAGGGTCCTAAGTGTGGCTCTTGAATCTTTACTGGAATGAAGGACCGAGTCAGTGGATTCAGCAAACAGCTTCTGCGTATCGAAGGGAAGATCGACGATCTTTGCCTGCAGATCCCTCAGTATACCCGAAGTCTGGAGCCAGGACTCCCTTCGCATCACCACTCCTGTAGCTGTGGAGCGTGCTGCTGTGTCCGCAACATCCAGGGAGATCTGAACTCCCGTCCTCGAGGCCGCGTAGCCTTCTTGCACGACAGCTTGAGCACCGGTTTCTTGTCCTCTAGAAGCGAGTCCATGAGGGAGGTTAACCTAGTGTAGTTGTCAAAATTGTGGTTCGCTAGATGCGCTGCATAATTTGCCATTCGCAACAGTAGTGTGGAGGAGGAATAGACCTTTCTGCCGAACAGCTCTAGCTTCTTGGCATCTTTGGCTGTGTCTACACGTGCCCCAAACTTCGAAATGGCCATGCAAATGGCCATTTCGAAGTTTACTAATGAAGCGCTGAAATGCATATTCAGCGCTTCATTAGCATGCGGGCGGCAGCAGCGCTTCGAAATTGACGAGCCTTGCCGTCGCGCGGCGCGTCCAGACGGGGCTCCTTTTCGAAAGGACGCCACCTTCTTCGAAATCCCCTTATTCCCATGAGCTCATGGGAATAAGGGGACTTCGAAGTAGGCGGGGCCCTTTCGAAGGAGCCCCGTCTGGACGCGCCGCGTGACAGCAAGGCTCGTCAATTTCGAAGCGCCGCTGCCGCCCGCATGCTAATGAAGCGCTGAATATGCATTTCAGCGCTTCATTAGTAAACTTCGAAATGGCCATTTGCATGGCCATTTCGAAGTTTCGGGCACGTGTAGACACAGCCTTTGTCTGTTCCCCGTCTTGAATTGAGATGTCTTTGATCTTTGTTGCGACGACTCTACCACCAAGGAATTTGGTTGTGGGTGGCTGAACAGGAACTCCATGCCCTTCACCGGCACGAAGTATTTCTTGTCCGCTCTCTTGTGGACAGGCGGAATAGTAGCAGGGGTCTGCCATATCGTAGTGGCGGACTCCAAGATTGCTTCGTCAAGCAGTATTGCTATTTTGGAGGAGGCCGGAGGTCTCAGATTTTTGAAGAGCTTACGGTGTTTCTCTTGCACCTCTGCTGTCTGGATGCCTTGCGTGAAGACCACCCTTTTAAACAGCTCTTGCAACTGTTTGAGATCGCCCGGAGGATGGACGTCCCCTGGGGCCGTAGCCTTGTCCGGGGAGGAGAGCGAGGAACCACTAGGATATGCCTCTCTGGACCTTTCCGGTTCCTGTTGGTGATGGTACATCCGCTCGCTGGAAGCCTGCGAGGGAAAATCTCGGGGTTCCATAACCAGTCCCCCCTGAGATACTTGAGTCTCTGTCCCCGTTCGCGATTGCCCTTGGGGATATGGGACCGTCTGTGGGGATCTTTCCCTGGTAGAATGCCGGTGGTGTCTATGCCCCGCGTGATAGGGACAACCATGGCAGCATGGGCACTGTTCTTGGGAAGGTGACCTGGACCACTCCCTTGGTGCGTACCCCCTGCATCTGGGGCAGCGAGATCGTCAAGAGACATGGGACACTGGAGAAAGCGATTTGTGATTGTACTCCAGCGGCTCAAACCCCAAGAAGGGTGAAGGTGGTCCCAGCCAGGGCGAGGCTGCTTGTAAAAATGGAGACGGTGGCTCCGGGTAGGCTAGGGGGGACCCCTGCCTTCTAGCTGGAGTCCGCAGCATGAGCGGAGGGCTGAGAGAAAGCAACTCTGCAGTCCTGTCTGGAGAGGAGCTGCGGTGCCTTGTTTTCTGTGCAGCCTTCCCCCTCCCTTGAGGGGGTGGCTCCGCCCCCTGACGTGCAGGGGATCTCGGCCCCATCCACGCCGCGCTCAGCATGCTCTTGGGCGGTGCCGCGCAGGCGGTGTCCTCCGGTGTCTCCAGGCTGCGTGGCTGCATGCTCTGCACCGCCGGTTCCCTGGGGGTCGGTGCCACTGCCTGCGATGCCACCGGTACCGGCGCTTGTTTAGCTGCCGCCCTGCCTGCAGTGCAGGGCGGCTGTTTGATCATCGGAGGCTGAGCCGCCTCCACGTGGCTCTCTGTGCCGCCGCCGATCAGCTGTTGATGCGGCTGGGGGCTGTGCGCTCCTCCCGTCCCACTCGCTGTTGCTACCGGCAGGGATCGGGTTGGGGAGACTTTACTCCGTTTTTGCGCTGATGGGGTGAGGGAGGCGGCTTTCCTTTTATGGGCCCCGGAGGGTCCCTCCTGCTGCGGCAGCTCCGGCATGTCTGGCTGCAGGGCCTTGTCGAAGAGCAGCATTTTAAGCCGCATCTCCCTGTCCTTCCTTGCTCTGGCTGTTACTTTTGCACAGAAGGAGCATTTCTGCGTGACATGGGACTCCCCAAGGCACCTTATACAGTGACTGTGCCCATCAGACGCTGGCATTGCCTCTCAGCAAGACTCATTTCTTGAATCCTGAAGAGGACATTGTTGGTGAGTCTTTTAGTTGTTAATGGGGTACTTAGCACCTTCTCTGTGCTGTTTTTCCCCTCTTGGATAGCCTGCCGCGGCAGGAGGGCTAATGGCCCTGGGCCCCTGGCCTCTGGTGCTCCGCTTGTTTCTAGGACTGGACTGAATTCCGTCCCACTTGTTGTTTCTTGTTTTTTTTTTTTTTTTGAAAATAACAACAACTGGCTAACTTGACAATAGACTAAGAACTTGAAAACTTTAAAGAAAACAGCTAAAACCATTGAATATGCTAACTTGGGTGTAGCCTAGTCGGATTCCGTCTGCAGCCGACGGCGGTTAAGAGGAACTGGCGGGGACCAGATCATGCACATGGCCAGGAGCGCTCAAGGGAGTGGTGCGCACCGGCACATGTGCAGTCTGGCAGAAACTGCTTGGAAGATCCGATCTGCAGCGCCGGGCGAGCCCGACACCTAATGTGGAGCACCCACAGGGACACTCGAAGAAGAGCCCATGTTAAGCCAGCTGGTTTTACTTTGTCCAGAAAGCTTTCTTGCCATGTTTGTTTGGGATGCCCCCTTTTCCTCTGTCCCTATGGATTCCATTCTAACTCTCATCTTGTGATACATTCCTCACAGTCTTTATGCAAGATATGGCATTGCCCATTGGCATTTTCTCTTCTTGATCTGGACTTCTATTTGCTTCTGGTTTGTTTTGGTCCACAAGGTTTCATTTAGCATTCTGTTGTACCACTTTAGCTTGAGAATGCTGTCTAAGGCATTTATTGACAAATGTCTGAATTTTCTTAGTGTTGCTCTGAACAACACAACACATCAGATCTCCAAGCCATACAGCAGTACTGATTTCACATTGGACATGAAAAATGTGTCGCTCAGTTCTTGTTGAAATGGCTCTTTACAGCAGACTGGTCGTAATATGGCACAGGCTTGCTGCACCTTTCGTATTCTTGCTTTGATATCCTCTTCAGTGCCCCAATCTTGCTGATAACACTCCTGAAGTGTACAAACTGGTCAACATCTTGCACTGCTTTTCCTTTGATTGTAATTTTGCTTTCCTGTCTGTTGTTAAGGAGAATCAACTTGGTCTTGTCTTGACTGATCTTCAAGTCCACTCGCTCAGCTGTTTCCTGTGGAGCAGCCATCTTCTCTTGCGTATACTCCAGTTTGTCTGCAAGCAGGGCCAAATCATCTGCAAACTCAAGATCTTCAAGTTCCTTGTTTGGGTCCATTGGAATCCCCTTCCTGAGACAGCATATACTGTTTTTGTGACCCAGTCTAGGACAATCAGGATGAGTAATGGAGAAAGAAGGCAGCCTTGGTGTACACCAAAATGGTCAGCTACATACCTCAGTGGATGAGCAGCTAGCCAGATGGAAGGAGCATTCTGAAGAAGTGTTAAACAGACCACCACCAACTACCCTACCACAGCTAGAAGCAGAAGAAAGCAGTTGTTCACTTGTGTAGTAACAATGGTTCTTTGAGATGCGTCCCCGTGCGTGTTCCACAGTAGGTGTTGGGCTTGCCCCGGCGCCACAGATCAGAGATTTCCAAGCTGTATCTCATTGGATCGTGCATGTGTAGAAACACGCTGGCTCTTGGCGTGCTTTTGGTCACGTACACGATCCAGTCTGCACCAGTTCCTCAAAATGACTGCCCCAGGTGCCTCTGAAAAACAAAGCAGAGCTACAAAGCGGGGAGGAATGGGCGAGTAGTGGAGCACCCATGGAGACATATCTCAAAGAAACATCATTACTATGCAAGTGAGTAACTTCTCTTTGAGTGGTGCCCATGGGTGCTCCACAGTAGGTGACTACCTAGCAGTGACCCAAAAACACGGAGGTAGGTACCGGATTATGTATGGCTTGCTCCTGAGAGGACTGCTGTCAGTAGGCATACATCCTCCTCCAGTAGCCAATGAAGTGCGCAATGCTTGGTGAACGTATCATAGGATGACCACATTGCTGCTCTGCAAATGTCCTTCAAGGGGACTCCCCTGGAGAAGGCTGTCGAAGCCACCATTGCTCTAGTGGAGCGAGCCTCGGGTAGAATTTGTAAAGGGGTCTTACATAACGAGTAGCACATCTTTATGCAGGATATGATAATATTTGAAATTCTTTGCGAGAATAATCCTTCTTTTGATCTGAGTGCAAGTGACACTAGCAGTCTGTGTCTGTCTGTCTTTCGGAAGGGTTTGGTTCTGTCTATACAGAAGGCCAGTGCCCTTCTTACATCAAATGCATGAAGCAGTACCTCCCTATTCAAGGTATGTGGCTTAGGACAGAAGGATGGTAGAATTATCGGTTCATTAATATGGAACTCCAAGGAGATCTTTGGAAGAAATGGGAGATGTAAACGTAGTATTATCGCATCTTTGGAGAACGATGTATAGGGTGGGGTTGCCATTACCACAGCCAGATTGCTTACTCTATGGGCAGATGTGATTGCAAGAAGAAATGTTTTTAAGGTAAGGAGGCAAAGTGAAATGGTGGCTAGGGGTTTGAAGGGTGGCCCAGACAGCATGTCCAGAACCAGATCTAAGCTCCATGAGCGTGCTATTGGCTTGCAAGGAGAGCATAAATTCATGAGACCTTTCAGGAACTGTGCTATAATAGGATGGGTGAAGACGGTTGATCTGTCTACTGTCTGCCGGAAGGCTGATATAGCTGCCAGGTGGACCTTTAGTAAGGGCAGGGAGAGTCCCCCCCCCGCCTCATTTTAGATCCAGTAGATAATTCAAGATTGTGGGAACTGGGACCTCTAGGGGGTTCAATTGCTTGGATAAGCACCAGGAAGTAAAGCGTTTCTACTTGTACATGCAAGTCTTCCAGGTGGAGGCCCATCAGCTGCCTTCAAGGACCTCTTTGAACCTTTCCGAGCATAAAGTCTCTAAGGCGCTGAGACAAGGATTAGCCATGTTTGAGGCTGAGGGTGCCTCAGGGCTCCCCAGTTCTGTGAGAGGAGGTCCAGAACAATTGGGAGGGGGAGTGGTTGGCAGCACAACATACGCTGTAGCAGGGGAAACCAGTGTTGACAGTCCTATGCTGGGGCTCTAAGTATCAAGCATGCCCTCTTCATCCTTGCCTTTTCCAGGACCTTGTGGATGTGTACTGGAGGAGGAAATGCATAAAGTAAGGGGACAGAAGGAAAGCATCCCCCAATGAGCCCGGACTGATGCCCACTCTGGAACAAAACTGAGGGCATTTCTTGATGTTGGAGGTCACAAACAGGTCTATTTGAGGAAGCCCCCATGTGTTGAAGATACATCGAAGCAGATGGGGATGGATCTCCCATTTGTGATTGAGAGCATAGTGCCTGCTCAGCTGGCCGGCCTGCACATTTCTGGTGCCTGGTAAGTATGAGGCTCTCAAGATTAAGTCATTTGCAGTGCACCAGTTCTACATGCGGACAGCCTCTGCACACACTGCGTGATATCTGGCTCTGCCCTGTAGATTGATATAATACATTGTGGAAATGTTGTCGGTATTGACACCAACTAATTTGTGTCATAGGCATTGTAGGAAGTGCTGGCATGCATTGAACACTCTCCTTAGTTACAGCATATTTATGTGCATTGCCTTCTCTCTGTGGGGCCATCGCCCTTGCACTGATCTGTTTCCCATATGTGCTCCGCATCCTATGTGGGAAGCATCTGTCGTAAGAAAAACCATGGTTTGCGGTTGGTGAAAGGGGACCCAATAGATTCTTGAGGTCTGCCCACCATCTAAGTGACTTTTGCACTGCTGCTGTGGGTGACACCTTCTTGTGAGTGGTATGTTTCGTTGGTACATACATGGTCACCAGCCAGTGCAGGAGGCAACGAAAGTGCAGCCTGGCATTCTGTACCACAGATGTGGTTGCGGCCATGTCCAAGAAGCTGCAGGCAAGTTAATACTTGTACTGTGGGGCTGCCTACCAGCACCTGAATCAGACACTGGATAGCATGAAAACGTACGGTAGGTAGATACAGTCTCACCATGATGGAATCGAGGCGCCCTCCTATGAACTCTATGTCCTGCGTAGGTTCCATCATCGACTTCTGGATGTTGATAACGAGGCCCAAGGACTGGAATGTCTTTACAGTAATGTCTATCATGTGTAAGATAGATACTCGCGAGGCACCTTTTAAGAGGCAGTCATCCAGGTATGGGAAGATGAAGATATCTTGATGCAGGCAAGCAAACACTACTGAGAATGCCTTTGTAAAGACTCTGGGTGCTGAAGACAGGCTGAAGGGCAGAACTTGGTACTGCAAATGTTCTGTGCTCATGGTGAAATGGAGAAAACACCTGTGTGCGGGATGAATGGTTATGAGGAAGTACACATCTTATAAGTTGAGGGCTATGAACCAATCCCCATTGTCCAGTGCCATGACTATAGAAGTAATAGTAACCATCTTGAAACTCTGCTTGCGGAGGTAATGACTGAGAGCCCATAAGTCTGCTATCGGTCTCCAGCCCCCGTCTTCTTTTCCGTGAGGAAGTAACATGAATAGAAACCCTTCCCCGGAACTCATCGGGGACTCGCTCCACCGCTCCTACAGAAGTGAGGTGATCAACCTCTTGTTTTAACAAGGTCTCATAAGAGGGGCCCCTGACGAGGGACTGGGTAGGGGGTTTTGTTGGTGGAAGTGTGCAGAATGGGATGGTGTATCCCGCAGCAATAATTTCCAGTATCCATTTGTCTGTGGTGATATTTTTCCACTGCCAGTAGAATGGTCTGAGGCGGTGGTGAAACAAGGGATGAGGTGACTGTTGGCACTCCATTCCTTTTGATGGCACAAAGTACTTTTTGTCCACCCTCTATTGGTTGGCGGAATAGAAGCTGGAGTTTGCCAGATGTTTGTAGCAGCCTCTGTGATGGCCTCATCCAATGGGATGGCTACCTTTGATGATGTAGAAGGTCTCAGATTTTTGAAGAGGTTGTGCTGTCTCTCTTGGATATAGCTGTATATCCTGGGACTGGGCAACCCTTCTGAAGAGTTCCTGACACTGTCTAAGGTCATCCAGAGGGGATATATCTCCTGGGACGACTGCCTCATCCAGAGGACAAAGAGGCATCCGTCTGATATGCCTCTGTCTGTTCTTCAGCTACCTTCTGTGTTAGCTCCCCTAGGTGCTCCAATGGGGGAAATCGACAACTGGTTCTGGATCCTCTCTTGGAGGGGACAGATGATGCCTCCTTGGAGGAGATGAGGATTGTTTATATGAGGGGCATGGATGAAGTGATCCATCCCTGGACCTTGAGTAATATCGGTGCCGGTGATAGTCCTCCTGATAGTATGGGTGTACGTAGTGGCAGGGACATGAGCCTGGTGATGAGGATCTGGAACATGAGTGTTGCCTGTATCTATGATGGTGGAAGGAATGAGAGGGCCTAGATGATATAGACGGGGGTGGGGATACAAGGGGTATCCTTGCAGCTGATGCGATTGTCGAATGTCAGGTGAAGGGTGCCTGAGCCAGGGCAGCGGGGGGGCACAGAAATGGAGATGGTGGCCTAAGAAAAGGCAATAGTGGTGTCAAGGCACTTTCTGGTATATATGATTCTGGAGGAGAGCTCGAAGACAGAGGGGATGGTATAATAAAGAGGTCCGGGGAGGGGCTTCGGTGCCCTGTCTTAGAACATGCTTTCCCCAGTGCCAATACAGATGGCGGTGCCAAAGGTTTCGGTGTTGGTATCGGCACCACCGGTTCCTCACTCAGTGCTGCAGCCCTTGGTTCCGCACTCCCAGAGTTCTTTGGCATGGCAAGTCCTTGTTCCAGGGCCTCCGGTTCCAATGCTCTAGGTGCCGGGGCTATTAGTCTCAGTGCCATAGTCTCTGGCCCCTGCCGCTTGGACGCCTGTGGGATCTTCAGTGCCACATCTTTGGAAGTCTGAGACCCGGGCAATGTCTTTTGTTCCCTGGGCCTAGTGCCTCCTTTAGATATAGGCGCATCCCGGCTCTGTGTCTCACTCGCCCTGCTCATGGATAGTACAGGCAAGGATCAAGTAGGAGACATTTTCTTTCCCTTATGACCCATGGAGGTCAGAGAAGTTGCCTTCTGCTTTTGAGGCGCTGACGGGCCTTCTGAGGGAGTCAGCTTGGTTGTTTCAGGCTGAAAAGCCTTATCAAATAAAATCATCTTCAGCCTCATTTCTCTGTCCTTCCTCACTCTAGCACGGAGTTTAGAGCAATGAGGACACTTGTGAGGCACATGGGCCTCACCCAGACAGCGACTACATTTGCTGGGGCCATCATAGGCCAGCATAGCCTCTCGGCATAACTCACACTTACTGAAGCCTGCCAGAGACATTTAGTTTTTTTAATAACTTAACATAGCTTATCTTTAATGAGGGTACTTAACAGGTACTAAGAACAACAAAACAGTGTGTAGATAAGTGTTAGCAGATCTATGCTAAAGTTAAGAAAACTCTGGTGGCAGCGCTTTTCCCCCGGTCTCTTCTTACTACTACTTCTCTCTCTCTCTCTTTATTTTTTAAGTGGAAAAAAAAACTATATACAGTAAAAGATTTTAAGGAACAGTTCTTAAAAACTAGCAACCAATAAAACAAATAAAGGGTTTTATCTTTTCAGACATTGGAGCTGAAGCAAAGTCCGTCTGCAGCCACTGGCGGTTGAGAGGATCTCACATGTGACCAAAAACGTGCGAAGGGCCAGCGCATTTCTACACATGTATGATCCGATAAGATACAGCTTGGAAATCTCTGATCTGCGGCGCTGGGACAAGCCTGACACCTACTGTGGAGCACCCACGGGGACCACTCGAAGAAGAACCCCTAGATAGCAACGCTGGGGCAATTACAAAGGAGGAAGCCTGCAAGGCAACAAGGAAACCAAAAGAATGCAAGGCAGCAGGACCTGATAATAGTCCATCTGAAGTACTAAAAGGAGAAGGAGTGGACAAGCTACACAGTTGGTTAAATTTCATCTGGACAACAGAAGAGATTCCAAAGGATTGGAGAAAAAGGGCTGTTAGTCAAACTCCCTAAATCCGGAGATCTGTCACTGTGTAAAAAGTGGAGGAGGATCACCCTCCTGTCCATTCCAAGCAAAGTACTAACCAGTCATCCCAGAATGAATGAATGAAAGATACCATAGACCACAAACTGCAAGAACAACAGGCAGGTTTTAGGAGAGGACAATCCCACACAGCCCAGACAGTAACACTTCAGATCATTGTACAACAACGCATTGAATGGCAAACACCACTCTATATCAACTTCACAGACTTCAGGAAAGACTTGGACAGTGTAGAAAGGCAGTTCATCTGGACCATCATGCAACATTATGGATTCCCAGGCAAGCTGATTACCATCATCAAGAAACTGTATGAAGAATACTCCTGCCAAGTCAACCATGATGGAAAATTGTCAAGAAAAACTACAGATCAGACATTAATGTACAGCAATACTTCAAAATCAGTCTCCCCACCCTATATCTGTGTGACAATGTGTGTGAACAGAAACAGAGCTACAGAAACCTGTTTCAATGTGAAAGAGCCAGTTGCCACCACTCCCTCCTCCCCCAACAACAACAAAAAACTACTACCCAACGCGTTTGGCAAGCTTATTGTGAAGTATTTTATCAGATTTTTGTATCACACTTAATGCTTACAGCAGGTATGTCAAAGCTAGATCTCAAAGCAATCATGAAAATGGAAACTAATAAGCTGTCCACATGTGTCTTAAATTATGGCAATTTTGATCTCATTTACACAATCTGATTTTACTTTTTACAGTAGTTTACAGTTATATATACACACAGTACATGATTCTGAACACATTAATCTTCTTAAAAATTCAGTCCAATATAAAATAGCACTTTTCAATGTAAACATGTTTGATTCCACTTTTTAATTGTTTTTAAAAGCTACACAAAGTTTCCTACTAATAAATTATTATATCAAGCTAAGACTAAACATTTACATTCCTTCCCAGTGAAAATGGAAAGAAATTAAGTCAATATCACATGGTGTAACACAATGACAAATGCTACTAGCAAAAATATTGACATTTCTGAAAAACACCTTCAGAAAACATAACTGCACTGCAAAACACTTCTGAAAAAGATATTAAATTATATGAATTTTAAGGTACATGCATTAGAAATTGAAGCAAAGCTTTTATTCCCCTAATAGCAATATAATGTATGCCGTAGTTGCTGAAATCATTGAAATTTTGTTCACAAAACATTTGGACAATATTTAAAGTGGAAAACAAATTTTTAATTGAGAAAACAGGTGATTTTCTATTCACTGTACTTACAGTCAACTTTTCAGTTCAATCAGTGTTGTACTTTCTCTTATAGGCAAAATGTGATTTTTCTGTGTATATCTCTTACTGCACGCAAGATGATTCCAATGACTCGAGTTTTTTTTTTTTTTCTTTTTAACAGAAATAAACAGTCTTTGGCATACTGCATATTTCCTTGCTTATCATACACTATAGCTCCCAAATACAAAATTCTTATTCAATAGTAACCCTTAACATCCAATTTCTTAAGTCATAGGGGAGAACTATTTTATATTGTTATTGGCTCCTTTTGTTCACTTGCACAACTTCAATGAGGATCATTTCTGATATACTCAGACTTCACTACTTGCTGTGGGAAATCCTAGCCTTATTTAAGTCAATTGGAATTTTGCCATTCAGTTTAACAGGGCTGGGATTTCACCTGCTCTAACAAAGTTGGGTAGCACCATTTCTACATCCCCGCATTATAACCAATAAAGCTCCAACAAAACCAACTGAAATGCTGAGAAAAGAACAAAGATCATAAATGGCATTGAGCTATTAACTGTATTTGATCAAGCCAAACAACTTTGCTTGAGAGAAGATTTACATTACAAAAAGGGGGTGGGGTGGAAATCAAGAAACATGCTGTCACTGAATACTTGGTTGAAAGTTCTGATAAAAAGGCAATAAATATCATTCATTATCAGGATGGAGACCACCAAGCAAGATGAGTGCTCTGATTAGAATATGCTATGTTATGACCTCTCAGTTCCCAGTGTTCAACATCAAACACTCATCAAATGCACCATTATCCTTGATTTTCAAAGCAGTTCTTAGCTTTATCTAGAAGTACTGTAGCTTTTTAACACCATAGCCAACTCAAAAAGGATGGGAAGAGGGGGAAGATGCTTATCAGTTTGAGACATTGTAGCGTAGATCAGGTCCACATGTTTGATTCTACTACTCTGGCTATCATACAGAAACGCATTAAAATGTAATCGTTCAAACATTTCTGCTTTTACCCTTGCAAAGACTCAAAACTGACTGTCTCTCATGCAACAACAAAAGAGCAAACACTACAATAAGTGTTCTGTAAGCCAGTCACCATGATATTTTTATAAATCTTTCATCATTAGTACAACTGGGGCCAGACTATAACTAAAGCGCCCAGAGGCAGCCAATGACTCTAGGGCTGCAGTGGTCTAGTCAAGTGACTGGTGTAGAGAAGATGGCTGTCTCCTCACCCACTTTGGCAAGCCCATTCACAGTCAATGTAACCAGGATTTTACCCAGAGTCCTGCAATTCTGCTTCATATCTATTCAGGAGCATGGAGTTCTGGGAAAAGTGCCCTATATACTTCCTTCTCCTTTGTGCACCTGCAGAGAGTTCGGCTCAACCTGGCTTTAAAGATTTCATTAAACACAGGATGCATGACAACAGAATTCTTAAACGACTTCCAAGGTTACTTATTTGTATATTTGAAAAGAATTATGCCTCTATCTTACTATGCACAGCATGAGAAAGATTTAAAAGCTCAATGAAAAAAAATTGGCTTTATAATTTACTATGTGAATCATTATAGTCAATATTCACTAATGTTACCTCAGCTTTGCAAACATCCCTCTGCCCCGACATTTTTAAAGAGACTTTACACCTATTCAAAACTATCCCTCTTGAATGCGTGCTTACTAGTTTTTTTGTATCTTTTCAAAAAAAACTCTCAAAAACATTAAAGATAGGCAAACCAAAAATTTTAAAAGCCAAGACACATAAGTAAAGAGGAAACTGCTCCCTTAATAAATCATCATGCATTAAAATGACACTATACTGTGAATGGAGGATAAAGTATCCACTAGATTTCAGACTAAATTTTATAGGTTCTCAACTTTTTTGTATTTACATTTTATTCTTGGACTAGATTTTAACCCACAGCCTGCTTATGCCTTGTCTGTTGCTCTACAACTTACAACTTTTAGATATAGGTTTTATTAAAAGTACTCTCATTCGTAATTTTCAGTAATGTAAATCTAATATAATCCCTTCTGGATTTACATTTGTTTCAGTGCAATTCAATGTACCATATCTTCTTGTGCTTGCAAATACTTCACTTTCACACAACATTGTCCATGTTCATGATAAAATTACCAACACATTTAAATTTTCTGATGTATTATTTTTCCTTCCCAAACTAAAAGACTGAGATGCTCTCCTTCTCTTTTATTAAAAATACAACTCAATGTTTACTTTTTCCAAGATGCAGGAGTCCAATACATCTAATGCCTTAATGTTATACCCACTGTATCCCACTGGGAGAAAGTCCCCCTGAACTTGTAGCTGACGGCTGAAGTGTATATTCACGTTTTGGAACTCCTTTCTGTTTCCAACTAGATTCACCAGGTTCAAGCAGTTTTTCTTCAGTCTTGGTATTTTGCATACGTATTGTCTGAGATGCCAATGAATTATATCCTTGTTCAAGTTCAAAACTTCTAATTAGCACCTTTGCTTTAGAATCCAATTCAGAAGTGACAACAAAAGATGTGGTTATTCTCTGGGTAGGACTGTCTGCTGAAGCAGAAGGTAAGATACATAAATTGTAGTAATTATTAACATGTCCAGCTAAGAGGCAAATCTTTTCTGTATAGGTTTTGAGCAGAGCTGTGTTCCTGTATGATCCTGTGAAATACAAAAGCAAAAGAATCAATTCTACTACTTTGCTAAGCAGCATGTTACTTCCACACACATCTTTTCTTTTAGTTCAGTTAGGAACAATAACGTGTATTGAAAGTATGCTAGTAAATCTACTGTGAGCCTATTAACTTAACAGGAAGAGTTTGTTGGGAAAATAACTTCAAGACTTGGCCTTGTAGTCCCAGGCTAACTACAAGATACATCTACAATCCTAAAGAAGCAAGCTGGAGTTTTCTTTAACAATGACCAGCAGTGAAATGACTGAAGTTAACATTTAGTATTGTTTTAAGTTATGTTTCAGAATCAACAATCAATTAATAGAAATGGATAAATATATTGTTTTACTCTCTCTGTAGACTCAGTAGGAAGCATCTGTTTGGTTCACTATTCGTAAAGATCTTTTCTCAGCCACATGTATAAATGAAACCTAATTGTTTTTGTGAAAATCTTTAAATTTTTCAAGAAACACAAACAATGCTAATATAATTCATGAGATCAACCAAGAGTATCAAGGAACAATCATTTTAATGTGCTTATCTGTGCCTTGTCCCTTATCCTATATCTCACATAACAGATAAGGAAGCCCTATGGTAATCAGGTCACGTGCAACCAGAAAGTTGAATATACAATGCCAGTGGTGGTAACTGACTTAAAACTCTCTCTTATTAACAGTGAAGTGCGGGAATAAATACTTCAAATTCTTTTAAAGGTGACTTGCTTCTTTATACCTGAAAGTGTTTTTTCCAAAAAAGAGTTTCTCTCTTGCTTGCTGTCACCTTAGAAATTCTGGTCTAATATACCTTTTTGCTGAAAAGCACTACTGGTGACTAAAGAACTCGAACATTTATGACATAGTGGCTATTAAAAGAAAAATTCTGTTCATGGGTGGGGACATTACTGAAACTGTTTAGAATTATGTTATTTTTAAAATTATTTAACTTGAATGCTCAACAAACAATAGGAAGAGAAGATTTCATTAAAGATTCAGCATTATGTTCTTTTGGGTAAGGGCTAAGACACTAACCACTTTCAGAAAGCATCAGAAACAAGGAAGGCACTTATAGCCATAGGAAATGGTTACTAACTGTAACTGTGGTTCTTTCAGATGCAATTCAGACATGTATTCTATTTATGTGTACACACACCCAGCTCATCAGAGATGTAGTTTGGCTGGCAGCTCCCATAACTGGAATTGCTTATCCCTCCTGTGGCTACATGGAGCAGCACTGCTCTGAACCTCTCTTAGCTACTTTGCACCAGACACCCAGAAACAAGATTCTACTGAAGAGAGGATTGAGGAATACATGTCTGCATCACTTGATTTATATATATGGAGATAGACATCTAATAGAGCTGGAAGGGACCTTGGGAGGTCATTGAGCCCAGTCCCCTACCCTCTTGGCAGGAATGAGCACCATCCCCCCATTCCCCCCACTTGTCCCAGACCCCTAAATGGACCTCTCAAGGATTGAACTCACAACCCTGGGCTTAGCAGGCCAATGCTCAAACCACTGAGCTATCCCTCCTCCTCTATAAGAGGGGGAACCTGCATCTGAATCAGGAACCTCTTGATCTACAGTCAAATACTCTACCACCAAGCTATTGAAGAACCACAGTTACAGTATTCTACTTAGGTGACCTACAAGCACTAACACCCCCACTGCTAGAAGGACTGCAGTATCTTCTTACCAAAGCCTGCATCTGCCCTGAAAAACGCAGTTGTGGTATAATGGTTCATTAGCATACTGACAATCATAAAGCAGCCCTGCAAGTGTCCAGTTTGGAAATGCCACTGAGAAATGCTACAGGTATTTCTTGCACCTTCACAGAATGAGCTTGCACCTGCTGAGGGGCACAGATGAAGCTATTTCATACGCAGTCCTGACGACAGATATTACGCACATGGATATCATTTGTGAAGATACTACTTGACTCTTCACACAATCTGTGCATATGACACAAATGAGGCAAAGCACAAAACAGTTTAGTCCTGTCCAGACAGGAGGTTAGATGTTGGCTGACAAAGGTGTGGAGATGCTGCTTCTCTATAGGTGAATGTGACATAAGAAACAATACAGGTAAATAGTTCACCTGGTTCAAATGAAAGAGAAACCACTTTGATAAAAAATTTGGTTGTGGCTATCAAGTCTGTTTGTCTTTGAAGAATTGTGTAGGAGACACTGCCCTCAGAACCAGCAACTCTCTCATTCTCCATGCAGATGTTATTGCTACCAGGAATGCAGTTCTCTAACACAATAGCACAAAGTAACAAGATGCCAGACAATTGAATGGAGATCCCATTAAGGCTAAAAGACTCAATCAAGGTTCCACATAAGAACAGCCTCCCAGATCGGAAGGACCCAGAGGGATGTAGACCAAAGGAGAGTTTTTTAAAAATTTGATACCATGACATTGAAGACTGTTCTTCTCTGTGCGGTGGTGGTGAAGATGCAGCAGTACAGAGTATCCTGAACAAAATCCAACCAACGCTCATCTCCTCAGGCTTGCAACCAATGCAAAACTGACTTCCAGTGAATAGGCCATCGTGGCAGAGTATTTTATACTGTTAAGGGGGAATTTTTAAAAAGCCATTGAACACAACTCTTCTACCTCATTCAGCTGTGCTATGTGATGCAAGGAGCAGAGTGCAGGCTACAAAGTGTAGCCCTAGTTCTGAGTAAGTTGGGATAGAAGGGAAGCAGTCTGGGTGAATAGATAGGTTAGGTTAGAGAAAGAGAAGTTACTCACCGTAGTAACGATGGTTCTTCGAGATGTGTCCCCGTGGGTGCTCCAAGATAGGTGTCGAGCTCACCCCGGCGCCGCAGGTCGGATCTTTTCAGCAGTTTCTGCCAGACTGCGCATAGGCTGGCGCGCGCCGCTCCCTTACGCGCTCCCAGCCACGTGCGCGATCCGGTCCCCACCAGTTCCTTGACCAACCGCCTCGGATGCTCCTGAAAAATACTAAACAGAGATCCGAAGCGGGGAGGATGGGCGGGTGGTGGAGCACCCACGGGGACACATCTCGAAGAACCATCGTTACTACGGTGAGTAACTTCTCTTTCGTCCTCGAGTGTCCCCGTGGGTGCTCCACGACAGGTGACTACCCAGCAGTAACCCAAGATAGGAAGTGGGTAATCGGTTTATGTGCAGCTTGTCCCCGAGAGGACCGCTGTCGAGAGACGGGTATCCTCTTGGAATACCCTGTGAAGGGCATAATGCTTGGCGAAGGTGTCATAGGATGACCAGGTCGTCGCTCTGCAAATGTCTTTTAGCGCAATGCCCTTGAAAAAGGCTGTTGATGCCGCCAGTAAAGGAGTCTAAGTTCATAGCACATTTTTATGCAGGATACGATGTGCTTCGAGATTCTCTGCGAAGAGAGACCTTCTCCTTTTGATTTGGGAGCGAGAGAGACTAGGAGTCTATCCGTTTTCCGGAAGGACTTAGTCCTGTCTATATAGAAAGCCAGTGCCCTCCTCACGTCCAGGAGGCGTAGGCGCGCCTCTTTGTTGGAGTTATGAGGCTTTGGATAAACGAGGGTAAAATAATAGGTTCGTTAATATGAAACTCTGAAGAAACTTTGGGAACAAAGGCTGGATGCAGCCATAAGGTTACCGCCTCCTTGGAAATTACTGTGAAGGGTGGCGATGCCATAACTGCCGCAAGCTCGCTCACCCTGCTAGCTGACATGATCGAAAGAAGGAAGGTCATCTTTATCGTAAAGGAGACGGAAGGAAACCGTGGCTAAGGGTTCAAATGGTGGTCCCGTTAGCGCATTAAGCACCAGGTCCAAGCTCCACGAAGGTGGAAGCGGTTTCCAAGGGGGTATAGGTTTACCAGCCCTTTGAGGAACCTGGTAACCATGGGATGGGCAAACAACGTATGCCCTTCCTCTTCACGTCTTAAAGCCGATATAGCGGCAAGGTGGACCTTCAAGGAGGATAGGGAGAGTCCCCCTCTCTTGAGGTCCAGTAAACACTCTAGTATTACAGGTATAGGTGCAGCAAGGGGGGCTAATTGCTTGGTAGAACACCATGCAGTGAATCGAGTCCATTTTTACTTATAGGTCTTCCTGGTGGAAGTCCTCCTGCTACTTTCTAGGACTTGTTGCACTCCCTCCGTACATGTGCTCTCTAGGGAGCTGAGCCATGGATTAACCATGCTTGCAGTCGCAGGCCTCGGGGGTGTGGATGCACTATGGACCCCGGGCTTGCGTGAGCAGATCCGGCGCCACGAGAAGGGGCATTGGTGGACGGTCCGACATGCACAGGAGTAAGGGGAACCATTGCTGTCGATCCCACGTTGGGACTACTAGGATCATTCGGGCTCTCTCTCTCCTGGCTTTCTGCAAGACTTTGTGGAAAAGCACTGTGGGAGTAAATGCGTAGAGCAGGGGGCCCCTCCAGGAGATCGCGAATGCGTCCCCCAGGGACCCCCGTACCAGTCCTGCCCTGGAGTAGTATTGTGGGCACTTCTTGTTGTGTTGAGTGGCAAAAAGGTCTATCTGGGGAAATCCCCATGCGTGAAAAATCGGTCGTAGCAGATCGGAACAGATCTGCCACTTGTTCGTGAGTGCGAAGCGCCTGCTCAGCTGGTCTGCCTTCACATTGTGAGCGCCTGGTAAATACAAGGCTTTCAAGGTTATATTGTTGGCGATGCACCAGTTCCACAATCGGACTGCTTCCACACATAAGGCACAGGACCGAGCTCCTCCTTGCCGATTTATATAAAACATGGTGGAGGTATTGTCTGTACTGATCCCGACTACTTGCCTTGTATATGGTCTCAAAAGTGTTTGCAGGCGTTGAACACTGCTCTGAGCTCCAGTATATTTATGTGCAGTGACTGTTCCATGGAGGACCACAGTCCTTGCGTCACCTTTTCGCCCATGTGTGCTCCCCACCCTATGTGGGAGGCGTCGGTAGTGAGAAAAACAGATATTTGTGGTTGGTGAAAGGGCACCCGTTAGCATGTTCTTGGGGTTCACCCACCATTGCAGGGATCTGCGCACCTCTGTCGTGGGCGACACCACCCTGTGGACGGTGTGTGTTGCCGGTTTGTAGACGCTCACCAGCCAGTGCTGCATGCTGCGCACATGCAATCAGGCGTTCTGTACCACAAACGTTGCTGCTGCCATGTGGCCCAGCAGCTGTAAGCACGTCAGAACTGGCACCGTAGGGCTGAAGGTGATGACTTGCACGAGGGAACCAATGGCGCGAAAGCGGGCATCTGGTAGATAAACCCTTGCTGTGATGGAATTTATACGTGCCCCTATGAACTCTATGTCCCGTGCAGGGTTTATCTTTGAATTTGCCAGATTGATGACCAGGCCCAGCGAAGAGAACGTGTCTGCTGTGAGGCGTATCATGCAAAGTACCTCCTCCTCTGAGGCCCCTTTCAGTAGGCAGTCTTTTTTTTTTCCCCCCCCAGATATGGGAATACAAACACCCCCTGTCTGTGCAGGTAGGCTGACACCACTGCCATGGTCTTGGTGAAGACTCTGGGGGCCGAGGAGAGGCTGAACGGCAGAACCTTGTACTGAAAATGTTCTTTGCCTACCATAAACCGGAGAAAACGCCTGTGAGCCGGGTGAATAGTTATGTGGAAATACGCGTCTTGTAAGTCGAAGGTTGCGAACCAATCTCCATCATCCAGTGCTGTAAGTATAGAGGCGACTGTGATCATCCGAAAGTGATGATTGCGCAAGTACCAGCTGAGGCCTCGAAGAGCTAGGATGGGCCTCCAGCCTCCTGTCTTTTTCTCTGTGAGGAAGTATCTTGAGTAGAACCCTTTCCCTCGGAGTTGCTCCGGCACTCTTTCCACTGCCCCTATAAGCATAAGATGGCCTACCTCCTGCTTGACTCTCACTTCGTGGGAGGCATCCTTTAGGTGGGGTCTGGGTGGAGGTCGTGGCAGTGGGAGTGATTGGAAGGGAATCGCGTAACCCATGGCTATGATCTCCAGTACCCATTTGTCTGTGGTGATCTTTTGCCACTGGTCGTAGAATGGTCGGAGGCGATGGTGGAACAGTAGCTTCGAATGACATTGCGCAATGGTAGTGATAGTGCAGCCCTCGATTTGTGTGTCAAACTTGTGGCCTTTGGCCCTGCCTCAAGGACGCACAGCTCTGCTGAGAACGTCGCCTGGGAGTTCTGTACTGTTGGTGCTGTTGATGTCGCCCTTGCTTGTAGCCCCTGTGGTACTGGGGACGCTGTGGTTGATACTGCAAACAGCTTCTGCGTGTCAAACGGGAGATCAATGATCTTCGCCTGCAGATCCCTCGGGATACCCGATGTCTGGAGCCAGGACTCCCTGCGCATGACCACTGCCTTAGCTGTTGAGCGTGCTGCCGTATCAGCTACGTCTAGGGCGATCTGAACTCCTGTCCTCGAGGCTGCGTAGCCTTCTTGCATGATGGCCTTGAGCACCGGCTACTTCTCCTCTGGAAGCAAGTCCATGAGGGAAGTCAGCCTGGAGTAGTTGTCGAAATTATGGTTCGCTAGATGCGCTGCGTAATTCGCCATTCTCAACAGTAGGGTAGAGGAGGAGTAGACCTTTCTGCCGAACAACTCTAGTTTCCTGGCAAGTTGTCCGTTCCCCGTCTTGTACTGAGAAGTTTTCGACCTCTGTTGAGACGATTCCACCACCAGAGAATTTGGTTGCAGGTGGCTGAACAGGAACTCCATGCCCTTCGTCGGGACGAAGTACTTTTTATCCGCTCTCTTGTTTATAGGCGGAGTGGAAGCAGGGGTCTGCCATATTGTGGTGGCAGACTCCATGATTGCTTCATCAGCAGAATAGCTATTTTGGAGGAGGCCGGAGGTCTCAGGTTTTTAAGGAGCTTATGTTGTTTCTCCTGCACCTCTGCTGTTTGGATGCCTTGCGTGAAGGCCACCCTTTTAAACAGCTCTTGGAACTGTTTGAGATCGTCCAGAGGATGGACGTCCCCTGGGGCCGTGGCCTCGTCAGGGGAAGATAGCGAGGAACCGCTAGGGTAAGCCTCTCTGGACCCTTCTGGGTCCTGTTGACGGTGATACATCCTCTCGCTACATACTTGCGGGGGAAAATCTCGGGGTTCCAGAATCAACTCTCCCTGAGATATCTGCGTGTACGTCCCCGTCCGCGATTGCCCTCGGGGATATTGAACCGTCTGGGGGGATCTGTCCCTGGGAGTATGCCTATGGTGTCTATGCCCCGCGTGATAGGGTCGACCATGGCAGCACGGGCACTGTTCCGGAGATGGAGACCTGGACCACTCTGGAGGCGCATACCCCCTGTGTATGGGGGAGCGAGATTGTCTGGGTGATTGAGATAATAGAGAGACTGATTTGTGGCAGTACTCCAGGGGTTCAAAGCCCAGGAAGGGCGATGGTGGTCCGAGCCATGGTGATGCTGGCTGTAGGAACGGGGATGGGGGCTCAGGGTATACTGGAAGTGACCCCTGCCGCCTCGTTGAGTCCGCAGCATAAGTGGAGGGCTTAGAGCGAGTAGCCCTGCAGCCCTGTCTGGAGAAGGGCTGCGGTGCCGGGTTTTCTGTGCTGCCTTTCCCCTCCCCTGTGGGGCTGGCTCCGCCCCTTTCCACGTCAGGGATCTCGGCTCTGCTATCTGCGCCACGCTCGGCACGCTCCGCTGCGGTGCCGCGCGGATCATCTCCCCCGGTGCCTGCAGGCCGCGTGGCTGCGAGCTCTGCACCGCCAGTTCCCTGGGGTCAGTGCCGCTAGCTGCGGTGCAGCCGGTTCCGCCGCTTGCCTGGCCGCCACCCTGCCCGCGGTGCGGGGCGGTTGTTTGATTATCGGAGGCTCAGCCTCTGCCACGTGCGTCTCCGCGCCGCCGCCGCTCAGCTGTGACTGCGGCTGGGGGCTATACACTCCACCCATCCCACTTGCTGTGGCTGCCGGCAGGGATCGGGTTGGTGAAAGCTCCCTCCGTTTTTGCGCTGATGGGGTTAGGGAAGCAGCTTTCCTTATGGGCCCCTGTGGGTCCCTCCTGCTGAGGCCGCTCCGGCGCGTCTGGCTGGAGGACCTTGTCAAAGAGCAGCATTTTCAGCCGCATCTCTCTGTCCTTCCTTGCTCTGGCTGTGAGCTTTGCGCAGAAGGAGCATTTCTGGGTGACATGAGATTCCCCGAGGCACCTAATGCACTGACTGTGCCCATCGGAGGCCGGCATTGTTTCGTGGCAGGACTCACACTTTTTGAATCCTGAAGAGGACATTGTGGTGAGTCTTTGAGTTGTTAATAGGGTACTTAGCACCTTCTCTGTGCCTGTTCCCCTCTCGGACTCAGCCTGCTGCGGCAGGAGGCCTAATGGCCTTACGTCCCCGGGCCTCCGCTGCTCCGCTTGCTACTAAGGCTGTAAAACTTTACTTTTTACTCTCTTTTTTTTTTTTTAAAAACAACAACAAGCTAACTTAAGCTAAAGACTGAAAAAGAAGCTCTAAACACTTTAAAAACATTAAATACGCTAACTCTGGCCATAGCCTGAGTGGATTCCGTCTGCAGCCGATGGCGGTTAAAGAGGAACTGGCGGGGACCGGATTGCGCACGTGGCCGGGAGCGCGCAAGATAGCGGCACGTGCCGGCGCATGCACGGTCCAGCAGAAACTGCTGAAAAGATCCAACCCGCAGTGCCGGGGCGACCCCGACACCTATCATGGAGCACCCACGGGGACACTCGAGGAAGAAAAAGTAGTTACCCACCCTTGGTAAAAAAACAAACAGTTATTCCACCCTTTTAATTGTTCTTCAAGATGCGTTGTTCCCATCTATTCAAGTTAGGTGTGCACATTCACAACTGTTGGAAAGTTTTACCCGAGCTGCTACCCATCAGATTGGCTGTGGAACCCCTTGGAATGGCACTGGTGAGGAGCCCTATACATGACCCAATCAACCTGACCACCCCTCAGTTCCTTCCTGCCAGTTACTCTAACAATGGGTAAGAAGAGCAGGTTTTGAATAGATATAAGCAACATCTCGAAGAACAGTTACAATGGTGAGTAACCATTTTTCTTCATTTATTTGCTCATACCTATCCAAGTTAGGAAATTCACAAGCCAAACCCAGGAGAAAAAGTCAGAGTCAAAACACGGCTGACTCAAGTGCAGCAGCCCCGAAGGCAGCGTTCCATCTCATCTGCTGCACAGTAGCACAGTGACACACAAAAAAGTGTGTACAGAGGACCATATCACAGCTTGACAGTTTTTCTGAAGAGGCACAAGACCCAGGAAGGCAGTTGAAGAGGCCTGAGCTTGTGTAGAAGTTCACCACAACAGGCAGTGGGGTAACCTTAGCAAGGTCATAACATACTCATACACAGGATGTGATCCAGGAAGAAATGCTTCTGGTTTTGTCACAGCGCCCCTTCATTTGATCAGCAACAGCCAGAAACAGCTGTGAGAGCTTGTGGAAGCGCCTGGCCTTTCTGATACAGAAAACAAGTGCCCGCCTCGCATTGTGAGAGTGCAGCTGTTGTTCCTAAGGAGAGCTGTGAGGTTTAGGATAGAAAACAGGAAGGCTAATGTCCTGGCTAGTATGGAAGCTGGAAGCCACTTTTGGCAGGGAAGCTGAGTGAGGGTGAAGTTGAACCTTGTCCTTATGGAACACCATGTATGGGGGCTCTGCCATGAGAGCCTGGAGCTCAGATACCCTTCCAGCAGAGGTGATGGATGGCCACCAAAAAGGCCACTTTCTAGGAAAGGTAGAAAAGGGAACATTCAATGTGGGGCGGGTAGAGACATAAGCACCCAGAGCTCCAGGTTAAAACACTAGGCCAGAACTGGCCGGTGGGTTCAGGCAATCTATGCCCTTGAGAAAGCACCCCAGCATGGAGTGTCCATAAACAGAACAACTGCCCTCATCTGGATGGAAGACCAAGATGGCTACCAGGTGGACCTTGAGGGAAGCAGCAGCAAAACCTTGTCTTTTCAGGGTAACAAGGTAATCCAGCACCTGTGGGACATAGGAAGACACAGGTACAAGGTTGTGCTGAAGACAGCAGCAGAAGAAGCATGGACACTTAGCCAAGTATGAGCGCTCCATAAACAGCTTGTGGCTGCTGAGGAGGACCTGCCTCACTAGCTCCAAGCACACCTGCTTGACAGCGTTTAACCACAAAGCCACCACACCATGAGGTGAAGGGAGCAAAGATCCAAGTAGCAGAGGAAACCATGGTCCTGCATGATACGGTCCAGAAGCAGGGGAAGAGAAATTGGCGGATGCACCGAGAGCTCCATCTGCATGGGGTACCAGTGCTGGCAAGCCCAAACTGGGGCTATCAGGATAAAGTCTGCCCAGTCCCTGCAAACCTTGAGTAGCATCTTGTGCACAAGAGGGATTGTGGGGGTGGGGGAAGATAAAGTGGCCACAAGTTCCACAGTATGAGTGATGTGTCCTGCTAAGAAACTGGGGCTGAGGCCTTGGAAGATGCAGAATTGAGGACACTCACAGTTGCTCCAGGATGCAAAGAGGTCCACAAAGGGAAAACGCCACTTTTGGAAGACAGACTGGAGGGCATCCATGCAGACTGACCGCTCATGAGCAAAAAACTGGTGACTAAATCAATCTGCCAGCTGGTTCTGGACCCCCAGGAGATTGCCCACTCTATCCACCTGAAGGGGTCTGAAGCAAAGTTCCCACTGCCACAGTCTCCAAACAGAGCAGGGGTGGTGGCTGGCATGCAGCTCCCTGACGACTGATATAGTACATGGTTGTGGTATCATCTGTGTCAGGACTGCTACATAGCAGCTCTGGAGATGAGGTAGGAAGGCCAAATCATGAAATCAATAGTCAAAAGCTTGTAGAAAGAGAATTCCTCTGATGATCATATTGCCTAAGCGGTGAGATGCCCCAGCTGGGTTCCTGCAGCCCAAAGTTGATGTGTCTATTACCAGAGACACTGAAGGTTGCAGGATATGAAAGGGCACTCCAACCAGCACATTTTTGGGACTTCACCACCAGGAGAGGGCATCTGAGATATGTTGTGGCACCATGACAATTACATACATGCCATCCCAGTTGGAGCAATACACTGATGCCAACCGTGCCTGAAGCAGGTGAAGGTGCAGCCTGGCAAACAGGACTGCATATGCGCATGCCACAATGTAGACCAGCAGGCAGAGTCATGTCCTGAACGTGGTGACTGGAAGCTCGGACATGGAGCATAGACGCTGGGTGAGAGCCTGGAAATGATGGTTGGGAAGAAACATCCTCACGTTGATAGCATCGAGAACTGCACTGATAAACACTGTGCATTGAGTCAGGATTAATGGGGTCTTTGCTGGAATAAGAAAGAGTTCCAGCTTGTTCAGAGTTTCCCTGGTGAAAGCCTCCTCGGCATGCACCTAGCAGAATGAAAAACCTGAAGAACAGGTAGACCCAAACACATTTGCAAAAGAAGAGGGCCACCACTACCACCACACATTTGGTGAACACTCTGGGGGCCGTGCAAAGCCCCAAGGCAAGGGCCATAAACTAAAGATGAAGGTGGCTCTCAGTAAAGTGCATTAGTGCCAAAAGGACAGCTGGATCACAATATGGAAATACGTGATTTTTAAAGTCGAGAGCAGCATACCAGTCCCCCAGATCCAGAAAGAGAAAAATTGTGCCTAGGAAGACCCCATGGAACTTGATCCAGGACAGGTTGTGGACCCCCTGCTTTGCCTTTGAAGCTAGGAAATAATGGGGACAGAACCCTCAACCCCAGTACTGAGGAAGAACCTCTCCCCTCACCCCCAGGGCTAGCAGCGATTGTACCTCCTGAAGCAGGAGCTGTTTGTAAGAGGGGTCACTGAAAAGGGATGAGTTAGGGGGCCAGGAAGGCAAGGGATAAGAGAAAGGTGATCTGATGTAATGGTCAACCAGGCTGGAAAGAATGGGCAGAGGCTGTTGAGGAATGGGAGGAAAGGAGCCAGGCACTCATACTCCAATCTCAGACACATCATAGACTGAGTGCTTGGCCCCAGAGGAGGGCTTGGATCGGCTGTGGTTGACCACAGATGAGAAGGCTTATGGTGGGAGTAGTGGAGCTTGCAGAGGTAAAAGTCTGAGCCCCCATGAGGTTGGAAAGGCTTTGACTGGGGCTGCATTTGACATGGCTGTTGCTGTCTAACTGGCATGCAGTAAGTCCCTACGCTGCCCACTATGTGTCAGGTGTAGATGAAGGGCCAAACAACAGTGGCTCACCTCCTGGCAAATCCAGGAGGATCGGGCTGCTTGGTGTGCATGGTGCTGGGGCATCAGGGTCAGGGGCCCTAGGTTTGTTGGGTGCTGCCTGCATCAAAAGCTTTGAGGTTGACAGAGCAGATGGCAGCAACTTGGGCATCTTGGAGGCACGCAGCAGAGAATAAGAGTGGTGCCATGCCCAAGGCTTTGGGGAATGCCAGTATCAGGAAGAGTCCTTTTTCAGCACTGGACCCAGAGAAGAACTGGGTGTGGAGCCTTGCCGAATAGGTTGAAGTGGCAACTCCATGAAGAGCTAACAGAGCTGCAAGTCACACTCCTTATGAGTCTAGGGCTTAACACAACTGCAGATTGGGTGAACTTCCCCCAAACAACAAACAAAGGAGTTGAAAGGGTCGTTCATGGGCACAGACTTCAAGCAGGAGCTACACTGCTTAAAGGCCTGGTATTTTTCATGCCCAAATCCCCCAAAGGGCAAATCTGTCAGTCCTGAAGCCAGTAGAGAGGAAATCTTTACAAGGAGTGGTATCTTGTGAGGGAATCCCTGAAAAGGGCTGGGAGGATAACTGGGGTCAAAATGGAACTGAATGGAATAAGCTGATCTGAACGCACTTAGGAACCCACTATCGGTAGTTATCAAGCCCCAACCATCATGAAAGCAGGCCAGCCTGTCCCCCTCAAAGTGAGGAGATGAAGGAGGAGCAATGACAGCAACAGAGCTCTGACCTAAGGACACAAAATGGTTGCTTGGACTGTGCCGGGGGAAGGCAGGAATGGCTGAACCCAAAGCCTGAGTGTGGCATCTCTTTTTGGGTTAAAGCTGGTGCCTGGAGAAGGAAAAGCCTGACCAAATGTACGCTATGGACAACACTACCACTGTCAACACTGTAGTGGCACCTCTGCACCAATGGTGCAGCCACCCCCCATGGCCCAGAGGGTTCAGAGCCAGGTAGCACAGAACTGTCCACAGATGATGATGAGGCTCTGGACAGGACAATTCTGAAGAGACTTCAGAGAGGAGGACTGATGGTACATAGGCCTGTGGTGGAGGTGGGGGATCAACAGTTACCACTGCAGACCTGGCTATCGATCTCACCTTTAAACAAGACAACGGGCAGGATCTCTGCCACTAAAGAACATCCTACAGATTCCATGGAGGCCACGGGCATGAATAAGTTATTGCTAGCCAGCAAGCGCTGGGCTGTATGTCTCTGTCTCAAACATCAGACTTATCTTTTTACCCATAATGGGCCATCAACAGCCTCTGATGCTGGTCAGTTGATGGAGAGCAGGAGGCTAACCATTACTCAGACAGAGGAGCCTTGAGAACTCAAGGCAGAGGAAGATTGGAGGACATAAAGAGAAGTTACTCACCTATGGTAATGATGGTTCTTCGAGATGTGTCCCCGTGGGTGCTCCACAATAGGTGTCAGGATCGCCCGCCGCCGCAGATCGGAAATCTTCCAGCAGTTTCTCCTGGATTGCACATGCGCCGGCGCGTGCCGCTCCCACGCGCACCCCCGGCCACGTGCACGATCTGGTCCCCGCCAGTTCCATGACCAACCGCCTCGAATGCTCCTGAAAAACACTAGACAGAGATCCGAAGCGGGGAGGATGGGCAGGTGGTGGAGCACCCACGGGGACACATCTCGAAGAGCCATCGTTACTACAGGTGAGTAACTTCTCTTTCTTCTTCGAGTGGTCCCCGTGGGTGCTCCACAATAGGTGACTACCCAGCAGTAACCCAAGTAAGGAGGTGGGAAATCGGTTTATGTGCAGCTTGTCCCCGAGAGAACTGCTGTCGACAGACGGGTATCCTCTTAGAATACCCGACGTAGGGCGTAATGCTTGGTGAAGGTGTCGTAGGATGACCAGGTCGCCTCTCTAGAGATGTCTTAACGCGATGCCCTTGAAGAAGGCTGTTGACGCCGCCACCGCCCTGGTGGAGTGAGCCCTGGGCGGGGCCAGCAAAGGAGTCTTTCGAAGCTCGAAGCACATTTTTATACAGGACACAATATCCTTTGAGATTCTCTGTGAAGAGAGACCTTCTCCTTTTGACCTGGGAGCGAGAGAGAGACTAGAAGCCTGTCTGTTTTCCGGAAGGACTTAGTTCTGTCTATGTAGAAGGCCAATGCCCTCCTCACATCCAGGAGATGCAGGCGTGCCTCCTTGCTGGAGCCGTGAGGCTTCGGGTAAAACGAGGGTAAAACTATTGGTTTGTTAAGATGGAACTCTGAAGAAACTTTTGGAACAAAGGCTGGGTGCAGCCTTAAGGTTACTCCCTCCTTTGAGGATACTGTGCAGGGCGGCGTTGCCATCACTGCTGCGAGCTCACTCGCCCTGTGGGCTGATGTAATTGCAAGGAGGAAGGTTGTTTTTAATCGTAAGGGAGATGTAGGGGAACTGTGGCTAATGGTTCGAAAGGTGGACCCGATAGTGTGCTGAGCACCAAGTCCAAATTCCACGATGGTGGAAGCGGTTTCCGAGGGGGGTACAGGTTTACCAGCCCCTTCAAGAACCTCGTAACCATAGGATGGGCGAATACAGTGGGCCCTTCCTCTGTATGCCAAAAGGCTGATATAGCAGCGAGGTGGACCTTTAGCAAGGATAGAGAAAGCCCGCCTCTTCTGAGGTCCAATAAGTATTCTAGTATGACAGGTATAGGAATGTCAAGGGGAGCTAACTGCTTGGCGGAACACCAGGCTGTAAACCGAGTCCATTTCTGCTTGTAAGTCCTCCTGGTGGAGGTCCTTCGGCTACATTCCAGGACTTGTTGTACTCCCTCCGTACACATGCTCTCTAAGCAGCTGAGCCATGGATTAGCCTTGCTTGTAGACGCAGACCCTGAGGGTGTGGGTGTACTATGGACCCCTGAGTCTGCGTGAGTAAGTCCGGCGCCACCGGTAGAGGAAGCGGTGGGCGGTCCGACATGTGCAGAAGCAAGAGAAACCATTGCTGCCGATCCCAAGTTGGGACTATAAGTATCATGCAATCTCTCTCCCTTCTGGCTTTCTGCAGAACCTTGTGGATAAGCGCTGTGGGGGAAAACGCATAAAGTAGGGGGCCCCTCCATGAAATCATGAATGCGTCCCCCAGGGACCCCCCGCCCCAGTCCTGCCTGGAGCAGTACTGGGGACACTTCTTGTTGTACTGGGTGGCAAAGAGATCGATCTGGGGAAACCCCCATGTACGAAAAATGCGCCGTAGCAGATCGGAGTGAATCTGCCATTTGTGCGTTGAATGCGAAGCGCCTGCTCAGCTGATCTGCTTTCACGTTGTGAGCGCCCAGCAAGTACGAGGCTTTCAACGTTATGTTGTTGGCAATGCACCAGTTCCACAATTGGACTGCTTCCACACATAGGGCACGGGATCGTGCTCCTCCTTGTCGATTGATGTAAAACATAGTGGAGGTATTGGCGGTATTCATCCTGACTACTTTGCCATGTAGGTAAACTCGAAAATGTCTGCAGGCGTTGAACACTGCTCTGAGCTCCAGTATGTTTACATGCAGTGTCAGTTCCGCAGGGGACCATAGCCCTTGCGTCACCTTGTTGCAGATGTGCGCTCCCCATCCTATGTGGGAGGCGTCAGTAGTAAGAAAAATAGAAATTCGTGGTTGGTGAAAGGGCAACCCCAATAGCAGATTCTTGGGGTTTTCCCACCACGCCAGGGATCTGCGCACCTCTGTCGTGGGTGACACCACCCCATGGACAGCGTGGGATGCTGGTTTGTAAACGCTCACCAGCCAATGCTGCAGGCTTCGCATGTGTAACCTGGCATTCTGTACCACAGACATCGCTGCCACCATGTGGCCCAGCAGCTGTAAGCACGTTAAGACCGGCACCGTGGGGCTGTACGTGATGACTTGCACCAGTGAACTGATGGCGCAGAAGCGGGCGTTGGGTAGGTACATCCTTGCTGTGATAGAGTTTATGCGTGCCCCTATGAACTCTATATCTTGGGTGGGTTCGGTCTTTGACTTTGCGAGGTTGATAACTAGGCCCAGCGAAGAAAACGTGTCCGCTGTGACGCGTATCATGTGTAAGACCTCTGCCTTCAAGGCCCCTTTCAGCAGGCAGTCATCCAGATATGGGAAAACAAAACACCCCCTGTCTGTGCAGGTAGGCTGACACCACTGCCAGGGTTTTGGTAAAGACTCTGGGGGCCGAGGAGAGGCCGAATGGAAGAACCCTGTACTGGAAGTGCTCCTTGCCGACCGTGAAGCGGAGGAAGCGTCTGTGTGCCGGGTGGATTGTTATATGAAAGTAAGCATCTTGTAAGTCGAGGGCTGCAAACCAGTCTCCATCGTCCAGTGCCGTGAGTATCGAGGCAACTGTGATCATCTGAAAACGTTGCTTGCGCAAATAACGGTTGAGGCCCTGAAGATCTAAGATGGGCCTCCAGCCTCCTATTTTCTTCTCTGTTAGGAAGTAGCGTAAATAAAAACCTTTCCCCTGGAATTCTTCCGGCACTCTTTCCACTGCCCCTATGAACATAAGGTGAACCACCTCCTGCTTGAGCCTCGCCTCATGGGCAGCGTCCCTGAGGTGAAGTGTGGCGGGATGCTTCGTCGGTGGGAGCGACTGGAAGGGGGATTGTGTAAACCATGGCTATGATCTCCAGCACCCATTTGTCTGTGGTGATCTTTTGCCATTGGGAGTGGAACGGTCGGAGGTGATGATGGAACATGAGATGAGAGTGGCATTGAGCAATGGTATTGATAGTGCAGCCCCCGACATACCCGTCAAACTTGTTGCCTTTGGGCCTGTCCCGAGGACGTACGGCTTTGTTGAGAACGTCGCCTGGGAGTTCTGTACTGTTGCTGCTGTTGATGGCGCCCTTGGTCGTAGCCTGGTTGATATTGAGCACGCTGTGGTTGGTAAGCGTAGCGTCTTTGCCGAGGATAAAATTTTTTCTTCCTGTATGGGGGAGTATAAATGCCCAAGGTGCGAAGTGTAGCTCTCGAGTCCTTACTGGAGTGGAGGACCAAGTCGGTTGAGTCTGCAAACAGCTTTTGTGTATCAAAGGGAAGGTTCACGATCTTCGCCTGTAGGTCCCTAGGGATACCAGATGTCTAGAGCCAGAATTCTCTACGCGTGACCACTGCTGTAGCCGTTGAACGTGCCGCCGTGTCCGCCACGTCCAGGGCAATCTGGACTCCCATCCGTGATGCTGCGTAGCCCTCTTGAACAATTGCCTTTAACACCGGCTTTTTGTCTTCCGGAAGTGAATCCATGAGGGGAGTAAGTCTGGAGTAATTATCAAAATTATGGTTTGCTAGGTGTGCCGCATAATTTGCCACTCTCAATAGCAGGGTAGAAGAGGAATATACCTTCCTGCCAAACAGCTCTAGCTTCTTAGCATCTTTGTCCGATCCCCCCGATTTATACCGAGAAGCCTTCGACCTCTGCTGGGACAATTCGACCACCAAAGAATTTGGTTGTGGGTGACTAAAGAGGAACTCCATGCTCTTTGCCAGGACGAAGTACTTCTTATCCGCTCTCTTGTTCGTAGGCGGGGTAGAGGCCGGAGTCTGCCACATGGTAGTGGCTGACTCCATAATGGCTTCGTCCAGCGGAATAGCAATTTTGGATGGAGCCGCGGGTCTCAAATTTTTCAGGAGTTTGTGATGTTTCTCCTGCACCTCTGCCGTTTGAATGTCTTGCATGAAAGCTGCCCTTTAAATAGCTCCTGAAATTGTTTAAGGTCATCCAGGGGGGAAGACATCCCCGGGGGCCATGGCCTCATCTGGGGAGGATGAGGAGGAACCACTGGGGTAAACCACCCTCAAACCCTCAGGCTCCTGCAGTCGATGATACACTTGCTCCCTGGAGGATTGTGAAGGAAAGTCCTCGGGGTTCTAAAACTAACTCCCCTTGAGACAGCTGTGTTTCCGTCCCCAGTCGAGAGTGTCCACGGGGGTATTGAGCGGCCGGGGGGGACCTGCCCCTGGATGTAGGCCTGCAGTGTCTGTGTCCAGCATGATGAGGACGACCACAGCAGCATGGGGCAAGGGTCCGGGGATGGAGACCTGGACCACCCACGGAGTGTGTACCCCTGATGTCTGGGAGAGCGAGACCTCTGCGACGACACAGAGGTGAAACTGGCTTGTGATAGTACTCCAGGGGATCCACTCCCAGAAATGGTGAAGGTGGCCCAAGCCATGGTGACATTGGTTGGAGGAACGGAGAAGGAAATTCTGGATAAACCGGTGGAGACCCAGGCCTTCGGTGCGGCGTGTGTATCACAGGGGGAGGGCTTGGTGCTAACAGCAGTGCAGCCCTGTCCGGAGATTGGCTGTGGTGCCGGGTTTTTGATTTCACCTTGCCCCTCCCCTGCGGGGCTGGCACCGCCCCCTCCCGTGCCAGGGATCTCGGCCCCGCTGTCGGCGTCACGCTCGGCACAATCAGCTGCGGTGCCGCGCGGGTAGCTTCCTCCGGCGCCTGCAGGCTCTGTGCCTGGTGCCCCTGCACCGTCGGTGCTGCGGGGGCCGGTGCCGCCAGGTCCAGCGCTTGCCTCGCTGACGCTCTGGGCACCGCGCGTGCCAGCTGTTGTGTAACCGGAGGCTCAGCCTCTGCCACGTGCACTGCAGCGCTGCCACTTGCCTGAGGATGCGGCTGGGGGCTGTGTGTGCCGCTCGTCCTGCCCGCTGAACCCGCCGGCAAGGATCGAGCCGGGGAGAGTTTCCTCCGTTTCTGCACCGAGGGGGTCAGAGAAGCTGCCTTCCTCTTATGCAATGCAGAGGGCCCTTCTGGGTGAGGCTTCTCCGGCAAGTCCGGCTGGAGAGCCTTATCGGACAAGAGCATTTTAAGCCTCATCTCTGTCCTTCCTGGCCCTGGCTGTGAGCTTAGCACAGTGAGAACACTTCTGGGTAACGTGTGATTCCCCCAGGCAGCGGATGCATTCGCTATGCCCATCAGAAGCCGGCATAGCTTCGCGGCATGACTCACACTTTTTAAAACCTGAAGAGGCCATTGCGGTGCGTCCTTTACTGTTAATAGGGTACTTAGCACTTAATCCGTGCCTTTCCACCCCAAATAGCGATCACCGGCCTGCGGGGCAGCAGTCGGCCTAAATGGCCTTCACGTCCGCTCTTCTCTTCTCCGCTCCTCTCTTTTAGTAACCAAAAACAACAAATTACACGTAGAAAACAACTATCTAGTCTGACTCTGGCCTTAGCCTGAGCGGATTCCGTCTGCAGCCAATGGCGGTTGAGAAGGAACTGGCGGGGACCGGATCGCGCACATGGCCGGGGGTGCACAGGGGAGCGGCGCACGCTGGCACATGAGCGATCCAGGAGAAACTGCTGGAAGATTTCCGATCTGCGGCGCCGGGCGAGCCCAACACCTATTGTGGAGCACCCACAGGGACCACTCGAAGAAGTAGTACTTGTTTACACGTCCATTGCCAAGAATAAGGCAGGAAGTGGCCATGCAGACCTAAGTGGTAACATCAATACCAAGCATGCCATTGCTGGAAGTGAGCGGCAGTACTGGAGTGTCCAATGGTACTGATGTTGAGGGTGATAAAAGGCACCACAGAAACATTTGCATTGATTAAGGCAGCAGTATAGAGGAGATTCCAGGTACCAATCCCTATACCAGCCCTGCTTAGGTAACCTGTGAAAGGAGAACAATGGGATGCACCACTGACAGACTGTAGGGTTCAGTGGCTCATTCAGTCAGTGGAGCTATAAATGAAAATTGTAGCAAAGTCTTTGACTGAAGAAGAAATCAAAACCAGAAGATGGAAGACGTCTGTAATTGCCTGATATGCTGCTGACATGGAAACAATCAGAACTAGCATCTCCCTCTTTGATACTGTACTGTATGGCTATCTAAAGGCCAGAGCTGGAGTCAGAGAAGGAGCAGAGGCCCACAATTATGGAGGGAGTAGAGGGGAGCAGGAGTCACCTGGATTCCAGGAGCATTTTCAAATGATCTTATACAACTTTTTCCACAGTGCAGTGAACAGGTAATGACTCATCTGTGTCTTGGAATGTGAGGTAGCAGTACTCTTAGAACCTAGTGGTGATCACAGATCCAATGAAAACTTTGGTATGGAAGTAGGTCACATGGCTTGTCTGAGCAGATGATGCTTCAGGTGAAGATCTCAAGCCACTTGAGTCCATCTTTGAAATGATCTACAGATCATGAAATACTCTTTGATATGGGCCTGAAGGCAGAGTAAAGCACCAGTGCAGGCAACACTGAGGGAAACAACTACTACAACTAACACAACTCTAGCACTAAGGGTACTACTAGCTATGTAAAGGGAAAAAATAAAACTACCTGAGGGGCTGTCAAATTAATGTCACACAGTTATAACTCCAGGAACAGGGAGGAAGAAGAAACTGCAAGACGGTGGAAGCATTGCTTCATTTAGTCAGGGGAGAGGTTATGGCCACGAGGTACAAGTGTCAGTAATCCTGTGTGTGTACTGGTAGGCGAATTTCTCCAGCTCAGGTGCACTGGGCACACAGGTATACTTAAGTGGAATACATGTCTGCACCTATCTGAAAAACCACCTAAAAACACAAACAAATGAAACGTAACCACCATTCTGACTTCCGAAATAAACCAAATAAATAAAGAAGCAAAAAATAGCACAAAACTCAGTATGCTGGTCTCCTTTAACATAAAACAGCAGCTCAGCTACATACCTTGTAACGAAGTAGTAATGATCTGACAGATTTCATCTATGCAGTGTTCTAATTGAAAGTATTCAGAAGCAAGATTAGTTGCCATCTTTAGTTCCTGGTGGGGAGATTCTTCTTTTATTAATTGAGTTCCTGTTTCTTTCTGTAGTAATAAACAGCAATTTATTTGAAAGTTATAATACACATCAGTATTGCTTAATGGTTAGCATTCTGATGGCAAATGTGGTCATGGGTTCCAACCATATACCAGCGCGCACACAGTTTTGCATTTTACTGTTGCTGTGTATTCGGTGGGTATTGGGTGATTGAAGATATTATGTTTCAAAATACAATTTCACCAAGAACAATTTCTGCCTGTTGTAAAGCTACCGGCTGGAGCCGTAAGACACTAGAACATTGTTCAACATTCAAGGGATAGATAACTCCAATAACTTGGTCAATATTCAATTCTTGATTCACAGTAAAACATGGCTCTAAGCTATTGCGTACACAGTGAACGTATTGCTAGTATCTAACACAGTACTTTTAATAATGTTTGATACTTAATTCTCATACAATTTAACTTAATTCAGATTGACCAAATAGAAAATACAACAAATACCATCTTAATTTGTAACAGAGTGTTTGATTTCAGTTGTCTGTCTCTGAGACATGTATTTCTACTGTATAATTTCAGCGATGAGACAACCAGATATGGACATGCTGTGTCAGGTGAGCATTTACAGTTAGTTTAGAAAATGTTATCAAACCCTTATAAATGTATACTCCCGAAAAATTATTTAACAATTTATCGGCATTTTTGATTGCAGCTGCACAATAAGCTGCATTCATTGGGCTGGCCAGAGTGACCCTGAGAGGGAAAAGATGATTTTCAAAGATACAATTGTCTTTGAAGTCTCCTCAGGTGTTTTCCATAATTCATTACTCAAAAACACCTATGAGTAATTCCAATTATTCCATCCAATGTATGTTATCTTTCATTGGTCAACATTGAATTTCCATCCACCGTGAAATACTCAAAGTCCCTCGAAAGAGTGTCACGCGTTTCTAGTTGTAACTAGCCTCAAAAATCCTACCAACAAATTCTGCCACTTCTACATCATTCATTTCATCACCTTATTAATAGGCAACCCTAGAATGTTAAGATACCTCACTTAGTTTTGCCTTTTTGAAGGGTGACAATTTATTCCTAATTACTTTTGCCACAGAACTAGCTTCTAAATCATGACAATACTTCATTCTGACCACACACACAGTTTCCCTACTAGAATTTTGCTAGTGACTTTGTCAAAGCTTTTAACAAGAAGTCCAAATAAATTTTATCTTGTTTTTCCACCTTTTTACTCTCTCTCACACACGCACGCACGCACAGAATTCAACAGTGACAGAGATAGCCATGTTAGCCTGTATTCTATCAAAAACAAAAAAGCAGTTCTGTAGCGCTTTAAAGACTAAGAAAATAATTTACTAGTTGATGAGCTTTCATGGAACAGACCCACTTCTTTGGATCATCACCATACCAGAATATGGGCTATGATCCGAAGAAGTGGGTCTGTCCCATGAAAGCTCATCAACTAGTAAATTATTTTGTTAGTCTTTAAAGTGCTACAGGACTGCTTTTTTGTTTTTACAAATAATTCAAGTATCATGGAGGATTACTTTAAATATTAAAGGCAGAAAAATGAACCAAATTCTGTTATAACAAACAAAATTTTTATTTGTGCATCCATGAGCTAGTTAAGATAATTAAGTAAAAAAATGCAGAATGCAAAGTTCTCACAGCAATATTAACTGGGTCACAACGTACATAGGTAGTAATTTTTATTTCTCTTTTTCATTTAACTTTTAAACAAGGAACAGTTTAAAGTTAACATTTAAGCAATGGCATTTTGTGAATGCATTCCCTTACCTTTTTGCAGTCAGATATTATATTTTCAACGGTTCTGGCGAAAGTAACAGCATTATTCTTTATTTGATTCTGAACCTATAAAAGGGCATTTTAATTATTATTTTGCATGAATTATCAGAATTAGAGAGCAAGAAAAGTGTCTAAACCTCTATCCCAGAGGCAGAACAACAAGCATGCAGTTACAGAGGAAAGTGTTCAGAAGAGAATTATAGCACAAGCAATAATTAGAGCATGAATTTTCAATCATAATTATCAACCATTTTATTCAAAAAGTTAACACGACTTCATTCCTAATATATATGAAAACATGTGAATAAGTCTACAGTAGGCTTCATTCTAGGGGCAAGTGAGCGGACAGGAGTCTATTTTTTTTCCTAGAAGAAGTGACCACTTCAATCAATGTACCACCGTCATAACTCTCAGTGGTAGCATTATAGCAATGCCACTTGTCTTCTCTTTGATGCTTCATGTTAGCTTCCCTGAAGGGCAACACATATAAGAATCTCCTGGATCCATAGGTTTATGGCTCAAGCAAAGAGAGTAGGATTTAGCAGGTGGGCTGCTCAACCCTCACCCTCGACCAAAAAAAACTAAACACACACAAGCTTAATTCACTTGGAAATAGGGAAAGTGTGAATCCCATTGGAAAACTGCCAGATGGGGGAAGTGCAGTGTAACATTAGGTTGTGGAGAGGGAGAGGCAAGCAGAGTGAATCCTCCTCTCTAGAAGCATGGCTGGTTGAGAACAAAGACACAGATACAGTTGCACCAATCTTCCTATTGTGCTCTCAAGTAATGTTAAAATAGATCAAATTAGTTTATGCAAGGGCTTGTTTTCAAGCCCCAGTTATGCCATGGACTGAACAATTTCACTCTCCATAAAAATAAGACAACTCAAAAAGCCACTGAGTACTGCTCTGGGTCACATCTGTAAGCGTAAGAAATAGTATTTTTAATGGAAATTTTCATTTTTCAGAACTATATGCTCTAGATGTTCCACACTCACCAAGGAAATTCTTTAATTTTCTGTTGCAAAACACATTATATTGAAGCTCCATGGCACTCTAGACAGACCCATGCAAAGTAAGTGGAAGACATGAGAGCTTTAAAACTCAAGTGAAGAAAGAGAAGTTACTCACCTGTGTAGTAACGATGGTTCTTCGAGATGTTTCCCCGTGGGTGCTCCACAGTAGGTGTCGGGCTCCCCCCGGCGCCGCAGCTCGGAAAATCTTCAGCAGTCTCCGTCGGGTCGCGCATGCGCCGATGCGCGTCGGCTCTTTGCGAGCTTACGGTCATGTGTGCAATCCGGTCCCCGCCAGTTCCTGATCAACCGCTCCGGACGCCCCTAAACACACACAAACAGAGCTCTGAAGTAGGGAGGAACGGGTGGGTAGTGGAGCACCCACGGGGACACATCTCAAAGAACCATCGTTACTACACAGGTGAGTAACTTCTCTTCCTTCTTCGAGTGGTCCCCGTGGGTGCTCCACAGTAGGTGACTACCCAGCAGTAACCCCGCCCCGAAAAAGGAGATGGGTACCCGATTTATGCGCAGCTTGCCCCTGAAAGGACTGCTGTCGACAGGCGTGTACCCTCCTCAAGCATCCTGTGCATGGCGTAGTGCTTGGTGAAGGTGAAATAGGAAGACCACGTCGCCGCTCTGCAGATATCTCTCAGCGCAATGCCTTTGAAGAAGGCCGTTGACGCCGCCATCGCCCTAGTAGAGTGGGCTCTTGGCGGAACTGGCAGAGGAGTCTTGCGAATCTCGTAACACAGTCTTATGCAAGACAATGTGATTTGAAATCCTCTGTGAAGATAGCGCTTCTCCTTTTGACCTGGATGCAATGGACACCAGTAATCTGTCCGTTTTCCGGAAAGGTTTAGTTCTATCGATGTAGAAGGCCAGTGCCCTTCTTACGTTAAGTAAGTGCAACTGTGCCTCTTCATTTGAGTTGTGAGGCTTCAGATAGAACGAGGGCAGCACTATTGGTTCATTTATATGAAAGTCTGAAGAGACCTTCGGAACGAAGGCTGGGTGTAATCGTAAAACCACCGCTTCTTTTGAGAAGATCGTGCAGGGTGGTGTGGACATTACGGCCGCGAGTTCGCTCACTCTGCGAGCCAACGTGATTGCCAGGAGGAAAGTCGTTTTAATAGTAAGTAGTCGAAGGGGGACCGTAGCCAATGGTTCAAAGGGCGGTCCCGAGAGGGTGTGTAGAACTAGGTCTAAACTCCATGACGGTGGTATTGGTTTCCGAGGGGGGTACAGATTCACCAACCCCTCTAGGAAACGCGAGACAACAGGATGGGCAAATGTGGTTGATCCATCCTCTTCATGCCAAAAGGCTGATATAGCCGCCAGATGCACCTTTATAGAGGACAGCGAAAGTCCGTTTTGTTTGAGTTGTAGCAAATAATCCAGAATCGTAGGTATGGTGGCATCCTGGGGTATTAGTTGCCTGGAGGAACACCATTCGGAAAAACGCAACCATTTGTGCTGATAAGCCTTTCTGGTGGAAGTTCTCCGACTACATTCAAAGACTTGTTGTACTCCCTCTGAGCATGTAGTCTCTAAGGCGCTTAGCCATGGATTAGCCATGCTTGTAGCCAAAGTCTCTTCGGGTGCGGGTGCAGTATTGACCCCCCGAGCCTGAGTGAAAATGTCCGGTACTGTTGGTAGGGGAAATGGCCAATGTTGAGCCATGCGCAAGAGCAATGGGAACCACTGTTGCCGGTCCCAGGTTGGGACTATGAGTATCATGCGTTCTCCCTCCCTTCTGGCCTTCTCCAAGACCTTGCGTATAAGTGTCGTGGGAGGGAACGCATAAAGTAGAGGGCCCTTTCATGGGATCATGAAGGCGTCCCCCAAAGACTCCTGTCCCATGCCCGCTCTGGAGCAGTATTGGGGACATTTCTTGTTTTCCCGGGTGGCGAACAAGTGGATTTGGGGAAAACCCCATCTGCGGAACACCTGGTGAAGTAGGTCTGAACAGATCTGCCACTCGTGAGTGGGCGCAAAGTGTCTGCTGAGTTGGTCCACCTTGACGTTGTGGACCCCCGGTAGGTATGAAGCCTTTATGATTATATTGTTGGCGATGCACCAGTTCCAGAGTCGGACCGCCTCCGCACAAAGCATACGAGACCTGGCTCCCCCCGTCGGTTTATATAAAACATGGTGGTGGTGTTGTCGGTATTCACGCCAACTATTTTTCCGCGCAGATAATTGTGAAAATGCCTGCACGCATTGAACACTGCCCTGAGCTCTAATATGGTTATGTGCAGTGTCTTCTCTGCGGGGGACCATAATCCTTAAGTGGTTTTGTTGTCCATGTGAGCCCCCCATCCCATATGGGAAGCATCTGTTGTAATGAACACAGTAATCTGCGGTTGGTGGAAGGGCACCCCTGTTAGGAGATTCTTGGGGTTTCCCCACCATGTTAGCGAGCTTTGTGCCTCTGTTGTAAGTGACACCCTCTTGTGGACGGTGTGGATTGAGGGTTTGTATACGGTTGCCAACCAATGCTGCAATCCTCGCATATGCAGCCTGGCGTTTTGCACCACAAACGTGGTGGTTGCCATATGCCCCAACAGTTGTAAGCACGTGAGAACTGGCACAGTGGGGCTGTATGTTAGTAGTTGTACGAGAGATTCGATGGCACGAAAACGAGCCTCGGGTAAATACACCTTGACTTGACTGAGTCTATCCGAGCCCCTATACACTCTATATTTTGCGTGAGGTCGGTCTTTGACTTTGAGAAAATTGATGATGAGGCCCAGTGAGGTAAATGTTTTTGTGGTGATATGTATCACCCGTAATACCTCCGCCCGGGAAGTTCCCTTTAGCAGGCAATCGTCCAGGTACGGGAAAATGAAAACTCCCTGTCTGTGTAGGTATGCTGACACCACCGCTAAGGTCTTGGTGAAGACTCTGGGTGCTGAAGAGAGTCCGAATGGGAGGACTCTGTACTGGTAATGATCTGTGCCCACAAGGGACTGGAGGAAACACCTGTGGGCTGGATGAATTGCGATATGAAAATACGCATCCTGTAAGTCGAGGGCTGCAAACCAATCGCCATGGTCTAGTGCTGTGATTACTGAAGCCATTGTAGTCATTTTGAAGTGCTGTTTGCGTAGGTACTGGTTCAGTGCGCGTAGATCCAAAATGGGTCTCCACCCTCCTGTCTTCTTTTCCGTCAGGAAATACCTGGAGTAGAACCCTTTGCCTTGAAATTGTTCCGGTACTCTCTCCACCGCCCCTATGAATAGGAGGTGGTCCACCTCCCGCCTTAATTCCGGTAGGTGAGAGGGGTCTCTGAGAAGGGGTGCGGTGGGAGGATTTGGTGGAGGTAAAGACTGGAAGGGGATCGTGTATCCCGTGTTTACAATCTCCAATACCCACTTGTCCAACGTGATGCTTTTCCATTGTGGGTAAAATGGATTGAGTCGGTGATGGAACATGTACTGAGATTGGCACTGAGGTACGGTCTTGGCTTCGCAGCCCTCGACATACCCGTCAAACTTGCTGTCTTGCACTTTGCCCTGCGGAGGCGTTGCCCTGCTGAGGCCGGTGCCTAGGGCCCTTATAATGTGTTTGTTGATGACATCCCCGATCATACCCCTGTTGAAATTGGATACGTTGCTGTTGGTAACCATAACGGCGTTGCTGAGGATAAAATTTCTTCCTTCTGAACGGTGGGGTATATATCCCCAAAGTCCCAAGTGTCACTGTGGAATCTTTGCTCGAGTGTAGGACTGAGTCGGTCGATTCAGCAAACAATTTTATTTTGTTGAAGGGGAGGTCTGCAATTTTGACCTGTAACTCCTTTGGAATGCCGGATGTGTGAAGCCATGACTCTCTCCGCATTACCACTGCAGTGGCCATGGCGCGGGCCGCTGTGTCCGCCACATCCAGTGCAATCTGCACGCCCGCTCGAGAAGCCGCATAGCCCTCTTGCACGATTGCCTTAAGAATTGGCCTTTTATCCTCCGGAAGGAAGTCCATGAGGGCAGTAAGCTTGGAATAGTTGTCGAAATTGTGATTCGACAAATGAGCGGCATAGTTGGCCATGCGGAGCAACAGAGTAGAGGAGGATTAGGCTTTCCTACCCAGAAGATCCAGCTTCTTTATGTCCTTGTCCAATCCCCCAGATTTGTACTGGGACGATTTGGACCTGTGTTGGGACAATTCAACCACTTGCGAGTTTGGCTGTGGATGACTAAATAGAAACGCCATACCTTTCACAGGGACGAAGTACTTTTTGTCCGCTCTTTTGTTGGTAGGAGGAGCGGATGCTGGAGTCTGCCATATATTAGTGGCTGCCTCCATGATTGCATCGTCCAGAGGAACAGCAATTTTAGAAGAAGACGGAGGCCTGAGGTTTTTAAGGAGTCTGTGGTGTTTCTCCTGCACCTCCCCCACTTGAATATCTTGGGATTGAGCTACCCGTTTGAACAGCTCCTGGAACTGTTTCAGGTCATCTGGGGGAGAAATGTCTCCAGGGACCACGGCCTCGTCTGGCAAGGATGAGGAGGCATCATTATGGTATCTCTCCTCCAATTCCTCTGGATCCTGGCTGTATTGATGTGATTGCCTTTATGGAATTTTGAGGTGGGGTTCAATGTCTTTAGACCGAGCCTCTGATTGGGGAACTCGTGGTGTTCCCCCAGGTGGAAGCAGAACACTGTGGCTTTGAGGGGTGGTCGACGGGGATCCATAGTGAGACGTCGACCTCCTATGCTGATGCCCCGCATAATGATGGCGGTCGTAGCAACAGGGACAGGGGCCCGGCGATGGAGACCTGGACCATGACCCAAGGATGTAAGGGTGGTGCCTGGAATGTCGAGACCTCCGAGATGATACCGACGTACGAGGAGAGCCTCTGTGAGAAGACTCGTAGGGATCTCTGCTAGATGATGGAGAAAAGCGTGCAGACTCCTGGGATGGACTCCGAAGAAAAGGAGAAGGACGTCTGTGGCAGGCTGAAGGTGTTGCTGCCCGTCGAATCTCCGGTGATGATCGTGGTGACAGAGGCAGCGCAATTACCTCAGGAGAGGGGCTGCGGTGCCTGGTCTTCGTTTTAGCCTTTACCCTCTCGGGTGGTCTTGTCGGTGAACTTGGTACCGGAGCAGGTGTCATGCTGATTGCCACTGCTCCCGGTGGCAATGTCCTCGGTGCCGTCGATCCCGGTGCCTCTGGGGAGGTCTCGATCGGTGCCACAGCAGCCAGTGCTGGACTGACTAGTGCCTGCACAGCTCTTGGTGCCATCTCCCTGGTAGCTGCAGGGCCTCAAGTGGTTGCATGCGCCGCGGCTTTACCAGTGGAGGAAGCCAGCGTGCGTGGGCCCTTTGTTACACTCGTCCCGCTCCCAACAGTAAGGGGCAGGGATCGAGTAGGCGAGGCTCTTCGCGGGCCCTTTGCTTATCTGTCTCAGGCGTTGGAGCCGGAGAGGATTCCGTCTGCAGCAGTTAGTGGTTGAGAAGGAACTGGCAGGGACCGGATCGCACACATGACCATAAGCGCGCAAAGAGCCGACGTGCATCGGCGCACGCGCGACCTGACGGAGACTGCTGAAGATTTTCCGAGCTGCGGCGCCAGGGCGAGCCCGACACCTACTGTGGAGCACCCACGGGGACCACTTGAAGAACAACAACATTTACCTTATATACTGTGGCTACGAGTACACTAGAATCATCTGTCTACAGAAGTTACTGTTGGAAGAGATGTTCTGACAAAACTTCTGCCAACAGATCCCAACGACACATAAAAGCAGATCAATCTTTTGAGCTGCTCTGTCTACCAAAGGCCCCTCCCCCAAAGCATCTACACAGGCTTTTTGTGGACAGTTTCTGTTGACAAAACATATTTTGTGTGTAGATGCTCTGCATGTTTTGTCTATAAAACTCTCCAGTGTAAATGTAGCCCATCTGCCTAAGGTACAAGTGTTTATTCGGGAGGGAAGACGTGGAATAAGAACGAAGGTAAGCCCAGAAGCTGAAAAGAGGTATCTGCACCCTGTGCAGTATTATACGCCATTTTAAAATGTTTAACCCATTTAAAACATTACCTGTAATGCTTCCAGGCTCACTGTCTAAGTAAATTATACACTGTATAGGTGGCATCTTTATCAGGGCTACTGGAACATGCATTCCTGAGTACTATACTATTTTCTGGGTACATACTTCATGAGAAAAAATTACCTGCAGAGCCTAGTCTTTATTTGTACCTTCCTGTTTATATAACTCTCCTTACAATGTATCATCTTAGTGATACATCACATACCTAACAACCAGGTACAATAGGGAAAGACCAAAACAGTGAATCTTAATTTCAAAAAGATGGTTAGACAAGCTGCCTTCAATTTGCTTTTAAAACAAACTCTGCATGAAAGTAGGATTTGAACTATTTAAACTGAAGTGACAAAACCCTGTTTCCACCACGTCCCAAACTGTACTTACCTTTAAATTGTCAGGGTATGATTATCTGTTACAGATGTTAACCAAAATACCTGTATTCTTTGTAAAAAAAAAAAAAAAAAAAAAAAACACAACCCAAAACAACTTAATTGCATTGCTCTAAAAAATGGTGAGAAGTGTTACCTATGCTTTCATACAGAAGTTCTATTGCCTAATGTATAATTAAAAGAGTACAGTCGATATCAGAAAAATACTACCTCTATTGCTCTAAGCGAGTATGAAAATTTTCTCTTACATTATAAAGAATAATTCAACTGCGAGATCTTATGTAAAGGTAAACAGAACATTGCTGTCATTTCTTTTTCTATTACACCGTCTCTGGGAAGGAGGGAGGGTCAGCTCATTAAAATGTCATTTCCTGTACTTAACTTATAACTTAATAAAGCGGCTGCTAACATGAAAATACCAATGCTGCTTAACAACCCAGAAAGCTTTAGAACTTGATTCCTGATTCTAACTGACTGCATGAAAATGAACAACATTTCTGCCATTCAGGCTATTAGACGCTTGCTTGGAATAAGCCACTATCCTTTGAGAGGTCCCAATTCAGCAGAGTACTTAAGTGTATGCCCATCTTTAAACATGTGAGTACTCTGGGACTACATTTAGTGGCTCCATCTACACTACAGCAACCTGTCAAAACAAGTTCTTCTGAAAGATCTCTTCCAAAAGAACTTCTTTGGATAAAGAAGTTTCCTGGACACTACAGTGTAGATCAAGGATGGCCTGATCAGTACCACACTGTACTGAAAACCCACTGATCGCTATACTTACCTACACGCTTCTACCTTCCATCTTGCACACATAACCAGATCCACTGTTTACAGTCAAGCCCTTTAGGTACAATCACATTTGCTCTGATCCAACTGACAGAGACCAAAACCTACAAGATCTTTACCAAATATTCATAAACTTGAAATACCCCCAGGAAAAATAAAACAAATCGACAGGGCCAGACGAATACCCAAAGGCCAGCTACTCCAAGATAGGTCCAAAAAAAGCCAAGAACAGAACACCACTGGTCATCACCTATAGCCCCCAACTCAAACGACTGCAACACATTATTAAAGACCTACAACCAATCCTTAATCAGGATGCCACACTCCAGAAGGCCCTAGGTGACAGGCCTGTTCTCTCCTACAGACAACCTCCCAACCTTATGAGGATTCTCACCAAACAGCCATAGTCTATGCTTAAGAAACACCAGTCCTGGAACTTTTCCTTGCAACAAAGCCCACTGCCAGCTTTGTCCACATATCTTTTCTGGAGATACCAATCACTGGACCTAACCAGATTATTCACAGAATCACAGGCACATTCTCATGTTCGTCAACTAACGTCACACATGCCATCATGTGCCAGCAATGCCCAGATGCTTTGTATATTGCACAGACTTCTAACTCTTAGACAAAGAGTTAATGGGCACAAAACAGACATAAAAACACTCCTGATCCACTAACCTGTTAACCAGCATTTTAATGGAGTGGGCCATTCTGTTAATGACTTAGGAGCTTGCATGTTACTCAAGAGGAATTTTCACAACACTCTTGAAAGAGGCTGCTGAACTCTTATATTCAAATTTGACACATTAAACACATGGTTTCAACCAGGATGCGAATTTTCTGGGTCACTATAGGGGCTCGGTTGCATACTTGGCTTAATCCAATTCTTGACTCCCACCGCCCTGCCCCTCTACTCTCTGATTTGCTCACCTTGATAATTTTTCTTTTGATTTGTCCATGTTGATTTCTGTTTTTGGTTCTCTGTGCCTTAAATATTGAGTCTATTCTGGTATGGCTATGGTCTGAAGAAGTGCGTCTGTCCCATGAAAGCTCACCAAATAAGTTATTTTGTTAGTCTTTAAAATGCTACTGGACTGCTTTTTTGTTTTACTTTGGAAAAAGTGCATCCACACACAAAAAAAAGTATCAGAAGAGTGATCTGCTCTTTCAAAAGAGAGAGTGTCCACACAGGCCCCACTCTTTTGAAAGAACAGGTCAGGGATTGAAAAAAGTCAGGCACCGTACTCTTGTGGAAAAAAAAAAAAAAAAGAGCTCATGGAGCATCTACACACCTTGTCTTTGAAAAGAAGCTTTCAAAAGAAGGTGCTCTTTCCGAAATGCAAGTGCAAGAGTGCTTTCAAAAGGAGCACCACATTCTTTCAATTTAATTTCGAAAGAATGCTTTGTGTGTAGACGCTCCGCTGGATATTGCCCCTTCTTTCAAAAAATGTTTCAAAAGAACTTGCTAGTGTAGACATAACCTGTCAGTTTTGGGTACAAACTTGAGTAATGTGCTCAACAGAGTAAAATTAGAACAGCACAATGTAGTAAATAACCCTCTAAAGATGCCTAGAGGCAGGAGTGCACAACACTAAAAGTAGGTGCAGCAATAGATGATATATGCTTGCTATTTGTATAGAATGTAGTCAGTTTCAAAAAACAAATCAAAAACTGGCTGGGGCACTCAAGCTAGTATGATATTTGAAACTTTTTGAAGTTTTAGGATTGTCCCTTCTCCTTTCACTGAATTTCTCTCTCCCCCCATTCTTTGTGTGTGAAAAACGAACAGAAACAACAAGTGAAACTGAGTGGCTGCACAGGGGATTCAATGAGAGTTCACCCAAAAAGCACTGTCAAAAGGCATAAACAACTGTGGCTTGTGTACAATACCACATTCCTGTGAAGGAAGTAAGGTAATTCGGGTGTTGGGAGTTTACTAATGAAGTGCTGCGATACATGCACAGCACTTCATTAAGCAAATCCCACCATCCCCAAGCAACTCTGAAGTAGTGGCACACGTCTAGCCACAGCTCACCCACCAGTACTTTTAAGTTGTCCCAGCACTTCGAAGTACCAGCGCATGAGCCACAGCTAGACACATGCCGGTACTTCAAAGTTGCCGCGGGGGCAGGATTTGCTTAATGAAGTGCTGTGTGCGCGCACCGCAGCACTTCATTAGTAACCCCCCAACACCCTAATTATCATCCTTCCTTCAAAGGAGGGTGGTAGTGTAGACAAGCCCCTGAAGATGCAGCAAATACTTCTAAAGAATCCATCTGAGCAAAAAAAGGACCAACTGCAAAACTGATTGAAGGATCATGGCCAATATTTTCCCCCCTTCAATGTGCCAAGTTACCAGTAATTTTAAGTTTTATTCATAACAGTAAACAAAACATTTTCAGACAAGTTTGTGTTTAGTACATATTTATCTTAGTGTCCATAAAAGATAAAAAAATCTCCGATATGTGTATCTAACAAATACATATGCAGCTACTACCGTAGCATATATTAGTCTTGTGTAAACAGGAGGATTTCACAATGCATAAATTCCCCAAATGCTGACTGTGACAAAGTCCCTTGTCAGCCTCCCTGCGCTTCCTGGTGGATCTGAGCTGCCTCAGAGACTCATGGAGGCCCCTCCAAAGGCAGGGGTCTCCGCTTAGCAAGCCATCTTCATCGTGGACAGGACTAGTACAGCGAGAATACATACCAGTCCCCTTGCAGGCCTGTGCCTGCTCCAGTAAAGTGATCCCTCGGGGGAAGGGTGGGGTGAGTCCAGACCCACCCTCTATCCTGGACTCTGGCCCAGGGTCCCTATGAGAACGAGAGACAACCGGCAGGACCTTTACCCCTGCCCCAAAGTAGCAGCCTCACCCTGGGCCACTTCACCCACCACTTCCCCACGGTACCTTTTCGCTGTGCTCCTGCTCTTGCTCTGCTCCTCTGGTGCACTTCCCAAAAACTTCCCCCCTGCTACCAGATGGGAGCCTTTTATAGGGAGCACAAGGCCTATCTGACCAATGAGGGCTGATACCTAATAAGGCCCCATCTGGCTGTCCTAATTGGGCTTATTCAGGGAACAACGATGCATTAGCCCACCAGCCGGCATACCTTCCTTCTAGAAGGCTCCTGCAGCTACCAGGCAGTGGTCTGCCACACTATGTATAACTTTTATGATGTATTAGCAGACAGCACTAAAAACTTTGACCTTCAAGCCACAAAAACACACACTATCTCACCTCATTTTGTGGATCCTGTTTCAGAAGTTCTTTTTGCATCTCTCTTGTTTTTTTCTGTACAGAATCCAAGAGCCTTTGCAATCCTGAGTTTACTCCATCATAAATGGCAAGTATAAAATCTTTCTAAAATAATCAGAATATTTAATGTTTAAAGAGAGGTTTAAACCCTGATATTTGCATTAATGAGTTTATAATATTTTGTTATATTAAGCAAATTGACCCATACAGACATACCAACCATTATGCCTAAATTTTACCTAATGGAGTCAATAGGGTTCTAATAAAGCTTTCCCTCGGTGGGGGAGGGGACAAGAATCTATCTTCAGCTTTTATTCAGTTTTCCAAGAATTCTTTTTATACAAACTTTTGTAATGAGAATACTAATAGCAAAACATTTAAGATATTAACACAATAGTTACACTGTTTTATGAATATAAAAAGGTGCCTTATACTGGAACAGTTTATTCCTTGCTACATATGACAACAGGTTATACAAATATAAAGATGTCTTCTCACAGCATAATTTCAGCCAAACTAGAGAGGCTGTTCCACCTGAGCTGTATCAATACAGTTGAACATCATCAGGATTATAAACAGTTTCATTAAAAGGCTATATTTTATGCTATAGACATTATACACAGGTGACGAAGATGCACATTTAATAAATAAACACAAAGTCTGAGCAATAAAATGTAAATTTTAAATTTTGCCTACACACTATTAATGTGAAAAACATATTTTCCATAGTATTCAGAAGACCTTTTTATTTTTCATCCAATGGATTAGTCCATAAGGAATGCTGATATTCTTGAAAGGTGTCAGATACAACTTTTTTTTTTTTACCTGTAAAATAGTTGCATCTTCTTTGTTCTCTATAGAAAAGTGTAGGTCAGCTCCTTTAAGTGCTGTCAAGTGCCCTACATGTTTTCCTGTTTGTTTCACTATTTGGATTATTTTCTTGTGTGCTTCTGTTACCATTGAGGATATATCTGAAAAACAACCCTGAGATATGAAAATAAATTTAGTTAGAACAGCTGCAATGAATGTGTACATTTTTTTCAATTGTGCATATAAAACAGTGTTTAAATTACCATGAATCATTACCAATATCCTATTCTTATATTACTCTATAAGTTGGTTCAGTCATTCTCTTACCCAAAAATGGAGCAAACCTTGTGAACACATACAGAAAAATTACTACAATTACAGTGCAGGATTAAAAACTATGATGGCAAATACACGTTAGAATAGTGTGGACAGAATAAGAAATGGGTTTAAAAAACCCTTAAGTTTACATAGAATGACATCAATAAGCTTATCAAATTAAAATTTTCTAAAGACACAATTATTTAAGAGAAATACAACAGTGCATAGTTGTAGAAAGCACTAATTCCTATTCATCCCATTCATGGAGAAGAATCAATTAAAACTGCCTGCATGTATCTTTATCATGTATCTTACACCAAACCAGCTTGTGATCATATGCACAGTGTGCTAGAGATTGTTATTACGAAGTCCATGGTCAGCTCTAGATGTTGTAATTTTATTTCCATTCTTTATTTGAAAATATAGTAAATATTATTTACCTGAAACAGTAATTGTAAATAATTTCCCAAGATTTTTATATCCTGTCTCAAGTCATCTATTTTTATGGAATCGGTGCACTTCTGGAAATTTTTAAGCCAAAGATTAGTTAGAACCACAAGTTGTTCAAAAGCAGAGGTAATTCTGATGATGCAGGACTGAGTAGCACGATCAACAGAAAAAACTGTGTGTAAAAAAAAAAAAAAAAAGATCAATCACTCTTAGGTCTGCAGACAAGAGAAAAAACATTTATATTTATTATGTGTAAGACATGACAGAATAAGCAGTGTAGAAAATTTTATTTATGTTACTGAGATTTAAGCTTACAATTCTCTTGACTTTCTTCATCTTGTTGTTCATAGGCATTTGAAATGGCAGTTACTCCAGTATAAATAGTGAACAAATTAATTAGCAGACTATCTGCTATACACTTTTCTTCATCATGATTCTGTCCTAGTAAATCCAAAGCTGAGCCAATCATTTCTTTGCAAATTCCAGGTAGGAATGATTCAGAAGAACTTGAACATATGCTGCTGGATTTATTCACTGAACCTGAATTAATAGAACATCAACATGAATTAAAAGGTCCCTTACAAAAATAGTGAGTGTTAGAAAAATTTATCCTTTTATGATATCATTTTAGCTCCTTCTGACTCTGACCTGAAGTATGAAAATAATTAGGAAAAATAAATTAGACATACTTCTGTTTAGAAAATTGAGTATACATAAAAGTTTCTATTAGCTAAATGAAAAAGCATGCAAAAAATACACGTGGTTTAAAGTGAAATATATAACAATATGCATTATCGTAAAACTGTTCTTTCCAATTAAATGTATCAGTACCTATGATCAAAGAAGAGAACAAGTGATCTAAAAGGAGTCAATAATAAGTATAAATATTTGGGAAACTCAAATAACTTCTTATATGAAAAACATAGGTTTTAAATTTTTCAGTTGTGAAATCTGTAGCACTTAACTAACAAACCAGAAGCCACGTCAGAGAAATAAATCAAGTAGCCATATCTCAAGCACAGAATCACTCAGTGACTGTATTGGAATTAATAGTCTCTGGTACAACCAACACTAGGCACTTAGTGACAGTATTAGTCTAATTAATGGCTAAGAATAGTGAGTTTCCGACCAAAACGCTCAACATGATAGGCAGGAGCCTTGTTCAAAGGGATTATACCCTCAAGAAGAATGACAAACATTTAGACAAAGAATACTGTAAGGTCTACAGCCAGGCATAGACGTACTTACTACAAATATGAATTTTTTACTTAGAAAATGTCAGACTTCCCATTTTCTGTACAATAAATTCTCAAATTATTACACAGGCATAAATTAATTAGTGAACGTTAAGTTTCCAGCTACTGGGCTTGAAATAAAAGGTAATCTGCCATACAAAAGAAAAATTCACCTGATGCATGTAGATTCTGGAGGGGTTGCAATTTTATATCAGACAAACACCCAGAAATTCTCCTGTTCTTCATGAAACTTCTGCTCCTACAAGGAGGATGTGGAAGAGAAACACAAGAGACACACCTTAATTTACATGTATTCCATAAAGTCTATGGAAAATAGCAGACATTTGCCCTCAGAAAGATTACTCATCTTTCAGTGACTGGGTCAAAACAGCAGAGACCCTAGATGTATCAGTCATCACTGTCCCCTGACCTATCACATGAGTCAGGAAATAAAGATCCAGGCAGATCCTCAGCTAGTATAATGTAATTATGACCATTTACAAGAGGTGAAAGTCTTCCATTGTTCTCCAACTAGCTCATCTCATTACAAAACAAAGCAGCAGAAATGTAGCACTTTAAAGACTACCAAAATGATTTATTTGGTGATGAGCTTTTATTGGACAGACCCACTTCTTCAAATCAATTTCATTTCCAGTACAGACTGACATATATAAACAGAGGACCAAAAAGAAAGAAAAAATGCAATAAAAACTGATATATCAAACAAGATAGAAGGAAGGGGGTGGGAGGTTGGGGGATGTTAATTGTCCTGTCTGGGATAACTACGAGCATCAAAGGAAGGGAAGCAGTCCTTGTCATCAAAACAAAAAAGCAGTCCAGTAGCACTTTAAAGACTAACAAAATAATTTATTATTAGGTGATGAGCTTTTGTGGGACAGACCCACTTCTTCAGACCACAGCCATACCAGAACAGACTCAATATTTAAAGGCACAGAGAACCAAAAATAGTAAATCAAAGCCGACAAATCAGAAAATCATCATCAAGGTGAGCAGAGCAGAGAGGCAGAAGGTGGCGGCGGGGAGTCAAGAATTAGATAAAGCAAAGTATGTAAAAGAGCCCCTATGATGAGCTAGAAAATTGCTATCCCAGTTCAAACCACGTGTTAATGTGTCAAATTTGAATATAAAAGAGTTCAGCAGCTTCTCTTTCTAAACTGCTGTGAAAATTCCTCTTCAGTAAAACACAGACTTTCAGGTCATTAACAGAAAGGCCCACTCCATTAAAGTACTGGCTGACAGGTTTGAGAGTCAGGAATGTTTTTATGTCTGTTTTATGTCCATTAATTCTTTGTCTAAGAGAGTTTGAAGGTCTGCCCAATACACAAAGCATACATGTGGGCATTGTTGGCACATGATAGCATATATGATGTTAGTTGAGGAACCTGAGAATGTGCCCATGATTCTATGAATAACCTGGTGAGGTCCAATGATGGTATCTCCAGTATGTGTGAAGTAGTGATTCCTCTGTTCGTACCATGTGTTGTGTGTCATATTTGACTATGTATGCTAACTCACAAATCTCATGCAATAATCTGCTAAATTCTGTGTTGCAGGACGCAGATTCTCATGTCTTTTAACAGAATGGCTCACTCCATCGAAGTGTTTACTGACAGGCTTATGTGTATTGTTTTCTTGATGTCTGCTCTGTGTCCATTTGTTCTTTGGCAAAGGTTTAACCCAGCTTGTCCAATGTACATCGTGTCTGGACATTGTTGGCACATAATAGCATATACAATGTTGCTGCAAGTACATGGGAATGTGCCTTTGATCTTGTGAATAACATGATTAGGTTCAGTTATGGTATCCCCAGAATAAATGTGTGTACAAATTTGATGGTGGGGTTTGTTGCAAGGAAAAGTTCCAGGATTCATATTACTGTGGAGTAGGCTGTGATTACTGGTGAGACTCTAAGGTTAGGAGGTTGTCTATAGGAAAGGACAGGCCTGTCACCTAGACCCTTCTGGACTGCATCTAGACTAGCCCCCAACTTCTAAGGGAGCCTGGTAATTAGGGTGTTGGGAGATTACTAATGAAGTGCTATGGTGCATATGCAGCACTTCACTTGGCTAAATCTCCCTTGCAGCAAGTTCAAAAAATGTCAAACTTTGAAGTGCCCGCTTGCATGTAGCTGCAGGTACTTCAAAGTACCCATGCTACTTCCAAGTCCCTTTACTCCTGACCCACAGCTACATGCAAGCCAGTACTTCAAAGTTGCCATGGGGGAGAGTTAGCCTAATGAAGTGCTGCATATGCACCGCAGCGCTTTATTAGTAATCTCCCAAACACCCAACTTAACATACCCACTTCAAAGTTGGGATCGAGTTTAGAGACAGCCCTGAACTGTAGCATCTTGATCCAGAATAGGTTGTAGATTTTTAATGATACATTGCAGGGGTTTGAGTTGGAGGCTATAGGTAGTGACAAGTGTCATTCTGTTGCTAATCTTCAATTTGACAGGGCCAGATGAATACCCAGAAACCAGCTACTTCAAGACAGACCCAAGAAGATCATGTAGTATGAGCTGGATGGAAGCTGGAGGCATGTAGGTAAGTATAGCAGCCAGTGGGTTTCTGGTAGAAGGTGGTGTTGACTCATCTTTTACTGTCAAGCCCATAGATACAATCATATCTTCTCTCATCTCCTGACAGAGACCAAAAACTTCAAGACCTCTACCAAGCATTTATAAAATTCAATTACCCACTGGGAGAAATAAAGGAAAAACACAAAAACAAAAAACGAATTGACAGGGCCAGATGCATACCCAGAAACCAGCTACTTCACAATAGGCCCAAGAAGATCAACAGAACACCACTTGTCATCACCTATTGCCCTCAACTCAAAGCCCTGCAATGCAAAATTAAAAATCTACAAAGTATTCTGGATCAGGATGCGACACTCCAGAAGGCTCGAGGTGACAGGCCTGTCATTTCCTACAGACAACCTCCTAACCTCAGAAAGATTTTCACCAGTAATCACAGCCTACACCACAGTAATACCAATCTTGGAACTTTTCTTTGCAACAAATCCCACTGCCAACTTTGTCCACATATTTATTCTGGAAATACCATCACTGGACATAACCATGTTAGTTACAAGAACAAAGGCACATTCTCATGCAATTCCAGCAACATTATGTATGCTATTATGTGCCAACAATGCCCTGACAGTATGTACATTGGACAGGCTGGGTTAAACCTTTGATAAAGAATAAATGGACACAGAGCAGACATCAAGAAACTCAATACAAATAAGCCTGTCAGTGAACACTTTGATGGAGTGGGCCATTCTGCTGAAGACCTGAGAATCTGTGTCCTGCAACACAGAGAATTTTACAACAAAATTAGAGAGAGTGAGATTTGAGAGTTAGAGTACATACTCAAATTCAACTCATTAACACATGGTATGAACAGAGATATCAACTACCTCACACATTACAAAGACTGCTTCCCTTCCTTTGAGGCTCGTAATTATTTCAGACAGGACAGTTAACATCCCCCCCACCTCTCAACCCCCTTCCTTCAATCCTGTTCGATTTGTCAGTTTTTATTGCCTTTTTTTCCTTTTTGGTCCTCTCTACTTATGTCAGTCTGTATTGGAAATGAAATTGATCTGAAGAAGTGGGTCTGTCCTACAAAAGCTAATCACCGAACAAATCATTTTGTTAGTCTTTAAAGTGCTACATTTCTGCTGCTTTGTTTTGTTGGAGTACAGACTAATATGGCTACGTCTGTTAGTATTCACCTCATTACAGTGGATCCTCTTCAACTCAATTATACAAGCAAGAACAATGACCAATCAAAATAGAATTTACCTTTCCCAATAATCTGCTTCCTCCAAGTTCAGTACTCTCCAATATGAATGAATAATGTAAATAAGTTGGTGTAGGCTAATACACTTCTCACTTTTGGTCCTGGAATTCTTTGAAAGCATGGCTGTCTTGACCACGCCACAGAAAACAGGAACCTAACTTCCCTTCTTTCTGTGCCCGTACAGCACAGACCTTAGGTTCTGAACATGAGTACCTCAGCATGCATCTACAGAAGAAGCTACACTAACCCAAAATTGTCTTCATGAAGAAAAACAGCTTTGTTTTGGTTTTTAAACCCTGTATTAGTTACGCATATGGTATTGACCCCTGGCTTCTTTCCTAAAATGGGAGTCCCTGAATAGATATAGGGCCATAGACACAAACAGGAAGCCATATTGTTTTATTTATTCCTATACTAGATGCCTCTCTAAAGGAGGGCAATGCTAACCACCATGCTGATTTAGAATCATACAATCATAGAATCTCGGGCTGAAAGGGACCTCAGGAGGTCATCCAGTCCAGGCCCCTGTTGAAAGCAGGATCAACCCTAACTAAATCATCCCAGCCAGGACTTTGTGAAGCTTTGACTTGAAAACCTCTCGGGATAGAGATTCTGCCACCTCACTAGGTAACGCATTCCAACATTCACCACTCTCCTGATGAAATAGCTTTTCCTAATAGCCAACCTAGACCTCCCTCACTGCAACTTGAAACCATTGCTCCTTGTTCCGCCATCAGTCACTACTGAGAACAGCCTCTCTCCATCCTCTTTAGAGCCCCCCTTCAGGATGTTGAAGGATGCTATCAAATCACCACTCACCCTTCTCTTCTGCAGACTAAATAAGATCAGATCCTTCAGCCTCTCCTCACAGTTCATGTGCTCCAGCCCCTAATCATTTTGGTGGCCCTCCGCTGCACCCACTCTAATACATCCACATTCTTTATATACTGGAAGGCCCAGAACTGGATGCAGTACTCCAGCTGTGGCCTCACCAGTGCTGAATAGAGTGAAACAACAACTTTGCTAGATCTGCTGGAAATGCTTCTCCTAATGCACCCCAATATGCCATTAGCCTTCTTGGCTACAAGGGCACACTGACTCATACCCAGCCAGTCATCCACTGTAGTCCCCAGGTCCTTCTCTGATGTACAGCCACTTAACCATTCAGTCCCCAGCCTGTAACAATACTTGGGATTCTTCCACCCTAAGTGCAGAACTCCGCATGTGTCCTTGTTTAACTTCATCACGTTACTTTTGGCCCAATACTCCAACTTGTCTAGGTCACTCTGGACCCTGTCCCTACATTGCAATGTATTTACTTGTCCCCCTGTCTTAGTGAAATTTGGTAAGAGTTCTTGCTGACTAGGCAAAGATTCCCACCTTCATAGCAACGTAGGTGGCTCCAGAGTTGTCAGACGTACTGGTATCAAGGCTGCTCACACTCAGACTAAAAGTAGGGAATCATTTTTGGATCGGGACCAGAGACTCATCGAAAAAAATCAGTCGGGGGCCACAAACCAAAAATGAGGGGTCTGATGTGTGGGAGGGGGCTTCCAGAAAGCAGGTTAGGTGTGGGAGGGCAGGGTCTGGGCAGTAGACACTGGAAGTACCTACCTAGCACAACGACTGGTGGGTGGGGAAGGAAGAGAAACAAAAATGGCTCTGCACTGCCCTGCTCTTACAGTCGCCATCCTAAACTGACCTCTCTTGTTTCAACAAAAACTAGAGAGAGTGACACTCTCTTTTACTAATTTAATATCTTACATGGTCTTCATTTCTTTATTATCCAAGCATCTAACAGGCTAACGTTAATATTTTTCCTTGCCACAGCTCTGAGGTAGGGAAGTCCTATTAGTCATATTTTACAGATGGGGAACCAAGTGACCTGCCCAAGTTCACACAAGAAATCTGGCAAAGCAGGAAGTTCAGCCCAAGCCTCCTCTAGCCTAGAACCAGGATCCCTGGTTTCCTTCCTTCTAAAGCCTAGAGAAAAACAAAGGACTGATTCCTCCTCAGTTCAGTGTACTTAGCAACATAAAACCTGGACCTGCCCCTTTAGAAAGGATGATGATTTTTGCACCCTGTCAGAAGACAATAACTTCATACAGTCAGCCACCCTGCTTCCTTTTGAAGAGAATAAGTGACAGTAGTTTTGCTTTTCTCTATGTCTATTTGCTGGTTGAACAAACTAATACCACATGTTGGAGTAGCACAAAAGGACAAAGAATGCCTTCCCAAAACTAAACTGTTAACTACCCAGATCCATACATTTCAAAATTAACTCTCACTCGACTGGCATTCCATGATGTTCAGTATTCTCTTTTTCCGCTATAAAAATTAGTAACACTAAATGCTCCTATACCACATATTGAATTCAATTTCCTTCATCATTAGTGATATGCCCAAGTGTTACGGGGTGGGGGGCGGGATGACACACTGAACCTTGAACTCAAGTGTTGACAGTTCAAATTAAACGCAGAGGAACAGCAGTCTATTTCTGTCCAGAAAGCAACTTCAGACCAGGAAAGCTATTGCTGTTCCAACATTCTCTGTTGTTAAACCAATATTTAGACTATAAATAAACTGACTATCAGAATCCTTTTAAATAACTTTTTCTTTTTTTAAATCAAAAGACAGAATTTACTTTGGACTGTCAACAACATATATAATGATTTACAACCAGCTGAACCAAACAGCTTACTGCAGACTAACAGTATTGTATCTGTGCCCAGTAGCTGAGCACTAATTAAGGATCTGTCGGCATTACCTTTATAAGCTGCAGTTTGCAGGCATTTGCCATTCAGTAATAAACACTGTTACAAGACTAAAACTTCATGTGCAAGGTCTTGGTTCAGCTGCAATTTATGTTTTTAAACAAGATGCTTTTAACTTATGGATGTGTAAATGAAACCTTCTGAACCAGGCGCTATTTTGTACTGCTGATACCCAAAAACATTTGAAAAATAAAAAAAACAAAACAACCCAACAAACCCTTCACTCAGCATTTAAAGATCTAGGAGTATAAAGTAACTGTGTACATGAAAGATGACTATTCTCTTTCGTTAAATTTTCTACTTGCTTGATAATATTATACTATAGCTTTACAATGCCCAATAAAAAAAAAAAAAAAGACATAAAAGCTATATTTTACCTAAACACAGTAAGTCTGTCTTTGAAGGTACCTGCCTTACATCATGGGGGTGGGGGAGAGGGGATCAATGTGTCCTGAGGTTGTGGTAGGGGGGGCGTTGTGTTTTTTCCCCAAAAAAGTTTAGGTATAAGTTGAAGGAGTTGTAAAATTTAGTATATTGTGTTCTTTCTGTGGAGTAAGTTAACTGTGAGAACATAGGGCGGGGGGGGGGCAAAATTCAGCCCAGTGACCATATCCAGCCACATATAGCCCACCAAACCCTGAGGCAGGCTCCATATATACAGCTCATAGTAGCTGGCTGCAAGGACCACATGTATCTCTGTGCACCCAGTGCCCCTGGTGTGGGGGACACTGTGTGCTGCCCCCACCACTGGCACAATCTCACCGCTCCCTTTGCTTGGAAACTGGCCAATGGGAGCTATCTGGGCTGCATCTGAGGCACAGGTGGCATAGAGACACTCCCCCACCCAAAGGGTCACACAATGCATATAGACCCGCCAGGCTGCTACACTTGGCCACTGTGAACAGCATACAGGGGTGTGGCTGGCAGAAAGCCTGCCCGAGGGACCCACTGGACTGCTGGCCAGGAGCCACCTAGAGTAAGTTCCTCCCGCCAGAGCTTGCATCTGGCACCGCAACCTCTTCCCCACAACTCCCTGCTTCAGTTCACTGCACAACCCCTCTCTCCCCCCTGTGCACCCCTGCCACCAGTCACAACCCCCTTTCCAGACCCTGCACCCTTCCTCCAGGTCAGAACCCTCTCCAGCTCCCAAGCCTCTTCCAAGACTCTGCACTATATTCCCCTACCCCAGGTCACAAATATCAGTGTAAGAAGTCAAAAAATCAATAAGGAAAAAAGTTACTTTCAATGTGATGTGCAGACATTTATTCAGATATGTAATTATACCAATCAATGTTTCTGAAAATGTTACTTTTGTAATGTAATAAATTAGAATAATAAAAATATTTACCTTCGTCTGGAAAAGGAAGAAACGCTTGTAGTTGGAAGGTCAGGTTCCCACTCATCAGCAGGATCATAAAATACTTCATCATCAGGTGGGTTTCCACAATTACTCTGAAAAAAAAGAAGGATATTCAGCTCTATTAGCTATGTTAAAAGAGAAATGGAGCAATACATGTTTAACTTATTTGTGAAAAAAGTAGACCATCTTAAACATGAGCATTTGCATATTGAAATAATTGTTTTCTTACCTGTTGACAGTATGTCTACATTAGACCTATTGTATCTCATATTGACTTCCACACTACTCATTTCTGCCTCACCTTGCATTGCAAAATTACGAGAGAGAGAATGCCCAGTATGCTGGTAGGTTGTACTGTAGGATACCTCCCTACAATACATGACACAATGGCACAAGCAGTGGAGGTGACTACAGATAGCACTGACAAAAGGAACCAAGAATGCACATGAACAACAGATGTACTAATTATAGTGGCTATATGCCAAAATAAATGTCAGCAAAATATTGTAGTGTAGGCATGGCCCAAGTTCTCCATTTGAACTAGCTTTTCTGAAATGTCAGAAGAATTTTGTTATAGAAACAGCCATCATCAAAATGTTTGATTATAAGCAAGACATAGCACATGAGCCTCTATTCATTTTTCCAACAACGACTGAACAAAATATAAGGAAAAGGAAAGGAAAAAAAATAGATGTGCATACTGGAGTTTCCCCACAGTGAAGCACATATAAACTAATTAAGATAAAACTGTTTCATAATCCTTCTTGAGATCTCTAGATCCTTCATGCAGTGCAGCCAGCTCCCACCTCTGAACGCAATTAGATTACACCCTCACATACTGCACGCAGTGAAGAAAGGATACAGAGCTGTGGAGCTCCAGAAATAAGTGGAGGAGGGCAGAATCTCTGAGCCCTTTTTGTTACCATCTTGAAAGTGAAAGGAATGTGAAGAGGCCCAGCAGATTTGATGGACTTTTCTACCAGAAGTTCTGGGCTACCATTTCTAAAAATTCACACAAAATGTATAAATTCATGGTGCATTTTAGGATATATTATCAAAGACCATGGGCAGTTTACGCTGGAATCCAATGAACTTATGAAGAGCTGTATCTGTATTTACAAAGATGGATTTATTTCTTCTGACATATGCCCCCTACCCCTCAGACTAAGGCTTACAATTTTGAATTTGATGGGCAACAGGGAAGGAAGCTGCATACAGACAAAAACTAAATAAAAAGGACAACATAATTGTGACAGCATTGTCTGCCTTCAAGTCATTTCACATTTCAAAGGATTTTTTGGTGTGCCACTGCAAAGTCAAATTCAGATACCTTTCTCTTTTCCTGTCCCCTTTTTCCTTTGCACATGATCCTCTTATGTACAAAAACATTAAAATTAACACCACCTGCCCCAATAAAGAATATTGTAAAAACACCTTAAAGACTAATAGATTTTTTGGAGCATAAGCTTTTGTAGGCAAACAGCCACTTCATCAGATGCACGTCACGTGGGTCTTTGCCCACAAAAGCTTATGCTCCAAAAAAATCTGTTAGTCTAGAAGGTGCCACAGGACTTGTTGCTTTTGTGGATACAGACTAACACGGCTACCCCTCCGATACAAAATATTGTGTGTACAAAAGGAATAAGGTATAAATTCTGTAGTTAGACTGCCTAAAGAAGATGTAATTATTAGAGTGATGGATATTTTTGCTATGTTTAACTCATACAGATTAAGAAAAGTTTATTCAGAGGCAGATGTTTATATTAAAATTGTCTTTAATCTCTTCTCCCTTTGAAAGATCTAAGATTGCACATGAAAACAAGGATCTTCCTGAAAAATACTATCTATCTTCTTCGAGATCTGCTTGGAAGGTACATGAGCCTATGTCTTGCACACAGTCATTTGAAGGTTTTTACCTTAGCAATACTCATTGAGTCAGATGTGGAGCATCGTGGAATCACACCTTCAGTAGTGTCATATATAGGTCCCCAAAGTCCCACCACCTCTTCAGTTCCTTCTTGGTGCTTACTGTGACAAAGAGGTAGGCTAAGTGGAAGAGATTCTCTATTTAGTCATTACAAAAGGACACCTCAACTTTCCAGTCATCAATTCCCTTTAGCCTGGACTGCCTACTGCACCTGAAGCAGCAAGGCCTGCTCATGTTATCAGTAAAATGGCAGCGGGCTGCCATCTTGACTTTCTAATATGGATTGGCCGAACAGTCAGTATTCGTTAACCTCGTGGTCAGCCACTCCCTGAAAAGGGCTAGATGGAGTCTTCTGAGCTGCCACATGGGCTCACAACTGAACTCTGTCTTTAAAGAAGAGCCTATCTGGCTGTTCTCCCAAAGGCAGTTTCGCAATTCCGTACAAACTTTGCTTCTCTTTTTCAGTTCCTGCAACTAATGAGCTAAGGGTACGTGAAAAGATTCAATTTTGGGGGGGCGGAAAGGCCACAAAGTACTTTTTTTTCCTCCCACCTACTGGGCCTGAGGAGGAAAGAGAGGCAGCCAACTGCCACAGCAGCTTACTAGTAATTTGGGTGGTCTCTGTTAGGGATAAAGTGCCTTGAGGGACTTTCAGGTGTCAGGATGCCCAACATAGTATCAGTCTCCTCTGACACCTTCTCTTCAGGTTCTAAGTCACTCTCCTGAGTGGCGCCTGTTGGGATTTATTGTGCATACATTAGCCTGCCACTGCCACAACAGGGAGAGGATGAAGAAGATTCCTATGGCAGTACCAGGCACTCCAAGTTTGTGGATATCACCATGTGCCAACGTCTCACGCACAGTATTGGCTCCAGTCTTGGAGCCAGTATCAGCAATAGCCTCATGAACAGCTTGGGTGCCAAATTTGAAGACTCCCAGTGGTTCCCAGAATAGAGATGATGCTGAGGGTGCCTGCCTTTCCAAGGAAGCTGACAAAGCCATCAAGCCTGGCCCCTGGTTATATGTCCTCATAGTCAAGAAGAGTCACTGCACCAGCACCTGCCCCTCCTCCTATTGTGATCAGTTACAGTTCTGTTTTGATGCATACAAGTCCTCATCTGAGTTAGAAGATTAATCTGATCTGAGAAACCAAGTGGTGCCAAATGAGACTGTGCCTGAGAGCACTGCTGAGGAGATGACGACCAATCTGCCCATGGAAGGTATGATGCTTCTCTGTCGTGTCAGGGATGGCGCAGAGGACTGCAAAGCTGGCTGTCTCAAATGTATCCATGGTAAAAAGTAGCTCCAGATCTTCCACCTGGCTCTCATGCACAGGCAAGTTCTTCAGTCCATGGACCTCTCTGCAAGGCCAGAATCAACTGTGCCAGTTTAGTTGGAGCAGGAGGTGAGGGATTGAGCAGCTTCACTGGTGTAGATGCCAGCAAGCATATCCTATCATTCCTCTTATGCTTCTTGTGTGGCCCTGGCAAACACGAGCGGTTCTGAATATCCACACTGGAGAAGGTCTTCGGTGATTGGGAGTGGTTATGCCACTGGTCCGTGAACAGAGTCCTTCCTCTCTAAGCAATGCTGGTGCACTCTGTACTCAAGTGCTAGGATTGGGGTCCAACCTGGCCAGAGCCAGAGGGAATGGAAAGCTAACTACATGAGAAGTAAATGAGCCTGAAGTCCTTCTCCTTTTTAGTTTCTGACAGAAATCTTGTCAGATCTTGAACCTCGCAATGTGGCCAGCTTCTCCTAACACTTCAAACAGGAGTCGTGGGGATCTCTGTGGGCTTCTGACAGGCCCTGCACAGGTTAAACCCTGGAGACCAATGCATAACCCTGACACTGGTGTGGACCAGGAACTGGTGTTGGCATAGTGGAGGTGGGTGCAATGGAAACTTAGGTACTTAATTTCTAACCTCTATATCAAACTATTTGAAGACTAGTGTACAAAGGTCCACGAGGGGATCGCTTGCTGTAGCAAGCGAAAGAAGCAGCTCCAACGACTGTCATAGTTGGTAACAAGGAACTGAAGAGATGGTGGGCCAGTACGGACCTTTATAAAACATCTTGAAGGCATGACTCTGAGGGGTTCCACGGCCAACCTGACAGTTACGGTGAGGGGAAAACCGTCCAATGATGGTGCATGCAGTGAGTGCACAACTACTTGGAACAGACATCAGCAAGCCCTTGAAGAATATCAAACTATGGGTTTTACTAGCAAGATCCAACTAGTGAAAATTTGAAGAAAAAAAATCCACGAAACCTACATGCACCCAAGCGGCACAGTCATGCAACTTGTTATTAAGCCCCACATAGGGACTCAGGGCTGCAGCAGGGAGAGAGATCGCTCCCCAAGCCATGAAGCTGCCAGGGCTGGCGGGAGAGGCTATGTGGATTGGAGCAGGGACCCTTCCCAATGGCCCCGGCATGGAGCTGCTGCAGCTGGGAAAAAGGGGCTCCTCCTCTCCATCCCCAGCAGGGAACTATCCAGGTAAGCCTGGACCCCACATCCCACCTTGAACCCCAAAGCCCTCAACCTCAGTCCCACAGTAAAGCCCACAACCCCAAAGAAGAATCTATACCCATTTCTTGCACCCAAACCACCAGACCAGAGCCTGTACACTCTTCTGCAACCAACCCCCTGTCCCAAGCCACTGTACAATCCTGGAGTCCCCCTCCTGTACCCCAAATAACTCATCCTTAGCCCAACTCAAAAGTATGCAACCCCAACCAAAGCCCTTGCACCTCAACCCTGAGCGCCTCAACTTCAGCCCCACCTCAGAGCACACACGCCCAGCCAGAGCTATTACATTCATGCACTCCAATCATCTGCCCCAGGCCTGAGCCCCCTCCCACAACCTGTTGGCCCCACTTCTGCCACATGACTCTTACATGCACCAATATGACAGTGATGAGTCATGCATTACCCCTATGTTGTACATCACTTCCACGTTAGTGCGCACAAGAAAATTCATTCTGCTTGGGGTGGGAAAAATTAAAGGGAACACTGCATGAGACCTTTTACAATTGATATTTAAGAATGTATGAGCATGTGCAAACATACACTAATTACAAACATGGGTTCTAAGTCCACACATCATTACTCAGTTTTTACTAAACAAATGAGAGCTTTGCCTGGAGAAAGGAAGGCATAGAAACTAAAATGCATAAAACTTAGTACAAGTTGGATTTCTCCCACCCTACACAAAAAACACAAATATTTAGGTTTATGAAAACCTGAAAAGTTCTGCACTCCTATTCGACTTTATTAATATCTTCAGATAAATGTTTATAATTAGAAAAGATTTTATTCAATTGTTACAGACCTCATAGAGTTCTTTCATTGCTTCTAGCTTACATTCAAACTTCTCCAGGCTCCAGAAAGTTGAAATTCCCAGTCTGATGTTACGAACCTGCACTTGAACAGAAGATCCAGTGCCATTTCCTATTTCTGATATATCATGTCTAATAAAAAAAAATACAAAAATCTTGATCACTAAATTAACAAAGGAGGGCACGAGTGGAATAATAAAAAGCCAATAGCTTGCCAACAACAAATCAAGATTACTTTAGAGAAACTTGATTAAGTAACAAAATAATATCAAGGGCTTATTAAAATCAAGTTGATTCTCTTAAATTTTCTTGTAATACAGTTAGATTCAAGTGAGAAATTCCAAAATAAAACCAGTTATTTATATCTCATAAAAAGGTTACTCACTGTTCCAATAGTAGTTCAAGATATGTTGCTCATATATATTTGAGATAGGTGTGCATGAACGAACGTGCATGGCTGTTGGAAGTTTCCTGAGGAACTAGCCTGCCAGGTGGGCTGGGGAGCCCCTTAGAGTGGTGCCTATGGTGAAGCCTATATATGACCCAGATGACCTGGCACCCCTCAGTTCCTGCTTGCCAACCACTCTGATAATAGGTTAGGAGGGTGGGTTTTGAATACCTATGACCAACACCTCTCGAAGACCAACAGTTGCAATGGTGAGAAACTGTTTTTTCTTCTTCGAGTGCTTGCTCATATCTATTCAAGTTAGGTGATTCCCTAGCTAAACCCTGGAGATGGGGTCAGCAATGCATGGCTGACTCTAAGATTGCAGCCCTGAAGGCTGCGTCCCATCTAGATTACTGCACAATTGCATAGTGACTGTTAGCTGATGGTCAGGTAAGATGCCACTTATGCCCTTGTATTAATACGAGATTTCAAATGCTAGGGCAGAGCCCCACCGGTGACCAGGCTTAGAGCAGCTGAAAGCAGCTGGGTTCTTTGTTTGTGTTCAGCTTGCACAGCAGGAGGAGGAGTCAGGTTACCACTTAATCAATTACTTTGTTTATGCATCTAACAGGTTAAACTCTTGTGTTTACAATTGTTACAAGGTTTATACTTTGATTACAAGTAGCTAGCATACACTCTAATTCATAGATCTATACTTGTTAAATGCACGCAAAAAAAAAAAAAGATAAAATACCTAGCAGGTCTTATTCTCACCCTTGCGTTAACAACATGGCTTGGCCAGTTTCTCTCAATCCCTTGGGAAGAAGTCTTTTCTTTTCGAGGAGTCAGGCATCCCCGGGGACCTCGGGAGACCACACCCTCCTGTCCCGCCTGAAAGATAATTGGAGCTCAAATAGGGGGTCTGTCAGACCCCTCTTTTATACCCATTGGGTCACGCACGTTTCTTCCTTGTTTCAATTGAATTAAAATGTCTGATGCTGGTTCTCACAGGGAGTTCAAGGGCTTAGTTCACACCTGCAAGGTAGACACAATTGAGGGCATTTGTTTCTTAATGGACCAGAGATTTTCCATCTGGAACCAAGTATACAGGCGAGTCAACTGATGGTAATCAGCCCAGGGCAGTCCGAGGCCTGGCTGTTAATGAGCCCATTGTTCTTATCAGCTTTGCTCCAGAGCATCAAAGAGGAGCATCAAAGACCGTGGCTAAGATAAGCACATCTGCGCTCTCCGGCATTCCAAGGCTGGGCTGTCTCTTTTTAACCCTTTCGTGCTCTGAAGCACCTAGGAAAGGCAAAATGGAGTAGAGCAAAGGGAGGGGTTCTGTCTGGCTACAGTGACACATGAAGGCATGCACAGAGGACCACACAGCATGACAGATCTGCTGGAGAGCCAGATGCATCCGGAAGGTAGATAAGGACGCCTGAACTCATGTAGAAAGTGCCATCACTGGCAGCAGGGAGATCTTAATATGCCGACCTTCCCCAGGGTGGAAGGCTGATATGACTACCAGGTTCTTGATGGATGAAGAAGCAAGGCCTTGCTGCTTCAGGGGCATGAGGTAGTCCAACATCTGCAGGACAGAGGAAGGCAGAGGTGTGACATTGTTCTGGGTGCACCAGCAGGAGAAGCATTTCCACTTGTCTGTGTAGGACCATCCTGGAGACAGTTTATGGCGGCTAAGGAGGACCTGCTATACTAACCCCGAACAAGCCCACGAGTCAGGAGTCAATCATGAAGCTGCCATGCTATGAAGTGAAGAGACCAAAGGCCCACGCAGCAGAGGTGACCATGGTTCTGCATAAATGAGATCTGAAACTATGGGAAGTCAAATTGATAGAAGCACAGAAAGCTCCAATCAGTGTGGGACATCAATGGTCAAGAACCCAGGCTGGGGCTATGAGGATTAAGTGCACCTTGTCCCTGTGAACCTTGAGGAACACCTTGTACACAAGGCGAAAATGGAAGGAAGGCATAAAGCAGTGCCAGGGTCGGTGTAATGATAAAACACATCTACTACAAATCCCTGCTTGAGGCCCTGGAAGAACAAGAATGCAGGGCACTTGCAATTGCTCTGGAGCACCAAGAGGATCATCTGGGGAAAGCCCCACTTTTCGAAAATCTCGGGGTGATGTCCACGCAGATTGACCACTCATGGGCTAGGAACTGATGACTGATGTTGTCTGCCAGCTGGTTCTGGACACCCAAGAGATAGCCCACTCCATTCACCTGGAGTCATCCTATGCAGAACTCCCACAGGAGCAGACCTTTTGAGCAACAAGGAGGGGGGAACATGCCCCTCCCCTGCCAGTTGATGTAATACATGGCCATTGCATAATCCATCACAACTGCTACACAGTGGCCACAGAGGTGAAATACAAGTGCCAGACAAGCAAGGTGAATGGCCTAGACCTTGTGCATATTGATGTGGAGTGACAACTCCTCCACTGTTCACATGACCTGAGTTGTGAGTGTTGCCAGACGAGTACCTCAGCCTAAAGCTGACTCATCTGTAACCAGGGATACTGTGGGCTGAGGAGCATGAAAGGGAATGCCTAAGATTGTGTTCTGCAGAGACAGCCAACAGCGGAGAACATAAGAGACATGGCAAGGCAGGGTCACAACAATGTCTAGGTTGCCCCAGCTGAGATAGTACACCTCGGCCAACCATGCCTGGAGAAGGCGGAGACTGAACCTGGCAAATGGCACATGTAAGTGCAGGCTGCCATGTAACACAGCAGCCAAAGGCACGTGTAGACCATGGTGATAGGAAACTCAGAGAGGGAATGCAGGAGCTCAATGAAAGCTTGGTACCAATGATCGAGGAAGAATGTCCTGACTTGCGTGATGTCGAGAATTGCCCTGAAGAAGTATACACTGTCAGAGATGACTTTTGAGCAGCAAGCCCAGCTTGTCCCGAGTCTGTCTGGTGAACATCACCTGCAACTGAATCTGATTTGCAGACTACCCCAAAGGAAGCAGTTGTTCAGCTACAAGTACACCTGGAGCCCATGATGGCAGAGGAAGGCAGCCACCACTGCCATGCATTCAGTAAACACCCTGGAGGCTGTGGAGATCCTGAAGAGGAGAGCTGTGAATTGAAGGTGCAGGTGGCCACTGTGAACTGGAGATACAGATGGATAGATGGAAATGTGTAAGTTCGCATTCTTTACAGAAGCATACCAGTCCCCCAGATCCAGAGAGGGGATGATGGAGCCTAAAGGTACCATGAGGAGCTTGAGACACCATAAACTTGTTGAGCTCTCAGAGGTCCAGAATGGGTGACAACCCTCTGTTTGCATTGGGAACCAGGAAGCAGAGGGAGTAGAAAAACTCCTGCCCCTGTACTAAAGAGGCACCTCTTCAGTCATTCCTAAACTTGGGGATGGTAGAACCTCTGTGAGGAAGAGCTGCTCATCAGAGGAGTCCCAAAAAAAGGACATGGGAGGGGGAGTAGCATATCCCAAAGCAATAGTGCTGAGGGCACAGTGGTCCAACGTGACAGTCAGCCAGGCCTGGAGGAATGGACAGACTGTTCAGAAAGGCAATATCCACTGGCACAGGTACTCCGATCTTGAGCACACAATGAAATGAAGCCTTTTGATGAAGATTTCAACCAGCTGTGACCAGCCCTGGAATGTTGACAGGGAGGCTGGTGACAGGAGTGACACCCGTTCGTTGCTAGAAATCTGGGCCCCCATGAAATTGGAATGGCCAGGGACTGCTGCTGGAGCTGCAGCTTAAAGGGCTTCTGCTGCGCAACAAGTGTATGCGTGGCTAAGGACTTCATGGTATTGAGTGTCCTTGAAGCTCTTGGGGTGGGTGTCGTCTGCTGAACAATCCCACCCCTCCCCCAACCCCCAGCAGTTGGGGGAGGTCCTGGGAGGTTTGTTGGCCCTGTGGAGGTAGTCCGAATGGTTCCAGCCAGGACACCAGCGCATGGCCGTGGCACATGGCCATATTTTCATATTGGGTCTGGAAGCCATTTTAATGCCCATTGTGGCTATTGGCCCCAAATATTGCGCCAGCAGGGCCACGTGAGGTGTCTAAGGAAAGTTAACAATGTCTTGAATCTGTGTATGCTACTTATATGTCTGTATCATGTTGGTAGGTAAAGTTATAGATTTTAGCTATGTAGCTGTGTTAGAAAACGTTTCAGTGCTAAGCTTCGTTATAGGAGGTGTGAACTCAGCCCCAGCAAGGGCTGGGGCTGAACAATAGGGTGGAAACCAGGTGCTCAGACACCAAATCCACATTCCAGATCTTTGGGACTTGTCAATGGAATTCAGTCCACTGATCAAGTGACCTGGGCTGAAACAAAGGAACAAGTGCATTTCAGTAATTTGAGACTGTTTACCTGGGATTCATCCAATGGCAGTTTGCCACAGCAGCCCACCTGACTCAGATGGGGGCAGACCCTCAAGGGACTATGGGAAGAACAAAGGGCTTTATCCCTGAATAGAAAAAAAGAACACACAGGACAACAAGAGTGAACAAGGGTGTGGATTTAAGTGTCCATCTTGGATTTTTTCTTGTGGTCTTCCAGGTTCCATGTCCCAGCATGTGAGCCCCAGCAGAATGGATCTACAATACTTTGATAACTGAATCTATTTAACCTGAAATGAACTTTCAGAGACTTTCAAGAATTGGCAAATATCATCACTGGCCTCCACCAGTAGTTATGACTGATGTATGTAAAGGTTGTCCCCGACTCTTTCTACAATGACAATAAAAAGTTGAGACTTACGAAAAGGCTTTGTGCGATTACTATAGAAAGCTAGTGCATGTCTAACATCCAGAGACTACAGCGCACACTTTCTATTATTACCACATGGTCTTGAAAAATGGTGGTTTACAAAAAGCATTGCTGCTGTATTGTTCACCATGACCACTACACAGGCCCCTTGCAAGTGTTGCCAGAATGCTAGACACGTATGTCTCACAGTCCTGAGTTCTTTTACATTGATATGAAGCCCCAGCTCTTGCTAGGACCACAGTCCGAATTAGCAAGTTGCCTAGGTTGGACCCTCAACCAAGTGCCGAGGCATCTCTTGCCAGGGTCATTGTCTGTTGGGGCTTGGTGATGGGTACCCCTGCACAAACCATGCTGCCTTACATCCACCAGGGGAGGGCATGGAGGATATCCCATGCCCCAAAACTCCTTGGGGGACATCCTCCACTGTTCCTAACAAGAGAAGCAACTGCACATCCTAAAGCAAGAGATGCTTGAGAGAGGGATCCCTGAAGATGGACCTGGATAGGGAATGGAAGCGAAGAAAGGAAGAAAACTGAGTAACCTGATTCTACTGGGCAGAGAACCAAGAAGTCTGAGGTGATTTGGAACCATGCATGATAAAATTGTGAGAGTTCACAAGGAGAAGATTACCAGTCTCACTAAATGGCAATCTGCCCCCAGGGCACACCTTAAAAAGCCTGGTTTGGGGCCCTGTTGCCGTTTGGCTGGGCCTTGGGTCCACCAAGAGGCAGACCTTGAGCAGCACTTTCTGCCATTTCTACCCTTGCTCCTGTTGTTATTAATTATTACTAGTACTACTACTATCATCCTGACTCTGCAGACCAGGATAGTATCTGAGGGTAGGCAGAAGTCTGAAATGACTCCTTTGTGGTGCTGGGATATGAATGCCCAAGGACTTCAGCATAGTCTGGGAGTCCTTCAAGCTATGCAGCCTGGAGTTCATGTTGAACTCAAAACAGCCCTTGGCTGGACCTCAGGCAGAATGCCGGATACCTGAAGCCAGGTATTTCTACGTTTAACTACTCCTATGGCCATAGTGTAGTCTGCGGCATCCAGGGTCGCTTGCAAGGCTGTGTGAGAGACCATCTTGCCCTCCTAATTCCTGTTTTGAGCCTGAAGGTAGGTGTTCATGGAACTTTCCCATGCCAACCAGATATTAAACATGTAGCAGCTCAACACCGCCCTGTTGATTCACCACACCAAACTGAAGCCCCCTGACAGATACACCCCTCCATCCCAAGAGGTTCACCTTCTTTGCCTCCTTATTTTTGAGGGTGGGGCCTGCCCGACCCTGGCCTTCCCTATGGTTGGCAGCATTGACCATTAAGGACCCAGGTTGCACAAAAGTATATAGGTGTTCATGGCCAGCCTGGGGAATAGAAGAGCACCTCTCAACCCCCTTGGCTAGAGGTGGGATGGAGGCCGGCATTTGCTGCAATGTTTTTGTTGTGGCACAAATTGTTTTTCATCAGGAGAAAAGCCACTTTGTAAGGACCCTCCGCCTCTGGAATTTCCACCATAATGTCCACCTCTTCCACCTGCTGAGGTTCTTTCCCAGCCTTTGAAGAAGTTCCTGGTGGTCCTTAAAGTCCATGGCTGGCAAGGACATGCCTGAAGCTCCAAACACTGCCTCATCAGGAGAGGAGAACAGGAAGGTTCATGGCACTGGGCCCTCTAGTTCCTCCATCCCACTCCCTAGGGTAACAGGTTGTCCACTGGCCCCTGGGACAACCAGTTCCATGGATGCACAGAATCAGCAGGTGGAGCTGCCACTGTGTGAGAGACCTCCATAGCTCATGCAAGACCCTGAGACGTAGAATACGCCCAAGTGGCCCTGGAGCTCTGACCCTGATGATAGGCCCACAGGGTCGAGAAGGGCCACTGCACATAGCCCTGACAGCATGAAGGCCAAGACTGCACAGAGAGCGAGTGATGACTACTCTGGGGTTGTGAGCAGTGCCAGAATCAGTGCTGAGAATTGTGGTGGGATCGGTGCCTGGATCATGACCTAGAGCTGCTCCTATCCAAAACTGAGGATTCTAATTAGAAAAGTCCTTGGGTGCCAACCATGGAGATGCCAATGCTGACGTCCCTGCTGCCTGTGTGTGGTGCCATGACAACGTGAGCCCATGCATCACGAAGCGCTTCCCCGAGCACTGGAGTGGGTGAACCACCGTTGGCACAATGAACGTCAGTGCCTGCTGAACCAGTCGTATCAGAGGCTGCACAAAACACCAATGCCATGGTCACTTGTGGTGCCACAGGTATCAGTGCAGAACCTTCCAGTGCCCTAGATGGGACTGTGGTGGCCAGTGCACTGGGTACCAATGTCTGGGTCAGGGCAGGTATTGGAGCAACATGAGTTAACCTAGAGCAACGAAGGGTCCTGTGGCACCTTATAGACTAACAGAAAAGTTTAGAGCATGAGCTTTCGTGAGTAAACTCACTTCTTCAGATGCTGGCATTCCAGCATCTGAAGAAGTGAGTTTACTCACGAAAGCTCATGCTCTAAACTTTTCTGTTAGTCTATAAGGTGCCACAGGACCCTTCGTTGCTCTGCAGATCCAGACTAACACGGCTACCCCTCTGATACATGAGTTAACCTGGCATCTGACACAAATTTGATTGTGTCTGGAGTTGAGGGCAAGTCCATCTCCTCTCTACCTCCTGGACCAGGGAGTCGATCAGCAGTGGACTCCATGGACTCCTCTGCAGAGCTGGAGTTGAGGTGCTGGAGCTCAGTGGAGGAGCCTCCCACAACCAGGGTCCTTATGTACTGGCTGAGATGGAGAGCAGACCCTGTCCACCTTCTTCTTGCGTGGCACCCAAGAACACGACCAGTGCTGAGCACTCACATCCTGTATCTTAACAGGGGTAGTGGCCCTAGTGTTTCTTTGGCACCGAAAACTTGTGCACCAAGGCCAGTGCACTGGGAGGTGGAAAGTGCACTGGGAGGTGGAAAGTGCAGAGTCTGTTGGTCATAGCTTCTCCTCCGCTGAGTTGCTTGAAGTGAAAAATCTCTCTTCATTTGGGGTCAACCTCCCAACAAATGTGGCACTTTTCTGCCTCGTACTTCTGTCCCAGACACCCAAGGCAGCATTTAGGTGGGTCGCCTGCAGGCACAGGCTTCCCACTAGTCACAAGCCTTAAACCCTATGGCACATGGTCTGGGGTGGAACACTTGGAGGCGGTGGACCCCCCCCCCAAATCAACAACCTAAAAACTATTAATAACTGATCTCTGTTACCAAAGCTGGGGAGTGTGCTTGCACAGGTAAAGGCTAAGCGCTCCTCTGACCGTCACAGCAGATAGAAGGAACTGACTGGGGTGAGGGCTGGCTGCTTACATGCACATTGGCACCACTTCAGAGGGCTCCACAGCCAGCTTCATGGGTACTCCTAGGAGGAAAATGTCTCCAACAACGGTGCTTGCAACACACACATCTATCAGAATGGACATGAGCAATCATTTGAAGAACATACAAGATCCAGGCTCTTGAGAAGCCTTGAATGTAAAATTCTCTGTTGTGTACTTATTACAAATCAGTTCATTTATAGCTTGCAAGCCCACAGGGCCTAATATGCTCATTGCCACATGGCAAAGCTAGTTTGATGAACAGATTTGAGTTAAGAAACACCATGCTATGCAAAAGTCTTCCCAGAAAAAAAAAAAAAAAAAAGAGACAAGCTCTTTCCACATCCAACATAAAAGTGTAGTTATTTTTTCACAAGTTCCCCAAGTGAATTTGATAACTCACCTGCAAAAGACTGTGTGCTTTCCTAATTTGCTGCTAATGGTATTGGCCTCCTGGATCATAAGAGAGAGTTTCATGGAATTCCATGTAGGCTTAACTAAATAAAAAAAGTACACAAGATTATGGTTGATTGGATCAAGCATCATAAAATTATTACAGACCAAAAAAAGGAGACATCTAAAGGAGTTCACTCAACAAGGCAGACTTCAAAAATTCACTGAACCCAAAAAAGCAGCTTACATTTTCAAAGGATATTTCAAACCCCTTTAAGTCATGGCATGTATCATGTCTCGATGGTTCCAAAATCAAATGCATTCTCCCTTCCTGGACTGTCTGGTTGGCCTCCACAACTATGCTGCTCTTCCCACAACACTTAAACAGTAAGATGATGGGAGAATCTTTGGGTCTGCTGATGAAGTATGCTAATGTACCTGTTTTTGTTTGTTCACCCAGCCCAACCAAATGTGACCAAAACTATCACTCCAGCCCCAGCCTGACATGCATATCTCAAGCAGAGCAAGGACAGTATCCCAGCAATAAAAATGGAGATCTTGTAATTTCAACACAACTGAGAGAAACAAGTTGGCAGAAGAGAGTAAACTACTTGAATCCCATCTCAGCCAGAACTGCAGTCATTTCCTCTCAAGAAGATAATTTAATAATTTTGAACCAGGATGCTAACTTTCTGGGACATTATAGGGGCTGTTTGGCATACTTGGCTTAATCTAATTCTTGATTCCCCCCTCCCCCACCCCTCTGCTCTCTGATTTGCTCACCTTGATCATTTTTTTCTGATTTGTTCACTTTGATTACTGATTTTCGTTCTCTATGCCTTAAATATTGAGTCTGTTCTGGTATAGCTATGGTCTGAACAAGTGGGTCTGTCCCACAAAAGCTCACCTAATAAGTTATTTTGTTAGTCTTTAAAGTGCTACTTGACTGCTTTTTTGTTTTGGTAGTATATAGACTAGCACGGCTCCCTCACTGTTACTATTCTCACAAGAAGGGTGGTGAAAACATAGACTAAAGAGATCTCTCTATGAGAAAGTAAGCCTCCCAGGAACTGAGAAGGAGAGAAAGCCTCTCCACTGCCCAACCCTACAAGAAATAAAAAATGGAATGAAAATTACACTACACACAACTTTGTCCCTACCACACCACATACTAATTATAGTTTTATTTCCATTTCCACGATTCTTTTGCAGAACTTCTATTTCTTTAGTGATTTTCTGTTTCTCAGCTTCCAGAGCTTCAAGAATCTTTGCATGACGAATAGTATGATCTTCTAAGGCCTAAAGAAAAGTAGAATAGATCCATACATGACAATGTTTTTACAAGAAGCAGAGAATAAAATGATGTGAGGGATTATTTTATCATTTGAGGGTGCACACTTGATCATCAGGTCCTCTCTGATCTGATCCCTCTAATGCATTATTTAAGCCTAATATATATTCTATCAATTTTCATTTCTTGCTCAGATGCTCACATGTATATGTTGGCACACTTATTAAAATGGACCTACCAGCTTCAAGAAAAAAAGGAATAGATGTTTCTATTTTTTTTTAAAATAAGAAAATTTATCACAGAAGCTTAAAAATGAAAGAAAACTTGTGCTAACAGTTAAGAAAAATAATGGTTTTAGTACCTACTGTACTCAGCAAATATAGAAACATAAGTTGGGTCAGAATGCAAGGTTTTACAACTATTTATACTATTTAGTACTAATGCCTCATTTTCAGGGGGTGCTGCCCAGTCTCCTTTCATGTTTTCATCCAATTGAACAAGTTTTGAAAATATTCTGGCTTCCTCGGATAGCTTCCCCAAATAGTTAGCATTCTAGAAATTGTTTGCATTTATACCTGAGGCCATCATTTTTGGTGAGCTCCTTGTTCCCCTAAGTTTCAATTATCAGCAATGGAGCCTCCATTACACAAAATTATAGCTGGCCTTATTATTTCTCATTTCCCAAACAGCTGACTTAGAGGGCAGTTCCTTAAGGTAAAAGATGCAGCTATCTCAAAAATCATTTTGGAAAGGACAATTTATAAGAGAGTTGATTAACACTACAAGGGTTTGTTTAAATATATGATAGTGCTGACAAAAGTCACATCTTAAAAATTACCTGTCTGGTGGCCAATGTCTCCATTTCCAAACGCTTCTTACTGAAATGTACTTCCAACTCAAGATGTTGCTTTGCTTTTTCCAGTTTGTGTATTTTGTCAGCACTCTGTTGGTTGTTCATTTCCTGAATTTGCTTCTTATGAGATTCTTCTCTCTAGAACAACAAATGGACAGAATGAACAGTGTGGGGGGATGGGGGTGAAATCACATGCTTCAGCTTCAGTCTGTGAGATTTACGGCAACCACAAATTAAAAGAAATAAATCCACTTTCCCAGCAATACAAAGTTATATCCCAGTCAATGAACATCCAGTATTACATCATATGGAATGTTTGCAGGGAAGTAAGGGATCACAAATTTATCCTTTTGTCACCATATACTATGCTCTCTGAATTATATAAAATCAGCATATCTTTCAAATTGCATCCTATTGGCAATAGGATTTTCCCCAAGAACATGCACATGAACAGAACAAATACAAGATAGAATGAACCCCCAGCCCCCACCCCGTCCCTCTGCTCTTCTGATTTGTCAACCTTGATGAAAAATTTTGGACCTGTCCTTTACACATTGAGGCTGTTCTGGTATGGCTGTGATCTGAAGAAGTGGTTCTGTCCCACAAAAGCTCATCATCTAGTAAATTATTGTGTCTTTTAAGTGCTACATGACTGCTTTTTTGTTTCCATGCAAAAGGATTGTATTATAGCTGGGATATTGTGTGTGATAGCTGGCCTTTCTAAGTGTTTCAAAGGAGAGGAGGTATAAAGTCTGACATTCAGTTGTTGAGGCATGAGAGACAACATGAAAATTTACACAGTTTGACACCTTTTCATTTAATTAAGCTTAAGTAACTTACCAGTTCTGCTTCTAGTGATTTTATCTTATCTTCATAGACCTTTTTTTGAGAAACAAGTTCTTGTTGAGCCATCTCTTTTGCAACCTGGATACCTTGCATCATTTCTTGCTTGGCTTTCAATCGTGCCTCTTCAATTTCTGATTCAAGGCTGGAAGTAGTGAGCAATTGAAATTAAAATGTTAGCTTTTAAACATTTCTTAATGTGTTTTATATATACATATATATATATATAAAAAAAAAGAGTTAAAAGAGTTACCTCTTCTTTAACTGATGTTCTTCGAGATGCGTTGCTCATGTCCATTCCAAGTTGAGCGTGCACTGGTTCACGCCCAGCCGCCGGAAACTTTTTGCCTTAGCCAGTAGCCATAGGGTAGGTGTGGCACCACTCATGACAAACCAATATATGCACTGCCCAAGCCCCCCATCCGCTCAGCTCCTTCTTGCTGGCTACTCTGACAGTGGGGAAGGCAGGAGGGTTTTGGAAGGGACATGAGCAACACATCTCGAAGAACATCAGTTACAGAACAGATAACTGTCTTTTCAAGTGATTTCTCGTCTCCATTCCAAGTTGGGTGAATATAAGCCAGGGCCTAGAAGGTGGGGTCGGACCCCCCCAAACACACTGCAGGACAGCCCTGTCCACCACAGCATCTCCCCGCGCGTTCTGCGTCAAAGTGTCATGTCCTGTAAACATATGAACTGAGGATCTGGTGGCCTCTGTACAGATGTCCTGGACAGGTGCCTGCGCGAAAGATGCCACAGATGATTCCTGCGCTCTCATGGAGTGTGCCCTAACTGGAGACGGAGGAACCCCCGTGAGCTTGTAACACTTCTTGATGCACGCCATTATCCAGGAGCAAATCCACTGGGAAGAAACCAGAAGGCCCTTCATCTGGTCAGCGACTGCCACAAAGAGTTGCTGCATTCTTCTAAAGGGCCTAGTCTTATCCATATAGAAGGCCAGCACCCTTCTAACTTCCAAGGTATGCAAACATCGATCCCTCGGGAATGCATGGGACTTGGGGTAAAATACCAATAGGGAAATGTCTTGATTAAGATGAAACACAAAGACCACCTTAGGTAAAAATGCAGGCTGAGGGCTCAGCCTAACCTTACCCTTGTGAAACACTGAATACAAGGGGTTCATTCAACATGTCCTCAACTCAGATACCCTCCTGGCTGAGCTGACTGCCACCAAAAACTCTGTTTTGTAACTCAAACAGCAGGAAGCAGGTAGTCAGGGATTCAAAGGGGGGTCCCCATAAGCTTGGCTAACACCAAATTGAGATCTCATGGGGGCAATGGTGCCCAAACCTGGGGCTCGACTCTTTCTGAAACCTTTTGACTATGGGGTCTGAGAACACAGAAGACGTTCCATGACCCAGGTGAAAGCCTGGTATAGCAGCTAAGTACACCCTAACTGAGGGGAGGGACAAGCCCTCCTCTACCAGACCCCGTAGGTAAAAATCAACGGGATGGGGGCTTGAGAGGGAGGTAGCCCTCTGTCAGACATGCATATGGAAAACCTTTTCCACTTAGCCAAATAAATAACTCTCATGGAGGGTTTTCTATTATTTAGCAATACTTCCTTTATGGGCTCCAACCAGGCCAGCTTCTGGTCCCTCAGCCATGGAGCACCCACTCTGTGAGGTGCAGCGACGGGAGACTGGGATGTTGCAGTCCCCGTCTTGCTGCTTCAGCAGGTCTGACCAGACTGGCAACACCATCTGCTTGTGGATCAACAGGTGCAGGAGGGTCGAGTACCAGTGCTGACGGGCCCATGCCGGTGCCACCAAGATGATCAGTGCCCCCCTCTGAGTGAATCTTGAGGAGGACCCTGTGAACTAGTAGAACTGGAGGGAACACATACATCAGCCTGCCTGACCAGGGACACTGAAGTCGTCTGCCCAGGACCCCGGCTCTGATTGTGAAATGCAGGACGTTTTCCTCTTACCGCACTGAGGTGGGAGATGAACAGATCGACCTGGGGATACCCCCACTTCTGGAAAATAGAATGAATGACCTCTGGCTGGAGAGACCACTCATGATCCATAAAGGACATGCTGAGTTGGTCCACCAGTGAATTGTGCACACCTGGCAGGTAAAGAGGCTGCAGCATGATTCTGTGCTGTATGCAGAAGTCCCAGAGCATCATGCCCTTGTGACAAAGGGGAGAGGAGCGTGCATCGTGTTTGTTGATATAGTACATCGCTGTTGTATTGTCTGTACTAACTGACATGCAATGTACTGCCAGATTGGCCTTGAAAGTCACACATGCTGGTCTGATGGCCCTGAGCTCCCTCACGTTTATGTGGAGGCAAAAGTCCGAAACACTCCAAAGAGCCTGGATTCATAGCTGACCTAGGTAGGCTCCCCACCCTCAATCCGAAGCATCTGTTACTAGGGAAAGTGAGGGCTGCTGAGGGACAAAGAGGACTCCTGTCAGGACGACCCCGTCGTTCAACCACCAGTGCAGGGTCAACAAAGTCTGTGTCAGTACCATAACCACCAAGTCTAAACTGTCTCTTACAGGGTGATATACCGATGACAGCCATAGCTGTAGAGGGCACATCCTCAATCTGGTGTGCTGTACCACGAAGGTTCACGCTGCCATGTGACCCAGCAAATGCAGGCAGCAACCTGGCTGTCGGGGTGGGAACTGCTAGGATGTCTCAGATGATGGTCCCCATGGACCTGAACCTGTCGTCCAGCAGGAACGCCCTGGTACACCTGGCATTCAGTCGTGACCCTACAAACTCTATTGACTGAGATGGGACCAACACTGACTTTGTCTCATTGATTGAGAGACCAAGGTGTACACAGGTTTGATGGAGCAACTGTACATGCTGGATCACCTGCTCCCTGGAACAACCCTTGACTAGCCAGTCATACAGGGATGAGAAAAGCTGCACCCCTTGCCTGACAGGTGCGCTGCTACCACTGCCATGCATTTGGTGAAGACCCTTGGCCACAGACAGATCAAAAGGCATCACTGTGAACTGATAATAGTTCCCACCTGCCACGCACCTGAGAAACCTCCTGTGAGGAGAGTAGATTGAAATATGCATCCTGTAAGTCGAGAGCTGCAAACCAACCCTCCAGCTCCAGCACTGGGAATAGGAGACCCGGGAATATCATACAAAACTATCTTTTTGCAAACTCATTGAGACCTCCGAGGTCCAGAATGGGTCTCAAGCCCCCACTGTGGTTTCAAAATTAGGAAATACTGGGAATAAAACCACTGTCCTCTGAACCTGGGAGGAACTTCTTGTATGGCCCCAGAACCCAGGAGAAATTGCAATTCCTGCCATAACAGGATCTCGTGAGAGGGGTCCCTGAAGAGGAACAAGGAAGGAGGTTGGAAGGCGGGTAGAAAAAGAGAACTGAATGGCGCATCCCCTCTCTACTATACATCGGACCCACCAGCGTGTGGTGACGCTGCACCACATATGGTAAAAGGGGAATAGGAGGAATGAAAAAAGTGGGGATGCTGGAGTGGGTGAGATCAGTCTGACGCTCAACTGTGCCATCAAAGCTGAGGCTTGGACTCCTGTGGGCCCTTTTGGAGGCCTCGAGGTTGATGGCCTGAACAGCGCCTGCCCGTCCTGTTCTGCCTTCTACTGCTGTCCCTTTGAGGCTGCGAAAACTGTCTTTGCTGAGGATGGGGGTTTAAATGCCTGCATTGGTTGGCAGGTGTATGCAGGCCCATGGATCATCGGGTGGCCCTAGGGTCTTTCAGACCATGCAGTCTTTTATCCGTCTTATCTGAAAATAGGGTAGGGCTATCAAAGGGGAGGTCCTGGATCATCTGCTGGACCTCATGAGGCAGGCCAGAAGCCTGCAACCAAGCCCCACCCCCAGCCCCAGCCCAGTGCATTGCCCCTCCACAGACCATAACCCTTGTGGCTGCACCTGCAGACTCCAATGCTGTGTGCAGGGCTGCTCTTGAAATCAGTTTGTTCTCTTCCACCATGGCCATGAAGTCCAGCTTGGCTTCGGGTGGCACCATCTCAGAGCCTCCACAGGGCGCTGACTGTATTATAAGCATACTTGCTAACTAAAGCCTGCTGGTTCGCAATACTTAATTGCAACCCTCTCATTGAATATACCTTCCTCCCATAGAGGTCCAAAAAGTATTTAGCTTCTCTATTTTTCAGAGAGGGACCCTGGAACCCTTGGCGTTTGCTATGGTTAGCGGCGTCCACTACCAGGGAGTTAGGTAAGGGGGTAGGGTTAACAAATGTTCATTGCCCTGGGACAGGACAAAGTACCGTCTCTCATTCCTGTGGGCCATAGGAAGGTCAGAAGCCAGCGTTTGCAAAACCATTTTAGCCATAGTGGCAATTGTTTTGATTATGGGCAGAGCCACCCTGGTGGGTGGAGGACAAAATGTCTGTGACCAGGTCCATTTCATCCCAAACCTCCTCCGCTCGAACCCTCAAGTTTTGGGCCACTCTCTTAAGGAGCTGTTGAAATGCCCTGCCATCCTCCAATACAGGTGAGCCCAATAAGCCTGCCAATGCCTCATCCAGGGAGAAAGATGATGATAGCCCTTGTGCCTCCATTTGGAGGGGGAGGGCAGTGGTGACTTGCTCAAGCACTGGGACCCCCATGAAAATTATAGGCAAACTGGGGGCACCATAGGCAGAGCTGGCATAGGCACCTGCAGGCCAGAAAACCCTGCAACAGGTGGCACAAATGGTGCCATTACCACTCCCTGCACTTGAGTCGGTGCCAGTGCTTGGGCTGGTGTCTGCTCCATTGGCACTGGAGGTACAATTACAGATGGTGCCAGCACCGAAGGGGTCCAGTCCTGCTGCGACGGTGCTGATGACAGTACTGAGGTTGACGCTGATGAGGTACATGCACATGGCTTCACAATGACCACCCTTCCTGTTTTTGTTCTGGTGTTGGTGTGCCCAGCAACACCAAACAGTGCCAAGCACGGGATCGGTGGGGCCCCTGGCACCATTACAGGTACTGCTGCAGCCTGGTCCTGTGCCTTGTAAAATGCTCACGGAGTCCAGAAGGGCCACTACTGAGTTACCTGTGAAGCTGGCGGCCAACCCGTATTGTCCAAGCAACAACTACGGCACCTACGACAGCTGTGCTGCAACCTTCTCAAGCTCCTGCTCTGTCCAGGGCTTGAGTAGAAGGTGTCCAACTCCAACACTGATTCAGAGACAGACGACCAAGGCTGGGCCATTGGAGTCAATACCGATGTGCACACCAAGGACAATGCCAGATCATAAGTCACTAGAAACTGGTCCACAATCTGGTAGGTCAGCACCAGAGCACTCGGCACCAGATATGGTGTCGGTGCTGATGTGAATGCAGGGGTTGGCGCCCATGTCATGCCCATGAGTCCTCATTGCTCCATTTCAGTGCTACGGTGCCTACCCTTTTTAGATTGAGAAGGACCCGGCACTGTCATCTGCAGCAGTCCTTGTGCCACTCGAAGTGCCTCCAGCATTGAGGGCAAGCCCAGTGCCTGCGGGCTCCCACTCCGCCCTAGCTTCAATAAAAGCACCTCCTGCCCTTTGATAGTGTGCATCAAAGCCGTGGACTTGAGGCCAACCCATTCTGACTTTGGCAAGCGATGTCTCTCACGCTTCCTCCTCTTCATCAGCACCAGAGATTGACTCCTATGGCACCGAGAAGGCAACGGTGCCTGCACCTGCTTTCGGTGCTGGGAGTCCTTCGGCAGCACTGTGGTTGACAGTGCCAGTGCACTTTGCCCTAAGCTCCTGCTGGAGATTCTTGAGGCTTAAGAGCTGCCTCCCTTAAAAGAACTTTAAGGCACTGGGCCCTATCTTGCAAAGTTCTGGTTTTAAATGCCTTAGAAATTGAACAGCAATCATGTAAGTGTCCTTCCTCAAAGCAAATCAAACAGGCTGAATGGGGGTCACTTTTGGGCATACATTTGCCACATTTTGAACAAAACAAAGCCTGGCAAGCCAGGCATTGCCCAGTGCCAAGGGGTATGGAAAGCCCTGCCCCAACCATTAGTAAAAACACAGAAACTATCAAATACTAAAACTATTTACACTACTTTAAGAACTATTTGCACTACAATAGGCTACTAGCAAATGATTTGAACAGAGAAAGCAAGAGCTCCAATGACTGGCAGAGCAGCAAAGAGGAACTGAGCTGGAGTAGGGATGTGTATGTGCAGTGCATATATTGGTTGCTATATCGGCACCACACTGGGGGGCGCCGCACTGACCTTATGGCTACTGGTTAGGGCAAAAAGCTTCCGAAGACTGAGCATGTGCAAGTGCACAACCAATTTGGAATGGACACAAGCAATCTCTTGGAGACTAATTAGCTAGCTATTCATTACTTGATTCCTTCAAAAATGAAATTTATGTCCAAAAACCTCTCATTTAGACTGGCGGGTGTTAGGAATTTTTGTAGGTTACTAATTATATGTTCTCCCTTCTTCCTGATTCTGCCCTGAGGTGAAAAAGGGGAAGTTACTCACCTTTTGCAGTAACAATGGTTCTTTTGAGATGTGTCCCCTCTGTGGATGCTCCACTGTAGGTGTACATGCACCCCAGGCACCTCTAATCAGAGGTTTTTGGTAGTAGTTTCCACTGAGCCCACACACGTGCTCTCCCTACCTCGTGGTCTGCCTCAAGGTTATCTAGCACTGCACAGGTATAAGCTACTCTCTTTCTTTTTCCCCCCCTAAAGAGCCCTATAGAGAACTCCAAGGAAAGGGGAGGAGGGTTGTATTGTGGAGCACCCATAGGAGTGCACATCTCAGAGAACCATTATTAATGCACAAGGTGAAAAACTTCAGCTCTTCTTCTTCAAGGAGCCTTCCTATGGGTGCTCTTCTGTAGGTGACTCGTAAGCAGTACTCATCACTAGAGGCTGGGACTTTATTTAGAAACAGACTCCAATCCAAAGTACTACAGAGTCCAAGATGGCATTAGGAGCCAAAACGTCTTTGATTACAATATCCTGTGAGTGTCTAAGTCACAACCCTACAGGTTGCTGAAATCAGAATGTCTGTAAGCAATGTGACACGGTAGAAAATTGACATCATGAGTACATATGAGCCTGGGATGGGAACACATGTCCTTGCTAACCATGATGTATGCAATTAAAACCCATTCAGATAGTCTTTTAGCCAGTATCAAAACTTAGAAATCTTTCTGTGGATGAAAGGACACGTTTAGGGGAACTTCTACTGTCTTTAGTCCAAGTGTTCTTCTAACACCAAGCATATGTAGAATCATCTCCCTATTGTCACAAAGTGCTTTTGGGAAGGGGAAAAAAATTGAGTAATGGATCTATTGATTTACCTGGAAAATGCAGCAGTAGCTGTGTTAGTCTGTATCTTCACAAAACAAAAAAAAAAAAAAAAAAAAAATCAGTCCTGTAGTACAGGAAAAAACAAGTCAGATCAGACAGAGGGATATGAGCCCCATCAGACTCTGACAATGGCTCATATCCCCCTGCCTGATCTGACTTGTTTTTAAATCTTTTGATACCTCCTATTGATAATGGGCCCTCTCCACCTTGCTGAACAGACCTTGTCAGCTCTGGCCCTCCCTTTTTCTGGGGCCCCACTCTTTAAGTGTCCCTCTGAAACCACCACACACCCCCACTCATGCATCTGATGAAGCAGGTCTTTGCTCATGAAAGCTTATGCTCCAAAATATCTGTTAGTCTATAAGGTGCCACAAGACCTCTTGCTGTCCTCAAAGCTACAGACTAACAAGGCTGCCTCTCCGATACTCATTGTCAGATAGGATTTGCTCGAGTAATTCACAAATCTACAGTTACACAGATTAGAAGAGCCCTACTTTAAGTCAATTAAGACTGTAGATTTCCAAATGCCATGAGTGAGGCTGGTGGATTGACAGCATGCTCTCTTATAGCAAACACAGCACCACATCCCAATTCAGCATCTCTTACTACAAGTTATACCTCTAAAAACTGGGATTCTCTGGTTCAGCAAAATCCATGGTGTGACAGAACCACAGAGGTTCATGGACCAGAAAAGCCTGTGCTGGAGCCCTCAGTGACAGCAGTGAGATGCAGCCAGGCTAGAACACTGCAGCAGCAGTGGGGGACATAGGTAGACCAGAGAGCTCAGCAAGGGACATATCTGGGGCTGCTGCCCTTGCAGATGGTAGTGGAGCCATGTCTAGGGCCAGAGCCTGCAGCCAGCAGCAGCAGGGTTCTAAGCCAGGGCCACCAACAGTGGGGTTAGCAGCAGGGGGTTGCAATAGGCAGCAACAGGGCCAGAGATAATGGGGTCCGGATATGGGGCAGAGGTAATCTGGGAGCCAGTGGCAGAAGACCTTCCCTGGTCTGGCAAGTCCCCTCTTTCAGCACCAGTCAGGTCCCAAGGGTGCTAGACATGGGAGGTCCAACCTGTACTACTTACAGCTGGATACAAAAGTTGTTCACCATCTTGGTGCTGTTGCTGCTCCACAAAGTATGGCTAAAATACTCTGTACTCCTTCACTGACCCAATCAGAGTGGGAAGAGAAAGCCTGCAACCAAAACTGAAGTGTGGGGGATTGAAAAGAAGAAGCCTGTAGAATAGACAGACAAGAAGGATAAAGAGTAGCTACAGTTCCTGGGACAGCTGCCACCACCACTACCACTTGTTATGAGTGTGCTTCTGGTGACACAGAGCCCAGGCACAGAAAAGTATTAAGAGAGCCATTGCCAACTTACTGAAATTCAAGAGGCGGTCCCTCTGCTTCATATTCACTCATTTTGAATGACATTAAACATATTATACTGTTTTTGAAATAATCCTCTATGAAAGTTTGAATTTTGTAGTGGAATAAATGCCCAATTTAATCCTTTGCAAGCAAAAAGATTCTATGTGAGAAGATGATTTTAAGTAGAAGTCATGCTTATGCAAACATGTCATAATAAGAATTATGAATCATTACATATTGTAATAAATGTTTCATGATTATTATTGCAATATAGTGTGTATTCAACTTTAAAAGTTTGCATTTTAGGAGAAGTAAAAAATGACTGTTTTCCTTCTTCCAACTTTCACTTAGTTTTGTGTAACAAAACAAAACAGCAGTCATGTAGCACTTTACACACTAACATGATTAGATAACTAATAATTTTGTTAGTCTTTAAAGCACTACATGACTGCTGTTTTATTTTATTGGAATACAGACTAACATGGCTTCCTCTCTGTTATTTTTGTGTATTTTATATGCCCATTTTTAATAGTACTTGAAGACACAGCGCTGCCTTACCAGATGAGCAGTTTATTTTTTCAACTGGAAGATGCTACAATACTTACTGTGACCTCTGTGCAACCAAAAGTTCATTTTTTGCAAATTCAAAATCTTTTGGCCCATCACATGAAGTAGTAGTCCCACAAGGCTTTTTTACTTTTTGAACCTCTACTGGATGATTAAACCTGAAATAATGGTCTCCACCAAGAATCACTCTGTCACCCTGCAAAAACAGAGACATGCTTACCATCAGTCTTTAATCTAACAATTATATAATCCACCAAAATTAGAAAAATGAAAGTATCCAGTAATCTGTCATGATAAACAATTAGAGACTTCTCAAAATTTGAAATTAACATATTTACCACTTTTGTCAGGTGTTTTCAAAGCCATGCATAAATTTATTTCTATAATAGTGATGTGTTACTTACATGATGCATAACTGTTGACTCTGAAATATGTTTCCCATTAACATACGTCTTTGCTTCTCCCAGTGGCTTAATACTCACTATACCATCAACATTTTTGATAACACTGAAAGTGAGAAACATTAGATGAGACAGTAATAGCTAATCATGAAAGAAAAAAAGTTATATAGCTTAACTATGGCTATCCACAAAATTTATGCTTTTGATAATGTGACTTTGAATCTTTTTCTCCTGCCTAAATATTAACTAAATAGTCCATGCTATTCTGTTGTTCAACTATATGAATCAACTGTCAATCATTATTTTGGAACGAGGTAAGTTTGAGTCTAAAACACACCTACTGCTATAATACTTGGTCATGGAAAACTCATGTTATACCACCTTTTTCAGGTGTTTCTATGAAAAAAAGTAAAGTATTATTGTTTCAATTTCTTGTATTTGAGGGGTGGTTCTAGGCATAATGAAAGCTGCACATTATACAACATTTCTGTAATTTGGCCAATGTACAGCTTGACCTCAGAGATGAAATGTATTTCATCTAGGGAATTTCAACCAATGTAATTCCTAACTGAGGAGAGATTGAATTCTGTGGGCTAAAAAGAAACTGCAAACATATACACTGACATTCTTATACTGAAGGCACATTTTTCTACTTCTATATGGGAAGACATACACATATTTGGTAAAAATTCAAACTATTAATAGTTAAGCATTTGTTGGATGTTAGAGTACTTGTAAATGGAAGGCAGTATTACAGGAAATCATCTTCCCCACAAAAGAAAATCTTTATGTGGGTTACCAGGATATTTCTCAGTTTATGACAACTTCTTCAGGCATGGAAAGTTCCACAAAAGATTTACTAATGTGTGTATAACACAGCTGGGGGAGTTCTATGCCACAGCATGTGCACTGAATTCATATCACCTGCAGACTTTTTTTTTTTTTTTTTTTTTTTTTTTAAAACACTTCTCTACAGGAAAACGACTGACAGGAAAACAAACAAAAGCTGCATTAGCAGTCATACACCATTACCTACAGGACATGTTCATAATTTCTGGCACCTGGAACAGTCAGCAGCAAGCTAGGGATACTACAGCCAGCGACTCCTACTCGGAGCCAGAATCAACTGCTAGTCCCAACTGGACTGGAGACAGGAGGGGACAGGACTTTCTCTTCCCTTGCATGGAATGAATAGCGCTATGTCTAACAGTCCTGCAGCTGTAGGAAGATCAGCATCCTCCCCTGCTTCCTGTCCCCATCACTCTTCAGCTCTGGATGGAGAGCTGCTTACTCATCCATCCAATGCCTGGGCATCCAGATTTCCCATGCCCAGACAATTGCCAAGCCTCTCTGGTACACCCAGAAGTCCCCCTAGCTCTCCATATCCTACCACCACCCCACAATCTCAGCCCCTGCCCTGATGAGCCCCACAGCTTTATACCACCATGAGGCCCTACATCCAGGCCCCCATGCCACTGATCCCCAACTAACTGCACCTGAATTCCCACATGACCAAGCCCCACTCCCTCAGCACCCACTCACCTCCACACAGCCTCAAACATCTTCACCTGAAAGCTACCCAGGCATACTCATCCATCTTATCCTATAATTGCACCCCCTAGCAAAGCTCCCTGCACCCAAATTGTCCCACATAGAATCCTCTTACTGCACACCTCACTTGGATCCTACTGGGGTGAACCTGTCTGCCATAGTCCTGCTGCATTCAGAGGGCAAGGTGCCAGCGTGTTCTGGAGCAGGCTCTTGCCTTGTTTAGTGCCAGTGTTGGCTGCACCATCACACCTGAGTCTGTATGCCAGGTTTGGGAGATGTGGGGTGGGGGGGCTTCAGACTGATTTACCACCATCCTACAGCTGGTGACGTGTGTTCCCTATTGCCACACTAGAGCCTCTGATTTTATGTATTAACCAATAAAATTTGTCAGTAGTGCATACAATTTTTAATTATTTGGCACAGAATATCCTCAGCAGCAGTGTAAACCCTCAATTTAATGGGCTAATGGGGGGAAGGGGCATCTGGTAATGTCAAAAGCACATTAAATTCAAACGTGCAGGACTGGAGACACCTTGCAAGGCACATTAGGGAGTGCTCCATCCCAGACCTGGCAGGAACACAGCGGGCTCAGGAGAGAGCGCTCAGCAGCAGGCTCTTTGCGCTGTTTTCATAGCAGACCCTCTGAGCTCGCCTGCCATGAGCCCCACATCACCCACCCAAGGCTGGGCATTCCCATGGAAACTAAATTTCCCTGGAGCAGGCACACCTCCACGCAGGGCTCCGCCTGGTAGGACACCTGCCAACTGTCAGTCCAGGCACCCACCCTGCTGTGGTAGCCCCAGCTGCAGTGGCTCCTCTGTCCATCACGGTCCCAGATGCTCTGGTGGCGGCTCCTCCATTCCCACTGGCTCTGCTGAGTCATTGGCATTTACGGGAGCGGGAGGGCTGGGGACAGTATCCATTATTTCCAAAGTTGGTTAAACGTAGGGTTTACTGCAGTATATATTTTACTCTACAGTGAATTCTGCTTCATATTTTCTCTTCAACAGAAGAAATCCATAAAGATGTCTTTCGTTTGGTAAGGGGAGCTGTATTTATTGCTTATGTAGATACAGCAATGACATTTTTTAAATCTCAGATAAATCAATACTTTGCTTTGTGATGGCTAATGACTAAGAAATTGGTATGTCATGAAAACTTGCCACTCAGTCTCTACTTCATCTTTGTAATAAAATTGCTTGGGCCTGGCTTTCTGGCCCTAGGACAAGCCTATTCTGATAGCAGAATGGACCCCATATAAGGGGAATTAGTTGATGGCAGAATGAAGCCCATATAAAGGGGAATCAGGCCATTTCCTACTAAAAAAGGATGCAGATAAATTGAAGAGGGTTCCAGGAAAGAACCACATGAATTATTAGAAGATTAGAAAACATGCCTTATAGTGATAGATTCAACCATCTCAATCTATTTCACTTAACAAAACATGATTAAGGGGTGACGATCATCAATACAAACATATTTGATAAATAGGCTTTTCAGTCTAGAAGAGAAAGCTCACAATCCAATGAGTGGACTTTGAGTTAGGCAAATTCAGGCTGAAAATAAGATATAAATTTGTAACATTAATTAACCCCTGGAACAACGTACCAAATTCTCCATCAATGACTAAGTTTAAATAAAGATGGTCTTTTTCTAAAAGATACGGCCAAGGAACTAGTTTGAAAGTTGGACAAGATGATCGTAATGCAAGTGGCAACAGTGACACTGAAGAGACTGAAAGAGCCTCTTGAAATGAAGACCTTCAAGCAAAGGGAAACTGCTGAAGCTAAGAAAGGCAAGGAGCACCCTGCTAACACAGGAAGAACTCTAACCCTACCGGGGCATATGGAATGTACCTGACTGTAGGCAAGACTTTTACATTTAGTTTTGAACTTTAAGTCGAGAAATCAGACCATAAAAAGGGGTACTGTGATTGGATTGATGATCACAGGAAAACTAAAATGACCACAGGAGGCCAATGTAGCTGCAGAAAGAATGTTTTAGCTATCTAACAACTAAAAAGGATACATACAAGGAACGTCAACAAGGAAGCATACATGGGAATAGCATGAGCATGTAGGGACAAAAGGGAAAAAAGCGAGAAAGCCAAGACAAAGAACGAGTTACAACTGGTAAGGAATGCTAGAGATCTTCTGACACATCTGAATGAGTTCAAGTCAATGGGGCCTAATGCTATTCACCCTGGGATGCTGAGAACTGGCTAAAGAAACCTCAGAGCCACTAGTAATATTTGCAAATTCATGGATGATGGGAGAGTTCCCAAAAGACTGGAGACAGGTTAATGAAGTGCCCATCTTTAAAAAGAGGAAAAAGGAGGAGCTGGGTAGCTACAGACCAGTCAGTCAACTTCTGGTTGACTACAGCAATGTGTAAAACATTCAGTTTGCAAATACCTGGAGGATGAAGGGGTAACCACTAACAGCCAGCATGAATTTACTAAGACCTAATCACGCTAAACCAGCTTGATTTCCTTCTAAGACATGGTGACTGGTTTGCAAGATAGAGGGAATTCAGTGAACTTAAATTACCTGGATGTCAGCAAGGCTTTTGACACAGTCTCATAAGACAGTCCAATAATTAAACTGGAGAAATGCAAGCTTGGTGGAACTACCTTTAAATGGACAACTGATTAAGAACTAAAAAGATTAACTATTACTGGCATGATGGCAGAGTAAATGACAGTCTCGTGTGAGGCTCTAGAGGGATCTACTCCAGATCCAGTGTTTCACATCTTTATTAACAACTTATATTTAGGAACAGAGAACATACGGATGAAATATACAGATGACAAAGCTAAGGAATGTTCCCAACAATTTGAAGGACAGAGTTGCGACTCAAAGGAATCTTGATGAAGTGGAGAAGTGTGGTATAGACAACAAAATGAAATTAAATAAATACCAGTGTAAGACATTTATGCATTTATGGAAGAAAAACCAGATGCACAAAATACAGAATGGGAGCAAACTAGATTGGCAGCCACACTGCTGAGAAGGATCTGGAAGTAGGGGTAGAGGACAACCTTGACATGACTCAGTGTGATGCTGTTGCAAAAAGAATGCAAATGCAATTTTAATGAATTAATTGGATTAATTTAATGGATTACATTAATGGAGACACAGTATGCAAGTCATAGAAGGGGATAGCACTGATGCGAATGGTGGTAATTAGGCCTCAAGGCCTCAACTGGCTTACTGTGTCCAGTTTTGGTTACCAACTGAAAAAAGGACCTAGAAGTGAACAATAAAGATGATCAAAATGATTCAGATTATCTCAGGACAAACTTTTTACCTGTAAGAAAAATATAACAATAGAACAAACTGCCCAGGTAAATTCCTTCACTGGAGGCTGTCTAAAGGAGCCTAGCTAGCCATTTGTCTAGGACAGTTTAGCCTCAACACATCTAGCATCTCAGTTGATGATTACGCTAGATGACCTTTATAGACTCTTCTAACCTTATGATTCTATGATCCTATGAGAGGAAAAACACTGTGTGGAGTTGATTTGAAGATCCAAAAAGGAAAATTGAGGTGAGCAGTTGCATGTAGGGCTGCCCACGGCCACCAGGGGTCACCATGAGGCAGCCACTCATCCACAATCCTTCATTGTTCAGATTCTCTGAGGAACAGTTTATCTGACGCATACAGAGAAAATATAACACAAGCCTTTTCAAAGAGAAACTAGATGGATATTATATGAACACCTAGCACACCAGTAAACAGAATTCTGAAACTGACGTGACAGCATGTATTTCACTCTGATTTTAAAAATTTGGCAGATTTTAATCTGGATAGCATTGATATAGTATCTTTCATTTGACTTGTTACTGTATTTAAATTTTGAAATTCCTATTTCCTAACATGAAATTTCTGTTTGTTTTGCATATGAGTTTATAAAGATTTAACGTGACGCAATATGACAATTGACATTGTCTGCCTTGAACAAAGAACATGAATGCAACTAAGAGAGATGGATTTCCCTGCTCATCCCAAAAAAGGAGGGAGTGTTCTAGAACACTGAAACAGAACACTGAATACAGAACACTGAAGACCCTCTCCTTCAGTACATGAGCAGTCTCTAACTCTTAGGGACTACATGCACGTTTAAAACTAAGGGCATATTTAGAAGCTTTGCTGTATTTGGGACCTAAAGAACAACTCTTTTTGATTGCTTGAATTCTCATTTATATAAACAAAAAGGATAGTAAACAGGGTATATCTGGATTGGGAAATTCATCTTTCCATACAGTGGGAGATATTATGTGCAGCATCATATGACCATGTTTCTCACCCTTTTCTAGTTGAAGCAAACCTCTTAGCTATGTCAACACTAAACAGTTTTGCTGCACTAGATAACATTCAGACATACGCTTCCAGTGATTAACTTAATTTCTAGGGGAAAGCAGAAACTTCTTCACCAGACAGAGTAGCTGTCACTAAATCCCCGAAGAGAGGCCCTATCATGTCATCCTGGTCAAACAACAGCACCATGCAAGATGAGACTGATCACTCTATACATTATTTCATGCAGCAGCCCAATTTAATGCAGCAATGAGATGCGTAAGATATCCCACAAGAAATCCATCTCCATATATTAGCTAATACAGCACCACTGTGAATACAATCACATGGGTCCGGCACAGATAGCTCTTTCAAGTGGGAAGGCCCCACCTGTGATAAAATAGCCCAGGACAACTCTACACTCAAGACAAACCTAGAAGAGACACTTGCTCAGTAAAGAGAGAGAGAAGTGGTTGCTCATCATCATAGCCTAATGAAGGACCTTTTATTGTACAGGACCACATACCAGTGATCATCAGCAATAAGCACTCCAGAGAGCTGGATATCATGATGAGAATTTGGTTTATATTTTCCAACTGTAGTTTGTCCTTCTTTTATCATATACAGCAGCATCTCAGAGAGCTGGGGATCTTCATTAAGATTGACAAGGTTTGGCAAACGGTTATCCATCTTGAACGTAATTCCCGCTTTCTAGGGAATGGGTTCAGAAAAAAAATTAGATATTTGTGTATTTATCAAATATACATCATTAAAGTCTGCCTACTGTGCTGTAGGTATTTTATTTTAAATTCCTAAACTGCAGACTAGGAACAATATTAACTACTTGTTGCAAAACAGGAACGTAGACCAGGAAAGAAGATTCTTAGGACAATCCCAATTCTATGTATTCAGGGTTCATTGGTGTTAAACATTTTCTATACTACGATTTTTCTTCTGAATAAAGATTACCTGTAGCTCCTTTGTTTCTTCAAACTTCCTCTGTTCTGCTTTTTCAAGTTTTTCTTTCCAGGACCTTGACACATTAAGATATAAAATAAGTAGTTATTGCAGTACAATCTCTAAATTTACAAGAGTACTACTTACTATTCAAAAGACATTAATGACTGCCCCACCTTTGCATCTCTGCCATATCCCTCTCCTGTTGGTGTAGTTTTATCCTTAGAGATGTTATTTCTTGAAGATACTGTTTATATTTCTCAGGATCTGTATTAAGAGTATTTTTCCGAGCTGCTTTCAGCTTCTCAATTTCTGCTTTCAATTCTACATTTCGCAAAACAAAAACATAACTAAGCGTTTATACTAAAACTTGGATCCTATAGTAAGCAAGTTTTCAATACATAAAAATACACTATTTAAAAAAGGCAGGAAGTCTGAGGACTCTACCCTAACTTAGGCAAAATCCCAGGGAATTTATGTTATTTAGAATATATCCCTTCCAAGCTTCAACACGACCCTCCTGCAACAAAAATCTGCATTTTTTTATTATTTTTAGGAACAGATTAAAAAATGGTTACTCACCATTCCAACCCTCCTCCTTCAGGACGTATTGCTCATATCTATGCAAAATACATGTGCACGGCTGCTGGAAAGTTCTACCCTGGGTGCTACCTGTTGGATTGGCTGTGGAGCCCTCTGAAGTGGAGCTGGTGCAGTCCCCAGTATATATGACCCCATCAGCCCAAACATCCCTCAGTTCCTCTTTGCCAGCTACTACAATAAAGGATGGTGGATATCAAATAGATATGAACAACACATACTGAAGAACAACAGTTACAAAGGGGAGTATCTGTTTTTTCTTCAAGTGCTTGCTCATATCTATCCAAAGTAGGTGATTCACAACCCTTACCCAGGAGGAGAGGTCAGAGTCAGCACATGGCTAACTCAAGAACAGCAAATCCAAAGGCTGCATCCTGCTGGACTGCTGCACAATAGCATAGTGCGACATAAGTGTATACTGAGGACCAAGTTGCACCATGGCAGATGTCCTGGAAAGGAACACAAGGCAGGATGGCAACTGAAAAAGCCTGCTCGTGTTCACATAGAGTGCACTGTTACCCTATGGCGGGTCAACCTTAGGGAATTCATGGCACATATGGAAGAGCAGAAAATGTGCTGCAGGGAAACTGGTTACCCTCCCAAAGGTTCCATGATCGCCACGAAGAGCTGAGAGGAAGGGCTTGGTCTTGCCAATATAAAAGGCAAGCACCCACCTCACATCTAGAGTGCAATCTCCGTTCCCACAGGGAACTATGAGATTTAGGATAGAAAAAGGGAAGGAACATGCCCTGCCCAGTACGACAGCTGTAAACAACTTTTGCGAGGAAAGCTGGATGAGAGCAATGTTGAACCTTGTCCTTATGGAAGCCATGTACGTGTGCTTAGACATGAAGGCATGAAGCTCAGACACCTTTCTGGGAAAGGTGACGGCCCTGAAAAAGACCACTTTCAAGGAAAGGTAAAGGAGTGACCATATGGCAAAGGCTCAAAGAGGGGGAACCCATGAGCACCCTGAGGATCAGGTTAAGGTCCCAAGGTGGAACGAGATGACAGGTGGACCAACGAAGATGATCCACACTCTTGAAAAAGCACCCAACTAAGGGGTTTGCCAACACAGAAAAAGCACCATCCCAAGGATGGAAAGCCAACATGGCCACCAGGTGGACCCTGAGCAAGGAGAAGGCCAGGCTCTACTATTTCAGAAAAAGAAGGAAGGAACTCCAGCACCTGGGGGTGGAGGTCGACAGAGGTGCTGGGCCCTGCTGAAGACACCAACAGGAGAAGGCTTTCCATTTAGCCAGGTATGTCCGTCTTGTGGACAGCTTCCAGCTGCTGAGGCGGACATGACACACCTGTTCTGATCAACAGCGTTTAACCATGAAGCCACCCATGAGGTGAACAGAGCAAAGATCTGGGTGCCATGATCCTGCATGATGAGGTCTGGAAGCAGGGAAAGTGGGACAAAAAGAAGCACCAAGAGCTCCATCAGCGTGAGATACCAATGGTAACAGGCCAAGCTAGGACTATCAATATAATTTTCAACCAGTCCGTGCAAAGCTTTCTGGAGCACTTTGTAAGCAGGAAATGGGGGAAAGGCATAAAGCCATCCCGAGGTCTCCGGGACCAGGAATGCCTCTGATGTGGTGGCCAACCAAGCTGGGAGAAACTGGAAGAGTCTGTCAAGGAAGGGTAGGGGAGGATCTGGTTATTCTGATAATTTGACCTTGGGTGGTCCTTCAGAATGACTGTTTGGGCCCTGAGGAGGGCTTGGACTGGCCGTGGTGTGCCCCAGATTGAGGGCAGGAGGGCTTTCACCAGGAGTAATGGGGTCTCCATAGCGAGTAGTCAGGATGGCCCCTCAAAAGGGAGGGCTGCAGCTTGAAGGGCAAGAGTTCGTCTACTCCACAAACAGCCCAAATCAAACAGGAGTCGTGGATTTCCAGGAAGGTCAGAAGATTGAAGCCAAACGATACACCACATGGCAATGCCCAAGGCAAGAACCTGGCAGAGGTTTCCCCTGTATTCAGGAAGGCTTGAAGGCACACGTGACCCCGCTTTATCATCCTAGATGAAGGTGGCAAATTCTTCCTGTGAGTCCTGGGGCAGCAAGTCCTTAAATTTGAGGAAGGAGGCCCACGAATTATAATTACAGAGCCTCAGAATCACCAATGGGTTAGATACCTCCCTCCCTTCCCCTCTCCGCTCCATGCCCCTCACCCCACGGAGTAGATCTTCCTACCAAACAAACAAACAAACACACACAATCTAAGCATGCTTATATTTGGGGGCTGAAGCTTGCTGGTCCTGTCTCCCCTTTTCATTAACGGTCTTTACCAGCAGGGAGCATGGGGTACAGGTACTTACACCCCCAGACAAAACAAAATATGTGTGGTCCAGCCCTTTGGCAGTTGGTGGGATAGACACAGGGATGTGCCCAACTGTCTTGGCAGAGGCCAAAATAGTTTTGTTAACAGGAAGCACCACATGCAAAGGGTCTTCCAGGACCAGAACATTGACAAAAGGGTCACCTACACACCTACGAATTTAATATATGCCATCATGTGCCCGCAATACCCCTCTGCCATATACATTGGCCAAAACTGTACAGTCTCTATGTAAAACAATAAATGGACAAATCAGATATCAAGAAAGGTAACATACAAAAACCTGTAGGAGAACACTTTACTCTCCCTGGACACTCAGTAGCAGATTTAAAAGTAGCCCTCCACAACAACTTCAAAAGCAAACTTGAAAGAAAAACTGCAGTTACAGTTCATTTGCAATTTAGGATTCAAAGACCGGGAATGGCTGGCCAAATGAAAAAGCAGTTTCTGCACTCTTGCTTTTCACACCCTCACGTCAGCTGTTGGGAGTGGGCCACATCTTCCAACTGAAATGACCTCGTTAACTCTGGCCTTCCTCTTGATCAGTAACTCACTTCTTTTCATGTATATTTATACTTGCCTCTGGAATTTCCACTCCATGTATCTGACAAAGTGGGTCTTTGCCCACAAAATTTAATCTCCAATAAATCTGTTAGTCTATAAGGTGCCACAGGACTTCTCATTGTTTTTGTGGATATAAAACAACACAGCTACCCTCTGATACCTGTGACCATAGGGTTCTCCAGCTCAGTGACTTCTAAGATGGAAAGGTTGAAACTAATTGCCACTCTGCGGAGATCCTATAGATCCCAAAAGTGTATCAGGAGGAGGACCTGACACCAAGATACCCACCACCACTTTGTCCAGTAGGGAACTAGAGAAGTCCAATGGATTAGCTGCCTCTGCTGAATCTCCTAGGTGTTCGGGAGGTGGGGTACAAGGACCCACTTCAGGCGGGGAATTTGAGACAGGCTTAGAGTCCGACTGATAGTAGCCTCTGGAGTGTGGGGTGCAGAAGAGGACTGAAGCTGGCCCTGGTGCTCTGCATCTGGTGATATGCCCATGTCATCCACAACTGCCACTGGGGCAGCCACCTGGGAGCTTCTGCACCCTTGTGAAGGCAAGCCTCTGGTGGGACTGAGGATCTGGAAAGACCCAAAGAAGGAAGGTGACCCCAAATGAGAGGGACACAGGGTGCTGAACCAGCAGGTGCTGTTAAAGCAGCTTGGCCTAAAGATAGATGTGAGGACTGGAAGCGAGGGAGGCACCGATGCGGCAAACTAAGCCAGAACTGAACCAAGTGGAAAACCTCAAACATCAGTGCAGAGAGCAGGACTGGTGCGGAGATGAGGACCAATGTGCAGAAAGAGACCTGCGCTGAGATGACAACTAGTGAGGAGCCCATGAGTGGTGCCAAGAAGCGCCTGCATTTTCCCAAGAATGGGGACAAGACTTTACATTACCACAGCTGGCATGCCAGGTGGACAAACCCAAACTGGAATGGTGCCAGAAGGTCCAATTCCCAAAGAGGACATGGTGCCAACTCTTGGCACAGTAGACAGAACAAGCGAACAATCTGGATGTGGAACTGCCTGCCACAGAAGCCCTCGAGTGTGAGCAGCCATGGAGATATTACTATGGGAAAAGGTGGTGAGTGTAACCATTGCCACAAGTCAGACTAGCAGTACTACAGAGACAACCCAAGACTCCAAGCAAACTCATGCCAGAGTGGAAACAGGTCTCCTCACAGCAGGTTTGCTCCTGAAAAGGCATTATGGGGCAGAAGGTTCAGCCTGCATCAGGGAGACCCTATGCTGCCTGGAATGTACACAGTATAACAAAAGGGCCAACCACTACTGGTTTCTCCCTTGGGAGTCCAGGAGGATAGGACTCGCCACACTAGTGCCGCTTCAGGGGGCCCCCTCAGCTGACCTGACAGGTATCAGCTAGGACAGAACTTTCCAGCAGCCATGCACGTAGCGTGTGCACCACTACTTTGAATAGATATGAGCAAGCACTTGAAGAATTGTTTTTATTTTACATTGCTATTCCTAAAAGGCAAGAGATTAAATAATCTGCTAAATTTCTCACTTAACAGTGCCTGCATATATGGCAAACTGTTTATCATTGACGTGTAGAGATCACTTTTACATCACACCACATGAAGATGTGTCCCTATGTCCCAAGGACACATTCACTAAATTAACTGATCAACTAGAGCACTGAAGTTAACGTATTACATTTTGTATCTGATTTCATTTGATTTTACAGCATGTAGACAGATTCCAGTTAAGTATTGCCAGGTTTTCAATCTACGTAAAATGTTTGTTAAGAAGCTGCTAATTTAGAAAACAACTGGTTTGCTATGTGATACACCACAGTTGACCTTATTTATCATTCCACCTAAGGACTTGTTCATTTATATGTATTTCCTATGTGCAATACCCACTGAGTTCTCACCTACTTTTTCAATTTTAAATGGAAACAATGAAAAACAAGTATTCTAGTAAGTAAAAAGAAAACTTTGTCATCAATCCCCCTCTATCTATATGAACAACAAGAAACACTATGTGTGGTAGAGGGGGGACAAAAATACAAGGGTAATGCCTGTTTTGCATCCCAAGCTGCTGCTACACTATCATTCTCCTGTTGCAGGTGTCATGGTAATGAGGCAATTTGAAGCAGGCTAATGAGGTGCTAACATGCATATTCAGTGCCTCATTAGCACAATGGCGGTCATGCGAATAGACTTCAAAATGCAGATTGACAGTGAAGATAGTGACAGCTTCGAAACAAGCACTCCACCTTGACATTCCCTTACTCTGATCTAGTTCTGTGGGAGAAAGGGAATGTTGAAGTGGGGCTCTTATTTCAACTCTGCCCCGCATCTTCAGTGTCAATCTGCAGTTCAAAGTCTGTTCGCATGGCTGACATGATGCTAGTGAGGTTCTGAATATGCATGTTAGCACCCAATTAGCCTACTCTGAATTGCCTCATTATGATGGCACCTCCAACGGGAGAATGGTAGTCCAGCAGCAGGCCCAGTTACCACATTACTACTCCTAGCACTATCCCATTATTTACTAAACAATTAAGATGACAAAATCATAGAACACTAGAACTGGAATGCACATCGACAAGTCATTTAAGTCCAGTCCCATGCACTCATGGCAGGGCCTAGCACCATCTATATCATCGCCGATGATATAGCTAACCTGCTCTTAAAAATCTCCAATGATGGAGATTCCACAGTCTCATAGGTAACTTATTCCAATGCTTAACCACCCTTACAGTTAGCAAGTTTTCCTAATGTACAGCCTAAACCTCCCTTGCTGCAACCTAAATCCACTACTTCTTGTCCTCTCATCAGAAGTTAAGAATAATTATTTTCTCCCTCACTGTTCTAACAACCTTTCAGGTACTTGAAAACGGTTATCATGCCCCCTCTTAGTCTCCTCTTTTCCAAATTTAAAAAAAAATAAATTCTTTCAACATTCCTTCATTGGCCATATATTCTAGATCTTTAATCATTCTCTGGGCCCTCTGCAATTTGTGCACATTTTATCCGATAGCTTACAGCTCAGATATCACCTCAATCAGCTTCTTAAGTATTCTATGACGCATTTCATCAGACTCTAGTGATTGTACTTTTCCTATTTTAAGTTCTGAACCTACCTAACGTTCTCAAGCACCCACTGTTCTAGGCATCCAGTCACCACCAACCTTCTTGGTGAAAACCAAAACAAAGATGTAATTAAGCACCTCTGCCATTTCCACATTTTCTGTTTTTCTCTTTTCACTGAGTCATGGGCCTACCCTGTCCTTATTCTTCCTCTTGCTTCTAACATATTTGGAAAATTTTTCTTGCTACACTTCATGTCTCTGGACAGTTGAAGCTCGTTTTGTGCCTTCACCTTTCTAATTTTGTCCCTACATTTGTGTTATGTTCCTCCTTTGTAATTTGACCTAGCTTCCACTTTTGTAGGCCTTCTTTAGATTTTTTTTGACCATTCAAGATCTCCTGGTTTAGCCAGGATAATGTCTTGTCATACTTCCTATTTTTTTCTATGAGGTGGAATAGTTTGCTCTTGCTCCCTGAATTATATCTCTTTGAAAAATTGCCCAACTATCTTCAGTTATTTTTCCTTTAAGTCTGCTTCCCTTGGGACCTTACATACCAACTCCTTAAGTTTGCTGAAGTCTGCCTTCTGGAAATCCATTGTCTTTATTTTGTTGTTCTCCCCCCATATTGCATAAATCGCTTTCACCCGAGCTTCCTTGCACTTTGAAATTCTTAACCAGCTCCTTCCATTTTGTTAAAATCAAATCTGTGACAGCCTCCTCCCATGCCCCTGCCCCAGTAGCTTTCTCCACCTTCTGAAATAAAATATTGTCTCCAACACATTCCAAGAACCTGCCGGATAATCTGCGTCCTGATGTTTTACTTATCCAAAAGATATCCGGATAGTTGAATTTCCACATCAGCACCAAGCCCTGTGCTTTGTATGATTTTGTTAGTTGGAAAATAAAGCCTCATCCACATCCTCTTCTTCATTCGGTGGCCTGTAGTAGACCACTACCATAAGCATCAGCCTTTTTTTTTTAATTAAAAAAAATAACATTTTTATCTTTACCCAGACTTTCAATAACTCCAGCTACATCTACACTAAGAGAGAAATTCAAATTTATGGCAGTTAGCTCGATATTACAATGTCACTATAAATACCATTAATTCCATTTAGGGAGCACTAATATCAATATCATAACATTGCCAAAACCAGCTGGGTGTTGCATCAAGTTCAAATCTAGAAGTTCGAATGATAGCTAGTGTGGAAGCACCATGTCTTTAAATGGAACTTATTAATCTCCAAAGGTATCCTGTATGTAATCCACAATGCCCCACAGTGCTCCTCTCTGGCTACTTAATCTCTGATGCTCTCCAAGTGCGCAGGAATTAGTTAACAGGAAGACCATGAATTTCAACTGGGGACCAGGAAGCCTGGGGCTGTGGGGTCATGTTTATCAGCCTCTCGTACAAACATGTCTTTGCTGGCAGTGCTCTGAGCACATCCACCCATTACAAATAGTCCCATCAGAGAGTTCATGATTTTGTCTCTACCTTTCCTAGCTGAGCACTTGGTATCTTTTTCTGCACTGCCTGGGGCCAGTCGCTGCCCCACGTCAGGTAGGCTGTCGGGGGCGGCCGGGGGGTGGGGAGAGGTCATGCTTGTACAAAAGACCAAGAAACTCCAGTGGTTTACATTTGTGCAGCCCTGCCTCTCATCCTCCACAGGCAGCCAGAGTCTTTCCCACACCCAACCACTTCATGTTGCTAGCCCATAACCCAATAAAAGGACATGCCTGCCATTCAGTACTGACTATACTGCCAGGCAGCACCATGTCCTGGCAAGTGTGCAGTGAGGGCTCCAATGGTGGGAAAGATTTTCAGGGGCTTGCAGCCACTCAGGGGAAATCTCACCCTGGTGCCTAAAACTTGAGGGGCCTGGGTGCCCCCTGGGGCAGCACCTCAAATGCCACCCCCCAAACCCCTCCCCTCAAACCCTCTGCCCCAGCAAGGATCTCAGAAGCTAGCTGTCACTGGGAGAGCAGGGAGGGAGGGGAGCAATCTCCCCCAACAGCCACAAATGGCAGGGCCTGGCTGCCACCTGGGGGGAATGGTTCTAGTGTCCCGTGGACCACAGACCCCACCATCCAAAAAAAGACTTTCAGGGACCATGTCAACTAGCCATTCAACCCACAAATACCAACACCCCCCCTTCCCCGAGCAATGAAATTTGGCACACCTCATCCCAGGCGTACTGAAGAGAGAAGCCCAAAATCTTTTTTCCCCCCCCAAGACTTTTCTATCATCTTTCTTCTAACTTTGGACCCCTCCATGCAGGAAAGAGTGGGTGGAGGGCCAGTTGAGAAGACAAACTGCTGGGAGATGCCAGAGCACAGAAGCTGTATAATGAACTGGGAAGCCAAAAATCCTTCCTCACCAAATCTTGTTTTTTCAAAACCTTTACCATCTACTCTTTCTTCAGGCTTTGCACTGTGCCTGTATTATTTTCAAGGATCAAATGTAATCAAGAGAGCGGGGACAGCTGAAAAGAGACACATACCTACTGCTTTTTATAACATTTTTCACAATTCAGTTACAGCTATAGTTTTAAAAAAATGATTCAGTTATAGAAGCAAGAGATTTCCATTAATTTGGCAATCTCTATTGATGCCCTATTTTTCCTTCCTTCCACCTGGAAAAATGGACTTTTGCTTACCACGGAAGGAGAACAAGGGCAATGCAATGTGGAAAGATGATATCAACTGCCCACAACCACTTGCGGGGCATTATTTTCCTCAGGCTACATCAGCGAAAATACCCAGAAGGCTACTGGGATTAGAGAACTGTGGGATAGGTTCCCACAATGCCCTGCTGTAACAGTTGATATTTGCCAATTGAGTGTGGCAGCATTAAGTCGACTTTGGGGGGAACACACTGGGAGATGAGGATATTCAAGTTCGAATTTATAAATTCCAGCATTACAAAATCAATGGCAATAAATTTAAATTTACCTCATAGTATAGACATAGCTTCTGTCTCCTATATCCATCTCCACCTTAGTTCTAGAGCATGTATTTTAATATACAAGACAACACCTCCTCCTTTTTTCCCCCGCCTGTCCTTCCTGAGTTAAGTTGTACCATTCTATGCCAATATTCCAGTCAAATCCACCTTACCTCTAATTAATTTAGCATTCATATCTTCATTTACTTTAGCAGTGTTGATTATCAAACAAGCCTGTTTAGCATATCGAAGAGTGCTAAGGGTTTCCTCTACATTGTTGGCAGCAGGGCTTATTGTGGCAATCATAGTTGTTTTTGAATTTCCACCGAGGCTTTCCTTTAATAACCTTCATCAGCAAGAAAATGAAATAGTTATTCCCAGCACTGAAACCAAATAAATTACTCTGAGTTCTAATGGATTAAATTAAAAACAAAAACAAAAGGTGTGATTTACTATTTCAGGATTATTTTCAACCAGCTAGCCAAATCCTGATCATGATGCTGTTCCTGTGTACCACTACACAGCATTTTTCTCTTAAGCTTCAAGAGAAAAATCAACCAACTACTTACACTCCCAAATAACTTCACCCTTTTATACCTTAAGACTCTTACAAACCATAAAAACCAATTACACACGAGCATTTCTCCACTTTCCATTTATGCCCTCCTCTGTTTGGAAAAAAAAAATTATTCCCAAATGCCTCAACACAGCAGAACCAACTGGAGCTCCAACAACATGGATAATTTCAGATGAAAATTTCTTACGAATTATAGAACTAGGTCATAAATTAATATTTCTCATTTATTAGTGACAAATATTCATTAATATAGATTTAGAATTCAGATGACATTTCCCAGCAGTTTCTCAGAAACTTTCTATCTCCTACCAAATTACACCATCCATTTTGCCTTCTAATCTGAAATTTGTCAATGATTTCTAGTTCTTTGAATAATTTGCAGGACAATACACCTTACTACCACAGCTGACAATGAGAGTGGAAGGTGAAAGGTATAGTTTTTACTGTGTCCAAAAGTTTTTCTTCTTCATTCTTGAATTAAAAAAAGCTTATCTCCCTGTGCATTTTTACATTTTCCCTACTCCAGATTTAGTATTTATGACAATTGCCAGAATGAGAGCAAAGGACATTTCATTTACAGAAAGTCCTATTCTGACTTAAACTCAGGTGTTGGGTGTGCATAACCCCCAGGCCACTTGCCTCCACCGGCTCATCTATAGGAGACAACAAAATAGTATCATAACTCAGCTGATAGTAATTTAGTTTTAAGGTTTGTCCCTCATCTTTAAAATATTAGTTGATACACAAGTGCATGACACTGTGGAACCAATTCAGTGTCAGTGAGGACTGAAGAAGGATTCTGGCTGTGGAAGGTAGGGATGGGAGCAAAGCCACAGTTCCACCCATGGCTCCTCTCATGCACTGTGTGGCTAATGTGACCTGCCTGCCCCATCACTAGTTCAAATCAGGCTGACAACTTGCCGACAAATCTGTCTTTGGGAGCAGGGGGGGAAGCCAAAAAAACAAAAAACAAAATATCTTGGAGCCACAAAGGCAAGGCCAGCAAGAAAAAAAGCACAATATAGAAATATAGAACATTGTTTCCTCTCTTGTGGAGAAACAGAAACATGAAAGCTGTCTTTCAGGACCAAGAGTAAAAGTAAACAGCAATGAGGCAAAGGCACTGTTAAGAGAAGAAAAGGCACCAGAATAATTTCCTTATCTACAGTACAAAACAGAGGAAACATATAGTGGTCCTTCAATGTATCCATGAGTAACAGAACATGAAAATATTTCTCAAATTCATTTCATCCAGTAGCTATTTCAGACAATATTTAGACCTAAGAGTCTACAGGTGCATGATCTGCAGTCTCACACGACTCTTCCTCTTTGTTTTCTATGGAATCAACCAATTCCTTTATAATAACTCTTCATGAAATATACATACCATGTAAGGATAGATTCCCGATAAGGAACGAAAGCTCTCCTGCTGTTGTGAGATTGCTCAGAAAGTGCAGAAATAACTTTCCCCAGAGTCAGCAGCGATTTATTAATGCTCACGCCCTCCTATATAAAGCAGAAATAAAAGTACATCCATAGCATTATGATTTAAAAAAAAAAAAAAGACCAATTGCTAAACGAGACTAACAGGCTGGCAGTGGTCCCTTGTGAATCCATCCTGCTAACAGAAGCTGTTTGTCCTATCAGGAAATGCTAAATTAATTATGCTGACTTAGATATATTGTACTAATCCACCACTGATATAATGGAGACAAGAGAAGTCCAGAAGGATCTATAATCGGACGCAATGAAGATCTATTTTGGACTAAGCAGGTCTGATGAGCAACATTGGACAAGGTTGGGGAGAAAACCTTTTTATCTCTTTATTTTATCTTACTGTAACCTTTTTTGGTAATAAAGCCAAAGCCCAAAAAGGGATAAATTCCGACTCTGCACAGTATACAGTCTGTGTTTTAGATCAAGTTAGAAAAAAAGAGACTTACGCAGATGCTCTTCTACCCACATTCTTTTTAGCTTCTTCGCATTATGAAAACAGAGGTATGCAAGTGTTTTCTCCCTTACTTTAGGCAAAGAATATTCAGCTTTGAAGAGTTAAAACAAATGCAAGACGTATGGGATTAAAAGCTGAAGAAAGCATTCAATATCAAGCATTTTGGAAGAGAACTAGATTACAAGACTACAGATGTCCAAGCCTCCTACACAAAAACCACAGCTGAAATATGCTTTCTCCCATCCTCTTTTTTTTAAATCCGTATTTATATTTCACTATAACCAAGTCAAGTTAAAGTAGATAGCGAATAGGTGTGGAAAATAACTCAAAGTATGATGCGAGACTCAGGTCAATAATAATTTACATACACATACATTTTAAACAGTAAAATTTAGTGAAAAATAATGTGCTGGATGGAAAGGTGACAGTTACAAAGAAAACAAGCTAAATTATGAGAATTATGCAAGTGAAGCTGATAAGCAATTAAAGAAGTGAACTATTAAAAGTACAGAATATTCAGCAGACTATCTACATTATATTTTTTCCTGTCGTGAAAAAAAAACAGCAGCAATGCAAAAAACACTGCCATATCAAGAGTCATTCAACACAGGCCATTCTCACACACGCAAACCTAAAGTATTTTCATTTCATGGCCTCACAGCAGTGTGCTCTTTGGGATAACCCATTTGTCATTAAACCATAAAGGCAGTTTACCTTCCATCTCTCTTCACTGATCTGAGCAGGACAGCAACGTTCACTGCCTGCTAGATCTATTAGATTTATGCGACTGATAATCCTATGATCATGCTCCTCTCCTTCCACCAACTCTTTCTAGGAAAAAAAGATTACTGCACTTAGTCTACAAAATTAAAATATTTTCCATAACATTATCAAACTTAACAAAAAAAAAAAACAGTCAGGTCTATCATATTATTCACTTTCAAACAATAAAGCAGTCATGTAGCACTTTAAAGACTAACAAAATAACTTATTAGGTGATGAGCTTTCGTGGGACAGACCCACTTCTTCAGATCTGGAGGATTACCGAGAGAAAAAAATGAAAGAAAATTGACAAATCAGCTAAATAAATGGGATGGTAAGAAAAGGAGAGTGAAAAAACCTCTGTAAAGTGTTGGTTAAGTGGGATGTCTGCCATCACTGCAAATATCAAAGGTGGGGAAATGTCCTTGTACTGTGTAAGATAATTGACATCTTTCTTGAGTCCATGATGATAGGTATAAAACTTGAAAATTATTTCCAATTCAACGTCTCCCTTTGTAATCTGATGTTAAAATCTTTGTTGCAACACACAAGCCATGAGGTCATTAATAGTGTGTCCTGCCAAGACGAAATGCTCACTTACCAGTTTATGTGTATTCAGATTGCTAATGTTTGATATATGTCCATTCATCCTTTGGCAACAGGATTGTTCAGTTTGTCCAATATACACATGGCAGAGGGTCATTGCTGACACATGATAGCATATATATTAGTGGAAGTGCAGGAATATGAACCCCTGATCGTGTAACTGACGTGGTTAGGTCCAGGGATGGGGTCTCTAGTGTAAATGTGTGTACAGAGCCGGCAACGGCATTTGTTGCAAGGAAAGGTTCCTTGGTTAGTATATCTGTGGTATGGCTGCTAGTGAGATTTTTCTTGAGGTTGGGTGGCTGCCTTTAAGAAAGAACAGGACTATCACCTACGGCCTGCGAGAGTGAAGAATCATGTTCCAGTAGGGCTTGTACATTACAACGTGTTCAAGGGCTTTGAGTTGAGGGCTAGAGATAATGGCAAGTGGTGCTCTGCTTTGTTTTGTGAAAATACAGACTAACACAGCTAGCTCTCGGGGACTAAGAAAAATACAGTGTAACTTAACAAGAAAAACAGTAAGGTGAGGATAGTAAGTAGACAGCAACTCCTGATAATTTCTGGTAGCACACATGCACAAGCTTGGAAGCATAAGTAGAATTCATAAAATGTGAGACAGCTTAATACAGGTTGAACCTCTCCAATTCAGAACTCTTCCCATCCAGAAAACTCCATAATCTGGCATGATTTTTGTTAGCCAGACAACCATATAATGGGAGTGGTCAAGTTTCCCATGGTCCCATAAAGTTTGTTTACAGCCACCAATCCTGGTTATCAGTGCTCTATATGCTGTTACTTAGCTGTAATTTACCCCTAAATGTCTTTTAAGAGCTCAGTAAGCCGTGGCAGTGTTAGTAATGTGCTGAAAATATTGACCTCCCATTGTCTAGCAAATTCTCTCATCCAGCACTGGTCAGGTCTTGAGGGTCCCAGATGAGAGAGGTTCAACTTTTGGTACTTCAGCACAGAAGCACATCAAGATTACTAATCACTTTGGCTTCAATCCAGCACCAACTGAAATCAAAAGGCATTCTCTCAGACCTTCATTAGTCTAAGACTAAACCACTAATGAGTGAAAAAAGCACTGATGTACATGCTGGTCTGATGAGAAAGACAGGGCAAGGTATGGTAATAACTGAGGAGGACTGGAAAAACTGTGCAGGAAAAAAAAAAGTCAGAGACCCATATACTTGAAAAGATGTGTCTCTGATTAGCCTCCTTCCCCACTCTTGTCTCTCTGTAGAGGGTGTCAGTCTCCTATGTACAAAACAACAGGGAGACACATATGCTGGTGGTGGAAGCCACTGACCTGAGTGCACAGGTGTATTTAACAGGCCCTAAAAAAAGGCTTATTTAACAGGCCCTAAAAAAATTTGCATTATCTCATACCTTACCCAGGTGAGGCAAGTGGGAGACATCACCAGGACAAACAGTCAAAACTGTATGCAGACTGAAGCTCTCTAATTCGTAACACTCTTGTCTGGCAACACCCATAATTGGGCATAATTTTAGTTAGATGGACAGCCATTTATCATGGGTTTGGCCAATTTCCCTGTAATCTCATGATAACGTTTGTTTACAGCCAGCAGTCTTGGCTCTGTCTTTCGTGCAGTTATTTTGCTGTAATTTATACCAGAACGTTTTCTAAGAGCCCAGTAGGCAGTGGATGTGTTGGTAATGCTTCTAAATAATATTCATCTCTCGTAGTACAGCAAATTCTCTCATCCGGCACCAGTCAGGTCCCAAAGGTGCTGGACTAGAGAGGTTCAACCTGTATTATAGGATTTTCTTCCCTTATGTAACCACACCATGAACATTTTGGTATAGTGACACTACTATATATAGTACAAAAACATTTGAAAAGCAGCAACCTAAAAAGTTTACAATATGACTTAGACACATTAGAATGCACATTTAAAAAGAAAAACGAATATTGAGTATACGAAACTAAACAGACTTGGCTGCATAGAAAGTAAGACTAGTATTCTTGATTCAGCCTACTATGTTTTTAAGGCAACACCTAAAAATTCAATTTTTCACCACTTCATTATTGCAATAACTCAAAAGTCAGTCGCACCATACCTTTGTTTGTGTCATCACAAGAGCAAAGACAGAATGAGATCTAGAGCTCTTGTCATTCATGCCTGTGGCAGCAGTTGCTCTCTGTTTATTTCCTAGCTCAAGCCAACTCTGATAATAGGAGACAAGAAATAGGACATGAAGTGAAAGAATTCTATGAGCAACTAACAAAAAGTTCAAAGACCTCTGCAAAAATTGAAAAAAAAAAAAAAAAAAAAATATATACACACACACACACACACACACACACACACACACACACTGGTTTTAGCACTACTGTGAGCCTCTAAAAGGAAAAATTTTGGCAGCTCAGAAAATACTTTTGGGATGTAACTTATGTAGGTTTCCAGAATTCATCAATGGTTTGAGCATTAACACCACATTTCACTTTTTTCTGCTTCATTTTCACTTCTGATCAGAGAGGCCAAAATGGGCAAAATTAGATGTGTAAACTTATTTTCAGACCCTCAGCTAGCAAAAGGAAAAAACTGGATCACTATTATTTTTATCTAAACATAAATGAGAAATTAAAATGAAAGGCTTAGGCCCCAGTCCTGCAAGTAACTTCACATAGGTACAATGGTCTGCCCACCTATAGTCAGCTTCAAGATCAGATATCATAGGCTATGTAAGTTCAGCTTTATCATCTCTGAAAACAAGCATTCAGTAGTAAAGAAGGGACCAGTCAAGAGACAAAACTTTAAAAAGATGGATTTTCAGTACTCAGTGTTCATCACCATTATCTTACCTGGATATCAGAATAAGAACTGACCATATTCCTATAAAACAAATAAATAAAGTTCTGTTTCAAATCAGTTCATATTATTTTATTTTACAAAGTAATTAGCAATTTATTTTTTCAAAAATCATATTGATTTATGAACAAACAAATATATAAAGGCTGACTTCATCAAGGCATCATGCAATCCTAAGTAAACCCCAGCAAGAATGGGCGGGATTTTAGGTCTTGATTTTGAAAAGACTTGCACATGTGCTTAACTCACAGTGAGCAATTCCATTGGCCTCAATAAGGTTATTTACAGTTCATGAAGACAGGCATTTACACAAGTCTTTGCAGAAACAAAGATCCTGTCCAATCCTTCTAGGGTTTACCTTCATGTCTGCACAGAACCTCAGTTAAGTCAATGGGACTGCACACAGTCATAATAAGTACCCTAACTAGGGCACTACAGTGTTGTCAACATATTTACCAGAATGATAATAATTAAGGCTTACGATGTCAAGTCTTCTACATATGGTCCTAGTACCGGATGTTCTCTTACACGGAGCTGTTGAGAATAATTGCAAAAGAAAAAGCTTATTTAAATATGCAAACATCATAAGAATGCGACAGTCTCTTAAAAGCAAAAAAAAACCTAATGAAAATAAGTGAATTTTTCTTCTGTATGTCATGAAGGCGTGAGTGGGAGGTGTTTTATTTATTAAAAAAATCAGATGCTCTAGAGTAACATAACAAGAATAATAAACTTATTTCACCAGAATGATAAATGAAAATATGACTTCTCAACAAGAAACCAAGCCAAAATAGCGCACAAACTGGAATATACTGTTGCTTACCAAATGGAACCAAAGATGTAACAACGCTTGGATAAAACAAAGTTAAGGAAAATTTACAATTGGGATATGCTATGAAACTCTTTTGACACTAAAGTTTCAAAAACACCTGCACACACACTTAGTCACATTTCTAAAACTGAACAGAAATTTAACTCAAGTCCATGAACAAATGATATTCTGCCAAAAATCACCATCCAAGCTAACTCTCCCAATTATACAGAACTATAGGATGGGTCCTTAACAGAAGGAGAATTTTTAAAATGCTCAATACAAAAATGCATTTTACTATTACATGTTGTATATTAGGAGAAAGGAGGGTTTCCTCTTGTTCTAGTCAGCATTTTTTGGTTTTCTCATCTCCCTTTCCTCTATTTTCTCTCCCCCTTCCACAGATGCACTCCTCTCATATGAGACAGTAATTAATATCTCCATTTAAGATATTCTGCTAATATAAAGCAGAACACAATCCTGCATTGTCCTTATTCATGTTTTTCCCCCACTTTCATCTCCATTTGTCCACTGTTGGTCTTCTCAATATTCTTTCATTGTTGTCTCCTCCAACCTCGCTCCATAAGCCTACCCCTTTGCTGCAGAAAGGTGGATTTTTACATCACGGCAAGAACCCTGATGTAAAATCCTAGTGGCAGCAAGGCATTATAGCTTGTATGTCAGGTTCAGTTCTAGGTGGGGGATAAAATAGTACTGACCTTTCTTAGCTACAAGATGAGAGTTACCTGTGCCTGTACCACACCATTAGGATTTTACACCAAGATCTCTTTCTTTCATTAAAGCATAAAAAAATTTAGTGAACTGAAAAACCTAATGGTTTATGTTCTACAGGATTTAAAACTATATCATACTAGCTAAATGAATCTAACAAATACTTCCAGGACAAGATGTTCTTTAGACATTTACAACTCGCCACCTATGAGCAGAGTTTCTAATGGAATTATTTAGCTAGATTGATCTAACATCACAGCTTTAAATCCTACTTAAAATAAGGCTTCAAGGCTAAACAGACAAGCTGAAGCCTGTGTCAAGCAGAAACCTCTGCTCCCTAACTCCTCCCCTCTGCATTGGAGGTACACATTAGAAACTCACAATGTAAATGCAGGGAGAGAGTAAACCCAAAAATCCCGAAGTGGGAGTTAGGGAAATGATGCACAAAAAATATCAAAGTATCAGGGTGTGTGGGGAACAGAGGGTCATTTCCTCCAACCCCAAGTGGTTGGCAGGAGGAGCAAGGGGGCAACAGCCACCCAACTGCCGAAGGTCCCGGGAGACTAGCAGTGAGGCCTGCTGTTGGCTGCAGGGATCAGGGCCCCCGGCAACCTCCGGCAGCAAGAAGCAATGCAACCCAAACTCATCCTGTCCCTGTCCCTCTCCCCCAGCTCTCAGGCATGTTACTCAGGGGAGGAGGCAAGAGGAAGGGGTGAAACCACCTACTGCACTCACCAGCACTGGAAAGAGAAAGGACACAGCTGGGAGCCTGGAAGAGGTAAATTGCTCTGCTTGGAAGAGTCATGGTCAGACTAAATTAAGTTAAAGCCCTAGTTGGAGATTTCAGCTTTTGCACAGTGTTACTTTAATTCAAAATAACCTTGGTTCTGTTTTAAAATAGTCTGTGCAGTGGCATCAATCACTAGCAAAAAGGTGGACAAAGTAGTAGCAGTGTTTAGTTGGACCAAGACTGCCAAAAGCAGTGTCTATTTGATAATTTTGTTGCTGAAAAACTTTTGATTTAATAGCAGTAGACAAAAGTAAAATCTATTCTGCAAGATATTACTCAGATGCTATTTAGCAACCATACATTACCTTAAAACGTGATGATAATATAACAAAAACAGCAGGTCAATCTATTTTTAAAATCTGAACCAGAATAAGTTCTAAGCACTCTGTTCATAGCTAAAAATACTTCACAGCAATCCAGTGTATTTCTCTAACTCATTTATTAGGAGCACTTCTAACAAGATAAATATTAGGAGATGAGCAAGCAAGCAATCAGCATATCATAAATACATGGTGCTACATGATCCATCTATACAGCAACTACCAAGCTTTTCCAACAGGTAGCTTACCATGTCCGCCACATTAGAAGACAAGTGTCAAAACTTATTACATATTGACAGATATATTGTGTGTATATTATCAATAGTAACTTACTGGTTGTTTCTTCTGTCCATTTTCAGCTTTAAAGATGAGCAAATCATGAATTTTCTCATTGTAGACTTCAAAATAGCTCATTTCAAGGTGGTACGAAATCTAATTTAAAAAAATATGCATCATATTTTTACAGACTTCTTTCATCATTTCCAGTCAAAATATTTAAGGGACTCTGCAGGTATCCTAAACCACCATTGCAAGCTTTCATTTTCAAGTCATCTGCCAACAGTAACAAGACTGTATACTTAAAATCCTAGGTCTATAAAACTCATTACAATTCCATCCACCACTTCCCAGAGTTGTAAAATGTCAGCTTTGTGCTTGTAATACACCAAAAATGTTTTATTCACTCCTGCACAGGTCTCATATTCCTCTATGGACTACCCTTCCAGGGTATGATACAAGCAAAGCACAAAATAAAAGGTTTTGACTGGTGGTGCTAGCACACTTATGTATTTTTTTTACCTTATGTCAGAAAAAGGACATGCATTGTTATTTTAACTGGTAGCCATAAATATCTTAATTTATTGAACATGGATTTTCTATGGAAGTACTCACCCCTTTTCTTAAGCTTGTATAATATTTATAAAATTGAAATGTCATGTTTAAGGAGCAAAGATGAGTAAAATAAAACTGACAGAGAAAAATGGAACTTGATTTATGGCAGCAGAATTACTAATTCACAGTGCATAAGCATAGAATAGAGTCACATATCCACCATAGTAGCATTTATCAGAAGCTATAATATGATACTCTGTATGCTAAATTCAGCAATATACTACTTAGATGCTCAATGCCTCAATGCTTAACTACCCTTTCATAATTCCTGTGCCTCCCAAAGTCAAATGATTTCTAATTTTTGTCACTGCAAATACTAACACAGGCTAGATCTCCCTGGTCTGGAACCCTAGGGACCTAACTGGTTCCAAACAAGGTAGTTGGCCGGACCAGGGAAGGTCAATTCCTGTCCCTCTGCTGAGACACTCTGAGCTCCCCCAGGATGCATCAGCAGACAAGGCTGGACTCCCCACCCAGGATCCATGCTCCTGGCCCAACTTTACTGCAGGACATGACAGTTGACATAGCTCCTCTCATGGCCGCCTCGGTGGCTGGAGTCCCTTCCCCCACACCTCCAATAGCAGCTGGCTCAGCTGCTGCTCTGACCCCAGCTGCTGGGCTCTGCACCCCTATTCAGGCTTCACTGACACCCTGGTCACTGGGATACCACCCCCGGCTGGTCTCTGCTACTGGTCCTACCCTCTCTGATTCTTATGCTGGGGCCGGTTCCAGCCATCGGGTTCCCCAGCCAGGCTCTGCTGCCGGTTAGGCCACAGATGCAGGGCTCCACTGCTGGTCCAGCCTCAGACGCCAAGCTCAGCAACCCCAGCTGGACTGCAGGTTCTGGCTGGGCTCCACAGCCAGTCCTGGTCCCACCTGTGGGGCTTCTCACCCCTGCCCAGGCTCTGCTGCCCCTCCAGCCCAGCTTCAGCTGCCAGAATCCTGCCCAACTGAGTTCTGCTACCAGACCCAGCCACAAGGCTTACCACCCACAGCTGGGCTCCAGTGCTGGTCTGTACCTGGCCACTAGGTTCCCCACCCCAGAAGGATTCCAATGACACGCCTGGCTTTCAGGATACCACTTCCAGCCAGCCTCCACTGCTGGGGTCCAGCCCCCGCCTCCAGGCCTCTGGCTGGGCTCCAATGCCAGTCCAGCCCCAGCCAGGTTCTGCTGCCAACTCCAGCAGGCCCTACCCGCCCCCCACAGCCCCAGGTGCCATCTCCTCTCCCAGTTGCTGGCAACCCAGCCACAAACATTTTGGGCTTTCTTATCCACGGCGTGCTGATCTAGCAACATTCCTGGTCCTCCTGGACAAGGGATGTTGCTGGACCAGAGAGGTTCAACCTGTATATTAATGTATGCTCATGTGCTGAACAACAGACGCAAAAAATTCTAGACCAGTCAAACAAACATTTCTCTGTAAACTTCACTGAAAATTACTTCAGCTATTTCACAGCCTCTCAGCAAAATACACCATTTGTTCACCAAAGACTTACATGCAGTCTTTTCTGTCCTCTAAGAAAGCAATTACCTGTACTTGATCTCGTTTGTCTTTACATACGTGGACAATACCATCAGAATAAGGAGTGTAAAGAAGATAGATGTCCACCACTTTTATATTAAATATTACCTTTAATACCACAAACCTCTCAAAAATCAGATTTCTAACATGAACAAAGATGCAAAACAGTCTTTCATACCATTCTTACCAAGGATGGTATCTTGTAATTCGTAGCAATATGAGATTTAGCTGCCTTAGTCCTCTCTCTCAAGCACTCTGGTCCAGATTGAAAATGGAAAAAAAAAAGCAAAAAAGCTCTAACAAAATTATTAAGAATTCAATCTTACAAAAGCCTGAATCCCAGTAACCATAGAAACAAGAAAAGCACATCTCTGGAGAAACGCCTCGTTGTACGAATTACTCAACAAAATCTCAATACATCCTCCATAGCATAGGTGTGCACATAAATTTGCCATGTACCACAACCTACAGTTTAGCAATTAGCATCTAAACTTACACAACAGCTCTGGTGACCCTTTTGCTAGACGTCCTTACAAAAATTCCAAAGCAAAAATTATAGTTGGAAACAAGTATGACAGCTTCTAACTGCAGATTCTGCCATTAGTATCATTTCTTGTTTGTACAGCTCTCTGAAAAATGTTCCTGTCCACATGAGCACCACAATTTTTCTCTCAGAAATTCTTTTTGGCTCACTAAAGAATTTGGCTTCCACATCATTTCCAACGTACTAATTTGGAGTAACAGGAGTGTCCTGCTCTTCCAAAACTCCAACAAATACAACTGCTTTCTTCAACTGGCATGACCTACATTACTCTGTGCAGCACCAATGCAGCATCTGTAACGATGTTGCCTTATGAACCCCAGAACATGGGGTCTGGTATGTAGTATTTAAAGAACTTCCCACTAAATTATAATAGAGCCTTTACAGAAAGAAAGAAACAAGGTATCACAGAGGAATAAACACCACTCACCCATCTAACCATTTGTCATCTTAAGGAGTCGATATATTTAAGTACACTCATCCCTTGTTACACAAGCACAATTGGTTCCCCAATTTCTGCTTGTAGGTGAAAACTTGTAAAGAGGGACACTAAATTCCCATTAAAATACATGGGAAAGTCTCCGATTTGTTCCAAGTGCTCATAACTCAGCAAAGGAGTGGTAGCACACGGCACTGCTTTTGAAGGGTGAGTGAACCTTGAGTTGAGCAGGGGGTTAAAGGCTGAGGGCAGTTTGGGACCATGAGCAGAAGGGAGGGTTAAAACCTGGTGGTGGGTTGGGTCCATGGAGTGGGCACAGAGAGTTAAGGCTGCAGTGGGTTGGGTCCGCAGTGGGGGTGGGGGGTCAGGCTGAGGCAGGTTGGGGCTGTGGAGCCAGTAGGGGGTTCAGGCTGCTGGGGGTTCAGGGTGAGGCAGGTTGGGTCTGTGGGGCCAGCGGGGTTTCAGGGTGAGGCAGGTTGGGTCTGCAGAGTGAGGGGTAAGGCTCTTGTTAGCGGGGGGGCGGGGGGGGGGGAGTTCACTCATCTAGTGAGTGAAAGTAGGTATGTGTGTGTCCCTTGTTTTAGTGAGTACTCACAAGTAAAGTGCTCATTTAATGAGGGATGAGCATATAATCACCCATATAAAGCGTATGATAACACCTTTAATCCCACTTGTCTTTCCAACTACCACTCCTTTAACCTGCAAGTTCCCTGAACACAGTTTACCCTTACCACCTCCAGTTCCTCTTCTCCAACTCTGTCCCAGACTCTCTGCAATCCAGTTTCAGCTGTCTGTACACTGCTGACACTTCTCTCAGTCAAGTCTCCAGTTACCTCCTCTTAGCTCGAGCAGAATGAGGATGGTGCACCACTTCTGAGATTTGGCTATCAGCCAACTTCAACATTGTCAACCATAATCTTGAAGTTTTGTCCTGTCATGGCTTCTAGGACACTTAATTTGCCTGCTCTTCTCCTACCTAGTTCAGGGGTGGGCAAAAATCAGCTCTGGGGGCTGGATCTGGCCCACCAAGCATTACTCTCCCCCTGATTAGCAGAGCATGCATACTTACAGCCAGCAGCACATTTTCAGCAGCCTCCACCTGCACTTGGTTCTGTTTGCAGCCAAGCTGCTCCTAGAATTCTCCTGCTAGCTGTACAGAGGAGGAAGGGGGTGGAAGGGAGAAGCTAGTGCTGAAATCAGGGTAGACACACAGTGGAGCTCCTTCAGTCTGAAGCATGGATAATAAGTGACTCGCTCAGGAGTACAGAGCAGGGTAGGAGGGAGAAAGAGCAAAACAGCTTTCCTTTCAAGCGACAGGGGATCACTGCTCTCAGAAACTTACCCAATAACAATCAGCACAGACACACTGTGACATTGTCACGCATACCCAGCCTGTGTCAGCCACTTTCACATATACACTGCAGCACAATCTGACTCTCACACGCAAACTGTTTCTCTTTTGTACTCTCACACTCTTTGCTTCTCTCTGTAGCCCCTCCACTCCAGAGGCCAGACCCTTCTGGAGGAGACTAGAGCCAGCCCACAACCAGTACCAAAACTTGTGGAGTGGATCCTCCGAGAAAAATTATTGCACATCACTAGTCTAATTGCTTCTTCTGTGCATTCTTTGGAAGATGCCCCTCACCCTTTTTGACTCTCTGTGGAGGTTCCACAAGGCTCTATCCTTCATCTCCTTTTCTCCCTCTATACATTAACTTTGGTTTACCTCATCTGTAAATGCAAGTTCTAGCTTTGTGCTGATGACCCTCAACAACTGGCCTGTCTCCCTCTGTCCAAACTGGAAATTTTGGCTACTTGATCATTGTAGGATGTATCACCGTATGAAGAATCTTCACATAACTTTGTGCCATCTTCTTATAACCTTGTATTAAGGCTTTTAAATTGAAACTTGTAAACTCTAACATTTTCTTCATATAGAAACTTAAGCTTTTTCCAGAAATACATAGGACTCAAGTTGTTTTGTAGAAATTCTGTATTAAATCTTTGGTAATAGACCTCTCCCCTTTTACTTGACTGCCCCGTTGAACAAATAAGGCATGAATAAGAAGTGTGGAAGGCAAGCACCTCAGAATAGCTACAAGGGTTGGAGAGAGGAATTGGACGAAATCCACAGACAGTAAAGATCTGTCATGTGGGGAAGATCAGACATATTGATGACCTTGGGAGTGACAGCATTGAGGCAGGACCTAAAGAAAGTGACTAACTGACACAGCCAAGAGTGCATAGGTTTTTGCATATGCACTGGATGACTAATTGCTGTAGATTTACATGAGCGAGAGGCCATTATAAATCTAAAGTGTCTTGCAGGGGGAATCTGGGGCTCAAGATCAAAGCATCAATCCAGATCGGCAGAAGCCCGGCTTCAACCCTCCCAGCATTAACGTATCTGATCAGCGAAGTTAGGGGGAGCAACTAGTCGGTAAAAACAAGAGGGAGCATGTTTGCGTGAATGCGTGTGTGAGTGTAATACCATATACATAGGATACAGTGTTGATGGGAGTATGTATTACCAGTAAATGTGATATTTTGTCTTATCCACCTGCAAGAGATCCTGCCTAATTCCTTTAAGTACAACATCATCCTCCTTGAAAACCCTCCTTTAAATGTTGTTTTGTGTTGATACCTACAAAAATCTTGACAATGATAAATATGCTGGTGTACCAACACCACTGCAACTCATTCTGACCACTATTGGACACTGTTTCCTTGTACTCCTCTGTTGCTATTCCCACGTCTCTCTATTGTCTTATATTTAGTGCAAGCTCTCCATCGTTTTGTTTTGCATTTGCACAGGCCCTAGCACAATGGCCCATAACTAGGGCCCAAACGCACGCTGATTGTATAAATAGCTAAAGTGGTACTAACTCATTATGTTGATATAATTGCATCTTCACTCAAGGTGCTTATACTGATTCAGATATTGCCATACGGGAAGGGGAATCAGCTATAAACTGATATAAGGCATCTTTACACTAATATAACTGCATCCACCCTAGTGATTGTGCTGGTGTAACTATTTTTGTAAAGAATCACATATACAGATGCCAGGCCTAAAAGATTATTCAACTATCTGGGAGCATTATGTTAACTAAAAAACAACTTCACAATAATTGTAATACAACCAGAGACCATTCACCTAACTGTTACAGCTGTGCTCTGTTACACTGGTTCTCCTGGCTCCTGCCTCTGCTATGCTCAGATCAAGTCACTCGTAGACCCTGGGGTTCAGTAGCCAATGGTGTTTTTACTTATAAGTTGGTGCTTCCTCCACTTTCTCACCATACACTGTACACAGCTCTGGGCTTCTTGTGTTTGACCCTAGAGGGGAAGGGCTTTTTCTCTGCCTATGCTCCCTCACCTTCCTTCTCCCCATCCTCTTATATACAGTCCTGGGTTGTCAGGCTAGCCCTTATTCCCCAATTAGGGCAGGTTCTTTCCAGTTAGCTCTACTTTATGCAACTAAATGGGGCTGGGTTGGCAGGGGGTTGATTTTGCAGTTTCTGCTTAGCACCTTGTCCCATCCAACTTTGGTTCTTTTTCCTCGGTTTCCTTTTTTCATATTATGTTCATCTTTGTTTATCCAAAAGTAATTGTAATAATTTTAATGAAGTGCTCACACACTGTCAGGAAATGATTGCGTATTTGTCTTTCAATGTCACATACCACAACAAGAAAGCTGAGGTTTTTATATGAAAATACACTCTGAGAAACTGCCCAAACAAGGGAGTGGGAAACCTATTATGACCATTGCCATGGACACTGCAGATCTCTTAAACCTGTGACTCAGAAGCTGGGGAGGGAGAGAGAGTGTGTTTTAAAAACGAGTAAAAATAGCTAACATTAGGCTGTATCACTTGTAGATTTTATTTAACTGAGTTTCATTTTATGTGTCGCCATCACATATGCTTGGATTTTTATCTACCCTACCTTTAGTAGTATTTGTTTTGTTAAATAAAATAAAATACATGAAAATACTCCATCTTTTGGTACAGTATCAATAGTATATACATTTTTGGTTTTGCTTTACTCCTGATATGAAACTATAGCACAACATAGGATTTAGACTGTCTAGAGAACATTGATTATCAGTTCTAGCAAAAATCAAATATAAAGCAGTCGCATAGTACAGAAGCTAGAAGGAAGTAAAATAGCACTAAAGAGTAGAATGGCAGGAATAAATACTTCACAAGACAGAGGTTGCTTTCTGATTCAATGCACTCACAAAAACATATGCATTCTGACATTACCTGCTGTGAATCCATCTGTGCTATCTGAGTAAAAAGATCTTGACAAAATCTTGGAATTATTCCTAGTTCGTCACCAAATCCCATCATCCTGTAATTACAAGACAACATATACACACAAATTTGAAGTGTTTTAAGAAGACATTAATATTTACATTAAGCAGGTAAATATAAATCAAGAGATATTCAAGGCCATATTATAGTTGTTAAAATCCCCAGATGCATTTCTGAATTATTCAAATGCTTAATTATGGAAATAAATCAGACATTTAAGGATCAAAACAGGTTATTGCTGCCTGTCTTTTCAACATTGGTATGTGCAAACCAATCTCCAAAGTGAATTTTATGAGCCTCCCTTTCAAGTCTTGCCTACCAGTTCAACTTCCTCAACTCATTACTACTACTGAATTTTATGAGTAAGTAGTATGTAAACACACGTCTAAGCATACCAAAATTGACTTTTAAAAAACAGTCAGTCAATGCACAGAGGCCAGTTGACTTTAAGTCACCAGTTTGTTCAAAATCAATCTGGTATAGTTATTCCTATATCAAGTACCTCATTAGCTTCAGTTCACAATCCTTTTAATTTGCATTATCTATAATATCAACCTTCAATATACTGCATCTTTAGATCAATTTAGTTTCAGTTCCCATTTGAAAAAAAGACACTAACAACTGTAAATATTTACATTTATAGCTGCAGTAGTAGAAAGCAATCTGTGCTGAAACTACAATCCCAACATTGTACTAGTATATTGCAAACATTACAACAATGCTGTAAAATGACCTCTTCCATCTCCTCCCCAACACAACTACTGAAAAACTAGTTTGAAAAAAAGGCACAGAATAGCCGTGGTTCAAGTAGGATCTACAATGCCTTATGTACTTCTACTAACAAAGGATCATAAATTAATCAAATATATACTACAAGTGTGCCAGTATCTGAGAACAGTGAAGCTGAGTATAGAGAGGCACAAATCAATGTTTGCCAGACAGAAAATACTAACGTTGTGAGAGAACAAGTCATTTTCAAGCTTTTAAAAAGGATGCTACGAAGATGGCAATTTCATACTACAGTCACATTTGATACCTTTTATCTTATTCCACCTTTACTAAATACTTCAAGGAAAAATTAGGGTTTCACAGGAATGGCAAAATTTTAAACGTCTGCCTGAATTTTAGATTGCTGTCTAAATATTTTTCAATTAAAGCATTAGCTAATAACAGCTAAAGATAATTATAACTGAAAAAACGAAGAAAAACACTTTTTTCCTTCATTTGTGTACTTGTGCATTTGTCAGTACTTCGTATGTCATCAGTTTTATTAGCTTTGTAATCCATTTTCCTTGACTGATGTGTATGTATTGGGAGAGAAACAGGATATTAAAATGAGAGTAAAAAAGTTACAAAAAATTAACCAAACTTGATGCTTGTTTATACTATATATGCTTTCTAATTAACTATACTGGCCATAGCTATCTAAGCAGGACAAATAGTGTAGATGCATCACATGCCAATAGTAGTAATATTTGTGCTTCTATACTGAGTTGCACTTCAGTGCACTTCTACACCTGAGGTTTTACTGGGCTGAGTAAATAATGAAACACATCCCCTAGCCAATATAATGCTGCCAAAACTTTGCATAGACTAAGACCAGGTCTACACGAAAACTTAAGCTGACCTAACCCCGCTGAAGACAGTGCTAAATCAACCGAAGATTTCTTCCATGACCAAGTTAGCACCTCTCCCAGAGATCAAAGAACTGCATTGACACCAAAATCCTCCTACTGCTGTAAGGAAGTGTCTAAACTGAAGAACAAGTGGCATCGCTGCAGCATTTCTAGTGAAAACATAGCCTAACATTTGACTGTGCAGTTTTCAGAAGTGCTCAGCCTTAACCTAAAAGAGCTCATTATTTCACGGGGAGCCAAGTTAAGCCACACATTACATCATCAAATCGCACATTACATTTCTACTTCATAAAGCTAATAAACTGTTAGGATTGAAGACATTTCTAGCCAAAAGCTTCCTTGGACTTGATACATTTTCCTGCTGAGCACTACCTGTATCCTTTGGACATAAAAGGTGTTACATTTAAAACATTTTCCAAAGCTGAACAGATCATTCACAAACCAATTTAAACAATTTTTAAGCAAATCCAGGTGACACATATTCATCTCCAACAAAAACATTTCCAAAATCATACCATTTGCAATGAAACTTACGTGTATGATTTCCCAGAGCCAGTCTGTCCATAAGCAAAAAGACAGGTGTTGTAGCCCTCAAAGGCTCTTTCTAGGAGTGGTACTGCCAATGCCTTATATATTGTCTCCTGGCTTGCAAAAGTAGGGTGACAATTATCAAAAGACCAGAAGGAAAAGTCATAAATGAAGTTGTACACTTGTTTAGTTTCTGGGTGTTGCACAACTGTCTCTGGACCACTCATGAAGACCACCTGGGATGTTTCTTCTTCTCTCTCTCTACATTTAACAAAAAAAAACAAAAACAAAACAAAAAAACCAAACAACAACTTTACAGATAAGGATTGCATTAGAAGCAAAGTGTGGTAGGGTGTATTAAATTATTTTCTTCAGAACCAAGGTATTTTACATTTATGCAGACCATCATCTAATAAAGAACTGCTTAATTTTGCAGAAAAAAAAAAAACAAACAAGCCTTTTACCACAGACCAATAACATTTCTCCAAGTGGTTTCTAATCTTCCAGCCTGAACTATGTCAATGTGCTTCTTAAAACTTTTTCTCTTTACACCTTAGATTTCTCACACACATTATATGTTGAGAATGAAAATTTTTAAGAGAAAGACCATGTAGCCTCCTTGATACATATAAAAATGTTCAGGTTTATGGTACCAGATTCAATTCAGCTCAGCGTATAAACCAGACCTATGGTAAAATGGAAAGCTGACATTAAAAGCAAGCTGAAGATTTTTAATATGGTCAGATAAAATACTTGCATCCTTTCTATCAAGGCAGTGTCCTTGTTTGCCTAGACGACTGACTGAAATTATGCAGGAAACATTAGCAATTGAACATTAGCAACAAATTGAAAAATATGTTTCACTGTTCCTTTTACTGTAAAACTCTATTTAATATGCACTGCTGAGACTATTTTAACTTGTCCATAGCGATCTCTGAAAACAATTTATTACAAACCTGTCACTGAAAGGCCTTATTCGCACAGCCACAGTCACTTTACTGTTTTCCACCTTGAGAGGGTTTTCTTCTGTGCAAGCGTTCTGAGCTGTAGTTTTTGTTTTAAGTGCAGCAGGTTGCATAAATATTGAACTTTCTTCTCCCCTCACACTTCTACTTATGGACAAAGACTTGGATGTGTTTGGTGTTTTTTTCTGTGTAACCTGAAGACAGGATTTCTTGTTCTTAAGAATAGATACAGCTGGACTTTTGGCATCCTGAAGAACACCATGCTTTGGTGTAGCCTTTATTCCTTCTGCTCCACTACCTTTTCTGAAAGTTCTTTGTCTTTCCAAACTGTCATATTTTGCAACTGAATTTCGTATCCTTTCCCTTCCAGCCAGTTCATTAAAATCTTTTTCATTCAGCTTTACCCCCGGGGTTCTGTTAACAAGCTTTGTGATTAAATGTGTTGATCTAGGAATGTCATTTTGATTTTGGACATGAGCAATAGCTGTCCTATTTTTCAAACATTTTCTATTCCCATTTACACTTGAACCATTAAGATCGGCAACAGAATCTTTATTTTTCAGGTCAGAGCATTTCTTTTCATTTGTTTGACCTTGAACTAAGCAAGTACTAGATTTAACATAATGGGGGTCACCAATATTAATCCCTGTGGGAAATATATTTTTGTTGTTTGTCTGAGCAACAAAGGAATCACTATTTTCTATCCCAGGTTCACTGTCCTTATTTGTTCCATGTTTCTCTATTGATCCAGTCTTCATGCGCCCCTGCAGGTTAAGTGTTCCATCTGTTTGGATATTTTCAATATCCTGTGCTGTGTTCTCCTCCAACTGCTTATCTGTAGAACTGGATTTTTTGCTTGCTACAGTTCTTCTCTGAAGTGTTAACTTACCCTCATGCTTAAATGCAACTGAAGCATCACCTGCTTGTTTACAAGCAGAAATCACGTAGGTCCTATTTATTTGTCTGGTTTTAGTCAGAGAGAGAGACAGTGAACCATCTTTTTCATTTTCTGGTACCTGTGATTTAAGTTGCTGTCCAATGCTGTTGCTTATAGGAAAAGTATTTTGTGGAGGATTTTTTTGTAGAGAAGAAACACCAAGTACAGGAGTGTTGTTTCTAGTAGGAACTGTGTATATGGGCATTTTGGCTTCAAGAACGTTTCAATTTCAGGATTTAAAATATAAAACTTAAGCTTCTTCCAACAGATCACTTGATTTTTTTGTCTTCTATGCAATAGAGTCAGTTGCTGTCCAGTTTTTACATGGAATCTGTAAAGCAAAGCAAAGCAGACATTTATTTTTACCCTGAAAAATGCCAGCTATTTTTACTACAGTGTATTCAAGTTCTTTGTTGGCCAATATGCATTCAGTCTGGTGTTTAACACAAACGGTATCCCCCTTCTACCTCACTTACATAGAGATACAAAAAAATATATTTGATTAAAGTGCTACTGAACAAAAGATTGCACTTCACCTTATTTGGCTTCAGGTTTGGCCACAGGGAGGCACTCATTCATGACCAACCTTGATTTTTACAAATCACGTATCTAAAAGTATGTCTATACTGCAAAGGTATGATTTGCAGCTCACATAGGCATTAAAAAAAAAACAGTTACTCACCTTTGTAACTGTCGTTCTTCAATGTGTTGCTCAAGTCTATTCAAAGTAGGTGTGCACACCACGTACACAACTGTCGGAAAGTTCTACCCTAGCTGCTGTCAAGTTGGCTGTGGTGTGCCCCCTGGAGTGGCACCACTGCAAAGCCCTGTATATGACCCTGCCAACCCAACCACCCTGCATTCCTTCCTGGCGGCTACACTGATAGTGGGGAAGGACTGTGGGTAAGAGATAAGAGCAACACATCGTGAAGAATTGTTACAAAGCTGAGTAACCATTTAAGTGCTTGCTCACATCTATTTAAATTAAGGTGATTCACAAGCCACACCCATGAGGCAGGATTGGAGTCAATGCATAGCTGACTCTAGGACCGCGGCCCCAAAGGCTGCATCCCCTCTGGACTGTTTCAACACAGCATAGTGTGACGTGAAAGTGTGTAAAGAGGACTATGTCACAGCTTGACAGATTTCCTGGAGAAGAACATGAGCCAGGAAGGTTGTTGAAGAGGGCTGAACTCAAGTAAAATGCACTGTAATAGGTGGCAGGGTAAAGTTACGGAGATTGTGGCACGTGCACATACAGAACGTGATCAAAGAAAAAACGAAAGGCAGTGAAACTAGGAATCCTTCAATACAATCAGTAATGGCCACAAGAGAGCTTTGAAGTCTTACAAAAGGGCTTGGTCCTGTTGATGCCAAAACACATGCCTCACATTGAAAAGTGAAGTTTCTGCTCTTGTGGGGAGCTACGAGATTAAAGATAGAAGCCAGGAAGGGAAATATCCTGGACAGCATAAAAACCAGAGACCATTTTTTCAAGGAAGGCTGGGCGAGAGCAGAGATTAACCTTGTCCTTATGGAAAACAATGTACGGGGTCACACACTTTTATGTGGGGGAGAGAATTCCTCCATAGACCACATTGCCTGAGTGGCAAGCTTCCTGTGATGAACTCTCCCCAGCACAAAATGGACTTGTCTGTTACTAGAGACATAGTAGGTTGCGGGGTAGGAAAGGGGACACTGACCAGCACATTCCAGGGTTTTAGTCACCAGCTAAAAGCATCGGAGACATTTTTATGGCACCTTAACGACCATGTCCATATTGTCCCAGTTGAGGCAACACACCGACACTAACCACAACTGGAAGGGATAAAGGTGAAGTCTGGCACATCTGCACGGGGGTGACTAAAAACACAGACAGGGCACAAAGAAACTGGGTGACAGCCTGGAAATGATGATCAGGAAGAAACGCTCTGACTCTGGTGACATCGAGAACCACCCCAATAAACTCCATACAGTGAGTCAGGCTCAATGAGATTTTTTCCAGATTCAGCATCAGCCCCAGCATATCCAGAAGAGTCTCTCTAGTGAAAGCCACCTGGACTGCCACCTGGTAGAACAAATGGCCCCACAGGAGCCAACCAACCAGGTAGAGGTAAACCTGAATAGTGCTTTGCTGAAGAAAGGCTGCCAACATGGTCATATATTTGGTAAACACCCTGGGGGCCATGGACAGCCCAGACGGGAGGGCCATGACTACAGGTGGCCCGCTGTACATCAAAGGTATTGCCAATAGGAATGCTGGATCCTGGCATGGAAATAAGTGTCTTTCAAATCAAGGGTGGCATACCAGTCTCTCTGAGCCAGGCAGGGAATGATGGTACCCATGAAAACTGTATGAAATTTGTCAAACAAACTTGTTGAGTTTCCTGATGGCTAAGACAGGTCAAAGTCCCCCTTTTGCCTTCAGGACTACAAAACAGAGAGTAGGACTTCAGGCCCCTGTATTGAGATGAAGCCTCTGACCCCCCCCCATGGCCAGGAGCAACAGAACCTCCTGTAGAAGTTACTCATGAGAGGGATCCCTGAAGAGGAATAGGCAAGGGGGCAGGAATGCAGAAGAGAACAGAAAGAAATGGCATAAGTTGGTGCAACTGTTCAGAGGACACATCGGTCCAACGTAATAGTTGACCATGCCAGGAGGAACAGGGAGAATCTGTGGAAGAAGGTGAATGAAGGATCCAGTGGCACTTACACTGCAGCCTTGGGCTGCTCACTATCAAAAGGATTGTTTTGCCCTGGTGGAAGGCTTGGACTGGCCCTGCAGGGCCCCAGACTGCAGGAAGAAGGATTGTGTCAAGAGTAGCAGAGCCAGCACTGAGAACAGCTGAGATGTCCCCCAAGGCCGGAAAGGTCACAAAGGGGGCTGCAGCTTTTCTTTGCACAGCTGGAGCATGCATACCCAGGCACTTCATCGTATTGTGAGACTTGTTTAAGCTGTGAAGACAGGAGGTGGTTTGCTCTACGAACAATCCTATCCCATTGAATGGAAGTTCCTGAATGGTCTGTTGGACCTCAGGCAGGAGGTGAGAAGATGAAGCCAAGCCACACTGTACATGGCAATGCCTGAAGCAAGAACCCTAAAGGCAGCATTCCCCGAGTCCAAAGAGCTTTGGAAACATGCGATACCGCTTTACCTTCCTTGACAACGGCACTGAACTCTACTTATGACCCCTGGGGAAATGAGTCCTTAAATTTGAGGAGGAAATCCCAAGAATTATAATTATAATGGCTCAGGATGGCCAGTAGGTTAGCCAGTTGAGTAACAGGCCCTCCCCAGCCCCATGGAGTAGACCTTTTTTACCAAACAAATCTAGGTATTTCACATCCTTATATTTGGGGGCCGGAGCCTGTTGGCTCCATCACTCCTTCTCATTAGCCACCTATACCACCAGGGAGCAAGGAGGGTGAATGTAGAGCAGTGGTTTTCAACCAATGTGCTGCAGAAAATTTCCACTCATCCCCCGCAGCTCTGTGCGGAGCCAATGGGGTGGCGGTAATTGATGAAATTTCACGGTACACTTAGACAACCCTGTGCCATCTAGGAGGTCAAGCAGCAAGGCTGCCTGAATCCCAGCTACTGCAGAGTTGTCAATTTCCCTCCTGCAGCCACTCCACAAAGCCTCTGCAACGGGAAATTGACCAACACCACACCAGCTGGAAATCAGGCAGCCCTGCCGCTTGAGCCCCCAACTGGTACAGGGTCAATTCCTCCTCCTCCCTGCCATGGCTTTGAAAAGAGCGAGGGGAGCAAAAGTTGACCAACCACGGCTCAAAGGGGCTGTCAGGGAGGCAAACCTGCTCTCCAAAGCCACCTCCTCCCCTGCAAGTCATCAAGTAACTGCAGAAATTTTCAGCTGTTACTCCTATCATGGCAGGCTTTCACACAAGGGAAAAAGCAAGTGTGCCATAGAATTGTTTGGGTCGCAGAAGTGGGCTGTGTTACTGGAAAGGTTGGGAACCACTCGTGTAGAGATATTAATAGCCTTTGAGAGGGACAAAGTATTTACGCTCCACCTCCTCCCTTCCTGAGCAGTGGGCAGAATGGAGGCAGGGGTCTGTCAAATGGTGTTGAAGGAGGACAGGATGGTATTCATAAGAGGGCCACATGTGAAGGACCCTCCAAGGTCAAAATATTGACCATATGGTTGCCAGATTCAGCAACCTCTTTTACAGGGAGGCTGAGGCTGATAACCACTTAACAGAGGACATCCCTCGAGAGCCCAGAAATCCCTCATGGGTGGGACCAAAACAGAAGTGTCCACCACTGCCTTGACTGGAGAGTAGCTGGAGGAAGCCAATAGAAGTGCTGCTTCCATTGTGTCGCCAGTTTTTTCAGAGGTGGGGAGCGAGGAGCCACCTCAGGAGGAGTAAGGTAGGGTGTGGGTCCACCAGGAGACAGCTAACAGTGGCCACAAGTGGAAGAGGAATAGTAGACAGTTGAGGCTGGGAAGGAGGCCTGGTGCCTAGCGGTAAGCCCCTGGTGTCCCAGAACTGCTGCTGCTGGAAGGTGGCTGCTGAGGACCTCTCACATCCCAGTGAAGGCAAAGTTCCACGAAAGTCGAGCAGTAGGAAAGGACCAAACCTCTCAGAAGGAGGGTGAAGCTGAACAAGGCGGCCACGGAGGCACCAAAGTTGCAGGTGCCATTGAGGGAAGGCACTGGTATGCTGAGCTAAGCCGGGACTGCGAAAGCCAATGTGACTGGCATGGAGATTGGGACCAGGATCAATGAGGTGAGTGAAATTGACAAGAAGAACACATCTGATATCAAGAGTGGGACCTACATCGAAAGCAGGAAGATCAGAACTGTTGCACAGGAAATCGCTGAATGGTGCCGAGAAGTGCCTGCATCAACTGAAGAAAAGGGCCAAGATCTTCAGTCACCAGGACCAGTGCACCAAGGAGATGAGCCTGAATTGGAACAGACATAGTACTGAGTGTTGAGGGGGTGGGTAGAGTGGGTCGAAGATATGGACGCCAAACCCACCACACAAGCCCTCAAATAGGAGCACCATATGGGGAGTGGGACAGAAAATAGCACCACAAGTGGGACTGGTCTCACGGGTCAGTGATGTCTTCGCTGGCCATGTCAGGTCTCCAGACAGTGCTGGGAGAAGTGCCTGCACAGGGGTGAGCAGACCTTTTAAGACAGGCTTGCTCCTGGAGGAGTGCTGAGGGACCAAGGCCCCAGTCTCTACCAGGGACTATAACATTTTGGTAAGGCCACACGTTGCCTGGGATGTGTCAGGCATGGCAGAAGAGCCAACCAGCACTGATTCCGCTCTGGGAGAGTCCAAGAGGATTGGACAGTGTGTGGGATGCCAGAGCATCAGCGTCTTGGTCCCGAGAGCTCTCAGATCCCACCAGCACCATAACAATCTTTACCAGTGCCAATGACCTGGCTGTCTTCATGGGCCTCGCTGGAGAGTGGGAGCAGTGCTGGGCCAGAGGCTTCAGGAACCACTGTTGCTGAGAGGAGTCCTTCTTTGGCACTGGGCCCAGGGTTGAAGATGTTCTAGAAAACATGGCTGAGACCTGAAGAACCCTGTGCAGGCTGCTCTCTTGGAAGCTGCAGTGCCAATTCCATCAGAAGCTCCTTATGGGTCTGAGGCTTAAAAGCTTTGCAGATCTGGTACTTAACGACCTGATGACGCTTCCCCAAACAACTAAAGCAGGAGTCGGGGGGGGGGGGGGGGGGGAAGGGGGTCACTTGTGGGCATGGGCTTCAAGCAGAAGCTGCACTGCTTGAAGTCCTAGGACATTTTCATGCCCCAAGTCCCTGAGGGGACATGGGTAGAGAAGAGAGATCCCTTCCCCAACAATCAACTACTCTGATGGAGAACTAGTTACAACTATTTACACAACAAAGACCTAGGGAGTCGTAATACAGCACCAGAGTACTTAGATGCAGTACCAACATGCAACAGGCATGGTCAAACATAGAGCTCCTTAAGAGGGCACCACAGCCAACCCGACAGGTAGCAACAAAGGTAAAAGTTTCCAATAGTTGTGTATGCAGTGCATGCACACACCTAACTTGAATCAATGTAAGCAGCTCTCAAAGAACCATACTATCAAGTTCAGTGGTTCTCAGTCAGAGGTATGTGCACTCCTGTGGGTATACAGATGTCTTCCAGAGAAAAGCCCACCTCTGGAATACACTCAGGAGTATCTTATCTAAACGTCTGTTTTGTTTTGTAAGCAGCTACATAAAAAGGAACTAGTGAAATCAGTAGAAACCAAAACTTTCATAACATTACTGATTTCTATTATTCTACATGCTCTACTATGGGTGCGCAAAGTAGGGGGTGCAAAATTTTGGCAGGGAGGTGCAGTGCAATTAGCCTCCCCTAGTCTAGACCCCACTGTGTGGCACTGTTTAAGCCTTTGGCCTCCCTGTAGCTTGGGAGGTGCAGCTCGGGGGACAGAGAACTCTCTAGGGAGTCAGTGCAGGTTGAGTCTGGGGAAGAGAGAGAGAGAGCAGACACTTGTTGCAGATATGGCTGCCAGGTCCAGGGGCTGTGCTGCATAGGGGTGGGACAGGCAGAGGCCAGGGCAGTGAGGGGGTGGCTGGTTACCCCTGTTCAGAACAGGGCTGTGTGACAGTAGCTAAAGCACTAGTGACCAGGGGTGCCCTGCTTGGGGAGTTGGTAGGGGAGCAGTAGTTCTGAGCCTGGACGAGCAACAGCAGAAAAGTTTAGAGTAATTCACTTCCTCAGGCAGGTGAGGCCTGTGCCTGTTGTGTGTTTTTTCGATTTTGCGTGGCTTCTGGCCCAGGATAGGCAGCACAGGAGCAAGCCACGGCTGCTTGTGCTGCACATTTGCAGAGTGAAATCGCTCCACAGACAAAAGTTATGGTGACACCTTATTCCAGCGAAAGGGATGACTTGCTCCAATCTGAGCAAAACTCAACTTAAAAAAATCAAGACCACTGATACCTGAGTAACATTTCAGAATGACTGGCTGTTGTTGCAAACTAGTTAGCCCTGACTAACTCCTGAGAGGGCAGATGGCTGGAGGAGGAAGAGGAAAAAAAATAAGCCACTTCTACAACTTCTGTGTCCCACTCTGAAAAGAGCAGGTCATTACCACGCGCTCTCTCCTATTGGCTATTCAAGGCTATCAGGAAGGATCTGCCTGCACCTTGTTGCTCTTCAGTATTCTATATTGTTAAGATATATTTTTAACAAGTCTTTGATCCATTCATGTTGTCTAGCTAAAGTCGAGTTAAAGGCATGCTTTTAAACCCATACAAAGTCCTGTGCAGACACTTTTATTTAAACCTGATTTATGTTTGTTGGCTTACTAATAGAATATTGACACAGGTGTATTTACCAGACTAACTAAAGATGTGTCTAGGGTAGCTATTATAGGTATGTTGCTAGTAATGCTGAGTCAGTACTGAAAGAGGTGCCTGGTAAAGCAATTATTTTGCTTTCCTAACTGATGCAGCAAGTCCCAAGACTAGAGGTGCCAAGGCTCAGTCCTGGCAAGCCCTGCCGCAATTTAAGTATTGGTTGTTCGCAATATCCCCTCTAATCTTTTCCAAGTCAACAGTTTGTTTTCCATCCATGTGCAGAATAAACTTTTTTCTGTGCACTTTTTTCATGTGTGAATGTGTCCCCCCAGGAGAAACTCCAGTCTCCCTGTGGGTGCTCTGCTGATCAGCCGGCAGCATCCGAATCCCTCTTGAGCAGCTGCACAAATGCACAGCTTACAACAGGGGTGTACCAGGCATGAAGTTTTGTAATGGGGGCACAGTGCAATCAGCCTCCTCCTTACGGCCTCTGCTTGGAGGGCATCTTAGGAGCAGGGGTTGGAACACCAACAGGATGGCACTGACCTCCCTGGTCTGGCAAAATCCCTGATCCAGGATCCCAGGGTGCCAGACCAGGAAGGTTCAGCCTGCAATAGAATGCTAGGACACTTGTATATTTTTATGTCTGATTTTACAAGCAAATAGGCTGTAAGTTAGGTGTAACAAATCAGATGCCTGCAAGGGATACAACTGTCTGAAAAAGTTGAGAGCCACTGATCTACCTAGTTCAGTAATATTACAACAGATGCAGAGGTGCAGGCTTCAGCAAAGGCTAGGAACAGGAGTACGTACTCAGGGTTCTGAGTAAGTTAGAAAACTCATTCTGAAGCCCACAGCACCACCTCTTCAGTGGCTGTTCTCAGCCATGTTAGCAAATTAAAGCTGTTGTGGGTCTGACTGCACTAAATACAATCACTACCTCCAACTGTATGGTAGACATATTCTAAAAACCAACCACAGCTCCTAAAGAAGCTCCAGGTGATACAAAACATAACAGTCCAACTAAATAATGCTGGTCACCATGGGTATATCACCCTATTGCTATACACTCTACACCACTTCCCAGCTGAAGGAAGCAGAGTTCAAGGACTCTTCTCCTGACATTCAAAGTCCTCAATGGAATTACCTCTAGTTAACTAAAACACTGTCTCCACTGCTTTCATGATTTCCCACAACTAAATTCCACTGGAATCATGTAATTATCAACCAGTGCAGGAAGTATATATTTATCTTTATACAGGAACTGTATCTACACTGAAATTCACAACCAGAAAAAAATGACAATTATAGTAACAACACTATGTTCAGCATCAAAAGCAGAACTTACACACACCTTATTTCTCCCATGCCTTTACCCCACACATACACAACAAAGAAAAACACGTTCAACTAATCAAGCAGTTTTTCTGGCAAGAGGTAGATGTGTTTCCCCATCACCACCCTGTTTTTTTTTTGGGAAGGCTCAGGAGACACAAACACTACAGTGCTGAGCTCCATGATGCAAATGCCTACATACATTTTACAGAGTGGTGGAAAAAAAGCTTGAGTCTCTTTTCTATAGTTAATGGCTCTCTACATTTCCGCACTTCTCATAAATACAGGACAAAGTTTTCATGGCTCAATGCTGGAAGGAATGAAATGCCTAGACAAACCCAGTTAGCCAACCATCAGCCTGATGTAAGAAACTACTTTTCCATTATTTAGAATTAGCACAACAAAGAGATTCAGAAGTGTTCTCATTGAGCAATGATGTCTGTTCCATGCATCTAGATTATTTACTACCATGGTCTCTAAATGATCACCTCATTTTATTTTAATTTTTAAATCATCAGACTGAAGATACACTGTCATTCCTGTTGCAATATAGTTATGGAATATTATTTCTGCAGCAAGAGTAATCTGTCATTTCACATGTACCATCACTGTATGAATTTTTAAAGAAAATATATGCATTTAATTGAACTAAGTGTTAATTTAAATATAAAATATAATTGCTTAAAATTAAAGCTTACAGAGATCGACACATTATTGCGAGAACTACCAAACCCATTCTCCTCAGAAAAAAGCCTGTCAGACAACGTGTTGCAATTTTTACAGTCTCAAACTTTCACTTTTATGCCCCGAAATGCAACTACACCCCTAACCGTGCACAGCTGCACCGGTGTCAGTCTATGACTATCCGCACTACTAGCGCTCATTTATGAAGACAAGACGCTTGCCCAGGACAGGTCAAAACTACCATATTCGCGCAAACTGAAAACCAAACAGATGTCGATGGTAGCCGCAGATGTAAGCCTGTTGGCCGAGGGGAGGGGAGGGGAGGGGAGGGGAGGGCTGGGCTGGGCTAGGCTATGCCAGGCAATAAGCCCTCTCTCGCTCCCAGGCTCTCAGGGGCCGAGGGCCTCTCACCCGCCAGAGAAATTCACGTCCTGTTGTTTTTATCCCCCGAGCCAACGTCACGGGCCCTGCGCGGCCCGGGGAGCAGGTGGGCAGAGCGCCCCGGCGGGGCAGGGCGGGCCCCAGGCTTGACCTGGACGCTTTCAGGGGCTGCGGCTCCGGGGGCTCCCAGGAGTGGGCCAAGCCGGAGCGGAGAGCGATGCCCTGCCCCGGGGCGGGTGCGTCCGGGGCACGTAACGAGGCGCTCCCACGCTTGAGCGCCGCCAACGCAGCCCGCACCCGCGGGAAAGGGCGCAGAAGGGCCCGGGTGCCGCGCCCATTGCCGGGAGCTAGGACCGGGCGGGGAGAACCAGCCCGCTGCAGGCCCCGCGCTGCGACCTCACTTACCGGCCCCCGGCTAGTGGCGCCGCCGCCCTCAGCGCCCGAGCCCGTTCGAATGCGCCGCGCCCCCCGCGATTGGCTGCACCGCTGGGCGCGTCAAACGCGGCGGGGCGGGGCGGGGCGGGGCGGTCTTTGCAGACGGCTGCCGGGGCGCCTCTTCCTTGTGCATCGGGGTGGGGGTGCGTCAGAGTCGCTGCCCCTCCCCGAGGGCTGACGTGGACAGAGCGCGCGGGGCTGAAGTACCAATTAAACAGAACAACAAGAAGTCCCGGGGCATCGTAGAGACTGACAGATATGTTGGAGCATAAGCTTTCGGGGGCAAAGAGCAGCTTCAGCAGATCCCTTTAACAGATTCAGCAGGGACCTTCACTGCTGAGCGATTCTCTTCTTCTCTTCCAACGGGTCTTAATGGTTTGATTTTGGTTTTTCCCATATCTATTACAATCCTATAATTGTCTGCAGACTCCCTCTTACGTGCCATACAACTCAAATTGTCTTTGTCATGTTTGATTGCATAACCAATTACATCCCGTAAAAGATGAAGAGGCGACTTCCAGCTAAGACAAATTTAGTTCAGCTCAAACTGAATCAACTGTTCAAAGATTTATTTTGGCTCGTATAAATAGAGTTGCTGCCTTCGAACCACAAAGATCATGGTTTAAAATTCGGTTTTAGGAGAAGCCACCCGATGGAATACAGCAGGCGTCTAATTGCTTATGTCTGACTTGATGTCTGGCCGACAATTGGGGAACAAAACAAATCGCAATAATCTATCTCTGTTCGGAATGTTAACCTTTCCATTAATCTTTCTGTACATTAAGAAAACATGATTGTAATCTAGATTTTTTTAAAATTTAGTAATTGCTTCATATTATTCTCCCACAAAAGTACCAATTATTCTCCCACAAAATTTCCCCAGAAAACAATGCTAAAAACAAGGCAGTAAAGTTGTGTACTATACATGCTACATGCAAATACAATCTCCTCCCCCATGCCCACATTCTCTACTAAAAAAAATATTGTTAGCTGGTTAGGTTATCACCATATCCCTCAATCTCTTAATCATTTATGTTTCGAGTAGTTTTCTAAGCAATGCTAATCAAAGCACTCAGCTCTGTTGTAAGACAAGCCAGCCAGTATTCAGAAATACTGTACATCAACCAAGCTAAAATATGAGCAAAGGTTTAAACATTCCAGCAGAGGGAGACAAAAGGAAACAGTTCCAAAGCGGCAGTAAATAAAAGAAGATATAACTGTTTCCCTCATCTTAATCATACTACGTTAATAAAGTACTGTCAGCAGTATCTGGAAGACAATAAAAATCAGGATGGAAGATTAATAAAATATTTTAACATAAACCTTAGCACTAGCTCTGATTAAAGGGAAAATAAATGTTTAATATGGCATTCAAACTTAGTAAAATTCAGTTCTAGCAAGTGCAGAGTTTGCTGTCATTTTCACTACATGCATATATATGCACATTCACACAGATCTTGTCTATAAGAGAACGTCCAGGAATGTTAATTTGAATGAACTAAAAATGTGAATTTGAAATGGATTAAAAGACTTTAATCCTCATTATTTAGAGTTAGTGCCCTAATTTGATTTGGTTTAATTGACTCTGGAATTGACTTACGGTCACTTTAATTATGAATGAAGATGTTCACATTGGGTTAATGTAAATCACGATGTCACTTCAAATTCACACCTTTATTTATTTTGGTGTAGTCTTCCTGGATGCCCCCACATAAACAACCTTGCACAAGGCAAAAGCACTATTAATAATGCATCAGTAATCTGACTGTTAACCTGAAGAGTACATCCATTTGAAAGTTCCTAAATGATGATTGATGAACCCCAGGTGTAGCTGTTTTTCTTTTTCCAAGATGGGACATGCAGAATGGATTAGCTGAGGAGGTAAAATACAACAGAAGAACAGACCACAACTTTCTTCAAAAAGGACAAAACATTTATTGTACTAAAGCGAGTTAAAATGACATACATTATTTGCTAATGATATTCTTGAAGGAACTTGTGAAATTTCAAAACTACTAACTCTTGTTTGTCATGTATCATTTAAATTAGCTTCTGTACCAAATGACGGGAGAATAGCTAACATGACACAAATTTTTAAAAAGGGCTCCAGAGGTGATCTCAGAAATTACAGACAAGTAAGCATAACTTGAGACCCAGCCAAACTGGCTGAAGCTGCGGAAAAGAAGAGAATTGTCATACACAGGCTATGTCTAGACTACGGCTGTTTTGTTGACAAAACCCATGGAGTGTCTAGAGTACAAAGTGTGTTCTGTCGACAGTAAATTGACAAAATGCAGCATTTTTGTTGACAGCCATACCCCGCTCGCCATGAGGAAGAATGCCATTGTCAAGAGAAGATCTGTTGGCAAAATGAGGGTCTGGACATTCTGGGGGGCCTTCTGTTGGTAGAAAGGGCCTTCAGGATGGTGTGCAGCTGCCCCAACGGATACCCTGTCCACAGCAATCAGCACCCTATGTTTCCTGTCCCTGGCCCCTCTTAAAGCTGCAGAGAGCCCAGGGAATGCCATGGCAGGAAGCTGAGAGCGTGTGAGCAGAAGACCCACATGCTGTTCTGTCCAAAGCCCTCACAACCATACCTTAGAAACCAGCAGCAATGGCAGGGCCCCCCAAGACCTCCCTGGGCCCTCACAGGAGCAGCGTCAGGGCTCTCAGGACCCTCCCTAGGGTTCAAAGAGGCAGGAGACCTCCTGGATCTCTGGGCCAGGGAGGAGACCCTCCAAGACCCCTGGGCCAGGTGCCAAAATGCGGAGATCTACAGTCACATGGTCAAGGCCCTGGCTGAATGGCGCCACCCCCACCACACCCTGAAGGAGCTCAGGGAAGGGCATGTCCGGGCCCAGGATGCCATGGGCAAGCTGAGGACAAAGCCACCCTTCTGCCCCTAATAAAGGGAGTTAAACTAGATCTCCCCCTTGCTTGAGACTTGATTCGGGGCTTGAGACCCCCTCCCCCCGAGCAGAGCAGGAGTCTGTGGAGGAGGAGGAGGAGCAAGCAGCAGAGAGCTAATCCACGCAGGAGCTGGACTCTAAGACAAGCAGTTTCATCTTAGTGCTGGACCTGGTCCCTGGCAGACATGCTACCTCCCGGGCATCCTCTGAGCTTGGCAAGGGTCCCTCCAGTGAGTGCTCCATGCATCACACACCCCAGGGCATGAAGGTGGGTGCAGACGGGCAGTGCTATGATGGTCACTTGTCTGGCTTGGTTGGGACCTCACACTGTGGTCCCAGCACATGGAATCATGTGCAACAATAGTGCGCACCACCTGGACCCAACAGTCAGCCCCAGGGCATGGGCAGCATTCTGCTGCAAAGCTCAGGGGAGGCTGGGTGACCTGAGGCCCTGGGCCCAGGATGGCCCTCCCAGCACTTGTCACAGGTGGAAGCAGGCTAGCCACAAGAGTGCAGGCCTGACCCCAGACACACCAAGGAGTGCAGCATCCGGCACTCAGGCATGGCCACCAGTGTGAGGCAGCACTCACTCCCCCCAGGCAGCACTGCAAGCCACAGGTATGTGAGTGAGCCAAGGGAGGGCTAGGGTGCTCCCAGCTCTCCTGCCACCCATGAGGAGACCCCACTGTGGCCAGACACACACTTGGCCAAAAGCCCATCGAGCAGGGGGAAGGGGCACAGTGGTCTGCACAGTCCTGGAGGCACCTCGGAGTCCCTGTGCAGCAAGCCTGCAGTGCAGGGCACAAATGGGTTTGCTCTCAGGATGTCCCTCCCCCTTGGCACATGGGGGTATTGGTTGCTGCTCACGGTGAGGGCTACAGCCTTAGGGCCTGCGTTGCATGACTGATTTACAGTCTCTCCTCCTTGTGTTCTGTACAGCTGGACCTGCATCTATCGAAGGCTGGGCCACCCCCCATGATACCAGGCACCCCAGCAGCCAGAGGAGTTGATGGCAGGTCCATAACAACCTGATACGGCAGCACACCACAGTGCTGCAGAACATCCATGCCACGATGGAGCACTGCCTCAGGGTGAATGTGGAATGGCAGTCACAGGCCTGGGTCCAGCTAATGTCCCACTGCGACACTATCAACAGCATCTGGTGGGACTTGCTATCCCATCTGCCTGTGGCCACCCCTGCCACCCTGCACCCAACTGCTCTCTCACACAGCACCTGGAACCCCTCCTAGTCCAATGGGTGATGGCCATGGCTGCTCCCCTGGGCCTCAGGCCCCCCCTGCCCATCCAGACCCCACCACAGCCCCTCCCCATCTGTACCTCCCCCTGGCCCAGCCCTGACAGGATGCAAACTCACAGCTGGCAGGGATCCTGAGGCCAACACCACTCTGGGTCCTGTTCCCCATCAGGTTTGCAGACCCCCACCCCCTTTCCAATTTCTGAGGCCCCCCCTTCCAAAGTTCTACACATACTGTAAATAGTTCACAGATGGTTGCATGTCACTTCTTTGTAAATAGTTTGGAATTGCAGTTTTTTGTTTTGCACGCTTTTTTTCCAGTAAACCCCACTTTCTTGTTCACCACATGTGCGTCCATTGTTATTGTGCAAGGGTTGAGGAAGGGTGGGGGCTGAAGGGAGGAGTCATGGTGGGGACAGGGTAGGGTTGTGATCCCAAGGCTCCCGCTGGGGGAGTCCTGGGGTTACTGGGGTCCTTGGGAGAAGCTCTCCCTCAGGGACTCCTGAATCTGCAGCCCATCCTTATGGGCCTGGCAGGTGGCACCTGTGTTTAGTTGCTTGTAGGCACACCCTTTGCAGCCAGCATCTGCCCCCATCCCAGGAAGAAGGCCACTCCCTTCTCCTCCACAATGTGCAAGACACAGCAAGCCCCTACAACCTGGTGGATGTTGCGCTCTCCCATGTCAAGGTGGGTTAGCAGGCATCTGAACCATGCCTTGAGGCAGCCAAAGGCACAGTCAGCCTACATCCTGACACAGTACAAGCACACATTGAATAGTTTTCCCTGCTGCAGTCCAACTATCTGGTATATGGCTTCATCAGCCATGGCATGAGGGGGTAAGCCACATCCTCCCCGATGCACTCTGGTATCTGCATGTCCCCAGCTGCCAGCTCGCGGCAGGGGGTGAATGTGCCCACCTCCAACACAGGCTGCATTTACAGACCATATGGACGTCATTGTAGCCTGCCAGCTTATGATGCCTAGTAGTTTAGCTAAAGTTTCTTAACATGCATTAATCCAGCGCAGTTAATTCAGTTTATAGTTGGTTTAACCTCGAAAATGGCTACCTTATTTTCTTGATTTACTCCATTTTGCAGTAACTGCAAAAAGACCCCCAGAGTATTCTGCTCTGCAAGAATTAGCTTGTTGCAAGTTTTTTTTTCTGTTTTCGCCTATATTTTTACCCCAGATACAAGGCATACAAGCGATTCATATCAGTGCCTGTCTGACCTAGTCCCTAAATCTGTCAAATTGTACTCTTTTAACCACATACCAACTTTAAAAGGGATTTTTGTCACAGAGAGCAGGCATCAGAGATCAGTAACATTGAGCCCACGGGTTGCACCGATCCTGTTACTGGAGAAAAGTTAAGCAATGGATGGCAAGGGGGTATTTCTGAGTACTTGTACCCTTTTCGCAGAACTCATGCACAAGACCATTATATTACATATCATGCATACTCAGGATGACACCTCAAATGAATGTCACCAATCACATGTGTACCCCACTAATTCCTAGGGTGACAATGCCTAATTTGGTATTGGAAAGGTGGGGTTAAGGTGATAAAAAAAAAGGACTATAATACCCCATGGCAAATGGGAAAAGTAAGCTCATAAGAGACTCCTCAAAGCATTTCTAAGACTCTTGCTTCACTTTAATTTCTTTTCTGCAGTACTGGCTCTCTCTTTCTAACCTTAACCTCCTTGTATTAATATCATACAATCACACCTCACTGTCAGTGGAGCAGAGCGGGTCACAACTTCTAGAATCTTTGAGAGGGAGTAAATATTGTATTCACTCAGAAACTGCGATAACCATAATGCAAACTGTGTAATCAGTATGCTGTGCTAAAATAGTAAAAAGGTATACAGTTTGCAAGTCTACACTGGCTCTATTATTCAATATCGCTCAGCTTGTACTTTTATATTAAGTCAACTATTTTAAATGAATCTGCTGTGAGAGGGAAATACAGAAAAGTTTTGTTAAATTTACTTTGTAATCATTGAGAATCACAGGACTACCGATAGTCTTGGAGTATTTCTACCTCCGTGGTGTTTAAAGTGATCGGGGTGTAGGTATGGGCCTTTAATCTTTAAGTCAGATTGGCAAGTCTAACCTAAATTGATACCTCCTTCCCCATATCCTTAAATCCCTGACTACATTGTGTGCCCTGCCCACCCACCTGATGTAAATGTCTGTGAACTGTCCATGGTGGTCAACTAGGGCTTGCAGCACCATGGACAGGGGTTGATAACCGTTGGATAATCTTTGGATCCGTATGCGGCTCTTTAAGGAGTCCGTTGTGGTTCTGGGTGCTGCTGCCACTGACTCCTTTTACGGCTCCCTGATCTGCCGTGCTGAAATAATGGAACTAAATTTAATTGGTTTAACTGCTGGCAGGCCAACAGGAGGGATCTGGCCATTAAACAATTAAATTTAGTTCCATTATTTCAGCACGGCAGGGCAGGGAGCCGCCCACGCTGCAGATGTGGGAAGTGAGCAGGAGAGCTGTGGGACGGTCGGCCAACTCTGCCCCTGCAGGAGCCATGCAGCTGCATTGAAGAGAAGGTAGCACGGAGGCTGTAGGTGTGGAGAAGCAGTGGCAGCATGTGAAGCCTGTTAGATTAATCAGGCAGGTTAATGTTGGGGGTGGGGGGGCAGATTTGGGGCTTAGAGGGGTTAAGCATGGGGATGTGGAGGCAGGTTCAGGGGTGAGGAGTTAAGCCTGGGTATGGGGGGGATTTGTGAGCCCAGCGGAGTAGAGCCTGGGAATGATGGGGGGCTGGGGATGGAGGGTTGATGCCAACCAGGTACAGCATATTCCTTGACCGTGTTTGGTCTCCAATCCACGGGTGAAAAACCAACTTTCTGATTGGTACAAATCATTGTGTGCACTGTTCCTAAAACAGTGTTTACAAAAAGTATGGTTTGACGTTATTTATTAAGAACTGCCTCATTCACATGTACTGCAGATCTTGATTTTGTAACTGAACTTGAAAAAATGGCTCTTCTTGGTGTTTTGGTTACAGACCCCTGACCACAGAGAAGTAGCCCTTCTGGCTGACTATGTACTTGATTGTGCGATACTCTGGGGCACGGACCAGGATGTGGGTCATACCGATGGCTCAGACACAGTTCAAGAACCCTAGAGCAGCAAATCTGGCCATGACCTGGTGTTGGGGTCCCCCAATATGGATGACCCTCTGCAGCAGGATCGAGATGATGGCCCTCAAAACCTGCAAAGGGACAAAAATGAACACACACAACAGGGGCTGAGGGAGTACATGGGCCCTTGGGGGTTCCTCCCCCCCGCCCAAACTCTCTGGAGCCTGCCTGTGAGGCTGTCCCCTCCAACAGAACATGTCGTGTAGGGGTGGGAGGCACAATCCCCCAAGGATGGGGCTTTTCCCCCCAACCCCTTCGACTCCTCACAGCCTCCCAACCCCGCTTCTCAAAGGTTCTTTAGCAGGACATCCCCCCATGCAGGGACCACTGCTCAAAGATGGATTACCTTCATTAGGAGAGCCCCAACGGTGGACTTCGTTACGCCAAACTGATTATGTGGGTAGCTAGTGAGGTGACAAGGTTCCAGAAGGCAGTTACGACCCACTTCTCCATGGGAATGGCGAGCCACAGTTGGGTGTTGTGTCTCTGAAGGGCGAGGCAAGCCAGGCACAGAGCTCCAAGGTGTCCTTCTGCATGCAGAAGTTTTGGAGCACTGCTGGTTGTCCCAGTTCTCTGAAACCATGTACTCATACTATAAGCTAAAAAAACACGATAGCAATGCCTAAGAGCAACATCTAGAGGAGGTCAAAGTTGCCAACTCATGAAACATGGATTATAACCTCTTACCTTCATTATGCTTAACTTCTCTTTTTGAGGTTCACAAAAAAAACACCATTCTTTACAGCATTTCAGCAGATCCAGGATTGGGGAAAAACATTTTTCCCCCCATACCACCACATAAAAATGAACCCATGCCTTAGTAACTTCTATATTGGATTGTTGTCTGAAATTTCTCTGAAGACCAACCACGATTTAAATGAGAACATGGAACATGTATCACTTTCTCACCAGTGGCTGGAATAGCTTCCAGTTGATCTCCAACTGCAATTTAAGATTCTGTGTTCTGTATAAAGCACTATCGTTGCTGCTAATAATTTTAGAGATCACTTTCTTCCTTTTTCTCTTCTGAGTTGAGATCAGTGGAAGCACTTTCTAACAGATCCTAGTTTTGAATAGCAGTGGCCTGAAGGGAAGGTTATATCTAAATTTGTTTCCAAGGCACATGTGAAAAAGCCAGCCTTTGCAATTCAGGGTATAGTACAAAGCTCTATCTATTTATGTCAGTCTTGGGCTAATGGGATAGCATGGAATGAGCTGAGATCAGCATCGAATAGGTTGTATGCTTGTTTGTTACTTTTATCAACATTAGTTTTATTTTTTTAAATGCATGCAGATGCTTGCAATGGTGCAATTTTTATAAACCAAGATATGACACCAAACAAGATACATTTGAATTTTCTTCTATGATAAGGTTGCTTGAGTAGCAATGCAGCTACCAAATAAAAATCTGCCTACACAGCAAATGCGTTTAATCTTTCCAGAGAAAGTAGCATTTGCATAAACCTTGGTTTTCACGTACTATATAATTTCATGCCCATCCACATACCCATTCAAGTTTACGTAAAATTTTCCTTTTTCTAATTCAATATTCATTCTGTAATCTAACTCACTCAGGAAAAATGCTGGAGTATGGTAAAAGTTGTGTTTGTATAAAGTATGAAGGATAAACATGCACTATTTTTCCTGAAATTTTATTAAAAATGAAAACATAGCACTTTATTCTATGGTCAGCTTGGTTTTTAAAAGACGCTGCAAGATTTGGCCAATTATCACAAAATACATTTAAAATGTAACACTGAAAGAAGAGAATTAAAATTCTTTGTTGACAGGATGCTGATCAACAGTTTGATAGTTTTAGCATCTAGGGCTCCAGACTTGCCCACAGATATGCTCATGTTAAGTTTTAAGTGCACGTGTAATCCTCTTGAAGTCAATGAGCCACATTCCCAGCTGGCGTTAATTGTCAAAACACTTATTTTAATGGATCTACAACAATTTACACCAATTAAGTGTATGTCCCATTGAGAATACTGTGCTAATATTTAAGTAATTCTGTACGAGCTCTAGGCTCTGATCTTGAGAGCACCACATAGAAGATGGTTGAGATCAGGAGCAACTGAAAACTGCTTTACTACATGACCTAAGCCTAATCATGTTCCCATTAACAAAATGACATCACAATTTCATGTTTTTATTAACAGCTCTAATCTTCCTCCTTTTTCTATTACAAAATTGAAGAAACCACAGTCTTTGCTACAACCACAGTATGGAAAAATCTTGTTGATGTAGAGTACTTGATGGGTATTTTTTACTGGTTTCAGACATTAGATGGAAAGAAACAACCAATATTTTTAATAATTCATAATTACCCATAAATGAAACCTGTGGGGTGCCTATTAGTGCAGTTTAGATACCGTTCTGAGGGTTAAAGGGACATGGTTAATTTAAAACATAGTTTAGCAGCTAAAAATATTTTCAGATAGTAAACAAGACCCCACCAATTTTTAGTTTTAAAATCAAATTTTCCAGTTTTAAAAGTGTTCGTCTCTCTGCCAATGCAATGCAGAAGCACCATAGAAACAAGACTAAATATGTAATGGGACCATTGAAAATAACTATACAGAAGATGTCACCCATACAAAGTAAGTAAATTGAAAAATGCTTTTAGATTTTACTATACTGGTAATAGCCGAAAAATTTAAACTGAAATGGAATTTTTAAATTTTGAATGCCCTTTTACATCAGGCACTATTTGGGAATGGAATAAAAAACGATTCTCAGGATTTCTTCAGGAAAAGAGTTCGTCTTTTTAAAAAAATAATTACATAAATTCATGTTTAATTTTTTTATTGAAATACAGTGCTTTTATTATATTTATACATTTACAAATATATCATTAATCACTTCTGAGAATTACTTTTGTCATGTTTTCTAATAATGTCCATAAGATTATCACCTGTTACAAGACTATTCTGTAATTGTTTAGCTCTCTGTTGTTCTTTTCTCTTTTGGTCATGCAGATATGGAGAGTTTAGCAACTGTGGAGGAAGTATGGTGCCTGTTGGTTTTACTCTCTTTACAACATCCCAAAAAAGCTTCTTGCTGTTGTTATTGATAAAAGTAATTGCAGTTCCACTGTGACCCAGCCTCCCTGCTCTTCCAACCTGCAAATGAAAATATTTATTTTAAATGAGAAGCAGTACTCTATTTGCCTTCAAAATAAAAAAGCAGCCTGTTTAAACCCAATCAAATTTTGTTACAGCAATACTATATACTGCGTGTTTTTATGTCAACTAGGTATACAGGATTGTCATGAGCAATCCAGTATTTGAAATGCTCTACTAGCACAGTTAATTCACAAGCATATTAAGATACAATACATTGGATCTAATCAAACATCAGATATTGCTATATCAGTAGCAGAGTTTCCATTCATTATTTCTCTGACACTTCATTTCTTTAATAAAAAATGAAAGAAGTTACGTTTAGTACGCATATCTGCTTCAAAAAGGGTACAGGAACAAAGATATTCCTTCACATGGAGGTGGAGAGGGAGAGTTGTACAAACTGAACATCTCTAATGCAGAATTTTCTCAAACGCCATAATCAGGCATGACTTCAATGACCACTTATCATGGATGTGCCCAAGTTTCCCATGGTCCCATAAAGTTTGTTTACAGCCACCAGTCCTGGCTCTTAGTGTTCTGTGCTGTTATTTAGCTATAATTTACCCCTACATGTCTTCAAAGAGCCCAGTAAGTAGTGGAAGTGTTGGTAATGTACTAGAAAACATTGACCTTCCACTGTCCGGCAAATTTTCTCGTCCAGCACTGGTCCGCCCCATAAGGTGCCAGATGATAGAGGTACAACTGTACAAACACCATTGACATAGGCAAATAGAAGTATTATTTTTGAGTAAGAAGGATGGAGGAGAGATTCTTGAAGATTCCCTTCTTTGCCTCCTGAAGGGAACTTTTCTGGAGGTACACCCACTACATGCTTGCATCTTTCAATTTGGATTACGCACGGCCTTTTTACTTTTCCAAAAGTGTTTTAAGACATATCATGTAATGTAAGATACACGTGTCTCTTTACCTGATGTACATATTCATCCATACTCAAGGGCATATCGAAATTTACGACCAGCTTGACATTCACAAGATCAAGCCCTCGCCCAAGTACTCCAGTGCTTACTACAACTTCATACTTTTCTTGCAATAATCCCTGAGAGTTGGAAACAAAACAACTTAAAATTACTTTCTATTTATGATTTTTCCCCCTTACAATTCCCTTTTGGAACCTGCTGTAGGACGACAATACATGGTTGGTTGATATATATAGGGCAGTGTCACAATTTACACAATGTTCTGGTGCTGAAGAAAAACAGCATCCAACTGTATTCCAGATTTATGGAGAACATACAAAAATAAAATGTGATTCACTGTATCTGCTTAATGATACAAAACAGCATTTCAACAATACACAAAAGCTTCAGGGAATAACTAATATGTAAATCAATTTCCATTTAAAACAATTTATAAAGTAATCAAGGGTATTTAATATGAACACTTTCTTCAACTATTAGTAGAAATATAATCTGTGCTTTCATTTTAATTTTCCATACATTCCAGCATTCATTGTGAAAACTCGGTAATTCAAGGCAGATGTAAGAAATGCATTTCCTTCACACCAAAGAACAACATAGTACAACCCTGAGATACGGGCATTCGACTTGTGCATATCTTGGGTTAACATGACTTTCAGTGGCGTGGAGCTGGTGGTGCCTGGCTCCTGGCTACCAGGCACCAGCTTCCCACCACTCAGAAGAGCAGGGAATGTGACCAGCCACTGCACTGGTGAACTTCCTGGCTCCTGTCAGGGGTGGCAGCCGAGACCCTGACTCTCAGGAGTGGAGAAACTAACCAGCACAGCAGCGCTGCTCAGTTTCCCTTCTCCTGTAAGCAGTGGGCAGCCCAGAGCCAAGATGGTCAGTTTCCTAGGTCCCCACCACTCTGGGAGTCAGAAAACGCACCAGTTTAGGTCAGTTTCCCAGATCCCACAAATGCAGGGGAGCTGAGAGCCAGGCTACTGCCTGGTTCCCAGCTCCTCCCGACTTGCAAAAAATTTGCCCAGGAATGCAACCTTTGCGTATCTTGGGGGTCTACTGTATTCTGGTGAATAATTTCTTTTAACTTCTGGCACAAATTTTTAAGGCCGGTGATAACTGGAACTGCATTTGCCAGAAGCTTTTATGTAAGTGACAGGCCATGACAAGATATCTACTTTAGTAACTCATTAAAACTGAATTGTTTTATATTGAAAGCGATCTCTATTTTAGGACATACAGACCTGCAATATATTTGTTCTTTCAGTCTGTGATTTATCAGAATGCATAGATATGCACTGTAATCCTGTGATTTTATGAACAGCATCGCTCAGAAGATCTGCTCCTAGCTTGCAATCCACAAACACCAACACTGGAGGTTTGAAGAGTTTCTTATCCTGTAAAATTAAAATAATAGTGTAAAACTTACTGTTTTCAGCACAGTTTACTGATGGGCAAACAGAACTATTGCTTTAAAGTTTCTCCTTTTCTCTATAATAGATTTTACACATTAGAATGAAACAAGCATATCTATTTAAAAAACCCTCCCCCCCAAACTCCTAAAAGAAAGAACAAGCTGTAAGCCCTAATCCTGCAATACCGGCATATGTGTGTAACTGTACTCATGAGTCAAGTTAAAACACAAAGAAGGGTTTAGTTTTTTTTAGTTTTAAATACATAAATTGTGACCTTTTAAAATGTCAAATAGATCTAAGATACATTTAAATGCACGTATCAATCTCTTAGGCTACGTCTATACCAGATCATGAAAGTTGACTGCAGATATGCAATTTTAGCTATGCCAACTGCAGAGCTAAATTTGACCTATCTGTGCTCAGCTATCTTGTCTACACCGGGGAACGTTGACAGGAGAGTTTCTCCCTTTGACATCTCTTATTCCTCGCCTCTCGCAAGGAGTACAGGGGTCGACTAAGACACATGACCTTGTCAGCCTCTAGTCCAAACTAGACACACAAAACTGAACCCCAGAAAATTAATTCTGAGCAGGCCAATCTTCTGTGGTAGTATAGATAAGCCCTTACATAACTGCAGCTAAGATTACTTCCAAATGTTTATGAAAGAAAGCCTAGAATTACTGTGCAGATTAAAGCCTACTATTCTGTGTAACATCCGGTGGGGGTTTTGGGGTGCGAGGGTGGTTGTTTATTACATTCTAGGGAAATTTCAGTAGAGTTGGGTCAAAAATAATAACCTAGTGCACTAATTAATCTTTTTAATGGCATTGTAAATGACAAAGTACCATTATGTCTTTTTTTTTGTAAATTAGGGAACCCCCAGGGTGACATTTTTCAATTTAGTGGGGTAGATAACTTACTGTCCATTACTGCTCTTTTCTTCTTCACACATATTTGGACTACATAGGCAAGAGCTAAATTCAGCTAAAACTAAAATTTATTCACAACAAACAGAAATACTGTGCTAAATGAAACACTAACATTTAATATTTCAAATAGCTTTTTCTTTTTAGATGGTTCTTCCACCCACAAGATAATCTGGCGCACACTGGAACATGGCAGATTCTTTTCTCCAATCGTTATTCTCACAGGATTCTGCAGAAGCTGATTTGCCAGCTGCTCGATGCCCACTGGTATTGTAGCTGAAACTAATATGGTCTGATGATCCCTGGAGGTGTTTTCCAAAATATCTAGCACTTGTTGCTGGAAGCCCATCTTTAACATGGTATCAGCCTAAATAACAACAAAAAAATTAGGAAAAAATATCACACATTCTTAAAGTAAAGCACAGTAAGCCCTTCGAGTTATGGGGGGTTGCGTTCCTGCAATCCCTACGTAACTCAAATTTTTGCACAAGTCGAGGGAAGACAGGAACCAGTCTGCGGCCTGGTTCCCGGGTCCCATGGGCTTGCAGGAGCCAAGAAACTGACCAGCCCACCAGGGCTGGTCAGATTCCTGGCTCCCAGAGTGGCAGGGAGCAGGAAACCAGAAGCCAGCCTGGTTCCTGTCTCCCTGCCACTTGCGAGACCTGGGAAACTGACAAGCCATGAGCTGGTCAGTTTCCCAGGTCCTGGAAGTAGCAGGGAACTGGGAACCAGGCAGCAGTCTGTCTCCCGGCTCTCCTCCCCTCACAGAGACAGGAAACTGAACAGGGCAGCAGCCTTGGACAGTTTCCTGGATATGCAAGGGGAGGGGAGCCAGGCTGCTGTCAGGAAACTGCTCCTGTCAGGGGCAGCAGTCACATTAACCCAAGACACACACAATGCATGTATCTCTAGGGTTTACTGTAAGCAAAAAAAGACAAGAAAGTTCTGATTATAGTTCTTTATTCTGATATGCTTTAACTGACAATCAATACTAACATAGTGACATGGTCACCACATTAAAATCAGCGCTGTATTTGGGTAATCAGAAGAAAAGCCAGGAAGATAGAAACCATTATTCTGTTGACACTCATGGGGCACTGTGGCAGAGTTTATGTTCCTGTCAGTTATGTAAACTGACAGAGGACGACAGCCTCCAGTATGTCTCTCAAGCATCTTTTACATAACACTAAATTCACTTTTTCATCCTGAGCAGTACAAACTAAATTTTAACGAACATTTTGTATGTTTAGTTTGGCAGATCAACCTCCACACCTGGGACTCCAGTTAAACATTATGGCCACATTGCAGCAAAGCACAAACCCACTGGCTTAATATTTAAGCATATGCAAAATTCCAAAGATATTAGAGGGACTGCACACACGAGCTTAAACACTTGCATACGTTCTTTGCTAGATGAGTACCCTTATCAGGAACCACTTGTTATTTAACAGAAATATCAGAACTCTGAAAGTGGCCATTATCATTGTATTTGGTAACACTTGTTTCTAATTGCAATACTTAACTTTACATGAACTTACCTCATCCACGACTACAATTTTAACACTATGGAGCTGAACAGAGCTTTGTTTCAAAATATCTAGGAGTCTTCCAGGTGTTGCTATTATAACCTGTAAGAAAAAAGCAGCATGTAAAAAAGCAAGCTAATATGGCTTAATGCTGTCAGAAAATTCTATGTAGTCTTTGCAAGGCCTTTTTGTTTTGATTTTCAGTAGAAAGAGAAAACAATGGGTGACTATCAAGGCAAAGTTCTAACATTTGTATAAATCTCTCTCTCTCTCATATATTATTAGAGAGTTTGTGTGTCTGTGAGTCCATCTGTCTGAGAGTTTGCTTGTTCAGGGACTCATCCTAAATGCTATGAGCTAGGGCTAACAAATTTGGTATGCAGCTTCTTCTTACCCTAACTTAAAGGAAACTCAGGGTTTGGCTGTGCAAGGAAAATACAAAGTGCCTGGAATGGGAATGTTTTCCAGCATATGGTAAGAGAGAGGGCAGAGAGGAGGGATGCTATACTGCAGAGTGATCTCTGGGAGCAGAAAGCATGGGGACCAGTTATACTGCAGAGTAACCACTGGGGCAGTCACACCAGCAAGAGACAGGCCAGCAAGTGTGGGGCTCTACAAGTTGCCAGCCACCAGAGTGGGTAAGTCACCCCACTGCTCCAAATACTGTGAATGGGGTGGGGAGCCCCCAACCCCTCCGTGCCTGCCACCCTCTAACTTCCAGGACAACCCTGGAAGCTAGAAAACACAATGATCCCCCCAACCCCAAGACACACACCTCCTCCAAGGAGAGGGTGCAGGCCAGCTGAAGGCTGGGTCTGTCCCTCAGAGCCTTGAATTTCCCAACCTCACCCAATGGACAGGCCGCATGCCAGGACCAACCGATCAGAGCCTGGCTGACCCCTGAAGCCTTGATTCCCCACTTCAACCAGGTGCATGTTTGGGGGAGGGACAGCTGTACACCAAGGTAGCGATCTGGCAGGATACAGCAGTGTGGCGAGGGGAGGTGCAGGCCAGTACCAGCCCCTGGAGCACTGCACTCCCCCCCGCTGACACCTGCTGCAGCACAGGGGAGTGGGACAGCTGAAGGCCCAAACCGGACTCCTGAGCCCTCCCTCTCACTCCTCTGCAGACGATCTACACATCAGAGGCGAGTTGGGGAGCCGCATAACAGTAAATTTAAAAAGAAAGAAAATCATGACTCTACTTAAAGATCCAAGCAAGGCTGAATAAATCTGCTAGTTTTCTGTAGCTCTGTAATTATTCAAGCTCAGATACAAAGAGACTTGAAATTCCCATATAGGATTCTCCAAAGCTCTGTGTATCTGAAATCAAATGGAACAACATCTCCGAAGAGGATACCTGGAACTTATGAACGCCTGCTGTGTGTTCCATGCCAGAAAAACCCAAAATCCTGGCATCAAGGAACTAAAACATTTCCTGTTTTAAATTATAAGCCATTGCTTAAATATGTAGCAAACTGCACCCTTTGACAGCAGAAAACTTTAGAGAAAAAAATTTTGAAATCCTGTTCTTTCCATGGAAAATTCAGAAGGATACATGTTTCATATCTATAAAAATTCTACAGCTAATCTTTACTTTGAAAAGTCAAGATTCAGTGTTTAGAAGGGTACCCAATCTATAATCCACAAGAGTAGTTAAGGCCCACAGCCTGCTTCAACACATACTAACAACAAATGTATTAGCATTTTGTGTTCTTTACTGTTTTTTCCTGTGTGCTGTAACTCTGATAAGTTTTATGCACAAATTTCCTTATTTAAAAAAATTTGCACATAGAAACAACTCATCTAAATACATATAGAATAAGCTCAACTTAAAAGATAAATCAATGATTATAAATCTGTTGGGCTCACACAAGATTGTGCTTTGGTTTATATTGCCCCCGTCTGTAGTAAGGTTTGGTCTTGCTGGCATAGAACATACGCATTCTATTTAAATCGAAAGCTAAGCCATCAGGTTTTATACTCTACAAATACCATAAAAACATCTTTCTTCAAAGGATTGTTTCATACCTTCACAGTTTGTTTCAGCCGATGAAGTTGGGGTGGCAGTGGTAAACCTCCAACAAGAAGAACTGTTCTCATGTTTGGCAGTCCAACCATCAACTCTTTCGCTTGTCTCTCTATCTGAACAGCTAATTCTCTCGTTGGTGTCAGAATAAGGGCAGAGGGAGTTTCAGTCTTTGCAAAAAGAGAGAGAGACAGAGGGGGAAAAAAAAACTTCTATCCACCATAAAACTGCTTCATTCTTAGGTGAAAAATTAACATATCTTTCTGTAGTTACATAGTTATTTAAAGCTGTCATTTTTACACCAATTAACTACAGGTTGAACCTCTCGAGTCCAGTAATTTCTCCCTCTCATCTGGCAACATCCACAATCTAGCAAGATTTTAGTTAGCCGGATGACCATTTATTGTAGGTGTGGCCAAGTTTCCTGCAGTCCCATAAGGTTTGTTTACAGCCACCAGTCCTGTGCTGTTATTTAGCTCTAATTTACTCCTAAATGTCTTCTAAGAACCCAGTGAGCAGTGGAAGTGTTGGTAATGCTGCTAGACAATATTGACCTCCCGTGGTTCAGCAACTGTCAGCTCCCCAGTGTGCTAGACTAGAGAGAGTCAACCTGTAGTAAATAGCCTACTAAAATAATTTATGGAGCCAACTCTAATATTCATCTAAAAGCTAAAGGATTCTGATGGTAAGGTTCCTTTACACTGCTCTGGCAGTGAGTGAAATGTAATTTATACCCACTTCAAAGCTGCTTTACCTGTAAAGAGGTCTCAGGATACATCTACACAGAAAAGAATTATATGCATCTAGCCCATGCCAACTGACATAGGCTTGTGGGACTCAGGCTACAAGGTCATTTTTAACTGGTGTACAGATTTCTGTGGGAGCTGGAGACCAGGCTTTGGGACCCAGCCAGGTGTGTGTGGGTTCCAGAGCTCAGGCTCCAGCCTGGCTCTGGAAATCTAAATAGCAACAAAACATCCAGCCACACTGGTTCCTCTGTGCTGAGCAAACATACTTTTAGTGCGACTGAGGGCTTTAAAGACATTCCTGTTAATCATGGAATTTAATAGATGAAATTCAGGTTGTGATATCTTCAGTCAACCAGCAAATATCCAGAGGAATTTAGAGAGTAAAATACTTTCAGACCAAGATACCTATAGTTGTCTACAGAAACTAAGCCACTCTACATTGGACAGGGAAAGATGGAAGGAAATAGTGAGGGAGGCATCAGACACCGATGGGTGCTGAGCCCATGCTTGTTGATGATGATACCTATGCCTTGAGTTTTTGTCAGGTCACAAATGTCTCACTTCTATCTGTCTTCTGAATCAAAGCATCCTTTATCAGCTTTTCTCACTACTAAAAAGGATATGAAGAGGGGTATGCAGGTCAAACCTTACAACAGGAAAAGAGAAATTATCTTAGCTGCCTCAATATTCCCTTGCCAACATTAAGAGTTAACCAAACAGGGAGTTAACCAAGATATAGAAGTAACCTTATCACAATTTGTACTGTATTTCAATATGGTGAATCTGTAATTTCATTCAATCTACCATATAATACAGCTAAGAAACTAGAAATAACACGACTGTCTAGACCTGAAAATAATAGTTATCTAAGTTGCTTTCTACTATATTACAATAACAAGGACTTATTCACCAATAAAATAATTTCTTTTTTATTCAAACTGTTGTTGCTCTTTAAAAAAAGTGAGTTTATATCCATGGAAAACTATATTGCCCTACTTAACAACTTAATCAATATCAGGAGAACAAAAATATACAAAAGAAAACTTTCTTTTATTTGTTTCTTACCTGCTACCCATTAATTTCACTTGGTGACCCCCTAGTTCTTTTGTTACATTAGCAAGTAAATAACTTTTTCTTATTCACTTTTTCCACACCAGTCATGATTTTATTATGATGCTGGGATATTATCAACTGAGTTACTAGAAAAACTACAATATTACTGAGGGGGAAAATACATCAAAAATGTCCTTTCAATAGGTTGCTCTTGGTGGACAAAACGAAACTGCAGGTACATTAATGTTCATGAACAGACTATTTTCTGCTAACTAGAAAACAGTCATAGTATTAGAGGAGAAAAAGGTCTTTCAAAAAATAAATTACTGAATTTGAATATAAATCACTGCCATCAAGAACTCGGGAGTCATTACGTTTCTAACCTCTTTCCAAGTATAAAACTAAACTTTAATTTCCTCTCTAAACTTTAATTACCTCTTCCAACACTTTAATAATAACTGGAAGCAGGAAAGCTGCAGTTTTTCCTGAGCCTGTGTTTGCACTGGCCACAATATCTCTTCCCAGAAGTCCAACAGGAATCATTTGCATCTGGATAGGGGTTGGAACTTCATAACCTGAACTTTTTAAATTATAGTTTAAAGTTTCAGGAAAACAACAGTGTTCAAATTCTAAAATAGGTCTTGTAACTCCTTCACCTTGAACAACAATACCTAACTGCAATTTAAGGTTCTGGATCTGGTCATCCCGCAGGCCTAAAATAAATGAGTGCTCTTTATAGGTATAAGGGGTGACATGCAAAGGAGTCTCTGGGTTTGATTCTGCTGTCACAAGACTGTCAGAGTGTAATCCTGCTTCTTTTTCTTTAGCTTGTAAAAGATGTTTGGCTTTACATTCCAAGCTACAAATATCTTCATCTGTTTTATCACAAATATATTCCCCATAACGACCACAAACAACACATATAGGTTCTCCAGGTTCTGCCCAACGCTGGGATTTGCTGAAAGATTTAATGGGATCATCCACAGAAGAACTGTTTTCATCAACACTTTGGTTGTCACTTCCCAAAGATTCATCAGCAAAGGAGAAATCTGAACCTGGCAAAGTGTGTAGCTCTGTGCATTCTTGTACTGCTTTATATGAATTACATTCTGAAACAGAAGCATCTTTTATAGCTGCCTTAACATCCCTTAAGTCTGTGGCCTCCACTAATAAGTCTTCTGCAGAAGACACCTTTGCTTTTTTAGCTGTACAGCTCAGGTCCTCAGTATTCCTCTTGACTTTCAGAGACCTTGGAATAAACATGATTCAATATTCTGTGAAGAAAATAATTACAATTATTAATAGCATTTTAATGGGGCCTTGGAGAAAAGCTGCAGAGAAGAGCCAGCCAGACACTCCAGCTTGTTGCCAAAGCAGGGAGTACTGCACTGTAGAAGGGAAACAAAGGGTAAAATAGGGTCCATCCTGGGTCACCACTTCCCCAGCACACACAAATGTGGAGGGGAGACCCCTGAGCCTGACACCGGGGGTGTTAGGTCCCACGTGTGCCTCCTCCACCATGTGGCCTTGGAGAAAAGTACATTGGGAGACGTAGCAGCCAAAGCAGGGACCTTCAGACATTCAGAGAACCTTCTATAGTTTTGCCTGGACTTTCTCTCTTCTGTGTGCTGACTGACTATTTACTCCAACGCCCTGTCACCTTCTTTTCTAGCTAGTCTTTATCTCTGCTTCATTCTACTCCTGGTCCTCTTACCTGATGTACTGTCTCCCACTAACCCCTTCCTCTTCCCTTTTTATTTACCTTATCCCCTCCTACATAAATCCATTCAAAAAGGTAGAAATATTGGAACTAACATAATTACATCCATCACATTATTCACTCCCTTTCAACACACACAACAGGCCAACAACACGACACAATATACACTAAGTATATTAAAAGACACAGGAGCCTGGGAGAGTCAATGCCAGAATCACCAACCAGATCCTTCCCAAGCAGACTGCTTTCCCCCTCCACTGTCAGGCAGGATCGCCAATGACAGACTTGACAATGGACTAGGTCAGGGAAGGCTTCTGCCCCCTCACTCCAATTCCCTTCCTTCCCTGATAGGCTATGCTTTTTTTTTTTTTTTTTTTTTTTTTTTTAAAAAAAAACCACACACACAAGCTGAGACAGACAAGAAAAAGACAAGGAGAGATGAAAACGATCAGGGAAAATACCCGCTTCCTTGATAGACTCTATACTGTCTCTGACACCAGACCTTCCCATTATAACATAATATTCAGTGGCTTATCAGTATGCCAAACTTTGACAGCTTATGCTGAAATCTTCCACTCCATGAACTCCCCCTCTAATTGATTTTTTGAAAGTTTAAGCAAACAGAGTTCAATTGTTTCTAACACCAAGGTTTGGGAAGACAAGTTGTTTTATTGTCAGTTGCTAAAATAATCTTTCACCATTTCACTGAAAAGCAGTGGAGCCTCCATGATTGACAGCAGGACTTGAAATCTGCCAAGGAAGCCCACCTCAGTCACCACAGAAATTTTTGTTGTCGTGTGAACATCTACATGAATTTGGCCAAATTATAAGCCTCTGGAAATTGTCACTTTGTACTGCTCAGTAAAAGCTTGTCAGTGTTCCTGCAGGAAAAAAGCAGTATGCGATATTGCAAATCAAAGACTACATCAAAATGAATACATACAAGGAAGCTGAATTAAAGTTGCATGGGCATTCTGTCATTGCAAACTTTTCAGTGTTTCACTTTGTAACCTCAGCATTATTTTAGGAGAGTTTTTGGTATGTAATTTTATTTTAGAATTCAGACATTCTGTACACATGAAATGCAAAGCAAGCTGATGGTTTCTCAATCATAAAGCTGTACTATATATACATTTACAAACTTTGCAGATGATAGAAATGTTCTGAAGTAAACAGGATGAAATGAAATAAGAGCAGATGCAAAGTTCTCCACTTAGGAAGGAATAATCAGTTGCATGCATAAAAAGTGGAAAACAAACGCCTAGGAAGCAACACTGCAGAACAGGATATAGGCCCCCTAGTGGATCACAGGCTAAATACGTGTCAATAGTGTAATACTGTTGGGGATGGCGGGAAGCAAACATTATTATGGGGTGTATTAGTAAGAGTGTTGTAAGAAAGACACAAAAAGTTAATTCTTCTGCTCTATTCCAGGCTGTTCACGAATCTGGGCAGAGTTCCTCTGGGTGGCATCCACTGGATTCCCCCAACACCCTTGAGAAGCAGAGGGCACTGTCTGGGGTTCTCTGCTTGGTATCCCCCTCTGGTTCCCTCATTTTGACCCTTTAACCTCCACATCTGTCCCTGTTTTCAGTTGTCCCCCGAAATCATTTAGGGCCTTTTTTTTATTGGATCCCCACTCTTGAGGGAGACCTTTTAGTCATGGGTGGGCTGTGCCCACCCACTCCTTGTTCTCCAACAAGTGCAGGCTCCTGTAGCCCACAGGCAGCAGTCTGCCACAGGTGCGTCAGGACTTCTTGTTGGTTTTGTTAAATACTGTTATTTCCACAGGTTATGTTATGCAACATCTGTGTTTAACTCAAAAAACACGTAGCACAAGGGGTAACCCTGGTAAACTCATTGCAATTCAGTCAAAACCCTCACAACCTTTAAAAGAAAAAATAACCAAATCACAAGATGCTTGCTTTAAGGTTTATATTGACCACCTCGTGCGTACAAAGTTACAGAACCCTGCTAAAGAAAAAAAACTAAGTTAGAAATTGGAGAAGCGTCATATATAAGATATAAAAACTTGCCAGTTGTACACATAAACATCTATTGAAATGCATTTTTGCGACTCTCTCTTTTTCTGTTAGAAGGTGTGCATGGCCTTTAAATGAGTAAAAAGTTTAGGTGGAAGACCATGGTCTGCATGTCTTTTAAATACATCAATAAATGTTTGTGAGAACCCAGCTAGCTCTTGTATTTTTGTGTAAAGCGTCCCATTTACAGAAAAAACCCAGGCCGATAAGGCTTTAGCTGGATTACTGTGTTCAGTTTGGGCACCACAATTCAAAAAAGATTATGAACAAACTGGAGAAAGTTCAGGGAAGAGTAACAAAAATATGTTAAGGTCTAGAAAACTGGTTCTATTAAGAGCACTGTCCATGGTGGTAGGAGGGGCAGGCGGCCCAGGACAGCACCCATATCGTTCTGGGGAGTTGAGCAGACTGGGGTGCTCTACTTCCCACCGTCACAGTGAAGTTAAGCAACCCAGCTAGAAAATGGCAGAGAAAAACACTCCGGTGCTGAGCTGCTGTGCCTCCCATGGCTTCCGCCAGAACTAGAGAATCTGTGAGCAGGCCCAACTCCTGTGCCCAGCATCAGCCCCACCACCCAGCTGATAATCCTCTAGGCTGCTCCAGACCCTCCAGGACTCCTCAAAACACAGGGCCTGGGGTGGCTGCCCCAAGCTATCCAATGGACAGGATAGCTCAGTCTATTAAAAAATTAGGCTTGCTTAGTCTGGAGAAGTTAAGCCTTGGGGGGGGGACACAAAAACAATTTTCAAATATATAAAAGATTGTTAGAAGGAGAGAAGAAAAACGTTCTCCTTAAGACAGAACAAGAAGCAGTGGGCTTAAATTGCAGCAAAAGAGGCTGAGGTTTGACATTAGGAAAAATTTCCTGTCTTTGTAGTTCAGCACTAGAACAAATCACCTAGGGAGACAGAACTCTCCAATGATAGAGATTCTACAAAGAGCAATATCAGGCGTAGCCATGTTAGTCTGTATCCGCAAAAACAATAAGAAGTCCTGTGGCACCTTTGAGACTAACAGATTTATTACAGCATAAGCTTTTGTGGGCAAAGACACGCTTCATCAGATGCAAAAGCCCACTCTGTCATATGGTAACCCTGCCCGGGGTATCCTGCAACCTTCACTTCTACTGGTGGAAGCATTGTCTTCAGAGCTGGGTGCCTGTCCAGCAACCTTTCTCCCTGGCTGCCAGCAATGAACACAACACTCCTACCAGCAGCATGGCAGAACTAAGGGAGACAATCCCATCACCCTCTACAACAGCCCTGCCACCATCCAACCCAGGAACCCCACAGTTGCCACGCTGTGAAATTTCCCATGTAAGGACCTGAAAATCTGAAACTGAGTAATTTTAAAAACCCTCGAGAGTGAAACGGTCCAAAATGGACAGTGAATCTGGGAGGGCCCTAAGCTCGGGGACGAAGCATTTCTAGCACACAAACAACGTCAAGTGGCAAAACTGAGATTTTTTGCCAACCATCCAGATCTCCACGCGACACTTCAAAATAAACCTCCCACGGGCTCCGGCCAGCACAGCTCTGCCGATCAGGGCTCCCGCCCAAGCCGGCCAGCCACGCCCGCCCACACAAGAGTGGAGCGGAGAGGCGGCTCTGGGCACGCACGGGCCGGCGCAGCTTGAAGCTGGGGCGGAGCTGCACGAGTAACTCGCCCGGCTGGACATCGCTGGGGGGCTGCGAGGTCTTTGTGCCCCATTTCCGTACCTGCAGCACAAGCCGTGACACTGGCTCAGAAGCCCCGCGACGCTGGGTAGTGACGCAGACAGCCGGGCGCTTGCGGCGTGGCCTGAGGCAAACCCAGCTTGCGCGGACAAGGCCTCAGGCCAGCCCTGCTGTCGCCGGCCGGAGGACGGCCTCTGGGCTTTGAGCGCGCTCCGCCCTTCCGCCTCTCCAGAGCCCACAGCGCAGGGTCCCGCCCACCGCGCTCTCCACAGCCCGGGGCGCCCTGCCGGGCTTGGGCTGCACACATGCCCGGCGACCCTGGAGGGCCTGCTGGGTAACGTAACTTACCGGTATCTTCCCGCCACGCGCCGCGCCGCGCCCCACCCCCGGCCAACTCCCCTCGGGAAATGGCGGCGAGAGCGGGCAGGGGAATCGAGCGCCGAGCCTGCGAGCGATCAGACCGGGCCGCCTCCATCCCCACACGAGCGACGCATCAGAGAGGGCAGGGCGCGGAGGAGGTTGAGGGGAGGTGTGGGGTGACGTACATGGAGAGAGAGGTGACCCAATGGGTCGGACCGTGGAGAGAACTGAAAGACGGGGCGGGGCAGGATCCAGTCGTGGAGTGGAGGTTAGGTGGCTTGTTAAAAAGCCGTGAAGGGACCTGTACGGCTCATGCGATAAAACGCATGAGAACGGTAGTGGTGTTGGTCTGTAGCGCGTCTCGCTCACACGCACACACAGGCCTCAAGCACCGAAAAGCCTAACAAAGATCATGAGCTGTGGTGGGGGAGACCCGCTTCCGCAGATGACTCAGTCTTACCCAGGATACCTTGGTCAGCGTCTAAGGTGCTCCACACTGACCACGGCTATTCCTTGAGACTGTTTCCCTGGATTAAAAACCGAGCGCTTAAGGGACAGGACAGAGTGACTCCCAACACTGCGGCTGAGCAGCAACGGCGACAGCAGGCTTCTTGGCTGCCCGGGGCACTGAAGAAGCCGGGTAACTACAAGTGGGTGCCAGCTGTACAGCAGCAGATCTGAAGTTACAGTGAAGGCAGGAGCTCGTCAGGCTGAGCCCTTCTGCTCAGGCCACTACACCTTTCTGTGGGAAAAATATCTTGGGCCTGAAATTTCTCCTTAGCCACCACGTTTTTGGGAACGAAGGGTCCTGTGGCACCTTATAGACTAACAGAAAAGTTTAGAGCATGAGCTTTCGTGAGTTAACTCACTTCTTGAGATGCTGCTCATGCTTTAAACTTTTCTGTTAGTCTATAAGGTGCCACAGGACCTTTCATTGCTGCTACAGATCCAGACTAACACAGCTACCCCTCTGATACTTGACACCTTTTTGGGGACATTTATAAAACTCTGTAGCTGAAACTGAATTACTGCTGCTCTTCAGCTTTCAAAGGTGCTTTTCTTGCTCTGGAATAACTGAAATGTGACTATGATTCCTTGAAAAGAAATACATGCCTTGGCTTACGCTTAGGGAAAAGAATTGAAATGTGACTATGATTCCTTGAAAAGAAACACATGCCTTGGCTTACGCTTAGGGAAAAGAATTGAGAAGATACGGAAATATTGATAGAAAATACCATATTGCGAACATATAAGCTGTCATTTAAGTACATCATTGTCTTCATGGAGTAACAAACTCACTTGGAAGACAGAGATACCTGGTTATACACACACCTACCCTATAAATGCAGGCAGCCCTGTTTATTTCATAATTGGGCTTGTAATTAAAGACGTATAATTTCATGAACATAGCTATTATATTGCACTTACTTCACTGTGGAAAAACCTAACGTTGGTGTTCTGTATCCAGGTACACACCACCATACCTATATGTTCAACCGTCTTTCGATGGTAGCTTATTTTCATATATAAATAACTTCATATATATCATGTATAACTTTTAACTTCAGAATAATGCCCATTGGAAAAATATAAATCCCAAATATCCATGTACAATGATGGATCTATTAGCTGTGCCCACTTAAAAAAGAGATTGTGATGTCTTTGTAAATAGGTATATATAATTCTGCATCTATTCAATGTGCAGGAGCCAGCAAAAGTCTAATGTTAGGAATGGGATTATAATAAGAGAGGAAATGTCATAATGCCATTATATAAATCCGTGGTACACCCATACCTTGACTACTGTGGGCAGTTCTTGTTCCTCTATCTTAAAGGGCCAGTGTGCCCTAAAGGGACTCCCACCACCAGGCCTCCCTGCCCTGCCCATGCGAGGCTCGCCTACCTCCACAAAGGACAGCATAGCTAGTGTAGGTCTCACACACTTTCTGAGAGACAAGTAGCCATGGTACCAGAGCAGCTCCCAGGCTCGCACTAGACCTTCTCCCAGATGCTTGAGCTGCTGCTTACCCTGATTGCAGCCACCTTCCATCAATTCCACTGGGACAGAGCTGCCACCAGGATTGAGGCACATGCCCTTGGTGCCCCATGGCCCCATCTGTGCCTGCCCCCCACCCCGGGAAACCAGGTGGATCTGGAGGTACACCACCAGCGCTGACTGGTGGGACAACTTGGTCATGGGGCAGTGGGATGACCAGCAGTGGCTCCAGAACTCCCTCATGGGGAAGGAGACATTCCTTGAGGTCTGTGCCTGGCTTGCCCCCACACCCTCTGCAGACAGGAACCCCGAATGTGGCCCACCCTCTCCCTGGAGAAGCAGGTCGCCATCACCCCATGGAAGCTTGCCACCCTGGACAGGTACTGCTCTGTTAGGATCCAGTTTGGTATGGGGAAGTCCACCGTCAGAGCTGTCTCCATGCAGTTAAGGCACTCCCGGCTACAGACCCTGCAAAGGAGGAATGGGGGTAGGTGGTCCCACCCAAGGGGGACCCTTGAGTAGGGTCAAGGTGTGAGGGGTGGAGTTGGGTTGGGGAGGTGGGGGAAAGCCCTTCCCGAGGGGACCGTGCCATCCCACCCTCATACAGACCTGCTGCTGAGGGGGGCGGACCCAGGGGAGGTGGCCAGAGAGCCCGGTGGGCCAGGTGGACAGGAGAGGGCCAGAGACCTCCTCCCCCTGGAGACCAAGAACACCCTTCCTCACGTGTTTGGTTTCCACCCCAAGCAGGTAGTGATGGCCATCCACACCATCCTGCTTGCCCATACCGCAGACCAGGACATGGTCATGGCTGGCTTCACTGTCCTGGGGTTTCCCAACTGCTTTGGAGTGAAAGATGGGACCCACAGCACAGCCCAATACATAAACCAAAAAGGATATTAGTCCGTTGTGCTGCTGGCCCTGATCAACCACCAAGGATGGTTCCTTGACATTCATGTCAGCTGGTCAGGCTAAGCACAGAGGATGGAGATGGGCACCTACATCCCTTGCTAGGAGCTGGCTATCAGGGACATGAACATGCCACTGTGCATTGTGGGGGACATCGCCTACCCCCTCACACACTGGCTCATGAGGCTTTACACTAGCCATGTGGACCCCACCCAGGACCCCTTCAGTACCCGCCTCAACTGGGTGCACAACCAGGTCGACTGTGCCTTCGGCTGTCTGAAGGAACAGTTTAGTGCCTCTTCGCCCACTTGCACATGGAGGAGCACAGTGTTCCCCAAGTTGTGAGGTGTGCTGTGCCCTCTACAACATTGTGAAGGCGAAGGGGGAGGCCTTCTTCCCAGGGCGAAGGGGCCAAGGATCACCATGGCTATGAACAACCGGGTACAGCTCCCAACTGCCAATCCCGCAGGGACAGGGTGTGGATCCGCAAGCCCTATGGGAGAGCTTCTCCCACAGCCCCTAATGACCCTTCCCAGGGCACCCCAGCAGGGCCTTGGGCCTGCAGTCCTGCCCCCTCCCCACCAGGGACCCTCCCTTTGTCCACTCACCCCTTCTCAACCCCTCCCCAATAATGAGGGACACGGGTTGTGAACAAATAAACCTTTACTTTTTAACAGATGAACTTGTGCGAAAACAATTGTGAGAAAAAAACTATTTACAACGTGCAGTGGTGCTGAACTATTTACATTGGGGTTGGGGCTTGGGAAAGGGGGTGGGAGCCTCAGCCTAGGGATAGGGTGGAGGGACCATGACCCTGAGGAGGAGCAGAACCCCGAGCATCACCGGCTGCAAGATCCCCTCCTGTTGCAGATTCAGGGTCCCCAGTCAGGGCTGGGATGGAGCAGGGAGCACGGGGAGGTACAGGCCTGGGAGGGGTTCAACAGGATTGGGCTTGGTGGGGGGAGTGGGAGGAGTCTCGGGAGCAGGGGACCCTGGGGGACAGAGAGAGGTGACCATGGCCATCAGCCAGTGGGCAAAGTCCATGAAGTCCTGGGGGATGCTGGGAGGGGAAAGGACAGAGGGGCCGGGGCAGGGGCAGCATGGGGCAGCAGGTGCAGGTGGCTGAGCCATCTGGTCCCACAAGTTGTCGGTGATGGTGGCCAGGTGGGACATCAGTTTGGCAGAGGCTCCCACCCACCGTGCCCGGTCCTCCTGCAACTGCCACTCCAGCAGGCCTTTCTGCCTCCTGAAGGTGGCTGTGTAGGCTCGCAGGGCATTGTCCTCTGGGCAGCGATGGGCCCTGAGGCTGTGGGCCCACACTGGCGGTGGTGGTGTACTGGCCCTCCCTGGTGCTGCACCTGGAATACCTGTCTCCAGTCTGTGTACAGGGCTGGCTGGCCCTTGTGGCATGGTGGGGATGGCCCAGCCCTGAGATGGTGCAGCTACAAGGAAGAGAGCGGGGAGAGATGGTGAGTCATTCCTGCACCACAGCCCCTAAGGCTCTGCCCTCCAACCCCATGAGCAGTAACCAACACGCCCTGGGCCAAGGGATGGAGATGTCCTGAGGGCATTGGCATGTGTACGCTGCACAGCGGGCCCTGCTGCACAGGGATCCTGCAGTGCCACAGGGACCAGGATGACCGCTGCAACCCCTGCTCCTCCAGTGCTCTGGGCCAGTGGCCCAGGGGGATTCCAGCCTTAGAGGGGTTCCCTGCATAGCTGGTGCATACACCAGGCACAGCCTGGCCCTCCTCACCACCGCCCCAGCACAAGCAACTCATGGCACTGTCCATGGGAGTGGGTGCTGATTGTTGCTGGAGGGCATGCCCACAAGCTGGGAGTCAAGGCCTTCCGTGGTGTGTCTGGGGCTGTGCTGGTGCCCATGTAGCTGGTCCGCTTCCAGCCAGGGCAGGGTGGGTGCCCATCCTCCCACTCTGGGGTGTGCAGTGTGCCAGGTACTTACCAGAAGGTCCCTCAAAGAGATCTGGGGATGCCCTGCTAGACATGTCCTGGCTCGAGGATCCTGAGGCCCTGGCGATCATGAGGGCCCCATCACTGGACTTGGGGTCCGAGGGTGGATCCAGCTCTGGCTGTGGTAGGGTCCCAGGCTGGTCCTCCTCTGGCTCTGGCTCTGGCTCTGGCTCTAGCACTGGCTCAGTTGGCAGTTGGGTGTGCCTCCACAGCCATATCCAGAATGGTTGGGAGGAGAGTTGTGATCATCCCCAAGGAGACTGTGGAGTTCTTTGTAGTAGGGGCAGGTGGAGGGTCCTGCCCCTGACCTCCTCACTGCACCCTGGTACTGGGTATACCCCTGCCACAGCTCCTTCACCTTTGCCTGGACCTGCTCCATTGTCTGGACATGGTGGCCCCATGCCACTAGGACGGTGGCGAGCCAGGTGTAGGCAGGTGCATTCTGGCATTTCACAGTGGGGTCCAGGAGCAGAAATTCCTCTTTCTAGAGGCTCAGGAGGTCCCACAGCTTGGGCTTCACCCAGGAAGAGGCTCTGTATTTTGTGCTCCAGTTGTGGCAGGTGTTCCTTTGACCCCTCTGGTGGCTCCCTTGAGGTCCCTGGGAGATCGTGGGGCTACTGGCTGCCAACAATCACTTTGATACTGCTGCGGTGGGTGGGTGCAAGAGTGTGGGAGTCAGCAGCCTGTGTGCCTGCTGATTCCACACACTCAGCTTCCTGACACAGGGTTTCCAGGGCTCCCTGTGCCTTTCAAAGTGACCGAAGGTAGAGAGGATAGAGCTGTGATTGTAGTGCTTCAGCTGGCCAATGCCATGGAGGACCTCTCCGTCATCAGAAGGACTCCCCAGGCTGTCCACACAGCTTTTTTGTTGACAGAATCTGTCAACAAAAGTGTTCTGCCTCATGGCAGAGAGGCAGAGTGCTGTCAACACAAGTGCTGAGTTTTGTTGACTTACTGTGGACAAAACACATTTTGTGTGTGGAGGCTCCACGAACTTTGTCAACAAAACCCCATTTTTATCGACAACACTCTCTAGTGTAGACTTGGACCACGAGTTTTGGAATAGGTGCCAATAAGGTGCTACAATTTGAAAGTTATGGGTGGCAATTTGATTCTGATGAAATTGTAATCAGTTTTGTGGGGGACGAATATTAGGCATGTGAATGCTTCTGAGGCAGGACCAGTATTAGGAACCAGAAGAGTGGAAAAATTAAAGGGAGAGTGGTGTGGGGCCAGGAGCAAGAGAATTGTGAGGAGGGGGGTAAGTGGGGATGGTTCGTAGGGGATGGGAGAAAGATTGGGGGTTCAGGTGAGGAAGCCTGTATAAAAATGTTAAAGCAGGGAACCACTCAGATGATTTACCCCAGGCCCTGCACTCCCCTAGGGACAGTCCTGCTTCTAGAATATAATTTCTCCTAGGAAGTGTGTTTCTCTTTCATTAATTAGTTTTGGCAGATTCTTGTGATCCTGAGGCCAGTAGAATCGTTTGAAGATGAGATAATCAAGTTTTAACTCTCTGCTAGAGAAAGCCCAGTACAGTGACATTCTCCAAATAAATTCGCAACTTCCATAGTCTATTATACACTATTATGTTATACGTTGACAGACCACTGTAAAATTGGAGATAAACACATTCTCTTAGTATTCTTACATAAAAATTCTCCTTCAAATGTGGAAGTTTCTTTTCAATCCAAGATGATGTAATATTAGGAAAAGTAAATCAGAAAGGAATGCAGATTAACAAGAATGGGTTAGGATCTGCTATACAGGCATCTCCATTTTTTATAGAAATTTGCATTTGCAGATATATCTTATTTATTGCAACAAGCCAGGCTACTACACTAGTGTTATCACTACATTCAATAGAGTGCTACAGCTTTGTGTTTTGTCAAAGACTAGCTGAAATTTGCTCCAGTTAAAATTATTTTACTCATGGTCCCAGTCTGCATCAAAACTAGCCTACAGAGTCTAACAAGCTACAGCTGTGATTTGCAGATCATTTGGGTACACTCTAATCTGATTTCTTGCAAAGATGGTTCTTGATACCTGTTGCTGTTGACCTCACAAAATTCACCAAAGTGATTGGAGATGCTGGCCACTTTCTATAGCTACCTACTTTTGCATTGGTCCAGCAACTCTCATCAGCTTAGAAAGCATTCTGAAATGACCAGCGACCTGCAAAGTGACAAGGCTATTCTGCTGACTCTGATACTTGGAGACCACAGTTCCCTGTAAAGAAAATGGCTATGCAGCTGCACAGGAAGTAATTGAGTCTCACTCGACTAATTTGTGGAGCCGTGCAACGTGTCTCCACTAATAGCTGCCTTGTTCTGGGTCCTTTCCTTACAGTCAAGAGAAAGTGTTAAAAATCATTTGGTGGGCATGAGTGGAGGGAGTCAGTACAGAGATAATGAGGCAGAAAGAGAGGTGACTTGCAGGGCTTATCTACAGTTGCCAGGGTTGGATTTTTTTTTTTTGAAAAAGAAAACTTTTCTCCAGGAAAAAAAAAGAACCCAACAATGTGGAGCATTCACAGTGCATGCATGGAAAGTCGAGATAAGAGGGCTTTCCCCCTCAAAATATTAATTCCAGTTCTGTGGATAACTGTTGTCTCCCCCCCACCCTTTTACGGTTGAAAAGGAACGCATGTGAACAAAGCACAGCTACTGTCAGCTTATGTGAACGTTCTTTTTGCAATGCTGTGGCTGTGAACCATGGCTGTACATGAAAATGCTCCGTTTCATGATGCTGAAGCTGTGCGAACACAATTATTTTACTTTATTTATTTTGACCTTGGAAGGTTGAAAAGAGTATCATCAAAAAAATACGCACTGAAGACAAAGCCTAAGAGTTTACTCTCTCCTGGGCGCCTCCAGCTCCTGCTTCTCAGGCTGCCCCAGATGTTGGGCTGCCTCCACTGTGTGGCCAAAAGGGGCAATGCTCCACTGCCCCCTCCCAGGCAGCCCCACATGCAAGGCTATTTTAACAATAGCTCTGCGTCTCCTTGTCTCCTCAGCCCTCACCCCTCCCTCCCCAGCCACCCCACATACTGGGCTGCTTAGTAATAGCCTGGCATCTCCCTGTCCCTTCAGCCACCTGCCCCACATAAAGGCAGCAGCATCTCCCTGTCACTCTGTTTCATCCTCAGCAGCGGCATATCTTCAGCTGCTTCTGAATGAACTTAGCACCTCCCTGTGCCCTTTCCCCTTCCAGGTAGTTTCTTGTATCAAAATCAAATGTTTAATTTTATGTTTCACAAGTCACAACAAACGGAACTATATATATAGATTTGTGCATATATAAAGACCATAGAATCCAAGGGCTGCAAAGGACCTCAGAAGTCATTGAGTCCAGCCCCTTGCCTAAAGCAGGATCAACCCTAACTAAATCATCCGAGTCATAACTATGTCAAGCTGGGATTTAAAAACCTCTAGGGATGGAGATTCTACCACCTTTCTAGGTAACACATTCCAGAGCTTCACCACCCTCCTGGTGATATAGTTTTCCCTAATATCCAACTTACACCTCCCGCTCTGTAACATAAGACCATTGCTCCTCGTTCTTCCATCTGTCACTACTGAGAACAGCCTCTCTCCATCCTCTTTAGAGTCCTCCTTCAGGAAGTTGAAGGCTGCTGTCAAATCGCTCCTCACTCTTCTCATCTGCAAACTAAATAAGCCCAAATCCCTCAGCCTCTCCTCATAGGTGATGTGCTCCAGCCACTTAATCATTTTCATTGTCCTCCACTGAACAAGATACTAGATAGCTTTTTCATGTGTCAAGCCAAAAGACATAATCTTTACTTTCAAGCATAAAATGTAATAATTATATCATGCATCACTATTAATGATAAAATATTGTTTGCTGTCATGAAAGTGGACAATTTCATTTTATGCCTCAAGTGCACAGATGCACGTAAGATATCCAAGGACTAGTGAAAATATTGTAGTATTAATTTTCTTTTGTGAGTTCATATTAAGCATTTAAAGTTGTGTACACCTTGTTAACTATCTATTGTTTTAGAATTTTTCCTCTTCCATAACATTTAAAATTTTATAGGCACCTCTGCACAGCCTTAGAAGGTACACTGAATAGGGGAATATGCTGTTTACAGTATATCCAGGAAGAACTCATTAATGTAAGAATTGTTGAATTTATGTGTTAGGTAGCCATGATAATAACTGCACCTTTAAGATGACTAAAGTCTTGGGATAGAAAATAAAACAATGTGAGATAACTACAATATGTTTGTGTTGTGTTTTTTAATTGATTCAGAAACACAGACTCAAATTTCCTATATTTGGAGACAACATACCCAGTATTTTCTTGTTTAAAAGTGCTTTCAAAGATATCAAATATGTTGCACCATGAACATAATAAAATGACTAAACAATTTAATGTAGATTAAAAGTCATATGTCCTCTAAAAGAAAACATTCATAGCTAAGAATTGCATGACTATAGAACGAGAAGAATCCAATCAAATTGTGCATATGATGGTCTGAAAACCACAGAAATATTCTGTAATTGTATATATTGGCAGAACTTCAGACTTGAAAATATAATGACTGAGTGTATGTTTTTACTCAAATTGTTTACAGTCTAAAATTATGCTTCTTGAACAAAATCCAAGTTTTTTATTTCTTCCAGAGTTTACTGAGAATGTTTATAGGTCATAGAATTTTCAAATGCTTTATTTTTTTAGAATTCAAGGATCTTTACAGTTGTCTTGTAAAGTTGAGAATACACATTTTCAGAACACAGTTTGGATCACAGAAATATTTCATAATCAAATCTAACACTGAACAACATAAATGTTTCTAGACATGTCAGCATGCTGTGAGAAATATGAGCATTTTACAGTTCTTTTTTGGATTAGTAAAATAATCCGCCAGATTACTCAGTACTGTTTCTTTTAGTCTTTTTATAATGATACCTCTAACAGAGCATATTAAAATATTTAGATTTAAAATGTTTCTGTGATCTGCTTTTACCTCTTGATGCAGTATACCACTGTGATGGAAAATCATAAATTCATCTACTACTTTATTAAACAATGAAGAAAAGAAAGCTGCTAAGTGGACAAAGATGTAGTTGCAGGCAGTATTTCTGATGGAAGAATCTCAGTGGCTGCGTCTACACGTGCACGCTACTTCGAAGTAGCGGCAGTAACTTCGAAATAGCGCCCGTCACGTCTACACGTGTTGGGCGCTATTTCGAAGTTGAAATCGACGTTAGGCGGCGAGACGTCGAAGTCGCTAACCCCATGAGCGGATGGGAATAGCGCCCTACTTCGACGTTCAACATCGAAGTAGGGACGTGTAGACGATCCGCGTCCCGCAACATCGAAATAGCGGGGTCCTCCATGGCGGCCATCAGCTGGGGGGTTGAGAGATACTCTCTCTCCAGCCCTTGTGGGGCTCTGTGGTCACCGTGGGCAGCAGCCCTTAGCCCAGGGCTTCTGGCTGCTGCTGCTGCAGCTGGGGGTCCGTGCTGCATATACAGGGTCTGCAACTAGTTGTTGGCTCTGTGTATCTTGCACTGTTTAATGAAAGTGTGTCTGGGAGGGGCCCTTTAAGGGAGCGACTTGCTGTTGAGTCCGCCCCGTGACCCTGTCTGCAGCTGTGCCTGGCTCCCTTATTTCGATGTGTGCTACTTTGGCGTGTAGACGTTCCCTCGCTGTGCCTATTTCGATGTTGGGCTGAGCAACGTCGAAGTTGAACATCGACGTTGCCAGCCCTGGAGGACGTGTAGACGTTATTCATCGAAATAGCCTATTTCGATGTCGCAACATCGAAATAAGCTATTTCGAAGTTGGGTGCGCGTGTAGACGTAGCCAGTGTGTGCTATTGCTATTGGCTACGTCTACACTAGAACACTACTTTGAAGTAGCATATTTTGAAGGAGCGATGTCAAAATACGCTACTTCAATGCTTAGCGTCGACTCACCCACTGGGGCTGTCTCCGTCGATCTGCAACGCTGAAGTAGCGACATGGTACGTCAAAAGGGGCTGCTCCAGGCGCGGAAACGGAGTGTCTACGTGCACAAGCAGCCCCTTTTGAAATAAAAGGCCAGGAAAGCCCACGGACGGGGTCACAGAGCAGACTAGCCCTTTCAGTGCAACAGCAAGCTGCTCCTTTAAAGGGCCCCTCCCAGACACACTTGCTCTGCACAGCACAAGACCTGTGGAGGTGCCACTAGCTTCGCAGACCCAGTGCCCGCAGATACAGACACCCAGCAGCAGCAGCAGCAGCAGCAGCAGCTGGAAACCCTGCAAGCCATCACCTGCGGAGCAGGCGCCCTGCTAGACACTGCACAGGCAGCCGCCCAGCAGCTCCTGGCACGGGAGCCCTCCTGGGGGCAGAAGGAGATGCTCCAGACTATGGGGCTGTCCTGTCCCCCCCACCCCCCGCAAACGAGGTGCTCTGCCAGCTCTGGAGCTGCCCTACCAGCTCTAAGTGGTGGGAGCACCTGGTCATGGGGGAGTGGGACAATGACTAGTGGCTGTGCAATTTCTGCAGGTGGCGGCAGATCTTTATGCAGCTCTGCCAGTGGCTGACCCCTGCCCTGAGGCACTGGGACACATGGATGCAGCACGCCCTTACTGTCAAGAAGAGGGTTGCAATTGTTGTCTGGAAGCTGGCCACTCCAGACAGTTACCACTCTGTGGGCCACCAATTTGGTGTGGGCAAGGCCACAGTTGTGGCCATTGTGATGGAGGTAAGGAGGCCTGAGCTGCGTCTACACGTGCACGCTACTTCAAAGTAGTGGCACCAACTTCGACGTTAGGCGGCGAGACGTCGAAGTCGCTAACCTCATGAGGAGATAGGAATAGCGCCCTACTTCGACGTTCAACGTCGAAGTAGGGACCGTGTAGACGATCCGCGTCCCGCAACGTCGAAATTGCTGGGTCCTCCATGGCGGCCATCAGCTGGAGGGTTGAGAGATGCTCTCTCTCCAGCCCCTGCGGGGCTCTATGGTCACCGTGGGCAGCAGCCCTTACCCCAGGGCTTCTGGCTGCTTCTGCGGCAGCTGGGGATCTATGCTGCAGGCACAGGGTCTGCAACCAGTTCTCAGCTCTGTGTATCTTGTGTTGTTTAGTGCAACTGTGTCTGGGAGGGGCCCTTTAAGGGAGCGGCTGGCTGTTGAGTCCGCCCTGTAACCCTGTCTGCAGCTGTGCCTGGCATCCCTATTTCGATGTGTGCTACTTTGACGTGTAGACGTTCCCTCGCTGCGCCTATTTCGATGTTGGGCTGAGCAACGTCGAAGTTGAACATCGACGTTGCCGGCCCTGGAGGACGTGTAGACGTTATTCATCGAAATAGACTATTTCGATGTCGCAACATCGAAATAAGCTATTTCGATGTTGGCTGCACGTGTAGACATAGCCCTGGGCATGCACCCACTGTGGGGGTGGGAGGCTGGGGAGGGAGGCTGGGGTGAGGGGGCCCGGGGAAGGGGGGCTGGAGATGGAGGCCTGGGGAGGGTGCACCCTGAGTACCCTCACAGGTGCAATATCCCCTCCCTGCAGGTAGTGCACGTGCTCAACGCCCTGCTGCTCCAGAGGGACGTCTGAGTCGGGGACCTGGATGTGGCCGTTGCAGGCTTCACTGCAATGGGGTTCCTGAACTGCTTCGGGGCCCTCAATGGGACCCACATCCCTATGCGTGCCCCAGACCACAGTGGAGACAATATGTAAACTGGAAGGGCTACCACTCGGTGGTCCTGCAGGCGATGGTGGACAGCTGGGGCCAGTTCCAGGAGATGTATGTGGGAGGGCCTGGCAGCACCCATGACACCCATGTGTTCCAGACTGGGGGATGCTACCATGCCCCTCTGCCTGGTGGAGATGCAGTCTACCCACTCCAGCCCTGGCTCATGCACCCCTACACGGGCCACCTCAATGCCAGCCAGGAGCACTACAATGCCCACCTTAACTATGCCTGGGCAGGTGGTTGAGCAGACCTTTGGGTGCCTAAAGGGCCGGTGGTGATGCTTCCTTGCCCGTCTGGACATGGGCCTTCTGAACATCCCCTGGCTTGTGGGTGCCTGCTGCATGCACCACAATCTAGTGGAAAGCAAGGGGGAAACCTTCATTCAGGGGTGGGCAGCTGAGGCCGGCACAGGCTACCCCCAGCCAGCTTCCGCCCCAAGCCACCAGGCCCACCAGGAGGGGGTCCGGGTCTGTGAGTCCCTGCGGCAATACTTTGATCAGGGGTCCGGTGAGTGCCACCTCAGCCACCTCTGGTGGGCCCCCTACGCACTGCCCCCCCCACCTGCACACTGCCCCCCCCACCCAGGATCACACGTGACACAGGGGTTTGGGAACAATAAAACTGTGAATATGTTAACTATTTGAAGTGTGTTTAGTATGATTTTGGAAAAAAATGATCACAACTATGTACATGGGGGGATAACTATGTACGTGAGGGGGAGCATGTGAATGGCCCAGCCAATGGCCCATTACTTCGGGGCAGGGGTGGATGGGCGCAACCCTTATCTGGACTGGGTGGCAGGTCCCACCTTGTCTGGGGTCCCTAGCGAGGCTGGCTGGGAGGTATGGCAGATCGTGTCCTCAGCCCACGATCGGCCCCAGTGCACTCCTGCCCTGGGGGACTGGCAGGGGGAGCAGCAGGGGGATGGTGAGGGGTGGCAGCTGGGCCACAAACCCCTCGAATAAGGCCACCACCCGATTGAAGGTGGCCATGAAGGACCCTCAGGCCTCCTGGCACCAGGCAGCTTCCTTCTCCTCCAAACAGAGGTGTTGCTCCGCTTTCTCAACCTGGCGCCGGAGGGTGGTGAAGACATGGGGGCTGACAGTCGCTTGCGCCTGGCTCCAGCGTGGCCTGGTGCTGGTGGTTGGCCTGGTGGGCTGGCGTGGTCTGACTACCCTGGGGGCTGTCCAGCACCATGGATGCAGTGAGACTGTCATGGCCCTCAGATGGTGTGGCTGCAGAAACAAGGGGGAAGCAGGAGGAGGGCAGTGAGTACCGAGCGCAGCCCTGTGGCCCATGCCCCCATAATCCCCCGTGAGCACTGGGCTCCCCTCCCCTGTCCCCGAGCTGTGGGTGCAGTGTCCCTGTGGGGGGACCCCTTTGTGTGTTCCACCCCCCCCACCACTCCCCCCCAGGGGCAGGGCACAGAGCTGTCCATGGGAGCAGGTGCTGACAAGTGCTGGCAGCCATGCCACACGTCCCAAGGCTGTGGTCCAGCTGGGCCCTCACAAGCCGTGGTCTGGTGGGAGTGTGGGGGGACCCCAACCATGTATGGTGCCCCCGCCCCATGTCCCAAGGGTGTGTGCCCTGTGGGGTACATACCTGATGGTCCACTGCTGTGGTCAGGGGACACCCAGTGGGGGGATGTCCAGCTGGAGCTATGAGAGGGGATGTTGATCACGAGCTCCCCCTCCTCGCTTGACCCCTCCTCCGCCTCGGGGGCTGGCTCTGACTGTGGGCCCAGGGGAGCAGGGCTGGCCTCAGCACCAAGCTACTGCTCCGAGACCTGCTGGGGCTCCTCAGCCATGATGTCAAGGATGGTTGGGGTGGGGAGGAAGGAGGAGCCCCGGGGGCCCAGGATGGCCCTGAGCTCCTGGTAATAGGGGTAAGCAGTGGGGGTGGCCCCCGCCTGGCTGGCTGAGTCCCGAGCCTGGGCATAACCCTGCCACAGCTCCTTAACCTTACTCCTGACATGGTCAGGAGTGCAGGCAGGGTGACCCCCAGCAGCCAGGTGCTTGGCCAGCCAGGCAAAGGTGGCTGCATTGTGCCACTTGTTCCCCGTTACTTGGAGCACCTCCTCCTGACCCCACAGCCCCACCAGGTCCTGGAGCTTGGCCTCAGTCCATAAGGGACAGTGCTCCCTGCCGCCCCGGCTGGAGGCCTGTGAGCTGTGGGGGTAGCCAGAGGGGGAGCCTGGGGACCGCTCACCTAGGTGCTGGCTGGCCGTGGCACTTGGAGCTGCAGGGAGTGTCGCTAGGGTGTGCAGAGTAGCCGCGTGTGATGGCTGCTGCCTGCACGCTCTCAGCTTCCTGCCACAGGGTTTCCTGGACCATGTGGCTTTAAGAGCCACTGGGCACAGAGAACATAGAGCCCCGCAGGGGCTGGACAGCATGTCTCTGCATCCCAGCTGATTGCTTCCATGGTGGACCCCGCTATTTCAAAGTAACGGGTTGCAGACCATCTACACGTGTCCTACTTCGACGTTAGACGTCGATGTAGGATGCTACTCCCATCTTCCCATTGGAATAGCAGTTTTGATGTCTCCACACCTAACAGCAACTTCAACTTCGAAGTAGTGCACTGCGTGTGTAGATGTGACATGCACTATTTCAAAGTTCAAAACAAAAAGCAGTCAAGTAGCACTTTAAAGACGAGCAAAATAATTTATTAGGTGAGCTTCCGTGGGACAGAACCACTTCTTCAGACCAACAACTGGGTCTTTCCCACGAAAGCTCACCTAATAAATTATTTTGCTCGTCTTTAAAGTGCTACTTGACTGCTTTTTGTTTTGATAGTGTATAGACTAGCACGGCTCCCTCTCTGTTACTATTTCAAAGTTGTGCCTGCTAGTTTGAAATAGCTGGCTAGTGTAGACGTGGCCATTATGTTGCATTTATAGCTAACAGTTGATCAGAAAAATGTCACCTCTAACCAAAAGACAATTGCATTATAAATGCTCATGGAACAATGTACAGCACAGAGTCAAAAAATGGAAAGGGATGAATCATTGCTTAATACAAGAAGAACAGATACCCAGTGATTACATTATTCCTTCCACAGAAAGACATATATTAGATTAAAAAAATTCCTGTACTTTGCAGCTTAGAATAGCAAGATCATGCTGATAGATAAATACATACTCTCTAGTTTTTTTATCCTGCAGAGAATATTATTCAAAGCTTCAGAGTTTGAATGTAGAAGTATCTGTTGTTTCCAAGATTCAACAACTCATTAGTGGATGACGATGATAATGATGATGCTGTTGTATCACTGGATTTGCCAAAGTTCTGTTTTCTGTAAAACTGAGTTATAAAACTTAGGCCTATGAGATAATGATATTTGTTAATTATCAAGTTAGATGCAGTGGTAGAAGAGTCATTATAATTGTTACCATGCCCTTCTTTTCCCTTTGCAACGTCAGTTAACTGTTTTGACGCAGATAAGCCGCGTCTACACTAGCCAGCTATTTCGAAGTAGCCGCGCCAACTTCGAAATAGTGCCTGCTGCGTCTACACGTGGCGAGCGCTATTTCAAAGTTGAAATTGACGTAAGGCGGCAAGACGTCGAAGTCGCTATCCTCATCAGGACATGGGAATAGCGCCCTACTTCGATGTTGAACGTCGAAGTAGGGCACGTGTAGACGATCCGCGTCCGGCAACATCGAAATAGCGGGGTCCTCCATGGCGGCCATCAGCTGAGGGGTCGAGAGACACTCTCTCCAGCCCCTGAGCTCTATGGTCGCCACATGCAGCAGCCCCTTAAAGCTCCCTGCCCCCTTATTTCCTGTGCAGGAAGCTGAGAGCTCGTGCAGGCAGCAGCACAGCCACGTGCCCAGCCTGCACGTCCCTCAGCAGCCCCAACCCACCACCCTGCACCCCATGGCATCCAGCCAGCCCCCCAAGCGCCCACAGGGCACCCCCCCCCAGGGGACCCAGGGCTCCCAGCCTGCCAGTCAGCGGGGGAAGAGGCAGCAGGGCCCCTCCTGGATGGAGGCCGAGATCCGGGACCTACTGGGGCTCTGGGGCGAGGAGGAGGTGCTCCAGGTAATGGGGAGCAAGAGGCAGAACGCAGATGTGTTCGCTCGGCTGGCCGAGGGCCTGGCTGCCCGGGGTCACCCTGCCTGTCAGGAGTAAGGTAAAGGAGCTGCAGCAGGGTTATGCCCGGGCCTGGGACACGGCCAGCTGATCTGGGGCCACCCCCGCCACTTGCCCCTTTTACAGGGAGCTCAGGGCCATCCTGGGCCCCCGGTACACCTCCTCCTCTCCGGCCACCCTTGACACATTGGCCAACAAGCCCCAGCAGGCCCTGGAGATGGAGTCCACCCCAGAGGCCAGCCCTGCACCCCAGGGGCCCCCCCAGGAGCCCACCCCTGGGACACTGGAGGAGGAGGGGTTTCCAGTGATGGGGGGGCTCCAGATCGACCTCCCCTCCCGCAGCTCCAGCAGGGCATCCACCCGATGGGTGCCCCCCGACTGTGGGAGCGGACCGTCAGTTATGCACCCCCCCGGTGCACACCCCTGGGGTTAAGGAGTGGGGACAAGAGACATGACCAGGACCCTCCACACACCCAGATGACCATGGCCCCGAGGACAGAAGTGGCACATCCCTCAGAAGAGTCCATCAGCCCCTGCCTCAGAGCAGGACAGCACCATGCCCCATCCCCGGGGATGGGGGGAGCGGAACCTAGGGTCCCCTGGGGTGGGGGGGTTGGACACCCATCATCATCATCAACAGCATCTCTGGGGGACAGGGATGGGGAACCAGCAGCAGAGGGGTGGAGGGACAAGGGCCATGGGTCGGGGCCCAGACTAACAGCCGTCTCCACTCTTCTTCCCCACTCTGTTCCGCAGTTGCACCATTGGAGGAGCTGGAGGGCACCGGCACGCTGTCTGTGGTCTTGGAGAGCCCACCGGGGCCATCCCACCAGGCCAGCCCCTCGGTGGAGCACAGGCCAGCCCCAGGATGAGCCTGACAGTGGCGGAGCCATCCACAGACCCCCTGCTGCTCGCCACTCTCCAGCGTCAGCTGGAGGTGTCCGAGCGGCTCCTGCAGGTGGAGGAGCAGCAGCTCCATCTCCAAGAGCAAGCGCTGGCCTGGTGCCAGGAGGCTTGGGGGGCCTTCATGCGCACCTTCCATGCCATCGCACGGCACTTGGCCCCCCCCGCCACTCCGCCCACCACTCCACCCGCCGCTCTGTCTGCCGTCCCTCCACCATCAGCCGTCCTGGGGCCTGCCCCCAAGACCCCCTCCTTTGGACTTATTCCCCCCATCTTTGTAAATAGTCTTTGTTCTACCCGTTTTGTACCTGCCCCACCCTGTACATAGTTCCCCCCTTCTTCTTCTGTTAATAATTAATACAAGGTTGCAGGGTTTTGTTTAAAAAAAATTCCATTTTATTGCACAGAAGTGGGGGGGGGGTGCTCTCGGGTTCTCTGTGGTGTGGGCGTGGGGGCAGGGAGTGTGGTGGAGGAGGGGGGGGGGTGCAGTGGGTGGCTCACCCGCAGCTGGCCCTGCCAGCGTTCACCCAGCAGCATGGTCAAAATGGGCCCGCAGGGCCTCCCGGACCCGGATCCCCTCAGGGTTGACCTAGCGACTGGGGGCAGTGGGTGGCTGCATGTCAGCCCTGACAGCCTCCACAGCCCAGCCCTGGAAGAAGACCTCTCCCTTGCTCTCCACCAGGTTGTGGAGTGCACTGCAAGCGCCCACAGCCTGGGGGATGTTGGTGAGGCCTGCATCCAGGTGGGTGGGGAGACACCTCCAGTGCCCTTTGAGGCGGCCGAAAGTGCGCTCGACCACCTTGCGCGCATGGTTCAAGCGCATGTTGAACCGCTCCTGCCTGGCTGTGACATGGCCCGTGTAAGGGTGCATGAGCCAGGGCCAGAGGAGGTACGCTGTGTCTGCGACGACGCAGAGGGGCATGGTGGTGTCCCCCACAGGGATCTCCCACTGTGGGATGTAGGTCTCCGCCTCCAGCCAGCGGCACAGACCCGAATTTCTGAACACCCGGGCATCATGGGTGCTGCCAGGCCAGCCAACATAAATGTCCAAGAGGCGGCCCTGGCTGTCCACCAAAGCCTGGAGGACCACGGAATGGTATCCCTTCCTATTGAGGAAGCGTCCTCCACTGTTCTCTGGGGCACAGATGGGGATATGGGTCCCATCCAGAGCCCCAAAGCAATTTGGGAAGCCCAGGCTGGCAAACCCCGCGATGGCAGCATCCGGGTCCCCAAGCCGCACGAGCCTGTGGAGGAGCAGGGCATTGATTGCGCGGACGACCTGCAGTGGAAGGACATGATTGAGCACTGGTGAGGGGTGTGCAGGGTGGGGCTCCCCCCCAGAGGCTCCCCTGGGTCCTCTTACCTCCATGAGGACAGCCCTGACGGTGGCCTTGCCCATGCCAAACTGCTGCCCTACGGATCGGTAGCTGCCTGGAGTAGCCAGCTGCCAGACAGCAATGCCGACCCGTTTCTCTACAGTGAGGGCCCATTGCATGGGGGTGTCCTGGTGCCATAAGGCAGGGGTGAGCCACTGGCAGAGCTCCAGGAATGTCTGCCGGCTCATTCGGAAGTTCCGAAGCCAGTGGTCATTGTCCCACTCGCCCAGCACCAGCCGCTCCCACCAGTCTGTGCTCGTGGGGTATCTCCACAGCCAGTGGCGTGTGCGGTGGGGGCGGCGGGGGGGGCAGCACGGTCTGGGGCTGCTTCCTCATCCCCCGAGAACAGCTCATCTTCCTCAAATAAAAGATGGTCAGCTGCCTCCTGCATGGCACTGAGCAGGGCAACCACTGCTCCTCCAGGAGCGGGTGTGTGGGCCTCTGGCTGCTGCTGCTGGGGGTCCATGCTGCTTACATGGGGTATGCATGCTTGTGGCTCTGCAGACTGTGTGCTGTGCAGGCTGAGTGTGTCTGGGAGGGGACCTTTAAGGGAGCGGCGTGCTGTTGCCCTGGAAGTGCTAGTCCGCCCTGTGACCCTGTCTGCAGCTGTTCCTGGCACCCTTATTTCGATTTGGGCCACTTTGGTGAGTAGACGCTCCCCTGCAGCACCTACTTCTATGTAGTGCTGCCCAATGTCGACGTTGAACGTCGACGGCACCAGCCCTGCAGGATGTGTAGACACTATTCGTCGAAACAGCTTATTTTGATTTCGCTACATCGAAATAAGCTATTTCGATGTAGCATCCCAGTGTAGACGTAGCTATACAGTGATCAAAGATTGCCACTGTGTTTAGATTCCCCATTAGGGCTACGTCTACAGTAGCCCCAAACTTCGAAATGGCCATTCAAATGGCCATTTCGAAGTTTACTAATGAAGCGCTGAAATGCATATTCAGCACTTCATTAGCATGCGGGCGGCCGCAGCGCTTGGAAATTGATGCGGCTTGCCGCCACGCAGCTCGTCCCGACGGGGTTCCTTTTCGAAAGGACCTCTCCTACTTCGAATTCCCCTTATTCCCATCTGCTCATAGGAATAAGGGGACTTCGAAGTAGCCAGGGTCCTTTCAAAAAAGAGCCCCGTCGGGACAAGCCGCACGGTGGCGAGCCGCGTCAATTTCGAAGCACTGTGGCCGCCCACATTTTAATGAAGCGCTGAATATGCATTTCAGCTCTTCATTAGTAAACTTCGAAATGGCCATTTGCATGGCCATTTTGAAGTTTGGGGCTAGTGTAGACACGGCCTAGGATCTACAAGCCTGACTGTCAGTTTCTATTAATTTGATAGATAAACTGGCAAAATAGGGCAAGGTTTTAATGGCATCGAAGAGATGGTGCTAAGGTGTATGAAAATTTATAAAATGTCTGTATATGGAAAAGATTATCTCTGAGATCAGCTGTTGCATAGAAATCTCAAAATGTCTGACAATGGCCGTGTCTACACTAGCCCCAAACTTCGAAATGGCCACGCAAATGGCCATTTAGAAGTTTACTAATGAAGCGCTGAAATGCATATTCAGTGCTTCATTAGCATGCAGGCGGCCACGGCGCTTCAAAATTGACGCGGCTTGACGCTGCGCGGCTCGTACTGACGGGGCTCCTTTTCGAAAGGACCCCGGCTACTTCAAAGTCCCCTTATTCCCATCTGCTCATAGGAATAAGGGGACTGCGTAGTTTCCTAATGAAGCGCTGAAATGCATATTCAGCGCTTCATTAGCATGCGGGAGTCCGCAGCACTTCAAACTTGATGTGGCTCGCCGCTGTGCGGCTCGTCCCGACAGGGCTCTTTTTCGAAAGGACCCCGCCTACTTCGAACTGGCCATTTGCGTGGCCATTTCGAAGTTTGGGGCTAGTGTAGACGTAGCCAATATCACTTATATTAACTATGTACATACAATAGGTAATGAGGTGACTGAAGATGATTATAGAAAACCATTTGATCTGTTGGTCTGGGAGCAACTGTTATGTGCAGTCACAGATGACATAAAGGCAGAATGCTATCCACAGTTTCAGAGGCTGCAGATTTGCTAATGAATTTACAGACTCAGGGGCCATCAGGGAACACAAAAACCAGGAGAAGGAAAATCTGCATGTCACCCCAGTTAAGTGGGAAAAGAGGATTGGAAATAAACTTAACCCCAACAGTGATAAACAAAAACAGCTGAGTCCTGAGGGACCCCTGGGTTTAAGAATACACATCAGAGGGGAAAGAAAATGATCTGCCTTCATTGTGCTCCTAACTATACAAAACCAAAGTGTGCAAGGCTCAAAGTAACCTTACGATCCATACCTCCATCCATCCCAGCAAATGCCACTACCGTTAACTCCACAGGCAGTGGTGGAGGAAGAGAAAATCCTAGTGAACTATATTAGGACTGAGTAGTAGGAGGGCAACGAAGAATTAATTAAAAATGCTATAGTAAACAGGATAACTTGAAAGGGCTGGAGGGACACCGCATTCCAAGTCAGTTTGATAAGAGAGGAAGACAAGCTTTCTTGTAAAAGTTTATACACATGAACTTTGGCCAAATTCTTTGTAACTGTACCTTTGGCCAAGGTCTGTTTAGACTGTAGGATTTTAAAGGAGCTGTGTATCGGAAATCTACTTCCTATTGATGTTTTAATCAAGAATGATGTACTAGCCATGTCTGAGGACATGAATTGCATAATTTGCAGTCAGAAAGAGTATGGATCTGCCTCACCTGACTTGTCTATGGGCAGCTGGAAAGGCTGTGAAAATATCAGAAGAAAATTCTTTCAGTCAATGCTTTATCACCAGTTTGCCCACAGAGGAGGCATTAGGGATTCTATCATTTTGCCAGAATCCGCTCTTAATATAGACTCACAAGGAATTTATTAAGGCAGAGCAGCCGATCCTTCTCTGGACAAGGAGAGGGAAGTATCAGGAGTAGAAACCTCTCCTTCTGAATTCATTCGGTACTGGTTCCACTGCCCCTATGGTGAGGAGGTGATCCACCTCTTGTCATAGCACAGTCTCATGAAAGGGATGATGTAACCCAAAGACACTATTTCCAACACCCATCTGTCTGTTATTTGGGACTACTGACTGAAGTATAGTCATAGATGGTGGTGAAATAACTTCATGGAGGGAGATGAGATGTTGACGTTGGTGGGACTGCAGCTCTCAACGACACCGTCAAACCTGCTGTCTAGGTTGTTGGTTATGACTCTTGTTGTTCCTATGCCTTAATGGTCTCTGAGGAGGTCTAGACTGATCAAATTGTCTTTGCTGGAACTGCGTGTGGAATGATTGGGTATATCTCCTTCGATCAGCTCCAAAGCAACTGTGCCTGAAAGGCGGGGTGTACATGCCCAGAGTTCTCAGGGTGGTATGAGAGTCCTTGCTCAGATGTAATACTGTATCCATAGATTCGACAAAGAGCTTGTGTCTGTTAAAAGGGCAGATCCCCACTTTGCTTTGGAGCTCCTTGGGACGCCTGACATCTGAAGCCAAGACGCCCATCTCATAACTATTACCATGGCCACAGATCGAGCCGCTATATCAGCTACATCAAGGGCAATCTAGACACTGGTCCTGGAAGCAGCATAGCCTTACTGGACAATCATGTTAACCAAGGGCTTTTTTGAGTCCTGTAAGTACTCAAAGACGTAAGTTTGGAGTAGTTGTCAAAATTATGGTTGGAGATGTGTGCTGCACAGTTGGCCATCCTGAGGAGCAAAGTTGAAGAAAAATAGATTTTCTGACTGAAGAAGTTGAGACATTTAGAGTCTTTGCCCGTCAACTTATACTGAGGCACTTTAGCTTCTACTGAGAAGACTACACCACGAGCAAGTTCAACTGGAGGTGGGTGAACAGGTAATCCACACCAGTAGAAGGGACGAAGTATTTCTTATCCACCCTTTTGTTAGGGGCAGGGACAGACACTGGCATCTGCCATATATTATTAGCAGCTTCCATGATGACCTCTCCAAGAGGGATGGCAATTTTCAAAGAAAGCGGGGGTCTCAGGTTCCTTGCTTTCATTCTTGAACCTCTGCCAGTTTAACACCCTGGCTAGTGGCTACCTTCCAGAACAGGTCCTGAAACTCCCTGAGATCATCAGGGATGACCCCCTCATCTGGTGTCAGTAGGGGAGGGTGCTCGAGGAGGCACATCAGTGTCTGAGAAGTGAGCCTCTCCTCCCCTGATGGAGTGGAAAAGTATGGAGGTTGAGGCTCTGATGGTGGTGGCATTACCAGAGATGGGCTGGGTGACCGGGATGGCACTGAACACCTCTCTGGTCAGTCCTGCCGCACACGCACATCCCGGTCCCTATGATAATGCATTTCATGGTCCTGGAATCTAGAACAGTAATAACGATGCCTCGCATGAGAGTAGCACCTGTGCGGGGAGTGATATGTATAGCCGTAGCGTCATGAGAAATACAAATGTGATCACCTTGATGAAAGAGGTGGCAAAACAGCTCTCCTGGTGCTGCTGTAACGCAACCTCATACAATGAAGGAAATTGCAGTTTCAAAAATGGCAATGGCGACCTTGATCTATGCCATGGTGAGGCAGGATGGAGAAATGGAGATGGAACTGAATACCATCTAGGAGACAATTGTGAGGTGACAGAGACAGGCAGTGATAGTGAGCGACGTAGAGAAGACTCAGGAGTAAGCCTGTGCTTGGATTGTGAAGCGGCTTTGGCATGCTTACAGCCTCTGTCTGGTGTGAGTGCAGGTGCTGATGTCTTAGTCGGTTCCGTGGTAGGCTGAGAAGTAGCTGGTGCCAGGGCACTTGGTGCCGATGGTGAATGCACTCTGGGTTCACAGCTGGGTGCTCTTGCTGCAGGTGCCGTTGCTGCAGGTGCCACACGGGTTGGTGCTGCCGTCAGTGCCATGTGGACCGGTGCTGCTGTCAGCACTGCACAAGTCGTGCCACTGTCAGTGCTGCAATTGGTGCTGGGCGGATGGTGCTGTTGAGCTCAGGCCTGTCAGTGCTGATAAGTGTGGAGCAGGTGCTTCCAGTGCTGACTTGGAATGGTCCAGAGCTAGTCCGGTTCCTGGTTCCATTTCATATCTCGGTGCTGTTGAAGGGACAGATTTCTTGCTCTTGGCCTTTTTTAGACAGGCCAGAGACCATTTTGGTTACATCCTCAGTCTCACTTGTCATTCCTCTGGGCAGACTAGACAGTGATTGAGTAGGGGAAGCTCTCGGCCACTTGTGCACGGTGGCTTCAGAGGACAGTGCCCTGTGCTTTGTGCTGGCTATCTTCAGAAGGCTCAGCACTCTCAAGAGAAGACGGCTGGAGGGCCTTGTCAAACAAGATCATTGGCAACCGCATTTCCCTGTCTCTCTGAGCCCATGAAGTAAGTTTTGAACAGTGCAGCCTCTTCTGGGGAATGTGCTGCTCTCCCAAACATTGAATACATTTAGGCTGGGTCTACAAGAGCCCCTTCCTTCCGAAAGGGGCATGTTAATGAGCAGGTTCGAAAGATGCTTATGTGGTGCTGCAATGAATATTCAGCGCTTCATTAGCATAATGGCAGCTGCAGCGATTCAAAAGTGGGGCTTTTCGAATTGCGCGTTGCCTGTGAAGACGGGACCTTCTGAAAGGCCCCCCCAGTTTTCGAAAGCCCTTCTTCCTAACTCCAGATAAGAAGAAGGGCTTTCAAAAACTGGGGGGGTTCCTTTCGGAAGGTCCCATCACCTTGGGCGACGTGCGATTTGAAAAGCCGCACTTTTGAATCGCTGAGGCATCCATTATGCTAACGAGGCACTGCATATTCATTGGAGCACCTCATTAGCATCTTTTGAACCCACTCATTAACATGCCCCTTTCAAAAGGAAGGGGCTTATATAGACACAGGGTTAGAATATCTGAGATGGGCACTGCCTCATGGCATGTGTCACATTTCTTGAAATCGGTGATGCTGGCATGTGTAGTGAGCCGGTATGGCCTCCTGCTCCTATTGGTGTTGCTGGGGGTGGGGGATGGGCAGGCATGGCCTGCCCATGGCTAAAAGGCCCCTCTCACAGTGAGGGGGGGCCCACTAAAAACACCCAGTCACCAAATGAATGCGGGGGACAACAAAGGAAAAAAAAAACAAGGACGGGAGTGAGGGTCAAAGGTTTAGAACGAGGGAGCCGGAAAGGGATACCGAGCAGAGAGCCCCAGACAGCGCCCACCGCTCCTCGAAGGTGTCCAGGGAGTCGGTGGACGCCGCCCAGAGGAACTCTGCCCGGATTCGTGAGCGAAGAGAGGAACGGAAGTAGGCCCCACAGTCGCAGGTCGCCCCCTCTGCCAGCCTCCTCTCCCTGGTTTTATAGATGGCCATTTTGGCCATGGCCAGGAGGAGGCAGACGAGGAGGTCCCGCGATTTGTGGGGCCGCGGATAGGGTGTGACAGGATAAGGAGGTGCGGGGAAAAGTGCAGCCAGAACCTCAAGAGGAGGTTCTGGAGGAGCCGGAAGAGGGGCTGCAGCCTGGCGCACTCAACATAGATGTGCGCCAGGTTCTCCCTCATGCCGCAGAAGGTGCAGGTGTCTGGGATGGGGGTGAACCGCGCCAGGTAGACGCCCGTGCTCACCGCTCCATGGAGGATTCTCCAGCTGACGTCCCCGGCGGGCCGCGGGACCAGGGTGGAATAGAGGCTGGCCCACCGGGGCTCCCCACCCTCCGATGGCGGCAAGAGGTCCCGCCACTTGTGGTCGGGGCGGGACACGAGGGTGGGGAAGTGGAGCGTGTGAAGCACGAGCGCGTACAGAAAGTGCCTAGGCGCGGTTCGGAAGGGGACCGGCTGCATGGTATGCAGCCGGCTGGGGTGGTGGGGGGGAGGGGGGCGGGCAGGATCGGGAAGCCGGGGGCCCACGGAGAGGTCCGGAGGGCTAGGAGTGAGAGGGGGGCGGGGCGCACCCTCTCGCAGGACCCGGCCGAGGTAAACGTGAGCAGTGGGAGGAAGGGCGGCCTTCAACTCCTCGAGTACGCGACGGGGGGAACGTAGGCTGGAGAGCCCCATGCGCTGGGCGAGCGCCGGGGCCTCCATCCAGTCTCCCCGGTCGTAGTCCAGGAGGTCTCCGACCCTGGTGATTCCACCTAGGACCAACCTCCGGCGCACCACGGGAGACTCCGCCGCCTGCACACGAAGGTGGGGGTTGTGTAGCAGGGGCTCCGCGAGGAGGTCTTCCCCCGTGGTGCCCCTAAGGACCTGGAGGCTGCGAGCAGCCGCCAAGTGCGGAGGAGGTCCTGGTAGAAGGCCGGCAGCTCCGAGAGCCCTCACGGACGGTCTCTCCAAGATAAATAAAAGAGCTGCCGGTCGTATCGGAGCCCTCGGTGACGGCGGAGGAAAGCGTGCGCCAGCGTACTCCATGCTGGACTATCTGCACTGTTGGTGTTAGCGTTAAGAAGTCCCTGCAGGGCCCGGAGGCGGAGGACATGGACCTGAGTGCGCATGCAAGTCAGGCCCTGTCCTCCCTCCTCCGGGGGGAGGTGGAGTACCCCTGCAGAGACCCAGTGCAGTCCTGGCCAGAAAAACTCCAGGATTAACTTCTGGAGCTGGTCCAGGAACTTCGGGGGTGGGACCAGGGTGCTGAGGCGGTACCAGAGCATGGACAGGACGAGTTGGTTCAGCACCAGTGCTCTCCCCCGCAGGGAGAGGCACTGGAGCAGCCCTGTCCACCTCCGTAACCGCTCAGCAACCCTGCCCTCTAAACCCTGCCAGTTTTCCGGCGGAGAGGGATGCGTGGCGGATAGAAAGACGCCTAGATAGAGCAGCGGACCCGCGCTCCACCGGATGGCCTGAAGCGCGGGCGGGAGGCGGCTCGTCTGCCATCCAGTCCCGACCACCAGGCCAGAGCTCTTGACCCAGTTGACCCGGGCGGAGGAGGCTGCCGAGTAGATAGCTCGGCAAGCCTCCAGACGCGCCAGGTCTCCCGGGTCCTGAACCACGAGGAGCACGTCGTCGGCGTACGCCGACAGGACTAGCCGCAGCCCTGCCTCTGGAAGCACCATCCCCATCAACCGCCGACGAAGGAGACAGAGGAAGGGCTCGATGGCCAGAGCGTACAGCTGTCCTGAGAGCGGGCAGCCTTGTCGTACTCCCCGTCCGAAGCTGACCGGAGCGGTCAGGGTCCAGTTGAGCTTGACCATGCACTCCGAGGCAGCGTACAGCACCCGGAGAAACCCGACGAAGCGGGGTCCGAAGCCGAAGGCCTGCAGGGTGCCCAGGAGGTACCCGTGGTCCACCCTGTCGAACGCCTTCTCCTGATCCAAGGACAGGAGGGCGAACGACAGGCCGTCCCTACACCCAAGCTCTAGGAGATCCCGGACCAAGGACAGATTATGGAGGATGGTGCGGCCCGGGACGGTGTAGGTCTGGTCGGGGTGGACCACGTCCTGCAGCACAGACCCCAAGCGACGGGAGATGGCTTTAGCGATGATCTTGTAGTCCGTGCTGAGGAGCGAGATGGGACGCCAGTTCCTGAGGTCGCGGGGGTCCCCCTTCTTGGGCAGCAGGGTGAGGACGGCACGCCTGCATGACAGGGGGAGGACCCCGCTTTGCAAGGCCTCGGCCCAGACGCTGAGCAGGTCTGGGCCGAGGACGTCCCAAAACACGCGGTAAAACTCCACCGTCAGCCCGTCCATGCCCGGGGATTTGTTGGTGGGCATGAGGCGGAGGGCTTCCGAGAGCTCGGCCAGAGTGAGAGGAAGCTCTAGCCGGTCCCGGTCGCCCGTGCTGACCGACGGCAGTTGGTCCCAGAGCACCCTGCAGGCGTCAGCGTCGGTCGGATCCGGGGAGAAAAGGGTGGCGTAGAAGGCGCGGGCCCTCTCGCGCATCTCCACCGGATCCGTAAGAGGGGTGCCGTCCTCCGCAAGAAGGCAGAGGATATGTTTTTCGGCACCCCTCTTTTCCTCCAAGGCGTAGAAGAAGCGGGAGCCACGGTCCATCTCCCAGAGGAGTTGGATTCGCGACCTCACCAAGGCCCCCTGTGCCCGGAGGGCGTCGAGGGCCCTGAGCTCGTCCCTCTTCTCCTGGTACGTGCCGCAGAGGGGTGGATCGTTGGGGCTGGCGGCTAGACGCCTCTCCAGCTCAAGAACCTCCCGTTCCAGCTGCCCTATCAGCGCATCCCGCCGCCGGCTGGCCCCCCGAGTATAGTCGCGGCAGAAGAGCCGCGCGCGCACCTTTCCCAGATCCCACCACCGCCGCGCCGAGGGAAAGGCATGCCGTTGCTCGCGCCAGGCCAGCCAGAACTCCCGGAAGGACGCCTCGAAGCCCACGTCCTCCAGCAGGCTGTTATTGAAGTGCCAGTAGGCCGACCCCCGCTTCCCCAGCGAGAGGGAAGCCTTCACGGCCACCAGGTGGTGGTCCGAGAAGGGGGCCGGCCGCACGCTGGAGGCGTGGGCCCGGGAGAGATGGTGCCGTGAGATGTAGATGCGGTCCAACCGGGAGTGTACAGATTGATGGCCCACCACTCGGACGCAGGTAAAACCAGCGTCCTCGTCCGGGTGGTGGCTGCGCCAGACGTCCACCAGGGAGCGATGGATGAGAAGCTCCCTGAGGACGCCCGCAGCGGCCTGGCAATGCTCGGCCCCCGTGCGGTCCCGCTCCTCGAGGGTGCAGTTGAAATCCCCGCCGAGGACCAGGCACTCGCGAGGATCGATGGTGTCGAGGAAGGCTGCCGCCTGCCGGAAGAAGGGGGTTCTCTCCGGGCTGCGTGACGGGGCATAGACATTAACGAGATGGAGAGGCAGCCCCTCCACCCGCACCCGGAGATACAGCAGGCGGCCGGGCACAACCTCGACGCTCCCCAGCACCTCGGGCCGCAGGTCTGGGGAGAACAGGGTCGCCACCCCGGCCCGATGGGCCGAGAGGTAACTAAAGTGGACCCCGTCTCCCCACTCCAGCCGCCACTTAGCTTCGGCGGCTGGGGTAGTGTAGGTCTCCTGCAGGAAGGTGACCGAGTACCCCCCCTCCCGAAGGAAGGAGAGCACTCGGCACCTACGGAGACCCGACCCGCAGCCCCTGGCATTTAGAGTGGCAAAGAGGATCGGCGCCATTTGGAGGGCTGGGGAGGATCCTCGCTGGAGGGAGTACCGACAGTTCCCGTGGGGCCACGCAGGAGACCGTGACCAACCCCGAAGGCGACGAGGGCGTCACGGAAGCTGCGGGCCCGTTGGTAAGCCGAGGCGTCCCTCCTCCCGGTCCCCTTGCCCTCCTTGAGAAGGGCCCTCACGGATTCCAGGATGGTGTGGAAGTCCCCCCAGCGCTGGAGGGCGAGAGCAACCTTGTTCTTGGAGCCACGAATGTCCTCCAAGAACCGGCGCATCTCTCCCACCAGCGCATGGGGTGCCGAGGCCTCGGGGTCTCCAGTACCCGTCGGCCTTGTGTTCCTTTGGGCCCCACGGCCACAGAAAAGATTGGGGTGGGGACTGGGGTCTGGTTTTAGGCGGGATGAGGGCGGCGGAGGGAGAGCAGCCCTGGAAGTGCTGGGAGAGGGCGATGTAGGGGGGCCTCCCGAGGTATTACGGTTTCGGGGGCAGGTATGAGTGGGCAGGGATCAGGGGGAGTGGTAGGAGGAGGAGGGGTAGGGGGGAGGGCAGGGGGGATGGGACTCATCAGGGGAGGGGAAGGTTCATGAGGGGGAGGGGGAGGAGGAAGAGGAGGGAATGGAGGGAGAGGAGGGTCTGGGGGGGGGTAGGATTGCAAGTTCTGGGGCGGGGCGTTGGCTGGGAGAAGGTACGGGGATGATGGCAGGTGATGGGGCTAAGATGGGGGCAGGGGCGGGGATATGGAGAGAAGGTGTCTCGGGAGGAGGGGCTTCCTCGGGTGGTGGGGCGGGGGAGGGGGGTAGGGGCGAAGTGCCGACATGCTCGGCAGGAGGTGCCAACTGGTCGAGGGGGTGGGTGTTGGGGTCTTCATTTTCGGGGCCAAAGGCGGGGGACATGGGGAACTCTGCTTCCCCCAGGGCGCCCAGGGGCTGGCCGACTCCCGTGGGGAGGTCATCCCTAATTAAGGGGGGGGTCGCCTCCTGGGACGTCCCAAGGCAGAGAGAGGTGGTAGTTGAGGGATCGCTGGTATATGGTGAGGGGGAGAGTGGAGGGGGCGGGGGTGAGTGGACGGACGGCCCACAGGCCTCCAGTAGGAGGCTGTCCACGTCCAGGGCCACCGGGGTGAGGCCTAGGGCCTTGACCTCCTGCGAGAGGAGGGTGAGGCCGGGGCTCACCTCCTCCGGATGCTCCGCAGCAGCAGTCTGGGTCGCGGCCGGAGGGGTGTCGGGGGAGGGCACGGGTGCACAAAACACCTTCTCAGCTTCCTGAGGCTCTGGCTCCGGGGCGGAGGGGATGGTACCATTCTCAGCCGCCACCGCGGCAGCCTCCGTCGCCCCCGGCGGGTGATCGGTAGCCGGGGGTTCGGCAGGTGGGTCTGGGCTGGCGGCTCTTTTTAGCGCTTTGCGCGGCGCCTCCACCCCGTCCTCCGACAGGGTGGGGTGCCGGGTGCGCGCACTTTTTTCCTTCCGTTTCCCCCCCGCCAGCACCCAGCCCTCCGAGGAGGCGGGCTGGGCAGTAGAGGAGGAGGGGCCAGGGCCGATAAGGAGGATGGGAGGTAAGAGGGGGGCGGGGCGGCAAGGGGGAGGGACGACCCGCCCCGGAACGGGCCCTCTTCTGGTCCTGCCGCCGGCCCCTCCTCCCTCTCCTCCGCAGGCCCGGCTCTTGTGCCCGCTCGGGCGCCAGCGCCTGCTTCTTCTTGCCCGGCACCATGCGGCCGGGCATCCTCCGACGCCCGAGCGGCGATGGATCCGTCCGGGACGAGAGGAGGAGGGTCGGTCCCGGGGCCTGTCGCGGTCGGGGCGCCGCCGATCCCGTGGCTGACGCCCCCCGGGTCGGAGGAGGTCCCGGGCTCCCCTTCGTGCCGGGCCAGGGGGCAGTCCCTCCGGACGTGCCCCGCCGCCCGGCACATAAAGCACCGGGCCTCCCCCAGGGTATAAAAGACCCGGTACTGGGCCCCTTGATAGGGCACCAGTATAGTCCCCTCCTGGGCCACCCCGCCCTGTGCTGCCGCCGGCGGCAGTTGGACCTGGGCCTGCCGGCGGAAGGAGAGCACGTGCCGGAGGGCGGGGTCTTTACAGCCTAGTGGGAGGGGACTCAGGACCGTCAAAGGCCGGCCCAGGGCGGTGAGGAAAGGCAGAAGGGCAGAGTTGGGAAGGAAGGGTGGAACAGAGGAAAAAACCACCCGCATGCCCAGGTCCTCCAGCGGCTCCAGGGGCACGTGCACGCCCCCAACCGCCAGGCCCCTCTCCACCGCCTCCTGGGCGGCGGCCTCCGAAGCCAGGAAGAAGACGATCTTCCCGAACATCCGAGAGGCCGCCACCACGGCCGCGGGCCCCACCACCCGTGCCAACGCCCGCACGTAGGTCTCCACGTGGGGCGAGGCAGCCACCAGGAGGCAGCGGACTCCGTGCCTCCTGGTGAGCGCGGGGAAGGGGCCGCGACCGTTGGGGATGGTAGTCCTGGCAGAGGCGGCAGGAGCAGGGGGCGGGGCGGCGGCCGCCGCCTGGGCGTACGACCTGGGGGCCTAGAGGTCGGGGCCCCCAGGAGCGGTGGAGGGAGCAGGGGGAAGGGAAGAAGGGGAGGCTGCACTGGGTGTTTGGGCAGCCTGGGGGAGAGTCCCTGCCACGGGAGGTTTGGCCTTCCGGGCGGGGCTCTTGCCCTTTCTTGTCCCCTGGCCCTTCCTGCCCTTTTGGGGGGGAGGGTTTGGGGCTGGATCACCAGGGGGCGCCGCGGCGGAGGCAGTAGGAGCCCCGGAGCCTGCGCCCGCACCCTCAGCCGACGTGGTCGTGAAGTTCTGGGCAGCCCTGGACGAGTGGGCCGCCGTTTCAGGGATAGGAGGGGTGACAGTGGAGGGGAGAGGGAGGGAGGGGTCACCAGATGACCCTCCAGTGGGCGTGGGGGCCATATTGGTGGGTTTGAGGGGGAAAAAGTTTATTGGGGGTGGGGGCCTTTAAGAGGGAGCGGGGGAGGGGGAGGAGAGTGGAAGGGAAGGAAGGAGTGAGGTGTGGCTGCCCCTCCCCCACTGGCCCGGCTGAGGACCCAGTCAGATGGGGGATGGGCAGGGCAAGGGCAGCAAGGTCAGGGAAAGGGAGACACAAAAGAAAGGCCACAACTCCCAGCACAAGAGGGTAAGAGAGCTCCTGTTTCTGCACTGGGGTGTGGAGGGAATCAAAGTTTGTTTGTGTGTGTGTGTGGGTTGTGGGGGGGCCTCAGGCACTTAAGTAAACAGAAAAGGGGGGGGAAGGGGCGTGGGCACGTGGGGGGGCAAAGGAGGAGGCACAGCCAACTTAAGGGGGATGGCGGGGTTAATGGGGAGAGGGGTTGCCCATGTGCGCCTGAGGGGTGGGCCCATAGCAGCTGCTGCTGCAGAGCCTCGAGATGGCAGGGGAGAAGGCAGGGGCAGCTGATTGGAGGGGCCCAGGTGGAGGGGGCCCCAGCGGCAGCTGGGTGTGGGGGGGGCAGTAGGAGGGGGGGGTGGCTGCAGGGGTGGGGCAGGGGCCACGCCCTAACACCCCACCCCTGGCTATGCAGCTCCCCCCCGGAGCCCCGGTGGAGAGGGGCCCTGCCCAAACTCACCCCTCCCCAAGCCACTCCACAGGAGGCTGTGTGGAGGGAGCCCAACCGCCGCTTTAAGAGAGCCCCCTACCTTCTCCAGGTGGTGAGGATGCAGCAGCTGCTGGATGGAAGGTGGGCCCAAATGGGGGGCCAGCAGTTTCTCCCCCAAAAGATGGAAGAAGGGGAGGGGGCCCTGCTGTAGGGCAGGGGGCAAGAGGCCCCCACCCTCCACCCACTCAGCAGTTCCTAAAAGAACTGGGTGAGGGTTGGGGGGAGAAGATAGAGCCTGCCTGCCCGAGGCAGGAGGGAGGCTGACCCCAGAAAGGGGGGGCGGTGGGGAAGGCAGCCCTGTGGGGGCTTCAGCCAGCCAAGGCCGGCCAGCCCCCAGATGCTCGCCTTCCAGCCGTGGGAGAGGGTCCCACAGCAGCAGCAGCAGCCCTGCAGGAGCACCTGCAGCTGGCCGCCTGCTCCTATTGGTGTTACTGGGGGGGGGGGGTGGGCAGGCATGGCCTGCCCATGGCTAAAAGGCCCCTCTCACAGTGAGGGGGGGGCCCACTAAAAACACCCAGTCACCAAATGAATGCGGGGGACAACAAAGGAAAAAAACAGGGACGGGAGTGAGGGTCAAAGGTTTAGAACGAGGGAGCCGGAAGGGGATACCGAGCAGAGAGCCCCGGACAGCGCCCACCGCTCCTCGAAGGTGTCCAGGGAGTCGGTGGACGCCGCCCAGAGGAACTCTGCCCGGATTCGTGAGCGAAGGGAGGAACGGAAGTAGGCCCCACAGTCGCAGGTCGCCCCCTCTGCCAGCCTCCTCTCCCTAGTTTTATAGATGGCCATTTTGGCCGTGGCCAGGAGGAGGCAGACGAGGAGGTCCCGCGACTTTGTGGGGCCGCGGATAGGGTGTGACAGGATAAGGAGGTGCGGGGAAAAGTGCAGCCAGAACCTCAAGAGGAGGTTCTGGAGGAGCCGGAAGAGGGGCTGCAGCCTGGCGCACTCAACGTAGATGTGCGCCAGGTTCTCCCTCATGCCGCAGAAGGTGCAGGTGTCTGGGATGGGGGTGAACCGCGCCAGGTAGACGCCCGTGCTCACCGCTCCATGGAGGATTCTCCAGCTGACGTCCCCGGCGGGCCGCGGGACCAGGGTGGAATAGAGGCTGGCCCACCGGGGCTCCCCACCCTCCGATGGCGGCAAGAGGTCCCGCCACTTGTGGTCGGGGCGGGACACGAGGGTGGGGAAGTGGAGCGTGTGAAGCACGAGCGCGTACAGAAAATGCCTAGGTGCGGTTCGGAAGGGGACCGGCTGCATGGTATGCAGCCGGCTGAGGTGGTGGAGGGGAGGGGGGCGGGCAGGATCGCGAAGCCGGGGGCCCACGGAGAGGTCCGGAGGGCTAGGAGTGAGAGGGGGGCGGGGCGCACCCTCTCGCAGGACCCGGCCGAGGTAAACGTGAGCAGTGGGCGGCAGGGCGGCCTTCACCTCCTCGAGTACGCGACGGGGGGAACGTAGGCTGGAGAGCCCCATGCGCTGGGCGAGCGCCGGGGCCTCCATCCAGTCTCCCCGGTCGTAGTTCAGGAGGTCTCCGACCCTGGTGATTCCACCTAGGACCAACCTCCGGCGCACCACGGGAGACTCCACCACCTGCACACGAAGGTGGGGGTTGTGTAGCAGGGGCTCCGCGAGGAGGTCTTCCCCCGTGGTGGCCCCTAAAGACCTGGAGGCTGCGAGCAGCCGCCAAGTGCGGAGGAGGTCCTGGTAGAAGGCCGGCAGCTCCGAGAGGCCTCACGGACGGTCTCTCCAAGATAAATAAAAGAGCTGCCGGTCGTATCAGAGCCCTCGGTGACGGCGGAGGAAAGCGTGCGCCAGCGTACTCCATGCCGGACTATCTGCACTGTTGGTGTTGGCGTTGAGAAGTCCCTGCAGGGCCCGGAGGCGGAGGACATGGACCTGAGTGCGCATGCAAGTCAGGCCCTGTCCTCCCTCCTCCGGGGGGAGGTGGAGTACCCCTGCAGAGACCCAGTGCAGTCCTGGCCAGAAAAACTCCAGGATTAACTTCTGGAGCTGGTCCAGGAACTTCGGGGGTGGGACCAGGGTGCTGAGGCGGTACCAGAGCATGGACAGGACGAGTTGGTTCAGCACCAGTGCTCTCCCCCGCAGGGAGAGGCACTGGAGCAGCCCTGTCCACCTCCGTAACCGCTCAGCAACCCTGTCCTCTAAACCCTGCCAGTTTTCCGGCGGAGAGGGATGCGTGGCGGATAGAAAGACGCCTAGATAGAGCAGCGGACCCGCGCTCCACCGGATGGCCTGAAGCGCGGGCGGGAGGCGGCTCGTCTGCCATCCAGTCCCGACCACCAGGCCAGAGCTCTTGACCCCGTTGACCCGGGCGGAGGAGGCTGCCGAGTAGATAGCTCGGCAAGCCTCCAGACGCGCCAGGTCTCCCGGGTCCTGAACCACGAGGAGCACGTCGTCGGCGTACGCCGACAGGACTAGCCGCAGCCCTGCCTCTGGAAGCACCATCCCCATCAACCGCCGACGAAGGAGACAGAGGAAGGGCTCGATGGCCAGAGCGTACAGCTGTCCTGAGAGCGGGCAGCCTTGTCGTACTCCCCGTCCGAAGCTGACCGGAGCGGTCAGGGTCCAGTTGAGCTTGACCATGCACTCCGAGGCAGCGTACAGCACCCGGAGAAACCCGACGAAGCGGGGTCCGAAGCCGAAGGCCTGCAGGGTGCCCAGGAGGTACCCGTGGTCCACCCTGTCGAACGCCTTCTCCTGATCCAAGGACAGGAGGGCGAACGACAGGCCGTCCCTACACCCAAGCTCTAGGAGATCCCGGACCAAGGACAGATTATGGAGGATGGTGCGGCCCGGGACGGTGTAGGTCTGGTCGGGGTGGACCACGTCCTGCAGCACGGACCCCAAGCGACGGGAGATGGCTTTAGCGATGATCTTGTAGTCCGTGCTGAGGAGCGAGATGGGACGCCAGTTCCTGAGGTCGCGGGGGTCCCCCTTCTTGGGCAGCAGGGTGAGGACGGCACGCCTGCATGACAGGGGGAGGACCCCGCTTTGCAAGGCCTCGGCCCAGACGCTGAGCAGGTCTGGGCCGAGGACGTCCCAAAACACGCGGTAAAACTCCACCGTCAGCCCGTCCATGCCCGGGGATTTGTTGGTGGGCATGAGGCGGAGGGCTTCCGAGAGCTCGGCCAGAGTGAGAGGAAGCTCTAGCCGGTCCCGGTCGCCCGTGCTGACTGACGGCAGTTGGTCCCAGAGCGCCCTGCAGGCGTCAGCATCGGTTGGATCCGGGGAGAAAAGGGTGGCATAGAAGGCACGAGCCTTCTCACGCATCTCCACCGGATCCGTAAGAGGGGTGCCATCCTCCACAAGAAGGCAGAGGATGTGTTTTTTGGCACCCCTCTTTTTCTCCAGGGCATAGAAGAAGCGGGAGCCACGGTCCATCTCCCGGAGGAGTTGGATTCGCGACCTCACCAAGGCCCCCTGTGCCCGAAGGGCGTCGAGGGCCCTGAGCTCGTCCCTCTTCTCCTGGTACGTGCCGTAGAGGGATGGATCTCCGGGGCTGGCGGCTAAACGCCTCTCCAGCTCAAGGACCTCCCATTCCAGCTGCCCTATCAGCGCATCCCGCCGCCGGCTGGCCCCCCACCCCCGCAAGTATAGTCACGGCAGAAGAGCCGCGCGCGCACCTTTCCCAGATCCCACCACCGCCGTGCCAAGGGAAAGGCGCGCCCCGTTGCTCGCGCCAGGCCAGCCAGAACTCCCGGAAGGACGCCACGAAGCCCACGTCCTCCAGCAGGCTGTTATTGAAATGCCAGTAGGCCGACCCCCGCTTCCCCGGTGAGAGGGAAGCCTTCACGGCCACCAGGTGGTGGTCCGAGAAGGGGGCCGGCCGCACGCAGGAGACGTGGACCCGGGAAAGATGGTGCCACGAGATGTAAATGCGGTCCAACCGGGAGTGTACGGATTTATGGCTCACCACTCGGACGTAGGTAAAACCAGCGTCCTTGTCCGGGTGGTGGCTGCGCCAGACGTCCACCAGGGAGCGATGGATGAGAAGCTCCCCGAGGACGTCCGCAGTGGCCTGGCAGTGCTCGGTCCCTGTGCAGTCCCGCTCCTCGAGGGTGCAGTTGAAATCCCCACCGAGGACCAGGCACTCGCGAGGATCGATGGTGTCGAGGAAGGCTGCCGCCTGCCGGAATAAGGGTGTTCTCTCTGGGCCGAGTGTCGGGGCATAGACATTGACGAGATGGAGAGGCAGCCCCTCCACCTGCACCCGGAGATACAGCAGGCGGCCGGGCACAACCTCAACACTCCCCAGCACCTCGGGCTGCAGGTCTGGGGAGAACAGGATCACCACCCCGGCCCGGTGGGCCGAGAGGTAACCAAAGTGGACACCGTCTCCCCACTCCAGCCACCACTTAGCTTTGGCGGCTGGGGTAGTGTAGGTCTCCTGCAGGAAGGTGACCGAATACCCAACCCCGAAGGAAGGAGAGCACTTGGCACCTACGGAGACCCAACCCGCAGCCCCTGGCATTTAGAGTGGCAAAGATGATCGGCACCATTTGGAGGGCTGGGGAGGATCCTCACCAGAGGGAGTACCGACGGTTCCCGTGGGGCCACGCAGCAAACCGTGACCAACCCCGAAGGTGACGAGGGTGTCACGGAAGCTGTGGGCCCATTGGTAAGCCGTGGCGTCCCTCCTCCCGGTCCCCTTGCCCTCCTTGAGAAGGGCCCTCACGGATTCCAAGATGGTATGAAAGTCCCCCCAGCGCTGGAGGGCGAGAGCAACCTTGTTCTTGGAGCCACGAATGTCCTCCAAGAACCGGCGCATCTCTCCCACCAGCGCATGGGGTGCCGAGGCCTCGGGGTCTCCAGTACCCGTCGGCCTTGTGTTTCTTTGGGCCCCACGGCCAGAAAAAAGATTGGGGTGGGGACTGGGGTCTGGTTTTGTGGGGGATGAGGGTGGCAGAGGGAGAGCAGCCCCGGAAGTGCTGGGAGAGGGCAATATAAGGGGGGCCTCCCGAGGGATTATGGTCTCAGGGGCAGGTATGAGTGGGCAGGGATCAAAGGGAGGGGGAGGAGGAGGAGGGGTGGGGGTGGGGGCAGGGGGGATGAGACTCATCAGGGGAAGGGAAGGTTCATGAGGGGGAGGGAGAGGGGGCAGTGGGGGAGGGGGAGGAGGAAAAGGAGGAAGTGGAAGGAGAGGAGGGTCTGGAGGGGGTAGGATTGCAAGTTCTGGGGTGGGGCGTTGGCTGGGAGAAGGTACGGGGATGATGGCAGGTGATGGGGCTAAGATGGGAGCAGGGGCGGGGATATGGACAGAAGGTGTCTCGGGAGGAGGGGCTTCCTCAGATGGTGGGGCGGGGGAGGGGAGTAGGGGCGAGGTGCCGACATGCTCAGCAGGAGGTGCCAACTGGTCAAGGGGGTGGGTGTTGGGGTCTTTAGTTTCGGGGCCAAAGGCGGGGGACATGGAAAACTCTGCTTCCCCCAGGGCGCCCAGGGGCTGGCCGACTCCCGCGGGGAGGTCATCCCTAATTAAGGGGGGGGTCGCCTCCTGGGACATCCCAAGGCAGAGGGAGGTGGTAGTTGAGGGGTCGCTGGTAGATGGGGAGGGGGAGAGTGGAGGGGGTAGGGGTGAGTGGATGGACGGCCCACAGACCTCCAGTAGGAGGCTGTCCACGTCCAGGGCCACCGGGGTGAGGCCTAGGGCCTCGACCTCCTGCGAGAGGAGGGCGAGGCCGAGGCTCACCTCCTCCGGATGCTCCGCAGCAGCAGTCTGGGTGGCGGCCGGAGGGGTGTCGGGGGAGGGCACGGGTGCAGAAAAGGCCTTCTCAGCCTCCTCAGGCTCTGGCTCCGGGGCAGAGGGGATGTTACCTTTCTTAGCCGCCACCGCAGCAGCCCCCGTCGCCCCCAGCAGAGGATCGGTAGCCCTGGGTTCGGCAGGTGGGTCTAGGCTGGCAGCTCTTTTTAGTGCTTTGCGCGGCGCCTCCACCCCGTCCTCCAACAGGGTGGGGTGCCAGGTGCGCGCACTTTTTCTTTCGTTTCCCCCCCACCAGCACCCAGCCCTCTGAGGAGGCGGGCTGGGCAGTAGAGGAGGAGGGGCCAGGGGACAGAGCTACCGAGGAGGAAGGGAGGTAAGAGGGGGGCGGGGCGGCAAGGGAGAGGGACGACCCGCCCCGGGACAGGCCCTCTTCTGGTCCTGCCGCCGGCCCCGCCTCCCTCTCCTCCGCAGGCCCGGCTCTTGTGCCCGCTCGGGCGCCAGCGCCTGCTTCTTCTTGCCCGGCACCATGCGGCCGGGCATCCTCCGACGCCCAAGCGGCGATGGATCCGTCCAGGACGAGAGGAGGAGGGTCGGTTCCAGGGCCTGTCGCGGTCAGGGCGCCGCCGATCTCGTGGCTGATGCCCCCCGGGTCGGAGGAGGTCCCGGGCTCCCCTTCGTGCCGGGCCAGGGGGCAATCCCTCCGGACGTGCCCTGCTGCCCAGCACATAAAGCACCGGGCCTCCCCCAGGGTATAGAAGACCCAGTACTGGGCCCCTTGATAGGGCACCAGTATAGTCCCCTCCTGGGCCACCCCGCCCTGTCCTGCCGCCGGCAGCAGTTGGACCCGGGCCTGCTGGCGGAAGGAGAGCACGTGCCGTAGGGCAGGGTCTTTACAGCCTAGGGGGAGGGGACTCAGGACCGTCAAAGGCCGGCCCAGGGCAGTGAGGAAGGGCAGAAGGACCGAGTTGGGAAGGAAGGGTGGGACAGAAGAAAAAACCACCTGCACGCCCAGGTCTTCGAGCGGCTCCAGGGGCACGTGCACGCCCCCAACCGCCAGGCCCCTCTCCACCGCCTCCTGGGCGGCAGCCTCCGCAGCCAGGAAGAAGATGAGCTTCCCGAACATCCGGGAGGCCACCACCACGGCCGTGGGCCCCACCACCCGTGCCAACGCCCGCACGTAGGTCTCCACGTGGGGCGAGGCAGCCACCAGGAGGCAGCGGACTCTGTGCCTCCTGGTGAGCGCAGGGAGGGGGCCGCGACCGTCGGGGATGGTAGTCCCGGCAGAGGCGGAAGGAGTAGGGTGCGGGGCGGCGGCCGCCGCCTGGGCATACGACCTGGGGGCCGAGAGGTCGGGGCCCCCAGGAGCGGTGGAGGGAACATGGGGGAGGGAAGAAGGGGAGGCTGCAGTGGGTGTTAGGGCAAGAGCCCCGCCCAGAAGGCCAAACCTCCCATGGCGGGGACTCTCACCCCAGCTGCCCATTCTCTTCCCCTGGCCCTTCCTGCCTTTTTAGGGGGGTGGGTTTGGGGCTGGGTCACCAGGGGGCACCGCGGCGGAGGCAGTAGGAGCCCCAGAGCCTGCGCCCGCACCCTCAGCCAACATGGTGACAGAGTTCCGGGCAGCCCTGGACGAGTGGGCCGCCATTTCAGGGGTAGGAGGGGTGACAGTGGAGGGGAGAGGGAGGGAGGGGTCACCAGATGACCTTCCAGTGGGCGTGGGGGTCATATTGGTGGGTCTAAGAGGAAGGAAGTCTATTGGGGGTGGGGGCCTTTAAGAAAGAGCGGGGGAGGGGGAGGAGAGTGGAAGGGAAGGAAGGAAGGAGTGAGGCGTGGCTGCCCCTTCCCCACTGGCTGGGCTGAGGACCCAGTCAGATGGGGGCAGGGCAGGGCAAGGAGCTTGAGGTCAGGGAAAGGGAAACAAAAAAAGGCCACAGCTCCCAGCACAAGATGGTAAGATGGCTCCTGTTTCTGCACTGGGATGTGGAGGGAATCAAAGTTTGTGCGTGTTGGAGGGGGAGGCCCTCAGGCGCTTAAGTAAAACAAAAAAAGGGGGGGCGTGGGCACGTGGTGGGGGGGTGGGAAGGAGGGGTGGCACAGCCAACTTAGGGGGAGCAGGGGGGGTTAATGGGGGAAGGGGTGTGCCCACGTGCACCTGAGGTGTGGGCCCACAGCAGCCGCTGCAGAGCCTTGAGAAGCCGGGGCAGAAGGAAGGGGCAGCTGGTTAAGGGGGCCCAGGTGGGGGAGGCCCCAGCGGCAGCTGGGTGTGGGGAGGGCAGTAAGGGAGGGGGTGGCTGCAGGGGTGGGCCAGGGGCCACACCCTAACACCCCACCCCTGGCTATGCAGCCCCACCCTGGAGCCCTGGTGGAGAGGGGCCCTGCCCAAACTCACCCCTCCCCAAGCCACTCCACAGGAGGCTGTGGAGGGAGCCCAACCGCTGCTTTGAGAGAGCCCCTTACCTTCTCCAGGTGGTGAGGATGCAGCAACTGCCAGATGAAGGGTGGGCCCAAATGGGGGGCCAGCAGTTTCCTCCCCCAAAAGATGGAAAGAGAGGAGGGAACCCCCTGCCAAAGGGCAGGGGGCGAGAGTCCCCCACCCTCCACCCACCCAGCAGCTCCTGAGAGAACTAGCTGGAAGGGTGGAGGAGCGGGGGAGAAGGAGAGAGCCTACCCCCCTGCCTGAGGCAGGAGGGAAGCTGACCCCAGAAGGGGTTGGGGGGAAGACAGCCCTGTGGGGGCTCCAGGCAGCCAGGGGCTGGCCGGCTCCCAGCAGCTTGCCTTCTAACCGTGGGGGTGGGGTCCCATGGCAGCAACAGCCCAGCAGGAGCACCCACAGCCAAGCAGAAGGACCCACAGGCCATCAGAGGCAGCTCGGTGGGAGATGGCTGAGCCTAATTAAAGCCAGCTGGCCCCAATGACTGGGCCAATGAGAGGCCTTTAAAACCCTCCACAGAGGGAGGGGCAGCAGGAGAGAGTGGGAGGTGAGCAGATTGATGCAAGGGGACAGGAGTATAAAGAAAACAGGTTTGAGAGAAGCAGAGGAAAAGGGCAACAGGGCCCTTAAGGGGTCCTAATGGACTGACCAGAGGACAGAGGCCCAGGAATTGGATTGACTTTGTCACACTTCTCACTTGGCCTTAGCTCTCTCTCTCTCTTCCACTGGCTGCTCAAGCCCATTACCTAGCTGGCCACTCTCATGGCACTACAGTAGCTCCTGGTGGGTTAAAGGTGTAATTTCAGTGTCTTCCTGGCAAAACATATTTTTGGCCGGCGGGGGATGAGGTGGAGGAGACTGTGCATGGGTGTGGTTGGGTTTCTGCACCACACTGGCAAATAAGAGGTTTATAAAGCCCTTTGGAGGCTGCACAAAAACCAGCCAATCGGAGAAGAGCTGTGAGGAACAGCCAAGCAGGGCCCAGCAGGCTATGAAAGAAGAGCTGCAGTGTAGCACAGGTTCATTAGATGTTTGGAGGTTAAAGAGAGAAAACTGTATCTGGAGTTAGCTGCAGCATCTTGAACAGGGGTAATACAGGAAGGAACCCAAGGAAAGAAACTGATCTGGATTGGAGTTCTTCTAATTTATAGATAAACATTTAGTATAACAGATTATTGTTATCACATGACACAGGTACTGTACTCATCTTTAATGACACTTACTTTACAGATATTCCTTTAGGATTAATTAATCTGACTCAGATCCCCATGTGTTATAGAAAAAATCCCTCCCACAGAAAGAATAGCAAGCTTTTAAAACATAGAAAATTGTTCAACACATGACTAATTTTTTTCTCCATGCAATGTGATATTGACCCAGTAATATCTCCCCCACCACGCTGGAACACCTTTTTTGATTTGTCATTATTCTTTACTTTTGAATTGAAATTCATCTCTATAATACCACCTCCATAGCATCTTAACTTCTGAGTCTCTAAAACTTTGAGAATATTAAATCAGCCTCATTATTCCCTGGTATGATACTGTAGATATTACAATCCACTCCAACAAGTTCTAAATTTCTTACTCTAAGCAATAGCAATCTTTGTTGGCCTATTGATGTCAATGTCACATTCACAGTAGAGAGGTCACAATGTGCAGTGACTTGACAATGTGCAGCAGTTTAGTAAAACTAATTGTCTTGGTGATTATTTTACCAGGCAGCTAATAAATGGCTCTCTGTTTCAGCTTGAATACTTCTTTAGCAGAAATGGACTATGTAAAGGTAACAGTAATACTTCGCACTTCTATCATGCCTGCATATCACAGAATATAAAGGTAATTAAAAACTATTAACGAATCAAGTTTCAAAACATCCAAATGATATACACAAGTATCTTCCCCCACAAGAAAACATTTTTAAAACATAATTATGGTTGAAAGGATGTTGACCAGCACTATAACTAGCACTCAACCAAATATTTAAATACACCCTCCCTGTCATAACATATACATTACCACAGGGGTTCTCAAACTTTGTGATACCGCGACCACCTAAAATTCTAAATGAATTCATATGACCTCACCCTCCCTGCTCCACAAGTAAAGGTAATCATTTTATTGGGATTAGGATTGGACAAGAAATAAATACCCCAATAACATTTGATAACTAAATTTTTATTGGAAATAGACAAAAATATCAAATTTGGAATCATATTGTTTAATGTGAAGGATGAGTTTGTTTATTGTTGCATTATTTTTGAAATCTGGGTTTCATTGTCAAGATAGCCACTCTCATTTCTTGTTCCACATTTACTTTTGATCTTTATTTGCTTTTTATAGCAGCAACTGCAGAATGCCCTGACTCGCACAAATAAGATGTTGCAAATGGGATCAGTATGTTCATAGCCTTTTCGCCTAATTCTTTGTACTCATTTGGCACACTGACAGAAAATTCAGAGAGAGACATGGTTGAGAATTTTATTTTTGAAGTCGTGTCAGAAGAGATATCAATGATTTGCTCCTCTGCAGCAGTAGTGAGCGTACCACCTATTTAGCATCCAATGGGTTCCTTATGCAATCAAATTTTTCAATATCCATATCTGAGAAATAGTTTTTAAAGTGAAATTTTAAAGAGGAAAGGTGATTTAAAATACAAAATTTCACATCTTCACTAATATGAGTGTTATTGCTTTCAATAAATTGTTTAAAGTAGGACATGTCTAAATTTGAATTTTCCATTTTGCTCTGCCACAGTTCAACTTTCCTAATAAACGCTTTCAATTTATCAGAGTTCAAGAATATTATTATTGCCACATTGCAGTGAGGTATTACTGTTGTAAATTCCTCTTTTAAGAGAATATGTCCCTGGCCATGGGCTGTGAGGTTTGTGTGTCTTCCACTACCCTTTCCGGACAGCCTACAGAAGCTGAGCATTTTAAGAATAAAAAGTTTTTACTTTTATTCTTCTAACTTTATTCTCTATCAATCCGTATGAAAATAAAATACAAATAAAGAAAAATTCTCCTCAAAATATAATGATAAAGTGATCATACAAATAGGTATAGTGTAAGGGATATAGGATGGCCGTTAGGAAGGCCAGTTAAAATGAATATTTATGAGGTTAATGAATATTTATGAGTTAAGATTTAAAATCCTGTGAGCCGATAGGTAGGTTCTAGATGCTCATGAATATTCAATTAGAGAGTGCATCCTGGTTGCCGGGGCAACGCAGGTGCGGACCTGGCAGGTGGAGGTGTCCAACCAGGTCTGCCCTGGCTCCATAAATTCCGGAGCGCAGCCCGCAGCCAGGCAGTCCGCTGGAGGACGAAGGAGGAAGCGGATCGGAAGACCAAAGAGACTGTGCTAAGAGCTGGACTCTCGCCCGTAGCTGAACATTCCAGGCGGAAAAAGCCGAAGCTGAGCGTCGTGTCAATCGTCGCACGCTAGCCGCCGTGGGCCAGAGAAGAAACCAAGAGAAGAACAGAAGAGCTCCAGCCTTACTGAGAGCTGAAATCACTTTTAAAAGGCCCTAGTGATTTCATCTGGGGGGCTCACCTAGCAGACCATGCCAGCAGGTGCCCTGCACGGGTGAGCCGCAGAAGCAGCCCTGCCCTTTCAGCCGCCAACCCCTGCAGGCCGGCAGTGGAAACACAGGCTGCCTTTTTCCAGGAGGTTTTTGTCTACCACGCCGGTCTTTTCCTCCTGGCTTCTTTCCTCCCCTTTACTTTCCTGTCGGACCTGTCCGCAGCTGCCATAAAAGCGCGCCGTGAGGGTCATCCTTTCCTAGCCTCAAGGGAAGAGACCCATGGGCCCGGCGCCCGGACTAACAGAACAGGATAGTAGAGGTATTTAGAAACCATTAGATTTCCAGTAACATGAGTAACTAGAAAAGTTCGTTGTATTGTTGTTAGGAATGGATACAGGGTATGTGTTTTTCCTGTTGTTTATGATAGTTCTAGTAGTTACTTTGTTTATAATTCCTTGTTGCTGTTACATACATGGAAGGGTTAGGAATACAGAACAAGTTTAGACGCGTCTTAGATTTTGTTATCCTTACTTTCTAGCGTCTTATTGTAAAGCACAGGAGGCCGGTCTTATTGACCTAGCCTGAAAATAATACATACAAATAGAAGACTAGATAGATTAATATAGCCTATTGTTATTATTATTATTATTGAATTCAGAGCTGTCAGCTCCCCCACTAGTTAGTAGGGGTAGAGCAGCTGAGGGCAAACCCATTAATTGGGATAACCCCAGCATTACAACCCTTTAAGGGTGGTTGTGGGGAAAACCTCTTGTAGGAAAACCCCATTGTAATTAAGGGAAGTACCTTTGTGGAAACCCTATATTTATCGGGCTCTCCCGTTTGGCCAGCAGGGCAACCCGTTTAATATAAATCGAAAACCTATAGCGTAGCATAGGTAAATTTATTTTATAAGATCTGCTCCCCAAGGTAATTCGGCCTAGGGTTGAGCGACTCCGGTGAACCTCAGGAAGAGCCGGGGATACTATTAAAATAAATAAACAGCTCTGTAATAATTCTTCCATTCACAGCACGCAAAGAAGAGTAATATGTGTACCCTCGGATCCAAAGTAAGTAATAGGAGGGGTTAGTATAGTGTTGTTGTTGTGGTAATACATTGATTTGAAGGCTATTAGTCCATAAGTGATTAATCCTGTGCTAGGCCTAGAAAGACAGGGAAATTAGCTAGTTGTAACTTTTAGTATAAAAGACACATCTAATTTATTTCAGTATAAGAGAAATACATAATTTTAAAACAAAAAGAATATTTCTACTCCTAATAAATAGTTGTTGGGTTAAACTTATCCCTGTTGTCTGTCATCCTTTCCTGGGAACGGAGCAGCACGTCACAACCCTGTAAACCTTATTGGATTAGAACCCCATTGACATAGAGACAGGTTGTGGGGTAAAACCTGGGGCAGATTGCCACTGGTGGAACGCCTTTGAGTAGCCTTGTGATTTTTGGTTGCTGCATTCAGCTGTCCACTCAGACCCCTCCGTTAATTACGAGTGTTCAGCTTATTGAATGTGTCACTTAAATATGTTAACTGCATATTGAAATCAGAGTCAATAAACATGTGTGCACTAATATGGCTTTCCTCAAATATATATTGGTGAAGTTAATTCCTTGGTTCAAAAACATGTGTCAAAACATTTCCCCAAGACAGCCATCTTGACTCTCAATAAAACAGCAAGGAAGTGTGTTCAGTGCCCATCTCTCTGCAAAACCTTGTACACATCCCTGTTTTTTATATAGTTCGCAACATTTATGGTTGCTTGTAGAACATTCTCCAATGCCAGGCTCAAATCTTTTGAAGCAAGAGCTTGCCTATGAATCATACAGTGTGTCCAAACAGCACGAGGAGATTTTTGGCGTGTTAATGCCTGAAGTCCTCTACAACAGCCTGACATAGAGCATACTCTGTTAGTGCATATGCCCACGCAGTTCGACCACTGTAAGAGATGTGATTTCATAAAGCTATCAATTGTATTGAAAAGATCCTCAGCTTTACTCATCCCTGTAATTTCTTTACAGAAGAGTAAATCTTCATTTATTTTACCATCATCAACTAACCTATGTAATTAAATGAGCATCTTTCGCGTTATCCATTGCCTCAACTGTCTGAATGGCAAATGATTTGCTTATCTTTTCTTTTAGTAGCTCATTAAGATCTTCTGCCATATCTTCAATCTGGCAGCAAACAGTGTCATTAGATGTGGACACAGAATAATGGAAAGGAGTAGTGAGAGAAGCATCAGACACCAATGAGCGCTAAGCCCACGGATATTGATGATGATGATACTTAAAAGCTGTTTAGCACTAGACTCCCCCAACATAGTCATAACCATTTCAATAGCTGATGGAAGTATTAAATTTTCTCCAATCTGTGGGGATTTTTGCACTGAGCAGTTCTGTATGCAACTTGATAAGAAGCTAAAAGTGATTTTGAAGGGATGCTTATATATTTAACTAGAATCACATTCTGATGTTTCATTTCATCTTTTTTGAATGAAAAAAACTCAAGGTTTGTTAGTTAAGTCTGCATGACTTGCTTCCAGGTGTCATTTTAGTTTGGTTGGCTACATACTTTCAGCAGATAGCGTTTTCTGATAAATAACACATTGAGACTATTCTATTCCAGTAACAAAAACACTTGTGAAAGATCAGGGCTGTGGAACTGGGGAAAATTTAAGTTGATTTGGTGGTAGAAACTAGTTCAAGTGATAATAAATAGGCAATTGTTACATGACAATAGGAAATTAACTGGATTCCTGCATACCTTCTAACATTTAAGGGCTTATTGGGTTCCTTGTAATTGGTGCCTCCAGCATTTATACACACACTGTGGGGCAGATGAAAATTTTATAAATGTGTTTTTTGAATTTTAAATACGTACACATACATAGGATATACATTCATTTATATATGATCATTTCATGTATTTATATTTAGACATCTATGACCATTTTATTTGCATTTATATACAAGAATGGACTTGCAGAAGTGGTCATTTAAAGTCCATGTAATTCATCTACCAAACATGGAAAAACCCAGATTTTCTGACTCCCAGTCCTGAGTTATATAGAATGTAATAGTATAGAGTCTTAGGACTCTTCCCCTTTCATTAAATAACATTCAGTATTTCAAGAATGTGGATGTAAAATTCTTAGGTCTCACACAAAAAGAAAGAACCACCAGAGGGCAAAGATTGCCAACACAAGAGGAAGTTATTGTCACATATTATTTAATAAGAAGAGTAATCAAACAGCTAGAGAGACAATTTAATTACTTTTTCTAGATTTGTGGTTTTGCACATAAAAACCATGAAACTCAGCAGTATACATTGATATATCAGATAAATTCCTCCAACTCTTGCTCCTTAATGAAACTATTTAATATTGTGATTGCAATACACCACAACTTGACCTGAAAAAATCAGTGTTTTTCTAAGGACTGGGCACTCTTTCATTGACTTAGAGTAAGATCCAAGAGCTGGATATGCTTGTAGCGTTCATTCATTCAATAGCACAGCACAATAGAAACACTGCTAATATAATATGCTGTTGTCAAATAACTTGGGGGGTAAATCTGTAGCACTGATCTTAATTAGCTAATGAATTTCATTTCTGTATACTTAAATATACCAGATGGCAGGAGGATTTTTGTATGAGAACTTACATGTTTTTATTCTCAGCTCTGCCAGTGATATTCTCTCGTATCATAACTGCTCTCTACAGGTCCATGAATAGGTGAGCTGTGAGTTTGGGGCATGATGTGGTCTTTTGTGTTGTGCTGGGGAGCAGCCGGTGGTTGTGGTACATGTAGATGTTAATGACATAGGGAAGGACAGGAGAGATATCCTGGAGGCCAAATGTAGGCTGCTAGGTAAGAAACTGAAGTCCAGAACCTCCACGGTAGTATTCTTTGAGATGCTTTCAATTCCATGAGTAGGGCCAGATAGATAGGCATAATTGTCGGGTCTCAATGAGTACATGAGATGATGATGTAGGGAAGAGAGATTGGGAATGTAGGGAAGAGCGCATGGTAGGGACAGAGACATCCCTAAGGGGAAGAGCTATTAATAGAGATTCTCTATGTCCTAGTAAGGAAGGGAGAATGGAAAATGATGATAAGCAGGTAGATCAGAAACAGTCAAATGAAAAAGATTCCCATTGAATTACATCATGTAATGACAGTGTGATGGGGCAGCCTGCACATTGAAGCCCCTTTCTGGAGGCTCATGGCCTTGCTGGACCCTATCCCCCTTGCCATAGATGAGTCCTCCAAAAGAATGATAGAAGTCTAAGTAATAATAAGATGGGTCATTTAAATGAGGATATTGATATGACACGCATCACAGAAACTTCTTGGAATGAGGATGATCATAGCGTAATACCATAGTACAAAATATAACAGGAGGATAGAACAGGTTGTGCTGGTCGGGGAGTGGCACTATGTAAAAGAAAGCATAGAATCAAAAGAGGTAAAAAACATTAAATGAACCAAACTGTTCCACACAAGCTCTATGGATAGTAATTTCATGTTGTGGAACATGTGATTGGTTGCAAGCATGCCTAGACCCACCCCCTGCTTGAGGCCTCACCCCCCACCATGACAACTGGTCTCTGCCCAGTCCTCCCCATCCCCTTCCCCCCACTCCACCGGGGCCCCAGCCTGTAATAATGCAGACCTGAAGCTTTGACCAGCCAGCAGACCTGCAGTGCAATCCCCATAAGCACTCCCCAGAGCACAGGTAGTGCCAGGTGAAGCAGTTGGACAAGGCATTACCTTCCTCTGCCTACCACACCTGCTACCCATGGGAACACACAAGGATGATAATGCTATTGTGAAGAAACTAAATGAATTCTTTGCATAGGTCTTCAAGGCAGAGGACGTGAGGGAGATTCCCAAACCTGAGCCATTACTTTTTGGTGACAAATCCAAGGGACTGTCCTAGACTGAGGTGTCAGAGGAGATTTTGGAGCAAACTGATAAATTAAACTGATAATTCAGACAAGTCAAACTCAACTGCCACAATGCTGGCAGAAAGCACACCAAAAAGGGCTAAAGTTTTAAAGCTGCTTAAAAATAACAAATTGGTATTTGAACTGAAACAAATGTTCTAGATGTTATTATTAGTCCAGCTTTACTAATTCATATTCACCTCACCTCTATCAGTTTGGTACATTATTAATCCTATTTGTATAGGGGAATACTGAGACAATTTGATTTGCCCAGGGTCACTCAGACATTGGTGGAGTCAAGAGTTTTCAATTCTCATCCGTGTACTCATTCCTCAAGACTCCTGTTACTTTTAATAATGTCAATTACTTAGCAACAAACAACAGAAAACTGGTCAAGCTTAATGATCTTTAAAGCAATAAACAACGCCAACTATTCCCTTTCCCCACATTAGTACTATAAAGTTAAAAAAACAAACTAATCTCGGGTCCTTACTTTCATTCCAAAACCAGAGTAGCTGATTGTTCCAACAAACTCTATGTGCATAGGAAGTATTTTTTCCCTCACTGGTAGTTCCTCCTGCAACATTCACAAATCATGCCCATAGACAACTATGGATTTGCATACCCACCAATTTTAAATACAGAATGGCACAAAGGTTAAAACACTGGGAGTAGATTTTCCTGACACAGTAAATTGTAACATGCTATTTTTAAAAATGTAAATTGAGGGCCTAGAAGATCAACTTTCATGCATCTTCTCTGTAAATGCTTATGGCTCCCTTTAAAAGAAAAAAATTCAATCCATGATGGCCTATGCCTTATCACTTCCAAGCAAGCCACTGTGGAGGTTGCCATTTAGGGGAAGCTGTGGTAAAGAGTCCTAATAGTGCCACATTTGTGTGAAATCAATGTTCCCAAGCCTTTTGCCTTCATTTTTTAAAAAATGTTTTGCATCAAAATGGCATTCCTAGGATATGTCTACATCAGGAAATTAGGTTGAATTTGTTAAGACTGACTTTATAGCACCCGATTTTGTAAAGTTGAAGGTCCACACTTGCACAGAAAGTCAACAAAGCATGTTCCCATTAGTTTTCCAGGTTTGACTGAGTCAGCAATGCATGTCTCATTGCATTGTGGGTTTATGTCCCAGTGTCTTAGGGGAAAAACGTGCCACAAGTGGTTTTGGATGTCAGCATCCCAGAGTGCACTGCACCCCTCCTGCTCCCTTTGAAAGCAAACAGCAAAAAGTGTTTTCACAAAGTTTTTACATAGCCTTGCACACACCATTACAAGGCTAACATGGAGGAGGTGAAACTTGGAGCTGTTGTAGAAAGTGTTATGATCACCTCATGCATTGTGTTGCACTATGTTCATTCAGAGCCTAAGGCTGCATCTACACTACAAGAAAAATTCAAATTTCAAGGCTTTAGCTTGATATTAAAACATGACTGTCTTCACACGTAATACTGTTAACTTGATTTCTTGAGCTGTAATACTGATTACAAAATATCAATATTACAGGATAGATATAGTGCCTATTTTGAATTTAAAATCTCAGATCAAGGCAAGTGTGGAAACACCATGTCCTTAATTCGAATTTGTTAGCCTTCTGCAGTGTCTTGTATGCATCCCACAAAGCTACGCAGCAACCCTCCAAGTATGGCCACTTGGTTGTGCACTGTTGTCAGGTGTGTAGGAAGGACAAAGTAAGCCCGTGAAGTTTTGATTGAATTTGAGTTAAAATTTGAACTGGAATTTCACAGCCCAGCCTGGCAAATAAAAAGGGCATCCATTCTGAAAAAATCCCTTTGCCCATCACTTCACACTGCATAGGTAGCAATTATCAGGAGCCCTGTACTGCAGTCATGAGCACGCAGGGTAGTGACCTGACTAGCACTTCCCAGGCTTGCAAGAGAGCCCCAGCTTGGACCCACCAGGAGATTCTTGATCTCTTTGACATCTGGGGAGACCAGTCGGTGGCAAAGAGACTTTGGGTGGCTAAGAGAAACATGGCCATCTATGATCAGATGGTGCACGAGATGGCTGCCCAAGGGCCTGGGACTCTATGCAATGCCGGGTGAAAGTTAAAGAACTCCATCAGGCCTCAAAAAGTCTGTGAAGCCAACCTGCGGTCGAGGCGGCTCCACAGACTTGCAGCTTTTATCAACAGCTCCACATGCTTCTGGGGAGCGACCCCACCATGGAGCCCGGACTGAATTATGACACTTATGTAGGCCCTGGTATGGAGTTCGGGGGAGCCTGGAGGAGCATGGTAGCCTGGGGAAAGAGGACAATGGAGAGGAGGAAAGGAGCAACAAGCAGGGGACAGAGGAAGTTGTTCCAGACAGCTCACGGCTCTTCACCATTGACCTGGAACCGGTCCCCTCCATGGCAGTCCCTGAGCCCCCTGAAGCAAGCAGTTCAGGTAAATATTTATTCTGCATTCTAGAAGCAGGTTGGGGATAAGTATAGCTACAGCATTGTGTATAAGTTCAGGTTTGCTAGCTGTGCTTCTGTTCCCCTCAAAACAACATGTAACTGTTTCTTGGGAAGGAGCGCTTCTCCTTTTTGGAGATCTCCTCAAAGGTCTCATCCAGGCACTCTTGTATTTTTTTCAGGAGGATCTTGGTCAAGCCTGACCTGTTGTGGCTTCCACAGTAGCACACCTTGCCACGCCAGGCACCCAGATAGCAATCTGGTGTCATGGCACCACACAGCATTTTAGCAAATTTTCCAGGCTTTTGGTCACACAGCAGAAGTAGCTGGTCTTTCTCCACATCTATTAGTTTTAGGAGGGTGATGCCTTTGGCAACCTGCAGAAGCACAGGAATGCACATCTTTTTTTTTTTTTCAAACATGCTTCCTGCTCCTTTTCATTGGCCTGCAGCAGCCAGCGGGCATGCCATTCCCCACCATACAATGCAGCTTGCAGGCTCTGTGGGGTTTCCTCTCATGTCCCTTTCCAACCAGCATTTCTTTTAATTTTTCATGACCTTCCCACGTCACACTGATGCTGGGCTCTGTTGAGCTTTTCCCATCCCATGCCCCCTTTCCCCAGCATTTCCTTTCCACCATTTCTTTGCATTTTCCTGGGCTCCCACGGTGCCCCTCAGCAGCTGGGCTCTGCTGGGCATTTCCCCTCCCAATCCTCCCACCCCCAGAGTTTCTTTTGATTTTCAAGGACTCCCGGGTGCCACGCAGCTGCCAGGCTCTTCTGGGCATTTTCCTCTCCCATGTCCCTTTCCAAGCACCATTCTTTTTCAGTTCTCAGCAATCCCCCTGCGCCATGTGGGGGGTTCCTCTGCTGTGCTTTTCCTTTCCCATGTCCCTTTACATCCAGCCTTTCTTTGGTTATTTTTTTCTTTACATTATTTCTATTGTCTATCAAAGCCCCACACACAGCTGTCCATTTGTCACTGCCACAGGACACCCGACCTGGACACCTGGTGGCTATCTCCACTTTGCAGACCTTCCCATTCCCACCAAGAGAGGACAATTGCTTATAACTTACCATATCCACAAAGCAATGTGATGGATAAGTGATGGCAAGTGAGGTATTGTGAAATGCATGCTTACCATCCCATCCTTAATAACCCATGTGTCCTTCAAAAGTATACTTTCACTAATAGTACACAGAAACCCAGTCATTGCATTTCAAACCACATTATTTCAATTGTATCTTAATTTTGACCTTCATTTTCCAGACCCATTGCCCAGCATTCCCGAGAAAACCAGGAGATGCAAGAAATGAAAACAAGATCTGATCCTGCAGCACATGGAAAACACTGAGGCAAAGCACAAGAACCTGACAAACGACACTGCTCAGTGGCATCACAGTACAGCTGAGTGGTGTCAGAGTCAAGTAAATTTTAATGAGAGAATGCTTGACCTCCAGCAGAAGCAATTGTTGAAAATAAATGAGGCTACAGCAAAGCAGACCGAGGTCATGGCAAAGCTCATAAAGGCCATTACTGAGCAGACAGAGGTCCGGCACTCCCAACCCAGCAGGGCATCAGCTGACACCCACTGGCCAGAGTCCTCTGAGGAGAGGTCACCCACTCGCCATTGTTGTGGTTGCCCACATGGGGGGAGGGAGGACCAGGCTACTCTGCCACTCCGGCCCCAAGAGACACTGCAAAAGACTTTTCAAGCACCCTTGAGAAGGCTTTTCCCAGCCACTTAAACCTCTCCTCTCCCCACAATAAAATCATTCCTTTGAGCTCGGTGTGATTTATTGTCCTGCAGGAGTGTGGAGGGAGGAATACAAATCAAATCAGGCAGGTGGGGGGGGGGGGAGTTTGAGTGGAGCAGAAGGCACAGCTGGCCGGTGAAACTCCCTGGTCTGCAGCAGACATGAGGCTGAGGTAATTGTGCAGGTGGCGGGAAGGTGAGTGTCACTGAAGGCACAGATGGAAGTGAAACTCCCTTGTCCACAGCAGACACGTGGCTGAGGGAACTGGATGGATGGGGGGAGGGGGAGTGCCACTGAAGGCACAGCTGGCCAGTGAAACTCTCTTGTCTGCAGCAGATGCTTGGTTGAGGGAACCAAGTGGGTTGTGGGGAGCAATGAAGGCACAGTTGCCCACCACATGCATTCTATTTACTGCAACTTAACCCCTTACCACCAAAGAAGAACATTCATTCATTATGGCCCAGTATGATTTATTGGCATTATGGCAGAAACATACATAGATAGCATGTGCACTACAGATCAATCATAACGCTGTTTCTTAAAGTGTCCCTTACTGCTGCAGCCTGAGTGTGGCTACTGGTGAAAGGCAGTGTAGACAGCTGCGAGAAAGCCCTGTTCATTGCCTCTGCTTCAGAATTCCAGACAGACGAGAAAGTCTCCAGCCTTGATTCATGTAAGTTGTGCAAAATTGTGCATGCTGTAATAACGGTGGGGACATTAGCTTCAGAAATGTCCAGACAGGTCAATAAAGATCTAAACCCTGCTTTCAAACATCCAAAGGCTCATTCCATGATCATTCTGCACCTGCTCAGTCTGTGATTAAAGTTTTTGTTGCTGGGGCCCAGAGCTCCTGTGTAGGGTTTCAAAAGGCTGGGAAGCAGAGAGTAAGCAGGGTTGTTCAATATAACAGTGGGCATCTCCACATCACCAATCTTGATTTTCTGATCAGGGAAAAACAGTCCCATCCAGAAGCTTTTGGTACAGTCCCAAATTTTGGAATATGTGCACATAGTGAACCCTCCCTGACCAGCCAACTTTGATGTTGGTAAAATGACCTTTGTGATATACCGACCTCTGCATGATCATGGAGAAGTACCCCTTTCAATTAATGTACTCCAAGACCAGGTGGGCCAGGGCCATGATGGGGATATACGTGCCATCTACTACCCCACTGCAGTTAGGCAAGCCCTGGACAGCAAAGCCATCCATTATAGCATGTATGTCTCCCACAGTCAGAGTCTTCAGGAGGAGATGCCTACAGACTGCATGGGCCACCTCCATTACCACGGAACCCCCTGTAGATTTGCCCACCCTGAACTGATTTCCCATTGACCGGTAACTGTGAAGGACGGCAAACTTCCACAGTGCAATTGCCACTCGCTTCTGAACCATCAAAGCCTGCCTCATGTTGGTGCTGCTGTGCTTCAGCACATCACAAAGTTCCATAAAGGTGGACTTGCACAGGCAGAAGTTCTGCTCCCACTGCTGGTCGTCCCATTACTCCAAAATGATGTGATCCCACCAGTGTGTGCTGGTCTCTCAAGTCCAAAACTACTGCTCTACTGTCAGCAATGTAGTCATGTCAGCCACCAGCTCTGAGTTCTTGGACCGCAGTTGGGACAATTACTGTTCCAAACCATCAGCAGCAGCAGCAGCAGCAGCAGCAGGATAGCCAAGAGTCATTGAGCTTTAGAATTAAAGGACAAATTGTGTGACAGTTGCTGTGGCTGTTGAAATGATCTGTGCTATGAATTGGAGCATTTGTGGATCCATGGCTGTGCTGGAACGATGCATCTGGAAATGGCATGATCTCCAGTTCTTTTTTTCACACAGTGAATTCTGGGACAGTGCTTGGAATTCTGGGATTATAACATGAAACACCCACAAGCAACTGAGTCTAAGGCACTGTGGCGTAAGTACCCCCAATGCAGTCCTCATGCTGTTGAACTTGCATGGGGCAATGGAGATGTGGAGATTCGAAGCCATACACAGGCAACCGGGACCATAGTAAGCTGCTCTTCAACTACATGCTGAGCAAGTGCAGAATGGTGGTAGAATGGGCATTTGGAAGTTTAAGAGCCAAGTTCAGGAGCCTTCTGACTCAGTAAGATCTCAGTGAAGACACCATTCCCCTGGTGGTGGGAGCATGTTGTGTGCTTCATACATAATTTGTGTAAGACCAAGGGAGTAAATTTCATGCCAGGCTCACGGGCAGAGGCAGATCACCTGCAGAGTAACAATGAGCATCCAGGCACAAGGGCAATAGGGAGAGCCCAGTAAGTGGCACTGAAAATCAGAGATACTTTGAAAAAAACTTTATGTAGTGACCAGACAGTGACATGAAGGCCATGTCTTTTGCTATTAAGGAATTCCCCCAAGTGATGTATACGTTTATGCCCTTAAAGCACCTCCCACCCCATCCCAGGCACTAAAAGACTTTTTTGAGCTTAATTGTTTTTATTCAGGGAACACTACAAGAATTCATGGCAGGGACTTCAGGGGTGGGTAAGGAAGGGTGTCTTGCTGCTACGTGTCAGAGAATGTGAGTCTTCTGCTGTCAGAATCATCCCTATACAAGGCTGCCCTTGACTCCCCCCACCTCCCAGTTAAAAAAAAATGGGATGCAAATATCTATGTACTTGAATTATATGTAGCTTAAAGCACACAGGCATCTTATGCATTTCTCGTATTTGCTATAAATGAAGTGTTCCCTTGACCATGTGAAAATGGTAGTGAAAAACTCATGGACTAAAATTCCTACCAGAATTTGCATCATTGCAAGTCAAATGTTTATATAAAACAAACAAAAACAGGCAGGGTCTTCAGAACTTCTACTTATATAACTGAAAATAAAGGACAGAGGTGCAGCTTCGCAAGTTTACAGAATAATATTGTGTGTTGCAATAACTACATGACATAATATTGATATGGTTCACGTAGAATATTGTCTAGGTACCCTTACATCACATAACTGGATTTAGTACGATTAAGGGTGCAAATCTGTGCATATCGTAATGTTTTTTTCAGTGATGAGGAAGGGCAGGCACAGACAGAAGTTCAAAATGGCACTGGATTGACAAACTTTCCGTTGGTCATTCACAGTAATTTAACCCACCATGTAAGGAAGGAGCAGACAAAGATATTCATGGATATACTGAAAATGGGAAATGGTATATAAATATGTAAAACTAATGTTTTAAAAACTGTAACATGGGGGGTGGGGGGAAATATTGTATAAAGCCTCTGCTCAGTCTGGTACAGTGTAGATATTAAGTCCTTTAACTTTCTCTAAGCTTTGCAGCAGTTGTTGCCTGTATAACACTTGAGTTTTGTGACAGTAGCTTTGTTTTACAGATTTAGTTTTGTTCTATATAGTTATATTTTGTTTCATAAACTTTGTTTTGTAGCAGCTGCTAAATCTATATTAGGTATTCTTTAGTTACTAAGAAACTTTATAGACATAAGTCTTGTGCGAAATCCTGGCTGTTCCTTTGTAGGCAAGACTTATTTCTCTGAAGGAAACTATCTTTTGGGTGGGTGAGGCTAGGTCTACACTCGCTGCAGAAGGTTGAACACTTAGGTTCGATCTTCCAGGGTGCTGTTTCGTGCATACACAAAATGGCATGTTCTGGAGTCACTGTTGACCCCAAAACTCCTTGCGAGCTGCAAGAATTAAGGAATGTCAATGGGAGGAGCACTCCCATCGGCATTCTGCACTGGGGACAGGGACAAATATCAACAGCTGCAAAATTGATTTTTGGTACACAATAGCAGCCATCGATATTCAAGGTAAGTGTAGACCCAGCCTGAGGAAAGTGTACAATGGAATCAGTCCATGAAGCCAGCATGTCTGGACATGCAGCTGCCAACAGCACCTTGATGGACAGAGAATAATAGAAGCTGAGCCTTGCCAAAAAAAAAAAAAAGCCACCCAAGAAAGAGAGGGAGGCCCCATCAAGAGAAGATCAAAGTCCCATCTGCTGTTAGCTCATGACTTATGGTCATACAGAGTTCTGCGACAGTGGCACAGTGAAACTGCTATTGGACTGAAACATTTAAAAAGATGGTTGCAAAACCATACAAATTCTTCTTCTTGCCATCATCACCACAGAACTTAGTCTCAGCTGGCTGAGGAGGCAGGAGGAGGGCCCATGGCCCTGGTCCCGTTCCCTTCTCAGGATGGATGGCACTGACTGCTCCTGAGTACAACACAATAAAGCAAGCTGAAAGAGCAAGCTGACAAAGGGGTCATACAAATTGGTTCTCCCCTGGAGATTCATGACTGCAGCCAAACACAATGAATCCACCATGCCTTGGCTTCTTTTGCTATCTCTGTGTAACTCTTCACTCACGTGAATTGGCTTGTGTAAGTGTATGAGTGCAGGAAGCTATGTGTGCGTGCTTGAAACCCAGTTCCCTTTTTTCCCTTTAATCCAACAGTGGCATTTAATAAAACCACATGCAGACTCACCCTGTGGTTTACTGCATCCACCTCCAGAAAGTTAGAGAATGGGTAAGAATAGAGAGTTATTGATGGCCCTTAAAGGACATGAAATATTTACACTGTGCCATTTTGGAGTTCGGGGCCAGGGAAGACAGGGTTTGCCACAGTGCTTTAGTGAGCTTTGCTACTCCATCATAAAGTGATAAGACCACTATGGCTGGTGCTGCAGCACAAACCACACTGAAGAGGGAGTATGAGGGCTCCTCAAGCTCCTCTGCCTGCAAGTTAAGGTTGGAGGCCACCATCTTCAATTGCTCCTGATGGTCCTTCATATCCTCCTGAGGGATGTACGGAGTGGGAGCTGTGATATCCTCTTTATTTCTAGATGAGGCTAATGGCACCATGCTGTAGCCAGACAGAGTCTCCCCCTTACAAGCCAGCTTGCTCGTTGCCCCCCCTCCACTGAGGAGCACACAGGGCACGGAAATGGCTGCTGACAGCACAGTCTTTGATGCCCTCATTGAGGCCCAGATATGCTGGCTTATCGTGACCCTGAGAAGCAGAAAGTACAGCTAGAAGGCTAACAGGCCAGACTGTCAACATGAGAGGGAGGGGTGAACCCTCAAGAAATCACCCCAGCTGGCATTGATCAATATGATGCACACACACAATCACTCAGAAGGGGACGTGCCCCGCCCGCACAAAAGAATGTCCTGTACTCCTAAATTGTTTATCTCTTGTCTTACAAGTGCAAACTAAGTAGAAATGCCCTTGTAACAAACTGGAGTCACAAAGACAGACCAGTATGATCTGGCACCATAGATAAGAAAGAGAATACGTAACCCAAAAGGGGTATAAAAGATGGGTCCAGCAGAACTCTAACTCTGAGTGCATCTCCACCAACTACCTGCTGGTCGGGTCAGGTGATTGCCTCCCGAGGTCCACTACTGGGGACGCCCAACCTCGTATTCGTCTTTCCGCGGAATTGAGTGACCGATCCAGCTTGGCTACACTGGTATCGAGAGACGCAGAGAGGGTAAGATACACCCATGCTAGGTCTCTGACTTTTTTTTTGTGCACAGCTAAAGAATTAGAGCTCTGTAACTAGTGCCAAGGTATCATTGTGTTAGATGATAACAGATATCTTTGTATTGGATTGTAATGTAACTTGTTAACACCTGTACTTTGCTAGCATATAAGAAGTAAACAATAGCCTTTTGTAACCGCACGCTTATAACTGTAGCTTAATAAACTTGTAACTAGTTAAGATCCAAGCCTAACTATTTTGTTAACCCTTTTGTCACTGCAACACAGCCGGCACAACAAAAGAACTTTAACCGTTTGGTTACTACAGCCTGGCCGTGGGTGAGTGTGCTAGGAGCTGCCTGCTCTAACAGTAAAAAACTGGGTTGCTTAGGACCCAGGGGAGTACCTCACCGCACATTACCTGGCCGCCGGCTAACATGCCCAGTGCTTCCCCCAGTGCCAGAGATCTGAAAGCATCAACCTGCCCCTTCCCCATCTTCTGGGGCTGAAGAATTGCTTTCATAGAAGATTCCTTGCAGGGCTGAGTGGTGGGGGTCAAATGCTTCTCTGAAGCTTGGGCCACTGATGGGTAACTTGGGAAGGGTGGGTGAGACTCCGTAGATGCCAGTGGCACCACAGTGCTGACCATGGTGCCTGGTGGCATTGTACTGGCTGTGATGCCTTCGGTGCTGGAGACACAATTGGGAAGGCTGGTCCAGTACTGTATGTGAGCCCTGGACAGAGCGGAGCTGGTGCACAAATGCCCACTACTTGGTGATAGGGAGCCTGTGTATATGCATTAAATTGGTACTAGGATCAAGACTGCAGGTCCAGTGTTAAGGACCTGGATTCCCTCCAGGATCAACTGTTCCTGAAATAGCTGTGGCTGGAGGCTCTACAATGTGCATTTCTTAAATGGTTCCAAGATCATAAGCTGAACTGTGAGATGAAGCAGGATCGGTGCCTGTATTGGGTTGACAGCTGCAAGGTGATGGGTGCCCATATGAGGGCCTGTGTCACATGAGCTGGTGGCCTGATGGTCCCGAGGACTCATTGATCTTCAGTATCGGTGGCCCTGTTCTTGGAGTGGCAGCATGTGTCTCCAAAAGGTCTGAACTCTCATGATGGAGAGCCATGTCATAAGTCCCTGTGCCTGGGTTCCCAGCTCTACAAATCAAAAGAGGTTAGTAGAGCTGGCTTGTTCCAGTGTGACTCTTGGTAGTCACATGACACAGAGTGGGCGCCTGGACTCTTCCGTGATAAGTCCAGTGCCATCATGATGGGCACTCACCTTGCCCCTAGAGCATGGAATCACAGAGGCCTGGGTGGCTGCCAATGGCAGAGTCAATATCTCTTGTGTGCTCTGCAGGCCCTCCAGTATAGGGCACCCAAATGTGGCTCAGGGTCTGTTCATGTCTGGGGAGGGAGATGCAGAGTGGGCTGGGGTTCTCCGTTCTACCTGCACCAGGCCACACATGCCCGAGGTAGAATGAAAACTTCTTCATGTGGATCTATGCTCATGTGCTGCTTTATCTCATTGTTTCCAAGATGGGGTGCATGAGCCCTCCATATCATCATCTTCGCTGGAACAAGAGAGAGGAGTGGTGCCAGCTGGTGGATGGTACCACAGGTACACTACCTACTGAGATCTCAGTACTGAATCCAATCGGTGCACAGGTGCTGGACTCAGGCTGAACTCCATAAGAGGGGCAGGAAGCCAAATGTTCCACTCCTTTTTGGTCCTTGGTTTTAGGGATTTACAAATCTTGCAACTGTCACTGATGTGGGCTTCACCAAAACAGCTCAGACAACTTGTGTATAGGTCACTGACCAGCATGGGTCACTTGCAGCGTGGCAAGACCGTAAGCCCGAAGATCAGGGCAGGACCCAATCCAGGCAAAAGTCCCAAAGGGGACCAGAAAATTTTAACTAGTACAAGGAACTAACTACAAAGTTAAAAACAAATCAGAAGGGGAGAAGACTACAGCAGATAGCTGGAGTGAAATTGCTCCATTGCACCACTGACGGCAGCAAGAAGGAACTGAGTGTGGGGACAGCGCACAGTGCCACTTACACTGTGCCACTCCAGAGGTAGATACTGGTGCTCCCCTATAAGATCCACCGGGGAAAAACTTCTGATACAATTGCAGGGGATGAGCATACATGATATTGTGGAATGGACAAGAGTAAGCACTTAAAAAAGAATAAGTTACTACATCCTGTATTGGGCTTTGTCTCATTTCTCATGAGCAACCACCCTCCCAGTTTGTGGGGGTGTGGGTGCCTGCACTCCCCCAAACCTCAATAATATTTTTTGGTTACTTAGCTTTTGGCTATGTTACAGTTTATAGTTAGCAATTAGTCTTTTCAATCATTCAGCCACCTTCGCAGAGCCAGAGTCCATACCAACGAGATTGCTTTTCTAGTCTCAGCCCGCTGGCTGAGACGTACTCTGTGGAGATACAAACCTATTCCAGGATGAACTGTTAACAGGGCCCGTCTCTTTAACCTTTCTATAATGGTTCTCAATAGAGTCCTTGATGGCTTTCAACTGAGTCTTTGTTCTTCTCCGGGCTCTACCTGCAGTCCATCAGCACTGCTTGTGGTCCATAACGCCAGCTGTCCACATGGAGTTCTCTGAGGTAGGTCCTCCCCGGCAATGTCTCCAGTCATACTAAACTGACCCTGCTGCTGTAGCTCCGTTTCACAAGTCTTCTTGGCTCCTGATTGGCTGCTTCTTCTGGACACCACTCTAGCCCCCTTGAAGGACTTCTCTGGTTATGGAGGAATCCTCTATGCACAGGACACAGCCACAAGTCTCAGCAGGGGCCCACTAGTGTGCCCCATCACACAACCCCTTTTTGTGAAGCAGGTTGCTTCTGTCAGCCAGCTAGCTACTCCGTGGTGACCAGGGAGAGATGGAACCAGAACTCCAACCTGTTCTGCCCTTTCTGTCTGATCACTAAAAACATTAAAAAATGTAGGTAGTTTACTTTCTGCTGAGGTTTTTCCTTCTCGGATTCCTTTATGATATTTTTCCATTATTTGTTACAAATACTAACCAGACAGATCCCAGTTTCTCATGATATGGTGGTACTATATTGTCAGTCTGTGTTTTAGTTATTAGCTTCTAGACCGCAAAGTTTTGTAGTTGAAGCAACAGATTTATCCTTATGAACTTTAATTCTGCTCCTTTAATTCTGTTGGTTTGTTGTGTTTAGATATGCCATTCATTCAGTTTGATGAAGAACAATAATTATCAAAGTATTTAATAACAAAAGATGAGTCTACAAAAACATGACAGCAGTCTGCCCTGTATATTTTGTCCCTGATTCCCATTAATGCCTTTGAATCTTTTAAATAAGATGTAACACCAGGAGTTGTATATTTAGGTGGTGACCATAGTAGTGCAGCCAAAAGCATGAATGCCTCTTTAACAACAGTTTTGTTTGTGTTGCTAAGAACAGGATTCTGACAAGCACTAGGAAGTTTGCAGGGATTTTTAATTTAGCTGCAAAAATTTGCTTTATAAACTTTACTCAAAAAATTCCAAATTAAAACCATTTTTCTTTGCAAAATTTAAAACCAATTACAAATGTTTGTGTTAGATAAGTGTAAAATGTTTGCCATTTTTAGATGGCCTTTTGTAGCTATGTCACTTTAAAACAAGTTAAGATAAGAAATAACTTTGTATTCTATTATATGGCATCTAATCCCTTTGGAATTAAGAAGGTCTAAAGTATTAAAGATTGCAAGAAGACTGATGTGTATGCACAGGACAGGATTTTTCCCCCATGCAATTGTGGTTTTTTTTTTGTTCTTCTTTTTTTTAAATAAGTTGTGAACAACTCAGAGGACCCCATTCATTGAACAATTCAGTGGACTAAATCTGTTCCTGGTATAACTCAGCAGATTTGATTAAATATACAATGAAGATGAATACAGCCAAACGTTTTTTTACAAATTTAGGAAATGTTTCTTGCAAACACATGCTAACATTTTTACCTAAGTAGTCCTAGGGCATGTCTACACTTAGGAAAAACTTTGAAATAGCCATGCTAATGGCCAAATCAAAGCATACTAATGAGGCGCTGAAATGAATATTTAGTGCCTCATTAGCATGTTGCTGGCTGTGGCACTTCAAAAGTGCTGCGTTTTGCTCACATCTGGCTTGTCTTCGTGGGGGTCCTTTTCAAAAGGACCTTGCGAAGATCAAAATCCCCTTGTAGTCACATGCACCAAGTTAAGCATATTGAGACAAATCCCCAAGCTTGCCCTCCTTGGGTCCTGTGCTTTGTGGCAGTTGAGGTGAAGCCTCAGAGGCTTGAAGTATCCCTGCTCTGCCTCTGGCACTCACAGAGGCCTGGGATATAGCATTGGTACAGTCAATGTTACAGTCATTAGTAGAGGAGAATCCTTGGTGTGTCCAGTCTCCTCCTACCCCTAGGACTGCCCAGGGGCATGGGGCAGTTTGGGGCAAACCCAGACCCCTCCCATGTGTTCCAGGTTCCAGCCAGGGACCCTATGCAGCTGCAGCTAGATGGGTTTTCCTCCCTGCTCCTCCCCAGTGCAGCAATTGCCTCCCTGGGCCACTTCCATCAGACACTTCCCTGGTCCATGCCTGAGGTGATTGCTGCAATCCTTTCTTCATGGGAGCTCTCCTTTCACATTCCTTGCCTCTTCTTCATCCATCCCCTATCTTGTTCTCCCTTTCCTTACCTGAGGGAGGCCTTTAAAGGGTTCCACAGGTTCAATTGGCCACAGGTGCTGTATTAGCAGCATGTGCTGGTTTAGCCCGCTGCTGCACATTTATTCTTGATAAGCCTGAGTCTCTAGAAAACATAAATGCATAAACCCAACTGCCCACATATCTGCCCTTCATGAGGCTACTGTAGCCTGCTGCAGGCTGTGATCTATCACAATATGCATAAGGGTGCATCTACACTGCACCTGGGTATAGTCTCCCAGCTCAAGTAGACGGACTCATGTTAGTTCTGTAGAAGTTGGCATGCCCAATGTAGCAGTGTGAATGTTACAGCAAGGTTAGTCACCTGAGTACAAGACTTCTCAGCTCTCGGGGTCCATACTCAGGTGGCTATCCTGCGCTGCCATTCAAGCCACAATGTCCATACTACTATACTTAGCATACTAAATCAAGTGCAGCTAGAACAAGTGTGTCTACACTTGCTGTGAGTCATGCATCCAGCTGCAGTATAGGAATACCCTAAATATCTATAGAATGAGGACTGAACTCTAATTCAAAATTGTTTCAGCTTATCATATAGTTCACATTTTATGCAAATTTCTTTGTCTAAATAAAGTTGATTGTGGCTGTGAAGAGCATGAACATTTGATTAGATGCCACAGAAAACAGAGATGGGAAAGACATGTTAGGCCAGGAATCACCTTACAGCATTGGAAAAGAGAAGATTGAGGGGGGACATGATAGCAGTTTTCAGGTAGCTAAAAGGGTGTCATAAGGCAGAGGGAGGGAACTTGTTCTTCCTTGCCTCTGAGGATAGAGCAAGAGGCAATGGACTGAAATTGCAGCAGGGGAGGTTCAGGTTGGACATTAGGAAAAAGTTCCTAACTGTCAGGGTGATCAAACACTGGAACGAATTGCCAAGGGACGTGGTAGAATCTCCATCACTGGAGATATTTAAGAAGGGTTAGATAGATGGCTTTCAGGGATGGTCTAGAAAGTGCTTGGTCCTGCCATGAGGGCAGGGGGCTGGACTCAATGGCCTCTCCAGGTCCCTTCCAGTCCTACTCTTCTATGATTCTATGATTCTTTCCCAGGATAGTATCACAACCTTCAGTGTATTCTAGAGTGCTTGCTCCAGCGAATCTTTGAATTCACTGCACTACAATACACATATTGCCACTCTGTCATAGTCTAATGGTAAATGTAAACTATGATGTTCCATTAGATCATAAAAATGGAAAAGGTGAATGAATATTTTTTAAATTGAATGTAATAGGTAGAGCCCTGCAAATCTGTCAATATCTGCATCATGGACACAGATATCTGTAGACCATGTCTGCAGATTTTGAATCAGATTCAGATACAAACTTTGAATCCAAGTAGGGCTCTAGTATATTGTCATCACCTTATTACAATACATGCGTTACTATATAACTGTCCTACTACCACTCCCATTCACCCTCCATTTTTTTAAATCACTATTTCTTGTTGAGTCATTCTGAATTTAGGACCCTGAGCCATAAAACTTTTCACTATATGCATGGCTTTATTCATATGAACAGTCATCTCTGGATTCAAAATAAAACTAGTAAGCTAAAACTGAAAGGGAGCAGCTTTACTTTCATGTCACTGGCCTAAGTTTTGGCTACATTAAGGCCCTACTTTACTGCACACCCTGCCAGGACCATACCCTACTCACTATTTTCTATTATTCTGAAGTTTGGTTTCCAGCACAGAGCGTAATACCGGAGTGTAGCCAGACAAAATCTCCCCACTACAGACCAGCTTTTGCCTCCCCGCTAAGGTGCCTCAGAGCACACAGGGCACTGAACAGCAGTTAAACAGCACAGTCTTTGATGCCTTCCTAAAGGGGCCCAGATGTGCTGGCTCATCGTGACCCTGAGAAACAGAAAACACAGATAGAGGGCTAGCAGGCTAACTGTTAACGAAGGGCCTCAGAGAACTGCCCTTGGCTGGCATTAATGGTTTTGATGCACCCACACAGCCATCCCAAAAGAGAAATCTCCACCCTTGCAAAAGAATGTCCTGTACTCCCAAATTCTTTACCTCCTGTCTTACAAGTGCAAATTAAGTAAGAATTGCCCTTGTAAAAACTGGCGTCACAAAAGACAGACCAGTACGATCTGGCACCATAGATAAGAAAGAGAATACGTGACCCAGGGGGTATAAAGATGGGCCCAGCAGCACTCTGACTCTGAGTGCATTCCCACCAACTACCTGCCGGTCGGGTCGGGTCATTGCCTCCCGAGATCTGCAACTGGGGACGCCCAACCTCGTATTCATCTTTCCGTGGAACTGAGTGACCGATCCTGGCTTGGCTATGCTGGCATCGAGAGACGCAAGGAGGGTAAGATGTACCCATATTAAGGTCTCCTTTTGGTGCGCACAGTTAAAGAATTAGAGCTCTATAGATAGATGCTGTTGCATTAAAACGTCGTGGTATTGAATTGTAATGTAACCTGTTAACACCTGTACTCTGCTAGCATAAAGAAGTAAACAATAGCCTTTTGTAACTGCACGCTTATAACTATAGCTTAATAAACTTGTAACTAGTTAAGATCTAAGCGTGACTGCTGTTGCTCTCGGTCACTGCAACACAGCCGGCACAATAAAAAGAACTTCAACCGTTTGGTTACCACAGCCTGGCCACAGGTGAGAGTGCTAGGAGCTCCCTGCTCTAGCAGTAAAAGACTCGGGTGTTTAGGACCCTGGGGCATCCGTCAGCCTGGCCCAGGCTGCCCGCTGCGAAGGAGCCCTGCGCTCTAGCAGTTAAAGACTTGGATGGTAACAAGGGCATAGTTGGTACCTCACACACATTATCTGGCCACCGGCTAACACGGAGGAGTTGTAGGAAGCTGTGGTGTAGAAGCCAATTTCAAACTGTTAAAGAGTTTCCCTTTACACTGAGGGAATTCTCCAATGCAAACTGCTGCCTGTCCTAAGCAGCACAGAAGCTGCTGTGAAATGCAACAATGAAGGGGCTAAATGTATTAATGCTTTACATATGAACAAATCTGCTGTGCAATGCACAAGTTTTACTTGTTGTTCTTGATTACATGGTGCTCCATCTACTTATCTATCCCATGGTCATCATCTTGGATAGCCTTGCCTAGTGTGTGGTTTTTTTTCAACTGTAGATCACTCTCACGTCTGGCAGGTTCCCAACAGCTGTCCATGATTTCTATTCAGACCACATCTGGCAATGTCCTGATGTTTGTGTATTTTCTCCTCCTTAAAATAAGTGTTATTTTTACTCTGTGTTCTGGGAGTTCTTCTGCATCACCAGCACTATGTTGAAGCACATTAACTTGTTTTGATTCTTGAAACAGACTCTTCTTTTTTCTTAACTCTTAGAAGTAGTGTTTACTTTTTTTTTTTCTGTTAGCTACTTAGTGGTCCTTTGCAACTTCCAAATAATTGTTAGGAGACTCTTACTATGATCATCACCACCCCACAGCCTGGATCCAGCTATTGCCTATGACTGTGACTAAAAGAGGCTTTCCTTGTTTGACTACTTACCACGCAAAAATAGAATTTTAAATGTCTTTGCAGCAGTATTACCCCTTGCTCCCCAACAACAGGCTGTGTGTGGCTCGAGAAAGAGTGGGCTGGTCAGTATTGGCACTAAGAGTAACACACTTCAGCCCTGTACCAACCAGCAGAGCTCAGGGCAGAAATGTAATGCAGTGAGAGGCTGAACTGCATGCCTCATGCTCCCTGGTCTACCACTGAGCCCTCTTCTTTTAAGTAGGGTGTGTGTTGGAAGCTGCAATAGGATGCGTCCACAGAAGCAAGGAGAATTGCCAAAGATGCAACAACAGCAGAAAGGCTGGGGTCTCCTTGTAGACAACACTGATGTTCTGCTTCACAATCCACAAGATCCGAAGACATATTGTAAGACAGTGACTGGCTCCTCCATTTTAAGAAATGGAATGAGAGCAAGTAATGGAATCAGAAACTTGCTTATGAGTAGCAGGACAATGTCAAAACACTGCCACTGTTACTCTGCATTCTTTATTGAGACAATCTTTGGATGTGTCTGCACAGTGCTCAGCATAGTGGGGCCTTGACACGTGACTGAGACCTCTAGGTACCACCAAAATACAAACAAATGAGTGCTATAAATCCTCACTGCTTTTCTGTTTTCTATCAAGTCTCTTCATCCTGTTCATAGTCTGGTTCCCAGCAACCAAATTCTCCTATGAGTTACATCTGTGCAGTGAAACCGAAGTCCGTGGTGCAAAGGAGTGGGAAGTTTGGTCTAGGGACCTATGCCTTGGTTACAGAGCTCTTTTTCCAATTGGGTAAACATGATCCCAGTTGTCCTCTTAGCTTGTTTTTACCTTTTCTGAGCCAAGGTCTACTTGAACTCCTGATTTTGGCAGATGATGCTGGCTGGCAGTAATGATGTCCTGCATTACACAATTTCACCAGCATCCTGTGGCTAGAGGACTAAATCTCCCAATGGTTAGGCTATCAAACAAACTATCTGTCCTCTGCCATTTCAGCACTTCTCTTCTTGCTTCTTTGACAAGCTATACTGAAGGGTTTTTTTGACGTTACATATTTCAATGTTCTAACATCGAAAAAAGGTAAAAAAAAATGCATTCACACAACCATAGAATTTTGAAACGGAGTCTTCACATTTAAAGAGCTTGATTTTGAAAAGAAGAGCAATGCATTTTGGTCATGTATGCCAGCATGCCTAGTGTCTCCTTTCCTTAACCAGGCATTGTGGGAGATGAACAGGAAGCACAAGTTTTCCTGGGAATGAGGAAATTAATTGTTCCATTAGTGCCTGCTCTTTCTGGATTTCCTGCTCCCCCGCCCCCTCCAGTTCCTTTGAGCACCATTTGAAACTGCCAGAGCTAGCCTAGCAAGCCAGAATCTACAGGCAGCAGTCACAAATCCTGCTCTGTCACAACAGCCTGTTCACTGTGGCCTGTCGCTTCTAGGCCAGCGAGAGCAGCAAGGAGTGGTGGGATTGCATTGTCCTGAAGGTGTGGGATCACAAACAGTGGCTACAGAACTTTATGATACTTCAAGCCACCTTCCTTGAGTTCTGTGCTGAGTTGTCACCTGAGCTGCACTACAAGGGCACCCAAATAAGAGCTGCTCTCTCCATGGAGAAGTGTGTTGCCACTGTTCTGTGGAAGCTAGCTACATATACCTGCTACTGCTTGGTTACTGATCAGTTTGAAGTGGGGAAGTCTACTGTTGGGACAGTGCTTCTGCAGATATACCGAGCAATCAATTCTGTTTTGCTGCATGGGATTATGACTCTGGGGAATGTGGATGAGATTGTGGATGGCTTTGCAGAAACTGGGTTCCCTAATTGTGGAGGGGCAATCGATGGGACTCATATTCCATCGCTGTGCCCCTCCCGTCCCACCAGCCTCAGAGTACACCAGGAGGAAGAGGTATTTCCTGACAGTGCTCCAACTGCTTGTAGATCACAGTGGCTGTTTTACAGACATAAACGGGGGGGCGGGTCTAAAAAGGTGCTTGATGTCTGCATTTTCAGAAACAGGGGTCTGTACAGAAATCTACAGGAAACCACGTTCTTTCCAGATTGCAAAATAAATTTGGGAGAGGGGTGGTAATGCCTATAGTGATCCTGGGGGCTCTACTTACCCTTTACAGACCTATCTCATGAGGCCTTATATTGGGCTGCTAGCCAGCAGCAAGGAGCTGTTCAACAACAGGCTCAGCAGATGCTGAATGGTTGTTGAATGCACATGCGAATGCTTGAAGGTATGATGGAGATGCTTGTATGGGAGGCCTGACCTGCTTCAGGACCTTATCCCCATGGTTCCGGCCACAGGTTGTTGCCTTCACTATCTGTGTGAGAGTAAGGGGGGAAGCATTTGGTTATGGCTGCAGTGCAGAGGCAGAGCATCTGGCTGATGTGTTTGAGCAGCCAGACACTCATGTTGTCAGGGCTACCCATACGGTGGTCATTAATATCACAGAGGCCCTGAGGAACCAATTTGATAAACACAAAGGCTCAGATTATTCTAGAACAATGGTTCCCAAACTTTTTGGCTTCACACCTCCCCCTTTTGATTTTTGAGAAACCCTTACACCCCCCCACCTCTTCTTTACCATCATCCAACCCCACTTGTAACAAAAAATTCAATTTGTAATTTGGAATAAACACAAAAATGTTATTTGAAATTAAAAATAAGCACAAATAGTTTTTCTTGGCCCCTTGCAAGTGCCTGGCACAGCCCCAGCTCCCTGCCTGCCTGAGCCCTGTGCTGCCAGAGCCGCCCATCCATGCTGAGCGAGCCCTGCAGTGCCGGGGCCAGCCACCCACCCACCAGCACCAGCCTGAGCTGCCCAAGCCCTGCAATGCAGGGGTCAGCTGCCCAAGCCCCACGAGACGCCCAAGGCAGCCACCCAAGCCCCATGACCCCCCTGCCCAAGCCCCTCCCCTCACCTCCCCCAAAGCCAGGCACCCCCATTCACTCCATCCCTCTCCTGCAAGCCAGGCATCCGCACCCCAATCTAACCCCATCCTTCTCCTCCTCTCCCTCCCCTCCCCAACCCACACTCACTCCCCTTTGCAAGAGACAGCTAGCTCCATGTGGGTCTTTGCAGGATGCCTGCTTGTTATAGCAGCTGCGCCAGGCTGCCCATGTAGAATGGCAGGGGCTGAGAGCCAGAAGCAAAGGCCTGCTTTTTCTTTGGGTGGTAAGAATAATGTGGGGGAGGGGTCAGTTGCTTCATGCCCTCCCTGGAATTTCAGCACCCTGCCCCCCCATTTGGGAAACCGCGTTCTAGAATTTGTGGGTATGTGGGGTTGGGTGACACTGTCCTTCCCCTCCCCACCTCGCTACCTATGTTCCCCAGACTAGTTTTAAGAATAAAGATGCTGCACATAGCTTCATGTTTTCTTTAATCTAGCTGTGCAAACCTAAAACATAGAAGCAATGGGGAAAGGATTATGGATACTGGAATGAGAACAAAGGGGTAAAGGATCACAACTGTGTCAGAGACCAGATATCTCCCTGCTCATAGCTGTGGTGGTGGGTCGAGTGGTTCAGGAAGGTGAATGCGAGTGAGCAGACATGCCAAGGTGGGCTGTGCACTGGAGTGCTTGGAGAGATGATGGCAGCAGAATTAGGCTGGGCTTTGAAAGTGGGGTAACCTTTGCCAGTGCTGATCACTGGTCCAGGCTATGGAGTGTATTAACTGAGTTTGCTCCTCTATTGACCAGACTATTCTGTCAGTGGCTTGGCTTGGGCCCTGAGATGCAGCTGTGCTGCCTCAGGCTTTGTCTGTCATCTCTAGATCGCTTTCACTCTTCCCCCTTCTGCTGCCATGCTCTGGTCAGACATGCCCAAGATTTCTTTGAAGATCTTTTCTGTTGCCTTCTTCCTATACTGCCTGAGATTCATCCCAGTCTCTCTTGGCAGTCACTTGATAATGAGTAGGAGGACTTCTTCCTGTCCCACTCCTATCTGTGAGTCCATTGATGGCTGACCAGCTCAATTATGGAGCCACGGGCCTTATCACATAAGGGGCAGGAGTTGGTAGCTGTTGGAGGGGTTTGGGGCAGTTTTGATGCTCTTTTCTTCTTCTCCACCACTCCTCATCTCCTTCTTCTCTACGTCTTCTCGTTTCCTCTCAAATTATGCCACTCGCTCACAGATTACCACTCTCTAGTGGAGACAGGCCTGGCAAGGTTCTCCCAAGTGTCAACACTGATGCTGCATATTTTCATATGTGCCTTCAGCATGTCCTTATATTGGTTCCTCTGGCCTCCAACACTCCTCTGGCCTTCCTACAATTCGAAAACAGAATCTGGTTTGGGCGGTGCAGAACAGACATCTGAACCACGTGATGCCTCAAGATGCTAATGACTTTTTTGGGACAGGCGATCTTTGAGAGGCTGGTCCACAGGGTGTTATGACTGATTCAGTCGAACAGTTTGGGCGGGTCGATGTAACTTGTGTAAAGCTTGGGTTTTTTTTGTTTGTTTGCAATGTTTTTCTTGCAGTTGTTGGGCAATGACAATCATCTCAGCTGTTCCTCAGCATGGTTGGAAGCCACACTGGGATTCTGGGAGAATATTTTCAAAGTGGCAGGAGTTGGTTTGCAAGGATCCAAGACAGGATTTTCCCTGACATTGCCAGAGGGAGATTCCATGACAGTTTCCACAGTCCAACTTGTCACCCTTTGTAGCCAGACAGAACCCCTACTTTTGCTCTACTCCATTTTGCCTTCCCTAAGTGCTTCAGAGCACGAAAGGATTAAAAGAGATAGCCCAGTCCTGGAATGCCCGAGAGTGCAGATGTGCTTATCTTAGCCATGGTCTTTGAAGCTCCAGAGCAAAGCTGATAAGAACAATGGGCTAATTAATGGCCTTGGCTGATTACCATCAGTTGATTCGCCTGCACACTTGGTCCCAGATGAGGAAAATCTCCGGCCCATTAAAATACAAATGCCCTCAACTGTCTCTACCTCACAGGTGTGAACTACGCCCTTGAACTCCCTGTGAGAACCAGCATCAGACAGTTTAATTCAACTGGCATTTTTTTTAAAACAAGGAAGAAGTGTACATGACCCAATGGGTATAAAAGAGGGGTCCGGAAGACCCCCTATTTGAGCTCCAATCATCTTTCCTGCCAGACAGGAGGGTGTGGTCTCCCAAGGTCCCAGGGGATGCCCATTTGACTCTCGAAAAAAAAGGAAAAAGGACTTCTTCCCAAAGGATTGAGAGAAACTGGCCAAGCCACGTTGGTAATGCAGGGGTGAGAATAAGACCTGCTAGGTATTTTACTTTTTATTTTTTGCGCGCATTTAACAAGTATAGATCTATGAATTAGAGTGTATGCTAGCTATTTGCAATCAAAGTATAAACCTTGTAACAATTGTAACCACAAGAGCTTAACTCGCTAGGTAAACAAAGTAACATTGTAACCACAAGAGCTTAACTTGTTAGATAAATAAACAAAGTAATTGATTAAGTGGTAATCTGACTTCTCCTGTTAGTGTGCAAACCAAACACAAAACAAAGAAGCCAGCTGCTTTTCAGCTGCTCTAAGCCTGGTCACCGGTGGGGCTCTGCCCTAGCATTTGAAATCTCGCATTAATACAAGGGCATAAGTGGCATCTCACCTGACCATCGGCTAACACCCTTCTTGAAGAGACTGAAGATCAGTGTGTCTCTGAATTCCCACAGCATCTGCTCCCTATCCCAAATATTGAGAATCAGGAGGCATAGTTGTTTGTGGAGCTCTGGCCTCCCTCCTTTGAACATATCTGCAGAGATTCCATCTAGTTCAATTGCTTTGTTGCTCTTTATTGCTTTGATGGCAGCTTGGACCTCATTCAGAGCAGGAAATGTTGCAAGATTGTGCCCAGGCAGTTGCTGGAGGATTTGGCCAAGGGATTATAGGACGATGATGGAGGGGCGGTTCAAGAGCTTATTATAGTGTTCCTTCCAGTGAGAGGCAACGACTTCATTGTCTTTCAAGAGTTGGGTAACATCCTTTGATCTCAGGGGATTGACTCCATGATTTCTCAGTCCATAAACAGCTTTGGTAGCGTTGAAGAAACCTCTTGTATCATTGATGTCTGTGAGATGCTGGAGTTCTCGCGCCTTCTCAGTCTACCGCTAGTTTTTCAGAGTCCTTCTTTTATGCTGGACTTCTGCCTTGGCATGTACTTCTCTCTTCATTGTGCAGTTGATGTCACTTTGCCAGGCCCTAATGGCTTTAATTTTGCCTAAGTAAGGTGTTCAATTTCCACATCCTTCTCATCAAAACAGTCCTGATGCTTCCTGGACTAGTAGGCAATAATTTCTCCATAAGCTCCAATGATGGCATTTTTCATTGACACCAATGTTCTTCCACATCTTCAAAGTGTACTGTTAGCAGCTTCCTTTGGAGTGCTATCTGGAAACCATTTCATCTGATGGGGTCCTTCAAGCCTTGTATATTGATCTTTTGTTGGATCAGTTTCCTCTCAGTTTGGTGACAATCCTAATTGCCATCGTGGATCAAATAAGGAGGTGATCAGTCCAGGAGTCATCAGCGCTAGTCATTGCACATAAGAGAAGAACATCATGCCAATCCTAAGTGCAGATGATGACACAGTCTATGAGGTGCCAGTGCGTTGATCAAGGATCTCATCCAGGGGTCTTAAATTTGTTTTTGTGGCAGAAGACGGTGGGTTTCTTTAAAAAAATGTGTTAATCATCCTGGAGACAGCTGTTGGAAACATAAAAATAAAAAATAATCCTCTGTATCTCATAATAATGTCTTTCTATTATGGGAGAGGAGACCTACTGGGATTACAACATTTTATCAAACATGCCTGCATTCCAATCTGTCTTGCGATGTTTTATTTCACCATTGCACTCTGAACTGCCAAGCTTTGCATGACTGTGGAGACCTGAAGATGGTGAGCATTTAGCCCCGCTTTTGGGAGGATGGTGAGCAAAGAGGAGGAAATAGAAGTTAGGGCTGGGTAAACGCTGGGCCAAGTAAAAGGTGATTAGTGGAATCCGACTGACTGCTAATGCTGGGCAATACAGCAGGGGCAATACAGCAGACGCAAGGAGCAGCCACTTCAGCATTCAACACCCCATCATTTCCCTTTTCCACAGGCGGCCAGATTTAAGTGGGGGATATTTCCGTGTGAAAGTTGACAAGAAAAAAAAAAAAAGACAGCTTCTCCTAGAGAGCAGCAAGTTCAGAATTGCCCCTTACACTGCTAGCCTGGTGCACCATCGCAGCTGCAGTAACTGATTGGCAGGGTAACTTATCACGGTGATGGCCAGATCCTCACACTCCCATGGAATCTTAAAGGCTGCATTTACACTACAGCCCCCTTTCGAAAGCATGGCTTTTGAAACAGAACATTGAAAGCTGTTCTTTCAAAAGGGAGCATCTACACAGACAAACAGAGACCGAAGTTGCGATCCGCTCTTTCGAAAGTCCTGGAGTGCAATTTTGAAAATGAGCGTCCGCACTACGCAGGGTGCTCTTTTGAAAGTACAGGCGCAGGAAGTCCCGCGGGCAGGGTCACACAACGGATGAGCCCTTCTGGGACCATGGCCCGCTGTCCCCTTAAAGGCCCTCCCCATGCCATACGTCAGCCCGCACACATCGACGGCCAGCCACCTGTCCCCAGGCTCGCACACTGAGGAGATCAGAGGAGGCACCCTGAGCCCTCTTGGAACCCAAGCATCCCCCCATCCCCATCGAGGCCATGGCCAGTGCACTGGCTGCCGTCCTGGCTGCCATGCAGCAGTGGCTAGTGGCAGCCAGCCTACTAGCCACCCTCCTGGAAGTCATCCAGAGGGTGCGACGTCCCCAGCCGGTCCCCGGGGCATCCGCCACCTGTGGAGCTTCCCCACAAGCAGCAACTGGTGGGACCAGCTGGTGCCGGAGGACTGGGGCGATGACCGGTGGCTATAGAACTTCCAGATGACCAAAGGGACACTCCTAGAGCTGTGCCACTGGCTTGCCCCAGCCCGCCAGCACCAGGACACCTGCATGAGGCCAGTGCTCCCGCTCCAGAAAAGGGTGGCCATCACCCTCTGGAAACTGGCCACTCCAGACAGTCACTGATCTGTCGGCCATCAGTTCGGGGTGGGCAGGGCCACCGTTGGGGCCATCCTCAATGAGGTAAGCCATGCGCATGCAGGGGCCAGGGGATGTGGGGCACTCCAGCATGGGGCACCATCGAGGACCACAGGGCAGCCCCCACCAGGGACAGGACAGGGACAGGGACAGGGATGGTCAGGGACAGGGATGGTCAGGCACACTACACCCCACCCCATGCTTACAAGTGCATCCTCCTCCCGCTCCCTGTAGGTCATCCGGGCCATCAACAGGGTCCTCCTCCGGCAGCTGGTGCATGTCAGGGACCTGGACGATGCCATCCGGGGCTTCGAGGAGTTGGGCTTCCCAAACTGCTTCAGGGCCCTGGACAGCATGCACACAACCATCAGAGCACAGCGGCGGGGCTTTCATAAACCGGAAGGGCTACCACTCTGTGGTCCTGCAGGCACTCGTCAACGCCAACGGTCGGTTCCAGGACATCTGTGTGGGATGGTTCGCCCGTGCCCATGACGCCAGGGTGTTCTGGAACTCAGGACTGGGCCGCTGCATGGCCGAGAGGACCTTCATCCCCCAGCGGGAGCTCCCTGCTGGGGACACCACAATGCCACCCTGCATCATGGCAGACGGGGCCTACCCCCTGCAGGCCTGGCTCATGAGGCCATACACGGGACACACACAGCCCAGCTAGGACGTTTTTAATGAGTGGCTGAACTGGGCCCCCAACACGGTGGAGCAGGCATTTGGTCGCTTGAAAGGGCGCTTCAGATGCCTCCTCACAAGGCTGGAGATTGGCCTCCCCAGTGTGCTGGCAGTGGTTGGGGCCTGCTGTGACCTGCATAACCTTGTGGAGGCAAAGCACAAACCATTCATGCACGGGTGAGCCGTTGAGGCAGGGCACGGGTATGAGCAGCCCCTGCTGCCAGGCCCAGCAGGATGGGGTGCGGGTACGGGAGGCCCTGCGCCAGGCCTTTGAGTGGGAACTGCAGTAATCATCCCACCCCCATACACACCACACCACCCCCACACAGGCACAGCAGACCCAGATGGAACCACAAAATAAACACTTTACTTAACCGATACTACTGCTTTGCCACCTATGTACAGGGAGGGGTATCCCAGAAAGGGAGGCTGGGGGGAACTATATACAGGGGTGTTGCGGCCCCAGGTGGTCACCCTCTGGGCCCTGGGAGGGCTGAAGGTAAGGGTGGAAGGCCCTATTCATTTATGGGGGTTGAGGGATGGGATCCCCATCGCCCACGTCCACCCCTTCCCCCCCGGACCCAGGTGGTCCGTCATGGCTGGGCTGGGGCAGATGACATGGGGAGGTAGGGGCGCTGCTGGGGACAGGCCCCTGCTGTCTCCCTGGGGTCGGCATGGGAGGTGTGGGGGGCAGGGGGAATGGCCTCACCTTGGCCAGCCCAGGCTATCAACATATGGGCCAGCTGCATCAGGGCAGATGGGGGCAGGTGGGTTGGGACAAGGGCAGAGAAGTTGGGCTTGTGGGAAGGGGTTCGCTGCAAAGTGTGGGGTGGGGGGGAGACTGAGGGGGGCAGGAGATGTCGGGGGTGGGGAGGTTGACCAGGGGACTGGGCAGATGGTTGAGGTCGGGGGTGGGGAGGCTGACTGGGGAGGTGGGGGGGTGGCTGGGTGACGGGGGGATGAGGGATGGTGGGGTGGGGGTGGGGGCAGGGGTGGGAGTAGCTTGCAATGGGGCGGCAGCTAGGTCTAGGTGGCCCACCATGGCCCGGGTCAGGGCGTCCATGTTCGCCACGACCCAGTCCCAGGCCTGCCACTCCATGGCAAGCCACTCCTGCAACATGCCAGTAAGGTCCTGCAAAGCTGCGGTATGGGCAGTGTCCCCTGCCTCCTCGTCACCGCCCTGGTGGCACCAGTGGGTGGCCCGGCGGCGACCCCGCATGGGCCCTGCTTGGGATGCTGTCTGCTCCCCCTCGCCCTCTGGGGTGGGGCTGGTCCAGCCACTGGCTGCAGGAGCTGTGGAGACAGAAGGGGAGGGGGGAATGGGCCATTAGTCCCAGGTGCAGGTCCCTGTGTCCTGCCCCCTCACCAGGGCACATGTCCCTGGGTGCCCCACAGGGGTACGAGGAACACGCCCCCTCCACGCTGTTTCCTGCTCCCTCCAAGTCTGGGCAGCCCCTCATGCTGTCCCATCTATGAGGTGCTGAGTGCCACGCATCATCCCCGAGAGCCCGGGGAACATAGCTGTACAGGGTCCACATGCACCTGGACTGGTGGCTGTATGGGATGCCTGTGGCCACCCCGGGTCGGACCTGACACTCCCTCCCTGGGCACTAGGGAGGCTGGTGTGCACGCCACCTACCTAGGGGTCCCTCCGGGAAAGCAGGTGAGGCATGGTCGGACAGTGCCTGGCTGGATGGCCCGGATGGGAGGTTGATGATGCGAGCCCCCTTGCTTGAGACCTCGTCATCGCTGGTCAGGTCAAGTGGTCATGCTGTCTACGGTTGCCTGGTGCTGGCTAACGACCCCGGGTGCTCCTCGCCCTCAGTCGCCATCTCTGGCTTTGTGTCACTGACCGACATGTCCAGGAAGATGGTGGGGAGTCCGTCCTCCTTCGGCCCCCGGAGGCGGTGGAACTCTGTGTAGTAGGGGCACCTTGTGAGGGCTGCCCCCGACCACCCGGCTGCATCCCAGGCCCTGCAATACCCCTGCTGCAGTTCTTTTACCTTGGACCGGACCTGGTCTGGTGTGCGGGTGGGGTGGCTGCGGCCGAGCATCCCCTTTGCCGGCCGCTGGAAGGTGACCACATTGCGACGACGGACCCCCATTTGTTGGAGGGCCTCCTCATCCTCCCAGAGGAAGAGGAGGTCCTTCATCTCGGCCTCTGTCCAAGAAGGGGGCTCGATGCTTTGGGGCCTGGCCTGCCTCCTGGGACAACTCCCTACCATCTTTGGAGGGCCCCTGGGGTGGGCAGGGCTCTGGTTGGCTGGCCATAGGTCTGGGTGGTGTGGGGGACTGGCTGGCTGTCGCGGTGGCTGGCGAGCTGGAGAGCAGCGTGGCCTCACTGCTGGCTGCCCGCTCTCAGCTTCCTGCCTGAGGGTTTCTAGGAGCCTGCATCCTCTTAAGCGCGGCCGGACGCTAGAACCATAGAGCTCCGTCTGTGCTGTGAGCGAGCTGCTGCCTGCCAGCTGATCGCCGCCATGGAGGACTCCCTCTTTTGAATGAGCAGGCTGCGGAGCATCTACACTTGCTGTCTTTCGAAATTATCTTTCAAAGGAGGGCGCTCTTCCCATCCCAGGAACGGAGGACCGACTTCGAAAGAACACGAGAGTTCTTTTGAAGTTATTTTCGAAAGGGCACAGGGTGTGTGTGGATGCTCCGCGGGCTCTTTCGAAAGAGCTCGGTCTTCCGATCCTAATTTTGAATGTACTTGCCAGTGTAGACATGGCCAAAGAGAAAACCGAAAAGTACGCAGAAGATCTTGTGGGAATATTGCAGCACATGATCACATGGCAATATGTGGCAGCATTAATGCACTTCTGGGACACTGCCTGGCTCCACTACCATCTTTTCAGCCAGCTACCAGAAGCCACTCTCAGCAGTACCCCTCCCCCAGCCTCTCTCATCTCCTGGCAAATATTGCACAAACAGGAATGTACCTGAAGTATGTGCCTCTTGTCTTCTCTGTGGCGTGCTCATCTGCTGCATTTCAAGGCTTGGTCATGTGTACCTTTCACCTGGGACACTGAACAGTTACTGACTGCTCACTGGGGGCTAAGAGCCCAGAGTCCAGTCTTGGTTGCAGAGAGCCTTGTCCAAAGCCTGATGCTCACCCTGCTGCTGACCTGGATTGTGCTGTGACTCCCCAGTACAGGGATTCATAGGGCTCTTTGCTTTTGCTATGGGCTGTGTCCCCAGGATTGAGTCCATCTGCTTATAATAGCAGCACGTATTGAGGCAGCTCTGGAGTGCTTGTTTGCTTTCCAAGCCCTGTGTTATGACTGGCAAAGCTCCTTTACCTTAGCCCACAGGTCAGCAACCAAAATAGGAAGAGCCATTCTTTCCAATTCAGTAAAAAAAAAAAGAATTCAAGAGCTGCAGTGCATGTGAATACGAGACGATCCTTAATAAATAACATCACACCATACTTTTTATAACCCATATTTTAAAAACTGTGCACACATAATTTGTAATGTGATACATGTTTACTACAGGACGCTCTCAAAACTTTTTACATATTCTATTTCTTCACACTTTACGAGTGTGCTAGTACCACTGTCTTCCTGACGTTTGCTCCAGAATCTTCTCTCACTCTCTGGAGGACACTAGGGGGAGTTGGCCAGCATTTTGAGATCACACAGCATTTGCTATTTCGAAGAGTCGTTCATTTTGGGACTTTTACATATTCACCTTTTATCAAAATAATCAGGGGAGGTTTTTGTTTTGTTTTTTTTTAAACCTTGCATTTATAGTGTCAGGAGCCAAAAAGAATTCCTTACACAGCCACATGTGGCTCCAGAGCTGCAGGTTGCAGACCCCTGACTTAGCCCAACATTGGTCTCTACCTCTGTCGTAATCCTTTTCTTGCAAGGAACGTGAGATCAGTCCATAGGTGTCCCTGTTCTTCTATTTCTGAGGCAGCTGGTTAAAACCTGACTTCTCACCCCACAAGCTCAGGAGGTCAAGCAGCTCAGCATGATTCCAAGCACGAGCCCTTTTGGAGCGACAGCCACCCTTGGAAGACTGATCTACAGAAGCTATGAGAGCAGAGAAAGCCAGCAGATGGAGTGAATGGATGCCACATGGCCGAGGATGGGGCAGGAACTGGCTTTTGAAATTCATATGGCTTGCAGCGAAGGGGCAGGCCAGTTTCTGCTCATTGAAGAAAAAAGTAGCAGAGCTTGTAGCACTGACAACCTGGGGAAATCCCTTTTAAAATTCCTAGGGTTTGTGAGGTGGGGTGAAATGAGGCATCTTTGGGTCACCTGGGAAAAGTGCAGCAGAGTCCACAGCATTGACTAGAGTAACTACCTTGCTGGGCATGCTGGGAAGGCTGGAGGCCAATAAAGTCAACAATACCTGTGCTTGGTTCACAAATGGTCGTTTTTAACCTTGGAAGCCTGGGGGTGCTGGCAAAAGTTGTACCTGGAGCTGGAGTAATTATTTCAACAGAAAAGCCTGCTTAGCTCAAATTATCCTGCTTCAGTGTGTGAATGTTTTGGGGATTTTTTTGAGAAAAAAAGGTTTTTTTCCACCACCACCACCACCTCCACCGCAGACAACCCCTTAGAATGTTCCTTTGCTCCTTCCCCCACTGGCGTTCTGTTTTAAAAAAGATGAGATCCACCATGGCATTCGTAGTTTCTTTTTACTATTTTACTACTAGTAGTTCAGTTATCTTTACCATAAACACACTTTGCGCCTTACCTACAAGCATTTTTGCCTTTCAGTTCAAAAGATTTTGGACAGGGTCATTTCATAGTGATTTGGTGAACATATGTTATATTCTGGAGGCTGTCAATTTGTGCTCCAGAACCTAAGCTATCATTAAAAACAAAAGGACCTTATGGCTGAGAAATGTGAACAGACTGTAATACAGGGTGGCAGCCTGACAACAACTCCAAGAGCACTCTGAGCTGCCACCCACTGCCATATTAATAGGAAAATATTGTTGATGCTGAAGTCTAAAGATAAATTAATTGGTATTTTTTCACTGCTTATCAAAACACTCAAGAGTATTATGTTATGGAAATTTACTGTAAGTGGAATCTCATATGTTGCCTTCTGAAGAGGGTGGAACTTGATGCTTGGGAAAGTATCACTACTTTTTAAGTCCTTCTCCCACCCCTACTTGTGAACCTCTAGAAAAAGAGGGATCCATTACTACTTGTTGCTGCTATTCTACCATCCCAATGCTCCTCTGTGTCAGACATCCCAATGAAACGTACAATCTGATACACCTAACATAGCATGATACAGTATGCCTAGAAACACAGCAGAAGGCACTTTGTTAGGAACAGAATACAAAATAAACATTTCAGAGGTTTTCCTCATTAAAGAAAAGCAATAGTACTTCATGTGTACTCCATTACACAGTACGGTCTCATGATCAGAGTAAGACATTAATAGACAGAAGACACAAGTTCTACTCCCACTCTGCAGCAGATTTACTCTGTGATGCTGGGCTAATCATTTAGGTCTACATTTTCAGATGTACCCCCTGATTTTCATAGAACAGCTTCAAAATTTTTTATTGAAGTGAACATTTTAAAGATAGTTATAAAAGAGAGAAATTGAAAACAAAGGCATTTTGAATTCAGGCTCAGGTTTGGGTTGTGGGGGAATACAGGGTTATTTCACACAGTTAACAAAGATACATAACAAACACAATCCACATTGTCCCAGCTGGAGGTGGGAGAGTTTTCCAAGAGTCAGTGAATAAGTGTACTCAGGATGCCACACATAAAAGCTGCGTCTACATGAGACCCTTCCTTTCGGAAGGGGCATGTTAATGAGCCAGTCTGAAAGATGCTAATGAGGTGCTTCCATGAATATAAAGCACCTCATTAGCATAATGGCAGCTGCAGCGATTCAAAAGTGCGGCTTTCGAATTGTGTGCAGCCCGTGAAGATGGGGACCTTTCAAAAGGACCCCCCAGTCTTCAAAAGCCCCTTCTTCCTATCTGGTGTTAGGAAGAAGGGGCTTTCGAAGACTGGGGGGGGTCCTTTTGAAAGGTCCCTGTCTCCATGGGCAGTGTGCAATTGAAAAGCCGCACTTTCGACTTGCCGTGGCTGCCATTATGCTAATGAAGTGCTGCATATTCATGGCAGCACCTCATTAGCATCTTTCAAACTCGCTCATTAATATGCCCCTTCCAAAAGGAAGGGGCTCGTGTAGACACAACTAAAGGGTATAAGTGTGTGGTGGTGGAGCAAGTAGGCGCATGGCTGAAGTGCATCCTTAGGCAGACTGTGTCCGTTGGTGTGTCAGCGTCTTCTGGGAAAACATACATGAGCCATCAGGGAAGGAAGTAGGTTGTTTCGCTGACACTGTCTCTCCTTGGTGGCTTCAGTCATATGTCAGCATCCCTCATTGGTGGTCTCGCATTGCATCTGTTGTAAGATATATAGTCTGTTGGGGAACAGAGTGGCTGCTGACCGCAATTGCATTTCCCCTTGGTGGTCTCGGTCAGTCATCAGGGTTCCTCATAAAAACTCTTGCCTGTCACCTGTGGGAACGTACACAGTCCATCTGGGAAGGAAGCAGGTGATGTCCTTGATCGTGTATCTCCTTAGTGGGCAATCTTGTGCATCTCTTTAGCTAGCACATATCCACCGGGGAAGCAAGAGGGCAGTTTGTCGGTTGCATTTGTTGTCTTTTGTCTCACGCATACCGTGCAGAATTCCATTTGTTATGCCCTTTCAATATGACTGTGAACCACTGATAAGTGCTCTCTGAGAAAAGTTATCCAACTGGTTATGCATCCACATTCCAGACTGTATTTCCCTAGTTTATTGATAAGAAGCTAAAAAAGGACTGTATCAAACATTTTACTAAAACCTAGGTATATTATGTCTACTGCCTCTCCATTATCTACAAGGCTTGTTATTCTATCAAAGAAAGCTATCAGGTTTGACACGATTTGTGCTTGATAAAGCCATGCTGACTGTTACTTATTATCTTCCAGATGTTTTCAGATGGATTCCTTATTTATTTGCTCCATTATCTTTCCTGGCACAGAAGTTAAAATAACTAGTCTGTAGTTTCCTAAGTTCTTATTTCCCTTTTGGGCATAATATTTGCCCTTTTCCCATCTTCTGAAATCTCTCCCATCTTCCATGATTTTTCAAAGATGATAGCTAATGTCTCAGATACCTCCTCAATCAGCTTCTTGCATATTTTAGGTTTATTTCATCAGGCCCTGGTGACTTGAAGACATCAAACTTGTCTGATTTTTAACTTATTCTTTTCCTATTTTAAATTTTGGAACCCACCTCATTTTCCCCAGCATTCACTAGGCCAGGTGTTCAATCACCATCAATCTTCTTGTGGAAAACTAAGCAAAAAAGTCATTAAGCACCTCTGTCATTTCCACATTTTCAGTTTCCCCCCTCTTCTTTGAGCAATGGACCTACCTTGTCCTTGGTCTTCCTGTTGCTTCTAAGATATTTACAGAATGTTTTCTTGTTACCCTTTAGGTCTCCACCTGGATTTAACTGATTTTATGCCTTTATCTTTCAAATTTTGCCCCAACATACTCCTGTTGTTTGCCTACATACATCCGCTATACTGTGACCTAGTTTCTACTTTTTTACAGGACTCCTTTTTCATGTTTACATAATTCAAGATCGCCTGGTTAAGCCAAGGTAGTCTCTTGACTTACCTGTCACCTGATCACCAGTAGCAGGAGCAGCAAAATGTGTAAGGAAGCATGAAGTGCATGTTTTTATGGGGACCAATATTTTCAAAGGGACCCCAGCCAGAATGTCTATCACTCCACTCTGCCACAAGGCCAGCTGGAGAAGGAGAGGTAGGTCCATCATACTATGCCCACCTGAAGTAAGGGCACATGTACCTCTACCATACTGGCTACACCACCGTACCTCAAAAGGCAAATAACAAAGCAATATTCCAGTCCAGTCCAGAACAGTATTAACATCTAAACTGCACATAAAAAACGCAGGACAGTAGTTCAGGTACAGAGTGTGAAGACTGGACTTGAGGACCTCCCAGGATCCCTTCCCAGTTCTTTGAGATGTGTATCTCCATATCTTATTATTACAATAGTGCTAGTTCCTTGTTGCCATCTGATAAACCATATTGAACAACATGCAATAATCACAGAAGACTGGAGCTGGATGAAACCTCAGGATGTCAACTAGCTGAACCCTCATGACCAACCAAACTAAATAATCTATTTAGTTTAATAATACAATAGTATTATAGGTACTTGTCCAAAAGATTTCATGCAGTTACAAAGAAAGTGGTCCATATATTTATGAGTTGGACTACACAAGATCCATGATAGAATCTCTTAATTAAACCTTAATCTACACAATAAAAGTCACAGACTTTCTGGAATGAGTTTTTCTTCTTCATAACCCCTTTCCAACTCAAACCATTTGACAAGTTACAGACAAGGGGCTCCACCCAAACACAACCTAACCGGGAGTAACAGCCAACTAACCAAAGCAATGGTAAACTTACTTGGACTAAACTCTTTGAAGCAGGGCCCACCCTTCTGATGGGCTTGCACAGCACCTGGCACAGCGAGTACTAGTCCGTGCCCGGGGCGCTCAGGTTACTCCAAACATCGGGAGAGATGATTTGGTGGGAAGCGCCCCAGAAACCTTAACAGGCAGGTGGACAAGAGCGGATCTCCCAGGCCCAACATGAACAGTCCCTCCAGCTAGCGGCCTCGACAGGGGAGGGGTCAAGACGGGGGCTGCCCCTTTACAACCGGGGCCTCGAGCCGACCAGAGTCCCCGAAGCCGAGGCTCTTGGGCGCCTGGGAGCGGCCCGGCCTTGGCCCGGCGTCAAGAATGCCTCATTGTCCAGCCGGCCACATGACGCCAAGGGAGGCCCCGCCCCGGGTCGCCTCACGCTGAGGAGGGGGCTATGGGCGCATGCGCCGAGCGGTTCTGCCATCCAGTGCGGCAGCGGCCGGGGAAAGCCGCAGCGGAGGGGCGGGACTGGACAGGAGGGGAGCTGGGAGGCGGTAATTAGGGGAGGCCCCGAAGGGAGCCGGGGCTCGCGCGGGGTGGCTGCTGAGGGGGCGAAGGCGCCGCGCCCCGGCCGGCCGGCCCGCCCGGTATCGCGGGTGTGTCCGCGGCGGGGAGGGCCGGGAGCTGCTTCCTGCCGCTGCGGGTAAATCACGGCTGGCAGCTGCCGCTGGGCTCCGTCCAGCCTGCGCCGGGCAGGCCGGGCTGCCGGGAGTCCCCGCGGGACCCGCCCTGGCGGGGGACATGGCCCAGACGAGGCAGTGGCGGGGATAAGCCTGTCATTGGGGCTGGGGGCCTGGTGTGTCTTGAACGGAGACAAAGAGCCAGGGCTGGAGAAAGAAGAGGCGGCTCCGTTCCTGTGCAGAGGAGGCATCACCCCCGGATGGCCAGCTGAGCCCGTCATCCCCGGCTGCTGCCGCTCCTGCTTGTACCCCATTTTTATTATTCTTTTGTGTGCGAGTGGGAAGGAGGAATCATGTAAATGAAATTAGCGGAGGTGCTGTAAAAAGATGGGGGATGCGGCAGACACCAAGGAAATGCGAAAGACTTTCATTGTTCCTGCCATCAAACCTTTTGACCATTATGATTTCACTAGAGCTAAAATCGCCTGTAACCTGGCATGGCTGGTGGCCAAAGCCTTTGGGACAGGTAGGTGGCGTTTTCTGCCCTTTCTTTGATGCTGATTCCTATCTGTTTGTGCCAGTGCTGCGGATGTGAGCTATTCCCAAGGGAATTGGAGGGGAGACAATAATATGGATCTATTGCTTGATCATGTGGGCTTTATTTTCGAATATGTGTTGTCTTTGTTTCTTACGTCAGTGCTGTTTCCATGAATGAGTAATTGTCATGTTTGTGTGTGTAATGGCATTTATTTGTGGCTAGTCAGCCTTACCATATGTGTGTGTGTTTTTTCCATTCACATTTTTCTTGTAATCCAAAAAATAATGTTGCTTTCTGTTTAAAAGGTAGGAAACAGTGGGAGAATGGATGTGTGTTTTGATACGTGTGACAGTAAACCTCCAGTCAGAGAGGTGAGGATTAAGCAACAATCTGGATTTAGGGGAATGACATTTGACCTTAAGTGTTCTGTCAACACTGCTTAGACTTCTCTTTGTCTGAACATATAAGGTCAGTTTATTATAATGCTTCTGGAAAGTATTAGTTCAGTGTTTCTAAAAACCAGGGCCTTGAGGAATACCAGGCTTATTATTATCATTAATATTTGTATCTTTTGAGGGCACATGCTTCAAAAATACAAACATATGCAGTTTAGCTACATCATGATTTAATTTTCAACTTCACAAAACAATTTTCTTGGCATTTTTGAGAGCGGGTGTGTTCAGGAACAATCAGTCATTTCACCCTCACTCTCTCCTTCTCTGTAGAATAACAGGAAAAGGTTTTCCCTTTTGGAATTCTGCAACGGTTGCATGTAACATTGCTAAAAGATACTTTAATGATGCCATTAAGAGCACCATATCTAACTAACCTTTCTCTTTATATTTTTTTTTTTTTACAAAAGTTACCATGACTACTGGTAGTGCTGTGCATTACCTGTTTCTGTCTGTAATAACCTTTTATGGTTATTGCAAAGCAACATATTTAAAAAAAAAAAAAACTGTTTTGCAGAGCTCAGATTCATTTAATCAATGCAAATGAGTGAAAATTCTTGGAAGAATTTGCTTTGGGGGTTTCAGAAGTGATAATGTAAGTTTATGTCCTTTGTGATTCAGTTTTGTAGGCTTGCTTGCATCTTAACTTCAAGTGTAATTTTATTTTATGTACCCAAAATGGTTATATGAGGTATAGAATATGCACTTTCTGCAGATTTAAATACCGTAAGTGTTTATTCTGATGTGGTGTTGCAAATTCTTTATCTTGAGGATTTTGAAATACAGTAGACCCCTGACTTACACGGAGGTTGTGTTCTTGTGCGACCCTGCATAAGTCAAATTTTGCCTAACTTGGGGGACCTGAGAGCCTGGCTCTGGGCTCCTGGCTGCTCACAGGTCAGTTTCCTGGCTTCCTTGAGTGGCAGGCAGCTGGGAGCCAGGCTCCTCACCACTCAGTCATGTTAACCTGAGTTATGCGGAACTCAAGTGCATCTCAGGGTTCTACTGTATTTTAATTTCTATGAAATGAGTTTGAATTGGGTATGTGAAGGTTCCTGCTACTTAGCTTGCAGTAAAAGTCTGATCCCAATCAAATTACTTTACTTATCCGTCCCCATGGTTTTTATTCTGAGCTATGCAAGTAAATGCAACCAGTCATCAGTTAAGAGCAAATAATATCTGTTTTGCCTTTTAGAGGCTCATTTGCTAGTGTCTGACCCACTTAGTACAGTGAATGGGAATAATGTCAAATAGAACTGTATACATCATTAAAGTCTTCCAGAGCATAATTTTGTGAATAGTTTCAAGTCAGTGTTCTTCATGATAGTGATTCCTTCGCCAAAGGAAAATTTGAGTGAGAGCATGAAAGTATACATAATACATGATGTATGTTTGAATTGCATGGAAAGGAAATGTATGTGAAACACAAGCAGAACTGAAGGATTGTTCTCCTTTTCATGGAAGGAATAAAAAAATCTTTTTAAGCTCTCTGAAACAGATTACAACTTCTCCACAGAGTGCCATATTTCTAGTACCTGCTATCATATGTTTACCCAAAGAAACTGTACAGGAAGGTTAGTATGTGTGTGTGTGTGTGTGTGTGTGTGGTTCCCTCGTTCCACACATGTAAAATCTTAAGTGACAGAATTTGGTCAGTACGTAAATAAAGCCTCTTAGAATTTTGTCTTAAATTCACAGCAAATATAGAGTGATAGGTCTTTGCTTCTTCATTTGTTCTGTGTTCCCTAGTAAAAATAGTGCTTTCTCCATCAAATAATTCCTTAGTTGGGTGGAAGGATGCAACTTTTCTCCGATTTCTATTTTGGGGAATTTCACACTGTTCCTTTTGTGATATAAAAACCTTTATTTTCTTCAGCCATAATGTACATACACGCAATATGGAAAAAATAAAGCTCTTGGAGTTCTATATTTGTGCTTGGTTTTAAACTTCTGGTACAAGAAAAACAAAAATGTTCAGGGGAGTCTTAAGGGCAACTTATTTGTGCTGTATTAGAAGAACACATCCTCCCCAAGAGGACTTCTGAATATTCTATGGTGGCACTTATATTTACCAAAATCGGAGTCAGTGCTGTCATTGTTGGATTGATGTCCATGGGACTGACAATAAACAAACATGAAGTCCTACATTCAGCTCTGTTATATCTGTGCAATAACAGCTTCATTTAGGTTATGCAAGGATAAGAGTAGACTTTGACTCATATGTAAAGACAGGTTAAACAGACATACAGCAAACAAACAGAAGATGTACATGGGAAATGACCATGTAAAAATATTATGTATGCAGCATGAATGAGATTGAAAGGATTTTGGGTATAAAAGCCATGTTAGGAATTCATACTTTGGCCTTGTCTACATTACATGGTGGTTTGATGCTGAAGTGATTGATCCACCAGCTGTTGATTTATCACATCTTCTGTCGATGCAATAAGTCGCTCTCTGATACTGTTATTTCATCAAGACAAGAAGAGTAGGCAGTGTCGATGGCAGAAGAGCTCCCATCGACTTTACCGCAGTGTCTTGAATGCGGTAGGTATGTTGACTTCAGCTGTGCTATTTGCATTGCTGAAGTAGTTCAGTGGTGCTGGTGAGTGTAGACAAGGCCTTTCTTTCAATCTTACTTTATCTCCTTCAGCATCCATTTTCATTTTTTTCCAGACTTAACAGGAAACACAACCTTATTCTGTGATCCATATCTGCACTTATGTGGCTGCATCAGTTCATAGTCTTAATTTGGCATATGTGGATATCAAGCATGTTATCCAACATGCAAGCAGATATGTCACAAGCCTGTATTGACTTGATGATACTTGAGAGGTTTAATTTAAAAATTGTGTTCATTCTTCAAATTTGAAAGAAAAAAAAATCATTACTTTAGCTTTTTGCTACAAGTACATGTATTCAGTAACATGGTTCAGACTAGTGGAAAAATGATATTGATGGACGTTTAAGCGATAATAAAATTTAGTTTCTAAGGTACCACTGGACTCCTTGTTTTCAATGAAACAGACTAGCATGGGTTCCTCTGAAACAAATTACATGATTTATTTTGGTTCTTAAAATCTTGAATGCTCTTTAGAGTTCAGGTAATATCAGGCATAATTTCATTCGTAAATACATAAGAACATAAGAACGGCCATACTGGGTCAGACCAAAGGTCCATCAAGCCCAGCATCCCATCTGCCGACGGTGGCCAATGCCAGGTGCCCCAGAGAAGGAGAACAGAAGACAAGTGATTTATCTCCTGCCATCCATCTCCTGCCCTTGTTATGAAGGCTAGGGCACCATACTTTATCCCTGGCTAATAGCCATTTATGGACCTGACCTGCAAAAATTTATCAAGCTCTTTTTTAAACCCTAATAGATACAGAAACTTTAGGTCTGAGACAGTTTGAAAGTATATACTTTTCTTATTTTTTTATGAACTGTATTTACAGTGGCTATTCAGGATAAAACATGGTTCTAATTTAGTAGTCAGTGTGTAGTGGTCAAATGAACTTAAAACAAAATGTATTTAGCTCAGATTTTTCCCTAACTTAAGCATAGTGCAGTGGGAGAGTGATTTCTTTTTGTGTTTGAGATTTGGAAATATTTCCATTTGGATTTATTACATTATGTTTGTAGTTAAATCTGCCTTTCTGTAGAGGTATCAGAGAGATAGCCGAGTTACTCTGTATCTTGAAAAGTCTCTCCTAGGGAAGCAACAAGAAGTCCTATGACTCCTTACAGACTAATAGATATTTTGGAGCTTAAGCTTTCTTGGGCAAAGACCCGTAATACAGGTCTTGGCCCATGAAAATTTATGCTCTAAAATATCTTAATCTGTAAGGTGCCATGGGACTTGTTGTTGTTGTTTCCCAAGAAGAGACTTGATGAAATGTCTGTCTTTTGAAAAATATCTTTACAGGTGATGATTTTTTATCTAACATAAGGAACGGAATGTCTTAGAAAGTTGAAGATGCTAGACAGAGCTGTTGGTTTTCTAATGGCACAAAACCAAAAATGTTTGTCCTGACCCTTCCGCGGGCCCCCTGCCTCCCCACTCCAATCCCTCCTCCCCTCTCTCACTTTCACCAGGCTGGGATGGGGTTGGGGAGGTTGACGGCTCTTGATGGGATGCAGGCTCTGGGGTGAGCGTGGGGCTGAGGGCTTTGGGGTGCAGGAAGTGGGTGAGGATTCTAAGAGGGAATTTGGATGCAGGAGGGGGTTCAGGGCTTAAGCTTTTTTATGTATAACCTGACTCCATGCAGGTTCCAGGAAGTGATTGGTAGGATCCCCATGCCTCCTGGAGTACAGGGCGTCAGGGAGGCATGTGTGTAGGGGGTGGGGGCTCTGGGGTGGAACTTGGAATGAGGCCTTTTAGGTGCAGGGAGGGCTCAGGTTTGGGATGTGGGGTCTGGGAGTGAATGTGGGATCTGGGCAGCACTTACCTAAGGTATCTTCCAGCAAACTGCCAGCAAGTCCCTGCAACTCTTAATTGGTGGGTAATGGAGGCTGTGTGTCACCAGCACCCGAAGGCATTGATCCTGCACTTCCCATTATTTGAAGTTTCTGGCCAATTGGAACTGCGAATGTGGTGCTCTCGGCAGGGGCAGCATGTGTGCATCCCTGATTCCCTGTACCCCAGGAGGAATGGGGTTCAGCCAGTCACTTCCTGGGGCCTGCATGTAGTCTGGGAAAGTAGAAAGCTGCCACTGTGCCAGCAACTGGACTTCTAATTATCTGATTTGGTGGTACTGACCAGAGCCACCAAGAAGTCTTTTCAGATGGGCATTCTAGTCTAAAAATGGACACCTGGCCAGCCTAGTGCTGGGATGGAGAAGTGTTTTAATTGTTAAAGAATTTGAGATGTATTAGTGGCTTCGTTATACTAGTTTTTCAAAAGGGAACGCTTCACAAAAAGTAAGACTCAAAAATTCTTGGGACTTGAAAAGTGAAGCTTGATTAGGATTCTGAAAGGACAGCTGCTGGGTTTAAATCTTCAAATAATTATATGGTAAATTTATTTTGAATTCAACAGACTACTACTGAGATTAGCATTTTGGAAGAAAGTGAGAACTTTGTCTTCTGGTTAGAAAATCTACTTTCCATACCAAAGAACTGAAATCTGCCTGTTTTATTCCTCATGTACCTTAACTGAGTATGGATCTGACAAGTGGAAATACATGGAATACATTGTAACACAACATACCAGACTTACCGCTTCAGGCCTTTGCCAATTTTGATGACCTCTCCTCAATAGTTTGTGTTCTTTCTCTTTCTTAGAACCATAGCCACACTAGAAAATGAACTGTATCCTGAGAGAATTTTAAAAGGCAACTGGATGGTGAAGACAGGAGAGAAAAATACTTTACAATCCAGGGGAATCAGATTTTTTTTTTTTTTTAAAGTCCTTGCATACAAGCATTGAAGTTGCAAAAGCAACTTAAATTCAATATAAAAGTTTGTTCCAAATTAATTTATGCTGTAGTAATACACTCATTCCTCATTTAACAAGTACTTTACTTAGGAGTACTCGCTAAAATGAGGGACACACATACCTACCTTTGTTCACTAAATGAGTGAACTTCCCCTACTTATATGAGACAGTTGCGGGGTCCCTGACCGGAGGCGGGTAGGCCCACAGCCCTGCAGCTGGAGCGGAGCAGCTGTGGGGTCCCTGTCCAGAGGGCAGGGAGACATGCAGCCCTGGAGCTGAGCCAGCCACAGGATCCTTGGCCAGGGAGACCCGCAGCCTTGTGGCTGGGGCCTTCTCCCTTCCTCCATCCCTCCCCTCAGACATGCAGCTGTCTGCCGGTCCTTTGGCTGGGGGAAGAGAGGGAGAAGACTCTTAGCCTGGTTCCCTACCCTGCACTGGTGGGAACATGAAACTGACCAGCCATGAGCTGATCAGTTTTGCTGTCCGGCAAGGCATGGGGAGACTGGAACCAGCCTGCTCCTGGTTCCCACCTCCTGCCACTCTGGGATCCAGGAAGCTGACCAGCCCTAGTGGTTCCTGGCTTCCCTCCCCTTTCAGGAAAATAAAAGTTACCCATGGGTTGTTCCTGCAACCCCTGCATAACTCAAGGGTTTACGGTATTAGTCCCTGCCTCCCAGCCCGCAGACCTCACCCTTGCCCAGGTTTTAACCCCTCCCCCGAAGGTCCCAAACTGCCCCCAGGCTCACACCCTCCCCAGCAGCAGCAAACCGCCCCCAGCTTTACTCCCCACTAGCAGCCCCAATCTGTCTCCAGCCTTAAACTCTCCCAGCAGCACCAAACTGCCCCCAGCCTTACACCCCGCCCCCGCATCCCTAGATTACCCCAGCCTTAGATGACAGTCCTCCTCTGCCTGCCCCCTGCAGCCTCTTCACTAGGGCTGCTAGACTGCGTGGCTCCCCAAGCCCTCCTTCCTCCTGCTCCCTGCAGGTAACAGTCGTTAAAACCAATTAACTCAAGTGTTAAGGTTTCAGCTCCTAGACATAAGGTAATTGCTAACCCTACTGATAGGGATAGCTGCTGGAAATGGCAGCTGTCTGCATTGATAGCTATCTGCCTGAGACAGTAGTGTTACGAAACTGCAGATGGGTTCTTTAACAGCCACATGCCTCTGGGAACTGCCCAGCTGGCGACCTTTAACAAATCTAATGGGACCCATAGGTTGGGAATCCCTGCTCTAAATACATACATTACATTCTGATTCTGGTGCTGAACTATTCAAATACATCAGAAAAGCACCTAAACTCAACTGGTTTATGTCAAGTTACAAGTACATGGAATGAACTGGAGACTTTTACATGTATTTTAATGAGAATTTAGTGTTGCTCTTATGAGTTTTTGCTTATGAGCAGAAATTTGGGAAGCAGTTATGCTCGTATAGTGAGGGATGAATGTACTGCAATAACGGATGCAAAATAATTTTGTTCTTGAGCTTGTGTTAAGTGGGAATTCTAAAAATTTTTTATCTGAAAATTCACTTTCTCAGAATTATCCTGCAGATGTTGTATTGGTGGGTGGTGGGAAGAAATGTAAATAGTCTGGATCGTTTTGGGAGATTCTAGAATGTACTCATTGGAGATTTTTTAAACGGGTTAAAAGTTAATATAGTAAAATAACTGGATGTTTTGGCATAGTAAAATAAACTACACAACGTAAGGCAGCATAAGAATGGCCATGCTGAGTCAGACCAAAGGTCCACATAGCCCAATATTTTGTCTTCTGACAGTGGCCAATGCCAGGTGCCCCAAAGGGAATGAATAGGGCAAGTAATTTTCAAGTGATCCATCCATTCTGGCTTATTCTCCACTTCCTGCAAATAGGAGCTAGGGACTCCATGTTTGCCCATCTAAGCCAATAGCCACTGGTAAGAGTGGATAAGCATAATGATGTTGGTTGTGTGGGGGTTGCTCATATGCTTGATACACTTGTGTGTAAGAGCAGATGTGGACTGAAGCTTTGCCAGTGCAGATGTGAGGTACCTTGGTATAAAAATTTCTGGTATATTTAAGTACACATTATTTGGTGGTATGGTTACAGATTGAAGTTGTTTCGTAGAATCATAGAATGCTAGGACTGGAAGGAGCCTTAAGAGGTCATCGAGTCCAGCCCCCTGCCTTCATGGCAGGACCAAGTACTGTCTAGACCATCCCTGATAGACATTTATCTAACCTGTTCTTAAATATCTCCAGAAATGGAGATTCTACAGCCTCAGTAGTCAATTCATTCCAGCGTTTGACCACCCTGACAGTTACGAACTTTTTCCTAATGTCCAACCTAACCCTCCCTTGCTACAGTTTAAGCCCATTGCTTCTTGTTCTATCCTTAGAGGCCAAGAAGAACAAGTTTTCTCCCTCCTCCTTATGACTCCCTTTTAGATAACTGAAAACTGCTATCATGTCCCCCCTCAATCTTTTCTTTTCCAAACTAAACAAGCACAATTCTTTCAGCCTTTCTTCATCGGTCATGTTCTCTAGACCTTTAATCATTCTTGTTGCTCTTTTCTGGACCCTTTCCAATTTCTCCACATCTTTCTTGAAATGCGGTGCCCAGAACTGGACACAATACTCCAACTGAGGCCTAGCCAGCGCAGAGTAGAGCAGAAGAATGACTTCTCGTGTCTTGTTCACAACACAGCTGTTAATGCGTCCCAGAATCATGTTTGCTTTTTTTGCTACAGCATCACACTGTTGACTGTATTTTACTTGTGGTCCACTATAACCCCTGGATCTCTTTCAGCCATACTCCTCCTTAGACAGTCGCTTCCCATTCTGTATGTGTGAAACTGATTGTTCCTTCCTAAGTGGAGCACTTTGGATAAGTCTTTATTAAACTTCATCCTGTTTACCTCAGACCATTTCTCCAATTTGTCCAGATCATTTTCAATTTTGACTCTATAATCCAAAACAGTTGCAACCCTTTCTAGCTTGATATCGTCTGCAAACTTAATAAGCGTACTTTCTATGCCAATATCTAAATCTTTGATGAAGATATTGAACAGAACTTGTGCCAGTACAGACCCTTGCAGAACCCCACTTGTTATACTTTTCAGGCAGGATTGAGAACCATTAATAACTACTCTCTGAGTACAGTTATCCAGCCAGTTTTGCACCCACCTTATAGTAGCCCCATCTAAGTTGTATTTGCCTAGCTTATTGATAAGAATATCATGTGAGACTGTGTCAAATGCCTTTTTGGGATACTTTAACTTGCAGATATGGAAATAATCTGTACATTATTTAGCTGTAATATTAACAAAAACAAGTCCTGTGGCAGCTTATAGACTAACAGATGCATGAGTGGCAGGAGGAGGTTCCAGAGGAGGAGGATTGAACAGAGACTGGGAGTGATTGGCCCGTTACAAAAGCAGTTTCTCTGCTCTTGATGTTCATACCTCCACATGAGCAGCTGACTATGGGCCACATGTCCCCAATGAACTGACTTGTTTTCTCCTCACTTGATGCTCACAACACCATCTTAACTGCTGATGATGGGCCATTTCCACCCTGACTGAATAGACCTTGTCAGCTCTGATCCTCCCCTTTACTGAGACCCCCTAATCTTTAAATCCTCCTCTGAACTGCACCCCCCACCCCATGCATCTAATGAAGTGGGTCTTTGCCCAGGAAAGCTTATGCTCCAAAAAATCAATTAGTCTATGAAGTGCCACAGGACTTCTTGCTGTTTTTGACAATACAGACTAACGTGGCTACCTTTCTGATACTTGTAATATTAACAGACTCTCCTAGTCTTTTAGCACCTGATTTCTGTTGTAATTTTTTTTTAATTTTGTCTTTAAGACTGTTTAAAAGGACTAACATGAAACACGTTGAAGTTTGAACTGAAGCTTATGATGTAATGGAATTGGTAAGGTGTACCAAGGTCTGCATGTAACAGACTTTGAGTTCACTTTTGTATAAATTTTGAACATCTGCCAACTTCAGTGCACCTTCTGGGTTTGTTAATCCCAGAACTATTGAGTGTGGTGCAGTTTGAGAGTGCATTAAATCAAATCTATATAACTTCCTCACAAATTTGAGAAAGCATGTAGAGCCTGCTCAGTTTGAAAATTAAACATTTGTACTGTGGATTGAGTGAATTTCAGAGCAGTCTTCACTGCAGATTCTTTGCCCTCAGTCTTAAAGTTGAACTCGAGTGTAGGATGAGAGTGATCGTAGTGAACAAGGGCAAATAAGTTTTGCATCAAGACACAGGAGTTGTTTTCAACAGGCCATTTGGAGCTGCATAAGTTCTAGCTGATAAATTGAACTGCCCTCAGACTTGACTCAGAATGTTGATATTGTATGCATATAGTAGCTAACACCAGTCAGGTTTTCATGAGCTGCAGCTGCAAGGTACTCTGCGAAGGCTAACCTCTTTATGAGTGTGTTGCATTAATTTAGCATTCATGTAACAAAGCCATGGTTATTTAGTGGTCCTTGTCAGAGACAATGATCATAGCCTTTTGGACAACCATAAATAAAAGGCACTACATGATAGAATAGTAGTGGATCAAATGTGAACTTGAGACTGCAAATGTTTTTGGAACATACACTTGCATCTGGAGGAGTGGGACAGACCAGATTCCTTTTATTATTTCATTTCAATCTCATAAAAACTGGTTCTGAGTCAGTTTCCCTGCCTCTGCTTTCTCACCTTTATTAGTTCTTGGAAGGGGCAGAAAGTGCCATTAAGTTTGACAAAAGGGTCTGTGATGTTGAAGGTCACTATTTTAAAGTCTCTTTAAACTAGGAGATTTAGTTACATATTTAAACAGCAACAGAGAAAGTATAGACACCTGTAGAAACCAACACATGGATTTCCTACTCTAGCCAAACAAAGCTCATAATTCTGAGGAAGGGTGGGAGGGAGATCAGCTAAATAAAGACAATGGATTTCAAAAAGGCAGACTTGAGCAAATTTAGTTGGTACAAAAGGTTCCATGCAAAGCAAGAAGTAGAGGAAAAACAATTGAAGACAACAGTTTTTCAGAAAGACGTTTAACAGGGCTCAAGAATAAACTAAAATCTCAGAGTGCTTCTACTAGTAAAACTTGAGCCTGAATGCACCAAGAGTGAATCCATGGTCATCCTGGGAATCTGATTATGAGCAAGTCATATTCTGTGACCCTCTGTGCTTTGCTGCTGGCAACAGTTTTGAATGAATTATCCTGTCAAGAGCTGATTTCATGTTGGAGGACCCCCTGCCCCAAAAAGTTAAGTATCTAAAATATATACTGCGCAAAGGCTAACTAGAAAATAGAGCTAGGATAATTAGCAGTATTTTTCTCTCTGATCCTGGAAGGTAGACATCAGCCACAAAGATTAATGGTGCCTCTCCAAAATATGCAGAAGAGCTTATGTTGCTGACCCTCTTTTGTGAATTAGTAATAAAATCAGAAGACACAAGAAATCTCTCCATTTGTTAGGGTACCACATATTTTCAAAAGAGAGAATCTGGGACTGGTAGAGCAAAAGGGCCAGGAAATGGCTTTGCAAAACAATCCACTCCCATCCCTAATAGTCATGGGTACTTTTCTCCAGGCACTTAAGAAGGTGAGAATTCCAGACTCTGTTTCTCTGTTTCTTCTTAGATCAATAGATAATAGAAATAACTCATAATTATGCCATTGAGCACTAGAGGCCTCCTGAAGCCAGATTTTTTAGGCTGCGTGCCTCAGTCTTCCTTAACATCCCAAAACGTCATTCCATCTGTCATCAGTTAGGTCCAAATTGGAATACCACGAACAGAACTACTTTGAGTAGTGACAGAGAGATAGCCGTGTTAGTCTGTGTCCTATCAAAACAAAAAAAAAACAGTCATGTAGCGCTTTACAGATTCAAAAAAATTTTTTTCACTGTCAGTCCCTTGGGTGCAATGTTAGTTTTCTTGCATTTGGACAGAGAGATGATGTCTGTCTGGATCCGGGCGAACTTTGAGTTTTTTTTTCACGTACCTTTGCACTTGTGGAACTTGAGGGACACTGAATGTAAAACTCCTAAAGAAATCCCCAAAGGAACTAATAGGTGAGTGTAGCCCATACTGTCCTTATTTTGTTCTAAAATGAGGCCTAATTTTTGATGTATCAATTTTGGTTCATTGATTTGTTTACTAGACTTGAGCAAATTACATTAGTAAGAGTTTTCATTCAGACAAATTCAGTTGGTCTCCCTTTTTTATCTTCTGTGAAAACTTTCTAATTGTCAAAATGGTGAAACACTGGAATAAATTTTCTGTAGTGGAATCTCAGTCATTGCAGATGTTTAAAACCAAGTAGGACAAACACCTGTCAGGAATGATCTAAATAATACTTAGTCCTGCCATGAGAGCAGGGAACTGGACTAGATGCCCTCTGGAGGTCTCATCCAGTCCTGTGATTCTATCAGTTATTGTTAGTGGACATTGTCACTTTATAAACCTTTTATATTTGAGGTCACGATGAAGATAAATTTATACACCTAATTATTACAACAGTCAGCACTCTTCATAAATGCGATTCATCAGTTTTCTTACTGGTAGGAAACCTATAATGGAGGGAGATCTCCCCAGTTGAAATTGTTGGGCTAGGTTAAAATGGGGATATTTCATGCTTGATTTCTAGTACTATGAACTACTACCTTGTTTATTAAATGGTACCTTCAAGAAAATAGTTGAAGATTTGTTAACTGCTTTCATCCCCCTTTTGCTACTCAGATGTGCACTTAGTAATTTAAACATTCTGAAGATGTAATTCAGGAGTTTGGGGAGATGTTGTATTGTCCAATTAGTTGTCTGGAAAGTCTTCGAAAAACAAGCTTGACTTTTGAAAGAGAGTTTACTCTCTCCACAACAATCTAGGTCAGTTTCTTTCAGTGAATAATTCACACTCGGTAGATTCAGAGAGGGAAAGATAATTGCCTATAGCTACCACTTTCTATTTAAATTATAGGATTATATTGAATAGTAACAGAGAGATAGGTGTGCTAGTCTATATATTATCAAAACAAAAAAGCAGTCCTGTAGTACTTTAAAGACTAACAAAATAATTTATTAGGTGATGAGCTTTTGTGAGACAGACCCACTTCTTCAGATCATAGCCATACCAGAACAGACTCAATATTTAAGGCACAGAGAACCAAAAATAGTAATCAAGGTTGACAGTATTTTTCAGATTTATCAAGGTGAGCAAATCAGAGAGTAGAGGGGCAGAAGGGTGAGGGAGTCAAGAATTAGATAAAAAAAGTGTGTAAAAGAGCCCCTATAATGAGCTAGAAAATTCCCATCCCAGTTCAAATCATGTGTTAATGTGTTGAATTTGAATATAAAAGAGAGTTCAGCAGCCTCTCTTTCCAAACTGCTGTAAAAATTCCTCTTCAGTAAAACACAGACTTTCAGGTCGTTAACCGAATGGCCCACTCCATTAAAGCACTGGCTGGCAGGTTTGTGAATCAGGAGTGTTTTTTATGTCTGTTCTGTGCCCATTATTTTTTTCTCTAAAAGAGTTTGAAGTCTGTCCAATATACAAAGCATCTGGGCATTGTTGGCACATGATGGCATATATGATGTTAGTTGAGGAACATGAGAATGTGCCCGTGATTCTGTGAATAACCTAGTTAGGTCCAGTGATGGTGTCTCCAGAATAGATATGTGGACAAAGTTGGCAAATGGCCTTGTTGCGAGGAAAAGTTCCAGGATTGGTGTTCCTGCAGGATTTTTCTGATTTGTCAACCTTGATTACTATTTTTGGTTCTCTGTGCCTTAAATATTGTGTGTGTTCTGGTATGGCTATGATCTGAAGAAGTGGGTCTGTCTCACAAAAGCTCATCACCTAATAAATTATTTAGTTAGTCTTTAAAGTGCTACTGGACGGCTTTTTTGTTTTGATAGCATTATATTGCTTTAACTGTTTTTACGTATCTGAAATATTAGCTTGTTTGTTTTTATTTTACCTCTTTAACAAAGTTGTATTAGTTGGCTTTCTGCCAAAATACTGATGAAGGGCGAAGGAAACTATTGAGTGGTCCCTGTCTGTGCACCTGGACTTCAAATGTTTACCTCCAGACCTAAGATTGTATCAAAATACTCTCTAGAAGGAAAATGTATAGGTTGAAAATGGATAGCATGATTATCTTTTTAAAAATTTTATGTAACTTAAAATCTTTGTCTTAAGAGAGAGAGATGCCTGGATTCTGCATATGTTCTGTGCGCTTTTTCTTTGGTGCTGTGAGTAATCCTACTGAAGTAATAGGATGAATTGGAGTATGTGAAGTTAACATATGAATAAACATGTGCAGGATTGTGCATTCCATCCATTGCAAAGTATAGGAGAGACTAAAATTACTCACAGCCCCATCATCCCAGTATTGGACCCATGTAAATGAAGTGGATTAAGCCAATTAATTTCGTTTTGTGGCAGTCTTACAGACACAAAAACACAAAAGCCCCAAAATTGTAAACTCAGCGTGTGTGTGTGTGTGTGTGTGTGTGTTTTCATTGGCCTCCTGGTAGCCCAGGACCAGTGATAACTGTAATCCCAAATTCAGAATTTGTAATTCTCCTTGTGGTTTGTGCTTACTGAGAATATGTCAGTCCAGCCCAAGGTGATGCCTGTGTATTTCAGAGATGGTTTAAAGAACAGCTGTATTTTTGGGCAGCAGCGCACAACCACACTTTCTTTTAAAAACTACTCATTAACTTCAAAGCTTGACCCTCAGATGCTTTTGAGGGCAAGGGGGGGGAAGCAAAAGTATTAATTTACTAAAATTAGCCTCTCATGGCTACTGCATCTATCAGGCCTTCCGTTACACATATGGAGTTCCATTGACTTGAAGGCTCTACACGAACAGATCTAGCCATCCACAGCTTGTTGGCAGAGCGTGACCACAGGAAAGCAATGAAAGAAGTAGTTCTAGCAAGCCTGTATCCTACGAAACAGTTCTTAACTAGAAGATTTACTTGGCATTTCCTGGGTCCTTCAGAGCAGGAGGCTGGCAGTGTGGGGGATGCAAGGGGCAGGGCCTTGGTGTGCAGGGGGCACAGGACAGGAAGCTAGGGATGTGGGAGGTGCGGGCCTTCTCACCTTCATCCTGCACTGTTTTCCTTCCTTGCCTCCCTCCCATCCCCTGTTGGGCAGGGGTCTTGACTTTCTGCCCACCCTGGTCAAATAGAAAGCTTCTTTCCTCCTCCTGTCCCTTTCCTGCTACTCTGGCAGTGCAGCCGAGGGCCAGGGAATGATACAGAGCAGGCAGGCCATTTAGCTGATCCAGTGGCTGGCAAAATGGTGAGTCCCAGGCCCAGCTGACCACTCTTTTTGTGTGGTTTCCCCCATTGGCCACTAAACAGTACTGCTGTCTGTCTGTGTGCCCCTCCCTTTCTGTGTTACAGAAAAAAGTCCCAGTCCAGGCAGATCTTGTTTTCCTGGCACAACCAAATCTTGACCTTGCTGTCAGTTAGGAGAAAAGGAAGCTGCATACAAAATTTTATAATCGTGCTGGTATGATTTAGGAAGTGTTCTTGAACAAAATGAATGGACAGGCAGGTGCATTGTTCTAAATTATACAGAACAGTGGCAAACTGCAAAACTTGAAAAATCCACTGATCTGTTATCAAGACCAGTTATGATTTCTGTTTTCTTACAATACATATATGGCACAAATACATATACACTCCTCTTTGTGACATGGAGAATTTTATTCGGTGTGGGTTTCCTCAAAAACCATCCTTGGATATTGTGGCAAACTTTGCCTGTGTCAAAAGTTAATTCCTTCTATAGTTTCCCAGTGTTTTTGTACATTTCTGTAATGATACTTGCTCAGGTAGTATTCTATTAAACTAATTTATCTGTTTTCACCTTTGTGTGATGCCAGGGTGCATTAATTTAAATCAAGGCAATATAAATCATTAATTTAAATCGCCACGAATCACATTGATGCTTCGACACATATTTCTTAAGTAATTGTGCAATCTGATCACTAAAACGTGTTAAGTTACCTCTCAGTATAGCATTTTACAATATCTAAGAGGTTATAGTTTGTGTAATTTTTTTAGATAATTTGATTTTAATTAGCATAAGAAATAGTGCATAACACTCATTACCTGTGTCAAGCTGCTGATGTGTCAGCAGTACATTAGGAATAGCAAGAACTAAGGACACATACAAATACAATAGCACTTATTTTATTAAACTAAATCTTAAATATTACATAAACATTTCATATTGTCTGAATTGCCAGCTGACAGCTGTCCTTAAACTCTTTTTTAAAAAATTCAAGTTTTATTAACACAAATTTTATAAACAGACATCTCCTCAGAATACTGAATGTATGGTGTCCTTAAAATTTCTACAAGTAGTTGTCACCTCCACTTCTTCTGTCATTTTGATTCATAGACTGAAACTGAAAAATGAGTTTTCCTGCTTTTTCAACTCCCAGTCAATTTATTAGATTTGTGTGAATGATACTGAAGGATGACAGTATTCTCTCCATGCCTGCAAAGGTTGCTGTTGCTGTGAAAAGTTGCCTCAACAAATGAAGAAACTCTGTTTCAAGGTGCTTGGCTAATGATTCCCACCAATTCTTGGCAGCCATTTGTTCAAAACATCATCAGTAAACATGTACTGATTATATGATTTTGCTCCATCACTGAAATTTATTATGACAGGCATAACCGAGGAGTTATTTTGAAATGCCCATGAAATGGCAGCAGAGGCATCTTCAGAAGTTAGATATCTACCTTTATACCTGGGGTAGATAATGTCAGTGTTTGATCCATTTGCTTTTTTCTTGCCTATAGTTTAAATGTTTGAGTTATTTTTTTCGTCAATGTCTATTGAAGCTCCACCCAAATTTTGACAGCATGAGCATTGGAGCAGCTATTTGTTTAATCATGGTTTCCTTCACAGTTTTATGAGAATGTGCCAGTTCTTAATAAAATTGTTTACAGCAATTAACCATGGAATTCCATTGAGCTCTTTGAAGGAGAATTCATTTGGCTCCTCTTGCTCTCTTCAGTGAAACTGAAGCAAAAGGGTTGCTATGGAAGCATTTTGCAATTTCAACAGCATTTTCTTTTATTCGTGGAGAAGACATACATAAGTCTTTGGCTATGCTATTGCCCCTTTTTGTCTCAAAGTGGGTAGTGTTTGAGTCTGGAGCTTCCATCATGGCTTATCAGTCGAATATTGGATTTGCATTGTCGATTGCAATAACCACATGTCTGTCTATTTCCGAATTCTTGAGTCTGAGAGCTTTTCCTTCTAAGACTAAGTTCTTTTGTGGGGTTTGCACATATTCTGTCAAAGAATGATGTGCCCTGTTGTACCAGTCATCGCCAGGTATTTCCATCTGATGTAGATTCCCAGGATTTTGGATCAAGATTAAATTTTTTCATGGTGTTTTTGCATGTGTCCTTGAATCTTAGCTTTGGTCTTCCTATTGTTCTTAACCAGCATGACAGTTCACTGAGGAAGATTTCTTTGGGAAGACATTCGTTGCCCATTCTTCTCACGTGATCAAGCCATCCTAGCCTTCTGCTGTGGAGGATTGCTATGAGGCTGGGTATGCCAGATCTTGACAGGACCTCTTCATTTGAAACTTTGACAGTTGACATTCATCATTCTGTGGAGGCAGCAAAAATGGATGCTGTTCAGTTTTTTCTCCTGGTTTGAGTAGGTGGTCCATGCCTCAGAACCATATAGTGGGATACTCAGTAAACATGCCTGGTAGATTAGTATCTTTGTTTTCACTGTCAGCTTAGGATTGTTCCATACTTGTTTCGTAAGTCTGACAAAAATCATAGCTGCCTTCCCCATTCTCTTGTTCAGTTTTGCATCCATGGATAGGTTTGTCGTGACAGTAGATCCAAGGTAAAAGAATTGTTGAATCACATCTAACGGGCTGTTATCCAGAATGACATTGGGTCGCTGAGGTGTGGCTTGAGTGAATACAACAGTTTACTTGATGCTTATGTCAGGGGAAAACAACTTGCAGGTTCTGAACAGAGAATCCATCGGTAACTGTAACATGTCTTCATTATGAGCAGTGAGAGCTTCATCATCTGTGAAAAGGAGTTCCCTAATGAGGACTTCCTTGACTTTGATTTTGGCCTTGAGTCTTGCCAGGTTGTAGACAGAGCCATCTATTCTTGTGTGGAGAAATACATTGCATAAGTTTTGAAATGCGCAATTTAGTAGAACTGACAAGAATATGCCAAAGAGGGTAGGGGAAGAACATATCCTTGTTTGACTCAGCTGTTCATCACAAACCGTTCCGATGTAGATCCATCATATTACACTGTTGCTTTCATGTTTTCATGAAAGGATGTTATGAGCTTGAGTAGGGTCAGAGGGCAGACAGTCTTGGTTAATATGCTGTATAGTCTTGAGCTACTAACTGTGTCAAGCACCTTTAAGTTCACAAATGCTATGAATAACGGTTTTCCTTGTTCTCTTCATTTTTCATATAGTTGTCGAAGAGAGAACAATCATATCCACTGTTGACCTGCCAGCCTGGAAGCCATATTGTGTTTCTGGATGCACTCGATCTGCGAGTTTTTGCAGGCGTTTGAGAATGACACAGGCAAATGCTTTTCCTGTGATGCTCAGTAACGAGATGCCTCTGTAGTTGTTGCAGTCACCCTTGTCACCTTTGTTTTTATAGAGAGTGATGATGTTTGCATCCTTCATGTCATGCCGAACATCTGCCTTTCTCCAAAATTTTAGGAGTAAATTGTGGAGGAAGAGGAAGAGCACAGCCTTGTTCGTCTTTAGGACTTCAGCTGAGATTCTGCCAATTCCTGGTGCTATTCCATTGGAGAGAGCATCAAGAGCTTCAGAAAGTTCCTTCTCCATAGCCTTTGCATCTAGCTCAGACATTTCTGGAAGAGTTGGGATGAGGTTGTCAAGTTCAGGTTGTATTGTATGCTCATGGGAATAAAAACTCTAGTAGTGCTCCAACCATCTGGACATGTCTAGCTTTTTTGTCTGTGATCACCTGTCTACTTAAACGCTTCAGTGGGGTGACTTTGGTAATGTTTGGTCTAAGTGGTTTCTTCAGTCCATCATACATAGTTTTCAGATGGCCCAAATCAGATGCTTTTTGAATATTAGAACATAGATTGACCCAATACTTGTTTGCACATTGCCTGGATTCTCTCTGAAGAAAGATCTTGCATGTTGAAGTTGATCTTTTGTGCTTTGTGATGGGTTATTTCTTATTCAGATTTGCCTTGTGTTTTACTTTTGAGAAGAGGCCTAAGAGTGTCAGCATTTTCATTGATCCAGTCTTTGTTAGAGAATTTACATATTCCAAAGGCAGATTTTGGCACATACGCATGTTGCATCTCTCAGCCTGTACCATGTTTCATCAACATTTTGTTGGTCAGGTTTGTGTTCCATTTTGTGAGTGAGATCATCTGCGAAGACAGAGCATTTCAACGCATCTCTGGTATTGAAAGTATTGATCTTTGGCTTACTGCATTCCTTTGTCATACAGAGTTTTTGGGGGATGATTTTTACTCTGCTGGGCTGTGTCTCCCCTTAGAGAAAACTTCGCGATGGCCATGCTAATGGCCATTTTGAAGAATACTAATGAGGCGCTGAAATGCATATTCCCAATTTCCCAATTTCTCTATCTATTCTCTTGTGATGTCGTAAAGGCACATGGTAATGGATCATTCTACATGTTGCTCCACCCATCACGTACTGGCAAATTTCTTCTTAATATTTCTTGCACATTAAAGTTGCATCTCCTACACTTTGTCTAGGAACCTTCCACCAATGTCTCCTTTACAAGGTGGAGTGTAACCTGGTCATAAGGTCTCAGCCATGTCAACGAAGTTATTTATTGTTAACAATGTGAAAAGGAGAATTTCTGGCATAAATGAACTGAGCCATCTGTTTATCTATGTTGTCTTCTTGATATTTGCTGACCTTTACTATCAGCCCATCCATGGATGATTTGAAATCTTTCGCTGCTGATACTTTGTATGAAATATGTTTAGTTGCAGCATTCCTTCTAAGGCTATGTCTAGATTGCCAGGAACTGTCGATAAAACATAAGCGAATTGCACAATGCATTTGTGTATCGTTTGCTAGCAGTTCTGTCAGGAGATGCTTTTCCGACATTTGGCCCAACCACATGGGTCCGAATGTTGGAAACCCCGCTTTGTCATGACATCCCTTCTCCCTTGTGGAATGAGGTGTACAGGGGTGTTGCCAGAATGCTCCCAACTGGCACATCTGTTCCAAGAAATCTGAAGTCTGGACATATGATATGTTGACAGAAGTTTTGTTGACTGAAACCTGCAGCCTAGATGTAGCCTAAAAGTACCAACAGATGACTGTAGAGTGTTTCAGGTAGACAGACTAACTCTCTTATGCTTAAATGGGATCCTGAAATAAAACTCAAAAATGGTTTTGTGTCGTTTGTCTCTGTTCTCCTCACTCTAAGAAAACTAGTGTAAACAAGTATAGGGTTTACTTGGAAAAGATGAATTATGCTAAAGTAAAATAGGGAATAGACTTAAGGCATCAACCATTATGGTCTGTGACTATGATGTTCCAAAATGTATTATGTAATATAAAATAAGAAAATGATACTCGGTGGCAACTGGCAACTCTAGGTTTCTGTTAATGCAGCTTTCTGTACTATATTCTTGAGTGAGAGATTCTAAACGCCATACACATAAGCCGATCAGTGAACACTTCAGTTGAGTGGGCCATTCTGTTAAAGACCTGAGAATTTGTGATCTGGAACACAAAGAATTTAACAGATTAGAGCGAGAGATTTGTGAGTTTGAGTATATATTCAAATTCGACACATTAACACGTGGCATGAGCAGAGACATCAACTACCTCACACATTACAAGGACTGCTTCTCTTCTTTTGATGCTCATAATTATGTCAGACAGGACAATTCACATCCCCCCACCTCTCATCCCCTTCTTTCTATCCTATTTGCTTTGTCAGTTTTTATTGCAATTTTTTTTTTTTTGGGTCCTGTGTTCTTATGTAAGTCAGTCTGTACTCGAAGTAACAGAGAGGAAGCCGTGCTAGTCTGTACACTATCAAAACAAAAAGCAGTCAAGTAGCACTTTAAAGACTAGCAAAATAGTTTATTAGGTGAGCTTTTGTGGGACAGACCCACTTCTTCAGGCCATAGCCAGACCAGAACAGAAGTGAAGTGTATTGGAAGTGAAATTGATCTGAAGAAGTGGGTCTGTCCCGTGAAAGCTCATCACCGAGTAAACCATTTTTTAATCTGTAAAGTGCTACATTTCTTCTGCTTTGTTTTATTGGAGTACAGACTAACACAGATACCTCTCTGTTGGATTCTAAACCTAAATAACTATCCAAGAAACCATAAGGGTTGGACTGAGCTTAACTTTTTTTTCTAGCACTGCAAAAGCAAACAACTTGGGAATGTACTTGTTAAATCACATTTCTACTGAAAGGCATGGAGTCTTACATAATTCACTTTGCAATGCATCTTTTTTCAAGTTACTAACCAGTTAAGCCACATTCTTCTTCAGCCATATCCACATCTTCACACACATCATTTTCTCTCAGTAAGCAGTTTTCCTTAAGATGTTTAATTCTTGCAACTAGGACCTGCATTGTTGTCTTACACTGCTTACATTTGACACATTTTGCTTTTGGAGCCAGGGAATGAATTTCCTCAAAATATTCCCAGGTAAGGCCTCTCTTACATGTAGAAGCCATGACAGGTTTTCTGTGGCAAAAGAGTTGGAGAATATAAGAAACTGCATGTGTGTGCATGCTGAATGTCTTCCCTTTTTCTCTCCAGTCCACTTCCCTGTTCCTTTCTATAGTGCCGCAGTCCTTTACTATATATTATCTCTCTGTCTTTTAAGATAATGTGTTAACTAACTTTGGCCCAGGTCCATCGCCAAATAGACACAGGCTGGATAGGGTTTTTTTGTTCTGCACTTTTTCTTTCACATGTTACTGTAGTCTAAGAAACAGAAATTGGAAGCCCACGATTTTAAAGAAGCAAGAGCTGGTAGTTTAAGATGGGTGGAGTAGAGCCATTAGTTCATTTTTACGAGCCTGTTAAGTGTAGGTGTAGACTGTTTTTGATGAGATTTAATTGTAACTCTTATTCTTAAATGAGAAATTTAGTATGTTAATATTAAATCAAAAAGATCCAATTTAAATAAAAACATGCATTTTTTTTACCTTTTAAAAAAATCATTTATTTTTCTCAACCATACATGGAACACTTATTTTAGTTTCTTTATGCCTTCAAATATTATCCACTCGAATTGAATCCTGTTGTTTATGGGAATGGGATTAAATCTTGCCTCCATGTGTTATGAAGAATAGGAGTTTATCCAGAACTTCTGTGGCTTGAATGCAGTCTGGACTTCTTGTTATGTATTCACAGCTGTAGTGGCTTGCTTTGAACATGGTTTCTTTCAATTGGTTGTGTATTGTGTACTTTTTTTCATGTGAAAGAATATGTTCTTCTTCGAGTGGTCCCCATGGGTGCTCCACAGTAGGTGTCGGGCTCGCCCCAGCTCTGCAGATAGGAAAATTTCCAGCAGTCTCCGTCGGGTCGCGCATGCGTCAATGCGCGTCGGTCCTTTGCGCGCGTACAGTCACGTGCTCTATCCGGTCCCCGCCAGTTCCTTCTCAACCGCCAACGGCTGCAGACGGAATCCACTCTGGCTCCAACGCCGGAGACAGATAAACTCTGTTTTACTTATTGCTAATAGTTATAGTTATAGTTAATTGTTTAGTTGTTATAGTAAGTTAGTTTAGCGTGTACATAGTTTTTAAAAGGAAAAGGGAGCGAGAAAAAGGACAGAGGCGGCCGCCTTCGGCGGGCCCGCTATCTGAAAGCCTTCAACATTGTTTTGTTAACTGTTAACGGTTATCAGTTGCCGCTTTGATTGACTGCTAAGTGCCCTGTTAGCACTTAAGGACCTTAAAGACTTAAACAATGTCCTCAACGGGTTTTAAAAAGTGTGAATCGTGCCGGGAGGCCATGCCTGCCTCAGACGGACATAGTAAATGTATTTGCTGCCTCAGGGAAGCCCATGTCCCCCAAAAATGCCCTCATTGCTCTAAGCTCACAACTAGAGCTCGAAAGGACAGAGAAATGCGGCTCAAAATGTTCCTTCTCGACAAGGCCCTCCAGCCTGCGACATCGGAAAAGCCCCATAAGGAGGGCTCTTCAGGTTTGCACAAGAGGAAGGCGGCCTCTCTGACCTCCTCTGTGCAGAAGAAGAAAAAGACTTCACCAACTCGATCCCTGCCAGCTACTTCTATGAGCGGGACGAGCGGAACACGGGGCCCAGGCCCGCTGGCCTCTTATGCTGGGAAGGCCGCGGCGTATGTGCCCATGCAGGGGCCTCCGGCTCTTAAGGAGGCGGCACCAAGGACTGTGCAGGCACGGGAAAGGTCAGCACAGAGCCCAGCGGTGCCAGACGAGACTTCCCGAGCGGCACCGAGGACAGTGGCACCGAGCGCGGCCCCGGGGGCCATGGAACCCAGCACGGCACCGATGAGAACACCTGCGGCGCCCGAGCGGGGGAAAGCGAAAGCAAAGACCCAGCACCGCAGCCCCTCCCCTGAGGTCATTGCGCTGCCATTATCACCTCTCTCTCCCCCAGAGATTCAGCGGGCAGCAACTCCATCAGCCTGCCACAGGCTTCCATCTCCATTCCTTCAACCGCCATCTCCTGGACTTGGACATTTTTCACCAACTTCAAGCGGGGATCCTTATGAATACTATCGCAGGGGATCCCCGCCTATGTCAGTGTCATCTCGATGGTCACGCCATTCTTCACATCACCTCTACGCTTTTAGGTCGTGGTCCAGGTCCCCATCACCAGGCCCTTGCCCTTGTTGCTATGGCCATCCTTACTATATGGGACATCGGCACAGGAGATCTGGGTCTCGGCATAGATCCCCGTCAACGCCTCGTCAACGTCATAGCACACAGCCTCAACGTGGGGGAACACCACAAGTTTCCCAGTCAGAGACTGGTTCAAAGGATCTGGAACCCCACCTGGAAACCTTAAAAGTGCAACCATGTGAACAGAGTCAGGAACCTGAGGTCTTAGAGGAGATGTATCACAGCGATGCCTCCTCGTCCTCCCCAGATGAAGCTGTTGTTCCTGGAGGTATCTCTCCCCCTGATGATCGAAAGCAGTTTCAAGAGTTGTTCAAAAGGGTGGCTCAATCACAAGACATTCAAGTGGCGGAGGTGCAGGAGAAACACCATAAGCTCCTCAAAAACCTCAGACCTCTGGCTTCATTTAAGATAGCCCTACCACTGGATGATGCAATTATGGAGTCAGCCACTAACATATGGCAGACTCCAGCCTCCATCCCTCCAACTAACAAGAGAGCGGATAAGAAGTATTTTGTCCCTGCCAAGGGCATGGAATTTCTGTTCAGTCACCCACAGCCTAATTCACTAGTGGTTGAATCCTCGCAACACAGAGCCGAAACGTCCCAGTATAAACCCGGGGGATCAGACAAGGATATAAAGAAATTAGACCTCCTTGGCAGAAAGGTTTATTCATCATCTACCTTACTGCTACAGATGGCGAATTACGCCGCTCATTTGTCGAACCACAATTTCGACCACTATTCTAAACTCACCTCCTTCATGGACTTCCTCTCGGAGGATAAAAAGCCGGTCCTCAAAGCAATTGTCCAAGAAGGCTACGCAGCTTCATGAGCAGGAGTCCAGATTGCCTTGGACATAGCGGACACAGTGGCTCGTTCCGCAGCCACTGCAGTGGTAATGCACAGGAAATCGTGGCTCCAGACGTCCGGCATTCCCAAGGATCTGCAAGTAAAAATTGCAGATCTTCCTTTTGACAGGCAGAAATTTGTTTGCGGAATCAACGGACTCACTTCTACACTCTAGTAAGGACTCGAGAGCTACACGTAGGACCCTGGGTATATATACCCCGCCATACAGGAGGAAGAAGTTTTACCCTCAGCAACGGCATTACACTTATCAACCACAGCGGACTCAGTATCAATGGGGGTATGATCAGGGGCGTCAGCAACAGCCACAGCAGTACAAGGCCCCTAGACGTCAACCACAGCAGGGCCGCGCCCCCTCCGGACAAAACATAAGACAGCAGGTTTGACAGGTATGTCGGGGACTGCAAAACCAAGACCGTCTCTCAGTGCCAATCTCAACATATGTTTCACCATCAACTCAAGCTGTTCTACTCTCAATGGCAAAGCATCACCACAGACAAACGGATATTGGAGATTATAGCCACGGGGTACACAACCCCTTTTCAATCATTGCCACCACCGAATCCTCCCACCAGGCCCCTTTTCAGGGATCCCTCTCACCACATAAAATTAAAACAGGAGGTGGACCACCTCTTGTTAATAGGGGCGGTGGAGAGAGTACCGGAACAGTTCCAGGGCAAAGGCTTCTACTCCCGGTACTTCCTGACAGAGAAGATGACAGGAGGTTGGAGGCCCATACTGGATTTATGGGCCCTCAACCGGAATCTGCGCAAACAACGCTTCAAAATGACTACCATTGCTTCCATAATCACGGCACTGGATGATGGAGACTGGTTTGCAGCCCTCGACTTACAGGACGCATATTTCCATATAACAATTCATCCAGCGCACAGACATTTCCTCTGGTTCACAGTAGGCAAAGAACATTTCCAGTACAGAGTCCTTCCATTCGGTCTCTCTTCGGCACCCAGAGTTTTCACCAAAACCCTGGCGGTCATGTCAGCGTACCTACACAGACAGGGCGTCTTCATTTTTCCGTACTTGGGCGACTGCCTGCTGAAACAAACTTCCAAAGTGGAGGTCTTACAGATGATACGCATCACCACAATCACATTTACCTCACTGGGCCTCCTCATCAACCTCTCGAAGTCAAAAACTGAGCCCATGCAAAATATAGAATTTATAGGAGCCCGAATAGACTCTGCTACATCAAGGGTATATTTGCCCGATGCCCGTTTTTGCACCATCAAATCTCTGGTACAAGTAGTAACGTACAGCTCCACTGTTCCAATCCTAACATGTCTACAGTTGTTGGGGCACATGGCGACCACCACGTTTGTGGTACAAAACGCCAGACTGCACATGCGAGGCTTGCAGCATTGGTTGGCGAGCGTGTACAAACCATCAGCCCATACCGTTCACAGGATGGTATCACCCACAACAGAGGTGCAAAGGTCACTGGCATGGTGGGCAAACCCCAAGAGCCTACTAGTAGGAGTACCTTTCCGCCAACTGCAAATTACCATTTTTCTCACAACAGATGCATCCCATATGGGATGGGGAGCGCACATGGACAACAAAGCCACTCAAGGTTTATGGTCCCCCGTGGAGAGGACACTGCATATAAACATACTAGAGCTCAGAGCAGTGTTCAATGCATACAGACATTTTCAGAATTACCTGCACGGGAAAGTAGTCGGGATAAATACCGACAACACCTCCACCATGTTTTATATAAACCGACAAGGAGGGGCCAGATCTCATGCACTCTGTGCGGAGGCTGTCCGGTTGTGGAAGTGGTGCATTGCCAACAACATAACCCTAAGAGCTTTATACTTGCCAGATGTCCACAACGTAAAGGCGGACCAACTCAGCAGACACTTTGCGCCCACGCACGAGTGACAGATCCGTTCCAACCTGCTCCACCGAGTGTTTCACAAATGGGGGTTTCCCCAAATCGATTTGTTCGCCACTCACAACAACAAGAAATGTCCCCACTGCTGCTCCAGAGCAGGCATAGGACAGGGATCCTTGGGGGACGCCTTCATGATCCCATGGAAGGGCCCTCTACTCTATGTGTTCCCTCCCACAACACTCATACACTAGGTTTTGGAGAAAGCCAAAAGGGAGAGAGCACACATGATACTCATAGTTCCAACCTGGGATCGACAACAATGGTTCCCGCTGCTTCTGTGCATGGCACGTTGGCGGCCGTTTCCCCTACCGGCAGTACCGGACCTTCTCACACAGGCTCGAGGGTCAATACTGCATCTGCACCTGCAGGGACTCCACCTACATGCATGGCTAATCCATGGCTCAGTGCCCTAGAGAGTACATGTTCGGAGGGAGTGAAGCAAGTCCTGGAGTGTAGTCGGAAGACTTCCACCAGAAGGACTCATGAGCACAAGTGGACACGATTTACCTCCTGGTGCTCTTCCAAGCAGTTGACACCTGTGGATGCCCCTATAACCACAATTCTGGACTACCTACTAGAACTCAAACAAAAGGGGCTTTCTCTATCCTCGATAAAAGTTCATCTCGCGGCTATATCAGCTTTTCCACACGAAGAGGAGGGATCAACCATATTCGCCCATCCTGTTGTCATGCGTTTCTTAAAGGGGTTGGCAAATCTTTATCCCCCTCGGAAACCGATACCTCCGTCATGGAGTTTGGACTTGGTCCTCCACACGCTGTCGGGACCACCCTTTGAGCCATTGGCTACGGTTCCCCTCCAGTTACTTACCATGAAGACAACCTTCCTTCTTGCGATTACGTCAGCCCATCTGGTGAGCGAGCTTGCAGCAATAATGGCCACACCGCCCTGCACAGTGTTCTCAAAGGAAGTGGTGGTCTTGCGATTACATCCAGCCTTTGTTCCAAAGGTCTCATCAGAGTTCCACATTAACGAACCGATAGTATTACCCTCTTTTTATCCTAAGCCTCACAGCTCCAGTAAGAAGGCACGGCTGCACTTATTAGATGTGAGAAGGGCGTTGGCCTTTTACATAGATAGGACTAAGCCTTTCCGGAAAACGGACAGACTCCTGGTGTCCCTCGCACCCAGGTCGAAAGGGGAAGGCCTGTCTTCACAGAGGATTTCAAACCACATCGTGTTATGCATAAGACTGTGCTATGAGCTTCGCAAGACTCCTCTGCCGGTTCCGCCCAGGGCTCACTCCACTAGAGCGATGGCGGCGTCGACGGCCTTCTTCAAGGGAATCGCGCTGAGAGACATCTGCAGAGCGGCGACTTGGTCATCCTACGACACTTTTGCCAAACACTGCGCCATGCACCAGATGTTTGATGAGGATACACGCCTGTCGACAGCAGTCCTTTCAAGGGCAAGCTGCGCATAAATCGGGTACCCACCTCCTTTTTTGGGGGGGCAGGTTACTGCTGGGTAGTCACCTACTGTGGAGCACCTACGGGGACCACTCGAAGAAGAAAGAGAGGTTACTCACCTGTGTAGTAACGATGGTTCTTCGAGATGTGTCCCCGTGGGTGCTCCACTACCCACCCGTTCCTCCCCACTTCGGAGCTCTGTTTCGTGTTTTTCAGGGACATCCGGACCGGTTGATCAGGAACTGGTGGGGACCGGATCGCACACGTGACCATAAGCGTGTGAAGGACCAACGCGCATCGGTGCATGCGTGACCCGACGGAGACTGTTGGACATTTTCCGATCTGCGGCGCCGGGGCGAGCCCGACACCTTCTGTGGAGCACCCATGGGGACACATCTCGAAGAACCATCGTTACTACACAGGTGAGTAACTTCTCTTTATAATGTAGAACAGGGGTGTGCAAAGAGGCCGGAGGAGAGGCATGAAATTTCAGAAGGAGGGTGTAATGTGATTCGCGACTGAGTTTCTCGCTCATCCGTCTAACTAAAAATGGTAAAACGTTATCAGTTTTTATGTATGTGTATTTGCATTTAGGTACCAACTACTAAAGTTTTTACATTCTATGTTCTTATTTTCTTACACATGCTGAAAGGGCTTTTTTCATATGAACAAAAGTGAAATTTCTGTTGGTCAGACAGTTTGTGAGGCCTCTGCTAATGATTTTTTAAACCACATACAATGCTTGCAAAGATAGTCCTTTCCAGAGGAGCTGCATGTCCGCGTGCTCCTGCCAATTGTCTTGTGACCTTGTGGATTTAATTCTCGAAATCAGATGGTAGCTGGTAAAGTTTCTTTCCTAAAATTAGAAACTACTATGAGAATATGGCCTTACAGAATCATAGAATACTACAACTTGAAGGGACCTCAGGAGATTATCAAGTTCAGTCCCCTGCACTCGTGGCAGGAGCAAGCATCATCTATATCATCCTTGTTAGATATTTATCCAGCCTGTTCTTGAATATCTCCACCCTAAGTAATTTATTCTCATTCTTAACCACCCTGACAGGATTTTTTTCATAATGTGCAACCTAAACCTCCCTTTTTGTATTTTAAACCCATTGCTTCTTGTCGTATCAGAGGCAGAGGAGAATAATTTTTCTCCCTCCTCTTTGTAACAGTCTTTTAGGTAGTTGGAAGCTGCTACCCTGTGCCCACTTATCCTTTTCTTTTCAAAACTAAACACAATCAATTCTTTTAATCTTCTGTAATAGGTCATATTTTTAGACCTTTAATCATTTTAGTTTTAGTTGTTTCTCTCTGAACTTTCTTTGATTTCTCTCTCTATCTTTCCGACAACATGTTGCCCAGAACTGGACCCAGCACTCGAATTGAGTCCTAGTCAGTTCAGCCTTCTTTGTTATACATATGAAAATTGATACAGTAGATATTTCATTGTTCTTCAGTGTTTTGTAATAGTGAAAAGCTTAGTAAAAACAAAAAAGCAGTCAAGTAGCACTTTAAAGACTAGCAAAATAATTTATTAGGTGAGCTTTTGTGGGACAGACCCACTTCTTCAGACCATAGCCGTACCAGAACAGATTTCTTTGCAGTGGTTTCAGTTGAGGGCTGTAGGTGATGACCAGTGGTGTTCTGTTCTTGGCTTTTTGGGGCCGATCCTTGGAGTAGCTGGTCTCTGGGTATTCATCTGGCCCTGTCGATTTGTTTTTTTTATTTCTCCTGGTGGGTAATTCAGGTTTATGAATATTTGGTAAAGATCTTGTAGTTTTTGGTCTCTGTCAGTTGGATCAGAGCAAATGCAATTGTACCTAAGGGCTTGACTGTAAAGAATGGATCTAGTTATGTGTGCAGGGTGGAAGCTAGAAGCGTGTAGGTAAGTATAGCGATCAGTGGGTTTCCAGTACAGTGTGGTACCGATCAGGCCATCCATGATTTGTACTGTAGTGTCCAGGAAATGTATCTTTCGCCTGGAATAATTGAGGCATGAGTTGATGGTGGGGTGCAGATTGTTAAAGTTTCTGTGGAATTCTTTTAAAGTCTCTCTACCATGGGTCCAAATCATAAAGATGTCATCTATGTATCTTAAGTAGGGGAGAAGTGATAGGGGATGAGAGCTGAGGAATCGTCGTTCCAGGTCAGCCATAAATATATTAGCATATTGTGGGGCCATGCGGGTTCCCATAGCAGTTCCACTAATCTGGAGGTATAAATTGCCCCAAATTGGAAATAATTGTGGGTGAAAACAAAATTACAGAGGTCAGACACCAGATTGGCTGTGGTAACATCAAGGATGGTTTTCCTGGAGTCTGTTCTGGTATGGCTATGGTCTGAAGAAGTGGGTCTGTCCCACGAAAGCTCACCTAATAAATGATCGTGCTAGTCTTTAAAGTGCTACTTGACTGCTTTTTGTTTTTGATAGTATATGGACTAGCACGGCTCCTTCTCCGTTACTATTGTTTTTGTATGTTACCATTCTTGGTGTTTGTGTCCATGTATTGTTTTGCATAGAGACAGTCGGCAGTTGTGCCATTGTACATGGCAGAGGAGCATTGCTGGCATATGATGACATATATTGCATTAATAGATGTGCAGATGGATGAGCGTTTGGTATAGCTGGGCTCCTTGAAGTTTTTGCTCAAACGGAGTAACATGACTACTGCTTTGAAATGTGTCAGAATGGGACAGGTTTCTGTTTCAAAAAAGATGATAATGTAAATGGGCAACATACAGACACTGGGGTGGGAGAAGGAGGGATAAGAATGAGAAAGGTGAGTCAGGAGGAACAGAAGGAATAAATGGGACTGACTATTGAGCTGCTGAGTTGTCGAGTAAATGCTTTTTCAGAGAGGAAATGGGAGAGTCATGTGGAGTACTGTGAGGAAATGATGGATGTTCAGATTCACTGAAGTTGGTGAGGGAGTCTTTATGATGTATATACTGGTAGCTTTCAAAATGTTCCATACTGGCACTGCCCATCTGTTCAATGATGCACAAAGGGCATGGTGATTGTGACAAGCGCCTCCCCCTCTGCCATACTCACAAGCTATCTAAGTTGAGAGCCACTTGTGTTGAGGCTCAAGGGAAGGGATGTTGTGCTATGGTGGCACTATTAGAGTAGAACACATGCTTGTGGAAGTAGGAGTTAGGAAACGTTAATGGCTCCTGAAGTGTTTGTCACATATCAACCATACCTAGTTTCTGTCAGTGTTGAACTATAAAATTTCGGATTAATTAAAAATTTTACAATTTCCTTGGTATTTTGCAAAGGTGATAGTTCCTTGACAGCTTAAACATGCTTATCCAGCTAACTGATGAATTTTAGCTCAGATGATGAGAGAATAATCAGTAGAAACCCAAAGCCTTGTAGCCCTAATCAAGGCAAGCTGTGGGTCTCATCCAGCCCATGGACTCTGTATAGTGGGGAGAGGAAGCAGCTGTTCAAACTTCAGGGGAGCACTCCCTGCAGGCACATCTCCCATTGATTAGAATTGCGGGGGGCGGGGGGGGCATTATGCGTGTGTGTGTGTCTGCATGGAGCACTTTCCTGCGTCACACAGAGCCACAGAAGATGCCTGCTCTCCCCACTCCCCCGGGACCTGTGCCAGGTAGGTGCCCTAATCCCCTGTCTTCTCCTGCACTCCCCCAGCCCACATACTCTGCATCCCAGCCCAGTCCCTGGCAGCCTCTCATTGGTACACTTTCATTTTGGACCCGTCTCAGAGCCTAGGGCCCATAAAATATACTAGCCTGGGGCCTCCCGAAGAGTTAATCTGGCACAGGTAAGCTCTGAGCCTCAGTGCCTTTCTCCTACTCTTTCTTCTCCCCTGTGGGGCTGGAGCTTGAGGGGAGTGTGAGGAGTGTCTTTTTTTTCCCCACTTCTCAGTTGGGGCCACATCTGTGAAATGTTTTTTCTTCTTCTCACTTGAGGACCTGGTCAGTGAGGGTTGGCATGTGCCTGTGGCCCCCAACCAGTATTCCCTGTAAGCTGAATGCTTGGGTGGCCACCCATGAGAAATTAAAATGCTGCCCAGCTGATGAGCAGAGCACCCACAACCAGCAGCATGTATTTCTGTTAGTGATGTACATTTGTGCGTGCCTTGGTGCATATAACAATTTAGTCCATATATGGCTGTAAGAAATTGAAGGGAACGTTGTGATCCCCCCCAAAAGGTTAGGTGACCACTAAATCCCATTTTACTGCTTTCCTTTTTATATATGAGAGTAGAAATCCTGAGGTGACATTCAAATCCATCTCATGTTACTGCCATTGTTCTTTGATTTGCTGTAATGTCACTTCGGAATATTTTATAGCCGTTCAGGTATAATGGTAAATGAGCTATTATTTGATTCATACATCTTATGTCTTTCATGCTTCTGCAGTAACTGGTATCTGGTACTTGGAAAGCTGTCATTGCTCTTGTAAAACTTGTGATAAACAGCACTGTGCCAAAAACGCAACATGATTTGATAAATACTCGTGTAGCTTTTTGTTGGTTCTGCAGCTATTGAAAAAGAAATGCACTCTGTTAAAAGGAAGTCAGCTATGCAGTTCAGGAGGCAGCCTTTACATATTTCAGCAAAAGAGTGGCTTGGTTTTTTTTTCCTCCAGAACAGTTGGGTATGATAGAACATATTATTGTTTTATCTCCCTAAAATTACGGAATGAGCCAGACAGCTTGTTGTGCTGAATCACAGCAGTCTGACATCATTCAGACTTTATTGGCTGGGCTATGAAATGTGATTTTTAAAAGGAGGAAGGTTTTGGCCATGAGCTTGGAAAAAGTCGAGACAGTTGGAACTAATGCTGCTTTAAAACCATCCATGTTGTGCTTTGCAATGTAAAATTTCTGGGTTTTGTCTGCAAACTAATGTCTGAGGCTTAATTTTGTTTGACTGCATTCCATTTATAAGTAACGTTCACTAGCACTGTTTTGTTTGGTTCTTATGCTATAATAGATCCAGCATAGATTTTTTTTTTAAATAATATAGAATCCTTATATAAAAAGTGATACTTCCTAATTTTTATGTAAAGCCTGTATCAGTTAGGTACGTTTTAATGCAAAGTGATGTACCTTCAGTAATATCTTTTGTTTGTTACAGATAATGTTCCAGAGGAACTGCGAGAACCATTTTACACAGACCAGTATGACCAGGAACACATTAAGCCTCCTGTTGTTAGCTTGCTGCTATCTGCTGAACTCTATTGTCGTGCTGGAAGTCTTATTCTCAAGAGTGATGCTGCAAAGCCACTTTTGGGTCATGATGCAGTTATCCAGGCCTTGGCACAGAAAGGTCTTTATGTCACTGACCAAGAGAAGTTAGTAACTGAAAGAGATCTGCACAAGAAACCCATTCAGATGGTGAGTGTGGCCTTTGTGGCTTTTTTTCTTCCTTTGTGCATTTAATGGCTGTACAATTATTCGTGTTTGACTTCAACCTCATTGTTTTTATCTCAAGAACTAGATTCAGTTATCCTATGGTAGGGATATTGACTTAACTTTTTGTCTTATCTCTCTCTATCAAAATGGGGAGTTGAGGATTTCAAAATTTAGAGGCCATGTCTTTGAAAGTCTCTTTCAGACAACATATAAAATATTTTGTCCTCCAGTAGTTGAAGAGTCATCGTTGTTTCTGTTCTTGTACCACTTCTCTCTTTCCCAGTTTGTCTATTCATCTCCGTTCCTGCACATCTACCAGTTCTCTCCACCTCTGAAGAATAGCTAATAACTTATTGATTCTGGAGAACACTGAACAGTTGTGAAATACATGTTTTTATATACACATTAACTTTCTTAACATGGTTAGTTGTTAGTTTTCACTTTGTAAAATATGTTGAAATACAGTTTGATATGGCTTAAAGAGCCAAGTTGCCTTTAAAGGCGGGAGTGAAATCTTGCTCGTATTGAAGTCAGTGACAGTTTTGCCATTAGCCTCACTAGATCAGAATGCCATCTAGAGTGGCTTATTCTTTGAATGCTACAGTTGAAGTTTGTCAAGGACACTGTCTGGGCTTGGGCTTTTATCTCTTGATCATTTCTGAAATAAGGAAAATAGGATGACAATGTACACATTAGCGTTAGTCTGTCAAATTTTTCTGTGTGGTGTGTATCCTAATGCTTCCTCTTAAAGGGGTGTTCCATTATTGCTTATACTTCCAATGCAGTATTTTATGGCAGTGCTTCAGCATGTTACATAAGAAATTCTTCAGAAAAACCTGCGGTTAGAGGACTCTAGGAAAACATGCTTATAGACTACTTGCATGTTAGAGTTAATATTTAGGGATGTTGAGTGACAGGTAATGATGTATAAGAGCTATAATTTAAATAATTGTCTGTGGAGGGAGAGAAGAAGTTGGTGTGCTGTGTACCTCTTACTGGCTACCTTGGTAAGTATATTACTCTTATTTGGTGTATGAAAGGAAATACTTTTTCCAAGTCCTCAACTGCTAGTATATTGAGCGGCGAAGTTCAGAGTTTGGATTAAACCCACAAAATTCACCGATAACAGTTTTGCTAACCTACCCTGGAAAAATGGAATTTTTTTTTGTAAGTAGTAGTTTTTAAAACCTTATCCATTTTAAAATGCAAATTCTCAATGACTTCACAGAATATCATAGCTCCACAGAACAGTACACAGTAGTCTTATCAGTTATTTAAATCTGTGTAAACATTCTAGCCAACAAAACAATGGTAAAACTGTTAAAGATCGTCAGTCTTGTACATAAGTTTTTATTAAGTACTAATTAAATATCAGCTCAGCGGACTTTAGGTTCCAACAGTTACTATCCTGTAAAGGCAGCTTTTTTTTATTTTGGTTTGTAAGAATTTTATATGTACGCTTACTTACCTGTGAAAGAATGGATATGTTAAGATAGAGTAAAGCTTATGCTGTCTCAGGGTTTGTTTATATTTGACTGAGAGAAAGGGGTTGGTGTTGGTTGATTATGCAACATAAAAATATACAAGTGAAAGATGAAGCATGATTGTTCGAGATAAGAGATAATTTAGAATCAACTGTATTTAAGAAATAATGTGACTGCAGTACGTAAAGTTGAACCACTGGAAGAGTCTTAGGCTGAGTTTAAACTGCCACTCTGTGGCTCGGGTATGTGGAAAGACGCCCTCTCCTCCAAGCTCAGTAAGTTACAGTGCTATAAAGTGCCAGTGTAAATGGGTTTCTAGCACTATTAGCTATTCCCCTTGTGGAGGTGGTTTAAATAATCACTGGGAGAGCTCTCTCCTGGAATCTCCTTTGCGGCCGCACACTCACTTTAAGGTGCAGCCATGGCAGAACTTGAATTTTCAAATATAGACAAATTATTTTATTTGTATTCCATGACTGGCCAGATGCCCCAATCAGTGTGTGAAGTACTGTACAAATGAGTAGATGCAACCCATGCAATGAGGAAATCTGAGGAAGTGGTCTTAACCATGAAAGCTCATTACTTAATAAATAAATTTGGACTGCTGGTTGTTTGTGAAGCTTACAAACTAACATGGCTACCTCTCTGGTTTTAAGATTTGGGACACCCTAAATGAAATCTAGCCCTAATAAAGTCAATTGCAAAACTCCCTTTAACTTGATTGGAATTAGGATTTTGTCTCTGATCGCTAAATCTAGTAGAGGTAATTTAATGTCTATGGCTTGGTTCTGTTTCTGTCCCTCTACTTAGAAAGCAGATTGTCTACAAGCAGACTGTTTTTCATAATTCCTGTTTGTAGCTGCATAGTGGGAGGAATGATTAGGTAAAGTCCTTAGCCCAGTAGCTGAACCTACAACTTCAGTTTTACCTGGATCTCTTGCATTTGGACTCTTTCTGAAATCTGCTACCACAACATTTGGTAGTTTTGATGGTCAGAGTACTTCTGCAACACTGGTCTGTGAATACAAATATGTCCATGCAATAAATTTGTTAGAAAACTGAGTTGGTAAGTTTTTTTTTTCCATTCTAAACTGAGATCATTAACAGTTAATGTGACTTAAGCCGTGTCTACACGTGCACGCTACTTCGAAGTAGCGGCACTAACTTCGAAATAGCACCCGTCACGGCTACATGCGTCGGGCGCTATTTCGAAGTTAACTTCGACGTTAGGCGGCGAGACGTCGAAGTTGCTAACCCCATGAGGGGATAGGAATAGCACCCTACTTCGATGTTCAACGTCGAAGTAGGGACCGTTTAGTCGTTGCGCGTCCCGCAACGTCGAAATTGCCGGGTCCTCCATGGTGGCCATCAGCTGAGGGGTTGAGAGACGCTCTCTCCAGCCCCTCAGCTCACTGGTGGCCGCATGGAGCGGCCCCTTAAAGGTCCCCTCCCCCTCCCTTCCTGTGCAGGAAGCTGAGGGAACGTGCAGGCGGCAGCCCAGACACGCGGCCAGCCTGCACGTCCCTCAGCCAGCACAGCCACCCACCCAGCTGCGATGGCTGCCCGGCAGCGCCCCCAGGGGACCCCCCACCAAGGGGAGCCAGGGCAGCCAGCCCAGCCAGGCGGGCAGCCAGGCTGGCAAGCGGCAGCGGGGCCCCTCCTGGACGGAGGCCGAGCTGCGGGACCTGCTGGGGTTCTGGAGCGAGGAGGAGGTGCTCCAGGTAATGGGGAGCAAGAGGCGGAACGCGGATGCGTTTGCTCGGCTGGCCGATGGCCTGGCTGCCCGGGGTCACCCTGCCCGCACTCCTGATCACGTCAGGAGTAAGGTGAAGGAGCTGCGGCAGGGTTACTCCCGGGCCCGGGATGCGGCCAGCCGATCTGGGGCCGCCCCCGTCACTTACCCCTTTTACAGGGAGCTCAGGGACATCCTGGTCCACCGGCACACCTCCTCCCCTCCGGCCACCCTTGAAACTTCGGCCAACGAGCCCCAGCAGGCCCTGCAGCCGGAGTCCGCCCCGGAGGTAAGCCCCGCACCCCGGGGCCCCCCCCGGAGCCCACCCCCGGGACATCGCGGCAGGAGGAGGAGGAGGAGGAGGAGGGGGGCTCCTCCACAGAATCCGGGCTGCAGATCCTCCTCCTGCCATCCCGGAGCAGCAGCCGGGCCTCCGCCCCCCAGGGATCTCCAGACTGTGGGAGTGGACCGACAGGTATGTACCCCCCTCTGGTGTACACCCCTGGGCTTGAGGGGCGGGGGGCAATAGATATGTGTCCAGGGCCCCCCACATGCTCACATGGCCATGGCCCCAAGGACAGCAGGGCCATGGCCCTCACAGCAGTGCATCAGCCCCTGCCCCCCCCCGCAAGACAGTGCCATGCCCCATCCCCGGGGCAGGGGGGAGCGGAACCTTGAGGGGCCCCCGGGAGGAGGGGGTGGGACACCCCACAGCAGCAGCAGCAGCAGCATGTGATGGAGTGGGGGGAGTGCAAAAGGGAGACTCAGGCTACATATGAGCAACAAGAGCCGAATAGCTCCCAGGGGCAAAGGATGATCGTGGGGCCACAGCTGGCAGGTGACACCTCTGCCCTGAACAAAGAGGGAGGGAGGAGCCGAGCTGGCTTGGAATTGGGGGGGGGAGGGCGGGGGCCACAGGTAGAGGCTAGGGGAAGGGAGAGCTGGAAGGCAGCCAGCCTGAGGAGGGGGAAAGCTGCATCCCAGAGGGGCATCCCTTGGGGTCTTCTCCCCACGACGGGTTGGAAGGACTGTCTCTTCCAACAGCTGGTGCTGTCACTCCTGGGAGAAACTGGGCATCTGTGGCCTAAGAAACCTCTCCTGCTGTCAGACCCTGCGGAGTGAAGTGAGAGTCGCTCCCACCAGGGGATGGGGTGCAGGGCAGGGGGACCCCTGAACCCCATCCATCACAGCAGCATCTCCCGGGGACGGGGCTAGGAAACCTGCAGCACAGGGCTGGGGGGACAAAGGCCACGGCTCGGGGCCCACACTAACGCCTGTCTCCATTCTTTTCCCCCCCTCCTCTCCTGTGTCCCGCACCTTCACCATCAGAAGGACTGGAAGAGAGCTCCGGCGAGGCATCAGTGGTCCCGGAGAGCTCTCCGGGACCATCGCTCCAGGCCAGCCCCTCAGCCGAGGACCAACCGGCCCCACGGCGGGCTAGACGGCGGACCCCGCGGCGCCGACGGCGACGGACCCCCAGCTGCTGGCCATCCACCGACGGCAGCTGGAGGTCGCGGAGCAGCACCTGCAACTGCAGGAGCGGGCGCTGGCCTGGCGCCAAGAGGCATGGGGGGCCTACATGGAGACTTTCAACTGCCTGGTGGACTACCTGGCCCCCCATGCCGCGCCGGCCGCCGCAGCGCCCGCCGTACCTGCTCCACCAGCCGCACCACCAGCTGCTCCACCCGTCGCCGTCCCGTCCGCCATCGCCCCGCCACCCACCGCCGAGGGCCGGAGCGCCGAGGGACCCCTGGAGCCAGCTGAGACTCGCCGGGCATATCTTCCAGTCCGGCCCGCCTCCAGCCAGCCCCGGACAGGGCTGCGGCCGTGGCGGGGTTCCCGGCCGCCCACGCCAAGTGCCGGACTGTAGGGGCGAGGGGCCCGGGACGTGGCCCCCCCCTTGTATATAGTTTCAACTTTTTATTTTGTGCACCCCGTTTGCCCCGTCCCCCCCATGTAAATAGTTCTCCCCTTTATCCTCCCTGGTTTTCTTTTTATTAATGAGGACACTTGTTTCTTACTGTTGCTTTATTTTACATATTACTTTGGTTCCACATGTTGTAAATAGTTTGTTCTTGTTTTATATATTTATAGTTAAAAAAAAAAAAAAGTTCTCAAAGAAAAAGAAGTTTAAGTTCAGCCACAAGTGCGTGCTGTCATTTGTCCAGGAAAAGTGGGAGAGGGGTGCGGTTGGGTGCTCCATGGTGTGGGCATTGGGGCAGGAGTGTGGTGGAGGAAGGGGCAGGCAGTGGGGGGCCTGGCAGAGTTCACCCTGCGGCCTCATCATCGAAGTGGGCCCGCAGGGCTTCCCGGACCAGGGTCCCTTGGGGGTCCACCTGCCGACTGGGGGCAGCAGGTGGCTGCAGGTCGGCCCTGCCGGCCTCCACAGCCCAGCCCTGGAAAAAGGCCTCCCCCTTGCTCTCCACCAAATTGTGCAGGGCGCAGCAGGCACCCACAATCAGGGGGATGTTGTTGGGGCCCGCATCCAGGCGGGTCAGGAGACATCTCCAGCGTCCTTTCAGGCGGCCAAATGAGCGCTCCACCACCTGGCGCGTGTGGTTCAGGCACTCGTTGAAGCGCTCCTGGCTAGCGGAGAGATGGCCCATGTACGGGTGCATGAGCCAGGGCCGGAGGGGGTATGCCGTATCTGCGATGACGCAGAGGGAAATGGTGGTGTCCCCCAGAGGGATCTCCCGCTAGGGGATGTAGGTCCCTGTCTCCAGCCGGCGGCACAGGCCTGAGTTCCGGAAAACCCGGGCGTCGTGGGTGCTGCCAGGCCAGCCCACATAAATGTCCTGGAAACGTCCCTGGCTGTCCACCAAGGCCTGGAGGACCACAGAATGGTAGCCCTTGCTATTCAGGTATCGTCCTCCACTGTGATGCGGGGCGCGGATGGGGATGTGAGTCCCATCCAGAGCTCCGAAGCAGTTGGGGAAGCCCAGGGTGGCAAAGGCTGCGATGTTGGCATCTGGGTCCCCCAGCTTCACGAGCCTGTGCAGGAGCATGGCGTTGATGGCACGCACAACCTACAGAGAAAGCACATGGGACAGCACCAATGAGGGGTGAGCAGGGTGTGCGTGGCCCTGCCCTGCCCTGGTCTCCCCTCCCCTGCCCTCCTCTGCCCGGGCCCCCCTCCCCTGCCCTGCCCTCCCCCCGTGGGTTCTCTTACCTCCATGAGGACAGCCCTGACGGTGGCCTTGCCGACACCAAACTGCTGTCCCACGGATTGGTAGCTGTCGGGAGTGGCCAGCTTCCAGATAGCGATGCCGACCCGTTTCTCCACTGGGAGGGCACACCGCATGGCGGTGTCCTGGTGCCTGAGTGCGGGGGTGAGCCACTGGCACAGCTCCATAAATATCTGCCGGCTCATTCTGAAGTTCCTGAGCCAGCGGTCGTCGTCCCACTCCCCAAGCACCAGCCGCTCCCACCAGTCAGTGCTGGTGGGGTACTCCACAGCCGCCGGCGTGTGAGGCGGGGTGGGGGGGCGGGGTGCTGCAGGGTTGGGGGTTGAGCCCTGCTGCCCTGGGGGCAGCTCCTCCTCCAGTGTAGCAAGGAGCTGCTCAGCTGCCTCCCGCATGGCATGGAGCAGGGCAAACCCTGCTCCTGCCGGGAGGGCTGGGTGGACCTCTGGTGGCGGCGGCTGCTGCTGCTGCTGCTGGGGGTCCATGACTGCGTCGCCCGGGGTCTGTGTGCCTATGGCTCCTCAGACCGCGTGCTGTGCAGGCTGAGTGTGTCTGGGAGGGGCCCTTTAAGTGAGCGGCTAGCTGTTGCCCTGGAAGTGCTAGTCCGCCCTGTGACCCTGTCTGCAGCTGTGCCTGGCATCCCTATTTCGATGTGTGCTACTTCGGCGTGTAGACGTTCCCTCGCTGCGCCTATTTCGATGTGGTGCTGCGCAACGTCGAAGTTGAACATCGACGTTGCCAGCCCTGGAGGACGTGTAGACGTTATTCGTCGAGATAGCCTATTTCGATGTCGCTACATCGAAATAAGCTATTTCGATGTTGGCTTCACGTGTAGACGTAGCCTTAGTCTGCAGTACATTTACATTGCCAGGAAACATTTAGGCCTATTACTTCCTCTGCAGTTTGCACAGAACAATTTAGACAAAAATCCTTAAAGTGGTTTCAAGGTTTATTTATTTATTTATTTTTACAGACATGGGTAAGTCTTCATCCTTGTAGAGTACTCTGTTTTGAAGACACCAGTCTTTCAAAGGTTGTAGTAAGATAAGAATTTGAAATTCAGTTGTTTTCTTCACTCCAGCCACGTCTGCCGATACTTTATGGAGGATTAAAGAGCCCGAAGGACCCCTCCTTCAGTTCTGGCATTTTGGGTGGCGGGAGCAAAGGATTCACATAGAGGTGGATCACCTGGCAACACCTCCCAGCTCTTCATCTTGCCTACGGAAATGTAGACATTTGGCTTCACAATACGTTCTGGAGTCTAGAAAATCTTGGACAGAGCATACTTTGCATCTAACATTACCTGTCTTCAGAAAAATAGCTTCGATGTTTCCATGTATAGTTATTGAGATACAGGAAGACAGGAGCGAAGGTGGTGAAGAACATACTAAGGATCATCTAATAAATATTTTGTGTCTGCTAAATTTGAACTTTTATCTGGGAAAATACTGCTCAGTTACTCAACCTGTTATTTAATAGCAGCAGTAATCTTAAAATTTCACACATGCTCAGTGATTTATAAAATATTTAACTTGGAACTATAAATGCTTCTGCAAACTTCAATCCTCAAAACACCCTTATAAGGATGGTCAAGTATTCTCCCACTTTGCAGAGTTGTATAAAATGAATAGAAAGGGATTGCGTGAGTCAAATAAGGTATCATGCCAGTGACAGGAAGCCCTGAGATGAGATCTCAACACTCCATGATTTCCAGCATTTCCATTCTACACTATTTTCATGATAAATTTTGAACTAAATCTTATTTATATATTTTATAATTTGCTGTATTCTGTTAGGGCTGTGGCCACACTTGGCCAAAACTTTGAAATGGCCATGCTAATGGCCAAATTGGAGCATACTAATGAGGAGCTGAAATGAATATTCAGCACCTCATTCGCATGCTGCTGGCATTGGCACTTCAAAAGTGCCGCATTTTGCTCATGTGCAGCTCGGCTACACAGAGGTCCTCTTCACTGCCGCAGATTTTGAAATCCCCTTATTCCTATCAGCTGGCATGAAAAGGACCCCAGTGTAGCCAAGCTGCACACGAGCAAAATACGGCACTTTTGAAGTGCCATGGCCGGCTGCATGCTAGTGAGGTGCTGAATATGCATTTCAGTGCCTCATTAGTATCCTTGGATTTGGCCAGTAGCATAGTTGTTTCAAAGTTTTGGCCAAGTATGGCCACAGCCTTATTAGTATTAGAACGATTAAAAATCCTGTTAACAGATTTTGTTTTTTAAACTGGTTGTTTCTCTCTACAATAGACAGAACCATCAATTTTTATATTTTAATGTATTTTAATAAATAGGAAAAAGATGTGAGGTTCTCTGAATCACCATACTTTTGAGGTTCTAAGCAAGATTTTAATTACACTTTATATGTGTGTGTAGTTGTGCACTGTGCTGCTGGCTTTGCCGAGGCTTGCTTTTAAATTTAAGGAAAAAAAAGACTTTGAAACACCATCCTAATTATCTTCCATTTAGTTGCTGATTACCTTTTTCAATACCCTTTTTAAAAAGTGCATTCTCTGAAGAATGCAACTTAAAAGCATTTTCCCAAACACAGTAAATTTATTCAAAATGATTTCATGCCATATTAAAATGCTAACTTGTATGTTGAAGTCTCCAGTGTTGTCATTACGTTGTTTGTTTACCATCTGGAAGGAACATGCCAGTATTGATATCTGTAGCCAGGGTCTACAGCTTTCTCTAATCCAGTGAGAGAATTTATGCCCCGATACAGATTTTGGTTGCTTCACAGAATGTCTTCATTTCCTGTCTTTCCATCTTACCAGCGGAATCTGTATCTCAGCTCTGGGAAGGGAGCCCAACAACTTGGATCCTCAGCCAGTAAGTTGGCAGCTACATGCCACAGATCCTGGCATTTCATGTAACGATATAAATTGCTGTTGAATTTGTTGAATTTTTTTTAGAGAATCCAAAAGTGTAATATGCAAATGAGGTGACATATGCACAATTATACCTCGTTTGCATTTTTATGTGCCTCATTTGCATGCCTCTTTCGAAAGAGAAGTGCAAGTGCAGACGCACCCCTCAAGGACACCCAGCATCACCGCTGATCGTGTAGCAGGGCTAGAGTAGCTTCCAGCTGCTAGCCCTGTGCTACTGCCAGCAGGTCCTTGTGGCCCAGGGGACGCGTGTGGAGAGCCATTCTATCCTTGGATGAAATCCTATTTTCTATGGTTGGGAATGGTCCGTCATGCTCAGGTTAACCTGTGGGGCCTTGGGTGGTCTGGCAGCAGGGGGCAGTCACTGTGGCAGAAGGATCCTCACGTAAGGAGAACTACACAGCTGCCTCCTCCACTGTGCTCCTTTGCCATTTCCCAAGCCAGCTGGTGCTGGGGCTGGGGTGCGCTACTCCCCACCATCACACTGAAGTGGAGATGACAGTGGAGCAGAGCAGAGGCTACTTTGTCCCTCCACTTCCCCACAGCTCCTGCCACCACAATGAGTGCAGAAGACCTGACCTTTGCTGCCTCCCCATGCCAGTCCCCGCCCCCCAACAATCCCTGAGGCTGTGTCCCTCAGCAGGAGGCTTGAGGGAAGGGGTGGTATAGGAGGGAGAGAGAGTGGAAGAGGAGTGAGAAGAGGTAGGGTGGGAGTGGAGTAGTGGCTGGACTTTGGGGAAGAGTATGGATACCCCCTCCTCCCTCAGGGCTGCAGGCCACCAGTCATGTGTGACCTGGACTGTGGAACTTCTCCGGCCATGTGAGTTTGAGACCTCTAACTTTTAAAATATTGCTCTATAGAACTTAAAGGAAGCATACAGTAGAGCTGCTATGCAAATAAGTTATATCAGGTAAGAATACTGTTTTTTTGAAGTTTGTTTCTAGAAATATACTTGCAACTTTTTGTTACTGTTTTCTGAAAACTGTTGCCTTTGTTCTTGAAACATAAAAAGTCTCATACTTTTAGCATACTGATTTTGCAAAGAGAGAACTGTCCCTCTGTCAAACGGTAGAACAATTATCCTAAGCTTCTTAGGTGAATAAAATGAATTTTAAGACATCAACTTGTCTTAGTTTAAAAACCATATAATTTATACAAACTTACAGAAACAAGTGTCTGTTTCATTTCAATAGGTGGAACAGGCTAGGATTCTGCGCACCTTTGCTATGTATTAGCAACACACTTGTATTTGTACATAGATAATTAAGCACACCACCCTTCCCAAAATCAAGATGAGAATTACTAGAGCTGCAGTTGCCAGTCCTGGCATGCACATTTCATTTCTTGGTACATGCCTGTCTTCCTCAAAAACCTGAGAAAGATATGGTGGTAAGATCTCTGTTTGACAGAAATGGTTGCAAGCTCCTAGACTGATGAAGGCAAAAAAAGAAAAAAAAGCCTTCCTCATCACTTAACATATCTGGGTACTGTTTGACCAAATAATGCAGAATGTTCTAAAGTCAAGTTTCTCTTGTGGAAATAGCCTGCCAGTAGCTCCATCTTTTCTTTTTAGTGAGGTTGTCTTATCTTGAACTCTTCACCAAGCGGTTTGGCATAGGGAGAGAATTTAGTCATTGGGTGAGTGGGTCCCAAACCTTTTAGGACTTTAAAGGTTTACAAAAGCTGCTTCAATGGTACATTTCTTTAAACTGATAAGAAGCTATTATGTTGAATACACTTAGGCCTGGTCTACATTAGGAGATTGTCAAATTTAAGTGTCTAAGTTCTATTTTGTAAACTATCCCTCTACACCCCAGCACTCAACAGGTTGATTTTAAGGGACTCTAAGATTGACTTCTGTAATGCTGACTTCCCCCCAAAGTAACTTGAGAAGTCAAATTTGCAAAGTCCAACTATACAGGTGGAGATGGCAGCTTTATTAAAATCGATTTATTAGCCTTTAAGCTGTCCCACAGTGCCACTTGAGCATCTTTTCCAACTGCTCTCCTGGTGAGTCAGAAGTAGGGGACAGGAAGCAGTGGTCATCGACCTGGGAATTTTGATTAGGTTTCCTTTCCTCTCTGACCAGACAGCAAGCAGATGTGTGGATCACATCTCTGCAGCACACCTAATAGCCATGAGTTCCCAGGAACACAAAAGAGCTCCAGCATGGAGCCATAAGGTGATCTTGGGTCTCTTCTCAGTGTGGGTGAAGAAGCTATTTTCATTCAGCTCAAATCCAGCAAAAGAAAAGCTGATGCTTCTGCAAAAATTTTGTTAGGCATGATGGAAAAAGAGCACAGCAGGGATGCTCAGCAGTGCCAAGGGAAAATCAAGGCATTGAGGTAGTTACCAGAAATGCACTTAAGGTAGTTATGCTTTTTTTCCTACTGATAATAGCATATTGCAATCATGGGGGGGAAGAGTCTATGCCCCTTTCCCGTAGAACAACTTGTTAATGTGCCTGGGGATGGAGCAGTCATCCTGTTTTGACAAAAAGCTGAAGGTCTTGTGGATTCTCCTTGTGAGATTTTTGGGGAGATCTGATTTACTCCTACTTCAGCATTAAGACATCTGACCCTGCCAAGTCACCTGTAAGTGATTTGGAAGCATGGCCCCACAGAGCATTCTTGCAAATTTTCCAAAGTAGTAGCCAGACAGAATGAGCAACCTTTTCTGATCCCTTTTTGTTAGTGTGATGAGGCTAATGCCTGATCTGCTTGCCCAGGAGTGTCTTCTGTTTTTGAAGGTTCAAGTATGATAACTCCTATGTGCTGTTGAAAGTTAGCCAGTGTAGATATGGCTATAATAACTTAGCACTGGAAGTGAATGGCAAAAAAAAAAAAAAGTGTTGTATTCCAGTCTAAATCTTTCATCACTAGTCTCTGTGCCCTTATTCTGTTACTTTGACTTCTGTGTCTCTAGAAGTATTCTCTGCTACAATGAGAGCTACAAATCTTTTCCCCCAGACCCCAAATCATATCTAAATTTCTTCTATAACACGTGACTCCAGAAGCTGGAAGTATACGGATGAGGAATCCCAGTACTCAGGGTAAAATTATGTTTCCAACTCTTGTGTTTCTTTGTGTTAGATTGCTTGACATAGCTTAGAGATAAGAGAGGTGAACTGCCCCAATTCCTCTCAATGAAATGTTTACTTTTACCTAAAAAGAAAACATGTTTCAATAGGCCGATCTGTAATTTTAGGTTTACCATTGTGCACATATTTTAGATATGTTACTACTGAAGGTGTTGCAGGTTGTAAGCACAGATGACCAAGGGGAAAAAACAGCTTTGATCTGAAAGCCCCCATCTCTTCGCATTGACTTTGCCATATGTCGTAAGAGACAAGAAGGGTGGCTAGTGTGCTGTGAATACAGGATTCAGATCTGGGTTCAGTTTCTGACTCTGTCACATGCTTCTCTGAGAACTTCACTTAACCTCTTTGTGTCTGAGTGGAAAACAGAATAATACTTCCCTGCCTTGCAGGCATGTTTTGAGGAAAAATGATTGAGGCTTCACTTTAGTGAAAGAGATCAGAGAAGTAGCTTGAAAGGCAAATTTCTTACTGACCACCCCACCCCACATCCTGATCCTCTGCCAGTGAGCGGTGGTCAGTTCAGCTAAGTTTAGTTATTTCGCTATCTTAATCTATCCTCAAATTTTGTGCAAAACTGCATTCTTAATTGGTGGGAAACACACTGTGGAATGATGGAATTGCATTTTTAATTCATTGCTCTGTACACAGAATTACAAATTTCTAATATATAGAATTTTCTGACACACCGTTCTTTTGAAATTCCACCTAAGTGGAGCTTAGTCAGTTTCGGCATATTTACTTCTGACTCAGTGAGAAACTCCTATACAATTCTGCTTTCTTTCATCACGCACTTCAGCATAAGAGACTAAAAACGTAGGAGCTGCATGAATCAGGCAGAGATATTTAGCCCATCTGTTATTTCTCTTATCCTAAATTTTAGCATTCTTCTGTATGTTTCTCTTAGAAAAAGGAACTGCAGAAGGAAGATGGATCTTTGGAACCATTCCTTTCTAGTGGTTAAACTGTGACAATATTATATTTTCATCTAAAACCAGCAACATAAAATTATTAGCTGCGTGTTTAGAAGGGATAAGTCTTTCTGCCTTAATTTTGGTATCATAAAATAATTGGTTGAAACTGTGAATTGCTAATTTAAAATGGCAGTGCACAATTTCCTTGCTATGCAATATAAAATAAAGTTTAAAAATATGTTGTGTTTTATGATACTGGCAAGCAACAGTGCATGGAGTGTGAAAAGGGGGAAGTAAATTCAAATTAACTCCTTACTCAGCAAGTGAAGTGCATGGAACAGATTAGAGTAATTAACTTTTAAGACTGAAGTGAGATTAAGCTGTGGTTTAATTAAAAAAACACCTCATTTTCAGTGACTTTAATCTCACCTATACTTTAAATTTGAATTTGTGTTTAATCTCTTCTCTAAAACATCAATTGACTTTTCCAAGAAATTTCAACAGTTAAAGTTAAATGACTTAAAAGCAGGCATGACTGCAGAGCTCAATTTCAAGCAGTGGACTGTGACTATATGAAATTATTCAACTCTGTTCTCCCATCACATCTCAGTGATTTATGGACTTGACTTATACCCTTCACTCCAAGTGGAGCATAGGTCATCCACAAGTCTCTTAACTCAACTGAACTCTGTCTCATGATAAAACTTCTAGCTGATTCCAGGAGTACCACAGTTGTTGTCCGTCAGTCTCAGTAGATCTTCTCTACGTTGTCTGAGGTTGTCGTCTTTTGCATTTTCCTTGCAGGTTCCATTTGAATGCTTGATGTACTATGGTTTTTTCAGATGATGGTTTTCTGAGGAGTATCAGAGAGGTAGCTGCGTTAGTCTGCAGCTTCGAGAACAACAAGAAGTCTTGTGGCACCCTATAGACTAACAGATATTTTGGAGCATAAGCCTTTGTGGGCAAAGACCTGCTTCATCAGATGCATGAGTGGGGGAGTGGTTCCAGAGGGGTATTTAAAGAGTGGGGTCCCAGTAAAAGGGAGGGCCAGAGCTGACAGCGTCTACTCACCAAGGTGGAAATGGCCCAGTTATCAATAGTACTTATCAGAAGAGGAAAAAACAAGTCAGATCGGACAGGAGGATGTGAGCCTTTGTCAGAGTCTAATGGGGAGATATTAATACCCAGGGCAGAGAAGCTGCCTTTGTAAACTGAGAGCCACTCCCAGTCTCTGTTTAATCCTTGGTTAATGGAGTCAAATTTGGAAATAAATTGCAGCTCAGGGATTTCTCTCTCCATTTCATTTTCAAAATTTCTTTGTTTCAGGATTGTCACCCTTAAATCTGCCACTGAGTGTCCAGGGAGACTGAAGTGTTCAACCACAGGCTTCTGTACATTACCATTCCTGAAGTCTGATTTATGTCCCTTTATTCTTTTATGGAGAGACTGTCCAGTTTGGCCAATGTAAATTGCAGTGGAGCATTGCTGGCACCTAATGGCATATATTATATTAATAGATGTGCAGGTAAAGGAGCCCCTGATGGCATGGTTGATGTTAGGTCCTGTGATGATGTCACTGGTGTAGACATGTGAGCAGAGTTGGCAGCAAGGACTGTGGTAGGGGCTGGTTCCAGGCCTAGAGTCACTGGTTTGTGATTTGTAGTGGCTCGTGAGGATTTGTTTAAGTTTGGCAGGCTGTGTGTAGGCGAGGACGGGCCTGCATCCCAAGGTCTGTGAGAGTGAAAGATTATTGTTCAGGGTGGGTTGCAGATCACTGATGATGCACTGGCGAGGCCTTAGGTGGGGGCTGTATGTGATGGTCAGTGGCATTTTCTGAGAGTGTTTCCTAACCATCCCACTTTCTTCTCTCGGTTTGAACGTCAAGGGGTTCTTGTCCTACGCTGTTACAAAGTTCTCATTTGTGACCAAATAGTGCCATTTGATGTGAAGGATGGACCTCAGGCATTGTTTATGAATGTCTGTAGCTTGTGATTTGAAGATTTTTAGTACACCAGGTCTTGCATCTATACAAGAGGTCACACTTCACATTTGTGTTGAAGAGCCGCAGTTTTGTCTTCACAGATATTATTTATGAACTTCATAAGCGCCAAAGAGTCTTGAATGCAGCTGTTGCTTTCCCTACCCTGGCATTATCCTTGTCTGTTCCTCTGTCTTAGCCCATAACACTTCCCAAGTAGGTGAACTGCTCCATATCTTCTAGGTCACCCCCTCCCAGTGCGATGGTGGGGGAGTTGGACTGACTGATCTCTGTTGTTTTGGTCTTTCCCTTGTTAATGCTCAGTTCAGTCACTGAGGCAGTTTTGTCTAGTGTTGTAACCTTTTCTTCCATGCTTTCATATTGGTGTGAAAGGAGAGCAACATTGTCAGCAAAATGAATGTCCTCTAGCTGTTTGAAAAGTGTCCACTGAATGGCCTGTTGATGGCCATCTGTTGTCCTGTTCATAGTCCAGTCCACTGTGATCAAGTAGGTGACAATAGGTGCCCTTGTCGCAGTCCTGAGAATATGCTGAAGGTTCTGTCAAAGACACCATTGTGAAAACTTGGCATGTCGAGGGTTCATACGTTGAATGGATCAGGTTAATGATTTTGGATGAGATTCCATGTTGTAGCAGCAGTTTCCACAAACTGTCTCTGTCAACGCTGTTGAAGGCTCTTCTGAAATCTATGAAGGTTATGTAGGGGAGTAGTTCCACTCAAGCGACTGTTCTGTGGTGACTTGGAGAGTTATTTGGTCAATGCAGGGTCTCTTGCTTTGGAAACCACCCTGTTCTTCCCTGAGCTGTCTATCAATTTCTGTCTTCTTTCTCTCCAAAAGCATCATATTGAACACTTTTTCTGGAATAGACAGTAACATGATGCCCCTCCAGTTCTTGCATTCCTTCAGGTTACCTTTCTTTGGAAGCTTGATAAGGTAGCCAAGTTTCCATTTTACGGATCCCCTCAGAGTCCCAAATAATCCCAAATAGATTATACATCATGTTGGCTGATGTCTCACTACTTGCCTTGATTACTTTGTGGATGTTGTCTGGACCAGGTGCTTTTCTGCTTTTCAGACTGGCGGTGGCTTTTCTGATTTCCTCTTTTGTAAGTCTGTTGCTATTAATCTGCAGAGGTATGTTTGCAGTAGTAACTCAGGCTATTCCATGTGGACAGGGCAGTTCAGTAGCTCTTCGACGTGTGTTTTCCATCTACTGAGCTGCTCGCTTGGGTTTGTTAACACATGCCTCTTCTTCTTCGAGTGTCCCCGTGGGTGCTCCACATTAGGTGTCGGGCTCGCCCTGCGCCGCAGACCGGATCTTCCAAGCAGTTTCTGCCGGACTACGCATGTGCCGGTGCGCGCCGCTCCCTTGCGCGCTCCTGGCCACGTGCGCGATCCGGTCCCCGCCAGTTGCTCTTAACTGCCGTCGGCTGCAGACGGAATCCGACTAGGCTACGGCCAAGTTAGCATATTCAATGGTTTTAACTGTTTTTCTTTAAAGTTTTCAAGTTCTTAGGCTACTGTTAAGTTAACCAGTTGTTATTTTCAAAAAAAAAAAAAGAAACAACAAGCGGGACGGCATTCAGTCCAGTCCTAGTAACAAGCGGAGCACCGGAGGCCAGGAGCCTAGGGCCATTAGCCCTCCTGCCACGGCAGGCTATCGGAGAGGGGGAAAACAGCACAGAGAAGGTGCTAAGTACCCCATTAACAACTGAAAGACTCACCAACAATGTCCTCTTCAGGATTCAAGAAATGTGAGTCCTGCCGAGAGGCAATGCCAGCGTCTGATGGGCACAGTCACTGCATAAGGTGCCTGGGGGAGTCCCATGTCACGCAGCAATGCTCCTTCTGTGCAAAATTAACAGCCAGAGCAAGGAAGGACAGGGAGATGCGGCTTAAAATGCTGCTCTTCGACAAGGCCCTCCAGCCAGACGTGCCGGAGCGGCCGCAGCAGGAGGGACCCTCCGGGGCCCATAAAAGGAAAGCTGCCTCCTTCACCCCATCAGCGCAAAAACGGAGGAAAGTCTCCCCAGCCCAATCCCTGCCGGCAGCAACAGCGAGCGGGACGGGAGGAGAGCACCGCCCCAACCTGCAGCAACAGCTGATCGGCGGCGGCACGGAGAGCCACGTGGAGGCGGCTCAGCCTCCGATAATCAAACAGCCGCCCCACACCGCAGGCAGGGCGGCGTCTAAACAAGTGCCGGTACCGGTGGCACCGCAAGCAGCGGCACCGACCCCCGGGGAACCGGCGGTGCAGAGCGCGCAGGCACGCAGCCTGCAGGCACCGGAGGACACCGCCCGTGCGACACCGCCCATGAGCGTGCCGAGCACGGCGCGGACGGGGCCGAGATCCCCTACACGTCAGGGGGCGGAGCTACCCCCTCAAGGGTGGGGGAAGGCTGCACACAAACCAAGGCACCGCAGCCCCTCTCCAGAAAGGGCTGCAGAGTTACTTTCTCTCAGCCCTCCGCTTATGCTGCAGACTCCAACCAGAAGGCAGGGGTCCCCCCTAGCCTACCCGGAGCCCCCATCTCCATTTTTACAACCAGCCTCGCCCTGGCTGGGACCACCTTCACCCTTCCTGGGGTTTGAGCTGCTGGAGTACTATCACAAATCGCTCTCTCCAGTGTCCCAGGTCTCTCGACGATCTCGCTCCCCCAGACGCAGAGGGTATGCACCAAGGGAGTGGTCTAGGTCACCTTCCCAAGAACAGTGCCCATGCTGCCATGGTCGCCCCTATCACGCGGGGCATAGACACCACCGGCAATCTACCAGGGAAAGATCCCCACAGACGGTCCCGTATCCCCAAGGGCAATAGTGAACGGGGACAGAGACTCAAGTATCTCAGGGGGAACTGGTTATGGAACCCCGAGATTTTCCCTTGCAAGCTTCCAGCGAGCGGATGTACCATCACCAACAGGAACCGGAAGGGTCCAGAGAGGCATACCCTAGTGGTTCCTCGCTCTCCTCCCCGGACGAGGCTACGGCCCCGGGGGACGTCCATCCTCCAGATGATCTCAAATAGTTTCAAGAGCCGTTTAAGAGGGTGGCCTTCACGCAAGGCATCCAGACATCAGAGGTGCAAGAGAAACACCATAAGCTCCTCAAAAATCTGAGACCTCCGGCCTCCTCCAAAATAGCAGTATCGCTTGATGAAGCAATCTTGGAGTCCGCCACTATGATATGGCAGACCCCTGCGACTATTCCGCTGTCCACAAGAGAGCGGATAAGAAATACTTCGTGCCGGCGAAGGGCATGGAGTTCCTGTTCAGCCACCCACAACCAAATTCCTTGGTGGTGGAGTCGTCGCAACAAAGATCAAAGACATCTCAATTCAAGACAGGGGGAACAGACAAAGATGCCAAGAAGCTAGAGCTGTTCGGCAGAAACGTCTACTCCTCCTCCACTCTACTGTTGCGAATGGCAAATTACGCAGCGCATTTAGCGAACCATAATTTCGACAACTACACTAGGTTAACCTCCCTCATGGACTCGCTTCCAGAGGACAACAAACCGGTGCTCAAGGCCATCGTGCAAGAAGGCTACGCGGCCTCGAGGACGGGAGTTCAGATCGCCCTGGATGTTGCGGACACATCAGCACGCTCCACAGCTACGGCAGTGGTGATGCGAAGGGAGTCCTGGCTCCAGACTTTGGGTATACCGAGGGATCTGCAAGCAGAGATAGTCGATCTTCCCTTCGATTCGCAGAAGCTGTTTGCTGAATCAACTGACTCGGTCCTTCATTCCAGTAAAGATTCAAGAGCCACACTTAGGACCCTGGGGATTTGCACCCCTCCATACAGAAAGAAAAAGTACTACCCTCAACAAAGACGGTACCAGTACCAGCAACAGCGTCCCCAGTACCACAGGGGTTATGAGCAAGGGCGACATCAACAGCACCAGCAGTACAGAACTCCCACGCAACGTTCCCAACAGAGCCGTGCGTCCTCGGGGCAAGGCCAAAGGCCACAAGTTTGACACACAGATCCAGGGGTGCACCATCACTACCATCGCACAAGGTCATCCGAAGCGGTTATTCCACCATCGCCTCCGACCATTCTACGACCAGTGGCAAAGGATCACCACAGACAAATGGGTGCTGGAGATCATAGCCACGGGGTACGCCATCCCCTTCCAGTCGCTCCCGCCGCCACGAACTCCACCCAGGCCCCACCTCCAGGAGGCCTCCCACGTAGCGAGGCTCAAGCAGGAGGTAGACCATCTCATGCTCATAGGGGCAGTGGAAAGAGTGCCGGAGCAACTGCAAGGGAAAGGGTTCTACTCGAGGTACTTCCTCACGGAGAAAAAGACAGGAGGCTGGAGGCCCATTTTAGATCTTCGAGGCCTCAACCGGTACCTGCGCAAGCAACGCTTTCGGATGATCACAATCCTCTCCATCCTTACGGCACTGGACGATGAAGATTGGTTCGCAGCCCTCGACTTACAAGACACGTATTTTCACATAACTATCCATCCGGCTCACTGACAATTCCTCCGGTTTATGGTAGGCAAAGAACATTTTCAATACAAGGTCCTACCGTTTGGCCTCTCCTCGGCCCCCAGAGTCTTCACCAAGACCTTGGCTGTGGTGTCAGCCTACCTGCACAGACAGGGGGTATTTATATTCCCGTATCTGGACGACTGCCTACTCAAAGGGGCCTCGAAGGAGGAGGTACTACGCATGATACGCGTCACAGCAGGCACGTTCTCTTCGCTCGGCCTGGTTATCAATCTGGCAAAATCAAAGATAGACCCCACACAGGACATAGAGTTCATAGGAGCACGTATAAATTCTATTACAGCGAGAGTGTATCTACCAGAGACTCGCTTTCGGGCCATCGGCTCCCTCGTGCAAGTCATCACCTTCAGCCCTACGGTGCCTGTCCTGACGTGCTTACAGCTGCTGGGCCACATGGCAGTGGCGACGTTCGTAGTACAGAACGCCAGGTTACACATGCTCAGCATGCAGCACTGGCTGGTGAGCGTATACAAACCGGCAGCACACACCGTTCACAGGGTGGTGTTGCCCACAACAGAGGTGCGCAAATCCCTGCAATGGTGGGTAAACCCCAAGAACTTGCTAGCAGGGGTACCCTTCCACCAACCACAAATATCGGTTTTTCTTACTACAGATGCCTCCCTCATAGGGTGGGGAGCACACATGGGCAAAGAGGTGACTCAAGGGCTGTGGTCCTCCACGGAGCAGTCACTGCACATAAATATACTGGAGCTCAGAGCAGTGTTCAACGCCTGCAGACACTTTCGAGACCATATACAAGGCAAAGTAGTCGGGATCAGTACAGACAATACCTCCACCATGTTTTATATAAATCGGCAAGGAGGAGCTCGGTCCCGTGCCTTATGTGCGGAAGCAGTCTGGTTATGGAACTGGTGCATCACCAACAATATAATTTTAAAAGCCTCGTACTTATCAGGCACTCACAATGTGAAGGCAGAGCAGCTGAGCAGGCGTTTTGCACTCACGCACGAGTGGCAGATCCGTCCCGATCTGCTACGACCGATTTTTCATGCATGGGGTTTTCCCCGGATAGATCTGCTTGCCCCTCAGCACAACAAGAAGTGCCCACGATTCTGCTCCAGGGCAGGACTGGGACGGGGGTCCCTGGGGGACGCATTTGCGATCTTGTGGAGGGGCCCCCTGCTTTACGCTTTTCCTCCCACAGTGCTGATCCACAGTGTCTTGTAGAAAGCCAGGAGGGAAGGAGCCCGAATGATCCTGATAGTCCCAACGTGGGATCGACAGCAATGGTTCCCCCTACTCCTGTGCATGTCGGACCGTCCACCGATGCCCCTTCCGGTGGTGCCGGATCTGCTCACGCAAGCCCAGGGGTCCATAGTGCATCCGCACCCCCAAGGCCTGCGACTACAAGCGTGGTTAATCCATGGCTCAGCTCCCTAGAGAGCACATGTACGGAGGAAGTGCAACAAGTCCTAGAAAGTAGCAGGAGGACTTCCACCAGGAAGACCTACAAGCAGAAATGGACTCGCTTCACGGCATGGTGTTCTACCAAACAGCTAGCCCCCCTTTCGGTTCCTATACCTGTAATATTAGAGTATTTACTGGACCTCAAGAGAGGAGGACTCTCACTATCCTCGTTAAAGGTCCACCTTGCTGCCATTTCGGCGTTCAGATACGAAGAGGAAAGGCACATGGTGTTCGCCCATCCCATGGTTACCAGGTTCCTCAAAGGGTTGGTAAACCTATACCCCCCTCGGAAACCGCTTGCACCTTCGTGGAACTTGGACCTGGTGCTTAATGCGCTAACGGGACCACCATTCGAGCCTTTAGCCACGGTTTCCCTCCGCCTCCTTACGATGAAGACGACCTTTCTTCTCGCAATCATGTCAGCTCGCAGCATGAGCGAGCTTGCGGCAGTTATGGCAACGCCACCCTGCACTTTTTTTTCCAAGGAGGCGGTAACCATACGGCTGCATCCAGCCTTTGTTCCTAAAGTTTCTTCAGAGTTTCACATTAACGAACCTATTGTTTTACCCTCGTTTTATCCAAAGCCTCATAACTCTAACAAAGAGGCGCGCCTACACCTCCTGGACGTGAGGAGGGCGCTAGCCTTCTATATAGACAGGACCAAGTCCTTCCGGAAAACGGATAGACTCCTAGTCTCTCTTGCTCCCAAATTGAAAGGAGAAGGTCTCTCTTCGCAGAGAATCTCGAAGGACATCGTATCCTGCATAAAAATGTGCTACGAACTCAAAAAGACTCCTTTACTGGCCACGCCCAGGGCTCATTCCACTAGGGCGGTGGCGGCATCAGCATCCTTTTTCAAGGGCGTTGCGCTAAAAGACATTTGCAGAGCGGCGACCTGGTCATCCTATGACACCTTTGCCAAACATTACGCCCTTCACTGGGTATTCCAAGAGGATACCCGTCTCTCGACAGCGGTCCTCTCAGGGACAAGCTGCACATAATTCGATTACCCACCTCCTATCTTGGGTTACTGCTGGGTAGTCACCTAATGTGGAGCACCCACGGGGACACTCGAAGAAGAAAGAAAGGTTACTCACCGTAGTAATGGTGGTTCTTCGAGATGTGTCCCCGTGGGTGCTCCACTACCCGCCCATCCTCCCCGCTTCGGATCTCTGTTTAATGTTTTGCAGGAGCATCCGAGGCGGTTGGTCAAGGAACTGGTGGGGACCGGATTGCGCACGTGGCCAGGAGCGCGCAAGGGAGCGGCGCGCGCCGGCGCATGCGCGGTCCGGCAGAAACTGCTTGGAAGATCCGATCTGCGGCGCCAGGCGAGCCCGACACCTAATGTGGAGCACCCACGGGGACACATCTCGAAGAACCACTGTTACTACGGTGAGTAACCTTTCTTTTTTATACTCTACTGGCTGATCCACTGTAGGCCATGACCCAGCTAGCTTCCATGTCATGTTTCGCAGCTCTTTCAAGTTTCTGTATCCTGCTGCTTGTTCTGTTTGATGTGAAAGGTTTTCCACGAAGTTCTTCTTGTCCCTTTTTACAGTCTTTTTAACTTCTCTGTTGGCTTCTGAATACAGTCCCTGGGCTTCTGTCTTGGCTGCTTTTGTTTTGCTATTTTTGACTGATGCTTTTCTGTCCTTTTCATTACTTTTCTCAGAGTTTTTGATTTGATCTATTATTTTTGATGCCTTGTCCTCTTTCCCAATGTTTTATCACAGATCTCTTTCCAGGACTTTGATGTGTTTCCAAATTTGTTCCACAGTAGCATCTTTCAGGATGAGATTTGTCAGACGCACGTATCCATTGGACAGCTCCACTTGGAAGCCAGCTCTTTTTTCTATATCCTTCAGCTGCTCCATGTTGAATCTCCATCCCACCTTGGTTGCTCTTGTATTGTACCTCTTGAGCTTGAACTTGAGTTTTATCATGACCAAATGGTGATCTGAACGTACATCTGCTTCTTTTGAAAGAGGGGTAGCCATGTTAGTCTGTATCTATAAAAACAATGAGGAGTCCTTTTGGTACTTTATGAACTATCAGATTTTTTTGGAGTATAAGCTTTTGTAGGCACGTATCCACTTCATCAGATGCATGTTTGTGCTTACCTCTTGCAGCCCCAGCTCATGAAACCTTACATGGACCACCTGGAGGGCAGTAAGGATGGGTTCAACATCAGGTTGAGTGTATGGTTCAACAGCAGGCTGAGTAGGTGTCTGAGGACAGTTGAATGTGCCTTTGGTAGATTAAAAGCAGTTAAGACCTTAATGAGAATAATATTCCAGTGGTCATAGATGCATGCTGTACTTTGATTATGCTCTGTAAAGCTAAGGGTGACATGTTTGTTCAGGGGTGGAATGCTGAGGCAAAGTGCCTGGCTGTTGAGTTTGAGCAGCTAGATATGAAGGCTGTCAGAGGAGCCTAGAGGGCTGCAGCTGAAGTTAGGGAAGTTCTGAGGAAATACTTTGACAGTGAGCAGCAGTAGTGTATATCTTAGTCAGAGGTGTTTAATGGCACATTCTGTGTAGTTTTTATATGAAGCTATGATGACATTTGAGGTCAAATCATCCCAGTAAGAAAATGAGTGACATGCCTCTACATGTATTGGTAGCGTATGCAATCTGAATTTCTAGAAAACAAAATAAAGACTATTTACCATTATAAAACTTTGCCTTTATTGAATGAAAAATGGCACACTGAAATCCACCAATGAAGAGATGCTTGCTGGGAAAGGAGGAACTGGTACACAGCAGACCTTCACAACTACGTGTCGGTCCAGATACCATTGTGAAAGTTGGCCAAAGGGGTGGAGTAAATAGGAAACGGAGGAGTCTGAGGAAGTGGAAAGAATGTGTGGGCAGAGTGGAGTTTGGGGTGGGGACAGTATGATAAAGAACTGTGAAAGTGCTGCAGATCTACTCAGTGTGCATTGTTACTAAAAGCTTGAGCATCCACTGTTTGCTCCTCCATTACTTTAATCATCTGTTCAGTTGTGTCCCTTGCAAATGCTCAGTACTCTTGTCTGTTCTGACTTTCAGCTTCCCAGTACTCCTTGTTGTTCCCTTTATTCTGCAGTGAAGCACTGCAGTCCATCCTGGAAAATATCTTCTTTGCTGTATTGTGGGTGCTTTCTTTTCGTGAGGGGATGGTTGGCAGGGGTGCCTGGGATGTTCCTGAAGGTCACATCTGGTGAAGCAGAAGGGATGATGCACAGAGGTGGGATTGTTAAATCTAAGTCCAACATTGAAACATTTCAGTTATATGCAGTTTTGCAATTTAGCAATCACTTAGTCACTGACCCTTGCCAGGCATATACCTTTGCCAACGCACAAAGGACAGTGAGTATTGTAGGAGGGTTCCACATGGACAAAATAATACACAATTTTGGTGAGGGTTGGGATGCAGCATTCTAGGACCAATTTGTAAAATTATCACATGCTTTCCACAGGTGGAGATCATTCTTGCAGACATCTCAATGCTGAGTGTAAGCAGAGAAATGAGTGTACATCTGCTTCATGCCCGTGGCTTTCATCCTGCTCTCTGTGCAGCTCACCTATGTGCCTCTTTGGTCCCTGTAAAATTTAGTGCAGAATGTTATGGGAAAGTACCCTACCATGGGGGAAGGACTAAAGGTTCTCCACCAAGGTTCCGGGGCAGAGGATTAATGAGTACATCCAAGTAACTTTACTGGAGACATCTCCAGAGTTCCTAGAATATCTCAGCATGCATCAACATCCTGCTCCCCCATAACAGTTAGTTACACAAGGAAATGTCCACCTCATGAGAACACAGAAATGTGAGTCTGGACGGATCCTAAATCCACTTCTGATCTACTGAAGCCATAGCCACGTATCATGTGTTTCATCTCCAGATTCCTGCTCTTGGGGAAACCAACTGTTGTGCTCATGAGTGGAGAACAGTTCCTGGCTGTATTTTCTGCTGGGTGACCCAACAGTGAGCTCCACATCCTTGTCTACCTCTACCTCTTCATCAGTAACTTTGTCCTCCAGGTTAGGTCCACTTTTCGCTGTCTGTGCGCCCTGCAAAGTATTCACAGGGCTCTTGCAGTGCAGATGGGGTCACTACCAAGGACAGTGTCCAGCTATTTGTAGAAATGAGAAGTCTTAGGTGCAGTACTGGAGCAACGGTTGGCCTACCTCACTTTATGTCATGCCTTTATTGTCGGTCTGCATTGCAGCATATCCCAGTCATTGTCCTTTTCACATAGGCCTTAGGAAATGTGCCTGTAGATAGCCTGATTCCTACAGATGAAACACAGTTGGGACAGTGACAACCTCCTCTTTCTGTATACTTATCAGATCCAACATCTCTGGGCGGTCCATGCAGGAAAGCATTCGTTGGGATAGCCAGCTGTGGTTATTGGGGAAGATACTGTGAGACCTCTCCTCGTGGAGCCAGTAGGAAATGGAATTTAAAATTCACAAGGCATGCAAGGGGGAGGGATGGATGGTTATTCACCTGGCTGCAAGGCAGCAGAGTTTAATCTGCTGACCAGATTGGTCAGGATAGGTATTTTGGGACGCTTTCCGGAGGTCAAATAAAGCAATCAAAACAGGTGTGGTGTCTACACTGGGTCATTGCTGATAAAAATGGGTAAGGAAAAGACTCTTGTTGTGGTGAAAGTATTTTGTCACCAAAATTAGGCATTTTTCACTACAAGAGTCACATTGTAGAGTGTATATGCACTTACTGTTTTGTCACCAAAAGTCAGTTTTTGTAACAGAACTTGGTAGTGTAGACAAAGCTTAAGAGAAGGCTTTTGGGAGAGACTCACCAGTTCTCACCTGGGTCTGAGAAAGGAGGAGAGATCTGGATACTGTATTCATAGCAGCTGGGTTAGCTAATGGCATCTAGCCAAGCTAGAGCCCTACATGTTAACCTATATTTCTCTACACCTGCTGAAGGTGGTCTTATGCTGTGTTCCAGCTGGCTAATAAACCATTGTTTGTTTTGAAAACTGCTGTCAGGTGGCACGATGTGTACTTGAAGAAATCACAAAAGTCCCAGAAGCATGTACAAGTCTCTGACCAGTAGAGTATCTCAGTTGGACTCGCTGTGTAGAGCTGTGTGTGTCCCTGGGGTGCTGATGCCCACAGACTGAATTGGAGGCAGCATGGCTTGCCCCAAAAGGAAAAGTAGTACCTGTTGAGAAGAGAAGAGTGGGTTCTGCAAGAGACTACTCAGAAGTTGGAGCATTGCACAGATCTTGTGACTCCATGGCTGATTTGAAATTACAGGCTTTTTAAAACAGCAGTACAAGTCAACACCATCTTTTATTTGTCATAACCCGGGTCTAGATTGTCTCCCCAAGTTTTTTGCTGGCTGTTTCTTCTGTTCTGGTAAATTCTGTAAACTAAAAGATAGCATTTTGTCATTGTCTACAGGAGCAGGGACATTGGGTTTTAAACAGTTCTTCATTTGCAATGAGTTTCAGGGACTGGCAAGCCTTGGTGCAAATTGAGTTCTGCTTTACTACCCCGTCCCACACACTCTATATGCCCATCCCTGCTTATCCCTCTTACGCCATCCATCTGGACAATCTGCACGCATGTCCCTATCCTGCATGCACCCTACACCCCACTTATCTTCCATGCCCGCCTTCTACTTGCATCCCATCACAAATATGCATGTCGAACATACCTACAAATCTGGCCCTATTGTGCCAAGAACGAGGAGGCCCGGTGCTTTGGTGTCAAAATGGGGCTGAGAGAGACCAACATTCCCCCATCAACCATCCCTATCCTTCCAGTGCTGAAGGAGTGTGTTAATTTTTCACCTTGCCTGATTCATCACTACTACGCAAAAGGGCCGTGGGCTCTACCCCCTGAATTATGATCATCTCTGCTCTTAGCCTAGTTTAGGGCTTGAATCCCCTGTGGGGGAGAGAAAAACACCCCGTCTCTTGTGTAAGGGTGCTGAGGGTATGCCCCAAGCTATATGCAAATAATGAATTAAATACCTCTCTCCTTCCAGTACCTTTGACAGCAGTCCATCTAATTCCCTTACAGTAATGTGTGGAAATGCGCAATTTTGAGTTGCACTTAACTTGCATTAACACAAGTTAAGCGCAATTCAAAATCCCGCTCACCTCGGCCCTCACTCAACCCTCCTGGTCCCTTGCAGCTCTGGCTCACTCCTCCCCCACACCTGACTCCAGCTCAACCCCCCACAGGGCTGCATGGCCTGGGCTCAAGTCCACCCCCATGCAGCCTGAACCCATCTTAGGCTTAAGCCCCTTGCCCTCCTCCCATGGCCCCAACCCACCACCAGCTTTAAACCTCCCCCACCAATCGCAGGACTTACCTTTCAAAAGGAGCTCTGATAGTTCCTGCTGCTTTCCCAGCTGCAGAACATGTGTTCTGCTGGGGAAAAAAGCTACCTCCCCCCGACTTACACGAAATTTGAGTTATGCGAGGATGTGTGGGAATGCAACCATCACATAACTTGAAGGACTACTGTACTACCTGTCAGTACTGTGTCCTATAGGTAATGGTCCTTTGATCACAACACATCAGTGATCCCCCAGACTTGCTCAGAATGAGGATCAGCAAGTGTCAGTAGTCCAAGAGTCGCTATGCTGATCTGACTTCAGTCTCACGGGAGCCACGTAGTTATACCTAGAAGGGAAGACATCCAAGTATATGTAAGGATAACAGAGCTCCAATAGGTTTCTGTTCATTTACAAACCAAAGGAAAGTGGATGCACATATGCATGCAAATTCTTATCTGCTTTTTCCAACTGCATGTCACCTGTTAATGACATCAATCTAGATTATGTAATATGCACTTAAATAGCACTTTATAGGTTCCACAATGACTAATTCTCACAGTACCCCAGGGTAAGGGGGTAAATATTGTGATCTCCATTGAGCAGATGGGAAAATCAAGACAGAAGTGACTAGTTCAGGGTTATGTAGTGAGTGACTGCCAGAGTTGGGATTAGAGCTCAAGACCTTTCCTCTCCTGAGCATGTTTATTCATCTGGACACACTGCTGTAGATTAGTGTTAACCTGATTGCTCCTATGGTTTTTTTCCCTGAACAACCTACTTTTGAGAGAAATGCTGACCTATAAAACTTCTCAGTATAGTCAGATGTTATGGCAGTCATTTTAACTTGGAAATGTGGATTCTTCAACATAAATCTACTCACTCTCCCTGGTTTATGGTGTGTATCTTTTCCTGGGGAGGAATTTGTGTTTATAGAAAGGGTGTTCTGAAAGCTAGTACTATTTTCATTACTTTTTGAGAGGGGTGGAGGAAAAAAAACCTTGGAAAGTATGAGCAGTTTTCCATAATGTTACACTTACTCATTGGCCATTGCCTGAATATTAGTCCAGAAATACAGTTAACACTATGTAAAAACCTACTTTTGCAAATAAATATTAACTTTTTTCCTCCACTGTAATAATTAGTTTGAAGATTTTCCAACTGTGTTAAAGATATATAACAAGAAAATATATATTCCAGGTTTCTGCTTTATTTAACTTGCAACAACCAAGATTAAACTTCTCAAATCAGGATATATAATGGAAAGTTAGCTGAACCATAGCAATAAAGTGAGTACAAAGTCTTGTGTTACTTTAATATGACCTCACAATATTTGTAACATACTAAAATAGTTATTTCATGATGAATGTTTCTGCTTTGTAGAAAAAAATATGCAACATGCATATGTTTCAGTTCATTTGGTATAAGATTTTCCTTCTGATCATTTCATTCAGTTGAAGATCAGTGTAATTTTAAAATCAATTATACTTCTGAAAATATGCCAGATTCTCTGCTGATGTAAACTGCTGTCAACTCCGTTGACTTTGGCTGAGCTTTCCAGGAGAGAATTTGACCTAGAAAGTGCAAATTTTAATCAGGATTATGTGCAAAATGAATGCATCACATTCTACAGTACTTATTGCAGGACAGAAGGTGAGGTTGAACCTTGCTTCCTGTTCAGACTGTAGTTAGCAGCAGTGTGCCTTAGAATAACATACTTTGTAATTTTAGGTGAATTGTGTCATGGGCCCCCATGCTTTATGAAAACTGGCATATGAATATGCATAATTCAAAGATAGTGTAGGCAAAGTATCCCATGTATCATCAATTTTTATTTTACAATCTACTGAATATATATATCCTATTTTGGTGCATCTGTCCTTTTTGTATGTGAAACTAGAAATATGAAGCGTGAATCTTTTTATAATTCTTAGTGTGCTAATGAGGGCCGTCACTGATGGCCCTCATTACGTAGATGGCTCAGTGATCAAGGCAACAAACTATGAATAGTCTTTTGGTCTTGTAAGATGAAACTGTGGTGGTCCTAGAAAGGCATGCGGCCAAGGCCATCTGATATTGAAGCCCATTTTGGATCTGATAATTTACCACTCAAGGTGAGGAAAAATTTGAATTATGCACAAAGAAATTCTGCCTTGGACAAAAGGGATATAAATGTGATAGTTGGGGAAAGCAAAGAATGGGGGTTACCAGATGCCAGGCAATCCCCCACTTAACATCTAAATGCCTGCTGGAAACACCTAAAACTGAAGAGGGGGAAGGATAAGGCCCAAACTAGGAGTCTGCTCAGCTTGTGAAAGGGATGTTCAGAACAACTCCTTTGTGAAGAACTTGCATGTTTTCTTAGTGGATTAGATTTAGATTTAGATTTTCTTAGTTTTCTTAGTGGATTAGATTTAGCTAAGTGTGTTTGTTCATGTTAATTTAATAACTAACTTTGATCTGTTTTTACTTGCAACTACTTAAATCCTGCTTTTAATACTTAACAAAAACACTTCTATTTATTACCAAACCCAGTGTAAATAATTCTTAGCTGGGGTCAGGGTGGAGCAAATCACTGTGAATGTTTTTCTTTCATAGATCCAGAGGGCTGACATTCTTACAAGTTGTTTTTTCTGTGCAAAACATTTACACAGAGTTAGCCAGGTTTATTTGGGTTTTAGTACCTTTTGGGATTGGTTTTGTGGGTGCTGAGCGCTTAGAACTGAGTCCTCGCAGTGTTGAACTGTCACACTGTATAACTCTGTAGGGGGTGGTACCCCAACTCTGAGCCTAGTCTGGGGGAGACCAGGGGATGACATGCAGGACAGCGTGGTGGGAAGCCCTGGACAACAAAAAAGCTGGTGTCTGTGGCATGATAAATACACCTGGGGACAAGCTCAAGGGGATTTCTGTGATTCCACCAGCACAAACTTTTCATTGTTTTATATCCTAGTCTTGGACTTTCAGTTATGACTTGAAAAACTTACTTTTTGCTCTGGGACTGGCTGCAGTCCAGAGGTAGGTTGTGATTTATTTATACATCAATTTAAGATCAAAGAGAACTGACTATCTGATACTTCACATGCCCCTAACCCAGGGTACTCTGCTTCCTACTGCCATGGAGAAACAGGGCTCAGCAGGGTGGAGCAGAGCAGGCTGCCTGCTCCTGCCCTGCTGCTGCTGCCCCATACCAGCCGCCCCCCAGGCCATCCCCCAGACCATCCTGTCAATAGGATGGTTTGGGACGGATGCTGTGGGGGCACCCCAAAGCACTGGGCCTTGCGTGGCTCCCCCGAACCTTCCTATGGGTGTGATGGTTTTGCTAGCATGGGTGATTAAATTCTATATTTACATGTCTTAGCTCTCTCCCCCCACACACAGCCAGTCAGAAAGTCAACTGCCTGCGCAGTCTTGTTGCCTAGGCGACATGATGCAGCTAGTGGTATTGCAGGTATTTCCAGCAAAACAAAAAGATTGCTTACATGCATAACTTTCATTTTTTTGTGAATTCTGGACATGCAATACATGGGTCGCTAGGCTTTATAAGATTAAGCTTTTCCTCAGGGAGTAATAATTAGAGGGTTGCTGAAAGCTTTAATTTTTAACTCTGGTACGTAAAAATTGGGTTTTTTTAATCCCCTGAAGTTGGCTACATAGTAAAATGAAGAAATCTGAAGAATCCCAATATAGAGTTAGGAAAAACAGGTAGGATGCTCATGGAGGAATATCCTGAGAGGAAGCTTAGAAGGAAAAAAGGACCATAGTGACCTAGAAATAAAATGTTAAACAGGGTGTGGGCCTAGGAAGAGGTAGTCTGAGACAACTTACTTTATACTTGGTGAAGATGATTTCATTTTTTGTATTTTTTTTCAAGTTCATAATTGTACAGTGTCCAAAAGCAAAGTACTGCAGTATAATAATTTTGTTATAGAAATGGCTATTTTCTTTGAACTATTTTTTCTTTCCAGTTTAAGAAAGAACCAGCCTTAGATTTTCTATATTGCTTTGTTTCTTTGATGGTTTGGATTAACTTTAACTTTCAGCGTCATTCATACTGACGTCAGGATTAATTTCTCACAAAATATAAACATACTGCACACATTCAGAAATGCCTTTAAAAAAAGTTTGAAATTGGCAAAATTTGAATACTGCTATAATTCTTTGCAGTTTTTAGACTGGTCTAAATAGTTTTATTTTAGTTTTTCTAACAAAAATGTCAACCCTGTTTTCTATAACTTTGTTTAAAGGTGAAACGCTATTGTGGTTCTACCTCATTTTAGTTGCACGATAATGTTTTTGGCTCCCAATAAATTTATCTCCAAATGTAGCTTGTTTCTAGCTTGGAGAGTAAATTTAGATAGAGAGAGCCAGGCAGTTAACATGAGTAACCGGTGAGGGCAGATATTTTCTGTTTATGTTCTATTATATTTATTTGTTTAAAAGATTGTAGATATAATTGACAGCAGTTTAGTATATTTTAAAATTAAACATACACAGAAAATATGCTTTTTAGATTATACCACTGTTAATATATTTCAGTCACCAGGAGTTTTATCTTATATTTGCTGGTGTAAAAAATGACATTTTAGGAGACTGTACCCTAGACTACTATGGTATGTAGTTGGTAAAGCATTTTTTGCAGATTTTTGCATATGTGGTAACTCATAGTTTGCAAAAGCTGCTGTCTGCTGAATTTACATAAGCAATTTAAAAATGGGAATGATTGTGCATAGAAACTTAAAAGGTATGTTGAGATACCGTTTGAAAAAATTGAACAATTAAATAGTTTTACTGACAATTACTATGTTGTAAATTTAATTGTATGCCATAGCTGGCATTTAAATTAGTGCTTCCTTAAACTACAGCTGAAAGCATTCATCTGGACTGTGTAAATTATAGATGTAAAATTTAAAGACCAAATTAGGATAAGAAGGTAATGTTTGGTTTGATTTATTTTTCAGTTTGTGAGCTAATTACATTTGTCTTATATCAGGAAATAGAAAGTGGTATGGTGTCATTTTTTGCAATAGTTTCATAGATGAGTAACATAGAGATTAAAACAAATGTCATGACATTCATTGTCTTCAAGCTTGACGTCTTATGTATGTGTCACTCATTTAACTTGTAGATTAAAAAGATCAGAAACATTTTTCCTCTTTTCAGTGTCTAATTTGTAAGAGCTCATACATGACAAAGGGAATTTTTGATCAATTTGCATAATATAGTCAGAATTAAAGTAATCACTGTATAGGCCTTTTTAGTTACAGTTAATCACTTCTGTCCATAATCAGTATGAAAGGTGCAGGGAAGTGCTCTCATCTGATATTTCAGGGCAGCAGAAGAAAAGGAAAGGTCTAGGCTTGAGAAATGAGTACGGTCTTCATGGATGTGCATATTTCTGTGGCTAGTCCATAGCTGTGTTTGCACAGCCTCTTCTTCCCACATCTCTAGGGAAGCCAATACCTACCCCCCCTCCAGCCCCACACCATCTGCTCTAGGCAGGAGATAATCAAATACATGGAGCTGGCATGGTCTGTGGGGCTGGTTGCTTGCAACAAGGTATACTCCCTAAAGAGGGCAATCAAGAAAAGTCATCTCAACATGTGTGAGATTTTGAGAGGTCTGGTTCTGTGTCCGAGGGGCAGATTAGTTTTCGGTTGTGCTCAAAGTAGTCACTGGTGCAGAGACTGAGGTATTGCCAGTCAGCAGCTGCTTTGAGGATTCTTAGTGTTAACATTTACTATCCAGACTCATGTTGTGTTGTTATTCACAGTAGGTTGATCATGGCTCCAAGCCACTAGGGGAGGTTGATCTACTGCATTACTGTAACAGAAAAAATATTAACTGTTTAAAAAACACCAAGCAGTCCTGTGGCACCTTAGAGACTAACAAGCTTATTAAGTCATGAGCTTTCGTGGGCAAAACCCTCTTTTTTAGATGAGGAATGGAAAAATAGTATGTGATGGTACAATTAAAAATTGTACCATTAAAGTATAAGCAGAAGGGACCTGTACTGGGGTGCATAGACAACCTCAAGTTTAGCAATGCCTAATATTGTAGTGCTTGTCTTTACAACCTCACCTAAGACCTTGGTTCATCCTGTGCCACTGACGCATCAGGCAGTCCATTCTTCCACAGATTACTGTTAGGGCTGTCAATTAATGCACGTTAATGCCTTGATTAACCCATGGCACTATTAATGTGTTAAAAAACTAATGTGCATTAGTAGCAAGCAGTTAACTTTAATTGAGAGCCCTAATGGAGATCAGTGAAAAACAATGAAGGTGAGGACGTTCTTGATGCTGATACCAAATAGGGGCTTGCAGTCCTTTTGCTCTCTGGAGAGCCCTGGCAGGTTGAATTCCCCCCACAAGGCCTTTTGCTCTGGTTCAGGAAGAGGATGGCAGTTGCCTCAGGCTCCATGACCACCATGGCTGCAGCCAGCCAAAGTTTGCATGGGAGCGAATGACTCCCTGGTCCTCCATGACAGTCCCCAGGCACAGAACTGGAGCACGTAGTGGCAGGGGGAGTTGGATGCCATGCTCACAGGGCTGCAAAACTTTCTGGTGTCTCGAGGCTGGGTGACATGTGACCTTGCACCACTACCACTAGCGTCTAGTGTGTGGGGACTCTCCCCAGGCTGCGCACAGGAGTTGCAGGATTGGGTGGGGAGGCTTGCCACAGGAGCATGGCGGGGAGCCTTCTGGCGCAATGCACCAACAGCCGTGCTGCCCAGCTCTGTTCCTCCCCCGAGCTCCCATGCTGTGCCACTCCAGAGAAGAGTCTGTGAGTGGTGCTGGGCACATGTATGGGGCACTTCGCTCCTCCTGCTAGCATGGCAGCCTCGGCCCGCAGCTCTTGCCACCACCTCTTCTCCCACTCCCTGCCTTGTCAACTAGCTGCAGTGCCCGCTTGCATCTGGAGCCAGCCCCAAGCAACCTAAGTATCAGGATGCAGCTGTTAGAAATGTAATAGACTATTTTAATTATATAAAACTGTTTGTTTGCTTTTCTGTATCTATTATAAGTTAGTTAAAAAAATAACAGATTTGTTAATGTGCTCATGTAATTTATCATTATATTGTCAAAACACAGTAACATATATTTTTGCTTCTGTAACATACTCAAGAACAGACATTTCTAAAAGTGTCCATTATATATGAATTACTTTGGAAATATTAGAAATTTTTGTATCCAAAATTAATTTTATAGGGGCCGGTATAGATTTTCTTAAATTGTTCATGTATGTATTTATCAAATTGAATCCCTTTATATGATGGAATGCAAGAAGTATTTTTGATTAGCATTGTTTTACACTTAAATCACATCTTTCAGCCAGTTAATATTCTCTAAAATATTATGAGCTAAGTACTGGCTCCACTGAGGTCAATGGCAACATTCCTATTGGCTACAAAATGGCCAAAATGCCATCCTACATGTCTGAAATGCTTTTGTAGTCATTTTAGTATCTTCTTTTTAGCCAGTTACTTTTAATAGGTGTTTGCACAGAGGTGCAGGATTTGCTCTGTAGCTATAATCCTGATGATGTGAATCAAAAAAACAAGTGCCCCCATCCCTGTATTCACGGGAAGATAATATGATTATTATTTAACAGCATGTTTAATTGCATGATTACTTTTTTTTAATTGTGATTCTTTTTTTTTAGTCACTTGAGAACTCTAATTATGATCACTTGCTAATTGTGGTGCTTCTTCCCAGGTGTTTTCAGAACATTCAGTAGCATCTTTTATTGTCCTTTAGCAGTTCTTGGCCTTTCTCACTTTCACTTTGCTGCCTGCTATACCCAATTCAATGCTTGCTTTGCATGTCTCCCATCTTCTAAACAATGTACTTGTACAACCCCTTAGTCTTCTTGCTTCAGTATTTTCATACCCCGCTCTACTCTCAAATTTGCTTTGTCTTTCCATGCAATGTGCAATATCTTCTTCAGCCATATGTCATGAGTGATCTGCAATCTCTTTTTGTTGACGGTTGTAACGGGCCAACTCTCTGCTTTGTACAGTAATACACACAGCACAATTTGATAGTTTAATCTGTTCTTTGGTTTGATTTGGAGACAAGGGTGTCAGAGCCCCTCATCATCCCATCCCTTCCCTTTCCTTCTCCCAAGGGCCACCCCGCCTTCCCCCACTTCTGTTCCCCTTGGAAACTCTCCCAGCCAAACTGGAAGCCAGAGTGGCATCAGAGAGGCCAAAAACAGTTTTCCCTGCCAGTGTTTCTACCTTCCCAAACTCTGTACTCTGGGCAGGAGCAGGGACTCAGATTCACCACAGCTGCCCTTGCAGCTCTTCCTGAGCTGGCTCAAGCTGGAGAGTGGGGTCTTGGAATTCCAGGTCAGCTATGATAAGAGCTGCAGCAGACTATTGGCCTGTCCATGATGTGTGGGGCTTGCCAAGAGCTCTCCCCAGGCCATGTTCTCACCCTCCCCAAATCCTACTCAGGACTCATATAGTGCTCTTGCCATATGAGAAGCCATGGACACTATATGAGCCCTGGGTGGGATTTGGGGAGGGTGTGAACATGTGTTGGGGAGAGCTCTTGGCAAGCCCCATGCATCATGGACAGGCCAATAGTCTGCTGCAGCTCTTATCATAGCTGACCTGGAATTCCAAGACCCTACTCTCCAGCTTGAGCCAGCTCAGGAGTTGCTGCAAGGGTAGCTGTGGTGAATCTGAGTCCCTGCTGGGTCTCCGTGGCCAGAGCTGGCTCAGGGAGAGCTGTGTGGGCAGTGGTGGTGAGGTGGCACATTGTTGCAGACCCTCCAGCTGACCTCAGCTAGGTAGGGAACCTGGAAAATGAACACATAGACTAGGGGTTGCTCTCAGCACCACCACATACACACCTGCAGCCTGGGGAGGTGGAGGGTCTGTGTGGCTCCCACAGTTGCCAATCTCCTCATTTGGGCTCCATGCAGACCTGGCAGCAGGGGTGGGATATTGGGTAAGAGGAAGAAAAGATGGCAGGTGAGGCCCATCCACTTTCAAGAAGTGAGAGGGCTAAGTTGTCCTTGCTTCTAGCACCGATGTGGAGATCTGTTTGACCAGATCAGGGTTCTGCAACCTGCCGCTCTGGAGCTTCATGTGGCTCTTTAAGGACTTCTTTGTGGCTCCCAAAGCTATAATTGCAATGTGTAAAAAACCAAAACAAACAAAAAAAACTCTGATTATTTTCAATATTTTGGTGAATGTCTAAAAGCTAAAAAATGAACAACCCATATCTAAGTAGCAAATGATAAGTGATTTGAAATGTTGGATAGCTCCCCCTTTAATATGTGCAGTGTAATGTGGGGTACGTGTGTGCGCTGTTCTTAAAATAGGGGTTACATAAAGTATGGTATTATGTTATGTATTAAGGACCGTCTCATATTCACATGTACTGTAGTTCTGGAATTTTTGAGCCACTCACCTAGACCCATATTTGATCTTACAATATTTCATCTACTTCTATGTTATGAGTTTGTATTCTGCATCAGCTTGTCTGCATAGCTACTAACTATATTCTGTAGGGTTGCTATCTGCACACCGTCAGATATGTTCTTGAAGTAGCTAATGTTAATTTTTGCCAAGCAACAGTTCCCTGCCCCCCCCCCCCCCCCCCCAAATGATCTATCAAAGAATTATAATATGATCCACCTGGAAAGAAATCAGGCTGTTCTTATACTATTCCATACCCCTGCTTTTTTCATAATAACCAGTACTTTACCGGGTATGATGACAATATAGTATTTCTTCAGTTCATACACAGAGTAAGATTCTTTTTTTTTTTTTTTTTGGGGGGGGGGGGGGGGCGGGGGTGGAGAGGACAATGCCAGCATCTTTTCAGCTTTGTGGAACTTTTTCATTCATCCATACTTCTTTATAAAATTTTGTTAGTTGATCACTCAGAATTTCACTTCCCACCTTTAGCACCTTTGCATGCATTCTGGCAAGCCCAGTAACTTTCTCTTCTTTGAGGCTTTTGCTGGCCACTTTAATTTCACTGTGTGTTCTTAGTTTCTCCTCTTTTCCATATTTAGCGTTGACATTTCTCTTGAACCTGTTCATGATTGTCAATTCTGGTTGGTCAGATATGGGAGAGAAATTTTCTTCCCATTGTTTGGCATATTGCTAATGAGTTTCAGCATCTGTTCATGAAAGTCCCTGATCAGCATCACCTGTGATGGTTTAGCTCCTCTTGAAAAGTCTTTCACTCTTCTGTAGAGCTCCTTGAAATCTTCCTTCTGAATCTGCTTCTGCCTCTGCAGTTTTCTCCTGTGCTTAGACATGCCTGTCTTACACATATCTCGTCTTTTCTTTAGCACATAAGAATGGTGATACTGCGTCAGACCATGTAGCCTGGTGTCCTGTCTTCTGACAGTTGTCAATGCTAGAGGCCTCAGGGGGAATGAACGGAATAGGTGATCCATCCCCAGTTGCCCATTCCTAGCTTCCAAGAAACAGAGGCTGGAGGCACCATTCCTGCCCATCCTGTCCCATAGCCGTTGAGGGACCTATCCTCCATAGATTTATCTAGCTCTTTTTCAGTTCCTATTATAGTCATGGCCTTCAAAACATCTTCTGACAGGAAGTTCCATAGGTTTACTGTGTGTTGTGCAAAGTACTTCCTTTTGTTTGTTTTGTTTTTTTTTTAAACGTGCTATCTGTTAATTTTATTTGATGACCCTAGTTCTTTTGTTACGGGAGAGAATAAATTACTCTCTTCTTATCAACTTTCTCCACACCTATCATGATTATGTAAATGTCAATTATAGCTCCCCTTAATTATCTCATTTCCAAGTTTTGAAGTCCAAGTTGTATTGATCCCTCATATGGCACCTCTTCCATATCCCTAATCATTTTTGTTGCTGTTTTCTGAATTTTTTCCAAAGCCAAGATATTTGAGATGATGGGACCATGTCTGCACATGGTATTCAACATGTATGTTTTCCATGGATTTATGTAAAGACAATAAAAAAGTCTGTCTCATTTTCTTTCCCTTTTTTAATGGTTCCCAGCATTGTTTGCTTTTTTGGCTGCCGCTGCACATTGAGTAGCTATTTTTAGAGAACTGTCCACAATGACTCCATGATCAATCTTTTGATTAGTAATAGCTAATTTAGTCCCAATCATTTTATATGTATACATGTGATTGTTTTCCAGTGTGCATTACTGTGTATTTATCATCAGTGAATTTCATCTGCCATCTTCTTGCCCAATCTCCAAGCTTTTATTAGATCCTTTTGAAACTCCTCAGTCTGTTTTGTTTCTTAACTACAATTATCCCTCATTAAACGAGTACTTTATTTACGAGTATTCGCTTAAATGAGGGATACACATACCTCCCCTGGTTCAATCAACGAGTGAACTTCCCCCGCTAATATGAGACTTACTCCCTCCCCACGACTCCAACTTGCTGCAGCCTGACCCCCGCTCCCGCCCCACGCCAGCCCTGCAGACACCAAACCACCAAAAACTAAGCCCCCTGCAACTCCCCCACACCCAAACTGCTGTAACTGAACCCCCCCGCCAGCCCTGTGCATCCAAACTGCCGAAACCTAATCTCCTTGCTGCCCCCGTGCACCTGAACTGATGAAATTTAAAATCCCTGCTGCCCCCGTGCACCCAAACTGCTGAAACTTAAACCCTCGCCAGCCCCCGCGCAGCTGAACTGCTGAAATTTAAACCCCCCGTTGGCTCCCTGAACCCGAACTGCTGCAGCCTTAACCCTCCTGCCGGCCCCACAGACCCAACCTGCAGCAGCCTGAACACTCCCTCCCACTCGTGTCCCCAAGCTGCCCCCAGCCTTTAATCCCCCACAACACCAGGCTCACTTACCTTTCAAAGTCAGCGCCATCTGCTGCCACGCCGAGCATTTGGAACCAATCAGGCTTTTACAAGTATTTTAGTAGGCATTTAGTGTCCCTCTTACAAGTTTTTGCCTACGAGCAAGAAGTTAGGAACCGATTGTGCTAGTACACGGAGGGATGAGTGTATTTAGAGCAGTTTTGTATCACCTGCAGAATTTGCCACCTCGGTGATTAGCCCTTTCTCCAGATCATTTATGATTACTTTGAATGGGAGTGGGGCCCAATATGGATACCTGCGGGACATCACTAGTTACCTCTCTCCATTCTGAAAACTGATCATATTATTCCCATCCTTTGTTTCCTGTCTTTTAATCAGTAATGAATCTATGAGAGGACCTTCTCTCTCATCCCATGATAAGAGAGAGTGTGAGGGGTCTTGTCAAAGGCTTTCTGGAAATCTAAGTACACTATAGCCACTGGATCCCTGGTCCACATGCTTGTTGATGGTTTTAAAGAATTTTCATAGATTAGTAAGGCAAGATCTCTCTTCAGAAAAACATGTTGTCCCTTTCCCCAAAAATTATGGTCATCTGTGTGTCTGACTATTCTTTTCTTTACTATAGCTATAACTTACTTTCCCAGTACTGATGTTAGCCATACCCAACTGTAATTGGCAGGGTCACCTTTAGAGCCCTTAAAAAAAAATTGGTGTCCCATTAGTTATTCATCAGTCATTTGGTACAGAAGCTGACTTAAAGCAGGGGTGAGCAAACTTTTTAGGTCACCCCCCCACACACTTTTTGGGTCTGCAATTAGCCGGGTCCCCCCCCCCCAACCTCTGGGAGGTCCACAGGAAGGGATGTGGGGGGTGTATTTGAGAAGGGGATACTGGGAGGCTCCAGGGGGTGCCCCAAATGGGGAGGGGTGCTTGGGCAGATGACCCCAGGAGGGTACCTTTTTAAATCTAGGAACTCGCTGGCTGCCCCACTGCTTGACTCAGGGTCTCTGCATATGCTGATTGGCCCAGAGGTGTGGGGGCACATTTCCTTGGTGAGGCAGAAGCTATACAGTTGAAATCAGAAGGCTGGGGAGGCAGAAGAAGCTGCAGGGAAGGCGGGGGACAATTGCACTGTGCCCCCCTTACAAAATGTCATGTGCGCAGCCCTTACTTAAAGGATAGATTACAAACTGCTGTTAGGAGTTCTGCATTTTCACCCTAGTTATTTCAAAGCTGTTTGGTGAATACCATTTGATCCTGCTGATTTATTACTGTTTATCAATTTTCTCCCCCCAAACCCTACTCTAAATGACATCTCAGCCTGGGACATTTCCTCAGATTCATCACCTAAAAAGAATGGCTGAGATTTGGGAATCTCCCTGACATCCTCAGCCATGAAGACTGATGTAAAGAATTAATTACTTTCTCCAAAATGACTTTATTGTCCTTCGGTGCTCCTTTAGCATCTTGATCATGAAGTGGCCCCAGTGGTGGTTTACCAGGCTTCCTGCTTCTGATGTGGTTTTTTGGGGTTTTTTTTCCCCCTTAAAAAGCTGTTAATTTTGAGTTTTTGGCTAACTGATAATTCTTTTTTGTCTCTCCTAATTTACACTTCCTATTTACACTTCATTTGCTAGACTTTGTACTTCTTTTCTATTTTCCACATTAGTATTTAACTTCCATTTTTTTAAATGATGCCTATGTATCTCTCACTAAGGTTGGTTAAAAAGCGAAGGTTTATTTAAAAATCATTTTTATTTAAATAAGATTTTATTTTTTAAATTCATCAATAAAATACTAAATTTCTCATTTAAAAATAAATTAGAATTAAATCTGATCCCAGAAATTCTATACATATGCTTATTCTCATAAAAATGAGTTAATATCTCTAAGTATGGGACACGGAGGTATGGGTGGGAGGGGCAGCTCCTCCTGGCTCCACTAAGCCCCAGGTATCCGGAAGGAGGCAGCAGCCTCTGGCCTTCCTTGGGAGCCCTGGGAAAGCAGCAGCACCCCCCCACCTCCGGAGCCCCAGGGAAGCAACAAGGATGCAGCAGCCATCCCTGATCCTCCGAGGCTCGGGGAAGTGACCAAAGGAGCTGTGCCTGGAAACGATCATGGGGGGAGGGCCCACATAAAGGACAATTGGTCACTTTTAAAAAATAAGTACAGACGCCTTTTTGGCATCCCAAATATGGGACTATCCTGCCAAATACGGGATGGATGCTCACCCTACCAAGAAATGTTGATATATATTTTATATGCACGCTGGCTCTTAAGCCTGCTGCAGTTTGGCACTGGAACTCTTTGAGTATTGTTAAGCTCCTCTTTTAGGCTTCATTCCAGATTTTAATAAATGTTGACAGGTTCAAGCAATCTCTAGTACAGTAAGTGTTCCTGTGATGAGCTGAACAGACTACTGATAGTAACTTACAGGGATGGGGTTAACACTTTGTCCCATATAAGCAGAAGCACTGCTTGTTTGCAAATGAAATTGAGTCCCCTATGTGCCTGTGTTCTATTTAAAAAGGTTAGTGGCACAGCAGGCTCTCTATGGAGGAATTTAAATCGCTTTTCCTTCAACTCTCCCTGTACTCTAGGGCAGGGGTGAGCAAACTTTTTACGTTGGGCCCCACTTTTCGTCCCTACAATATTCATCCCTCACCCCCTCCGCCCCTACCTTGTCTAATATAATTGAAGCCAATGGAAAGTTTGGTTACTTTCATGGAGGGGGTGGGAACCCTTTCAGAACGTGTAAGAAAAGAAGTATATAAAAAGTAAAAGCTTTATTAATTGGTATATAAATGTTAATGTACAGTCATAAAAACATATGCATATTACATATTTCAACATTATTTTAATGAGCTGGATGAGCTTCAGACTCAGCAGCTGATTGTGCTGCCCCACCTTAGGAAATTTCATGCCCTCCAAGGAGGCCCACCCCACACTTTTTGCACCCCTGGACTATAGCAAGGAGGAAGATAAATTTAGAGGCTCACAAACTGTTGTGTCTTGCTCTTTGAAGATTATTAAAACTAAAGAAATCTCATTTGTTTATCTTTAATATTTGATCTCTGGTTGATTAAAAGCATGATTTGGTGGTGGTGGTTTTTGTTGTTAACTTAGGGACCTGGACTAATGGGCCAAAAGGGGAAAAGACCTATTAATATGTTTATAAAACAGGACAGCTCCACCCCCACGACTAGAACAGTATCTCTCTTTTAGAGTATTTTCTTTTGTCTGACTTCCACTGTTCTGGAGGGCCTGTCACAGTCCTTTATTTCCTCGATGGAAATGAATAGGTCGGCTGTCTGATTTAGTAATTCTCCTAGTCAGCAGCTTATTATTTCCAAGGTTTTTATTACTGTAATGATCAACGGGAAACAAGCTTATTTTGACTGGTATAATTGTGTGTCCATTTTAATTTCTCGTATGCTGCTGATACATTTCCTTTAGGTTGGAGCCTAGGAAATGGTTTCTGATCTGAACATTGTAAGAGGAAACTGTATTTTTGGAGGTTGTCTCTCTGTTGTCCCTTCCTAATGCTATGTCATCCTGTCATTCCAAATACATAGAAAACCAGTTAATCATCATGGCCTATATAATTGTAGTTTCACTGATGAATGGGATGGCTTTTTTGTTTTGTTTTTGTGTGCATGTTGTTGAAAAGAGCAAATAAGGAAATTGTTTGGAGTTGATTTGTATGAAAATTTGGAGGAAAAAGTCTTAAAGGTAGTTACCCCCTTTTTAAAAAGCAATGTCTTAGAATAATCAGAAAAGTTATTCTCTGAATACTTTTAGCTAATATTTTACTAAACTCCTAGAGCAACAAAGAAAACTAAACCTAAAAAGGGTTTCCTGTCTTCCTGTTCTAAGAATAGTAGCTCCTGTAACAGCAGTCCGAGATGAATATAACTTTTCATATATCCTGGAACAGCCTCTTTTAAAAAAACAAACAAACAAACAAAAAAAAACCCTAATCATAGTATATGAAGGAATGGTGCTCTTCCTCGATCTCAGATGCTCAAATTTTTGAGGACATGAATTCTAAAACTAAAGCTATATCACTGAGCCCAAATGAGTAACTCTAATCAGAAGTTATTCCTGGGGCTTTGGACATGATCCTCAAAAAAAAAAAAAAAAAAAAAAAAAAAAAAAAAATCCGATGACTTCTGGAAAGGTAAAATCCACTTACGTGTTAGAAATTCTTTTTCTTTCTTAAACTGTCTTGCCTGATTAACCTGAACCTTATCTCTAGCATTCTCTTTTAGCAAGAGGTTCATGTAAGGAATTTCAACTGAAGACATGTTTCCTGAGGAAGTTGGGTGGAAAGCTAAACCCAGCTCTGGGGACACTGTCACCTCTCCACAATGTTAGTAAATGCTAATGTGTAAAATGACACACACATATAATAGAAAAAATAAAGCAAATTCTTTTATTTCCCAAGCACATCCACTTTTCATTCCAATCTTGTGACTAATAGCAGTTTTGGAACTGTTTATATGTTTTCTGTTCTGCGTGTGTATTATGCATTATGGAGTATTGTTTATAATATATCAAATTGGGGAAAAACAAGCTTTACAGTAAAACTTTTGAATTATACACAATAGTTATAAATTCCTTTTAATTCCAAAATGCGTGTCTATGAAAAATATGTGGAGTGCAACACTTATTTAACAGTTCATGGCAACAGAGCATAATTACTTGAGGGGGAAAATAAAAAATACTGTATTCGATTAAAACTGCCAGGAGACTTTAGGTTAGCAGAACATAATTACCAAGATTGGAATTTGGGACCTGGTCCTATTCCCCCCCCGCAAAGTTAATGACAAAACTACAAAGGCCATGATAGGTCATCAGGTTTTGACATCTCCACTTTTCAATGGTTCTCATTCATCTTTGGCCACAGGTTGGTAGGCTCTCAGTTTTATGACAGTTAAATTATAGTGGGACAACTTATGTTGTATGTGTGCTTATGTTTATAGGCCACCATGAAATTATACTGTTGCAGAGAGCAGAATTCATATCTGCAGCAGAACAGTACACCTTTACACCATTTTAGGGTATGGCACATTAGCAGCATCTAGATTTTTCTTGTGAGTTCTCAGTTTAAGCACTGAGCTTAACTTGATGGCCATGTCTACACTAGCCAAAAACTTTGAAATGGCCATGCAAATGGCCATTTCGAAGTTTACTAATGAAGTGCTAAAATACATATTCAGCGCCTCATTAGAATGCTGGCAGCCGCAGCACTTCAAAATTGACGTGGCTCACTGCTGTGCAGCTCGTCCATATGGGGCTGCTTTTCGAAAGGACCTCGCCTACTTCGAAGTCCCCTTATTCCTATGAGCAGATGGCCATAGGCCATAGGCATGGCCATTTCGAAGTTTGTGGCTAGTGCAGGCATGGCCGATATGTTTTAGTTGGACATCTGGTTAGATCACAGCCTAAAGTGGTGGATCTGCACAAAAATAGGTTTTCTGTTTTTCAGCTTTTGTTTATGGATGCGATCTGTTGACAGAAGTTCTGCCAGAAGATCTCTTCCGACAGTGACTTCTGTCGGCAGATGCTTCTCATGTAGACGTATCTTCAGTGTATAGCAACACAGATACACACACTATATTATAGTTCCAGACACACACTGTATATAGCAACACATAGGGACATTCATGAACATACAGACGCTGTATAGCAATATGCACACAAGGGCCGATCCGCTTTAGCAGAGGACGCGGAGATGCACGCGTATGCTGCACTGTCTCTCACACTCGCTCACACTTTCACGCTCACTCGCTCACTCACTTTTGGTTCATGCTTTTGATACTTCACACCAATTTTTCCTGACTCAAATCCAGCTGACAAATCAAAATCCCCCAAGAGGCCACTGTCTGGCCCCTAATCCTCCTGACACTTCCCTTCCATCCCCACCAAATGAGTCCTCTTGCTTTACAAATGCTGGGACAGCAGAGGGACCCAGACCTCACGGACCCTTTGGGCAGCTGTCCCCTGGTTTGCCCTGCCCGGGTCGCAAGGGTCATCTTGTCTGACTGCATTCATCTCACACCAGGATCAGTTAGACCTTCCCCTGTTCCATGGTGGAGCCTGATTCCAGATGTGCTGCCTGCATTGGCATGGATAGATGGAGCTCCACTCACCCCTTTGCTAACCTGTGGCTTGTGGAGCCCTGGGAACCCTAAGTTTGCCTAAGGACTTTGCCCCTGCTTTGCCAAAGCTTTTAGAGGCTGGTGGAGCTGTCAAGTCTGGAGTCAGATTTCTAACCTTTATTCTCACCGGAGCCCTCCCCATCTGACCAGCCTTTTCCTGGACTTGTTGGCCCTGGGAACTAGCTGCAGGCTCCCAGAAGTGCAGTCCCAGGGTCTAACCAAGCAGCATGGGGCCAGAGCCCTGCTGCAGAACCATGGCATGGAGCTGGAGCCCTAGCCATGGAGCCGCCCCCTGCCCCCACCACAGCATGCGCCTCTAGTCAGAGCCACAGCCGTGGAGACCCCCCGCTGCAGAATGGGACTGAGGCTGGAGCCCTGCTACACAGCAGCAGTACAGGGCTGGGGCTGGGCAGAGCCTAGCCATGGAGCCACAGTGCAGGACTGAAGCCCCACAGCATAGCCATGGTGCAGGGCTGAGGCTGGAGCCCTGCCGCAGAGTCCCCGTTGTGGTGTGGGACCAGAGTATGAGGCCCCTGCTGGAGATCCATCTCTGCATGTTCTCTCCTGGGCAGGTGCATCCAACTGACAGCAAGTGACCCCCCGACAGCAGAGCAGCGCTGCCTATCAGCCTGACACCATAGTATGAGGTGCCAGGGACCATGCCCTGGTCAGCTGGAGCAGCCACATCTCCATGCTTTGCCTCCTCCTCCCTGGTGCCCTGCTCCGAGCTCCCACCACTGTATGGCTACCAGCTCGCGAAGTGTGAGCCAGGGACAGGGACCCAGGGGTTAAAGGTGCCACCGAAGGGAGGTTGGGAGGTTATGAGTAGGGTTGTCAATTAACCTGAGGTAAGCGTGAATTCATTTTTTAACACAAATAATGCCAACCTGTGTTAATATGTATTAATGCACATTATCGACAGCCCTAGTAACAACACACTTTTTCTGTGCGTTTAGAATTAAATATGTTGTGAAATTATTAAAAACATTATTGGTCTTAAGCAATGTTTTTAAAAAAATCTGGACCTGTGTAGGAACAATTCAGTTACTTATTTATGGAAAGATAAATTTTCCTCTAAGGTGTTAGCTATTTTAAGCTTAATATCACTGAAGTAAATTCACATGATGCGAATGTAATAAAAGTGAAGGCTCAATACACTTAGTCTTCCTTCATAGGGAATGACAGCTATGCTGTCTGATGCTATAAACACATTATAGAATCATTTAGTTTCCATGGAGATGGGCTTGGAAGTGAGAAGGAAACCTGCCAGCACCAAAATAATGGCTTTTAAGAGATCTCAGGAATATTTGATGAAAGTATTTGGGGCTGATCTTTGATATATTTTTGGAATGTTAAAGGTCGGAGTTAGGGGTTGAAATAAAACCAATCCAACCATTTTAATGAAGCAAAGAAGGTTTTTTTAGTCATATACTACTGTTGTATACAGTTGTCTCTTGCAGCAAGTGCTTTAATTTATTTTGACAATAGTACTATGATGAGGTGATTTCTTTTCCTGTGCCTATCTTCTGTACCCAGTATTTCTAGTCTTGGTTATAGATCCAACAAACTACAAATCAGTGTTGAGAGAGCTAAATATTCATTTCAATTTAGTGTGACACCCAGAAGGAGTTGTTCCAGGAGTAAGAACTGTGCCAATCAGTATTTCTGCTTCTCTTTGTGAAAATCCTCCCACAAAAAATTAAACAAACGAACAAAAAATGTCTGATATGTATATCCCAAACAGGAAGGAACTTCGAGGGGTCATCGATTCCAGTCCCCTGCACGCACAGTAGTATCTGTCACCATCCCTCACAGATTTTTTTTTAATTTAAACATTTTTTTCTTGGGATTTGTCTCTTGGACAAATTGTTTTCTCACTAGCAACTTGTGTAACTTTATTTTCTGTGAAATGACATCAGAAATCCCATGGATTTGTCGAAAACTGACTAATTCAGTCTTTTCCTCTTCCACACAATTGGACAGCATCAATTTAACAACTTTTAATAAAACAATATAGCAAAATAAACTGCTGCGTCTAGATTGCTGAGAACTGTCAGCAAAAGCTACGCAAATTGTAGAATGCATTTGCATATAATTTGCCAACAGTTGTGTCAGGAGAGGCTCTTCTGACATTTGGCTCTTCTACATGGGGCCAAATGTCAGAAAAGCACCCTCTGTCGAGACATCCCAACTTCCTTGTGGAACGAGATGTACAGCAATGCCTGCAGAATACTCCCATCTGACAGATTTGCAGTCTGGATGTACGCTCTGTCAACAAAACTTCTTTTGACAGAAGCCTGCAGTCTAGATATAGCCAAAGAGAGGGAGAGAAAGGGGGAAAGCTATTGGTGTCTGCGTGATGTGCTAATTGGCACTATGTTAAGAGGACAAGAGCTGAAGTCCTTCTCACTTAAGTTTTTAGGTAGTAACAGAGAGGGAGCCATGCTAGTGTATATGCTATCAAAACAAAAAAGCAGTAAAGTAGCACTTTAAAGGCTAACAAAATAATTTATTAGGTGATGAGCTTTTGTGGGACAGACCCATTTCTGAAGAAGTAGGTCTGTCCCACAAAAGCTCATCACCTAATAAATTATTTTGTTAGTCTTTAAAGTGCTGCTGGACTAGTTTTTAGATGAGCAGGCTGGGGTCAGAGCTGCTATTTTTCAATTCCAAAGAGGGACTTTTTATAAAATAAAATAATTAAAGCAGAAGGGCGGGGGGTCTTCATGGACTGCAAGTTTCATAAACCAAAAAAATTGAAATATCTTTGTTTGTTACCTTTGTACTATCAGTGTAAATAAATACTAACCATTAAAACATAAGCTTATTTTAATACACAAGTCGACCTGCTAACCTGAGTTCTTAAGGTTAAGTGAAACTCACTTTGAATTTTCAGAAGTTATTGTAAAGCATTGTAATAATGGCTAACAATTGTGAACCTTTGAAAATAACATGCCAAATTTCCATAGATTTCTACTAAATGGTTTTCCAGAGTAAGCAATTTAAAAGTAAATTTAATGGATGGGGTTTTTAAATGATCTGAGGCTTTTACAGCTAAACGAAAGATACAGTAGTGTCTTCAAATGGAGCCTAAACGAGCGTAGTTAGAGGACTAGCAGGGTTGACATGGGTCATGCAGTAATTTGTATTGAGAGAATAGGTTGGTCATTCAGGGAGCTGTGTTACTGGGTTGACAAAAGATGGGGCCTGTGTCAGCAGGAAGCATGTTTAGGTGTGAGTACATGCAAAACTAAGGTGTATCTCTGCCACTGTGAGCTTGTTGCTGTAGGTGTGGCCTAAATAAGCAATGCAGTGTCTCTGCATTGACGCTGGATGGACCTAAGTACATCAACCTAAGTGCTACACCTCTCGCGACAGTGGAGCTGTTAAATTGGTATAGTGGGAAAATTACATTGATGGAAGCTGCATTACAAGCTGAAACTATACTAGGAAAGTAAGTATATTTCAGATATGCAATTCTAACTACGGCATTTGCATAGCTACAATCAACATATCAGGATCAACTTACTTCCCTAGTAACAGCAACAAAGAGTTGTGTGGCACCCTATAGACTAACAGAAAAGTTTTGAGCATGAGCTTTTGTGAGCAAAGACTCACTTCATCAGATGCTGGTCATGGAAGTCTGCGGGGCCAGGTATAAATAAGCCAGAGCAATGCTGGGGATAACAAGGTTAGCTCAATCAGGAAGAATGAGGCTTACTACCAGCAGTTGATCTGGAGGTGTGAACACCAAGGGAGGGGAAGCTGCTTTTGTATTTAGCCAGCCATTCGCAGTCTTTGTTTAATCCTGAGCTGAGGGTGTTGAATTTACAGATTAATTGTAGCTCAGCAATTTCTCTTTGGAGTCTGGTCTTGAAATTTCTTTGCTGCAGGATAGCTACTTTTAAGTCTGCTACTGTGTGGCCCAGGAGATTGAAGTGCTCTCCTACGGGTTTTTGTATATTGCCATTTCTGATATCTGATTTGTGTGCGTTTATTCTTTTATGTAGAGACTGTCCAGTTTTATGTCATCATGTGCCAGCAATGCCCCTCTGCTATATACATCCGACAAACTGGACAAAAGCAGCTTCCCCTCCCTTGGTGTTCACACCTCCAGATCAACTGCTGGTAGTAAGCCTCATTCTTCCTGACTGAGCTAACCTTGTTATCCGCAGCCTTGCTCTGGCTTATTTATACCTGGCCCCGCAGATTTTCATGATCAGCATCTGATGAAGTGAGTCTTTGCTCACGAAAGCTCATGCCCAAAACTTTTGTTAGTCTCTAAGGTGCCACAGGACCCTTTGTTGCTGTTACAGATCCAGACTAACACGGCTACCCCTCTGTTACTTCCCTATTGAAGTCCTAGTTTCTTTAGTCTCATGTTGACGTCCCTTATTCAGCGTGATAGCATGGAGTTTAGGGGTCAACGGTCAAGCCCAGAAAGGTCAATTTTTGCTGTGTCTTGACCAGTGCATTGATCTTCTGGTAAGTATAGCCGAGCCATTAATGTTAAAATGATGTGAGCTACCTTATATTGACTTCACTTGGTAGCGTACACCCGGGCGAAGTCAAAACAGATTGATTCACGCCAATGAAAGTCAGTATAGCCCAGCCACTTTGGTAGGGCACTGAGAAGTTGATAGAATTGGTTTATCAGGAACATAAAGGGATAGTTGGAAGTTATTTGTGTGAAGCTTCTGTCTGGGGAGACAGTAGCTTCTCAGCCTGCCCCTAGTGCCCATGGCCCACCTTCTGTCTACTGTCTCTGATCTCTTTTGTGCTCTGACTCCACCCAGCTCATCACATGTGCATCCCCATCCAGCCAAATCTGTGAACCTAGAAAAAGGATGTTTGTATGGAGACAGCAGGGGGGAAAGAAACCCAAACCTCTACTTTAATGCAATTTCTAAAGAAAATTGGAAAACATGCTCCATATGTGCCAGATGGTGTTTGTGAAGACTGGACATGCAAAAGGTGCTTAATTAAAAGCACTGAATTTGGGAATAAAAAATGGTGGTTGGATGACTCCCTGGAAGTCAGCCATAGGGCCACTAATAAACCCGTAGCTCTGCTTTCAAACACCAACACATGCTTCTTCCCTTAAATTTTAGTTTCCATTTCCCTTATCTGTAAAACAAATGTCTCCTGGAAGGGACTTAAATGTGATTGCTGAACAGGGTGTGCATGAAGGAGAGTTGTATTTTTGTGGTAGAGTTGAGTCATAGAATTGTCCAACAGTGATTTCAAAAGGGGATGTAGGGTGCAAGAAGATTTTGTAATGGTCTCATGAGAGCAGTCCGACCCCTCTGTGAACCCTCAGAGAAATCCTGACAATGCCTGCAAAACAAAGCATGCTTGCCAACACTTCAAGGCTACGCTGGCAGTAGGCCGGAAGAGATAGTGATAAGGAATGCACAGGCAATTTCAGGTAATCTTATGTTAATGAGTTAAGCTTTATCAGTTAGTGTGAGGAGGCCTGTTACAGAGCCTCTACCCAAGCGAAGCTCCGACCCATCGGGTTTTCCCCCCCTGGTGACTGTGGCGTCTCCGGGGCTCCCGTCACAGGTGTCACGCGCTTTCAATGAACCAAATATAGCACTCGCCTTCTGGGTGCAGCCTCGTTTCTGGGGAACCCGAGCCTGGTTGGTTACAATTGGCGTAGCGAGCAGGGTTCTCCAGGTATGATGCCTTTTTGGTTGAAAGCGGGGGAGGCAGGGAAGCCAGCACTGTCCCTGCAGCGCATACCAGGATGGCCCTAGATGGAGCGATGGGGGCCAGTAGTGCGGATGGTGGCCTGTTGGGCAGCCCCGGCAGACTGGCCGGAGTTGCAGGAGGTGGCAGGTGTGACGCCGGTACAGGTAGAAGGGCGTTACATCAGCTGCAGCTGAGCCGCTGGCCAGGGATGGAAAAAAGGGCGGCGGGAGAGGTAGCATGGCTTTTCCTAACTGCCCTCTGGGCCCTGAATGAGGAGCTTCTCCGCTTGCAGAAGGCACTGGCGGGGAAGGAGCAGGAATGTCGCGATTTGGCGGATGTGCGGGCAATAGCGCAGGAGGTGGTTACCTCGCAGTCCGTAGGACGCAAGAGTTAACCCATCGGTGTGAGGTGTTGGTGGCGAGAGTGGTGAATGGGCGGCGCGTGAAACTAGGGAAAGAACTGGGTTAACGGCCCAAGTGCGTGCGGTCCTTGCACTAGCCACTTGGGACCCTGAGACCTGGGATGGTAACATTTGGAGCTCTTCCTCATCTGAAGAGGAGGAGGAGGTGAATGGGGAGGCTGTGCAAACCGTCCTGAGACAGGTGCGCCCCATTTGGGAGCTGAGGGCAGAAGGAGGTCACTGCAATGAGATCTGGCGGACATTTAAAACAAGTGAGTTGCAGGAGATGGTGAAGAGTTTTTTAAGCAGGAGCCAGGGGAAGGCCTTTTGGCCTGGCTAGTGCGTGTGTGGGACAACACGGGCAACACTGTATTGCTGTTGCTTGCGAAACTCCACCAGATGGGCGTGTTGTCCCAGGATTCACAGGTCAGACAGGCACTGCAGAACTCGCAAGGCTTAACCGACGCACAGGGCTGTCCCGTGGAAGCGCCGTCCCTGTACCGCTGGTTGCTACATGCGGTGAATGCTGTCTACCCCTCTCCAAGGGAACTGGAAGCACTGGTGAGGCCCTGGTGTGCTATCCCGGACAGGGTGAGTGCACTGCGGCAGCTGGGCATGCCTTGGGCAGTGGCTTTAGAGGGCGAGGCAGGACCGGACACTATAGAGGTCCAAAAAATCCATCAAGTCCGCTCTGTTACGCCTTGCGCCGCCCCCGACCCCCAAGCTGAAGGCCTCCCTTATGGCTGTGGTCATGGCGGCGAACGGGCACATAGGTGACTTGATTGAAACGTTGATGCAGTTATAAACGGTCATAGGTGCAAAAGCGGTCCGTGCTGCAAAAGGAAAAGGTGGTCGGGTGACAGCCCCTGGGCAGGAAAAAGAGCATGCTCAGGTGACCCGGAGAACCATGTGGACAGACTTGCTGAAAGCAGGAGTCCCCCGTGAGGAAATCAATGGACTACCAACACCAGATTTGTACAAGCGTTGGTTACAACTGCCACCTACCCAGCGGAGTGAGGCTGAGTGTGCCTCCATGAGAGCGGGCGAGACCCAGGCACCAGAAAAAGGTACAGGATCTGGGGAGGGGGGGAAGACACAACCCAGCACCCCCCTCAACTGGACCCCTCCCCCTAGAAAGTGACGGGGAGGTAGGTCCCCTGTGGTACAGGCTGTGGCTGTGCGACAGGTAGCAGGGGGCCGGCGCCCATTCGTCCCGTTAACCATCAAGTGGCCCCGGGGAGGGGAGCAGCATGTGTTAGCTGTGTTAGACACTGGAGCTGAGGTGACCATTCTGCATTCTACCCAGACTGCGGGTCACGCGGTGGTCATGCAGGGCCTCGGAGGAGCGGAGACCACCGCTTATTCGGTGGAGGTCACCCTAACACTGGGGAAAACCCCTCCCTTTCGGGCAACTGTGCTGGCTGCACCTTTGGGTGAATACATCATTGGAATGAACGTTTTGCGTGGCCGGTGTGTGGATACACAGTATGGGCTGTTTGCCTTTGGGCACCCCCGCTACATTCGGGCACTCAGAACTGTGGAGCCCCTCCTGCGGGGACATCCCAAATGGGACCCTGTGCGCCTGCTGGTCCCCCAGACCCCGGTGTCAGTCAAGCAGTACCGCATTCCTGGTGGAGAACACGAGATCAGTGACCCTATTGCTGCATTGCTACAGGCAGAGATTATTCGCCCCACGCTGAGCGCCTTCAACCGTCCCATCTGGCCAGTGAAGAAGCCGGATGGATCGTGGCGCATAACGGTGGACTATCGGGAACTCAATAAGGTAATCCTGGAGCTGACGGCCGTAGTTCCAGACATGGTTACCATCCTGGAGCGCATCACCATGGTGCCCTTGCCGTGGCATGCAGTCATAGATCTGGCCAATGCGTTTTTCTCTATTAACATTCATCCCGAGAGCCAAGAGCAGTTTGCCTTCACGTGGCTAACAAAGCAGTACACGTTTACTGTGTTACCACAGGGCTTTAAGCACTCCCCAATGATCTGCCATCAGCTAGTGCAGGCCAATCTGGAGCGACTGGACCTTCCTGACCAGACGGCCTGCTACCATTACATTAATGACATTATGATCTCGGGACCAGAAAAACCAACTGTTCAGGCAGCCCTAAACACCGTCGTAACAGGTTTGCAGGAACGGGGGAGGGCTATTAACCCCAAGAAAGTGCAGGGGCCAGCCACTAGTGTGGTCTACTTGGGTGTACTGTGGATGGGTGCGGAAAAATGCATTCTGCCAAAAGTGCGGCATACCATCCAGGCGTTCCCCACACCCTTGTCTAAACAGCAGTTGCAAAACTTTCTGGGCCTTCTTGGTTTCTGGCATGCTTTTATTCTGCACCTTGCTTTTCTTATGCATCCTTTACAGGAGCTTGTGCGCAAAGTCACCCGGTGAAACTGAACAGAGAAGCACCAGCGAGCCTTCGATCTCCGCAAAGAGGCAGTGATGGCACATGCCCGCCTCACTGCACCACTGCAAGGCCAACCGTTTGAACTGGAGGTAACAACCGTCAGCAGCTTGGCATCCTGGGGTCTATGGCAGCAGGTAGGAACCCAGCGAAAAGAACCTATCGGCTTCTGGTCACAAGCCCTCCACAGAGCCGAAGGTGGGTACACCCCCCTGGAAAAAGCAAATCCTAGCAGTGGTGTGGACTTTGCAGAACACTGAGCGGGTCATGGGTGTTGCCCCATGTTACTGTACGGACCCCGATCCCCTTAATGGGGTGGGTCACGGATACCTCTGAGCATTCACATATGGGAGTGGCCCAAGCAGCTACCCACTTCAAGTGAAAACACTACTTACAGCAGCACATGCACTTGGGAGCCCCCACGCTTACTGTTCCACACGCCTTCCTTCTGGGAACCATTACTTTTCAGCATGATCCCCAGCTAGCGGATGAGCTACCCGCCATCAACCCACCAGTAGCCCTCTCGCTGGTGGCGGAGGCACCTCCGTTGGATACCGTGCCTGAGGAGAGGAGAGAAAGCATCTGAGTAACCGATGGGTCTGCTACGTACACCGCAACGGAACAGAGACAGTGGCAAGCAGTTGCATACGCCCCCTACAGGGATGAAATCACCTTTGCCTGGGGAACAGGTAATTCAAGCCAATGGGCAGAGTTGTGGGTGGCAACGCTGGCGGTGGAAGCTGGGCAAGTGGAAACCTTTACCTATGCTGACAGCTGGGTAGTCTACAAGGGTCCGTGCACCTGGGTAACAACGTGGGAAGCCAAGAAATGAAAGATAGCGGATCGCCCCCTCTGGGGCGCCGACTTATGGCAACAACTCTTAGCTTTTGCTCGGCAGCAGCCCCTGGCAGTGCGGCACATTAACGCCCATACCAAACAAATGACTTGGGAGGCGCAACTCAACGCAGCCATGGATCAGATGGCAGGACACACAATCACAGAATGCGCCATGGCCTTACATGTGAAGTCAGGGCACCGAGGCGCTCATGCAGCCCGCCAGTACGGCTTAACCAAGGGTGAGAACCTCCCCCTCGTAGCGTATCGGGCGGCCCGACTGAAATGCACCGTCTGCACCAAACTGGCCCCAGCAGTGCTAGCACTAGCCACAGGAAGCATACGCCGCGGGCACCTGCCCTGTAGTGAGTGGCAAATCGATTACATTGGACTGTTACCTCCATCGTGCTCGTGGCTCCATACGCTGACCACCATGGATACCTATACTGGCCTGCTGTTTGTACATCCCTGCAAGCGTGCAGACACTGCTGCTACAATTACAGCACTCACCCAGCTCAGTGAATGGTATGGCATCCCCCTGGCGATAGAGAGTGATCAGGGCACACACTTCACAGCCCAACGTGTCCGTGACTGGGCAGCCGACCTATGGGTAACCTAAACATTCCACATGCCATATACCCCCACCGCGAGTGAGCTAATTGAGCGGATGAACGAACTCCTGAAAGAGCAAATCCACAAACTAACACCCACGAACACCCTGAAGGGGTGGGGGGAGGTGGTGCACCATGCTGTTTTCCTTCTTAACAACTGGGCTGTTGGACCCACTACTCCCTATGATCACCTGCGCCTTGCCCCGAGCAAAGAGTCGTAGCACGTGTCAGGCAGGCCTCACTCCTGGGGCAGGTGCAAGTGAAAGTACACCAGCTGGTGCTCCTTGCTGGGACTCTGGACACTGTAGCACCCCTAACCACTGCCGGACCCTGGGTGGGAGCAAACGTACTCAAGTGTACCCCCGAGATCCTCTTTGCTGTTAATATCCGAGTACCTGGGCTGAGTTGGGTCCCAATGTACTGGTCAGTCCATGGCCCTCCACTGGCTGAACTATGGTGTTACAACCACACCAACCAGCCGGTTGTCTGGGAAGTGGGGCAACCCCTAGTCGAGCTGGTTCCTGTGATGCCCACGATGGCGCACATAGAATGTGCCTGGCACTGTGGTGCGCCTTCGGGGTCTATACAAGCAGTTACTATCGTAGCAGAAGGCTCGGGCATGGCCGTGGTCCTCCCTAATGGTGAGGACTATCCTCACTGTGTTTCTTCCCACAAACTGACTCTACGAGCCCTGTAACCATGGCCTGGCTGTGGCGCTGGTATCTCTGAACTGCTGTAGCAACGGCCTCAGAGTGGGGCCCACGTATCAGTAACAGCTCCAACGTATGGGTAACGTTGGCACAGATTGCCATCAACACGTCTGCCTTTTGTCTGCCCCACAGTATGGCCATGGGACAACTCATGGACACATGCTTCATAGGTGTCAGTGCTTCTCCTGCTCTCTTGCAGAACTATAACTTTTTGCGTAACTTTGCTTTTACTACTCTCATATGCTGTTGTCAAGTCTGTTCCACAGGTGCATGCTGTGTTGCCAGAAGAGCATCAACCACCTCACTTAATTCCTACTAGCCTCGAAATTCACAAAGTGGTCACGGGAAGGAGTGTAGGGTGCGAGAAGATTTTGTAACGGTCTCATGAGAGCAGTCCGACCCCTCTGTGAACCCTCAGAGAAATCCTATGACAACACCTGCAAAACAAAGCATGCTTGCCAACACTTCAGGGCTATGCTGGCAGTAGGCCACAAAAGATAGTGATAAGGAATGCATAGGCAATTTTAGGCAATCTTATGTTAATGAGTTAAGCTTTATCAGTTAGTGTTAGGAGGCCTGTTACAGAGCCTCTCCCCGAGCGAAGCTCTGAAGCATCGGGTTTTCCCCCACTGGTAACCGCGGCGTCTCTGGGGCTCCCGTCACGGGTGTCACGCGCTTTCAATAAACCAAGTATGGCACTCACCTTCTGGGTGCAGCCTCGTTTCTGGGGAACCCAAGCCTGGTTGGTTACAGGGGACTATGGGGAATGTGTCTGGGGAGAATAAAGGGGGGAGAATAGGACCCTGAGCAGTGGGCTCAGCAGCATCTGGGCTGGGAAAAGGAAACTAACCCGTCACCACACCACACACTAGCAGGTGTCAAAGTCAGACTCAGGACTCACAAATTTGTCAGACCACTCTGTTTATTAGCAAAGCTGTTTATTAGCAAAGAAAATGTGAGTGCCACCCACAGCTCAAACCCCTTGATTTATACAGATGAAAGAAAGCAAAATTAACAAGATTACAAAAGGGGCAGGACTCACATGATTCCCATGAGACTAGTCAGTATCTTCATTTCCATATCAAGCCTCAGCAATCTCCTGTCCATATCTCTCCTTTATCTCAATTACTTTCTGTCTAACACCTAATGTTCCTTTTTCTCTTATCCCAGACACACCTGGCTCCGCTCTGATCCACCCTGCATACCTACAAACATCATTAACATAATCTCTTTCCTGTTCTTGAATTTATACTATTATTACAGTATAATTCATCTCTCTCTTACAATATAATTCTTTCTACTTTGACACAGGCAGCAGGAAGCTGAGCAGCATCTGGAATGAGGGGTGAGAAAGAAACTCCACACAGACCAAAGAAGGGATCCTGAGCAAAGCAGGACAGAGACCTCTCTGGAGCCAGCTGAGCAGGGAAAGGGCAAAGGGGGAGCAGGAAGCAAGGAGGAAGCCCACTTTCCCTACCCAGGGCTAAAGTACAGGGAGGCGGACTAGATGGGTGAGGTGCGAAGGAGGAAGGAGGGGGTGAAACCAGCAAGCTGAGTGGAGTGGTCTCTGGAGAGCAGGGCTCGTACATATTTTGGAGAAGGCATGTTGAACAAAACTGCAGGCTGCGATAGAGTGAGGAAGGAGGGCGGGGTCTGAAGAGGAGCCAATTGCACTAATATTTGAGCCTTGCATATGTTTCATGCAGGTTCAGAGCAAGCAGCTGAGGTGACCGTCTACTGCTTTGCCTTCCCATCTGCCTGAACCATACTAAACACATGACATAGCAATACCACCCAGAAAAGCAGAGAGGAGAGGGGAGGCGTCAGGCCAGCACAGCCCCAGCATTCCCCTGCACTTCTGTGGCTTTAGTCTGGGAAGGCAGAAGTGCCTTACTTGATGGGCCACCCATACTGATAACTAAATAAGTGCACTCAGTGATTTTTAATTCGTAACTCTCAAGATGAATATCAGCAGACAAAGACAGATTCTTGATAGTGTCTGATGTGAAATGGGAAGAAGAATTTCTGTTCTTTGAAAGTAATGGAAAGCCACTATATCTTATGTGTCTACAAACTGTTGCTGTGGTGAAAGAATATTATGCATTATGAGACACAAGACACAGTATGCCTAGGATGTAGGAAAATCACAAACTGGTATTTTGATGGACCTGAAAAGCAAACATCAGAAACAAAAGGATGTGCTATTAAAGTGTGGGAATCCTTAACCTGCAAGCTTTACTGCATTGTATGAATTCTCTCTGATTCTTGTGAAAAAGAACAAATCACTTAGAGACAGGGAATTGATGAAGAAATGTGCAGTGAAGGCAGTACAAGTGTTTGAGGAAGATAAAATGGCTAGAAAATTTATGTGTTGTTGCCTCATCGAACAGTTGCAAGAAGAGTAAGTGAGCTTGATGAGCACACTTCTTTCAAACTGAAAGATGTAATGAAGCATTTTAAATACTTTTCACTGGCTTATGATGAAAGTGGAGACATCAGTGACACAAGCAAATGCTCATGTTCACATATGCTGTAGATTTCATAGTATGTGAAAAACTAATCAAGATGCAACCTTTGGATAGTAATTCAAAAGATTCAGACATTTGTGAAACTTTTGATTTTGCTGTAAGTGGAGGATTTCAAAAGTATTCCTCTATTGTAACTGATGGTGTAAGAGCCATGACTGTCAGTAAAGTGGGTTCGTTGGTATATTGAAGGAAAATAGAGTGGATTGTATCACACCATACTGCATTATTCACCAAGAAGCTTGATGTGGCAAGATATGCATATGAGTGATGTCATGCATGGTGTTGTCAGCATAGGTAACTAAATTAGAGGCAGCATTAAATGTCAGACATTGGAAATTCATATCGTGAATGCATAATTTAGTGACCTACCACTGCATTCAAAAGTCATGTGGCAGAGTGCTGGGAAGACTCTTCAGCATTTCTACGTTCTTTGAAAAGAAATCCTTCCCTATCTTCAGAGTGAACAATTTAGCAACACATGTAACAAAATCAACTGCAGGGTAAAGATTTTCCTTGCTCCTTAGCATTCCTGACAGGCAGTTCACTTGAATGTGCTGAACCTTGAGGTTACAAGGTGGGCAGCAGAAAGCTTCAGTGTGTATAATTAGCTGGGAAACAATCTATAAGAAGCTGCAACTATGTTTATGCAGTGTTTGTTTAAGGAAGAATAATCTTGCACACCTTGCTTCTTGTTGTGAACTGATGGCAGATATCATCAAAGCAGACTTTTCAAGCTTTGCAGAAAAAAATGAAGTTATCTGGTGAGCCCAACAAGAGATTTGCAGGCACTTTGACAATCTGAAACCCAGTCTCCACTTGTTTAACAATCCAGTTGAAGCTACAGGAGAGAGACAGTCACCAGGGCTACAGCGTTCTGTCAGCAGAAGTCACTGTCAAAAGACATTTCCTGACAAAACTTCTGTTGACAGAGCGCGGCCACACACACAAGCAAATGGGGTGAACACTCTGCTCTCTTGAAAAAACAGTCACCCAGAAGCACAGCAGACAGGGCTGCCCATTGTTGTGGGTGTCTTATCTCTTGAGAGAGGCTCACTGGGGGCATTTTCACAGCTTTTTTGTCCACAGCAGTGTTCTGCATCAAAGTGAAAGTGCTGTGTTTGTCCAGATACTGTTGACAAATCCCATTTTGTGTGTGCACGCTCCATGACTGTTGTTGACAAAACTGGGGTTTTGCCAGCAAAATTGGCTAGTGTAACTGTAGCTCAGATCTTTCATTGTATGAACATGTATAGTGAAACATTCTGTGTTTTTATTTTTGATACATTTTAACATCATACATATATAATTTCCATTTATACATTGAGTATCTTGCAGGTAATCAAGGTGAGTCTATTGTGCAGCTCTACCCTTTGACATTGTTAGCTGGTGGCCGGGTGATGTGCGGTGAGGTACCAACTATGCCCTTGTTACCATCCAAGTCTTTAACTGCTAGAGCGCAGGGCTCCTTCACAGCGGGCAGCCTGGGCCAGGCTGACGGATGCCCCAGGGTCCTAAACACCCGAGTCTTTTACTGCTACAGCAGGGAGCTCCTTCGCAGCGGGCAGCCAAAATTGGCGGACGGGCGCCCCAGTGGTAGCACTAAGAGCCTTTCCACACCCGAGACTTCAACTGCTACGACACACTGTCCCATTGCAGCGTGCAGCCAGGATTGGCTGACAGGCGCCCCAGGAGTCTGCCCCGTGGAGGCGGCACGACTCTACGCTAGGCTCTTAGCACTCTCACCGATGGCCAGGCTGTGGTAACCAAACGGTTAAAGTTCTTTTGATTGTGCCGGCTGTGTTGCAGTGACTGAGAGTAACAGCAGTCAGGCTTAGATCTTAACTAGTTACAAGTTTATTAAGCTACAGTTATAAGCGTGCAGTTACAAAAGGCTATTGTCTACTTCTTACATGCTAGCAGAGTACAGGTGTTAACAGGTTACGTTACAATTCAATACAACGACATCTTAATACAACGACATCTATCTATAGAGCTCTAATTCTTTAACTGTGTACACTGAAAGGAGACCTTAATGTGGGTACATCTTACCCTCCTTGTGTCTCTCGATACCAGCATAGCCAAGCCAGGATCGGTCACTCAATTCCGCGGAAAAACGAATATGAGGTTGGGCGTCCCCAGTTGTGGACTCCGGGAGGCAATCACCTAACCTGACCAGCAGGTAGTTGGTGAAGATGCACTCAGAGTCAGAGTGCTGCTGGGCCCATCTTTATACCCTGGGGTCACGTATTCTCTTTCTTATCTATGGTGCCAGATCATACTGGTCTGTCTTTTGGGATGCCAGTTTTTACAAGGGCAATTCTTACTTAATTTGCACTTGTAAGACAGGAGATAAAGAATTTGGGAGTACAGGACATTCTTTTGCAAGGGCGGAGATTTCTCTTCTGGGATGGCAGTGTGGGCGCATCAAATCCATTAATGCCAGCCAAGGGCAGTTCTCTGAGGCCCTTCGTTAACAGTTAGCCTGCTAGCCCTCTATCTGTTTTCTGTTTCTCAGGGTCACAATGAGCCAGCACGTCTGGGCCCCTTTAGGAAGGCATCAAAGACTGTGCTGTTTAACTGCTGTTCAGTGCCCTGTGTGCTCTGAGGCACCTTAGCAGGGAGGCAAAAGCTGGTCTGTAGTGGGGAGATTTTGTCTGGCTACAGACATCCAATACAACTTTTAAATGATTATATCTTTGTTGTGACATTAAAATTTCATGAGGATTCCTGTGTTTTTCACTGTTTTTACATCTTGCCTCACAATCACAATTTTTTGTTTATTTTTTTCTTGTTGCTATTGTTATTGTCATCTGTATGTAACAACTCACTTTACAAAAAGTATTTTTCTAGGCACATGTCTTTATGCTTTGTGTTGACCTTGTTAACACCCTTATGCATGTTTCCAGAATTCTTGTGGCGGTTTTTTGGTGGTTTTGTAGGCAGACGTACATCTAGTAGTAATTTAATGAAAAACAGAGAAGAGAGTAATTTTGTGAAAAATAAAGAAATGTTCACTTATAAAATAATTTTAACTGCTTTCTTTCAGAGTGCTCATTTGGCCATGATTGATACCCTAATGATGGCATATACAGTAGAGATGGTCAGTGTTGAAAAAGTGATTGCATGTGCTCAACAGTATTCAGCCTTCTTCCAAGCCACAGACCTGCCTTATGACATTGAGGATGCTGTCATGTACTGGATAAATAAGGTAAGAGCAAAGCAAACATATGCTTCAATTAAAAAGACAATCAGTGTGATTCAGCTAGCCATGAATGGGCAATGTATATAGTAAACTCTTTCATATCTGGCATTCTGTTATCCAGAGCTCTCAAATGTCCAGCATTTTAACTATAACTACATTTTAGTTACATTATATTTGTTGTATTTATTTGTATTTACTCTGACTATACTGTATTTATATAAAGTGTAAGTTAACAGTGTATAAATACTACTGTTGTTGGTAAATAACGTACTCTGCATACATTTTTCTTTGTTTCTTAATAGCTAATCTTGTTTGTCTTTGGTGTTGTATACCTAGGTATACCTCTCTATTATCTACAATATTTGAGTATCTGGCAACCTCCCTGTCCTGGGGCTGCTGGATATGAAAGCTTCATTGTATTTTCCAGACTTAATCTGGTATAGGGCGTTCATTATTTACTTCCAGGAAGGATAAGAATAAAGTAAGATTTCATAGTAATTTAAAACATGCTATTGAAATCAGAGTTTTGACTTCAGTAAACAACATGAGGAAAAGAAAACAGTGTAAGAGAGATGAAACCTCACAAGTTAATGATTATTGTTGATGCCATTTTGAAGCGGTTGATAAATCATTTGGCAGAACCTATAAGTACTGCGTCCTTGAGTTTATGTAGCGTAGGAGTTCTTAAGCTGGTTGTCAGGTCCCCAAAGTGAATCATGACCCCTTTTTAATGGAGTCACTGGGGCCAGTGTTAGACTTGCTGGGACCCAGAACTGAAACTGAAGCCTGGGCTCCACCCCAATTGGGTCAATGAAGCTTGGGCTGCAGTCCCCTTACCTTCCCACCCACCCAGGATCATGTGGTACCTTTTTTTTCAGAAGGGGGGTTGCCGTGCAATTAAGTTGAGAACCCCAATATTCAGTTTGAAACTGGGGTCTCTGTTGTACCTGAGCATACCTTAAGTATGAGGTTTTCAACCTGATCATTTATTAGATAAGTACATAGCAATTATTGGAGATGCACATCTCCTAGAACTGGAAGGGACCTTTGGAGGTCATCTAGTCAAGTCCCCTGCCCTCTTGGCAGGACCAAACACCATCCCTGACATCTATTTGCCTCAATCCCTAAATGGCCTCCTCAAGGATTGAACTCACAACCCTGGGTTTAGGGGGGCCCAATGCTTAAACCAGTGAGCTATCCCTCCCCCTTTAAACAGCCCCCTTAAGGGCTGAGCTCACAACCCTAGATTGAGCAGACTAATGCACAAATGAACAAAATTGTCAAGTATAATAGCAGCGTATTGGAAAAAGTGTAGGTGGCAGCATTTAGCATATTCAGAAACAGATCAAACACCATTGCCAAATGCTTAGTTACAGGTGGCCCTACATTTCTGTTTGAATCCTGTCTGAGGTGAGGTAAACATTGCTTGATGCTTTCAGTAAGTCCTATGATGGTGAGCTTTTAGAGGCCCCTGAATTTATTATTTCTCCCTTTTCTATTGATCATAGTTGGAGCATATCACAGGTTCTGCCTCAACATGTTCAACTGGCAACTTCAAGCAGCATTTGCTAAATCAGGGATTCACAAACTTTTTACTAAGGAGGCCCACCAACTGCATTTTGCCTTTCTTTTGCAACCTACCTGGTGTCCAAAATTTTCAGAAAGCCCAAAGTCATAGGCTGGCATCCTTTTCTGCTTCACATAGGGGGCATAGACCTATGTTTCTTAAAGTTATCCAGCACTCTCAAATGTCCAGCATTTTAACTATAACTACATTTTAGTTACACTTTTTATATAAATACAGTATGATCCCATGGTCCTGGAGTTTCAACCTGGTGCATATGATCATAGGACCACTCAGGTTTGGCCCAGCTGTCCCTCTGCCAGGCACACTATTCAGCGTGTGGAGAGCTAGGCCCAATCCAGTGGAACAGGAGCCGCTACTGCATGGTGACTGTGGGCCAGGTTCACATTCTGTCATGCACACACCTGCCCTTTAGGCCTTCCCCCGTATGCTGGGTCCACAACCCAGTGAGAACTTTCATTTGAATCACTGGTGAGGTGGGACCTGTCAGTTGGGGAACAGTGTCCTAAGTTTCTCCATAAACACACTGATTTGAGGGCAGAGCACCACAATCGTAGGAGTTTGGGGCAGAAAGAAGTCAGCAGGAGGTGGGCTTCGTTAATGTTACTCCTTGAATCTTGAGCCTTTCGGTGGGCAGCCCAGTTCAGCTTTTCCGATTTGGCTCTCGGTTAGTTTCAACAGGCCCTGACCATATTGACTATTATGTTTCAGTTGTAAACCTAGTCAGAGGACCGCTTCTTTTAAAAACAGAATAGGTCACTTAAAAATGTCTCTCTTTAGGTAAATGAACATTTGAAAGATATTATGGAACAGGAACAAAAACTAAAAGAGCATCATGGTGTAGAAACTCCAGGAGGTCAAAAGGTAGGTGTACATGTTTAAATATGTAGCTATGAAGCTGCACATGCATATGTAAACAAGTCTTAGTTTTGTACATGTAAAGTTAGATTAATTCTTTATTACATGTAGCTAACACTACATTGAATTGAGCATTCTAATAGTGCTCAGTACCCCACACCAAATGTTCTTGGGAATTCCTGGTGACCTTAGGAGCATGTGTTTTTTGTTTTGTTTAGCTTTGTTTTTGTTTTTTGTTTTTTAAATAAAGCCCGAACAATCTCACTCTTGTCCTGATATGTCTGCTGACATCAGGGCATACAGTATCTTAAAGTATGAGAGAAGGCTTTTAGTTCACTTCTTCAGTGAAATCATTAAAAAATGAGTTTCATACTTTGCATTCTTTGTTCTCCTCTTTTGTCAAAGCAGTCTGACCATGTGGCAACATCTTTGTGGTAATATGCATATGGTATATTAGTCCTAAGAATGGTGTATATAATAAATGCTACTTTTAAAGAAAGGCTGCTACCAGATCTAGCCCTCAAAAAGCAACATAAATTTTGGCATAGCTTTCAGTTGTGGTATTTTTATTACATAGTATTTTTTCAGAGAATCTAGTAGCACGGAATAGCAAGAAGCATCACTCTGTTTACAGTCTAGCATAATGATTGGTTACTAACATAAACATGAATGCTGTAAAGTATGTTATATACTATCCTTTTTTTCTGTGAGGATTTTTTTCTAGTTGTCCTAGAACTGACTCAGCTAAAAAGCATCTGAGTCAAACTCATGACACAAAGGCAGAAGTATGTGGGATTCCAGAGTATGGAAGCTGGTTTGAGAGCTTGCTTCTGAACGACACAATTCACACTGTGGAGAAGCGATTATTGGAGGGGAGGGTTCATTTTATCCCTAGACTTGCTTTAGTATTGATTTCAAAGAAGTTAGTAAAGTTGCCATTCAACTCCAAACCTATATTCCTTCCCATTCTCTTTTAATGTAAGGGAAAAAAAATTCCTCCTCTTTCCTCTCCCTGGAACAGAATAAATTTAAAAAATAGCAACAAAACAGTGAAACAATGAACGGTTAATTGCTAATGTATGCAACATACTGATTGGCATTCCTAAGCAGGACTAAGTAAGTTTTATGAGCAGACGAATTAAAGATATTAATAGGAAATAGTGTAGACAAAATGGCTGAAAATGTAGTTGAAAGGTCAGTCATTTCATATTGGCTATAGCGGAAAACTGTTTAGTTAGTTACCAGTGATACGTTCTTAGCTAACTGAAATGCAGTATTTTCAAAGTAGGAATAACATTCTCAAGTTACATAGAGTAGAAGGAAGTTGTGCTCATCATACAATCATTGTGCCCTTATTTATAGCTTCTGGTCCAAAATTAGAACAGTTAAGCCTAATTGCTAAAAATAATGTGACTCAGCAGTGAGATGAGGCTTCCTTGAAAGAGAGACCTCTTACAACAGAGAGATTTCTTACAACAGTAAAAATAACACATCTGATCTGGACTCAGTAATATGGAAGACAGAAATTATCCCCAGCTTTCTTTGCATAGTGCTTTATCCTATGGGATGTCCTTGCTATAGAAAAGCTCACTCATCAGATTTTGCTAAATTTGAATATATTGTTGTCTTCCATGATAACTACAAAAAGGAGATGAAATAGCAGGAAGGACTGCATGACTTCAGACTTCCTTGAAATACTGAGAGAGCCAAAATGGTCGAGATTTAAATAAATTAAATAAAAAAATAAAATAATGAACAGACTAAAAGATTCATAGAAGCAGAAATTTCTTACCTATGTTTTAAAAAGGAGAAATATCTGATGTTATTGTTAACAATTTAAAGACTGTTGTCTGCAGTTTTGAGCATATACATGTACAATATTAAAATAGTATTTTGTATGAAATATTTTATATTTATTGCTTATTTTATTATTCTTTACACCATGGTAGCATTCAGGGACCCAGTCATGGATCCAGGCCCCATTGTTGTAGGCACTCTATAAACATCCCAATGAACAGTCACATGCTTCGAAGTCTCTATCAATTGTGATATACTTCATGGGGATGAGGGAAGGTTTTGTAACTAAGGCCTTGTCTACACTGAAATTTTATACACCACTCAACCAGTGCAGGTATAACATGATTTATTTTGCTGTAAATTATGATATTCAGTATAAATGTCTTTGCTAGATGTTTACATGAGCACAGACAAGCTCTTGGACTCCAATATACCAATGTGTATTTTTTTAGACTTTTTAGAGATTTTAGAAGTTACTTGAATATGGGTACCTCCTACAATCTCCTGGTTGACTAGACCAATGTCCAACTTGATACACTGAAGTTGCTGCCAGTCATTACTCCTGTTATGCCAGAAACACAAAGCCTAAGTATAGTGTGCCTCACATACTGTATTTTAGATATCACTTATTACTAGCGTTAATACTTTGACACACAGACACTAATGCTGGGATTTTGAAATGCATCACAATCTGAGGGAGAAATATTTTTGTCACACTATCAAATTCACTCTATGAACACTAAAGATTTTTTTTTAATTGAGGCTCAACCCATCTTTTAAACAAGTTGCCAGGAATTTCCATTGACAGCTTTCTTTTAAGGTGCTAGGGTCAGGTTAACTGCTCAATTTAATGATGATGATATCTAATGTCTTTCAGTATTCACACAAAACTTGGGTGCAACATGCTGTTTATCTGTTGCAAAGCTCTGACTTTTCAACCCTTTTCTCAATTTCTTTCTTCACAACTCAGTGCCACTTACAGTGTCATTTACAGTATTTCTTGCTGATCCCCAGTGTCTACTACTGATGGTTGTGCAGCAGTTTGTTATACTCTTGAACCAACATTCTGCAGATGCTGACATGCAGTTGTGGCTGTCATTACTGACTACTCAGTATAATGTTTATTTTTAATGTCACTTTCATTCCCTGCCTGAGAACTAGTTTATTGGTATCCGTAGACAGCATTGAATTCTGCTGTGTAATACCCACAACAAAGTAATTACACTTTTTAGAATACCGCAAATACTTTACATGTCATGTCAAAATAAGCAGTGTTCCAAATACTTAAACAAAATAAAACATAGGAGCCGTGTCTACACGTGCACGCTACTTCGAAGTAGCGGCACTAACTTCGAAATAGCGCCCATCATGGCTACACGCGTCGGGCGCTATTTCGAAGTTAACTTCGATGTTAGGCGGCGAGACGTCGAAGTCGCTATCCTCATCAGGAGATGGGGATAGCAGGACCGTGTAGTCATTGCGCGTCCCGCAACTTCGAAATAGCAGGGTCCGCAATGGCGGCCATCAGCTGAGGGGTTGAGAGACTCTCTCTCTCCAGCCCCTGTGGGGCTCTATGGTCACCGTGGGCAGCAGCCCTTAGCCCAGGGTTTCTGGCTGCTGCTGCTGCAGCTGGGGATCCATGCTGCAGGCACAGGGTCTGCAACCAGTTGTCAGCTCTGTGGATCTTGTGTTGTTTAGTGCAACTGTGTCTGGGAGGGGCCCTTTAAGGGAGCGGCTTGCTGTTGAGTCCGCCCTGTGACCCTGTCTGCAGCTGTGCCTGGCACCCTTATTTCGATGTGTGCTACTTTGGCGTGTAGACGTTCCCTCGCAGCACCTATTTCGATGTGGTGCTGCGCAACGTCGAAGTTGAACATCGACGTTGCCAGCCCTGGAGGACGTGTAGACGTTATTCATCGAAATAGCCTATTTTGATGTTGCTACATCGAAATAAGCTACTTCGATGTAGGCTTCACGTGTAGACGTAGCCAGGAAGTCCCACAATTACACTGAAGTTAGGCATCTAAGTGGCGTGATTTTCAGAAATGCTGACCACACAGTCTGTACTGGGCTGAAAACTCAAGGTGGTCACCATTATTAAAATAAGGAGGCTTATTCATTTACCAAAATTTAGGCTCCTGAATTTTGAAAATGTTGATCTTCCTGTTCTCATTCAATTCTAGCTCTGTGTCTATATATGGAACCCATCACTGTGCCCACCTTTCTTGTTGCTGATTATCCCCTTCATCATGTTGCTTCCACAAAACTTGAAAACCTATTAAATCGGGGGTTCAGTGCTCCTCTTCTGCTTCTTTTCATCACCCTTTCCAGACTCGGACCCTCTGCTATTATTTGGGCTCTCTATGTGGCTAGCATGATTTGAAGTTCAAAAGTACCTTGTTCTACAGCTGTCACCATTGTTGAAGATTCTTCCTTTTCATATGGACTGCTACTCTGGCCATATAGAACTGAGACCTTAAATTTCCTGAGTGTTTTTTAAGATGTGGCTTTCAAGGGTGGGCATGGTCTAGGGACCCTGGTTTTTTTCTCAGTCTGGAATTTGAACTGGAAAAGGAGCAGTTCAGATGTTTCCATGTCACAGGTAAGCACAAATAGCCAAGCAGACAAGGGAAGAAATGGACTTTATATAAAGCTTTCAAGCACCTGAAGACCTATTTTTCATTTTAGTTCCTGGCCAAACAAAAGCAAGATTTTGTATGTATTATGTTTTAGAGAGTGTTTGTGTCCAAGAACTCCCCCTAAATGGTGAAGAGCTAGGATCACCAAATTGGGCATGCAGCTTTCTCTTATCATAACATAAAGCAATGTAAGGGTTTGGTTGTGCCAGAAAAATGAGATGTGCTGGGAATGGAATTGCTTTTCCTTAAACTATACAGAAAAGAGAATCAACAGGCAGTTGAACAGATGTGGCTGGTGTGCACACACCGTACCCCATCTGGGATTGTCCCATTCCCAAGTCTCCCACCCCCAGGTTTGTATGGGAACATTGCTGTCTGTTTCCTTTTGTCACTGTCAAGGGACAGAGGGGCAAGTGTACAAACTTAATTGAATTAGGACCCAAGCAGTGCTGGGTAAATGTGCTAATACTGTAAACAGAAAAGTTATTCAATAAACTTTAAAAGTCTCTTCTGTTATCTACTCCAATAAATTTAACTCCATTCAGAAACAGTAGAAAATTGAGCATATAACTCTCAAAGCCTGCCAGACAGTTGTACGTTCAGTTTATTTAGAGATGCTGCAATAAATCTGTAGAGAGTAGACAACGAAAGATGGAGAAGACTTTTCTCAGTGGTGACTGATGATAGAACAAGGTGCAATGATTTCAATTTGCAGTGTGGGAGGTCTAGATTGGATATTAGGAAAAATTATTTCACTACAAGAGCAGTGATGCTCAGGAGCGTGTTACCTAGGGAGGGGGTAGAATCTCCTTCCCTAGAGGTCTTTACAAAACCTTGGGTGGGATGGGTTAGGTGGGATTGGTCCTACTTTCAGTAGGGGGTTGGATTTGATGACATCCTTGGGTCTCTTGCAAACTGATGATTCATTGATGCTAACTAAATATGTATTTTGTTGGGGACCTCCCCCCCCAAAGGGTTATTTAGTATCAATTAATAAAAATGTGATTGTCTGGGCTAGCTAATGTAGTCTTGTATAGCCTGGACCTAACCTCATTGTCTTTCCCTAATCTATACAAACCCAGCAGTAAGTATAACTTACATGTAACTGGGAGTCCTTTGAACATAATAGCTTTGCAAATCCACATGAATTTTTTCCTTCTGTTTGGGTTTTATTAGATTTCAGTGAAGTGAAGAGGAACTGAATACAGTTGGAAAGGGGTGTTTTAGTAAGAATGGTTGGAATATTCAGATCCAGAGGTGGTTGTACATGTGCCACCTAAAATTTAATGGCTTAGATTCTCTAAAAACAGAAGATTTTCTCTCCTGGTGAAGAGCGATTATCCCATAAAAATTATTTCATGATCAGAGTAAATTAAATTTGTTTCCTTGATACAGTTACTCTCACAGTTTAAAAAGTACGTAAGACAATGTACCATACAGTAAACTACTATATAAAATAACAATGAGCTTTCACACATTTCACTACTTTTTTCACACTTATAAATAACGATTCCTTAAAATTTTTAACTTGAATAATCAAGTTAATTTACCCTTTGGTTGAACTGCTCCATGCATCTTTACTCCAATAACAATGGTGGTTCTTCAAGGGTTTGCAAACATGTATTTTATTCAGTTGTGTTGTGTGCCCAGTGCACTGAAGCTGGAGAACTTTCCCATGCAGTACCAGAAGGCACAGGGCTGCAGACCTTGGACCTTTAGCCCCTTCCCTGGCTGCTTAATGGCAGTACTGCTTAACCTCTCCTTAGTTTCTTTTTAACCACCCATAGCTAAAGTCAGAGCATTCTGTGTCTGATTTTTACCTCAAGCTTTTCTTTGTCTTTCTGGGATTATATTGTACAAGAAACTCTCTTACCTAGCATTCTATCATCTGGCATTCTCAAATAACCAGAATTTTAACCCTAAGTAAATTTTAGTTACATTTTCAGTAAGTACAGTACAGTGGAAATAAATACAAATAAACACATCAAATACAGTATGAGTTTACAGGGCATGATACTACTGTTGCTGGTAGGGAAAGTATTCTGCATACATTTTTGTTGCTTAATATCTGATCTCGTTCTCTTTAGTATTATGCATTGCTAGGCATATCTCTCTTATCTAGAATATTTGAATATCTGGAACCTCCCTGTCCTGGGGTTGTCAGATATGAAAGTTTACTGTATCTAGTTACTGATTAGTTAATAACGTTTACTGAATTTAATTTGGAATAGTTAGGATAGATAATTTATCCTAGATAATGCCTCACAGAATACTAGAACTGGAAAGGACCTCAAGAGGTCATCAAGTCCAGTCTTCTGCACTCATGGCAGGACCACCACCAACTAGACCATCCCTGTAACATGTTTGTCTAATCTGCTCTTGTCTATTTCCACTGAGATTCTACAGTTTCCCTAAACAATTTATTCCAGTCTTAACCACCCTGACATGAAGTTTTTCCTAATGTCCAACCTAAGGCTCTCTTCCTGTAACTTATGCCCATTGTTTCTAATCCTATCATCAGAAGCTAAGGAGAATAATTTTCCTCCCTCCTTCTAACAACACCCTGTTAGGTACTTGAAAGCTGTTATCATGTCTCCTCTTTTCCAAACTAAACAAACTCAGTTCTTTAAATCTTCCCTCATAGGTCATGCCATCTAGACCTTTAATCATTTTTGTAGCTCTTCACTGGACCTTCTCCAGTTTGAGGTCTAATCACTGCAGAGTAAAGTGAAATTACTTGTCATCTCGTGCTCTCAACACTCCTTTTAATGCATCCCAAAATCATGTATGCTTCTTTTCCAACAGTGTCAAACAGTTTCATATGTCACAACAGTGTCATATTTAGTTTGAGGTCCACTGTGACCCCGGATATCTTCCTGCAGTACTCCTTCCTAAGGAGTATCTTCTCGTTTTTTTATGGGTGAAACTGATAGTTCTTAGCCAAGTGAAGTATTCTTCATTTTTCCTTATTGAATTCCATCCTATTTACCTCAGTCCAGTTCTCCTGTTTGTCCAGATCATTTTGAATTATAATTCTATCTTCAAAGTATTGGCAACCCTCCCATCTTGGTATCATGCACAGACTTTATAGGTGTGCTCTCTGTCATTATCTAAATCATTGATGAAGATATTGAATTGAACAAGTCCCAAAACTGATCCCTTTAGAACCTCACTTGTTATGCTCTTCCAACATGACTGTGAACCATTAATATCTAACCAGTTATGCACCTACTTTTGTAGTAGTTCCACCTAGATTTTATTTCCGTTGTTTATTTATAAGACGGTCATGCAAGTCTGTATCAAAGGCTTTACTAAAGTCTAGGTACACAACATCTGTCACTTCCCCCTTAAGCATAAAGTTTGTTTTCCTATCGAAGAAAGCTATCAGGTTGGTTTGACATGATTTGTTCTGTACAAATCTATTCTGTTACTTATCACCGTATTATCTTCCATATGTTTGCAGGTGGATTCCTTTATTATTTGCTCCATTATTTTTCCTGGCGCAGAAGTTAAGATGACTGGGCTGTAGTTTCCTGGGTTGTCCTTATTTCTTTTTTTATAAATGGGCACTATATTTTTCCTTTTCCAGTCCTCTGGAATCTCTCTCTTGTTTTCCATGACTTTTCAAAGATGATAGGTAATGGCTCAGATACCTCCTCAATCAGCTCCTTGAGTATTCTAGTATGCATTTCATCAGGCCCTGGTGACATGAGGACATCTAACATTTGTAAGTAATTTTTAACTTGTTGTTTTAACTCCTGAACTTACCTACCTTTTCTCTAATGTTCTCTATTGGTGGTGGTGATGGTGCTTGGATACCTACCTACCTTAGTGAAAACTGAAATTAAGAAGTCATTAAGCACCGTAGCCATTTTCACATTATCTGTTATTGTTTTTCTCTCTTCACTGAGTAATGGGTCCACCCTGTCGTTGGTTTTCCTCTTTCTTCTAATATATTTTTAGAATTTTTGTTGCTATCCTTTATGATATGTGGTGGAAAGTGGCTATCCCTGTTAGTGACCCCAGCACATGGTGTTCGTATCTGAAAGAAGGAGGCCACATTAAAGAAAATTTCAGCCAGAATAAGATTCCTTTCCCAGGAGGAAATGAACTTATTCCACTTCCTTTGATTCTGTTTGAGAAAGCATCATAAAAAAGATGGGTGCTGTTCCAAACCTAGGCAAGATTCCTTCTGCCATTTTAAGGGGAGTGTAGAGCAATGTCATGATTCACCCAGTACGCCAAGATTGAGCATAACCATCTACCTGCTCTTGGTATGAAGGTGAGAGCTGATAGATTGCAGGCCATTAACTCTAGCACTTCTCAGAGGGCATCCGGTGATTCTGGCACGAACAACGTTGATGTCAGCCCAGACTGCCCACACCGGTGATATATCCGGGGCATTGGCTTTACTTTGCCTGTCTGCTCATGCCCTTCCTTTGGTTCAAGAATGCTCAGCTGAAGTGCTCTTAGTGTCCTTGTCACCATCTGGACCGGTTACAGTCCCCTCATCATTGTCAGCAGTATCTTCTGTGCCTTTTCTAGTTCAGGATGCAGAATTGTGGTCACCCTCCTTTTTGTACTGAGAAGTTTATGAGCACAGGTACTGTCTTCTGGGACAGCGACAACTGCAGAGCACCCTGCATCTGAGAGAATGGGAATGGCTTCAACTTCAGAGCAGGGTGATTGCTAACAGGAGGGAGTTTTGAGAGGGGCTCTCCTGGTGAAGGAGGGGCGAATTCCAGCACCTTGAGGTAATCGGCTGTCTGGAGTGTGTGGGTGTTTTGTGCTTGGGTGTTCTGGGCTTGTGTTTGTCTGTTTGTTTGGAGGTTTTTGAGCACTGAGCTGTTTTGATTGATTGATTGATTGATTGATTGAAAGGCCATGTGCTCAGAGCAGCAGTTGGAAGCTGAGAGTCATAATTGGGATTGAAATCTAAAACTCTCTGCTCATTGGTTGAGCTGTAGCCAGAGGCCAGGGCTATCAGGAAGGCCAGAGCTTTATAAACCCTGCTAGATAGCAACCAGGGAGCTTGTGAACAGGGCAGTTGATAACAGGAGGGAGTTTTGAGAGGGGAGTTGATAGGTGGGTGGTTAGAGGGTGTAATTTCCTTCTGACATGTAACATATATCCCAAGCCCTTAAATAAAAACACCATTTATATTCATATTATTCAACAGAGAAAATGCAGGCAGTAGCCCAACAGCAGAGTGGGGGCTATCCTGTTTATTGAGTAGAGTGTAACATGTACGACTACCTGCCCTGTGGGCGGGTGGCATATGTGTGCGCTCATTGCAAGGAGCTCCTGACCCTCAGAGACTGAATTCGGGCTTTGGAGGCCAGGGTGGCTGAACTAGAGGAGTTCAGGGAGGCAGAGAGGTATGTGGATGAGGCTTTCTGCAACACTGTAGTGCTGTTCTACCTCCAGTCTGAGAGCCCCAGTGCTCTTAAGGAGGATGAAAGGCTCAGGGGGAGAGAACAGCCATTGCAAGCTCAGGGAAACAATCCCTTAGTTGGGACCCTCCTTCAAAGGATGTTACGGTATCCTCTAACACTGAGGGTACCTCTCCAGGGGGGTGGAGGGAGCGGAACGCCAGTTGTTAGAAAGAGGCAGATGTTAGTAGTGGGTGATTTGATTGTTAAAAACATAGATAGCTGGGTTTGTGATGACCAGGAGAACTGTATGGTGACTTGCCTACCTGGTGTGAAGGTTGCGGATCTCTCGAGGCATCTAGATAGAGTAATGTGTAATGCTGGGGAGGAGCCGGTGGTCATGGTACATGTTGGTACCAATGACATAGGAAAGGGTAAGAGAGATGTCCTGGAGGCCAAATTTAGGTTGCTAGGAAAGAGACTGAAATCCATGACCTCTAAGGTGGCATTCTCCTAAATGCTTCCTGTTCCATGCGCAGGGCCAGGTAGGCAAGCAGAACTTCAGAGTCTCAATTCATGGATGAGACGATGGTGTAGGGAGGAGGGGTTTAGATTTATTAGGAACTGGGGACGCTTTTGGGAGAGGGGGAGCCTATACAGGAAGGACGGACTCCACCTAAATCAAAGGGGATCCAGACTGCTGGCACTAAACATTAAAAAGGTCGTAGAGCAGTTTTTAAAGTAAGAGATGGGGAAAAGCTGATTGGTGCAGAGGAACACGTGGATCGGACAGAAACTCCTCTTAGAAGAGAATCCATCAATAGAGAGACTCTAGACTTTAGTAAAGAAAGGAAGGAGGGGAGATATCAAAAAATGGGCTAGATCAGACAAACAATCACGTATAAAAGAATCTAATACATCTGGGAGGGGAAGACAAATAAGCAGACGCAAATCTTTAAAATGCTTCTACACAAATGCTAGAAGGCTGACTAATAAGATGGGTGAACTAAACTACTTTGTATTCAAGGAGAAAATTGACATAATAGGCATCACAGAAACCTGGTGGAATGAAGACAATGTATGGGACGCAATCATGCCAGGATATAAAATATATTAGAAGGATAGAATGGGCCGTGTGGGTGGTAGAGTGGCACTGTATGTGCAAGATAACATAGAATCACATGAAATAAGAATTTTAAATGAATCAAAATGTTCCCTGGAATCACTATGGATAGTAATTCCAAGCTCTAGTAAGAATATAGCAGTAGGGATATATTATCGACCGCCTGATCAGGACAGTGATAGTGATGTTGAAATGCTAAGGGAGATTAGAGAGGCTACCAAAATAAAACACTCAATAGTAATGGGGGATTTCAGTTATCCCCATATTGACTGGGTACATGTCACACCAGGACGAGATGCAGAAATAAGATTTCTCAGTTCCGTTAATGACTGCTTCTTGAAGCAGCTGGTATGGGAACCCACAAGGGGAGAGGCAATTCTCCATTTAGTACTGAGTGGAGTGCAGTATCTGGTCCATGAGGTCACTATTACAGGACCTCTTGGGAATAGTGATCATAATGTAATAACATTTAATCTTTCTGTGGTGGGAAGAACACCTCAGCAGTCCAACACTCCGGCATTTAATTTCAAAAAGGGGAATCATGCAAAAATGAGGAGGTTAGTTAAACAGAAATTAAAAACCAGCGTGGCTAGAACAAAAACCCTGAAAGCTGCATGGAAGCTTCTCAAAGACACTATTATAGAGGCCCAACTTAAATGTATACCGCAAATTTAAAAAAAACATGCTAAGAGACTGAAAAAAGAGCCACCATGGGTTAACATCCATGTAAAACAAGCAGTAAGAGATACGAAGGCATCTTTCAAAAAGTGGAAGGCAAATCCTAGTGAGGTAAATAGAAAGGAACATGAACACTACCAAATTAAGTGTAAATCTGTAATAAGGAAAGCCAAAAAAGATTTTGAGGAACAGCTAGCCAAAAGCTCAAAAAGTAATAACGAAATGTTTTTTAAATATATTAGAAGCAGGAAGCCTGCTAAAAACCAGTGAGTCCTCCAGATGACAAATACAAAAGGAGCAATCAAGGATGATAAAGCCATTGTGGAGAGACTAAATGATTTCTTTGCTTCATTCTACACAGCTTAGGATGTTGGGGAGATTCCCAAACCTGTACTATTTTTTATGGGAAATGAAACTGAGGAACTGTACCGGATTTAAGTGTTGTCATTAGAGGAGGTTTTGGAACAAATAGATAAACTTAATGTTAACAAGTCACCAGGACCGGATGGCATTCATCCAAGGGTTCTGAAAGAACTCACATGGGAAATTGCAGAACTATTAACACTAGTTTGTAACCTGTCCTTTGGATCAGCTTCCTTACCTAATGACTGGAAGATAGATAATGTGACACCAATATTTTAAAAGGGCTCTAGAGTTGACCCTGGCAATTACAGACCAGTAAGTCTAACGTCAGTTCCGGGCAAATCAGTTGAAACAATAGTAAAGAGTAAAATTGTCAGGCATGTAGAAGAACATAATTTGATAGGCAAAAGTCAACATGGTTTCTTCAGAGGGAAATCATGTCTTACTAATCTGTTAGAGTTCTTTGAAGGGGTTAACAAACATGCAGATAGGGGAGATCCAGTGGATATAATATATTAGATTTCCAGAAAGCCTTTGACAAGGTACCTCATCAAAGGCTCTTATGTAAATTAAGTTGTCATGGGATAAGAGGGAAGGTTCTTTCATGGATTGAGAACTAGTTAAAAGACAGGAAACAAAGGGTAGGCATAAATGGTAAATTTTCCAAATGGAGAGGGGTAACTAGTAGTGTCCCGCAAGGGTCAGTCCCAGGATCAATCCTGTTCAATTTATTCATAAATGATCTGGAGAAGGGGGTGAGCAGTGAGGTGGCAAAGTTTGCAGATGACACTAAACTGTTCTAGATAGTCAAGATAAAGGCAGACTGTGAAGAACTTCAAAAAGATCTCATCAAACTGAGTGATTGGGCAACAAAATGGCGGATGAAATTTAATGTGGATAAATGTAAGGTAATGCACATTGGAAAAAATAACCCCAACTATACTTACAATATGATGGTGGCTAATTTAGCTATAACTAATCAGGAAAGAGATCTTGGAGTTATCGTGGATAGTTCCTTGAAAACATCCATGCAGTGTGCAGAGGCAGTCAAAAAGGCAAATAGGATGTTACGTATTATTAAAAAAGGGATAGAAAATAAAACAAGGAATGTCTTACTGCCCCTATATAAATCTATGGTATGCCTACATCTTGAATACTGTGTACAGATGTGGTCTCCTCACCTAAAAAAAAAAAAAAGATATCCTGGCACTGGAAAAGGTTCAGAAATGGCTTTGAACAGGTCCCATATGAAGAGAGGCTAAGAAGACTGGGACTTTTCAGTTTCGAAAAGAGGAGACGGGGCGGGGGGGGGGGGACATGATAGAGGTATAAAAAATTATGACAGGTGTGGAGAGGGTGAATGAGGAGAAGTTGTTTTACTTGTGCCCATAATACAAGAACTAGAGGACACCAACTGAAATTAATGGGTAGCAGGTTTAAAACTAATAAAAGAAAGCTCTTCTTCACTCAGCGCACACTTAACCTGTGGAACTCCTTGCCAGAGGAGACTGTGAAGGCTAGGGCTATAACAGAATTTAAGAAAAAGCTAGTAAATTCATGGAGGTTAGGTCCATAAAAGGCTATTAGCCAAGGGTAGGAACAGTGTCCCTGGCCTCTGATTGTCAGAGGCTGGAGATGGACCGAAGGAGACAAATCGCTTGATCATTGTCTTCAGTCCACCCTCTCTGGGGAACCTGGCATTGGCCATTGTAGGCAGACAGGCTACTGGGCTGGATGTACCTTTGGTCTGACCCAGTATGGCCATTCTTATGTGCTAGTGCATGTAAGGTCCCTATCAGTGCTTGAAGTACTGAATGCTTTGTTTCTCATTATGAACCCGATTGTTTGTTGGCCCCACCAGAGAAGACTAGTCTCTTGCCTCAATTGTCAGTGTGGAATATTCTGTGGGGTTAGAGACATCATCTGGCTCTCCATTGTCTTTTGGTATCATGCTTGAAAGTCACTGATAGCTCCTGGGGATCAACGTTGGTACTGATATTGGTAATGCTTCCAAACAGTGTTCCCTGTAAGCTGAGTGGTTGGGGGTATTCAAGCAGGGGAGAGTCAAGTGCTGCCCAGCTGAGAGCAAAGTTTCCACAGCCATACGCAGTGGGTATGACGTGTTTCTATTGGTGGTGCACATAACAAAATTTATTCTGCCCATAGATGGAAAATATTAGTGGGAGCACTACTTCTGAAGTAGCGATAGGACTTCTAGGCCCAGTTCCTATTGGGTACTTTTGCCATACCCCTACCCACAATGGCCTTGTTGGAATTCTTAGGATGTGCTGCAGTCAGTAAAGTTTTGATCCATAGTGCAGTCCAAAGCAAGGTTTCCTGTTCTACTGGGAGCCTCTCCTCCTGAGCCTGAGTGATAAAAGGTTCAGGAGGAGAGGCTCCAGAGCTGCAGATGGTAGTTGCTCCAGTGGTACTCTTCAGTCTGAGTTACTGGCCTTACACGAGATTCTGTTGGCTCTGTTTCCTCCTCCTTTGCTAGATGACTCTGTGATGCCAGACTCTTCCTCCCTTTTATCTGAAGATGTAGTCATGTCAGGACCTTCTGAGGCTCCTGGTTTCAGCCTTAGGTACTCAGCAAACATCTGTTAGTTACTATATATCCTCCTGTCCTCAGCTCCAAGGAAAGTGGCACTCCCCAGAAATGAAGTGACCTGGAAATAGTCAAAGATTATGTGGAACATTCCAACTTTCTTACTGCCTGCAGCAAAATATACATCTAAAAGGGACAGCTTGCCTGTACATGGTTTTGAGTGCATTTATTTGCATCCAGTTCTTAAATTTCTTGTTGTAATGGCAGCTAATAAGAGATTGATAGGGAGATATAAACTGATGCTGATGAACAAACATTCTACAAGACTGGATGTGTTTGGGAGGGAAATGTATTCTACCGCTTCCTCACAGCTGCATGTTGCCAGTTAGCAAGCACTTTTATCTAAGTATGACTTTTGTAAATTGGGAAGCAGTGGCAAAATTAATAGCTACATTGCCAGAATCTTCCAGTGAAGATTTTAAAGCTTTCATTGTAGAAGTCCATTGGGTGTCAAAAACAGCATTATACTCAGTTCGAGACATGGCTCATGCTTCATCTAGAGCTGTGGTCTCTGCTGTAACTATGAGATGGACTTCCTAGTTTCAGAATTGTGGTGTTGCTCCTGAGGTCCAACAGCAGACTGAGGACCTACCTTTTGACAGTCAATTTTTATTTTCAGAGAAAACTGATGAAACCTCACATCCCTTTAAAGACTCTGAAGTTAATTTGCATGTCCTGTGGGGTTTTGCCTTGTAAAGATGCATCACTTCCCAGAGCAGCAATATCGCCTCAGCAGTTCTTCAGTTTGAATTATCCTTCTACACAGCAGAATCCCTTCAGAAAGGGGCACAAATCTAATGGAATTAGGTCTTCGGATCCCAGTTTTAACTCTTCTGCCTGCCCTTTATCAGTTTTTGGCAAGCAACCTGTTAGTGTTCCAGTTCTCAAGCTATATGCGATTTCCCTTTCGTTTGGGAACTGGCTTTTCCTTTTTTGTAAGTTTTGGGAGCCATTGACTATGGATGAGTGGGCCCTATGCATTGCCATTCAGTTCCTGTCTGTTCACCCTTTCTACCCTCCTAGTCTTTCCCTTTTCAGGGACATCTTTCACAATACTCTGACGTTCCACATGTGCAGACTCTCCATGCTTTGAGAGTCAGAGAGGAGTTTCCTCTTCAAAACTAGGAAAAGAATGCTACCTGATCCCCAAGTCCAAGGGAGGGATGAGACCCAGGCACCTTTGGTCTCAACAAATACATCAGATTGCATACGGATGTCCTAGGGACTATTCTCCCTGCTTTGAATTGCAACAGATGGCTTGCTGCCCTCTATCTTCAAGGTGCTTACTTCTATGTGTAGATCTTCCCAAGTCAGAGGAGGATTGTAACATTTGTACTGGAGGTCAGCATTATCAGTAGACTGTGATTCCCTTTGGCTTTCCCTCTGTTCCATGGGTGTTTACTGAATGCATAGTATTAGTAGTAGCATAACTCAGCAAAAGAGGAATTAGTGTCTGCCCGAACCTGCATGATTGGTTAAATAGACGTACATTCAAAGAACAGGTCCTCCGCCATTCCAATTCACACTATGTTGCTTCAGTCACTTGGATCTGATTTTGAAGGTTGAAATTAATGCTAATGGGGGGGGAGATTAATTAGATCCTAATTAGACTTCGCAAGTTTGAGATCATTTCTGCCAAACATATAGTTTCAAGCAAATTGTCATCTGTACGTGGCACTTCAAACCTAACCTCCAGCTACATTCCAGGTGTGCCTGACGTTTGTACCATACGGCTGCATGCACTTAGTCCAACCTGTTCGATTGTTCCTTCACCGTCTTCAAATGTGGTTGAAGTTGGACTATTGCCTGAGTTTTCAATTGTTGACCAGATTTGTCTAAGTGTCTCTGGTGATCATGGACTTCTTAAACTGATGGACAGCTCTGAGCAACATATCCCAGGGTATATCATTTGCTTGCTTTCCAGCAGCCAATATTATAGTTGTTTATATGCATTTGAGTGTGGTATGCTTCCTCAATATATTGGAGAATTTGTTGAGAGACACTGAAAATTCAGGGCTTGTGGTTGGAACAAGACTTCCTTTCATGTCAACATCCTGGAGCTTCAAGCTATTTACAGTACTTGCCAAGTCTTTCAGAATCACATTGGGGTGTATCAGTTCATATCCTTACCAGCAACAACTCCACTGGGTATTATGTGATGTAATAAAATTTTGGCAGTCCTGCATCAAGGGAAGAATTCCCACTCGTTTACCTTAGGTCCTGCAATCATCTCAGCAGGAATTTCTCCCAGAATCAAAGTGGTCTGTAGAGACAATAGTCCTGGGAAGTTCTGCAATTAATAGCATTTGGAGTGATGGTGCAATCTGAGAATCCCCCCAGGGCTGAGACCAGTATGCTGACCTCCATCTCTGGAGAAGAGACATCCTGTTTCTAGATCAGTTTGCAACAAGAGAAAACTAGAAGTGACAACAGGTCACTGGTGGGTCTCAGTCCAGCCTTCTTAAGAGATGCCTTCCATTGGAATCAGAGATCAGTGCTGACATATACTTTTCCTCAGTACCACGTACTGCTCATTATTCTTGGACTAAAAGTGGATCATACCAAGCTAATTCCCACTACATCAGCTTAGACAAGGCAATATTGCTTCTCAGATTTATTCAGTCTGTCAATTTGACCTCCCCATCCCTTTTTTAAAATCGTGAACTACTGATTCAACACCACAGCTGTGTTTTGATCCTGTGTTCAAAAGTATAAAACTCATGGCATGGATCTGCATTGCCCAGTGAAGAGAAATGTTGTATGGAAGCTTTTAAACATGTGCTGCTTAGTAGTAGAAAACTGTCCACAAGAGCTTCCTGCTGAAAAAAATGGAAGTGATTTATGGTGTGATCCCTAGTCCAGGGGATTCAGCCAATGTTAGCCTGCATTTGGGATACTTTGATTTATCTGGTACACTTTCAATTCTTTTATCTCTCAGCTCCTTGCAGGTCTGCTACTATTGATCATAACATTTCATCTTCTGAGCTAAACAAAGTCAATTTTCTCCAATTCCTTTTTAGCAAAATTCCTCAGAGGAGACATTTGTCTCCATTCACCAGAAAAAGAGCCAGTTTCCTGGTGAGACCTTAATACTATGGTAGCTGCTCTTAAAGGGCTTTCACTTGAGCCCATGACAACCTGTTCTCTTTCTCCTCGATTGTAGAGCCTTTTTTATTGCTAGAACATCATTGAGGACAGTAAGTGTGCTGCAAGCCACAATGGCAGAGCCCCCATATAAGCAGTTTTTCAAAGACAGAGTGGCCCTAAAGCCACATCCAAAGTTTTAGGGTGAAGTCATTTCCCAATTTCACCATAAACAGGTAAAATTTTAAAGTATTCCTTCCTAAACCACAGTATTCTTTCCTAAACCCTAAACCATGTCAAATGCATATGAATAATTCCATTCATTGGATGTGACACACAGTTCCAGTCATTGGACGTGCGACTACACTTGGTGTTTTACCTAGAGAGGACTCAGCTTTTTCATTTATCACCTCAACTTTGTCTCCTATACAGAGCAAAGGATGGGTCAGGCAGACTGTAAACATGATTTCCAGGTGGATCACTTCCTGCATTATAATAGCATATAAAGTTGCCATTTCTCAAACTATACTTCCTTAGAGTTTATGGACTCATTTGAGGGCCCAAGCAACATCAATTATATTCCTCAGTTCTATTTTGGTCAAATACATTGGTTGGGCTGCTACCCAGTCTTCTGTGCATACTTTTACCAAGTTCTGTAGTATTAGCACTGTATTGAGATCAGCTGGAAACTTTGGAAAGGGAGTTCTGCAGTTATTGAGTTAGACTCCATGTCCCACCACGTTTAAATGGTCCTTATGAGTCAACAGAGTGGAATACACAGCTATAACCACTTAAAGAAAAAATGGTTGCTTACCTGTACCATAATTGTTGTTCTCCAAGATGTGGGTGAAGGTGTGTTTTCTGCAATTCCTCCTTTACTGGAGAATTGTAGATCTGGCCCACTGGGGTCCACATGCTGGAACGTGGACTCTTGGAGACAGGCACAGGTAGCAAAAGACAAAAAGATCCCAGATAGATACTGCTTACAGCTACACTGTGGTTCCCTCTTGTGTTCAGGGACAAAGTCCTTTCTTCCTCCCATAAGGCCCTGGACACAAGAGGGACCCAGGTGGACTGTTGTGGCAAACTGCTGTTGGTCACTGATTTTCTTAGCATACCCCAGTTATTTATGTCGCAGGTGGGATGATGCCTTGGCATCCAATTTCAATGACTTTGCTCAGACCAGGTAACCTGACTAGCGGGCTACATTCCATTGACAAGTCTCAAGCATCTGGGATGTGATTTTGGCATCTGAGCACCTGGTTTCCACTCTATTGTTTAGCCCTATGTCCTGGCTGGGGCTGAGTTCACACCTCCTGTTATAAATCTTATCACTAAAACTGCTAATACAACTACATAGCTAAAATCTATAACTTCACCTACAAACATGGTAGAGACAAATAAGTATCATACATGGATTCTGGGTGTCATCAGCTTTCATTAGACACCTCACGTGGTTCCCAGCACAATATTTGAGGCCAATATACACACCGGGTACATAAAATGGCTTTCATATCTAATATAAAAATCCAATCACGTGACACTGTCTTATCTAGATATTTGGAGAAAAGGGATTGAGGGACATTGGGGTAGCACTGTCCTTAACTAGCCAAGAAGGGGGCTGAGAGCTGGAGAGCACATGTGCCATCTATGCTGGTGCCTCTAGAAGTTTTCCAGCTTTGATACAATGGACACATGCCCCAATACATCTACATCCACATCTCAAAAAACAATGACTGTATAAGTGGGTAACTCTTCTTTTGTAGTGTATTTTCTGAAGCCTATAAGCACAATTAGGAACCAATCTAAACGTCTTTGAAATTAATGAAATAATTTCCTCTCTTTTCAGTGTACTAAGAATTAAGCATTTAGAGTGAGTTTACTTTTATTATTGCAAATCCAGTTACCTAGTCACTTCTTATATATGTTTTATACGTGTTTGATTTTTATTAAATCTACCAATTCTGATCTTTCCCTCTTCTCTAGAAGCTACTGAAAGAAAACTACATCTAGTAGGCCATTGTCAGGTCATTGTCCACCATGTAGCTGATGCCAGTGTGCTTTGTCATTGCAAAATCATTATTGTTTCCCACAACTTCAATTTTTCTGAAGATTTTCAGAGGATTATATTTACAAAATATTTTAAACTTGAATGAAACACTACTGAGTAACATGGGAAATTATAATGATCCCATACAAACTTGTTTAGACCTGTTACTAAATCTTGTATTAGCTTCTTTGCTTACATATTTTATGTTCTGAGTCACTTCATTTTGAGGCTGTGATAACATAGCCTGAGAAGAATTCCACAGTTGGTAACAATGACTGCATATCCTGGGTGCAATTAGATGTGTGAGGACATCAAATGAAATAATACCGATTTAAAAATCTGGGTTTTACCGTGGCAAAATCATTCTGGTGGTGGACTGAAAACTGTCATTTCCATTTTTAGTTTACTGCTACAGAATTGTATTTTATCATGTCTAAAAGTTACAGTGCCAATAGTATTTATTATGAAATCATAATTCGCCATTGTACACAAATGAGAGAAGTTTAAATTAAAGATTACTATGTAAGGATCAACTATAAAATCTGATATATTTTTTCCTTTTGCTCTTTGCTCTTTCTTTTTTCTACTGCTTCCTCTGAAGTCTCCTACCAAATGGTTTTGGAAACTGGTTCCTGTAAGTTTGCCCAACTGCTTCACCTCTGATCTAATAGCTTAAAACGAGAATGGTTTTTTCCAAATCATGCTGGTGTACTCATTGATTCATTTATATCAGATCAATTGGATTATGGTATGTTAGATTGCTGTTCTTAGTGTGCACATAGTTTAGAATCCAGTCCTTCAAATTAATCTAGGAAAAATTAAAGCTTAACATAAAATATTGAATCAAAAGGGTTTTGTTTAAAGACAGTTGACGTGCATGTGTAGTGTGTATGGTACTTTACTTGTTTACAGTACAATGTATTGTCTTCTGGTATCTCACATCAGAATATAAAATATGCTCTCTTTATGGTCTAGTAAGATTCTTTGCTCTTACTCAGTGTGAGCTGCTTGTATACTTTGCCAAGAATGTAGACCCTCAGAAGCCAACCTTTGTGTGTTGACATTAAGTGGATCTTGAAGTCCTTGGACACTTAATAAAAGCTTGTATCTCTCACACCATTTATCCGAGTTTCTCTTTTCAATTACTGATGCATATTTAGGGGAGCAAAGCATTCATTTTCACCCAACTGTTCATATATAAAAATGTAATAATTCTGTGCTTTGTTAATAACAAACTAAGTCTATTTCCTTGATAGTAACAGAGAGAAAGCCATGCTAGTCTATATACTATCAAAACAAAAAAACAGTAAAGTAGCACTTTAAAGACTCACAAAATAATTTATTAGGTGAGCTTTCATGGGACAGACACACTTCTTCAGACCATAGCCATACCAGAACAGACTCAATATTTAAGGCATAGAGAACCAAAAACAGTAATCAAAGTTGACAAATCAGAACTAAATTATCAAGGTGAGCAAATCAGAGAGCAGAGGGGTAGGGTGGGACCGGGGGGGGAGTCAAGAATTAGATTAAGCCAAGTATGCAAAAGAGCCCCTATAATGACCCAGAAAATTCGCGTCCCGGTTCAAACCACGTGTTAATATGTCAAATTTGAATATAAAAGAGAGTTCAGTAGCCTGTCTTTCAAGACTGTTGTGAAAATTTCTCTTCAGTAAGACACAGACTTTTAGGTCAGTAACAGAATGGCCCACTCCATTAAAATGTTGGCTGACCTGTTTGTGGATCAGGAGTGTATTTGTCTGTTTTGTGTCTTTTATATTCAAATTTGACACATTGACACATGATTTGAACCGGGATGTGAATTTTCTGGGTCATTTTAGGGGCTCTTTTGCATACTTGGCTTAATCTAATTCTTGACTCTTCCGCTCCTCTACTCTCTGATTTGCTCACCTTGATGATTTTTTTTTTCATTTGTCAACCTTGATTACTTTTTCTGGTTCTCTGTGCCTTAAATATTGAGTCTGTTATGGTCTGGCTGTGGTCTGAAGAAGTGGGTCTGTCCCAGGAAAGCTCACCTAATAAACTATTTTGTTATCTTTAAAATGCTACTTTACTGCTTTTTTATTTCCTTGATAGTCTCCCATTTGTATTGTTGTCCAAAGATGTACTTTTGACCTTTCAAACATATCACACACACGTTGGACAGAACCTCACATAGTTTTGCTCTAACTAATAATAGATGTGCTGTAAAGAGATTTAAAAGAGCTTAGGCAGTTGTTTACTGTAAACAAAGTTTGGACATTGCCTACAGAATAACATTTTAAAAACACTGCTTACAATAAAGGCTACAGCTGTTCTGTTTCTAGTCAATTGCACCCAAATTCATTAAAGTCTGTAGTATACAAGTGACTCCTCTGCAGTTTTGTCTCCCCTTCCCAATCCCACACCAACCCACTGCACTGAAAGAGAATATTCAGTTCTGGACAATTTAATGCCATTTAAATTTTCATATTTTGGGAACAGCAGCAATAACTAACATAGGGGAGCAAGTAAAGCCACAAGTGAGTTATGTTTGGTTTTTATTAAATTACAAAAATAAAGTGTGTGAGTGGGGAAGGATAGGTGAATGGTTAGAGCATTGGCCTTGTAAACTCAGAACTCTGAGTTCAGCCCTCGAGGGGGCTTTTCAAGGGCCTGGGGCAAGTTAGATTTGGAAAAAAATAATTGTCAGGGATAGTAATAGGTCCTGCTGTGAGTTCAGGGGATTGGACTTGATGAGCTCTCAGGCTCCCTTCCAGCTCTGTGAGATGTGATGTGTAAGTACACCTTGCATATAATCTGATATCCAGTCTTTCCATAAAACCAGAATGCAAGTGAAGATGTGTTTCAGAATAAATCTTTTATTATAGCTGGTTTTGCATAAGGAATTAGTTTACCCATTCCTTAGTAGTGTATTAGAAACATTATCTATATTTGCAGTGCAGTTATTAAAAGCTGTGCTGTAACATTGCTTTTGTAAAGATGATACCAGCAAGTTAGTGTTGTTCCTTGCTTGGGCCATGTTTATTATCACACTTCATAAATAATTAAATGAGATTTTTCTTCCAAATTTAAAAATGAAAAAGTCACTGGTGGCTACACACTAACTTGATTTAGGAGAGTATCTGTTGCCCTGTTTATCATTTGCCAGGGCAGCCATCTGTCCTTTTGGGAGGGACAGCCCCATATTTTCAGACACCATCCCAGAGTCCTAATTTATTTTGCCAAAGGAGCTAATTACCCCATATTACACTTTTTTACTGGCACAGGTGGCTCCCCCTGATTCTGGCTCCCTGCGCCTGAGGGAGCGGGGAGCTGGACTCAGGCGGTGGCACAGCTACTGCCCAAGTTCCCCCAGCCGGGAGTCAGATCCACATGGTGGCGTGGCTGCTGCTTGGCTTCCCCTGGCTGGGGGGAGTTGGGAGCCAGACCCCCACAGCAGCACAGCTGCTGCTCAGCTTCCCCCATCTGGAGGAAGCTAGCAGATGGACCCTTGTAGCAGTGCAGCTGCCACTTGGTTTCCCCCAGCTGGCAGGGAGTTGGGAGCTGGACCCATGCAGTGGTGTAGCTGCTGCTTCATTTCGTCCAGCTGGGGAAGCCAGACCTGCATGGTGCTTCCTCTGGCTGGTTGAAGCCAGGACGTTCGCTGGTGGGGCAGAAGTTCAGGTCCTGGTGCTCCAAGTCATGGTGCAGCCGAGAGCTGCAGCTGCCCCCCATAGTCACCCCCGAGGGTGGCAGCCCCCACAGGGATGCTACCACCTGACTCCCAGGTGGGGTGACCATCTGTCCCGTTTTGGCCATGATGGTGTCATTCACCTCTGTCCCATATTTAGGAAGGGGAGATATGGTCACCCTATCAAAATTGTGTAGTAAATTTCTATTAAAACATCATACATAATATACCATGCGCTATCTATTAGACTTGACCTTATTTTTCCCATAGTTGGGTATTTCTGGTCTGTCAGATAGCCATCTTCTTCCAGGTCTACATTAAAGGTTAGACATAAGAAGTCTGTAGACACTGTTCCTAAGACAGTCTGAACAATTTAAGTGACAGGAAGCTTTCTCCTAGAAAGTCATTGCATGGTGACATATTGTGAAATACTGCTAGGTCAGTTTCCCGGCCCCTGTCAGGGGCAGCAGCCAAGAGCCTGACTCTCAGCTGCCACCCCTCACATGAGTGGCAGCCCCAACACTCCTGTCAGGGTGGTGAGAGTCAGGAGTCAGGCTGCTGGCCCGACAGGAGCAGTTTCCCAGTTCCTGTCAATGTCAGCAGCCTGACTCTTGGCTCTCTTCCTCTTCCCCTCTCCTGTAAGCAGCCTCTCCTCTCCCTCTCCCTCTCTTCCCCTCTCAGCTGCTCAACACTCACAGGAGACAGGAAACTGACCAGTGGTGCAGTGCTAGTCAGTTTCCTGGGTCCCCTGAGTTATGCAAAATTTGACTTACTCGGGGTTGTGCAAGAACTCAACCTATGTGTAAGTTAGTTTATATACTATTAAAACAAAAAAGCAGTCAAGTAGCACTTTAAAGACTAACAAAATAATTTATTAGGTGAGCTTTCATGGGACAGACCCACTTCTTCAGACCACAGCCATACCAGAACAGACATAATAATTAAGGCATAGAGAACCAAAAACAGTAATCAAAGTTGACAAATCAGAAAAAAATTATCAAGGTGAGCAAATCAGAGAGCAGAGGGCAGGGGGGAGTCAAGAATTAGATTAAGCCAAGTATGCCAAAGAGCCCCTATAATGTCCCAGAAAATTTGCATCCCGGTTCAAACCACGTGTTAATGTGTTGAATTGGAATATGAAAGAGGGTTCAGCAGTTTCTCTTTCCAAAGCAGACTGAAAATTCTTCAATAAGACGCAAACTCTTAAGTCATTAACAGAATGGCCCACTTCATTAAAATGTAGACTAACTGGTTTGTGGATCAGGAATGTTTTGATGTCTGTTTTGTGCCCATTAACTCTTTGTCTGAGGGAGTTTGAAGTCTGTCCAATACACAAAGCATCTGGGCATTGTTGGCACATGATGGCATATATGATGTTAGTTGAGGAACATGAGAATGTGCCTGTGATTCTGTGAATAACCTGGTTAGGTCCAGTGATGGTATCACCAGAATAGATATATGGACAAAGCTGGCAGTGGGCTTTGTTGCAAGGAAAAGTAATTTTTAGTCTGCTTTGGAAAGAGAAACTGCTGAACTCTCTTTCATATTCAAATTCGACAGATTAACACGTGGTTTGAACCGGTATGCAAATTTTCTGGGACATTATAGGGGCTTTTTGGCGTACTTGGCTTAATCTAATTTTTGACTCTCTTCCCCCCACCCCACCCCTCTGCTCTCTGATTTGTTCACCTTGATAATTTTGTTCTGATTGGTCAACTTTAATTACTGGTTTTGATTCTCTGTGCCTTAAATATTGAGTCTGTTCTGGTATGGCTGTGGTCTGAAGAAGTGGGTCTGTCCCACAAAGGCTCACCTAATAAATTATTTTGTTAGTCTTTAAAGTGCTACTTGACTCCTTTTTTGTTTTTATGTGTAAATTGGGGGTCTAATGTATAATCCTTTTTCTAAATGTGCTGTTGGAGTAATAATGAAAATGGAGCTGATCAAATCCAGACTTCGCTTCTTTTGAACTCGGCAAGTCTGGTATAGCTGAAACTTCTGTTGGTCCATATCCCCCACGGTGTACATTGGCAGAGCTCTGTCCATTTTCAAGGAGCTTTGCCGAGTTACCCCACCTGCGGATGTGGCTCATTGTGTTAGATAAGTAGTTTTTAATGCTTATGAAACTGAATGACACAGAATGTCTCCTAGTAGTGAGAAACAAATTATATTATTTCAGAATGACTTAGAATATTGTATGCATTTGATTAAACTTTGGTAGCACGGTTTATTTCCTTTTAAATCTACATTTTGCCTATTTGTTTAGCATAAATATTAATCTACAGAAAGTAATCACTGACAAAATGGTGTCTGGCTAGATATTACTCAATGCTTATTCACTAATGGGAGATAGACTGCACAGTCTAAATCTGTTTTCACATATGTTTCTGAGCATACGTCTATTTTAATCTCCTCTCTCTGCATGGTAGGCTCGTTACAGAAAGGAGCAAACACTGCTTAAGCAGCTGCCTTGCATTCCATTGGTAGAAAATCTCCTGAAGGATGGTACAGATGGTTGTGCTTTAGCTGCTCTGATCCACTTTTATTGTCCTGAAATTGTCAAACTGGAGGGTGAGTATGTATGTTAGATGACTCTCTGCCACAAAATAGATGGTGACACAAATTAAAATGGCTTTTTCTTTGGTACGAATTAAAATGGTGGCATAAAATAGCATGGATGTGTAAAAGGTTAAATTTAACAGTTTCTTAAAAGCCTGAATACATAAAATCTCCGTTTTTAATGAGAGCACCATGTACCAGGGTAGCACCCAGTATTATGTTTACTATTTCTTTCAGTACATCACCGAGCAAATATAAGTTTTTAAAGATAACTCCAGAAGGAACAGTCTTTGCAGATTCTTCACTCTTGAGAGCTCATCTGTCAGTGCGATGAGTCTTGGAACTATCTGAAAAACAGTGACCATCAGGGTCAAATAAATCCTTTCTCATGGACCTCAGCAAGTTACAGAATTATGTAAAAGGGCTGCAGCCCCAACTATCCTCATTTTTATTGTTACTGCAGTAGATAAGCAGTCTAAGAACCATGACAGCGTAGCTGCATTTCATGACGTGGTTTCTTCGCATGGGTCCATGTTTACAGTTGCTGCAATATCTGTATTAATAAATACAAAAATAAAATACCCAGTGTAAAATGTTTGATCTACTCCATGTAGTTCTAAGCTGGTGGTTATCAACTGTAATGTTCAACTTTATTTTGTTGTTCTGTTTATGCTGCTGTTCTGTTCAAATCAGATCTTCCTCTTGGCAGAACAAAATAAAGAAACTGGATTTAAACAGTGTGCTTCAGATGGCACTAAAATGTCTTGGCATCCAGTCCTCCTTGGTCCTTCTCTGGCTGTGATTCTCCCCATGGAAGATACAAACTTGTGAGGAATACATGTGGTCTAAGAAATCAAAGGGGTATGCACATGGATCTCAGGCTTGATCAGATCTAAAGTAATTAAATCCTCATGCAAAACCATTCCAGAGAACACCTTTAATTCTACTGTTCTCCAGATTTGAGAAAGAAAAACTCCAGGCATTCTTCTTGGGTTCATGAGATGGAAAAAAGTTGCTTTTAGGTTCTGTAAGTGTCAGATCCAGGCATGTGCTATTACTGCATGGAGTTTCTAATCAGAAAAGCATTGAAACCAAATCTGCCATGAATGCTGACTCCTTGGATCTTTGCTTCCAGTGCTAACACCATTGCCTTCTTGCTGTATGAGGAGAGAGATTTAGAATTTCAGACTGATGCACTTTTTGGCCCTGGAGTTGGGATCTTATGCATGCTTTTCCGCATATTCCTCTACTTTCTGTATTTCAGAACAGTGAAGCACGGCGGAACTCATATCCTCCTTGAATCCCTAGCTTAGTATCCTCGGTTTTGTTGTTTGGATCTCTTGGTGGTGATGTCCCATTCACCTTTTTAAAATATGCATGTGAAGTTTCCCCTTTTTGTCTCAAAGTAAAGTCAGAGGTAATTGAGTACTACTTTGAGCACTGTAGAAAATACCAAAACATAAAGTCTTTATTGAGGCTTACTTTATCTGACAGTATCATTCTTGTCACTTATTAGATAGTATTGTTCAGTGTTCATGTGAGAAGTACCATGACATTTCGGAATTGAAGAAACCAGCTACTGGAATGTTATGCACTAAAAGAAAGATGATTTAATAGACAGGGAAACAGAGGAAATTTAGATCCGATATCTTCTCATTCTTTGTATTCTGGACTACTTGCTTTCTTTTAACAAAATAAATAAATAAACAAAATAAAATAAGTAAATAAAATGACTGGACTTTTTTGGCTGAAGTCCACCTGACTGCTCTTAGCAATTTATTGTAATTGTCCAGTCCAGAGAACAATATTTTTTCTTCATCTGACTGTGAATAAGGCATGATTCTTGTATATCTTCTAGTGTGAGCCTTCTTTCTTCCTGAAATTAGGACTGAGTACCAGACTTCTACCGCCATCCCCTAAAGCTGCATTCTCAATAGCTATTATGTCTACAGGCTAAGTGAGGCTGCTTATGACAGCTCCTCTGCAGTCACACTGTGTCCACATCCTACATTCCTCTGAATGCTTTGTCAGTTGATCTCCTGCAGTCTTTATCCCAACCAAATTTAACAAAATAATGTAGCTTGCATATTTTCATTTAAAAGTGAATTTATTTGTGATCTAATTTAAGAAAGAACCTTTGGTTTCAAGATTTTTTTACTTTTGTGGTCATATTCACATTAGTATCAGTTTCAGTTTAAGGATTTATCCATATGATTAGTTTCTATCTGTGACTGACGGACATCCTTCTACCATATAGCCCATCCTAATAGCTGGAAGACATATCTCCTGGCATGCTAAAGAAGTGTCTCCACCTTGAAACCTGCAAAACTTGCTACATAAAGTGTCATTCACATCTTCATTCAGTTATACAGTCCTCCCTTAATTTTGTAATGAAGTCTGATGCTTTTATTTTTTCCTTTGTTTTCCTTCAGTCCCTCATTTCTCTAGGATGTTAAACTAGCAGTACTATCCCCCAAGAGACAAGTAGGCCATGTCTAGACTATTGTTGCTATTTTGGGATACAAATGTATCCTGAAAAAGCAACTTCATGGCTACTTACTACACTTGAAATAGCATGGCTATTTCAAGCATGGTATTCCATTTCCGCTACCTGTCATAGTTAACATTAATAATGTATGCAATTTGCACAATTATTTCAAGTTACGGTTACAGTCTAGATGTAGCCTTACTGAAGGAGAAAAGAAAGTAACTCAGTTATGTGTAGTATGCAGAGTATATTGTAGCTTCAGAACCACATTTACCTACCCATTTTTACCACTTCTATAACTATAAATCGTATGTTGAATCGTAAAAAGAAAGGAGGGAATAAGCCCCCAGATTCCTTGTCTAAGCTCATATTCAACATTTGGATGCACAAGAGAGTGTATGGCACCCAGACTGATAATGGTTTTATAGAGTTGATAATGTTGAGGCACATTTTATCAAAAGTAGCTGATTGGTGGTAAGAAATCAATGTGCTTGGAGAACTCCAATAAAAGATGTGTAATTCTTTTTACCTTACTACTAGCATCCTTGGGGTCCAAATGTATTTACAAGAGGGACATTGTGATCAATGCAGTATGTTTAAGTTATAGTTTATCATGATATCTAAAATAATAAATAGTTTGGCTCATAGCTTATTTTCAGCAAATCATTAAAATCATAGTTTATATTCATAGTTTTTAGAAAAAACAACCATACTGTGTTTTACAAGATATTCAAGATGTTAATCTACTTTGATAGCATAAAAACAAGCCTATAAAAATGCAATGAAATAAAAAATAAGATGCATAACTCAAGATCCTGAAATTAAAATCTAATGCAAAACTGGATTTTTTAAAAAATCTTTTTTTACAAAGAAAATAATTTTTAATTTGCCTCCAAAATACTAGATGTCTTTTATTTTCTAAGCTGTAATTGTGCCTAACTTTTTCCTTTTCCTTTCTCATTTTAGATATTTGTTTGAAGGAGACCATGTCACTGGCTGATAGCCTGTATAATCTACAGCTCATACAAGAATTTTGTCAGGAATATTTGAACCAGTGTTGCCATTTCACTCTGGAAGATATGCTATATGCTGCTGCTTCAATAAAGGTAAAAAAAGAAGAGAAAAAAGAGTGATCTCTTCTGGTCTGCTTTAATATTTTTATCTGCTTTTAGGTGTTATGCTATATGGTTCGTCAAAAAAGAATATTGCATCTATTGGGAAATGGTGGTTAAATTTTAATGTATACACAATGCATATTTCAGTTGCAAATATTACATCATTGTTTATGGTATATTAATATACATATATATTTTAAATGAGAATACATAAAATTCTTCCTTTTTGTGCAGGTTGTCATAACATTTTCTCCCAATTAAAATACAAAATCTGCAATATTTCTTTAAAAATGCAATTGAGTTATGGTAGCTGTGATGTCCTAAGTTTTTCAAACTGTAGAGTGATTTAAAATTATGGTTTCTAGAGTAACTAATTCCTCTCCCGTTACTCATCTGCACATAAATGCAAAATATAGGGAGAGCGTTAACTTGGGCATTTTGTGTGTGCACTATGTTAATTTTTGATAGACTGTAGTTACTCTGAAAACCGTAACTTTGAATTTCTTGAATTAAGTTAATTAAAAAAATCTAACACTTATGCAGTGTAATTTGTAGTAGTGTACATTTAATTTCCTTACCTTTAAAACAGAAAACTGTACTAAATTTCAGAGGATGTAAGTTCATCATACAGTATGAGAGTCAAATAAGTGCTTGAGTGTTGTCACAGGTATACAGAATTCTGTGTATAATTATAATTACTGTGTGTGTTATCGGAATAACTGCATTTATGGCTAATTTCTGAGCATTTGCAACTCCCACGGATTTCACCCACATGAGGATGGTTTACAGTTCACAGACACACTTGGTACCTTCCGGATTTTGAACTGTTGCTGTGTACTTAAGGCCTTGTGTGCACAGACCCACACATTGTAGTTAATGCATGACAGCCCTTGATTGTGGATGTACTGTAAATGGCATAAATGTGCATTTAGTAGGTGCAGCTTGTTCCATTAGGGAAAGGACAATGAAATATGCAGCTCTCTGGCATCTTTGTACCAATAGTGCTGTGTTCACACTGTGGGGGGGGGGTCACACTGACATTATCATGTTGCTAAAAAATCACACTCCAATCAACATAGTTATATTAGCACGAGCTCTGTTGAGTGGACCAGGCCTTAGTCTCTAGAGGCCTAGTTACATGCAGTATTGCACCAGTTTAACTTAAGATGGGATGTTAATCTTTTTTCAGTGGAAAAAGCATTGCAGACACTTTTCTTTTTGGTCTTTTTTTTTTTTTAACAAAGCCTTGTTTTAGTTTAACTAAGAAAATTTAAAATTAGATTTGCGTTGAATAGAAATGAAGTAGTCATATCAAAGTAAGGCTTAGTCTATGCTTAAAAGTTAGGTTGATATGGCAGCATCAGAGGTGTGGAAAAACCCTACCCCACTGACATAGTTATGCTGGTCTCCTAGTGTACTCAGTAGTGTCGAAGTATGTGTTAGTGTAGCTAACTTGGCTCAGGAGGATGGTGTTCATATAGCAACAGAAAAAACACTTCTGTCAGGGAGGCAAAAATTTTGTGTCAGTGTATCAGTGTTGATATAACAGTGTTCATAGCACAGATGTAGCTTTAGCCCAGGTCCACATTCCATGCTTACTGTGGTATAACTACATAAATCACTTGGGGTGTGAAAAATCCACATCCCTGAGTGACACCATTATACTGACCTGAACCCCCATATGTAGACTGTGCTATGTCAAGAAGAGAGCTTCTCCTGCCAACATAGTTACTGCCTCTCAGGGAGGTGGAATTATTAAGCCAATGGGAGAACTGTCCGCTACGGGCTTCAGAGGAAGCCCTACAGCAATGCAGCTGCAATGATGCAAGTTTGCAGTGCAGACCTGCCTTTAGAATATTGACATAGAGGATCGCACTGGTATAACTAAACTGACAGCTAAATCAGTGCACTTATTTGTGGACACAAGGCCTAAGGAAAAATAGGTATAGATTCCTAGAACACTAGAACTGGAGGGGACCTGAGAGGTCATCAGCGACTCCTGTCCCCTGCGCTCACAGCAGGACCAAGCACTGTCTAGACTAACCATCCCTGCTAGAGATCTATCTAACCTGCTCTTAAGTATCTCCAGTGATAGAGATTCATTCCACAACCTCCCTAGGCAATTTATTCTACTATGTACACACCCAGTACTGCTTTTGTTCATTTTATAGATTTATTTCTTAATACTTTCCTCTTAACGTGGAGAAACATGAATTCTTTCTTGATGTAGATGGAACTGTTCTTTAGTTTACAAGTGCCAAAAATATCTTGGCAGTATTTCTGTGGCTACAAAATATTTTCCTCTATGCTTGGGTGATTAAATATGTCTCTCCCCAGAAAGTTTATATATGTTGAAAACTGAGACTTGCAATGGAAGTTCTACTGAGACTGTGCCTATAATGTGATACTATAATAGATATTTGCAGGCTTATCCTTCTAGCATGGTGGAGTATCGCACACACTGAGCAGAGCTTTTGGTACTTTGGTACCTATCATCTTGCAATGAATTCTCTTCTCAAGAGAAGAGAGGAAAAAAATGTGCCTCCTTTTGCTAGTCAGGTATCTAATGTTCTTTGAGGTCAATTTAGAGAGTTGGAGACAACTGATGAAATGGTTTTTTTCCTAAATGTAACTTCCCTTTTTCTTTTGTTGTTCTTCTTTTTAAAATGTTTTTTTTTTAAATTTCCTTTTTTTGCCTAAGATTCTCCTTTGAATGTCTTCAAACAATTAAATGGCCTTTTTGTGGCTTCAGCACAGCCATTGCAGATGGAATGTAAACAATTTTCTGAATAACTCACTCATTTCTATCAGTTTCTCAAGCTGAGTCAAAATGGCTGGAAGCCACAACATTGTTTGCTGGATCCTGAATGCCTATAGCTTAGCCCTATTCATATGGGTAGTCATACTCAGTTTTAATGGGACTGCCTGTGTCAGTAAGAGCTGCAGGATCAGTCCTCTAATGGCTAAAGTAAGGTCAGCTCTTGCTAACTATTCTTTTACTTTACATACTGAAACTTCATCAATTACTGCTAGAGGCAGCCAATTTCATCAGTCCATTTCTTTAAAACTTTCACTTCAGACAGTCACTTGTCATGTTTGTTACGCTGTTATCTCTTATTGTTTAGACTATCTATTCACTTGTACTGTGAGAGCAGACAGAGGTAAGTGAACAGCAGCTGACTTGCACACCACGTCGAAGTTCTGCCCATCCAATCTCGAGATGAACTTCTTCCAAGCATTTTAATCGTTTCCCTGGCTATAGCTAAGTAGAATATATGAAATCCATGACTCCTTGCTGCTGTGCTGAACTAATCCATTACAATAAATTTTGTATGGTAGGTGCATGGCATATAATGAATCAAATCAATATTCAGCACAGAATTTAAGAATTAAGAATCCAACAAGAATTCAATATAATCTTTTCTTCATAAATAACTTTTATATCATACACTTGAAAAATCACATAGACTAATTTTCCTGCTTCTGAATAATTTGTTTATAGTTGATTTAGCTCTTCCATAGATATAGACATTTGTAAATTGAAAAACCTCATTATGGTCCTGCTTTCACAAACTTCCTGTGGCATCGATACCTATTTAGATGTAAATGGTGCATAGAAAAGATGCCAAGTTATCCTCCTAAGTCTTGGCATGAAACACTAGCTGGTGCTGTAAGCTCTGTTCTGCATATGTAGAAAAGACATCTGATTTAAAAATAAATTCACAGTTAGGAGGGCTTTCCAAGTAGCTCAGGATATCCATTGGGAGTAGCTTCTAATAAGAATATATACTTCAGTGATGATTTATGTTTTCCCTTTGAAAAAGCTTATGTTGTGAGTAGACACTTTAAGTATTGCACATCTTATTAAGAAGTTCTGTAGTACAGAAAATTGTTTTCTCATTTTATAAATTTACGCGGAATATCACCAGTGTGTGATGTAAACCTATAAAATTATTTTCTGTTTGCCATCTCTTCCAAAAAGAATTTTCATAGAAAAAATCATTTTTGATTTATTTGCCATGTGATTGTATATATTTTTGTATAGGTTTAAAACAGCATGCTTTTGCGTTTTTTTTCTTCTGCTCCACAATTAACATGTGTCCCACCCCCTGTCCTGCACAGACAGCTTGTTTTTCTTACTTTGACTAAAAGGGTATAATGGAATATGCTATTCCCTTTCTGCCAGGACTCTGAGTAATGCACTGCAGCTTGCCAGCAGGGGGATGGTTTGCATAATTTCTGCAGTATACATAGCCTGCAGCTCACTGGGCTGATTTATTTCTGCATCCAGCTTATGAAATTCAGTGTGCTTCCTGAGTAGCTTAGAGAAACTATCATAAATTGATTATCACTTAGCTTGTAGTTTCAGTCCTTTTTCTGAATTAGAAGCAAAGTGATTAAAAACAAATTTTATATGTTAAGGGCAGGATTCAATACTTCAATATAATACACATTTTTCGAATAGTTAATTTGAAGTTTGCTAACAGATGACGTATAACATAAATATAAGTATATATCTTCGGAAGACATAATGCATCCCAGCTGTCTACTTCCTCTCAGTTCACTCTTCTGGCAATTGCAGAAACAGCAAACAATGTCTTTGTATCTGTTGAACTTCCCTCTGGATCACAGTTGCTTCTTTGACCTTAGTGGCAATCATTAATACAGTAAATTAGGATTTCCAACATGCTTACACCTTTTATTCATAGCATTTGTGACCTTAACAAAGGTGTTTGACATAGTTAGTAGATGAGGACTATACAGAACATTAATCAAGATTGGCTGCCCACCAACCCTACTCAAGTTCATAACATCCTTTCACAAAAACATAAAAGCCACAGTGCAATATGATGGATCTACATTGGAACCATTTGCAATGAACAGCGGAGTCAAACAAGGGTGTGTTCTTGCCCTTACCCTCTTCGGCATATTCTTCTCAGTTCTACTAAATTGCGCATTTCAAAACTCATGCAGTGATGTATTTTCCCATACAAGATTAGATGGCTCCCTCTACAACCTGACAAGACTCACAGCCAAAACTAAGGTCAAGACAGTCCTCATTAGGGAACTCCTCTTCACAGATGATGCAGCCCTCGTTGCTCAGAATGAAGACATGCTACAGTCACTGATGGATTCTCTGTTCAGAGCCTTCAAGTTGTTTTCCCTTGACAGAAGCATGGAGAAAACTGTTGTATTCACTCAAGGCATACCTCAGCAACCCAGTGTCATTCTGGATAACAACCCATTAGACGTGGTTCAACAGTTCTGTTACCTTGGATCTACTGTCACCACAAACCCACCTGTGGACGAAGAACTGAACATCAGAATCAGGAAGGCAGCTACTATTTTTGGCAGACTTATGAAATCAGCATGGAACAATCCTAAACTGATAGTAAAAACAAAGATACTAATCTACCAGGCATGTGTATTGAGTATCCTGCTATATGGTTCTGAGGCATGGACCACCTACTCGAACCTGGATTAAAAATTGAACGGCTTCCATCTTTGCTGCCTCCTCAGAATTATGAATATCAGCTGGCAAGGTAAAGTTTCAAGTGCAGATGTCCTGTCAAGATCTGATATACCCAACCTCATGGTGATCCTCAACAGCAGAAGGCTACGATGGCTTGGTCATGTAAAAAGAATGGGTGATGAATGTCTTCCCAAAGAAATCCTTTTTGGTGAACTGTCATGTAGGTTGAGAACAATAGGAAGACCAAAGCTAAGATTCAAGGATACATGCAAAAATGTCATGAAAAAATTCAACCTTGATCCAAAATCCTGGGAATCTACATCATCAGATGGAAATATCTGGTGATGATTGCTACGAAAGGGCACATCATCCTTCGATAGTATATGTGCCAGCCATGCAAAAGAGCTTCCTCTTAGGAGAGAAAGCTCTCAGACTCAAGAATGCGGAAGTAGACTGACACACGGTTATTGCAGTCGTCCGTGCAAATCCAATAGTGGACAGATAAGCCTTGAGAGAAGCTGCAGACTCAAACACTGCCCATAGATCTTCATGGGTGCTGCTAACCGCCATCTCTTGAGATGAAAAGGGGCCATAGTCACATTTTTGTGAAAGGATGGAAAGCTTCCTACATTTCCTGGCCTCCATGTGTGACCTAACTGTTGCAACTTGTCAGGTGAATAAAATGTCACAGCAGGTGGTGATACTGTCTTATTAGAAATCAGTTAATCTCTGGTAATGGTACCAAAAGTAATAGAAAGAACCAAGCTGCCAGTGGAAAGTGCATTTTATGGGAAAGTAGAGGAACAAATCACAGTTGAGCTTCCAGAATAGACATAGTTTCTCTAGCAGACTTGTAAAAGAAGCAAGATACTCTGCTCTGACTTCCAAAAGCTTTCCATTATTGTGCTCTCTTTTGATTAACTATTACCCCTCTTTTCACGTCATCCTGTTACAGCCAGAAGCCTCTCACTCAACCAGGAGATTCAGAGGATATTGCTTCGGTGTCCGACAAAGCTATCTCCATTTAAAGTAGGACATGTACTTGAAAAATATAGTATGCTTATAGTACGTTATCAGGCCTGATCAACAAGACTCCAGTCAGCACAGCTATAGCCACACTTAAAACACAACAGTGCTTCAGTGTAGACACTGACTGCAGCAACAGGAGGAGTTATCATGTTGCTGGAGTTAATTTATCTCCCCAAGAGGCTGTACCAAGGTTGATGGAAGAATTCTTGACTGATCTAATACTATCTACACTGGGACTAGAACAGATTTTCATTATGTTGTTCAGTCCACTGAGCAACGCAGCTGGCTTGACCTAATATGTTAGTGTAGCCCCAGTCTAAATCTGGAGGACAAAGTAGAATAGCCTTGTGTTTAATTTGCATTTTGGATGTTTGACTTTTTCTGAAAAGACACATGAACCCTGGGGACTCAAAAGTGTGTCATGCACAGTCATTAAGGGTGAGCCTCCCCAGTCTAGTAGGTGGAGAAGGCAGGTAGAGGGGTTTTATGAGCTGCACGTGAATGGTAAAAGAGGTGCATGTGTGCCACAGGTCACAGTTTGACCACCCTTGCTCTAGCTGGTTAGCTGAGGACCATGGAAAATGGTCTCTGATTATACCCTATTTCTTGTTCAGCCTGTCAGGTAGAAACTGTATTTGGCATTGCATCTTCCAGTTACACAAAGACAAGTTGGCTCATATGTATGTGTAAAATAAGAACTCAGAGTTTGACTTAACCAAGAAGATAATGTTCTGTTCTGTCTTTGATATCAGATAGAAACAAAGCTGGACACATTGTATTGCCTTTCAAGTGGAATGAGGACAATCAATGAGACACAATCATCCCAGGGTACAAAATATACTGAAAGGACAGAGCAAGTTGTGCTGGTGGTGGATTGAAAGAAGTAAACATCTAAAATGATCCAAAATGTTCCATAGAATTTTTCTGGATAGTAATTCTGTGCTCTAATAATAAGAATATAGCAGTAGGGATATATTACTGACCACCAGATCAGAGTAGTGATAGTGACTATGAAATGCTCAGGGAGATTAGAGAGGCTGTTAAAAAAATCCTCAATAATATTGGGGGATTACAACTATTCCCATGCTGACTGAGTAGCTGTCACCACAGGATGGGATACAGAGAGAAAGTCTTTTGACACCTTAAATGACTGCTTCTTGGGACAGCTGATTCTGGAACCCACGAGAGGAGAGGCAGTTCTTGATTTAGTCCTAAGTGGAGCAAAGATCAGGTCCAAGAGGTAAGTATAAAGTGCTTGGAAATAGTGACCATAAAGTAATTAAATTGAACATCCCTGTGCTAGGGAAAAGAGATGTTTGAGGCACTACAAAGTGGACCAGTGGGTGTTCGCTTTATTAACTTTGCGACACAAAGATGATTGTTAAAATGTGGTGAAATGGTGAGGAATAATATAAAATATAATCAGATAGTGGAATAAGGATTATAGTAATTTGTTTTCTAATAATTCCTGCCCTCGTACATATCAGGCTTTCCATCAGACAAGAAACATACCAGAATAGTAGTTTGTGTCTCTTCTCTTTTTAGCAAAATTTGATTGTATCAGATTGCCCTTTCTTGTTCCCACATCTCCTATGAGCGGTTTTCTCCTGCCACAGTTTTCTCATATGTTTCTATACACACATCTGGGATGTCAGTTTGATTGAGAAAAGAGGGAATAAAGGGGAGTGCTCATCATTTCTTCTCACAGACACATGTTCTGCCTGGTAGAAGAATGAGTCCATGCAAATATGAGAATTTCCAGAAAACTGTTAGAAGTAAAGTTTAAGTAGTCACAGAAAAATCTCGTTACTAGCCATGTGGTGTAGTCAACTTGAGTGTAAGGCATCCCAGAACTTGCACTTCCTACCCTAATTTACACTGACTATATCAGAGGAAACATGTTTTATCTCTAAAGAAAGATCACATGCTCCATCTGGCAGATGTGTTAAAGCTATTGCAAAATTATAGATCTACATACCATGAGTGGGAAAGACATTTTGGGTCAGCCAGTCTAGTTTTTGCCATTATATGTAGCCTTTTCCCCTTACTACCATTGTTCATTCTACTAGTTCTTAGGACTTGTCAGTATTTAAAATGTTGTTGTAGCACAGCTCCACAGCTATTGCAGTTCAGTTAAGACACTACCCACCCCAGCAGGAGGGTTTTTCTTGACAGTACACGTTCTTCCTCCCCTGGAGGCAATAGCTAGGACAATGGGAGAATTTGCTTGTTATCCTAACACTAAAGTAGGGATTAGTTTAGTTTAATTGTCGCTGTTCAGTGGTGTGAATTTATCACATCACTGAATGACATAGTTGTACGATCCTAATTTTTAAGCATAGTCCAGGTCTTAGAGAAGATTTTGTTAAATCAAGAATCTTAAACCTATCTGACCTACATGACTTGTTCAGATCCATCAGAATGGACGCTTTATGTTGAGAAGTTGCTTTCTGAATGTGAACTGATGTAACACATTCTCAGCCTGAAACAGTTCTGAAAGGTCTGAACACCCTCCATTACCTAATTAGAGTGTTAAGTCTGAAATCCAGTATTCACCAGATCTTTAAATAATTTAGATGTGTAGTCACACATATGAATCGCTGCCTGCGGTTACTAACTTGAGCATACAAAGAGTGTAACTGCATTTAGAAAAGTCTTGATAAGTAAAGGGCAGAAATAGTGGTGGTGGAAATGGTTTTTCCCCTTCAGCAAAGTTAACTGCAACAGTAACAGTATCTAAGCACTCATTTGTTCTTGAATACTGTTTTGAACTATTGCGTTTGCTGACATAGTACTGATTGACTTGTTAATCGCTTGCTTAGATGAATAAAAAACATATTCATAATGTAATCAGTTCAGGGCTTGTCTGTGTAGAGAGATTGTGTGGCATTTAAGTGTAAATATGTAGGGTACTGGCTGGCTGCACGCTAGGTGGCCATGAGGATACTGCTGTGATGTACTGTACAGCAAGCTAGTGCCTTTTAAATTCACTCACTGGTTTGCCATACACTTAGTCTTGATGTGGACATGCCCTCAGTGGCTCAAAATAATGCTCATATTTTAAGTCTGCAGTGTAGATGAATGGTTGTGTTGCTAAATATGGTCCAGGTTAGTACAGCTCTCCTAGTATCAGTAGCACTACTGTAGGTCAAGGTGATGTATTGGGCCTGACATTGTAATCCAAGCACACGATCCAGAATTAAATTTTTAATTTTGTCTTTCTCAACAGAATATGTTTGAAACAACACACCACTCTCCCTTTCCAATTCTGTCTTGCAATTTCTTTCTTGTACAGTCATACTAATTATCAACTCCAATTTAAGTGAGCTCATTCCCCTGATAAACTGGGAAGAGATTTTTAATGAAATCAGTTAATGTGTATTTTTACATGAATAGCTTTTGGTCGCAATGGAAACTCACAATTTGAAGTTACATTTTTAATATACAGGCTATTGGTATAATGACTTAATTGTTGATAAATAAATGTCTCATGTGTTCATTTTCATGTATTCTTTTGTTTTTAGTATGACCCTGTGGATGAGAAGTTAAATATGTCGGGGGCTGGGCTGGGGCCTCTAAACTCAAAATAATCTGGGCCTCTTTCATTCTCTGAGGGCCTGACTTTCTGACTACTGTATCTGAACACAGATTATTTCTTTTTGCTCTAGCAAAAGTCACGAGAAAACTATTTTTTATATCATCAAGTTAATTCATAGTCTTTTAGTAGGCATGAAATCTCAAGAACGGAAAAGTAGTAACTAAGCTCAGAACCATTTAGAAAATTAAAGTTATAAACCCAAATGTTTACAGCTGCAAGTATGCCATCTAGTCTTAAGTATCTGAACCAGTCTGAAATGCGCTCAGAGCACAGTTATGAATTACCATTACAGTGATGTCATGCATCCGCACTAACTGTAGATTAGTATGCAGATGATGATAAATAAAAAGGCAGCCAAACGCTTGGTTGGGGAATTGAAGCTCCCAGCAGTCATGCAAGAGCGTGAGTGACAACCTTAGGGCAGATAGACAAGGGTTCACATTCCTAATTGATTGTCACCAGTTGGGTGTGCCAATCCCCTTCAGGGGTAGGGCACTAGGACTCTGAGGCCTCTCAAAGGGTGCTCCATCATATGTGCATGTTGGGTCCAGTGACACCTCAGCTCTATGTGGCAGGCTGGTCTAGCGACCAGAGTCAGTAATAACGCTCCCTACCTTTAGGGCAGTGCAGCCTAGAAGCCACAGTCACAAATTCAGTATCAATACCCCTTTGCACAGGGTAGAGTGGCCTAGCGGCCAAAGGCAACAACAGTAGTTGTAGTGTGTCATTGTCGTCACCCCACGTCCTTTTCTTGGGATTAATGAGGATGGGATACAGAGACCCAGCCCTCTGTCTTTACCAGGTCCCAGCCCAGGGCCATGTCAGCAGTGGACTGGCCCTTCATCCACTAACTCAACAGGGGATCCACCCAGTACATGCCAAGCTGTCAGGAAGGGTCATTCCTGCCCTGGGCTACTTCTTACCTGATTCTGTTAGTTGCCTTTGCCCCATTCTTCCAGACTCGGGGCTTTTCCTGTGGTTTCTCACTGACTGGTCCCTGCAGTTTGGGTCTGTCTGCAGCTCTTCCTCAGGAGCACCAACAGCAGCACCTTCCTCAGCAGCAATCAGCCCTGACTGCAGTATTCCACAGGCCTTTATAGCTGGTCTCCAGCTGAAGCATTCCCATCAGCCTGTGGGGGCAGGGCCTTTTCCGCTAGGTAAACAGAGTTAATCCTTGTAGCCCCAGTACAGGATTGCTACACCCAGTCACAGTTGTGAATGCTACACTTACATTTTGTCAACCAACTGCTCCACATGCAAACTCCTTAGGCACAACGACAGCCTTCACACAGGTTCAAACACAGTCCCTTGGGTACTCAGCTGTGTCTTGCCACCCATGTGAAATTATGGTAGACGGTTACTTACACCAGGAATCATAGCAATATTGAGGTTATTCTCGCTCCCAAAGAGCCAGTCACTTACCCCAGGTGAGTTGCACTTTAGGTTTCATGCCAAAGCCACTGCTTATAGTCAGTCCTTCAGTAAACTATATGAAGACTTATTACATAGGAAAAAAAAAAAAAAAATAGCGAGTTATTTACAAGGTTGAAGCAAGCAGACAAACAAATGAGTTAGGTCATGTCTACTGCTAAATTGTGCTGACCTAAAATACGTTGGCCTACAGTTGTTGCAATTATAAAGTGCTTGTATGTGTGCATTTTGTCTCCTTGTGTCAGTGGTGCACATTCTCACAAGGAGTGCTTATATGGATTTGTATTGTCAGTGTGGGGGATTCAGAGACAGCTGCTGAAGGCCAGTAACAGTCCATGTAACAGTGCAGTATTGACACTGACACTTTGTCAACCTAATAACGTCACCCGTGACTCGATGCTAGTCAGGGTGATGGTGGTACTGAGGCCTGGTCTACACTGGGGGTAATGGCGACTTAAGATAAGCAGTTCCAGCTACGTGAATAGTGTAGCTGGAGTAGAGGTACCAGGCTGAAGTCATTCTCTCTCTCTGGCTCAGTGTTTATATTTATACCAACTAAAACAGATTTAAAAGGAGAGACTCAGAGCAGAATAGCCTAGTAGTTAGGGCACCAACTTGGCATGCTGGATACCTGAGCCTCAAGTCCCTGCTCTAATCAGTACTTTCATATTTCTACCAAATGGAACAGTTTCAATGGGAGAGATGGAGTCTGTACTCCAGAGAGGGGATTCAAACATGGGTCTTCCACACCCCAAGTGAGTGTAGGGAGTAAGGGCCTAAACAGTGGGCTAAAAGTCCCTCTGTCTCCAGCACAGGTTGCCTCTCTCCTTCAGCTTCCCCCAAAAAACTTTTTCCCATAAGAAGGGTCAAATTCACAAACAGTTTTGGGTTGATTGAAACTGCATCTTTCGTCAAGTAAACAGATTGTTTGAAAAACTTCACATAGCTATTTATGGGAATTCCATATAGGCTATAGGAAAGAAATGTTCTCACTTCCCCCAAAGTGTGAGCTGAGACAAGCCACTCAATAGCTGTTGCTATAGTTCTGAAGTTGCAGTAATCCCTGCAGCTTCTTCACTTGCTGCTGCTGCTGCTGTGCAGTGGCAAACTCACTGTTTCAGGCTACTCCCTCTTCTCCTCATAACAAAATTCAATCATGACTTTGCGAGGCAGAGGTACTCCCATTGGGCTGGGGTATCATGGCATAACATCTTGGTGCAACAGCATTTCTGAAGTACCAGAAAGGGGTTCAGGATTTGCCCTCAAAGGGGGGCATTAGTATCCACAAAGGTGCAATGGTAAATACTAAGACACAGAATTGCAGACCTCTGATAGCAACATTTTTTTTAAAAGTCATTTTATGTTCCTTTGGAGTGTGCGAAATAGCTGCTGTGGTGTTTATATGTCTTTTTCCCCTAAGAATGCAAATTAGTTGTTATGGGTGTTTAAATAGTACTGGATCAGTTATTAATGCATTATTTAATAACTAGACCTGATCAGAAAATAGGATTTCCACTTAGAGGAAATGTCAATATTTTGAAATTTGATTTCCTCCTTAACTAGGGAGAAAAATAGAATTTTTGAATAACAGAAATTCTGAAATTGATTTGGGAACATTGAAATGACTGTGTTGATATATGATGTAATATAAAATGTCCATAAAATATTAACATTTAATATAATATAAAATCAAGATGGCACAATGAAAAAAATCACAAAAATATTCCGTGTTGATTTCAAATCACTTTAAATTTTTTATGGAAGAATTTCAACCAAAGCATGTTCACAAGAAATATTTTGATTTCAGTGAAACAAAGTTTTCTGACAGAAACCTGTTCCATCAAAAAAAAAAAAAAAGTGAGCTCTTTTGGTACTTCTATTGTTTTATAACTTCTTATTCTGCATTGTCTGTGTCATTTTCCACATTGACCTCAATGACACCTGCTGGTTGCCCCGTACTTTTGAAAAAAGGTCATGTTTTATCAGCCAGTGATGAGGCAGAAATTATTAACAGACATACGACATGTGAATTCTTCACAGTATAGTCATACTTTTGGTATATGTAAATGTAATGTTCTTAACTTTAGGGATCATCCCAAATGAGGGCAAAATGAGAGTGACATTTTAGTTTACAGTAGTAGTGTGTATCTGCAAAGTTTATCCCTGGGTTGAGGGTTTATCCCTGCTATAGAAATTATCCCATGAAGAAAATCATAGTTCTATCTAAACCTACGTCTGATTTTTTTCCTCTAGTGTGTGTTGTAGTCCAGAAGATACCCTATACTAACCCTGAATTGCTGAACAGAACATTTTTCTTCAGTGGAAAAAGATGTCAGTATAACTGTTCCCTCATTTAATTATCATGCTGAATAGAAAGGCAGGGCTTTTCTCTAATGCAGTGTTTCGCCAGGGTTCCATGGCGTGAAAACAAGGGTTCCGCAAGAAAATTCCATTACAATAGTTGGCTCTTGTGCTGCTCCCTGCCCTGCTGCCCCTGAAACATTAGAACTAAATTTAATTGGTTTAATGGCTAGCAGGGCAGTTGATGGGATCTTCCCGTTAAACCAACTGAATTTAGTTCCATTATTTCAGCGGTTTAGTTTCAAGGGTTGTCATAGACGGGGGTGGTAGTGGGGATAAGCTCCCACTATCTATAAAATGCTCCCATGGCGTGCATCTCCAATAGCCTCTGACAACCGAAGTCCAGCTCCTGGCCTTCACGTGTGGCTTAGTTTCTAAGCCCGGTGAAACTGTTTGCACTGACAGGAGAAGGGGTGAAGGCGGGTGACTGGCGCCTTAAAACCAGTTGCTCCAGGCAGATGGGGCTCATCAGCCTGGGGAGAACACCCACCTAGGACAAGGAAACTCTGATTTAAAACCTCCACTGCCTTGCGGCGATACCTAGTCATGGAAAAGGCTTCGGGAGTAAACCCCGAGGAAAAATCTGGAGATGGAGCCCCTAAGGCAGTTTGAGATTGTGCTCAATCTCACTCTGGCAGCTCCTGCGATGACATTGGTGCCAAGCTGTACTGGCTTTCGCCTTTCCCTTGGATTACATCAGTGGTGTGGAGAGGGAGAACCTGCTGCTGGGCATCAGCTGGTTCTTCAAACTTACTTGCCCAGGCCTGCGCCCTGGACAGAACACTCCGGCATCGCTTTCTGAGTGGTGACACAACACGGGAAGCAGCAGTTACCAGTATTAAGCCACTGCATGTGATCGGCATAGAGTGAGGCACCAGGGGTTGCATCCGACGGTGGGAGAGGTCTTCAGATCTCATTGGGCAGCTACTGCCCGCCTCAAACTGGGCAGCCCCCAGCCAAGTAGGTGCTGCCTTGCCACGGTCCACTTGCTCCACTGGGTGTGTGGGGCTTAGGGAATCACCGACAGGTGGATTGTTAACCTTACACCAGGCAAAACTAACAAGCAACAAAATAATCCAGCCTTCAGGCTGGGCACATGGAATGTAAGGACCATAACTCCGGGCCTTACAGAAGACCTACAGAGCATTAGTAACCCCCGGAAGACAGCAATCATTAACAACAAGTTGAGAAGACTGCGGATGGACATCGTGGCCCTCCAGGAGACAAGGCTGTCATCCTCTGGATGTCTCAGGGAGAAGGACTTTTCTTTTTTCTGGCATGGAAAGCCTCCAGAAGAGACCAGGGAACACGGTGTTGGCTTCGCAATCAGAAACAGCCTAGTTGGCTCAGTCATACCACCAAATGTGGGAACTGAGAGAGTGCTGAAAATCCAGCTTCAAACACCAGTGGGCATGGTCAACATCTTTAGCTTCTATGTGCCTACTTTAACTTCTGCCCCAGAAGTTAAGGACAAGTTCTATGATGAACTTAGCATTGCCATCAGTGAGGTACCTTCCCATGAGCCACTATTCATCCTTGGCGACTTCAACTCCAGAGTTGGCAGCGACCACCCCAGCTGGCCATCCTGTCTGGGACAGTTTGGAACAGGGAAGATGAATGAAAACGGAAAGCGCCTCCTTGAACTCTGCTCCCAACCAATACCAATACCTGTGTAACCAATACCTTCTTCAACGTCAAACCCCAACACAAAGTTTTGTGGCAACACCCAAGATCGAAACATTGGCACCAGCTTGACCTCGTCCTCGCCAAATGCAGCTGTTTAGGTAATGTCAGGATGACACGTAGCTACCACAGCGCAGACTGTGACACTGACCATTTGCTCATGTGTAGTAAGGTGCACATCCAGCTGCGAAGATTCTTTCACTCCAAAAAGGAAGGGAGGCTGCACATTGACACTGGCAAGACTCGTGACCCTTCAAAGTATGCAAGTTTGTCCAAGAACTTGAACAGGCCTTACCCTGCCCGGACGACACTGATATCAGCAAGAGATGGGAACAACTATGGGACGCTATCTATAATACTGCGATATCTACCTTTGGGAAGAAGACAGTCAAGTCTGCTGATTGGTTTGAAGCCCACACTGAAGTGCTGATGCCCCTGATTGAGAAGAAGAGACAGGCACTGGCTGCATACAGGTCCTCTCCCAGTGAGGTGAACCTGCAGGCACTCCAGTCTGCTCAGAGTCAAGTGCAGCAGGTTGCTCGGCGGTGTGCCAATGATTACTGCCTCCAACTCTGCTCCAAGATTCAGCAGGGCGCAGACACTGGTAACATGCGAGGAATGTACGATGGGATCAAGCAGGCCATCGGTCCATCACAAAGAAAGACTGCCCCACTTAAGTTGGCCACAGGAGAGGTCTTGATGGACAGAACCAAGCAGATGGAACGCTGGATGGAACACTACTCTCAGTTGTATGCCAGAGAGAGCCCTGAATGCCATCGAGCCTCTGCCCACCATGACTGAACTCGATGCTGAGCCCACCTTGGAGGAACTCAGAGATGTGCTAAAAGCACTCCCTTCTGGAAAAGCCCCAGGGAAAGACGGTATTCCCTTAGAAATCCTCAAATGCACCAATGGTACCCTAGTTTCAGAGCTGCATGGAATACTTTGCCAATGCTGGAGAGAAGGCAGCGTACCACAAGATATGAGGGCTGCTAACATCGTTATTGTCTACAAGAACAAGGGTGACAAAAGCGATTGTAACAACTATCGTGGCATCTCCCTTCTCAGTACTGTGGGGAAGCTATTTGCATGTGTTGTTCTGAAGAGGCTCACTGTTCTTGCGGAGAGAGTCTACCCTGAGTCTCAGTGTGGGTTCAGAGCTGAACAGTCCACCATAGACATGGTTTTCTCTGTTAGGCAACTACAAGAATAGTGCAGGGAGCAGAACAAACCTCTGTATATTGCCTTCATTGACCTGACCAAGGCATTTGACCTCGTCAGCAGAAAAGGTCTGTTCACGATTCTGGCTAAGATCGGCTGTCCCCCAACTCTGCTCAGCATTATTAGGGCCTTCCATGAAGGCATGAAGGGGACCGTCGTATACGACGGATCCACATCCGAACCCTTTGAGATTCTCAGCGGAGTCAAGCAGGGGTGTGTGCTGGCTCTAACACTGTTCGGCATCTTCTTTTCAGTTTTGCTCAAATATGCCTTCGGAACTGCTTCAGAGGGCATCTCTCTCCGCACGAGAATGGACGGCAACCTCTTCAAACTGTCGAGGCTTAGAGCGAAGACCAGGGTGCTTACGAAACGTCTAAGGGAGTTCCTTTTTGCTGACGATGCAGCTATTGCTCCTCACACTCAGCAGGAACCACAGTCACTCATAACTCATTTTGCGGATGCATGTATGGAATTTGGCCTCACAATCAGCTTAAAGAAGACCCAGGTGGTGGGCCAAAATGTGAGTAACGAGCCATCTATCAACGTGCTAGACTACGAACTGGAAGTAGTCCATGAATTCGTGTACCTAGGCTCGACGATCTCGGACAACTTGTCACTTGACAGCAAGATCAACAAGCACATTGGAAAAGCTGCCACAACATTCTCCAGGCTGACAAAGAGAGTATGGGCTAACAATAAGCTCACTGTACACACCAAGGTGCAGGTCTACACAGCCTGTGTTTTGAGCATGCTGCTGTACGCCAGTGAAACATGGACTTTGCGCTCAAAACAAGAGCAGTGGCTCAACACATTCTACATGCGCTGCCTTAGGCGCATACTCAGTATTTCATGGCAGGGCAAGGTCCCCAACAGCGCAGTGCTTGAGAGGGCAGGCACTGCCTCCATGTTCACCCTTCTCAAACAGAGGTGTATGCGCTGGCTGAGCCATGTCTCACGTGTGACGGATGGTCAAATAGCGAAGGACCTCCTCTTCGATGAACTGGCGTCTGGAAAGAGGCCAAAAGGGCAACCTAAATTGCACTACAAGGACACGTGCAAGCGTGACCTCAGTGCTCTCTCTATCAGTGTGAACACCTGGCATTTGCTCGCCTCAGACAGGCATGCCTGGAAACGGAATGAAGGAAGCTCTTATGTATGAAACTACCTTGGTGAAGGAAGTAGAAGACAAGAGAGTCCTCAGGAAGATCCGTGTCCTTGATACCAGAGCGACATCTGCCTACTGCTGCTCACAGTGCAGAAGGGACTGCCACTCCCGGATTGGATTGCATAGGCACAGAAGATGCTGCTCGAATCAGTCCAACTGGGGTGCAAACCCATGATCCCTCGGGATTGAAGGATGCCTACTACTATTTCAGCGGTGGCAAGAGAGGTAGCCTCAGGACACCCCACACTTGTCCCACTACCCAAGCAGCCACACCCCTCCGGTGGGCATGGCTCGGCTCATCTCTGCCAGTGGAACACCTCCACCCCAGCCTTCCTTCCACTGGGTGTATGTGGCTGCCTGGTGTAGGCTCCCCAGCCAGTGCCACAGATGGGTTAGTCCTGGGGGCCCATTTGGGGCCGAGGCGAATCAAGCCTGGGGATGTGGGAGGGTGGGTTTGGGGCTGAGAGGGGTTAAGCCTAGGGATGGGTGGGGTTGGAGGGCTGAGGAAGGTAAAGCTTGGAGATGTGGGGCGGGTTTGGGGGCTGTCAGGGATAGAGTCTGGGAATGGGGTTCCACAAAATTATTTCAAGTTGAAAAGGGTTCCATGCCCAAATAAAATTGGGAAACACACTGCTCTAATGATATTTGTAGTTTGTATTCCATAACTATGACAACAGCTGGTTCAGCAGTTGGCCACAAGTTTATTCTGCGGTGATATGTGAACAGCTTTCAGTTAAAGTTTGTGAGATCAGCTCTCACATCTGAGCATTGGGTTTTCCTACCCTGGAGAGGCAAAAGTTACTCTGACCTTGCTATTGTTGCAGTTATTTGTTTGTGTGTTGCTAGAGACTGCTGAAAAAAATATTTTATTTTATTTTACTTTGCTGCCATAAGGTTAACCACAGTATAATTTTTTTTCCTGATAAATAGTGGAAGAACTTGATCCGCTAACTATGGAGTGGAGGGTATTCAAAACTGAAAAAGCAAGCTACCAGTCATTTTAAATTTAATTGCCAGGTGGTGAGAGAGGCTGTTGGATATGCTGTTAGATGCCTTTGTTTTTGAGTTATTGTCTTTGATACTGTAAAACCCCAAAATGCATGATTTCAAATTGCATTTAACTTGCATTAATGTGAGGTAAGCCCAACTCAAAGCCGTTCTGCTTCTGTTTGCCTGCCTGGCTTCCCCAGCTGTGGGAAGCTAGGGAAAAGCTGCTGTGCAGCTGGGGGAAGCCAGGCAGGCAGCTGCAGCTTTGTGGCTTCTCCCCAGTTTCCCCTAGCTAAGGGAAGATGGGGAGAAGCTGCACCTGGCTCCCAGCATGGGCAAAATATTTTTTTCAGTGGTCTCGTTTTCCAAAATGGCTGTCTACTCTTCTAGCTGAAACTTCAGTAAAATTCATTCTGCAGCAGACACACAGCATGGTAAAATTGGTAAATTTTTCAGAAGAGTCTTAAATGGAAAATATCCAGCAACCTTAATGATAGGTTGTTCTATCAGCCTATTGTACACATATACATATATCTGGCCATGTAAGTATAGAGACCTTTTCTCACTGTTCTATGATTATTTTATTTAGGATAAAGATTTGTACAGTTCTATCTTTACCTAAATTTCTTCATTTCTTATAGAGTAATTATCTGGTGTTCATGGCAGAGCTTTTCTGGTGGTTTGAAGTAGTGAAGCCCTCATTTGTACAGCCACGTGTTGTCATTAATCCACAAGGTAACTAAGATTTAGTTTTGATGTCATTTTAAGTAGTGCAGTTCAAGTCCCAATTGTGTTCATGTTTCTGTAGTAGAAAGAGATTTAATCTGCAATTCAGTTCACGGAGTTTGGCTACTCTAAAGTGCTGAAAAGAGTCTATGTAAACAGGAAAGCTTCCTTGTATAAAACTTAAGTATTTCTCAGGAACCAATAAAACTGAGACTGATTGGATTCTTCTTCCCTGGTATGCATCATCAACAGACATGTTAAGTCTTCTCTAGATTATAAAATCTGCCTAGCTATAACTACATTGGTGTAATCAAGATAAGTCTTAATTTCCATTCACTTATATCTGTGCAAACGCTGCAAAAGCAATGGAATTTTGAAGACATGCCAGGGGGCAGAATTTCACACACACAGTCTTCTATTGCTGAGAATGAGACACAAAACCAAAATAACTCAGGGCTGGTTTGGACAGCTGCAGTCAGGGATGACCAAACTCTCCATCTATGAAGCAAAAATAATTTCAGGCACAATCTTCAGCAATTTTTCAGATGGATAAATCTACCTTTTGGGCAGATCTTTTAGAGTCTGGAGGCAAGGCAAAAATAATATGCTGTAAAGGTTGAACCTCTCTAATCCGGAACACTCTTCTCCAGCAACATTCGTTATCTGGCAAGATTTTAGTTATCCGGATGACCACTTATCATGGGTGTGGCCAAGTTTTCTGTGGTCTCATAAAGTTGTCTCCAGCCACCTGTCCTGGCTCTCAGTGTTCTGTGTTGTTTAGCTATAATTTGCCCCTAAATGCCTTCTAAGAGCCTAGTAAGCATTGGTAATGCTGCTAGACAATACTGACCTCCCCCTAGTCTGGCAATGGTCAGGTCTAAAAAGCGCTGAATTAGAGAGGTTCAGCCTGTACTCCCAAGGTCTTGGAATCAAGACTTAGGATCACAGTTCTGTTGTCTAGACTTTATTGCCTTAATATGTTTACCATGCACAAACTGTAAAATAATTAAAACATCTGAAGAAGACAAATTGTAGTAAGCTAAGATGTAGCCCAGTTACTTTTACTAAGCAGACTATAAAATCATTGCACAAAAATCATTTGTCAGAAAATGATTCAAAATGAGAAACTTGCAAGAATCATTTTACTCTTGAAATTTTCATTTGAAAACAAAATACTTTGGTGGCTTTTTTTAGTTTTATGATTTATCAACATTTCTTTGTGCCTACTACTTTTCCTTTTCATTGGCATAATGGCAAAAATGGGACAGAAGAGGGACTAATTAAAAATGAACACTTTCTATTTAAAAAAATTGAATAAATTAAATAAACGGTTTCTTTTATAAACTTACGGAATAAAAATTACTTCAAAATATTTCATCCAGCTTTGTTGAATTGCATGCTAAACTAAAATAATGTGGATGTTTTGTCTTCTATTGCAGCTGAAGCTGTGAAAGATGCATCTTCTGTTCCTGTTTTGAATGCCAACAGAAGAAATTATATGGCTAGTTCATGTGGTTCGGACTTTATAGCCAGGTAATATCAGTCTCTTTGGTACTGTTTTTTACATTTCTCCCCTTTCCACTCAAATCAAGCATGAAAATTAGTACATTTTCCGATACCCTTTCCAGAAATATCCAGGGGGTGCATTAACAAATAATAGGTGAACCCAAATTTCATATACGTGATACTGTAAACGTAAAGCAAAAGACAGCTAACAATTATAGAACTTTCTGAACCTGGTTCCCTTGATTCCTTTTCTTTCTATGTAGGAATCACATGTGAAAAGATTGAGAAACCATGTTAAATTCTGAAAATAAATTTAATTCTAGAAGTGCAAGACTGATAGGTCTAGCTAGACCAAGAATTGCTTGTAACATGGAAGAAGACTGTCACACGTAGCTCTGCCTCGGTTGCCATACTTGCATTTCCAGTTCTAGATTTTCTTATAATTTTTCCTGCAAATCATGAAGGCAGGCAACTCTAGTTTAAGAGGAAAGTGAATCTACTTAGCACCTCACAGTACTGGAATTGCATTTCATCATCATATGTACAGTGGAGACTAGAATGGGAATAATAAATTTAGTTGCCTAGGAGTCATAATCTGGAGGATTAGCTCTTGTCACCAGTGCACTCATGTATACTGTACCATGAGGAACCCTTGAATCTGGAGATTCAGAAATCACAACAGTCAGTTTGTTCAACTCCAGCAGCTTCCAGACTTGAATGTGTGTTATCAGGCATCAGAGCTTATCCCAGTGGTCAGGAACCTACAGCCCTGAAGCCACTGGTGGCTCTGAGAGCTGCTGCCAGTAATTCCACATGTGGCTCTGGAGGCTGCCACTGCTTAAACAAAGCCCGTAGGTAAAAGTGGATTTAGGGTTTTTTGTTTAAGTGGCAGCAGTCTTCAGCACCACATGTGGAGTCAGCAGTGGCAGGAGCCCTGGAAGAGGAAGCTGGCAGGGCTCCACGTTGGGAAAGTCAGCCTGCAGGAGAGCCAGGGAGAGGGGCAGCTGAGCCTGCCCCTACCAGAGCTGCGCAGCCATGCACATGGAGGAGGTGGAGGGGGGAAAGGTGGGGGTCGTGGAGGAGCAGCATCAGGTTGGCTGAGACAGGTTAATCCTGGGGCTTGGAGGGGGCAGGTTTGGGGCTCAAGGGGTTAAACCTGTGCAGGGGTGTGGGTGGTTTTGGGGCTGTTAGTGTTAAGCCTAGGGACGGGAGTGGGTGGGCTTGCAGCTGAGAGGAGTTAAACATGGGGATGGGAGGGAGTTGCAGCAATGGGAGTAAAGCTTGGGGATACAGGGACAGATTTCAGGGTGAAGGTGGGTAAAGCTGGAGGTGGGGGTAACAGCTTTCTAACTGGTACAAATCAATATGTGTGTGCTGTCCTTAAAATAGAGCTGACAGAAAGTATGGTCTGATGTTATTTATTATGGACTGTCTCTTATTTGCATGCATTGCAGCTTGTGAAGTATGGATTTTGTAACTGAATTTGAAATAATGGCTCTTCTCACTGTTTCGGTTGCAGACCCCTGGCCTATCCCAATACCTGCGTTTAAGCAGCAGGATGATTATTTGTTTTGTTGCTTTTTAGTATTCTTGCAATATGTGCTCTTAAAACAGTGAGTTAGAACTAGCCATTCAAAGCAGAGGAATGCGAGTGCCTCAATATGGAAGAGCCTCTTGAAGTGCTAGAGATCACGTTCATGGAGAGTGCAGGGGGGAACACACACAAACTAGTCATACTGATAGTGCACCTGGATATAGTGGTGAATGGTGTCTCTAGAAAACGATTTATAATGCTACCTTTGGTGTTAAGATGTAGAATAATTGTGTCAGAGGGGGATTTAGATTTGCACTCAGAAATTTGGAGAATATCTCAGGTTTGATTTTTTCTTGCTGGCAGACAATTGTTGAACTATGTTAAGGTTCGTTCAACATATGTGATGCAAAGAAAATAGCTTGCTCCAGTATTGCCAAAGGTTGCAAAGAAAGTGAAGAGAGAGAACAATACAGAAAAAGACCAAATGCTGTTCTCACAGTAGCACATCTTTATATGATCTCTTAGTTGTGAAATCTTAACACAGGCAAAACCAAAATGTGGCATAGTTTATTATGGGGAAATTCCTAATTGTGAAACCAGCGGGAGTCCAGAGCAGTGAAATGACTAGCTGCGTCTACACTAGCCTGGTCCTTCGAAAGCCCAGGCCCCATGTCAAAGTAGCACGCGGCACATCTATGCATGTTGTGCACTCTTTTGAAGATGAAGTTGATGTTAGGCACTGCAAGAATTGAAACTGCTCTTCCAAACAGAAAATAGGAAGAGGCCGCTCCTTCAGCGTCTTACTTTGAAAAAGGATGCGTGGAGAGGCTCCGCCTCCCACTCTTTTGCAAGAGTGGGGTCCACCAGGGTGGCAGTCAGCTGTGAAGCAGAGATGTGCTGTGCAGCCTCTGTGGGGCTCTATGGTTCATGCATGCAGGGGCTCTTAAAGCTGCATGGAACAAGAAACCCCACTGCAGGAAGCTGAGAGCGTGCTGGCAGCAGCTGCTACGCATGCTCCCACTGCACACCTCAGCGTGACCCTGAGCAGCCCCCTGCTTGCAATGGCCAGTACCCAGGCAGTTCAAGAGCCTCAGGGCCCTCCTTCTGAGTGCACCTAGAGCTCCCAAAGGTCCAGCCGGGGGGAAGAAGCATGCCCTCTCCTGGAGCAAGGCTGAGCTCCAGGACCTGCTGGGGCTCTGGCAGGAGGAGGAGGTGCTCTGGATGTTGGGGAGCAAGCAGCGGAATGCAGCTGCCTTTGCCCAGCTGGCCGAGGGCCTGACCACCCGGGGTCACCCTGCCCGCACTCATGACCAGCTCAGGTGTAAGGTTAAGGAGTTCTGGCAGGGTTACACCCGGGCTCGGGACTCAGCCAGCTATGGGGGGCTGCCCCCACTGCCTGCCCCTGTTATAGGGAGCTCAGGGGAATCCTGGGCCCACAGGACATCTCCTTCCCACTGGTCATCCTGGACACCGTGGCTGAGGAGCCCCAGCTGGGCAAAGAGATGGAGCTGGAACTGTCGGCCAGCTCCATGCCACCAGGCCCAAAGATTGGGCCAGCCTCAGCCGGGGACTGGTCCTGCGAGGAGCGGGAGCTCGTGATCGACACTCAGGTATGTACCCAACAGGGCTCACACCCTGGATCATGGGGTGGGGGCACCATACATGACTAGGGCTCCCCACACTTCCAGCAGACCCCAGCCTGCCTGGGCCCAGCCGGACCATGGCCCCTGGACAGTGGCACGGCCGCCAGTGCCTGCCAACATCCACTCCCGTGGACAGCGCTGTGCCCTGCCCCGGGGAGAGGTGTGGGGAGGCAGACCACATTAAGGGTCTGCCTGCAGGGCCATTGCACCCACAAATGGCAGATAGGAGACAGGGACCCGGTGCCTATGGGGGGCGTGGGCCACAGGACAGGGGTCAGTACTCACGGCCTGTTCCTCTTTTTCCCCGTGTCCACAGCCGCACTGTTCGAGGGCAAGGATAGCTTCACCCCATCGGTGGTCCCAGACAGCCTCCACAGAGGCGAGAGACAGTGACCGGCCAGAGTCAACCCAGTGCCAGGACAGGCCCGGTCATGGCGGAGCAGGAGATGGCTGGCAGAAGATCTCCACCTCACTGCCTCCATTTGGCACCAAGTGCAGCTAGCCGAGCGCCAGCTCCAGTTTGAGGAGGGAGAGGCAGCCTGGGGGAGTTTATGGGCACTCCCGGGACATTGCAGCCTCCTACTGGGAGCTACTGGCCCAGCTGCCCTGCCCCCCCGCTGCCTTCCCGTTGCCCCTCCTGCTGTGGCTGCACCCCCAGTCCCCAGGGAGAGGACCCCGCTGGCCTGGACCACCAGCCCAAGACCATTACCCGGCCCTATCTCCCCATACTCCCCACCTCCACTCAGTCCCTCCAGGGACCCTGGATGAGTTGGGGGTGTGGGACCCAGGGCCAGTGCAGTTCATGCCCCTCCACCCCTGCCCCGGAGTGATGGCCCACTGGGCAAGCCATCTAGGTTCCCCCTCCACTGTAAATAGTTTGCGCCTCCCCCCCCACTATACATAGTTGGTCGTTCCATTATGTTTTGCAGTAGGTAGTACCCACACAGTTTTAGCAGTTGACATTACATGGCTTTATTTTTCCAAAACTCCTTTGTGCTTGGTGGGGAGGAGTGTTTGGGAAGCCCACCAGAGGTGCCCAGGGTGGCGCTCACTGGGGCCCCTGGTCAAAGTACCAGCGCAGGGCTTCTCAGATGCAGATCCTATCCCGGTGGACCTGGTGGCTGGGTGTAGCTCGTGCCTGCTTCAACCGCCCACCCCTGCACAAAGGCCACCTCCTGACTCTCCACGATATTGTGGAATGTGCAGCAGGCACCCACGACCTGGGGGACATCAAGTGTTATGCTTAAACGAAGCACACGAGATCTTTTGAAGGGGAAAAGGCAGTATGCCGCATTTATTGAGAATACAGCAGCAGCATATGCTTTTCAATCACATACACACAGCATGCATACAGTCACGCCAGACAATGTTATAATTACCAGTCCAGCGTCTGGATCAATCTAGTGGCCAGCTAGATCAATCACAGAGGGGGAGCAGGGCCTTGTCGGTTGCGATCTAGTGCTCTCCTGGCGTTGGTGGCAGGACGAACCCAAAGTCCCATGGCAAAACTCCCAGCTTTTATAATCCTTTTTCCTTGTTGAAGTTGGTGGAACTTGCTGTGTCAGTCTGTGACTGATAGTTTTCCCTCTGATATCATTTGTTCCCAAAACATTTCCAAGAGGCTCATTCTGTAATTAATTGTCTTTAGGGGTGTCTGCTCCATTCTTCAGAGTCGTCCGTTTGCCAATCCAACCACTCCTTATACTGATGGTTCTTTCCTGACCTCCTGCTGAATCTATCTTCACCCATGCTTTGCCCCTCCTTGGCTGTCTGGCTTTAAGGATACTCTTCACACCTTTATCTCAACACAGGCATTCCACTTTCACACACAATCAGTGTTACAAGGACTTCCAAAGTACCTAGTATTTCAAGCATCTAGGCTTTGGCCTCCAGCATTCTTCTAATCTCATTAACATGGGCACAATATTAGAAACTCTAACTTTTTACTTACTAAGCTAACTAAACTGGAGGCATATATGAAATATTACAGGAGTACAATTAATAAGATTAACAAAAGTAATTATAACAGGAACAAATTGCTAAATGTGTTAGTCTGTAACAATCTAGTGTTGTAATACCAAATTTAGAATATGGATGTACAGTGAATAAGGATTTCTGCTCCATATGCAAAGAGAATAAGTGTTTCTGCTCCAACATGAGGACATGCAGGCGGGTGAGGAGGCAGCACCACCGCCCCTTCAAGTGGCCGAAGGTGCACTCAACCACCTGGCAGGGGTGGTTGAGCTGGCCATTGAAGTGGTCCTGGCTGGGGTGGGGTGGCCTGTATAGGGCCATGTGAGCCAGGGCTGGAGTGGGTATGCTGCATCAGCCACCAGGCAGAGGGGCACAGTGGTGTTCCCCAGCGGGATCTCCCTTTGGGGGATGTAGGTCCCTGCTTCCAGCCAGCAGCATTGGCCCGAGTTGTGGAAGACCCACACATCGTGGGTGCAGCCGGGACAGACCACATATATGTCCTGGAAGCGGCCCCAGCTGTCAACCATGGTCTGCAGGACCACTGACTGGTAGTCCTTCCTGTTTATGTACTGTCCTCCACTGTGCTCCAGGGCGCGGATAGGTATGTGGGTCCTGTTGAGGGCCCGAAGTAATTTGGGAACCCCAGTGTGGCAAAGCCTGTGGTGGCCACGTCCAGGTCCCCAGTGCGGACGACCCTCTGGAGGAACATGGCATTTAGCGTGCAGACCACCTGAGGTGGAGGGACATAGGCACCTGTGAGGGTGTATGGGATGTGCCTGACCCCACCCCAGCCCCGCTCTGGGACCCCCACCCTCCGGTGGATGCACGCCCTGGCTTCCTTACCTCCATCATGATGGCCCCAACTGTGGTCTTGCCTACACCGAATTGGCATTCCACGGAGTGGTAGCTGTGCGGAGTGCCATTTGCCAGATAGCTATCACAACCCTCTTCTCCATGGGGAGGGCATGCCACATCCAGCTGTCTTAGTGTCCCAGGGCCAGGGACAGCCACTGGCAGAGCTCGAGGAATGTCTGCCGCTGCATGCGGAAATTCTGGAGCCACCAGTCATCATCCCACTCCCCCATGACCAGTTGCTCCCACCACTCGGAGCTGTAGGGGTGACTCCAGAGCCAGCGGAGCACACAGGGATGGGGGTGGAGGACCTCATAGTCTGAGGCATCCTCTTCTGCCCTGGGGGTGTGGGAGGACCCTGCCAGGAGCTGCTGGGCAGACCCTGGTGCCGTGGCTAGTAGGGCTCCTGCTCTGCTGGTGGAAGCCAGCAGGGTTGCCAGCTGCCACTGGTCCATGTCCCTTCCTCTGGGCGCTGTGTCTGTGGGGCTTGTGGCAGCTCCACAGGCCTCATACTGTGCAGGCCGAGTGTGTTTGGGAGGCGCCCTTTAAAGGGGCAGCTTGCTGCGGCCCCGAAAGGGCTTGGCTGCTCTGCGACCCTGTCCACAGTGTTTCCTGGCCCTTTCTTTCAAAAGAGGCTGTTGATAAGTATAGACACTCTTTCGACATCCTGGGTGGCCCCTTTTGGTGCAGTGCATGGTCCTTTCGACGGTGCTTGTCAATGGTGCCAGCCCTGGCCTGTGTGTAGATGCTACCCTTCAAAAGGGCGTATTTCAACCACTCTGTTTTGGAAGAGCTCTCTAGTGTAGACGTAGCTAATATGTTTTGGTTTTGTTCATATTAAAATCTTTAAATTCATTTTGACTTACATCTCTCAGTTAAGTTGAGGTACAGTTGTGGAGTAATAGTACATCGTCTTTCCATTTTATTCTGTTATTCACAGTACAATGCATGTGGAAAACTGCAACTTATCCCTGCTTCATCTTGCTTTTGATGGCACAAGAGAAGGTCTTCAATTGAACAGGAGTTGTATGACAGTCCTATTTCAATATGGACAATAGGCTTATTGATTATGGCTTTGGGGCCCAGAAGCAGGATAAAATTAGCATGTTAATTGGCTTTTTGGTATATTCTTTATTTAGCTAATCTGACTAATCCTGTTTAGTTTCTTCTGAGTGATAGTATAGAGAAACCTATCAAACGGGGTAATATATCTAATGACTATTAGGCAGTAGGGCCTGATTCTCCTCTCAGTTAGCTCCTGATTTACATCACTGTAGTTCCCTAAAAATAGTTGAAGACCTTTAGAAGGGATTTATTTCTTCCCTGATAGTCTTTTGGTGACATAAGCACTTTTGTTATACCAAACAGATGCACTTTGCATTCAGTGTGGGGAATTCTGTGTGTCTAGATGATTTTGGCTTCCAGAATGAAGAGGACAGACTTCAAATTCCATTTGTAAAATGGTCCTAGAGATACCAGATCTTAGAAAGCTTTACATTTATTATTATTTTTAATTATTATTATTGTTATTATGACTTCAGAATTAAGCAATGTTTTTAAGCTACCCAAACATATGCTTGGACATATATTTTAAATTCACAGTAGGATCCATTTCACAAGACCAAATCTCTGTAAGGATTAAGTATAGTTTTTGTGTTTGGGGTATTATGAGCCTACTAACTGATTATTTAATTGCAGAGTCTGATTTTGTCAGTTAAGTACTTTGTACAGTATGTCAATAGTGCATGTACATCATAGCAAATAAATGTATGGCCTCGGTCCCACGGGGTTGGTTTTATAATGCTAGAAAGTGAATAGCTCTTGCCAACACCAGGCTTATCCTAAATGGATGGTGTGATTGGATTTCAAGCAGATGGACTTTTTTTTTTTTCAGATGAACAGAATGTTTTACAAATCTTTTCAAAAGTGAGATTATCATTTGTAATAATATACAGGTTCCTAGATTATGGAATAAGCATTTTTAAAACTGAAATCTAAAATAAAGGTATAGACCTCTATGCCATGTAAATAAATCAGATTACATGTCAGCTCTATTCAACTGATACAAACAGAATAAAAAGTGTTTTGAAGTATGCATGGAGAACCAGGATAGATTGAAGATTAATAACTGGAATATGTTGCTTATTTTCCTCTTCATGTATGAGAACAGAATACCAAACATAATACTGAATCCAGTATATTGAGTTTGGTTACTTTAGAAGCACTCCAGATACTGTTTTCTGTCTGTCATTTGACATGGAGACAGCACATGCATGAACTAGTTGAACTAATATCCTAGTTTAGTAAAGTCCTTTTCTTTTAATCAAACAAATCAGTACCTATTGTTAAAATCAGCAGAAAGAGAGCTATTATTTGCAAGTAATGTTATGATAGTGCACGCTTCCATTATATCTGTAAAGATATTCCTCAGTAGAACCCTCTTTTTTCTGTCTTCTTATAATACATATAAAGTTTCAGACTCAAAGAAATATTTTCAGGAAGTTATAGCAACTAAAAAGAGGGGTTTGTGACAAAAGTACCTTTGTAATCTTGTGGACAGCAAGAAACCTCTGCTTTTGTGTTTACATTTTATGTTGTAATGTTTATTACCCAGATCAAAGCTAAAGAAGTGACCTTCATTAAAAGAACCTTAGGACAGAATAAGTGAAAATTCACATTATACCAAAAAGTAACATTTTCAAATAGGTGTTTTTTGAAAACTACAGAAAAGCTTTCTATTTGAATTTCTTTGCAGGTTTATTTTGGCTCTAGAAGTAGGAATTAAGATGCTTGTACTTTTTTCTTAATACATTTATATTTCAAGTGCAAAATTACATCCGTCTGTATACTCTCATACAAAATATAAATGACTTCTTGTATTCTCCTAGTACACAAAGTTGGCAGTATTCTATGGCTTCTATCTATTATTTCTGAATTATTTTGTTTTGCTTTACAGTGGGGAGGAGCCAGCTTCTACACTACCACATCAGCATCTACCTGTTAGGCATACACACCATCAGCCTTACTCATCTCCTCCAGGTAACAGCATAGCAAGGAGGGTTTTTTTTTTTGGATAAAATATTATCAATATTGTTTTGTTGATACTATTGCAGGATACCTTCATGCAGAGTTTCCATGGCTAGCGTACAAGGTTGGGTCTGTAACTTCTTGTGATAAGCATACACTCAAGAGAGTGTTTTTTTTGTTTCACCTCTAAGTGGAATATGGCTTTCACCAGTTATATGTAACATAATTAATATTGTATTCAGCAATTTATTAACTTTTAGCTCTTTACTGAGTGGTGTGTATTGTGTATAAGATATAATTCATGTACATGATTGCCATATGTTTGTTTATATTAAAATATTATTTCATAATACCAAAAAACTCCAAAAATTGGATAGTTTACATTTGAAATGTTTGAAACAATGAAACCAACTGATTTGCTGAACTGATTTGATTGTTTTAAATTGATTTTTTCCAATTATTTACATAAGTTGTAACTTAGTTACATTATACTCTATTTTAATTCCAATTAGGGGTCATTAGAAGGTCCACATCTATGTCTTACGTGGATGGATATGTAGGGACTTGGCCCAAAGAGAAAAGGTAAGCCCATTGTTACACAGAAGCTTATTTAAGAAGTAGCTTTGGATCAGGCATTAAACAATATATTTAGCATATTTGGACTTTCAAAAACCTTTGACAAGAAACTTTTAAGTAAACCAAATTACGCTGAGCAGGAGATAAAGTAGTATCACTGAGTAGCCGCTAACTAACAGAAAAAAAAAGTGAGGATAGTTGGTGGAGTTTCAACCTTATGAAGGGTGAAGATTGGCATGCTCCAGTATTTCATGTTATAACGGGTGGTGTTAAATATATTTGTTTGCACACAACATACTTACAGTACGAATTGAAGTCGTTGAGATCACGAGATGAGTAGATACTTTTCTGTGGATGAGAAAAGACTGATAAGAGAGGGTTTCAGAACAAAATAGAGGGGATATAAACTTTTATGTAGTATGTATAGACCAGAATCTAGCTGATTAGTTAGAATAAGATCCCCTTCTGAAAATTTCTTCAGCAGTTATTCACTGCATGGCTTTTTATCCCTTCCTTTGGTGTTTCTGCAGCTTGGTCTACACTAGGCAGATAAGTCAATGGCAGATACGCGATTCTAGCTATGGCAATTGACTTATCTGGTTGTCTTCATAGAGAGAGGTCAACGGGAGAAACTTTCATGTCAACCTTCCTTACTCCTCACAGTATCGACGAGTACAGGGGTTGACCGTCACCTGTAGATAGTTCGATTTTTGCGCATCTCTACCAGGCACATTAATCAAACCCCCAGAAGATTGACCCTGTGGGGGTTGATCTTCCAGATGACGTTGACATACCCTGATATTGGCTCCAATCAGAAATAAAAGATGCTGGATTTAGTGAATCGCTAATACAATTCAATATGATCAGTTCCTATAATCCTGAAATCTCTTAAATTTATTACAGATTGGTGGGATTGTTGTTTTTTCTCTCTAAAGTCACACAAAATGTATAAGCATATTTTTCATATGAAAACAGAAGCATACATATGGTTATAATTTAACACAAGCAAGTAGAATAAACAATAAAAACATTAGTCTGAATCAGATGATATAATCTATTTAATTGAATACTTTTGTAATGCCAGCAAATGAAGCTAATTATCTCATTAGTATACATAAAGCACTACAAGTTTAGATTTTTTCACATTAATGTATGTTTTATTTGTTGTATTAAATAATGAGTTGTTCAACAGCTTTATTTTAATTCCCTTTAGATCTTCTACACATGGAGTTTCTTTTGACATCTCTTTTGATAATGAAAACAGCATTCAGATACCTACTCCAAACAGGGGAATAACTAGATCTGTTAGTAATGAAGGCCTTATGCTAAATACCAACCGCATGTCCAAACACATTAGGAAAAACCTGTCCTTCAAGCCAGTAAATGGAGAAGAGGAAACTCAAGATATTGAAGAAGAGGACGTAGTACCTCAAAATGATCCAAAGGCCAGTGCATCTCTTAACACAAATGAAAGAAATGCCAATGAAAACTGCCAATATAAGCTTCCTAATGGAGCTCTGCAAAACAGGGCAGCTATGGATGATTTTGGCAATCAGATTGAGACTCCAAGCATTGAAGAGGCGTTGCAGATAATTCATGATACTGAAAAATCTCACAGTGTTATCCAGCCAGACCAAATTACAAATGGGTTCTTTCTTCATAACCAGGAAATTAGCATCTTGAATTCAAATATTAAACAAAATCAGCCAAACCCTGATATCATTACGGACATAAAAGGTGCTCTGAGTCCTGTGACTGACAATACTGAAGTGGACACTGGAATACATGTTCCTTCAGATGATATTCCAGAAACTATGGATGAGGATTCTTCTTTGAGAGATTATACTGTGAGTATGGACTCTGACATGGAAGACCCGCCCAAATGTCTTCAAGATTATGATGTACGAGCTAGCAACCACAGAGAGCTATTAAGTCCCTGCCCAAGTTCAATAAGTACCAAATCACAAGCTGGTAGCAGTGCTTCTTCAAGCTCAGGAGTCAAAATGACTAGCTTTGCAGAGCAGAAATTCAGGAAACTCAATAACACAGATAGCAGAAGTAGTGGAAGCAGTTCTCAGAAAACTACCCCAGAAAGTTCTGAGCTGAATATTCCTCATGTTGTTGCTTGGACTCATATACCTGAGGAAACATCTCTCCCTCAAGGAAGAGACACTACACAGTTGCTCGCTTCAGAAATGGTCCATCTTAGGATGAAACTGGAGGAAAAGAGGAGAGCCATAGAAGCACAGAAGAAGAAAGTGGAAGCTGCTTTTACCAGGCAGAGGCAGAAAATGGGAAGGACAGCGTTCCTTAATGTGGTCAAAAAGAAGGGTGATGGAATATCACCTCTTCGAGAAGAAGCAGCTGGAGCCGAAGATGAAAAAGTAGTCACTGATAGTAATAGATTGAAAGAAAAAGACACACCAAAACCAGTTGAAAAGATGAATAAGACTGCAGAGGTAATAAAGGAGAGTGCTGAAAATTCTCAGACCAAGTGGTTAAAGTCCCCTAACATGCCTACAGATGTTGAAAAGCAATGGAATTTAGCAAGTCCCTCAGAGGAAACCTTAAATGAAGGGGATATTTTAGAATATACAAAATCTATTGAAAAGCTAAATGCTTCTCTACATTTTCTACAGCAGGAAATGCAACGCCTATCTCTTCAGCAAGAGATGCTGATGCAAATGAGGGAGCAGCAGGCCTGGGTTATTTCACCTCCTCAACCTTCTCCTCAGAAACAAATCCGGGAGCTTAAATCTTCATTGAGGCAAACAGGACTATCATCTCCCATTGCTTCATTTACTTTGGAATCTCCTCGCCCTACTCATCAATCACCACAGTCTTCTAATAGGAAGAATGCCTCTTTCCCTGTTAAAATGCAAAGGACTCCTAGGCCAAATGAACTCAAAATAATACCTTTTAATCGCACTTTGACTGCTCCACGGTCTGTTGATAGTCTTCCTCGTTTGAGAAGGTTTTCTCCAAGTCAAGTTCCCATTCAGACTAGATCATTTGTGTGTTTTGGAGATGATGGAGAACGTATATCTGAACCTCAGTTACAAAGTAATCTTTTGAAAGAAGTCAAACCTACAGAAGACATAGCAAAAGAAGAACAGCAGAAAGGAGCTTTGGAAGAATGTGAAGAAAAAATCAAGGAAAAGGAGATTAAGCCTTTTGAATCTAAGGTTTCTGAAGTGTTATCTCAGCCCATCACAGAAACTGTTTGCCTCACCCCAAATGAAGAACAGCTAAGCCAACCCATTTTGCCAACACCAGTTCCTAAAACCGCTAACCTAATTGAAGTTTCCCTCTCAGATTTGAAACCACCAGAAAAGGCTGAAGTGTCTGTTGAGAAATATGAAGGTGAGAGTGATAGAGAACAATTCGAGGATGACCAAAAAGTGTGTTGTGGATTCTTTTTTAAGGTAGGTGAAAAAGAACAGTGTATGAGTCTGAACTCTGTTGGATGCATTTTAGTTTTTCAAGTTTTTTTATTTCAAAGAGGCCTTCAGTAACCCCTTTCCACTGAGGTCAACTGCATATAGTGATTAAAAGTGTGTTAGCCATTGTGACTCCTGGTTGATTTGGGATCACAAAGATTGTCAAATTCTGCCAGCAATTCTCACTAGCTCTTTCAATTCATGACATGTAAAGGGTGCTTGGGGATATTGCAGAGCGGGAAGGAGGGGGGAAGGGGGCGGGAATCTAGAAGCAGCACATTGAATATAGGCACTCTTATTTTTTTTCTTTCAACGCAAGCTTTAGTGCCCATGTTTAAAAAAGTTTCTTTCCTGTCCTTTACCTCCTGACAACCAGTTAAATATCATTTCAGAAATTACTCAGAGTATTCTGGGTATTTTAAGTGTCACGTTTTATATATATCATTTGAAATGAACGTGATGTCTACTAAAATGCTTGTATGGGAACAATCTTTTAATCAAAATATGTGTTTTTAAAAGGCAGTTTAGACACTGCAAGCCACTCCTATTTTGAATGCGGGCTTCAGAATTTTTCTTGGCATGAAAAAATAATGTATTGCTGCATTTGAATACCATATGTAAAGTGATACTGAATTAAGACTGCCCTTTCATGACCAATGAACACAGCTTTACATATTTTATTCCCCTTTTCACTTTTTACTAAAACATTTCCATGGGAGAATTCTGAGCAATTGTGCAATGCAGACTTCTGCAGAATTTCCTTTTCACCATAGAAATGGGCAGCAGTGCTTCTGTTCACCACTAGACCTGGAAGAACCCTGCTTCTCCCATTGACTTCAAAGGGCTTTAGATCCAGACCCCCTGAATTCAGTGAGACTATTCAGTGCATAAAGTCACTTTAAGGCACATTTTATGCTTGAGTCTTCCTCAGATGCATTCTGATTGCTAACTCATTTCTGCCTCTCAGCCATATTTGCTTACATTCCAAACCTCAGAGCAGCTTTCAGATCATGAATTTACAGACAGTCACTTTCACATGATGAACTGAAAATCTGGGACATCTGAAATAAGATGAAAGAAATTCCTAGGACACCAATACATCATAAAAATAGCCAAGACTGTCACGTTAACTGTGCAGGATTTGACAAGTTCAATGCACTCTATGAATGTTAATAACATTTTAAAATTTGTTTCATAGCCTTCTTGCAAGGGTATATGATATGCATGGTGATATGTGGGGTGTTTTAAGCCAATATGTCCATTGTTGATGTAAGTGAAATATGACGCCTAAGTAAACTCCAAGTGTACTGATAGAGGGTTTTGGGGGTTTGTTTTCCATAAGGTAGGGGAAGACATTGGAAGGTTATCAATATGGACAGTTAATAGAGTACATTAAAACAGTCTTTAAAATGTAGACTTTTAGTGAGCCGAGGTATATCATATGAAAAATGAGGTTATCTTAACATATCCTGATCTTTTTATCATATATATATTGTTGCAACTAGGATGATCAAAAGGAAGAAAATGATATGGCAGTGAAACGGGCAGCATTATTGGAGAAACGATTGAGAAGGGAAAGAGAGACTCTGCTTCGAAAGCAGCAGTTGGAAGCAGAGCTAGAACATAAGAAGGAAGAGACGAGGTAAAACTACTTGTGTATGCTGAGTGCAACATAAGCAGTAATAATATATTTGAGAATCTTTGCTGTGGCTAAAATTTCAGACATTGAGGCCACCCTTCCTTCTTTGTTTTGTGAAACAAATCCTTTTCCCATGGTGAGCCCAATATTTTACATAAATCGTTTTACGTAATTGATTTGAGGGTGTTCTTATGTTTGCAAAATGAGTTAAAAATGTAGACAGTATTCTGTTGTAGCCGTTCCTAATTGAAAGAATAATTTTTCTTATGTACTTGTGCGTAGAGTTTCATTCATACTATGCGAGTATATGTTCTTTGAGTGCTTGCTCATGTGCATTTCAGTATGCGTGTGCACAAGCCTGCATGCCCAGCTGTTGGAAGACTTTTTCCTAGTGGCTCCCATTGAGTGAGCTGTAGCATCCCCTGTGGCAACATCTCGCTGCTGACCTGCGCCTCACTCTTTCTGCAGTGATGGTCATTGGAGCTTTGTTCTTGCTCTGCAAGTTCTTCATTATTTTTCTAGTTCACCAGGTTTGTAATGTAGATTAGTTTTATTGTTCTGTAGTTCGCCGTTCACTAGTTAGCAGCCTGGGGTTCCCTCTCTGCTTTGTTTTAGAGCTCTTTAGGCATGCAGCAGCAGCCCCATAGCTTCATGCCTGGTTCAAAGCATGGGACCCACATGCTGCATGTCTTAAGTGTTTGGGAGAAAGCCATCTCCGTGATGAGTGCTCCATTTGTAGGGGGGTTAAGCCTAGAACTAAAAGCGAGAGGGACCAACAGCTTAAACCTATCCTCATGGAGTCAGCAATGCAGCTGCAGTCACAGGAGAGGGCCTCCACTCCCTGTGTGCACAGTGCATTGGCCTTAGTGTGAGAGGCCTTGGTGCTGCCTTGAGATGAGTGTTGCAGACACCAGAACTGCTCACGTGGAACCGGCTCCTCTTTCCAGCACTGCTCACTCTGTCCAATGCTGAAGAAGAAGAAATAGATCAAGTGAAGCCGCTTCCCATCTTGGCACATGGAGAAGGCCCTGGCTGTGGCCCATGAGGTACCAACCCTAGTGAGGCCTAGTGTCTTGGCCCTGGCACAGTTGATTTTGGTGCCCAGGCCAGGGCCATTGAGTCCAGTATCTAGGGACTCTCTGGAGGCCCCAGTGGTGGATGGAAGCTTAACTTCCGCTCCATGTCAGATACATTTGTGGAGGCATGGGACCTTATTAAGTTGACAGCCTTGGCACCTCACCAGCCCATGCCAAGACATTCGCTGGCACCAGCCTTGGAGCAGGCTCCAGTACTGATGTCACACTGGGACTGCAAGTACATCAGCAATAGTGCACATGGCATCAACAGAGAGACTGGTGACAGTGCCCCCCAATGCATTCTTTGCCTCTGTTCCCTGTGCTGGCACTGAGTGTGGTTTCAGCATGGCCGACACCAAAGCACCAAGGCCCTCCAGCAATGATGGCACAAGAGACCTTCGCAGCACCATTCCCCACAACCATTTGGATCTACTCCATCCTAGTCTGAGTTGGAGTACTCGTCAGCCTCAGATGCGGAGTCCTTTCTGTCCAGCAACTCTTAGTATAGATTGTGACCATTTCCAGCACCACTCAGGGCACCATTGCCCAGATTTCTCAAGGGCACCAGTGCAGATGAGGCTGCCACAGTTGTAGGCCCTGCCCCAGTGTCTCTTTTGGACCCCATGGGCTTACTAACAGAGCCAGGGGCAAGATCCACCAGCCAGGGCTACTTTGGTGGCAAGATCCAAGCTATACCATTGGTCATTTCAGTGACCTCTTCACCCCTACCAGTACTGGATATGCTAGCGCCTTATGAGGTTCCAACCTCGCGGTGCTCCTGCTGGTTATCACTCAGGCTCCCCCACATGAGATGGAGGCTCTGGAGGATCCACAAGGGCAGGAGGATCAGGTCCCTTTGCACACATCCTCATTGTCTTCTGCACATTATGTGGCAGCAGGGACATCCCTATCACCCTGTCTGTGAACATGAGGGGGCAGCAGGACCTGTTAAGATGGGTGGCCCGGAGGTTGAACTCATAGGCCAAAGAAGTCGTGACAAATGCTGACCCGATTGTGGGCATGCTGATGCCAGAGGGCTCAGGCAGGGTGGCCTTCCCTGTTATAAAGACCATTCAAACCAATACTAAAGACATGTGACAAACCTTACCATTGGTCATACCCATGGCTAAGGGCATGGAGCATCACTTCTTTGTCCCACACAGGACTTTTGAATGTCTGTATACCTAGTCCCTGTTGGGTTCCCTGGTAGTGGCAGTGGTTAACCATAAGAAATGCCAATGCCAACCTGGTTCCATGCCCAGAAATAGAGGCTGAGGTTCTGGACCTGTTTGGTAAGAAAATTTATTCTTCCAGTGGTCTTGAACCAACACACCCTCCTTCGCCATTACGCATTTAATTCCTGGCATATCATGGCAAAATTCCAGGAATTACTTCCCTATGAGGGGAGGCTGGACTTTTGCTGTGATCATCCAGGAGGGCCAGATGGTCTCCAAGACAGCTCTACAGGTGGCACTTGATGCTGCAGACTCAGCTGCTTGAACTATGGCAATGGGCAGAGCCATGAAGTGTACCTCCTGGCTCCAAGTATCCAGCCTAGGAGCAGTGCACTATTTGGGACCTGCCATTTGACAGGCTCACATTTGCATCGTCTCAAGGATCATCCTTAAATCCTTAGTCCACACTCCTGTTCCACAGCAGAGGCAATACTGACAATTGCTGCTGCCTTGCTACTCTCAAACTCCTAGATAAGACAATGGCTGCCATAAAGGCAGGAGAAATAATAATAGGAGAGGGCCATCTCGATCCTCCTCAGGGCGGCTCCAAGGCAAATAGCGTCTGGAGGGAGCACCCAGGAAGAGAGCACCAGGCTCAGTACCCGATTCTTCCCTTCTTTTTGGAAACTGTCTGTCCCATTCCTACCAGGGTTTCGCCAGCTCTGATTATCCCTTCACTGGATCTGGGGGTCTGGTTCACTGCCCTCAATCTTAAGGACACATGCTTTCATATTTCCGTTATCCTGGTGCACAGGCGATTCCTGCAGTTCATCATAGCAAACCACCATTATCGGTTCAGGGTGCTCCCCTCAGGTTGGCCACAGCTCCCCTGGTATTCACAAAGTGCATAGCACTGGTAGCTGCTTTCTTATGCAGGCACCATGTGCAGGTGTTCCCATGTTTGAACGATTGGCTAATTATGTGTGATTCCATGGAGCAGGTGCTTCAGCACATGGATCTCACAAAGGCCACTTTCTCCCAGCTTGGCCTTATTCTCAATGCCCACGTCCATCCTGATCACCAATCCAGTGAATCAAGTTCATTGGGCCCTGCTCGACTCAACTTGGGTGACAGCTTCCCTACCCAAGGCCCATTTCCGTACCATGGCCAGTCTCATCCAGACCTGATGTGCTGCCCAATCATGACAGCATGCAATTGCATGAAGCTACTTGGATATATGGTGGTCTGCACCTATTTCCTATGTCATGCCCACCTCTGCCTGTGCCAGCTTCAAGGATGTCTGGCATCAGTACTCAGGCTATCCCAGAACCACCCATGCAGGGTGCTCATCAGTGTTCTCTGTAAGCTGAGCGCCTCCGGGGCCTCCCAGGAGAGATTCACGTGCTGCCCAGCTGATTAGCAGAGCCCTCACAGCCATCCACAGTGAGCAGCATGGGTTTTTATGGTGGTGCACATCCACTCGTGCCTCTATGCAATTAACAAAAGTTATTCTGCCCAGGGGTGGAAGAAGTTAGAGGGAACACTGGTGCACACGATCCCACCAGGGATTTTTGCCTTACTCAATTTGTGGCTACAGGCCCAAGTAATACCTATGGGAGTTCCCTTTGTCACTCCACAACCAGAGGTCACTGTAGTCACAGACACCTCAGACACAGGGTGGGACGTGCACTTACTTGACCTGCACATCCAAGCACTGGGTCCAGAGCAGAGCTGTCACTGCACGTCAATGTCTGGGATTTCCAGGTAGTCTGCCTGGTACATCAGCTGTTCCTGCAGCATGTGAGGGGGAAATATATGGTGATCCTGATGGACAGCACAATGGCTGTGTTTGATATCACCAGACAGGGTAGTGCTTGTTCCTCTCTCTCCTGCCAGGAAGCCCTCATTCTGGGAATTTTGTATGGAGCATTCAGTCCTTCCTCAGGCCTCATCTCTTCCAGGGGGCGCAGAACAGCCTTGCAGATCACCCGAGTCTCTCTTCTCAGTCACATGAATGGTCGCTCAGAGTAGACATGGCCCTCACTACCTTCCAGCACTGAGGACGTACCCAGGTGGACCTGTTCATGACCCAACACAACTGGAAGTGTGTCCGCTTTGGCTTTTTTCAGGGCCACAGCAGGGGTTCCCTGATGGAGGCTTTCTGACTAATATGGACAGGGCAGTTTCTTTAGGCTTTTCCTCCCATTCCTGCTCCTGCCCAGGGTCCTCCTCAAGATCTGCAGGGTCAGGGCCTCAGTCGTACTTGTAGCCCTGGACTGAAGCAGACAAATATGAGTTCACTGTATTGCTGTTCCTGTCAGTGGCTGAGTCAATACCTCTTCCCCTCTACCTGGATCTGGTTATGCAGGACCATGGCCACCTCTGGCATCCAAATCCCACACTACATTACATCTCACGGCTTGGTAGATCCATGGCTCTGCCATCATGAGCTGCAGTATTCAGACTTGGTCTGAGAGGTTCTTCTGGAAGCTGCAAACCATCTACTTGTTTTACTTACCTCACTAAGTGGAAGTGGTTTTCCATGTGGTGCCTTCCAAACAGCACTTCCCCAGTGCAGGCTCTGGTGCTTCTCCTCTTAGATCGGAGGGGTAGCCGTGTTAGTCTGGATCTGTAACAGCAACGAAGGGTCCTGTGGCACCTTATAGACTAACAGAAAAGTTTTGAGCATGAGCTTTCGTGAGCGAGTCTGTGCTCACGAAAGCTCATGCTCAAAACTTTTCTGTTAGTCTATAAGGTGCCACAGGACCCTTCGTTGCTCTCTCTTCTTAGACTACCTCTTGCACCTAAAGCAGTAGGGGCTGGTGGTGACATCCATTAACGTGTACTTAGCAGCTATCTCTGCCTTTCACCCAGGGGTGGGGGTGTGCTCCTTGTTTGATGTCCAAGTGGCGAGCTGCTTTTTTAAGGAGCTAGACAGACTTTGTCGCCAGTTGTGGGCTCCGATCTACCATGAGACCTGAACTTGTTTTTTTCATGCCTAATAGCTCCCCCATTTGAACTATTGGTCACATGCCCCTTGGCCCACCTGTTGTATTACTTCAGCCACATGTGGTGCACCCTTACCCATATACTGTGTTCTGTAAGGACAAGATGCAGTGCTAACTTTCACATTAAGCAAGACATGTTCCTCCCAGTGTTTTTTCCTCATGCTACTGCCTGGGAACAGGTGCTGCATTCTCTGGACATGAGGTGGGTCTTGGCTTTCTGCTTAGGCCTTTCCACAAGTGATTTTAGAACATACAAAGAGCCTTTGTTCACATCACAGCACCTGTCATCCTGGATCACCTCTGCTATGACCTGGCTAAGACTCAAGCCTCACAGGTGACAGCACACTGCATCTGGACTCATGCCTCTTCGGCAGTTTACCTGGCTCACGTTCTGGTCCAGGATATCTGCAGGACAGCAATGTGTCCTTCTGTCCATACATTTACTATGCATTGTGCTATCACCCAGCACGCACGGGACGACACTGTGTTTGGCAGAGTGGTGCTGCAGTCTGGCACTAGGTGAGGCCCAACCCCTCTTCCACTCATACTGCTGGTAAGCCACATATCAGAATGCACAGGAGCAAGTGCTCAAAGCAATAAATAAATAAATAAAAGTTACTTACCTCTGCAACTGTTGTTCTTTGAGATGTGTTGCTCCTGTCCATTCCAGACCCTCCCACATTCCATCGGACTTTTCTGTCAAGGAGGAGCTGATCAGGGTGTGAATCAGCAGGGGTATATATGCAACATCAGGGAGATGTCACTGCAGGGGATGCCACAGGCAATCAGATAGGTGCTGCTAGGGAAAAGTCTTCTGCTGGTCGTGCACAGGGGTGTGTGAACACCTGTTGGAATGGACAGAAGGAGCACATTTTGAAGAAGAGTTACAGAGGAAAGTAACTGGGTTTCCTCATCCTGTTTTTTATATTTACAGTGGGGGGAGGAGTTTAGGTCTTCAGATAGTGAAAACTTACAGATTTATATCAGCTGAAGATCTGGACCCAAATCTTCTGCTTTCCTTGATACAAATAAAATCATGTCCAAAATCTATGGTGAAAGAAATATAATATAAATGGATTTAAAAAAGAAATCCTACAGTCTGAAGCATGGTACTAATTTTTCCAATAGCAGCTATGTTCAGATATGTTACATTTTTGAACTGTTCCAGAACTGTGACTAGACCAATTCCTCTTCTTTGTATATGAGAACTGGAAAATTCTGGAAATCCTATAGCCACTTTTTCCATGTCATTAATATCATTATGTTTACAACTGCTGGTCTTTATGAGGAAAAGATTTTTTTACTAAAACTTTATTTCATAATTTCTTAGGCGCAAGACAGAAGAGGAACGTCAAAAGAAAGAAGATGAAAGAGCACGCAGAGAATTTATTAAGCAAGAATATATGAGACGGAAACAGCTAAAGCTCATGGAAGAAATGGATACTGTAATAAAGCCACGCCCCCACTCAGCCAAACAAAAAAAGCCACGTCCAAAATCTATTCATAGAGATCATATTGAATCACCCAAAACTCCAGTTAAAGGTCCACCAGGTAACAAATACCAATGTAGATAAAGAGTCTGTTCATGCTAAAACACCAGCTTGACTTGTGGTACTAACCAAAATGTGCATTGATTAGCTTCTCAGGCTAAACTGATGTACAATTTTTGAAGATGCATGTGACTGAATTGGAAAAAGGTAGAATTTACAAATGAAAGTTAAAGATGACAAATGTTGCTGCTATATTATGCATGCATGCATACAAAAACAAACACAAAGGTATGCTAGATGAACACAAGCAAAAATGCTAATGTCTGGCACAATTTTATGCATGCTCATGTATTCTTTCCAGCCACTAACTTCTTCCTTGCACCTGTAGAACTAAGAAAGAGTAGACCATTTCGGAGATGTGATATTAATAAATAAAATGTGACCATAAGGTAAGAGTCTGTAAGCTGCTGCATCATCATAGACAAGAATTAAAGTACATCTGATAAGTTACCTTTATTTTCCAGTGTTTTTATTACTACTTCACCCACTCGCCTGATTTAGTGCATGTGTACTTGTGATCCCTGTGAAAATAGTCCTGTGGGAAACTGTGGCATGGGATTAATTATTTAATAATATAGAATAACAATTTCAAAGAAAATATTAACAATTTACAGTTAGAGGAAAGTATGCGGTTCCTTCTTTGTGTTTTTAGCAGTAAGGCTTCCATATCCTTCTCTGTCATGTCATGTGTGCTGTATCATTGCTAGTTATTACCTCCATCTCATTTTGGTTCAATTAAAATACTCCATGACAATCCATTCAAAATTTTAGTTTATAATGGGTAATTAACTGAACTTTAGCTAGCCTCACTTTTCTGATTTTTGCAGCTGTAATCATCTAGCGCCCATGATTTAGTTCTGTATTTCACATTAATGTTTAGACTCAGGAAACTCTGGGTTCAAGTAAGTTTCATTGGTATTGTATGTAAATACCTGAATTAGCTGTGGGACATATGCATGCAGGCATACTGTGTATAGGAATAAGAACATTTATCAATTTTCCTGTGCTGGTGTTGTATCTAATGAACAGACTCTTTGCTGTTTCTGTGTGTTCATAAATTTTAACTTTGTTTTTATCCAGGTTCACAACTTTATCGTGTTTTTTCAGTGTCTAGTCTTTCATTAGCATCGCTGAACACAGGAGACAGTGAAAGTCTGCAGTCAGGCAAGAGAACACCAAGGTAAATCTGCAATAAGACCTTTATTTATCATGAATTAATATTTACCTTCAGGAAACTGGCATTCCACGACTGTATCAAATGCTCAAAGTAACCAAGTTGTATATGTTGTATTCTGACAACTGATACTCTTTCCTGATCTGAGAAACTGATCCTTACATTGTTGGACGATGAAGAACTGAGCCATATATGTTAATTTTCCCAGGTGCTGCTAATAAAACTGGTTGGGTGGCTGTACATGAGTGCAAAAGAGCACATTCACTGGATTTTTATCAGTGTGATCTCTCTACCTCCCCTCCCTTGAGCTTTTGGTTCAACCTGTAGATTCTTTTTTCATATACTACCAGCATATATGCCATAGTTATTTTCTGCTGATCTGATGGGGGGTTTTGTTGTTTTTGTCGGTTGCATTTTTTTTCCTAGCTGCTGTTCAAAAGTAATCAGGAGCTCACCAGAACTTAACTGGCATTTTTTTCCCCACCAGCCTAGGCTGAACACCAGAATATATTGTGAGTTAAAAATCACTGTGGTTTTCATTTGAAAATTATATAGTGAAATATTGAATTAAATAAATAAATTGAAAAAGAGAGGAGAGAAGAAAAAGGAAGGTGTTATACTACTTTGAGGGTTGCTGTGGGTGCTCCACCTTACACGTGTCAGCACTGTTCGGCCCACAGGCCGAAGATTTTTGTAGCAGTGCCCCTCATCCGGCTGCCCACACTTGCAGAGCACAAGCTCAAGATGTCCGTGACAGATACTGCCAGTCATTCACCTCAGTTCTTCTCTTCTTGCCCCGGGCTCCAGTGGCATTTCCCTCTCCGGCCCTCAGACCTGAAAAACAAACATACAAGCAATCAATTGAGAGAAGAAGAATAGTCTTTAAACAGGCTCTGTAACGTGAAACAGACTTTGAAAGCTTAAGAAAGAAACACAGCAAGGAGAGCTGCTGACAAGGCTGCTTCGTAAACTGCCCCAGCCATTTGCCTGGTCCGCTTTAAAGCACAGCCAGCCACTCACTCGTGCCCAGTTTCCTGGGCTTTGAAGAGTGCTCTGTCTGTGGCGTCTGTCCCTCTGTCAGACAGCCCCTCTTGCTGTGTCTGGTGCTTGGGACACCAGCACAAAACCGAAGGCTGTCCTCACTGCGTCTGGCTTGTGGAACAGGCTTTGGCTCCTGCAGAGCAAATGGACTGCCCCCCCTCAGATGCAGCCCACCAGGGGTCAAGAGCGCTGACAGGGCTCTGGCACAGGCAAGCCCTACAAAGAGAGGGGAGATCCCCCCAGAGGCAAGAAGAGGTCATATGCCTTATAGGGCTCTGTGTTCCCAAGAGCACAAGAGACCACCTCAAAACACTGCGCTGTTGCCCTCCGTGCACTTAAGTGGGCAGCCCAGGTGTCCTCATGGAAGAAGTGAGAGGAGAAGTCCAAACCCTCCTTGTCTAAAGCAGTGGGACTCTTTCACAAGTCCTTTGCCTCAGCTCAGCAGACCTAGCCCACACTGGCATCTGCTTTCACTTCTCCTGCCTCTGCAGGGAGAAGCACTGAGAACGTGGTATTGGAGAAGTACCAAAACTCTGTCAGCCACTACTGTTGCTTCTCTCCCCTTGGTATGGAGAGTGTGGGGCCTCCAGTACCAATGCCCCCCACCCCACTATTCCTGCTTTACATGTTGATGGAGGTGCTGTTTATTACCTCTACTCCAAGCACTGCTCTGTGAACTGAGGCTCTCCTACTGTGACACCCCTGCAACTGGTTTTTCTAGTTCCTTGGTTTCAGAGGACTACATGCCACCTCTGAGCAGTACAAGGAGGCATCCTAACCTGCCACAGCCACAACACTGGCAACACTACTTGGCACCCCCGTCCATAACACCCAGCCTTGCTGTATTGGGTTCCATTGGGGGGGGGGCGGGGGGCGTTCAGATGACAGCCTTGGCCACAGCCCATGACACAACCTTTCTTGGTGCGGAGGGGCAGACCCCGCATGAGCAAGCATTTGTCTACTAAGTCAAAGCTATCTGAGATTGAAGAATGTGCCTCACACTCCGGGGGCAGGACCGCTCGCCCTCTCCCCTGCCTCCACACCTGTTCTCTCTGTCTTTGACTGCTTCAGTAGTACAACTTGCCACCTCAGATGACAATTCCAAGTCCTTTGAGGACATCTTTCAGAGAGTCACATGCAGACTCAAAATACCCCTTCCAACATCAGGGGACTTGAAACACAAATTGACCAACATTCTCCAGACATCTACACATAAAAGACTGGCAATTCCAATTAATGAGGCTCTGCTAGAGCCAGCCAAACTCCTCTGGCATACCCTGGCCTCAATCATGCCCACCTCAAAGAGGCTAGAACACAAACATTATGTTGCCCCCAGAGGTGCAGAATTCCTTCTCACTTGCCCGCACTGAAACCCATTGATAGTGGATGCAGAAAATCAGAGAGGAAAGCAACACAATTACAGGGTCAACCCTGAGGACAAAGACTGGAAAAAGCTGGACGCAATGGGGAAGAAAGCATATTCCTCACCCAGCCTACAATTTCAAATTGCCAATTATAGCAGTTTAGCCCTGCTAGCCAGATTAAGTCATCATGTTTTTGACCAGCTGTACACCTTCTCTGATGCAATTCCTGACAACAAAGCAGAACAATACAAGGTGCTTATAAGCAAAGGCTGTCCATGCTCAACCTGCAAGATGCATACTTCCATATATTCGTTCACCCAGGACGTTCCTCAGATTCACCATAGCAAATCAACATTACCAATACAGGGTGCTTGCCTTCTGCCTATGTACAGCACTGAGGGTCTTTTCAAAGATGGTGGCAGTGGTCACTGCATTCCTGAGAACAAAGGGAGTAACTATCTTTCCCTGTCTAGACAATTGCCTGATAAGGGGCCAATCCCAGGCACAGAACGAGCAGACAGTGTCGTTTACAAGAACTCCTTTCTCCAGCCTCGGCCTGTGCATAAATCTTTAAAAGTGCACCTGTACGCTGACCCCAAGACTTGAATTCACAGGGGCTCTCCTAGACTGCCAGACTGCTACAGCCTCTCTCCCACCACACAGTCTGAAGATGATACAAGACCTTGTCACTGGTCTTCAACTTTCACCAACTGTACCTGCCAGGCAATGCCTGTGCCTCATAGGTCACTTGGCAGCAGCGATATCGGTGGTATATGCACGTTTACGAATGAAACCCATGCAGGCATGGCTCAGAGTGGTATTCAGGTCCCACCTACACCCACTGAACAAGTCACTGAGCATCCCAGCCAAGGTCAGGAGTTCCTTCACTTGGTGGATGCAACCCAGCAATGTGCGCGTAGGAATGCCTTTCCAGAGACTCCCTCCTACACTCACGATCACATTGGACGCCTCCCTCTTGGGATAGGGTGCTCATCTTGGGGACCAATTAGCCCAGGGTACATGGTCCCCAAATGAGCAGCTGCAACACATCAATCCCCTAGAGTTGAGAGCAGTTCAGTACATGTGCATGTAAGTCTCCACCCAGAGCTCCAACACTACAGTACTCATAATAACAGATAATGTGACAGGCATGCATTATACAAACAAACAGTGTGGGGAATGCTCAAAACAACTCTGCCAGGAAGCAATACTACTCTGGGAGTGGTGTATCCCTCATCAGATCCACATTGTTGCAGCTCACATCCCGAACAAGAACAACATACCGGCAGACAGTCTCTGTCTCATTTTTCTCAACAGGCTATGAGTGGGAAATCAACAAGTCCTCCATCCACCACGCTTTCCGCAAGTGGGGCTTCCCAATGATAGACGTGTTTGCTACAGCTGCCAACATTCTCTGCCCACTGTTTTGCTCCAGACATGGAACAGCCTGCAATTCTAGGGGATGCATTCAACATCATATGGAATGCACCTTTTAATGTATGCATTCCCACTGACACCCCTCAGTCAGAGGGTGATAGCCAAGATAAAGCGAGACAGAGCTCGGGTCGTTGTCCTAGCACCGAGTCTTTACTCACCTTTCAGTCAAACGATTCCTGAGTGGTCTTCAAAACCTGTTTCCTCTGATTAAGGACCCAACACGGGCATGAGACCTTAGTTTAGTTCTCTTATGGGGAAAACCTTCCAACCATGGGCCACCTGCTCCCTATTACACCTCTCCATGAAGGTAGCTTTCCTTGTGGCACTAACATCAGCATGCACAGTACAAGAGATGAGCGCTGTCATGTCAGAGCCTCCCTACACAATGTTTTACAAAGACAAAGTGGTACTATGTACACACCCTAAGTTCTTCCTAAAAGTGCTCACCTCATTCCATTATAACCAAACAGTCTACCTACCAGTATTCTTCCCCAAACCATGTGCCAATGATGAGCACAGGTCCCTGCGTACCCTGGACATTCAGCGAGCACTGGCCTTTTACCTGCAAAGAACACAAGATTTCCACAAGACAACTCGACTGTTTGTCTCCATGGCTGACAGATCCCATGGCATGCCCATTTCCAAACAGAGACTCCCTGAGTGGATTTCCAGCTGCATGAGACTTACTTATGCTAACACAGATAAACAGCGTCCTGCTAATCTTTGGACACCTTCCACACAGGCAATGGCCACATCTGCTGCCTTTCTCCAGGGTGTATGCACAGAAGACCTATGCAGAGCAGCAACGTGGGTGTCTGCACATACTTTTACATGTCACTATGCCATACAATTCTATTCTGACTCTCAGACCAAGTTCGGCCACTCCATACTATTATCGGCCGACGCATAAAATCCGAAGGTCCCACCTCCAAACCTCAGAATTTCTCTGTAGTCACCTAAGGTAGCGTACCCACGGGGACCCTCGAAGAAGCAGAGGTTACTCACCCTGTACAAGTAACTGGAGTTCTTTGAGATGGTTGTCCCCATGGGTGCTCCACCACCCACTCACCTCTGCTTCAGATGTCTATCTAGGTGTCCAGATCAGAGAAGAACACAGGTGACAGGCTGTCCACACATGAGCAGTAGCTCTCTGATGTCTCAAGCCTGTGTTCTGCATGTGCAGGCAGCTGGGTGAGGGGCACAGCTAGGAAATCCTTCAGCCTGTGGGCGCAGTGGTGCTGACACACCTAAGGAGGTGCATCCATGGGGACAACCATCTCAGAGAACTCCAGTTACTGCACAGGATGAGTAGCCTCTCCTTCTGAGGCTCATCTCAGACTTAACCCCACTTTATACTGTAGCTTTCATGAGGTACTGTCTCACTTTTCTTTATGGTGTGAGCACTGGCTCATTGCTTCTCACAATAGTGCAAAAATTCTTTTTACTGTGTATTTGGAATCTCTTGCAACTATAACTTTTTTTCTTTTAGGAAGTGTACTGTAATTATAGTTAGATATTCTACAGAAGAAAATAGACTTGGCTACACTGGTTTTATTTACACCATATTAGCCACATGGACGTACCTGTATTCATGCAAAAACTTAGTGCAGATATGCTGCACTGAAGTAAAAATGACTTACATCCATTCATCTTGCTATGGTTTTAAATTTGACTCAGAGCTTTGAATTTTCAGAATGTTGTAGAATCTAGTAAAAATTGATGAGAGACATGTAATTTGCAGGCTCCTTGATCTAAATTTATTTAGGTTGAGGTAGAGAAGGTGGAATTGCATAATTTCCCCCTTTTTTCTCATGTCAGTGAGATGGAGGGGGTTTCTTTCAGGATTGTACTGTGTGAATTTCACAAACACACTTTGCAATCTCCTTCATGCCCCAAGTAAGCAGAGTCAATGTACAGTAATATTTTAAGTGAAATTAGCTTCATTAGCTGCTCAGATTTTACCAGATGTCGTTTAAATGTGCTCAGATAAAGTTTTAAATCACATTCTTTCTCAATTTCTCTAAATAAGGCCTTTCTCTTGTTCAGGACTACCTCCATGCCAGGTTTTAAACTTGAACAATTTTTGCAGTTGTTCTGTTCAAAGAAATTTAGAATTTAACTGAAAAGAAATACCGTTGAAGGGATTTTGCTCACGCTTTCCATAAATAAAAATATTCACATTTGAGCAAGGATGTCATTTCATAAAAATACAGGGGTTACTGATTGGAGCCGAGTGTTCTATATATGTCAGCATATAAAACATTGTATGTCATTACATTATGTCCCACAAATTCTGGTTGTAGGGCTATGAAACATTTTTGGGAGAAAACAAAGGTGAAGGGGGAAAACTCCCTTTCTGGCTCCATGGCTCCCCTGATTTGAAGGAAATAAAGTATTGAACATTTTCAGCCCCAAAGATTAATGTTTGTGAAAATAGGTTATAATGGAAACTGTTTTGCTACCTTGACTATAACAGTCCTTACTGGCAACTGCTATAACAATGCCATCATCAGTAGAAATGGGAAAACAATTTTTATTTCTAGTTATTTATCCTCAAGAGCAGGCTTTTTCCCTATGGAATATTCTCAATGTTTTCTTCAGCATAGTTCTAAATGAGTCAAGCAACATTCAGTAAGACTGTGTTGCAGTTTAACAGATTTTGTTAGAACTCTTTCCTTGACACACAGTCTACTACTGTTACTTTTAGTGATATCTTTTTGGAACACTTGAAATAATGCATGCAATAGAAGATAAATTTAGGCAGTTGCTCCTCTAATTCTTCTGGTAGTATTACATCTTCTAGCTTTTAATCTACATTTCATATCCTGCTTTCTTCGAGCATAGTACATATTGAATCTTTCTGGTCTGGCACCTATGGGGCCTGACCAGTCCCAGAGAATCTGCTGGAACACGGCAGATCAATGCTGGCCAGGGACTCCATTTTTTTCAGGCTGCCAGAGGCCCTATTTTTCACAGTCTGCTTTGATTTCCCCCAGCAGTCAAGGGCTCCATTCTCCTGGCCCCATAGTGCAGCAACAGTCCTGGCCCCAGCCTGCCAGTTTCTCCACAAAAGTACTCCCAAAAATGTTGGACCAGAGTGTTGCTGAGCTAGGGAAGTCTGGGTTATGGAGAGTCAACCTGTAACATAGGCTAAGTTTTCCTTCTATGTTAAAAAGCCACTCTGCTGAAAATAAGGAGGATTTTTCTATAGCTACGTTCTGCTTAGTTCTGAAAGGAAAACATATTTTTGTACATTTTTTAGGTCTGAGTCTGTGGAAGGATTCTTATCTCCAAGTCGTTGTGGTAGTCGCAATGGGGAAAAAGATTGGGAAAATGCATCTACAACTTCTTCAGTGGCCTCTGCTACAGAATACACAGGTAATATTCAGGCATAAGAAGGGTCTGTGTATGGGTAATTTTGGTTCTCCATTTGCCATTCCTACAGTGTGACTGAGGACTCTTCCTTATAGGCTTGAAATTAATCTAGCATAATATACATAAAAATATATATGTCTAGACTGTCTAAAAATAGCATGATTCAAAATATACAAAAAGAAATTGGTACTATAGGAAATGTGGTAGATTTAATAAACTAAATTACAAAAGTAGGCCAAATCACACAAACAATTGCACGAGTAATTTTTTGTACATTCTATTAAAATTGTTTCTGTGGCAAGGGGAGAAAAGAGTGTCAAAAACATAGGATTAGTACTTAACCAAAAAACTTCAAAGAGAAAAATATAAATTACTACAGGAGAAAACATCTGTTCAGTAAAATAAATTTAAATATAAAAGAATTTGAAGAATTTTTTAACCCAATGATGTACCATAGTGTACATCTTGTTTCAAAATATTTTAAAATAAATTGTTCAAAAGCTAAAGATTTATTAAAAAATGTTGCTTTCTAATATTTCATTGCCCTATGATTTTAACAATAATGACATTATCTTCATCCTCTTTTTCTGTGTATAGCATGTGATACTACAGAATATCTTGCATTACTATAATAATAAAATCTGTGGTTTTTATCAGTGTAATATTGCACAGTCCAGAAAAATATAGGTCTGAAGTGTCAACGGGTATTGTAGATGAACAAATTTTTAAAGAGGTGAATTTTGATCTATGGGGCTGTGCCACTCTAGGGCTGCATCTACACTAGCAAGTTCTTTCGAAAACTAGATCAGACTGAGGGAATGTCGAAGTGAGGCACTTATTTTGAAGCTGCCCCCATCTACCCTGTCAATCTGCAATTCGCAGTCTGCACTTTGAAATTCATATGGCTGTCATTATGCTAATGAAGTGTTGAATATGCATGTAAGCATCTCATTAGCCTGCTTTTAATTGCCTCATTACAATGCCACCTCTGACAGGAGAGTGAGAGTGTAGAAGCAGCCTCTGAGATCACTTTCAACCAACTTAATTGCTTCTTGTCATCTCCTCAGAGTTTAATGTAATACAAGTACAAACACTGAATTTAGGTTGTCTCCTTTAATTCTCTCAACAAGACCCACTACATAAAACTTGGATTTTTTTTAACTCTTCAGACTTAGTTTTTAAATGCAGTATTTTTTTTAAAAAAAGACATTTATGTAGCTAAAAATCAATTTATCAGCAATCAACTTCCATTCCTGTCTACATGGAGGAAGGTTAATGGGAGCTTTTTTTCCCATCAACCTTCCTTATTCCTCACAAGGAGTTCTGGGGTGAACTTTCGTGCGCGTGCATGAAACAAAACCCCAGAAGATCAACCCTGAGTGGGTCGATCTTCTGCAGTAGCATGGCTCTAGTCATAGGGACTGTTTCTAGTTATTCCTGATGAAACATGCCCTTCAGGCTGTCTTGAATCACCTGTCAGAGTCCACATCAAGTCCTTCTGCTGTCATTGTAGACAAATTACAGCTGGGATTCCACTTTCAATCTCAAAAGGCAAGAAACTAGTAAACCTAAACACTGTGACAACTTGTCTGTTTCTCACTTGAAAACTAGGGGCAAAAGAAGAAATGAAACAAGTCATCCTCCTAGTTGAATACAGGATTTTTTTAATACAAACATCTGAACACGAGTATATTATGGTGTGAATTAGTTTTTATGAGGCTTTTTCAAGGTAGATTACTAAACTGCCCCTATGAAGATGCTGTAATACTGAAAGACATAATGTTGAGTGAATCTAGTAACATTTTTTAATATTTTTTCAGTTTATTTCCTTTGTGGGTGCTAGGACTGTATTGTTACCTACACAAATGACAAATGGAGAATGTATTCATAGTGTTCAAGATGGCTTTCTATACATAGCTTGTGGAATCACGTAGCTTGATCTTTGTCAATTCTGTTTCATAGGCCCAAAGCTGTATAAAGAGCCCAGTGCAAAATCCAATAAGCATATTATTCAGAATGCTCTGGCTCATTGTTGCTTAGCTGGAAAAGTAAATGAAGGTCAGAAGAAGAAAATACTGGAGGTAAGAAAATTTTGCTTCTGATGATTAAAATATTTGATCCATCCTGATTTGGACAAAAGGTTGGAGGGAAGAGGGGAAAGAAATCTTCCTCCCAATGCTGTGTAAATGCTTTGTGGCTGGCTATAGTCTGTGATCCCGAGCCTGAAGGTACAAAAGATCAAGAGATATTATGGAAACAATTGGATAAGATCATGTAATTAAAGAATATAATAATATTTATGCTGAAGACTAAATTATATGCACAGGCAATCTTAATTCTGGGGTTTTCTAATTTAAATGCCTGATTTAGCAACATCATTCTTTTCACCTGTTTTGTGGTCTTTACAGTGTTATTTTCTAAGTTTTTTTTAAGCAAACCAAAAAAAGCACTTCACATTTTGTGGAACCTGTATGAGTCATCAGCAGAGTGGGGATCTTTAGATCCACAGCCCCAATGTCTACTATTTAAGCTACCTGGTAGTGAGAGCAAACTGTTATCCTCAATATGTATATGGGCCACCTGAGTGTTATGACACAAACACTTAGCCAGTGGCCTTACTGCTATTTGCTGAGAGCAGAGCAATGTCAAAACTTAAGATCCTGGGTTCGATTCCAGATTGTGGATGAGCATGGTGCTCTAGTATGTAAGGCCTTCTGCTTGCAGATTGCCACTACTACCAAGCAGGAAGGTGCTAGACCTTCTCAATCCTACAGGTATAAAAAATTTTAACCCGGGCGAAAAAACCCAACAAATTATTTCCCCTTACGTCCTTAGGAACAGCTGAACTGGCATAGCTTATTTGTTTAATTTTATTTAAAAAACTGAAAATCCTTCCTACGGCACATATCCAACATGCAAAAATTCAGCTCCAACAGTTGAAGTTTGGGAAAACTGAAATCATCTGAAAATGGGGTCTTATGGAAAGTATTGTATGACATGAATTATTATAGTTCAGCCCATACTGGGAATTGAAAATAAAAACTCGTACAACTTTGCATTGAGGGTTTTCTACATGCTAAATAAATTTCAAATTGTGAACGCTTTTTTTTTTTCTTTTAAAGGAAATGGAGAAATCTGATGCCAATAACTTCTTAATCCTCTTCCGGGATTCAGGATGCCAGTTCAGGTCTCTGTATACATACTGCCCAGACACTGAAGAAATCAATAAGCTGACTGGGATAGGCCCCAAATCAATCACAAAGAAAATGATAGAGGGACTATATAAATACAACTCTGATAGAAAGCAGTTTAGCCACATACCTGCTAAAACAATGTCTGCCAGTGTTGATGCAATTACCATTCACAGCCATTTGTGGCAAACCAAGAGACCAGTAACTCCTAAAAAACTCTTACCTACCAAGGCATAGTAGATGGAGAAAATATTTTCTTCAGACAGTTCTGGTAAAATTGCACTTCTTCTTTACTGCCTATAGAAAATAGGTTTCTAGTTGCCAACAAGACTTAGAGAACTTGAAATTGGACAAAATGCCCTTATCGTGCACAACTGGAATGTAAAGACAGTATTTAGGAGTACTTTAGAAGATTGTCACTTAGGTGATACAACTACAAGTGACAATGGAAATGTCTGATTTGTGTGTGGAGATTTGTATGTGTTTATGCAGACTATAGGGTACATTTGCTCTATATTTTGGTTAGATAAGCACTGAATGTTGTTCATCTGCAGTGACTGAAATAGATTTTTTTTTACATTTGTTGCCTTATGCTTTTGTGCTTGTTTGTCTTGAAATTTAATTTTCTTGCTACTTTTTCTTTCACGTTGCTTATTATTTTCAATGTCATTGAATTTTACTTAATGAATCTCATCCTAAAATACAAACAAAAAATGTTTTATTATGAGGTACAGAACATTCTATGGTTATTCAAAGATATCCTGGTCTTGTTCTGAAAGACCCTCATCATATGTTCTCCTGATTACAGAAAGACTCATTCCACTGAGTACTAGTTTGTATATTTTTTAAACTAAATATTAAGGGAATCCTTTGAGCTGCTTAAAGGGAGATTCCTTCAGATTAAATTATTTATTTGGCAAATAAAATATTCAAGAGAGTCACGGATTTCACTAATTAATTCTGTTCTTTTCAGCTTAGGTCTATCTAATTCAGCCTTAAAACAGATTTTGCTGTGGATAGACAGCTGATTTGGGTTTCAGTCTGTCCAGATTTTTAAAAAGTAAATCACTTTTTTACATACTCTGACAGATGACATTTTAAGAATTTTCTGATCCATTTTAAATAAGTATGGCAAAGAACCTGGTTGATATTTCAGTGTTTATAATATAAACATTTTTGAAAATAGGCATTGCAACATATTTCAGTATTATTTACGAAGGGCTGTACTTTAATTTCATAACAGTGTTTCGTTACTTTACATTAGTCATTATTGTGCTTTAATGTTTTTTGTATAATTATTTCCAGTGTAGTATTGTTCTTAAAAAAAACAAAAAACAAAAAAAACTACAGACTTGAAACCTCCCCCAGATCTGTGGGTTTTTGGCAAAGTGTACCAGAGGATTAATTGGTGGGAGGAGAGCAAACTCATTCTCAGGAAAAGATTTGAATGGTTTATGATCTTGTTCTGTTTGTGTTGTGACAATTGTGTATGCATAAGGACAGTATTGTGCTATAACTATGTAGCTTATTCTATTTTATGGGGAGCAGAGATTAAAATTATGTGCATTTCTCTCTTTGAACTGCTTAGAGAGAAATAATGCCTCACTACTATCATGTATTCATTTACTTATACAAGAGTAACAGGAATGAGATGTCCTTAAACAGCTAGAACAGTACTTTTTTAATTACTATAAGGCCTTAGGCATAAACGCATTGGGTTGTTTATCAACATTTTCTCAAATGCTGTCAATATTTTACTATAATTTATGTTCTTATATGTATGTATATTTGTTAAAACTGTAAAAAGAAGAACACTTTAAAATACATGTTAAAGATGTATGTGGCTGAGAATTACTTGTGGGTAGCTGATTCTTATTGTTTGCATGTATATGATCAGGAAATCTAACTCTCTTATATTTCAAGTGTATACATACAGTGTATATATTATAAAATATTAAATATGAGGGGAAAAGAGGGTTTGCATATTCTGCCTGCAAGATAGCTCAAAAAACTACTGTTATATGAACACGTGTGTAATAAAAATTAGTTCAAGAAAAGATAATGCTGGTATAGTTGCCAATGGATGGAATTAAGAGATGGGGATATATATGGTGAATACATCTCTAAAAGTTTATCATGGGAGGCTTTTTTTTTTTTTTTTAACTAACCAAGGGTTTGACTGAAGACTTGCAACATTCATGATTACATTGACATCCATCTAAAGATAGTGAGTTAAAATACATGCCAGATGGATTCTTTGAATTATTTAAACTATAATTGAATGTATTATGTTCATATTTGTCTATGGAGTAAAAAACAAAAGCAGTCTACAGGTAGAGTATGAATAATGCAGCTGTTCGGTTAAGTGCTCACAATCTAAAATTTTATTAAATACAGGAAAAGTGAAGATGGATGCTTTTTCCTTTTTAAGCCTGTACATTTTCTAATTACAGTAAATCTTTGGGTCATGTTTTAAAAAAAATATACAAGGAAAAAGGGTTTTTCTGAAGGTCATCATTTATCACTGATCTTTTCAGAACACACTGGTGCTTTCATAGGGGGTATTATTATTGTTGCTATGATTGAATTTGCCAAACACTCAAGTTAGTTTCCAGAGCAAAATTCAAATTCTAACAGTCATAACTGCTACTGAAACCATGTTTTAAATTTTAGTGTGACTGTTTGTTTTTATCATTTGGCTGTTTAAAGCCAAATTCAGCTATTTAACTATGATTTAATGGGGCACTGTTGAGAAATGTACAGTGTATTGTGTGCTTGTCCACTTCTGTGGATCTTTGCTTCCATATTTTTTCAAATAATGTGCTGTAAAATATTGTCATATTGCTACTTATGTGGTACCGTGTAGTTTTTCCTTTCATTTAAATAAAAGCATGGCACCAAAAATCATACATTTTTCTCACACTCTCTTGTATTATGTTTGAAAATAAACTCAAAGTGTGATTAATCAATTTACCTATCTGTTCAAGGCATGCTCATTGTGGTAGCTGACCCCTTACAAATTTCAGAAAAAATACATACAGCTTTCTATTTTTCGTTTCATCCTCCATTTACCATAGAATTATAGACCAGGAAGAAATTGTGAAAGGCCATCAAGTCCAGTCTCCCCACTCATGGCAGGACCAGCCACCACTTAGACTACCCTGACAGGTGTTTGTCTAACCTGCTCTTAAAAATCTCCAATGATGGAGATTGTACAGCCTCCCTAGAAAATTTATTCTAGTGCTTAACTACCCTGACAGGAAGTATTTGCTAATGTCCAACCTAAACTTCCCTTGCTTCAATTTAAGCCCATTGATTCTTTTCCTATTATTAGAGGTTAAGGAGAATATTTTTCCCCCTCCTTTTAACAATCTTTTACTTACCTGAAAAGCTATTATCCTGTCTCCTCTCAGTCTTCTCTTTTCCAGGCCTAACAAACCCAGTTCTTTCAATCTTCCCTCATAGGTCAAGGTTTCTAGACCATTAATCATTTTTGTTATTTTCTTTGGACCTCTTCCAATTTGTCTGAAATGTGGTACCCAGAACTGGACACAGTACTCCAGCTGAGGCCTAATCAGCACAGACTTAGAGCAGAAGAATTATTTCTAGTCTTGCTTATTACACTCTAATTAATACATTCCAGGATGATGTATGTATGTTTTTTACAACAGAGTCACAGTCAAGACTCATTTACCTTGTGGTCCACTATGATCCTCAGATCCCTTTCTGCAGTACTTTTTCTTAGACAGTTATTTCCTATTCTGTATGTGTGAAACTGATTCTTTCCTAAGTGAAGCACTTTGTATTTGTTTGTTTTATTTAACATGGAACTCAGTGTTCTATAATCAGAAGAAGAGCAATGAAGAGTATGAAATGTAATCATAATCCTAATGTTTTCCAAAAGTAAGTTCACAGTTGCAGGCCAGTTGCCAAGAAAATTTTGTCTCATGTATACTTGTCTCACTCTTGTGGTTAATTTCCACTATTCTAAAGGACTAGTCTAATTATGGTTGGTTATCATTCAAAGTACTCTTTTCATGTTAATAGCTTTGGTTCATCCTGTGGAGGGTTTTTTGAAATTAAAGTCTTGTACTTCATTGCTGTTTAAAGGGAAATGGTATGAAAGACAGAACCTGGGGTAAAGTGTACCCAGTTATTGGTGTTCACTCAGAGAAGGGCTGCTGCCTTTTGAATGAACCAAGGTTTCCTAAAAGTTGTCAGCTTTCTGTGAAATCATTTGTACTTCCCAAATGATGTGTATCTTTGTCAGAAGAAGTTTCCAAAAGTTCTTTTTCCACATATGTACCTTGGGAATTTAAATATTTTGGGCTAAACTATGGCCATTTATTGGATTTTATTTTTTAAAGCTTTATGGTCTGTTCTGCATACTTTCCTGTAATACCAGTGATCTTGATTTTGAGGGCTAGGTTTTCAAATCTACAAAATATAAAACTCACCAGTGGATTTTTCCAGCCAAGTTTAGAGACTCAACTGAGGCTTCAGCTCTCTCCTGTTAGTTTATGGAGTTGCTAAAAATATGAGAAGCCAGGAAATCTAATAGCTGTTATAACACTCAATAAGGCACTGGTTCAGAAAATCACTTAAAATATGTTTGTCTATCACTGATTCTGAGGCTTCGCTTCTGCAGGAGTGTTAGAAGAAGGTACCTAAATCACCTTGATCAGGTACTACTTTAGGGTGACAAAGCTATAAACAGAACAAAGATATATTAAAACTGTTAAGCAGTACATAAATTGGTTAACTTCAACAACAACCTGAAAATGCAAAATCACATTCAAATTCTTATATTCCAGTCAAAAACAAAAGTCAGATATTTTTCTTGGGGAGTCAGACACCAAAGACATTACAACAAAATATGCTGGATAATCTGGTCATGGTAGAAAGAGCCTGCTGGACAGCATCTTTTTACCTATCTAATGGATGAAAGTAAGAATTCTGTAAATAGATCAGAAATTGGATACAAACACGTCACTGGTTCTCTGCTCTGAGGTCCACCATACAAAGTTATGGGGCAATGCTTGACCTCATTCAAACAAGACTTTAAAATAAGCTGACATGGTGGTTGTATTCCAGAAGATTCGTGGTTCAAGTCTGTGGGAAGTAATGTTGCTGCTATTGAATCAGCAAGGTAACTATTAAACAACCTCCCGCTGGGGATTCGTCGTACAGGTTCATTAAACACCAACATTTGATGCTACAATGATGGTCAAGTACTCTCTAGAATACTTATATGCACTTGTGTTAAGCATTTGGTTGTGGGATTTTTTTTACAGTGTTTGCATAAGTTTCTTCTCTCACTAGAGCAGATGAAAGTAAGGTAAAAAGCCTAAATCTACAACTAGTGCTAGCTATACTGATACACTGCATGTGACAATTGTTAGCATGACTGACCATGTAATCAGAAAATCAGAGGCTACCCCTCTGATACATGTAATCAAATATTCACAAACTTCTATCTAATATAATTACAACTTTAATCATGCAGCCCATTGACATTCTAAATTAAAATTTGTATTTAATTTTGGTCTGTTAGAAGCTGTTTCTATAAATATGCACTATAAGATATTTCAAGAACATTATCTTTACAAAAAGAGAGCAAAATCACCTCTATGATGGTCCCAGAAACTTATAGGAGATATTTTGGTTCTACTCAATGTGGCAGAAAAAGCCTACTGAGTGCAGACCCAAGAAATTCATCTTATACAAAGGAATAACTTGTAGAGGAGATAAATAGGACATTTTTGTTCTCTGACATATCTACACATCTGGGGAATAAATTATTAGGCAGCAGACAATCCGGCAATGATTTTCAAAGGAATTGAAAAATGATTTTTTTCTTATAACTAGAATTTTTAATTTTGTAAATTAGAATTGAGTATATTCCCTCACAAAACCATGAATTCTGAAACAGCACAATTTTTATTTGAGCTCTTCCATGGTCAAATGGATTCTCATTCATGTACTTCAACAAAGTACATTGAAATACTAATTTTACCATAAAACTATACAATACTTGTGTAATCTGGATGGTTTTTCTAAGCCAAAGAATATCAAAAATTACAACAATCACTATAAAGTAATTTTAGTAAGAAATTACCAAAAATGATAGTCACTATTACCAGAATGTTAATGTCAATTTCTTTTCTTTTTTAAATTGGAGGACTGCTATAAAGGCCAGAATTTCATAGATGTTGAGCACCTGAAAAATCTCATTGGCTAAACAAAGGCAAAAAAGGCACTCAGAGGCACTTTCATTGTTACAATTTCTTACTCTCCACACATTCTGGTTAAATTAATTTAAAGGTAATTTCTGTGAGCCTGATTCATTCAGCTCCACTCGACACTAAATAGCCCCCTGTGTAAGGGGTGATGACTCATGTCACCTTAGCAGTTACCCAATGTACGGGAGGTTGAGTTGTTTCTCTTTGGAGGAGATACTGCTGAATACAACATATGAATTTCTTTGATGCAATCCTGTTCCCAGAAATACTTCCATAACAATGCCCAGCAAAACCCTTCTGCCCACATAGTTCAGGTTCCGATCAGCCTCGCGTGAGGGGATGGCTCTTATTTCTTCAGCTATCCTAAGGAGCTTAACAACTGGAGCCAAAGCATTCAGATTTAACTGTTTTTAGATAAGGGAGTTCTTCAGTCCTTACTCTTTTGTGACTTTCCATGGTAATTTACAAGTAATATTCAGGGATCCCAGCTTTCCATGATAAAAATGCCAAAATTCTCTGATTAAAAACTCCCATAAAAAAATCTGTGGTTTTGCATGATTAAACAATGACCTTTGGTTTCCCTAGCCAAAATGGGTAGCAGTTATAAAGTTATATTTACAATTTTCAAAGCCTAACAGTATCATTAATCATTATAATCAAACAGAACTGCAATTTGTCTCTTTCTTACACCAAACATTGCTGTCTGTAGTCTCTATTTCTTTAAAATGCACAAAAATGCAAGAGTGATCCAGTCACAGTGCATTGTATATTTAGTGTCATTGAATGCACTGCTGTTTCGGGTCTTTTGTTGTCATTTCTTTTCATTCAGTTTTAGTGCTCTTCATGTGTTGAATGTTTGCTTTCAAAAGTAATATACAGCTCTGCTGTCTATAGAACAGGACATTCACATCAACATGAAATTTGCTCTTGCCAAACTCAATGACACTGTCTTTACGGATGATTTTTAAACGTTTTTGTCATCTTTTCATATATTTAATTAACTCAGGCTGAAGTGATGCATTAAAATATTAACCTGTATACAGCAGAAGCAATTTATTGGAGTTTAGCTCTGTAAATTAAATGTACATTCAAAAATCAACCACAAGAGAGGGAGGTTGCATTTACTGAGTAAATGGCATTAGTACTTTCAGTAAAATTTAAATAGTTAATATATTTTTTCACAAAATGTAAAAACTAAAGATTCTCTAAAAACACCAATTTTGCATTTGTCTGTGGCAAACAGATTTCTAGGATTCCTAGTGATACTGAGCTTCCCAGGGGAGCTGTCCTCCTTGCTAGTAAGTCTGATCAAGCAATGGGAACTGGAGATAGAGGGCAGAAAAGTGGGAAATGGGATTCTACTGAGTTCAACTAAAATGTTTACAAGAAATCCCTGCAAATGCCTCCCAAAACTCTCTCAGCCTCAACTACACACAAAAGTTAATCAAGCATAAGTAGGCTGTGAATTTATATTGTAGTAGCTATCTCAGTGGTGACAGATGGCAGAACAAAGCAATGGTTTCAGGTTGTGGTCAAAGAGGTCTAGGTTGAATATTAGAAAAAATACAATTTCACTATGGGTGCATATACACTAGGAACTAACTTTGAAGTTAGGTACTATATCAAAGTAGCCAGCAGAAAGCCTACGCATATTTTTCCCTTACTTTGAAGTTAACTTTGAGCCCAACGTTGAGGTCCTTACTCCATTCCTGTAAATGTAGTACCTTACATAGAAGTAGGGTGTGTGTAGATGCTCTACTTCAAAATTGCTTACTTCAAAGTTATTTTGTAGTGTAGACACAGCCTAGGAGAGCTGAAGCTCTGTCATGTATTACCTAGGGAGGTGGCAGAATCTCCTTCACTAGGAGTCTTTAAATCCCATCTTGACAAAGTCCTGGCTGGGTTGGCTTACGTGGGATTGGTCCTGCTTTCAGCAGCAGATTGTACTTGATCACATCCTGAGGTCTCTGCCAACTCTAGAATTGCTATATAACAGATTTTTATTCAGGAATAAGTACTTTATCTACTTCATGGATTAAGTGACTGCAGAATAAATCACTGTATTTTAGACTAAATGCATCCACAGATTAACTATCAGGCGTAACTATTTTGGAATCACTTCCCATGTAGACAAACTCTAAATCAGCTACAGGAAAGCAATAACTATCCAGACAAAAATTGAGAGAGCTGCATAAGGCATGTCACAAAGTACTAGGTGTAGGGTAGAGAAGATTTATGTATATATAGTGCGGCAACCATACCAGGTAATAACTACTTACGTTTTGCATGTCACTGCTAATGGAGCCTGGCATAAAGCTGAAGAGCTATGAAAGTATCAAGCAACATTTGCCTCATCCATCCCTCAACATCAGAGACAGAACTCCTGATATAACAAGACTTGACAAGTCACCACTTATTAAAATGCTCCAGTGCAGATTATCTTTTGTTGGCTCAATATTTCTTTTGTTTGATCTACCTTGAAACTGGAATTGTTAATGCAAAGAAATGAAAGGTTAGTAAGTTTCGCTGAAGGGTTGTAAACAATTCTAGCTCCTTTACAGATGACAAATCTTAGATGAGGTAAGTGAGGATGTCTTATTGAACCAACTTGTGTCTAGCCTTTGACCAAAGTGAACAGGGCAGTTGTCCAGGGTAATGTGCTCGCTCGCTCGGGGGGGGTGTGTGTGTGTGTGTGGGTGTGTGGGTGTGTGTGTGTGTGTGTACACATATGCATGTACATTTGATACTGCCCATGTGACCTTACCTGACACTAGCCAGGGAAGCACTGAAGCCAGCCCTGCCAGGGAGAATAAAAAAAAAACAAAACCCACCCTACATTCAAGCTGCCGTTTAACAAGGCACCTGCTCAAGTTAACACCTCTGGTGGAAGCAGCAGCAGGGGGGTGGCTACACAGGGTGGCTCCCCCCTTCCCCAGAGCAGAGAATCCCATTGCAATAGAAACCATGGGAAGTGGATGGGGCTTTGCTAAAAGAGGCTTCCAATTTGGTATCTGGGATGGGCTGTGGGGGGCGGGTGGTACTGAAGGAGGCTTTGTGTGTGTCTTACCTGGCTGTGAGGTTGGAGTAGCCCTGCTATTTAAGTTGTGTATTAGTAGCAGGTTGGGGTCATACGCACACCCCGGTCTTTCCCCCAAAGATTCTACCTGATCCAGGCCAGGCAGAGCTAGAGTACACATTTAGTTCTGTGCAGGTGAGTATCATGCTGAGCAGGGAGTTGAATCCCTCCCCCCCCCACATAACCTCACACTGGTGGGGGGGGGGTCCACCACCAGAGTGAAGCAGAGCACCCTGAGTGGAAGATGGTGGAGCAGAGCAGTCTGGGAGAGGGTCACTCCACTCACTGGTGGTGAACGAAGCAGCTGGCCAGGATCCTGCTGCCAGCCTCAGGCCACCCAATAATTCCCCCGTCTGCACTGGCCCCTACAGGGACCCCAAAGTGCAGCATATAGGACAGCTGTCTCAACCAGCCTATGTGCTCAGGTTGTGTACATTTCTATGCTGCCTCAAGATGAATAATTAAGGAAACTCCTCTCTTTTACTCCCATCCAGTGGTGGGAAAAGTACCTGAAAAGTTACTTGAATAGAAATACAGCTGCTTTGGGAGAAGGGGACTGTACTTACAAGTCATCAGTGTCCCTCTGGAAAACCACTTGTGGAAAAGTGTACGTGTACACACACACAGAGAGAGAGAGAGAGAGAGAGGTCACATTTTACTGTAATCAAAGTAGCTGCACTTTTACTAAAATGACTTTTTGGGTACTTTTCTCACCTCTGCTCCCATCTTAATATACTACAAACCTCATTCATCCTCTGGAAGTAACTGGCATTCGTGCTGCTAGCATGAGGAACTGAGGAGAATATGCGATTGTTATGACTTTGTGTCAGGCCCTTAAACTTAGGGCTTGTCTACACTGGCAAGTTACTGCTCTGGCACGTTCTTGCTCAGGGGTGTGAATCCCCCTCCCCAGTGCATCAGGTTACAGTACTGTAAAGCACCAGTGTAAACAGCCACCCAGTGTTGTTAGCTGTTCCTCTCATGGAGGTGTCCCTTCAAGTGGTTCAGGGACTGAACAGACCAAAGTGGTTCTTATATGGCTGTGGTGCATCCCACTATTGTGATCAGCTCTCCCAGGGCAAACAGGGAGTTGGGGATGGAGGGATCCTGGCCTCACCTTCAACTCTGCATTCCAGCCCAGAGCCCCTGTGACTGCAATAGTCTGTAATATCTCCAGGGTCAGCTGTGATTCCCTGGGCCACGTGCCCGTGGCCCTGGCCAGCACCTTCCTTCCTACAGGCTCTTCTTCCTGGTATCTGCTAGCACGTGTCCTTCCCAGACCCAAACTCCCTACAGCCCATTCTCTCCCCAGTTCCATCCATGCTGTGAACTAACAGAAGAGGAGCCCTTTTCAACCAGTAGTAATTGAGTTTTCATTGGACCCTGGTGTCCTGACTAGCCAGTCCCCCTTGATTCTGCAACTCTCCTAACTGATTCTAGGTGTCTAAATTGGACCAACTGCCCTGCTGTTTCTCGATGAGCCCTAATTAGTTCACCTTTGGAAAAGGGACTTATTTAATCTAGGGTGAGTATACTTTTCTTCAACCACTCTCTTACAGCTCTCTGGCCTGACTCTGTCACAAAACGTCTAGGTCATTCATAATTCAACATAGATGAACTAGTACAAGAGAAACAAAGACAACCATACTAGGCAGTGGTGATGTCATTTCTGATCCTGCTTTATAGCCTAATCTAACAGCCCGAAAAAAGATCTGCTAAGACCCCACAGTCCATAAAGGAACTACATGGATTTGCAGTAGGATAAGCAAAAATCAACATTTTTCAACAATGTTTTTATTCAAAAAGCTTGAAATAAAAAAGCTTGAAAATGGTGAAGTTCTACAGTAGCGGCTGGCTGCTTTGCTCAGACTCCACTGATGGGGCTTTCTGTTTCTGCAAGCTCTTCTACTTGAATTCAAAAATCACCTCTAGCACTGGAAGGGTCATATATTCCAAATAATTGGAAACATCTCTCAGATTATTGTGTGATGTGAAAAGCTACCTAGTCACTCCAATTCCTTTCAAACATGGGTAGAAGTAGTGCAAATATTAAAACAGAATAACTGAACTGATGTAGAGCTTCAATGAGTGATTAAACAAGAGACAAAACAGAGGAAGAATGTTATAAAGTGACTCATGACACTTTATGTAACATAGCTTTCCGAGGCTCCTCTGACAGTGCTTCTCATGAACAACAGGAGCTGTTTGGGTTTGGTGAAGTCACTGGGAAAGTATGATGAAATACTGCAGGGGAATTTGAAAACCATGCTTTCCAGGGGGATGACAGATCACGACTCTGCCAAAAGAATTCAGAATGAGATAATTCAATTGTTGGAAAAGAAAGAGCTGAAGAAACCTTATTAAAGGGTTAAGGAGTGCCCAGTGCAACTTTGTGCTATTGGACTACACTTCAGATGTGAGCCATGCTGAAAAAGACATCTTTCACTGTTAAGAGGGAGAAGTGACACGTCACTGATTATAAAACGGTGGCTGAGTCCAAAGTGGAAGGACTAACGGATACTATACTCTCTACTCTGAAGGAATTTCACAAATATCCAAGACTGCTGGGGCCAGTGTTATGATAATGGTGCAAACATGAAAAGGAAAAACAAGGGAGTACAGCAAGAATCCTTAAAACCCAAGAGCAATTTTCATTCCATGTGAATGCCACTCACTCCATCTAGTGGTTGGGGGAATGCTGCAACATTTTCAGCAGAGTCCATGTTCCACTTCATCACGCTGCAAAAGACCTGCAGTCTGTTCTCTGCCTCTGCTCATCAGTGGCAGATTTGCACAGATCATGTTGCTGTTGCCATGAAGCCAGTATGTGAAATGTGCTCAGAGTGCACAATTGGCAATTTTTAAGCTGTTTCACACCAAACAGCTGAAGTCTACAACTGCCCTCAGACTGGCTGAATCAGAGGAAGCAGATGCTGGTGTCCATCACAACACATTTAGCCTGGCATGTCATCTAACTGAATTCAAGTTTCTTGTCCCTATTGTGGTGAGGTATATCCTTTTTCAAGTCACTGTGGTGAGCCAAAGCATGCAAAGAAAAACCACGCGTGTTTTGCCGCCACTAATTTGATGAATACCTATCAGAATTATATTGTAAAACAGGAAAATTGACCCAGCCTTGCTCGGACATTTAAGTGAAGTAAGGGTCCCCGCGCCCCCCCCACCCCACCGCCCTCCATTTGGAAAATAAAAGGAAAATTATTCGATTTTTAGAAAATGAAGGAAAAAAGTTTGTATTAATAAATGTCAAAGTGATTCAAAGATTACACAGAGCTTGTCAGTGGACAGTCTCTTTTCCTAGAATAAATAGAGGGGGTAGGTGCCTGATGGTAGGGGGTGGATGGTGTAGGAGTGAGACTAGGGAGCTGGGAGAGTTGGAGGTGCAGAGCAGGGGTAGAATGTGCTGCAGTCACTCATACGGTGAGTGGTAGGGGTAGGACTTGTGTGGTGGGGCTGAGGGTAGGGCAGAAAAGAGGGCAGGGGTTTGGGCGTGGCAGGCTCAGGACTGGGTGTGGGAGATGCTGGAGGGGACTCAGAACACAGTGTTTGTGGGGGGGGGGTCAGGGAAGGTGTGGGGGTATAGATGTCACAGCAGTGGTGTGGAGTGGGGGTGGCTCCCGGCAGCGGGAGTGTGGTAGAGAGGGGGCAGGGGCTGCAAGACTGAGGGTTTGGTGGGGCGTGGGGATGGGCTGTGGCCAGGGGCTTTAGTGGAAAGGATGGCCTTTGTGTGGGGAAGGGAGGGGTTGGGAGGAGGGCAAAGGATTCAGACTGTGCAGAAGGGTTGAGGCACAGGTGGGGATGCAACATAGGTTTTGTTGGCGAGTGCAGGGTAAAGGGTAGGTAGTGGAATGAGGGCAGAGAATTCAGTGTGTGGAGAGGGTTACTGAACTGGGGCTTGCAGCAAGGGGTTGGGAGGTCTCAGGCAACCACAGCAGGGAAGGTGGAGCTGGTCCAGGGAGGCGGGGGGCGGAGCTTAGGCTGCCCTACCCAGCTCTAGGATCTCCTCAGTGGGGTCCATGTTGCAGTTTCTGGCTCCAGAGTCTGGGAGAGGAGGGAGGCCCTGGGCTGGGCCAACTTCTGCAGCCCTCACTATGGCTCCTGTGGGGTAGGCACCTTCCCCCACTCTGTTGGAAGCTAGGGCTGGACTCTTTGCTGGCAGTGGGCTTCTTCCCCAACCCCAGCATGAACTGGGGCCAGGGATTTTTTTCCTTGGCCAACAGCATTTCAAAGGCTGGGGGCCAGGGCCTTGGAAAAGAGCTGCATCCATTGCAGTGGTAGGATCAGGGTGGGGCTGTTTTCCTGGCTGCAGAGAGAGGTGGTGGGGCTGGGTTAAGATCAGGCGTGGGGCACTTCTCCCAGCTCTACACTGCTCCTGGAAGCAGCTCCTATACAAAGGAGCAGCTGGAGGCTCCATGCACTGCCTCTACCCCAAGCACTGTTCCCACAGCTCCTATGAGCTGCTTCCATGTAGGAGCTAGAGGGAGGGGAAACATGCTGCTGCTTCTGGGAGCTGCTTGAGAAGGCAAGCACGACCCAGAGCTTGAACGCCTGGCCCCATTCCTCCATCCCAGCTCTAATCCCTCTCTAACCCTCCAAACCCCTTAGTCACAGGTGTAAGCCGCCTCCTTTACCCCATCCTTCTGCCTACACTCCCACAAAAGCCCTCACATACAGACATATCTTGTACTCCAACCCACTGTCTCAGCCCACAGCCTGAACTCCTCCTTTCTGGCCCCACCCCAGAGCCTACAACCCCAGCTGGAGCCCTCACCTACACTCCAATTTCATGAGCATTCATAGCCCTCCACAGAATTTCCATACACTCATGACTACCTAGCAAAATACAGCCTAGATGGAGCTACTAACTAGGTGGGTACATAACTGGTTGGATAACCACTCCCAGAGAGCAGTCAGTGTTGTAAATTCCTCTTTTAAGAGAATATGTCCCTGGCCATGGGCTGTGAGGTTTGTGTGCCTTCCACTACCCTTTTCAGGCAGCCTAGAGGAGCTGAGCATTTTAAAAATAAAAAACCTACATTTTGGTTTTTTGACTTTATTCTCTATCAGTCCGTACGAAAATAAAACAAAAATAAAGAAAAATTCTCCTCAAAATACAATGATAAAGTGATTATACACATAGGTATAGGTAAGGGATATAGGATGGCCGTTGGAAAGGCCGGTTAAAATGAATATTTATGAGGGTAATGAATATTTATGAGTTAAGATTTAAAATCCTGTGTCCTGATAGGTAGATTTTGGATGCTCATGAATATTCAATTAGAGAATGCATCCTGGTTGCTGGGGCAATGCAGGTGCAGACCTGGCAGGTGGAGGTGTCCAACCAGGTCCGCCCTGGCTCCATAAATTCCGGAGCGCAGCCTGCAGCCAGGCAGTCCGCTGGAGGACGAAGCGGATCAGAAGACCAAAGAGACTGTGCTAAGAGCTGGACTCTCGCCTGTAGCTGAACATTCCAGGCAGAAAAGGCCGAAGCTGAGCGTCATGTAAATCATCGTACGCTAGCCGCCGTGGGCTGTAGAAGACTTTTCGAAGAGCTCCGGCTTAGAAGCCTTTTTGAAGAGCTCCAGCCTTACGAAGAACTGAAATCACTTTTAAAGGCCCCACTGCTTTTATCTGGGGGGCTCACCTGGCAGACCGCGCTGGCAGGTACCCTGCACGGGTGAGCTGCGGAAGCAGCCCTGCCCTTTCAGCCGCCGACCCCTGCAGGCCGGCGGTGGAAACACAGGCTGCCTTTTTCCAGGAGGTGTTTGTTCACCAAGCCGGTCTTTTCCTCCTGGCTTCTTCTCTCCCCTTCACTTTCCTGTCAGACCTGTCCGCGGCTGCCATAAAAGCGCGCCGTGAGGGTCATCCTTTCCTAGCCTCAAGGGAAGAGACCCGCGGGCCCAGCGCCCGGACTAACAGAACAGGATAGTGGAGGTATTTAAAATTACTAGATCTTCCAGTAACATGAGCAACTGGATAAGTTTGTTAGATTGTTGTTAGGAATGGATACAGGATATTTGTTTTTCGTGTTATCTATGTTAGTTCTTTTAGTTACTTTGTTATTTGTAATCCCTTGTTGTTGTTATATGCATGAAGAGTTAGGGATATAAAGAGAGTTTAGACGCGTCTTAAATTTTGTGACCCTCACTTTCTAAAGGCCGGTTGTAAAGCACAGGAGGCCGGTCTTATTGACCTAGCCTGAAAATAACACATACATATAGAAGATTAGATAGGTTGATATAGCCTCTAGTCATTTACATTATATACAGAGCTGTCAGCTCCCCCACTATTTAGTAGGGGTAGAGCAGCTGAGGGCAAACCCATTAATTGGGATAACCCCAGCATATCAACCCTTTAAGGGTAATTGAGGGGATAACCTTTAAATAGGAAAACCCCATTATTAAGGGAAGTACCTTTGTGGAAACCCTATATTTATCGGGCTCTGCCCTGTTTGGCCAGCAGGGCAACCCTTTTAATATAAGAAGAAATCCTATAGCATAGCATAGGTAAATTTATCTTATAAGATCTGCTCCCCCAGGTAACTCGGCCTAGGGTTGAGCGACTCCGGTGAACCTCAGGAAGAGCCGGGGATATTAATAAGAAAAATAAACAGCTCTGCAATAATTCTTCCATTCACAGCACGCGAAGAAGAGTAATATGTGTACCTCCGGATCCAAAGTAAGTAATAGGAGGCATTAGTTAGTCGTGTTGTTATTGTGATAATACATTAATTTGAAGGCTATTAGTCCATAAGTAAAATAATCCTGTGCTAGGCCTAGAAAGATAGGGAAATTAGTTAGTTGTAGCTTTTAGTGTAAAAGAAATACATAATTCATTTCAATATAAAAGAAATATATGATTTTAAAAGAAGCAAATACTTCTACTCCCAATAAATAGCTTTCTTTGTTAAACACATCCCTGTTGTCCTTTCCTGGGAACGGAGCAGCACGTCACAACCCTGTAAACCTTATTGGATTAGAACCCCGTTGACATAGAGACAGGTTGCGGGATAAAACCTGGGGCAGATTGCCACTGGTGGAACGCCTTTGAGTAGCCTTGTGATTTTTGGTTGCTGCAGTGAGTTGTCCACTCAGACCCCTCCGTTAGTCAGCAATAATTCACAGTCACGTTGGAAGGGCATAATCAGTGGAGGTTCTGCAGAGATCAGTTCTGGGACTGGTTCTGTTCAATATCTTCATGAGTGATTTAGATAATGGCATAGGAAGTACACTTACACTTACCCTAATACCAAGCTGAGAGGTGTTCAAGTGCTTTGGAATATAGGATGATAATTCAAAATGACCGGGATAAAATGGTTCAAGGCAGTGGTTCCCAACTTGGGGTCCATGAGGGTATGTGGGGGGTGTGTCTGTGAAAACAATAGAAGAAATAAAAATGATCATAGAAAAGTTTAAATAAATTGCAAAGTTACAATCATTTTTTTAAATTAAATGTCTTCCAATAATGTTATTAATTGTTGCCCAAAGAGCTATGTTACACTTTCCTTTTTCATTTAATTAGGTGTACAGAGTGGCTACAGGTGGTTTTGGTGGGGGTTCATGAATGTTTTTTGGAGGGTGATTCAGGTGAAAAAGTTGGAAACCACTGGTTTAAGATAAAATAGGATGAAATTCAATAAGGACAAATGCAAAGTACTCCACTTAGGAAAGAACAATCAGTTTCACACATACAGAATGGGAAACTGTCTAGGAGGGAGTATTAGAGAACGGGATCTAACAGTTATAGCGTTAAGAGTCATGACACTGTTGCATAAAAGCCAACATAGTTCTGGGATGCAGCAGCATTGTAAGCAAGACAAAGTAATTCTTTTGCTCTACTCCACACTGCTTAGGACTCATTTGGTGTAGTGTGTCCAGTTCTGGGCACCATATTTGAAGAAAGAAAATTGGAGAAGGTCCAGAGAAAAGCAACAAAAATGAATGAAGGGCTAGAAAACGTGACTTAGGAGGGAAGACTGAAAGAACTGAGTTTGTTTAGTCTGGAAAAGAGAAGATTTTTAAATACTTAAGAACTGTCACAAAGAAGAGGGAGAAAAATAATTCTTCTTAAACTCTGAGGATAGGACAAGTAGTAATGGGTTTAAATTGTAGCAAGGGAGGTTTTGGTCTGATGGAAGGAAAAACTTCTGGTCAGGGAAGTTAAACACTGGAATAAATTGCCTGGCAATGTCGGGAATCTTTATCACTCAAGATTTTTAAAAGCAGGTGAGACAGACATCCGCCAGGGTTGGTGCTTGGTCTTTTCATGAGCACAGAGAACTGGACTTGACCTTGAGAGGTCCCTTCCAGTTTTTAGATTCATTGTGGGCCTTTGGCCAAAACGTCTGTCCATCCCTGGATTAGGCACAATAAAACTTCAAGGCAGACTTTCCCTTTCGTTCATATTTGTGTTTCTTCTAATGCTTTGACAGATTAGTAACATTTAAAAATCTAATCTTTTCAAATATTGGAGGGGTAGCCGTGTTAGTCTGGATCTGTAACAGCAACGAAGGGTCCTGTGGCACCTTGTAGACTAACAGAAAAGTTTTGAGCATGAGCTTTCATGAGCACAGACTCACTTCATGAAGTAATCTTTTCAAAGTGTGTGCTGATAGATAGTTTTTTGCATTTTTCTTAACTTGGGCAGTACTACTAAATAGCTTCAGTTCCCAGTTGTTTATAGACACTTCTATTTCCTTATGCACTGTCAAGTTGCTGATGTATTGTGCAATATTTCCATTTTTTAAATTAGTGTATTTAAGTATTTTAAAAGTGATAGTTTCTGTTAAGCACCGGTAATGCCCATTCATTCCAAAAAGAGAGGTCTGAACCTGAGTGATAGTTTTACATGTAAATGGAGGCATTCACTGTCTTACCTAAGAGTCAAGTTACATGGAATGTAATATCAGAACTGTAATCCTGCTAAAGAGCTTTCTGAAGTTGCCCACTCATAGGCTTTCAATTGCAGAGTCATTGTTGAGTAGCCAGTATCGGAGGGGTAGCCGTGTTAGTCTGGATCTGTAACAGCAACAAAGGGTCCTGTGGCACCTTATAGACTAACAGAAAAGTTTTGAGCATGAGCTTTCGTGAGCACAGACTCGCTTCATCAGATGCAATCATGAGCATCTGATGAAGTAAGTCTGTGCTCACGAAAGCTCATGCTCAAAACTTTTCTGTCAGTCTATAAGGTGCCACAGGACCCTTTGTTGCTGTTGAGTAGCTGGCACTCTCTGCATCACTCTTCACAGGACAGGGTTTAGCATCCTTTTATGTATTTTCCTTTCTAGAAAATAAAGAGAACATAAGAAGGTTGAAAGTCTTCATATTTTTACCTTGCATGGTGACAAGTATCAGAGAGGTAGCTGTATTAGTCTGTAGCTTTGAGAACAATAAGAAGTCCTGTGGCAGCTTATAGACAAACGGATATTTTGGAGCATAAGCTTTTGTGGGCAAACACCCGCTCCATCAGATGCATGAGTGGGGGGGTGGGTTTCAGAGGGGTATTTAAAGAATGGGGTCCCAGTAAAAGGGAGGGCCAGAGCTAACAAGGTCTATTCAGCAAGGTGGAAATAGACCATTATCAATAGCACATATCAAAAGAGGAAAAAACAAGTCAGATCAGACAGAGGGATATGACCCATTGTCAGAGTCTAATGGGGAGATATTAACACCCAGGGCAGAAAAGCTGCTTTTGTAAGGTGTGAGCCACTCCCAGTCTCTGTTTAATCCTTCGTTAATGGAGTCAAATTTGCAAATAAATTGCAGCTCAGAGATTTCTCCCTCCACCTGATTTTTGAAATTTCTTTGTTTCAGGACTGCCACCCTTAAATCTGCTATTGAGTGTCCAGGGAGATTGAAGTGTTCCCCCACAGGCTTCTGTACATTACCGTTCCTGATGTCTTTTGATTTATGTCCATTTATTCTTTCACGTAGAGACTGTCCAGTCTGGCCAATGTAAATTGCAGTGGGGCATTGCTGGGACATGATGGCATATAATATATTAGTATATGTGCAGGTCAAGATGCCCCTGATGGTATGTATGATTGATGTTAGGTCCTGTGATGATGTCACTGGTGTAGACATGTGAGCAGAGTTGGCAGCGAGGATTGTTGCAGGGGCTGGTTCCAGGCTTAGAGTTACTGGTTTGTGATTTATACTGGCTGGTGAGGATTTGTTTAAGGTTGGCGGGCTGTCTGTAAGCGAGGACACGCCTGCCTCCCAAGGTCTGTGAGAGTGAAAAATCATTGTTCAGGATGGGTTGCAGATCACTGATGATGTGTTGGAGAGGCCTTAGGTGGGGGCTGTATGTGATGGTCAGTGGTGTTCTCTTGTTTTCCTTGCGAGGCCTGTCTCATAGCAGGTAGCTTCTGGGTATCCATCTGGCTTTGTCAATCCGTTTCCTCAGTTTCTTAGGTGGGTATTGTAGTTTGAGGAAAGCTTGGTAAAGGTCTTGTAGATGTTTTTGCTCTGATCCATCAGACAGAAACATACAGTTGTACCTTAGTGCCTGGCTGTAAACAATGGATGGAAGCTGGAGGCATGTAAATAAGCATAGCGGTCCGCGGGTTTTTGGTATAGGGTGGTATTTATGTGACCGTCGCTTATCTGCACAGTAGTGTCCAGGAAGTGAATCTCTTGTGTGGACTGGTCCAAGCTAAGGTTGATGGTGGGGTGGAAACTGTTGAAGTTACAGTGGAACTCTTCAAGAGCCTCCTTCCCGTGGGTCTAGATGATGAACATGTCATCAGTGTAGTGCAGATAGAGGAGGAGTGCTAGGGGACAAGAACTGAGAAAGCGTCGTTCCAGGTCAGCCATAAAAATGTTGGCATACTTCGGGGCCACGCGGGTGCCCATAGCAGTGCCACTGATTTGAAGGTATAATTTGTCCTCAAATCTGAAATAGTTGTGGGTGAGGACAAAGTCACAAAGCTCCACCACCATTTGTGCCTTGGTCTCATCAGATGGAGAGAGAAATCTCTGAGCTGCAATTTATTTACAAATTTGACTCCATTAAGGATTAAATAGAGACTGGGAGTGGCTCACACCTTACAAAAGCAGCTTCTCTGCCCTGGGTGTTAACATCTCCCCATTAGACTCTGACAATGGGTCATATCCCCCTGTCTGATCTGACTTGTTTTTTCCTCTTTTGATATGTATATTGATAATGGGCCATTTCCACCTTGCTGAATAAGCCTTGTCAGCTCTAGCCCTCCCTTTTACCGGAACCCCACTCTTTAAATACCCCTCTGAAACACCCCCCCCCCAACTCATGCATCCGATGAAGCGGGTGTTTGCCCACAAAAGCTTATGCTCCAAAATATCTGTTAGTCTATAAGGTTTCACAGGACTTCTTCTAGTTCTCATATTTTTACCTGTAACCCCACAGGCACTGAGACCACTGACAAAGGAGAGTGAATTCTGCTCTACAGCTTTGGCTGAAATCCAGATGGCTTTTAGCTCACGTGGTCCAGCACAGGGCTTTAGTCCTTATGGTCACAGTTTATTCCCTCCGTGTTGTCTATTTTTAGATAAAACAAACTTCTTGTTACCTCAGGGTATGACTCTTTGGGAGTATCGAGCACCTAATAGAATGACAGCCTCCAGAGAGGTCCCAGTCCTATGGTACTGAAATCAAAGATAACCTTTCCAGTACACCAATGGAATGCTTTGATAGTCATATTTTCCCATTCTACCCGCTCCACCACCAAGTCCTTATATGTATCTGTTTCATAAGGGTCAGAAGTGAGAAATATCTATTACCTGTCCATGTGGTGTTGGCACATTGTGTTTTGTTCTTCAAATGCTGCAATGAATACCCTAAGGTACTCTTTTCTGCTCCTCCTCTCATGCAACCAATTCATTTAATATTAAGAAACTGAAAGATGCATAACCAGCAATGAAAAAAATAAAAATATATAATAAATGAAAACATTTATTTAATCAAATTAAAGGTCTCAAGAATGACTTGCCTCAGTTTGACACTTTAAAGCATGGTTATCTACCATATATTTCAGAGTATGCTCATCCCTCGCTCTATGAGCACAGTTCGTTCCCAACTCTGTGCTCGTAGGTGAAAACTCTTAAGAGGGACACTAAATTCTCATTAAAATACAGGTAAAAGTCTCCATTTGATTCCTAGAGCTTGGCAAAGGAATGGCAGCAAGTGGCACGGCTTTTGAAAGTTAAGTGAACCTGGGATTTGGGGGTTGGGAAAGGTTAGAGGTTGGAGGCAGTTTGGGGCCATGAGTGGGAGGGGGGATTAAAACCTGGTAGCCGGTTGGGTATGCAGGGTGGGTGGGTAGGGTTCAGGCTGCTGTAGATTGGGTGTGTGGTCTGGCGGGGGAGGGGTCAGGCTGTGGTGGGTTAGGTCTACTGTGCTGGTGGGGAGGGGAAGGGAGGTGGGAGCCAGTCTGCAGGCTCAGTCGGGGGGGGGGGGTGGTAAGGCTGTCACGGGGAAACAGAGGGTGGGGAGGGTCAGGCTGACGCGGGGCCAGTCTGCGGGCTGGCCGGGGGGGCGTGGTCAGGCTGCTGCAGGTTGGAGCCTCAGGGCTTGCGGGAGGTCAGACTAGGGCAGGTTGGAGCTGCTGGGAGGGGATTAGCCTTGTATTAGCAGGGGGAATTCACTCTTACAGTGAACAAAGGTAAGTAAACATGTTTCTCGTTTAAGTGAGTACTCCTTAGTAAAGTACTTGTTTATCGAGGGATGAGTGTATATCTGTCTGCAAGTCTGTTAGTTCAAGAACTCCTCCTAAATGCTAAGAGCTAGGACCACCAAATTTGGTATACAGCTACCTTTTATAACACCACAAGCTGAGGGTTTCGTTGTGCCAGGAAAATGGGATACGCTAGGAATGAGATTGCTTCTCATAAAACCATACAGAAAAGAGAATCAACCCCAAGCCTTCCACCACCCCCTGGAGCACTTTAGGGAGGAGGTGGTAGTGGTGGTGATGCTGAAGGCCCCCTCTTTCCCAAATTGCCTCAGGATACATAAAACCATGCAGAAAAGAAACACTCACCAGGCAGGTGAAAGGAAAGTCCTCCCCCCACCATCCAGGACTACCCAGCCTCAAGTCTCCCAGCCCCCCAGTGCCAATTGATGTTTCCCCACACAATTCCTATAGGTAAATTGTTGGCTCATCCCCTTTGTCAGGGAGCCAGGGGAAGTGCTCAGTTTGCTGCATTCCTCACCAGCTGGGGAGTGCAGAGGTTAGACAAACCTGGACCTGCCCCAGTTGGAAGACAAACACCCTTCCCCAAGCTGTGCCTGCTGGAGCTGCAACAGCCCTCGAGAGGCATGTCTCACCTGGATTGAAAGCTGCTGCAGTGCGGGAGGACTAAGGAAGTCCTCTCTCCACAGGGCAGCTTGCATACTGAACTTCTCATCCCCAGCCCCATATCAGAGCAACGATTTCAATGAAGCATGTGCATTTTCATTGTATTTTTTAAACCCCAAAATTAATTGAGTGAGGACCCAAGCAATCCTAGGTAAATAATTCTAAGTAATTAAATAAAAGACAAAACACATTTGCTGTAGTACACAGCAAAAGAGAGATCCAATATTAACCTGGAAACCAGGAAGCTCATACCTACTAATGAAATATTTTGCCAACAAGCTGTTAGTCTCCACTGCATGAGCAAGGTAAATACAGCATGACAGTCAGTGTTCACATTTTGGTGTTCATAATGTATTATTGCAAAGGAAACAAGTGCATCTATTCTGTAATTATAGGTGATTTTTTCCAGTCCTTTTAAAGATATTTAAGCAAGCATACACAATGTTATAGTACAGACAAACCGCAAAAAGATTTAAGAAGCTATATTGTAATACAACAAAGGTTTCAAGATTCATTTTTATGGAGTTACCATCTGGGGCTGTATGGAAAACCAGGGCACACAGAGTGCATTGTAATTCCCATGCAAGCACATGCATGCAGCCATTATACTTCAAGTTAGTACAAAGACAAGCAGAAAGAAGGTAAGATAGATAACCTATCCATCATTGCTACACAGCTTCAAAGGCAAGTGTTTGCCAGCCAGTTGTTTTGCCAACACTGCGTACTGTAGCTGGCAGTACTGCTCTTTCCTGGAAAAGCCAAACTATTCCCCACCTCTCGCAGTGATGGCACGCAGGTTCAGGAACTCACCACGCAGCTGATAGTACTTTTCACATCCCCAGTATACAGGACAATTGGAGAGTAAATGTATATACACACCAACAGTATGAATATACCTCCATACATGGTGGGTGACAAAGAGAACACTATGGTGATATGCAGCACAGAATAAAAGTTCAATAATGTTAGGCATTCCAGCTGTCTCTGGCCCTAAAACTTATTCTCCTTTGTCAATCCCTTATTGCAGTTTGCTTATACTAGGGGCCCTTGCCCTCATCCTTCCAGATGTTCTCTGCTAACAATTTACTCCCACAGGTTGACTGGTGGTCAACTCATTGACTAGTTAAGGACAGATACCTAAGCTTTAAGGGACCTTTTTCTTTGATCGTGCCTTCATTCTTTTGACACTTTTCTGGTCTTTGTCTTATGATAGGATGTGTCACAAAGATCACAACAGATGCACATGCCATCAACTTATAATTATAAGCAAGATCTCATTCGCGGGCTACCTTCCCTTTGGCGATTGCAGTGGGTACCACACCTGGGGACTTTTGTTCCTGGCTGCTGGGTAATTCATACACTTTTTCCAAGAGATTCACCACATACCTTGGCACCTCCTAAACACAGAGTTATCCACACAAGACCCCTGGGAGACTGCATTCCATCTGTCACCCCCTTCTGCAGCTGGGGTGGGAGGCACACAGTGACGACCAAACCTACACGATCCACATCTTCTACGTCCCAGTCCACTGCCGCAGCCACGAACCCTTCCCTGCCGACCGGCCTCTCCGCCTAACACATCAGCGCATCCACCTGCTCCTACCTACACGTCCAGGCTCATCGTAGCCGGGTGGGGTGGAAGGGGCGCACCCTGACTAACGCAGGGCAGAAGCGCTGGAGGGATCAGTCCGTGCGACCGGGAAGCGGTGACCAGGGCCGGGACGCTGAAATGTGTAGCTGCGGCAGCTGACTCCAGGCGAGGCGGCACGAGCCATTGGGAGACGAGCCCTGGTTTCCTCAGCGGCGAAGCAAAGACACACCCCGGACGAGGCGGTGGCCGTTTCCCTCATTAACGGCGGGAGTCCCCGCTCGCCTCGCCCAGGCGGCTGCCAGCAGTCGCGTCTTCCCGCCCTGCCCAAGCCCAGGGACCACGTCACACCAACTTCCCCTCGGCGTCCTGCAAAGGGCCGGCCGTTACCTCAGCTACCTTCCCGGCGAGCTCGAGCTCGAGCTCGAGCTCGTGCTCGTGCTCCTGCAGCAACGCCCCCAGGGCCGGCAACGTCCCAGCCCCGCCTCTGAGCTCCCGCGGGCCCGGGAGGGACGGAGGTAGGCAGCGCCCCCACTCGGCTCCCCCGCCCCTCGTTTCCATTCCGGCGGCTGCGCCGTCCCCCGGCCCCGGCGCGGCCAGGGAGGGGCCTGAGCGGAGGCGCTGCCGAGCTGCGATTGGCGGAGCCGCTTGACAACCGCAGTCGGGGAGCCGGAGCCGTAGGGCCGGGACAGACGCGGACCAGACCCCCTTATTCCCGGGACCCGCCGCCATTTTGCACCCCTCCCATCCGCTCCGTGCGTCCCAGACCCGGCTCCGGTGGGTCTCCGCTGGCGCGGGGGAGCAGCCCCAGGCTTGGTGCCGGGGAGGCCTGGCTGCCTGGGAGAGCCACGGGGGAGGAGAGTGGCTGCGGGCGGGGGCCTGTCAGAGAAGGGGGAGAAGAGAGTCCGGGGCGGGCGGGATGAGAGCGGGAGCCCTGAAGGGGGAGCCCCGGGGATGGCAGGGCCCCTGGCCTGACGGGGGAGGGGGCAGGCGGTGCTGGAGGACGAGGCTAGATGACAGCCTGGCTGCTTTGATGCTGGTTTGGCCAGAGCCGGTTCATCCCCTACCCCTCCCCAGCCCGTCCCCGTTATCCTCCGCCCCGCGCGCGGTGCTCTCCCCGGTCTGCGGCTCGCGGAAGCTGTGCGTTTCCCTCGGCAATAGCCGGGATCCCGTGGTTCTCTAGCCTGATTTCTGGTTGTGATCCTGGCATCTCAGGGCCGCTTTCCCTTTGTTGTGGCGTCCGCAGGCACGTCCCCCACAGTTCGGTGTCTTGGACATAAGACGAGTCGACTCCTACTATGCGGGTTTACAGGGACAAGATGCTGCTTCCTTTCTGCCTTTAGTGCTGACACATGGGATGTGTAAATATGCTGCGCTAAACCCTGATATTTAAGAACCACAATCTCAGTGTGAAATCCCACATGTTCTTAGTCCTTCTGAGTAAACGTTATGGAATATTCTCCGTGTCATGATGCTGTTTAAGTCCCGGGGTTTGAGTAGCAAAAAGGAGAAAATACTCTTACATCTGGGGTAAAAAAGGAATGAAGTATGCTGATGTGTAAAAGTGATGCACCAGTGACAGAAAATGTTAGCTACTTGCTAGATTGTTTTATTTTTAGTAAAAGTTGTTTCCTTTTCCCTCTTTACCACAATATATAGGGTTGCAGGGTTTAATTTCACTTTCTTTTGTTTTGTTTTGTTTTGTTTTTTGCCATCCAGACACTTCTCTGAATAATATGTATGTATAATCTAGACAAAGAACATTAAGGATGTAAAAGAAATAAATACAAGGAAATCTGGCAGTCAGGCACCAAACATAGTAAGTTAAATTTTAATTAAATATGGTATATGGCATCTCTCTACACTGGGCCATGGAGCACCTCCTAATGGCCTGTAAAATGAAACCCTGTGATGTTATCCTTGGGTATGGAGGAAGAGTACGGTGCGTGGTAGAATCTTAATTTTAACAACTGATCGTCAGAATGGGAAAAATGTTAAACCAGTGAGGTAAATCCTGTTCATTCGGGGGCCAATTAAGGGGGAAATGCATTGCATAATTGCTCCTTATACACAGGGTTTTTAAATTAAAATCTTAGTATCTGTATTGTAGTGTAGTTCACATGATTTTTAAAATTTTATGACAGTGAGAGTCCTGAAGGGGGAGCCAGATAGTAGAGGGAGGGTGAGACAACAGCTTGGCTGCTTTGATGCTGCTTTGGCAAGAGCCCATTCATCTTCCAGCTCTCCTACCCTGTCCCAGACAGACTCCGGTATCGTACAGTCTGAGTGTCGTGTGTGTTCCCGGTCTGTGGCCAGCAGATGCATTGTCCCTAAGGCCTAAATGATCTTTAGTGATTTCCAACCTACATAATTCCATTTCTTGGGAATTAATTCAGATAAAAACTTGGCCCATAGAATGTATCCTGAATTTATTTGCTTTTCTTTAGGGCTTCTTATAATTTTTGAAGACAATGAAAATGTAGCCACAGGTTACTGACTTGGGCCCAGATTGTGAAATGAAATCTGCATTGATAGACTCTTGTGCTCACATGGAAATTATTGCAGAGTCAGGCAATGATTCTCTAGAATGAGTAAAAAATGTGTCTAATATTTCATATCAAGATGTGAACCCTTTTATTATTTTTTATTTAAATGTTTTTTTCTCTTTATTACTACTTACTGAGCTCAAATTATTCAGGCTGCAATTATTATTTTAATGGAGTATTTTCAGAAGTGTCTGCAAGTTAAAATGGTTTACAGCAAGTGATTTACACCTGTTAAGAAAACAAGACTTACGAATGTATATTGCTCTTCTGTGTACAAAAATTTATGTGGACATTATAGAAATATCTGTAGTATGCAGAAAAAATACAAAAGAAATATGTTGGAGGTCTTTTGGAGTTATAACTTCGTGCACAAATTGAAGGGTGAATATTCTGTCTTGCAAAATCCTCTGCAAATTAAGAACATGTTTTTGTTAATTGTATATTTCTAAATAACTGTTGCTTAGAAGCAGTTCAAACATCCATTATTTTGGACTTTCAAATTTGATTGTGTTCTAAGGGCTTTAACATTGCTTTAGAAATGCATTGTTATTTCAAATGAATAGAACAATTTTTAATAACTCCCTTATGAATTTCTTTAAGTAAATTGTGTTAAAAAGCCATAGATACAAGGTTGCACAGTTGGTGTTCCCATTCTATTTATCTGCAACCTGTACAGAACATTTAAGTTTAAATTACACCCCCAAGAATAGATGTTTCCTGATTTTTTTTTTTTTTTTTACTCCCCTTCTGATACTTACAACACTCTGGTTTTGGTTTGTTGTTTTACATTTTTTTAAAGAAAATCCGAAAGCTTGGTGTATAATTGCAAAGAAAGAATTTTTAAACTTCTAGCCCTGCACCTCAGTCCTTCTGGAGTATTAGTGGTTGATCAAATAAGGTCATTGGTGACGTCATGTGCCATATGTGCTGGCAATACAGGGTAACAAGATGCAGCTTGAACTCTAACCATCAATTTTCTTGCTGCTCTGTGTTCATAGCTATAATGTTTTCAAAATCCTATGTGTAAACACACATCTCACACGATCCTGTGTGCACACCTCTGCATTTTTTACACTGCATACTTTATAACTGCATGGGCTTATCTACACTAGCCCCCTCCTTTGAAGGGGGAGTTTAAACAAGCCAGATCGGAGAATAGCAATATTAAATGTTGAGTCTGTTCTGGTATGGGTATGGTCTGAAAAAGTGGGTCTGTCCCACGAAAGCTCATTTTGTTACTGAAATTATTTTGTTAGTCTTTAAAGTGCTACTTGACTGCTTTTTTGTTTTGATAGTGTATAGACTGGCATGGCTCTCTCTCTGTTACTACTCCCAAAACGTTTTGGGAGTAAGGGAACTTGGAAGTTGCGTGGGTACTTTGAAGTGCTTGCGGCTACACTGCTTGCCGACACTTCAAAGTTAGCAACTTAGAAGTTCACATGGCGGGAATTATGCTAATGAGGTGCTTTATATGCAGCGCGGCACCTCATTGCTATTGTCCGATCTGGCTTATTTACATGCCCACTTCGAAGGAGGGGGCTAGTGTCAGTGAACCCTAAAATGCATGTGAGTGTAGTAAATCTTTCTTGTTACCCTTAAAAACCTTCAATTAAATGAAAGCTCTCCTGTAGTAGATCTCCCATTTATTTCTAGTTCATTGTCATTGGACTAGCAATTTTGCAGTATCTGTCTCATCTATGATTTCAGACAGAGTCATGTTAGCAAATTTCCGAGCATATTGCATCTTTTCCTTAGAAATTCAGTGTCCCAAAACAGGTAGCATTTTTGGCCTCGTTATAAAAAATACAACCAAAACTGATAATCTTGATCCACTGAAATTGTTAGTTTACTTATCTCTAAAGCTATACAGCACAATTACTCTTCTGTAGCCCCAATCTAGAAACATTTTATAGCTGTAGAACTTGATACTTGCATTCAAAGATCCAAATTACTTGTGTGGGTCATTAATAGTTTTACATGTTGTAGTGCCATAGAATTCTCTTGAATTACTTTGTAGAAAAAGGGCTGTTCCTGGCTTACAGCTGGCTGTCTTCTGTGCTAGTAGCTTGTCTTAGTGTGACAGTCATTAGATCTCTCACTTAAGCTATGTCTGCACCACAGAGATCTTTCAAAAGAAGCCCTTCCGGAAGATCTCTTCTGAAGGAACTTCTTTCAAAAGAGAGTGTCCACACACAAAAAAGCAGATCAAAAGAGCAATTGGCTTTTTCAAAAGAGAATCCACACAGCCCCCGCGCTTTTGGAAGACTGGGCCGGGGATTGAAAAATCAGGCCCCATGAGGACTGTTCTTTTGAAAAACAGGGCCTGCGGAACATCTACGCATGTTTTCTTTCAAAAGAAGTTTTCGAAAGGGGACGCTCTTCCTGAAACAGGAAAGGAAGAGCAATTTTGAAAGGAGCATTTCTTTCTTTCGATTTACTTTAGAAAGAACACGTTTTGTGTCTAGATGCTCCACGGGATGTTTCGAAAGAGCCCCCTTCTTTTGAAAAAGCTTTCAAAGGAACTTGCTAATGTAGATGCAGCCTTAAAGTAATTGTACTTCCAAGAATGTTGTAGTATGTTATGTTGTGTCTGCATTAATAAGGTGTGTAAATAGTTAACTGTAATGTAGTTGTAGAAAGTGTGTAGAGCCTGGCCTTCTGCTTAGTTTTAATCTGTGATGCCATCCAACCCAATAGAAGTCCAAAATAAATGCATCATTGCTCATCTGAAGGTTTTTATTCTGCATGAAATGTACTAGTAATACCCTGTTGAAGAGACTATTTTAAGAAACTAGTTTTAACTGACTCCAAGGAAATTATTTAAAATTCAGTACGAATCATAATATCATAAAACATAGTAAAAGACAAACCTGAAATATACAGTCTTACTTCAGAAAATGTGGTTAGGGATTCAGGTATTAATGTTTAAAGATTACAGTGGGTATTTTGATATAGTTGAAAGTTTCCTACTTCTCTCCGAAAGGCTATGACTAGATTATTTTGTAGGACCAGAAAGTCTTTCACAGTCGTAGAAAGACAATTTAGAATAATGATGAAAGAAGAACAGCTGTTGGCAATAGGGAGGGAATGATATCTTACTGCACAACAGCTTTTTGAAGCAAACACAAAAGTATGTAATGCTGTTTATTTCCATTATTTACGTAAAAAGTTCTGTAAGCCACCTGACTCTTAATTTTTTCTTTCTTTTCTGCTGATAGCGTAGGCTTAAATAATGGTGATTGCTTGTTGTTGGAGTCACCAGCATATTTAATGACTGTGACTAAAATATGAATTAAAACTAGTCACGTTTAAACAGAAGGCAAACTATTCTAGCTGGCATGACCAAAAATGCAGTCTTACAAAATAAACTAGGCAGTTAACTAATTCATTTTTCAGTCAAGTGTTCCTGGTGGGGTGGGGGGAATCATTTAAAATAGACTGTCAGAGAGCTGGAGGAGGTATATGGAAAATGCTATGATTTAAGTGGAATGACAAAAAGTTCTGAGTTCTCATGTTAGACTTGAGCAGGTTAAGTTTACTGTGAGCAATGAGAGCTTTCAAATTCAAATGTGTGTTATTTGAATTTTTTTCTTGACTGTCCCTGGTAAATAGTTCATCTGTTCACTCGTAACAGATTTTACTTGGAAAAATCAAGCTAAAATGATTATTTAAACTTGACATAGCTAACTTCTTTTAATTTTTAGTTATTGCCTTTTATTATTTTTCAATATTTTCCAAAGTGGAAGTATTACCAATTACCTGCTGCTAAGTGGAGCCCCTCTACATTAAAAGTGTTTCATATTTTAGATATGTCTATCGTATTTTTTGTCATTCTTGAAATAATGAGGAAAAAAGTAAAGCCCTCCCTACTTCAGGCAACTTTTTTCATCTTACTCTCTCTGGTTGTTTTCTTACTCATATTTCTCTTCTTCCTCATCAACCCCTTGTCCTCTGCAGACCAGCCTCCTGTCACTCGTCCCCTCTTTTCCTGGACAGTCTGGTGGCTTCAGCTCTTGAGAGTAGTTTCACTTTCCTTTCTTTTGTTGCCTGCTGCTTTTAGGATAACTCTGTACAAGCAGTCCTCAAACTTGATTGCGCTGTGACATTTTGACAACAAAAAATGACTACATGATCCCAGGAGGGACTGGGCCTACTTGAGTTCTGCCATCATAAGCTAAGGGCCAAAGCTGAAGCGCAAAGGGTGCAGGGGCATGGGCTTCTGCTTCATTGCAAGGCAGAGGCGTTTGGGCTTAAGTCCTGCACCCTAGCAAGTCCAACACCAGCCTTGACAACCCCATTGACCCACTGTGGGTTCCACAAGCTTGAGAACCCCTAGTCTATACTACACTAGGGAATGGGCCTCTGAGCCTGAGTAGATGCAGTTGGGCTAATGGGACTCAAAATATTAGTCTGGATGTTGAAGCTTTTGCAGAGCATCTGTGGACAACCAGGGAGCCATGTACGCTTGAGTGCCTAAGGTCCATGTCCAAGTTGCTGTTTAGTCCTCCCTACAGGCTGGGAGGTGCGCTGCTGCTGCAGTTTAGATATATCCTTGCAGCTTGCTCTAGGCTCCTCTTTACAATGAAGAGCTCTTGAAAAGATGGTACTATGCAAGTACAAGTCTTCTACAGAATACCAACAAGTGCCAAGTGGAAAATGTTTTGGGAGCCATTGTTCTAGAGTCAGATTTTCCAAGGTGTTGAGAACCCTCAACCCTAACTGATATGCAAGAGACATGAGACATTTAACATGTTGCAGAAATGAGCCAGGATACAACTGGGTAATCACAGTTTTAGGATCAAGTCTGAGTTATGGTTGCACGCTCAAATGTATGAGGGTGATTTCCTAAATCCCACTAATCAATTTTGGAATACAGTATTACAATATTCAGAGTTGTCAAAACAAACATATGTTTGCAATCTCTGATTAACAGCATTTGATGACAAGGTATAAGACAAGATATTGACCATATTACTTACATTGTTTTTTCTTTTTAGGCTGCCATCATGACGGCTGAAGAAACAGTGAATGTAAAAGAAGTTGAAATAATTAAACTAATCTTAGATTTCCTGAACTCGAAGAAACTTCATATCAGTATGCTGGCTCTTGAGAAAGAAAGTGGAGTCATTAATGGCCTGTTCTCAGATGACATGCTTTTTCTGAGGTAGAAATTTTTATGTAATTTGTACAACATAAAGTAACTTAATATCTGTTGGCCATGTGTTCACAAAGCTAAAAAAATTGACTGCCATGAAAAGTGTGGAAACATTTTTGCTATAACCATTCTCTCTTCAAGTACTGTGTCTCCATTGTAAATTGTCTTGTCTGTAGCATTTAAACACTTAGGATGTTGGTGGGCTTTTAAAATATCCTGAGAGGCTCATAAAAATGTAAAATATTTTGATAAAATATTCTGGTAACTCAGTCTGATGAGCTGTCTATCTTTGGTATGGTTGCCACTTGCCAGGTGAATATGGCTCTTGAGCCACATGAAGCTCTTGGAGCCTTCAAAATTTAGGCTCCCTTGCTCCTTCACCCTCCCTGCTGGCCAGATGCTGCATCCACCCTTGCTCCTGCACCTTCCCCCGTGGTCAGACACCTACTCCCAGCCTGCTCTTGCCCTCTCTCTCCTGGACAGACCTCCTCCCCCCAGCCTACTCCTGCATCGTTCCTCCTGGCCAGACTCTGCACCCACCTTTGGTCCTGATCTCACCTCCTGGCCAGACACTCCACCCCCAGCCCACTGCAGCACCTCATCTGCCTTCCAGACCTCCCACGCTTAGTCCTTGCCTACACCTTCCCACCTTCCAGATGCTCCACTCCCAGACCCTCACACCCTTCCAGACACCCCACCCTTAGCCTGCTCCTGCACCCTCCTTCCTGGCTGGACCTCCACTCCCAGCCTGCTCCAGACCCCCACCGTAAACTCCATACCTATCCCACTGCCTGGCAACCCCCTTCCATGCACTGACCCCCTCATTTTTGGCCTCTGAGCTGTGGGGGAGCTCACAAAATCTACTGACCCTGGGACCTCAAAAGAGTTAATCTGGGCTGTGGGAAGCCCTGAAACTTGGTCCTTCTTGTCTCCTCCCAACCACCACAGTAGCTCTGGAGCACCAGGGGAGTGATATATCTAAGTTGTGGGGCACAGCAGGGAGGCTTGGAGGATGTTCTTTGTCTGTTTGTTTGGGGGGATGCCTGTCACTTATGTGGGCCATGACTGATTTTTCTGTAGATCAGTGACCCCCCCAACCCAAAAAAGGTTCCCTGCCCTGCCATAAATAAAGACAACATTGAAACTTTTTTGAACAAAAATTAATATTTTTATTTAAATGAAGTTTGATAAACGACCATAATAAAGTTAGTGCCTAATCTATTTAATGATTTTGATTATTAATATTTCCATTCTTACCATTAGAGACACCCCCTGAAGTTATAGTTCCAGTAGCCTAATATGAATAGTTTAGTATTTAAGGTGTTTAGAGATAAATGAAGATATTTTATCATCATGGGTGGCTGGCTGGTGGTCCACGGAAAGGTTTGGGCTGAGTGGGGTGGGCAACAGGGCAAAAAGTTTGAGAACCACTGCTCTAATCCTAAGATTGACATTGATCTTTAAATCAAATGTTTTCCGTAAGATGTCATCTGTCTTTCAAAAAGATGCTGAGATTTTCTCTAAGGTCTAACTCTGGAAATGGACTCTACTTATCAAAACAACATTGATGGTATATGTTGTACAGTAAAATGTTTACTGGAAGGACCTGGGGGACAACTTGTATGAAAACAGATTGCTAAATGATGCAATAAATATAGGGAAGGAATTTGTTTTGTTTGGTGGAGGAGATGGGGAAAGGTGAAGTTGTGGATGCTGGTAGCTTGGACTTGGACTATCAAAACTCTTTTTCATCTGTGGCTGAACAGATATTCCAGCCTTGTTCTTGAGCAGTTTCCCTCAGGCGAAAACTTAATAATATAGGGCTGATTACAAGTTTTAATATGAACCTAACATTTGTGGTGATTAAGTTGGGATTTTTGCTTTGCTGACAAAAACGCAAGTTTTTCTGGTAAAACTTCCTAGTGTGGACGAGCCCTCACCAGTATTGTGCTAGCAAGCATAATTACTACTTCTAAGCTATCACCATTCCCATAATAATACCTTTCAGAAGGAGAAGTGACTACTGTGCAGGCACAATAAATAGGCTTTTAATATCTCAAATTTACTAAATACATATTTGCATGATGAAGCCATTAAGCACAAATGAGGTTTATAATATATTAAGCGATTTTATAGCTTACCACAAGCATAGGAAATAATTTACGTAGCTATGCTTAAATAATATTAAATATGATCTTTAAAATCTCTTTAACATTTCATGCCCACTCCCAATTATGATGGTCTTGTGGGGCATTTAGCACATACTGCTAAAGCTAAGTAAATATGAAAGTTAGGTACATAAATTGACAAATTTTGGGCTGAGGGTCTTCATCCTTAATTCACCTGTGTTCTTAGTGATAGCAGGAGTATTCATTTAAGGTGAAATTTTCCTTTCCCTATCAAAGTTAATAGGCTTTCTGAGGGAAAACATTCTGAGGACATGAAGAAAGAGTATTTTCCCACTCAGTGGGGGATGGGGCTTAAATGCAGCCCTGCCAGCTGTTCCAATTTATTGGGTGAGGCCACAGGTTTTCTGCTTCCCTTGGAGTTTTGAGCCACCAGATCCAACTAAGATTTCCCACAAATGCTTCACTTACACATTGCTTCCTAGTATAGGGGCTACGTCCACTTTGTGTTTGTACAAGGCCTAGCACAATAGAATTTTGGGTTCTGCTGTACTGTGAATTCCCTGCTGCACAACTGTTCTGTTTGCACATGACCCCTGTAGGCAGTTACAAATTTTAGGTCTATATCCAGCATTTTTCAGGCTGTCTTCAGTCTTGTATGGTGACTTAAAATCTCATTTGTGGAGAAAGAATGAAGCATCTTGGGAGAAATCCCTATAAGCATAAAAACAGAAGATATCTGAAGAGCTCTCTTGTACCTCTTTAAATACATACATCTTATTCATTCCATTTGTCCCTTTAGAAATCAAGTATGTAACTAAAAAGGTAGTATTGAGAAAGGATTTGGGTTTGACATTTATCTCTGTTTTAAATATGCTTTGCAAAACATTAACTTTACAGAGCTCACTGGTCAGCTGTAATAAGCTATATGTAAATTTATATTTGTAAAATATAAAAGTGAAATGTCTAACTAACTAAACTGAGTTTTTTTTTTTTATAGACAGCTGATCCTTGATGGACAGTGGGATGAGGTTCTTCAGTTCATTCAGCCTCTTGAGTGTATGGAAAAATTTGATAAGAAAAGGTAAAATTATGAACTCTCAGGTAGTAGCATTATAAATCATGTGGTAAGGTGGAAACTGTCTAAGAATAAGAATATGACTTTTTAAAGTTTTTAGAAAAATAAACTGCAACTACTGAATCTGAGAACAATTTATAATTCTATTTGTAGGACTTTATAGACTTTTTCAGTCTATACATCCAGATATTTTATTTGATTTGTGCTTGATTTTTTTAAAAAATGGGATTTTTGTAGATCAAATTAGAGTAATCCAGGTATTCAAGAAAGAGTCACAACCAGTCTCCCCATTTCTCTTATGAATCAGCAATTATTTTAACATGTAATATTTTTGGAACTAAGTAGTTGGAAAAAGAAATCTTCTCCAAAGAAACAATTCTTTTATTACCTGGCTTTTCAGAGCAAAGGTTTTGCAGCTGCAGTTATCTGTGGAATGTACTAAGATCTTGTACTTCACTTCTTCTTTTGTGCAGGTTTCGCTATATAATACTGAAGCAGAAGTTTTTAGAAGCCTTGTGTGTGAACAATGCAATGTCAGCAGAAGATGAGCCTCAGCATGTAAGATTTTATACTTGGCTACATTAATTCTTTGTAAACCTCTTATTGATTGATTAGACTATGGAAATCAATAGTACGGTATTGTTGTTCTTCAAGTCTTATAGTAGGTTTTTGGTTTTTTTTTTTAGCAAAAAGTTCTTATGTATGACATAAAAAAACAACATTCTCTGAAAGTGAAGGGTTATAGTTGGGAGTAGTACTGGATGCACTCTGGGCAACTTCTGCCCATTTAATTCTAACTGAGTAACTCAAATTTCCTTTAAAATGCCTTTGCCATTACTTGATCCAATGGTGCCAAACAGTGCAGCAGTTGCATGAGGCGGGCAAATATGCAAAGTTAAACTGAAACCTCTAAATTAGTATATGTTTATGACCTAAGGCTATGTCTAGACTGTAGGGTTTTGTTGACAAAACAGCTGTTTTGTCGAGAAAACCCGGGCAGCAACCATGTTGCAAAGTGCAGTCTGTCAACAGTAAGTTAACAGAATGGAATGGTTTTGTTGACAGCTGCACCCCACTCACCATGAAGAAGAATGCCTCTGTTGAGAGAGATCTGTTGGCAAAAGGCAGGTGTGGACATTCTGGGTGACCTTCTGTTGACAGAGGCCGCCACAGTGCTACATAGGTGCCCTGGTGGACACCCTGTCCACTGCAATCAGCACTCTGATTCCTGCCTCTGGGCCTTCTTAAAGCCTCAGGGAGCCTGGGGAACCCTGTGGCAGGAAGCAGAGAGCATAAGAGCAGACATGTGGCATGCAGCTCTCCCCCACGCCCTCACAGATGCACCTGGGGGAGCAACCCCAAGGGTCACTGGATCCTCCCCAGGGCTCCAAGGAGCATGCCCCATTCTGGAGCGGGGCTGAGATCCAGGCCCTACTGGATTTGTAGGCAGAAGAAGAAACCCTGCAGTACCCCAGAGCCAGGTGCTACAATGTGATATTTACAGCTGAATGGCTGATGCCCTGGCACAACGAGGCCACCCCTGCTGTACCCTTGAACAGGTGCGTGCCAAGGTGAAGGAGTTGCAGCAGGGGTGAGTGTGGGTTCAGGACTCTCGGGGGCAGAATGCCTAGCCTCCCCCTACTACATGGAGCTGCACTGCATCCTTCAGGGGGGAGCACATCACCCCCATCCTCAGCCTCGACTCGGGGCTCGATACCCTCCTTGTTGAGCAGGAGCCCAAGGAGGACCAGCCACGATAGGGGCAGCAGCAGGAGCCGGATTCAGAGACTAGCAATCTGGTCATCACCCTGGACCTGGTCCCCAGCAGCCAGGATGCTTCATGGGCCTCTTCTGAGCTTGGCTTCCCCGGTGAGTGCCCTGTTTGTCATATATCCCAGGGCATGGGAGGTGGGCGCAGACATGGTGGACTCTGTGTGTCGCTTGGCCAGCTCGGGTGGGACCCCGCGCTGCAGTAGTGTGTGCCACCTGGACCCAACAGACAGCCCCAGGTCATGGGCGGTATTCTGCTACCAGCACGAGTGTCAGTTCCCAGCCCTCCCAGCCCCTGCCATAGCTGGAAGCAGGCTAGCCACAAGGGCACTGACATGAACCTAGACATACTGGCTACGTCTACACGTGAACTCTACATCGAAATAGCCTATTTCGATGAATAACATCTACACGTCCTCCAGGGCTGGTGCCGTCAATGTTCAACATCGACGTTGGGCAGCACCACATCGAAGTAGGCGCTGCAAGGGAACGTCTACACGCCAAAGTAGCACACATCGAAATAAGGGTTCCAGGAACAGCTGCAGACAGGGTCACAGGGCGGACTAGCGCTTCCGGGGCAACAGCTAGCCGCTCCCTTAAAGGGCCCCTCCCAGACACACTCAGCCTGCACAGCACGCAGTCTGCAGAGCCATAGGCACGCACACCTCAAGCGACGCAGTCATGGACCCCCAGCAGCAGCAGCAGCAGCAGCCAGAGGTCCACCCAGCCGCCCCTGGAGGAGCAGTGCTCGCCCTGCTCCATGCCATGTAGGCGGCAGCTGATCACATCCTAGCCACAGAGGAGGAGCTGCCCGCAGGGGAGGAGGAAGCAACCCCCAACCCTGCAGCACCCCGCCCCCCCCGCCTCACACACCGCCGGTTGTGGAGCTACCCCACGAGCACCGACTGGTGGGAGCGGCTGGTGCTCGGAGAGTGGGATGATGACCACTGGCTCCAGAGCTTTCGCATGAGCCGGCAGACATTTCTGGAGCTATGCCAGTGGCTCACCCCCGCACTGAGGCACCAGGACATCTTCATGCGGCGTACCCTCAGTGTGGAGAAACGGGTCGGCATCGCTGTCTGGAAGCTGACCACTCCAGACAGCTACCGATCCGTGGGCCAGCAGTTTGGCGTCAGCAAGGCCACCGTCGGGGCTGTCCTCATGGAGGTAGGAGGACCCACGGGGGGAGGGGGAGGCAGCCCTGGGATGGGAGGGGAGCCCTGGCAGGAGAGGGGAGGGGAGGGGGGCCCTGGCAGGGGAGGGCCACGCACACCCTGCACACCCCTCACTGGTGCTCTCCCATGTGCTTCCCCTGCAGGTCGTCTGCGCCATCAACGCCCTGCTCCTCCACAGGCTCGTGAGGCTTGGGGACCCGGATGCCGCCATCACGGGCTTTGCCACCCTGGGCTTCCCCAGTTGCTTCAGGGCTCTGGATGGGACCCACAACCCCATCCGCGCCCCAGAGCACAGTGGAGGACGCTACCTAAACAGGAAGGGCTACCACTCAGTAGTCCTCCAGGCCTTGGTGGACAGCCGGGGCCATTTCTTGGACATATACATGGGCTGGCCTGGCAGCACCCACGACTCCTGGGTATTCCGGAACTCAGGCCTGTGCCGCTGTCTGGAGGCGGGGACACCACCGTGCCCCTCTGCATCATCACAGACGCAGCATACCCCCTCCGGCCCTGGCTCATGCACCCGTACACGGGCCACCTGTCAGCCAGCCAGGAGCGCTTCAACATGCACCTGAACCACGTGCGCCAGGTGGTGGAGCGCACATTTGGCCGCCTCAAGGGGCGCTGGAGGTGTCTCCTCACCCGCCTTGATGCGGGCCCCACCAACATCCCCCAGATTGTGGGCGCGTGCAGCACCCTCCACAACCTTGTCTAGAGCAAGGGGGAGGCCTTCTTTCAGGGCTGGGCTGTGGAGGCCGGCAGGGCCGATGTGCAGCCACCCGCTGCCCCCAGTCGCCAGGTGGACCCAGAAGGGACCCGGGTCTGGGAGGTCCTGTAGGCCCAGTTCGACGAGGCCGCGGGGTGAACGCTGGCAGGCCCCCCACTGCACCCCCCCATCCTCCACAACACTCCCTGCCCCTACGCCCACACCACAGAGCACCCAAGAGCACACCCCCCACCACTTTTCTTGTAAATAAAAACAGACATGTTTTTCGTCAAACCAGAATATATATGTTGAACTCATTATTATATCATAACTATGTACAGCCAAAATAAATATTATATATATATGTATTATAAGATGAAAGGAAAAAAAAGGGGAAGACAAGGAAGGGGAGAACTATTTACATGGGGGGGCAGGTATCATCATAACAGAACAGGGGTCTAATACAAACTATTTACAAAAGATAGGTGAAGGGGATATATACAAAGGGGGGGGGCCACGTCCTGGGCCCCACACCCCCTAATGTCCAGCGCTGGGGGTGGGCGGCCGCGACCCGCGCCTCGGCCGCAGCCCACGCTGGGGCTGGCTGGGGGCCTGGCGGACCGGGAGATAAGGCCGGTGGTGTCAGCTGGCCCCAGGTCCCCCTCGGCAGAAGGGCCCTCGGTGGCGGATGGCGGTGCGACGGGGGGTGGAGCAGGCAGGGTGGGCAGAGCGGCGGCCGGAGCGACATGGGGGGCCAGGTAGTCTGTGATGCTCTCAAAAGTGCACATAAAGGCCCCCCATGCCTCCTGGCACCAGGCCAGCGCCCGCTCCTGGAGTTGGAGGCGCCGCTCCTCCACCCGCAGGCGCTGCTCAGAGACCTCCAGCTGCCGACGGAGGATGGCCAGCAGCTGGGGGTCCGTCGCCGTCCTCGGATGGTGCTGGCTCCGCCGTCGTCCCCGCCCTGGGGCCGGTTGGTGCTCTGCCGAGGGGCTGGCCTGGAGTGATGGCCCCAGTGGGCTCTCCAGGACCACTGACACCTCGCCGGTGCTCTCCGGTCCTTCCGATGGTGCAGCTGCGGAACACGGGGGGGAAGAAGAGTGGAGACAGCCGTTAGTGTGGCCCCCGAGCTGTGGCCCTTGTCCCCCCCACCCCTCTGCTGCTGGTTCCCCATCCCCGTCCCCGGGAGATGCTGCTGCTGCTGGGTGTCCCACCCCCTCCCCCCGGGGGACCCTAGGTTCCGCTCCCCCCATCCCCAGGGATGGGGCATGGCACTGTCGTGCTGGGGGGGCAGGGGCTGATGCACTCTTCTGAGGGACATGCCACTGCTGTCCTTGGGGCCATGGTCATCTGGGCATGTGGAGGGCCCTGGTCATATCTGTTACCCCTGCCCCTCAACCCCGGGGGTGTGCACCGGGGGGGGTACATACCTGATGGTCCGCTCCCACGGTCCGGGGACACCCGATGGGCGGATGCCCTGCTGGAGCTCTGGGATGGGATGTGGATCCAGAGCCCCCCATCGCTGGAGGAGGATACCCCCTCCTTCTCCTCTTCCGGTGCCCCAGGGGTGGGCTCCTAGGGGGGCCCCCGGGGTGCGGGGCTTGCCTCCGGGGCGGACTCCGCCTCTGGGTCCTGCTGGGGCTTGTCAGCTGAAGTATCAAGAATGGCCTGAGGGGAGGAGGTGTGCCGGGGGCCCAGGATGGCCCTGAGCTGCCTGTAAAAGGGGCAAGTGACGGGGGCGGCCCCAGATCGGCCGGCCGCATCCCGAGCCCGGGCGTAACCCTGCCGCAGCTCCTTCACCTTACTCCTGACGTGGTCAGGAGTGCGGGCAGGGTGACCCCGGGCGGCCAGGCCCTTGGTCAGATGAGCAAATGCATCCGCGTTCCGCCTCTTCCTCCCCATTACCTGGAGCACCTCCTCCTCACTCCAGAGCCCCAGCAGGTCCCGAAGCTCGGCCTCTGTCCAGGAGGGGCCCCACTGCCGCTTCCCAGCCTGGCTGCCGGTCTGGGAGCCCTGGCTCCCCTTGGGGGGGGTGCCCTGGGGGCACTTAGGGGGCTGGGGAGTGGCCATCGCAGCAGTGGGGGGTTGGTGTGGCTGCAGAGGAGCATGCAGGCTGGCCACGTGGCTGTGCTGCTGCCTGCACGCGCTCTCAGCTTCCTGCACAGGAAGGCAGGGGGCGGGGAGCTTTAAGGGGCCGCTGCACGCAGCGACCATCAAGCTCAGGGGCTGGAGAGAGCGTCTCTCAACCCTTCAGCTGATGACCACCATGGCGGACCCCGCTATTTCGATGTTGCGGGACGTGCAACTGCTACACGTTCCCTACTTCAACATTGAACGTCGAAGTAGGGCGCTATTCCCATCTCCTGATGGGGATAGCGACTTCGACGTCTCGCCGCCTTACGTCGATGTCAACTTCGAAATAGCGCCCGCCACGTGTAGCTGTGACGGGCGCTATTTCAAAGTTGGCGCGGCTACTTCGAAGTCGCTGGCACGTGTAGACGCGGTTACTGAGGCATGCAGCACAAGGCACACAGACGTGCTTGAGTGTGTGAGACAGCACCTGCTCCTGCAGGCGGGGCTGGAAGAGACAGGTGTGTGAGGTGCCCCAGGGACAGCACAGCTGCTCCCAGCTCTCCCACCACCCACGAGGAGACTCCTCTGTGGCCGGACACCCCCGTTGGCCTCTACCCCATTGACTGGTGTTGGGTGGTGGCAGCAACCAGCACAATTCCTGAGGCACCTCAGAAACCCTCTGCAGCAGGCAACACATGGCTTTGCTCCTGGGACATCCCCCTCCCTTGTCCAAAGAGTTGTTGGTCACTGTTCATGGTGCGGGGCACAGCCTCAGGGCCTGTGTTGCATGACTGACCCATTGTCTCTTCCTCCTTGTGTTCCATACAGCTTGACCTGCATTGACTGGGGGCTGGGCCATCCCAACATCACCGCTAGACTAACCCTGGAGCTGGAAGAGGAGGAGGTGGGGTGTTCATGAGGATGCAATGTCACCATCCTCGAGAATATCCAGTGCATCCTGGCCTACTGCATCCAGGAGGATGTGGAGTAGTGGTCGCGGCACCAGCTGGTGTCCCACTGTGACTCAGTCACCAGAGTCTGGTGGGACATGCTGCCCCCATTGCCCCACACCTGCCTGCCTGCCTGCTTCCCTCTCTCCCTCCCTCCTCCCTGGGCGATCGCCATGCCCCCTCCCCCGCTCCCCATGCCTCTCCATCCCCCTACCAACCCAGCCCTTGTCCTAGCTCCACCTTGTCCGTACCTCCCCCAGTCCCAGCCCCAGGCCAGCCCCAATGGGGGCTCCGAACACAAGGTCAGAGATGTTGCACTCCCTTCATTAAGGCAGGTCAGCAGGCACGTCACCTGTGCCTTCCGGCGGCTGAAGGTGCACTCACCCTACATCCTGGTGTGGTTTAGGTGGTCGTTGAATTGCTGCCTGCTGGGGTCCAGTTGTCTGGTGTGCAGCTTCATCAGCCACAGCATGAGGGGATAGGTAATGTCCCCTGTGATGCAAACTGCTATTTGTACGTCCCCAGCCACCAGCTCACAGTGGTGGATGAATGTGCCCACCTCCAGCACAAGCTGGAATTGTGGAACACGTGGGCATTGTGCACCTTGCAGGACCACCTGATGAAAATGTGCGGGAACTGTCCATGGTGGTCAACCAGGGACTGCAGCGCCATGGAGAAGTAGCCATTCTGTTGATGAACATGGCTGCATGGTGCTCCAGGGCGCAGGATGTGGGTCCCATTGATGGCTCCAACACCATTCAGAAACCCCAGGGCCGTGAATCTGGCCACAATCTGGTCAAGGTATCCGAGATGGATGACCCTTTACATCAGGATCGAGTTGATGGTCCTCATAACCTGCAGAGGGAGGCAACTGAACACACATGACAGGGACTGAGGGAAGCGGGTATCTGGGCCCTTAGGGGGGTCCCTGGCCGCCTCCTGTCCACTCCCCCATGGCCCTCCAGGAACCCCCTGTGAGGTTGCCTTCTAGCAGCAGGGCTTTGTGAGGGTGGGACAGCATGATCCCCTGGGCACAGAGCTTCACCCCAGCCCTAGCTGCACCCCTCACACTCCTAACCCTGCTTCCTGAGTGTCGCCCGTTAGTGAGTCCCCTCTACCTCCATGCAGGGACCACAGCCTGAGGGTGCGCTACCTCCATGAGGAGGGCCTGATGGTGGACTTCCCCATGCCAAACTGGTTGCCCACCGACTGGTAGCTATTGGGGTTGGTAAGCTTCCAGAAGTCAATTGTGACCCACTTTCTCATGGGGATGGAGGACTGCAGCTGGGTGGTGTCTCTGGAGGGCAGCGGTGAGCCAGGCACAGAGCTCCAAGAAATTTTGGAACTACTGCTGGTTGTCCCACTGCTGCATGTCCAGCCAGTCCCACTGGTCTGAACTGGTCTGGTGCTTCAAGAGCAGCCTGTGCACCAGCGGGGGTGGGTTCAAGTGTGTAGCTCCTGCAGCCAGGACAGTGGTCCCAAAGATGATCTTGGGGTCCACCTCACTGAGGCACAGGAAGGCATCTGTCAGAAAGCTGAGCAGCACGTCCATGTTGGGCTATTGCAATCCCAGGGGCAGCTCCGGCCACATGGCACCCAGGGACCAGCTGTGTTGCCTGCAAATGCAGGGCAAGCACAGTGGGCACTGGGAGACCTTTGCTGTCTCTCACAGGACTAGGCAAACCCACAGAAGGGGCAGGAAATAGCTGTTGGGAGGGGTCCCTTTAAGTGCATCTCCACAGGGCTCCATCACCGGCTCTTGGAAGGAACTGGTGACTTGCAACCCTTGCTAACATGGCTCAAGGTGGCCATTTTGCCGAGAGAGCGGTCAGGCTGTCTGGCTGCTTTCTGTGTGACAGAGCAGATCACTCCTTCGCTGTGCCTTGGTGTCTGGACACACACTGTCAACAGGAGTTTGTCGCAAGATATCTTCCAAAACAAACTTATTTTGACAAGTTCCTGCAGTATAGACATAGTCTAAGAGAGGACTGCAGAGGTGAAAGGTTAGTTTTTACCTCTACCCACTGAACCATCTAGAACTCAGTTTTAGATTAATAACTTGGAATTTGCAAAGACATTGAATCTTATTAGGCTTCTTAAATTTGTTTACCTGTTTTCTGTATCCCCTAAAAGAGGAATCTTTGATTAATATTTTTGAAGTGTTTTGGAACAATAGCTTTGACCTGTCGATTGGACTTCCCCTTTAAGCTTGAACTGATCATTCAGATGTTAGTGTGTAATTTACATATTCAGTGTATTTAGCTGTGTCTGCTTTTATGGACAAAGATGCAATGCTGTTCAGTGTCACAGAGGACTGAGTTCAATGGATGCATGAACAGCAGAGAGGAGGAGTTGTGAATAAGGGGTTTTAGTTTGCAAAAGGTTTTAAATGATAACCAGAACTGTAGCATCATTAGGCTATTGGCTCATTCATTGTATAGGATTGTACCTTATATATCGCTCATATATGAACATTTTAAGCACAAAGGCATTTGAATCTTTTATATAAAATATGTTTCTAATGAGTATTATTTACTCAATTAAAATAATAATGTTGCTTTGGTGACTTTCTTTGTCCCACTGCCCTGTATGGTAGGGAAGGGTCTTTTCCTGACCACATGCAGGCGATAGTACAACGTTCTACATTTGAGGTTGGAAGAAGGATGTAGTTAAAACATACAATACTCTAATCATAGTTTTACATGGTCTTACTGGAGAACACTGTAGAAAAAGGTGCACTTTCTTGAAATTTTGCATGCGGAATATTTCACAGTGTTATATATCCTATTCTATTGAGTAATGAAAGGTCATCATAATACACGTTGGCTCTGTCTACACTAGCTCCTTATTTTGAAGGGAGGATGGTAAGTAGGGTGTCAGGAGATTATTAATGAAGTGCTGTGCTGCATATGCAGCACTTCATTAAGCTAATTCTCCGCCGTGGCGGCTTCAACAGTTTAACGCTTCAAAGTTGCCATGGTGGTGAATTAGCTTAATGAAGTGCTACATATGCAGCGCAGCACTTCATTAATAATCTCCCGACACCCTACTTACCATCCTCCCTTCGAAGTAGGGAGCTAGTGTAGACAAGCCCGTTGGGAGGAAAAGTTGTTGAGAGCTTCAAAGTTTTTCCTTTCTCTGAATCTAGAATTTCAATTTTAATGTTGCATTTAAGCTTGCTTCTGTTTTTAATTTTCCACAAATTCTATCAAACGCATCTCTGTTTATTTGAATGTGTGATCTGCAAAGAGATATGCAGATTTTCATCACTTGGTTTTACACATACACCATGTATTGTCTGAGAATAAGCAAAAAACATCAAAACAAATAACACTCAGTATGACAGCTTAATATTCTAATTTAAATGGAGTTTCTCCTCTTTTTGCTCTGAAAAGAAAATCCATCTCCTTAAGTGGAAATGCCTCCTTAATCTACCGTTATAGCAACTTTGTTCAGCTATAGATATTAAATTCTGAAAGCTTAAAACAAGTAGTGGCTTCTGTGTAAATAGCCCCATGAACATGATCTTCCTTATATTAATCAACTGATATGAAATTGGAGTGCCTTAAGAAGAATTTGGTCTTAGACCTGCTGTCATGAAAGCTGTTGCAGACTCCCTGTATGCTAATTAAATTAAAACAGTAGTAATAGCAAAAGGAAAAACAAGGAAAATCCTATTGCATGTTATTCTTCTGCAAGTAACTGTGCTTATTGTAGAAAAATAAATTGGTAATGTTAAAGACAGCCACGTTCTGTTGTATTTAATGTTTCTTCTATAGCTGGAATTTACAATGCAAGAAGCTGTACAGTGCCTCCACGCATTGGAAGAATATTGTCCTTCTAAAGAAGACTATAGTAAACTGTGTTTGTTACTCACATTGCCCCGTCTGACCAACCATGCAGAATTCAAAGACTGGAACCCTAGCACTGCGCGAGTTCACTGCTTTGAAGAAGCTTGCATCATGGTTGCAGAATTTATTCCTGCTGACAGGAAGCTAAGTGAGGCTGGTTTCAAAGCAAGTAGTAATCGTTTATTTCAGCTCGTAATGAAGGGATTACTTTATGAATGTTGTGTGGAATTCTGTCAGAGTAAAGCAACAGGAGAAGAAATTACAGAAAGTGAAGTATTGCTTGGCATTGATCTTTTATGTGGTAATGGATGTGATGACTTGGACCTGAGCTTGTTGTCATGGCTTCAGAATCTGCCAGCTTCTGTTTTCTCTTGTGCTTTTGAACAAAAGATGCTTAATATTCATGTTGATAAACTCTTGAAGCCCACAAAAGCTGCATATGCTGATCTTTTGACACCTCTTATCAGCAAACTTTCTCCTTACCCATCATCCCCAATGAGACGGCCTCAGTCAGCTGATGCTTACATGACTCGTTCCTTAAACCCTGCCTTAGATGGGCTGTCCTGTGGATTAACCAGTCATGATAAGCGAATCACAGACCTTGGAAATAAAACTTCTCCGATGTCACACTCCTTTGCCAATTTCCATTACCCAGGAGTGCAGAATCTTAGCAGAAGTCTCATGCTTGAGAATACAGATTGCCATAGCATTTATGAGGAGTCACCTGAGCGGTAAGTTTCACTTAACTACATGTTTTTAAACTGTTGACAAAATGCCATTCCACCAGTTTTGTTGACAAAACTGGGGTTTTGTCAGCAAAACTTGTTAGTGTAACCATAGCCCCCAAGTATGTCTACACTGCATGCTTCTTTCAGCAGCATGCAGAGTATATACTCTGATCGCTGCTCTTGCATGGGAATAAATAATATAGATGGTGAGGTATGACAGGCAAATTCAGCAAGGAAAGGCTCTGTTCCTTCTCCTGGAGAAAGGTTGAGCCTTTCCCTGCTGACAATTCCTTTCCTGGTTTGAGTGAAATTATTGTCAGTAGGGAGCTGCTGAAACCTCTTCCTCTGCCTCTTCCTAGCCAGAGCCTTTTATTGAAACATAGCTACAGCCTAGATGCAACCTGCTTTTCCCTGTTGCTGGTAGAAACACACACTCTACCTGCCAGCACCAATAGCGTGTAGTGCAGAAGTAATCTTGGAAATATTTGAATATTTTTCTAAATATACCTAAAGGCTGGCAACCTTTGGCACACAGCCCATGAGGATAATCCACTGTCTGGCTGTGAAACATTTTGTTTACATTGACCATCCACAGGTGTGGGCCCCCACAGCTCCAAGTGGCTGGGAATGGATACCTAAATTAACTGGCCAGATTTGCAAGAATGGGAGCTCTTGGCATTTTTCCTAACCTGTAAAAGAGACATTTCCTGTTTTGTTCAGTAGATAAAAGGACAATACTTAAAACCAACATGTCTATTAATTAGTTTAAATTGATTTTGCTAATGCACATATAAACCAGTAACTCAAATGTGATTTAACGAATCACTGCTCTAAACCATTAACTATACACAATTGCATCTGGTTAGAATACTCTTCAAAAATTCCAACATTTTCTAATATATTCTGCATATTTACTATCTACTGAAATGTTTTCTGAAATAATTCCACGTCAAAATACTTGTTACCCTAATTTTGTAAGTCCCTATAAAATACAAAATTAAATGAGAACAGATTTTAGTAGCACTCTTTTTTTTTTTCCCTGCATAGCTAAGTGGGAAGCTAGAAGATTCTTATGTGGAATGTCATTTAAATGTAGCTTAAAGAAATATTATCCACTATAGAATGGGAGGCAGCTGTGGAGGTGCCTTGTGATGAATGCAGGCTTTCTCCCCTCCTAAGAATTCAGTGAAAAGTGGGAGAAGCCAAGAAATGTAATTACCCTCAAAAGTGGGAGATAGCTGAAAATTTAATGAACAGCTTGAGTAATTTGTTGATGGTATTTAGATTGTTGAGGAATGGACAGCCTTTCATGGAAGGCATAAAAATAGAACATGAAAGCTAATGGGACCTCCAAAATATACTTTAAAAAGCTGAAAACAAAGGATATTACTTCTATTTTAAAGCTAGCAATTGTTGGTGTAATAGATTGTATATGGTCATTTCAAAATTTATTCTAGAAGTATTTACTTATTAGAAGATTTTCTATTAGATTTCTCAGATAAACCTCTGTTTTCCATGTAACTGAAAGAAGTGATACTCCTGTGGAGCCACAGCATTCGATTGGCAGTGAGACAGTGTGCCAGAATTCAGTTCCAGAAAATGAGCCAGCAAATGGAGCACAGAATCAAGCACCCGCCAAGCCAGAAAAAAATGAGGTAACATTTGATTATATCCACATAAAAAGGCCTTTTGAGCTGCCCACTCTGACAAATTGCATAACAATTTGCATGCTTTATTGGAAAGTTCATCCGTGTGTGACAAAGATGCTTTTGAATCTTGTTTTGCTGTAAGTGATATGTTTGCAGCATAAGGGGCTTGTCTACACTACCACCCTCCTTCGAAAGAAGGATGGTAAGTAGGGTGTTGGGAGTTTACTAATGAAGTGCTGCGCTGCATACACAGGACTTCATTAATCAAATTCCCCTTCACGGCAACTTCAAAGTTTTAAACTTCGAAGTACCAGCTCACGTCTAGCCACAGCTCACCCTGCCGGGGCAACTTCGAAGTCCCTTTACTCCTCAAAATTTTTGAAGTTTAAATCTTCAAAGTTGCTGCGGGGGGGGGCGGGGATTTGATTAATTAAGTGCTGCCTATGCACCACAGCGCTTCATTAGTAAACTCCCAACACCATAATTATAATCCTTCCTTCAAAGGAAGGTGGTAGTGTAGACAAGCCCACAGTGAATGACAGAAGCTTTGTCACCTGTGTTCACTAAAAGGTAAATCAGTTTTAAATTATCCCACTTCTTTGTTTCGTTAAACTTTCAGAAAGGTATTGTAAGGGCTTAAAAAAACTTATCAGCTGGCCAGAGAACTAAACTTAGCAGACAGAACCTGAAAGTGTTAAGCATGATCCCAAGGGACGTCCATGGGCCTTCTACCAAGGCTTCTCCACGCAGCAGAGGGAAGTGAAATGACTGTTGTTCATTTCACTGCTTCCGCAGAACAGAGTCTCCTTCACTTTCCACTGCCCAAATATCTCTCTCTTTATTCAAAACCATGGATTGCAGTGTTAGCTAGATATGTGTGTTAAAATTAGTGTTATTGAAATAATGACCAATTGGACATGTATGTGGATCAAAGTGTGAATCCTGTTTTGTTCTGAAAACACCACTTGGTGATTGTAACTTTAATTCTGATCTTAACTCTGTGCTGTAATCTCCATGGTGAGTAAAGACATAATAAGATAGTGTTGAAAGCCAATCTGACATTAGCAAGGTAATACAAGCTAGAGGGATACCTCAAAGAAGACTAAGCTGTCGGTAGCCATCAGTACTGAATGACTCTCTCCCACTAAAAGCTTGTGGGATTCAGCAGCTGGATCAAACTAACAGCTGCCAGGTTTCAATCCAGAAGGGATGACTGGATCAGGAGATGATAGACAACAACATTTCCATTTGTACTTAGCTTATACATCACAGTTAACACTTGGTAAGGTGAGTGGGAATAATTTGCATCTTTCAAAGCTTTTTTTATTTTAAGGCACCTGTGGGTTTGTGATGACACTGTGCATTACTGCATGTAAGAATCTTTTACTTACTGTTAGGACTAGAAACTTTTTTTTAAGAAAACAATTTTTAGAATTTACAGTATGATTATGTGTTCCATGACACTAATTGTACAAGATACAGATTCTTGTTCTTAATGTATCAATAAAATATCCACCAGCTTGTCTAGTTGTGTGGAGACATTTTGTTATAGCATACAGCATCAAGGGTTATGAAGGTCTTGGTACTTTGGGTTTCATGTAAGCATAAGTATGGGTTGACAAAAGAAGTCCCACTTATAGTGCTTCTGAAAAAAAGAATGAAATATTTTTTTCTGGTTAATTTTGTTTTTTACCTTAAATTGTGGTATTCCAGTGTTTTGAAATTTTTGTCTTGTAGGGTTGCTGTAGCTTTTCACTTATATTATTAAAGTAAAATAAAACTATTCTGAAAACTTCAGAAATGGCATCTTTAAGCATCAGATTAATTTCTTATGTGTTGCGTATTCAGTCTTATTTGCTTATTAGAGTGACCAAATCATTTCATTCCTCAGTCTTCTAAAGCTATCAAAAAGTTAAAACTTTATATTAACCATTAAAGCACAAATTGTCACATCACATGTTAAAATATATAGAGCAAACATCAACTGTTTCCTCAAGGACTATTTTCTTACTTTGCCTATCTGTAAATATTGATTATTGATAATTGTCAATTATGTTTGTAGAGTGAAAAGGACCTTGACCAATATTTACCATTAAAATTCTAATCCTTCTAAAGACTAATTGTGTCTAACACAAATAACCCTTACGTCTTTAAGCTTCGTGATTCAACGGAACAGTTTCAAGAATATTATAGACAAAGATTACGGTACCAGCAGCATCTGGAACAGAAAGAGCAACAACGACAAATGTATCAGCAAATGTTGCTTGAAGGAGGAGTAAACCAAGAAGATGGGACAGACCAGCAACAGAACCTTACTGAACAGTTTCTTAACAGGTTGGCTTTAGTTGACTCTTGCATTGACATGTTATCTTATGCGCCTCAGTAGTAAATTGCCCCGGATGCTAATCTGCTGCTTTAATATTTCTTAGATATTCAGAATGCCCAATATGGATTTTTTTTTTGTCTGATGTACCCCAGAGTAACTGTCTGGGCTAAACTTGTGCTTGTCAGTACACCTTTGTGAAGAATAAACTCTTCTGTCTTGAGCAGGAATGAAAAATAACTCACTAAACAAATTAGTGAAATAGCAACAAACTTATATATAGATAGTCAGAGGAGTTTGTGGTGTCTCTTTAAATGTTTTGTAGTAAGATAACTCAGTAATTGGGAGAGCTCTTCTCCATGTTGTTTATAGTTACATAAAAATTCATGGCTAAGATTTGGTGTATTGATATGAAAATCATAAAGAAAGCCAACCAACAATTAAACAAGAACAAATCTGCTTTAATAGTCATATTCTTTGGAAATTAAAATAACTGGCTCATTTTCATTTTTCTGTGTTTTATAATATAATGAACTAAAAAGCAGGCTTAATTTTGGTATTTTGATCTAAAAATTACGAGTGTTGTTGATGTATTGGTGTTCTAAAGCTATAAATCCTTCCTCAAATATAGTACCCACTAACTGCTCAAAAATTATGGGAAAGCTTGTTTTACTATGACATCTTGTCACTTTACTTATGTGCGAATACTTTGTCTTTCTGTTGCCGTGATGGGGGAAAGATGTCAAAAATATCATCATTCATTAAGTTAACAGGGCTGCTTAACAGCCTTTGGGTCAAACACCATTGTAATTGCTTGTAATCTTCAAACTTTTCACAGATTAATTATACCTGCCATGCCACTGGGCGATATGGGTGCAGCTTCACTTTTCTGAAAATCTGAAGTTCCCATATTATAAGCTGTTTAATTTTTGTCTGTTCTCATCAACTTTGTTGCAGGTCTATTCAGAAGTTGGGAGAGTTGAACATTGGTATAGATACTCTTGGAAATGATGTGCAGATGCTCAGCCAGCATTGCAATGGGAACAAAGGGCATGCATCTAACACACCAGCAACTAGCTTCATATCACCACCTCCAGACGTTAGGCAGAGAATAGGTGCTGATATCCAAAATGTTAATACAAGCACCCCTCAGAAATGTGGATCAACAAATCAGATACCTATTCTTGAAGAATCACCTGTTCGTGGGAGTAAAGTGTAAGCACTCACTTTTTCAGAGCCGGAAGCGTTGCTAATCTTCACTTAATACTATGTGGAAGGGTATTGTATTTTGAAAACTAGAATGTTCATGTATGTGCGGTGATGTATAGAGCCCTGTGACCTGACCTGACTGTGATGAAACCTGACTGAAAGTGTTAAGGTCTTGACTGGGTTGGAAAACAGATGTTAGGTTGACTCTCCTCCTCCTGCTGTGCAATCATTGCAGCGAAGGGAGCATGTCCACTCCTGTTGTCTGATGACACCTCGCTGCACTGCGCAGGCTACAAAGTGAATATGCTTAGAGCTTGCAGCCCTTTTAGGTCATGTCTACACTTCCTGGAGATCAATGCTGCTGCGAGACAAGAGAAATAAGATAAGTGGATGGGAGAGCATTTCACATCAATGCAGTGTCGTGTAGACATTGTGATAAGTCAACCTCATGTATGTTGATTCCAATTATGTCATTTGGGGTAGCTGGAGTAGCATAACTTATGGCACATCTATACTTCCAGGAAGATTGATCCAGTCCAGGTCAATCTTCCAGAGTACAATTTTGCAAGTCTGGTAAAGATGTGCAAATCGGTCCCTCTGGGGTTGGCAGTCGACTCCTGTACTCCTCGCTATTTCAAGGAGTAAGGGAGGTCAGAGGGAGAAATGCCTCCCTTCAGTCTTCCTTAGTGAGGACAATCAGGTATGTCAGTTTCTAATACATCGATTCTAGCTATGCCACTGCCATAGCTAGAACTGCATATCTGAAATCAACATATTTTCCTAGTATAGACTAAGCCTCAGATTGAATTACTTTGCTGTTGTACTTTGCCCCAGCGCATCTGGACCCACCCCAGCAGCACCGACTGGTGGGAGCACCTGGTGCTGGTGTAGTGGGACAATGAAAGGTAGCTATGGAACTTCCACATTGAGGCAGACCTTCCAGGAAACCTGCCACTGGCTCACCCCAGCACTCAGGCATCAGGACACTTGCATGCAGCCCGCTCTCACACTGGAGAAACAGGTCGTGATCTCCATCCGGAAACTAGCCACCCCAGACTCCTACCACTTCGCAGGACAACAGTTCGGGGTGGGCAAGGCCACTGTTAAGGCGTACTTATGGAGGTACAGCAGGCCTGCGTCACATGCCCTCCATGGGTGAGTGGGGGGGCCAGGGCGAGGGGAACCCCTGGCTTCAGGGGGCAGTATGGCAGGGGGCAGGCCAGGGCTAGGGGTAGGAGGGGCAGGGGACGGCCTGCCACACCCGAACTAGAGCACATGTCCTCCTCCCACCCATGCAGGTCGTCAGAGCCATCGACGCGATGGTGCTGCACAGGGTTGTCCGCCTAGGGGATCCAGGTATCACCATTGCGGACTTCCTGAATTGCGTCGGCGCTTTGGATGGCACGCACATCCCCACCTGTGCCCCGCCACCCAGGGCCAGCCAGTATGTCAACAGGAGGGGCTACCATTCGATGGTGCTTGAGGCCCTGGTGGATGCTAGGAGGTGGTTCATGGACATCTGTGTGGGTTGGGCCAGCTGCACCCATGATGCCCAGGTCTTCCAGAAGTCTGGGCTCCACCAGCACATGGGGGCCGGCACGTTCATTCCTCAGCAGTCAATCCCAGTGCGCGGGACGTCACCATGTGTCTCTGAATGGTGGCAGACGCGGTGTACCCCCTCCAGTCGTGGCTCATGCAGCCGTACATGAGACACCTTGACTCCACCCGGGAGGCATTCAGCCAGCACCTCAGTCATTCCCACAAAGTCATGGAGTCAGCCTTCGGGTGCCTTAAGGGTTGGTGGAGGTGCCTCCACATGCGGTTGGAGGTCTGGATCCTCTACGTGTCCCAGGTGGTGGGTGCCTGTTGCATCCTGCACAATGTTGTGGTGAGAAAGGGGGATGCCTTTGTCCACAGGGCAGGCAGGAGAATGCAGCCAGCACCAGCTACAAGCAGCTGGGAACTGCCCACTTCTGCCAGGCCCACTAGGACGGCCTCCACATTAGGGAGGACCTCAGGGAGGCTTTGTGGATGGCTGCTTATAACCTGCACCTACAATCACCCCCCATGCACATCTGCCACCTGCTGTCCCCACCATCGCTCCCACCAGCACTGCACTCACACATCCACCACCCACCATCCCTCCCTGAGGAGCACAGCACAAGATGGTGTATAGAAAATAAACATTTATCAAGAACGGGACGGTATGTGGAACTATGTACAGCTGGGGGGATGTGGTATGGAGGGGAGGTTGGGGGACCCTGAACCTGGTGGGGGGCCCTGAACCTGAACAGGGGTGGGGGGTCCCCCATTCTGGGGCTAGACTGGTGGGCCACGAGCCCCGTTGGCCCCTGACTTACCTGGCTCCCCAGGTGCGAGGTCCCTGGCAGGGGGCACCAGCAGGTAAGGCCAGGGGGTGCTCAGTAGGGGTGACGGGAGCAGGTTTGTTGGGGGGAGCTGCTGTGGGGCCCAGGAGGCAGGCAACATTGACCACGTGCTCCTGGAGCATCTGGCCAGTGCCCTCCAGGGTGTGCAGCAGTCTCTCCCATGCCGCCCTCTGCCACTCCAGCTCAGCCTCCGTGAGCCACAGGTGCTGCTCAGCTGCCTCGGCCTCGCAGTGGCTGGCTGGGTCCTCCATGGCCCGGCAGCGAGCTCTCTGGCTTCAGGGTGTTGTCTGGCTGCCTCCGACATCCACCGGGGGGTTCTCAGGGACCAGCGAAGGTGCTGGGCTTTCCTGGCCCACGCATGATGCAGCTGTATGGAGAGGGAGACAGCATGTCAGTAATGTGCCATGGCCAGGGGAAGGTCTGGCTGTGGGTCAACTCCCCGCAAGCCACTCTCCCCAGGGCTGCAGGCCCACCTGTGGCAATGCAGCCACGGGGCCTCTCACATGGGTGGGCCTTCCCAGCCCGGGGTTGCACAGTCCCCAGGTGCTGTCTAGCACCAACTGGCTGCCACTCTGCATGCGGCTCACAGCGATTGCCACTAGAGACGGGTCCTGGGTATCGCTGGTGGACTACCACAGGGAGCCCTGTACCACGCTGGGCCAGCATGTGTGTGGCCTGGGACTACTACTCCTGTGTATGGCCAGCTGGCCGGTGCATTGCCCCTACACTACAGAGCAGGCGTGTGCCCTGCCATGTGCATGTTTGGAGGGTCCCTCAGTGACGTCCAGGGATGCCTGGCTCCTGGTCACCCAGCTGGGTGAGCGGGAGTGGATATAGATGGTGAGATCCCCCTCCTCGCTCAACCACTCTGTGGTGCCCTCGCCCTCATAAGTCCCCAGTCTGGGCTGCTTCTCCACCTCCAGCTGTGGTTCATTGGCCAATGTGTCCAGGAGTGCTGGGGGCAGGGAGCTGTCTTGGGGCCCTGGGATGCCCCAGAGCTCCCCGAAATAGGGTAGGCAGCTGGGGCTTCCCCAGAGTGGCCGGACTTGTCCTGGGCCCAGGCATAGCCCTGCCACAGCTCCTTCACCTTGGAGATATCTGTTGTACTCTCTGGGTGGCTCCTTGTGAGGAGGCCCTGGGCCAAGTGAGCGAATGCTGCGGCATTGCGCCACTTCACCCCTATCTTGTGGAGGACCTCCGTCTCTTTCCAGAGGCTCAGGTGGTCCCGCAGCTCCTGACCTGTCCAGGAGGGAGGGCTTTTTTTCTCCCCCCTCACACCCCCAGAACTCTGGGAGCCCTGTGAGGGCTTGGCAGCAGGGGGACCATGGGGCTTACATGGGGGCTAGCTACTGGCCGTGGCTTTGCCCTTGGAGTGTAGGGCTGGAGCACGTGCAAGGGATGCTCCTAGTATGCTCTCAGCTTCCTGCCACAGGGTTCCTGCGTACGTGCTGCTTTAAGGTGACTGGACACAGGGATCATAGAGCCCCGCTGCTGCTGGCTGGAGCAGCCCGTGCTCCAGCTGACCAGTCCCATGGCAGACCCCTCCTGAAAAAGCAGGATGTGGAGTGCCTACATGTGTACTCTTTCAGTTTAGTTCTTCGAAAGGGGACGATCTACCCGACACAGGATCAGAGTTCAGATTTCAACGTCTGTGCCCTGTTCCTTCAATTTTCTTTCAAAAGAAGGTGTTGCACGTGTAGACGCTCCTCATGTTCTTTCAAAAAAGGGCCATGTATTTCAATGTTTCGTGCATGTGTAGACACAGCTTATTTATATAAATATTATCAGTCATTTTTCCATTTTACTGAATGACTGCCTACACAGGGAAATAGTAAAACTGACTATATGCCTTCTGTATAAAGCAGAAAGTAAAGTGTCAGGGAGGAAACCTGCTCTTTCCTTTTTTAGATGTTTCTTGTAGTAAGAGTGTGACACTCCCAGACAAGTGTAATTTTCAAGATGATAGTATTGCTTTTTAGTTACATATTTAATATTTTATTTTACTTTGCCTTTGCAAAAACATTTAAAAATTCTGTAAAATAATTACTTTTAGTTAATGAGTCAGATATAAGTCCTGTTGTTGTGCGTATAAATTAATGACTTATTTCTGAATGCCTGATTGTATATTGTTCTAGTCAGAACACATTCATAACACACACAAATTAGAAATGAGAAAGAGCTGCTTAACTTGTATATTGCACTGAATTTATTTTTTTTATTTTTTTTTAAAAACTAAACAGCATACCAGAACATACGATCATTCAGCCACAACTTGAAGATTCTTCTGGGAATCTAAGTAGGACAAGAAGTGATCAGGTGAGATTTCTTAAAAGGGTATTTAAGTTATCCTTACAGGATGCAGCCTTTGAATCTGATTACACATCAGATGTTAAGAGCAATAATATTTGTAATGACCTAATACATGTCAAGTTTCAATATGGAAAAAAATGCAGATGGGGTGATAATTAAATTCAAGTGCAAGGGGGCTGAATACAGCAGAATTTCAGGTCCCTCTCATACTCCCCCCAAAGCAACTTTTTTATTCCATGAAACTCTACGTGGACTACAATAAGTAGCACAAAACAGAGCTTGTGAAATGTCACTCAATCAATGTGGGAGCCTTTCCCTTAACCCCCAAGTCTTCCATGTTTCTTGGTTAGCTAACAGCTGTGTATAAAATATTAGGATGAATTTTGTAAAACTGCACTAGTTGGATGGCTTTGAGGAAGGAAAGAGAAGCATTTTACTGGTGCCAATTTTGGAAGTAAATGAAATAGGAAGAACAACTTGCAAAGATGAACACTGTGTTTTTTAATAATTAAAACCTTAAAAGGTTTTCAAGTTCTTTGCTCAGAAATATGCGAGGTAAGGCCATCTTCAATTTAATTTTGTGTGAGCCTTCTTGTAGATGTTTTAGAAGAACTTTTGAAAATCTCTTCCTTCCATGATTTTGCTAAGAACAAGATGCTATGATATCTTTACTGTACATATCACAGTCAAGGGGTGTTCCTCCTACTCTTTTCCCCTGTAAGTTTTACTTTTCAATATATTATTTATTTTAATGGGGATGGAGTTTTGTATTCAGCATTGGAAATATGTGTAGGCTGTTAAAATGTTTGTGAACCTATTGTGTCTGTTAAATTTTTACACAACAGGATGATAAATCAAAAAAGCAGTTCATTTGTATTAATACTCTAGAAGACACACAAGCTGTCAGAGCTGTGGCTTTTCATCCAAGTGGAAGTTTATATGCTGTTGGCTCAAATTCCAAAACTCTGAGAGTGTGTGCCTATCCAGAAGTAATTGACCCAAGGTAAGAAGGAAAATAAATGACCATACTGTCCTGCCAAAATCGTTTCTATTCCACTACCTATCACTGGATATTCAAAGCTGTCTGTAGTTATTTCAAATCTTTCTTTCCAGTGGAGGAGAGCCAGGAGCCAGGCTGCTGTCAGGTTCCCAGCTCCCTGCCACTCTGGGAGCCAGAAAACTGACCAGTGCACCAGTGCTGGTCAGTTTCCCAGCTCCCACAAGCACAGGGGAGCTGGGAGCCAGGCTGCTGCCTGGTTCACAGCTCCTCCTGACGTGCATGAAATTTAAGTTATGCAAAGTTGCCCAGGAACGCAACCTTCCCGTAACTTCTGTGTAAAAGGGAATACTACTTGTTTTCACCTGTTCTAGACTCTAAAAATAATGTATTTTGTGGTGAGGGAGGGAGTAGTTTAGTTTGTTTTTTGGTTTTTAAGAAAATGCCTTTTTATTAATAGCTAAGTGTTATCTGTGTCAAACTAGATACCTCTGGTTGATTATTTCTAAGTTTTTTTTCAAGATGGTTGGTGTATGACAGTGTTTGTTGTAGCAATCCATTTCAGGGCATACGTGGACAGTTTCTGTAGTGAAATATTGGAGTACAAGGGAGAAGCATGCCCGGTGGTTTCTCTTTTATCCCACTATTTTACTCTTAGCTGCGTCCAGCATTAAAACTAAATGCTTTTAAAGGAAAAGTTTAAATTGCTGTTCACACTTGTCCATTTTCATTGCCCTTTAGTGTACTTGCTTATGCTTGTAAGGAATCAGACCACAGTAAGTGGTCTGCATAATGCATGGAAGCTCAAGTGTGTTCAGAGAACGTAGTTTCTGTGTAGCAGCAAAACACTACACCTTGCACACTTTTGTTTTAACTTCTATCACTTACCATTTGGTGGAGGGGGAGAAATGGAAATCAACTTAAGTTTGACTTGCTATGCACTCAAATGCGATTAGTTTTCCCTGAGTTCAGCTTTCTCTGAGTCACAATAGACTATTTACGATGTACATTAATCTTACTATGGCCACGGGAGTGCCATAATATCCATGGAAGACTTTTCTCTTCAGTAGCTTTTAAATATTCATTTAACAGTTAGAAAATAAACCAGTACATTAAAACAGTGAAACATTTAATTATGAACCTGTAAGATAAAAGTATGTAAAACTAAATTTTTCACTATTGCCACGTCTGCACTAGCGAGATCCTTCAAAAAGAGCCAGGGCTCTTTTGAAAGATTTCAGGAGTGTCTACACACAAAATGTGTTCTTTTGAAATTAAACTGAATGGATGGGGCACTTCTTTCAGAGGCCCTCTTCTGCTCCCAGGTCAGGAAGGGCACCTTCTTCTGAAAGAGTCTTTCAGAAAAAAGTGTGTGTACATACTCCATGGGGCCCTTCTTTTGAAAGAACAGTCTTCGTGGCGCCTGATTTTTCCAGTCCCTGGCCTGTTTTTTTGAAAGATCAGGGGCTCTGTGGACACTGTCTATCAAGTCTAGATGCTGAACTGTATCTTTCAATCTACTTTTTTGTGTGTGGATGTGCTGTTTCAGAAGAAGTTTTTTTTCAGAAGAGATCTTCCGGAAGAACTTCTTTCAAAAGATTGCTGTAGTGTAGACATGGCCTGTGACCTTGATCTACCAAATATCTTATAAAAAAGTCAAAACTTAAAGGACTAATTTTCTTACCTACTTCAGATTTTGTATTACATCAAATAATATAACTGACTTACAGAATAAGCAAACTAAAATATATTTATAAATTCTTTTTTTTCCCAGTGCTTATAATACCCCTAAACAACCAGCAATTCGTTTCAAAAGGAACAAACACCACAAAGGATCAATTTACTGTGTGGCTTGGAGTCCCTGTGGACAGTTATTGGCTACTGGGTCTAATGATAAATATGTTAAAGTACTACCTTTTAATGCAGAAACTTGTAATGCAACAGGTAAGGGTTGTTTGTGTGTGTGTTGGTCATGTTAGTGACAAATGACAAAACCACTTGAGCTATGCCTGTAATTACTGTAATGAGGTGGATTATAATATCACAGCTAGTCCTGAACCAATGGGAAGTTAGAATGCTGCCAAACATGGGCTCCAGATCAGTGGCTTTTATTACTGTGTGGACTTCTAGGGTATGGTTACACTTGCGAGTTTTGCTGACAAAACTTAGCGCTTTCAGCAGCAGCGTTCTGCCTCTCAGCCATGAGGCATAACACTGCTGTTGACAGATTCTGTCAACAAAAAAGCTGTGTGGACACTCTGGGGGGCCTTCTCTCAGCAGACAGGGAATCCAGAACAATGGACAGTCCTGTCTGCTGTGCTTCCAGGTGCCTGTTTTGTTGAGAGAGCAGCCAGGCAGTCCAGCCACTCTGTAGACAGAGCAGAGCGCTCTTCCAGTTGGGTTTTGTGTATGGCTGCACTCTGTCGACAGAAGTTTTTTTTTGAAAATCTCTTCCAACAGTGACTTCTGTAGACAGATTGCTGTAGTGTAACCATAGCCCTGTAGTCTGGATTTCCATAGTCTGGCAATATCTGTGGTCCGGTATCCCCAAGGGTTCTCCCATACTTTTTAAATCATGGGGAAAAGCTGGGCCTTCCCGCACTCAGCATCTACTCCCCTGCTCTTTCCCAGTTTCCAGACTACTGCAGAGAGAGAAGGGGAGGAGCATAGATGGGGTACACACAAGGGAAGAGGTATATTGGCTGCAGCCATGCCTAGGAGCCAGGAGTGCAGCACCACAGTTGGTGACAGCAGAGGATCATTGGCTGAGTTGGGGACTGGAGGGATGGGCACTCAGGAGATGAGGCAGGATGGCTGCAGGGGTTGGGCTCCTCGATTGCCCCACCCTCTAGCCTCTCTGTTGCCGCCAGAGTGGAGTCTTTCAGCTGGTGGCAACATAAGCACCAGCATCAACCTCACTTGGTCCAGCAGATTTGGTGGTTCAGGACCAGTTAGGTTCTGAGTATGCCAGACCAGGGAAGTATAACCTGTACCTGATTTGAACTTATTCCTGTTTTGGAGGAAAGGGAAATGCTGGAACAGGGGTGGGGAACTCCCAGGCCGCAGTCTGGATCTGGCCCCTGGACACTTCTGTTTGGAGTGTGAAGATCATGTGGAATCTGGACCCCAAGAGCAGGGGAAGTCACTGGTCCAGAGTGGGGAAGCTGCTGATCTTCCTATCCACCTGACTCACCTGCTTTGCTGCCGGACACTTCCAGCTCCTTGTCCTGCATGTAGGCAAGGAGACTGCAGGTGAGGTGACAGGAAGGGGCAACCATGTGGGCAGCCAGGCCACTTCTGCACTCCTGGGAGGAGCTGCTAGAGCGCTCCCTGCCCAGTGCCAAGGCAGGCGCCCTTCCCTGCTTGAGCACTCCCCACCCAGAGCTGTCCCAGGCTGCAGGCAAAAGGGGTCGTCAGGAGCCCTTCTCCCACCTGCAGTGGCTGCAGCAGGGACTCCAGCAGCAGCTTCCACAGCATTCAGCTGAAGATGCCAGGAACAACAGCTCCTCCTGAAATCAGGTAAGGATGGTTACAGAGTGGGAGGGAACCCCTTGTGGGAGTGGCAGGGAAGTGAAGCCCCCAAGCCCTTCTCAGAGTGGGTGCTGGGAAGACACAGGGGAAGGGACAGCCGCAGCTGGGAAAGCCCTGAGTTCCTTCCTAGCTTGGATGCTGTGAAAATGGAGGTGGGAAGGGGCAACCACAGCTGGGCAAACCCCCAAGCCTCTCCTCCAGTGTGGGCAGCTGCAACAGGGTTTTTTATCTTTTATTTTTGTTTTTTATTTCTGGGTGGGGAAAAGGGGTGGTTCTGACCTTTCTGTAATATTTTCAGCACATAGTGCCTTTCCTCATTGCAGATGTGTTGATGGTGAAGGTGGCTGCTTGAGAATAAAGATTCAAATTAAAAATGGCTGCTTCAAGCAAAAGAAGAAAAATAGATGCACAGTGTTATGTTTTTAATGAAAAATGGAAAAATGACTAATTTTTTGTGGCAGTAAAATGCAAGACAGTTTGCCTGATTTGTGGAGAAGCAATTTCTGTCTTCAAAAATCAGACCTAGACAGACACTACGAATCAAAGCATCAAATACAAAGAATATCATGGACAGCTACATAGAGACAAAATTAAGGAACTTAATAAGAATTTGTCTATGCAGCAAATATTTTTCACTAAAGTGCAAAAGGAGATGGATGGTGTTACACAAACAAGTCATGTGTTGACTGAATTTATTGCAAAAAAAACCTTCAGCCTCTTTCAAAAGGGAAGTTTGTAAAGTAATGCCTCGTTACTGCTGCAGCTTTACTGGCGCGAGAGAAACTCAAATTATTTGAAACAGTGAGCTTAAATTGTAAGACATTATTAGAATTCAGAATATTGAAATATCTCTGAAATATCCTGCAGCTGATTTTGACTTCTGTCTCTGGATGTTGATATGACAGACATAACAAGTACACTCATCCCTTGCTACACGAGCACTGTTAGTTCCCAACTTTCTGCTCGTAGGCAGAAACTCATAAGAGGGAAACCAAATTCCTATTAAATTACATGTAAAAGTCTCTGATAGGTTCCTAGGGCTTCTAACTCGGGGAAGGAGTGGCAGCAGGTGGCTCTGCTTTTGAAAGGTAAGTGAACCTTGGGTTGGGGAGGGTTAAAGTCTGGGGGTAGTTCGGGACTGTGAGTGGGAGGGAGGGTTAAAATCTGGTGGCAGGTTACGGGGGGGTTCAGGCTGCTGCGGTTTGAGGCTGGCGGAGGTGGGTGGGGTCAGGCTGTGGGGCCACAGGGGGTCAGGCAGCAGGGAGGTCTGGCCGCAGGCCAGTAAGGGGGTCTGGCTGCTGCTGTTGGGGGCTGCGGGGCCATGGGGGGGGCGAGGTCAGGCAGCGGGGCCATGGGGGTCAGGTGTCAGAGGGGTCTGGCTGCCACGGTTCGGAGCCGCGGGGCCAGTGGGGATCAGGCTGTGGGGCGGGTCAGGCCATGGGGGTTACAGGTGGGGAGCATGTAGCCACGGGGCTGTGGGGGTTATAGGTGGCGGGAGGGCATCTAACCGGGGGGAGTTCAGCCAATGGGGGGTCTGGCTGTGGGGGTTAGAGGTGGTTGTTGGGGTCTGGCACAAGGCTGCAGGGGGTTCAGGCTGTCAGGCCATGGGGGTTACAGGCGGCGGTGGGGATCAGACTGTGGGGCAGTGAGGGTTACAGCCGGCAGGAGTGTCAGGCTGCAAGGCCAGTAAGGGGATCTGGCTGCCGCTGTTTAGGGTTGCGGGTGTGGGAGTCTGGCTGTGGGGCCAGCAGGGGTGTCAGGCTGCTGCGCTTTGGGGCTGTGGGGCCAGCAAGGGGTCTGGCTGCAGCAGGTTGGGGCTGCGGGGGTGGGGGGGGGTGGCTTGTGGGTTGGAGCCATGGGGAGGGGGCTCATATTAGCAGGGGGGAGTTCACTCATAGAGTGAACTAAGGTAGGTAAATATGTCCCTCGTTTAAGTGAGTATTTGTAAATAATGTACTCGTTTATCAAGGGATGAGTGTACAGCCCAGCTGGCAATTTTCCTCTGTGGAATCATACCGGGTTTTGAGGTTTGAGAGGACTTACTTTCTTTAGTACCAACGCATGACACGGTTAGAGGTGAAGACATTTTTGAGAAGGTTGCATCCACACTGCACAGGCTTCAGTTTTCATTTGAAAAATTGAGTGGTCTTACTACTGATAGTTCTCCAGCTATAGTTCGTTCTCGGAAGGGGTGAGTTGTCTTGCTCAAGCAAGAAATGTATCGCGTTGATCTTGATCCAAGTAAGTTGACTGTGTCATTGCATTGTTCATCAAGAGAATCTGTGTGCACAGGTCATGCATCTTAAATGTCAAGTGCAGTATCAAGCATCAACTTTATCAAAAGTAGAGCTGCCAGTTTAAAAAGACCTTTCAGTGGAGTATAGTGATTTGGTTTATTATCATGAAGTATGATAGCTGAGCCAAAGGAGTATGCTAATGTTGTTTTATAAATTGAGGAATGAGGTGAAACTTTTCACGGAGAAGAAGGGGAAAACCTGTGGCTGTCCCGAGTGACCCCAAGTGGCTGTGTAGTCTTGCATTCATGGTTGACATTACTCAGTATTTGTCAGAACTCAGTGCCAAATTGCAAGGCCTAACCAGCTTCTGACTACTCTTTTTTTGATAAAACATTCACAGGTAAATTACAGCTGTGGTAGATGCACCTGGGACATGCAGCATGTTACCCTTTTCCATCACTGAAGGAGCAAAGCCTTCATCAACAGTAGAAAATGCCAATGAGTGTACAAATTTACTTTACACATTTTTATGTCCAGTTTCAAGCCTTGAGATCAAAGGAACTGGAATCTCAACATTTTTTTCAGGCCATTCAGTGTAGAAGTAGTCAATGTTCCTGAATTCTTTCAACATGAATTTATTGAAATGCAAAGCAATGATGAACTTAGGGCTAAATACCACAACCTGCCTCTGCTGGACTTCTACAGACCCTACTTAGGTGCTGATGAATTTCCAAAGTAATGGAGACGTGCACTGAAAATTGAATCCTTTGGCAGTATATACTGCTGTGAGCATCTCTTTACGAAACTTTCTTCGTGGAGAACTACCTGTACGCCAAATTAACAGACATAAAACCTGGAAAACCAGTTACAAATAGCAACATCTTCAGTTCCAGCAGACATATCAAATCATCAAGGAAAAGCAAAGTCAGTCATCAGACTAAAATACTAAATAAAAAAGAGCACCACCCTAAAACGGTGTTTTGTGGATTTCTACATGTGTTTTTCTCATTTCAGTGATATGCTCCTTCCTATCCCACTCCCGACAATTTTTTCTGTGAGTCTGGCCCCCAACCCAAAAAAGGTTCCCCACCCGTGTTAGAAGATAGTCAGCAAAACAGACTATAGACTGGTATGCAGGTGAGAATTTATTCTGTGATGCCTGGTTTTTTTGAAAATAATAAAGCAGCAGAATGACAGTTTTGGTCAGAAATTTCAAGACCATGAGCCTATTTTTAACTTTGATAAATATAGTACAGCATAATCCAGGCGCAGAAGTATTGGTAACCTTGTGGGACTTGGGTCTTTCTGTTGCAAGCATAAGTATACGTTTTATTTTAACGTCACTTTAGTATTGACAATATTTCAGTTTGATAACTTTTTTTTTTTGTTAACTGGAATAATAAACCATGAATAAGCATACAATACACCCTTGAGTTACGGGAGGGGGTGGTGTTCCTACAAACCCTGCATAACTCACATTTTCGCAGAAGTCAGGGGGAGATGGGAACCAGGCTGCCGCTTGATTCCCAGCCCCGCTCTACTTGCGGAGCCGGGAAATTGACCAGCCCACTAGGTCTGGTCAGTTTCCTGGCTGCTTCTCCCTGCCTTTCCCCAGCAGCATGTCTGACAGCCGTGCCACTGGGGGAAGGCCGGGAGAAGGGGCTGCAGAGCAGCATGAAGTTGTGCTTAACTCGTGTTAAAGCGAGTTACGCGCCGCTTGAAGCCGCGTATGTTGAGGGTTTACTGTATTGAAATCTAGCAGTGGCATTAAGAATAAACTCTTGGGTGAGCATCAAGGGTATGTCTACACAGCCAAGAAGAACCTACAGCTGGCCTGAGCCAACTGACTTTGACTCAAGGAGTTAGGGTTGCAGGGCTGTTGCATGGCTCAGTAGACTTCCAGGCTTGAGTTCTAAGATCCTCTGAGGTGGGAAGGCCCCAGAGTTTGCACTACAGCACAAGCCCAGAAGTCTACACAGCAATGGGTACAGCCGCACAGCCTGAGCCCTGCAAGCCAAGTCAGCTGGTACAAGTCAGCCATGTTTTCATTTTCCCACTCACAGAGATATTAACTAATATTGAAGAAACAGAAACTTGCTATACTCTGTTACATGGAAATCATCAGTTTGCCTGATCAATGTGAAATTGTATCTGTTTTTGAAATTATATTCTCAACTTTGAAATTTTTACATGTATCAGACTCAGGCTTTTTAATTAATACTGATGCACTGTCGCAATAACTACTTAAATGATTAGATAATTAATGTGCACTAAACAAAGTGTATTTCACTCTGTCCTTGGCTTTATTTTACATTATTTCAGGACCAGACTTGGAGTTCAGTATGCATGATGGGACAATTAGAGATCTTGCATTTATGGAAGGCCCAGAAAGTGGTGGTGCTATTTTAATTAGTGCTGGAGCTGGAGACTGTAATATTTACACAACAGACTGCCAGCGAGGTCAAGGCCTACATGCTCTGAGTGGTCATACTGGTATGTTTGTAAAAATGCAACATTATCTATGCACTGTCATTTTAACAAGCACTGGTAACAGCAGTGATCAAATCACACTCTTATGGACAGCACTTCTGTCCTATCTACAGTGAGCTCGAGAGGTTTTATTTTTTTTTCCTTTTATACTGTACACATTTAAGCCCTTTTTCTCCCTGCTGTGTTAATGCTAGAGAAGATGTAGAGCAGTATGTCATTGTACAAGTGGCAGTTCTTCAGTGCATGCCACATTGCAACCTTTCCCAAGAGATGCAGGCAAGTGATGTAATCAAATAATAACTTGAGACCTACAGGAAACTGCTTATCAAAACTCTGAGGCCTGGTCTACATTGGGGATGTGTCAGGATCGACTTTGTTCCATAGTGTAGATCGAGGCTCTTTGGGCACATGCCAATGTCCCTTTCACCATGCAATAGTGTGGAGAACCAGGGTCAACACCAAGTCCAGAGAGATCGATTTTGCTGTATCTTTACGTATGTGGCAGAATCAATCTCTGGAAGATGGATTGCGGTGCATCGTGAGTATAGACGTACCGTGAAGGGAGCGAGTTGATTACTTCAGACTCTCTGATCACTCCAAAACTACTGCTTTCTTTAAACCTAAATATAACATTAATCTACTAGTTGTGTGCTGTTGATGACCCTAGTTCAGATGTAAGTGCATATTTGGAATAATGATATGTGGAGAAATGGGTAGTGATCTTTAAACAGTGAGTAATACTAGTAAAGTAAAACCTGTTCTTACCCACAGGTCATATTTTAGCCCTTTATACATGGAGTGGGTGGATGATTGCATCTGGTTCACAAGACAAGACTGTAAGATTCTGGGATCTTAGAGTACCAAGTTGTGTTCGCGTAGTTGGAACAACATTTCATGGAACTGGTAAACTTTTTGCACAATTATGTATTTTAATGATGGTTCTTGTTTTGTTGAAAACAGGAATTTTGCACTGTAATTGAGCACTTCAGGCTTGTTCGAAATAATCCCCAGTTGCTCATTTTTAAATCAGAAACTTGGTATATCCTGGTTATTTGCTCTGTGCTCTTTTGATATTAAAAGCTCTTTGTGTACCCTGTTCAACTTACAGGATTCTCTAACATAGAGAAAATGTACAAACCTTCTGCCCCAATCAACATTTAGGTTGACAAACTGCCTTACAAAGAGTCTCATTCTTTGTATCAGTGATTTTTTTATTTAATTGTAAACATTGTGGCTGCAAGGAATACTAGGTTATTAAATGTCAGCCTTGGAGTTAGATCTTGGAATTTGGCACATCTGCTGTTGCCTAAACCACATAGGACACTATCTAGCAAGTCAAGCAGTTCTGTAGCACCTTAAAGACTAACAAATTTATTAGGTCACGAGCTTTTGTGGGTAAAATCCATTTCTTCAGATTATAACCTATAAAGTGCTACAGACTAATATGGCTACCCATGAGACTATTTACCTAGCAACTGATGGTCTCGTTTAGTTAAGGCACCACTTCCAAACTGATGCAGCTCAAGTCAGGAAATAAAAACATGTTTTCTCAAACTCCAAAATGCAAACAAATGATGGTGCTTGTTTAACCTACAGAAGTACCATAATCTACACAAGTGTTTTGAAAAAAGCAAGTCAGGTACAGAACTTGTTTCCAAAACAATTTCTTTCTTTTCAATATATTTATAAATATATTATTCTGTTATAGATTCTAACTATGCAGAAAATTAAAAGCATGCAATCCTCTTGGATAGTCCCTTTTTTCTATGGTATTGCATTAAGGAGATACTCCTAATATTTTTCTGCTATTAAATATAATTTTGGATGCAGCTTTAACTGACTTTGCTACCACTCTGCCATTAAGAACTACAAGGCAAACTTTACAGTTAGGGCACTACAACATAAGATTTGTCTTTTAATATAGACAAAATTAGATGAAAGTACATGTAACTTGTCTAGATGTGTTCTTTACCTTTTTTTATATTGTCAGTTTTACAAACATCTCAAAAGCCTTTCTGTGTTCAAAAGACTATAGAACGTATTCGGTAAGTCTGTATTAGTTTATGGACAGTGTTTTCTTCTTATAGGTAGTGCTGTGGCATCTGTAGCTGTAGATCCTAGTGGTCGCCTCCTAGCTACAGGGCAAGAGGACTCTAGTTGCATGTTGTATGATATTCGAGGAGGACGAATGGTACAGAGCTATCATCCTCATTCCAGTGATGTTCGTTCTGTTCGCTTCTCTCCTGGGGCTCACTACTTGCTCACAGGATCTTATGATATGAAAATAAAGGTGACAGACTTGCAAGGTAAGTCATGTGAGATTAACTGCATTAAGCAAAACTGAGCAGGGAAGTGTGGTTTGTTAAAATCGGAGGTTGTAAGAAAGTTTCAATGAAGAGAAATTCATTTCTGATAATATAGCAAGTCTGAAATCTGTTGTGGCTATAAAGTGAAATGTAACAGGTTTTACAATACACATACCTGTGGTGGTTCTTAGCTCGCAAAAGATTACTCTTATTGTTGTCAAGACTAGTCTGACATCTAAATATGGTTAAAGAATATAAGTGCAGATAAGAAAACAACTCACAGCAGTATAATGACTAGGCCTCTGCTTTGAGGGGTGCACAGAAAACTCAAATTTGCAAAACAAAATGTATGCTTAGTTTAACCTTTTTTTGATCAAGAATAGTCAAATGGAAGAAATTGAACAAGTTCTCCAATAAACCTTTGGACCATTAATTTGTATTTAAACGTTATGAAATAGCAGTGTTGCAAACAGTTGCATGGTACCTAATGCAAAGGAACCCTGGTATTCTTGGCTTCTAAGCATGACTACAATATAAATATTAAATATTTATTTATAGTAGTTGTATTATTGATGTATAAAATGTGAAAGGAAGACTGTCATGGGCCTTCCAGACCAAACTCTTTCCCCTTTAATATGAATGAAAGGGTTTGTGTGAATTCTTCCTCTCACCATATTCTTTAGGTACCTTTAAATTATCATTTAAGGAAGTAAATTGTTCAACAAATGAATTAGATACGAATTTCCAGAGCTGAAGCAGTGGGTCTGTGCTGCAAAAGCTCATCACCTAACAAATCATTTTGTTAGTCTTTAAAGTGCTACAAGACTGCTTTTTTGTTTTGTGAAGATACAGACTAACACAGTTACCCCTTTATGACTAGATATGTAGAGTTTATTCAAGAAAATTATGTGTTCATGAAACAAATAATTATTTCTATTCCTCTCTCCTAGGGGACCTTACTAAGCAACTTCCTATTATGGTGGTAGGGGAACATAAGGACAAAGTGATTCAGTGTAGGTGGCATACACAAGATCTATCCTTCTTGTCATCTTCTGCAGACAGAACTGTAACACTTTGGACCTACAATGGTTAGAGTGCCACTGAAGGCGAAGTATGCAAATGAAGCACAGAGAAATAAGATTACTGGACTTAAAACTAAAAATTTAGAGATTCAAAGAGCAGCATCTGACCAGGAGAGTGTCTTACCAAGGGGCACTTGTCACAGAGTTTCTGATTGCTAAGTGGTCTAGGTGTGTTAGTATTACTTTGCAGTGCTTTCAGTCTTCCATGTGAACTCTTGCTGCTGTGACCTATTGTAGTCTTGTTGCCAGTCTGTTGGGCAAGCTCTTATGTTGTCAATGTGCACTCAAAGTAAGATTAATGATGTGTTTACAGTTTAGTATTAATTGCATTCCTTGGTCTTTGCCTCAATGACAGTTTTATATAGAAACTTAAACCGAATTACACTTCAATCAAGTCAGTAATTAGTTCCACATAAATGTAGAAGATAAAAATTTACATCTGCTGTTTCACACTTCTAATGAATGCCTCACTTGTCAAACAGAGGTCAGACTTTTCCCCTTTCCACACTTTCAGCATTTTTAGTACATATAACTGTAAAAATTAAAGGTGACTAGGCAGTAACTGCTTCTTGATTATAGTCCACTATATGTGTGTTTTTGCTTTTCATCTAAACTAGGGGAAAGTTGCTGGTTTTACTACATGATATTGTTTTCAGCAAGCTTAGACATTGAAAACAAAAAATAAAATGTTCAGTTTGCTCCAGAAACCATGTGATGTTCCATTTTGAATGCAACAGAATACCTCTGTTTATAATATACTGTAGAAGAGAATAGATCGGCAGCAATTGTCACAATAAGCTAAACGGTACCTGTTCTCTCAAATTAAAATGGCATCATTAACACTTATTAACAGCATGGCTTAAAATGCTGTCTGCATGATTATTTAAAAATGATTTAACTTCCCAATCCTGAAGCGTATTTGGATTTTTATTTCTTGCACTGTTTATGTAATGCAGAATTGTGGTTTTATTTCTATGAAACTTTAGATTCTAATGTTTAAGTATTGTTATATTTTCATAATGTACAGTTAAATTAAAACTTTAAATTTAGCTTATTTATTTTAAATTCAGTTATTTGGTTCTAATAATTACTAAATTATCGGTTCACTCTAGCAAGCACTTTCAGTACTTGTATAGAAGTGAAAAAATTATTATGAAAGTGTATCTCTGCTATAATCCCAATAAAGGCCTCTGACACCTGAAAGCAGAACTGCTGCTTATTTCACTTTCTCCTAATCTGATCTCTCACATACTACTTTTATGGATCTCCAAACTTTAACTCTAGGTTTGTCATTGAAAGATAACTTTATAGCAGGGGCCAGCACCTTTGCCAAGGCAGAGTGCCGAAATTTGACCTTTTGACCTCTATATATGGTCCAAGTGCTGGCGATATTTTTTAAAGTCACTAACAATCCTGCTTACAACAGCTTAATTAATAAATAAAGAGGCAGAGCTTTACTGTTTGGCTGTGGCTGGTGGCAGGAGGGAAAGCCCTGCTGTGCAGAAGTGGGGTTGGTACCTGCTGGGGGACAAGGGAGCTGAGGGGGAGGAACTGGGCAGCCCTGGGGAAGCAGGACCTCCAAAGGCCTCACTGGCAGCACAAAGGCACCATTGCAAGTGGCTGCTCTGCCTCATTTGGTTCTGTCTGAAAGCCATATGCAAAATGAGGGGTGAGGTCTCAACCTGGTGCCTGGCCACAATGGATGCTGAACGGGCAAGACCAGCTGGCATCCCAGTGCCATGGGAGCTTACTAGGGATTTGCTGGGGCAGCTAAATAAGCTGTTGCAGTCGGGACCATGGTAATACGTGCCCCATACAGCAAAGCTCTGTGAGCACTGCTCCTTAGTACTTTAGCCTGCTCTAGTGATGCCATCTTTCCAGCCCAAGGTCAGGTGGGGAAACGTTCCTCAAGCTGGACGCTGCTGGTTACAGAGGAGGCAGCATACAGGGCTTTGTGAATCTACTTTCTCCTGCGGCATGGGCCTCTGCAGCTGGGGCTTCCAGGGCTCCAACTCGCAGCAGAGACTCTGGCCCCCTCCCGTGCAGCACAGGGAAACAGTGGTGCTGAGCTCCCACTCCGTGCCAGTTAAAGTCGACCTGCGTGCCAAGCCAGGCACAGCTGCCGGGCTGCCGACCCCTCCTTTACACCTTCCACATCCTCTCTGGCTGCTGATTCAGCAGCGCTACTGTAGTACTGCAAATTAGGTTACAGAGCCTGTTCTTGCTCTACCTACGGAGCCCCGATTCGGCAGTGAATCTGAGTTTTAGCTGTTTCCATGCGCGTAGCTGTCTCGTGTCACGCACTGAGTTCAGTTTCTCCACCGCTCACGGGGGCCCGAGCCACAGCTCCCCACGGCCCTCGGATCCTTTGACATCTGACTGCAAGCGGCGTCGTGTGCGCTCTGCAGCGCTCCGGACGTGGTGACGCGCAGGGGCGCGACCGCCAGGCGCGTAGGCTACCTCAGCCCCCATTGGCGCGGTTCACAAGAACAACCCACCGGAGACGGGCAGAACGATGGAGCTCGTCCCGGATCCTCCGCCCGGAGGCAGTCGTGGCGTCACACGACCCTTCGCTGGGCGAGACAGCCTGGGCAAAGGTTACCCCCAGACAGTCCTGAGACGTAGCTCCTCCCGGCGCCTCCACCACCCGCTCCGACTTTCCCCGCCTGCTCTTCCGAACTGCTGGCTTCCTGGGCTGTATAGTTTGGTTTCCATCACCGCCGGCGTCGCTCTGTGACGGAGAGCGAGGAGTGCCGAGCGCATAGATTGGGAGCCCGCCTGCTCGGTGCTCGTAGGCTGCTGACCCCCTCACTTCGTGCGGAGGGCGCGGAGCTGGGCCTGGCGCGAGCCTGCCTGCAGAGCAGGTGTGCGGACGGGCCTGGACGCGGCGGTCTGAGGAAGGCGGTTGAGGAGCCCCGGCGTGGGGGAGGGGGGTGTTGGGCGCTCCCTCGCGGGGGGTTGTGGGAGTCGGGCGAGGGGCTGGGGATGAGGTGGGGCGCGGGGGCGATTTCCTGGGGGCCGTGGCAGGGCAAGGAACTTCCCCGCTATGCCAGTGAGCTGGTGCCTGTTGCAGGTGGCGGCAGAGGGTGGCTGGGCGTAGCATACCCCGCCCCAGGCTGCAGCTGGAGTGTGGCGCCGTGAAAAGAAAACAAGGGGAAGTTGTATTTTCTTCCACGTGTTAGGTTGCTGTTTGCGGTCCCGGTTTGTTCTTTATCTGTCACTGAGTAATAATGGTCGGTGTGAGTTACTGCTGGTAGCAAATGTCGACAGAAGTTGGCACGCAAAGACAGCCCATATTTGTAGATAAGTGTCCAGTGCTTGTACACATGCCCATGTATGAAATAAAAACCTCACCCTCGCTATTTCCCTTCTCGCTCTGTGCTCAACATGCATAGAATTGGGAAAAGGAAAACATAATATAGATAGGACATGTTTTAATATTTTTGCTTAGTATAACATGCAATATTTTAATCCTTTTGATAATGTCTTGTTTGGTGTCCTCACAAATTGTTGTTCCAATCCTGTAATTTTATCCAAGCACATAGAGCACCAAGGATCAACTTTCAGGACTTGGGGAGCTATATTGTGCCATTGTTCAGTAAATAAAAATCTGACCGTATACCTTCATGTATTGGCTTATACCTATTTAATCTTCTGAGTGATTTCTTATGCAGGAGGTTATATACCTGTTACTTTTTATGTGTGTTTAATGCAAAATTAATGCAAAAAAGGCTTCTTGAATTCAGTTCTCAGAATCAACTCTGCATCACTAATATTTGACAGAGCATCACAAGGTTTCATGGTATCACCCCAGATCCAGTCACTGGCATCAACTTGACCTTGAACTGGTATGGGAGAAACCTCTCAATGCCATCAAATTTACATGCACATACCACAGCGCAGAGTATGACACTGATCGCTCCGTGGTCATCAGCAGAGAGACAAAATTGTTGCAGAGAAACTCTATATGACAAAGGAATGCAGAAGGCCAAAGATCAGTATTCTCAATGCCAGAGATGTGCTGAAATGCTTTATCATCTCGGGTGATTTCACTCGCAAAGTGGAACGCAAACCTGACCAACGAACTGTTGATGAAACATGGTACATGCTGGGAGAGGCAATATACGAATATGCCAAATCTGCCTTTGGAACACAAGTTCTCTAACAAAGACTGGATCGATGAAAATGCTGACGATGTTAGGTCTCTTTTTTTGAAGAACACAAGGCACATCTGAATAACATAAAGAACACAACTCAAAGCATAAGAGATCAACTTTGACATGCAAGATCTGTTCTTCAGAGAGAAGCCAGGCTGTGTGTGAACAAGTATTGGGCCAATTTAAGTTCTGATATTCAAAAGGCGTCTGCTTTGGGCCACCTGAAAGCTACATATGATGGACTGAAGAAACCACTTGGACCAAACACTACTAAAGTCACCCCACTGAAGCATTTAAATAGACAGGTGATCACAGACAAAAAGCTGCAGATGTCCAGATGGGTGGAATACTACTCAAGTCTTTATTCCCATAAGCGTACAGCACAACCTGAACTTGACACCTTCATCTCAACTCTTCCAGAAATATCTGAGCTAGATGCAAAGCCTCCTTTCTTAAGCTCTTGATGCTCCCTGCTATGGAGAAGTACCAGGAAACAACAGAATCCCAGCTGAATTCCTGAGGGTAAATAAGACTGCTCACCCCTTTCCTCTATGACTTACTCTATGACTTACTCCTAAAATGTTGGAGAGCGAGAGATGTCCCACATGACATGAAGGATGCAAATATCATCAGCCTCTATAAAAACAAAGGCAACAAGTGTGACTGCAACAACTATGGAGGCATCTCATTGCTGAGCTCCACAGGAAAAGCATTTGCCCATGTCATTCTCAAATGCCTGCAAAAACTTGCAGTTTGAACCTATCCAGAAACACAATGTGGCTTCAGGGCTGGTAGGTCAACAATGGATATGATTTTTGTCTCTCCAACAACTATATGAAAAATGCGGAGAACAAGGAAAACCATTATTCATAGCATTTGTGAACTTAACAAAGGCGTTTGACACAATTAGTAGATCAGGACTCTACAGGGTGTTAACCAATATTGGCTGCCCACTGACTCTACTCATGCTCGTAATATGCTTTCATGAAAACATAAGAACATACATTTTAACCGTTTGCAATGAACAGTGGAGTCAAACAACAGTGTGTTCTTTCCCCTACCCTCTTCAGTATATTCTTCTCAATTTTACTAAATTGCACATTTCAAAACTCATGCAGCGATGTATTTCTCCACACAAGATTAGATGGCTCTCTCTACAACCTGGCAAGACTCAAGGCCAAAACTAAGGTTAAGAAAGTTCTCATCGGGGAACTTCTCTTCACAGATGATGCAGCTCGTGTTGCTCATAATAAAGACACGCTACAGTCACTGATGGATTCTCTATGCAGAGCTTGCAAGTTGTTTTCACTTGACATAAGCATGAAGAAAACAGTTATAGTCACTCAAAGTATAGCTCAGCAACCCAGTGTCATTCTGGATAACAGCCAATTAGATGTGGTTCAACAATTCTGTTACCTTGGATCTACTGTCACCACAAACCTATCTGTGGATTAAGAACTGAACATCAGAATCGGGAAGGCAGCTACTGTTTTTGTCAGACTTACAAAACAAGCATGGAACAATCCTAAACTGACAGTGAGAACAAAGATACTAATCTACCAGGCATGTGTATTGCGTATCCTGCTATATGGATCTGAGATGTAGACCACCTAGTCAAACCAGGAGAAAACATTGAATGGCTTCCATCTTCGCTGTCTCTGCAGAATTATGAATATCAACTGGCAAGATAACTTTTCAAATGCAGATGTCCTGTCAAGATCCACTATATCAGCCTTGTAGCAGTCTTCAGCAACAGAAGACTATGATGGCTTGGGTGATGTGAGAAGAATGATTGATTGATTGACAAATGTCTTCCCAAAGAAATCCTCTTTGTGGAACTGTCATGTGGGTTGAGAACAAGAAGACGACCAAGCTGAGGGTCAAGGATACATGCAAAAATGCCAGGAAAAAATTCAACATCTGTCTAAACTCCTGGGAATCTATATCATCAGATGGAAGTATGTGGTAGCAAGTGCTATGACAGGGCACATCATCCTTTGATAGTATATGTACAAGTCACACAAAAGAACTTCATCTTAGAAGGAAAAACTCTGACTCAAGAATGTGGAAATAGATTGATGTGCAGTTATTGCAGTCGACCGTGCAAATCGAGTATTGGACAGATAAGCCACAAGAGAAGCTGCAAACTCAAACACTGCCCATAGATCCTTGCCCCCGCTGCAAACCACTGTGTCTCGAGACAAGAAGGGGCCATCAGGCAATGCAAAATTTACAGTACATTATACATATACAAGAAGCAATTTATTAGTTTTCAAATTTATAGAAATAATATTTACAAAAGCAAATGATGACAGCTGGAACTTTTCACTTCAAAGAAACGCTTGTACTTCAAAAATCTTGCTAAAGCCATGTAGTTGGCTTGGTGAAAATAAGATGGTGGTGGTTTTTTTTGCCTTCTCCCCTCACCCCACCCATGTCCAGGTCACACTCCTTGAATGACATGGGTAAAGCCAATGCAACATAATTAAGGGAAAAAAATTAGGCAAAATTGGTATTCAGTCCTGCAGGCTGCAGTGACTTTTATTCATAGCAGTAATCGTGTTGAAAACGAGGTTTATTAAGTGGGTGGATGTTCCTTTTGTGAAATGGAGTTTGCGTGATCAGACAAAACTTAGTGGTAAGACTGAATTCATCTTCTAACAAATGAGGAAACATCTAGATTTTAACTTAGGGTTTTTTTTTTGGTGGAGTTTAGTAGAATATTAGTCTTTTTCAGTTATTGTGGCTTTGTCAAGATATTTGCTTATTGGTAAAGGTCCCAGTCGTATTCCCATTGCAGTCAAAGGGAGATTTGTAATCTATAAGTTAAGTAAAACTTCTTTTTTTAACACTGTCAACTTTGGACTCTTGCATATGGTGATCTTTGTATTCTTAGCCTATAATTCTTGAATGGTCTGGTGAGCTAACACTGTGTATACAGTATAAATTATTAGTCGTTTTCTTTTTGCCAGAACAATTAAACTATTTATACAAAGTGAAAGATTAATCTGTTTTACATGAAACAAGTATGTACAAATCTTCCGAAAAATGTTCATGTCTTATAAATTTTTTCAACTTCTACCTATACAGTTCACAGTTTTAATTAAACTTCTGGATTTTTTTGTACTCAGGATGCTGGTTCCCTTGGTACTGTATGTAAGTGTCATTGTAGGAGGTTGTGAAGTTCAAGGTGATGAATGGATTGACCCTACAGATATGCTCAATTATGATGCAGCTTCAGGAAGAATGAGAGAACTTTCCAAGGTTAAAAATGTCTGTCTCTTCATATTACCAATAAGATTTATGTTGAAAAACATGATTAATTCCCTACCCTTTTGAGTGCATTTATGATCATGATCACATTCTGTTTTTTCCACAGGGTATGTACTCTCAGTTCTGTCGCTCACTGTCCATATTTTCAGTTCTGTCTCCCAGATATGCCCTGGCTGAATCATGCCCACAGAGGAAGTACTCTTTAGTGGGTGGTTTAGCTACAAAGCTCTAATAAGTTTCTGATGAACAGTGTTCCTCAACCAGGGGTACGTATACCCTTGGGGGTACACCGAGGTCTTCCAGATATTCATCTAGGTATTCGCCTAGTTTTCCAACAGGCTACATAAAACACACTAGTAAAGTCACAGAGACCGAGTCGTGCTAGTCTATATAATATGAAAACAAAAAAGCAGTCCAGGAGCACTTTAAAGATGAGTAAAATAATTTATTAGGTGATGAGCTTTTGTGGGACGGACCCACTCCCACGAAAGCTCATCACCTAATAAATTATTTTGTTAGTCTTTAAAGTGCTACTGGACTACTTTTTTGTTTTCACTGGTAAATCAATACAATGTAAAAATTCATTTAGACAGTCACTTGTTTCTGTTGCTTCTCATACTTTATGCTGAAATGTAAGTACAGTGTTTCTATTCTAATTCATTTCTTTGATAATAAGATGATAGTAAGTATTCAGTAGTTTCTGTATTAGAGGGGTAGCTGTGTTAGTCTGCATCCTCAAAAACAAGAAGTCGTCCAGTGGTACCTTGTAGACCAGCGGCTATATTGGAGCATAAGCTATCACGGGCAGAGTCCCATTTCGATGCATCTGATGAAGTGGGTCTTTGCCCATGAAATCTTACGCTCCAGTATAATGTTTTTGTAAATAATTTTTCAGTTGATGGTATGCAGAAAAAAATGTGGTTCCTGAGAAGGGTACGGTAATCTGAAAGAGTTGAATGGCACTTGTTTCAAGACCTCAGATTACGTTAGGAACATATTTCTTGACTGGTGGTATGTGTACCCTTAAGGGTATAAAAGAGAAGTCTGGGGCTATGTACAATTTATTTATTTATTTTGTTAAAAGAGGTACTCTATAAACAAAGGTTGGGGAATACTGCACTAGAGAAACAGGATGCAAAGAACAGGATGCCAGGATTTAATTGGGTTAAAACAATGTATTTTACCCTGGCCTCATTCTCAGAAATCAGGCAAATGTTCTAGTTAATTTTTTCCCAAAAACTCAGTCTGAAGCAGATGTTTCATTGGAAGCAAGTTGACAGACAGGAACAGAAAAGTTGGAGTGGGCCAGTCAGGACTGGGATCTCTGGGTTTTGAAGCAACAAACAGGCTTTTTGACCGTTTTATTTCTGTTACCTAGGATGTAATAATCTCAACAAGTCTTTGCAAAGCTTTCCTCTTCCTGATCTTCATATTTTTCCTTTTTCTAAAAAGAAATTAGATTTACACTCAACAGCAATAAATTGTGCTGATATATTAAACTAGGAATTTAGAGATTTCTTTGAGCATGAAGACTTTTGTTAATGGAAGTTTCATGTTAATAAGTGTATAATTGAGGATGTTCTGAATATTCATCATGGAGTCATTTGCAATTTTGTTAAGAATGAAATCCCTTTAGATGGTTGTAATTTTGGTCAGCGTGTTAAGCATTGGAGAGTTTGAGCGCTTACATGTATTAAAGTCAGTGGAAGTTTTGCTGTTGACTTCAGTGGGAGCCATAAAATATCACAGAGGATTATCCTGTGATCCCAAACGTTTAGTTTAAAACCCCAACCACCTGTTTATTTTTAGCATGACTCTGATGCTCTTGTACGAAGGGATTTTTAGGAAGGTTGTGTGGACTGAAATTCAGATTTTAGCTCTGTTAGATTTCTTTTCCTTTTACATTGTAGTGCATTGGATAAAATGACTTGATTGATTAAAAGATAACCTTAGCCTGCATTAACCAAAATCTTGCCTAAAACTGTAATACAAATATTTTTCTTTATTGTAACTGCAGGTAAATTATGATGACTCTAAGAATAAAAATATACCAGATGCTGTTGTGAATTTGGCAAGCACTGCAGGATTATCAGAGTGCCATAGGAAATTAGAATCCTTACGTCAGAAGGTTTGCTTATATCTTTATAGTCATCATTTAGAACTTCACCGAGAAATCATGTATAAATGTGAAGAATTACATACAAAATATGTACACAATCATGAATTTTCCATTTTGACATCATTTACCAGTTCTTCAGCATTCAGAAATGTTAGAACAAATGGATTACTTGAGAATCAGTTTGGTGGTGTCTTTTTGGTTTCTGGTGGGTTTTTTTTGTTGGTTTTTTTTTTGTTGGTTTTTTTTGAGGGGAGTGTGTGTGTTACTGCTTCTGATTAAAGCCATTCAATTTATTTTTGTGCAGAAGTGCTTGATATTTCAGCCTTTTAATTTGATTAATCTGCTAAAGCTCTGTCATATTGTCAAGAAGGTAGTATCCAAAATGGATATTCTTTGTGTGATTGTGTACATTCTGGATTGTTTTTTTAAATAGGCAAACCTTGATAATGCTAGTAGGAATATGTATGTGAAATTTTAAATTGTAATGGGAGAATAGATTTTTGGTTGGAATTAAATCTTCCCCTTCAGTGTTGGCAGCTCTAAAGTGTTGGACCATTTTGTGTGTTAGTTCTTGGGAACTAAAAAGTTAAACTATGTAGAAATAGGGAAAATGACCTACTTCCATTTCACTGTCTGTGTAATAAACTTGAACCTCTTAAATCCATCAACCTTGGGAAATAAGGATGCCCAAATAAAGATTTTTGTCAAGCCAGAGAGGACACTGTGGGGTTGGGGCACTTATCTGGCACTTCACTCCTGGGGGCAAACGGAGCTCTGCATTCCTCCCTACTCCCAGGCACTATCCCCCTGCATTAGTCTTGCTGAGATTCTAGGCGATGTTGCAAGCTTTAGGGCAGCCTCAGAAGACTGTTGTAATGTGGGTTAGTTTGCAGGGCAAATAAATGATGTGGAAGTCCTCTTGCTCTATCTCATGCAAAGAAGCCCCCCAATGTAGGACCTCCAAATATGGCTTAAAGCCATCATGGTTATCTGGATGCATCCCCTACACATCTCACCTCATGTTGAGAGTTCTCTGCTGTGCCCATTTAGATGCAGCACAGATCTCACTTTTTAAAGGATAGATAAATATAATTATATGGTCCATAACTATTTTTATAACTAAACTGATACAGCTCTTCTTTTGGTCTGAACTTCAAAATATAGAGGATTGAACAAATCTTTACTTTTTCTAGTCTATTGGATATGCTGAGGTTAGAATTCAGACCACACCATCAGAGGTTTAAAAGTCCACAGCATTTACAACTATGAAACAAATGCTATGGAAAGTAGTGCAAAAACTTGTTCCTAAGTTCATCTCTGATTTTATGTGCTATATTAGCTACAACAAACTTACAGTAAGCTGTAGAAACTTGTTTCATTCACTGGAAATTTTATTCATCCCTTGCTTAAATTAATGTGTTATCAATAAAGACTGTAATTTAGAATTTATTTTATTTCTCCAGATTGAAGAATATGAGAAGAAAGAGAAGACCAAGTTAAGTGAAAGTCATAGCATTCATGTTTTTAGGAGATACTTGAATAAGATTTTAATTGAGGTTGGAAGACTTGGCCTTGTGAGTATTCATGTGTTAATGAAAACATGGTAGAATTTTAAATGATACTTCATGATTACTAATTTAAAGCAGTATAGTAATTACAGGCTATGTCTACACTTCATGATAAAGTCAAATATAAGGTGGTGACGTTGTAAAAAATCAAGCTGTCTTCACTGTAAATACTACTTTGAGTGATCCCCGTGGGTACTCCACAAAAGGTGTTGCATTTCACCCCGGTGCCACAGACCAGAGATTTTCAGAGTGGTGGTTAGCCAGACCAGGCATGTGCAGGAGTGTGCTGGGCCCTTCACATGCTTTTGGTCACATGCATGATCCAGTCTGATCAAGTTCCTCTCAACCGCCCTTGGCTGCAGAAAGACTTCTGTGCTCCTCAGTAGCATGTCTGAAAAAGAATTTTGATGTTTATTACTTGCTGTATATAGTTTTTTAACAAGTTATTAGTCATAGTTGTTTGATAATAATTCTATACTTTAAAAGAAAATGGAGAGTAGTAATACTAGAATCTTAAAATTTTAGCATTCATTGTTTTTTCATAATGCCAGTGACGGGTTTTAAGAAGTGTGACTCTTACTGGGAGGCAATGCCGGCCTGGATGGTCGTTCACAAAGCATACACTGTCTGGGAGAATCTTGTGCCTCACAAGTGCACACATTGCTTCAAGCTCACAGCAAGAGTGTGGAAAGAGAGAAATGAGGCTGAGAATGACTCTCTTTGAAAAAGCCTTCAACCTGACACCTCTGATCTACCAGCCTCTGAGGGCATGGGAGTGAGTCAGAAGCATGGAGCAGCTTCATCAGCCTTGCCTAATAGCCATAAGAAAAGGAAATTATCTCCCACTTGATCGTTGCCTATCTCATCTGGTGGCAGGATGAGTGGCATTGAGAGCCGAGATCCCTTGTTTTTTAAGGAGGACAAATAGCCTAAGGTAAAGAGATCAGTGGCCCCCGTTCCAGCACATAAATCTCACTCAGAACAGAGAGGCTTCCAAACTTCAGCAGTGCTGGCAGCTAAAGATTCCACGGCACTGATGCAGTCTGTGTTGCCACTGTATCCTAATGCCCCGGCACCAGCGTTTGTTGAACCCTCACTGAAAATTGCAGCACCAGTGATACCGGCACCAGACTTACCCACACTGGCTCCTATGGTACCAGAGATGGCACCAAGAGGTGCCAATTCACAGTGGGAACCAAGGAAGGCACAGGCCAAGACTTGGCCCTGTAGTCCATCATCACAGTCAGTCATGGCAGCCTTTTCTCCTCAGTCACCTCTGTCTCGTCATTCTCTGGTACTGTCAGTCATTCAACTACCTGTATCTCCACCATCACCTTTTCTAAAGCAACCACACCATGTTCACAGTTAATACTTATCGAACATCTCCTTCACCTCCAATGTCTTCCAGACTTTCTTACCTACTCTATTCCTATCATCATCACGGACATAGGAGGCACTCTCTTTCTCAATCGTCTTCTCCAGGTGCTCACTTCTGTTGTTATGCTCATGCTTACCAGTATACAAACCATCACAAGTGATACCACTACTACAACAGGTCTAGGGACAGATCTCCCGATTCGCTGCTGAAAGACAGATGATCAGGAACTCCACCACCACCACTTTCAGATTGTGCCCATGGTGAAGAGTTGTGAAACGGCCCACCTATCAGAACCAATGGAAGATCAAATGGAAGAGCATGCGGTGGAATAAATAGAGGCTTGCCATATAGATATCTCCTCCTTATCTGTGAATGAAGCTGTTATTCTGGGCAACATTTCCCTGCCAGATGAAGCAATTTCAGGACCTTTTCAAAAGAGTGGCCCAAAGTCAAGACTTGCAAATTATGGATGTTCCAGAAAAACAACACATTTGAGACTCCTCAGCATCATCCAAGATTACTATTCCACTAGATGGTGCTATAACAGAAGCAGTAAATGATATCTGGCAGACTTCTGCCTCCATTCTGACCACTAATAAGAGATCAGACAAAAAGTATTTTGTACCGTTGATGGGTATAGAATTTTTATTTAATCACCCCCAATCGAGTTTGCTGGTGGTCAAGTCATCTCAGCAGAGATCCAAAGCGCCAAACTACAAATCAGCCATTTCTGACAAGGATGCTAAAAGACTGGACCAATGAAGGAGAAAGATCTACACATCATCCATCTTTATTGCACGTGGCTAATTAGCAGCACATTTATCCAGTCATAATTTTGATAATTATACAAAGTTAACAGCACTGATGCACCACTTACTAGACTTTAAGAAACCTATTATGAAGGCTATTGTCCAGGAAGGTTATGCAGCCTCCCGCACAGGGGTCCAAATAGCATTGGATATTGCTTTATACTGCTGCATGTTACATGGCAACAGCGGTGCTTATGAGACACGTCTCCTGGCTCCAAATCTCAGGTGTACCTAAGGAGTTACAAAGTTAAGGATTTTCCATTCAACAAAAATAAGCTGTTTGCTGAGACTACTGACATTGTCCTGCATTTGAGTAAAGACCCTCAAACAACTCCTCAGAACATTGGGCACGTACACCCTGCCATATAGATGAAAGAGAGGATACCCATATCAGATGTGCTATAACTATCCATATCTGTGACAACCATATCAGCAAAGGGGCTATGATCAAACTGAACAACCACACAGGCTGTCTAGAAGATGCAATCAACAGCAGTGTAATCTAAGACAGCAGCTTTGACTCCTCAGTCAGGGTCTGTGCTACCATATTTCCTCTCCAGCACAAACCACTTGCTCGACATCTTTTCCATCATTTGCTTACGACCCTTTTACCAAGAATGGTTCATTATCACCACAGACATATGGGTACTGGAAATAGTTTATGTGGGATATACCATCCCATTCCTCACTATTCCACCTACCCACTCCCAACTCCATCCTTCTTCAGGGGACCCCCTCACGAGATTCTTTTGAAACAAAAGGACAGTCATTTCCGTGCCGTGGGAGCTGTAGAGTGAGTACCTCACAAATTCAGGGGGAAGGGATTCTATTTTTGATACATCCTCATGGAGAAAATGACAGGGGGATGGAGACCCATTCTTGACCTAGAGTGCTAAACCGCTACCTTCAGAAGCAGTGTTTCAAGATGGTTTTTGATTGCTTTCATAACCACCATGCTGGACAACGGAGACTGGTTCACAGCCTTCAGCATACAAGATGCATGCTTCCACATAACTATTCACTCTGCCCACGGGCGTTTTCTACGGTTTACTCTAGGCACAGAGCACTTTGAGTACTGGGTTTTACTCTTCATTTCTACGGCACCCAGGGTTTTCTCAAAGACCCTGTTGGTAGCATCAGCCTATCTCCATCAACTAGACGTCATAATATTTCCATACCTGGACAATTGCCTGTTGAAAGGACATTCACCCTCAGACATCCTTCTTGTGATATCTGTCACTGTGAAGATATTCCAATCACTCGGTCTGCATTATCAGTCTACAAAAATCAACAACCAAGCTCATGCAGAACGTAGAATTTATAGGGGCCTGTTTCAACTCTACAGCAGCAAGAGTATACCTACCAGGGCCTTAAGTCCACTGGAGGCCCCTGTACATGCTATTTTGGACTATTTACTCCACCTTAAAACAGGAAGGCCTTAAATTACCATCCTCAAAGGTGCTCTTAGCAGCCATTTTGGCCTTTAGACCCACGAGTGAAGGAGCAAAGTATTTACACAACTGAACACGGTGCATTTTCTGAAAGGCCTTGCCAATTTGTACTTTCCTCACAAACCTATCTCACCTACATGGTATTTAGACTTGGTTCTAGACACACTATCTAGGCCACCATGTGAACCATTGGCTATTATTCCACTACATCTTACCTTTTTAAGACCATGTTCCTTTTGACTATTACATCTGCTCATTAGGTTAGCGAGTTGACTGCCTTGATGGCGACTCCGCCATATATAGTATTCACCAAAGAGGCAATGATGCTCCTTCTACATCCTGCCTTTGTTCCCAATGTTTCTTCTGAATTCCACATAAACGAACCAATCATCCTGCTGGCTTTTTATCCCAGACTGCATACTTCGAGTCAGGAAACAAGGCTTCATTCTCTGGAAGTAAGAGCTCGCATTTTATCTAGAAAGGACAAAGCCTTTAAAAAAAAAAAACAGACAGGCAATTAGTATCCCTCGCACAGAGATCTAAGGGCAAGGTACTGTTATCACAGAGGATCTCAAACCATTATCACCTCATATATCACTGCATGCTATTCGTTGCATAGAACGACATTACCTGTTCCACCCAAAGCTCACGCTACAGAGCAATGGCGGCACTGTCTGCCTTTTTCAAAGGTGTTCCTTTAAAGGACATTTGCTGAGCAGCAATGTGGTTGTCCTACGAGACATTTGCCAAGCCCTAAGTTATACATCACCAACTGGCTGAAGACACGCATCTTTCTGTGACAGACAATATCTAACTCCAGTACCCTTCTCCATGTTTTAAGGGCACTGCTGTGAAGTCACCTGATGTGGAGCATCCACAGGGACCACTTGAAAAAGAAAAAGAAGTTTACTTGCCTGGGTAGTAATGATGGTTCTTCAAGGTGTGTCCCTGTGGGTGTTCCTCTATCTGCCCTTCCTCCCTGCTTCAGAGTTTTTTCTTGTTAAGTCTTTCAGATACACACTTCTGAAATGGCTTTGAGGAACTGGCTCAGACTGGATCACACGTGATCGCGCTCCTGCACATGCATGGCCCAGCTAATCACTGCTCTGAAAATATCCAGTCTGTGGTGACAGGGCGAGCCCAGCAGCTGATGTGGAGCTCCCATGGGGACACACCTTGAAGAACCATCGTTACTACTACGTGGCTGGAATCAAACCCTTCTCCTTTGCCATGTGGCTGCTGGGTTCTGTGGACCCTGGTGCCACACATCGGCATGTCCGGTGCTGGTTTTCCCTGCTTTATGTGGTCTTTTTGCTGATTGAGAGTTGCCCTGGGGCCTGCCAAGAAACTGGCATGTGCCTGGAAATCTTCCACCCTGCTCCCTGCCCAGCATTTCTTTTCACTTTACAGGGATCCCTCCTCACCCAGCTGTTCATGTGGCTGGAATCAAACCCTTCCCCCTCACCACATAGCTGCCAGGCTCTGCAGATTCTGCTCCCAGACACTGGCATGCCCAGTACAGGTAGGTTTTCCTTTCAGGGGATTGCTCCAGCAAAAGAAAAAACTTTTCCCCCTGCTCCAGGACACCAGCCTGCTTTGCACCCACCACTAGTGAAGCAGACAGTAGCTTGCCATGTCCACAGTGAATTGGTGTGGATAAGTGATGGTTTGTGCAATGCACAGTTTGAATCCTTGTCATCCGTGAGAAGTCTTAAGCGGCCTTGTAAAAAGAACATTTCACTAATTGTAAAGACAGAGACCTATTCATGCTACAGGTAAGTGTGTTGTGTGAATTGTGTCTCAGTTTTGACCTTCACTTTCCAGCAGGCATCCTCAGCATGGGAGGCAGGGCGAGGAAGTGCAGAAGGTTGAAACAGGACTTTACCCTGTAGCACCTGGAGTGGGCTGAGACAGAAATCGCTGATAACAAAAGGGGCACAACACAATGGTGGCAGACTGTGCTTGAGGTTATAGCAAGACTGCAGAAGCCCCTGTGAGGAGGGTGGGGGAAGGACTGGAAGTGAAGCCAACGGATGGAGGCAGGGAAGCAGGCAGCACTGCAGACCTGACAGAGGCTGCAGTGAGGCCGTGGGGTGTATGTGTGGAGGAGCCAGTTGTGCTGTGCCCCCTCCCCTTGAAATTTTACACAACCCCTCTCCCCCCTGCCCCTCAGTTTGTGCACCCTTGGCATAGAGAGTACACTTATAAGTGTGTGGATGATACCAGCCTAGGAGGGGTTGCAAGGGCTTTGGAGGATAATATAATTCAAAATGATCTGGAGAAACAGTGCAAGGCAAATAGGATGAAATTCAATAAGGACAAATGCAAAGTATACCACTTAGTAGGGAACAGTCAGTTTCACACATGCAAAATGAGAAATGAATGTCTAGAAATGAGTACTGCAGAAAGATCCGGGGTCATAGTGGACTACAAGCTAAATATGAATTAACCTTATGATACCCTTGCAAAAAAGCAGACATACTGGGATGTATTAATGGGGTGTTGTAAGCAAGACACGACATGTAATTCCATTCTTTGCTGTGGTCGGACCTCCACTGTAGTACTGTGTCCAGTTCTAGGTGCCACATTTCAGGAAGGATCTAGACAAATTGGAGAAGGTCCAGAGAAGAGCAGTAAAAATTTATTAAAGGTCTAGAAAATATGACCTATCAAGGAAGACTGAAAGAAATGGGTTTATTTAGTCTGGGGAAAAAAAAGACAGAGAGGACATAATAGCTTTCAAGTACCTAAAAGGTTGTTACAAGGAAGAGGGAGAAAAAATTCTTCTCCTTAATCTCTGATGATAGAACAAAAAAACAATGTGCTTAAATTGCAGCAAAGGCAGTTAAGTTTGGACATCAGGAGAAGCTACTTAACTGTCAGGGTGGCTAAATGCTGGAATGAATTGCCTCGGGTGATTGGAGATTTTTAAGAGCAAGTTGGACAGATGTCTGTCAGAGATGGTGTGATGGTGCTTGGTTCTGCCATGAATGCAGGGGACTGAACTGGATGGCTGCTCGAGGTTCCTTCTAGTGTTCTGTGGTTCTTCATGGTTTTTATTTGTCCTTCTGATTTGTTATTGCACATAGATTGTTTAACCATTGTTTGTATTTCTCTCTCTTAGCCTGATGGAAACATTGACACTGTGCACTATGATGCCGAGATCATCCTTACAAGTCAGGCTCTTTTGGAGATCAATAGATTTCTCAATGAGGAGGAATGGAAATCAGGCGCTTTGGATGATGCTGTTAGTAATATTCTGATTAATTTTAAACATCATGATTATGAATTGTGGAAATGGCAGTTTGAGGACACGTTTGGAGTTGATCCATACAATATGCTTATGGTAAGAAATAAGGGATTCTCAGTACTATTGTATTTTCCAGGGTTCTTTAATAGGCCAAGCCATCATTGAGTAGTCTATCCTGCAAAGAGAAGAAGATCAAAATAAATAAAACTTATTGTGCTCTTTTCCCCATAAAGTGCTAGATGAGCACTGCTCATGTCTTCCATCCCAGCAGGTAAAGATGACTTATCTGCTAAAACTTGGGATTTTTAATTTTTGTTTTACCTCCTACCTTTTTCGCATCCCTCTTTCTGCTTGAAACTCATACATGGCCTCACAGTTTTTTCTCTTTCTCCTCCATCTTTTGGATCTTTGTATGGCATGGCCCATTTCGTTGTGCATCTTTCAGAGTCCTAGAACCTGTCTTCAGTTTCAGATATTGTGGCCTAGGATCTTAACCTATAGGGTTTCAGAGATACCCTTAGAAAGCTATGATTTGGACTCTGATTCTGCCCTTGGGGTTGATTTATAGCATGTGCTTGCTCATGGTGGGGTTAAAAATAGAAGGATTTGTTTAAATGTGGTAGCTTTTGATAGTTCTGTGTCTTTAGATTTAATCATATATGATTATAGAGGTATTAATTCACCACAGAGACTCTGTGGAATTAAAATTCATAAGTTTAAATGTCTTTATAATTCAAAATGTGCCTGTGTATTTGATTCAAAGTAAAAATCCATGTATTGGATGGTTAATTATTCTTTATCTGATACATCATGCCCACGCTGGTGCTTTTTTTTATCTTTCTCATTGTTCTTTCCTTGTGCTGTCTCTCCTTTACTCCCTGCAAGGCCCTGCAGAGGAGTCTTGCTGCCACTTTGTTATTCTGCTTTAAACCACTGACAATAGCTTTGCCTTGCTGGCATGCTGCAGATGCAATTCTCTGTTTGTGAGCATCAGACATTTTGCTGTTCCAGTGCTGATTTGATATGACTCTTGTATTTTGCTATGGTAGTAACTCTCATCGCATAGAAAATATTTCCCCACAGTGCAGAGGATCTGCTCTTCAAAAGAGGCAACGGTCTCCTAATGTGAATGTGGTCTGGATGAGTTGAATCTGTTCCGTTATTTCTCAACATTTCTTTTCCTTCTCATGATCCTCTTTTTTTTTTTTTTTTTGTTCAGTCCCATAACTCCTCTGTCCATTTGTTCCTCAGTGCCCTTTCGTTTTCCTCACTCATTCTCGGCCTCTCATCACTTTCCCTTTGATGAGCAGTTAGTCTGACTTCCTTCATGTTTCAGGCCACAGAATCTTACCTACCCAATCCTGTAGTAGAACCCTAACCTTTGTCTGAGTTACTGAAATTCAGTCATAATTTACAGCCTTCAGGTTACAGAGAATCTATTATTTACACTATCTTAATCCTGCAAATGACCTGTGCCTTCTGCTTCAGAGGAAGGCAAAAACTCCATAGCGTCGTTGCCACTATGACCTTGGAGAAAATTCTTTACTCCCAATATGACTGGTGATCAGTTATACCCTAAGCTTGTCAGCAAGACACACCAGTCAGATACTTGGAAAGAATTCTCTGTAGTAACTCAGAGCCCAGCTCCATCTAGTCTCCCGTCTCCAGCTGTTGAGTATATTTGCTGCTAGCAATTGCAAATTGGCTGAGCAGTCCCATTGTACCATCCTCTCCATAAACTTACCAAGCTCTGTCTTGAAGCAAGTTAGGTAAATGAAGATGAAAAGGGAGAGAAGTTTGTAACTCTCTCAGTTGTATTGGCCTGAATTTTTCAATAGGCGTGACAGATTTCAAATCTGCTTCATGACTTCCTCCATCATTTCCTTTTCAGGTACTCCTGTGTTCCGTGTGCATTATGGTAATTGTAGCTACTGAGCTGTGGACACACATTGGTTGGGTTACTCAGATAAAACGTATTTTATTCGTCAGTTTTCTCATCAGTTTTGGTTGGAACTGGTTCTACTTATATAAGGTAAATTAATCAGCAATACTGGCTCTTTTTTTTTCCTTCAGACTAAGTGTTAAAACCATGCTAAATCACAGTTGCTGGTTTTCTTACATTTGTAAAATGCATTTGATTGCCAAACTGAATACTGTGATAGAGACTTCAGCTTGCACAAATTATTAGTTTAGGTTTAGTTTAGTTTTATTAGTTGTTCCTGTGTATGGTTAATTTCTTTGATTTATTGTGGACATCTTTTACATATCAACAAGGGGAGAAAACATTTTTAAAATTGGGAAATATTGTTGAAAGACCACAAAAATGGGCAAGAATACTCAGGGCAGCTAATTTCTTTAGAATATTAAGCTTGGTTTGCATGTTCTATTTTGCTAAGTAACCTATTTTTTTCTAGTAACAGAGAGAAAGCTGTGCTAGTCTATATACTATCAAAACAAAAAAGCAGTCAAGTAGCACTTTAAAGACTAGCAAAATAATTTATTTATAATTTATTTTATTCACCTAATTATTTTGCTAGTCTTTAAAGTGCTACTTGACTGCTTTTTTTTTTCTGTGTGCTATCTCTTGTGACCACTTGAATCCTACTTTTTTATTCATATGTATTAATAAACAAAAGTGATTTTATTAAACCCACTATATATAATTGTTGCCTGGGGGAGGGGCAAGGAGTGTGGGCATCTCTCTCTTTACATTGAGAAAGAGGTGAATTTCATAAGCTTATACTGTATAAATCTCAGTATGGAATGCGATGGCTTTATCTAGAGTTCAGGCTGTGTCTCTATAACTGTGTGCTGAGAATTTGTCCCTCACAGTATTGTCTGCTCTCTGTATTACAAGCCGAGGGGCTTGGCTCTTCCGTGTGTCTGCACTGGGGCTGACTGGAAAACTGCTCTGCAAGATAGGATTGCAGAGTGCCCAGGTTATTATGGGACAGGCAGGTTCAGTAGTATCTCAGTGCATCAGGCAGCAGTCCCAAGGGACATACCCATTTAAATCAGTGTTTTCCAGACCGTGTTCTGCGGAACACTGCTGTTCCACATGATGCAAATAGGTGTTCCATGAAAAAAAAAAATTGATGGTGGTGTTTTTCCTTCTAAAATACGAAGAAATTATAGTATGTATCAAAATACTAAGGCATTTGAATAGTATTTAGATTGGAGGTATATTAATATTTATAACACATTCATAATAGTGTAGTAGTTATTATGCAACTCCTGCTGAAACAGAGATACAAGAGCATGCTTCACATTTAAAAAAAAAAAAGGAAACTGGCAGATGTTACTTATTTTTATTGTCCAGTGGTTTTCTGTAAAAATAACAAATTTATAAAAACACAAAATGTAAAAAATTTTCCATACCTAATTTTTGTGTTTTTCATAAAAATGTTTTCTAAGCTTTAAGGAGGGACAGTGTTTTTTGAACAATATTGTCCTTTCTATTTTTCTACAAAAGAATGAGACTAACCATCCTTCTTTTGTCTTATATTGGTGTTTGGTTTGGGGTTTGTACTTTAATTTTTATATTTAATAATAGGTTTGCTAAACATCTTCCTATCAGAAGGACATCAGTAGTTCATTCAGATGATTTTCTCTTGTTTTTGTTCTTGTAAAATAAGACAGAAAAAAAACCCTAATTTTTTAAATGAACTTTTGAGCATTACATGTAGCAGATGTGCAGTATGAAAAGACCAAGCCCAGCACGTATGTGTTCCATCAGAATGTGACAAACCCAAAAGTGTTCAGTGGCCAAATTAGTTTGGAAAACACTGCTATAAACTTATGTTTAATACAATTTTTACACAACTCTAAAGTTAAAAAGTAATGTATTGAAGCTCTTGGAAATGAACGTCTACTGCTACTGAAGAACTACAAAAATGACTTGTCAATTTAAGTTGAGCTGTTTAAGTGAAAAAACTGCTATAATGATATTTTGAAAAGAACACAAATAGGGTAACTGCTTGCTAGATTCTTCCCCAAGAAATTCTTCATTGCTCTTTCATGTACATTATTGTGTCCATGTTTTCTATATAATATATGCTGCAGGTAAGTGACTAGTAGAGGGGCTTTCTACAGATCCAAAGGAGAGTAGAGTTAAAGGGAAAATATATATATATATTTATTCCCTATTAATGCCCAATAGTTAATAATAATAATTGTTTAACTTTATGGTGAAAAACAATCTGCAGTCTACCAATGTTCAATAATGTTTTATTGACCTCTCTTAAAATGAGTCACACTGGTCTAGAAAGTGGACAAAACTTGTGGAGTGTCTGCAGACAAACAATGTATTTTTGTTGGCAGAAACTGTCAATAAAAAAGCTGTGTAGTAGATGCTCCTGGGGGCCCTTTTGTCAACAGAGTGGATCAAATGATCAGTCCTCTTTTTTTGATGTATAGACACAATCTGTCAACAAGTTTTGTAGGAACATCTCTTCCGACAGTAGCTTCTGTAGACAGATGCTTCTATTGTAGATGTAGCCACTGTATTCGTTATTTCGGGCAGCTAATAACCATAAAATTTTGAAAAATCTTTACGTTTGATCACTTGTAGCAATAAAAGATAATCAGCTGTCTTTATTGACATTGCATGTATTGTTGCATATGAAAACTGAGATGGAAACTAATACAAGCGTGATTAGTAAATTTTAGTGCAGAAAATATTTTTGAGGTAATGTCTTTCAGAAGGTATTTTTATATAACTGCCTCAGTTAGGATGCTGCTTATCTTGAGCTAAACCTACTGATTGCTGCATCCATTGACAGTCTTTCTAGTAGATTTGTGTTGCATGTGGGAAACAATTGGGAGCTTAAACAAATTGTAACTTGTTTTGTCATGTATAGCTGGGTATAATACCACATACATTCTTTTTTTCCTTCTGTGTGTAATACTTTTATCTCGGAATCCTTTGTGCTATCTTAACCAACCCCCAATATTGTAATACAAAATAATGTTTTTGTAAAATTCATTGTTATATAATCACAAGTGGGAACTTGAATTCATCATATGTACCTTTTTATCCAGTTTACAATTATTTATAGTTAGAAGGATCTCTTTGCTAACAGAAGAGCTAGAAATTTTTAATGGAAATGCACATTCTGGAGAATACACCAGAAACCCCAAAATGCATGTTACCAACCTCAGTGTTGCAATCATAGTATGGTAACCCACTGTGTTACGCAGTAGCTTGAGGATTTTTTTAAGAGTTACAGGTTTTTTACTGTAACTAACTGTAATTATGTGATGAGTGTTAACATCTAGAATTTTAAACTAAACAATGAAAATGTTGCATGGTTTTGGCTCTGAAAATGGTAGGACATTCTTGGTTTTTCATTTGACTTCTTATATCTTCTTCATAGTCCAGTAATATAGGTATGTGGTCAAGGTACAGCCCAATTATAGAGATGAAGTTACAGTTCACACTTTCTTGTTGTGAAGGAAGCAGTCCATGCATTTTATCTAGCCAAAAAAATTATTCTTCCCCCACCCTCCTCCATTATGGGATCATAGGCTTTGGCTGCATTTGATTTGCTCTAGTGTTTTTGCCTATTTTTATTTTTAATACGTTTTAGATGACTTATTGATTCATGGGAGAAAGTGAAACTAATAGTCATTTATTTTGTGTAAGCAGTATTTATAAAGGTTAATTCGACTTCTGTTGCAGGTAGCCTTTGCACAGAATCAAGCTGATGTAGCCAAAATGGGAAATTTTGATGAAGTATGTGCTGAGAAGATGGACTGGAGAGGGAGTCTGTTTGGTAAGCTGTTTAATTTTTCCCTGTCTAATTTCTTTTATCTAAATTAAAACTGGTAGTGATAAAATAAGACATGAGCCAGTGCTGGTGTCATAAGAACGTAAGAATGGCCATACTGAGTCAGATCAAAGGTCCATCCAGCCCAGTAGCCTGTCTGCCGACAGAGGCCAATGCCAGGTGCCCAAGAGGGGGTGGACCAAAGACAATGTTCAAATGATTTGTCCCCTGCCATCCATCTCCAGACTCTGACAATTAGAGGCCAGGGACACCATTCCTACCCTTCGCTAATAGCCTTTTATGGACCTGACCTCCATGAATTTATCCAATATCGCCCAAGAAGTAGCTTGATAATATCTTAACTAATCTTGAATTGAAAATTCTCTGAAGGTATAACTTAGTGAGTCAACCACTACTTTATGTAACAATAAGCATGGCATGGCATGTAACAATTAGCATGGTATTGTATTTGGTCTCTAAAACTATTAGATACATAATTATCACAACCTTTTATGGTATGTCACCTGTTCCTTTGTTTAAACTTTTTCTGGCACTGACTACTGGAATCTGTATCTAAAATATCTTTCTCTAGTGCATTTCCAGAGCTGTTCTGTATAGTTCAGTACAAAGTATCTTAAACTAAGAAAAGGAATCCCTGACTTGAATTCCACTTTTCTGTTCTCGTTTTTTCACTCTGGCCATGTCTACACAGGCAGCCTCTGTTGACATAGGTCACTGTCAGCAGAGAAATCTCGGCAGTACCTCTGTAGACAGATAGCATCTATGTACAAAAGCAAATCAAACACAAGCTGTTCTGTCGACAGAGAGCAGCCAGACTGCCCTGCCCTCTCTTGATAGAATGGCTAACTGGAAGCTCTGCAAACAGGGCTGTCCAGGGAACCAGAAGCTTTCTCTGTCAATAGAAGCGTCTACACAGGCACTCTGTCAACAAAACACTGTCAACAGATGCATTATACCCGATCAAGAAGAGGAATAATGCTGCCGACTGAACAGGTGTTTTGTCAACAAACTCCTGACAGAGTGCTTTAACCATGTAGATGCTCGGCCAGTTTTGTCAACAGAAGGAGTCCATATAGACAGAGCCTCTGTGAATACATAGGCCACACTAACTCACCAATACAAATGAATTCATACAAAAATGTTCTTTGTCTCAAACTGTAGCCAGGTATTTTTGCAGCATGAATCCAACTACTTTACATAATAAATGGCTGAAATTATTTATCTTAATTTGATACTGCACTTCTTGCCATAACAGCTAGCGATCTTACAAGTTTAAAATATTCCATCCGTGGTGTCTTTTGTAAAACCACCCATGATGGATAGCACAAAAGAATTAATTTCACTGTCTATGAAAATGTTAGCAACCATGTTCTGAGGGATCAAAGAGTGTCCATTTAGCTCTGAAGCTAGCTAGGTTTGACAGCGATGAATACTAAAGGGAGGAAGATGCACTCCAAAGCCTTCCCACTGGCCCTGGCAGTGCAGTAACTAACATCAGGAGTCTCTGAGAGATCTGAGTAGTTGGGGAGTGAGGGTGGAAGTTAGGTTGCAGATCTGTTAAAGTTTTAAAAGATAACTATCAACTGGAACGCTTGTAGACAGCTAATACGGAGCTACAGTACAGACTATAAGGGTCAGAATTTCGAGCTTATCTGAATGTTGTGTGCTAACTGCTCTAAGTGGATATAGCTGGTGTAGACTATAAGGTGCCTGGATTGTGGTGGTGTGTTACCCTAGTCCTTTTTCAAACAGAATTGCATTAGCACAAATTAGGTACTTTTTAGTTCACATCAGCAGCATCCACAGTTACTTTTGCTTCATTTCTCTTAGGTCTGTACTGCTATGCAGGGTAGATAAGCCCGTAGATGCTGGTATTAATATTACATGTTCTCAGCAGCTCATTCCACTCAGAATGAGGGTAGTTGCCATTGTAATAAGTGCATATATTAGTTAGGGCTTTTTTGATAACCATTTAATAAATTTGATTGTGGCTAATTGCTGTATTCTCCAAAGTAATCAAAACAAAAGACTCTTTGGAAATACTTAAAGGCAGTGGTTCCCAAGCTTTTCTCCAAGGACTTATTTGGCATCTTACCAAGTACCCCAGTCCCATTCATTTTCACTACTATTGTGCCAGAATGGGAACTCCCCTCTCCACCATGGCCTCTCATGCATAGGGCATGCAAGGTTACATGAGCAGAGGACAAAACAGTGGACAGTGTGTGCAAAAAGTTGTAGAACATGGTTGCAGCATATTTCAGCCCTGACTTGGGGGGCAGACATCCGTAGAACCCAGACAAACTTGAAAGTCTCTATGGACTCAAATTTGGGAACCACTGCTTTAAGGTATTGAACTAGGTAAATACGACCTTACATATACTTATGCTCCTCTACTCTCATCCTTGAGACAGAGCCAAACTCCTAACAGTTACAAAACTACAACAGTGTTTCCAAGTACCTTTCACAAAAATCAGTTCATCACAGGTATGCAAGAAATAACAATGAAATGCCCCAAACTCCAGTGACTGTGCAAAATATGCCAGATATTTCATCACTGATAATGCAAAAATTGCAGACCCTTTAGTCCTCTTTTAGGATTAATTTGTATCAAGTGTTGATGTCTAAGGTTTAATGTTAAGAAAAGTTTTCCTTTCAGCTCCCTTCTATATTTGTATAACTTCAATTTTCAACTGGATTGATGACATTTTTGAAAATATATTTAACTTCTGAGCTTAAAACCAGGTTTGTAAAATTATAGGTAATTTTTCTAGGGGAAGGCTTAAAATTAACAGACTACCGGATATAAAATGTACATGTCATCTAATCCTTGATTGCAACATTATAAAATGCATTTGATGCTTTTTTTATATACTTGTTTTATTTTCATATCTCATAAACTGTAGAGTGGTGGAGAAGTACATGGACATTCCAGGATGATCCTTGTCAGAAGTACTATGAAACGATAGTAGTAAATCCCATTTTGTTAGTCCCCCCAACAAAGGTAAGTGCTTTTTCTAAAGAAATCATTCACCCTTGTATTTTGTACTTGGAAACTGAAGAAGAATAATCTTGTTATTTCTTTGTTTAGGCATTGGCTGTTACATTTACCAATTTTGTAACAGAACCATTGAAATACATAGGGCAAGGAATTGGTGAATTTATTAAAGCCCTTATGAAAGAGATACCTATGCTACTACAGGTTCCAGTGTTAATCATCATAGCTCTGGCTGTTCTGGTTAGTATACTTTCTTGATCCCATTATATATATAGATCTGGACAACAGTTGGTAACATTGAGGCTAAAACTGTGAAGTTTTATTCCTTGGATATATTTTATTTTTCAGGTATTTGTTGAACCACTTAAAACATAGCAATGTGAATTTTTCTCCATATTAATGATACAGGAACTGTAGTGGAAAAATGTTTCTTCTTCAAGTGGTCCCCATAGGTGCTCCATATCTGTTGTCGTTTGGATCGTGCATGTGCAGAAGCGCACCGGGCCCATCGCACACTTCTAGTTACATGCACAATCCTGTCTGTGCCAGTTCCTCTCAGTCGCTCTCTGCTGCAGACAGCCTTCTGGGCGCCTCAGCAGCATGTCTGAAAAACAATTTTTGATCTTTATTTATTGTTCATAGTTTTTAACAAATTTCTAATAGTAGTAGTTTTATATTTACTAGTTATACAACTTTAACTTTTAAAAAAATATGTATATAATGGTCTGTAGTACATTTAATATTTGTGTTACCTCGTTGTTTGCAGTTCTGAGAGCTAAGCTGTTAGCAGCTTTATTGTTCTGTTAAAATGCCTGCATCAGGTATTAAAAAGTGTGGTGCTTGCCGGGAGGCATAGCTGGCCTCCAACAGCCATTCTCAATGTGCATGCTGTTTAGGAAAGTCCCATGTGCCTCACAAGTGTCTGTGTTGCTCTAAAGTCACAGTGAGAGCTAGAAAGGACAGAGAAATGAGACTGAGAATGATTCTCTTTGAAAAAGCTCTCCAGCCTGATACCACTGACCAACAAACATCTGAAGGCATGGAAGTAGGTCAGAAACGCCAAGCAGCCTCACTTGTGTCCCTGGAAGGCCATTTAAAAAAAAAAAAAATCTCCAGCTCGATCTTTGCCCATTTCATCTGGTGATTAGACAAGTCATATTGAGAACCGAGCTTCCTTGCTAACTAAGGAGACAAGCAGCCTAAGTCTAAGAAACCAGTTCCACCGGTGTCATTGCAAGAATCCCACCCAGAACTGATGGGTTCACAGAGCTCATTGGTGCCGACACACAAAGATCAGTTGGTACCAGTACTACCGGCAGCACCAACGGTCTCAGCACCGATTACGACACCAGGGTTATCTGCACCAATTTATCTGACACCTCATAAAGCGCCAATGGGCACTGACTCCTGGAGGGAACGGAAGAAGTCACGGGCCAAGACTCGGCACTGTATCCCATACCATGTTCACCAATTCTGACATGATCTCCTCAACCCATGTCTCCATGCTCTCCCTCCCAATACTGTCATTGTTTCAACATCCAATGTCTTCTCCGTTGCCATTCCAAAGACCACCACCACCTTTTTTAGAACAACTGCACCATACTTACAGACATGGTTACCTCAGGTCCCTTTCACCTCCGCCATCGTTAAGGTTGTCATAGCTGTCTTACTCTTACCATCATAATCATGAATACAGGAGATGCTCTGTCTCTCACTCCTCCTACCCAGACACTTGCTTCTGCTGCTACCTCCACACCCACAAGGGTCACCAGCAGCAATACCACTATCACAGCAAATCTAGAGATATTTCTCCCTAATCTAGACAAGGGTACAGGTGTTTAGCTACCTCTCTGCCACCACCATCACTTCCATCTCCACAGGCCCAATCTGTAATTTCCACCCTATCGGAACTGGTGGAGGACCAATCGGGGACTTAAAGCAATGAATGGAAACATACCAGACAGCTATATCCTCCTCATCCCTGATGAGGCAGTTGTCTCAGTGACTCTTCCCCTCCTGATAATTTGAGACAATTTCAAGAGCTATTTAAAAGAGTGGCTCAGAGTCAGGATGTTCAAATAGCCGAAGTTTCAGAAAAACAGCATAAGCTTTTAAAGAATTTGAGACCTCCAGCACCATCCAAGATTGCCATTCCATTAGATGATACCATAACAGAAGCAGCGAATAATATCTGGCAAACCCCTGTCTCCATTCCAGCCACTAGCAAGAGATCAGACAAAGTATTTTGTACCATCCAAGGGGACTGAATTTTTATTCAACTATCCTCAGCCTAACTCTCTGGTGGTAGGGGCATCACAGCAGAGTCCTAAGGCACCCCAATATAAATACATGGTCTCTGACAAGGATGCCATAAGGCTGTATGTGTTTGGGAGAAAAGTCTATTCTTCTACCCTCCTGTTGCACATGACTGACTATGCTGCGCATTTGTCTAATCATAACTCTGATAACGATATGAAACTAACAACCCTCGTGGATCACTTACCAGATTCCAAGAAACTTATTCTTTAGGCAGTTGTTCAGGAGGGTTATGCAGCATCTCATACAGGTGTACAGGTAGTCTTGGATGTTACTGACACTGATGGACGTTCCACGGTGACAGCTGTGGTTATGAGGTGAGTATCCTGGATCCAGACCTCCGGTGTACCTAAAGAATTACAGACCAAGGTCAAAGACCTGCCTTTTGACAAAAGCAAATTATTTGAAGCTACAGATACTGTATTGCATTCCAGGAAAGGTTCTTGAACAACACTTAGAACCTTAGGGATGTGTACTCCACTGTATAAAAGAAAGAGGTATTACCTATATGATTGGCGATACAATTACCCGTACCAGCAGCAATCCTATCAGCAGAGGGGCGATGATCAATCCAGACAACCCCATAGGCCATCCCAGAAGGCGTAATCAACAGCTCAGTCCACCTCATCAAAACCCAAGGCAGCAACTGTTGACTCCCCCATTGAGGTCTGTGCTAACATTTCCATGGTCCAACACAAACCACCAGCTCAACATCTCTTTCACTATAGGCTGTGTCCCTTTTACCATCAGTGGTCCAAGATCACTACAAACAAATGGGTGCAGAAATAGTTACAACGGGCTATGCCATTTCATTCCATGCAGTACCACCCACTACTTCACCCACCCTGTCCCTCTTCAGGGACCCCTCTCTCAAGACCCTGTTAAGAGGTCAACCACCTCCTTGCGATAGGAGGGGTGAAGTGAATACCTCATGAATACAGAGGGAAAGGCTTCCATTCCTGGTACTTCCTTACAGAGAAGATGACAGGGGAATGGAGGCCCATCTCGGACCTAAGGGCATTAAACTGCTACCTACATAAACAGTGCTTCAGGATGATTACTGTTGCTTCCATAAGCACTGTGTTGGGTGACAGAGATTGGTTTGCAGCCCTCAACTTGTAGGATGCATACATTTTTATATAATGATTCATCTGGCTCACAGACACTTCTGCTGGTTTGCAGTGGGAACAGAACACTTTCAATACAGGGTACTGTCCTTCGGCCTTTCGACAGCACCCAGAGTTTTCTCAAACACCCTTATGGTGGTGTCAGCATACCTACGTCGTCTAGACATTCTAATGTGCCTGTACCTGGATGATTGTCTTCTCAAAGGATGCTCCCAGTTGGATGTCCTCCAGATGATATCTGTCACCCCAGAGACGTTCTAATCCTTGGGCCTCGTTGTCCATTTAGAGAAATGAGCGCCCACGCAGAACATAGTGCATAGGGGCTTGTTTCAACTTGATATCAGCAAGAGTATGCTTACCTGCCCAACACTTCCAAGTGATCCAGTTCTTAATCAGGGTACTCATTTGCAGTCCTATAATGCAGATAATGACCTGTTTACAGTTGATGGGTCACATGGCTGCCACTACATATGCAGTACGGAACGCCAGGCTGCACTTCTGGTACCTATGGCATTGGCTAGCAACCATCTATACGCCCAGCAGGCACACAATTTACAAATGAGTATCCCCAGCCGCACAGATATTGCAATCCCTGCAGTGGTGGATAAGACCCAGCAATCTGTTATCCAGGGTCCCCTTTAACCGACTCCAACCTGCTATATCCATAACCACTGATGCATCCAGCGTGGGCTCAGGTGCACAAGTGAGCAGCATATCAGCCCAGGGCTGATGGTCTCAATGGGAAATGGCCCTTTATATAAACCTTCTGGAACTAAGAGCAGTGTTCAATGCTTGCAAGCACTTTCTGCCTTGCATTCAAGGTGCCTGGGTAAGAATATTCACCAACAATGTTACTACAAAGTATTATATAAATCTGCAAGTGGGGAGTGAGATCCTGCTCTCTCTGTGCGGAGGCCTTCTGATTATGGAACTGGTGCATACAGAATGGTATAATACTGGTGGTCTTATACCTACCTGGGGTAAACTCTGTCATGGTGGATCTGCTGAGCAGACAATTTGCACCAGACCACAAATGGGAGTTACAATCCAACATTCTCCATCCTACCTTTTGGTCTTGGGACACACTGTCCATAGACTTGATTGCAGCCTACAGCAACAAGAAATGCTGTCTTTATTGCTCCAGAGTAGGCACAGGGCAGGGGGTCTCTCAGTGATGCTTTTCTTATCACGTGGAAAGTCCTCTTTCCTCCAATGGTCCTCATCCACAAAGTATTGGAGAAAGCCAGACTGGAGGGAGTCGATCTAATCCTCATAGCTCCGGCATGGACTTGACGAAAGTGGTTCTCAATCCTGCAGTGCATGTCAGCATTGATCCCTATCGTTCTGGGCATGCTCACTCAGAGCCATGGATTATTGACACTCCCACAGCCGCACACACTTCACCTCGTGGCTTGGCTGACAATTGGTTTGATCCCTCAGAAGCCTTGTGCTCTGAACAGGTCAGACACACTTGGATGCACAGTTGGCGAACTTCCATGAGAGACTATATCCATACAAGTGGAAACGCTTTGTGGCATGGTGCTTCACACGGGACTTGCATCCAGGAGAAGCCCCCATACAGTCCATTCTGGACTGCTTACTTTACCTTAAGCAAGAGGGACTTGCTCTGCCATCTTTAAAGGTGTGTTTAGCAGCCATCTTGGCTTTTAGACGCATGACGGATGGGGCCTCAGTATTTGTGCGCCAGATCACAGCACGTTTTCTAAAGGTCTCATCAACCTGTACCCGCCTCATAAACCTATATCACCACCTTGGAGTATGGACCTAGTCCTGGATACAATATCTAGACCTCCGTGTGAACCATTAGCGACTATTCCATTACATCTTCTTACCTTAAAAACAGTGTTCCTTCTGGCTATCACATCCACTTATCGAGTTAGCGAGCTGTCTGCCCTCATGGCCTTTCCGCCATATGTGATATTTACCAGGGAGGCAGTGATGCTTCGATTATGCCCTGCCTTTGTTCTAAAGGTCACATTTGAGTTCCACTTGAATGAGCCAATCATACTTCCGTCTTTTTATCCAAGATCGCATACTTCCAGTAAGGAGACAAGACTGCATTGTCTAGATGTGAGAAGAGCTTTAGAAAGAACAAAACCCTTCTGAAAAACAGACAGGCTGTTACTGTCTCTTGCACAGAGATCTAAGGGCAAGGTGCTTTTGTCACAGAGAATCTCAAACATCATTACATCATGCATAACTACATGTTATTCTTTGCAGAAGACAGCATTACCTGTTTCTCCTAAAGCTCACTCTACTAGGGCAATGGCAGCATCCATGGCCTTCTTCAAGGGCATCCCTTTGAAGGACATTTGCAGAGCAGTGACATGGTCGTCTTATGACATTCACCAAGCATTATGCCATGCATCGGCAGATGGCTGAAAACACGAGTCTCTCAACAGCTGTGCTCTCAGTGTCTACTGAAATCTCACTCCGGTACCACCTCCATTTTCCTGGGTGGGCCACTGCTGCGTAGTCACCTGATATGGAGCACCCATGGGGAACACTTGATGAAGAAAGAGACGATACCCACCTGGGTGGTAACGATGGTTCTTCAGGATGTGTCCCTGTGGGTGCTCCACTACCCACTCTTCCTTCCTGCTTCAGTGTTTGTCTTTGTTTGTCTTTATGTCTTTCAGGTGTGTACTTCCAAGGCATTTTTGAGGAACTGGCTCAGACTGGATCACGCGCATGACTAGAAGTGTGCAAAGGGCCCGGCACACTTGGGTGCATGCACGATCCAAACAGCAACTGCTTTGTAAATCTCTGATCTGCAGCACCGGGGCTGGCCCAGCACCTGATATGGAGCATTCAAGAGGACACATTTCAAAGAACCATTGTTACCACCCAGATGGGTAACTTCTCTTTCTGACCTTTTGTATAAGCACAAACATTTCAATTAAAATAGTTCAAAATCCCAGCATGCATAATAAATGAAAATAGGTTTAGTGTCACACAACCTCTGGCTATACCACATAGTAGAACTGCAGAAAGTGGCACTTAGTGCTTGAGGACTGTATTGGAAATAGCGGGAAGCGTAGGAGAGCTTTGACTCTTAATCAGTTAGACCCACAGTGCCTGACTAGCGGAGAGCAGGACCCTATGAAAACCCATTGACTTTAAAAAATCGGACAGTAAAAACATGAACATATTTATTTAATAATCCTTCAGTTACTGCAGTTGTAGGGGTTGTAACAGAAGTAAGTAAATTTGTTTGGCTGCACTGTTTATAAATTTTTTTTTTCCCCCTAAACTCTGTTCTAAAGTAATAAACTTTGTGTATTTTTAAAAAAAACTAATAAACACATTTTCTGTGGGAGGAAAGACAATGGTAAATCTTGTACTGAAATACTTAAGGAGACTTTTTTTTTTAAGGGCTTCTGCTATGGTGCAGGAAGATCAGGTGCTGTTATAAAACACGTAACAAGTCCTGAGAGGGAACCATCTCCTACACTTCCTCCAAGTGATAGCCAGCAAAGAGAACAAATAAACTGTAGTGCAGATGATTCAGATGCCAATTACAGAAGGAGTGTTGATCCACTCAGTAGGGCACCTCGCAACAGAAGAGGTGATCACATGAGACCTCAAAATGGCAACAGCCATGAAGTTCTGCCAGATGATGATGTGCCAGATGCATCAAGAGAAGAGCATCACAGGGTAACATCAAGCATACATTAACAGTAGTGCATTTTAATAACTATTAAAGTTAAGCCTAGAATAATTTAGTTTTCACTGTGAAGTTTCACTGTTTAGATAATTTGTTTCAATTTATCATACTGAAAAGGTGTTGTAGCTTAAGTGCTCTTTCTGGATCAGTTATGTGGTCATCTGAAAAATCAACTTAATTTAGTTCTCTTACAGATATTAAGAGAATAAATTTCTATAATGGTGGTATGTTGATCAATCAACTTTTTGGCTATGATCATGTATAGGGTTTTATAATATACAGCGTTCTGGAAAAATGAATACCACAGAGTATTAAGTCCAGAGGGGTAGCTGTCTTAGTCTGTAGCTTCACAATTAACATGCAGTCCTGTAGCACTTTAGAGATTAACAAATTTATTATTGCAGGAGCTTTCATGGGTAAGTCCCATTTCTTCAGATGATTAGAGTAGTACAAAAATACAGAGTCCAGGGTTTATATAGCAAGGAGGGAGTCTGGAAGGAAGTGGGTGAAAAGGTTACCTGTCGCTAGTAGGACCAGTTGATAAAGCAAGTTTAAGTAGCATATGTCACCGATCCTGCAAATATCAAAGGTGGGGAAATTGCCCTTTTAATCCATAAAATACTTGAGATCACTGTTAAAACAGAGATTAAATAGGTTAAATTCACAAATGAATTCCAATTCAAATGCCTCCTTCTGTAATCTGATGGTAAAATTCTTTTGTAGAAGAATGACTACTTTTAAATCCATTGTTGAATGTCCAGCGAAGTTAGTGTTCTCCTACAAGTTTGTATATTTTCCCATTCCTGATGTCCAATTTATGTCCTTTCATCCTTTGGCACGATCTTTAAATTGTTATTTATTGGATTTATTTTTTTCAGGTATTTGTTGAACTCCTGCTTAAAACATAGCAATGTGAAATTTTCTTCATAGTAATGATATGTAAATTATAGTGAAAAAAGTTTCTCATCTTTTATAAGCACAAAAATTATTTCAGTTAAGGGTTCAAAATCCCAGTCTGCATGATAAATGAAAATGGGTTTAGTGTCTCACCAGTTCTGGCTATACTGTGTAACAGAACCTCTGCAGAAAGTGGCTCCTAGTACTTGAGGACAGCATTGGAATTATCAGGAAGTGTTAGGGGAGCTTTGACTCTAATCAGTTATAGCCTGTGCATTTGTCTACAAACTCTCTAGTATAGACAAAACTGGGGTTATGTTGACAAAACTTGCGGAGCATCTACACACAAAATGCATTTTGTCAGCAAACTGGGGGGCTCTTTTGTCAATAGAGCAGATCAGAAGATAGATCTGTTTTTATGTGTAGATTCGATCTGTCAACAGAAGTTTTGTTGGAACATTTCTTCTGACAGTAACTTCTGTAGACACATACTTCTAGTGTAGACTTAGCCACACTGCCTGACCAGTGGAGAGCAGTATCCTGTGAAATCCCTGGTTCTAAAAAATGGGACAGTAAAAACCTGAAAATAATTTTTAATAATCCTTCAGTTACTGTAATATTAGGGGTTGTAACAAAAGTAAGTAAGTCTGATCAGCTGCAGTGTTATACATTTATTCCTGAACTCTATTCCAAACCAATGACTTCCTATATTTTTAAAAAAACGCATTGTCAATTTCACAGTTACTTTCTGAGGGAGGAAGACTCTTAGTATAAGAGTAAACTTTGTACTGAAATACTTAAGGAGAATATTTTTTTTTTAGGGTTTGTGTATTGGTGCAGCTGCTATATTGAAATATTTAACAGTTCCTGAGAGGAAACCATCTCCTTCACTTCCTCCAAGTGACAGCCAGCAAAGGCAACGAACAAATTGTAGTACAGATGATTTAGATGCCAGTTATAGAAGGAATGTTGATCCCTTCAGTAGAGAACCTTATGAGAAAGGAGGTGATCACATGAGACCTCAAAATGGCAATAACCATGAAGTTCTGCCAGCAGATGATGTACGAGATGTACAAAGAGAAGAGCATCACAAGGTAGCATCAAGCATACATTAACCGTAGTGCATTTTAATAACTATTCAAGTTAAGCCTAGAATAATTTAATTTTCACTGTGAAGTTTCACTGTTTAGATAATTTGTTTCAATTTATCATATTGAAAAGGTGTTTGTAGTTTAAGTGCTCTTTCTGGAGCAGTTATGTGGTCATCTGAAAAAGCAACTTAATTTTGTTCTTGTACAGATGTGGAAATAAATTCCTCTGAGTGGTCTGTTGATTAATATGTCTGGTAATGTGTAGCATTATGAAAGAATGAACACTATGGAGTATTAAGTTCCGTGTTAGTCTATAACTTCATAAAAAACAAGCAGTCTTGTAGTACATTAGAGATTAACAAATGTATTGTGTCAAGAGCTTTCATGTGTAAGACCCATTTTTTCAGATTGTTAGAATAGGACAAAAATACTGAATCTACCCCACAATATAGTGGGGGTAGGGCGGGAAGGAAGGTTACCTTGATGAAGAAAATTAAGTAGGTTATGTCACAATCCTACAAATATCAAAGGTGGGGAAGTTGCCCTTGTAATGTATAAGATAGTTGAGACCTCTGTCAAGGCAGAGGTCAAATGTGTCAAATTTGCACTGAATTCCAATTGAGATGCCTCCTTCTGTAATCTTGTGGTAAAGTTCTTTTGTGGAAGAATGGCTACTTTTAAATCCATTATTGAATGTCCTGGGAATTTGGAGTGTTCCCCTGTAAGTATCTTCCCATTTCTGATGTCCACTTTCTGCCCTATTCATCGTTTGGCACAGAGACTGTCCGGTTGGTCTAATGTAAATGGCGCATGGCATGTATCCCATTAACAAATGTGCAGGTGTATGAGGCCCTGCTGGTATGGGTGACGTGGTTAGGTCCTGTGATGGTGTCACTTGTGTAGATGTTTGGACAGAGTTGGAAATGGGGTTTCTTGTCCTGGGTTGTTAGAATCATAGAAGCATAGGGCTGGAAGGGACCTGAGGAGCAGATCAGCCCCAACTAAGTCATCCCAGCCAAGCCCTTGTCAAGCCAGTACTTAAAAACCTCTAGTGATGATGACAAGTGATGATATGTTTTCCCTTTTTGGGTCTGTTGTGAGGTAGGTGACTGCTGGGTACTTTTTTGGGTCTTTCAATCTGTTTTATTTACCCAAGTGGGTAATTAAGTTTTAAGAATACTTGATAAAGACAGAGGTAAAAGCCTAAAAGATCTTTATCAAGCATTCTTAAAACTCCCCCTCCCTTCCTGCTATATAAAGCCTGGATTCTATGTTTTTTCCTAATCCTCGGAAGAAGTGGGTCTTACCCACGAAAACGCATGACTTAATAAATTTGTTAGTCCCTAAGATGCTACACACTGCTTGTTTATTTACAAAGTATTAACTTAATTTAATGATAGCGAAAGTGGCTTAAAAGTTGAAATCTCTTCATATGTGATCTGAGTTCACTTCCAAGTCATTCTGTGAATGATGTAGCCTGCTAGCTTATAGAACACATTAGTTTAATTAGAGCCTCTGCTCTTATATACTTATTAATCCCATAAGGTTTATGCATATATTGTAGTCTAGTTAATCTGTACCAAAGGGCAAGAGTTATTTCTCTGTCCAATTTAGCAATAACTGCAAGAAAACTGCAGAGGAGTCTGCAAGAAGGGGCTTTTGGTGAAGGGGTGTTCCTTTTGTTATTTGCCCATGCCTATTTTCGCTATTTATGGCAAATGTAAGGGATGAAAAGCAAGTGCTGACAAATATCTATCATCGTACCCTCCTGATCTCTTCTTGAAATTTGCTCGCAAGGACTAGCATCACACCTCATGCATGTTCAAAATGATACCTGAATTAATTCCACCAATCATATCTGTGTACTCATAAATTCCTAGGGTGTATATATATCTAATTTGGTATTGGTAATTGAGTCAGTGATGCAAAATAGTCTATAATACCCCATAGCTAGTGGTGAGAAGGTCCAATGGCAGGGACTGTGATGGGCTCACACACGCTTGAGCACACTGCTCTTTCTCTAAAGATCTAATCTCTGTATTCTGGTACCAGTCTCTTTTTAATCTCCTACGTGCTTCTTTCTTCCACTCTCTTCTATCATACCCATTACTACTACTGGGGCTGTCATGTTTCCCCTCCCCGTCTGTGGAGTGAAGCAGATCTCAACTCCTAGGATTTTGAGGCAATAGTAAGTACAGTCATAGCCTGAGATACACCCATTCGGGTTACGAGAATTCGACTTTACAAGGAGTTTCATTTAATACCCCTACTTTGGCTTATGAGGCATTTGTTCGCATTTACGAGGACTGATTTGGGTTTTGCGCGCTGTAGCAGGAGAAAAGCTGCGGCTCCAGGCAACAGCTGCCCGCCCGGCACATCTCTCCAGAGCTGGGAGAGGAGGGGACAGCTCCCAGCTGCGGAGCTGCCACCCTGGGCACTTCAGCCCACCCCTGCCTTTACCTTGACACTGCTGTGGCTGGTCTGGGTATCTGCCTCAGTGCTGCAGCAGCAGCGCACCCTGGCCCGGCCAGTAGCCGTGGGTTCCCTGCATGCCTGGCGGCATGGGCTGGGGCCAGGTGGAGGCTGACAGCTCTGGTAGGCGAGCACCGAGGGGATGGAGTCGGCCATGTCGGTCTTGACGAAGAGGCTGTGCAGGGGGGCGGCAGCGTGGTGCAGGGAGGTGGACTCGTCCGAGTCCCAGCAGTAGATCATGCCACTCTGTGAGATGTGGATGCTGGGCGCGCAGCCCATCCTGGTCCCACCGCTGTCGCTCACCCCCACCAGGTGACTAGGGGGCTGCAGCCACCCACACCCCTTGCAGCTGCGCCTTGGGTACCACTTGCCAACTGCAGCATTCCATTTAGTGCCTGGCTCGCCTGCCGCTGCCACCTCGGCAGCCACTGGCGGGGCCTCTCTGCCGCAGAGCCCCATACGATCGAGGCATCGCCCCTCACCAGCCAGGGGTCCCCTGTGCCTGATTAGCTCCTCGCATGGCCAGCCCCTTGGCACTGCCCCCTCCCCGCTTAACCTAAGCTGCACTCAGGCTGGGCTGCCTCCCCCGCCCTGCTCTGCCCTGCCCACCCACTTGCACTGGCCCCGCTTCTGCAGCTGTGGGCAGCTACCCGGCTTTGTGCCCCCCTCCCAGGCACTGTTTGATTTCCGTTCCCCTGACAGCCCCATCTCTGCACCTGGGACTGCCCCCTGAAAGCAGGAAAATAGCCATATTATAGAGTAATTAATGGAGGGAAAATGCCTTATGTTGTTATGATAACTAATGTTAACTATTGAAGTAATTGTGTTCATTTTAATGGGATTTGGTGGTGTTTTAGCATAAATGGGTGTAAATTGTGGGGCTCAGGAACGCATAAAATTTTTTCATGTTGAAATTAACGGTAATTGTTTTCAACTTACAAGAATTTGCCCTAAGAGGGGTTTTTCAGGAAGGAATTACCCTCGTAAGGCGGGGGAAGACTGTATGTTTTCTTACAGTGTGGAGTATACATGCAAACCAAAAGTGTAGTTAGGTACACAGGCTGTATTAGAATGGTCAATTCATTGTGTAATCAGATATTGACTCTCTGGCTCAGTACCCTTCAGTTTGTATCTAAGTACTTACTCACTTTTGGTTTATTGTAGCAGTATGATAGTATAAAAAAGTATTGCTTGTGTAATCGCAGGGATACTGAGGACCTCCTCAAATCCAGAGCATAGGCTGTGCTGTGGAACTGGGATCAGCTGAGGGCAGAGGTGTGAACCTTTAATCTGTAAATCAGATTGGCGAGCCATACCCAAAGCAATAATCTTATCTGAACCATCCCTAAACCCTCAGGTTGACCAAGAGGATTGCCAACTAAAGAAACCGACACTTAGACAAATCTGTGATGTGTAGGTCATATTTAATGTGTATTGTACACAAAAATCTTAAGTTTTGGAGGCCTACTTCTCAATCTGATAACTTCAATCGGGGTGTGCAAAGTGGGGGGGTGACCCCCTCATGGGGGCCTGAAATTTCATAAGGGGGCCCAGCACAATTGGCTGCTGGGTCTCAGGCACATCCGTCTAATTAAAATTGTTGAAATACGTTGCTGTTTTTATGTATGTGCATTTACATTTATATTCTGATAAATGAAGTTTTTGTGTTTTACATATTTATTTTCTTGTATCTGCCAAAAGTTTGTCAGTTTGGATTACATTAGATAGGTTGTGGTGGCCCTGATAATTGCAGGGATGAAAAGTGGGGTCCATCATAAAAAGTTTGCTCGCCCTTGCCTTAGATCATGTGATACTGTACCAGCCGGTCTTAAGCTCATGTTAAATTGCTTAAATAATATGTTCAAGTAATTAACCAAACAACACATTATTTCTTTTACAGTGCAGATTGAACCCTGTGTCTCAAGATCAGACTGTTTGTACAGTAAAAACCCATGCAGATCAGAGCCATGTTGGAGAGATTGCACGTGACGAGCAAAAACCCCATACACATGGAATTGTGCAAGTAGCTGAAAAGAACTGTGAAACTCAACTGATAGAACAGGAGATCTTGAGGAAAAGGGAAGTTCACAGGGATTAACAGAAGGAACACAGGGAACATAAGAATCTTTGAACTCTGCTGTAAGTTTTGTCAACATTTTCATTAATGTATGTCTGCTTTGCTGTTTGGACTTATTTTTACAGTTAGTAAGTTATTGAACCAGGGGTAGCATTGGTGGAATTTGATTATTTTTAAACTTTTCATTTTTATAAATTTAAATTTACACTTGTGGGTCAGATAATTATTGAAAGACATACCTTGATATTTAAAAAGTTAGTTGTACAGTCAACATTGTGTCAAAATATGCAAAGTAAATATCATCATATAGGTTCTTTGTCAGTATTTTTCCTTGGGTAAATTTTAATTATTAATGGAAATACTTTTTCATCATTTTGTCATGAAATTATTGATGGATGTTTACCAACTTAATAAAAAAAACTAATGCTCTTAAGCCAAACTGTATAGTTGATGTGAGGTCCTTGTGAGCCAAATACTCCTTTGTCAGATAGGCACCTACTTCAGGTGGGCCTGTAATATCTGGGAGTTGTGATAGGGGAGCCTGTTATCATTGCTGATTCAATGGTGCTCCAGTTTCTGCATGTGTTAAATATGGACAATAACCCTAATGCTCTCTGTTAAACAGCAAGAACATGCTCTGAATACAAACTGTACATTTTTTTTAAGATAAGTAAAATTTAGCTCCCAAATTAAACTTTAGCTTTTGTTCAAAAGCTAGAGCTTCAATACAGAATCTTAAAGTTCCAGAATGTTTCAATTAGAATTTCAAAATAAAACACCTGAAATGCTGTTTCTGTGACCTGGCACTTCAGGGCTACTGGGGTAAAGAATGGCCCCCTTTATGCCGGTATCACAGATTTGATCTAGACTCAGATGTAACTTACTCTACTCTAGTTTGATGGATATGTTTGCCATAGTGAGCTGCAGTTACATAGATGGATGCTAACACATTTTAAGGTGGGTTTATTTAAAACCATTTTTAAGTGCTGCTTTTCTGTGTTTAATTACATTTGAATCCCCATCCAAATAGAATTTACCATAAATTAAATAAATCGTTTAACATAAAATATTGAGTCTGAAAACATTTAAACTATATAGCTGAAATTACATAGTTCCTTTAGTTTGGATAGCTACATTATAGCCTTTTGCAAGACAACATATTACTGAATTGCAAATCAGTGTTTGTTTTTTCAGTTGTATTGACTCTTCCTTAAATCTTCAGGAAATACAATGAAAATGAGTTTTGTGTCATTAGTTTTGGTTGGACCATGTAATAGAGCCACCACAGAAAGTGGCATTTTGTACTGAAGAGTAATTAGAAGAGAGCATTGGAGAAATTAGCACCAAAAAACATACCAGTAGAGAACAGCACACTCTGAAATCACACTGACTTTAACGGTAAAACCTGAAAGTATTTTTCCAATAATCTTTCAATTACGGTAATCTTAGGGATTGTAACAAAAGTAGGTAAACTTGTTCAGATGCATTAATTTAAGTTTGTTTCTAAACTCTTTTTCAAAGTAGTGAAAGTATGCACTTACTAAACTAATATGTAAACTGAAGAATAATTCTCTGTGGTAGGAAAGCTTTTGAGAAAATAGTAAATCGTATACTGCAATTTTTCTTTTGCATACTACCATGTGAAAAGGTATGCAATGTAAAATTATCTTTGAAGAAAGAAGTAATCTCTGCAAGTTACAGAAGTAAATGTTTAAGAAAGCAGTGTATTATTTTTCTTTAGGGTTTCTACTGCTCTGCAGGAAAATTAGTTGCTACATTAAGGGTATGTCTACACGAGGAACTAACTTCAAACTTAGGCACTAGTTTGAGGTAGCCAGCAGAGGGTCTACACACATTTTCCCATACTTCAAAGTTAGGGAGCCCAACTTCAAAGTCCTTACTCCCTTCCCAGGAATGGAGTAGTGCCCTACTTCAAAATTTAACTTCAAAGTAGGCTGTGTGTAGAAGTTCAACTAAGTTATTTTTGTAGTGTAGATACAGTTTAAAGAGTCCTGAGCAGGAACCATCTCCTTTACTTCCTCCAAATGACAGACCGCAATGGGAACAAATAAATTATAGTGCAGGTGATTCAGATGCAAAGTACAGAGGAAATGTTAGTCTCCTCAGGAAGAGATGCCTACCTGAAACTTTTTAAAATGGCAACAGAAATGCTGGCATTCTCCTGGCAGATGATACACCACATCGACCAAGAGAATAGCATCACACAGTAACATTGAGTGCATGTTAATGATTGAACATTTTTAATAGTTATTTAATCTAAGCCTAGAATAATTTAGTTTTCACTATTAAACTTAACTGTGCAGATCTTTATAATTTTCCATTATGAAAAAGGTGTTACAGTTTAACTGCTTTTTCTAAAACCATTATCTGGTCATCTGAAAAAAACAGCTTAATTTAGTTCTGCTATAGACATTCAGAGAATAAGTTCCTGTATGAAGGGGCAGGGTGTAAAGTGATTCTCATCTGCTCTAATCAACTGGGAAATAAAACAAGATCAAAATAGGTTAGATTTAAAGAGCCCATAAAAGAGCTACAAGTAGCCATATCCACAGCAAATACCTACACATTTTGGTAGAATTTATTTTGACTTTCAGAAAACATTTGGGATATGAGACTTGAATATTTTTAATTTATAGGATCCACTTGCTGTTTAATAAATTTTGAATTTTCTCATTACAGGAACAATGGCAACAGACTACTATGTAAAGCCTTCCAGAAATGTCAACCTAATTTTAACTTACTGGCACAATGGAACCATACCTGTAGGTGAAAGTGCAGCAATTAAACAGTAATTTCTAAATGCCAGTTTTCAAGTGAGGCATTGTGTGTTCCCAGCCACTTTACAGGATTCCTAGTGAATGCTCATCCTCCAAGGTGGTGGTGTTACTCATGGATCTTCACTACTTTATAGAAGTATTGTGAAAGTTGCTTTGTTTTTGCTCTGTCTTTCAAAATAAACAAAGCCTGGTTGTAAAGCAAGAAATTTATTTTAATTACGGTTGTTTTTCAGAAAAGTAGCTGCTGGTGTATGATTTTTTTTCAACTTAAGCTATAAGAATAAATGTTTAGGAGATACAGTAAAAAGTGTGTTCTAAATTAGATAGGAAAAAGACGCCCCACCCCCAAAGTGAGCTACCAGTCTTAGCTCATCCTAATAGAACTTTTCCCAATTCCAGTTAAATTGTTTCAGTAGATTCCAGGTGCAACTTCAGTCTGAGAGGTAAGTTATTCCTCAGTTTGTGGGTCTAAAAAAACCCACTGGTATAAAAGTCTAGAGACTACTTGATCTTTTCAGGAAATGTGCATATAAAATGGAAAAAAAGTTTTTACAAAAGATATACAAATTTCATAGTTCTATACTTACTGTTAATTTAAGCTGATTTTAAAACTAGACATTTACAGCTATGAGACAGAGTACCTTTACTGATGACAATGCTATCCACTTTAGACAGTTAAAGTACTCCTCAGTGACTCTTTTAGGCTGTGGCCACACCTTCGAAATGGCCATGCTAATGACCAAATTGAAGAACACTAATGAGGCGCTGAACTGAATATTCAGCGCCTCACTAGCATTCCCATGCTTCCAAACACACGCAGCTACACAGGGTTCTTTTCAAAAGGACACTGCACATTTCGAAAACCCCTTATTCCCCTCAACCGAGAGGAGTAAGGGGATTTCAAAATGTGCGGGGTCCTTTCAAAAAGGACCCCGTGTAGCCCCGCCGAGCCATGCGTGTTCGAAAGCAGCACTTTAGAAGTGCCATGGCCAGAAGCGTGCAAACAAGGCACTGAATATTCAATTCAGCACCTCATTAGTATTCTTTGATTTGGCCATTAGCATGGCCATTTTGAAGTTTTGGCCAAGTGGGGCCAGAGCCTTAGCTTTGACATACAGTTAATCTCTAGCACTACTAGCAACTGTACCTTTTGCAGAACAATCACAGGAGCATAGTTCTGTCAGTTTACTAGCACTATTTTAAAAAAAGTAAAGCTATTTACATAATTCACTTTGAATGGAACATCTACATGTTAGTGCTACAAAAAACACTCCTTTTCCTTTAAAAGGCATGTTTATAGTTTTCCCTGCACAAAAGGAAAGTGACAGATTCTTTGTTAAATTACAGTACAAACTGATCCCCCGATCTTGGTTCTGTAGCTGACATTCCAACAAGCCTTCTCTTTCTAACAGTCTTTGTTAGAATTTTCTCTCTTCATACTGGAGGGTAAAGGGACTCTTTGTTCATCCATTCTCTTGTTCTGTGACCTCAGAATAAGGCTGAAGAAATCTTCATCAGGTACAGTTGGTCCTTTTGAGGCAACTGATGGTGGGGCACATCTTTGATCATCTAATCTGGAACCCTAAAGATTTAACAAGCAAGAAAGTAACCAGTGGCTGCTAGAGCTGTGCAAAAGCTCATACAATCAGATCACTATTTCACGGTTTTCGTTCAGCACTTTTTTTTTGCTGTTGTCTTACGGCACAAAATAGATTCATTAAAAGCCATCAGGATTTCTTATTAGTAAAATAAGCGTTTAATACAATTGTAAAACTAGAACACTAGTACAGTTAATACTAATGGTATATTGCCTAATACAGTTGTGCAGTCCCCTCCAAACCCCTCCCTGCTGCACTTGGACAGGAAATAGTGTAACTTACCCTTGAAGATGTCTCAGAGACATCCTATGTTAGTACACACACTCTATGTTGAAGTGATTAAATTTAGTTTCTAATAACCTGACTGAGGTCTGAGCAGTAAGTATTAAAAACTTCTTCTGCAGGGGCATATCTTAGTGACAGAAAGGGGAACAATTATTTTGGTTTTGTATTTCGATTTTTTTAATCGATGTGGAAACCAGATACACACTCACACTTACTGGTACCATTCCTCTATTAAATGCGGGCATTTAAGCTAGGCAATTAACTATTTACATTCTCATCTTGATTTCTCTATTTGATATCCTTCCTATAAATAATGAAGGATACTGCCAGAAAAAAAAAGTCAGCTGTGTGTTTTACTATGCAACACAGGCATAAAATGGAAAATCAAACAGGAAAACCATGGATTTTACCAACTTATTTTACACTTGCAGGGCTACTCAGTAGGCCAAAGCCAGACCACCAGATGCTTTTGAACAGACCACAACATCTTTTACTATTGTTTTTGCACAGTTTTCTCTGGATTTTGATCCTGAACAAAAGAAGATTACCCCTGTTTTAAAACAGCTAGCCTACTGCAATTGTATGACTATATCAATGTGAAGCTGGCACCACAAGCATGTGCAGTTACTTTTAAAAGTGAATACAAATCTACATAATCTTTTCTGTTTCCACAATTTGTCATCAGTATGATGCAAAGGCTGATGCTACAACAACAGACTTAGGGTAGAATTCAGGCTCTTCAGTATTTAAAAAGACAAACTAAAGTATTTATATTCCACTGAATCCTCTTTACTGCTCAGGAACTCAGCCTGATCTTTATTTTGGATCAGTCATGTGAAATAATAGAAATGAAGTTTTGTCCTTCTAAGGTTCCAGATTGTTAATTAGGTAAAACCAGATTTCCATTGAGACTGACAGTAGCATGTTCAGCTGTAATTCACTAAAATCCTCCACTATCTCCAATTATTTTGTAGATTTATTCATGTTTTTAGAATATCAGGTAGAATACAAGCCATATTTTAAATTCCTACTTGCATTTAGCTATCATAATAAGTGTGTGCTTAATGCAAGTAAGCAGAAGCAATCTTCCTCAGCCTTCTAATGAATTGTACAGGGAAGCTGGATATCTTCTTCCTTCAGTAAGCCATACCACCAATGAAGCATAAAGCTGATGACAGTAGTGGAAGAATCTTCCATCTTTCAGAGTACTTTGAGACTACACTGGACTGAGCTATGGTCAGATAGCATAATGAACCCAAACATTGCCATTAAGGAAGATTAAAGAAGAAAAGCTTCCAATATTTGCTATCTGAGCAGGTGCGAGTCCTTAATATTTTAATCTTGGATCACATCATTTGCCGCTTAAAAACTGTTTCTTTTCAGAACTCTGTTCATTAGGAATATTTTTCTTGTAAAGAGGGGCTTGCAGCTACTATTATGTTGTAGCTTCAACCAACCACCTTGCCCACGCTCGATTGTTTTAGATATTACCTTACTTTTCTTTCATTTGCAGCATGTATTAAAACTAAACATTTAAATCTATCTGAAGTATGGCTCAAGTCATTCCTTTTAAATCACTAATTTTGTGATTTCAATACTAAACTGCTCAAGATAGCTAAGACCAAAGCAGACTGTGAAGAGCTTCAAAAAGATCTCACAAAACTGAGTGACTGTGCAACAAAATGACAAATGAGATTTAATATGGATAAATATAAAGTAATGTACGCTGGAAAAAATAACGAACTATACATACACTATGATGGGGGCTAATTTAGCTAAAACTAATCAGGAACGAGATCTTGGAGTCATCATGAATAGTTCTCTGTAAACATCCGCACTGTGCAGTGACAGTCAAAAAAGCAAACGGGATATTAGGAATCATTGAAAAACCGAGAATAAGATGGAGAGTATCTTATTGTCTTTATATAAAACTCTGGTACTCCCACATCTTGTATACAGCAGTGGTCCCCTCATCTCAAAAAAAAAATTGCCATTAGAAGAGGGGAACTAAAATGATTAAGGGTTTGGAATGGGTCCCATATGAAGAGAGATTAAAAAGACTGGGACTTTTGATTTGAGAAAAGAGGAGATATGATAGAGGTATATAAAATTATGACAGGGTGGAGAAAGTGAACAAGGCAAAAATTATTTACTTATTACCATAAAATAACAACTAGGGGACATAAAATGAAATTAATGTGCAGCAAGTTTAAAATGAATAAAAGGAAATTCTCCACATAGCACACAGTCAAACTGTGAAACTCCTTGCTAGAGGAGGCTGTGAAGTCTAGGACTATAACAGGGTTTTAAAAACAGCTAGATAAATTAATGGAGGTTAGGTCCATTCATGGTTATTAGCCAGGATGGGTAAGGAATGGTCCTTAGCCTCTGCTTATCAGAGGCTGGAAATGGATGGCAGGAGAGAGATCATCACCTGTTCGGTTCACTCCCTCTGGGGCACTGGGCATTGGCCATTATCAGCAGACAGGATACTGGGCTAGATGGACCTTTTGGTCTGACTCAGCATGGCCATTCTTATGTTCTTAATTAAAGACTGTGCTATAAAACTGAAAAAGAAGGTGCAAGTACATACATTTGAACCCCTTAAAAGGGGGGCTTTTTTTCCTCTGCCTTTTTTGTGGTCAGAGGTAGGGAAGCTGGAGTGTTCCTGAGTGTCCTAACCAGCATCAATACCTCTTCATGGGCTGATAAAACCAAGCAGGAAGGGACCTCTGCAGCTAAAATGACAAACTATCCCTGGGTTCCCATTGAGCTCCTCCACCTCCAACTTGTGGTGACCAGTTTGCAGAGCTCTTGATGAACCCTGAAATCATACGGAAGCAGTACACTGGCAAGACTCAAGACCTCCATGTGGGGAAGAAGATGAAAGAGGCTACCTCTGTCGGAGTGGCTGGTTCCTCCACTGCTGGGGTTGCTTCCACTGGGACCATTGTCAGTGTCTTGGTACCAGGTTTGGAGTCCAAGTTCAGCAGCAACTGGGGTGATGCTGTTTTTTGCCTCTTGGGACACTACCAAAGACAACGTGTGAGCAGGATCCTTGGTTCCAATGTTTGCCATTGTACCAGCCACTGCTCTAATGGCCAAGCACCTGAGGAGGGTCCAGTGCCACAAGGCTAATGCTGCTGTCTCCTTAAACACCAATGAGAATTCCTCCCACAGAGACCATGGTAGAGCCACTGCTGCTTCCATGTGCTGGAGTGGTACTGGGGAGCCAGTCACCATTAGTCTGGGAATATGATGGGAATATGAGTCACAAACCTGGGGATTAGTGCTGTGAAACTGAACACAGATGCCATGTCAGAGACCATGGAGGTGGCAGAGGGAGGATTTCTGTCTGGAAGGGTCACCTTCAATGACAGCCTAGTTGAGGATCTAGGGCATGGGTGACACTAGGAAAAATACTAGATTTCTTGATGCCTTCAGTATGGCTGCTGTGAACAGGCCCCAGGTGTAGGATAGATACCACTATGGAAAAAAATTCTCAGCAACTGTGCATGTTGTGTGCACACATCTAACATGGAATAGATATGAACAAGCATTCTAAGAACCTCAATATGCTCAGTTTTCAAGATTAAATAGGAATTTTCATTAACAGATTGAAATTAGAGCCTAATATTACTAGTATCCAGTGTCTCACTGATGTTGAGTGTAAATATAGCAGTGACAAATTTAAAAAAAATGAACAACTCACAGAATTCTCTCTCCAATCTGCACATATTACAGCACTTTGCACTTTTTGCTCTACAGATAGTCATCATCCCCATTTTTGACCTTCAGTCTGATGTCTTACTCCTTGTTACTAAGCACAATTTTTTCCCACATACTATTCTTATTGACTTACTTGACACTTTATTAATATATCAAAGAAGTCATCATCTGTTTCTCTGTTGTTGCTAGTCATTAGGTGGCCAAAGACTGACTCACTATTGTGCTTATTAAGACGAAGACCAGGCAAATTGCCAAAGCTGGCTCGCTGATCATCTAGGCGGCGGCTTTGTGAGCTTGCAAGGAGATCTAAAAATTCATCAGTATGTGGTGACACCATGGAAGTAGAAAAGGCTGAAGACAGAAGGAAAAGCAAACATGTTAGTCAGGAAATGTGCAAGAAACAGTAAATCTTGTGTGTTAAAACAGTTTAAAAGACTAACATCGACCTAAGAGAGGCACATGATTTGGATGGACGTTTTCAAACAATAAAAAAAGTACATTTTTTCATTGTCTTGGGTGGAGTGGAGGAGGCTGCTGCAGCTGTTATTTTGCACTTCTCCTGGAAACAGCATCTCTGGTCATCCATTCTGTTGCTCTGAAACCGGCTCAGCAAGTCAAAAAACCCTTCATCTCCAGTCATATCAGGGCTGTTTTTCTGAAAAGACAGGCAAGAAAGTCGGGTTATGATTGTTTGTTACTGAACTCTAATGCAGGAGATACAGCAGTTTAATCCATGCATGTTTGATACTGGGATATTGTTTAAACACAAGGTTACAATGGAATACAATGATCAAGAAACAAAATAAGTCCGATTGTGCAAGATTTTTTAAAACAATTGAAGAGTGAGCATTATCTGGCAGAGTTAGTAGTCACCAGGAAAATGAAGCTGCCAGGTTATCAGCCAGAGACATCTTCTCTGATAATGCACTAGTTCGCCATAGCACAAATAGTCACTTCTCTGACCTTATTAACTTTCTTTTTTAACCTTGCAAACAAACACGTAACAAAACAAAACAGCAATCAAGTAGCACTTTAAAGACTAACAAAGTGATTTATTAGGTGATGAGCTTTCGTGGGACAGATCCACTTCTTCAGATTTATATAACTGAAGGAACCAGGTGGAAGATGTTAAGTGTCTTGCCAGAGATTACTACGAACCTCAAAGGAAGGGAAGCACTCCTTGTAAGGCATGAGATGGTATGAACAAAGACAACAACTAAGTGTTATTGTGTTGAATTTAAATATGAAGCCCAGTTCACAAATCTCCCTATGTAATATGTTTTTAGAGTTTCTTTTTTGTAGGATGCATATTCTCAGGTCTTTAACAGAATGGGCCGCTCCACTGAAATGCTCACGGACCTATGTAACTTTGTTCTTACCCACAATTATTTCCAATTTGGGGACAACTTATATGTCCAGATTACCAGCATGACTATGGGCAGCCGCATGGTCCCACAATATTTATGGCTAATTTAGCACAACAGTTCCTCAGCTCTTGTCCTCTATTATCCTTCCTTTACGTATGCTACATAGATGACATCTTTATCATTTGGATCCATGGTAAAGAGACTCTGGAAAAATTCCAAAGAGATTTTAACATCCTGCACCCCACCATGAATCTCAGTCTTGACTATTCCACACGAGAGAGACATTTCCTGGATACCACAGTACAAATCATTGATGGCCACATCAACACCACTCTGTACCAGAAACCCACTAACTGCTACACTTATCTGCATGCCTCTAGCTTCCACCCAGCACACTACACAATCCATCATTTATAGTCAAGCCCTTAAATACAATCGCATCTACTCTGGATCTACTGACAGAGACCGAAAACTTCAAGATCTCTACCAAGCATTCATAAAACTGAATTACCAACTGGGAGAAGTTAAAAAAAGCCAGTTGACAGGGCCAGACAAATACCCAGAAACCAGCTACTTCAAGACAGGTCCAAGAAGGCCAATAACAGAACACTACTTGTCATTACCTATAGCCCGCAGCTCAAATCCCTGCAATGCATCATTAAAAACCTACAGCCTATTCTAGATCATGATGCTACACTCCAGAAGGCCCTAGGTGCCAGACCTGTTCTCTCCAAAAGACAACCTCCCAACTTTAGAAAGCTTCTCACTAGTAATCACAAGGCTACACCACAGTAATACTAATCCTGGAACTTTTCCTTGCAACAAACCCCATTGCCAACTTTGTCTACATATTTAACTCTGGGAATACCAGCAATGGACGTAACCATGTTAATTATAAGCTTGGGCTCATTCTCATGTACCTCATGTCCAAGCAATGCCCCTCTACAATGTACATTGGACAAACTGGATAAACACTTTTCCAAAGAATGAATGGACGCAGAGCGGGCATCAGGAATCTCAGTACACATAAGCCGGTCAGTGAGCATTTCAATGGAGTGGGCCATTCTGTTAAAGACCTAAGAATATGTGTCCTACAACAAAGAGACTTTAAAAACATATTACATAGGGAGATTTATGAACTGGGCTTCATATTCACATATGACACATTAACACTTGGTATGGACAAAGAATTATCTCATGCATTACAAGGACTGAATCCCTTCAAGGTTCATAATGATCTCAGGCAAGACACTTAACAACCCCCACTCCTCAACCCCCCTTTTCAGTTCATGTATTTGATTTGTCAGTTTTTATTGCAATTTTTGGACCTCTGTACTATATATATCTGGGTCTGGACTGGAAATTATATAGATCTGAAGAAGCAGGTCTGTCCCAAAAATGCTCATCACCTAATAAATAATTTTGTTAGTATTTAAAGTGCTACATGACTGCTCTTGTTTTGTTAGAATACTGACTAAAACAGCTACTTCTCTCTTACAATATAACGTGTAACTGAACCTATATATTAATCCTGTGATAAAGCAAATTCTGTACTTCACACACATTTTTCTAATCAAGTGAACAAATAAGAACCAAAATTAATACAGCTCCAGAGAGAAGCACTGTTTTGTAATTTAGAAATTTTCATGAAGCAAACAATTAAACCTGTTTAATTCTCCAAACATACCCTCTGACAGCTTGGAAGTCGATGATCAATAGAATTACTGGCATCCTGCAGAACTTTAGAGGATGTGCCATTTTTGTACTTTTTGCCTTTTAGTCGGTTTACAAAGTGCAGCTTTGCTGAAGATTTGGTGACTATGGGTTTCTGTTTAGCAAGAATGTCACTGTTCCAGTTCTGAATCTAAGAAAATAAGAGTCATATGAAACAAACTTTCTTTGCATTTGCTGCTGCCTATCATCTGATTAGTTTCACTCCTCCCCATCAGTAAAGAATTTCTAGATTACGCATTTTCTTTTCAGTAGATGGATGAACAATATTTAACTGTTGGGTTACATCACTTGGCCTGTGACTCTCTAACATACAATACTACTACACTATAGGATATGAGCTCAATGTCAGTGAATCAAAGAACATTCTATTCAGAGACAGTAATAGACTTAAAATCTTGCCAGTGAAATTTAGTACTGTATCATAAGTAGTAGTAAACTTTTCATTCCCTCAGACAGTCAAACCTCCTAAACATAAACACAAGAACAGCCATATTGGATCAGATCAGTGGTCCATCTAGGTCAATATTCTTGTCTTCTGACAAGACCAATGTAGGGTACTTCAGAGGGACTGAATAAAGAAGGTAATTTCATGTGATTTAGCTTCTGTTGCCCACTCCCAGCTTCTGGCAATCAGCATGCTGGGGTCACTTCACAGGGTGGTTTTGCAACCTTACCTATTAATGGCTAATAGCCATAGACAGACCTATGGTCTTCGAACTTTAGTCCTTTTTTTAATCTTGTTACAGTATCGGCCTTCAAAACATCCTGTGACAAAGAGTTCTACAGGCAGACTGCATGTTATGTGAAGAAATACTTTGTCTTAAACTTTCTGTCTGTTAATTTTATTTGGTGATCCCCAAATTCTGTTCCAAAAAGCAACACAGATTTTCTTTTTAAGATGTTATTTTTTAAAAGAAACCTACATATAAATTTACTCTTCTATCCCTCACTAGTTCCAAACAGAAATTAAAAGTGGTATTCCTACATGTGTGGCATCTGATTAATTTCACTCTTCTAAATAGAAGCCTATGCAGATACAGAATTTATATCTGCAAACAATCTGCTATCCACAAAAAAAATCTGTGGATATATGCAAATTTACAGGTCATCAGATATAAAATTTGTATCCACATCCAGCCACCATCCACACAGATGGTTTGCAGGTGTAGATAGAAAGTGGATATCCATAACTTTTCAGGGTTCTACTCTCAAGCACTGGGCTGAATCGCAAGCTACAACCTTATTAGAAGTGCTATCTGTGAGTCTTCAGTGCTGTTAATCCACCAGCACCTAAAGAACTTGCCCCTCAAGCCAGAATTGGCCATTCTTCTTCCTTCCTCCCAGAAGGAGGGCTCCTGGCAGGGACACCAGTAGCTTCTCTTTTCATTTTCAACCTGCACAAACATCAGCCTAACACCACCAAATTTGACACTGCTGCATTTCTCAGATTACAGTGTAGGCAGTGTTAAGTCACCCAAAATTATGTTCATAATAAAAACCCTAATTAATCATACTTCTAATTCAGCAATGCCAGGAACTTGAACAAAGTCTTTTTACAAACAGTACAAGTTCTACACAGCAGACGATTGTAAAAATGAATGGTTTCATATCTGTAACAAACTTTATGGGTCAAATTCATCAGATGCAATTCCACTGGCTACACTGAGATGAATTTAGTTCTGCCTGTTTCAGATTTTGACACTGGGAATATGGAGCCTGAAAGCCTGTCTTCTGAGAAGAACCATAAGAATGGCTATACCAGGTCAGACCAAAGGTCCATCTAGCCCACTATGCCGTCTGCCAAGAGCGGCCAATGCCCAGTACCCCAGAGGGAGTGAACTGAACAGGTAATATCTCTCTCCTGCCATCCATTTCCAGCCTCTGACAGAGGGGAGCTAAGGACCCCATTCCTTACCCATCCTGGCTAAAAGCCATTAATGGACCTAACCTCCATGAATTTATTATCTAGCTGTTTTTAAAACCCTGTTATAGTCCTAGACTTCACAACCTCCTCTGCATGGAATTTCACAGGTTGACTGTGCGTTGTGTGAAGGAATTTCCTTTTATTCATTTTAAGCCTGCTGCATGTTAATTTCATTGTGTCACGTTGTTTTTATATTATGGGAATAAGTAAATAATTTTTGCCTTGTTCATTTTCTCCACACCTCTCATAATTTTATACACGTCTATCATATCCCCCCCACCCAAGTCTCCTCTTTTGTCAGATGAAAAGTCCCAGTCTCTTTAATCTCTCTTCATGTGGCACCTGTTCCAAACCCGTAATCATTTTAGTTCCCCTTTTCTAATGCCAAATATATCTTTTTTTGAGATGAGGGGACCACAGCTCTACACAGTATTCAGGATGTGGGAATACCAGGGTTTTATATAAAGACAATAAGAGATTCTCCATCTTATTCTCTGTTTTTCAATGATTCCTAATATCCTGTTTGCTTTTTTGACTACCGCTGCACAGTGTGGATGTTTTCAGAGAACTATTCACAATGACTCCAAGATCTCTTTCCTGATTAGTTTTAGCTAAATTAGCCCCCATCATAGTTGACACCCAGTTGCACATCACTAACAGGAAACACTATAATATATTTGAATCATAATTTGACACCCGGTTGACAAAACATCACATTTGACGACATTTACATTAGAAACAAACAGGAAGCATTTCCTACATAACAATGGGCAGGAAAGCTGTTCAGTATGGATGCCTGAAGTATGCAGGCAGATTTGGCAGACTGCTGACATTTCCCACACTTTAGAATTATAAATGCCCAGTCTAATCCAACAATCTGGTAAAATAACTATGCAGGACTCAACATATACCCAACCAGCTTTACACTGAATTCTTCTCTAAAACACAGAGACTATGTCTACACTAGCCATAAACTTCAAAATGGCCATTTCGAAGTTTACCAATGAAACGCTGAAATACATATTCAGCGCCTCATTAGCATGCGGGCAGCCGCAGCACTTCGAAATTGATGCAGCTCGTCCAAACAGGTCCTTTCTGAAAGGACCCCGGCAACTTCGAAGTTCCCTTATTCCTATGACCAGATGGGAATAAGGGGACTTCGAAGTAGCTGGGGTCCTTTCGAAAAGGAGCCCCATCTGGACGAGCCGCATGGTGGCGAGCCGCATCAATTTCAGAGTGCCGCGGCCGCCCGCATGCTAATGAGGTGCTGAATACGTATTTCATTACTTCATTAGTAACTTCGAAATGGCCATTTGCATGGCCATTTTGAAGTTTTTGGCTAGTGTAGACACGGCCAGAAAGTCCTCTGCAGTCAGGCTTAGAGAAGAAAATGGCAATAAAGGAGATACTCTAAGGCTATGAACACACTTGGCTAAACCTTTAAAATGGCCATGCAAATGGCCAAATCGAAGAATACTAATGATGCGCTGAATTGAATATTCAGCGCCTCATTAGCATTCACACGCTTCCCACTGCTTTTGAATAGGCATGGCTTGGCGCAGCTACACGGGGGTCCTTTTCGAAAGGACACTGCACGTTTTGAAATCCCCTTATTCCCCTCAGCTGAGAGGAATAAGGGGATTTTGAAATGTGCGGGGTTCTTTCGAAAAGGACCCCCACGTAGCCACGCTGAGCTGTGCGCTTTTGAAGCACCATGGACGAAGGCATGCGAATGCTAATGAGGCGCTGAATTTCAATCCAGCGCTTCATTAGTATTCTTCAATTTGGCTATTTGCATGGCTATTTTGAAGGTTTGGCCACGTGTGGCCACAGCCTAAGTGATCTATCACAAAAGCAACCAAAAAGGAAACGTTCACAGTCTTCCTCTTCGCCTAACAGAATAAAGTACAAAACAAATTTCTATTTCCAACAAATTCCATTCAAAATTATTTTCTAAAACAAAAATTCACCCTGACTTCTCCTTTGTTGCACAGATGCCAGACAACGATAGCAGCATGTCTCTGAAAGGAAAGGCAACTACCAAAACAGAAAAAAAGCAGGAACATAAGATGAGTAAATGTGAGACACCAGATTCCTATTCAGAGAACAAGCTTCTATGCTGGGCCTTCTCCATCCCTCCCCTATTAGGGCCTTAGAACCTCATCAGTTAAACTTCAAATCTGTAACAGTAGTAGAGGTTGCACCTCCCTCCTGGTCCAGCATGGTTGGGACCTGACTGATCCTAAACAAAAGAATTTGCTGGATAAGGGGAGTTTCCCAGCCACTGGCTCCTTAGCCACAACCCCACCCCCACCCCCACCCCCTGCTTGGTGGGCGCCAAGGCCTGCACTTTAGATGGAGCTCTTGCCTATGCTGCTCCCCACAGGGCTGATGAGGGAAGCTTGCTCCAGACCTGTGGGGATGTCTGTGATGTGCCCCCACACCCGGGGTTGCTCTGACCCACACAGTTGCCCCCCCAGGGGCTGACAGGGATGCTGGCTCCATCCCCTCCGGATTGTTGGAGGATGAAGACTGCAACTTTCCCTACTGCCCAGCACTCTGAACCAGGAACATCTCTGATCCTGCTAGACAGGGGATATTGCTGGACTAGAAAGTGCCAATTTTAGGAGATGCCACCTATTTTTGAGAGAAGTCCTTTGTTACAGCTATGGTACTGAGTTTTGTTGTATTATAAAGACACCTTGGGAAAATATTACTACCTTTTCATAACTGTTGTTCAAAACATATTGCTCGTGTCCATTCCAATTAAGCGTGTGCACATGCACCACATGCAAAATTATCAGGTTTTGCCCTAGTGGTGCCCATCTAGTCAGCTGGGGAGCCTCGGATGTGGTGTTTTCATGGGGCTTTATACTGGTCTCTGCCAAACTGCCAGCTGCTCAGTTCCTGCTTGTGGGGATACTCCAACAGAGGGGAGATGGTTGGATTTGGAATGGACATGAGCAACAGTGTCTTTACAATAAGATATATAACCTTTTTTCTGCAAGTGCTTGCTCATGTCCATTCCAATTAGGTGACACCCAAGCAATGCCCTGGGAAAAGGCATTCACCTTGTTGTTGTTCGCCCTGTTGCAGATTGCAGTATTTCCGTATCAAAGGCTGTGTCTTCTGTAGCCTGTGGAGTAATTGTATAATGTGAAGTGAAAGTGTGGATGAAAGACCATGTTGCTGTCCTGCATATCTCCTGAATGGAGACCTGCATGACAAATGCAGCATATCAAGCCTGAGCTTTTGTAGTGTGTGCTGTTAATTTCAGGGCTGGAGTCTTAACCAGATCATAGCACCTTCTGATGCACTATGTGTTCCAGGATGAGATATGTTAGCAAGAGATGGGAAGTCCTTTCACCCTCTCAGAAATAGTGACAAAGAACTGTGGAAACTTTCTTTGTGCATTTGATTTAGAAGGTGAGGGCAAGCCTAACATCCAGGAAATGGAGGCACACATTTCTCCTTCATTGACATGCAGTTTAGGAAAGAACACAGGTACAAATATGTGCTGATTTACATGAAAGTGGGAGACTACCTTAAGGTGAAATGTAGGATGCAAATATAGTTGCACCTTGTCCTTATAAAAAAAGATTGAGTAGGGGGACTCAGATGTCAGCCACTTGAATTTAAAGATCCTTCTGGTTGAATTTATCGTCACCAGGAAAGCTATCTTTGAGCATTGACATAGAGCTGAGAGCAAGTTGCCATAAGTTTGAAGGGTGGGGGCGGGGTGAACGGGGCAAGACACATAAGCCTTTAGAGAATCAGAGTAAAGTCCCGAAGAGGAAGAGGCTGTGAGTGTAGCCTGTCCAATTCCTTGAGGAAGCAAACTACCTTCCACCACAGATGAAAGACTCCAACTGGCAAACAGGTATATCTTGATAAACGAGGTCACCAAACCCTGCTGTTTCAGGTCCAGCACGTATTCTAAAATAAAAGGAATCAAAGTCTGTTGTGGAGGTATATTCTTCTGTAGACACCAGAGCAAGAACTGTTTCTAGTTTGCCAAGTGAATGGGTTGAATGCAGGGTTTTCTACTTCCCAAAACTGAATCCAAGCACTGAAGTTCTGACTAGTTCAACCATGGATTTTTCATTCTGATTTCTTCACCATGCTGTTGAATCTGTGTTGGCAGGACCGTGCTGGCACTACCAAGATCACCAATGCCCTAACCTGCTGAACCTTGTACACGAGAGGGAAGGGCAGCAACACATATAGCAGATGACATATCTGCAAAAGTGAAAATTGTCCTCACAGGACCTGGGGCTGATGCTTGGAAAGGAGCATAACTGCTGGCATTTCCTGTTGTTCCACAAAACAAACAAGTCTACGTGGGATGAGCCCCACCTCTGGAAGATAGTGAGGGTGATAGTCACTCTGATATCCATTCATGGCTGATAAATGAGCAGCTGAGCTGATTGGCTAGCTTCTTTTGGATCCCTGGCAGGTATGATGCCTCTTGCTGGAATGAATGGACAATACAGAAGTTCCACAGCTCAAGGGCTTCCTGGCAAAGGAGAGGAGTGGGCACCATTCTGTTCATTTAATAGAAATTTCTGTGATGATGGCCATCAGTATTGATGCACATTTGCCCTAAATATGGGCCTGGAATATCGAACATGCCAGACAGACCACCCTCACTTCTCTGACACTGAGGTGCAACTATCATTCTGCCTGGTACCACAAGTTTGTGTTCTGGTATTGTCCGGATGTGCTCCTGTCATGAATGAACAATATCAAAAGGGTTAACCCTTAGAGGCATCTCTCTGTTGGGGCAGTCAGGTAAGCCAATGGAAGAAAGAGAAATTCTTTTAAACTGAGAACAATTGCAGCCTCAGGGGTCTTTGTGTGGCTGATGCAGAGAAAACCGGGACTGATCCTAAGCAGCTGGAATGAATCCAGAAAATCTCCAGGCCACATCATAATCAGAGCGCAGATATGTAAATAGAATGGAAATGTTTAGTTATACACGATCAGGTTATGTTTATTTCTGGAACTGGTGTGGAACTTCTCAGGCTGAGTTGATTTTTTCCCCCTGTAATCTGGAACTTCGAACCTGAATCCGAGGGAAGTAATTCTCCATACTGCAACTGGAATATTTTAAGTTGTTTTATTATATCCAGCAACAAAGTGGGTTTAGTTATTTCCTTGGTATTTTTCCATCTGTTGTTTTGTGAATAAATTTCTTTTTGTAAGGCAATGTTTTTGATTTCTGTGTTCTAGAGAGAGTACGTGTGAATGCCAGCCAAAAGCAAGGTCAGCTATCAGATTACAGCAAAATTTTTCTTCCTCATTGTTTTCAAGCTCTCTCGTAAGGGAGGGTTAAGATCTTGTGGTTACCCCACAGGGAGACATCCCAAGTGTGTCCTACTGGGTTCTAAAGAGGAGTTTTCTCACTTGGGTGCTGGCAGCTATCTCCCAAGGTCAAGGCATCTGTGACCTTGGGGAGATTTTTTTTTCCCAAAGCAGAGCCTACAGAAGCAAGGCATTTTTAAGGTTTGTGCAGGTCCCTACTTTCTGCACTTAGAGTGTCAGAGTGGGGAAGCAGCCCTGACAGCTCCCCATCCCAATGCCAAGGCATCCATGTCAAATGATAGCTAGGACTATATTTTGGAGAAGGGCGCTCCCAAGCAGACCACCTGTGGCTGCAGCCACCAACAGAGGGACTTGAGAACTGGAGGAGGGAGCATGCCTATTCTGCCAAGTCCTGACTGGTCTGTACACCTGCATCAACCATGCTGTAGGGGCAAAGTCAGAATCTGGAATGCTTGATTACATAACTGCAGGCCAACATATGCCCCAGTAGTTTCATACATGTTCTGGCCATTGTTGCTGGAAAACAGCAGAGGCTTTCAATGATGTCACTGAAAGTGCAACTCAAGCAGGAAAGCCCGGGCTAGGTGGAGTCCAGGAAGGCCCTGATGAATGCTATTTTCTGAGTCAGGAATAGCATTGACTTGGGTGCATTTAGTATGACCTCCACCCTGAAGAACGTGGCATGTGCCAGTGTCTTGTTTTCCACCACTTGTGATCATTATTTGCCCTTGATGAGTCAGTCATCTAGATATGAGAAGACCTGCACCTGTTGTCTGAGGAGGAAGGATGCCACATCTGCCATGCAATTTGTGAATATCCATGGGACCACTGAGAGCCCAAACAGAAGCACTTTGAACTGGCAGTGCTGGCCATTGATCACAATAAAGAAAAACTGCTTGTGGGCCAGGATAATATGGATGTGAAAGTCTGGATCTTTCAAGTCAAGGGTGGTGTACTAGTCCATGGGAGTCAGAGAAAGAATAACATGAATACATTGAGTTCTCACAGATCTATGATAGGGCTCAGCTCATCTGTGGCTTTGGAGACAAGGAAATACTGGGAGTTGAACCACTTGCCCTCCTCTATCACCCCTAGAGTGAGGAGCAATTAAACTTCCGGTAGCTGTTTGTGAGAAGAGTCCCTGCAGAGGGAATGGGTGTCGGTAGGGAGGAGAGAACAGAATTGAATAGAACAGTCTACCTCTACTGTTCTCAGGACCCCACAAGCAGAGATAATCTGGACCCAGGCATGGCAGAAGTGGGGTAGATGGTTCATATATGGAGGGAAAGGATCAAGATATGGGGATGGGGCTTCATACTCGAGTATATCTTCAAGAGTTTTGCTTTGAGCCAGGGGACTGCTTAGATGAACCCTGGCCCGAGAGAGGATTGAGATGGTCGGCTGCTATTGTTCCAGCTCCAGCATTTATGAAAGTCCTGCCTCGGGGATCCATAATAGAAGCCTGAGGAAGGGTGAGGTATAAACAGCTTCCTCTGGGATCCTGGGATGTGGATTCCCAAAGATTAGAGGGTTGCCCTCAAATCTTTCAGACAGTTCCATCTCAAGTCCTTTCGTTTGGTGAATAATTCAGCACAGTCAAATGGCAAGTCCTGGACTGCATTCTGTATATCTGCTAGGAGCCTTGACACCTAAAGCCAGGGCTATCCTGAGGGGGAGTAGCCCCTCTCCACAGTGTCCCAGGAGCAGGACCCTTGGCAGCATCTCCCCAGTGCCGCACGCCTCACCCCTTTCCCACTCCACTCACACCCTGCCTGCCCCCTGACCAATCTGACCAGGGATTACAAGAGGCAGGTGGCAGCAGCAGCAGGGGGTCACCAAATCCTGGCCTCCCTCCCCACCACAGGATGCAAGAAGCAGCTTGTTCTGCTCCACCAAAGCCTCTTGGTTTGCCGAACCCAACTTCACGTGGAAGGCCACAGTGGATCAGAGCAGGCTGCAGCTCACACCGCTTGGCGATTGCAGGGTGGGGGAAGATGGGAGTGGAGGAGGATATCCCCTGCTGCTGTCACCACCTGCCCATGCCCTGCCCCAGGTAATCCTTCCCACCCCCATCCACAGATGGCTAAGGTAGATGCCACAGGGGCCCACAAAACTTGAGGCCTGGGGTGGCAGTCCCACCTTGGCCTGTGAACACCTCACAGGAATGGCCCTGTCACAAATGGGCATGTCTGATGAGACCAGGGTGGCTTGAAAAGAGGTCCTGATCACCACCTTACCCTTCTTCACTATTACAGCAAACTCTGAGATAAGAGTCTGCAACTAACACCACCTGGAATTTAGACAGAAATGGCCAGGAACTGTAAGCATAGCAGCACAGGACCACTTGCTGGTTTGCCATGCAAAGCTGGAGCCCCCGTGGAATATACTTTAAGGATGTTACCATTTAACCACTTAGTGCCAGCAGGGGCTCAGAGTGCAAGAAATAAAACTTGAGCACCATCAGCCACCCAACATGTCACTTCTAGAAGATATTAAATCATCTTACCCGCAAAACTAGTGAACAAGTTTTGTACCATTGGAAATTATGGAGATGAAGAGTGTCCCAGGATGGAGGGTGAAGCAGAAGTTCCAACCTCCTATTAAAATCTTTGGGAAATATGGATTTACACAAATTTTCCAACTTGGATTGTAAGGCACACAGTTTCACTTTAGATATACCTTAACCTCATGGGCAAGAGTTATTGCTACTAGTCAGGAAACCTCTGTTCTATTTCCAGCTCTGACAGACTTCTTGTGTGAACATGGGATGTCACTGAACCTTTTGCATTTCTAAAATAATACATCTACTTAACACGGATGTTGAAAAGCTTAATTATTTGCAAATGTTCTGAGAGCCTCAGCCAAAATATATTATACAAATTATGATACATTAATAAATAAAAAGACAAAATTGTTTCACAGCTGAAGAACGACTGGTACTACCAAGGTCTCTGAACAGTTTCCCTGTCCTTTTCCTCTGAATCCCTTCTTGGCTTGCCAGGCAAACTGAAGCTCTTAGAGCAAATGCAGAGAATGCTTTATTCTTCTCATGTGTACTATAGAAAATATTTTCCCTCCTACATCCCTAAGAAACATCCTCCAGTAAACCATTATACAGGATTGATAGCATTGTGCTTTTGAACATGAATACTGTTTGCCATAGTCAGTTTTTGAATATGGCTCTGACTTCTCAAGATTGTATCTGACACTTCATTTCACTGATCAAGATTTTACTGCCAATTTAGCTATTGATACACAATTTCTGATTCTCTTGGCCTGACACTCATGCTCCTATCATCTGAATGAAGAATTTATTTGAATGATAAATGTTAGGCATTTCAGAGCACTGACAGCTACGAAACATTACTGCAGTTCTACCCAGAATAGAAAGAAAAGAAAAGGAATATCAACCTTTTCAGGTGTTAATTTCATAAGTTCCATGTTTTCCATACTGTGACGACGTCCTACTCTGGGTCTTGCACCTTTGGGAAGAGATGAAATAAGACTAAATCATAGAAATCATAGAATCTTAGGTATAGTAGAGTCCTCAGGAGGTCACTGCGTCCAGCACCCTGTCCAAAGCAGGATCAACCCCAACTAAATCATCCCAGCCAGGACTTAAAGACCTCTGGGGATGGAAATTCAACCACCTCTCTAGGTAACACATTCCAGTGTTTCACCACCCTCCTAGGCTGTGTCTACACTACAAAAATAACTTCAAAGTTGCTTACTTATAACTTAGAAGTTGAGTGTCTAAACACACCCTGCACACCCATTCCTGGGAATGAAGTAAGGACTTCGAACTTGGGCTCCCTACTTCGAAGTTAACTTTGAAGTAGGGAGCCCAAGTTCAAAGTTAACTTTGAAGTAAGGGGAAATGTGTGTAGACTCTCTACTGGCTACTTCGAAGTAGTGCCTAACTTCAAAGTTAACTTCTAAGTTAGTTGCCAGTGTAGATGCACCCCTACTAAAATAGTTTTTCTTAATATCCAACCTAGACCCTCCCCACTGTAGCTTGAGACCATTGCTCCTTGTTCTGCCATCCATCACTAATGAGAACAGCCTTCCTCCATGCTCTTCAGAACCCCCCTTCACGAAGCTGAACACTGCACTCAAATCACCTCTCACTCTTCTCTTCTGTAAACTAAATAAGCCCAAATCCCTCAGCCTCTCCTGACAGGTCATGGGCTCCAACCCCCTAATCATTTTGGTTGCCCTCTGCTGGACTCTCTCCAATCCATCAACATCCTTTGTATACTTGGGGGGACCCAGACGCAATACTCCAGATGTGGCCTCACCAGTTCCAAATAAAGGGGATTAATAACTTATCTTAAGCTGTTGGAAATGATAACTAAATAACTGAGTTGCCAATGAAGGGGAATGATGCATTTTTCTAAACTCCAAAATTATGCAGTCAAAAATATTAGCAGGAAATAAGTATCTGTAAAGTACCCCAGCTGAACACAATTGGCTTGCACTTCAGAGTTTAAGGCTAAATACCTTAAAAAAAAACAAATGCAGACGATCTCTTTGTGATAAGATTCTTATATCCAAGAATGCTATGCTCTGGCATCAAAACACCACACACTTTCTAAAAATAACTGGCATTACACTACACAGGCACAGATTTCAACTCTGGTTTTGAAGAGGCTACACAAAGGTATTTGGGGGCAGAGAGAGAAAGGTATCATTAGGGACCTCAACAGAGGAAGAGGAACACCAGAAAAACCCACTATTTTTTGTTGTCAGCTCCCTAATGCCAGGAAGAAAGGTATGGAGAAAGGGGCAAGGCAAAACCTGAGATCTGGTGCATAAAAATCAGTCTTTGATTTTTTTTTTAGTTTAGAAAAGCTGTTACATATTTGCTCCTGTTTAAAATAGATGAAATGTAAACAGTGAACCATGAAGTCCAACACCCACCCCCCAAAAAAAACAAACCAAAAACCTTCCAAAATTTTGTGTCTTTCCCAGCTCTACTGAAATGCATAGGAATGTGTTTACTTTTTAAAATGAGATTGGCTTAAGCATTTTTTCCTCTAATTTGGAAAAGTCAGGTTGTCAATTTCCCTTTTTATTAGAGGACAGAAATATCTGGAGGAGCTGCCTAGCAACATCAGCTTCTCTTCCCTCCTTAAATTCATAGTTAGGCTATTCATTTTCTGGAGAGGGACAATGTGTTACAGACCTGTCTGATATCATGATGCAGGTCTTTCAAACATACAAAGATCCCTTTATCAAACAAGGGACAAAAAGGTCCACTAAGGTATGGAGGTAGGGGAGTAAAAACAAATGCAAGAGCGCCTCTGTAAATAATAAAGGAGCATTATATTTTTTCTTCCAACTTCACTTAAAAAAAAGTATGCTGGAAGGAAGCACTTACCATTCAAACTACTATCTACAGCATGGATTTCAGATATCATGGAGTTGTTTGTGCTGTAGCTAAGACCAAGCACCATCTGGAGATCTGAGAGGTTAAGTCTAGCTGTTAATTCTCCAGTTCTATCACCAACCTGAAATCAAGTGCATTTAAATATTTATATTTGTTATATTTGCTTCCTCAAAATTTCTAATAAGAACATAAGAATGGCCATACTGGATCAGACCAAAGTTCCATCAAGCCCAGTATCCAGTCTTCCAACAGAAGCCAGTGTCTGATGCCCCAGAGGGAGTGAAGAGAACAGGTAATCATCAAAGTGATCCCTCTCCTAACAACTATTTCCAACCTCTAACAGAGGCTAAGGAAACTATTCCTACCTGTACTGGACCTACCTATCCTGGTCTCACTGATGGACCTAACCTCCATTAAGTTATCTAGTTCTTTTTGAACAATGTTAAAGTCTTGGTCTGTACAACCTTCTCTGGCAAGGAGTTTCACAAACCTACTATGCACTTTGTAAAGAAAAACGTTTTAAACCTGTTACCCTTTACTTTCATTTGGTAACCCCTACTTCTTTTGTTATGAGAACAAGTAAATAACTTTTCCTCATTCACTTTTTCCACACCAGTTATGATTTTGTGTAGCTCTATCATAACAACCTTTAGTCTCCTTTTTTCAAAGCTAAAAAGTACCAGTCCCTTAATTTTTTCTTCATATTGCACCCATTCCAACCTCCTAATCATTTTTGTTGACCTTTTTTGAACCTTTTCCAATGCCAATATATGTTTTTTGAGATGAGACAACCACATCCATACACAATATTCAAGATGTGGGCATTCCAGGGATTTACACAGGGGCAATAAGATATTCTCTGTCTTATTCTCCATCCCTTTTTAAATAATTCCTAGCATTGTTTGCTTCTTTTATTTGCTGAGCAGTCATTTTCAGACAACTATCCATAATGACTCCCATATCTCTCTCTCTTGAGTGGCTATAGGTAAATTAGCCCCCATCATTTTGTAGGCACAGTTAGGATTATTTTTTCTAATGTGCATTACTTTACATTTATCAACATTAAAATTCATTTGTCATTTTGTTTCCCAATCACTTAGTTTTGCGAGATCTTTTTGAAGCTCTTCACAGTCTACTTTGTTTTTAACTATCTTGAGCAGTTTAGTATCATCAGCAAATTTTGCCACCTCACTGTTTAACCCTTTCTCAAGATCATTTATAAAAAGGCTAACAGGACCTCTCTTCATTTTGAAAATTTACCATTTATTCCTATCCTTTATTTTCTGTCTTTTAACCACAGTTTTCAATCCATGAGAGGCCCTTCCCTCTTATCCCATGACAACTTATTTTACATAAGAGGGTTTGGTGAGGGACCTTATCAAAGGCTTTCTGGAAATCTAAGTAAACTATATCTGCTGAATCCCACTATCCACATGCATATTCACCACCTCAGAGAATTCTAGTAGATTACTAAGGCATGATTTCCCTTTACAGAAACTATGTTGACTTTTCCACAACAAATTATGTTCATCTATGTGTTTGACAATTTTATTCTTTACTTTAGTTTCAACTAATTTACCCAGTTAACATTAGACTTACTGTTCTGTAATTGCCAGGATCACCTCTACAGCCCTTTTTAAATATTGACATCACATAAACTACCTTCCAGTCAATGAGGTACAGAAGCTGATTTAAAGGATAAATTACGAACCACAGTTAATAGTTCTGCGATTTCATAACTGAGTTCTTTCAGAACTCTTGGGTGAATGCCATCTGGTCCCAGTGCTTGTTACTACTAAGTTTATAAATTTGTTCCAAAACCTCCTGTAATGACACCTCAGATTTGGACAATTCCTCATATATGTCACCTAAAAATAATAGCTTAGGTTTAGGAATCTCCCTAATATCCTCAGCCATGAAGACTGAAGCAAATAATTAATTTAGTTTCTTCACAATGGCCTTATGATCTCTGACTGCTCCCTTAGCTTCTTGATCATTCAGTGGCCACACTGATTGTTTAGCAGGCTTCCTGCTTCTGATGTACTTAAAACCATTTTGCTATTATTTTTTGAGTATTTGACTATCTGTTCTTCATACTTCTTTTTGGCTTTTCTTATTATGTTTTCACACTTTATTTGACAGAGTTTACACTCCTTTCTATTTTCCTCACTGGGATTTAACTTCCATTTTTTAAAATGATGCCTACTGATATCTCTTGCATGCTCTGAACACCTATCCCATGAGTAAAAATCACATACCAAGAACACACGTGTGTGTGTGTGTGAGATTTTTCATATGCAGTTGTGGGCTGAGGGAGATATGTGGATATACAGATACAGATGTATCTCCCTCAGTCCACAATTGCAGAATGTGACCCAGAAAAAGTAAATAGCATTTTACAAGAAGACAGAAAATAGAAAGCAAAGAATTAGTCTACTGACAACTCATATGTTGCTCTTTTTTGCCAATTTTTCTCAGTATTTTTTAAAAAAACTAGAAATGCTATAGTTTTGCTTTCCAAGAACATAACATGATTATTTTATTTATCTATGGCACCAGACAGAAAGACTGTTCCTGAATCCTATTACTAATGCATTAGACACAAACATGCACAGTCACAATGTTTCATCCTGAGTATTTTTCCTCTTCACACATATTTACTGGGATCACTGTAAATACACAAATCAACTACCCTACCCAGATGACATTACTGTGATATGGATTTTTTATTTTCTTCCTCCAAACACGATGTGCCATACAGCCTGGGTGTGTGACATTAGAGCTTCAAAAGGAAAAGCCAACAGCCAAGACATAAGAATATGCAAGTCATACCTCTCTTGAAATTTCTAAATGCTTTCCTGCAAAGTGCATAGCTTGGTCATGATTTCCTAATGCTGTGTACGCATTTCCTAAACTCCAGCAGGCTCTTCCTTCACCAATTCTGTTAATGCAATTTAAACAAATATTCAGTTGCAACCACAAGAAGTCAGGGTCTCATATTATCGCTTCTTGGGCAGAATCTGTTGCTGGGCCCAGTAAGCATAGGAAAATGCCTGTTTCCAGCACCAAGATAATACTCAAAGACATTTAACAAAGTATTTAAACAATTGATTTAAGAAAAAGTAATTTATCTTATGCAATAACAATAACTCTTCAAGATGTGTGTCCCCAAGGTGCTCCACTGTGGGTATGGGTGTGTTCTCATGCCAGTGTTTGGAGATTCTTCCATAGCCATAGTTCTCCACGCTACGCGTGTGCAGCAGCGCCTCCTCATGCTATTTGGCGCACATGCAGTGCAGGCTCCTCCATTTCTTCTCTACCTGACAAATACAGCAGGACACTCCAGAGCAGGGAAAGGAAGAAGGGAAGCAGGGCACCCATGGGGACACACATCTCGAAGAGCATAATGTTTCACAGACATACTACTGGAAAACCTTGCAAATGCCCATGTCGGTACATTCTTGAGAAAGGCAGTAGACAAGTACACCGCCGGGGTTGCCTGGACAGTTATGGCAGCCAGTAGCTCCCTATAATGAGTTGCATAACAAGTATGGATGCAGGTAGGAATCCACTTGGAAAGTTGTTAGGATGATACAGGCAGACCATTAGACTGCTCCATAAAAGACAGGAATAGCCAAGGAGATTAATGCCGTGGCTTCGTACAGTCAACGTAAAAGGCCAACACCCAGCAGAAGCCCAGGGTATGCCACACTGCATGAATGGGGTCGGAATGCAGTTTTGGGAAAAACATTGGTAAGTGGATAGGTTTGTTAATGTGAAACGCAGAAGGAACCTTAGGGAGAAACTTGGGATGAGTAACTCTGTCTTTAGTAAAAACTGTGTAAAGAGGTTTGGTCATCATAGCAGTGAGCTCCCCAACTTGCTGGCTCGACGCGAGGGCCACGAAAAACAAGACTTTCATGGACAGGTGAATGTCACCAGAGGTTCAACGGATGTCTTTATGAGGCACTGAAGAATAAAACTGATGTCCCAAATGGGTATCGGGGACTGAACTGATAGAAACAGTCTGGAAACCCAACAGGAACTGTTTGGTAATGGGTTGGGACAGAAACGATAACTCATCCTCTGTTTGGTGTAATGCCGACAAAGCCACAGCATGCACTCAGACAGTAGTAAGGCTGAGGTCTGACTGACGCAGGTGGAGTAAACAGTCCAGAAGGATAGGCAAGAGAATGGTGTGAGGGAAAAATGTCACCATTTGTAAAGATAGGACTTGCGTGTAGATTCTTGTCTACTGTTAATGAGAAAGTGTTTCACCCCTTCAGAACAGGGAGTTTGGGCACTTTGAAGCTATGCAGGAGCCACACATGAAAATGCAGCTTGAGAGAAGGAGGAATAGCTCAGTGGTTTGAGCACGGACCTGATAGACCCAGGGTTGTGCATTCAATCCTTCAGAGGGCCATTTAGGGACCTGTGGGGGGCAAATAATATTTTTTTTTTTTTTTTTTTTAAAAAGTCAGGAATGGTGATAGGTCCTGCTGTCAGAGCAGGGAACTAGACTTGATGACCTCTGAAGGTCTCTTCCAGTCCTATGAGATACGTATAGCTCCATATTAAATTAAAGGACTGGTGTGAAGAGTGTGGCCAAAGTCCCATGACAGAAGGTCATGGTGAGGAAGAAATGGATGAGGAGCTGCTACTGATGTCTGAAAGAGGTAAGGGTACCAAGTTTGTCTAGGCCATGCCAGGGCCACCAGTACGAGATGGGCCCAGTCCTGCCTGACCTTGAGTAGCAGTTTGTGGATTAACAGAAGTGGGGTGGGGTGGGGAGAGGGAAATGCATACAGTAGAGGCACCGGCCATGGTATGGCAAAGGCACCCCCGAGGGAGTGCTTCCTGATTCCTCCCCTGGAACAGCACTGATGACACTTCCTGTTGACCCTGGTTGCAAACAGGTCTATTATGGTTTGCCCCGAAGGTGAAAGGCATTCAGAACTCTGGGGAGGTAGGTGAGCACAGGGAGTACCCAATGCCGGATACACCATTTCCACAGGTTTTATGGCTTCCGTGTTCACGGGTGGGGCAAGAAAAGTGCCACTCCCCATTGGCAATTGATACATGCAGGTGGTGTTGTCGGTGACACTATTGACCAACCTGCGAGTGAGGAGCTGCTGGAAGCGTCTGCAGGTGTAACGAACCGCCTGGAGCTCCAGAAGGTTGATGTGGTGCATTTGTTCCGTTGAATAACCACTTGCCCTGCACCGCGTAAGGACTTAGATGCACCTCCCAACACAGCAGGGAGGCATCTGTGATGAGAGTGACGGACAGTGGTGCTTAATGTAAGGACACACCAGTGAAAACACTGCCCATGCATGCTCACCATTGCAGAAAGGTGAGAACGTGTGGTGGGATGGCCACCACCTTGGACAGCAGGTCCCTGTCCAGACGGATGGGGATGTAGAAATACACATCCTGAAGGTCAAGACCTGAGAGAGAATCATTTTCATCCAGAGTCAGAATAATGGTAGCAAGACTCACCATCCTGAAACATGAGTAGAGGGTACATTTGTTGAGCCTCCTGACATTTAAGATTGATCTCCATCCACTACTTTTCTTCTGAGTGAGGAAATAAGTAGAATAGAACCCCTTGCTCCAGAATTCCGTGGGGACCAGCTCAACAACCCCCAATCAGAGGAGATGCTGGACCTCCTGGTCGAGCATACACTCATGAGAGGGGTCCCTGAAGAGGGATGGGGCAGAAGGCCAGGTAGAGTGTGTAGAAGTGAAGGGGATGGAGTATCCTTGTGCCAAAAGTTCTAGAACCCATTTGTCCGTGGTGATGGCCCTCCACTGAGGAAGGAGGGAGCAAAGGCGATGATCGAATGGCTGTAACTACGTAGTGCCTGGAGAACAATGGATCAGACTCTCGACCACACCCTCAAAATTGTTGTTTAGGCAGCAGAGGATCAAGCATTGAGGATTGCTGGCCCTGGTGTCGCCTGCCTGACTGTCTGCACTGAGGCCTATGCTTCTGGCGGGGCTTGAAACAGTACTGCTCCCAGGACTGCTCTCAAGGCCATTGGTACAGCAAATAGCAGGCCCATTTGACTGAGGGGTGGGGGGTGTACATGCCGAGCGCACGCAAGGTAGACCAGGAGTCCTTCACAGACTGCAGGACGTCATCCATCTTCTTGGCAAGAAGGTGCTGATGATCGAATGGGAGGTCCTCAAACTTCTGCTGTAGTTCCTTTAGAAATCCCAAGGGTATGAGCCAGGATGCATGGCGCAAGACCACTGCCGACTCTGACTCGAGCTGCTATATCCATAATGTACATTGTTATATTGTGGACTGCACAGCAAAGCTGGTGATAATGTGCCCCTCCTTGAGAACGCTAGTGATGGCTTGACACTGCTGCTCTAGAAGAACTGGGACCGTTTCCTGGAGTTTAGAGTAGTTTAGATAGTCATAGTCAGCCAGCACTTCCATGTAATTAGCCACCTGAAGCAACAAGGTGCTAGAGGAGTAAACCTTTCAGACCATGATATCCCATTTTTGCTGATTGTCTTGGGTGGGTCAAACGAAATGACCTATTTTTGTCGTGGACCGCATCCATGACAAGAGTTGGGCTGTGGGTCTATGAATAGAAATTTGGGATCCTTAGGACCCAAAGTACTTCTTTTCTGCCTGTTTGCTAGTAGGGGCAATGGATGCTGGGGTTTGCCAGAGCACTGTGACCAGGTTCTTTATGGTCTAGCCCATTAGTGCCACCCTGGACGAGGAAGGCAGTTGCATGGTGTGGAGAAGCCGATATTGCTTTACAGGCACCTTCTGTGTGTCCTTGTCCTGTGCCACCCAGGGGAAGAGCTCTTGAAAGGCCCTGGGATCATCCGTAGGACAGGACGACAGGGTAAGCACTGCATCATCCAGTGAGGAGGAAGAAGGGTGCAAGGGGGACCTTTTTTCCCTTCAGACAAAGAGCCCTTGGTGCTGGGGTCTAAGGATGGTTGGTATGGTGCCGAGTTGCATGGCTGCAGTGATGGTGAGCAAGGTTTGAATGCCCTGGATGGTGCTGACTGGGTGTGGGGGCGTGGAGATCAGGAATGCCATGAAGGCCACTGTTGTTCTGGGTGAGAGTAGTGATGAGCAAACCACAGCAGCTGGGGTGGATACAGCATGGTGGGCAACACATCCTTTCATATGGAGTGCACCAGACTGGAGTGTTGCAAGGAGAACATACCTGGGCACTCAGAAAGAGAAGTTACTCACCTGTGTAGTAACGATGGTTCTTCAAGATGTGTCCCCGTGGGTGCTCCACAGTAGGTGTCGGGTTCGCCCCGGCGCCGCAGCTTGGAAAATCTTCAGCAGTCTCCGTCGGGTCGCGCATGCGCCGATGTGCGTCGGCTCTTCGCGCGCTTACGGTCACGTGCGCAATCCGGTCCCCGCCAGTTCCTGATCAACCGCTCCGGACACCCCTGAAAAACACACAAACACAGCTCCGAAGTGGGGAGGAACGGGTGGGTAGTGGAGCACCCACGGGGACACATCTCGAAGAACCATCGTTACTACACAGGTGAGTAACTTCTCTTTCTTCTTCGAGTGGTCCCCGTGGGTGCTCCACAGTAGGTGACTACCCAGCAGTAACCCCCCCCCGCCCCGAAAAAGGAGATGGGTACCAGATTTATGCGCAGCTTGCCCTTGAAAGGACTGCTGTCGACAGGCGTGTATCCTCATCAAGCATCCTGTGCATGGCGTAGTGCTTGGCGAAGGTGTCATAGGAAGACCATGTCGCCGCTCTGCAGATATCTCTCAGCGCGATGCCTTTGAAGAAGGCCACTGACGCCGTCATCGCCCTAGTAGAGTGGGCTCTTGGCGGAACTGGCAGAGGAGTCTTGCAAATCTCATAACACAGTCTTATGCAAGACACAATGTGATTTGAAATCCTCTGTGAAGATAGCGCTTCTCCTTTTGACCTGGATGCAATGGACACCAGTAGTCTGTCCGTTTTCCCGAAAGGTTTAGTTCTATCGACGTAGAAGGCCAGTGCCCTTCTTACGTCAAGTGAGTGCAACCGTGCCTCTTCATTTGAATTGTGAGGCTTAGGATAGAACGAGGGTAGCACTATTGGTTCGTTGATATGAAAGTCTGAAGAGACCTTCGGAACGAAGGCTGGGTGTAATCGTAAGACCACCGCTTCTTTTGAGAAGATCGTGCAGGGTGGTGTGGACATTATGGCCGTGAGTTCACTCACTCTGCAAGCTTACGTGATTGCCAGGAGGAAAGTCGTTTTAATAGTAAGTAGTCGAAGGGGGACCGTAGACAGTGGTTCAAAGGGCAGTCCGGAGAGGGTGTGTAGAACTAGGTCTAAACTCCATGACGGCGGTATTGGTTTCCAAGGGGGGTACAGATTCACCAACCCCTTTAGGAAATGCGAGACAACAGGATGGGAAATGTGGTTGATCCATCCTCTTCATGCCGAAACGCTAATATAGCCACCAGATGCACCTTTATAGAGGATAGCGAAAGTCCGTTTTGTTTGAGTTGTAGCAAATAATCCAGAATCGTAGGTATGGTGGCGTCCTGGGGTATTAGTTGCCTGGAGGAACACCATTCGGAAAAACGCAACCATTTGTGCTGATAAGTCTTTCTGGTGGAAGTTCTCCGACTACATTCAAGGACTTGTTGTACTCCCTCTGAGCATGTAGTCTCTAAGGCGATTAACCATGCTTGTAGCCGAAGTCTCTTCGGGTGCGGGTGCAGTATTGACCCCCGAGCCTGAGTGAGAATGTCCGGTACTGTTGGTAGGAGAAATAGCTGATGTTGAACCATGCGCAAGAGCAATGGGAACCACTGTTGCCAGTCCCAGGTTGGGACTATGAGTATCATGCGTGCTTCCTCCCTTCTGGCCTTCTCCAAGACCTTGTGTATAAGTGTCATGGGAGGGAACGCATAAAGTAGAGGGCCCTTCCATGGGATCATGAAGGCGTCCCCCAAAGACTCCTGTCCCATGCCCGTTCTGGAGCAGTACTGGGGACATTTCTTGTTTCCTCAGGTGGCGAAAACGTCGATTTGGGGAAAACCCCATCTGCGGAACACCTGGTAAAGTAGGTCTGAATGGATCTGCCACTCGTGAGTGGGCGCAAAGTGTCTGCTGAGTTGGTCCACCTTGACGTTGTGGACCCCCGGTAGGTATGAAGCCTTTATGATTATATTGTTGGCGATGCACCAGTTCCAGAGTGGGACCGCCTCCGCACAAAGAGTACGAGACCTGGCTCCCCCCGTCAGTTTATATAAAACATGGTGGTGGTGTTGTCGGTATTCACGCCAACTATTTTTCCGCGCAGATAATTGTGAAAATGCCTGCACGCATTGAACACTGCCCTGAGCTCTAATATGGTTATGTGCAGTGTCTTCTCTGCAGTGGACCATAATCCTTGAGTGGTTTGGTTGTCCATGTGAGCCCCCCATCCCATATGGGAGGCATCTGTTGTAATGAACACAGTAATTTACGGTTGGCGGAAGGGCACCCCTGTTAGGAGATTCTTGGGGTTTCCCCACCATGTTAGTGAGCTTCGTGCCTCTGTTGTAAGTGACACCCTCTTGTGGACGGTGTGGATTGAGGGCTTGTATACGGTTGCCAACCAATGCTGCAATCCTCACATATGCAGCCTGGCGTTTCGCAACACAAACGTGGTGGTTGCCATATGCCCCAACAGTTGTAAGCACGTGAGAACTGGAACAGTGGGGCTGTCCGTTAGTAGCTGTACAAGAGATTCGATGGCATGAAAACGAGCCTCGGGTAAATACACCCTTGACGTGACTGAGTCTATCCGAGCCCCTACAAACTCTATATTTTGCGTGGGGTCGGTCTTTGACTTTGAGAAATTGATGATGAGGCCCAGTGAGGTAAATGTTTTTGTGGTGATATGTATCATCCGTAATACCTCCGCCCGGGAAGTTCCCTTTAGCAGACAATCGTCCAGGTACGGGAAAATGAAAACTCCCTGTCTGTGTAGGTATGCTGACACCACCGCTAAGGTCTTGGTGAAGACTCTGGGTGCTGAAGAGAGTCCGAATGGGAGGACTCTGTACTGGAAATGATCTGTGCCCACAAGGAACCAGAGGAAAGGCCTGTGGGCTGGATGAATTGCGATATGAAAATACGCATCCTGTAAGTCAAGGGCTGCAAACCAATCGGCATGGTCTAGTGCCGTGATTATTGAAGCCATCGTAGTCATTTTGAAGCGCTGTTTGCGAGGGAACTGGTTCAGTGAGCGTAGATCCAAAATGGGTCTCCACCCTCCTGTCTTCTTTTCCGTCAGGAAATACCTGGAGTAGAACCCTTTGCCTTGAAATTGTTCCGGTACTCTCTCCACCGCCCCTATGAATAGGAGGTGGTCCACCTCCCGCCTTAATTCCAGTAGGTGAGAGGGGTCTCTGAGAAGGGGTGCGGTGGGAGGATTTGGTGGAGGTAAAGACTGGAAGGGGATCGTGTATCCCATGTTTACAATCTCCAATACCCACTTGTCCGACGTGATGCTTTTCCATTGTGGGTAAAATGGCTTGAGTCGGTGATGGAACATGTACTGAGATTGGCACTGAGGTACGGTCTTGGCTTCGTGGCCCTCGACATACCCATCAAACTTGCTGTCTTGCACTTTGCCCTGCGGAGGCGTTGCCCTGCTGAGGCCGGTGCCTAGGGCCCTTATAATGTGTTTGTTGATGACGTCCCTGATCATACCCCCATTGAAATTGGGTACGTTGCTGTTGGTAACCATAACGGCATTGCTGAGGATAAAATTTTTTCCTTCTGAACGGTGGGGTATATATCCCCAAAGTCCGAAGTGTTGCTCTGGAATCTTTGCTCGAGTGTAGGACTGAGGTTGGTCGATTCAGCAAACAATTTTATTTTGTCGAAGGGGAGGTCTGCAATTTTGACCTGTAACTCCTTTGGAAAGCCGGATGTGTGAAGCCATGGCTCTCTCCGCATTACCACTGCAGTGGCCATGGCGCGGGCCGCTGTGTCCGCCACATCCAGTGCAATCTGCACACCTGCTCGAGAAGCCGCGTAGCCCTCTTGCACAATTGCTGTAAGAATTGGCCTTTTATCCTCCGGAAGGAAGTCCATGAGGGCAGTAAGCTTGGAATAGTTGTCGAAATTGTGATTCAACAAATGAGCGGCATAGTTGGCCATGTGGAGCAACAGAGTAGAGGAGGAGTAGGTTTTCCCACCCAGAAGATCCAGCTTCTTTATGTCCTTGTCCAATCCCCCAGATTTGTACTGGGACAATTTGGACCTGTGTTGGGACGATTCAACCACTAGCGAGTTTGGCTGTGGATGACTAAATAGAAATTCCATACCTTTCGCAGGGACGAAGTACTTTTTGTCCGCTCTTTTGTTGGTAGGAGGAGCGGATGCTGGAGTCTGCCATATATTAGTGGCTGCCTCCATGATTGCATCGTCCAGAGGAATAGCAATTTTAGAAGAAGATGGAGGCCTGAGGTTTTTAAGGAGTCTGTGGTGTTTCTCCTGCACCTCCGCCACTTGAATATCTTGGGATTGAGCTACTCGTTTGAACAGCTCCTGGAACTGTTTCAGGTCATCTGGGGGAGAAATGTCTCCAGGGACCACAGCCTCGTCTGGCAAGGATGAGGAGGCATCACTATGGTATCTCTCCTCCAATTCCTCTGGATCCTGGCTGTATTGATGTGATTGCCTTTGTGGAATTTCGAGGTGGGGTTCAATGCCTTTAGACCCAGCCTCTGATTGGGGAACTCGTGGTGTTCCCCCAGGTGGAAGCAGAACACTGTGGCGTTGAGGGGTGGTCGACGGGGATCCATAGTGAGACGTCGACCTCCTATGCTGACGCCCTGCATAATGATGATGGTCGTAGCAACAGGGACAGGGGCCTGGCGATGGAGACCTGGACCATGACCCAAGGATGTAAGGGTGGTGCCTGGAATGTCGAGACCTCCGAGATGATACCAACGTACGAGGAGAGCCTCTGTGAGAAGACTCGTAGGGATCGCTGCTAGATGATGGAGAAAAGCGTGCAGACCCCTGGGATGGACTCCGAAGAAAAGGAGAAGGACGTCTGTGGCAGGCTGAAGGTGTTGCTGCCCGTCGAATCTCCGGTGGTGATCGTGGTGACAGAGGCAGCGCAATTACCTCAGGAGAGGGGCTGCGGTGCCTGGTCTTCGTTTTAGCCTTTACCCTCTCGGATGGTCTTATTGGTGAACTTGGTACCGGAGCAGGTGTCATGCTGATTTCCCTTGCTCCCGGTGCCGTTGTTGCCGGTGCCATCGTCCTCGGTGCCATTGATCCCGGTGCCGATGTCCTTGGTGCCGTCGTCTCCAGTGCCTCTGGGGAAGTCTCGATCAGTGCCGCAGTAGCCAGTGCTGGACTGACTAGTGCCCGCACGGCTCTCGGTGCCGTCTCCCCGGTAGCTGCAGGGCCTTGAGTGGTTGCATGCGCCGCGGCTTTACCAGTGGAGGAAGCCAGCGTGCGCGGGCCCTTTGTTACACTCGTCCCGCTCCCAACAATAAGGGGCAGGGATCGAGTAGGCGAGGCTCTTCTTTTCTTCTGCGCAGAGGAGGTCAAAGAGGCAGCCTTCCTCTTATGCGATCCTGAAGAGCCCTCCACATGCGTTGCCTCCGATGAGGCGGGCTGAAGTGCTTTGTCAAGTAGCAGCATCTTCAGCCTCATTTCTCTATCTTTTCTAGCTCTATTAGTCAACCTGGAACAATGGGAGCACTTCTGGGGAACGTGCGTCTCCCCGAGGCACCGTATGCATCTGCTATGGCCATCCGAACCAGGCATGGCCTCCCGGCAAGATTCACACTTCTTAAAGCCGGGGGATGGCATTGTTAAAACTTAACTCTGAGTCCTTAGGTGCTAATAGCACACTTAACAGTCTGTTAGGTGATGTTAATAACCGTTGGCCTTTGAAGGCCGACAAACAAAAGCAGTGAGCCCGCCTGGAGGCGGCCGCTGCGGTTTTAAGGTAGTCTTTAGCTTTTAACAACTTTTAACAGAGTAACTAACTATAATAACTATAGAACTGCTAACTATGAACTGTTAAAAACTATTAACACAAGGAAAAATAAGATTTATCTGTCTCAGGCGTTGGAGCCGGAGAGGATTCTGTCTGCAGCCGTTAGCGGTTGAGAAGGAACTGGTGGGGACCGGATCGCGCACGTGACCCTAAGCGCGCGAAGAGCCGACGCGCATCGGCGCATGTACGACCCGACGGAGACTGCTGAAGATTTTCCGAGTTGCAGCGCCGGGGCGAGCCCGACACCTACTGTGGAGCACCCACAGGGACCACTCGAAGAAGAACCAGGAGTTAGGTGTCTGGTGGAGGAAGCGCAGGATGACACTGAGCGATGAGAAAGGCACAGGGAAGTAGGCAGCCCCAAAGAGGGTAACTGTCATGGGGACAGCGCTGGATGCAGCACATGAGTGCAAGGTGCTGCTTCAGCTGTTGCTTTCATCAGTGCTCAATGCTTTGGTGCAGAGGGTACCAAGAGATCACTAGCCCGGTATTGCTGGGTGTCACAGGAGTGGGGCAGCGTTTCAACACTAGGTTTACAGGGTGACACAGATTGGTGTTGAGATTGCGACTGGGCAGAGCCAACATCTTTGTGGGCTTAGTGTACCCTGCCTTAGCTATTTTTGGGCTTGAGGGAGCTGATGGTGCCAATGGTGCCAGTGCCAAGTGTTTATATCTCGGCTCCGAGGATGCTCATTTGAGCGGTGCTTGTAAAGAAGGTGCCAGTAAGCTGACACAAGAGGAAGTGATGCTAAGTGTACCAGTTAATCCATAAGTCACAGGTTACTATTCATCTCAAATACAAATGTACAAGTCCACTTTTCATTTTAGGATTTATTAATATGACCCCTTTAAGACTAAAACATGTTCCTAAGAAGTGTATAATCCTATAACCAATGCATGCTGGGAACTCATTGATTTCAACTTCCATATATAGAATAATTACAGGAGACAAAGGGCCAATGCTATTGTCCATCTAAGTTAAAAATATAATATTGACTCCAAAGACTCACCTATCATTCAGTTCCTGAGCAATGGTAAGGTGCCTCAGATGATAGTCAATTGCTTTCTCATAGTCTTGGAGCAAAGTGTATGTATTTCCAAGACTGTAACAAGCCTGTGCTTCCACAGCTCTATCTCTAAGCTGTCGAGCCAGTTGTAGTGTCTTCCTAAGAGAATGGATTATTAGGCTCACAAATCACTCTAAGAAAAATTCTGTTCTCAAGCCATACTTAAGAAATTCCATTGAAATCAATACAGGTGCATGAGTAAAATGATAAAATTCTACCTTTTATTTGCAAATCAGCTGCTAATAATCATCCCACAAGAGCATAATTTAAAGTTTCTCCCCTTCCCAATTATCTCTAAAATGAAAAATGAAATGAAAAAGAAGTCCCATTGATTTCAATGAGAAGGACTGGGCCCTTAAATTGACTATTCCAGCTTTAGCCAGCTGCTTCATTACTGCATTATTTATGATGATTTTCTTCCCTGTATAAAAAAATCCAGAGCGCAGTTGACACAAAATCTGATGCCAACTTTAGAAGATAACAGATACAAAAAATTCTAAAATCAATAGGAGTAGGAAGTGTTAGGACACTTCCCTAGCTACTCAGACTGCCAGTCCCTATTGTTCAACAAGGACTGTCTTAATTACTAAGTTAACTGGTCGACCAATGTTCAGGTCAGTGCCACTCTCTTTTGACAACATGAGGTGTCTGAGCTTCACAGATGAAATCTGAATCCAAACGTAGGTCACATAGCTAACCTACTGAATGCAGATATTTTAATTTTACTCTATGTGCCTTGCTGTGCACAAGATAAGAGCTGTGTCTACACGTGCACGCTACTTCGAAGTAGCGGCACCAACTTCGACGTTAGGCGGCGAGACGTCGAAGTCGCTAACCTCATGAGGAGATAGGAATAGCGCCCTACTTCGACGTTCAACGTCGAAGTAGGGACCGTGTAGACGATCCGCGTCCCGCAACGTCGAAATTGCTGGGTCCTCCATGGCGGCCATCAGCTGGGGGGTTGAGAGATGCTCTCTCTCCAGCCCCTGCGGGGCTCTATGGTCACCGTGGGCAGCAGCCCTTAGCCCAGGGCTTCTGGCTGCTTCTGCGGCAGCTGGGGATCTATGCTGCATGCACAGGGTCTGCAACCAGTTGTCAGCTCTGCGGATCTTGTGTTGTTTAGTGCAACTGTGTCTGGGAGGGGCCCTTTAAGGGAGCGGCTTGCTGTTGAGTCCGCCCTGTGACCCTGTCTGCAGCTGTGCCTGGCATCCCTATTTCGATGTGTGCTACTTTGACGTGTAGACGTTCCCTCGCTGCGCCTATTTCGATTTTGGGCTGAGCAACGTCGAAGTTGAACATCGACGTTGCAGGCCCTGGAGGACGTGTAGACGTTATTCATCGAAATAGACTATTTCGATGTTGGCTGCACGTGTAGACGTAGCCAAGGAGATAAAAGATGTTCATGAACAAAGTAGGAGTATACAGCCCAGCATGCAACACTGCCTCTTGCACGTTTCAGTTATTTCCTAATGCACTACCCATCACAATACAAGTACTTAAGTTCTATGGTTCAGCATCCTAGAATTTGGAGGGTATCAAGGCAACATGCTTAGGACCAGGAAAAAGTTTGTAAAATCTATCAACAGAAAGCCATAACCATACTACTGATAAATATCACTTTACAAATTCCTTCTTACTACCGTCTACTACTGCTTACTACTACAGCTGAACAAACAACTAAAACATTAAAAAAATTCAACTATGCATTACATAATTATTTTGCTCCCTATTGCACGGTAAGGATGATTAGTAAAAACCTGAAGCACTAAACATTATTACTATTAACAAAGCTAACAACTTGCCTGTTTTGTTTATGTGGAAAAAAAAGATTGGTAATATGTATCTATAAGAAATAAATCAACTTACTTGTAATATTCAGAAGCTGTTTCAAATTCACCCAAGAATATGTAGGCATTTCCAAGATTGCTGTATGCTCTTCTTTCAGCTGCTCTATCACCAAACTCTTTTGCAATTAGAAGACGCTGAAAAATACAGAATAGGGCTTCACCACTTCTAAACATCTAATTGTTCTTCAAGCAAATAACTCCTGAAAGATTGTGTAAGAGCTTGAATCTGTACTATAAAGTAACAATGAAGTGTAATAAACTAATATTTAAAAGCCTAGAGAGACAATACATGTATACAACGAATCAATCAGCAGCTAAAAAGAGTTTTGCTCAAGTAAACAATTTTGTTTTAGAAATAGTGTCTTGTACCTGTTCATGGGCTAAAACAGCACTTCTGAAGTTTCCCAGAAGGTAATGCGTATTCCCCAGATTTCCATATGCTCGTCCCTGGGCTGCTCTATCGCCCAGCTCTCTCACTATCATCAAATTTTCCCTGATTAGTTTTTTTTAATATATATATGTAAGAGAGAAAGAGAAAGACATATTAGGTTGTTCATAGGAAACTACAAGTCATTAAATAATCTGTCTTCCCATTGCTACAAATGAAGAGATTATTTTCCATTTGCTGGCTGACTTGGTGGCCTTGACAGAGCACTAAGCATTACCAAGGCTGTTACCAACAGATATCAGACTGTTTTATTCTCTCCAGATTAGTGTGCTCTGCTCATGGAAAAGGGGAAGATTATACTCTCAGAAACTGCTAGCCACTCTCAAAGTACATCCACTCTCATGTGACAAGATGACAGCTGTGGCATTTCCATCACAAAAGTGGGAAGTGGTTAATCAAGGAAAAAAACCAGATTATCAACTCAGACTTGCTGATGCACAGGTCTTACCTCTTCCTCTCTTTAGTTGGTTCCTGAGCAGATGGGAGGGGCCCCAAGATGTTGCAGTAATGTATAACAGGTAGAAATATGCAATCCTTATGTAGTACTACAGACAAGCATATTACAGGAATAAAACAAAGTCACCCCTCACCATATCTTCACTCCACCAAAAAACCAGGCATGACTCTTTCCTCCTTTCATATTTTATTAACTTATTCCATGGCAACTAATTGGTACCACTAACTGGTGCTAATCTATAATTTAATTCACAACGCTGAAGCTCTCCTAATATTTTAAACCATTTATATGCACCTTGAGCAAATGAATTCTCTTTTTCCAGCCACAGCATTCTGAAATAATTACTTACTCATAATAATCAGCAGCTTTTTGTAATGCAATCTTTACTTCATCTGGAAGTTCCCCAGGATCATGAGTCCCACCACAGGCTACATTTTTCCCTTTAGAGTGATAGACATTTCCAAGATTATAAAGTGCTCTTGCTTCTCCAACCTAGAAGACAATACCAGTGCATTGAAAATATTTAGAAATCCTGTGCAGCTGTGCACAGTGCCATTGATTAAAATCGGACAGAGAATGCAAGATTCTCAACTACTAATGGGGAAATATTTTGTAGAGTTACATCCCAAGCATCCCAACAAAGCAACTGTGCCTGTGCCTCTGTCAATAATCTTGGGTGGTTAGCATGAATGAGTAACGTCAATACTTGGCATGAGTGAATTGATAGTAAGTGGGCTGAAGAGAGCTCATCCCAGGTCAGTGCCCCAGTGGATTAGGGCCTTGTTTACCACTTTGAGAACAAAATTATGTGTACTGAGAAAAGCAGAATTATACAGAAGGAGACAAGCTCCTAGATAAAAAGTTAACAAGGAAGAAACAAACACCAAGGACACTGTTGTTCATCTGCAATGGCTGAGGCACTCAAAACTGGGCTGACGTAAGCAGGATGTTTGAAAATCAGTCAAGGGCACACACCCTCCTGGACTGAGGGGTACTAAATGATTTAAATATTTTAATGATTTAGCCAAGGTTGCCCAAGTCAGACAAATGCTTTGGTTGCAGCCCGCATATATGGTCACTTGGGCTCACCTCATAACAAACTTTGTATCCTTACCCAAAATACAAAAAGTACATATTGGTTACTCTATATAGTGTCTATTCTTACCTTTGTATTGCTATGCTTGGTTAGTATTATGTGCTCCTACTGCGACAAACAATGAAATGCTCTTACATTTACATAAATATTAATGCTTATCAAGCTTAAATAGTGTAACATGAGCATGGTTCAGGTATCAAGAGGGAGAATGTGTCACAAATCATGGGTAGTTAGCATAAGTGAATAGTGTGAATGGTTGACATGAGTGAATTGATGGTAAGTGGGCTGAAGAGAGGCCATCCTGAGTCAGTGCCCTGGTGGATTATGAACTTGTTCATCACTTAGGATCTAAGCCAGGGCCCTGGTGAATTATGCTTCATTACTACTTTGAGAACAAAACTGGGTATGCTGAGAAAAGCAGAATTACACAGAAGGAGGCAAGTAATGTACAGAACATAAGCTCGTCATCACAAATGCCCTGCTCTGCCAGAAAAACAAATTTAAGACCTCATGGCAACAACCTTGATCACAGGACTGCACCTCACAGACTACGTCATCATCTGCATTCAGGATCGGCATGCTGTCCTCACACATGCAATGACTAGTGCTGATGACTGATGGACCAATCACCACCTCATTCGATCTACAATGGCAGTTAGGATTATCACTAAACAGAGAAGTCAGAGGAAACAGATCCAACAAAAGATTAAAGATGAAGTGACTTCTAGATAGCACTCCAAAGGAAGCTGCTGACAGCACACCCTGAGGATGTAGAAGAACACCAGTGTCAACTGAAAAATGCCATCATTGGAACTTGTGGAGACACCACTGGCTACCTGACCATGAAGCATCAGGACCGGTTTGATGAGAATGATGTGGAAATTGAATGCTTGATTGAGGCAAAATGGAAAGCCTTTAGGACCTGGCAACTGCATGATGAAGAGAGAAGCGCATGCCAAGGCCAAGGCAGAAGTCCAACATAAGACAAGGACTCAGAAAAACCAGTGATGGACTGAGAAGGCATGAGAACTCCAGCATTTCAGAGACATCAACAACGCAAGAGGTTTCTCCAATGCTACCAAAGCTGTTTATGGACCGAGAAACCGTGGAATCAATCCCTGAGATCAAAGGATGGCACCCAGCTCTTGAAGGACAATGAAGCCATTGCGTCTTCCTGGAGGGAGCACTATAATGAGCTCTTGAACCACCCCTCCAGTGTGGTCCTAGAATCCCTTAACCAAATCCTTCAGCGACTGTCTAGAAATGACGCTGGAACACTTCGTACCTTCAGTGACGTCCAAGTTGCAAGCAAAGCACTGAAGTGCAACAAGGCAAATGGACTCAAGTCTTCAAAGAAAGTGGGCCAGAGCTCCACAATCAGCTCCACTTCCTGATTCTCAAGATGTGGGATAGGGAGTAGATGCCACAAGATTTCAGAGACACACTGATCATCAGTATTTTCAAGAAGGGTGAAAACTCAGACTGTGAAAACTATTATGGCATCTCTCTCCTGGCAACGGCAGGGAAAATCTTAGCTCGAATCTTTGCACACTGACTCCTACCACTCTCAGAAGAAATTACACAGTGTGGCTTCTAATCATTCCGGGGATCAGTGGATATGATCTTCACTGCCCAGCAACCCCAAGAAAAATGTCAAGAACAAAACCAAGCTTTATACACAAGTTTCATCAACCTGACCAAAACATTAGACGCAGTACATCGTAGCACTTCATGACAACATGACTGCCACAGTATTCGGCAATAATGAATTCCAAAGAAATGGTTTTGAGGTCAAAAAGGGAGTCAACCAAGGCTGTCTCATTGTCACATCACTGTTCTGCATCTTTATTATCATGACCCTTCACCTCATTGATGGCAAGCTTCCAGATGGTGTGAAGACTGTCTATAGAATGAACAGGAAGCTTTTCAGCATCAGAAGACTGAAAACTAAAAGCAAGAACTCCATGGTCCTTGAATACTGTGCAGTGGTTGTTCCAAAGCTTACTTATGCATGTGAAACTTGGACAACATACAAGCACCCTCTGAAGGCACTTGGACGGTATCATCAACACTGCCTCAGGAGAATCCTAAATATCTCTTGGGAGAACACGTGCACAAACAGCATCCTGGAAGAGTCAAACATGACCAGTGTAGAAGCCATTATCTTTCATCAACAACTTCGTTGGACTGGTCACATGGTTATGATGTCTGATCAGTGCCTCCCAAAACAGATTCTGTTTTCCAAATTGGAGGATGGACAGAAGTGTGTTCAGGGCCAGTGGAAGCGATAAAAGGATGTGCTGAAGGCACACATGAAAAAGTTCAGCATCAGTGTCCACACTTGGAAGAACCTTGCTCAAGACCATCCCCAGCGAACAGTGATAATCTGTGAGGCAGTGGAGCAATCTGAGAGATCCTGCCGCAATGCAGATAAGGAGAGGCAGAGACAAAAAGTACGTCAAAAACTGCCCCATGTCCCTCCAGTAGCTGCCTTTTCTGTGGTAAGATCTAAAGCTTCAGGATCGGGCTGATGAGACTCACAAATAGGAGGGTGACATGAAGTTACCATTATCTAGTGACCACCAAGAAGACAAGAGATTTAATTAGGTTAAAAATTAGGCTGTTAAATTGAGATAAAAATTCAACAATTAACCTTTCAAGCTGCATATTATTTTTGATTTGCTTTCTAATTGTTAACTATTCAATTTAAACATGGTCTTTAAACTGTTACCATAATTACATACAATAAAGTATTTTTACTATGGAAATTAATTGTTCTCTGAGTTCTTATCTGGGACCTGCTGCCAGCCTGATCAACTATGCAGCAGTGCCTGTTTTTGTGACACCTATGGTGCTTGTGCCTGTAGTAATTCTAAAGTAGGAGCACTCAAACTTGCAACTATCTTTATAATTTAAGTGACTATGCAACAAGCTACTCAAGACCACTAGACATGGGCTCATCAGTATATTTCAGTACATCTATCATTACTATTCTAGAAAATTAATGTCAGCTTGACAACAACTGAATGTTCACTATTCTTACCTTGTCATTAAGCTCTCTGGAAATATCTAAGTGCCTTTGACAACAAACAATAGCATCTTCAAAATTCCCAAGAACCTTTAAAGTGTTTCCCAAATTACCGCTAGCTTTAGCTTCACCTAGATGGTCTCCAATGGTTCTGCAATTAAAAGAATAAAATAGTAAATCCTGCACACTTGCAACAGATTATGTTCAATGCACTGTGAACAGAATTACATGGAAGGTATTTTTCTTTCTACGAAAAATCTACAATAGTATGAAATGCATGTTTTGTTCGCCATTTATGAGATTATGTTTATTTTAAATTTTATAAATACAGTGTATGCACATATAAAGTGTTCAGTGGCAGAATTCATCTTAACAGAAACCGTTTGGGGGACATTTATTTTAATTTTGTTAAAATTACTATAGGACTCTTTATGGCGCTGCTTACTTACACCAAATAACCTAGTACCCTGCAAGCTAATTAGGAAGTACTTAAGATAGAATCCGTTTTTTCTAGGACATGTGAAATCTCTGGTTTGAACCTACAACTTCTGCCTGTTTTAATTTGTCTTGAGGGGGCAGGGAGGGAGACCAGAATGAAATAACAAAAATTAGTGTGTCAATTCTCAAAACCTTTACTATACAAAGTTGGCAAAGAATAGGTGTAATAGCACTACATTCGTGCCTGCTCATGAACCTAATTTAAACTCTATTAAAACAATTGTCTTCATGAGGGAGGAAAAGTTTCCAGTGCAACAGTCCAACATACTTATCCAGACCTCCTGTACTTGAGGTATAATTTTTTTCTCAGGCCACATCTACACGAGAGGCTTCTTCTCGTAAAAATGGGCTTTTGTTGGGAAAAAAAATAAACACGGAGTATCTATACGCAAAACACACTTTATCAACAGTTTGTTGACAAAAGCTGGCACATCCACCAGCAGCATGACACCTCTCCCTGTTCAGGTATAAAGCCAATCTCAACAGTGTTCTGTTGAGAAAACAGCTGTGTAGATGCTCCGGGGCCCCTTTTGTCAACAGAGAAGGCTTCTGGTTCCTGGGACACCCCTTTCAGAGCTTCTGGTCAGCTGTTCTGTCGAGAGAGGGCCAAGCACTCTGGCTGCTCTCTGTCAACAGAGAGGCTTGCTGTTTCGAGCTGCTTCTACGTATAGATGAAATCTGTCAACAGGCATCCTGCTGGGACATCTCTGCAGTGACATCTGTCAATAGATGCATCTTGTGTAGACGTGGCCTCACTGTTGTATAGGAACAGCTTCTTCAGATTACGCTGCTGAAAACTCAAAATTTTAATGAGTGTCAAGACTAGAAGGGCATGAAAAAAGAACTAAAACAGTAATAAAAATCCTAAATTATTGAAAGATAGCTGTAGAAGTACCAAAGGAAATGCACCTGTTTTAATCAACATCACATTACTAGTTTTAAAGAAAAATATACTAGTGAGTTATGTCTAGTAAACAGTAAGGGCAACTTAATTTTTGGAGAAGTAGATTTAGAAACTGGGAAGAGTGGATAGAATTAAAGAGGAAGCCATCTACTTATCCACAAATCTGTCAACCTAGCTCTCCCCACTGAAGTGATAGGCAAATTATTTGCCACAACACTAAACACCGTCCAATTTCCCACCACTAGCACGTCAATGTCTCAAACAAGCATTAACAATAATGTTTCACCGAACAAACCATTGTTCATCTTCACAAGATGATGACTGAGATTTAAAATATATTTAAAGGAACAAAAAATTACCTTGCAAGAGTTAAATCATGGTGGTGGTATTCCAGAGCTTTTGCATATTCATGCAAATAGAAATAAGCATTGCCTAGCTGACTGTAAATAGCACTAAGTGTTTTTAGATCTTCTGTTCCAACCTGAACTGCAGCTTCAAAGAAAGACACACCAGCTCGACAATCCCCTGCTTTACATAGCCGCTCGCCTTCCAAGGCCAGCTCCAGACAGGAAGCTTCCATTCTGCACAATTTGAGGGAGAAAAAGCGTATGTTCAGCCTAAACATAGTTCTTTCTGTAAGAGACTGAATTATGAGAACATTTATGCACAGGAACTCTCTCTTAATACCAGAAACCAGTGTTCATTATACATACACATTGAAAACTCTATAAGGTTGTTTCGAACAATGTTTCCTTATCGCCAATCAAGAATTAAGTTTACTATGTTTATGTTATGTAAAATGGTGCTGGTAATGGATACAAAATGTTCTACACAAAGTAAGAGAAAAATCTCTCAAAATCTAAACCCAAAAATCTGGGTAAAGGGATATATGTCTTAGCCAATTACTGAGAGAAACCATGTCAAGTTTTGACAGATAAACGAAACCTCTTTCCCACTCCCACCTCCCACACTCCCGCAAAAAAAAACCAAAAATACGACTATAGTACAATTTTGAAATCTCTGGAAACGAGTCAAAGGTCTTACATAGGGCAAGCTTTTATTAAGATCAGATGGGATTTTTGCCTTAGTAATAACAGAGAAAAGAGAAAATGGAGCTCAGGATTCAGCCCATTCAACAGCTCTTTTTATCTAACTCACAACACACAACCCTGTTCTTGTTCTTTGCAAGAAAACTACATAGCACACAACAAAAATGAAAGTTTCCTATGACACAGCCCATTTCTATCAGGAGAATGCAGCAGAGTGGGTTTTTCAAAGTCCCATAGAGCCCTCTTTAGTGTTCAGCAGTCAAAAGTTTGCTTGGGAAATGTAACAATCTGAAGTAAAGAGAAGAAGTGGATTTGTTCAACACCAAATTAGGATTTTTAAAATATGCTGATTCTCAAACTTAAATCCATATCAATATTGGAACCAAGTAGAATGTGTTGTTAAAAGCTAAAGAGGTATTGGCTTTTTTTCTTTTCTTTAATTCAGACTGATTTTCTAGAGATTTATCATATAGTTTGCTTTATGTAAACCTTAAGGACTCACACACTTTACAAATTTATAAAAGTTACACTATTTAGGCAAGCTAAAGAATTCTACCATCAAAATTATCAACTGTCATTTGGTTTGGACCAAGTATAAGCTAATGATTTCAATTTTAATAGATTCATGATTCAGACTAGCTAAGAAATTCCAAAGGATTCAGTTTAACATATGCTCACTAGATGTAAATAGCAGAGCTACACTGACTTCCCTTGCTGAGATTGTGCCCCTCAAAAGATACCTTAAATTAGATACCATAATTGCATGCAAAGTGTCTTATGAATTTTAAAAAAAGCTGATGGGGAAACATTTAATTAACTATTGAACAAGTGCATAGGCTACTTTTCTGAAGTTTTAGGTACAATATTTTCTATTCACTTCAATGGTACTTGCCATTAGATGCTTCATAATCTCAATGCAAATTTATGGAAACTAAATGGCACTGTAAAAAAAGTGTGCCAACTACCAGAATACTGAGATGACAACTGTGACAGCATATATTTCAGTGCAGGTCATTTTACTCTGAACACACAATCTGATACTTGGAAGATGTTTCACTAATGTAAGCCAAGAATGCAAATAGCTATAGCTATTTTCTGTACTGCATACAATATAGCATTACTATCAATTTATAAAAGAATTACAAAGCAAAGTAGGAACAAATTACTGCTACAAATGACATTGCTTTATTTTATTAATTTCTGAAAAAAGATATAGATATATAGATAGATAGATAGATAGATAGATCTTATAGATACCGATATAAGCATTTAAAAAGTATACGCTAATAAATTACAATAATAAAATAAAATTCCATAGTTCTGAAAAAACTTCACCGACTAAAATATTATTCTGGAAAACTACTCGTTAAAATATATCTGTAACTTCTAAAAATTACTCTTTAACTTTGTTTACAACAAAGATAACAGCTATTTGATACCAAACTAGCTTTCATTCCCAGAATCAAGTTTTCAGAATCTAATAACTGCTTATTCTCAACATTTAAACGCAATTAAAAACATTTTCCATTATTAGTGTTCCTTTCCACACAAACGGTGGTAACTCTTTAAATGATGCAATCTATTATTTACTAATTATTCTATACAACTGCAACATGCTTTTCCAGGCTAAATGGAAAACTCTTTGGTCTCTAAATTATTTGAAGTTTTTATTGTCAAGGACATGAACCTTATTAAACATCAAAACTATTATCTGAGGAAATAAGAACATAGTCTCGTAGAAGTTTGAAAATGTTACATAATATTTTGCTTAAACTGGAGATACAGGCAGAATTTAACCATTGGTGGTATTATTGCACAGAGCAGCTACTACAGTTAATTATGTGCTCACACCCTAGTGACTTGGAAAACATTTAACACCAAGGCAAATCTTTATCACAGTGAGAATTAATATAATGTCAAAACAATATTTAAATTAAAAAGCAAAATCACTAATGTTGGCAATTAAAAATAATACACCCAAACACCAACAGCTATTTCATTGGCAATACTAAATAGATATCAAGGCAAACACTGGACTGAAAAACGGTTAATGTGACTTTTATATTAAAAATATTAAGCCATTAGTAGGTAACAAAACCTTTCATAAACCTAAGCAGGAACAAAGTATTTTTTTGAATCCTCCACTGGCTTGCTCTTCAGGAGAACCACAGTACTGATAGGCCATAAGTAAAATGAGTTAACAAAATTGTACTGTACCTGGTAGTCTTTGACATTCCACAACTTAAGCAGAGTGACATAACAGACATTCTTAGCTTTTGTAATTAAATATAATGTATGCCTGGTAGCCAGTAAAGCTGCTGAAGAAAAATAAAAATATTTCAACCATGGAGTTCTCCCCAGGCCCAACTTCTCAGAATGGATATCCATAACACATCCACTACTTTTATGTTTGGACAAGTACAAGAACTGCTATTTGCTCAGACACATAGCCATCTTCTTTCATTTTATTGCAGGTTGTGTGTTCAACATTGTTTAGGGAAAGCCAGAAATGATTACGTACAGTATGTTATACCATCAACAACAAAAGATTTAACACTCTTCACTGTGTAATCTTAACTAATCCTATCCCAAGAGGTTCTCTCCGGGCACCTCATGTTAACTGACATACCCAATTAACTTGATGTTTGGAAAATATGGTGCTAAGATTTAGAATGTCACACAATCACCTAAGGTTTTGTGTAGAATTTAGCTTAAAATGTTTGCCATTTTCTTTGTCCTGGAGTTTCATATTTGTGGGAAATAAGCTATGTGTATGGCTTGATTTCAGTTCTATGAACTGAAACCTAGTTATTACTACCTTCATAGTAAATAAACATTTAACTTGATAAATCAGCTGCACACATACAAAATGTAAAATGAACTCCCAAGGAAAGAATAAGGCAAAAAGAGATCTAGAAACTGTTGTGGGCCACAGGTTAATGTGAGTTAACAGTATGACAGTGCTGCAAAAAAGGCAAACATTTTGGGATGCATTAAGAGGAGTGCTGTAAGCAAGACATTAGAAATTCTCTTCTTTGCTCTGTGTTGATTGTGCCTCAACTGAAGCTTTGTCCAGTTCCGGGCACCACATTTCAAGAAAGACATGGGCAAACCAGACAAAGTCCAGAGAAGAGCAACAAAAATAATTAATGATCTAGAAAAGAGAAGTTACTCACTTGTGTAGTAACGATGGTTCTTCGAGATGTGTCCCCATGGGTGCTCCACATTAGGTGTTGGGCTCGCCCTGGCCCCTCAGATCGGAAATTTCCAGCGATATCTCGTTGGGTCGCGCATGCACCAATGCGTGTTGATCCTTTGCACGCTTCCGGTCATGTGCGCGATCCAGTCCACACCAGTTCCTTGATCAACCACCCTGGATGCTCCTGAAAGACACAAAGCAGAAGCGGGGAGGAACGGGTGGGTAGTGGAGCACCCACGGAGACACATCTCAAAGAACCATCATTACTACACAAGTGAGTAACTTCTCTTTCTTCTTCGAGTGGTCCCCGTGGGTGCTCCACATTAGGTGACTACCCAGCAGTGACCCCAAATATGGAGGTGGGTACCCAATTTATGTGCAGCTTGCCCTTGAAAGGACTGCTGTTGATAGACGCATATCCTCATCCAACACCTGGTGCATCGCATAGTGCTTGGCGAAGGTGTCGTAGGACAACCAAGTCGCCATTCTGCAGATGTCTTTTAATGCAAATCCTTTGAAGAAGGCTGTCGATGTTGCCATCGCTCTAGTGGAGCGAGCCCTGGGCGGAGCTAGCAGAGGGGTCTTACGGAGCTCGTAACACAGTTTTATGCAGGATACAATGTTGTTTGAAATTCTTTGTGAGGATAGGCCTTCCCCTTTTGATCTGGGTGCGAGAGACACCAGAAGTCTGTCCGTTTGCTGGAAGGGCTAGTTCTGTCTATGTAAAAGACCAACGCCCTCCTCACATCTAGTAAGTGCAGCCGCACTTCCTTGCTGGAGGTGTGCGGTTTAGGATAAAACGAAGGTAAAACTATTGGTTCATTAATGTGGAACTCTGAGGCAATCTTTGGAATGAAGGCCAGGTGTAATTGTAAGATCACTGCTTCCTTTGAGAATATTGTGTAGGGTGGTGTTGCCATTATTGCTGCGAGTTCGCTCACCCTGCGGGCTGATGTAATTGCGAGAAGAAAAGTTGTTTTTATGGTAAGCAACCGGAGGGGTACCGTGGCCAATGGTTCAAAGGGTGGTCTAGACAGCATGTTGAGGACCAAGTCCATACTCCATGAAGGTGGTAACGGCTTCCGAGGGGGGTATAGGTTTGCAAGCCCCTTTATGAACCATGTGGTAATGGGATGGGCGAATATGGTTGGCGCTTCCTCTCTATGTTGGAACACTGATATAGCTGCGAGGTGCACCTTTAATGAGGATAGAGAAAGTCCGTCTTGTTTGAGCTCCAGCAGGTACTCAAGAATTACAGGAACAGAGACGTCTAGAGGAGCCAATGCTTGGACGAGCACCAGGATATAAATTGTTTCCATTTCTGCGCGTAAGTCCTCCTAGTGGAGGCCCGCCGACTGCACTCCAGGACTTCTTTTACTCCTTCTGAGCATGTGTTCTCTAAGGCGCTGAGCCACGGATTAGCCACGCTTGTAGGCGGAGCATTCGAGGATGTGGGTGCACTATGGACCCGTGACTCTGTGTGAGAGGGTCCAGTACTATGGGGATGGGGAGTGGTGGGCAGCATGACATGCACAGGAGCAAGGGAAACTATTGCTGTTGGTCCCACGCTGGGACTATAAGTACCATTCCTCTCTGTTCACGTAGAAAATCATGGCCGTGTTGTCCATCAGGACTCAGACCACTCTGCCCGAGAGGTGAGGGAGGAAGACTTTGAATGCCTTAAGAACCCCTTTGAACTCAGCATTTATAAGATGAGCCATTTTGTCCTGACACGGCACTCTCTGTATAGGCATGGTGCCAAGATGGGTGCTCCAACCCCAACTCAAGGCATCAGACATCGGGTTGGCAGAATGTGATGCTGTCCAAAATAGTATGCCCGTCATGTTTTCTTGAGCAGTTCACCACAACAGGTAGAGAAAAGGAACTCTGATGGGATGTTTATTACTCAATATAGAGAGAGTGTCCAGTAGGCTAGTAGACTGACAGCAGCCACTGCTGTTGGGGGTACGTCCTGAGTGTAGTGAGGTTCACCACGTAAGTACACGTTGCCATGTGGCCTAGGATGTGAAGGCAGATTCTGGCAGTGGTCAGCAGAAAGGTAGAGAACTATGTAATGATACTGCCAGCACTTGGAACCTGTCTTGAGGTAGCAATGCCCTGGCAGAGATCGAATCCAGAATTGCACCAAAAAAATGTAATTCTCTGCGCCAGGACTAACATGAACTGCTTGTTGTTTACTAGGAGGCCCAGACATCAGTATGTGCATATAAGAAATACTGACATCCCCACAGACTGCCCTCGAAAAGTCAGTTATCCAGATATGGGTAAACCTGATGGCTCAGATAAGCCACAGCCACTGACATGCATTCTGTGAACATCCTCAGGTTCTTAGACCAAACGGTAGTCTGGGATCTGGTAATAGTTGACATCTACTGTAAACTGAAAGAAGTGTCTATGCCCATTGAATATTGCAATGGGCAAATATGCATCTTTGAGCTGAAGGGTGGCATACCAAACCCCCAGATCCAGAGCAGGCATGATAGCAGGTAGGGAGACTAAGCAGAAGTCTGAGTTTAACGACTGATGGTTCAGTTCTTAAAGGTTCAGAATGGTCTAAGGACACACCCACCCACCCACCCACACCTTAGCTTTCTAGATAATAGGAGTAAAAGCCCCATTTTTTTAAATGGAGTAGAACTTCCACCACCACAACCATCCAAATCAATCCCTTTATCTCCTTATTGCCTCCATGAGCAATCTCACATAAGAAGGGTCCCTGGAGAGCAATGGGGAAGAGGGGCATTGAAAAGAAATAGAGAGGAGCTGGAGGGTATACCCATGCTGCACCACACTGAGAACCCAACAGTCCACTGCAATAGAGCACCAAGCAAGGAGGAAAGGCAGGAGGAAAACAAAATGGGAGGATCCAGTAGTCCAAAAGGTCTGTCACCCCCAGGTACACCCTCAAAAGGGGCATTTGTCAGCTGGCTTGGGGTGGCTAAAGCCTAACTGGGAAGTGAACTGTGACTGCCTACTCAGCCTCCAACTATAGGATTGGTCTTTCCTTGGGCTTGGACCTGTTGTGAGTAGAACCCTCTGGTCCAAGAAGGCTGGTGTTTGAACATCTTACTTTCAGGCCACAGGACATACAAGCCCAAAGTTTTGGGGGTAGTACGGGCCTCTTTTAGCTCATGCAATTTAGTGTCTGTGAGCTGTGCGACAGGGCCAATCCATCAAATCTGAGGTCCTAGATGGACTGCTGCAGGTCACTGAATAGCTCTTACAGAAGCAACCATGCTGCTTGGCGCATGGATACAGCATATGACATTGATCATGCTGCAGTCTGCTATATGTAGCCAGACAAAGCCCCCCCACCTTTGATGTACTCCATCTTGCTTTCCTTAGGTGCTTCAGGCACGAAAGTGTTATAAGGAACAGCCCAGTCTTGGAATGCCCAAGAGCACAGATGTGCTTATCTCCTAGCACAAGTCTTTGATGCTCCGGAGCAAGAGCCAGACTGACCCTGAATGGGCCGAAACCAGACAACAAAGGACAACGGACTAACAGACCGCCAGGGCCTCAGGCTGCCCTTGACTGGTTCCGGTGATTAATATGCCCACTTGGTCCCAGACAGAGGACTCTCCAGCCCATTAAGAAAATATGCCCTAAATTGTCTCCACCTCACAGGTGCTAACTAAGCCCTTGAACTCCCTGTGAGAACCAGCATCATGGGACGATTTAATTCAATTGGGACCCTTTTAGATAAGGAAGAAGCATACGTGACCCAAGAGGTATAAGAGGAGAGTCTGGCAGACCCCTTTTTGAGCTCCAATTACCTTTGCCTGCTGGATAGGAAGGTTTTTGCCTCCCGAGGTCCCAGGGGACGCCCGTTTCCTCGAAAAAAGGGAAAAAGACTTCTTCCCAAGCAATTGAGAGAAGACCCTGGCCACGCCACATTGGTAACGCAGGGGTGAGAATAAGACCTCCTAGGTATTTTACCTTTTGCTTTTGTGCGCATTTAACAAGTATAGATTTATGAATTAAAGTGTATGCTAGCTATTTGTAATCAAAGTATAAACCTTGTAACCATAAGAGCTTAACTCGTTAGTTAAATAAACAAGTAATTGATTAAGCAGTAACCTGACTCCTCCTGTTACTGTGCAAACCGAACACAAAACAAAGAGCCCAGCTGCTTTTCAGCTGTAATAGCCTGGTCACTGGTGGCGTGTATTGAGAGCCAAGCACTGAGTCGTGCTGCCTACACGGAGCAGGCTCTTGGGGCACCTGTCAGCCTTCCTGGCTGCCCGCTGCAAAGGGACTCTGTCCTAGCAGTTAAAGACTCGGCTGTTAGGACCCTGGGGCATCCGTCAGCCTGCCCGGGCTGCTCGCTGCGAAGGGATTCTGTCCTAGCAGTTGAAGACTCAGATGAAAACAAAGGCATAGGTGGTACGCCACCTGACCATTGGCTAACACTATTATGAGATGCTGCTTGAAACGCATCTCACCCTTCATCAATGAGAACCCAAAACTATATCTTAGTAGCCTCCAGCAGGGATGCCTTGAATTTTAACATTTTATGACATGTTTAAATAACAGCAGGCAATCAGGGCCTGATGATATCCCATATGAAATGGGAAGCTGGAAGAAGAATAAATATTGCAATCACACAGATCTAGTCTTGTAGTTGTGGCAGGTTTGCCTTGGTGCTCACAGTGGCTGACCACTTCCACCAGTAATGGAGAGATGGGGGCTGGATGATAATATGAGTAACTGCCAATACAACCTTTAATGCAGACTTGTAAGATTCTACTCATCCTGGAAAAATAATTTGGAGAGAACAGTAAAATATTAGTTTTATTTATTATTACTAAATGAGTAGACATTTTGCATGAGCTAGTAAGGTTTCATAGCCAGTTTGCCAGGCTTGTCAAATATATACCTGAAACCTCTACAGATGCAACTGAGATTAACATATTGATTGTGCTGCTTCGATACCAATCAGCAACGTATCATCGGTCTGACATGAAAACAAACAACTGACAGACGAATGAAATGAAACAGGAACCAAACATATTCAAGTTTTAATTTACCATCAACAGAAAGCTGTATATATAAAGTGTTCAAGAACATTGTTACTGTATTCTCTTTAGACACATTCTCCCCCACCACACACACACAAAATGAGTACATCAGTACAGCCACACATGCTAAAATCATTAATTTTGGTTGACCCACACAAGCTATATGTTGGATTCTTTTTATTTACCTTTTTATCATTAAGACTTTAGGGCGAGTGTTCTCAGTTCTTTTTTTCCTGAGCCTCCTGCTATAAAAACACCAGAATCCAGTTAGGTAAGGGAGCCTTGAGACTTCAGGCTGGAGCCTCAAGCACAGACGGCTAGAATGACTTCTCTTGACAGGGGTCATGGGGCTCAAACCAGCACCACATGTTGGAGCCTGAAGAGAAAATATGAAAACAACTCAGAGTGCCATGAAAGGGTAGCTCAGGGCCAAGTAAGAGGGGTAACTGGTAGCAGTGGATGGGGGTCAGGGTCAGGGCTGTAGCTCAGGGTACAGAGAAGGGATAGCTGGAGGCTGTGTACAAGGAGAGCTCTCTTGAAGCCTCTTTACCCTGAGGACTCTACAACCACAGAGCTAAGTACCCCAGCCCTGCAGCTCTTACTGCTTGTGTGAGCAAAGGGGGCTGGGAGCTGAGGAGCAACTTCAAACACCCTACACCAGCAGGAGAGGAGGAACACTACTGCTACCTGCTCCATGGCACCAGCCAGAGCAGCAGCTGCTCTGTGGCTCTGGCTTCCTGCCTCCAATCTAGCAGGGGTGAGAAGAAAAGGAGCTTTGGGGCTGACCCCTGAAATATCATGCACTTGCTGGTGCTCACCCAATTCTGCCAAGGGGCTCAGGAAGCTTCTCTCCAACAGGGAGCATTGAGAATCCGGAATTCAGACCCGCAACTCATGGCTAGGGGTGGGAGGTGTTGTGTGCCATGCCTTCGGTCCTGAGGAGGCACCAGAAATTGATGATTCAGATGAGGGGACTACAAGGGCTGATGGACCATCCATTGAGGAACCTTGCTTTAGATTTCACAGGGGGAAAGACAAGTTACTCACCGTAGTAACGGTGGTTCTTTGAGATGTGTCCCCGTGGGTGCTCCACAATAGGTGTCGGGCTTGCCCGGCGCCGCAGATTGGATCTTCCAAGCAGTTTCTGCCGGACCGCGCATGCACCGGCGCGCGCTGCTCCCTTGCGCGCTCCTGGCCATGCGCGCGATCCGGTCCCCGCCAGTTCCTCGACCAACCGCCTCGGGTGCCCCTGCAAAACACTAACAGAGATCCGAAGCAGGGAGGATGGGCGGGTAGTGGAGCACCCACGGGGACACATCTCGAAGAACCACCGTTACTACGCTGAGTAATTTGTCTTTCTTCTTCGAGTGTCCCCGTGGGTGCTCCACAATAGGTGACTACCCAGCAGTAACCCAAGATACGAGGTGGGTAATCGGATTATGTGCAGCTTGCCCCCGAGAGGACCGCTGCAGAGAGACGGGTATCCTCTTGGAATACCCTGTGAAGGGCGAAATGTTTGGCGAAGGTGTCGTAGGATGACCAGGTCGCCGCTCTGCAAATGTCTTTTAACGCAACGCCCTTGAAAAAGGTTGTTGATCCCGCCACCGCCCTAGTGGAATGAGCCCTGGGAGTGGCCGATAAAGGAGTCTTTTTGAGCTCGTAGCACATTTTTATGCAGGATACAATGTGCTGTGAGATTCTCTGCGAGGAGAGACCTTCTCCTTTCGATTTGGGAGCGAGGGAGACTAGGAGTCTATCCGTTTTCCGGAAGGACTTGGTCCTGTCTACGTAGAAGGCTAGCGCCCTCCTCACGTCCCGGAGGTGTAGGCACGCCTCTTCGTTGGAGTTATGAGGCTTTGGATAAAATGAGGGTAGAACAATAGGTTCGTTAATGTGAAACTCGGAAGAAACTTTGGGAACAAAGGCTGGATGCAGCCGTATGGTTACCGCCTCCTTGGAAAAAACAGTGCAGGGTGGCGTTGCCATGACTACCGCGAGCTCGCTCACCCTACGAGCTGACGTAATTGCAAGAAGAAAGGTCGTCTTTACTGTAAGGAGGCGGAGGGGAACCGTGGCCAAGGGCTCGAACGGTGGTCCCATTAGCGTGGTAAGCACCAGGTCCAAGTTCCACGAAGGTGGAATCGGTTTCCGAGGGGGGTATAGGTTTACCAACCCTTTGAGGAACCTGGTAACCATAGGGTGGGCGAACACCGTGTGCCCTTCCTCCTCATGTCTGAACGCCGAGATGGCGGCAAGGTGGACCTTCAACGAGGATAGCGAGAGTCCTCCTCTCTTGAGGTCCAGTAAATACTCTAGTATTGTAGGTATAGGCACCAAAAGGGGGGCCAGCTGTTTGGTAGAACACCAAGCCGTGAAGCGAGTCCATTTTTGATTGTAGGTCTTCCTGGTGGAAGTCCTCCTGCTACTTTCTAGGACTTGCTGTACTTCCACTGTGCATGTGCTCTCTAGGAAGCTGAGCCAGGGATTAACCACGCTTGCAGTCACAGGCTTTGGGGGTGCGGGTGCACTATGGACCCCTGGCTTGCGTGAGCAGATCCGGCGCCACCGGAAGAGGCATCGGTGGACGGTCCGACATGCGCAGGAGTAGGGGGAACCATTGTTGCCGATCCCACGTTGGAACTATCAGGATCATCCGGGCCCTTTCCCTCCTGGCTTTCTGCAAGACTTTGTGGATCAGCACTGTGGGAGGAAACGCATAAAGCAGGGGGCCCCTCCACGGGATCGCGAACGCGTCCCCCAGGGACCCCCATCCCAGTCCTGCCCTGGAGCAGAATTGTGGGCACTTCTTGTTGTGCTGAGTGGCAAACAGGTCTATTTGGGGAAAACCCCATGCGTGGAAAATCGGCCGTAGCAGATCGGGACAGATCTGCCACTCGTGTGTGAGTGCAAAACGCCTGCTCAGCTGGTCTGCCTTCACATTGTGCGCACCCGGCAAGTATGAGGCTTTCAAGATTATATTGTTGGCGATGAACCAGTTCCATAAGAGGATTGCTTCCGCACATAAGGCACGGGATCGAGCTCCTCCTTGCCTGTTTATATAAAACATGGTGGAGGTATTGTGTCTGTACTGATCCCGACGACTTTGCCTTGTATGCGGTCTCGAAAGTGTCTGCAGGCGTTAAACATTGCTCTGAGCTCCAGTATATTTATGTGTAGTGACTGTTCCGTGGGTGACCACAGTCCTTGAGTCACCTCTTCGCCCATGTGCGCTCCCCACCCTATGAGGGAGGCATCTGTAGTGAGAAAAACTGATATTTGCGGCTGGTGGAAGGGTACCCCTGTTAGCAGGTTCCTGGGGTTTACCCACCATTGTAGGGATTTGCGCACCCTGGCTGTGGGCGACACCACCCTGTGAACGGTGTGTACTGCCGGTTTGTATACACTCGCCAGCCAGTGCTGCATGCTGCGCATGTGTAACCTGGCGTTCTGTACTACGAACGTCGCCGCTGCCATGTGGCCCAGCAGCTGCAAGCACGTCAAGACCGGCACCGTAGGGCTGAAGGTGATGACCTGCACGAGGGAACCGATGGCCCGAAAGCGAGCCTCTGGTAGATATACTCTCGCTGTAACCGAGTTTATGCGAGCCCCTATGAACTCTATGTCCTGTGTGGGGTCTATTTTCGATTTTGCCAGATTGATAACCAGGCCGAGTGAAGAGAACGTGTTTGCTGTAACGCGTATCATGCGCAGAACCTCCCCCTTCGAGGCCCCTTTGAGCAGGCAGTCGTCCAGATACGGGAAAATAAATACCCCCTGTCTGTGCAGGTAGGCTGACACCACTGCCAAGGTCTTGGTGAAGACTCTGGGGGCCGAGGAGAGGCCAAACGGTAGGACCTTGTATTGGAAGTGTTCGTTGCCTACCATGAACCGGAGGAATCGCCGGTGAGCCGGATGGATAGTTATGTGGAAGTACGCGTCTTGTAAATCGAGGGCTGCGAACCAGTCTCCATCGTCTAGTGCTGTAAGGATGGAGGCGATTGTGGTCATCCGAAAACGTTGCTTGCGCAGGTACCTGTTGAGGCCGCGAAGGTCTAAGATGGGCCTCCAGCCTCCTGTCTTTTTCTCCGTGAGGAAGTACCTGGAGTAGAACCCTTTCCCTTGCAGTTGCTCCGGCACTCTTTCCACTGCCCCTATGAGCATGAGATGGTCCACCTCCTGCCTGAGCCTCGCTACATGGGAGGCCTCCTGGAGGTGGGGCTTAGGTGGAGGTCATGACGGTGGGAGCGACTGGAAGGGGATGGCGTACCCCGTGGCTATGATCTCCAGCACCCATTTGTCTGTGGTGATCCTTTGCCACTGGTCGTAGAATGGTTGGAGGCGATGGTGGAATAGTCGCTTCGGATGACCTTGTGCGATGGTAGTGATGGCGCAGCCCTGGATCTGTATGTCAAACTTGTGGCCTTTGGCCCCGCACCGAGGACGCACGGCTCTGTTGTGAACGTCGCCTGGGAGTTCTGTACTGCTGGTGCTGTTGAAGTCGCCCTTGCTCGTAACCCCTGTGGTACTGGGGGCGCTGTTGCTGGTACTGGTACCGTCTTTGTTGAGGTTAGTACCTTTTCTTTGTGTATGGAGGGGCGTTGCTGTGGAACGTGCTGCTGTGTCCGCAACGTCCAGGGCGATCTGAACTCCCGTCCTCGAGGCCGCATAGCCTTCTTGCACTATGGCCTTGAGCACCGGCTTTTTGTCCTCTGGAAGCGAGTCCATGAGGGAGGTTAACCTGGAATAGTTGTCGAAATTATGGTTCGCTAAGTGTGCTGCGTAATTTGCCATTCGCAACGTTAAAGTGGAGGAGGAGTAGACCTTTCTGCCGAACAGCTCTAGCTTCTTGGCATCTTTGTCTGTCCCCCTGTCCTGATCTTTGATCTTTGTTGCGACGACTCCACCACCAAGGAATTTGGCTGTGGGTGGCTGAACAGGAACTCCATGCCCTTCGCCGGCACGAAGTATTTCTTATCCGCTCTCTTTTGGACAGGCGGAATAGTCGCAGGGGTCTGCCATATTGTAGTGGCAGACTCTAAGATCGCTTCATCAAGCGGTATTGCTACTCTGGAGGAGGCCGGAGGTCTCAAATTTTTGAGGAGTTTATGGTGTTTCTCTTGCACCTCTGCTGTCTGGATGCCTTGCGTGAAGGCCACCCTCTTAAACAGCTCTTGAAACTGTTTGAGATCGTCCGGAGGATGGACGTCCCCCGGGGCCGTAGCCTCGTCCGGGGAGGAGAGCGAGGAACCGCTGGGGTACGTCTCTCTGGACCCTTCCGGTTCCTGCTGGTGATGGTACACCCTCTCGCTAGAGGTTTGCGAGGGAAAATCTCGGGGTTCCATAACCAGTCCCCCCTGAGATGCTTGAGTCTCTGTCCCCGGTCGCAATTGCCCTCGGGGGTACGAGATCGTCTGTGGGGATCTTTCCCTAGTAGATTGCCGATGGTGTCTATGCCCCGCGTGGTAGGGGCGACCATGGCAGTATAGGCACTGTTCTTGGGAGGGTGACCTAGACCACTCCCTTGGTGCATACCCTCTGCGTCTGGGGGAGGGAGATCGTTGAGACACTGGAGAGAGCGATTTTGCATAATAGTCCAGCGGTTCAAACCCCAGGAAGGGTGAAGGTTGTCCCAGCCAGGGTGAGGCTGGTTGCAAAAATGGAGAAGGGGGCTCCGGGTAGGCTAGGGGGGACCCCTGCCTTCTGGTTGGAGTCTGCAACATAAGCGGAGGGCTGTGAGAAAGCAACTCCACAGCCCTGTCCGGAGAGGGGCTGCAATGCCTCCTCTTGTGTGCAGCCTTCCCCCTCCCTGGAGGAGATAACTCCGCCCCCTGACGCACAGGGGATCCCGGCCCCGTCTGCACCGTGCTCGGCATGCTCGAAGGCGGTGCCGCACGTGCGGTGTCCTTCGGTGCCTGCAGGCTGCGTGCCTGCACGCTCTGCACCGCCGGTTCCCCGGGGGTCGCTGCCGCTGCCTGCGGTGCCACCGGCACCGGTGCTTGTTTAGCCGCCGCCCTGCCTGCGGTGCGGGGCGGATGGCTGATTATCGGAGGCTGAGCCGCTTCCACGTGGCTCTCCGTGCCGCCGCCGATCAGCTGTTGCTGTGGCTGGGGGCTGCTCGCTCCTCCCGTCCCGCTCGCTGTTGCTGCCGGCAGGGATCGGGCTGGGGAGGCTTTCCTCCGTTTCTGCGCTGATGGGGTGAGGGAGGCAGCTTTCCTTTTATGGGCCCCGGAGGGTCCCTCCTGCTGCGGCCGCTCCGGCACGTCTGGCTAGAGGGCCTTATCAAAAAGCAGCATTTTAAGCCGCATCTCCCTGTCTCTCCTTGCTCTGGCTGTTAATTTAGCACAGAAGAAGCATTTCTGTGCAACATGGGACTCCCCAAGGCACCTTATGCATAGACTGTGCCCATCGGACGCTGGCATCGCCTCTCGGCAGGACTCACATTTTTTAAATCCTGAGGAGGACATTGTTGGTGAGTCTTTCAGTTGTTAAACGGGTACTTAGCACCTTCTCTGTGCTGTTTTCCCCTTCCGATGGCCTACCGCAGCAGGAGGGCTGATGGCCCTATGCTCCTGGCCTCCGGAGCTTGTTACTGGGACTGGATTGAAGCTGTCCCGCTTGTAGTTTGTTTGTTGCTTTTTTTTTTTTTTTTTTGCAAAAATAACAACCGGCTAACTTGCAGTAGCCTAAGTACTTGAAAAACTTTAAAGAAAAACAGTTAAAGTCATTGAATACGCTACTTGGCCTTAGCCTAGTTCGGATTCCGTCTGCAGCCGACGGCGGTTAAGAGGAACTGGCGGGGACCGGATTGCGCACATGGCCGGGAGCGCGCAAGGGAGCGGCGCGCGCCGGCTCATGTGCGGTCCGGCAGAAACTGCTTGGAAGATCCGATCTGCGGCGCCGGGCAAGCCCGACACCTATTGTGGAGCACCCACGGGGACACTCGAAGAAGAAGGGTGACATACTCGCCTCTCCCCCACACACCTTTATCACTCTACCACACAGATGACTGCCTCTCCACCTATATGGCATTGTCTTTCCACTTCTGCACCATGCCTGAAGGCACCACATGCTGTCACCCACAGGCCACTGCCTACACCATTAATCCACCATCTGCAGAGGTGCCTGGGGTTGTGCTGACTGACCACTAGGGAGAATCGTCTTTTTTTGGAAAATGGTGTGACATCTATAAGAGAGCTTAAATATGGGGCCGGCCCATTAAACACATGATGGGGTAGTCACTATCTTATAATCATCCTGTACTGGGGAAGGTCCTTCTTCACCAACAACGCTTCATCAGGTGAGAAGAAAGCATGGGGTACCAGCGTAATGTACACCCGTACCTCTGCCAGAAAAGTCCTGCTCCTGTTGTTCTGTGCCCAGTTTCTCCACATGGTCTATACTGGGCTCCTTTCTGTGATCGGTACCAGGTATGGACTCCAGGGTATCACTGCTACAATGGAGGGGCTTAGTATTTCAAGGCCACAGAACATGAATTCCTCGAGCCAAAGCCTTGTCAAGAGCTCTAAAATGCCACTAGAAGAGTGCAGGTCCCCACAGTGCCATTTGCCAAGCCAGTTGGGCTGGGCAGGTGCAGACATTAGTGCTGGCATTCTTAGTAGCTCCAAAGTTGGGAGTAGCAGGACTCTGCTTGCAAAGAGGGGATGAAAGAGTAATGGAGCAATCATGGCAGTACTGAGCCACCCAGTGCTGGAGGAATCATAGCAGTACTGAACCACCGCCTGTCCTAAAGTCTTAATGATAAAAAGGTAAATAAAAATAATCCAATGTATACCTCATGTGTGGGTCAACCAAAATTCATGATTTTAGCATGTGTGGCTGTATTGATGTGCTCATTTTTGGGAGTGGGGAATGCCTCTCAAGAGAATGCAGTAACAAAGCTCTTGAAAACTTCACTTTATATACACAGCATTCTGTTGATGGTAAATTAAAACTTCAAATAAAACAGAAATCAAACATGTTTATTTGTCTGCCCGTTGTTTGTTTTCAGGTCAGACCAATGATACACTGCTGGTTGGTAACCAAAAAGCACAATCAATACATTAATCTCAGCTGAATCAATGAGAAGCTCTAGGCAAGATGTACAAGGGAGGGGTTCCCCTAGAAACCAGTCTCAGCACCAGTCTGAATGTAGAAGAAACCAATATTCCCTCTAATTTTTAACATCCACATGCAGAAGAAATTTTGTTATATGGACCAAGGCATGAGAGGATAACCACCACCAACAGAAACACATGCTGCCAGCTGTGGGTGGTTGGCCAGTTAGCTGGGAAGTATCTGACTCTCTCAAGTGTCCTCTCAAGTGTACTGCTTACAGGAAACATTAGAAGAGACCACTCTGTCTGCTGGCAGGGCCACCTCTTGATCTCCTAAAAGTCACAGTCCCAAAAGAATCATTTACTCTTTAGCAGCTACATAAGCTTCTGGCATAGACCATGAAGCTCTACCACGAAGCTCTGCACATGCTGTCTAGCAGTGGGCTGTGGTGCATTCCTAGGCGGAGTATGCAGGACCAATGTGGTCACTGACTAAAGCAGTGCTGGGGAGAGAGAGAGATGCTCAGAATGGGTCTTGCTCCATTCTTTTGTCTCTTGCCTTCTCTCTTTGGCGTTAAGGATAGGCTCTCGTCCCAGTGCCAACAGCGTCTCTTCTTGGACACTAATGAAGAGGAGAAATACCAAGACTGCACAGTGCACCAAAAAGAACTCAGAGCAGTATCAAAACTTGGCACCAAGGCTAGTCGGACTTGAAGGAGGACTTTCAGTTTCACAGCAGTCTTTTTAAGTGTGGGGTCTGAACTCCCTGCAGATCTGATAGTTGTATTATGGATTCCCCCCAAACACCTGAGGTAGCTCAAGTATGGGGTGTTTATTGACACTGGCTTATCACAAGAGGAGAGAGGTTTAAATCACGTTGACAGCGAACAGACACCTTTCCAGCAATCAAGTGGTCTCCCCCCAAAAAACAAACTACTATTAGTTCTATACTTATAAATACTTGATCACATACAGCCAAGTAGAAAGAAAAACCAACCGAGTCTTCCCAAAGAAAGGACTGAACTTTCAACAGCTGTCACAGACTGTAAGAAGGAAAAGACAGTTACCTGTTCCGTAACTGGTGTTCTTTGAGATGTGTTGCTCATGGCCATTCCAATTTGGGTGTGCACTGAGCGCATGCCCAGTTGCTGGAAGCTTTTTGCCCTAGCTGGTAGCCTTAGGGTTGGTGCGGCGCCCCCTGGAGTGGCGCCCGTATGGCCACTCATATATGCACCGCTCGACCCACCTCCAGCTCAGTTACTTCTTGCCGTCTACTCTGATGGAGGGGAAGGCGGGAGGGTTTTGGAATGGAGGGTTTTCTTCGAGTGGATTGCTCATGTGCATTCCAATTTGGATGAATGCAAGCCAGTGTCTAGGAGGTGGGGTTGGAGCCCCGAAAGGAGTGCAGGACAACCCTACCCACCGCAGCGTCTTCCCGTGCGTGCTGCGTAACGCGCTGTGAACATGTGAATGGAGGACCAAGTGGCTGCTCTGCAGATGTCCTGGATAGGGACTTTGGCCAAGAATGCCACAGAAGACGCCTGTGCCCTTGTGGAGCGCGCCCTGATTGGCAGAGGGGGAACCCCCGCCAGTTTGTAACACTCACTGATACAGGTTACTATCCAGGAGGAGATCCGCTCAGAGGAGACTGGATGCCCCTTCATCCTGTCTGCCACTGCAACGAACAGCTGCTGCGACCTCAGGATGGGTTTGGTCCTGTCCATATAGGTCAGTGCCCTCCAGACATCCAAGGTGTGTAGACTCTGCTCCCTAAGGGAGGCATGGGGCTTTGGGTAAAACACCAGTAAGGTGATGTCTTGGTTAATATGAAGAGGGGAGACCACCTTAGGCAGAAATGCCAGGTGGGGTCTTAGTCTAACCTTGTCTTTGTGGAACACTGTATAAATTGGGTCCACTGGCAGGGCCCATAGCTCTGACACCCTTCTGGCTGAGGTAATGGCCACCAGGAATCCCACCTTGTAGGTAATGAACAACATAGAACAAGAGGCGAGAGGTTCAAAAGGGGGAGCCATCAGCTTAGACAAAACCAAACTAAGGTCCCACATTGGAAGGGGGGCCCAAACCTGTGGTTTAACTCTCTCCATTCCCTTCATAAACCTTTTTACCACCAGCTCTGAGAAGACCGAGAACCTCCCGCCCCCTGGGTGAAAAGCCAAAATGGCTGCCAGGTGTACCTTTAGGGAGGATACTGACAGCCCCGTCTGGCTCAGAGCCAGCAAGTAATCTAGGACACTTGGAATTGGGGCCTCTCCCAGCAACATCCCCTTCTGGGTGGCCCAAATGGTAAATCTTTTCATTTTGGCTACATATGCTACCCTTGTAGAAGGTTTCCTGCTGTTCAGCAATACTTCCCTGACAGGTTCCAAGCAGGCCAGCTCAACTAGTCTCAGCCATGGAGCCTCCATGCTGTGAGATGCAGCGCTTGGAGACTGGGGTTCCGCAGTCTCCCTTCTTCCTGTGTCAGCAGGTCCAGGCGCAGCGGAAGCATCTCCGGGGCGTGAGTGGACATCTCCAAGAAGGCTGAGTACCAATGTTGTCGAGGCCACCAGGATTACTGATGCTCAGTCCAACCGAACTTTCAACAGTGTTCAGTGGATGAGCGGTATCGGTGGAAATGCGTACAGCAATGGGCCCGACCAACGGATGCTGAAGACATCTGCCCAAGAACCTGGACTTCGGTTCTGGTAAGAGCAGAATGTCCTGCACTTTGCATTGAGATGTGTGGTGAAGAGGTCTACCTGGGGACATTCCCACCTCTGGAAAATTGAATTCAGTACTTCTGCGTCTAATGACCACTCATGGTCCATGAAGGACCTGCTGAGGTGGTCCGCCAGAGAGTTGTGAGTCCCAGGCAGGTAGAACACCCTCAGGAGAATCTGGTGCTGGATACAGAAATCCCAAACGGCAAGGCCCTCTAGACACAGGGGCGACAAGCGTGCACTCCCTTGTTTGTTTATATAGTACATTGCTGTAGTGTTGTCTGTGCTGACTGCAACACAGTGCCCCTTCAGCTTGTTCTGAAACACTTTGCATGCCAGATGAACCACTCTGAGCTCTCGCACATTTATGTGGAGATGAGCATTGGTTATGCCCCACAGGGCCTGTGTCTGGCAGTCCCCCATATGTGCTCCCCAGCCCAGGTCTAAGGCATCTGTGACTAGGGAGAGGGAGGATTGTGGGGGATTAAAGGGTACTCTCATGCAGACTGACCCGTCCTCCAGCCACCAGTGCAGTCTCATCAATGCTTCAGGGGGGACTGTGACTAACTTGTCTATGTTGTCCCTGACAGGTCTGTATACTGAGGCAAGCCACATCCGAAAGGGGCGCATTAGTAATCTGGCATGCTGGACTACAAATGTGCACGCCGCCATGTGCCCCAACAAACTGAGGCATCCCCTGGCTGTTGTGGTTGGGAACCTTATTATTAGGACTTGTATGCAAGACGCCATTGCTTGGACCCTGCTGTGTGGCAGAAACACTCTGGCTTGCTCTGCATCCACAAGTGCACCTACGAACTCCATGAAGTGAGTCAAGGCAAGCACAGACTTTGCCTCGTTTACTAGGAGGCCTAACATGTTGAATGTTGCTCTTATTAGCTGTACATGATTCGACACCTGTCCTTGTGACCAACCCCTGATCAGCCAGTCATCAAGGTAAGGGAACAGATGCACACCCCACCTGTGTAGGAAGGCTGCCACTACTGACACACATTTGGTAAAGACTCTCGGGGCTGAGGAGAGTCCGAACGGGAGGACTGTGAATTGATAATGGTCTTTCCCTAGCACAAATCTGAGGAACGTCCTGTGAGGTGGATAAATTGCTATATGGAAATATGCGTCCTGTAAGTCGAGAGTGGCAAACCAGTCCCCTCGTTCCAGCATTGGGATAATTATGCCCAGGGATATCATACGAAACTTTATCTTTTTTACAAATTTGTTCAGATTTCGTAGGTCCAAGATTGGCCTCAGCCACCCTTTCACTTCTGGGATTAGGAAATAGTGGGAATAGAATCCCTGTCCCCAGAATTCCTGGGGAACTTCCTCTATAGCCCACTTTTGGAGGAGGATTCCTACCTCCTGTCTGAGAACTATCTCATGAGAGGGGTCCCTGAAGAGGGACAAGGAAAGGGGTTGTGAAGGCAGGGTAAGAAGAAAATTGGATAGCATATCCCTTTTCTACTGTGCGGAGGACACACTGGTCCAAAGTTATGCTGCACCATGCATGGCAGAATGGGGATAGGCAGAGTGAAAATAAACTCTGGGCTGGAACTATGGGAGTGGACTGTGCATTGCTCCTGACCGCCCCGTCAAAATTGATGTCTAGGCCCAGGAGGGGTTTTTGGGTGGCCCTGGTCCTGTGTCTGGTGACCCTGATGCCTCCTATTATGGCAGCCCCTTCTCCTGTTCCCATCCCGTTGCTGCTGGGGGAACTGCCTGAACAGAGGCCTAGGGTTAAACTGTATTCTCTGGGTCGCTGGTGTGTATAGACCCAGTGAGCGTAGCGTGGACCAAGAGTCCTTCATGCATGAAGTCTCTTAACAGTTTTCTCTGAAAATAAAGAGGGACCTTCAAAAAGGAGGTCCTGAATGGACTGCTGCACTTCTTGCGATAGTCCTGAGACCTGAAGCCATGCTCCCCTTCTCATGGCAATACCCGAGGCCATGACCCTAGTAGCTGCAACAGCTGCATCTAGGGCAGCCTGCAGTGCTGCTCTGGATATGAGCCTCTGCTCTGCTACCAGGGCTGTAAATTCTGTCTTGGCGTCCGGTGGGAGCAGTTCAGTGAAATGGTCGATGGAGCTGGCCATATTGTACACATACCTGCTAACTATGGCCTGCTGGTTAGCAATTCTCAACTGTAGACCACTTGTGGAGTAAACTTTTCTACCATACAGGTCCAGTCTTTTGGCATCTTTGTTCTTGGGGGAGGGCCCTTGAACCCCGTCTCTCCCTATTGTTCACCACATCCACAACAAGGGAGTCAGGGGGAGGATGGGTGAACAGATGTTCATTTCCCTGTGACCAGACAAAATATCAGCATTTGTTTTTCCCAGCCGTGGGCAAGGCTGAGGCTGGGGTTTGCCACACTGTCTTAGCTGTGTTGGCAATTGTCTTTATAATGGGCAGTGCCACCCTGGATTGTCCAGAGGTTGAGAGGATGCTTGCAACAGGGTCTACTTCATCCCTGACCTCTTCCGCCTGTACCCTCAGACTCTGGGCGACCCTCCTCAATAGTTGCTGGTACGCGCCTCCATCCTCCAGTACTGGGGATGCGGAGGATCCAGCTAATGCCTCACCTGGAGAAGACGAAGATGAGGTCAATATGCCCTCCAAGCCCGCTGGTGCGGAGGTTTTCAACACTGCTATTTGAGTCCCTGGCACCACTGTATGTGGTGCAATGCTCGGTACCTGGGGTGATGGGCCCCCTAGCGGTCCCTGGTACGGTGCCATGAAGACGGGGCCACTCTGCACCTGGGATGGCACCAGTTCGGTTGGCGCTGGTGCCCACTGCACCACAGTTCCCAGTGCCTATACGGGTGGTGCCCATGCCTGGGTCGCTTCTAACTGTCCCGTTGACGCCGACGACAGTGCCGGTGCTGCCATTGGCATTGGCTCTGCCTTCGGTGCCAGTGTCGACAACTCCGCCTGCTCCTTCAGCGGGGCTCCCAGAGATGCTGTTGGCACCAATCTAAGTACCTGGGGAGTGCCCGGCACCCTGAACGGGAGTCCTGCATCTCGCCCTTGCTCCTTGTGGATCGCCCACAGGGTCCAGAAGGGCCACTGCGGTGCCCCCTGATGGGGCCTTTGCCACTCTCCTTCTAGGGAGCGTGGGGAGTGGCGCCGGTGCCCACTGCGTCAAGATGACCTTGTACTCTCGTTCTGCACCAAGCTGGAGTAAAGGGAGTCTGATTACAATGCGGACCCTGACGCCGACGACCATGGTGGTGCCGAGAGTCCCATACCTCTCATTGGCTCCTGCGGGCTCTATACCGCTTGCACGGTGCCAATCTTTTGTTGGGGTCCCACCGGCATTGGGAACCGTGCCGGGGTCCCTGGAGCAAGGGTGACGAAGGCTCCTGGTGCGGCGTTTCTAGTGCCACCATAAATTGCAGAAGGCCTTGTGCAGCACTAAAGGCCTCCGGCATTGAGGGCAGCCTGGGAGAGCGCAAGCTCCTGCCTCGCACTGGAGTCGACACCTGCACTTCATGACCTTGCTCACGGTGCAATCTGGTGGACTGTCCCAATGCCTGTCTTCGCCCTCTTCTTTCTCGAGAACGGCCCCGGTCCCGTCTCCTCTTCTTACGAGGCACTGGGGACTGGTTCTTATGGCGCCGGGAGGCGCTAGGCACCAACTCCAGCTCTCAATGCCAGGAGCCCTCCTACGGCACCGATGGTGCTGGAGCACGCTGCACCGAAGATGTGGCGCTCTGCGTTCCCGCCAAGGAACCGTCCAGGCACAAGGCTGACTATCAGAAGAATTTTCAGTCCTTGAGTTTAGAGTCTTTTAGAGTCCTGGGTTTGAAGGCCTTGCAGATAGAGCAGCATGTTCGGAGATGAGTCTCACCAAGGCAGCCCAGACAGGCTTTATGCGGGTCACTTTTGATCACGTTTGCCACATTTAGACCAGTTTTTAAACCCCAGAGAGCCAGGCATCACCTGGCGCCGAGGCGGTTAAAGACCCACCTCGGCTTACTAAGTGCTAAAGGCACTATCTTCCTACAAAGATAACGATCTAAACTATTTAAAACTAATTAAAACAACAAAAGCTACCAGCGAACTCTCAACAAGAGTTAAGCTCCAGCAACCGACAGAACGGCGAGAAAGAACTGAGCGGGGGGGGGTGTGCATATATGGGTGGCCATACGGGCGCCACTCCAGGGGCGCCACACTGACCCTAACGCTACCGGCTAAGGCAAAAAGCTTCCGGCAACTGGGCATGTGCTCAGCGCACACCCAAATTGGAATGCACATGAGCAATCACTCTAAGAACTGAGGAGGAGTGTGTGCTCAGCATGGCCCTGCACTATAAACATGGAGCACCAGGGGGCACCAGAGTCAACCCAACAGCTACCACTAGGGCAGTATCAGAGAGGTAGCCGTGTTAGTCTGTAGCTTCAAGAACAACAAGAAGTCTCGTGGCACCTTGGGCTTTCCAAAATATGTGTTAGTCTATAAGGTGCCACGAGACTTCTTGTTGCTCACTAGGGCAGTGTTTCCTAAAGTTAAAATATGTGCATACCCCTTTCAGGACTTCGGTGTTATCAGTGTACCTCCTCTCCTGCTTATCTTCTAATGTTTAGTAATTTATTTAATGCTACGTACTCCTTGAAATTCTTTCAGGTACCATCAGTGGTATGCCTACCACACTTTGCAAAAACACTGCATTAGGGGAACAGTTTCCAGCAGCTGTGCACAGGGCACACATATGGAATGACATATGCAACACTCAAAGAGCTACAAACATATTAACTGTATATATGCAAAATATGAATAAAAGAAGAAGAACAAAGACCACTGAAAACAGCTTGCTAAAGCAAGCAGAGTGATTCCAGCAACTGTCATGGGCAGTAAAAAGGAAATGAGAGGGTGCAGGGTTGGCCAAATCCTTTATACAAGCACTCTGTGCTCAGGGTACCAAGGGGGTGGATAAACTGATGGGAAGCACTGAAAGAAAATTTTCAGGTGACTGTACCCTGGATGTGTCACAATATAATAGACATGCACAATCACTCAAAGAATTATTCTTATCAAGTTGTCTTGTTGATTAAAGTGCAGCAGAACTTAAGAGCACTGAATAGCTTATTGAAATATAAAAATTCTAAATTAGTTGTAGTGTAATATTTGAGCTTAGCTCTGTTCATTACGGAAGGTGAGAACAGGGAGCAACAGTAGTTTCAGTTACAGAGGAAAAACCACAAGAAAGTTAAGGTTTTTTAAAAATAATACTACAAAACACAGCTATGTAGATTCATAAGGACAGAAGAGGACAATGTGAAAGTTTGACTCCTGTACAATGCAGGCAATGAGACCATCCTGTGATGGGGAATCCACAAATCTAGATAAATTGTTTCAATAGTTAATTACCTACCCTGTTAAAAATGTGCACCTTATTTCCGGTCTGAATTAATCTTTTATAAAGACTAATATATTAAGGCTGGCTTGAGGAATCAGTGGATGCCAAGATCCAAGAATTACTTTCTATTTAGATTGCTGTCTTACTAATTTATTTCAAATCTGGGGTCTGGCTTAATAGTTAGGAAGGATTTGTCTCACCTTAATTTCAGGGGCCTGCACTGACCAGTTTCAAAAAAAAATCTGTCCTAGACATAAAACCATCCAGCGCTCAGATTTTACCTTTGTAGTTTTGGGCCAACATATTGTTTACAGACTTACATTCTGTGCCTAAAAGCTGATCATTAAAAACAGAATTTTACATAACCTTCCCATTAGTTAGGTATGGGAACAGCCTGAACTACTGAATACATTCTATTCTCAGTTTCAAAAACATCCCGTTTTTTCGGATGCTCTTGGAGCAGGATTAAATTTCTGCTGCTAACATGGCTAAATTGCATGCAGGCAGACAAGGTGAGGCTGGGTTATCAACTTTTTAAGAAGTCATTAAATAGTTACGAGAAAGTAATTTCATTTCTTCCTGTCTGCTGTATTGTCAGACTTGAATTACTTCATTATTCACTAACCCAGTGCATAACAAAGGATACATTGAAGTACTAGAGAACAAGCTTCATTCACGTGTTTCTCAGGAAATTCTGTTCCAGCTAAACAGATGTACATCTCATAGAACTAGAAGGGAACTTGAGAGGTCATTCAGTCCAGTCCCCTGCACTCACAGCAGGGCCTATCACCATCCTGCTATTTTTTTTTAATTTAACCTGCTCCAAAACCTCAAAAGGCACCCTCTCAAGGATTGAACTCACAAGCCTGTGTTTTCAAGGCCAATGCTCTAGCCATTGAGCTATCCCACCCCATAATGCTCTAACAATTTTTGTTGAAATATTCACACACAAGTGTTTCATTTTATTATTCCACTTACACACCTGGTCCTGCTTTTCTTGCAGAAATTCTTATTTGTGAAATTACCTCTCCCTCTTCTGTCACTATGTAATTCATCGCCTCTGGCACATTTTCCCCCCTCCCTTTTTATCTTCTCTTTTGAATTTTCTCTGCTAATAATAAAATATACCCTTTTTTCCTTCATTATTTGGAATCTCATTACCTTTGGCTGCAGCCAGAAAACAGAAAACTTTGCAATTTAACTATTTGCAATATCCTTTCCTTTGGCTGCAGCAAACTGTTACAAGTTGAAACTCTCACATCAGGCAACATCCCTGGTCCAGGAGGATTACAGATGTTGCTGAACCAGAGAATGCCTGGAGACAAAGCTTCAGCTGCAGGGCTGCAGCAGAGCCCTGTGGTGCCAGGGAGCCCTGCAGAACACCAGGAGCAGTCCCATGGTGGGGTGCTGGGTCCAGGAGCCTTACTACAGGGAGAACAGCCTGGGTTAGGAAGTCCCACTGCAGGGAGCCCAATCAGGATCAGGAACCCCACCACTGGGAAGCCGGGTGGGGAGCCTGACTGAGGCATGGAGTTCTGACAGAATCCCCATGGCAACGGGGAGCCTGGCCAGGGCAGCACCACACCCACGCTGCCAGGAAACCAGCTGAGGAGCTCAGCTGGGGCACAGAACCCAATGGCAGCCCCATAGCTCGGAGTCCTGCAGGGAGCCGTGGCTGGCAGCAAGGAACCAGAGTCAGGGGCCAGTAACCCCTGGCACAGATGCCAAGAGTGGCACGCATGCCCATTTTCACCAGCATAGGAGGCAAGAGCTCAGCCCCACCCCTTCTCCATCATGCAGCCAGCCAGGAGCTTGCTCAAAGCTATGTTACCTGTAGATTAACAAAAGACCAGCTAAGGCTACCAACCACGACCTAAATAGGTAAAGCTCTGCATCTTAATTTATTTATTAATGAAGATATTGTAAGGAGGATTATTAGTAACTTTAAAAAATAACACTGGCACTCAGACCGTACATAGGAGGTCAAAAGTCAAATTTCAGCATGCTGCCTCAGAAAGGTTGCTGACCCCTTCAGAGTGGAGACCTCCAGGCAGCCTGGGGACATGGAGCCAACAGCAGACAGGAGGGGAGCCCAGGCAGCAGGCTGTCAGCCCACCCCCATGGCAGCAAGGAGGCCTGACCTTTCCTGGTCAGGCAAATCCCCTCATTTGGGACTACTCAAATTTGTACTGTGGCAACCACTCAATCGCTATGGGAAAGCTACAATATTGCACAGCATCCACACGCATGCAATGAAGAGTTGTCCAGAAGAAAGACATCCCTCTCAAGTTGGTCTAGGTAATTTTCCTTGTCTCCCATCCTCTGTCTGTTGTAGAAAGGACTCCAAGTGATAGTGGAGCAAACCACATGAAGGGTAACAGAGCAGTATGCAGAAAGAGAGGAAATTACTCATCTTGTGCAGTAACGATGGTTCTTCGAGCTGCGTGTCCTCATGAGTGCTCCACTATGGGTGTCAGTGCATCCTCGCACCAGTGCTTAGAGATTTTTTAATAGCCATAGTTTCCTCATGTCCCTCCATTCCTTCTCTACCCCAGCAAACAGAGTGGGACACCCCAAAGCGCAGGCAGGAGGGAGGGAAGTGGAGCACCCCCAAGAGACACATCTTGAAGAACAACCATTAGTGCTCAAGGTGAATAACTAACTTTTCTTCTTCAAGCAGCGTCCCCATTGTTGCTCCACTCTGAGTGAATATAAAGCAGTAATCGCTCTTTGGAGTTGGGTTTGGAACCCAATAATGATTACAGTCAATAGAACTACTTGACCCGTTTGGATGGAGGAAGCGATCACATCACCACCTTGCTTACATCCCGAAGGGGTACCTTCTTGAGAAAGGTAGTTGTGGAGGTCACAACCCTTGTAGTTTGGATGGTGATGGCACCTGGAAGAGCCTTCCAGTGAAGTGTGTGTAACAGGCACGTATGCAAGTGGAGAGCCACTTGGAAAGCCATCGAGATTAAACCAAATGGCCCCTGGAACATTCTGCAAACAAGAGGAAAAGCCAAGGACACTTGCACCAAGGCTTCGTGCAATAGATGTAAAAGGCTAATGCCTGACAAATGTCCAGGGTACAACACATCACATGTGCAGGATCAAAGTGTGGCTTCAGGGAGAACACATGTAAGTGAATAGGCTTGTTCATATGAAATGGGAGAAGGAACCTTAGGGAGCAACTTAAGATGAGGCTGGAGTGTGAGCCTATCCTCAGAAAACACTGTGCACGCAGGTTCAGCCATAAGAGTGACAAGCTCCCTGACCCTCCTGACTGACATGAGGGTGACTAGAAACAAAACCTTCATTGACAGATGAAGCCAGAAACACATCACCAGGGGTTCAAAGGGTGGCCTCAAGAGGCAATTGAGGACCTGGTCAAGGTCCCACATAAGGACTCGTAGACCTGTCAGAAAATGTGTAGTGATAGCATAGGCAAGGAAAGAGTCCTGTCTTCCACTCTGTGGAATGCTGCCAAAGCTGTGGTGTACACCCTGACAGTACTGAGTGCTAGGACTTACTCACACAAGTGCAACAAGTAGTCAAGGAGGACAGGAAGGAATATGAAGTGAAGGGGCACAGGATGATTCATGCCCAACCACTGGGAGAACCTCATCCATTTGAAGAGGTAAGACTTACGAGTGGACTCCTGTCTACTGTTAACAAGAATCCATTTCACCCCTTCAGAGCATGCAATTTTAGCATCCTGGAGACACAGAGGAGCCCCTGTGGGGAGACAGTCTGAGTGGATCGGGGTTAAGGATGAGGACGAACTCCTGAGACAGAAGGCTGAAACAGGGAGAAAAAGGATACGGATCTGTTACGGACAGCCGGCAGAAATAATGATACCAAGTTTCTCTCAGCCACACGTGCGGCTATTAAGATCAGGCGAGCCAGGTCTAGTGTGACTCTGTGGATCATGGGAAGGGGAAGAAACATCTAGAGGAGGGGCACATACCGTTTGATGGAGAAAGTGTCCCTGAGGGGGTGTTTCCCCAGACCCACTCAGGAGCAGTATTGGTAACACCTTCTGTTGACCTGGGTTGCAAACAGGTCTATGAAAGGCTGCCCCCCCCCGCAAGTTAAACATGTGATTGGGGGCCACCATGCTTATTTCCCATTCATGGAAATCTCCGCACGAGCAGCTGAGGGCGTCAAGGGTCATGTTCAGTACCGCAGGGAGGTATGCAGCCACCAGTGATGCAGTGCCAGAAAGCACCAAGTCCATAGTTTTAGAGCATACACACATAGGGAGGCAGACTGGACACTACCCTGCCAGTTGATGTAATACATGCAGGTGGCTTTGTCTGGATAATGACCATCCTGCTTGTGAGGTGTTGTTAGAAATGTTGGCAAGCATAATGGACCACCCTGCGCTCTAGCAGGTTTATGTTAAGAGCTGGTTTCGTGAAGGACAACTTGCTCTGGACTGTAAGGGAATGGAAATGGGTCCCCCACACATAAGGGAAGCATCTGTAGTAAGGGTAATAGAAAGAGACAGTTGATGAAACTGCACCCCAGTTAGGATGTTGTCTGGATTTGTCTACCACTGGAAGGAGGAAAGAACACACGGGGAACAGCTACTGACTTGGACAGGAGACACCACCTGAGCGGTATGGACGGTTTGACCACGAATGTAGTGGCCACTGTGTCCCAGAAGCTTTAGACAAACACGTACCATGAAGCTAGCGGGACAATCACACAACCAGAATAAGACTGCAAAGAGCTTCATCTGTGGATGGGAAGACTGGCTCTGGCAGCGTCCATGTGGGCCCCAATAAACTCTAGATTCTGAGTGGGCTGAAGTGTTGATTCTTCACAGTTTAATGTGAAAACCCAGGCTAAGCAGATCTGTTGTGACATGGACCATGCAAAGCGCCTCCCTATACGAAGGTCCCTTTATGAGGCAATTGTCCAGATACAGGAAAATTATGACCTCAAGGCATTGTAGTTACGAGGCCATGACCACCAGGCGTTGAGAATACCCTGGGTGCAGCTGAAAGCCCAAACAGGAGGAACCAGTATTGGTAATGGTGGGACCCCACTGTGGAATGCAGGAAGTGCCTGTGCACTGGGTGCACTGCGATATGGAAATAGGCGTCTTGTAGGTCAAGAGCTGAGAGTCAGTCTTCTTTGTCCTGTGCTAGAATAACACTTGCTAGGGTCACCATCTTCAAATGCCGATAGAGGATGTAACTGTGGAGCCTCCTGAGGTGGAGTATGAGATCCACCCCCCAACCCCTTTTTTAAGAAGTACATTAAGTAGAACCCTCTGTCCTGAAGCTCCGTTAGGACTGGTTCCACAGGGCCCAGATAGAGGAGGTGTTGAACCTCTTAATCAAATAGATTCTTGGGAGAAGGGCCCCTGAAGAGGGACAGGGTAAGAGGGCAGGTCAGGGGCATAGACATGAATGGGATAGAATAGTCCCAAGCCACAAGTTTTTGGACCCACTTCCCTGATGTAATGGCAGCCCATTGATGGAAAACGGGATGGAGGTGGTAGTGGAACTGCTAGTGACCAGAGCACGAGACAGCTAGAACAGGAAGATATCTTAGGCTCCTGGCAAAAGCCTCAAAATTATTCCTTGGAAGGTTTGGGTTGAGAAGCAGCCAACAGCTGATGTTGCAGGCAGCAAGACCTAAGCCGCTGGGATCTGTGCCTCTATCTGGCATCACAAGACTGTGGTTGCTGCTGCAACTGCTCTCTGGGTCTTTAATAGGAAGAGTATTGGGCCCTCTTGAAGGGGCAAGCATACATACCAAGCATGAGCAAGGTACTACAAGAGTCCTTTATAGAGTTAAGGACCTCACTGGTCATTTCCACAAACAGGTGCACCCTGTTGAAGGGGAGGTCCTCCACCTTTTGCTGAAGATCTTTTGGGACCCCTGAAGATTGCAACCAGGATGTGCAGCATATTACCACTGGCAGAGGTTGTCATCCTACCCAATATATCTGCCACATCCATAGCGGACTGAAGTGCCGTGCGGGCAATAACATGCCCCTCTTGAATGACATTGAGCTGGTGTTCTGGCAGAGCCAGGACCAACTCTTAAAGCTTGAAGTAGTTTGAGCGGTTGTAATCGGACAGCACGGCTGCATAGTTCGCTGCCCGGAGGAAAGGGGGACCTAAGGAGTAAAACTTCTGGCCCATTATATCCCACTTTCTGTTGTTTTTTGTCATGTGGGGTTGATTTGATGGAAGGTTGTTTAGATTTATGGCAGATTGCATCCACCAGAAGTGAAATAGGTTGAGCATGCTTGAACAGAAAATCAGCATCCTTAGAGGCCACAAAGTACTTTTTGTCAACCCGCTTGTTGGTAGGAGCAATGGAAGCCAGCATCTGCCATACAACTTCTGCTGGATACATAATGGCCCTGGGCCACTGGTAGTGTGATCCTGGAGGGCATGGGTGGATGGAGGGTACGCAAAGCAGCTGGTACAGTTTCATCTGCACCTCCTGCAGGTCCTTCCCCTAGGACAATACCACCCTCCGAAAAAGTTCTTGGAAAGACCATGAGTTGGCAGGCAGTGGAAAGACTGAGATGACCGTGTCATTGGGTGAGGAAGAGGAGTGATGGACTGGTGACCTGTCTCCATTCTCAGAAATGGAGTCCTTCAAATCAGAGTAGTCCAGGAGAGGTAGAGGAGGGAACAAGTGGCCAGAGGTTTGAAGGGAGGGCCCGTAAGTACCCAGAGCACCAGGTTAAGGTACTGGGGGAAGTGGGGTAGCCTGCAGACCAGCAACTGGAGATGATCCAGGCCCCTGAGGACATGCTCTGCCACAGGGTGAATTAAGAACGCGTGCCTGCCCTCTCCAGGATGGAAGGCTGAGGTGGCCATCAGACAGATGTTAAGCGAGGAAGAACTAAAGCCTTGCTACTTCAGAGAAACAAGTTAGTTGAGCCCCTGTGGTATAGAGGGACAGACAGGAGCAAGGTTACACTGACTGCACCAGCAGGAGAAGTATGTCCAATTGACCAAGTAAGACCATCACATGGACCAGGGTGAGCCATCTTTTTATGTCAGGCCCCACCTTTTGTCCTTGCACTTAGTAGCCCCACACCACACAACCTGTTTAATGTAATCTAAACAAATGGAAATTTTGGTTATGTTCATAGGGGTTGGGGGGGGGCGGAGAAAGCCTTTTCGGGATTTGCAAAAATACAAGTATGTAGAATATAAAAAAACCCTTTATTAAATCGGTATAAAAATGTGAACACATACATAAAGAACAGTATGAGATTTCAACATTTTTAATGAGATGGATAAGCCTGAGACCCAGTAGTCCATTGTGTTACACCTCCTTTATGAAATTTCATGCTCCCCACTCCCAAGGGGGCCTGCTCCTCACTTTATGCACCACTGGCATAGAAGGCTTGCTGCTAGGGACGACCCACTGTACTGGCCCTGAGCAAGCTTGCTCAGTAGGATTCAACAATGAAGACCACACCATGAGGTGAAGGAACTGAACATCTGGGTAGTGAGGCAGCTGTGGTTCTGTGTGATAGGGTAGAGAAACAGGGAAAGCCAAATGGGCAGAAACACAGAGAGCTCCATCAGCATGAGGTACCAGTGCTGACAAGCCGATGCTGAAGATATGAGTCTCATGTCCACCGTGTCCCTGAAAACCTTGACCACCACCTTGTGCACAAAGAGAAATGGAGCAAAAGCATGGAGCTGTCCTGCAGTCCACAAGATGAAGACTGTGTCTGATTTGGAGTCTGGGTTGAGGCCCAATAGGTGCAGAATACAAGATACTTGTGGTTGCTCTGGGATGTGAGGAGGTCCAGCCGGGGAAAGCCCCACTTTTGGAAGATTGAGTGGAGGATGTCCCCACGCAAACTGACCACTGTGGGCAAGGAACCAACAACTGAGGCAGTCTGCCAGATGGTTCTGGACCCCCAGGAGGTAGGATGCCTCCAAGTTAATGGAGTGGGCTATGCAAAGTTCCCACAGCCACAGAGCGGGAAGGAGCACTGCCCCCACCCTCCCCAGTCAATTGGTGTAATACATGGCAGCAGTATTGTCCATCACAACCACCACACCACGGCCACAGAAAGGCGGTAGAAACACCAGGCAAGTGAGGTGAATGGCCTGGAGCTTGCACATGTGGATGTGGTGAGAATTCCTTTGCTGTTCACCTCGCCTGAGTGGCGAGATACCCCAGGTGGGCCCCTCCCAGGCAAAAGCATACATATCTATGACTAGGTACACGGTATGTTGAGGAGCACAAAAGGGAACACCCACAAGAACATTCTGTGGGCACAGCCACCGCTACAGGGCATTGGAGACATGACAAAGCATTGTGATGACCATGTATAAACTATCCCTGATGGGATGGGATGCCAAGGCCAACCACATCTGAAGAGGGCAAAGATGAAGTCTGGCAAACTGAACCACATATGTATACACCACCATGTAACCCAGCAGCCATGGGAATTTTCTACAGGAGATCCTTTTAAGTCAAGCATACTGTACTAGTCCCCTGGATGCGCAGAGGGAATAATGGTGTCCATGGACACTATACAAAACAGTGAACTTATTGAGTTATCTGATGTCCAGGATGGGTTGCAGACCCTCGTTTGCTTTTGGAAACAGAAAGTAGCAGGAGTAGAACCTCCAGCCACTATACGGAGGGAGCATCTCTTCCACTGCCCCCCAGTACAGAAGCAATTGCACCTCTCTGAGAAGCTGACCGTGAGAGGGGTGGAGGGATGGAAAGGTATAGTGTATCTAAAGGCAATTGTCCTGAGGACCCACTGGTCCAACATAATGGTTGGCCAAGCTGGGAGAGAGGGACAGAGTTTGTCAAGAAATAGCAGGGTAGGATCCAATGGTGTTGGTACTTCGGTCACAGATCCCACATTAAAAGGAGTGCTTGGCCTGGAGAAGAACTTGGACTGGCCACAACCAGCCCTGGACTGCTGAGGAGAAGGCTTGTGGCAAGAGTAGTGGGCTTGGAGCCAGTAGAAGTCTGAGCACCCACATGGTTGAAAAGGCTTGGGCTGCTGCTACAGTTTAAAGGGTTTCCACTGCATAACCAGGGTGTGCATGCCCAAGGACTTTGTAGCATTACGAGAGTCAGTTTGTTGCGCCAACAGCCCCACTCAATCAAAGAGGTGGTCCTGGATTGTTTGCTGGGCTGCCAGTGGAAGGCCAAACAGTTGTAACCAATTCAACCAGTGCATAGCAATTCCCAAGGTGGTAGATTGGGCTGCCACAACCTCCACATCTGCCTGCAAGCACCACTTTACCCTCCTGCATAAGGGCCAAGAACTCCTCCCTCAAGTCCTCAGGCAATGACTTCTTGAACAAGAGAGCTGCAATCCAGGACTCAGCTCAGGATGACCAGCTGATTAGCCACCCAGAGCATTAGGCTCCCAGTGGAATATACCTTCCTCCCAATGAGGTCCAAGCATCTAGCATCCTTGGGCTCCAGGGCTGAAGTTCGTTGACCCTGACGCTCCTATTCATTAATTAAGCCCACCAACAAGGACCAGAGCAAGTGATCAGTATACAAGTATTTATACCCTTTGACCAGTGCATAGTATTTGTGCTCCACTCCATGATCACTGGGGTAAATGGAGACCAGCATTTCCCATATGGTACCCATAAAGGTTTTGTTAAACAGAAGGAGCATACATGAGGGTCCCTCCGAGATAAGGATGCCACAGGTAGGGTCAACAGATTCAGCAACTTTCTCCATTGGCAGGTTGAGGCTGGCAGATGCCTACCAGAAGAGGCCTTGAAGTGTTCAGAAGTCAGTGGTCAGAGGCCCCAAGACTGATGCGTCTGCCACCACATCACAGAAGGGAGGCGCCACTGGTGCCGGATCTTCTGGCTGATGAAACGGGGCACAGGGCGTCACCTCCAGAGAAGCAGGAGGAAAAGAGTCTAGAGGGAGGTGGCTAACTATAGCTTCAGGAGCTTGTGAGGTAGCCAAGGTAAGCTACCAAACAAGAGGTGTAGTGCCCTACACCTTGTGGTATGCCCATGGTGTTCAAAACAGCCTCAGTGAAGGAGGCCAGTGAGAGGCACCCGAGTCCTCTTCAGGTTAGAGGGGTCAGACACCACAGAATCCTCTCGGGTTCCATATCATAGAACCACCAGGGCTCCATATCAGACATATTCCTCATCCTGCAGACCACAGGACTGCCTTATATCTCTCCTCCATATCCCTTTGTGCAGAAGGTGCTCTTCAAGGTTTTCAGGGGCAGGGTGGACATGAGCCTCATATCCTCAAGCATGGGCTTGTCAGCAATGGTACCTCATGCTGATGGAGCTCTCCGTGTTTCTGCCCATTTGGCTTTCCCTGTTTCTGGACCTTATCACACAGAACCACAGCTGCCTTCGCAACCTGGATGTCCAGTCCCTTTACCTCTCAGTGTGGTGTCTTCATTGTTGAATCCTGCTGAGCAAGCTTGCTCAGGGCCAGTGCAGTGGGTTGTCCCTAGCAGCAAGCCTTCTATGCCAGTGGTGCATAAAGTGGGGAACAGGCCCCCGGGGGCAGGGCATGAAATTTCATAAATGGGGTTGGCAAGAGAGGCCAAATGGGAAGGACATGGAGGAACGTGGCCAGCATTGAGCTTGGGGCACATAAGCCCATGAGACTGACAAGGCAAGCAAGACCAGTAAGGACAGCAAGAGCATTGCTGAGAGCAGGACCAGTGCTGAGAAGGAGACCAGCATTGAAAAACAGACAACACTGCACGGAGTCAGGACAAGGAGAAGCAGAGAGGTGCTGGGACAGGGACCAGGAATGAGATCGGTGCCCAGATGAAGGGCAGTGCCACAGGCTGGTACAGCAGCAAGAATGGGACCGGCTCTGAGAAGGCAGAGCCTTGCACGCCATGGGTTACGCTCTTGGTGTCTGCTGTCTGTGAGGGTCCTGACAAGTGGAACCACAGTGGAGCAGAGAACAGGACCCAGTTCTGGAATGAGAAGTATTGAAGCATGTCCACAGCTGCTGCAGGATGAGGCCAAGACAAAAGGATTCCGGAGCCAGAAGTCAAATGATGAGAAGATGGAAGTGGGCCTGACAAAGCAGCAACTAGTGCAGGTGCGGAAGGCAGAGTGTGCAGACAAGCCAGAATCAGCTCCACCCGCAACAGAGGCCTTGGACTGAGAACAGGCAGGCATCAAGCGGTACGGAAATCAAAGCCGTGAATGCAACTGACCCTTCTTAAATGGCCATGCCAGGACTCAGAGAGGTCAGGACCCTAAACAGTTGGGCACTGGTGCATGAACAGGTTTGGCCAAAAGAGCAGGCTTACACTGAGAGACTTGCTGAGGGACAGGGTACTCTGTACGCACCAGGGAGCTCACCATCTTAATAAGTATCCCTGCCACCCAGTATGTATTTGGTATCGATGAAGAACCAACCGGCACTGGCTCACCTCTGGACGAGAACAGGATGAGGCACAGTACACATGATGCTGGGGAATCAGGATCTTGGGCTCCTGGAGCATCTGGTGCGTTCTGCGCCAAATAGTGTCAGTACTGACAACTTAGGGGTCTTAGAGGCACATACCAGACAGTGGGATTGGTGCTGCACCAGACACTTCAGGCAAGTTGAGTCCTTTCTTGGTGCTGGGCCTGGAGCCAAAGACTGCGTGCTGCACATCGAGGAAGGAAGTGCAGACCCCTTCCCACAGAGGCTGGAGTGCCAACTACATGAGGAGCTGATGGAGCCACAAGTCATGCTCCTTATGAGTCTGGGGCTTCAAACCACTACAGATACAGCATGTGTCTGTTTCAGAAGCTTCACTAAACAATGAAGGCAGGAATTGTGAGGGTCATTCACTGATGTGGACTTTAAGCAGTCTCTGCATTGCTTAAAGCCCTGGGACTTTTTCATTCCCTTAAACCCTGTAGGGGAAAAAGGCAGGAGAAGAACCCTTCTCTATCAGAAGACTGCTTGACACTCACTGACTAAAACAATGGTTATTCCAAATCCAATTTTTTACAACTAACTTACACAAGAAAACTAGAGAGTTATGACATAGCAACAGGTATTTGAGTGACAATACTAACAGCCTCACATGCAGTAAGAAAGGAACTATTAGGTCTAATCTCAACCAAATTTTAGGTTTTGCAAAACAAGCTTTGATAAAACCAAAAAAAGAAAAGCTCCCCTCATCCAGTGCAAATATTTTCCACATTTGCATTACATTAACGGAAGAGGGGGAAAAATGAAATCATCTAGGCAACCAACCAGCTTATTTTTATTATTCTAGCTAAAAAAAGAGAAGAAAGCCAACAGACTAAACATTAAGAAGTAACAAATATTCTCGTATTTCTTTCAGTTTTAGAAGTACAGCCCTGCTAGTAAGTAAAAAATTAGTTCTTGTTGAAATGTTTAATTTTACAATTACTCTTTAAAAAGAATAATATTGAATATTCACATAAGGTTTTTATTGTAAAATATGGTACTTAAATTTTTATACAAAACATTACATAGTCTTACCTGTAGCGAACATGAAAGGAATGATCTTCACGCATGCTTATCAAAACATCACTTTCTTCCATTGACTTGCATTATCAGAAAAGCATTCTGCAGGCAGTACAAGTGCCTTCGTATAGAGAATTGTTGTCAATACTTTATTCCCAATTAATATATTAACAAGTTGGAGTTAATACATTCTAAGTTCCTGCTGAAATACTCTTCTTTATGAATAAGGAAGAAGAGATCAGCGCCACACCGCTTAGCTCTCCATAAACGTGTCCTGAATTCTTGTGTCTGTGGCCATTTCAGTTCCACTCAGCTGCATTTCTACAAAGGGAACACAAGAGGCATGGGTTGAAGTCTCATTTTCAAAAAGAAGAACTCTTAGCTACCTTTAATTTATGCAAAAGCAAAGTTATCCCTGCTGAGTGCTAAATCGTATTAATCACTTTAAGTGAAATCGGCAAAGCATTTCACTGTAACTATGAAAATACTTGTATGCAAGTAGCTGAAAAAATACGAAAGTTTCAACAGAAAGCCATCTGTGTTCAGCTAGATTTTGAATCAGCTACCATTATGTTGCTTGTCTTGTTAATGGGAACAATTCCAAGTGACAAGTTTAAAAGATATATATGTATATATGAATTTGGTTTTAATATAGCGCCTTTCATGTCAGCATGATTTACACATAAACAGGTATTCTTGAATTATACGGCTATGCATTCCAGCAAAAGATTTTAGAGATGTCAAAATACGAGAGCAAAATTCAAGTACTTTATACACTCACCAGAACACCTAGAGGGAATTCTAAAGCTCCTAATTCGATCTAACTTTAATTCATAGATTTAGTCTTGGCCCCAAAATTTTCCACACAGCATCCTTCCTTCTCTCCACATACACTTCTTCCCTCCAAGTTTCTTTGTATTTTTGATTCCAGAATCAACTATTTACATAACCTAGAATTCCAACCTAATGCTCCCATTTGCCTACACTAGAGTATTTTCCGCTACCCAGTCCTGCCAAAACTTCATCTCTGGCCACCACTCCAGGCATAACCAAAGTGTCAACCCTCTTCCAGTCAGATAGTTGTTTCAACCTTTCATACACTTGGTCACAAGTGTCCTAGTCTCAATAAGTGCCTGTAATTATTATTCATCTATACTATTATAAAAGGAGAGGCATCCATCCATCCGACTGTAATGGTATGTGGCGGGAGCTCAGCCCTGCCCCTCCTGGCTGCTGGCCAGGTCCCTGGAGATAGGGCTTCCAGGGTTCCACAACCCTGACCACATCCCTGGGTCTGGAGCTGCTGGGCTTCACATGACCAGGTCCCCAGGGCTGTAGCTGCTGGCAGAACTTCACGTTCCAGCCCCAGGGCTGCTGGGCTTTCCCCAAGTGATTCCACAGGGCTGGAGCTGTTGGCAGAACTCAGAGTCCCTGCCAGCTCCCAGCCCTGGCTGGGCCCCTCTGGTTGGGGCTGCTGGGCTTTCTTCGGCCAGATCCTTGGGGCTGAAGATGCCAGCAAGCTCCTGGCTTGGTAAGGCAGGCAGTGCACTCCCCAGAGGCAGCTGGCACATGGGGCACCCCCCTGCCCCCCAAGATGCCAGTGAGGGGCTGGTGTTGCCGCCGGGGGTAGGGTGTCGGTGCAGGATGCTGATGCTGCCACCCATTAACATGGTACAGTCCAGGGTCACCACCTCTGTGCTCTAGAGTGGCACCAAGTTCCATGGGCATTAGAGCAGCAATGCCTACAAGGTGGAGGTAGTGATGCAAGTTAAGGCCCTGGAGTTCCGCTGCTCCCCACTCCCCCGTTCAAGTTACCCTACCCCATGTGCCCCTCCTTCGAGTCCCCAGCACCTCCTCCTGTGGTCCTCCCTCACATTAGCAGGGCACTGCTAATTGCAGGGACATAAAGTGGGGCCCAACGTAACAAGTTTGCTCACCCCTGGTTTATTGAAGGACCAACAGGATATATGGTGGCTTATATGTCAAAAACAACTAATTCTACCTGTCCAAATAAGTACTTCGGCTGTAGACACTACAAATGGGTGGGCCCTGTTAGTAATCCTAATTCACGGGTGTAACGCATACATAATTGCAACTCTAATAGATTGGGAAGGCCTTAGTTACAACCTAGATATTAGAAGTGACAAAAAACAGCCTTGCCCAAGTAAGGCAACAACATGATTAAGATTCTGAATACACAGGAAAGAGGGAGTTATATTACCCATACATGTGATAACTTAGCCTCCTCAAACTACACTGTGTATGCACACTGTGCTTTTTATAAAAATTCATGTTATAAACAACAATACAAAGGAACACACAAGGGATCAATTTATAGTTGCTGTGGTTTCCAACAACTTTAAATTATCCAATTATTACATATATGTCTATATCACAGCATTTTGCATACTGAATTTTTGAAAAAAAACTAGCAAAAGGAAATTGAAAATAAGTGCACTATTTGAATTTCAATGATCACATTCTAATAAACAATTTTTTGTTTAAAATACAATCCAAAGGAAAACATGAGAATCCCTAGACACTCAAGAGTATGTCTGCATTTCATACTAATTCCAGATCTGCAGGGCCTAGGCTTGTGTATTCTGCATTTCCAAGCCCACAGTTGAGCATTTACACTGCATCATAAATTTAGTTTACAATTCTTGGACCCAGATATCACAGCCATGGCAACACATCCATACCATTTTGGCTTGATCTGCATCCAGACTGCAAATTAACAGGTCCTGAACCAGAAACTCAGCAGGACTTGGCCTCTGACCTTGCCCTACACCCTCCCCACACCCTGGTACTAGGACCTGAGTCCTAAATGCTGACTGACCAAGTCAGACTGTATGTGGACAGAAGCTGGGGGCTTAGGTTCAAACCTTGAGTGAAGGCCCAGGCATAGCATGCAGCGTAAATGTACCACTAGAAAAGCTAAACCCATATAAGCACCTAAGTGATTTAGTGAATGTGGTATTTGTTCCAATGGGAGAAATCTCATTTTTAAGCATGTCTACATAGAGAAATACATGTGGCAGACAGTCTTAGCACCTAGATCATCTGACTTCGATTTGTCTATGCAATGTGGGTGAACCCTATACCTTGTCCACTCTACCAAGTTTTCTTGACAAACACTGCTTTTTGGCAACAAAACACGGAGTATGGTAACAGGGTCAGGCCAGCAGACCCCAAGTGGAAGGAAGCCCAGGACCCAGCCTGGGTGAGGGGAAGAACAAAGTTAATTAAGCTTCCAGGTGGAGACAATAGGGTGTGGCAGCAGGCACTCAATTAACCAGGACAAGCTGAGCTGACAGCAGGCTTAAAAGCAGCTGAGGAAAACAAGAGCTGGGGGGTGGGGAGAGAGAGAGAATGAGAGGTGGTAGAGGTGTTTGAGTGACATTGTGAGGGAGATAAGAAGAAATCAAAAGCAGATCAGGAGGCAAGAGGGGGCCCATAAGAGAGCTGGGGAGGGAGGAGTGGTGGTGTTCTCTTCTCCCTGCCAGAGCTGTCAGCCTGGCTGGTGGGGAGGGGAAGAGGAGGAGACCGGCCACTGACCAGAACAGCAGAGGTAGCTGCAGCCCAGACCCTACAGTCTGGGAGGCAAAGGTGATGGACCTAAATGAAGACAAAGGGGCACCTTTCTACAGAATACACACTGTAATGAGACTTTTGATAAGAAAAAGCCATTTCAAAGTCAGCTTGCTGGCTTGACACTAAGAGGTCGCATCACCTCTTCCCTGTTGACTACGGCTGGCTAGCACACCAAATGCTCTGTAGCTGAGACCACTGCGGAGATGCTGGATCTGATTGGTATATATAAGAGAGGAGACTACGCAGTGCTATCTGCACTTGATCCACAGGAATTCAGACACTTATGAGCTTATGCAAAAAGGACTATGACTGGGACATGCTGCAGTGCTGAATAAAAATAAAAGGTGCTGAGGTGGGCATACCATACAGTGAGGAAGGCAAACTGCCACCGTGGTGCTTCACCTAACACCTGCTGTTTCCTGTAAGGAACTGGACACTAACCTCCGTGATGACCCCAACTTCACCACTAACAGCTCTGTGGATTATTTGGAGAGAAAGGAGGCTGTGGTAAGAGGCCCAAATCTGGAGGATGAAATTATTAATGAAGCAATAGAGGTAAATGAGGATATGGAGCTCCCAATGGGGCTGCTTGAAGTGCACAGCCAGTCTCAGCAGCTGTTAAGACAGCTCAGCACGTGCTTCCAGGGGAGCAGGAAATGAGACACAGTGTGAGTAGCTGTGTGGCTTGCACAGTTTGGAAGTAGTTGTAGGACAGCAGTCAGCAATTTTTCTGAGGCAGAGTGCTGAAATTTGACCTTTTGACCTCTAGGTATGGTTCCAGTGCAGGTGACACTTTTTAAAATCATTAATAGACTGATAATAGCTTCATTAATAAAGATGAAGAGCTTTACCATGTAGGTGGTGGCTGGTAGCATTAGCTGATCATTTGCTAATACAAAGGCAGCATGATGGAATGCCATGCTCATGAGCATGCCAAACTAGTACTGCAGCGATCAAGATCACTTGAGCCTTGTCTCGTCTGATCCCATACAAGACCTAACTGATGAGAAGAACTGGTGGAGAAGCATACAGCAGATCTTCAGACCACAGCAGAAGAAATGTGTCTGAAACAGAGATGTTTTCCAGCTCTCCTCCTATACGGGAGCAAACCTGCTGGCATCTTTTGTTTTGCTCAGTGATTAATAGGTGCACAAGAAGAAGAGCCCACCCATGGAAGATTGCACTGGCCACATATGGGTGGAGTGACCATTCATGGTCAAGAAAGATCAAGACAAGAAAAGTCCATGCTGAGGTGATACTCCAGAGCACTGTCAACTCTCTGGAGATAGGTAGCCTCCAAATGGATAATGTGATTGACGAAATCCCAGAGGTAGGTCACTTCCTGGCACAGAGCTGATGACCACACCCATCCCTGCCTGTTGATGTAGAAATTGGAAGTCGTATTGTCCAGGAAGATTCTGACCACCTAGCCTGACACATGGTGTAGAAAGACTTTTCAGGCAAGACAAATTGCTCTGATTTCCTTGATATTTATGTAGAGCCTCATCTCTTTGGGGACCCACATGCCCCAGGGTTCAGAGATCGCCGAGTTGGGCTCCCCAGCTGAGATCTGAGGAGTCTGACCTTAGAATGAGAGAGGAAGTGGGGTCCTCAAACAGGACTCCAAAACACTGTCCACAATTGCTCACCACTAGAGGATAGCTAGCAGTTGTAAGGGAATTGTGACCACCTTGTCCAAGAGGTCCTGAGACTGGAGTAAGCCGAGGTCTGCCACCGCTCGGGTGGCCACATATGAAGTCTGGCGTGGCAAACCTCATTCATGCATGCTGCCAGGTGACCTAACAAATGCAGGCAGACTCTGGCTGTGGTCTGGGGAAACTTAGACATCTCTCATAAGGTTCATCGGGGCTTGGAGTCAGTCTGGGGAAAGAGGACCCTTAAGCAAATCGAATTAACAGATTCTGTCTTCTAGACTAATACTAAAGAGAAGCTACTCACTTGTGTAGTAACAATGGTTCTTCGAGATGTGTCCCTGTGGGTGCTCCACAGTAAGTGTTTGGCTCGCCTTGGCGCCGCAGATCGGAGATTCCCAAGCTGTATCTCGTTGGATCGCGCATGCACTCATGTGCGCCAGTCCTTCCCGCGCTTAGTTGGTGCTGACGCATGTTACATCCAGTGCCTGAGATCTCGGTGCAGGTATCAGTGCCACGCCCGGTGCCTCTGCCTGAGGTGCAGTGCTCTCGGTGCCACAGTCCTCTGGTGCCTGCCGTTTAGGTGCCTGTGGGATCCTCAGAGCCGCTTCTTTACCAGTCTGAGCACCAGGCACTGTCTTATGATTTCCAGCCTTTGCGCTGCCCTTAACAGCGAGCACTTCCTGACTCTGTTCTTCACTTGTCCTGCTTGCAGGGAGTACCGGCAAGGACCGAGTAGGGGATATTTTCTTCTTCTTATGTGCTGAGGAGGTCAAAGAGGTTGCCTTCTGCTTATGTGGCCCCGAGGGTCCATCCCCCTTGGGGTGTCTCAGACAGCTTAGGCTGAAGAGCCTCGTCAAATAAAATCATTTTCAGTCTCATTTCCCTGTCCTTTCTCATCAGCTTAGAGCAGTGAGGACATTCCTGTGGAACATGGGTCTCTCCCAGACAATGAATACACTCGCTATGGCCAGCGGCCGCACGAGTCGCATTTCTTAAAACCCGCTGGAGACATCTCCTTCTTATAAGTACTTAACAACATGTACTTTAACAAGGGTACTTAACAGCTACTAAACAGATAAGGTTCAACAGTCTATTGTAGAGATAAGCAGGCCACAGAAGCGGATGCTCCTTCTCTCTCTCCCGCCTTCCCTTTTTTTTTTTTTTTCAGAAAAAAAAAACATATACAGGAATAACTTTAAGAACAGTTTGTAAGAGAACGATTTTTAACACAAGGAACTAATAATGGTTACTAATAACGTATTCATCTGTCTTAGACACTGAAGCCAAAGCGAAGTCCATCTGCAGCCGCTGGCAGTAGAGAGGAACTGGTGTAGACCGGATTGCGCATGTGACCAGAAGCACGCAAAGGACTGACACACATCAATGCATGCGCGATCCAACAAGATACAGCTTGGAAATCTCCGATCTGCGGTGCCGGGGCAAGCCCGACACCTACAGTGGAGCACCAATGGGGACCAAAGAAGAACAATGACTGTCACTGACAAGGAGTCCCAAGGACTGGCAAATCACCAGAAGGACCACTATGCTGTTTGGACCAGGGATCTGTAGCTGCCCTTGACCAACGAGTTGTCAAAGTAGGGTTAATATGTACTCCCAAATGTGTGAGGTAGGTTGCCACTACCACCATATACTTGGTAAGTACCCTTGGTGCCAAGGCGGGGCCAAAAGGGAGGTCAATGAAGTGGTAGTGGGAGAGTCCCACAACAAGTAGAGGAAGCATGTGTACCCAGTGAAAATCACCATGTGGAAGTAAGCATCCTTCCAGGTTTGAGGGTGGCATACAAGTCTCTTGGATCAAGGGAGGGGATAATCACAACTAGGCAGACCATGCTGACTTTCCACAAATACACACTAAGGCCTCTCAGGTTGGCCACATGCCTCCCCTGGCTTTTGGGATTAGGAAATATTTGAACAGAACCCCCTGTTCTGACACAAGGGTGGAACTTCTTCATTGGTTCCTCAGGTTAGCTGCTACCTGCTTCAGCCACTGATGCGCTTTGGCATCCTCCTGCAGTACCATATGTAGAGGGCATGCAATAGCTTCTTGCAGGTAGGATGAAGTGGATGCCAATGCTACCACATCTGTCTCCTCCTCTTGTGGGGCAGGCTGTTGGCTTCCTTTGGCTCAGCGTCGGGCCCTTCTCAGCAGTCACTCTTTGCCGGGGAGTGGTAATGCGAGGGTGAAGGCCACTGTGAGACTCACCAGGTCAAGCATTCTATCTGGGAGGGTAAGTGAACCCTCCCAAATTCCAAGGACACCCAAGCACTGGCCATCACTTTTGCAGCCATCCCAGCAAGGGCGGAATCACAGAGGGATGCAGTGCCACTGGTGCTGAAACTTGGCCCAGAGGCAGGGACACCTACTCCGTGCCAGCCTTAGAGGCTCTCCCTCTGTATCTGAGGACCCAGTACAGGGAGGTCCCCAGGTGTCTGCTGTCTAGACCGAAGTCATCCATGGTCTCTGGGGCTCTGATAGCACCTCGAATCCTGCCTCCCATTATCAGCAGTATGTATCAAAAGAGGGAAAAAAAAGTCACATCAGACAGGGGGACATGGGCTGATAACGGGCCTTTTCCACCTTAACTGAATAAACCTTGTCAGCTCTGGCCCTCCCTTTTACTGGAATACTCCTTTAAATACCCTCTGAACCCCACCCTCACTCATGCTTCTGATGAAGGTGCTCTTTGCCCACAAAAGCTTATGCTCCAAAATATCTGTCAGTCTATAAGGCGCCACAGGACTTCTGGTTGCTCTTGAAGATACAGACTAACATGGCTACCTCTCTAATACTTAGCATAATATGGGAGACCAATAGTCATAAAATGATGGAATGATGGAAATGTTCCTGCTTAAAAAGTTTCAGTGTTAATCATTCTTAAATCAACGCAAAAATGTATTGAAGTACAAAGAATTTTCCTTTAAGAATTTACTATTTCACATTGTAATAATGACAAAAAAAATCAAAAGGCAAGCTCAAAATAGATCATCTGAAAAACAGAGATTTGGCAAGCACTGCTGAATTTAAAGTCAGATAAAACCATACCAAAGCAGCTAATAAAATAAAATAAAAATACTGACAGGTTTCTTTCTTTATCTAGATGTTAGTATGGGCCCATATTTTTAGACTTGTGCACAATCTATTGGCTATGGTGCAAAGAACACAGAGAAGAACTAGAAGATTGAAATTAAAAGACAAAATATGAAAGTATTTTAAATAAATTGTTCTGAATTACGCTGATCTCTCATTTAAGAAGTACTGTAGTTACAAGTACTCGCTAAAATGAGGGACACACATACCTACCTCTTTTCACTAAACAAGTGACCCTGCCCCGCTTACATGAGAGTCGCAAGGCCCCTGACGAGAGGGTGGGTAGACCCGCAGCCAGCTGTGCTCCAGCCCCCAGGTCCCTGGCCAGAGGGCGAGGAGAAATGCAGACTCACAGCTGGAGCTGAGCCAGCCACAGGTCCCTGCCTGGGGGGGTGGGGAGACCCGCAGCCTCTTGGCTGGAGACTTCTCCCTCCTTCCCCTCAGACATGTAGCTGTCTGACAGCCCTGTGGCTGGAGGAAGAGAGAAGGCTCTTAGCTTGATTCCCTCCCTTGCGATTGCAGGAACATGAAACTGACCAGCCATGAGCTCATCAGTTTCCCCATCCCGCAAGCCATGGGGAGACTGGAACCAGCCTGCCCCTGGTTCCCAGCTCCTGCCACTCTGGGAGTCAGGAAACTGACCAGCCCTAGTGGTTCCTGGCTCCCCAACCCTTGCAGGAAAATTCAAGTTATGGAGGGGTTGCAGAAACAACCCTGAATAACTCGAGTTTACTGTATTAGTCCCCCGACCCACCCCACAGACCTCAGCCTCAGCCAGGTTTTAACCCCCCTCAAAGGTCCCAAACTGCACCCAGCCTTAGACCCCGCCCCCCAGCAGCCCCAAATCAGCCCCAGCCTTAGAGCCCCCCAGCAGCCCCAAACTGCCCTCAGCCTTCAACTCCCCCTGCATTCCCACACTGCCCCCGGGCTTACACCCCCCCCCAGCAGCCCCAAACCGACCCCAGCTTTACACCCCACAGGAGCTCCAAACCACCCCCAGACTTAAACTCTCCCTGCAGCCTCAAACTACCCCCAGGCTTACGCACCCCACAGCAGCCCCAAACCGCCCGCAGCCTTATACCCCGCCCTCAGCAGCCTCAAACTTCCCCCAGTCTTAGACCCCACCCTGCATCCCTAAACAGCCCCAGCTTTAGACACTCCTCCTCCTCCTCCTCCTTCCACACAGCCTCGTCACCAGGGCTGATAGACTGGGTGGCTCCCCCAGTCCTCCTGCCTCCAGCTCCCAGCAGGTAACAGTTGTTCAATTAACTCAAGTGTTAAGGTTTCAGCACCTAGGCATAAGGTAATTGCTATTCCTAGTGGTAGAGACAGTTGCTGGAGATGACAGCTATCTCTACTGACAGATATCTGCCTAAGGCAACAGTGTTAAGAAACTGCAAATGGCTTCTTTAAAAGCCACGTGTAGCTGGGAACTGCCCAGCTGGTGACCTTTAACAAATCTACTGGGGCCCATGTTTGGTTCCCGACCCGTAGGTTGGGAACCCCTGCTCTACACACATACTACATCATATTTCTGGTGCCAAACTATTTAAATACATCAGAAAAGCACCTAAACTCAACTGGTTTATGTCAAGTTACAAGCACTTGGAATGAATTGGAAACTTTTACATGTATTTTAATGGAAATTTAGAGTCGCTCTTATGTGTTTTCGCCTACGAGCAAAAATTTGGGAACCAGTTGTGCTCGTATAGCAACCGATGAGGGTAGTCATATTTCAATAGTGAGGCAAACAGTGGATTCACTAAAGCAAAGACATGGAGCTTTATATTTGAAGCAACATTATCACATTGAGTTTAATATGTGTATTGCAATTAGCAGAAAAAATATTCATTATTCATTCTTAATTGCTGATCTTCCATGACTGCAACTCAAAAAGCTGTTCATAATGTGTTTGGACAACACAAACTTGTGTACCATGAATATAAAATAGCACATGGTGGTTAGACATAACAAGGTCATTTACAATGCCACTGTGGCTATTTTGGTCCTATGATTACAGAGAGAAAGTGGGTGAAGAAATATCTTTTACTGGATAAGCTGCAGGTGGTAAATGGGGCAAGCTTTTGAGATTCCATTTGAAGACCTCTGTGGAGATAAAACACATCTTTCATTACCAGAAATTGATAGATAAAAGATATCTCCTCACCCACCATGTGTCTCTCAAAGTTATCTATAGTTTTGAACACCTTTATGGATTCTGGACAAAAGAAAACACTGCACTAAGAAAGGAAATGTGATTCACCCTGGAATTTTTATTACTATAAAATTTCTCCACACCAGCTTAAGAGTTCCAAGTTCATTCTCCTCAGCTGGTAAGCTGAGAGAGAATAAAAGAGGTACTTTTACAAATTAACTGATGCTTTTGAGATTTAACTGAGGAAAGTGTTGATCTGGTGAAAATTTTTTTTGTATACAGTAAGGTCTCAGAGTACGCGAACACAGAGTGCACAACCCCACTCTTACGCATCTGACCATGACCCTACCCCCTGGTGCGGTTTAACCCATCTGCAAGCGGCTCTGGTTCAAGCCGACACCCAGCGCGGGTCCAGAACAGCCCCCTTGCTGGCTCACAAGCCACCCTCCCCTGCCCCGCGTGGCTTCAGTGCAACCTCCCCTGCCAGCTCACAAGCTGCCTGCCCGCCAACCCTGCCGGGCTCCAGTGTGACCCTCCCCACCAGCTCACAAACTGCCCGCCTGCCCCCCCTGCCCCATGGGGCTCCGGTGTGACCTCCCCTGCTGGCTCACAAGCTACACCACCACCCCGCCCCCCCCCACGGCTCCGGTGCGAACCCCCCGCCAGCTCACAAGCTGCCTGCCTGCCTGCCTGCCCGCCCGCCTCCGGTGAACCCCCCACCCTGCCGGCTCACAAGCTTCTCACTTGCCCTGCGCAACACTGGTGCGACCCCATCCCTGCTGGCTCACAAGCTGCCCATCCGCCACCGTTGCTCCCCCCCCTCACCCCGCACAGCTGCAGTGCAACCCCCCTGCCAGCTCACAAGCCACCCACCATGGCTCCAGTGCAACCCCCCTGCCAGCTCACCACCGAGGCACGGCTCTGGCTCAGCTCCCCCTCTCCCGGCAGCCCAGCTCACCCCCCTGCAGCCCTAACCCACCCCAGGCTTAGCCTCCCCACCCCCTCGCTCGCCTCCCACAGTCCCAACCCACTGCCACGTTTAACCCTCCCCAACTACCACCCCCAGCCCGGGACTTACCTTTCTGCTGTTTTCCTGGCTGCAGAACATGTGTTCTGCCAGGGAAAAAGCCAGACCCCCACTTATGCAAAATCCAAGTTTATGCGAGGGTGCGTGGAACAGAACCTTGCATACTCCGAGACCTTACTGTACTAGACATCTTCCTTACCCATTTGTTTAGTTCCACATTAAGCAAGTGTTTCCAGAGTGAAAGATATCTTGAGAACACACAGTCTAACTGTAAAGAGACTCATTTTGTGGTAAATATTCTTCCAGTAAACAGGTAGGAAGCAGATCTCTCCAGAGGCCAATAAATTATTATTTTCAGATATGCCTAAAGGAAAGTGCAGGGGACACAGATTTACTAGATAACTATATAAGGTACCCCGCCTTTGCAAGATGTTTGAAAGCAGGTTCCACAGAGCTTCTAGCCACTTCAAACATGGAAGAAGAGCCCCAGCACAATGGTGCAGTGTGTGATCACTCAACAATCAGACCAGCGTACATGTAGACTAATGCTAATGTAAATGTTTTGTGTGCTTATCATGGTTGTGGAAAAACACACAAACTGCTTTTTGTTTGTTTTTACAATCATCCACATGTTTAGTTGAACACATTTTAAAAATAAGTATTATGTATTTTATGTAACACTGCAGACCATCCAAAAACAGGGAGTAAAATGGTGTACACTAACATCCTAAGATATTCAAACTCTTTGGCTATGTCGACACGAGAAACATCTGTTGAGAAAAGTGACTGTCACAAGGGATTCCCTGGCAAAACTTCTGTCGACAGATTGTGTCTACACAAAAGCAGATTGAAAGAGCAATCTGCTCTGTCGAGAGACTGCCCAATCCTCTTGTGACAGAATGGCTGACAAGAAGCTCTGCAAACAGGTCTGCCCAGTGAACTGGAAGCCCTGTCTGTCAACAAAACAACATCTACACAGCTGTTTTCTCAACAGAACATTGAACGTGGAGAGGTATGACACTGCCGGCGGATGTGCCAAGTTTTGTCGGCAGATGGTTGACAAAGCACATTTTGCATGTGGACACTGCGGGTTTTTCCAACAAAAGCCCAGTTTTGCTGGACAAACCCTCGTGTAGATGTAGCTTTTGAGTATGTTACATTTGACTGTCTATTCCTTGAGCAATGCAGGTGTTTCATCAACCAGACACTTCATAAAGCTGGATTTCCACCACTGTATGATTACAGGTCTGAACTTTTTTTTTCCCCAAAAAGGCCCACTGTTCTATAAGAATCCATTAACGCCTTATTGCTCTGGGATTAGAAACAAACCATTCTGACAGATTAAGGCTAGGCAAACATATTAGGATTAGCTATTCCTACATGTAAACCTGGTTAGTTTCTTTTTCTGAACGTGCAGATGTCAAAACTAATAGCCAAAAACAATCTGCAGAGCTCATTATGCAAATGCAGTACAGGACTGAGTTGTTACCTTCTCACATTAAGGATTCTTCAGACACTTGAAGTGCTTCTAGTTAGTTAGCTATGTTATCTCCAATAGCCCACAGACCTGGGGAGATTGCCAAGAGAAGGAAAAAGGTAGTAGCTGCATCACAAATAATCCTCACTTTTTAAAAGATACATTTAGAAGTAGTCATTTCCAACAGAAACATTAATACACAATTATTTTAATTATACATTAATCTGATTCTCAGTTGATTCCCTTCCACACCTGTCTTTACATCTCTTGATCTGCATACTGCCTGGGCCCACAAGCACGACCATTGCAGCTCACAGTCCATGGGAGCTGTGGAACCAGCACTCAAGGCAGACATAGGTTGCGAAGCCACCTATCACACCTCTACCTTGGAGCAGATGGTAAAGGTCACTGCTTATAGGGAGAAACCCACAGTGAATGCCCTCTGAAACTGGAACCCCAAGCCCCCTTTTGTGCCCTATTCCACTGGCAGGAGCCTCCAACCACACAAATTCCCTCCCAAGTCTACACTCCCGTCACACTCCAAACCCCATCCCACACCTTGAACCCCTCAAAGACATTCCACTAACCAGGAGTAAAAGGGGCACATCAACATTTCTGGGGAGCCATGCAGATGATCCAGGTAGGGAATCTGCCAGCCCTATTCCAACCACACCATAAACTGGACTTCCTATGATGATTAGGTAGACCAGTTTTCAAAGCTTTCAAGTTGGTACAGAGCTGGATAACACAACTTCTGTTTTACTACCAAACAGTACACTCATCCCTCGCTTTATGAGCGCAATTGGTTCCCAACTCTCTGCTCGTAAGCAGAAACTCGTAAGAGGGACACTAAATTACTATTAAATTACATGTAAAAGTCTCTGATTAGTTCCTAGGGCTCCTAACTTGGGGAAGGAGTGGTGGCAGGTGACGCTGCTTTTGAAAGGTAAGTGAACCTTGGGTTGGGGAGGGTTAAAGGCTGGGGGTAGTTTAGGGCTGTGAGCAGGAGGGAGGGTTAAAATCTCATGGCGGTTTGGGGGGGGTTCAGGCTGTGGGGCAGTAAGGGGGCCTGGTTGCCACAGGTCAGGGCCACAGGGGTTACAGGAGGCGGGGCAGGGCCGCAGCAGGTACAGGCACCTGCGGGAGGTACAAGCAGCAGCAGGGTCTGGCTGCAGGTCCAGCAGGCGTGTTGGGCCAGGGGGAGTGTACAGGTGGCCGCAGGAGGGTCTGGCCACGGGGGGGAGGGGATACAAGCAGCGGGGGGGGGGGGTTGGCTACGGTGGAGTCTGGCCGTGGGGGGTGTACAGGCCGCCACAGGGCTGGCAGGGGTGTCAGGCTGCAGGGCATACAGGTGGTCATGGGGTCTGATCGCGGGGCTGGCAGGGAAAACACGAGGCGGGGGGAGGGGTTAAAGCTGTGGGGGCGGGGCAGTTTAGGGTTGTGGGGGTCTGGCTGCGGGGCCGGCAGGGGCATCGGGCCACTGAGGTTTGGGGCTGCGGGGAGTACAGGCAGCAGTGGGGTGTCAGGCTGTGGGGCCAGCAGGGGGTCAGGCTACAGCAGGTTGCAGCTGCAGGGCTGGCAGCCGAGGGGGGTAAGGCTCATATGAGTGGGGGAAGTTCACTCGTAGAGTGAACTAGGGCAGGTAAGTGTGTCCCTTGTTTAAGCAAGTACTCGTTTAACGAGGGATGAGTGTAATCCTGACTGTACACCAAGTCATCCAACCTCTGTATACTCAATTTTACCAAATGTGGATAATGCTTCATTTCTCCCTCCCTCACCTGGCAGGGAGTCTTGTTTGCACTGTATTTAGATGACAGAGAATGCTATACAAGTGCCAAGCAGTCTTCTTAGTATTAGTCATGTTACCAACCTCAACATTAATATACTGATTCACTCCTATCTACACAAAGGGATCTAGTTATTTTATTCACGTCACAAACAAGCAATTCTCAATTAAGAAAACTATTGCAAGAGCTTCTTACCACCTCTGGTCAGAAAGAAGTTCATCAGTGTTCTTAGGCGTACTGACATACCCAAAAAAAAAGTGGATGATTACAATCATGAGGGTCTGTTTGGGTGTCTCCAAAATCTTTCAGTTAATTTAATAGTCCAATTTTAGAGCCAGATTCTAACTTTACTCACAATGAGCAGTCACAAGTTAGTCCCATTGTAATGGAAAAAGATTAGGAACAACAGGATTGCTTCTGGAGGAAAGTGGTACTAATAGGCTGAGGGGGGAGCATACAAGGAGAGAAAAAAAAAAAATCAAACTTTTGTTTCTTTCTCCATTTACTGCAACAAAGCTTAAATGTTGGGGTTTTTTTCCCTTTTAAGCACTATTTGCATGAAAAGCACACAATGCAAAGGCAAACAAACAAAATTTTTAAGAAACAAAAAGCTGAATGAACAGTGCAGCCAGACAGAAGGACCTGTGGAAAGTCAAACTAGAGTTCAGAAGAGAAGCATTTGAAAGGCATGTATGAGCCGTCTTCAGATGATTATCTTGCACCAAGTAGTCCATTTCCTGAAGGGTTGGGAGTGCAGCTGCTCCCACAACTTCTGCTGCATGTATACAGATCTGGAAAAAACTAATTTAAAAAAATGAGATGTGCTGTCTTGGATCAACAGGAAATAAGAAGGTTCAAGACTGTCATTAGAGGTCATTCTGGACATAGCAGTAAGAAGCCGTCACTCTGACTGTAGTGAGCAGGAATGCACACAATGAGGACTTACTTTTTTGGCACATTAGAGTCTTTCCTTCTCTGTAACTAAGTTACAAGAAGCCTGTCTGGGCATTTGCAAAGGTTTTACCTGACATATTTCATATGAATGACTTTTTATCTTTTTATATTTAGTAGATCTTATTTTAAGAATATAGTGGCATGCGTGTACTATGTAGCACTTCTGGAAAGAGCAAAATGCTTCCAAGAAGAAATACAAAAGGTGTTTCTGGAACTGAAGTCAGGAATGCACAACAAACAAACAAAAAAAAATCAAAACTTTTGTTTCTTTCTTCATTTACTGCAAGAAAGCTTATATGTTACTTTTTTTCCTTTTAAGCACTATTTGCTTCAAAAGCACACAATGCAAAGGCAAACAAACAAAATTTTCGGACCATGAGTGGCCTTTCTTCACCTTAGTGGGCCCTGCAGCCCCCCCATATACCCTCTTCTACTGTGTGCCTCTCACGCACCAGCACACTGGAGCCCCACACTTGCCTGTTTCCCACCTCCCTCCAAGCACTTTCAGAGGATGCGGATCACCTAATTGACACTCCATCCCTTCCCTTCCCTCCCAAAGTTGGAACGCAACAAACAGCTGATTTATGGCATTCCAGTTCTTGGAGGGTGGGAGAGGAGTAGAGATGGAGCACATATCAGGTGACTTGCACCCCTATGAAAGTGCTTGGAGGGTTGGGGAGGCATAGGAAGTGCAGGGCTCTGGGGTCCCAGTAAGCAAGAGGCATGAGGGCAGCCAGTGGGTTCACAGGCTGCTGGTGGAGCCCTGGTGGGCCACAGACTGCCCACTACTGCTGCAAGTAGTGGTGTCCTCTCCCAGTGAAGTGTTTTGCAAAGACTACTGTGGACATACATAAAAGGAGAAAACCTAAGGAGCTAAAGAGAGACAAATAGGCCAGAATGAGCATGTATTCCCCTACACAACTTTTTCAATAAGGGTAATCTTATAGTGCACCTTTAAAAGACTTTTGTGACATAAGTGTTGGCAGATCCATAATTTCATACAACCATTTCAGGAGAGTTGCATGATCTATGCATTTTGGGGGGGAGAAGCTAACCAGGAGCCAGAAACCTCTAAGAGAGCTGCAATTTGATGTGAGTCCAAGTCTGGCTCTACACTGCCAAAATGGTAAAGAAGTGTAAGCAAAACACAAGGATTCCCAAGTATACGTATCTCCTTTTTTAAGAGGCCAGGGACTAGATCCACGGCATCTGCTGCAACCTGAACTAGTAAAAGTTTCCACTTCTGTTTATTAAAATGTTTTACGGATTTTGCTCCATATTCATTTTTAAGGATTGCTTCATATAGATCACTGTTTTAGTTTTATGGTGTATTTAACAGTCTTGATTATTTCATTTCATTATTTCATTTCTCCCCGACCTACACTTACTGCTTTTTTGAATGAAAGTGTAAGGACAGAAAATACTTAATGTGATACCATCATGTTTGTGTCTTATACTGGAGAAATCAAGAAGTTAATGCTTCAGAGATCATTTTTAAAAAGAGCTGGTTTGGTGGCAAATTGACTTAATTTTCCTTTCCAAGCAATGACAGAACCAGAATCCCTTCTTGTATTTGTTTGGGGGTCTACAAGAGACTGTTGCTATTGCTTTGTAAGGCAGAATGTAATATTAAACAATTGCACAAAACATTCAAAGCTATTAAAACAACTGTACTATGCTTTGGATTTGGAAATTAACCACCATCATATTTTCATTATTGTATAGCAGACACAGCCAAACAAAATCTTTCATGAGTTACACTTTTCAAACAAGTGACACTATGGTGCTAGTAAGTACAGTAAACTCTTTCATATTTGGCAGCCCCGGGACCATGAGATTGCTGGAAATTCAAATAGCGTGGATACTAAAGAGGTATACGGAGCAATGCGAAACATTTAATCAAAGCAAGATTATACATTAAAAAAAACAAACAAAAATGTATGCAGAGTCCTTTATTTACCAACAACAGTGGTATTGTACACTGTAAACTTACACTGTACAGTATTCTCTCAAGTTACACGAGGGTTATGTTCCAACACACCCTTGCCTAACTCAAATTACGCATAAGTGGGGGGAGGGCTTCCCCCACGACAGAACACACCTTCTGCAACCAGGGAAGCAGCAGGAGCACCTGGAGCTCCTTTTGAAAGGTTAAGTCCTGGGGTGGGGGGGGGACTTGGGGAGAGTTAAGCCTGGCAGGGGGCTGGGGCCATGGGAGTGCGGATAGGGGGATTAAGGCTCGGGTGGGTTAGGGCTGCAGGATGGGAGGGGGTGCGGAGTTGAGCCAGAGCCACATGGGGTGCAGGCAAGCTGGAGCCGTGGGGGGTGGGGTTGAACCAGGTCAAGGGGGCAGGGGTTGAGCTGGATCCATGCTCCAGAGAAGAGCCAGGCCATGTGGGGGTTGAACTGGAGCCACACTTGGGAGGGTTGAACAGGGGCCAGGCAGGTTGAGCCAGAGCCACATGCTGGGCCAGTGAGCCAGAGCTGGGCCATGAGGGGGGTTTGAACTGCAGTTGGGGCAGGGGAAGCGGGGTTTGTAGTAGAGCCACGCAGGGGATAGGGAGCAGGATTTTGAGTTGCACTTAACTCATATTAATGAAAGTTAAGAGCACTTTGAAATCTTGCATTTTTAGGGTTTACTGTATTTATTTGTATTTACGTTCACTATACTATACTTATGGAAAACGTAACGACAATTTACTTATGGTTAAAATTGCCAAGTATTTGAGAATTCTGGATAACAGAATGCCGGATATGACAGAGTTTACCGTTTGATCATAATTTTAAAGCCCCAGATTGTTTTGCCTTAACACTTCATTGCTTTGTACTGTAGTGAGGACTCTTCAGCAGCCACAAGAAGGTCTGACTTCATGCTGTGATTGGGAACAGATTGATGCAAAATAGATGCAGAGAAATTACCTAGTTTTTTGGGGGAGCAAGAGCCCAGAATGTTCCTCTCAGTGAGACCAGGTCCATCAGCTTGCTGCACTAGTAGAAAACATGCAAGGAACCGTAGCCCCATGCCCACAACCAAGGGCACATTCATCAGTGCTACCGACTCCTGCCCCAAGGTATCTTTGCGTACCTCACCCCGCAGAAACAATTCATCACTTCTCCCGGAGCGATCCACCGCGGATCAGCACCTCCCACCCGCGCCAACCTGTGCCTTCGTTAATGGGTTCCCCCAGTGTAGCCAGACACCACCCATCAGCATCCAACTCGAGCCAGCCCCTCTCCGATATTCGACACCCCCTCCCTCCAATCAGCTCCCACGTCCGCCATCCCCACCTCGCCCACCTCCGCCCCCGCGGCAGTAATCGATACCCTTCTCAGTCCCTCCAGCGACACCCTCAGCCACGCACCGCCCCTTTGCCCCCTCCCCCCCACGTACGGCTGTCGCCTCAGCTACCCCAACCAACGCGACACCACAGACTGTCCCAGCAGCGTCCCCGGCCTGCCCCACGCCTCACCCACAGGGTCGCTCTGCCTGGGGCTGCTGGGCTCGGAGAGCGACACCCCCCTCCCACCTGCCCCAGACCGGACCTCACCTCGGCCGCCCGCAGCCGCCGGCCTCCCCCGGTTCCGCTCGCCTCACACACCCCCGCAGCACCTCCCCGCCCACCTCGCTGATAGGCCAGCACTAGCACGAGCGCCGCAGCAGCGCGAGAAGGTTGCGAAGAGCCTGACGCTGCCCCGCCCCCCTCGCACCTCACACTCGAACCCGCCAATAGCCGGCGACTTGCTCGCCGCCACTCTTACATCCATGTCGTTCCCCGCCTCCTGTGACGGGCGAGTTTAACGGCTGTCCTCAGCACGGACACTGTGGCATTCTGCGCCTGCGTCGAGGGTTCCCTCCCAGTGTTCGTTCTCACGCCCGGCAGAGCCCGGCATCATTCACACTGGCCAATGGGATGCCGGGCTTTGTGTGGGGCTGTGATCCTGTTCGAGGACGGGAGTCACGTGGGAAGCAAGGTCCGTGTAGTAGGACCGGGAATGGATGGTTGGGCAGGGTACGAGGAGGGGGGAGTAGTAGGGTTTGCAGTGGGGAGTTTCCGTCAGGGCGGGAGGAAGGGCTGAGAGGGACTCCGTCCCTCAGTGCATTATAGGAGAAGTGCTTTTGCTCCACCGTCTAGCCGTGGACGGGGTGAGGAGCGTGCCTGGGGTTGTCATCCCGGCCGGCCTCCTAGGGAGGGAGATTTGCTGGACCGCTCTCGCCTGCATGTCAGCTTCTGCTCTTGCTGTGGCGTATCCATCTCTCTGAGGCCTTGTCCGCACTCGCAGTTGACAAAGGTGCTTTTCTACCTTAAGCCTCGGTCGCTGTGGCAGGGCAGGGGCCTCCTGTTAACACAGTGATGTTAGGTTGGTGTAATTGTATCGCTCAGTTACGTGGATTTTTCACACCCCTAAGCGACATATTTATACCAAAATGAATTTGCACTATTGACTAAGGATGAGGAATTATAGCTATGTAGAAGGAAGAATTTGTCTATCAATCTCGGGTTTTCTACACCAGATGCTAGGTTGGCATAGCTACATCTCTCAGAGGTGTGGGTTTTGCACACTCATGAGAAACTACTTACGCTACTCTGCATTTCCAGTGTAGATTAGCCCTATGATGTTTAGAATTTTTACTCCTTCCACAGATGCCACAAGTTTGGAAACAAGTTAGGGATTTTTCTTTGTCTCAATTAAAATTACTAATTACTAAGTACTAATCTAGGAATCCCACAAACATTTGTTCCTTGTCATGGGGCCTAAAATAAGATAATATAAATTAATACTTTTATATATATTAATGTATATAAAATGTCACTGAATAGTGAATATATCTAATTTATTCTCCCCACCAAGAAATGGCAAATGTTTGCTATGTTTCTGTGCCTTGCTGAAACCAATGAACCACAACTGAATGGAACAATCATGCCAGGTAGCTAGGTTATATGGTTACAGTTATTGAGAAACTGCACTTGTATTCACCTGGCTGCATTAGAGATAAGTTTACAACCAATGTAACCAAATGCCCCACTGTGCACAAGGGCACCAGTATCATATGTGTACACTGAAGTATTTAGAACTGAAAAATTTAATACCTACTTTAGGTACGAATTTCTAAAGCATTTAGTATAAGTTTAGCAGTGGTCTAAGGAAATGTAACCATTCACCTACAATTGGTATTAGGGGTTATTTATATGGGAGCTTTTTTCAGGGTTTGTTTGTTTGTTTTTTTCCACTTACTGCAGCATATCAATTCAAGTCAACATTTTTAATGACTGAAGTAAGTTTGCGTCTATTTTTGCTGAAGTTTATGTTACTCCCAAATATGGTGTGAATATTAGCTATACAATTTTACTCTTACTTCACAAAGTTAAGAAGATTGCTGGGTAGTGTGCTGAAAGAATCTACAATGCTTTATGTGACAAAGTACGAGAGAACAGGAATGGATTCAAAGAAAGGCTTTGTTGGGATCATCCGTGAGTACAGATGTGTAAGAAATGCATTATGCTCTGTGAGTGACGAATGAGAAATAAAATTGTATTACATAGCAAATTTAATTCAGACTGAAGAAAACATCTGTTTAAATCCCTGTGTTTGTCTTGTATTTCTAGTCGATTATAGATGTACTCGCAAAGGTTGAAAATATCTCTGGAAATCCTCCCTAAGGCAGCAATAATAGTCTCTGATGGGAGGGGAGCAGCAGTCACACATGTTTTGTGTCCTATTATTCTGATGCATAACATTATTCTACTTTTGATAGAGACATGATGTGGAAGACTGCTTTCCTAGTGAAGTATCATTACTGTTGTAATGGTAATAAGCTCTTATCAAGATTAGGTACCCACTGTGCTGGGCTCCATACACACACATAATGATAAAATGGTCCTTGGCCCAAGGAGTTCTAAGATCTTGGAAATGTTGCTATTGGAGTAGAAGCAGGCCAGTGTTAAGTTCCTTTAAAAGTTCTACTCACAATCAGGATTTCTTAGAATTTCAGGGGTCAAGATGCAAGAAAAGAGAAGATCCCTTGGTGATTTGCCTCCTTCTTTGCCATTCCCAGTGAGAATTCAGTATAGGAATTGTCATTGCCAGAACCCTTTCAAATTAAGTGATAGAGAATTACAAGCTTCACACATTTAAAACACTAACTTTCTTTCTTCCTTTCAAGCATGTGAATATGTATTACTCCATATTTCTGTATATGTTTGTTCAACACACAGCACTCAAATAATGGTTATAAAATAATACCTATAAAAAAGAAAGCAACTGTGTAAGTTATTGTGTGAAGTGTTCAGTATGCAATTAAAGGATTTTTTTTATTCTAGCTCATTAGAAAAGTTATTTTTCTTAAGGTGACTAATAGCAAACTACACTGCACTCAGATTACTCTGAATTGTGCTAGCTGCAATTGTCTGCAAGCAGTTATTACAGCATCTTCTCCTGATACTACTATATGGGTAGTTGGATAGTTAAGGTGCCTTTACTGCTGTAGTGAGGGAAGACTCTGTGTGTAGAAAAATCCAGCTTTATTTTATGCTGATCTTGGACCTTGTTATGCATGAAATAGTTGCGTTTACTGTTTTTTGGCTCCACTGCTGACTTCACTCATTTTGTGAAGGCAGGTAACTGTACTGTAGACTGTGGGCCACATCCTTTCCCAGTAATTTGATATTTGGGCGACTCTTGTAGCTTCAAAAGGGTTGATCCTGATTTATACCACTGTAACTATGAACATTTGTGTGAAGAAGAACTTCAGGATCAGTTCTAAAATTTATACTTATACTTTTATTTGATATATTATTGAATATATTTAAATGTAAGCTGGTTTTCTTATATATTACAGAACTTGATATGTCTAATAGTACAAGCTCTACATGACAGCTGAGAACAAATGAAATGTAAATGGAGTATAATCAACACACACAAAATAGGACAAGTAAAAACAGCCAAACTCACCATCTGATAAAACAAGTAAATAATGTATTTTTTGATAATATTGACTGTCCTGAGGATGCAACTGATGAGGAACAAGAAGACTTACCTTATGATGAAGATCTAGAAAGAATTTATCATCACAATAAGGAATGCAGTAACTTGAAATCCTATGCTTCTGTAGAAAATATTTCTGATAATTTCTTAAATTTGACATGCTCTGAAATTAACCAAAGTGTAAATGAAAAAATAAATTATGAAATGCAGCAGCTGCCTCAAGAAAAGGTCTTGAGCCACAGTACACCTGCCACAAGAACAAATGGAATAACAATTGATAAGGCAACAGATGTGAGTGTAATGTCTTTGGGGACAGAATTAAGCAGGGGAGCTTTTAGAAGCCCATATAGTAAGGAAGATTACACCAACTCCAAAATTTCTGATCTTCTTTTGCGCCACTTTTCCAAAGAAGAGTTATCAAATACAAATCAGTTAATTGATTGTGAGACTATCCCAGAATTATCTTTTACCGAAAGTGTTGATGAAACTGTCCTCACTAAAAGTAGATTTTCAGAATGCTCAAAGGCCACTTTCCTTACAGAATGGTGGGCAAAGAATTTTGAAGACAATAATTTAAACAGTCAAGGAGAAATATATGAAGATGATTACAAAGATAAAAATTTATTAGCTGAAAATAAATTTGTTGTAGAGGACAAAGCTACTTCTTATGACAATGAAAAAGACTGCATACAAGAAAATTCACAGTTGATAGCTGAAAATGAAGATTCAGATAATTTCCAAAACATAAGAAAAAAAATTACAGTCACCAAAAGATGTTTGTTTCGAAGAACAGGTTCATCTCATGAACTCAAGTATGGCCAAGGCCAAGTTAATTATTGTCTTCCTGACTTTTCCAAAGTTGCACCAAAAGTCAAAATACCAAAAAGAAATAACAATGATAAATCAGCTCTCGTAATGAAAAGAACCAGATTCTCACCTAATTTGGTGGGTAAATCAACTGTGAAAAATGTTTTAGAAACTATGAATGGTTTTGATTCTGTTGAAGTAAAAAATCAAGAAGAAGGAATGAGAATACCTGAACTTTTACAACAGATAGAGGTAAATGAGATCTTTTCAGATATCAGTCCAGGATTTAAAAAAATAGTCCAATGGAAGTGAAAGAGTTCAGCTAAGCATAACATGCATAGTCCTTTATGTGGTTCTGCTGAACTCAGCAGTTCTATTAATTTAACTAAGAATTATTTATATGAGTAAAGGTTTGTAGGATTGGACTTTCTGTCCATAACTTTCATAAACAGATATGTTTTATGATGTTTGGGAGTGATATCTTCATGATTAATCACTTATTTCCTTTCAAAATATGAAATTGATTATAGTCAATTTCATTGTTTGTTTCACATATTAGCAAAATGTTGTTTCTAGTGCTATAAGAAAATATTTAAATCCTTCCCAAAAATTATTGTTATTGAAATAATTAAAGATTTGTGTTAATGCTGTAGTTGTCTCAGATGTCATTTACATCAATGGTGATTTTTGCAATGGATCTTGAAAATTTATAAACATTGTGCTGCCCAGTTGATTCCCTTTCAATTAGTTGTCCTGGTATTTTAGGATTTCCATTATTTTGGTTTTAAGTAGATCATTTAAATGTCACTTTTTGTATTTATACTATGTCATTGGGACTACCCACATGTGTAAAGCTAAGCACATCCTTAAATCTTGTTAGGATGAGGGCCTTAATATATAAAAAGGACTTACTACAACATATTAATACTTTTTTCTTTTTTATTTCTGGATTAATAAAAGTTGCTGACAAAACATGCTGAGGATCAGAATCGTATTGATCATTTGAGGTTTGATCCAAAGGTAAAACTTCCAGAATACTGTATTGGTAAATGGTTTAGGGGAGCTTTTTCTCAGTACATACGTTTTCTCTCTAATTTTCAATATCTGATGTGACCCATATAATCTTCTAAACTGTCTTTTATATGGTTGTTCCTGATAACAGAACTTCTCTGAAGATAGATTTGGCTATATAACCTGAGATTTTTAGATGTCTAAACCATAAATGGGCAAATTAGATATATCATGTTCATATGTCTGTATACTTATGGGAAACAAACATGGATACGTTGATACTTCTCAATATGTTCATAAAAAAGGGAAAATACCTTATTCCATGTTCTTTATATGTAATTTGAATAACTCTAACCAACTTCTGTAAGGTTTTACAGTATTAAAAATAGTTTCCTTTCAGTATTCCAAATGCATATTTTTATATATAAAGCTGTTGTTTTATTTTGAAATACTCTTTTATATATTTGTGGCAGATATATTCTCATTCAGGTTCTCCTAATCCAAAACTTTCGACTCACTCAAGATGTGTGGCTGCAGCTTCTGAAGACTCTACATTTTCTCCCCTTACTGTTCCTATCCAGCCTATGATTGGTGTGTCCCAAGCATCTCTTTCAGGTAGTTGAAATCACAGCAGTTATGCAAGTAACAAATAACAAAGATTCCTTCTTTTACATACTTGTGCATTCTGTTATTGTGATCTACAGTATGTAAAACTGTATACAGAGATTCCAGTATATACTTTATTTTCATTGTTGTATAGGATTACAATCTGGGAGAATGATTTCATCATTACCATCAGCCAGTGCAGCAGGAGAACTACACTGTTCAAACTCATTGCAAAGTACAACAGAAGGGGAAAAGATGTCTCAAAGGCTAAAGGAGCAGGCAGAGCATCTGAAAGCTAAAGTAATAACAAAAGAGATTTGTTTCAACACCTACTTAATATTGGTGCTGATGTGGTGGTTGTTGTTTTTGTAAAGTCTAAAATCCTAAACAAAATCTACCAATTTTCTTTTGAAGGTAGAAGAGTTTTCTAAATGTGTAACGCCGGAGGCCTTCCCATTGCAAGATCACTGTCTGGTAAATTATTTTTTACACTCAGTGCTTTTTTTCCAGGAACAAACAGTGGCAGAACTTAAGCCCCAAACCACCTCCCCACACCCACAGGGCCAGCACCCTGCCCAGTGGCTTAATCCCTCCTGTTCAGGACCCATACCTCCCCCCAGCATGTCTTAACTGCCCCCCGTGCAGGGCCCAAACTGCCCCTGAGCAGCTTAGCCACCCTGCACACGTGGCCCAAGCTGCTCCCTGGTGGCTGAGCAGCCCCCTGGCAGGGCCTGAGTCACCCCTGCAGTGACCTAACTGCCCCATGGTGGGGCCTGAGCTACCCCCCACAAAGAGTGGCCAAGCCACCCCCCAGCAGCTTAGCACCAGGATGCCTCCCAATGGCTTAAACCTCCCCTGCCCCATTGTCCCAACCTGCCCCCTGGCAGCTTAATCCCACCTCTCTGCGTGGTCACAACCCACCTCCCAGCTTAAACCCCACATTCCCCCAAGCCACTCCTCCCTGCCCTACCACCCTACCTCACACCCTAACTCTGATGCATTGCTGTCTTCGCCTCCTTTGCATGGCTCCCCTCTGCCAGCATTTCAGTGCAGCAGCCAGGGTGGGGAGGGAGCTGAAGAGGAGTTGGCTGGAGGCGGCAGCATACAGAGCTACAAATGGCTCGTAAAGAGCCACATACATCTTGGATGGAGCCACCCAGCCATCTTTTAAAATGGCACCACTGCCAACTTAAGTGCACCCTGAAAAAGGTGCTGGAATGTCATTCTGGGGCATTCTGACAGGTAAAAAAGACCTGCATACACATATTGTAGTGATTTAAAAAGTGCTTTAAATGGCATTGGACCTGTATTTATAATATGGAGAAACTTTTAATGTGGTTCAGAAAGATATATATAATAAAAATAACAAATTAGCCCCTTTCCTCCATTCCAGAATTAAATTATAATCATGAAAAAGACCAAGGTCATATTTGAGATTGACAGTATGTGTCTCAGTCTCCTAGAATCCTTTGAAAATCTCAACCCAATGCTGTGTCTGGATTGCAGGCTTCTGTCAGAAGCCCTGAGGTCTCATGACAGAAGTCTGCCACTCCAGGAACCTTCTGCTAATATCTTGGTTGTCCAGGTTCCACAAGGAAGAAGCGGGGTGTCAGCAGAGGAGGTTTTCCGCAATTTTGGCCCTGTGTGAAAGGGCCAAATGTTGGGAAAGGCTCTCCAAACAGAACTGTTGGCAGGAGATATGCAAATGCCTTCCACAATTTGTGTATCTTTTGCTGACAATTCTCAGCAGCTTAGAAGTAGCTTCTCTGTTTATGAAGGCAACTTCTCCATTTATGAAGGCAGCCCTTACTCAGCATCATTAAGCCCCACAATGTAACCCTCTATTTGTACATCTAATATGGACCATAGAGTGTTAGTAATTGTTCTGTCTGATTATGTAATAAGTAAATGGGAAAGTCATTCACTATTTAATTTCTTTTATTGGTGAAGGTACTACAGGAACTAAAAGAATGCCTTGACACATTGGAACGGAATTATTTAGCTACTAAGGAAGAGCATCGTGGTTTACAGCTACAGAACTATAATCACAAATCCATAAGCATTGGCGAGTTTGATCCTGACAGGTCAGAGGTGCCTGCTATATAACATGTCTGTCTGTGCTCCCATAGTATAAAAGAATCTAGCAGTCATTAATGAATTTATCCTCACAATATCCCTGTGAGGTACAGAAATAATATTAGCAACGGAGGGTCCTGTGGCACCTTATAGACTAACAGAAAAGTTTTGAGCATGAGCTTTCGTGAGCACAGACTCACTTCATCAGATGCTGGTCTTGGAAATCTGCAGGGCCAGGTATAAATAAGCCAGAGCAAGGGTGGGGAGAACAAGGTTATCTCAGTCAGCAAGGGTGAGGCTTACTACCAGCAGTTGATCTGGAGGTGTGAACACCACGGGAGGGGAAGCTGCTTTTGTATTTAGCCAGCCATTCGCAGTCTTTGTTTAAGCCTGAGCTGAGGGCGTCGAATTTGCAGGTGAATTGTAGCTCAGAAATTTCTCTTTGGCCCAGACTCCAAAGAGAAATTTCTGAGCTGCAAATTTCATCTGCAAATTCAATGCCCTAAGCTCAGGCTTAAACAAAGACTGCGAATGGCTGGCTAAATACAAAAGCAGCTTCCCTTCCCTTGGTGTTCACACCTCCAGATCAACTGCTGGTAGTAAGCCTCACCCTTGCTGACTGAGCTAACCTTGTTATCCCCACCCTTGCTCTGGCTTATTTATACCTGGCCCTGCAGATTTTCAAGACCAGCATCTGATGAAGTGAGTCTGTGCTCATGAAAGCTCATGCTCAAAACTTTTCTGTTAGTCTATAAGGTGCCACAGGACCCTTCGTTGCTGTTACAGATCCAGACTAACACGGCTACCCCTCCAGGAAATAATATTGTTACACATTTTCAACATGAGGGGCTAGTTTGTCAATTTTTCTGAGTCTGGTATTCCCTTTATGCTGTCTTATTTAGTTACAAGAAATGTACAAAGTCCTGCTTTTTGCAAACATAGGAGCTCAGAACAAAAGAAGCAGTTTTGTAGCTTACAGCAAAACCTCTTCAGACAGCAGGCGCAAAAGTTCTCTCTAGTTTTCCCCAGGGTCAGACAGTGCTCACAGGCGACTACATGGCTCTCCTGTTTGTTTTGTTTTTCTGCTTTTTTGGCTTCTGTCTCTCTGACTCCTCTTATTGATTCTTAATTTCTTACAGTTAGGAAGGTTCCATAAAGTCCATCTGTAAGGCTGTCAGAACCAGGTCATTGGCTAGAGGGAATGAACCTGCCATCTTAGAGGCTAAAGCTACATGCCTCCAGCATGAGCTAAAAGGCAGTTGGTTCTCAGCTTAGGCTATAGAGCAGGCTTTACTTTCCCTTGTTTGTGGTTTCAGTGCTTCTGGGATTACATATTTCCCTCAGCTAAGGAAACATATCTTGAGCTTCTGAGACCTCCCTGCAGTTCATCTTGGACAAGCTCCCACTTGTAAGGCCAATGGACCTGGATAATCGGCAGAAAGTAATTAACCTGCAACCTTAGAGGCTAAAGCCACGTTCCTCTACAGCATGAGCTAAAAGTCAGCTACCTCTCAGCTTAGGCTGTGGAGCAGGGAATTCACCCTGCCTTGTCAATGGTCTCAGTGCCTCTGGGGTTACACAGTCTAAAATTCCTTTCTGCAATACCCATTGCTTCTTGTCCTGTCCTCAGAGGTTAAGTAGAATAATTTTTCTCCTTCCTCCTTGTAGTAACATTTTATGTATTTGAAAATGGTTATCCTGTCCCCTTTCAGTCTTCTCTTCTTCAGACTAAAAACCCAACATTTTCAATCTTCCCTCATGGCTCCTGTTTTCTATACTTTTAATCATTTTGATGCTCTGCTCTAGACTTTCTCCAGTTTGTCCACATCTTTCCTGAAATGTGGTGCCAGAACCAGACGAAATATTCCAATTAAGGCCTAATGAGCATGGAATAGACTCAGTAGAGTAATAGAATCGTAGAGTTGGAAGAGACCTCAGGAGGTCATCGAGTCCAACCGGCTGCTCAAAGCAGGACCAATCCTAACTAAATCATCCCGGTCAGGGCCTTGTCAAGCCCTGAAAACCTCTAGGGATGAAAATTTCACCACTTCCCTAGGTAACCTATTCCAGTGCTTCACCACCCTCCTGGCGAACAATTTTTTTTTTCTAATATCCAACCTAGACCTCTCCCACTGCAACTTGAGATGATTACTCCTTATTTTGTCATCTCTCATCTTAAAACAGCATCTCTCCATCCTCTTTTTACTCCCCCTTCAGATAGTTGAAGGCTGCTATCAGATCCCCCCAAATCTTCTCTTTTGTAGACTGAATAATCCGAAATCCCTCAGACTCTCCTTATAAGTCATGTGCTCCAGCTCCCTGATCATTTGTGTTGCCCTTCACTGGACTCTCTCCAGTGTATCCACATCCTTTTTGTAATGCAGACCCAGAACTGGACACAGTACTCCAGATGTGGCCTCACCAGTGTCAAATAAAGGAGGATAATCACTTCCCTAGATCTGCTGGCAGTGTTCCTACTAATGTAGCCCAATATGCCATTAGCCTTCTTCACTGGAAGGGCTTACTGTTGATTCATGTCCATTTTCTCATCCACTTTAATGCCCAGGTCCTTTTCTGCAGAACTGCTGTTTAGCCAGTGGGTCCCCAGCATGTAAGTGTTTGGGATTCTTATGTCCAAAGTGCAGGACTCTGCACTTGTCCTTGTTAAACCTCATCAGATTTCTCTTGGTCCAATCTTCCAATTTGTCTAGGTCACTCTGGACCTTATCCCTACTCTCCAACGTATCTACCTATTTCCCCCTAATTTAGTGTCATCAGCAAACTTGTTGAAGGTGCATTCCATTCCCTCATCCAGGTAATTAATGAAGGTGTTGAACAAAATCAGCCCCAGGATGGACCGTTGGGGGACTCCGCTTGATACCAATCACTAGTACTGCAGTGGCGAAATCCCAGATGAAGTTTACATTACTTTGTAACGGTGTTACACTGTCGACTCATTCATCTTGTGATCCTGTATGACTTCCCAGATCCCTTTCCAAAATACTCCTTCCTAAGCAGTCATTTCCCAGTTGTGCAACTGATTGTTCCTTCTGAAGTGGAATACTTTTCTTTTTTTTCTTAATGTACTTCATCCTGCTTACTTCAGACCACTTTCCAGTTTGTCTGGATCATTTTGAATCTTAATCCCATCCTCTAAATCAGTGTTTCCCAAACTTTATATATTTGGGACTTGGTTTTTTTTTTTCATTATTTTTTGTGGCCCAAAAATATAAATCCATATAAAAAAGGAAATATGAATAATTTTTTACTGTTTAGTATTTATTCATAATACTAACACTATATAGAGATAATTTGTATATTTTCTAAGGGCCAGTACTGGGCCATGGACCGCAGTTGGGGAAATGCTGCTGTAAAGTACCTGCCCTCCCAACTTACTACCATCTTCAGACTTTACAAGTGTCAGTTTGTCCGTTGAATTTCAGTGTGAGCCACTGATGCCTATTTTCTGGAAATAGTTTTCCATCCAGTTATGCACCATCTTATATTATCCTCCATCTAAATTGTATTTCCTTAGTACATAACAGTGGTTCCCCAAATTTTCAGAGTTGTGCCACCCTTACTCCTTTCTGCGTACATCAACGTTTCCCAAATGGTGTTCTGTAGAACCCTGGGGTTCCACAAAGTGAAAATAAGCATTCTGTGAGAAAATTCCATTACAATAACATTTTATGATTTTAAAAAATATTTGAGCATTTATGAATTTTATTAAAAACAATTGTCATTCGTGTTTGCCATGATAAGTGTCCCTGTGTAATGCCAACTTAGCCAGAGTGTGGGCACAAATATGTCACTCAGCACTGTGCATATAATCAGTCAGTGGTGCAATCGCCTGTTAGGGATTTTGCAAAATTCTTTCAAGTTTAAAAAGGTTCCATGGCCAAATTAAATTGGGAAATGCTTGCATACATGCACATGCAGAGACCAGGCCAAAAGTGGCCTATAATTGTGAGTTGGGGTGTGGACATGAAGTGGGGTATGAAGACCAAGGATGGGGCCAGAGCCAGAAGGGGAGCCCCAGGTGGGAGCTAAGGCTGGGTGGGGCTGGGCTCCATTGTCTTCCTGCCTCCCATAGGGGCTGCACTCCCCTGCCTCATCTCTCTCTCTCTCTCTCACACACACACACCATCGTTTGAGGACCACTGATTTATGAGAAGGTTATGAGAGCTCATATCAAAAACTTTACTAAACTCAAGCTATACCACATCTACTGGTTCCTCTTATCCACTAGTGATATTAGACTGGTTAACCAGTTAATCATTTTAACTCAGGGCCTGCCATCCAGCTCCACTGCAGTCATGGCTATATGGTCCTGCCATTGGTCCTGATGTGGTTGTAAGATCCTGATGCAACCAGGGAGCCCAACTACCTGGCCTGCTGGCCCCTGCATGGGCAGCGCTGCTCCAGCCCAGCATGGCTGGACACCACCAGAATTCACCAGCAAATTAATCACAGGCCTGCCAATGGGGTGCAGGGAGGCACAGGGGGCAGTTGCCCCTCGTTCCAGCATTTCAAAGGGGCTCAGAGCTCCAGCTGCCACCACAGTAGCTGAAACTCTGGACCCCTTTCAAATTCTGCAGAGCACTGTGCCTCTGCTCCACGTGCGGTGGATGGCAGAGTTGACTCCCCTAAGCCCTTTCTGCTCTTGCCCCTACCCACTTCCACTTTGCCCCGGGCCTGCGGCTCTGGGTACGCGTACTGGTAAGCCTTATGCCATTTAACACCACTTCCATTCACAACTCTTTACCCTGTTAAAGAAAGCTATTAATTTGGTTTGGAACAATTTGTCCTTGACAAATCAATGCTGACTGTTAGTTCTTCTTTGAGTGATTGCTCATGTCCATTCCAAGTTGGGGGGTGCATTGGTGCACACCCAGTCAGCGGAAGCATTTTGCCCTAGCCAGTAGCCATAGGGTTGGTGTGACACCCCCTGGAGTGGTGCCAATACGGAGACCAATATAAGCACTGCCCAACACCCCTGCTCAGTTCCTTCTCGCCACGCTGCCAGTCGTTGGAGCTCTTGCTTTCTCTATTCAAATAATTAGCTAGTAGCCTATGGTAGTGTAAATAGTTCTTCAAGTGTTAATAGTTTTAGTATTTGATAGTGTTTTAACTAATAGCCGAGGTGGGGCTTTCTGTCCCCCTTGGCGCCTCAGCACTGGGGAATGCCTGGCTCCCCAGGCTTCAAGACTTGTTAAAAATGTGGTAGACGTATGCCCAAAAGTGACCCACATTCAGCCTGTTTGATTTGCCTGGGGGAAGGACACTTACATGATCACTGTTCAATTTATAAGGCCTTTAAGCCCAGAACTGTAAATGATAGGGCCCAATGCCTTAAAGTCCTCTTAATGGAGGCAGCTCTTAAGCCTCAAGAATCTCCAGCAGGAGAAGAGAAAGGAGCCTCCTTTGTGCAAAGTGTACTAGCGCCCTCGACCACAGTACCACTTAAAGGCTCTCAGCACTAGAAACAAGTGCAGGCACTGGCACCTTCTCGGCGCCGTAGGAGTCGGTCTCCAGTGCTGAAGAAGAAGAGGCATGAGAGGCATGGCTCGCTGAAGTCAAAGGGGGTTGGCCTCAAGTCCAAGGCTCTGGCATGCACTGCTGAAGGACAGGAGGCATGTATGTAGAAACCTGTGCAGAGCGGGGGCCCGCAGGCACTAGACTTGCCTTCAGTGCTGGAGGCATTTCGAGCGTCACAAGGACTGCTTTTGTAGATGACGGTGCTGGGTCCTTCTCCGTCTATGGAGGACAGGTGTTGTAGCACTGAAACAGAGCGATGGGGGCTCATGGACATAACAACGGTGCCAAACCCTGTGCTTATGTCAGCGCTCCAGTGCTGAGCCAGCAGACTGTGGGTCAGTTTCAGGTGCCCTATGCTCTGGCATCACCCTTGGTGTGCATATCAGCAAGGACTCCCATGGCCCTGCTGTGGTCATCTATGCCTTTGAATCGACTTCAGAGTCAGACGCCTTCTACTCGAGCTCTGGATGGAGCAGGAGCTCGAGAAGGTCGCAACATAGCTGTTGCAGGTACCATAGTTGTCACTCGGGTGATACAGGCTGGCCACCGGCTTCGAAGGCAACTCGACAGTGGCCCTTCTGGACCCCGTGGGCATTTCATGAGGCGCAGGGCCAGGCTGTTGGAGTGCCTGTAATAGCTCTGGGAGTTCTGCCAATCCCACACTCGTCACTGTCGGCGTTGCTGGGCGCTTCATCACCAGAACAACAATAGGAAGGGGTGGTCATCGTGGAGCCGTCTCGGTCTACCTCATTGGTGTCTACCTCGACGCCGTCATCACCACCGTCACAGCAGAACTAAACCCCTTTGGTGCCAGCGCCATCTATACTTGTACCTCCAGTGCCAACGGGGCAGGCACCAGCACCAACTCAAATGCAGGGAGCGGTAATGGTGATTTTTGTGCCACCTGTTGTGGGGTTTTCTGGTCAGCCAGTGCCTATGCCAGCTCTGTTTACAGTGCCCCCTGGGTTGCCCATAATTTCCATGTGGGTCCAAGTGCCTGAGGAGGTCACTACTGCCCTTCCTCTCCAAATGGAGGTGCTAGAGCTATCATCTTCTTCCTCCATGGGTGAGATGGTGGTGGACTCTTTCGCCTCACCTATATTGGAGGATGGCAGGGCATTTCAACAGCTCCATAAGAGACTGGCCCAAAACTTGGGGATTGCTAGCAGAGGAGGTCTGGGATGAAATGGACCCTTGTCACAGACATTTTGTCCTCCACAGGCCCCACCAGGGTGCTCCGCCCATAATCAAAACAGTTGCCACTACGGCTAAAACAGTTTGGCAGATCCCTGCTTCCACCCTTCCTACGGCCTGTACGAATGAGAGATGGTACTTTGTCCCATCCCAGGGCAATGAACATTTGTTCTCGCACCCCCCCCACCTGACTCCTTGGTTGTGGATACTGCTAAATATAGAAAGCGCCAAGGGTTCCAGGGTCCTTCCCCGAAAAATAGAGAAGCTAAATGCTTGGATCTCTATGGGAGGAAGGTCAAGTCAATGAGCGGGTTGCAATTAAGAATTACTAACCAGGAGGCTCTGGTTAGCAGGTGTGCTTATAATACAGTCAATGCCCTGTCTAGATTCTCTGAGATGGTGCCACCCAAAGCCAAGCAGGACTTCACAGCCATGGTGGAGGAGAACAAACTGATTTCAAGGGCGGCCCTTCAGGCAGCATTGGAGGCTGTGGACACGACCATGAGGATTATGGCCTCTGGAGTGGCAATGTGCAAGAGGGCTTGATTGCAGGTTTCCGGCCTGCCTCATGACGTCCACCAGATGATCCAGGACCTGCCATTCAGTTCTCTTTGTACCCCACTTCCTACCCCCATTTCCTGTCCCTCTTAAGGGACCTTTCTCACAATATCCTGTTATAGCAGGAATTGCAATCTCTACTGGCTTCTGGGGCCATAGAAGTTCCTCCCAGGTTCAGGGGACGGGGGTTTTATTCCCAATATTTCCTAATTCCGAAACCAAATGGGGGCTTGAGACCCATCCTGTACCTAAGAGGTCTCAGCGAGTTTATAAAACAGATAAAGTTTCATATGATATCTTTGGGACTCATACTCCCGATGTTGGAGCTGGGGGAATTGGTTCGTATCTCTCAACTTACAGGATGCATATTTCCATATTTCAATCTGCCCTCGTTATAGGAAGTTTCTCAGGTCTGTGGCAGATTGGAACCATTATCAGTTCACAGTACTGGCTTTCAGTCTGTCTGCGGCCCCAGTGGTCTTCACCAAATGAATGGTGGTAGTAGCAGTGCACCTACGCAGGCCAAGAATGCAGCTGTTCCCGTACCTGGATGACTGTGTAGTGAACGGTTGTTCCAGGGATCAGGTGATTTGGCATGTACAGTTGATCCATCAAATTTTTGTAAGCCTCTCACTCTCTTGATCAACGAGGCAAAGTCGGTGTTGGTCCCATCTCAGTCAATAGAGTTTGTTGGAGCATGACTAGATGCCAGGTGTGCCAGCGTGTTCCTGCCAGATGACAGGTTCAGGTTCATGGGAGCCATCATCTGAGACATCCTGGAAGTTCCCACCACAACGCCCAGGTGCAGCCTGCATTTGCTGCGTCACATGGCAGCGTGCACATTTGTGGTACAGCACACCAGGTTGAGGATGTGCCCTCTACAGCTATGGCTGTCATCGCTGTATCGCCCTGTAAGAGACAGTTTAGACTTGGTGGTTATAGTACTGACACAGACTTTGTCAACCCTGCACTGGTGTTTGGACAAGGGAGTCACCCTCACAGGAGTTCCCTTTGCCCCTCAGCAGCTCTCACTTCCCTTAGTAACGGATGCTTTAGACCGGGGGTGGGGAGCGCACCGGGGTCAGCTATGAACCCTGGCTCTTTGGAGTGTTTCGGACCTTTGGCTCCATATAAACGTGGAGGAGCTCAGGGCCAGCAGGCTAGCATGTGTGACTTTCAAGGCCAATCTGGCAGGACATTGCTTGTTAGTCAATACAGACAACACAACAGCAATGTACTATATCAACAAACGGGGGTGCACGCTCCTCTCCCTTGTATCACGAGGCCATGATGCTCTGGGATTTCTGCATACAGTACAGCATCACACTGCAGGCCCTTTACTTGCCAAGTGCGCACAATTCACTGGCAGACCACCTCAGCAGGTCCTTCACGGATCACGAGTGGTCTCTCTACCTGGAGGTCGTTCATTCTTTTTTCCGGAAGTGGGGGTATCCCCAAGTGGACCTATTTGCCTCCCACCTCAGTGTGAAATGCAGGACGTTTTGCTCCTACTGCAGTCAGAGCCTGGGGTCCGGGGCAGACACCTTCAGAGTCCCTGGTTGAGCAGGCGGATGTATGAATTCCCTCCAGTTCTGCTAGTTCACAGAGTCCTCCCAAAGATTCACTCAGAAGGGGCACTGATCCTGTTGGTGGCACTGGCATGGGCCCATCAGCACTAGTACTTCACCCTCCTGCACTTGTCGATCCACAAGCCGATGACATTGCCAATCTGGCTGGACCTGCTGACACAGCAAGAGGGGAGATGGCAACATCCCAGTCCCCAGTCACTGTACCTCAAAGCGTGGATGCTCTGTGGCTGAGGGATCAGGAGCTGGCCTGTTCAGATCCCATAAAGGAAGTATTGTTAAATAATAGAAAACCCTCCATAAGGGTTACTTATTTGGCTAAGTGGAAAAGGTTTTCGGTGTGGGTGTCTCACAGAGGGCTATCTCCCTTGCAAGCCCCCATCCCATTGATTTTAGATTTCCTATGGGGTCTGGCACAGGAGGCCTTGTCCCTCACCTTGGTTAGGGTGCACTTAGCTGTCTCAGCCTTTCACCCGGATCATGGAACATCTTCTGTGTTCTCAACCCCTGTAGTCAAAAGGTTTCTGAAAGGTTTAGAAAGAATCAAGCCCCAGGTTCAGGCACCACTGCCTCAGTGGGATCTCAATTTGGTGTTAGCTAAGCTTATGAGGGCCCCCTTTGAACCCCGGGCTACCTGCTCCCTGCTATTTCTGAGTTACAAAACAGCATTTTTGGTGGCAAGCACCTCAGCCAGGAGGGTATCTGAGTTGAGGGCACTTTCAGTCGACCCCTTGTACACAGTGTTTCACAAGGATGAAGCTAGGCTGACACTGCACCCTGTGTTTTTACCTAAGGTGGTCTCTGCGTTTCATCTTAAGACATTTCCCTAGCGGTATCTTACCCAAAGCCCCATGCCTCCCCGAGGGAGCAATGTTTACATACCTTGGATGTTAGAAGGGCGCTGGCCTTCTATATGGATAGGACTAGGCCCTTTAGAAGACGTAGGAACTCTTTGTGGCAATCAGTGACAGGATGAAGGGCCTTCCGGTCTCCTCCCAGCAGATTTTGTCCTGGATAATGACATACATCAAGGAGTGTTACAAGCTCATGGGGGTTCCTCTGCCGACATTTAGGGCACACTTCATGAGAGCACATGCATTATCTGTGGGGTATTTGGTGCAGGTGCCTATCCAGAACACCTGTAGGATGGCCATCTGGTCCTCAATTCATACGTTTACAGCACATTATGCTTTGACAGAGCACTCACGGGAAGACACTGCGGTGGGCAGGGCTGTCCTGAAGTTCGTTTGGGGCTCCAACCCCACCTCCTAGGCTTTGACTTGTATTCACCCAACTTGGAATGGACATGAGCAATCACTCAAAGAAGAAAAGACAGTTACCTGTTCTGTAACTGGTGTTCTTTGAGATGTGTTGCTCATGCTCATTCCAAAACCTTCCCACCTTCCCCACTATTGGAGTAGCTGGCAAGAAGGTACTGAGCAGGCAGGGGGTGGCGGTACACATTTTGGTTGCCATATCGGCGCCATTCTAGGGGACACTGCACCACCCCTGTGACTACTGGTTAGGGCAAAAAGCTTCTGGTGACTGGGCATGCACCAACGCACACCCAATTTGGAATGGACTTCTCGAAGAACACCAGTTATAGAACAGGTTACTGTCTTTTATCACCTTTGTATCTTCGACCTGTTTGAAAATTATTGCTCATTTATTTGCTCTGTTGTCTTTCCAGGTAGTGAAGTTAAGATGACCAGTCTGTAATTCCCTATGTTGCCCTTATATTCCCTTTTTATAGATTCAAGCACTTAATTCTAGTTTCATTTAATCTATAATGTTACTGTTTTGTTTTTGGATAGTCCTGCAACTTTATTACTGTAGTGATTATACAAAAAGCCAAAAGTTCATTGAAGGACTGATTGTCTGACACTGTGGTTTGTATTTGAGTTTAGAAAGTTGGAGGGGGAAATATTTAGGCTTGGAATGCTGCTTGAAGATGTGAAAGAGAAAATCGATGACCATATATGTAGTCCATGTCCATCTTCGTTCACAACATCACCTACATCTCCTTTGCTCACTGTGTGTGAATCTGTGTGTTCACCCTCTTCTCATGTTGATGAGGTAACTCAAGTTCTGTAATCTACAAATCAAACACTTCTTTCAGTTGTACTGATGGAAACCGTATTAATTTCAACAGAATTGTGCAAATATAGCAAACAGAAGAATATGCCTTTGTTTTTCTAAGAAGGTATATCTTTACTACAATGCTGAATGTTAATTCAATAAAGTAATATATTTTATTTCAGAATTTAAGCTTTAAAATATCGCATTATTCATGTTGATCAAAACCTAAATATATGATGACAGCTGTGTTGGGAGAAAAGATTCTCAGTGCAGAGGGAAAAAAATCAGATTTATTTTCAGAAAAGCAAAACGTTCTTATCTTTGCAAAAATTGAAAAGCACTTTTTGCAAGTGAATCACTATCCTGTAATTGAGAAAAGCTATGAAAATGGTAACTTTCTGTTTCGGTGACATCCATAAAAATCACAGTTTGCCTCAAAGGATCACATTATTTTATGCCATAGAAGCTGGTGAAAATGGTAATATTTAGTCCTGGATCATATGCTTGCAAAGTGAAAATTGATGGTACCCACTCTGCTACTCATCACCAAGCAAATGTATAAGAACTGTTCTAATTGTTTGAAATACTGTAAGAGTTCTTCACTCAGTCCTGAATTGTCTAGATATTCAGGAAGTCTTGGGTTGCAGGAGACAAAATTTTAGGGAATACAGTAAATAACCCACCTATAGTAAGAATCTTTATGTGATCTGTAATATGGTTACATTGTACAGAGTTCCCTGGCTTCAAACATCAGTGATCCTCCAGAAAGGTCTGCTACTGAAGTAGATTTTCATAATAATAAAAGGAACAAGGGAGAGAACAGAAGTCATGCAATCAATGTGATTCCTAAGAAAAACAGTCAGCTTTCTTTACAAGATCACACTTGTGACCCTTTTCCTGAAATGTAAGTGTTAAACTTTGTGAAGGATAAAGAAGTCACTTTCTAAAATAGATTTATAATTCCTTACTAAATCTGAAGAAATATATTTGGCATATTTGATCAAATGTCTGGTGAAGTCAAAATAATTAATTAATTTGATCGGCCATTAGATTATGCCACCACATGGCCTTGATTGGCTATGGATATTCAAGATGGAAAAGGCCTATTGGGTGACCTAATCCAACCATCCTGCCAGTGCATAATTATTCCCTTAAATAATTTTTTTAAAAACAGTTTAAAGGTATGTCAGTATCCAAAATCACTACATATTCCATTCTTTAGGAGAATATTTATATTTCTATGAGTTACATCTGTGTTAAATCCTTCCCTATTAGAAAGTCATATGATAGTAATCTTGCCAATATGTATAGAAAAACAGCATTTTAAAATAAAGATTGCTTTTTCTTAGCCAGGTGGGATTACAAAAAAGTGATGCATCTGCCTTTGTAAAAGGAAAGGAACCTCTGGAAAAAGCACAACGGCTAGCAAATAACCACTCTTCAGATGTAATGGTACAAGGTCTATTTTCATGCATAAATGATTTTTGGATGAGCTTTTTGTTTATTTAATCCAATGGTATAATTTAGATTAGATTATATTCTACTGTACCACTATTAAGTTTCTGTCCCGATGTTAACTTTGCACAACAGACTGACTCAACTGTTGTGATTGTTGAGGTACGCAATGTATTAGACCAGTGCTGTACAAATGCCAAGTATGATGATTGAGGTTTAGGAATGTTGCTCTCAAAACACGTGACACATTCATAATGTGCTTTTATTCTGAGGGTAACTGTTTTGAAAAAAGATGCATAAACATCTCCTAGATTTAAGAAGTTTTGTTTGTGTTTGTTTAAGGCTGTGAGGAAAAAAATGAATCCATGACAACCTAACAAAGTTGTTTCACTTGTATCTCAACTTTTCTTATCTCTAGAATGGGGATAAATGTGCAGAAGCTGTTCCGTCCACTTCACATAGCCTAGAATTGGGAGTGGATGGTAAAGCAAGAAAAAACAATGCTAAAGCCATAAAAAAATATATTCAAATATATATGTGACTCACACTGTATTTCTTGAAAAACACACAATAATGTGAGTAAGTGTATAAAAATCTTATGTTCTGGTTTGTGGTACAGCAGTGCTTCCTTCCACTTAAGGCAGACAATGGAACTGGAGCCCTGGAATCCCATAGGCAACTTACATCAAGTCAAAATCATAACACTCATCATAAAAACCCAAAAGGGTAAGTACTGTATGTACCAGTACAGCAGAAAAGGACCTGGAGATTACAGTGGATGAGAGTCTAGATATGAGTTATCATCATGCTCTTGTAGCCAAGAAAGGTAACGGCATATTGAGGTGCATTAGGAGGAACATTTCCAGCAGAGCTAGAGGAGCTATTATTTCCTTCTGTTTGGCACTAGTGAGGCCACATGTGAAGTATTGCATCCAGTTCTGGGCCCCCCAGTTTAGAAAGGATGTGAACACATTGGAGTGGGTTCAGTGGAGGGCAACGAAAATGATTAGGGGTCTGGAGCACATGACCTATGAGGGAAGGCTGAGGGATTTGGTCTTATTTAGTTTGCAGAAGAGAAGAGTTAAGGGCAATTTGATAGCAGCCCTCAGCTTCCTGAAGCGGGGCTCTAAAGATGATGATGGAGAGAGGCTGTTCTCAGTAGTGACGGATGGCAGAACAAGGAGCAATGGTCTCAAGTTACAGAGGGGGAAGTGTACGTTGGATAGTAGGAAAAAATTATTTTGCCAGAAGAGTAGTGAAGCACTGGAGTCTGTTACCTAGGGAGGTGGTGGAATCTCCATCCCTCAAGGTTTTTAAGTCAGAGTCCTGGGTGGGATGATTTAGTTAGGGTTGATCCTGCTTTAGGCAGGGGTCTGGACTCAATGACCTGAGGTCCCTTCTAGCCCTAGGATTCTATGATTCTATTTTGTGTGATTGAAAATAGTTGTAAAAAGCCAAAATGAGTGTATGCATTAATGAGTATATGCATTTTACTAGGCTGAACTAAAAGTAAATCTGATTGTCTTTGAATATGAGAAGATCTAGTTGGAAACAGTAATTTTATCTTTTACATTTTACAAAGGAATAAATCACACAGGATAAAATCCTGACTTCATAAAAAATGGCAATACTCCTTGAGACTTCAATGACAGTATTTCATTCAGTGAAATTCAGCCATACTCAGAGGACAATCACAAGGCCTATTGTGTCACTTAAAGTTCCAATTATACGTTATTTTAAGGGCTTAAGTAGCACAAGGGTCCTGTGTTCACCTTCTGCTCAGAACTGAATTTCACCCATGGTAATTAAATTAAAACCATATTAAAAATATTGGAGACAAATTCCAACATGCAAATTAAAAAAAGGACTTACTTCTCTGAAGAGTTACAAACACGAGGTAAAAGATACATTTGTGTAGACCTTCAGTCTTAAGTTTGGTTGTTTTACTTACAGAAACACCAATGTGATAAAAATAATGCTGTTTTGTTTATTCAGGAGTTTTAACTTTTGGCAAATGAAATCATCCAAAGCCAAGCCTTACAATATCTGCAATTTGAAACACAAAATTATTAATATAAATGTGCAGCAAGAGCAAGGTAGGAGCAATAGGAAAATGCTGTGTGACTCCTTCCATTTTATTCAGTAATTTGTGTCATTTCACAACTCTGGTTAAACTCACCCACTGCCCAATTCTTTATTTTTTCCCTGTCATTCTAGGAAATGTTCCACATCCCCCTGATCATTTTTTTTGTGGAAGGGTGGAAAACTGTTCAAATGCACGTGATGCTCCTTTATATCCTAAATGGAAAATACACTGGTCAGAAAATGCAAACAAAGAGCCTTATTCATGTTCTATAAGTAGGTGAGCATGTCTGACTATCACTCTAAGTTCCAAAACATTAACAAACCTCAAATCTTGTCTGGAGATTGTTAATGGAACAACTGTCTCCTTTAAACCAGTATGCCTCTCAACGGCCGTGTGTACACTACAAAAATAACTTCAAAGTTGCTTACTTTGAAGTACAACTTCGAAGGAACAGACTTCGAAGCTGAGCATCTACACACACCCTACTTTGGAGTTAAACTTCAAAGTAGGGCACTATGCCATTCCTGGGAATGGAGTAAGGACTTTAAAGTTTGGCTCCCTTACTTCAAAATTAACTTCACACATTTGTCCTTACTTTGTAGGCTCTCTGCAGGCTACTTGGAAGTAGCGCCTAACTTCGAAGTGAACTTGAAAGTTAGTTCCTAGTGTAGATGCATTCAGTGTGTGTGCATGTGTATAAATACACACATAAGATTTCTTAAGTGCTTTGCTATGTAAAGGTGGGGTTACGTGTATGCTTAACTTTAAGCATGTGTTTAAGTGCTCTCCTGAATCAGGGTCTCAGTGCCATGATGTGTGTGTAATTCAAGGTGTAACAGATCAGACCATGTAGTATGGTTATATTTCCTATTATGAATAAATCTGCTTTTTCAGAATTAATAGTTCAGCAGTATGAATAGCAAACATCTTTTCAAATCTTTCATACAATTGTTAACATTTAATTCAGATCTTGTAACATATCTGTTTTTAATTCATAGAAATAAAAAGACAGAGGACAGAAAAACTGATAGTGACAAGTCAAAATCTGGAAGATATTCAGTCTTCATTCAGGAAAAAGCAGTGGGGCTAGATTTGTCAGGTACTAACCTTTGTATCTAGAGATGCAGTGGCCAGAAGAGTATATTTAACTACTTCTGAGTCCTTACAGCAATTTGATACCATCTCACAAGACATGCCGATTATGACAATCTTAATGAAATTTTAGCAAGCTTTACTGGCTAGGCTACTTAGTCACCCATTTTCAAGTATGTTTTCTAAAAAGCACCCATGACATTTCCATGTGCAGAAAGGCACTGGCATGTACAAAATTCTATTTTTCTCAGCCGTATGCAGGTTTTTCTACACGCTAACTAGTGCACTCCTGAATTCAACATATATCTGAGGATAGTTTGAAAAGTTGGCCCCTTTTAGCATTTCAAAATTTCTGTGCCAGAAATTATTTCCTTTGTGAAAAAGGGGATGGAGGAGATTTTGATGAAAAAATCTCTGCCTGGCATCCCTCATGGATCCTTCATACAACCCTTGTGGCCTCCCCATCTCCTTAATAGTTCCACTGGAGCCATGCTGACAAAAATATCCTGTGCTCCATTGGGTAGGGCAGCCCCAGAGACCTAAAAAGTTCATTTCACTTCTCTGGGAGCAGAGGAAAGACAATAGGCAGTCTTACCTGCAGTCAGCCCTTACTCTACATCCTCCTGCTGCACTGTCCTGGTTTGGAATGATACCGGGAAAGTGGGTGTACTCCATGTGTAAATAGGAAGGCATGAGTTGTTTCTGGGTTTGATATCAGATCAGGTTGTGGGCTGCTTGTCTCACCTGAGTTCTGGGTTGCTATTTGCCCCTGTTTTTTCTGTGATGCCTTTCTATTTAGATGAATATTGGGAGCTAATAATTTTCTGTTGTCATCTGTGTCATTATATGCATGCCACACTCATCATTCTCCTACACTATCTTTTGTGATTCCCTGCGTTTCTATTGGTCCTAAAGGGGCAGGTCCAACATTCAGTTATTTCAAGGAAAAAATTACCAAATCTGACTTCAGTGGGACTATCTATCTTAGGTCAGGAGGCTTGTCTTGCATAAAGGCACAGGCCTGAAACCAGTGAGATCTGAGGTTAGTTCCTAGCTTCGACAAAGGCCATATCTGTGACTTTTTTTCAAATCATCACATCCCTCTGTGCCTCAGTGCCCCCTCTATAAAATGGAGATAACACTTTTCAGAGACATATTCACTCATGTTTGTGAGGCACTCAGATCCTAGAGTGCTGGAAGCCTTTTGGGTAGCTAGCTCTGCTGTGTCCAGCTTATGAACTATAATATTTTTATAATGCCTCTGATACAATTTTTTTAGGCAGCAATCTGGAAGATATCTCAATCTGTGATTCCTTTAATAAATCACACAGGACTAAAAACTATAAATCACAAAGAGCAGGATTTCAAGAACAAAGCAAAGGTATAGTGATTTCAGAGCTATCAAAACATGTTTATGTGGAAATGTTTGCAGTGTAATATTTTACCTATATCACTTGTTTGCTGGTCTCAGCTGTCGGCACAGTTGGGGAAGCAAATAATTGGTTTAAACTTAGGAATTATAAAGAATTTGCACAGTCCTTCACCTTATGTAGAAATAAAAGCCACAGTTCAATTCATGAGTATAGTGTCTTGCCAGAAAAGTTACAAACCACACACTAAGGTTTACATGGCATAAATCCATACTGCATAGACCAGCATTGAGTTGAAGGGCCACAGAAGTCAGTGGAGTTGTACTAACTCAGACCAGTGCACAAGTCCAGCGTAGTATATAAATCCTGGGTGAGAAGGATTGGCAAACTCACTTTTTATACACACACGTTAGTTGCTCTTTGAGAACTACGTAGTTCCATAGGATGGAGGAAGCACATGTGTGCTCAGTGCAAATTAGAATCCTTTAACAAAACAGAATGCTATGGGATCACACACCTGCTCCCATGTGTAAATGGAGGTTATATAATGTAACTGGAGGTTTCTTCAACATATGTGCAGTACATGTAGGGAACACCTCTGAAAGAAGAACTAAATCTTTTGTTTCAAAGCTGCGTAAGGAGCAGTAACCCATAGTTTAGCCTCACCTCTATTCTTTCACAACCACAGTGAAACTATCCATTTTGCACTTGGTGGGAGGCATGACCTTTCCAGTTTTCTATCAATGTTTTCAAAATACCAAAGGCACAGGCATCATTATTCAAATTTTCACTTTGTTTTGGGCCCCCATGTAGTGTGGTTTAGAGCAGCATTTCCCAAACTGTGTTCTGTACAATGTGAATAGTTGTTCTGTGAAAAATTTTTGATGCTAGTAATATTTTTCCTTCTAAAATATTAAATATTGAAATTATGAGTGTATCAAAAATACTAGGTATTTGAGTAGTATTTAGATTGGAGGTATATAAATATTTATAACATTCATAATAGTATAGTTGTTACTATGTGACTCATGCTGAAATAATTATTGTCTATTCGGATTGTTTCAGCACGAGTCATGTTCAGAGAAATCATGTAATGCTGCACCTCGTATGAGGTTCCAACTCTCCAGCATCATTCCTAATATTAAGCATATTTGTAATCACAAGATGCAAAAATACTCTTCCATTAAAAAAACCTGTCAAATGTTGCTCATTTTTATTTTCCTGTTGTTTTCTGTAAAAATAATAAATGTATAAATACACAAAATTTAAAAATATTTTTCCATACCTAATTTATTTTGCATTTCTTTTTCATAAAAATGTTTTTAAACATTTACGGAAGGACCATCTTTTTTTTTAAACAATATTTTCTTTCTATTTTTGTACAAAAGAACAAAACTAACCATCCTTCCTTCAGGTGTTATATTGATGGGTTTTTTTTGGGTTTGTACTTAATTTTTAAACTTAATTATAGGGTTGCTATCCATCCTATCAGAAGGACATTAGTTGTTCATTCAGATGATTTTCTCGTATTATTTTTTCTTCTTTGTAAAATTAAAGACATCTAAAAACCAAACTCTTTTAAAGCAGCTTGGTGTTCAGAAATGTTGAGTACCAGCAGCAACCATTGAAGTCTCTCAAATATCTGCCTCAGGTTTCCCATCATACAGTGGAAATGATGGTACAGGTTGAACCTCTGTCATCCAGCACCCTCAGGACCTGACCAGTGCCAGACGAGAGAATTTGTCAGACCATGTGAGGTCAATATTGTCTAGCACATTACCAACACCTTCTTCTTCGAGTGTCCCCGTGGGTGCTCCACAATAGGTGTCGGGCTTGCCCGGCGCCGCAGATCGGATCTTCCAAGCAGTTTCTGCCGGACTGCGCATGCGCCGGCGCGCACCGCTCCCTTGCGCGCTCCTGGCCATGTGCGCGATCCGGTCCCCGCCAGTTCCTCTCAACCGCCGTCGGCTGCAGACGGAATCCAACTAGGCTAAGGCCAAGTAGCGTATTCAACGACTTAACTGTTTCTTTTAAAGTTTCTTTCAAGTACTTAGGCTACTGCAAGTTAGCCGGTTGTTATTTTTACAAAAAAAAAAAAAAAAACCAAAAGCAAACTACAAGCGGGACAGCTTCACCAGTCCCAGTAACAAGCGCCGGAGGCCAGGAGCATAGGGCCATCAGCCCTCCTGCTGCGGCAGGCCATCGAAGGGGGAAAACAGCACAGAGAAGGTGCTAAGTACCCGTTTAACACCTGAAAGACTCACCAACAATGTCTTCTTCAGGATTTAAAAAATGTGAGTCCTGCCGAGAGGCGATGCCAGCGTCCGATGGGCACAGTCTATGCATAAGGTGCCTTGGGGAGTCCCACGTTGCACAGAAATGCTCCTTCTGTGCTAAACTAACAGCCAGAGCAAGGAGAGACAGGGAGATGCGGCTTAAAATGCTGCTTTTTGACAAGGCCCTCCAGCCAGACGTGCTGGAGCGGCCGCAGCAGGAGGGACCTTCCGGGGCCCATAAAAGGAAAGCTGCCTCCCTCACCCCATCAGCGCAAAAACGGAGGAAAGCCTCCCCAGCCCGATCCCTGCCGGCAGCAACAGCGAGCGGGACGGGAGGAGCGAGCAGCCCCCAGCCGCAGCAACAGCTGATCGGCGGCGGCACGGAGAGCCACGTGGAAGCGGCTCAGCCTCCGATAATCAGCCAGCCGCCCCGCACCGCAGGCAGGGCGGCGGCTAAACAAGCGCCGGTACCGGCGGCACCGCAGGCAGCAGCACCGACCTCCGGGGAACCGGCGGTGCAGAGCACGCAGGCACAGAGCCTGCAGGCACCGAGGGACACCGCACGTGCGGCACCACCTTCGAGCGTGCCTAGCACGGTGCGGACGGGGCCGGCATCCCCCGTGCGTCAGGGGGCGGAGTTACCTCCTCCAGGGAGGGGGAAGGCTGCACACAAGAGGAGACATCGCAGCCCCTCTCCGGACAGGGCTGTGAAGCTGCCCTCTCACAGCCCTCCGCTTATGCTGCAGACTCCAACCAGAAGGCAGGGGTCCCCCCTAGCCTACCCGGAGCCCCCTTCTCCATTTTTGCAACCAGCCTCACCCTGGCTGGAACCACCTTCACCCTTCCTGGGGTTTGAACCGCTGGACTATTATGCAAAATCGCTCTCTCCGGTGTCTCGACGATCTCCCTCCCCCAGACGCAGAGGGTATGCACCAAGGGAGTGGTCTAGGTCACCCTCCCAAGAACAGTGCCTATACTGCCATGGTCGCCCCTACCACGCGGGGCATAGACACCATCGGCAATCTACTAGGGAAAGATCCCCACAGACGATCCCGTACCCCCGAGGGCAATCGCGACCGGGGACAGAGACTCAAGCATCTCAGGGGGGACTGGCTATGGAACCCCGAGACTTTCCCTCCCAAACCTCTAGCGAGAGGGTGTACCATCAACAGCAGGAACCGGAAGGGTCCAGAGAGACGTATCCCAGCGGTTCCTCGCTCTCCTCCCCGGACGAGGCTACGGCCCCAGGGGACGTCCATCCTCTGGACGACCTCAAACAGTTTCAAGAGCTGTTTAAGAGGGTGGCCTTCACGCAAGGCATCCAGACAGCAGAGGTGCAAGAGAAACACCATAAGCTCCTCAAAAATATGAGACCTCCGGCCTCCTCCAGAGTAGCAATACCGCTTGACGAAGCGATCTTAGAGTCCGCCACTACGATATGGCAGACCCCTGCGACTATTCCGCCTGTCCAAAAGACAGCGGACAAGAAATACTTCGTGCCGGCGAAGGGCATGGAGTTCCTGTTCAGCCACCCACAGCCAAATTCCTTGGTGGTGGAGTCGTCGCAACAGAGATCAAAGACATCTCAATTCAAGACAGGGGGAACAGACAAAGATGCCAAGAAGCTAGAGCTGTTCGGCAGAAAGGTCTACTCCTCCTCCACTTTAACGCTGCGCATGGCAAATTACGCAGCGCACTTAGCGAACCATAATTTCGACAACTATTCCAGGTTAACCTCCCTCATGGACTCGCTTCCAGAGGACAAAAAGCCGGTGCTCAAGGCCATAGTGCAAGAAGGCTACACGGCCTCGAGGACGGGAGTTCAGATCGCCCTGGACGTTGCGGACACAGCAGCACGTTCCACAGCAACAGCAGTGGTGATGCGAAGGGAGTCTTGGCTCCAGACCTCGGGTATACCGAGGGATCTGCAGGCGAAGATAGTTGACCTTCCCTTCGACTCGCAGAAGCTGTTCGCTGAATCAACCGACTCGGTCCTTCATTCAAGTAAAGACTCAAGAGCCACACTCAGGACCCTGGGGATTTACACCCCTCCATACACAAAGAAAAGGTACTACCCTCAACAAAGACGGTACCAGTACCAGCAACAGCGCCCCCAGTACCACAGGGGTTACGAGCAAGGGCGACATCAACAGCACCAGCAGTACAGAACTCCCAGGCGACGTTCACAACAGAGCCGTGCGTCCTCGGGGCGGAGCCAAAGGCCACAAGTTTGACATACAGATCCAGGGCTGCGCCATCACTACCATCGCACAAGGTCATCCGAAGCAACTATTCCACCATCGCCTCCGACCATTCTACGACCAGTGGCAAAGGATCTCCACAGACAAATGGGTGCTGGAGATCATAGCCACGGGGTACGCCATCCCCTTCCAGTCGCTCCCGCCGTCACGACCTCCACCCAAGCCCCACCTCCAGGAGGCCTCCCATGTAGCGAGGCTCAGGCAGGAGGTGGACCATCTCATGCTCATAGGGGCGGTGGAAAGAGTGCCGGAGCAACTGCAAGGCAAAGGGTTCTACTCCAGGTACTTCCTCACGGAGAAAAAGACAGGAGGCTGGAGGCCCATCTTAGACCTTCGCGGCCTCAACAGGTACCTGCGCAAGCAACGTTTTCGGATGACCACAATCGCCTCCATCCTTACAGCACTAGACGATGGAGACTGGTTCGCAGCCCTCGATTTACAAGACGCGTACTGCCACATAACTATCCATCCGGCTCACCGGCGATTCCTCCGGTTCATGGTAGGCAACGAACACTTCCAATACAAGGTCCTACCATTTGGCCTCTCCTCGGCCCCCAGAGTCTTCACCAAGACCTTGGCAGTGGTGTCAGCCTACCTGCACAGACAGGGGGTATTTATATTCCCGTATCTGGACGACTGCCTACTCAAAGGGGCCTCGGAGGAGGAGGTACTACACATGATACGCGTCACAGCAGGCACGTTCTCTTCGCTCGGCCTGGTTATCAATCTGGCAAAATCAAAGATAGACCCCACACAGGACATAAGAGTTCATAGGGACTCGCATAAACTCGGTTACAGCGAGAGTATACCTACTAGAGACTCGCTTTCGGGCCATCGGCTCCCTCGTGCAGGTCATCACCTTCAGCCCTACGGTGCTGGTCTTGACGTGCTTGCAGCTGCTGGGCCACATGGCAGCGGCGACATTCGTAGTACAGAACGCCAGGTTACACATGCGCAGCATGCAGCACTGGCTGGCGAGCGTATACAAACCGGCAGTACACACCGTTCACAGGGTGGTGTCGCCCACAGCCGGAGTGCGCAAATCCCTACAATGGTGGGTAAACCCCAGGAACCTGCTAACAGGGGTACCCTTCCACCAGCCGCAAATATCGGTTTTTATCACTACAGATGCCTCCCTCATAGGGTGCGGAGCGCACATGGGCGAAGAGGTGACTCAAGGACTGTGGTCACCCACAGAACAGTCACTACACATAAATATACTGGAGCTCAGAGCAGTGTTCAACGCCTGCAGACACTTTCGAGACCGCATACAAGGCAAAGTCGTCAGGATCAGTACAGACAATACCTCCACCATGTTTTATATAAACAGGCAAGGAGGAGCTCGATCTCGTGCCTTATGCGCGGAAGCAATCCGCTTATAGAACTGGTGCATCGCCAACACTATAATCTTGAAAGCCTCATACTTGCCGGGTGCGCACAACGTGAAGGCAGACCAGCTGAGCAGGCGTTTTGCACTCACACACGAGTGGCAGATCCGTCCCGATCTGCTACGGCCGATTTTCCACGCATGGGGTTTTCCCCAAATAGACCTGTTTGCCACTCAGCACAACAAGAAGTGCCCACGATTCTGCTCCAGGGCAGGACTGGGATGGGGGTCCCTGGGGGACGCGTTCGCGATCCCGTGGAGGGGCCCCCTGCTTTATGCGTTTCCTCCCACAGTGCTGATCCACAAAGTCTTGCAGAAAGCCAGGAGGGAAAGGGCCCGGATGATCCTGATAGTCCCAACGTGGGATCGACAACAATGGTTCCCCCTACTCCTGCGCATGTCGGACCGTCCACCGATGCCTCTTCCAGTGGCGCCGGATCTGCTCACGCAAGCCCAGGGGTCCATAGTGCACCCGCACCCCCAAAGCCTGCGACTGCAAGCGTGGTTAATCCATGGCTCAGCTCCCTAGAGAGCACATGCACAGTGGAAGTACAGCAAGTCCTAGAAAGTAGCAGGAGGACTTCCACCAGGAAGACCTACAATCAAAAATGGACTCGCTTCACGGCTTGGTGTTCTACCAAACAGCTGGCCCCCCCTTTTGGTGCCTATACCTACAATACTAGAGTATTTACTGGACCTCAAGAGAGGAGGACTCTCGCTATCCTCATTGAAGGTCTACCTTGCCGCCATCTCGGCGTTCAGACATGAGGAGGAAGGGCACACAGTGTTCGCCCACCCTATGGTTACCAGGTTGGTAAACCTATACCCCCCTCGGAAACCGATTCCACCTTCATGGAACTTGGACCTGGTGCTTACCACGCTAATGGGACCACCGTTCGAGCCCTTGGCCACGGTTCCCCTCCGCCTCCTTACAATAAAGACGACCTTTCTTCTTGCAATTACGTCAGCTCGTAGGGTGAGCGAGCTCGCAGCAGTCATGGCAACGCCACCCTGCACTGTTTTTTCCAAGGAGGCAGTAACCATATGGCTGCATCCAGCCTTTGTTCCCAAAGTTTCTTCCAAGTTTCACATTAACGAACCTATTGTTCTACCCTCGTTTTATCCAAAGCCTCATAACTCCAACAAAGAGGCGCGCCTACACCTCCTGGACGTGAGGAGGGCGCTAGCCTTCTACGTAGACAGGACCAAGTCCTTCCGGAAAACGGATAGACTCCTAGTCTCCCTCGCTCCCAAATCGAAAGGAGAAGGTCTCTCCTCGCAGAGAATCTCAAAGCACATTGTATCCTGCATAAAAATGTGCTACGAGCTCAAAAAGACTCCTTTATCGGCCACTCCCAGGGCTCATTCCACTAGGGCGGTGGCGGCATCAACAGCCTTTTTCAAGGGCGTTGCATTAAAAGACATTTGCAGAGCGGCGACCTGGTCATCCTATGACACCTTCGCCAAACATTACGCCCTTCACAGGGTATTCCAAGAGGATACCCGTCTCTCTGCAGCGGTCCTCTCGGGGGCAAGCTGCACATAATCCGATTACCCACCTCCTATCTTGGGTTACTGCTGGGTAGTCACCTATTGTGGAGCACCCACGGGGACACTCGAAGAAGAAAGACAAGTTACTCACCGTAGTAACGGTGGTTCTTCGAGATGTGTCCCCGTGGGTGCTCCACTACCCGCCCATCCTCCCCGCTTCGGATCTCTGTTAGTGTTTTGCAGGGGCACCCGAGGCGGTTGGTCGAGGAACTGGCGGGGACCGGATCGCGCACATGGCCAGGAGCGCGCAAGGGAGCGGCGCGCGCCGGCGCATGCGCGGTCCGGCAGAAACTGCTTGGAAGATCCGATCTGCGGCGCCGGGCAAGCCCGACACCTATTGTGGAGCACCCACGGGGACACATCTCGAAGATCCACCGTTACTACGGTGAGTAACTTGTCTTTCACGGCTTATTAGGTTCTTAGGAGATATTTAGAAGTAAATGAGAGCTAACTAACAGCACGGAACACTGAGAGCCAGGACTGGTGGCTGTAAACAAACATTATGGGACCACGGGAAACTTGGCCACACCCGTGCAGTATTTCTAATAAAAGAGGTAATGCAACTGTCCCTCCCATCAGGCTTAGCCCCCTCCCCACACACACCTGCAGCAGCCCCAAACCACCTCCATGCTTAACCTCCCCCCGCCCCCGCATGGCTCCTAGCCCCGGTGGTACTGGGGCTCCTGCAGCTGGGGTTCCCCAATACATGATAAGTGGTCATCTGGATAATTAAAATCATGCTCGATTGTGGATGTTGGCAGGATCAGATCATGCCAGACTAGAGAGGTTCAACCTGTACATGGATGCTTTATAGGACCAGAGAATATAAATTAGATAATGTTTGTATGTGTTTGAAAAATAAAGTGTTATGTAAGTGTTACATCATATTAATGTATTTATTCTGATAATGCTAAGTTGTCATTACAGTATGTTTCTCAACAGCCTTACAATACAAAGACTGGAATACAAATTTCTGCACTAATTGTCAAAGAAACAAATGTGCCAGGGAATCTGATGAGGATAATATTGGTAAGTAATCCTAAAACCATCAGTCTTAATTTTATTAAAAATATTTTGCTTGACAGGTATGCTTCATAGATCATGTGAAAGCTTTTTAAAGACACATTGTATAGACAGTTTAATGTGGTGTTTTCCAAAATGTGGTGTTCCACATGATGCAAACAGGTGTTCTGTAAAAAAAATTTCAATGATAGTGATATTTTTCTTCAAAATATTAAATAAGAAGTTATGGTGTGCACCAAAATACTAAGTTATTTGAACAGTATTTAGATTACAGGTATGTTCATATTTATAGCATTTATAGAATAATATTATGGGATTTGTGCCGAAACAGAGATTCAAAAACACTCTTCCCATTTAAAAAAAAAAACTGTTGAATGTTTATTTTTATTTTCCAGTAGTTTCCCGTAAAAGAAACATTTATAAAAACACAAAACTTAAAAATATTTTTCCATACTTAATTTGTTTTGTGTTTGTCATAAAAATGTTTTTTAAGCTGTAAGGAAGGACAGATGCTTTTTGCGCAATATTGTGCTTTCTATTTGTGTACAAAAGAATGACACTAGCCATTTTTCTTTCATAAGAACATAAGAATGGCCATACTGGGTCAGACCAAAAGTCCATCAAGCCCAGTATCCTGTTTGCCGACAGTGGCCAGTGCCAGGTGCCCCAGAGGAGATGAACCGAAGACAATGATCAAGCGATTTGTCTCCTGCCATCTGTCTCCAGCCTTTGACTAAAGGCTAGGGGCACCATACTTTACCCTTGGCTAATAGCCATTTATGGACCTAACCTCCAAAAATTTATCAAGCTCTATTTTAAACTCTGTAAGAGTGCTGGCCTTCACAGCCTCCTCCGGCAAGGAGTTCCACAGATTGACTGTGCGCTGTGTGAAGAAAAATTTTCTTTTATTAGTTTTGAGCCTACCACCCATTAATTTCATTTGGTGTCCTCTAATTCTTGTATTATGGAAACAAGTAAATAACTTTTCAATATTCACTTTCTCCACACCATTCATGATTTTATATACCTCTATCATATCACCCCTCAATCTCCTCTTTTCTAGACTGAAAAGTCCCAGTCTCTCTAGCCTCTCCTCATATGGGACCCTTTCCAAACCCTTAATCATTTTAGTTGCCCTTTTCTGAACTTTTTCTAACGCCAGTATATCTTTTTTGAGGTGAGATGACCACATCTGCACGCAGTACTCAAGATGTGGGCGTACCATAGTTTTATATAGGGGAAGTATGATATTCTTCATCTTATTTTCTATCCCTTTTTTAATAATTCCTAACATCCTATTTGCTTTACTGACTGCCGCTGCACACTGTGTGGATGTTTTCAGAGAACTATCCACTATAATTCCAAGATCTCTTTCCTGATCTGTTGTATCTAAATTTGCCCCCATCACATTGTATGTATAATTGGGGTTATTTTTGCCAATGTACATTACCTTACACTTACCCACATTAAATTTCATTTGCCATTTTGCTGCCCAATCACTCAGTTTGCTGAGATCTTTTTGAAGTTCTTCACAATCTACTTTGGTTTTGACTATCCTGAACAGCTTGGTATCATCTGCAAACTTTGCCATCTCACTGCTTACCCCTTTCTCTAGATCATTGATGAACAAGTTGAACAGGATCGGTCCCAGGACTGACCCTTGGGGAACACCACTAGTTACCCCCCTCCATTGTGAAAATTTACCATTTATTCCAACCTTTTGTTTCCTGTCTTTTAACCAGTTTCCAATCCATGAAAGGATCTTTCCTCCTATCCCATGACCACCTAATTTACATAAGAGCCTTTGGTGAGGGACCTTGTCAAAGGCTTTCTGGAAATCTAAGTATATTATGTCCACTGGATCCCCCCTGTCTGCATGTTTGTTAACCCCTTCAAAGAACTCTAATAGATTAGTAAGACACGACTTCCCTCTACGGAAACCATGCTGACTTTTGCCCAACAAATCATGTTCTTCTACGTGTCTGACAATTTTATTCTTTACTATTGTTTCTACTAATTTGCCCAGTACTGATGTTAGAGTTACCGGTCTGTAATTGCCAGGGTCTCCTCTAGAGCCGTTTTTAAATATTGGCGTTATATTAGCTGTCTTTCAGTCATTTTTAACATTTTTAACAAGTTTAACATCAGTACCAGGCAAATTAGTAGAAACACTAGTAAAGAATAAAATTGCAAGGCACGTAGAAGAGCACGAATTGTTGGGCAAAAGTCAGCATGGTTTCTGCAGAGGGAAGTCGTGTCTAACTAATCTATTAGAATTCTTTGAAGGGGTTAATAAACATGCGGACAAGGGGCACCCAGTGGACATAATATACCTAGATTTCCAGAAAGCTTTTGACACGGTCCCACACCAAAGGCTTTTATGTAAATTAGGTGGTCATGGGATAGGAGGAAAGATCCTTTCATGGATCGGGAATTGGTTAAAAGACAGAAAACAAAGGGTGGGAATAAATGGTAAATTTTCACAATGGAGGAGGGTAACTAGTGGTGTTCCCCAGGGGTCAGTCCTGGGACCGATCCTGTTCAACTTGTTCATCAATGATCTAGAAAATGAGGTAAGCAGTGAGGTGGCCAAGTTTGCAGATGACACCAAGTTGTTCAGGACAGTCAAAACCAAAAGGGATTGTGAAGAACTACAAAAAGATCTCAGCAAACTGAGTGATTGGGCAGCAAAATGGCAAATGAAATTTAATGTGGGTAAGTGTAAGGTAATGCATGTTGGAAAAAATAACCCAAATTACACGTACTACATGATGGGGTCAAATTTAGCTACGACAGATCAGGAAAGGGATCTTGGAGTTATAGTGGATAGTTCTCTGAAGACATCCACGCAGTGTGCAGCGGCAGTTAGTAAGGCAAATAGGATGTTAGGAATTATTAAAAAAGGGATCGATAATAAGACAAAAGATATCATACTTCCCCTATATAAAACTATGGTACGCCCACATCTTGAGTACTGCGTGCAGATGTGGTCTCCTCACCTCAAAAAAGATATACTGGCATTAGAAAAGGTTCAGAAAAGGGCAACTAAGATGATTAGGGGCTTGGAACGGGTCCCATATGGGGAGAGGCTAGAGAGACTGGGACTTTTCAGTTTGGAAAAGAGGCGATTGAGGAGCGATATGATAGAGGTATATAAAATCATGAATGGTGTGGAGAAAGTGAATATAGAAAAATTATTTACCTTTTCCCATAATACAAGAACTAGGGGACACCAAATGAAATTGATGGGTAGTAGGTTCAAAACTAATAAAAGGAAATTTTTCTTCACACAGCGCACAGTCAACCTGTGGAACTCCTTGCCCGAGGAGGCTGTGAAGGCCAGGACTCTATTAGGGTTTAAAAAAGAGCTTGATAAATTTTTGCAGGTTAGGTCCATAAATGGCTATTAGCCAGGGATAAAGTATGGTGCCCCTAGCCTTCAGAACAAGGGCAAGAGATGGATGGCAGGAGATAAATCACTTGATCATTGTCTTCTGTTCTCCTTCTCTGGGGCACCTGGCATTGGCCACCGTCGGCAGATGGGATGCTGGGCTGGATGGACCTTTGGTCTGACCCAGTATGGCCATTCTTATGTTCTTATGTTATGTTCATTGGGTACCGAAGCTGATTTAAAGGATAGGTTACAAACCACCATTAATAGCTCTGCAGTTTCACATTTGAGTTCTTTCAGAACCCTTGGGTGAGTGCCATCTGGTCCTGGAGACTTGTTACCGTTTAGCTTATCAATTAGTTCCAAAACCTCTTCTACTGACACTTCAATCTGGGACAGTTCCTCAGATTTGTCACCTACAAAGGACGGCTCAGATTTGGGAACCTCTGTAATATCCTGAGCCGTGAAGATTGAAGCAAAGCAATCATTTAGTTTCTCTGCAATGGCATCATCTTCCTTGATTGCTCCTTTTATATCTCTGTCGTCCAGGGGTCCCACTGCTTTTTTAGCGGGCTTCCTGCTTCTAATGTACTTAAAAAACATTTTACTATTGTTTTTTGAATTTATGGCTAACTGTTCCTCAAAATCTTTTTTGGCTTTTCTTATTACATTTTTACACTTAATTTGGCAGTGTTTATGTTCCTTTCTATTTTCCTCACTAGGATTTGACTTCCACTTTTTAGAGGATGCCTTTTTAATCTCTCACTGCTTCTTTTACATGGTTGTTAAGCCACGGTGGCTCTTTTTTAGGTCTCTTACTGTGTTTTTTAATTTGGGGTATATATTTAAGTTGGGCCTCTAATATGGTGTCCTTGAAAAGTTTCCATGCAGCCTGCAGGGATTTTACTTTAGTTACTCTACCTTTTAATTTCTGTTTAACTAACCTCCTCATTTTTGTATTATTCCCCTTTTTGAAATTAAATGCCGGAGTGTTGGACTGCTGCGGTGTTCTTCCCAACACAGGAATATTAAACGTTATTATATTATGGTCACTATTTCCAAGTGGTCCTGTAATAGTTACTTCTTGGACCAGATCCTGCGTTCCAGTCAGTACTAGATCGAGAATCGACTCTCCCCTTGTGGGTTCCTGTACCAGCTGCTCCAAGAAGCAGTCATTTAAGGCATCGAGAAATTTTATCTCTGAATCCTGTCCTGAGGTGACATGTACCCAGTCAATATGGGGATAATTGAAATCCCCTATTATTACTGAATTTTTTATTTTGATAGCCTCTGTAATCTCCCTTAACATCTCAGCATCACTATCACTGTCCTGGTTAGGTGATCGATAATATATTCCTAGTGCCATAGTCCTATTAGAGGAAGGAATTGCTATCCATAATGATTCTATGGAACAATTTGATTCATTTAGGATTTTTACTTCATTTGAGTCTATATTATCTTTTACATATAGTACCACTCCACCACCTGCACGACCCATTCTGTCTTATATTTTATATCCCGGTATGATTCCGTCCCACTGATTGTCCTCATTCCACCAGGTTTCTGTGATGCCTGTTATGTCAATCTCCTCCTTTGATATGAGGTACTCTAGTTCACCCATCTTATTAGACAGACTTCTAGCATTTGTGTAAAAGCACTTTAAAAAACTACCACTATCTATATGTCTGCCCTTCACTGATGCATTGGATTTTTTCTTTTTATATGTGACTGTTTCTCATCTGATCTGGCCCATACTTTACCATCTCCCATCTTCTCTTTCTGACTGAAAGGATAGGAAATCTCTATCAATGGAGTCTTGTCTAAGAGAAGTCTCCGTCCAATCCACGTGCTCCCCTGCACCAATCGGCTTTCCCCCCATCTCTTAGTTTAAAAACTGCTCTATGACCTTTTTAATGTTTAATGCCAGCAGTCTGGATCCACCTCGTTTTAGGTGGAGCCCATCGTTCCTGTGTAGGCTCCCCCTACCCCAAAAGTGTCCCCAGTTCCTAATAAATCTAAACCCTTCCTCCCTACACCATCATCTCATCCACACATTGAAACTCTGAAGCTCTGCCTGTCTACCTGGCCCTGCGCGTGGAACTGGAAGCATTTCTGAGAATGCCACCATAGAGGTCCTGGATTTCAGTCTCCTTCCTAGCAACCTAAATGTGGCTTCCAGGACATCTCTCCTACCCTTCCCTATGTCATTGGTACCTACATGTACCACGACCACCGGCTCCTCCCTAGCACTGCATATAAGTCTATCTAGATGCCTCGAAAGATCCGCAACCTTTGCACCAGGCAGGCAAGTCACCATACGGTTATCCCGGTCATCACAAACCCAACTATCTATATTTCTAATGATCGAATCCCCCACTACTAACAGCTGCCTCTTCCTAACAACTGGTGTTTCCTCCCCCGGAGAGGCATCCTCGGCGCGAGAGGATAACATAGCACCGTCTGGAAGGAGGGTCCTAACTACGAGATGGTTTCCCTGTGCTCCCATTGACTGCTGTCCTTCCCCGAGCCTCTCATCCTCCTTAACAGCATCAGGGCTGTCAGACTGGAGGTGGGATAGCCCTACTATGTCCCAGAAAACCTCATCAGCATAGCTCTCTGCCTCCCTTAGCTTCTCCAGTTCAGTCACCCTGGCCTCCAAAGCCCGCACTCGGTCTCTGAGGGTCAGGAGTTCCTTGCATCGAGTGCACACATATGCCACCCACCCACAGGGCAGGTAGTTGTACATATTACACTCGACACAATAAACAGGATAGCCCCCGCTGTGCTGCTGGGCTTCTGCCTCCGTTGCCTGCTCTGATTCAATTTAATTTAATTTAATTTTATATATGGGGATTTTAAGTAAATGCTTCAGGTGGGGGATTATTATAAAGATTTATGTTTGAGGGCAATAGAATAACTAGCTCCCTCTAAACTCCCCTCTCAAAAATTCCTCCTGTTAGCAATCACCCTGGTCGCCTGCCAGCAGGGTTTATATGCTCTGGCCTTCCTGATAGCTCCTCCCTCTGACTACAGCTCAGCTCAGCCAATCAGCACACAGTGTTCCGATTCAAACCTAATCAAGGCTAACAGCTTCCAACTGCCACCCTGAGCACACGGCCTTTCAAACAAACACAGCTCAGCACTCCAAACACCAAACAAATGGACAGACACAAGCCCCCCAAACACAAAGAGCCACACGCTACAGAGAGCCACTTACCCCAAGCTGCTGTGGTTTGCCTCCTCCTTCTCCAGGACAGCCCTCTCAAAACTCCCTCCTGTTAGCAATCACCCTGTTCGCAAGCACCAGGTTGCAGGCTCCAGCACCAGGTCGCAGGTCACCTGTTATATTGATGTTTGGTTTTGGGGTTGTACGTAATTTTTAAATTTAATTATAGGTTTGCTGAATGCCTCCTATCAGAAGGACATTAGTTGTTTATTCAGATGATTTTTTTTTTTGTAAAATAAAAGACATCTTAAAAAACTAACTCCTTTAAATCAATTGTTGAGCATTACCTGCAGCAGTTTTTCGTTATGGACTCTGCCTGAGGCGCATGCGTGCGTGTGTTCCATTAATATATTCCAAGCCCAAAAGTGTTCCATGGCTAAATTAGTTTGGGAAACACTGGTTCTTCTTCGAGTGTCCCCATGGTTGCTCCACATTTAGGTGTCTCAGCACCCCTGTGCCCACTGGCCGTAAATTTGTAGGTAGCACTGTCCCTCCCTCAGCTGCCTGCACACACAGGGCACAGGCATGAGACACCTATAGCACTTATTGCACATGCACAGGCAGCCAACTACTCAGTTCTCTGATTGCTGCTGGCTTCGGTCACAACAGAAGTCCCTCACCTCAGTCACCTGAAAAAAAAAAAGTTGTCAAATCAAAAGAATAACTTACCTTCAAGGAACAACGAAATACAAGGAAAGGGAGACAGAGAAAAACCGCAGATACAGTTTCTTCTAAGCAGCACCAGCGCTACTAACTGCTCCGCTCCGTAGCGCAGCTGCTTATGGCCTGTTAATTCCAGTCGCAGACTGAAACAGCTACTTAAAACAAGGATCAAGCAGACAATGAGGGAAAGCCACAGAGACGTCATTCCCAAGTGACTCCAGCCCCTTTCAGCAGCTCTGCTCCATAGCACAGCCAGGCAAGTCAGTTTCACTCATGCCTGGCTGATGGGGTTTTTGAAATATGTTCTGCTTGTGGCCTTTCAGTTTCAGTTTCTGATGGCCATTCTCTGCATATGGTGTCTGGGTCAGGACTACAAGACAGACAGCTGCCTACACTGTAGGAAACTGACTAAACGGTCCAGAAGAGTGAAACTGCAACAGCTCCAGATCTGACAGATGGAACATGCTCTTACACCAGTGGACCACAACAACTCCCCCCTTATGCATAGCCCACAGGAGGTCGAGATCTCTGACAGGGCTTTGACAATGACAAGACCTAGGGATAAGGGGGAAATCCCCTGGAGCTAACAGTCTCACACCTCAGGTCTGTCTCCCAGCATTAAACTGACCAGCTCCAAGCATCGCACTGCCACCCTCCCTCTGGTTAAGGGGGTAGCCTCGAGTTCTTCGCCAAAAAAGCAACAGGAGGAGAGGGCTTGTTCATCCTCACACAAGACAGTGCATCTCTTTGACACCAGCCGCTATCCCAGTACTGCAGAGCAAGCTGGAAAAGAAGGAGCTACAGCTTGCTTCTGCCAGCAATACACCGGTGCCAGCAACTGCTGAAACTGACAAACTGGCACCGGTGAAGTGCACAAAAGCACTTAGCACGGCCATAGCCGCTCCTGGCCTTTCAGGACCAGCAGCACAGCGGGTCCCAGTACTGATGCCTCCTCCGCCATTTATTCCATAGTATATCACCTTGGTGCTGAGCACCCTGCTGCTTAGTGAAGGCTCTTTACGCAGCTCAAGGATTTAGCATGGACTTACTCAAGTGTCTGGTTCCGCAAGATTTTCTGATTCAGTTGATGACACATCTCAGAGAATTGGGAGAAAATTGTCAAAGCCTGTACAATTGTAACAGTGGCAACAGTAGGGGGTACCATCACCCGTGTCAGCCAGATGGCCATACTGAGATCTGTGGGCAGCTTCTCATCACCAGCCCCTTCCCCAGCTGTTACTTCAACCTGTACAGATATACAGACCACGACCGCCCAGTATTCAGGCACTGGACAAGTTGGAGTTTTCAGATGTTGAGGACTATGGTGCATAAACTAGAGGAGATGATCACTTGAATTCTCTACCCGCACCGCAATTCTCTCCCTCATCGTCCTTCACAGGCTCCACAATACCAGCACCTACTCCTCTCTCGGGTGATGACCCCAAGTGTTTTCAAGACCTCTTCAGGAGGGTCTTAGGCAGGCCTGAGATATCCCTCTTGACCCTGAGGGATACACATTACAAACTGTCTAATACCTTACACTCATCCACTCAGAGCAGAGTGGCAATACCAATTAATGAAGCCCTCCTGCATCCAGCCAGGCTTCTGGGGAACACCCCAACATCCATTCCATCTACGTTGAAGAGGCTGGATCAAAAGTACTATGGGGCCTCAAAATGTGCTGAATTCTTTTTCTCCCACACACCCTCTAACTCACTGATGGTAGAGGCCATGAATCAGAACACTAGATACCGGGGTGGAAAAAGTCATACCCATCGGACAGCCTAAAATTTTGCATCGCTAATTATAGGGCATTGCTTGCAAAATACACACCATGCCATTGACCACCTTTTCACCTTTATTGAAACAATTCAAAAGATCAATACAAAGCCATCATGAGAGAGGGCTCTCTCATTTTACAAACAGTATTACAGTCAGCTCTGGATGCAGCACACACTGTCACTAGGTCCCTAGTGCCTGCAATGGTAATGCAGTGCGTGCTCTGCCTACAACCATCTGGCATTTCCTGCAGAGGTCCAAACCACCACTGAGGATCTTTCTCCAGAATGTCTCAATTCTTCACAGAAAATACTAATGTGCTGCTTCACTCCCCCAGAGATTCATGGGTCACCTTACGTACTCTGGGTATCCAAACGGTGGCTGCAAACAGTAAACAAAACAGACAGTTTGGTCATACAGGCTCTGCCTCGTCAGTCGTTTTGAGCATTTGGTCAAGAGTCACCCAGCCCCACAGCTAGTGGGCTCCAGGACAAGCCACATGCCACCTTTGGCTCAAGTCTAGCAGCATTCTACCCTGAATGGCAAGCCATAACCACCACCAAGTGGGTCTTAATGATTGTACATCAGGGACCCCTCTTATGAGTCCATCCTCGTGCAAGACACACAACTTCTTCTACAGCTGGGAGCCATAGAAGAGGTACCCACTGAACACAGGGGAAAACAGCAGGTTGGAGACCCATACAAGATCTCGGAAATCTAAACTAGTGTGTACTTTGTCAAAGATTCAAGATAGCAACCTTAGCCACGATCATCCATGCACTACAGAAAGGGGATTGGCTGTCCACTCTTAACCTACAGAATGCTTATTTTCGTGTTGCCATCCACCCATCGCACAGATGATTCCTCAGATTTGTGATAGCAAAATGACGCTTCCAATATAAGGTGCTGCCCTTTGAGCTTCACACAGCACCAATGATTTTCTCAAAGGTCCTGGCACTGGTCACCACATATCTAAAAACACAGGGAGTAACCATCTTTCCCCACTAGATGACTGTCTAAAAAGAGGCCACCCCTTAGCTCAGAAGTAACAGACAACAGCTGTGATCAGAACACCATTCTTCAATCTGGGTCCATGCATAAACGTGCCAAAATGCACCCTGACACCAAATGCACACTCAAATTCATAGGGGCTCTTTTGGATTGCCAGACAGCCACAGTCTCGCTGCCTCTACACAGACTACAGGGCTACGTCTACACGTGCAGCCAACATCGAAATAGCTTATTTCGATGTTGCGACATCGAAATAGTCTATTTCGATGAATAACGTCTACACGTCCTCCAGGGCCGGCAACGTCGATGTTCAACTTCGACGTTGCTCAGCCCAACATCGAAATAGGCGCAGCGAGGGAACGTCTACACGTCAAAGTAGCACACATCGAAATAGGGATGCCAGGCACAGCTGCAGACAGGGTCACAGGGCGGACTCAACAGTAAGCCGCTCCCTTAAAGGGCCCCTCCCAGACACAGTTGCACTAAACAACACAAGATACACAGAGCTGAGAACTGGTTGCAGACCCTATGCCTGCAGCATAGATCCCCAGCTGCCGCAGAAGAAGCCAGAAGCCCTGGGCTAAGGGCTGCTGCCCACGGTGACCATAGAGCCCCGCAGGGGCTGGAGAGAGAGCATCTCTCAACCCCCCAGCTGATGGCCGCCATGGAGGACCCAGCAATCTCGACGTTGCGGGACGCAGATCGTCTACACGGTCCCTACTTCGACGTTGAACGTCGAAGTAGGGCGCTATTCCTATCTCCTCATGAGGTTAGCGACTTCGACGTCTCGCCGCCTAACGTCGAAGTTAACTTTGAAATAGTGCCCGACGCGTGTAGACGCAACGGGCGCTATTTCGAAGTTGGTGCCGCTACTTCGAAGTAGCGTGCACGTGTAGACGCAGCTCAGGCGATCCAAATCTACGGCTCACCTCATCATCATGCTGCAGGTCAGCCCCAGTGCAACTGCCAGACAGTGTCTGTCTCTCCTTGGCCATATGGCAGCAGCAATCTCCTCTGCACCCGTGCACGCCACTGGATAAGACCAGTGCAAGCCTTGTTCAGAGCAGTGTTCAGGCCCCATATCCATCCACTGAACAAAACACTGAGTATCCCAGCTACAGTCAGAGGCTCCCTCAGCTGGTGGATGCAGCCACAGAACCTATGTCAAGGGGTTTCCTTCCAGAGACACTTTCCCACTATCTCGCAGATCACCAACAATACAGTCTTCATAACGATGGACAATACAGCAAACAATGCATTGCATCAACAAATAGGACAGTGTACGCTTGAGACAACTCTGCCAAGAAGCAGTGCAGTTGTGGGAATGGTGTATCCATGGACATATCTACCTGGTGGCGGCCTACATACCATGCAAGAACAATATACTTATGGACAACCTCAGCCGCAGTTTCCCTCCCAATCATGGGTGCCACGTCTTCTGCAGATGAGGGTTCCCAGTGGTGGCTCTGTTTGCTTCAAGGGCCAACACATGCTGCCTCCACTATTGCTCCAGACGTGAATTTGGCCGCAATTCACTGGGGATGCATTCAACATCACATGGAGTGCACCTTCAGCATTCCCACTGATCCCTCTGATTCAAAGGATCGTGGTGAAGATAAAGCGGTACAGGGGCTGGGTTATACTACTAGCACCCAGATGGCCCACACAGACCTGGTTCCTCGAACATCTGTAGCTGTCCAGATGTCCCCCATATTGTCTTCCTTCCATCTTTTCACTCTTAACAGAAGAGGTCCATTTGCCACCCAGCCATCTGCTGCTTTCACTGCCATGTATCATTCCTTGTGGGCTGGTGGATTCAGAGCTGCACTGCCCACCTCATGTCCAAACGATCCTTGTAAACAGTAGGTGACCTGCAACAAAGAACACATACAAAAATGGCAACGCTTTTTAGGGCTTGTCTACACTAGCACCCTCCTTCGAAGGAAGGATGGTACGTAGGGTGTTGGGGGTTTACTAATGAAGTGCTGCGCTGCATACACAGCACTTCATTAAGCAAATCCCATCCCCCCACCCGGCCCCATGGCAACTTCAAAGTTTTAAGTTCAAAGTAGCAGCTCGTGTCTAGCCACGGCTCACCCGCCAGTACTTTGAAGTGTCGGGGCAACTTCGAAGTCCCTTTACTCCTCAAAATTTTGAGTTTTAAAACTTCGAAGTTGCCGTGGGGTGGTGGTGGGAATTTGCTTAATGAAGTGCTGCGTATGCACCACAGATCTTCATTAGTAAGCTCCCAACACCCTACTTACCATCCTTCCTTCAAAGCAGGGTGGTAGTGTGGACAAGCCCATAGTGTGGTGTCTGTCTCTCTCTCTTACACAGCACCTTGCTGTCAATTAAAGAGCCAACACACGCATGGCACCTCAGTTTGGTCTTCAAGGCCCTAACTGGCAAACCCTTCGAGCTGATCTCCACCTGCTCTTTGCTGCACTTGTCCATGAAAGTAGCTTTCCTTGTGGCAATCACCTCGGCATGAAGGGTGGGAGAGAGCAGTGCACTAATGTCCAAACCACCGTGTTCAACCTTTTACAAGGACAAAGTGATCCTCCACGCCCACCCAAAAATTCCTCCCAAAAGTACTTACCTCTTTCCACTGCAACAAGCCAGTGTACTCACCCGTCTTCTTCCTTAAACTGCAGACTGACACTAGAGATAGAGCCATACATACCCCCGATGTCCCTTGGGCCTTGGCTTTCTCCCTGCAGGGAATGCGGCCATTTCAGAAGTCTCCTTAGCCGAAAGTTCCTTTGGCATGCCTATCTCCAACAGAGGCTGTACAAATGGATCTCGGGATGTATAAGACTCGCCTACAATAAGGTTAATAAAGAACTTCCGGCGGGCATTTGTGCCCATTCCACATGTGCAATGGCTGCCTCTGCAGTCTTCCTCTGAGGCATGTCCACCGATGTGGACGTCTGCTCACACTTTCACTCCTGGGGCTGACCTGCAGCATGATGATGAGGTGAGCCGTAGATTTGGATCACCTGTAGTCTGTGTAGAGTCAGCGAGACTGTGGCTGTCTGGCAATCCAAAAGAGCCCCTATGAATTTGAGTGACACTCAAATGACACTGCTTTGTAGACACCTAAAAGTGGAGCATCCACAGGGACCCTCAGAGAAGGAGAGGTTACTCACCCTGTGCAGTAACTGGAGTTCTTTGAGATGTTGTCCCCGTGGCTGCTCCACCACCCACCCACCTCCCCTCTGCTTCAGATTCCTTTTTTGGCTTCCAGATCAGAGAAGAATTGAGGAATTGGCTGCCTGCGCATGCACAGTAAGTGTTAAAGGCATCTTGTGCCTGTGTCCTGCACACGTGCGCTGCCAAGGGAGGGACACTTCTACCTACAAATCTATGGCCAGTAGGTGCAGAGGCACTGACACACATAAAGGTGGAGCCAATCACAAGGATAACATGTTAAAGAACTCCAGTTACTGCACAGGGTGAGTAACCTCTCCTTTAATGAATCGTACCATATTAAATGGCGGTCTGATTCGATCAAGGAATGGATTTGGCAAAAGAAGCGAAAACAAAGTAAAGAGGCCACATATTTTGAAACACTGCTGAGTGGTTATATGAGCAGCAAATATGGTACACAGGGAGTTTGAGAAATGAATCTAGGATTAGGCTATTTTCTATTCTTAATGCAGGGTCCCACAGTGACTACCAGTTAGTGGGTCGCTCTGAACATTATTGAGGTATAATATAGACACTCCTTTCTGTTTTCCTGGTTGATATTTAGGGAACCTCTTAAATCTCTGTGCAGGGAGCTGTTCAAGAGGGAGGCCTGACTTCCACAGCTTACACATAGTACACATTATAAAAAAGTAGAAAAGATGAATGCAGTATATTGGGAATAGGAGGAGAAGAGGCAAGAAAAAAGATGAGAGGTGGATCAAGCTATTTCACCTTATCCTTTCTTTTCCTGTCATTTACTTCAGTTTCTTCTCATCCTTTTTAATGTGTTCCTCCTCCTCCTTTGTCTTTTGCCTTTTCAGGATTTATCATCTTTCTCATGTCAGTTTTCTGAAGCAATCATCCAGTACAACATTTATTCCTAAAGATGATGATGATGCATTCACATGGAATATTTCCAGCCTCAAATATTTAAAAAATATGAATCAGGTCTCCCCTGAAAGGTTGTGATTTTTTAAAATACAAATTGAGTTATTTTGTCTTCTCATTTTGAAACATTTAGAGTGCATTTAGGCCACAACTTCATTCTTCTCTCTACAATTATAAGCACTAGAAAGATCATTTTTAAATGAATTCTGAGATTCTGGAGTATGTGAATGTCTTCTGCAATTGGAGCTTTAAGAGAAACAGTAGTCATAATAAAGACATGATAAAATCATGCAAGTTGGCAACACAGCATGTTTAAAGACGGCTGGGTTCATTTATTAAATTGAGTGAAGAAATGCCTCTTTTGGGTATTTTTGCTGCTATTTTTTCTAATGAAAATTAGAACTAGAGTCGGCATTTCCAGTGGAGACAGTCTGGCCGTAATCCATTGACTGGAGCTGCTGAATTAGCAAATGTCAGTCAGCACAAAAGATCTTGAGAGCCAAAGCTGTGGAGTACCAAACTGTTAAAATCCACCTTCTGTTGAACATTTATTCAACTGTAATTCATAGCAGGGATTGTATGATACTCTCTGTTAACATATCTAAGAACAGACAAGCTGTGTCTGTATTATACATAACTAATGTGTTATGTAATGCCATGCTTAATTTGTGCCATTACTGAAGTTGTCCATTGTAACTGAGCACACACACATTTAAAAAAACAGCAATTGTGCTAAATACAAGAAAGTGTAGTTTTCTATGTATTTTGTTATATTTTGTTTAGTTATGGTCTCCAAAAATTCAGTTTCTTCACAGAAGAAAAGAATTGTTCCCAGCAGTGTTTGCAAAAGTGAGCAACCAGATCAGTTTGCATACAGACTTTCTGACATGTAAGTGTTATCAGTAGCTTTATATAAATTACCACCACAGAGGAGATGATCAATTGAAGATACACTGTGAGCCAAGTACACACTGATGTCCTAAATAGGCACAACTTCATGCCTATGCAATATTATACTGTATATTTGAAGATTAGTAATTAATAAGAGTAAACTATATAATGTAAATGTAAAACATGAACAGATTTTACAAGATTTTTTTGAAACCTTTCACTTACCATTGAAGAACTAGAAATTTAGCTAATTCCTTTAGAGTAGTTTTTAGTGCAGAGGTGTCTTTTCATTAAGTAAATGTATCATTATCATTCCAGATAACCAGCTTTGTAGTGATGGTTAGGTTGTCTTAAGCAATAATGATATTGCAGTGTGCTATTTATCTCAGAATTTTTTTTTTTTGTTATTTGTACATGTTACTAATATTACATCTGAAGAAGGGCAGGGGATGACAATGTGTGCAGAGGTAGGGAAGGTTGGCTAAAAAATTAAAAGTTTTTTAGGCTTTTGATGCTAGAGTCGTTTCCCCTTCACTGAAGGTTTGTTTGTCTGTGACTGTAAGAGACACATGTTATAAATGTAATACTAATTATGCAGTGGTATTTTATGGTTAAACAAATGAGGATCCCTCCTGAAATTATAATGCAAGGATGCTAAAAAGTTACAGATATTGAATGCACATTGTTTAAACGGTGTTTTTGTTTTGTAACTATAAAATGTTTTTGCAAATATTTTATATGTTACCTTCTAGACACAACTTAGAGACTCCCAAAACCTGCTACTCAGGGATGCATGATACACTTACTCTTTCACATCAATACCTACCCAACAGGAAGGTTTATGGAAGTAACTCATTGGTCAATATCAGAAACAGACACACCAATGATATGGATGTAAAGGTAAGAATTTAGGGTGTGATTTTTAGAAAATGCATAAATGACAGAGGATCAACAATTCCCACTGACTTTCAGTGGCACTTATGAAAATCCCACCCATAGATGCGAATGATTATAATCTAACCTGTCTCCCATTCAGTACTTTGTCAGGTGCTGTGTTTTATTGGCTTTCAAATATGAAAGTGTGTTATTTGTTAACTTGTCATTCTTAACTTTTGGGGTTTTTTTTTTCAGTAAGTTCTATTTTGCCCCAGTAAAAGAAATATATTCCCAAATAAATTTCAACAAAAGGCTAAGGTATTGTCACTGACCCAGTTGTGGGTTGCCCTTGAGGGTTTTGAGACGCATCAGTCACTCAGAGATCTCAAGTGAGATTGAGTACTATGCCTCTAAAATGCACAGCACAGAACTTCCAGCCTAGGTAGAAAGGAGGCAAAGGTGGCTTTATGCCACTTTTGCACCTTCTAGATCTCTGGGTCTGCTTTGTTGCCTACAGTAGAATTTGGACTGCCCTGGAGGTCTGTCTAAACTACAGCAATCTGCCTGGGATGCCCAGAATCTCCGATATAGAACTTCTCCCTCATCACACTTGTCCCTCCCCTGCACTGGGACTTGGGAAAGTATCCTTGGAAGGCAACCTTACAGTTGTTCACTGCAACACCTACACTGGGGGAATCCTCCCTTCTTCTTTGAGTGGTCCCCATGGGTGCTCCACAGTAGGTGTCGGGCTCGCCCCGGTGCCGCAGCTCGGAAATTCTTCAGCAGTCTCCGTCGGGTCGCGCATGCGCCGATGCGCGTCGGCTCTTCATGCGCTTACGGTCACATGCACGATCCAGTCCCCGCCAGTTCCTTCTCAACCGCCAACGGCTGCAGATGGAATCCTCTCCGGCTCCAACGCCCGAGACAGATAAACTCATTTTATTCGTGTTAATAGTTATAATAATAATAGTTAGCAGTTACATAGTTATTATAGTATTAGTTTACCGTGTTTATAGTTGGTTTTAGAAGTACAAGACTGTTTTAAGCATTGGAGCGGCCACCTCTGGGCGGGCCCGCTAGTTTTGTCAAGCCTTCAAAGGCCAACAGTTGCTATTGTTTGGCAAATAGACTGTTAAGTGTGCTGTTAACACTTAAGGACTCAGAGAGTTAAATTCTAACAATGTCGTCCCCCGGTTTTAAGAAGTGCGAATCTTGCCGGGAGGCCATGCCTGCTTCGGATGGCCACAGCAGATGCATCCGGTGCCTAAGGGAGACCCACGTTCCCCAGAAGTGCTCCCATTGTTCTAAATTAACAAATAGAGCTAGGAAAGATAGAGAGACAACCTGCCTCATCAGAGAAGCCCATAAGGAGGGCTCTTCAGGATTGCACAAGAGGAAGGCTGCCTCTTTGACCTCCTCTGTGCAGAAGAAGAGAAAAGCTTCTCCAGCTCGATCCCTGCCCGTTACCTCTGGGAGCGGGATGAGCGAAACAAAGGGCCTGGGCACGCTGGCTTCTTCTGCTGAGAAAGCCGCGGCGCGTGCACCCGCGCAGGGGCCCACAGTTCTTAAGGAAACGGCACCGAGGGCCGTGCAGGCACCGGACAGACCGGCACCAGCTTGTGCGGCACCGAAAGTTTCGGCTCCGACGGCACCGGAGCAACACTCGGCACGAAGCCCTATGGGGCTGAGCGAAGCACCCCAAGCAGCACCGGGAATGACGGCACCAGGGGCAGCGGAAACTAGCACGGCACCCACTACGGTGCCGAGCCCTCTGGCACCGATCAGACCACCCGTGATGCCTGAAAGAGCAAAAGCTAAAGGAAAGACCCGGCACCGCAGTCCCTCCCCTGAGGTAATTGCACTGCCATTATCGCCGCAATCCCCACCAGAGATTCGACGAGCAGCAACACCTTCAGCCTGCCACAGACGTCCATCTCCCTTTCTCCAAAGTCCATCTCATGAAGTTGCACGCTTCTCACCATCATCTAGCAGAGACCCCTATGAGTATTCTCACAGAGGGTCTCACCATACATCGGTGTCATCTCGACGGTCACGGCATTCCCTGCATCACCCTTAGATCTTTGGGTCATGGTCCAGGTCCCCATCACCGGGACCCTGTCCCTGTTGCTATGACCGCCACCATTATACAGGACATCAACATAGGAGGTCTGCATCTCATCATAGATCTCCGTCAACTTCTCCTCAACGCCACAGTGCACAGCTTCCACCTGGGGGAACACCGCAAGTTTCCCAATCAGAGGCTGGATCAAAAGATTTTGAGCCTCACCTCGAAGCTTCAAAAGGGCAACCATATGAATACAGCCAGGATCCTGAGGAACTGGAGGAGAGATACCACAGGGATGCCTCCTCATCCTCTCCAGACGAAGCGGTGGTTCCTGGGGACACTCTCCCCCCCAGATGACCTAAAACAATTCCAGGAGCTGTTCAAAAGGGTAGCTCAATCTCAGGACATTCAGGTGGCGGAAGTGCAGGAAAAGCACCACAAGCTTCTTAAAAACCTCAGGCCCCCGTCCTCTTCTAAAATAGCTATACCATTGGACGATGCAATTATGGAGGCAGCCACTAACATATGGCAAACTCTGGCCTCCGCTCCTCCTACCAACAAAAGGGCAGACAAAAAGTACTTCGTCCCTGCTAAAGGTATGGAATTCTTGTTTAGTCATCCACAACCAAATTCGCTAGTGGTTGAATCCTCTCAACATAGATCCAAAACGTCCCAGTATAAATCTGGGGGACTGGACAAGGATATAAAGAAACTGGATCTGCTTGGTAGAAAGGCCTACTCATCATCTACCCTGTTGCTTCGCATGGCTAACTATGCTGCCTATTTGTTGAACCACAATTTCGACAACTACTCCAAACTTACCGCCCTCATGGACTTCCTCCCGGAGGATAAGAAGCCGATCCTTAAGGCAATTGTACAGGAAGGTTACGCGGCTTCTCGAGCAGGCGTCCAGATTGCATTAGATGTAGCGGACACAGCGGCTCTTGCCGTAGCCACTGCGGTTGTAATGCGCAGGGAATCATGGCTCCACACCTCCGGCATTCGCAAGGAACTACAAGTAAAATCAGCAGACCTTCCCTTTGACAAAATGAAATTATTTGCCGAATCAGCCGACTCAGTCTTACACTCTAGTAAAGACTCCAGAGCGACACTTTGGACTTTGGGGATATACACCCCACCATACAGAAGGAAAAAGTTTTATCCTCAGCAACACCATTATGGTTACCAACCGCAACGTACCTACTTTCAACGGGGGTATGATCAGGGACATCATCAACAGCCACGTTACAAGGCCCCTAGACATCGACCTCAACAAGGCAACGCCTCCTCAGGGCAAAATATAAGACAGCAGGTTTGACGGGTACGTCAAGGGTCGCGAAACCAAGACCGTATCTCAGTGCCAATCTCAGTACATGTTCCATCACCGACTCAAGCCATTCTACCCACAATGGAAAAGCATCACTTTGGACAAGTGGGTATTGGAGATTGTAAACACGGGATACACGATCCCCTTCCAATCATTACCTCCACCAAATGCTCCCACCGCACCCCTTCTCAGAGACCCCTCTCACCTACTGGAACTAAGGCGGGAGGTGGACCACCTCCTATTCATAGGGGCGGTGGAGAGAGTACCGGAGCAATTTCAAGGCAAAGGTTTCTACTCCAGGTACTTCCTGACAGAGAAGAAGACAGGAGGGTGGAGACCCTTTTGGATCTACAGGCACTCAACCAATATCTGCGCAGACAGCACTTCAAGATGACGACGATGGCTTCAATAATCACGGCACTAGACGACGGAGATTGGTTTGCAGCCCTCAACTTACAGGATGCGTATTTTCATATCGCAATTCATCCAGAGCACAGGTGCTTCCTCCGGTTTATTGTTGGCACAGATCATTTTCAGTACAGAGTCCTTCCATTCGGCCTCTCTTCAGCGCCCAGAGTCTTCACCAAGACCCTATCGGTCGTGTCAGCATACCTGCACAGACAGGGTGTTTTCATCTTCCCGTACCTGGACGATTGCCTGCTAAAGGGAGCTTCCCGGGCAGAGGTATTACGGATGATACACATTACCACAAACACATTTACCTCACTGGGCCTCATCATCAACTTCTCAAAGTCAAAGACCAACCCCACGCAAAATATAGAATTTATAGGGGCTCGGACAGATTCTGTCATGTCAAGGGTATATTTGCCTGATGCCCGTTTTCGTGCCATCGAGTCTCTATTACAACTAATAACATACAGCCCCACTGTCTCAGTCCTAACGTGCTTACAACTACTGGTGCATATGGCGAACACCACGTTTGTGGTACAAAACGCCAGGCTGCACATGCGAGGATTGCAGCATTGGTTGGCAACCGTGTACAAACCATCAATCCATACCGTTCACAAGATGGTGTCACTCACAACGGAGACATGAAGGTCACTAACATGGTGGGCAGACCCCAAGAATCTACTAACAGGGGTGCCCTTCCGCCAACCACAAATTACTGTTTTCATTACAACAGATGCTTCCCATACGGGATGCGGGGCACACATGGACAACAAAACCACTCAAGGTTTACGGTCCCCCGCAAAGAAGACACTGCATATAAACATATTAGAACTCAGTGCAGTGTTCAATGCATGCAGGCATTTTCAGAATTATCTGCGCGGAAAAATAGTCGGCGTAAATACCGACAACACCACCACCATGTTTTATATAAACCGACGGGGGGGGCAGGTCTTTTACACTCTGTGCGGAGGCGGTCCGACTGTGGAACTGGTGCATTGCCCACAATATAACCATCAAAGCTTCATACTTACCGGGTGTCCACAACGTAAAGGCGGACCAACTCAGCAGACACTTTGCGCCCACACACGAGTGGCAGATCCGTTCAGACCTGCTTCACTAAGTGTTCCGCAGATGGGGTTTTCCCCAAATTGACTTGTTCGCCACTTGCGACAAGAAGAAATGTCCCCGATACTGCTCCAGAGCGGGCATGGGACAGGGGTCTTTGGGGGACGCCTTCATGATCCCATGGAAGGGCCCTCTACTTTATGCGTTCCCTCCCACAACACTCATACACAAGGTCTTGGAGAAAGCCAAAAGGGAGAGAGCACGCATGATACTCATAGTCTCGACCTGGGATCGGCAACAATGGTTCCCATTGCTTCTACGCATGGCACAGCATCGGCCGTTTCCCTTACCAACAGTGCCAGACATTCTCACACAGGCTCGGGGGTCAATACTGCACCCACACCCGCAAAGACTCCGGCTACAAGCATGGTTAATCCATGGCTCAGCGCCCTAGAGACTACATGCTCAGAGGGAGTGCAGCAAGTCCTGGAATGTAGTCGGACAACTTCCATCAGAATGAGTTATCAACACAAATGGTCACGTTTTTCCAATTGGTGCTCTTCCAAGCACCTGACACCTCGGGACGCCACTATACCTATGATTCTGGACTACCTGCTACAACTCAAACAAAAGGGACTCTCTCTATCCTCTATAAAGGTTCATCTGGCAGCTATATCAGCTTTTCGACATGAAGAGGATGGATCAACCATATTTGCCCATCCTGTTGTCTCACGCTTCCTAAAGGGGTTGGTAAATCTGTACCCCCCTCGGAAACCAGTACCGCTGTCATGGAGTTCAGACTTAGTTCTACACACGCTCTCGGGACCGCCCTTTGAACTATTGGCTACGGTCCCCCTTCGACTACTTACCATTAAAACAACCTTCCTCCTGGCAATCACGTCAGCTCGCAGAGTGAGCGAGCTTGCAGCCATAGTGTCCACACCACCCTGCACGATATTCTCAAAGGAGGCGGTGGTCTTACGTTTGCACCCAGCCTTCGTTCCAAAGGTCTCTTCGGACTTTCATACCAACGAACCAATAGTATTGCCCTCGTTCTATCCTAAGCTTCACAACTCGAGTGAAGAGGCACGGTTGCACTTACTGGACGTAAGAAGGGCACTGGCCTTCTACATCGATAGAACTAAACTTTTCCAGAAAACGGACAGACTCCTGGTGTGCATTGCATCCAGGTCAAAAGGGGAAGCACTATCTTCGCAGAGGATTTCAAATCACATTGTGTCATGCATAAGACTGTGTTACGAGCTTCGCAAGACTCCTCTACCAGTTCCGCCCAGGGCCCACTCCACTAGGGTGATGGCGGCGTCGACGGCCTTCTTCAAGGAAATTGCGCTGAGAGACATCTGCAGAGTGGCGACGTGGTCTTCCTATGACACCTTCACCAAGCACTACGCCATGCACAGGATGCTTGATGAGGATACACGCCTGTCGACAGCAGTCCTTTCAAGGGCAAGCTGTGCATAAATCAGGTACCCACCTCCTTTTTCAGGGAGTGGGGGGTTACTGCTGGGTAGTCACCTACTGTGGAGCACCCACGGGGACCGCTCAAAGAAGAAAGAGAAGTTACTCACCTGTGTAGTAACGATGGTTCTTCGAGATGTGTCCCCGTGGGTGCTCCACTACCCACCCGTTCCTCCCCACTTCGGAGCTCTGTTTGTGTTTTTCAGAGACGTCCGGAGCGGTTGATCAGGAACTGGTGGGGACCGGATCGCAAACGTGACCGTAAGCGCGCGAAGAGCCGACACGCATCGGTGCATGCGCGACCCGACGGAGACTGCTGAAGAATTTCTGAGCTGCGGCGCCGGGGTGAGCCCAACACCTACTGTGGAGCACCCACGGGGACACATCTCGAAGAACCATCGTTACTACACAGGTGAATAACTTCTCTTTGGGTGGACAAAGGGATTTTAGGGGTCCTTTCATGCAGAATAAAGTAGCTAAACCTGGAGTAGAGCTCTCATCCCAGTTGTTATGCTTTATATAACACAAGCTAAGCAACAGTCACACTCCATACACCTCATGCACCAGGCTATAGCCTTACGTGGCTCCTAAATGCCACACACATGCAATGGGAAAGGATACTTTGTAGGAATGGCACAAGAAAAGTATGGAAATTCCCTGGGTGTGATGGGTTAAACAGTTTAAAAAATACAAAGTATTGGCTAACTTAGATCAAGGCAGTCCAGCACAGGACTTCACATAAGAGTAACCTGAAGGGCAACTTACTTTTATTGCTTACAGTCCCTCCCTTTCCTGGTTCCAGTATTCAGTCACATTGTCTCTTCTCATGCAGGACTTCTTTCAGTTGTCCTGCCTATTGTTCGTACATGCAATTGCATCATGCTTCTTGGCCACAGAATACTGCTTCCTGTTATTAACAGCTTGTGTCTCTACTCAGCTTTTCCCCTAGTTCTTTGCAGCCAAGTTCTCAACTACTGACTCCAGCCTGCCCCCACCATCAGGCTCAGATAGCTGGCTGTCTTCTTGAACCAAATACCCACAAGCCTTCTGGTTACTGCTGCTTTTTCCTAGTCCCCAGAAAGGTCTCAGATGCTTAACTAGATATCCATTCCTTCCAAAATGGCTTACAGCTCCCTCATTAGCATCCTTTTCTTCCAGTCCCTGCCAGAGGAGAAAAGAGTCCTCATTCATGGACAAGCAATTTATATTGATCCAGTTGAGAAATTAATTTCATCAAGATTTTATTGGCAAAATGTAGACTTAAAAAATGTTATTTGAGGATATGCTTTTCTAACCTTTGTAGTACAGGACTATCAAAAGTTTTATTTTAGATGTTCTCTCACTGTCTTCATGGCAAGTGTGTCACACAACAGGCAGGGAACAGATTAATTCTCAAATATTTAATGTTGACTATAACTAACATTTGTGTACATTACTTCAGCGGTGGCTTTTAGTGGGAATTCATGAGTTAATTTGCACACACACAAATCAGGAAACCAAATATCCAAAAACCAACCCAGTGTACACTCGTCCAAGCCCAGTGCAGAGGGGAGGCGTAGTGGTGGGTTTTAGAGCAAGCTCAGTTCATATTGGCAACCACTAGGCTATGTCTACACTACACCCGTCTGTTGACAGAAGTTACTGTTGGAAGAGATCTTCTGGCAAAACTTCTGTTGACAGATCGTCTCCGCGTACAAAAGCTGATCAAAAGAGCAATCTGCTCTGTCAGTAGTGAGCAGCCACACTTCCTGGCCACTTTCTCAACAGAATGGCCAAGCAGAAGCACAGCAAACAGGGCTGCTCAGTGAACCGGAAACCCCGTCTGTCAACAGAGGCCCCTGTCTGGAGCATCTACATGGATTTTTTGTCAACAGAGACTGTCAAGAAAGATGTTGTTCATCATTGCAGAGAGGCAGAGCGCTGCTGGAGGAAGTGCCTAGTTTTGTCGCCAGACTGTTGACAAAATGCATTTTGTGTGTAGACGCTCCATGAGTTTTGTCGATAAAACCCTGGTTTTACTGACAAAACTCTTTAGTGTAGACATAGCCCTGTTGTATGTGGCTCTGTCCAGCTCCTTTGACAGAGTTGCAGCCGGTGTTTCTGCTAATTATTTCCATCAATGGGCAGAATACATTTTGTCATGTGTACCAAGGCAGGTGCAGATGCGCACCAGCAATAGCAACACATGCTGACCGCTGTGGGTGACTCTGGGTGCTCTGCTAATCAGCTGCATGGCAGTGGAATCTCTCTTGGGAGGTCGCCCAGGCACTCAGCTTACAGAGAACACAGGTCAAAACACCACTCAGGTCTGGCCCTGCAGGCCAGGAGCTGCTGCTTGTTCTCCAGCCTCCCCGCCCTAGAGACTGGAGCTGAATTAGGTGGTAGTGCCGGGGTTGGTTAGTGTCCACTGTTTAATATAGTGCATCCCTTGAATCAGGAGGCTAAATTAGCCCTTACTCCTGTTTCTCCCTCTTATTTTTCGTAATGGGCGGGCATCATGCTTCTCTATGCTATGGAAGAGTTTCTCTGTAGTTGTAGAAGAGAATGACATATAGCAGACCTGGTATTCTCCAGTACACATCCTCCTCCCACACTCTGCATTATTTTCTTAGCTGTACAGCTTTATGTGTGGCTACAGAATAAGCTGCATACAAACGGATACAAGCACCTGCTCTGGCCAAGAAAAAACAACAGAAACAGTCTCTCTGCAGCACTCTTGAAATACTTGAGAGTAGAACTGTGGAATGTGACATAGATCTTAGCTTGAGCATCCTGCCACAGGGCTCTCCCATGCTTTATGAAAATTGGCTTATGAACATGATTAATTGAAAGATGCTTTAGACTAAGTATCCTACATAACATCAGTTTTAATGTTACTATCTGCTGGATGTGTAGGTTGTGTTTTTGTGCATGTATCCTTGTATGTGAAGTTAGAAATATGAACTGTGGAGCTGTTTATATAATTTTAAGTGTGCTAATGAAGGCCATCACTGATACCCTGGAACCTGGATGGCTTCCTGATCAAGTCAACATGTGAGTAGCCTTGTTTGTCCCATAAACCCAAGCTATGGTTGGTCCTAGAAAAACAAGTGGCCAGGGCACCTGATTCTGAGATCCATTTTGGGTCTGGTAATTTTCTGCACAAGGTGAGAAAAGTTTGAACTAAGCACAAAAATTCCCACCTTGAGCAAAAGAATGCTTTACCTAGAGAGGTGTTGGAATCTCCAGCCCTAGAGGGTTTTAAGTCCCAGCTTGACAAAGTCCTGGTTGGGATGATTTAGTTGGGGTTGATCCTGCTTTAGGTAGGGGGCTGGACTAGATGACCTCATAAGGCCCCTTCCAGCCCTAGGATTCCATGATTCTATGAAAAGAGCTATGGGGAAAGGGGGACAAACAACAGAGAGTTGCCAGACACCAGGAGACCACCCCTCCTCAACCCCCTTACCATCTAAGATGCTGTTTAGAAACATCTAAGACTGAACAGGGGAAGGCTCAGGCTCAAACTAGGGGGCTCCTTATTTTGTAAAATAGATGTTTAGAACAACTTGCAACCACTTAAATCCTACTTTTTCTATTTAATAAAAACACTTCTGTTTATTATCAACCCCAGTGTAAATAAATGTTACCTGGGGGAGGGACCAACTTCAGTGCATCTCTCGCCTTCATTGACCAAGAGGGAAGACTTCTGAGCTTTGTCTGTGTAAAAGTTTTACACAGGGTAAAATGGATTTGTTTGGGATTTTTGTCACGTTTGGGGGTTGGTTTCCTGGTTGCTGAGCATAGTTCCCTGTAGGCTGTGCAGCTGTGTGCCCATGCAAGAGGAAATGAAGGGCCATGCATCTAACTAGTGGAGTCGCCTGTTGTTTCACTAATTAGGTGCCTCCTGTACCATAGAGAAGAAGAGGAGGGTGAACTGAGGGCAGGGGAGGGACAGAATAGGAGGACAGGAGGGAGGTGAGTGAAGATCAGGTGGGATTGGGAACTAAGTTTGGGGCATTCCACTCCCAGCCAAGCTGTCTGTGACAGCCAGGGAAAGCCAGTGGCAGCCTGCAGGCAGGCAGATGGGTCTCAAGACTTCATTTCAGTCCCAGCTAAGCTGCTGGCGGCAGAATCCTGAAAGTCCCAGCTGTACCTGCACTGGAGCTGCAGGCAGAGGGGAATCTGACTCTTTCAGCTTCATCTGGGCGGCCTGGGGACTGAAAGACACTGAAAGTCACAGTGCGGGCTGGGAGGAGAGAAGTTCTGGCTGGAGCAGAAACTGTGTTTGGTTTGTTTTTAAAAGGAATCCAAACGCTTGTGTTTTTAACCTGTCAAGTCTGAGACCCAGCTCAGGGGCTGCAGTGATAGTGTCCAGGAGAGATGCCTCTTCCCAAACAATTTCTAAAACTTAATGGAAATCACTCAGACTCCAGACAGGTGATTTCCATAAGGTTTTAGAATTTGTTTGGGGACAGGTATTAAAAACCATTAAGGCTAGATCTTTGTTATCTAGGTTAGTTCTGGCTCTTCAGAGCACTTCAGTGACTCATAAGTAGCAAGAGCGAGGTTTGGTATTAAGCTTTCTGGGATGAAGCCCATATTTGCAAGCTTTTAGAATCATGATGGCAAACGCTAAAGCTGCATGTTAAGGTGCTCCCTTTTCTCAAAGGGTATTTTGAAACTTTATCTACTCTGATTTTTTAAGTTGGTGAAAAAATCTGAAATCAGGGAAAATTTTGCCTTTTCTCTGCATTTGCAGTGTTGGGCTCTAAACAATCCTTTAAAAAAAACAAACCACTTGATTTATGTCCCATTGTATTTAGTGTTTTCATTTGTTTGTGCTGTGTTGCTTTATTTTTAAAATAGTTTGTGAGGTATTATATTAAATTGGTATCCCTTAGAATTTGTATAAGCCTGAGTGAATACCTTTTGCTCTCCTTACAGAATTAGAAACTATTGATACTTGCAATGAGAGCATAACTAATTCTAGATGACTCATATATTTACTTAACATCTTAAAGCTGAGCTACATGTGCAGCTGATATGCATATAACAGGGATGGTTTTGTGAACTGCTAAAATCCAGAGAATGGTATTGTTTTGGTTATTGCTTCATTTTTGAGAGAGATTTGGTTGTTTATGGAAAGTAGGAGTAAACTGGGCCTTGTTATCACCTTTTTGAGTACCACACTTCGGTGTGTTTGCCAGCTTGAGTTGTTCGAAGGGATGATAAAATACATACACTCCAAAAGCAGTGTTAATTTTATTTAATTTCCAATTAAATATCTCAAGCTATATACACTCATCCCTCATTTAACAAGTACTTTACTTACGAGTACTTGCTAAAACGAGGGACACACAATACCACCCTTTGTTCACTAAATGAGTGAACTTCCCCCCATATATATAAGCCCACCCTGGGGTCCCTGCCTGGGGTGCAGAGAGACCTGCAGCCCCACAGCTGGCTCTGCTCTAGCCATGGGGTCCCTGGTTGTGGGGGCGGGAAGACCCACAGTCCTGCATCTGGAGCCGTCTCCCTTTCTTCCCTCAGACACGCAGCTGACAGCCCTGCGGCTGGAGGAAGAAAGGGAGAAGGCTCTTTGTCTGGTTCCCTGTTGTGCTGGCAGGAACGTGAAACTGACCAGCCATGAGCTGATCAGTTTCCAGGTCCCGCAAGCCATGGAGAGACTGGAACCAGCCTGGCCCTGGTTCCCAGCTCCTGCCACTCTGGGAGACAGGAAACTTACCAGTCTTGGTGGTTCCTGGCTCCCCTCCCCTTGCAGGAAAATTGGAGTTACGCAGGGGTTGCAGGAATAACACCTGGGTAACTCAAGTGTTTACTGTATTAATCCCCACCACCTGCCCCACAGACCTCACCCGTGACCAGGTTTTTTAAACCCCCCTCCCCAAGGTCCCAAACTGCCCCCAGCCTTAGACACACCCCCAGCCTTACAGCCCCTCATTAGCCCCAAACTGCCCGCAGCCTTCAACTCCCCCTGCAGCCACACACTGCCCCCAGGCTTACACCCCCCCCCAGCAGCTCCAAACCACCCCCAGCCTTACACCCTCTAGCAGCCCCAACCTTCCCCCAGTCTTAGACTCCCCCGCATCCCTAAACAGCCCCAGCCTTATCCACGCCTCCTCCTCCCCCTCCACAACTTCTTCACCCAGGCTGCTAAGCTGGGTGGCTCCCCCACCCCTCCTGCTCCCAGCAGATAAGTGGTTAAAACCAATTAACTCAAGTGTTAAGGTTTCAGCACCTAGGCATAAGGTAATTGCTATCCCTAATGATAGAGAAAGCTGCCATTTCCAGCAGCTCTCTCTATTGATAGATACCTGCCTGAGGCAGCAGTGTTAAGAAACTGCAAATAGCTTTTTTTTAACACCCACATGCAGCTGGGAAGTGCCCAGCTGGCGACCTTTAACAAATCTACTGGGGCCCATGTTTGGGTCTTGCCTCATAGGCTGGGAACCCCAGCTCTACGTACATACACTACATCCTATTTCTGGTGCCAAACTATTCAAATACATCAGAAAAGCACCTAAATGCAACTGGTTCATGTCACGTTACGAGCACTTGGAACAAACTGGAGACTTCTACACGCATTTTAATGGGAATTTAGCGTTGCTCTTATGAGTTTTTGCCTACGAGCAGAAATTTGGGAACCAATTGTGCTTGTATAGCGAGGGATGGGTGTATTGTGTTAGTTATTCCTTGTTTTTAATAGTCTTCCGTGTCTATGAACTTTTAAATATATACATTTGTTTGTTTGTACTGGTGGTGCCTAGGTGCGCCTTATCTCCGTATTGGCGCACATGCCAAAATTGTCTGCCCCAGATGTTAAAAAATAGAGGGACCATTGGTGCTGAATCCTCCCAGAGCCAAAGTAATTCAGTGTCTATGTTGCTCTGCAGGGATTTGGTAACCCACTTCTCTTGCTTGCCTTGGAAAGAGCAAACGATCTGGCCCAGCAGGCCAGGGAGGGTGGGGAGCCCCAGAGAACAGGCAAGCAGTCGTCAGTGGCATGATCAACACGTCAGGGAACAACTCTAAGGAGATTTCTGCGATTTATCCCATCACACCTCTGTTCCCTTGCCAGTTGTTCTATGTGTGGCACCATTTATCTTTAAAATGTGTATATTACCATAGAGAGTAAATATCAACTATTCAGTAATTTGACTGTTTTAAACCCAGATGTTAAACTCTACTTTGGATCATGCCATACAAACTGCAATCTGTTTGAAGGAAACTACGGAACGAATGGCACAAGTAGTTGCAGAAGATCTAGCTAAAGTCAAAACTCATCGAAGCAAGCAGTTGTTTAACTGGTCCACTTCAAACATTTGAATTTTTGTCAGCTGAAAGGTAAAGACAGAATGTTGCAGATGAGAAAAAGGTGGATTGACAAATATTGAAAAAGTTAGAAGCGCAGCTGCCCTTAGGTGGGGTAGTAGCAATGATTCAAGATCAGAAAAACAAACGGGAGTGCCAAGTTCATAAATGAAGATTCCTTGAAATTTGTCACATCTATTAGTGAAGAATGATTATACAGCAAAATTCCCTCAGCCTTCAATTATGGTAATTCTTTATAGAATTGTTTTAGGTAACCAAGCCTAACTGCAGTGTCTCATATGTGTAATTTGGGGCCAAGAAGGTGTTATCTCGTCTGTCACTGAATGTTCTCAGCACTAGAGAAGTCCAGCTCTGTATCCTGTTTGGTGCTGAACATCATACAGGGAAATGACTGAAATCCTTTGTTCTTTGATAATCTTTTTTAAAGATGTTACCTGTGACATTGTCAATTTTTGAAGGACATATTCAAAGAATAGTTTGAATTGTTACATATTTCCTTTTGTGCATTTCACTAAATTGTCTTTCATCAACCCTGCTATTATTCTAAAATGTCACTATCTGTACTGAGATGTTATTTGTTGGATTTGGCATTCATAATACAGCTAATTCAAAGCTACAGCTATTTCAGCATTATGAAATAAAAAACTGCAAATAGGCCAAAAGCCTCCTATGGCTGTAAGGAAATTTCTCACTAATAAATTGACTGTATATGTAGTCTAAAATGTAATTATTTAGTTTTAAGGACCAGTCATACAAATGAAACACTACTAGAGTTCCTCTTAACTAACTCACATATTAGGGAGACATACCATTAAAAAAAATGATCATTAGCCCATTTGTTCGTAAACTGACCCCTCTCCCCCAAAGGTGGGTACTTGCTCTAACTCAGTGTAAGCCAACCCTGTGTTTCAGTGTTTGGCATACTTCAGATCCCAGACAATCAGGGTAAGCAGCTAGTGCCCAGGGACTTTTTGTTTACCTGATGTGTCAGCTGTCATGGAACCCTGCAGCTTCCAGTGTCTACAATTCACCATTCCCAGCCAACTGGTGGGGGGGGTGTCAGCACATCCCTCAGCCGACACGACTTCCTGCTGCTCCCATTGGCTGGGAACAGCAAATTGCAGCCACAGGGAGTTAAGGAGAACAGTGACTGCTGCCACTCCAGGTGAACAAAACGCACCAGTGGCTTCCCCTGACAGGGTGAGAGCCAAAGTTTCCTGACCCCGTTGTAGTTTCTTTTTAAAAAGTGCTGAAATGTTATTTAAATTGTATATTTGCTATTTTACACTTGAGATAAAAAAGTGTATTAATATACATACAATGTATGTATACCGATATCATTTATGCCCACATAAACAAATCACTTAAAGGTAATTCCCTCAATTTCAGTTTACGCCCACAAACAACTCATTTAAAAACCATGTGCCACCCTAAAGTTAAATTTACCTAGTAGTAGGATTGCGTCTTCTAGTATCATACTGCTACAATACTAGATTATAATTGCTGGTACTTTCGTAGCACATACAGTATTTAAAGTGATTGTAAAATAATTTTGAAAGCAAAACTGTAGCAATTTTAATGTTGCAAAGGCTTTGTTTAGTCAAATAGCTTGGTTTGAAATGAATGCTAGCTAAGCCATGCTGTAGGGCTGCATGAAATTTGACCAGCATTTCATAAACTGCTAGGCTTTACAAGCCAATCACAAAAAAAAAAGCAACCAATAGTGCTATGGCAATGGCATCAGTCTGCTGTTGTGTAATTTAATCTCTTCATGCATGTCAACCACTGGACCTCCTAAGTCTCAAGCCAATCTAAAAAATGTGTAGAATTAATGGAATCTGCAATAAAATGTGCAGCACCTGTTATCTCCACATGCCAACCTACAGGGCTGCTTTAAAAATGAACAAAGAACAAAAACTTGACAGTGATAACTGGTGAGATTCCTAGGTAAAGGTCCTACAAAACCTATAGTGATTATTTGCTAAGCTTTTCATATTAGTATTTAAACTAAACAATTGTAAAAAAATCAAAAGGCAAGGTCTGCTTAAGCTACCGTGGCCAAACTTAAAAGTTGTTGTTGAATATGCAGAAGCAAGCAATAATTGTGCTGCTGCTGCTGAAATTTGTATCGATGAGAAGCAGGTAAGAGCGTGATTAAAAAAAAAACACTGACACGCCAAGAAGCAAGAGAAACATCCAACAAGGTGTGCTTCATTTCCTTGGCCAGGGAAAGATCTCATTGACTGAGTTGTTGAATGTTGACAAAATGGGTATCGTGTCACTAGAACTGGAATTTGTCTGTGTGCTCTGCAAATGCTGAAAGACATCCCAGTGACCTTTGAGCTGCCCAGCAACAGAACTATAACTGGCATTAGTGAAAAAAGTTTTAATTAAAACCACGGTCCATGTGGGGGGGAGTCCATTTTACAGTGGTTTTTATCATGTTTGGCCAATGGGTCAACACTCCCTCCTGTGACTATAGTAAACCCTCAAGTTAACAGACTAATAGAGTGTCCATTAATGCCAAACAGCTATTAAATCCGAATCCGCAGGACTGGAGCCACTTTGCAAGGTGCACTAGGGAGCACTCCAAACAAGATCTGTGACGAATGCAATGGGCTTGGGGGAGAGAGTGCAGCAGTGGGCTCTGTGCTGATTACACAGCAGAGCCTCTGGGTTCACCTGCCACAAGCCAATCACCTGCCCAATGCTGGGCATTCCCCTAGTAATAAGTTTCCCTGGAGCAGGCATGCATCTGCCCAGCACTCCAGCTGGCATGACTTCTGCTAGCTGTCTGGTCCAAGCACCCACCCTGCTGGGAGGAGCATATGGTGGCTCCAGCAGCAGCCCTGTCAGGTCCTCCAGCCCAGACAGCTGTGGCTCTGGCAAGTCAGGAGTATTTATTTGGTGGTGGTGGTGGGGGTGGGGGGCCTGAAGACAGCATGTTATTTCTGGTCTGTTAAAGATTTACTGATTTTTAGGCAAGGTTCTTCTTAAAATAATGTTTTCTGCAAGTGTCATTATACATGCACATGGAAAAGGATGGATGGAGAAAAGTGGGACTATCAAATGGCTGGAACAAGTGTGGAATAAGAGACCAGGAGCACTTCTCAAGAAACCTGCTATGCTCAGGGCCCAGATCTGAAGAAGTGGGTCTGTGCCACAAAAGCTCATTACCTAATAAATTATAGTTAGTCTTTAAAGTACTATAGAACTGCCTTTTTTTTTGTGAAGATATAGACCAACACAGGTACCTCTCAAAGATAATAAATATGTGGCCAAAAAATGAAAGCTAGTTTGCTTGTAATACCTGGAGGCTAACTTCTGTTCTACAGCTGCTAAAACTGTTAAACAGAAGCTATGCAAAATGTGGTCAGACTGGCTGTGCTCAGGCATGGCAAAGACGACAAAAGGTGGGAATCCTATGAAGCCGAAAATCAAGCCAGTCATCAAGTAGGTCAAGAATGAGTACATGTCCAGTCCCTTGGAAATGACAAAAATCAATTCGGAAACACTATCAGTAATGTGCTTGATGGGTCAGAAGAGGACACCGTATTTGTTGATGATACTGTGGAGGCTGATAAGGAATCTGCCTGAAAATGGCATTGCTGACATCTACGATGACAATGCAGAAGCAGCTATGGCTGAAGCTGAGTTTATTAAACTGGTGAATTGGGAGACAGTCAGACTTTGAAGGATTTTAAGACTTTTAAAATAAGTACACTAGAATGAGCTGAGACTTCAAAATCAGCAATGGTTCTTTAAAAACATTGACATTTTGACAGCATGTGAATACCTATTTGTTCAGCTATTAGAAGCAGGGTTTTTGTTATATTAAAATACATCTTCTACAACTTTATCTTTTGACTCCAAATTTTAAAGTACAGCGGGGTCAGTAAATGTTGGCACCCAGCCTGTCAGGGAAAACTGCTGGTGCACCTGGACAAGGTGTGCGCCTGGAATGGCAGCAGGCATGGAATTCTTCAGCTCCCAGTGGCTGCCGTTTGCCACTCCCAGCCAGCTGGAGCTGTGGAGAGCCACACAGGCTGAGGAATGTGCTGACTGCCACTTCCAGCTGTTCCTGTTGGCTGTGACCAGTGGTCCATGCCTGCCAATGCTCCAGGTTCACGTAAGGTCCAGGTGAGCCCATAGCTTTCCCTAGGAAGCTGGGAGCCAACCCACCCCATTCTTCAGCTGACCTTTGCTCTTTCATTCACATTTTTAACCAAAAAAATTTGGCTTATGAACAAGTATATATGATACATATTTATATATACATACTTTGTTTACCCCCACACATGCACAAGGGACCAAAGTCTAATCACTAGTCTCAAAGATTCTGTCCACAGCTAAATAAACCAAGGGCCTAGGATACTGAGAAATACTTGGGGCGGGGGGGTGTTAAATGGTGAACTATATCATGTCCCATAAAGACAATGAGATGGTTACAATTCATACAAGTTTTACACACCCTACTCTGACTTTCAGTGAGCCCACTAATTTTTTTGTGGTTTATACATATGCAGCCTTTTTAACTAATGGAGGAAATGACTATTACTATTAATGACAGCCTAGCGGAAGTGGTAAAGGTGAGTAACTAGGTTATTATTTTGGACTAATATGGTAATGTTGTCAAAGATAGGTATTTTGAGTAATTTTTAACTATCCAAGCAAGTTTGGTGCCTAATTCCTATTAAAACAACAGGAATTAAGTTGAAAATTTGGCCCCATAACCTTGAATCTTGAAAAGTTAGATATTACCTATTCCCACCTTGTTTTCATTCTCCTAGATAGAAAAGGAAAACAAGCATTTCTGTGTTTTCTGCCACTACTGCAGCTCTGTTTCCAGCTCTCTGCCTGCCAATGAAAGAGCAGGACTCCATTTAAATGGCCAGCACCAGCTGTTAGAACAATTAAATCCAGTCCTGCTTTTTCAGCATGGCAGGATAGAGAGCTGCCCTTGCCACATGGTATAGGGAGCTGTAGGGAGCCACACAGCTGTACAGAAGGGAACATGGTGGCTGGCAAAGGAGCAGCAGCTTGTGGGGCTCCTTTTGAAATGTAAGTGAAACCTGGGTTGGGGGGCAGTTGGGAGAGGTTAAAGGTTGGTGGAGGATGGGGGGCGGAGAGGCTAAAGACTGTTCATGGGGGAGGAGTTAAAGCTGGTGCGGGGGTTTAAAGCCTAGCAGCACACTGGGGCCTTGGGTTTAAAGCCTGGCCAGTGGGGTGGGAAGGACATGGTGTTAAGCCTCACAATGAAGAGGGTTTAAGGCTGGCGGCAGGTTTGGGCTGGAGGGGTGGGGGGTAAAGCATGACTGAAAATTGGGGCTGTGGGGGGGGAGGGTAGAGTTCTGGCACCTTTTTTCCTAGGAAAACCACTGGAAAAGTAAATACCAGCATGTGCTCAACTGAAAATATTCACTAATATATGGAGATATACCTATCTCAGAACTGGAAGGCACCTTCAGAGGTCATCGAGTCCAGTCCCCTGCATTCACAGCAGGACCTACCACCATCCCTGATTTTTTTTTGTTTGTTTTGTTTTGTTTTTTAAATCTATTTGCCCCAGATCCCTAGATGGCACCCTCAGGACTCAACTCATAATCCTGGGTTTAGCAGGCCATGCTCAAATCACTGAGCTATCCCTCATGCTCCCACCTTCATATCAGTAACACCGGTAATGTGGGACTACCTTTAAAAGGTCAACCCAAATAATAGTCTCCCTCTCTCACACATCTACCCACCCTCCTTTCACACACCAAAATTTGAGAAGGGCTCAGATTCTGCATATTTTTAAACATAGTGGAAGTCCTAAAAATACTCTTCATGCACTGAATCATTTCTTAAGGTGGACAAGCACATTCTCCAGAGTTCTTTATTGAAGTGAAACCATTTTCTTTTAGTACTTACATGATTAATTCCCATCCCCTCACAATCTACAATCTGAAAACACCACCACAAAATAATACTTTACCCTAAGATTTTTCACAAGACCATGTACATTTCCATGTTTAATAGAAATTGTTTTAATTCAGTTTTACATATTGCAAAGGACATTGCACTTATGTGAAATAATATTACAACAGGTTTATGTTTACAGCTTTGAAACCTCTATATTTAAGTCTGGGACCTTTTATGTCAGTTTCAGAAAACATCTCCAGTTTTCACTATACAAAATTTCCACAATTAGTGAGAAAGCCATTAATATATATATACAAATATGATGATTTCTAAACTCTCCATTATTTGTTAGTGGTGAACATGCCATTTGCAGAAAGCATTTTACAGTGAAATACTATCCATACCCCATACAATATAAAAACAAGGTGTTACACTTTTCCCTCTTCTTCCTGCTTCTTACTTAAAAAAGCAGCATCAAATTGAAATTGTAAGAAGATACTCTATTGGTTGACGGTGTGTACTGTCACACACACGACTGGAAAAGTTAATTCTATAAAAATATTTACATGCTATTTATATTAACTGAATCTCTTAATAAAATGTTTAGTTCACCGCCACCAAAACAGTACTTGAACATTAGAGTTTCTCTTCATCCTTAATGCAAACTGTGTCCTTTGGTTTGTTAAGCATCTTTACATCATCCAGCAGTTTTTTGGGTGTCAAAATATGCGTGGAACCTGGTAAAACAAATACACTTTAAGATGGATGCAGTTAACAATGTATAATTTGCAAACATCAGTGTGATTTATTATCAAATCAAAATTGTGTTGTGGTTTTATTGTATCTTACAGTAGTTTAAAATACTTTTATGATTTTGAAGCTAAACAAGAAGTGATTATGGAAGCAAATGCACCTCCTGTGCCCAAAAGAGGGGATGGCTTTGTATCAAACAAGAAAACAAAACCTTGAGAAGCCTTCAAAAATTGCACTCTTCCTCCTAAACCACATGAGCTTGACAAAGTGCAGAATAAGGCTATGTCTACACTACATGATGAAGTTGCTATTAAGGCAATTAGCTTGATTTCACAATGTCTTCATTTACAACCTTCTTCACTGTCTTCACTGTAAATGCCATTAGCATGATTTTAGGGAGCACTAAGGTCGATATTATTATGCCAACCCTGTGAGTTGGTGTAATGCCAAGTTTGAATTTAAAAGGCCGGATTAATGCTAATGGGGAAACAGCATTTATTTAAATTGACTTTACTGGCCTCCAGAGATGTCCCAAATGTATTTCACAATGCCCCACAGTTGTCCCCTCTGACCGCTTCCATCTCCGCTACTCCCCAGGTGGGCAGGAAGTAGGTAACAGGAACCCCATGAATTTGAATTCAGCACCAGGAAGCCCAGGAACTTGAAGTGGTAACCTGGGCCCATTTTGAATTCATTTCTTTATGATCAGTGGGGCGATCACATCTAGCCATGAAAAAATAGCCCCAACATGGGGTGATGGCTTCTTCCTCCACAGGATATGGCAGGAGAGGCCAAGATTTTTTTCAGCGCTGGCACCAGCACCGCCACACCACATGGCTGCTACACTGTAGGTGTCAGGCTCATATTAGAGGCCCAGAAACTTTTCTACAGTTCACATTGGTACAGAGGCAGTCCTGCCCCTTCCCTACAGGTGCCATGTAGTTTGGGGTCTATCCCCCCCACCCAACCACATCATGTGGTTAGCCCCCAACCCATTAAAAGCACATGCCTGTGGTGCAGTACAGACCATGCTTCCAGACAGCACCATGTCCTTGCTTATGTGTGGTGAAGGCTCCAAAGGCAAGAAAGATTTTCAAGGGCTGGCTGGCTGTTGCCAGGGGAAATCTCCCCTCAGGGCAATGATTTTCAGGGGCCAGCCAGCTGTCACTGGGGAAAGTCTCACCCCATGGCAAAGATTTTCAGGGGCTTGCTGTGGCTGGTGCAGGAGGGGGGCATGGTGGAGGCACCAGATTTAACAGGAGCCTTTCTGGAGCTGGATGGCCCCTCATAGACAACACAAGTTGAAGAGCCTGGATGGCCCCTCATAGGCAACATGAGCTGGGGAGCTTGGTCTTTGCTATGTTTTCAGTGGAGCAGTACGTGCCAGGAGGTTGGCAGAAAGCCCCTCGAGAGACAATGGCAACTGGTCCCTCAGCTATAATCCTCACCCATCAATGTATGTGGTGGGGACTGCCCCCACATTCAATGATATGAAGAGCTGCCCCCTGGACCACCCCCCCACCCCCGAGAAAGCACCTGAAGGGACCACGTCAACCAGTCCTTCAGCTTCTACCCCCACCCTATAGAGCAAACAATCATACCAAAGTAAGCTTTGGAAAGTTGGCTCCCTTTCAAGGAAGCTTGCTTTTAGTGCACAGAATTGTTTCCATTATTATTTGCAGTTCAACCAGTGAATCTACAGCATGTGATTTGAAGTTGGATTAACAGATAGTCCACAGCTTTCTTTCAACCAGTAACTCTCTGAAAACCAGTATGTGTTTAAATAAGCACCCTTGCTTTTCCTCAAAAGCTTTAATAAATGACAGAAGAAGAACACCGCAAGCTATAATCTGTTCCCATAATATTTTCAGAGGATGTTTCATCTGCTGTTTGTAAAATCTTGGATAATTCAGTCATAAAAGCAAGATATATCAGTTAAGTTGGTGGTCTTTGTTGATGCTTTCTTTCCAATTTTTGTTTATTTTTGTACATTACTTATCAAAAGTCTTCCTTAAGACAAGTTATACCGTACTCTGGTTTCCATGGGGGGAAGTAGCAGAGGGACCAGTCAACATGGCATAGTCACCTGGGTGATCCCAGAGCATACACACATTGTGATTCCTTACTTTCACTTCTGGAAAAATGTCTGTCTGCTTTCCATGGGAGGGAAATGAGGGCAATACAATGTGGAAAGATGACACCACAGGCCCACGCATCACATGCATTTTTTTCCCCATACTGCACCACAGAAAAACCCATAATGCTACGGAGCTGAGGGAACTGTGGGATAGGTTTCCACAATGCACTGCTGCAACAGTCAATCTTTGGCAATCTAGTGTGGCAGCACTAATTCAACTTTGTGGAGACGCTGCAGGGAAGCTAGGATACTCGAATTTGAATTTATAAAACCTAGCCTTACAAAATCAAATTTAATAAAATCAAATTTATCTCGTAGTGTAGACATAAGCTAAGTGTCTAAGAGCATTATGCTGTGCTCTTCTGCAAACCTATAAACCTCTCCCCCCAACCGTTGACAAAATGTAAGCATCAGGAAAAGACAGTTACCTGTTCCGTAACTCGTGCTCTTTGAGATGTGTTGCTCACGTCCATTCCAAGTTGGGTGTACACAGGTAACCACCCAGTTGCCGGAAGATTTTTGCCCTAGCCAGTAGCCATAGGGTCGGTGCAGCGCCCCCTGGAGTGGTGCTGATATGGCAACCAATATATGCACCGTTACAAGGGAAAGTGAGGGCTGCTGTGGGGCAAAGGGATCAACTGTACATGCTGAATCACCTGCTCCCTGGAACCACCCTTGACTACCCAGTCATCCAGGTATGGCAACAGCTGCACCCCTTGCCTGCGCAGATGCACTGCAACTACTGCCATGCATTTGGTGAAGACCCTTGGCGCTGCAGACAGACCAAAAGGCAGCACTGTGAACTGATAAGGGTTCCCATCTGCCACAAACCTGAGAGACCTCCTGCTGTAAATTGAAATATGGAAATTGACATCCTGTACATTGAGAGCTGCAAACCAGCATTGGGAGTGTGAGACCCAGGAATATCATACAAAATTTTATTTATTTCACAAACTCATTGAGACCTCTTAGGTCCAGGATGGGTTTCAAGCCCCGATTTGGTTTCAGAATTAGGAAAAACCAGGAATAAAACCCCTGTTCCCTAAACCTGTGAGGAACTACTTCTATGGCGCCAAAACCCAGGAGGAATTGCAATTCCTGCCATAACAAGATCTTGTGAGAGGGGTCCCTGAAGAGGGAAAGGGAAGAGGGCTGGGAAGGGGTGTACGAAGAAAACTGAATAGCATAATCCCTCTCTACCATGCACTGGCCCCACCAGCGTGTCATGATGCTGAACCCCGTATGGTAAAAGGGGGATAGGCAGAACAAAAAAAGTGGGGATGCTAGAGTGGGCAAGATCAGTCTGACGCTCTCGACCGTGCCATCAAAACTGAGGCTTGGGTCCCTGTGGGCCCTTTTAGTCATTTTGAGGTTGTTGGCCTGAACGCCAAGGGCCTGCCCTTTTCCGCCTTCTACTGACCTCCCTTTGCAGCAGTGGAAACTCTTTGCTGAGGGTGGGGGTTAAAATGCCTGCGTTAGTTGCCAGGTGTTTGCAGGCCCAAGGAGCAGAGGGTAGCCCTAAAGTCTTTCAGACTATGCTGTCTTTTATCTGTCTTATCTGAAAATGAGGTAGAGCCGTCAAAGGGGAGGTCCTGGATCATCTGGTGGACCTCATGAGGCAGGCTGGAAACCTGCAACCAAGCCTCCCTCCACATTGCTGGAGGCCATAACCCCTGTGACAGCATCCAATGCTGGCTTGAAATCAGTTTGTTCTCCTCCACCACAGCTGCGAAGTCCTGCTTGGCTTTAGGTGGCACCATCTTAGAGAAACTTGACAGGGTGCTGACTATATTATAAGCACACCTACTAACCAGAGCCTGCTGCTTTTCAATTCTTAATTGCAACCCTCCCATTGAGGTCCAAGCATTTAGCTTCTGTATTTTTCGGGAAGGGACCCTGGAGAACCTTGGTGCTCTCTATGGTTAACAGTGCCCACTACCAGGGAGTGAGGTGGGGGGGAGGTGTGAGAACAAATGTTCATTGCCCTGGGATGGGACAAAGTACCATCTCTCATTCCTATGGGCTGTAGGAACGGCAGAAGCAGGGGTCTACCAAACCTTTTTAGCCATAGTGGCAATTATTTTGATTATGGGCAGAGCACCCTGGTGGGGCCTGTGGAGGACAAAATGTCCATGACAGGGTCCGTTTCATCCCAGACCTCCTCTGCTTGCACCCCCAAGTTTTTGGCCACTCTCCGAAGGAGCTGTTGAAAAGGCCTGCCATCCTCCAATACAGGTGAGGCCAATGAGCCCACCACCACCTCATCAAGGGAGGAGATGATAGCCCTTTTGCCTCTATTTGGACGGGAAGGGCAGTAGTGACCTGTTCAGGCACTTGGCCCCTATGGAACTTATGGGCAAAGCGGGCACCATAGGCGAAGCTGGCATAGGCACAAGCTGGCCAGAAAACTCTGCAACAAGTGGCACAAACAGCACCATTACTGTTCCCTGCACTTGAGTCAGTGCTGATGCCTGGGCTAGTGCCTGCCCCACTGGCACCCAAGGTACAATTACGGCTGGCGTAGACACCGAAAGGGTTCAGTCTCGCTGAAATGGTGCCAACGATGGTGCTGAGGTTGATGCTCACAAGAAGATATAGGCAGCTCCACAATGACCACCGCTTCCTGTGGTGGGGGCACCCGGTGATGCTGATGGTGCCGAGCGAGGGATCGGCGGGGTGCTCGGCACCATTAAAGGTAATCCAACAACCTGGCTCTGCACCTCGTAAACCCACGGGGTTCAGAAGGGCCACTGCTGAGTCGCCTTCAAAGCCAGCAGCCAACCCGTATCGTCTGAGTGACGACTATGGTGCATGCGATGGCTATGATGCAACCTTCTCAAGCTCACGCTCCGTCCAGAGCTCAAGCAGAAGGAGTCCAACTCCGATGCTGATTCAGAAGCAGATGACCACAGCGGTGCCATTGGAGTCGGCACCGATGTCATGTGCCCCAAGGACGTAGCCGGTGCATAGGGCACCTGAAACTGGCCCACAGTCTGCTGGGTTGGTACCGGCATGCTTGGCACTGAATACAGCGTCAGTGCCAGCATCAACATGAGCACAGGAGTCAGTGCCAGTGTCATGTCCACAAGCCCTGCTTGCTTTGTTTCAGTGGTACAACGCCTGTCCTCCATAGATGGAGAAGGACCCGGACCCAGCATCTGCAGATGTCCTTGTGCTGCTCGAAACATCTCCGTCATTAAGGGGAAGTCCAGCATCTGCAGACTCCCACTCCATACAGGCTTCAACGGACACCCCTCCTGCTCTTCTGCATTGCACACCTGAGCCTTGGACTTGAGGCCTCCCAATTTTGACTTTGGCAAGCAATGCCTCTCGTGCCTCCTCCTCTTCATCGGCACCAGTGATTGATTCCTATGGCACCGAGAAGGTGATGGTGCCTGCACTTGGTGCCGGGAGTCCTTGGGCGGCACCGTGGTTGATGGAGCCAGTGCACTTTGCACTGAGGAGGCTCCACTCTCTGCTCTTACTGGAGACTCTTGAGGCTTAAGCGGTGCCTCTATTAAGAGTACTTTAAGGTGCTGGGCCCCCTCTTTCAAAGTTCTGGGCTTAAAGGCCTTACAAATTGGACAGTGATCACACAAGTGTCCTTCCCCCAAGCAAATCAAAGGGGCTGAATGGGGGTCACTTTCGGGCATACATTTGCCGCATTCTGAAGAAGTCTTAAAGCCTGGGGAGCCAGGCATTCCCCAGCCCCGAGGGGGACAGAAAGCCCTGCCTCAGCTATTAGTTAAAACATGACTGACTATCAAGTACTAAAACTATTTACACTTCTTTAAGAGCTATTTACACTACAATAGGCTACTAGCTAAAAATCTGAGCAGAAAAAGCAAGAGCTCCAATGACTGGTAGCACAGTGAAAAGGAACTGCGCGGCGGGCTGGGGAGGGGTCTCAGGTGGTGCATATATTGGTCACCATACCCCAGGGAGTGCCACACCAACACTATGGCTACCAGCGAGGGCAAAATGTTTCCAGCAACTGGGCATGTACCTGTGCACACCCAACTTGAAATGGACATGAGCAATCATTCAAAGAAGAAGAAAATATTCTTCCCTCAACCACTTTTGGGATTATAGGAGGACCAGGGATTGGAGCTGTGCTGTACGAACCATGACAGCCATCCTTTAAGAGCAAGGCAGGAGTGGTCTGGGCAGTGAGGCATGGGATATTTTGCCTTCATCTCAGTAGCCTAGGGACCTAACAGGTTAGCTCACCTGTAAAATGTATTTTGTTACAATGTGGCAAATACCCAAGTGTAGGTTATTGTTTTATCAGAGAATCCTGTTGAACCCAAATTGGAGGTAAGTTTAGGATCTCTCTCTGAAAAAGGTAGGGAATGGAGCTGGGATTCTAGTGTCTGGTGTAGTAAAGAGACTACCTCCTTTTCCCCATTCCATTAACTCACATGAGGTGGTAAGAACCAAGAAGCTGTGCTAGGATCAGGTTAACTGAGTGGGGGTGTGGGAGGGGGATGGCAGTCCATCAGGAATAGATTAAAGAAGACCGATGACCAGCAGTAGGTGAGCTGTTGACAGATGGTTTCCTGATGCGTCACTGAAAGCTGCAGCCTAGTTCAACCACATTCCTGGTGTCCTGTCTTTCCTTTTGTGGTGTCTGAGACAACAACAGCTGCCATTATGCCCTTTCTCAGAAACACTCACTCAGCTCTGTACACCAGACTTTTAAAAAAAAACCACTAGGAATTTTTACTCCTCTGATACATACTATAAGATTTTTAGCTGTTATCTAAACAGAGCAACAGCAGCAGGTAGAATGGCTACTTCCAATCATTTCTGTGGTAATCTTGTCGGGTACCTTGAAACAACCAGAGCCCACCACAATTTCTAGGGTTATAAGCAGTCCTTCAGATGGACTTCATCAGAAGTAAATGACTGACCCCCGACAAAACAGCTAGAAGAATGATGCCAAAATTCTGGACCACGCAGCTGCCATTCCAGTTATTACTGCAGAAAATTTTCTAAATCAGTAATATTTTTGCACTACTCTGATTTATATTTTCCAATTTCAGTTGGTAACAATAACTGCAACATGTTCAGTAGTGGGCTAGGTGCAAGTGAATGCAAAGATTAAACAAAACAGTTGTAATGAGAATCACTGTAATGGGTACCTTTAGTGGTTCAGCTGCATGACTCCCATGAGTCATACATCTGATTGAGTATTTTAGAAATTAGGATATTATATTTTAGCAGCAAGACTAAGGTCTGAATTGTCTCATGTTGGTTATCAATTTTCCTTTAGGAATTTTCAAGGTAATTGTTGGAACATGTCATCTTAAACAAAGAAACTAAGGTTACCAGCCGTAAAGGACCAATGCAGATCTAAGGATACTGCATGTCATTTCAAAAGAGCACATATTATACGTTTATACAGTATTATACTTTTTTGAGACTGACCTTGGAGACACAGGAAAATATACCTGTGTTTTTGAAACACATTTAAAAATTAGTCACCATGAGGCTCAAATAAAGCATCTCATCTTCCCAATACAGGCTTACCGATTATTACTTCACAAGACTTGTAGGCTTGAGAAACTTCATAAGCACTACGTGTCTCAGAGTATGTGATGCCTCCAATTACGAAAACAATCAGCTTTGAACCACTCTTTCGCTCATCTAGGTAACTGGTCTTGGGTTTCTGGCGAGCACTGAAAAACAGTTCATAAGAAAACCATGACCACAGTGATATACTGCATCTAGTTTCATCATCCATATCATTGAATATATTCATAAAATGATAGAAAGTTTCCATGTTTGCAGGTCACCATAGCTTTCAAAAGATGAGACTGGGAGCTTACATTCATCATTTTAATTGACACTAAAAATTACAATCTTAATTAAGATCCTGGATTTATGGCTTATTACCACAACCTGTAACCCACTAACCCCTCCCCCCTTTTCTGGCCCTATGACAGCAGAGGTGTTAATGGAATGGTCCCTTAGGATGTGTGTTAGCTACTTATATTAAACAAATCTGTTCTATGTCACATTTAGCTGTGACACTGATTGCCTTTCCAAGACCTGAAGAACAGCTCCTTCTAATTCAAAAGCTTCTCTCTTTCACTAACAGGAGCTTACAAGGTCAAGAGAGAAATGTGAGATATACCTAGGCTACAGATCTATATTTCTCAATAAAAATGTATTATCTCATCTACCTGGTCTCAGACAATCTCCTTACAAGTCTGACCAACTGACCATTTAAAAAAACAAAACAAAAAACAAAGAAAAAGTGAAGTATTTTTCACAGGTGTGTAGTACAGTATCTTTTGACTCAAATTACAGTTGGACAAACTGCAAGTTGCAATTACTTAAATTTTTTGTTACAAAAAGTATAGTATACCATAAATGCAAGTCTAAAAACTACAGTTATCACAAAAAAGAAAAGGAAAATAAATTCAAGAGAGAAATGTGAGATATACCTAGGCTACAGTTCTACATTTCTCAGAGAACAGCTTGAGAATTCTGAATGCAAATCCCCAGTTACACCTTTCTCGAAAAACGTGTTATCTCCTTTTAGTCAGACAAACATCACTGCAACCTGTCTCAGTACCTAGCTGTAAACACCATTATGGTCATCTGCTGAACAATTAAAAAAGACCATCAGACATTGTGGTAGAGCTGCTGGAGGACTGTAAGGGACACAGGCCACGAAGTCTCTACATTTGCACTTTGTTGAACTCAGTAGATCAACAATGGCTCAGCGTCACTCAGGGAGGTGGTGTTACAGGATCACATTAACAGCATGCTTTGTATCACCTGGAGACAAATACGAGCGTAATCACATGCACACAGACCTGCCACCAGAGAGAGACAAAAGGGACAACTGCCCTCAAGCCAAACATTTCAAAGGGGCCTGGAGCTCCAGCGACTGCTGCAGCAACAGCAGCAGCGGCGGCAGTGGCCAGAACTCCAGGCCCCTTTGAAACGCCGCAGAGTGCTGTGCTGCCACTCCACATTCATGTTGAATAGTAACAGGAGATAGTATTTAAAGTGCTACTGGGCTGCTTTTTTGTTTTGATAGAATACAGACTAAGAGGGTTAACAAAATAATTTATTCCGTGGTGAGCTTTCACCTAATAAATTATTTTGTTAGTCTTTATAGTGCTACTGGACTGCTTTTTTCTTTTCACTGCACATTCAGTGTGTGTGTGTAGGTGGGGTGCAGGGGATCCCAGGGCTCGCTGCTATAAGCCATACCCCTTCTGCCCTTGGAGGGCACAGAGACAAACCCCGCTCCCAGCAGCTGTTGATGCCCCTGCATGAACAAACAGAACAACGAAGAAAACTTACATTGCTCTAACCATGTAGTACAGACCAGGCCTTAGGCAATGCCAGTTCAAAGACAGCAGTCTCAAAGAACTTGCCTCTTCTAGACTCCCCAATCTTGAATTCCTTAACCACTAACGTCCCAAAAGACACCCAATGTCATGTGTGACTAGACAGAAAATTGTGCCCCTACCTATCAAAGACCTGCCAAAAATCATCATTTGTGACATTCCACAGTGGACTTGTGCTGAAGCCAAACATTTAAAAAAAAAAAAAAAAGCTAACTGGCTCTTTGCAAAGATTCACTGAATATACAACCCCACCATAGCTACTATACTCTCCATACTAGCTGTCCATTAAATACAGAATTCATTTGATGATCACTGATAGCTGAAGACTTTCATGGGACTGGTCCTAGCTTCCAGCAACCACCTCTCCCCCTGCAGCCACTGACTTCCAAAAAAGCTAAATTTCATTAGGATAATTAAGTTGTTTAGTAAAAGGAGGCCTGAGTGTATGGTAGAAAAAGTTTTAACAAAACAGACTTTACTGTTAAGAAAAAATAATGGGGACAGTCACTTTCAGAAATAAATACAAAAAATTTCTTCAGCCTATTAGACACACAAAACATGCACATATGGAACACCACTTACACTAAATACTTTGAGATAACATTTGAAAAGGTGACAATTCTGGTTCAAAATGTTATTTTTATATTTTAAATATGTAGAAAGCACTCTAACTAAAATTACAAGTTATGTAATTAACCAGACAGAGGCTCTAACAGCAAAGCTCCAGAGAATTTCAGATGAACTGAAATGCTTTTCAATATATTTCACTTTATACTAAATACATTACTTTGGCTCTTATTGTGCATTATTTCTAAAAATCGAAGTTTACAGACTGCATACAAGAAAACATAACAAGAATAGTAAATAATCCTGAATGTAAATTGCAACAATTTACCTTACAGCTCCTGAACCATTCCAGACTGCAGGACCTTGAGAACAGTAAGGCCATTCTTTTGGATCTAGTTTGTTTTCTATAGCATCCTGAAGGGAAAAATATTAATCAGTTATGTTAACTTGAAACATACATATACAACCCCTCACAAATGTCAACTCCTGACAAGCAATAAGTCAAATGAATTTCACAAGAACCAGTGCTCCAATTGTAAAAAAGAGACCCCCCCCCCCCACACCATATTTAATTGTTGTAATACTGCAAATCATTCGTGACTTAGGGTATGTCTACGTAGCAAAGGTATTTCAAAATAACCATCATTTCAAAACAACTCTGCTAGCATCTATATAACCCAACTGCTATTTCAAAACAATTCCAAAACAACAGGTGGCTTATTTTGAAATGGGTAAACCTCATTGCAAGAAGAATAGCACCAATTTAAAAATACCTATTTTGAAATAGTGCTACGTAAACAGGGAGTAGAGCCTATTTTGAAATAAGCTATTGGGTGTTCAATGGCTCTGTTTCAAAATGAATTATGGGCATAACAGCATTATTTTGAAATAAGCTATTCTAAAATACATCCTTCCAAATAGTTTATTTCAGGATAATGCTGTTGTGTCGACATACCCTTAGATTCCACGTATCCTCACAAGTAAGAAAAACAGAGGGAAGTAATTCTATGTAATTTTTTTAACACAACATTGAAATTGTTCAGATGTCATCTGATTTTTTTTTTTTATTTATAATTCTCTTGACCTACTTAATTTCTCCACAAAGAAGTGTGAGTGTGTAGTCTAGGCTTTAAGACAAACTACACTAATAACTTTGCATGGATTTTCCAGGCAACTAATTGCATCCATTACATGAAAAACATTTAAATTGTAGGCTAAAGACCTACTACACATACACGCACATGCCACATGAGTTTAAACTAAAGAACCCAATTTCAAACTACCTGCCACTGACAGGAAGCTGAATTGTCTCCCAGTATTTTGATTTGCTTCAGCTGGCTTTAAATTATTTCTCAGTTATAGTTAAAATTAAGTGTACATTATCAATTTAATTTTCATGTTAATATACTAACTAGAAATTTAGAGGCTGTGTGCACACATCTAAATAGATTACACTAAAGAACTTAAAGGAAATTTTATAGTATATAAAATGTTAATTAACCCAAAACTTTTAAATGACATTTCAAAAGAACATCTTGTATAAACTGTTAGCTTTCAATGTCCTTAAGACTATTTCTACACTGCATTTACAAAACAACTACGTTCTTAGACTTTACCTCCATAATATCTTTGATAACAGGTGTCCATCTAGAAAGCTGAAATGTTTCTTCCGAAGATCGGTCCTTCTTTGGTTGTCTACGTTGCTGAGAAGTGGACTAAATAAAGAGTTTTTTTAAAAAAAAAAAAAAAAAAAAAGGAAAAAGAAAGGAGGCTATGGTTTTATCATATGCATTTTAAATCAGTACCAATGAAATAGAAAAATTTTTGGAAAATATTTTACCATGTGCAAACTATGTCTGTACAGTACATTTCAGCTGCAATTTAAAATCAACTACTGGAAACCTATTTCAGAAACACGGAGTTAGAGATATTTATGTTTTCCCCAAAAAGTTATTGCTAAGCTAATGGCTCCCCACAAATAATTACTACCCTGGAAAAAAGAGTGTTTTCCAGGAGGACTGATTAAGTTCTAAAACAAAAGAAAATTTTTTTTGTTGCTATGAAGACTGCCTGTCACAACAAAATGATCAGATTCTTAAAGTTAAATATATGAACACTCTATAGAGTTCAGACACTACTCAAAGCCTGCATAACTTTGACAAGTTGTGGGACAGACAGCTTGCACCAAAATAAAATTATTTTTATAGAAATGTTTGGATATTATTTTGAAAAATATCCAGTGTAAAACCAGTATACTGAATTAAAACTAAGGTAATGTCAGTAAATTTAGCAACGGGAATTTTTCAAGAGTTCCTAGCAAAATCATTAACTTCTTGATTCTCCCAAGAAAACTGTGGAATGCCACATTAACAGCTGAAGAAAAAGCCTTAGCACTAAATGGGGGGAAAAATGCATTATTTCTCAACCTGGTGCAAGACCTGAACCAGAGGCTGTGAAACAAAGTCAGGCCATATATTACTGGAGGTGTTTACAAGTACACTCTCTGATACGTGACCCTGACAAAGGTACTACTAGTGTTGCTAAAATATGAGCACTCCTAAGAAGCAGAGAGATACTGCACAGGTGCATATGAACACATTCCAGAAGATCAGTCCAGGTACATCTTGACCTAACACCAGGTAAAAACATTTGAGAGAGATGATGAACAGCGATATTTTGCCAGAGACATCTACACTCCAAAAACTAGGTCACATTTGTTCAGGTTGATTTTCTAGCACCCCGTTTTGTAAAACTGAAGGTGCATGTCCACACTGGCACATAAAGTGAACAATGTGTACCCATTAGAGTTGCCAGGTTTGACTTTGTCAGCAATGCAGTGTGTGATGGGACAAAAACGTGTGGTGGGTGCTTGTGTGTCATCAGCATCCTATAACGAATTCTCTCCTCCTGCTCCCTTTAGAAAGCTATGGCAAAAAGTGTGTTTGTGCCCTTTCTACAGATCTGTGCAGATGTCATTGCAAGGCTAGCATGGAACCTATGCAGCTTATAACTGTTGTGGCAAGTATTATCAGCACCTCTCGTATTGTGCTGCAGTAGGCGCAGAGCCTAAGCAGCCATGAGAGTGATGAAAACTCTGAGGAAGACACAGGCATATAGAAATGCGAGACACTGGACGAGGAGGAACAGGGAAATGCTGGCTGCACTTGATGCTTTGTACATAATGGAGTTCTGGTGCTATGAAACAAGCTCAGACTGGTGGGACTGCATTGTTCTGCAAGTATGGTACCATCAGCAGTGGCTACAAAACTTCCACGTGTATGGCCACTTTCATGTAAATTCGTGAATTGCTTTCCTCTGCCCTGAAGTGCAGCAATATCAAAATGAGACCTGCTCTAACAGTTCAGAAGCATATGGCAATTACCAGTGTTTTCTTTGTATTAAATTAAAGAGAGAGAGAGAGAGGAACCAGTACTCAGCTGGCTCCTGGCTCCTGTCTCACCCTCTATCCCATCAATCCCACGGCTGGAGCTGCTGGGGAGCCGGTACTCAGCACCAGCAAGTACTGACACCAAAAAAAAAAAAAAAAATATGCAACCACTGGCAGTTACAAGCTTTCACAGAACACCACCAGACAGCTACCATCAATGGGCAATCCATTCAGAGAGGGCAAATCTCCAGCGGGAGCTGCTGTCACCCAGACAGCCCAGGCAATCAATATCCTTCTGCTACAAAAGACAGTCACTCTGGGAAATATGCAAGACATAGTGGACAGTTTTGCCATAAGGGAATTCCCTAATTGCACTGCGGTGATAGATGGAATGCAAATCACTATCTTGCCACCAGACCACTTTGCCACTGAATGCATAAACCACAAGGGGTAACGTTCCATGGTGTTGCATGCCTTGGTGGATTACAAGGGTCGTTTCATCGACATCAATGTGGGAAGGTAAGGAAAGTGGCATGATGCTCTCATCTTTAGGAACTCTGGTCTGTTTAGAAAGCTGCATAAGCGGACTTTCTTCCCAGACCAGAAAATCACCATTAGAGACATGGAGAAGCCAACAGTGATTCTGAGTGATCCAGCTTACCCCTTGCTCTCTTAGCTCATGAAGCCATACCCAGGCAGCCTGGGCTGCAATAAGGAGCAGTTCAACTACAGGCTGAGCACGTGCATAATGGTGGTAGAATGTGCATGTGGCCATCTAAAAGGAAGGTTCAAAAGCCTCCTGACTCAGACTGCAGCAAAAGCAACATTTCCCCTTGTGGTGGCAACCTTCTGTGTACATCACAATTTATGTGAGAATGAGGGGGAAATTTTCATGCCAGGCTAGGGGTACTGAGGCAGATCACTTCACCCATAATTATGGGCAGCCACACACCAGGACAATAAGGAGAGCACAGTAAGGGCCACTACTAATCAGGTAGGCTTTGAAAAAACAGCTTTATGAATGACCAGAAGGCAACATGACACTCATGTCCATTGCTCTTAAAGAGGTGCCCCCTGAACGATGTGTACTTGGCTGTAAAGCCTGTAACACACGCACATGCAACACAAACAATAAAGACACTTTTTTAGTTTAATCATTTTTATTCAGGGGATACTAAAGGAGTTCATGGCAAGAGCTTCAGAGGTGGGTAAGGAAGGGCATTTTGCCATCACAGGTGGGAGAATGTCAGCCTTCTACTCTCAGAAGCACCCCTGGGAGCCGAAAGCAAGGCTGTCCTTGACTCCTTCCCCCAGTATTCTGCAGTGCTGAGTGAGGAAGGTTAGGGAACATGGTGAACAGCACATGTGGTTCATCACGGGCTGCAGCGGGGCACCTGTACCAAGGACCATGGGAACTCTTTGCTGCCTCATCAGCTGCAAAATCCCCCTCTGGGTCTCCAATTCATGCTCTCTGTACTCTCTCCTCGCCTCACAATTTCCTTTCTTCCCAATCACCTCGACTCTGCTTAGGAGCCCTTAAAGTCAACAGAATGGCCCCTGTAGTGTGAGCTGATTCCTTAAAAATTTGACCTAAGTCATCTAAGTTCAGCCTAATCTAGTGTCAACCATGGCTAAAGCAATGTTTCTCAAATGTAGCCACCAGGGGCTTTTGGCAGTAATTTGGAGGGAGGGGGCACAAAGCATCAGTTCCTTTCTGTCCTTCCTTACTGCTCCTGGATACACCGCCCTGCACCACCTCTGCTGAGAGTTGGGGTACACAGTTGCTACAGCAAGGTGAGTTGTTGGCCCACACTGGAGGACAGTGTTTGGGTGGCAAGTTCCAGCTGCGGGACTTAATGAACTTTACCCATGTGGCTCCAGGCTCAGACCATGGGGCTGCAGGTACTGATTCCGCCAGCTCTAGCCACATGTGGCCCTGGCATTCAGCTGCGGGGCTTCAGCCTCTGACTCCTGATTCCAGCTGTACAGCAGCAGTTGCAGTGGCACGCACTAATCCTCAGCCGTATATCATCAGGGTCCAACCATGGGGCTCTGGGTGCCAACTCCTGATTCTGGCCACAGACCAGAAGTTGCTGATCCCCAGCTTTGGCCACAGAACTTCAAAATCAGCCTCCGATGACCATCTCTTCCAGCTCTACAGGGGCAGTTACTTGCCCTGGGGTCCAGCTCTGCCCCCAAGCATGGCAGCAAGCACCAACCCACAGTTCTGTTCTTGGAGTCTGGCCATATGGTGGCAGGAGTTGGCCGTGGGTGCTGCTCCCTGGCCTGGGCCATGGCTGTGCAATGGTAAGCAATGACTTTAGCCACACAGTAGTGAGTGCTGACTCCTGGCTCCAGTGGCACACCCCTGGACTCTGGCCAGTTGGCGACAGGCACTGGCCCCAGATGCTGACTAGCAGCAGCAGGTTTCAATCCCTGGCTCTGGCCAAACAGTTCTTGTTCTGGGTTCTGGCCATGGTCACTAAGCTGTACCATGAGACCATGGGGCTCTCTATCCCCTCCCCATTACCCCTGAGCCCCACCGTCTTCCTGCCTTCTCATCCATTCCTCATTGCCACAGCCCTCTCTGCCTCCCCTGGCCCTCACGGTCATCTCTGGCCTCACCCATAAAGGCCCTCCATCCAAGGCTCAATGGATCCTGGGGAATTCTGAGAAAGACCTTAACACATATACAAGTATCACTTTTCCCAGCAGACTTACTAGCTCTCTGTGAAAAGTGATACTTATATGTTTGCTAATATCACTTTTCATAGCCTTCCAGGTAGCTAATGTACTGTGAAATTAACAAATACAAAAGAGTGCCCCAGAACTCAATCTCTGGATGGAGAGGCTAACAATGGGGAGGTGGTATTATTTTTATTCTTGAGTCAGCCAAAAACCCTACAAATATAAATTACAGTGATTTGGATGTGAATCTGTGCATATTTCATTGCTTTCCCTGAAGTTAATAAGTCTTTTAGGAAGAAGTGTCAGAGCAGCCACCAGTGAGACTCAGGGGTTGAACTCTGAGGGCACCAATCTGTTGCAAGAATCCCTGGAAAGATCATGGGCAAATGGGAAGTAACAAGCAATTGTCATGAAACACATAAGATGGTATGCAAGTTGTTTGTCTCCATCTGTAAATATTGGGGAACTTTGCCATAACCCTTTGTGTACTGGTGGAGACAGCAGAAATTCCTGCTGCTGACTGAGCACTCCTGTGTTTGTGTAATTATTCATCCTATGGGATGCTAGTACTGTGTTTGAAAGTATTAAACCTGGTCAAGAGCCTCTATCACCAAACCATGACAGTGGTCTTTCTTCATGAGAAATACTGAAGCCCGCTTAATTAACAGGCTGAACTCTCTATTAGAAATAACAGCATCAGAAACACAGAACAGCTAAGTGTCCTAAGGAAAGGAACCTTGGGGATATTTTATATTATCACAGCAACAACATTCCAGCCTGAATACCTACCGAGACTACAACAGGTACACCAAGGTATTTCCAATTTTTTATCATGTCACTATCACTTTCTATATGTACATTCTGGATCAGCTTGTCCAAATTCTCTTGTGTAGTTCCTTTTACCACAAAGAAAAAATGAACAAGTTAGATTTTTAATTAATAAGTCCATATCTTGGTTCTTGACACGACAGGATTTTTGATAATTTAACCTAGGATACATTTCTTTGAAGGTCATATTAAATCCATAATCTGGTTAGATACTGAAATAAATGTGAAAATTCAAATATCATTTTATGCCAGTCTTTGAGAATATATTCAGATCTCCATCAGAGTTAGTATTTCCTTTACTCCAAAAGTAATCAGTACATTTCTGAGTCCAGTACAGCAGATCTGGTTCAAAGGACCCACTTGGAAAAATAATTTGCATTTGAGAAAATGGAAGTGGAAGGAAAGGCAAGTAAAACCTTGATCAGTTTATCAGTTCCTTAAATTTCTGCTACTCAGCGTTTTTGATAGAGCTCTTAGAACTACATTCTCATCTCAATTCTCCTTGTCATGACTCTTGCCCAGCAACTCACCCCCCAGGATGCATTTGACAGCAAATCCCACCCCACATCCTTCAAACTCCAACCTGGGTGAGGAAGGGAGAAAATATCCCACATACTGAACTGCTACTTACAAAAACAATTACCGTTCTATTGTTCTTCAAGATGTGTTCCTGATATCTATTCGAATTACATGTGCACGTGTGCATGGCTATCAGAAAGTTTTCCCCAGCAAGTACGCAGCCCCACAAATAGTGGTGCCTATGCAAAAATATATATGACCCAGCCAACCTGGCACTCTGAGCTCCTTCTTGCCAACCACTCTGACAGTGGGGCAGGAGGGTGGGTTTTGAAAAGATATGAGCACCGCATCTTGAAGAACAGTTACAATGGTGAGAAGCCATTTTTTCTTCAAGTGCTTGCTCATATCTATTCAAGTTAGAGAATTCCCAAGCTAAACCCAGGAGATGGGGTTGGTGTCAATATGTGGCTAACCCTAGGACAGCACCCTGGAAGGTGGTGTCTTGTGTAGATTACTTCACAATTGCATAGTTATATATACAAGTATGCACAGAGGACCACACAGCAGCACAACACATCTCCTGGAGAGGCACATGGGCCAGGAAGAAGGATGAAGATGTCTGCACTTGCATTGAGAGTGCACCATCACTGGCAGAAGGGAGACTTTAGCAAGGTCATAACATGCCCATGTACAGGACATGATCCAGGAGGAGATACACTGCGATGACACCAGGAGTCCCTTCCTACCATGACTGATGGCCACAAAGAGCTGCAGGATCTTACGGAAAGGCTTCATCTGGTCAATACAGAAAGCAAACACCTGTCTCAAGTGAGTGCAGCTGTTATGCCTGCTAGAAGCTTTGAGGTTTAGGATAGAACACAGGCAGGAAAATGTCCTGACTAATATGGAACCTGGAGACCACTTTAGGCAGGAACGCCAGGTGAGGGCGAAGTTGGACCATGTCCTTGTGGAACACATTATACAGGGTTCAGACATGAGGGCCCAAGAGTTCAGATACTCTTCTGGCAGAGGTGATAGCCACCAGGAAGGCCACCTTCCAGGGAAGGTACAGGAGAGAGCAAGTGGTCAGCAAGTTGAAGAGATGGCCCATAAGCACCCAGACACCCATGTTAAGCTCTCAAGCCAGGACCAGCTGGCAAGCTGGTGGGTGAAGTTGGTCCATGCTCTTGAGAAAGTACTCCACCAGGGCGTGCACAAACCCAGAAAGCCCACCTTCCCCAAGGTGGAAGGTGCCACCCTGCCAGGTGCACCTTGATAGATGAAGCAGCAAGACCTTGTTGCTCCAGTGACAGAAGGTAGTCTAACACAGCAGGACAGAGGTAGACAAAGGCACAAGCTCACACTGGGTGCACCAATGGGAGAAGTGTGTCCACTTGGCCACACAGGACTGTTGTGTAGATGGTTTGCAGCTGCTCAGAAGGACCCAACGCACTGGCCCTAAGCCAGCCTGCTTGCCAGGTATCAACGACGAAGCCACCAAGCCATGAAGTGGAGAAACCAAAGGTCTGGGTGGCAGACGCAACCATGTTTCTACGCAATGAGGTCTGGCACCAGGGGAAAATAAATAGGCGGAAGCACAGAGAGCTCCCTTAGCATGGGGTACCAATGGCAGTGGGCCCAGACTGGAGCTATAAGGAACACATCTGCCCTGTCCTTGTAGACCTTGACGAGCATCTTGTGCACAAACGGAAACTGAGGAAAGGCATACAGCAGATCCAGGGTCCAAAAGGATGAGGAATGCATCCTTATAAAGCCCGAGATGAGAGCCTGGAAGGAGCATAATGCAGGATACTTGCGGTTGCTCCAGGATGCAAAGAGATCTAGCCAGGGAAAGCCCACTTTTTGGAAGAATTGAGTGGATGACATCTGCGCAGACTGACCACTCATGGGCTAGGAGACAATGACTGAGACTGTCTGCCACCTGGTTCTGGATCCCCGGGATGTAGGACACATTCAGATGAATGGAATGGGCCAAGCAGAATTCCCAAAGGTGAAGAACTTCTGAGCAAAGCAGGGAGGACCACGCTCCCCCCTCACTCCCCAATCTCGTTGATGTAATAGAGTTGCCATATTATACCTGTATATGAACGAGCAGCTTCTCCAATGGAGGTTCTGTAGTCAGGTACAGGTACACCTGAACCCCATGACAGCCAGGGAAAACAGCCACTACTGCCATATATTTGTAAACTTTCTTGGGGCTGTAGAGTACCTGAAGTGGGGGAGCTGTGAACTGAAGGAGCAGGAAGTACCAGTAATAGGATGGGTAGATGGAAATGTGGAGGTGAACGTCCATTAGGTTTAGAGCAGTGCACCAGTTCCCCGGATCCAGGGAGGAGCTGATGGTGCCCAGAAATACAAAGAGGTGAGATGCCATAAACATGATGAGCTCCTGGAGGCTCAGGAGGGGTTGCGGCCCCACATCTGCCTTAGGAGCTGGGAAGCAGCAAGAACAGAAGCCTCCACTGCTCATATTTAGAGGGCACCTGCTCCACCCCAGAGCAGAACAGGGAAGTGTATCCCAAAACACTAGCCCCAAGGACCCAGCATTCCGACCAAACGGTTGACCAGACCTGGAGGAGCATACAAAGGAGCAGGCACTCTGATCCGCAGCATATCATTAAAGGAGAGTCAGAAAGAGTTTGACCTTCGGCAAGCAGCCCCGGACTGTTGACAGGGGTGTGGCTAGTGGCTGGAGTAACAACCCTTCATTGGTATAGGCAGAGTGTCTCTGGGTCTGGAAGGACCTGGTTACTGCTGGGGCCACAGCTTGAAAGCTGCTGCTATGTAGCAGGCACATGCAAGCCTAATGACTCAATGGTACTGAGAGATTCCTTAGGGCTGTGGGGATAGGCATCAGTCTGTGGCATGAACCACCCTTAGCCTTGGAGTGCTATCAGAGGGCCACACCCAAAAGAACAAAGCAGCTGCAGAGTCTGATATAAAAAGCACCTGCAAGACATCACTTACCCTCCCACAGAAGGGCTGAAGGCTCTAACCCAAGATTTTTTTTTTTTTTAAACACGCTGTGGCCCAGGAGCTGTAGTTGTAGCAACTGAGGATGACCACATGATTTACCAGAGCGTAAAAAGCCCTCAGTGGAAGAGACCCTTCCTCTGAAGATGTCGAGATGCCTGGCATCTTTGGCTTTAGCGACCAGAGCCTGTAGTCCTCGGCACATGTTTACACAAACAACGTTTGCCCCGCAGGGCATAAGGCAGAGAGTAGGTGCACAAGTACCCACAGCCTTACTGGCAGAAAGTACTTGTGCTGTACCCCATTAACAGTTCGGGGCACAGAGGAAACAGCAGGCACAATTTTACTTACTTAAAGGGCCATACAGAGTGGACCTGCCAGGGACATGACCCAGCCAGTTGAGCCAACCACCAGAGTGACTGCTCCAATTGGAGGGATCAGGCCAATGACCCTACGGTGGAGAAGATGCTGGAGCCCCCAGGAAGTAGTTCACAGCATTTAGAGGTCAGCGAAGCCACCAGAGCATCATTTCAGGGGGAACTGAAGAACACCCACCAGGGTGCCTTTGACGACAGATCCTCCACAAAAGGAGGAAGAGAGATTGCCTCAGGAGGAATAGGGTGGCAGGGGCCCCAAGGCAGGCGCCCTGAGGCAGGCGTTTGGCAGCAGCCACCAGAGGGCATGAGGTAGACATTATACGCTACTAGGCAGAGGGCTCTGTGCCCGTAAAGTCATGATGCGGCCTGCCCAGGGGACCCAGCATGAGCAACAAGCCAGAGCCAGTGGCCATCCGCCCTGTTCCAGTGTGGACCTTAAGGATCAAGCACCATTGAGCCAAGGAACGAGACAGGAACACAGGAAGGCTGAGGGAAAGCCGTTCCCTGAAAAGGTGCTGGAGCTGTGGGTTCTCATGAAATGGGCAAAAGCGGTGGAGAGATGGAGAGCAGTGGTGATGCGAAGGGTGCCGAGAGCCAGGCCTGTGCCAAAGGGAGTGGTGCAGAGTAGAATGTCACTGCAATGGGGCAGGCAACAAGAAAGTTAACCGATGCAGGGACAGAGGCCAGTGCCAGGAACGAGACTGGTGCCAATGCTGATGCAGAATATCATGATCACATGGCCAATAGGACCAGCAGCGAGAGTGAGACTGGTGCAGAGAGGCAGAGTGACATCGAGAACGTGATCAATGTTGGGCAGACAGGTGACATGGGAAGCGATGCTGGTGCCACACTGGGGACTGGCGACAAGCATGGGACTGATGCTGATGAGTAGGCCGAGTCCACAGAGAATGGGAACTGGCACCACAGCAGGCAGACATCAAGGTCTCAACCCACAAAGGACCTGGCTCAATGGGCCAAACCGGTGCAGGGGAACTGGGCCAGTGCCACAAACTCGGTCAAAACACAGTCCATGCCAAGAAGCTCTCAGAGTCTGTAAGGGAACATCATAAAGACAACATCAGGGTAAACGAGGCACAAAGCTGAACATCAGGGCGATGGCCAGGGTGTGCCGAGGACCTGGAAGTCATGAAGCCCACACTAAAGGATCAAGACAGGAAATGGGCTGACATGGAGGTTGCAAAGCCATCCAGCACCACAAAGTGAAATAGCCGCACTGGTGCTTGGGTCAAACCCGGAAAACTGGCAAAGGCAGCTGGATAAGTGCAGAAAGGAGCACCGGCATGCTCCCAAGTATGCGCTTCAGGGCAGAGGCCATAATGGGCACTGCGGAGCTCATCCATCTCATGAGGCCCCAAGCTGCCTAGTATACTTTTGGCGACAACAAAGGACCAACCAGCACTGAAGCACTGCTGGCCAAGGATGGATGGGCCTCAGTGCATGGGATGCAAGGGCAGCAAGATGACTGACCTCTACCTCAGGAATGTCTGGTACCTTGTGTAACAAAAATATTGCCACCAACAGAGGCACTGCTGATGACCTGAGCCTCAGAAAAGTACACACTGAGGAGCATGAGCAGTGCTGCACTGGTAGTTGCATGCCAGAAGAGCCCTTTATGGGCAGGGAGCTCAGCGCTGGGGATCACATCATGCGCAAATGATGGGGATGCAGAGTCTCACTGCACCAGTTGAAGTGCCATCTATGAGAGGAATTTCCGGAGCCAAAAGTCACATTCCCTGTGGTTCCAGAGTTTGAGACCTCTGCAGGCACAGCACTCATCTGCTGAATGAGCTTCACCCAGACACCAAAAATGGGTGGTAACTGCTGCATGTTGGCAAAGGCCAAGCACTGGTTAGAGCCCTAGGATCCAAAAAAACAAATGGCTATGCTAAACACAACTAACTACCAGCATTTACACAGAAAAGGTTAGGTTCCTGTGTTGTAGCAAGAGGGGGGGTGGTAAGAGAAAACTGAATGGTGTCAGGTCGGCTGGGTCATGCAGTCAACTTGCTCTCATAGAAGGACATTTAGATAGTAACTGACAAACCTCATGTGTCTTGGCATTCTGTTCCCTAAAGAAATTAATGTCAGATATGCTTAATCTAGCTGCATTGATCATGTAGTTCGCTAAGAATTTAAATAGCTAACAGGCCCTACCTCTTTCGTCTGAACCGGAAGCCTGCCTGCTTCTGGCACTGGCTCTGCAGCATGCTGTCCACTCTTAAAGGGAAAAGCTGTCAGCCGAGGAGGCCATTCTGGAGCTGGCCACAGCTCTCCCCGTGGTACTACCCATTCCTCCCCTTCTCCCACCACCACTGTGGGGCTTTGCAGAGCCCTGGGGGTGGAAGATGGCAGCTGCAAACCTGCCTCCTCTTGCCCAGGCCCATGCCCCAACCCATGGCTGTTCTAAAACCAAACACAGAGCCAGGAAGAAAAAAGTACAGCTGAGGTTTGTGTACAGAGTGCCCCTGGGGGTGCATCCCTCTCATTGTTGTCCTGTGTCCCTCCAAACTGTACAAGTGCAGCTGGTAGGCACCTCTGCACTCCTACCCAATGTTGAGTACTGAACTCTTTATTATACAGAATATTTGATTATCCAGGAACATCCCATGTCACCTGGATGCTGGATATCAAAGAACTTACTGCATATACGCTTTGCATAAGCGCCACTAAAAGGGTCTCCCTACCAACCTAGCTGGCTAGTTGCTAAGGAAAACTTTCCAACAGTTGTGCACGTGTGTATCCACACACCTAACTCAAATAGATATGAGAAAACATTCAAAGAAGAAAACCTATTGTGCTCGCTAGTTGTGCTGGATCACACATTGCCTTTATGAGAAACCTCTTCAACTGGTATCTGGGGGAAAAAGGGCTACATGTAATAGGCATTGTTTCCCTTTAACCTTGCCAAGATATAGTGCAATAATTAGTCCATAACCCCGTACTGGCCTTTGCACTAAAACCTTGTACTGAAATCTAACACACTGAAAAACAAAGCAACTTATCTTACCATTTGTGCTGAAGATATAAAGGAGGATGGCTCTTATTTTATCATACGAGTCATAGGAGTTTTTGCTGAGTAAAACTGGAAGGAGGACTCTCATGGAGTCTTTCACTTTTTGGCCCTCTGCATCAGTTCCAAGAGCCAAATCCTAAATTGAAAGCAAACAAAGTGGTCTTAGTGACCAATCATTAAAACAAATAGTGTTAGTTTGCATTTCTGTATTTTGCTCCACCAAAGTGCTATAGTTGCAACTGATTTTATCAACTTTTCCATCATAACCACCAGGGTGGTAGAGTTTCACTAATGATTTGATTCACACTGAACTCAGACAAAGGACCTTTATCTACACAACTAAAAGAGCTATGCTAAACTGTTATAGGTGTGCATTTCAATTGTGGTATCAAAGCCTGTATTTTTCAAAGACTTAGACAAATATTTTTGACAGTCAATGTTGGCCAGTCAAATCTTTTTACAAACGAGCCCCACCAAGGAATTGTGGATACAATAAAGCACCGTAAGGTCCATCCCGATTCTCCCCACCGCTCCCCCCGTCTGTACAGCTGAAAGTAAAAGCCTGAATGAAGCTCATGACCTAACAAATCTGTTAGTCTCTAAGGTGCTACAGGACTGCTTTTTATTTGTGTAAGCCTGAATATAAACATCTTCAAAAATGAAGAGCCTTTACACTGCAACTATTGTAAAAGTGGTCAGATTTTGTTTAATTTTGTACCAGTTTCCAGACTCAGCTACTAAAATGAAAGTTGCTTCTCAAGTCCATGTTGTTTTGCTACCATAAGAGAATCTTTATGTTCATAACATTAAATAATATTTAAAATTATGTTCAAGATGATTTTGTACTTCTTATTTTAGGTTAACAGCATTAGCTTGTTTGTTTATGGTAATGCTCAGAGTTAAACTCTTTTCCTTACATTCAGAAAAGAAGAGTCCTAGCTCTAGGGAGCTCCTAATTAAGGGGACATAACCGAACAACAAATTAGGTAAAAAGAAAGAACAGGTTTTTTTTTAAATAAAAATGACAACTAGATAACGCATAGGCAAAGGAGGGTCCTTAAAACTGTGACTCAAATACTGATAGGATAGGAACCAGGGAATGAAGTCTTCAAGTATGATTACTCAGAACAGACAATTTAAAAAAACAAAAAACAAAAAAACAAACAACCTACTATCAAACCATGAATAATGGAAAATACAAGCTACAAAATTAGTGTTATGAAGATTTTATTTTCACTAATGACTTCCACATACCTGTTCAGTTTTGCACAGCTTTTCTATACTGGCTTTAAACTTACTCATGCAGTCTTCTGCTATATTAAGATGGACTACTTGCTGTAAGACAACAATGTTCATAAAACTCATTTCTTTTCACATAGTTGTAACAGCAAAAGTACAATGCAGTTTATTTTTACAAGTTACACTTTCAACTGTCTGAGCTTAATTTTTGTAAACACTTTGTGCTTCTGTATTTTACCACACGCTTAGAACAAGTGGTGGATTTTTCAGTAAAGATTAAATTCCAGGTTTTCAGAAGCAGAAACTTTTGCATGGATTTGTTTGTTCTATTATTAGCACTACAAATGAGACAACTACCTTCCTTAACCTACAGCTCTCTGTATGATTAGTACATATAGCTAAACACAGCTTAGATGACCTGTCTTCGCACTAAAACACAAAGCAGGTATTGCCACATACAGAAAAGATGGAGATCCTTCCAAGACATGAAATTTAGGAATCCTAGTGTTCACATATCTCCATAACAGCCATCAGTTTGATTAAGGTGCAATGAGGAAATTGACCATCTACATTAATTTTGATAACCAATTTATAGCTAAAAAGTCTTCAGTGAAAATATAGTAATCAAAGCCCCTTCCCCATTTACTAATTTCTTTCATGGGCAGCTCCAAAATATCTGTTAGGCTACAAGGTGCCACAGGACTTCTTGTTGTTCTCGAAGATACAGACTCACACGGCTACCTCTCTGATACTAATTTCTTGTTTCTCAAAAAATGTCTAACAGTCTACAAAAAAAACATATAAAAGTTGTCAAGTAGCACTTTAAATACTAACAAAATAATCTATTAGGTGATGAGCTTTCGTGGGACAGACCCACTTCTTCAGATCACAGCCATACCAGAACAGACTCAATATATACAGCACAGAGGTCCAAAAATGGTTATCAAGGTTGACAAATCAGAAGAGCAAAGGGGCAGCAGGAGGGAGGTGTACGGTGGGGAAGTCAAGAGCTAGATAAAGCGAAGTATGTAAAAGAGTCCTTATAATGGGCCAGGTAATTGTTGTCCTAGTTCAAACCACTTGTTAGTGTGTGAAATCTGAATACAAATGAAGAGTTCTGAGCACTCTTTCTGTAAACGATTGTTAAAGTTCCTTTTCAGTAAAACACAGACTTTCAGGTCATTGAGAAAATGGCCCACTCCATTAAAGTGCTGGCTGACAGGTTTGTGAGTTAGTAGTTTCTTTATGTTTGTTTTGTGTCCATTTATTCTTTGCCAAAGAGTATTTACAGTCTATCCTATATACATGGTGTGTAAGCATTGTTGGCACATGATGGCATATATGATGTTAGTTGAGGAACAGGAGAATGTGCCCATGATTCTGTGAATAACATGGTTAGGTCCAGTGATGGTATCTCCAAAATAGACATGTGGACAAAGTTGGTAACAGGGCTTGTTGCAAGGAAAAGTTCCAGGTTTGATATTACTGTGGTATAGCCTGTGGTTGCTGGTGTGAATCCTCATAAGGTTGGGAGGTTGTCTATAGGAGAGAACAGGCCTGTCACCTAGGGCCTTCTGGAGTGTGGCATCCTGATTAAGGACAGGTTGTAGTTCTTTAATGATGCATTGCAGTGGCTTGTAGGTAATGTAGGTGTTCTGTTCTTGGCATTTTTGGGCCTATCTTTGAGTAGCTGATGTCTGGGTATTCGCCAGGCCCTGTCAATTTTTTTTTTTTTTTAAACTTCTCCTGGTGGGTAATTCAGGTTTATGAATGTTTGAGAGAGATCTTGTAGTTTTTGGTCTCTATCAGTAGGATCAGAGAAGATGCACCTGTACCTAATGGCTTGACCGTAAATGATGGATCATGTTGTGTGTGCAGGATGAAAGCGAGAAGTGTGTAGGTAAGTAGAGCAGTCAGTGGGTTTCTGGTAGAGTGCGGTACTGACCAGGCCATCACTGATCTGTACTGTAGTGTCCAGGAAATGTCTCTCTCGTGTGAAGTGGTCAAGGCATAAGTTGATGGTGGGGTGCAAATTGTTAAAGTCTCTGTGGAATTCTTCCAGTCTCTTTACCCTGGGTCCAAATGATAAAGATGTCATCGATGTATCATAAGTAAAGGAGGGATAATAGGAGACAAGAGCTGAGGAATCGTTGTTCCAAGTTAGCCAAAAATATATTAGCATATTGTAATGGAGTGGGGGAGTGCATGTGTGAGTCAGGCTGGATGTCTGAGGCAAGCAGCAGCTCCCAGTGGCTAAGGATGACCCTGGGGCTACAACTGGCAGGTAACACCTCTGCCTGAACAAAGAGCAGGGAGGAGCTGAGCTGGGTTTTTGAATCGGGGGCGGCAGTTAGAAGCTGGGGGAAGAGGAGCTAGAAGGCAGCCAGCCTGAGGAGGGGGAAAGCTACACCCCAGAGGGGCACCCCTCGGGGTCTTCTCCCCAGGACGGGTTGGAAGGACTGTCTCTGGCTGCTGTGCTGTCACTTCTGTGAGAAACTGGGCTTCTGTTGCCTAATAAACCTTGTGTTGTACCTGCTGAGTGAGAGTCACTCCTGCCAGCGGACGGGGTGCAGTGCAGGGGGACCCCTGAACCCCATCACACATCATGGGGCCATGCAGGTGCCCACAGCAGTGCCACTAATCTGGAGGTATAAACTGTCCCCAAATTGGAAATAATTGTGGGTGAGAACAATGTTACAGATGTCAGACACCAGATTGGCTGTGGTGACTCAGGGATGATATTCCTGACTGCTTGTAATCCTTCTGTGTGTGGAATATTAGTGTACAGATCCTCTACATCCATGGTGGCAAGGATGGTGCTGTCAGGAAGTTTTCCAATGTTCTGTAATTTCCTCAAAAGGAAAAGGAACTTTAACAATTGTTTACAGAGAGAGTGCTCAGAACTCTCATTTATATTCAAATTTGACACATTAACACTTGGTTTCAACCAGAACAGCAATTACCTGGCCCATTATAAGGACTTTTTTACATACTTCCTTTTATTTAACTCGACTTCCCCACCCCACACCCACCTCCTGCTGCCTCTCTGCTCTTCTGATTTGCCAACATAACCATTTTTGGACCTCTGCTCTTTATATATTGAGTCTGTTCTGGTATGGCTATGATCTGAAGAAGTGGGTCTGTCCCATGAAAGCTCATCACCTAATAATTCTTTTTGTTAGTCTTTAAAGTGCTATTTGACTGTTTTTCATTTTGATAGACTACAGACTAGGACGGCTCTCTCTCTGTCACTAGCCTACAATAAGGGGACGTCTCGACTAGAGGGATTTGTTGGCAAAATGGCAGTTACGTTGACAAAATCCGCCGAGAGTCCAGATTCCCAAGAGCCTTCTGTTGACAGTAAATTGACAGAATGCAGCACTTTTGTCAACAGCCATACCCCGCTCGTCAAGTGGAAGAATGCCACTGTCAATGGAGATCTGTTACCAAAAAGCGAGTCTGGATGTTTCGGGGGGCCTTCTGTTGAAGAAAAGGCTTTGGGGACACCACACATCCCTGTTTGCTGTGCTTCGAGGTGGCTGTTTTGCGGACAGAGTGGCCAGGCAGTCCAGCCGCTCTCTGTTGGCAGAGAAGATTGCTCTTTCAATCCACTTTGGTGGTCTGGACATGCTCCATCAAACACAAGTTTTGCTACAAAAGTATCTTCCAACAAAAACTTCTGCTGACAAATCCCTCTAATCTAGAGATAGCATAAGTGAAGAATCTTGTGGACTAAATAGAGAAGTACAGTTACCATGGGAATTAGTTTATGAGTGTATATTTTGCTAGCTTCTCGTGACTGCTTCACCCCATTTGATTTAACCCTTACACTCTTCCAGAAAAGCACAATGTGACTGATAAGATCTCACTCCATTAAGCTACTGTGTAAGGCTGCTTTATTACAATTTTTTAAATATGCTTTCAACAAAACCAATCAATCCCAATAATTTCAATGTTGTGAGATCAGCAGAGAGGATTACAGTCATCTGGAATTATCTCAAAATTCTAACCCATTAGAATGCTTTTACCACAAATAATTACAAAATAGTCTTCTAAATATTAGCTTTAATAAAATTTATAAAAATGCAAGTTATGACCTTGGATGCTGACATTTTCCCACTGATAGCATTACAAAAGTAAATGACGATGGTACTTTAACACCACAGTCTAAGATTCTTCTTTAAGAGTTTGATTAGGTAATTTAATTTAAAAATTTCAAGTTCTATCACCTGCAAGTCTATCTGCAAAGTAACTATTTTAGTTCATGGTATGAAAATTGAAAATAGTGCACCAGGAGAGCACCAATCAGCCATTCACTTAAAAAAATGTGGTTGGTTGACTTCTAACCACTACTACTCATCTATATGCAACCTGTTTTTGTCAACCATCTTAAGTGATAAAGTTATGGAGTGCATCTGGCTAGAACCTAATCCCACTCAGGCCAATGCATTTTAAAGGGAAATGCATGCAACAGCAATACATCTAAGTTTTTTCATTTTTGTAATGCATGAAGATTGTGCAGAGGGTCTGTGATTTGCCACACCTGTTAACTTATGGTTGCAGGTGATCTTTCAGAAGTTTCCTTTTATGTGTATTTTTGCAGACAGGTGTTTTATTTTGGTTCTAAATGATGCATCTTACACTACTTAACTTTAGAATCTTCACTGAGAAAATAAAATACCATTGTATAAAGTCTGAAAATACACTAATTGCATTTTGATACTATTAGTCTGTAACATTTCTTCCTTTCATTATTGCTATATTAAGACAAAGTAAAAGCAATACTGCAAAGCAATAGCTGTTAAGGCAAACATCTACAATACTCAAAATACACTGGTTTACTTACAGAGTAAATGCATCCAACCGAAGGGTTTAAACATTTCATATTGACAAAAAAGCCAGCACATCTGGAAGTGGACTTATTCCCTCATAAAATGTATTTATTCAACACAAAAATATGAAGCACATAACACAAAAACATACATGACAAAAGCTTAATATAAAGGCAATGTTTTTCTCACGCTAGTGTTCCTGAATAACAATACAGCCTTTAAAATCAGAAATACTATTTGGTGAGAACAGTTTATAGGCAAAGTGTCAGTGTACAGGATGCTGCTTACCTTGGTAATCTGTTTACGGAAGTGGGGCATCTTTTTCATTAGCTGGGCCAGATTACTTAGTGATAACTGTGAAAAAAGGACAGTTTAAACTGAAGTGATGTTTCTAATGAAAGAATTCATTTATTTCCCTTACTACCAGAGGCTGGGAATTTCCACCTTCACAGCTGAGGAACTTACATCAGCTTCTCAAGCAGGTTAAGAACTACTGATCACACACACAACTTTCTACTGACTTGGTTGAAAAAGCACACTGGGAAGCCTATTAATATCAGAAAAGAAATATTTAACAAGTCAGAAATAAATATTTCTTACTTTTCCTTCTGTTGCTTTTCTCTTTGATGAAACTTCTTTCAAGAGTTTTGGAATTTCCCTGCCAGATTAAGAGAAAGTAAAGGAATGCTTTACTATCTTAAACAAGTCGTTTACTATTTATATTACTTACACAATCACATTCTTAAGTTAACAGTATGAAAAAATAGTAAACTCAAGAGATTTATAGTTTCTAATTACCATACTGGTTCTCAGTGAAAAAATTAAGTTTTAAAAAATAGATTTCTTATTCAGATTAAAGTAGTACATTTCTATACATTTCTAGGTAGAAAAGTAAATCTAAAGAGTCATACAATCACGTTATGGCAAACTTTTTGGTATGTCATCATACAAAAATACTGATTTTGGATGGGAATGAATATTCTTTTCTCTATTTATAGCAAAACTAGTGCTTCTTAAATTCTAGATTTCCTCCTCAAAATTTAGATTAAGGTTGTGAAGTCTCATCTCCAAATGATAAAAATTAAAATTACTTTTATAAGGGTTTCATTTACACGTGATTTACTGATACATGAGCTTTTTGCAAATACAGATTTTTGGACACTAGAATTTCCTGTGTACAGCACAAAGTGCTCTTCTGCAGATACTTACTATTCTCCCTTACTAGCTGACCAAACCAGTTAATCTTTTCCCATAACAAACTTGTAATAATCTTTCTATAATCATTCTGTCTTTATACCTTTGTCAAGTCTATTGCTGAAAATGTACAAAGTATCATTAACATTAGTAACTTGTTCACGTACTCTAACACATCTGCAATATGCTTGTGCCGAATCTTCACCCAGAGCTCATCTTCCTCCTCCAGGACTGCCTCCCTGTCCTTTCCATTGGGTCCATCTGTTTTATATCTACAGACAGACAATCAGATTGCAAAGATCTAACTTCAAAATGTGTGCTTTACAGAAAAATAACTGAACATGTAGAACAAAAGTTAAATAACTAATTTTTAACATTGGCGAGTAATACACAATGATTTTTTAAAAAAAAAAGAAAGATGGCTCTGAAACAATAAATAATACTCAAGAAAGTTAAAGGCTGATCCAAAGTACTTAGTAATTAAACCAAAATTATATGAGTTTCAGAATAATTTTCTTATCCAATAATCTGAGTTCAGGTTGGTAATCCATTCCTGTTTATACTTGGAATATTCTGTAGGTTGTTGTTTAAAAACAAAAACAGATTTATATGCACTTCTATGTCCTGCAGGTTTTTGATTTTTCCCTTTTGAATTAAAATCATGTACAAAGTCAAACATGTTGGAGATGGCAAAATATAGATAGCATTTGAAGGCTACACAACTCGTGATGTACAGAAATTCTTGTGTCTACAAACTGCATGTACAGCTACAGAATACAGTTTTCTGGAGTAATTAGTCCCAAACATCTATAGCTAACATACTTAGCATCATAGACTTTAATTATGAAGCAATTGCATGATAACCAAAGGTATAAGATGCATACTAGGTATCTTACAACTCAACAACATAATACTTTATTTTATATTTGGATATAGTAGTCCTGGGAGAATTCTGAAAGTTTATTATGGCTCCAAATGCAGAATTCTCCAAAGACTAATATATTTGTAGAAATTCACAAATAGGTATTAAACCAGAAGGAAGTAGAAACAAGACAAAAATGCAAGTTTAATTCTTTAAAAAAAAAATAGCGTTTCTACCTTTTGGATTAAAACAAAGTCTAATGAATAAGTTTCAGACTCAAGAATATTTTATAAATTTACATAAATGTTGCAAGCTCAACATTATTTCTGAAATTCTTGTACATTTCCTTTTGATACATAGCTTTTTAAGCAGATATTTGAAAGGCATGCCTCAAAAGGTTGTGTGATAGCATGGCAGAAGTATGTTGGCTTACTGATGACAAACAAATTTGAAAGCATATTTAAGATCTGTGAGACTTATGCTATGAGAGTGGAGACAGTTTTATGAAAGAGATACTCAAACTAAATAAGAACTAAGTTGTCTATACCTCAACTTCCATAAGGACATAAAATTCAGCTCTAATAATCCCCAATTAGGCTTTCAGATTAGGATAGTAAATATAGTTACTTCAGTTAGATGTATTAAATTTTTAAGATCAGGATAAGCTAAAAATTGTTGCTGCTAAGAAAATTGTGCTCTCTCTCACAATAGTTATCCAGACCTCTGTGATCCCCCCCACTCACCAAATCAGTCTTACTAATAAAGCTAGCTCTTTAAAAGGCCTACTAGAACCTTTAGTTAGCATGACAATACAGTATAGCTAATCAAAGACCTCTGGCAAAGAGGGGACAGAAGAAATATGTTTTTAAACCGAAGTCATCTTTGTACAGTATAAAGTAGTAAAATAGCAAACAATCCTCTTTGCAGTTCACCTTTAATATCTGCTGTCAGCTGTATTTATAAAAATACAGGTCCTAAATTTAAGTCATCAAAAAGACTGAAAAAGCTATACTTGCTTGTATGTATCATTTTCAATTGATAGCAGATCATATGCCATTGCTTGGAAGGTAAGTTCATGGAGTACAGTTGACACAGGGTCAAAGCCACGGTCAATTATTAACAGCTGGGAATGAGTTTTACCCTAAAAACATCAGGACAGAAAAACTTTTCACACACATTGTACAAAGCTACAACACTCCAAATCTATTTGAAGCGACTAAGTCACATTTTAAGCCATCTTGGAAAACCCTATAGAGAGCCAAGTGAGTTTATTCGCTAGTCACAAGGAAGATGTGGGGGGCTGGATTTTGTTGTGGGGTTTTTGGGTAATTCAGAAACCCATTACCACTAAGTTGTCATTACCTATCCCAAAGTGGTCCAGCTATTTCTCAACCATGAAGTAGAGGCAACTTTCTGTTTAAAGACAATATGCATTCATACAGAATGTTTTTTATGTTTCATGTTTGAAGGCACACTACAATCCAATGTAACTAGACAAGAGAAAACATACGTGTCTTAGGCTTCACACACAAGAACATGGGTATTGTCTGAATCCTAGACCAAAACAAGAGAACTTAGTGCTAAATGTGATAACCATTTGATCTTGATGTGGATTCAAAACTAAGTTCTTTAAACATCACTAGAATAACCAGTGTAATAAAACCTCAGAGCTTTGATCAAGTCAGAATCAGCAAGACACACCAAATTGACTGAACACTTAGAATGGCACCAGAGGTTCCCAGAACATGGTTAATAAAAGAGTCCACCAAGATAGGTAAACTGCCATGTTCCATGTCTGCCTGGTTCTCAATCCTTTTATCACAGGCTCTTCTGTCTCCCAATAAGTAGCAGTTCCTCCTTTTTGATATTCTCTCACATTCCTGTTTTGTCCCATTTTCTCAATGATTCTGCCCATCCCATTCCCTCAAACACTAGAAAATGGCTTGGGTGGAGTACCTGCTGCTGGCGCAGGGGACTCAGTTGTATTTGTTTTTGTGGCTGAGCTGAATGCCATGGAATCAGAGATGCTTACGCCAGTGGGCTACTGCCAAACATGCAATCCTGTACACATGATCTACCCTTACGACAGACTACTACCAGGGCTGCTATGGGAGAAATGAAGGATGACAGGCAAATTGCTAAAAGTCCTAGTCTCCCAAAGCAATGGGATTTCCATGGATCCTGCAACTGGAAAACTGTCTCCTGAAATAATCCCCTGCTTTGCTTAGTGTCGTAAAAAGTGGAATGGTGTCAGAATTATGCATTTCGCCTCTTAGCTGCACCACCCATTTATTGATTTAGCAGCCCTCCTCTAGATGTGACTTCTGTTGCGTTTCTGTATGAGCAAAGAATATTGATTCTGTTTTTCTGAATCAGAAACCTACTGCACAAGTTCTCTTTCAATCTTCCAACCTTCTTTTTTTTTTTTTTTGAATTACACAAAAAAGCAACTAGAGACAAAACTTCCTAAATTTAGTAACCAAATATTTTTAATACCCATAACACTGTGTATTAACATCCTTTAACAATTTCATTTGTTTACAAAAATAAAGCAAGCACAGGATGTAGTTTTCACTCTACCTTTATTTGGCTTCTCTCATCAATTTTATAGTAGTTTTCAAGCTTACTTTCAACTAGCTCTGCAAGTTTGCTGGAATTATCCAATGGCTTGCTGGAGGAAAAAAATAAAGTGTCCCAAATATATTATTACATTTCTGTTAAGGCATTTTGCAACTACCTTTTTTCAAATATCTGTAGTTTCAGAATTCCTACTTAAACATTTCAAAACGCATTTTTGCCACAATACAAAAGACAATACTTTCTTTCAACTATGACATAAGACAGCCTCAGAACTTGATCCTAAACACATGCACGCATGTGAATAACTTCATTCTTATTTTCTTTTCAAGCACAGATATCTATATGACCAAGTACGAAACTGTAATCTTAAAAAAAAAATTTCACAGGTGTTTTGTTATTTAAAAAAATAGAAGCAAGACCAAAATGGATGACTAAAAGGGAAGTCTTACCCAACATAAAACACTCAGTCAGAAGAGTGTAAGAATAATAGTGCAATGGTTATTCAATTCTGGTTGCAGAAATACTTCAGTGAAATGTCTGTTTTTCATAATTATTCTAGTTGGAAGACTCGTTACAAGTAACTATTTGTTTCACTATATAATAAGATTTATAGTTATTTTTAGTTTAGATGCCGTAACACAGACTTTAATTTTACTGTTTGCGTAAATGTCAAAATTTCTTAGGTGTGTAACTTTAAAAAGAATGCTGCTTGTTGAAAGTTTATGTTATGGGCCCATCACACACACAACCAGAAAACTGATTCAACTTTTAATATACTATTTAAAATGAATTTGTTTACTACTTTATTCCTATTATATTATAGGAAATTATAACTTTTAAGAATGTATGCTGAAATAGCTGAGAAATTTAATAAGCTGAATTTATATGAAAACCTTCTTCAGAAGATATCCAGGGTGTTTGAGTTCTACTGAACTTAGGCTCAAATTCGGAAGAGCGTCTTTACTCAAAAAATCCAAGGCAGCTGACAGAATAGGTTACACAGCAAGTCTATGGCAGATCCAGGAATACAAGTGAGCCCTCTTAGCTCTTATTTACTCAGAAAAAGTAAGCAGCTACTACAGAAAGGGTAGATGACATTATATCTTTTACAAGACCAACTTCTGTTTTCAAGCTTACACATGGCTCAGACCTAAAGAAGAGCAACTAACAAGCAATTTGTGGTTAGTATTTCATTGTCTGGCAAAATAGTTATTTAAATAAACGGCACCATTTCAATCAGTCTGGACTTGTACTGTAATTATCTCCAAGAACAACCACCAATCCTAGAACAAAATGGATTTCAAATTACTATGGAGAGCGACATCCATGAAAGCTCAAAAATCCAATGCTACCACTCAGACTATCTACTCACTACACTGTATCAGGCCCAGTAAAAATAATAGCAACTAACAAGCACAACACGAATTATTTAAAAAAAAAATTCTGGTATAATAGCCTTTTAAATTTTTTATCTTTAAATTGTCAATTGTTATTTTTAAAAAGGGTTTTCTGCCACCCCCCCCTTATGTTTTAATCTTCTTTCTCATCTCAGGAAAATTGGCAGTTTAAAATACATATATGCCCAGTCCTGCCTATTTCTCATCCCATCAGCCGTCATCTAAATCTTTCCCTGTGACCTGAAAGGACTTCATGGAGTGAAAATTCAAAGCTTTCTTAATGCCCCAAGAATCAGCTGCTCCCTGCTCTCTTCAGGGGTTTAAGACAGGACTCTTGACTCGACTCGTATTGCTCCTTAGCCAAAACCCCACAGATCTCAGACCTCATCTGTTTCTCCTCTACTCTGGCTTATTCTGCTTCCCAAATTCACTTGGGGACTCAAGAAAGAGACAGACTTCTTCCTAGGTTCAAATTTAGTAACAGAATCTCTGTTGCTGGGTTACTGGTAGAACACTCATGCAGAACCAGTGGAACAGGATGCATGCAAATGCTTCTCTCCCCATGCAGTACATGAAAATTATGTCATATTAGCAAATGAAACATTAACTGCAAGTGACCAGTAACAAAGCATTGAGACCAACTCCATAAAAAAGTTGCTACATGCGTAGGGTAAACAAAAATCTGTGCCATGCTTACTTTATATGTGGACTCATGATAACTAATTTAAGTATAGTTAAGGATAAAATATTTTATTCGCTCTTACTAAAAGCATACCAGAAAGATGGAACACTGCTGTTTCTAAACAGCACTGAAAGCACGAAGTCTGTAAACTCATATTTCTGTCCTACCTTTTATACCTTACTCCTGGGTTTTCATCTAAAGTTGCACATAATGTAACAATTTGTTCAGCCATTGCTTCCATGATGGCATCTTTGCCATTTGCCTTTTCCACAGTTGGACTGTAACAGCAGAAGAATGCATCTGGGACATTGAGGGTAAACACCTAGTAAAGCATAGGCACAGAAAAGCTTAGTATTGTTTTTATTTCTAAATATATTATATACATATATTTTAAGAACAATAGTCAATGTGTTAAGGACCTTACTTTGTAAGAAAAAATTGCATGCACAAAAAAATACAAAGCTAAGCTAACATTGCCTAATGATACCATCGTTTTTACCTCAGTTCTCTCTCCTTTTCCCAGTCCTCTTGAGCTCATCTTTGTTTCTTGTTCTTACTCTCCTTTCCTCTATTACTCTCCTCCATTTTCTCTTCTCCCTTACAGACATTACTGTATGTTTCAACCTGTTCACTACCTGTACAGATGGAGGAACCTGAAGCAGTCAGAACTAAACACCATCCAATGTCTGATATGGAGCAATACAATGCAATGCCAAGGTGATTACAAAGGGACAAAATTAAACCTGCTTAGGCCTACAATTCGACATGCATTTAAGAAGTTATGGTCTAAGAGGGAAAAACAAACACATACGCTTGTGGAACATCAGCAAAAGACTTCACTTTTTTCTGACTCTACTAAAAATCACTTTTCTGGCTGCTCCCCAGTTAAACACGTGGCTGCCAGAGAGTCACACAATCCTTTCATCAATTGGCTCTTTCGCTAACTTAACATTACCTCCATAGTTACATAACCAAATTCTAAATAAGAATCCTCTCTGCAAACAAGGCACAAAACACTTATTTCCTTCTTGCAGAACATGGCCACTCAAATCTATCCCAGGATGAAGTCTGATTCTACCAAGCTCTATCAATGTGCAACGCTGGGTGCAGATGAATGTCATCAGGGGATTCTTATCTGTCAGGCAGCCAAGCAAGCAAAAAATATATGCTTTATTGCATATTTATGATTTACAAAGACCTAAGTGGTTCCCCAACTCCAAAGCATAAACAAAAACCACAAAAGGGAAAGGGGTATGGATTCTGCTTACTTTTTTCGTTAGAAAACCAATCAATTTCTCTGTTTCAGATAGAGAGTCTGGAGGACCAAGACAGTGAAATTCCACAAGACTGAAGCTTTCAAAACCTTCAGTTGACTTAGAATACAGGTGGTTAATCAAAACTAAAAAGTTTGGGAGTTTTTGTTTTGCTTTGTTAATGGAAGTTTAATAAAAGCAATGCTCTGATAACCAGTTGTGATAAGTGTAAGTCAGCATTAGGAAGAACATTCTGATTACATTACTACAATCCCAAGACTTGCCCACTGAAAACTGAGGAGAAAATAAAGGAGCCCTTCAGTTAAGAAGCACCCTTAGCAGAATATAAGAGGCAAGAGCCACACCTACACTCATATGCCAGCTGGAGTATGAGTTTGTGACTGCAGAAGGGTGGCATACAGTACGGGAAAGAAAAGGTACAGAACAAGAGAAAGTAACGCAAGAACAGCAACCCTCTGAAAATTCTACAACTTCCTGCAGTGCAGTAAGGATTCTTGGCCTTGGTGGTCTCCCTGTAATAGCAATGTTGATGCAGCATCTCATTTTTCCCCCTTTGATATGATCCGCATGAATGACAAATTTACTATTGCAGACAGTTTCCAGCTTCTTTCATTGGTCGTTTACACCCTAACTGGTGATTATCATCAGTGTTTTCACATAATTATTATTAAATTCATCATTTAACCATGTCTTTTTTCCCATTTAGAATCATAACTGCTCTGGATCGTTTTCTCTTGCTGAATTCCCATCTCTCAAAGAATAGTTAATTCCAGGGTCTTAACTAATTCTATCTAGTCACATGCCAGAATGACAGTACTGTTAACAATATATAATATAGAGAGTAGTACAGTACAACAGTGCTTAAAACAAGCCAGAACTCAGCTGAATGACAAAACTTTGCATTGTAAATGAATGCAGTCATGTAATGAACAAAGCTGAAAATAAACCTTTGATAACAACAGCAATTTGCTTTCATCTTGCGAACACAATGGAAATAAACTAAAATGGTGGTAAACTTTGTGTACTATTTATCACACTGTCTGTAAAATATATTGGAAACTAACTACATTTCAGGACTGTGTAGTGGACTTCGAAATATGCTTCGAAATATAAGATTCAGTATAATTTCTGGAGTTATGCTAATATAAATACTCAAATTTACCTGAGATTCATATGGAAAGAAGGAAATATTTATTTCTCTGCACCTTCTTATAGCCTTTGAGCAAGATGACTTCATTTTATTAAAGAGACTGTCAGGGCAAACTGGGAAAAGAGATTAAAATGTTATTAAATCATTTTATATCTCTTTCAAGTTAATACATTAATATTTAAGTTTACAAGATAAAACCTCATTTCTTTATTACTCTTGTTCTTTAAGAGTGAGATGTTAGTCTTTGGTTCGTTCCAGCAGGTTACCAGACAACCTATCCTGTTTTATCCTATCTCCCAAACAGAAAATTCTCAACTTCTAGAAATCAGAAATATGCCCATTTCTCAGGGTATTAGGTGGCCCACAAAATTCTTGTCAGTTCCTGTCGAAAAAAGAGGTTGAAACGATAGTCAATTACAATACACATCCCCAAATCAAACATAAAGCAGATAAAACAGTTTTGTTGCACCCATCTCAGAAATATATTTTGTCTAGAAGCTGACTTTAAATTATGCAGAGAAGATGATGTGAGGGCTTAGCAAATTCCTGGAACAGAAACAGATCTGAGACAAAGGTAAATGATTTTTCCTTAAATAAAATAAGTGGACAAATCTTTAAGTTGCAGTTCTGTAAACCTCTAACAGGGAGATACACAATCAGACTTATTTAGACAGGGCTCTCTTAGGGCTTGTCTACACTTGCCCCCAACTTCAAAGGGGGCATGTTAATCACAGCCATGGGAGATTACTAATGAAGTGCTGCGGTGAATGTGCAGCACTTCAATAGGCTAATTTTCCCCCATGGCAACTTCGAAGCTTCAAATTTCGAAGTGCCGGCATGTGTGTAGCCGCGGGTACTTCAAAGTACCCATGCTACTTTGAAGTCCCTTTATTCCTCAAAATTTATTAGCCACAACACGTCATTAGTAATCTCCTGTGGCCCTGATTAACATGCCTCCTTCGAAGTGGGGGCAAGTGTAGACCCAGCCTTCGAGATTCAGAAGCTACTAAATGAGTAGCTGATGAAACAAAAAGCCAAGTGGATTTTAAAGGGCTCTACAACCTATTCTAACTAACAGCCTATAGACATGAGACCACCAGGGCTTGAAGCCTGCTCAGTTTCATGGCTACTGTGACTTGCAAAGACACTGTATTTTAAAAAAAACACTAAACTACTAAGTAGCTCTATATGGACAGAATGTGCATTGTCACAGAAGCCAATTTTGTAGCACTGATGAATAACCAAATAATCACGATAATCAACAAATAAATCACTTTGTCTTCCCCTATTAAAGCCCTAAGTTTACCAGACACACAATCTTGCACACATACAAAAACCTTCTTGCTACATTTGAAAAGTGAGATTATAACTCACTGACATTTAATGCTCAGCATTAATGCCTGAACTCATTCTTAGTGGTATCAAGTGGATGAGCTGACATTTATATTCAAATTCGGCACATTAACACATGGTTTAAATCGTGATGGGAACTTTCTGAGTCACTATGGGGCTCGTCTGCATACTTGGCTCAATCTAATTCTTGATCTTCCCCACTACCCCTCCACTCTCCGATTTGCTCACCTTGATTATCTTTTTCTGATTTGTCCTCCTTGCTTACCGTTTTTGGTTCTCCGTGTCTTAAATATTGAATCTGTTCTGGTCCAGCTATGGTCTGAAGAAGTGGGTCTGTCCCACGCAAGCTCACCTAATAAACTATTTTGCTAGTCTTTAAAGTGCTACTTGACTGCTTTTTGTTTTGTTAGTGGTATCAATTCTTCCTTCTCCTGGTTCCCTCAATGGAGGGAGGGATAAAAGGCTGTACAGCAGACCCAACGAAACTAAGGGTAGTTACTCTGGTGTTAGTCTTTCTCAGATTCACTTCTGCTTTCATCACTGAACAGGCCCTCCAGCTTCTGATGAGCGTCCATAAGATGACTGATAAATATTCACACTTGCACGTACAGATGCTATAGGTAGCTGCTCTCATTGACTGCATCATTAAACATATCACCAAATCAGACATTTGTGCCTAATTCCTACTAGCAGTGGTGCTTAGAAGTGCGTTTTGCATGGATGTTTTCCTCAACAGCTTAAACCTGATACAACGGATACAAGTGAAAAAGCCTCTATGAAGCCTCTATGAAGGCCTCTAATTAGACCTGTACTGAATGTCAAAGCAAAATCCTAAATCTCAGGACTTAAACTTTTCTTCACTTAATACTAAAGCCTTTGAGGTTTTTCTGGCTAAGCCAACAATAATTTTTATTAAAGATCAGAAGGGGTTTGAGGCACTGGTGATCCCTGATGGTTCATGAGTAAATCTTACACCCCAGTTGGTGGTAATCCTTATCCAAATGTTACACAGAACATAAGAACACCCACCATTCTGGTTCTGAACCAGCAGCCGTATCTGCCTCAATCTTTCTTCAAGTGAAGTGGCAATTAAAGAACTTCGTAATACCAGTGTCCTGATGATGAGCTAACCACTGCACAGATCCAAATCTCAGTAAATCCCCAGAAAAATGGAACTATAGGGATGGAACTTTAAAGCCGTGTCTACACGTGCACACTACTTCAAAGTAGCGGCACTAACTTCAAAATAGCGCCCGTCACGGCTACACGTCGGGCGCTATTTCGAAGTTAACATCGACGTTAGGCGGCGAGACGTCGAAGCCGCTAACCCCATGAGGGGATGGGAATAGCGCCCTACTTCGACGTTCAACGTCGAAGTAGGGACCATGTAGTCGTTGCGCATCCTGCAACATCGAAATTGTGGGGTCTGCCATGGCAGCCATCAGCTGAGGGGTTGAGAGATGCTCTCTCTCCAGCCCCTGCGGGGCTCTATGGTCATTGTGTGCAGCAGCCCTTAGCCCAGGGCTTCTGGCTGCTGCTGCCGCAGCTGGGGATCCATGCTGCATGCACAGGGTCTGCAACCAGTTGTCGGCTGTGCAACTGTGTCTGGGAGGGGCCCTTTAAGGGAGCGGCTTGCTGTTGAGTCCGCCCTGTGACCCTGTCTGCAGCTGTGCCTGGCACCCTTATTTCGATGTGTGCTACTTTGGCGTGTAGACATTCCCTCGCTGCGCCTATTTCGATGTGGTGCTGCGCAACGTCGAAGTTGAACATCGACGTTGCCAGCCCTGGAGGACGTGTAGACGTTATTCATCAAAATAGGCTATTTCGATGTCACTACATCGAAATAAGCTACTTCGAAGAGGCTTCACATGTAGACGTAGCCTAAGACTACTATGAACCATGGTGCCTTAGTGAAGAACCACTGTAAAAAGAGAGACTATTAAGTACTCCAAACACATATAAAAGAACCCTGCTGTTGCCATATTTAGATATTATGCCAAGAAGCTAAGGCCAAAGCCAAAATATGTCAAGGATGCAGGTAACTAGCATGAAAAACCCCTGAAAGGAGTAGGAAATGAAGCTCCAAGAATTATTGCTGCTGGTGGCAAAACTATTCTGAGATTGGTAGACTCCTCAATGAAGCAAGCCAAAAATATGCTTTGGACAACAGACTGACCAAAAATGAAAAAAACAGTAAAGGACACTGGAAGTCAGTAAGGAAAAAATATACTGAAGCTAAGGAGTGCTACTTTTAAATTGAAACCTTTCCAACAAAGGATAACCGGTCTCAAGGAACTTGGTCAACTACAGTCAGAAAAGAGAAGATGATCTTAGAATCCTGGGGGCAATATTAAGCACATATACAGAGGGTATATGCCTTCTGAAGGACATTTCACCAAATAAGATGCTGAAAAAAACAACCCTAATAGCAGAAATCTACTGCACTAGGTTTCTCATTTTAACATTTTAAGCGCTAACACTACAGCATAAACACACACAAGACAGAACAATAATATCACAAACTATAATTCAAACAACAGAATGAAGTTTGGCTTCAGGGGAAGAGGAGTATTCTAACAATGGGTCTGCATTAAATTACTCTTGTTAGAATTCTGCAACTGTTGCATAAGGAGTGAGTACTCCGGAGATCTTTTTCAAAAATTGACAGGCCTCTTACAATCTGGAATGAGTAAGGGGGCTGTGCAGCTATATGCTTCCAAGCAGCAGAACAGGGACCAAACTGATTACAGACAAAATTCAATGTGTGCTTCCTTTGGGGGAGGTCAGCTGAACTAGAATATAAGAACATAGCAGCAGCCATAACAAGGTCTGTCACTTGCTTCAGAAGGAATGAAGGGGCCAATCAGCAAATGATCCAGCCCCATCATCTAGTCCTAGCTTCTGGCTGTCAGAATTTTAACACCACACAGAGCATGGGCATCTTTTCCTAGTGCACTTTTATGGTATGTCAACACTATGCAGCTTTTAGCAATAAGGCTGTGTCAACAGCCCTATTTTTTTTTTTTTAAAAAAAAAAAAAGCAAAAGTCAGCATATGTGAACATGGGGGATGCGTGAGGATGCAGAGGGGGCCACATGCACCCCCACCCTAAACAGTGTCAGCACTGCACTGCTTCTAATGAATGGGGGGCAGTCTCGCCTCTCCCCCAAAACGGCGTAACCTGAGAGCTTCCTAGCTCACCATTACTCTCAGGCTGTGTCACTCTAGGTGAGCTGGGGGGCCTGCCCCACATTCACTGGAAGCAGTGGGGCATGTGTAGAACTGGGGCAGAAGAGGGGAGGACATGGATGGGGAAGGGTGGGAGTGGGGCATGACCACCTCCTTCCCCAGAGTCGCTGCAGGGGGTCACCTCTGTGTGAACACATTTTTCCACAAAAGTGCCAACAAGTGTGGTTCTGTCAGTTGCTGCAGTAAAATTCTAGAATTCACAGGAGGAAGGGAAGAAGCACCAGTGAACAACAGAAGTTGTGTCAAGCAAGTGCAAGTGTAGACAAAGCCAAACTTCCCTCCCCAGAGTCTTTTGGCTACTCTAACAATGGAGGGAATGCAGCCATGGTTTCTACACTGACACAGACTGGAGGAGTTATCTAGGGAACAGCAGCTTACCCTTCTTTCATTAAGGCGGCATCTTATACTTCCTTACTCCCATACAAGCATGTGGAAGCCAACTGGCAACTGAGTTCATAGTGAGTAAATGAAATATAATCAAACTTCCAACAACCATCCTAAAAACAGCAAACTGTCATCCCAAGGAAGTCATTTTTTGGTTTTATTCCTGCACAGGACCATGTGTTTGTGTACCTCATAATTTTGCTCACAAAACTTCTTCCTTTACATTATATAGCATAAACTACAGTTAGTATGTTATAAAAATAAAACACAAAACATTTAAACATTAAAGCATAAAATGAAAGGTCATACTTATTCTGGGAAATAAGGAGCCACAGCGCCACCCTAGACAGAAACTCTAAATCCACACCCTGTAGCTTTCTACTTCTGGCTACGGTGCCTTGCAGCATAATTAACAGACAGAATGATGGGTTAATTTTTTTTTTTTTTTTTTTTTAAACCTCCACTTACATTCTAAACAAGCTGAGACTCAAAACTCCCTTCACAACTTTGCACCGTAGCTAATATTTCAAATGTTAATCAACTAGAAAATTAGAATATATTAGTAGCAAAACAAGGCTGAAAACCATTTTTAAATATACATCATTATCAAATTCAACAAAAAAAAAGCTACTTACAGTCAGTGAAGTACACATATGCTGCTTTGTACTTGCTGGATGATTTATTTCCAAAGTCATTTATAAGTCCATCTACAGACTTAAAATAAAAATGTCACATTATAATTTATTATAAAGAAAACTGTGTGTATTTTTGCCTGCCCTTAGAAAACTCTTTTCTTGGTCTACATTTCTGAACAATTTAAAAAAGAAGAATTTATCAGTGTGAAAGCAGAACTATGGTAATCACAGTCACATGAAAAAATAAAACAGTGAACTATAATTCTGGTATTTCCAGCCCAAAAATAACAAAACAATGAAAAAACTATTACTAACATTTTCAACAGAAGTTATACAAAAGATTGCTTTAAAGCAGCAAAGTAAGCACAGAGAAGGAAAATGTTATGTCATATTGCTACACTGAAAATTATTTCACAATTCAAGATTCAATCTTCTCTGAACATTCCTGTACTAACAGTACAGCCAATTCTTTTCCATAGCCATTATTTTCAATGGCAGCTTTGTAATCTCCATACAATACATCACAATGGTTTGTGTGTCATACTTTGTGTGTTGTTATTAATAAACAACAACTACCACCACCACCAAAAAGCAAAACTAAGTAAACACTCAGTTGTATTTTTTTCTTCAAAAGACTAACCTTCTTGGTTGGAGTGATGAGATAAATTGCCTTCATATGTGGGACAGGCTCACGGTTTTTATAAACATTCTCCACAGCTACAATATATAAAGATACTCATTTAAAAATAAGCATTCAATATATACCTTCCTTCATTAATAAAGTCCGGAAAACTACACTGAAAATTAATATTTTTAAACAAAAAGACCCCCACAATACCCTAACACATTCTGAATTATTGTATATTTTAAGAATGTGCCATTTGACCAGTAATTGTATAGAACATCAATATTTCCATGAGATAAAATGGGTGTAATTTATTCTCTGGAGAGAACTGAATTACACTGATAACTGATTAAGTAAGATTTGGGCCAGATGCTATGTTATCCATAGAGAACCCTCATGGTTTTACACTTGGAGGTCACCATAAAGAGAGCAGAGCAGAATTACGTACTAACTAAACTCTAGATACCACATTGCAAGTTGCTGTGCACAAATGAACTTCCGTCCTTCTATAGAGCCCCAATGAAATCAATGGACTTCCATACAGGGGGCCAGCATGCAAACAGCTGCTTACAAGGTCACAACATTTGTAAAATTCTTATATTTAACATCTGAAGGAAAAAAGAAAAACCCCATAATCCGTTTAGTACTCTGGATCGGGGTCAGCAACCCCCAACCAAGGACGCAACACAAGCCAATTTTCCATCAGCACATGGGTGGGAACTTGGCCCCATCCTGCCCCTCCTCCTCCCCATGCTGCCTGAAGCATGCTGTAGATTAACTAAAGACCAACTCATGCAATCAACCACCACCTAAATGGCAAATCTCTGCATCTTTATTTATTTATTAAACTGTTGTAAGTAGGACCAATAGTGACTTTTAAACATAATCACTCGCAAGCACTTGGACTGTACATAGAGGCCAAAAGGTCAAATTTCAGCACTCCACCTCAGAAAGATTGCTGACCCCTGCTCTTCATTTATCTGTACATACAGCAGTTTTTGCACAATTAACCTACTGAACATAACTGCATGCATGAGCAAATCGGTGATTTTCTACAAACCAACAATTTCATGTAATGTGTCCCCTCCAAATGCTTCTCTGTTTAGCTTATTCATTACACTACACTTAATAAATACAGATTATTTCTTGAGACAAGGCTGCAATGCATTCATGGAAAAACATGATGAAATTTGCCTTGCTTCTGATCATGCTACAGCATTTGTCAATAAACAGACAACCTCAGTCTCCTGGACTGTCACTTTAGGCAGCACTTTGTTTACTTAACCATCAAGTTATACCTATTAGTACTGAAATTTTTTTCAGATAGAAACAGCGAAGTTATTTATTCTGACTAAAATTAATTCACTTTTCAAGTGTATCACAGTAAGAGTTGCACTTACTGCTCTTTCTGAAGTGGCACATGTGACACTAAATATACAAAGACACAGTATCAAAGTTTAAAAAAAAAACCAACCAACCAACCACCAAGCAGGACAGATTTAACAGAGATACACTACAGGGGTCCTTGACAGGAAGTTCTTTCAGAAGATCATGACCACGCAAAAAAAAAAACAGATCCCAAAATCGATCTGTTCTTTCAACAGAGAGTGTCCACACCCTGTCCACTCTTTCGAAACAATGGGCTGGGAAACTCTGCTCATGAAAACACCACCATGGACTGCTTTCAAAAAAAGGACCCCCAGGGTGTCTACACACGTTTTTGCCCCCTGAAAGAATCTTTTGGAAAAAGGTGGTCTTCCTCATCCAGGAGCAGAACAGGGCCACCAGAAAAAGTGCCGCATTCTTCCAAATTAATATTGAAAGAACACATGTTCTGCGTAGACACCCTGCAGTATTTTTTGAAAGACACAAAGCTTTTTTTTTTTTTTTTTTTTTTTTTTTTTTTAAAAACTTGCTAGAGTAGATGTAGCCTAAGGGTCCAAGAATACAATCTCTTCCTTACTTTAAGTAGCCGCATTGACAACTCAAATAAGCTACACTTGAGAAGTTAGTCTATCAGTGTCATATTAAAACACTGGTCTTTTTTTAATCTATTAGAGAAGGATGAAAACTGCTTTCATAAAGTTTAATATTCACTTATCAGTTTCAAAGTATAACTTTTCACTAAGATGATTTAAAATTAATCATCACAGAAATGTTATCTTTAAAAATACTTTAAATAAGTTTTTAATACAAAAAGTACTTCTTTTTTAACTTCAAGATGGCTGAGGCAAAGAAAATATATTCCCTTTAAAAAATGTTCTTGTAGGATATGAAGTTTATGACTGCAGTGTTTCGTCTTCTCCAAAATATAAGTAAATATAGTTGCTATATGACATATTTGAGACTAGATTACATATGAAACCTCATCTGATATTCTGCTTCTGACAAAAGCCAGTACCAAATGCTTTAGAGGACAGTGCAAGAAATTCCATAATGCACAGTTATTCAAAGCTACCATGTACCTTCCACTCTAAACTTACACAGTTCTTAGTCTTTTCATCCTTCCCTGAGGACTTCACCTTGACGCAGAGAGTCTTATATTTTCCAGTAAGTCTGACAGCTATGCCTACAAGAAATTTAACTCCTGATAGGGCCATGCAAACCAGATAGAGGAAGAGTAGGGACCACAAATATAGCAGCCTGCTGGTCATTTATGTGAGGGGATAAGCAATGAGACAACAGACCCCATCTTTGCACAAAAGTTTGGAAACAAAATGCAGTACCCCAAGTACTGTAGAATATCATAGATACAAGCACCTCAAGAATGGAGGTTGTTCATAGTTCAAACATTGTTAACTGTGCAATACATTATGGTTTTTCCTTTCACAACTTTTCAACTTGAGGGGAGGGATAGCTCAGTGGTTTGAGAATTGGTCTGCTAAACCCAGGGTTGTGAGCTCAATCCTTGAGGAGGCCATTTAGGGATTGGGGCAAATAGATGTCAAGGATAGTGCTTGGTCCTGCCAAGAGGGCAGGGGACTGGACCAGATGACCTCCAGAGGTCCCTTCCAGTTCTAGGAGATGGGCACCTCCAATTATATATAACTGAATATTGACTTAATATAGCTTTGAAACTTTACCTATCCTGAAGAAAAATTATTTTCATCTCTTAATTGAAACAAGCATAGAAGCAGTTTCCTTATCCTGTCAAATCTTTTTTTTTTTTTTTAAAAAAACATCAGTTTAATACAGTACTGCACTTGCTTTTTTTTTCCCCCCCCAGCGGAGTCAGGGAGGGGGAAGCGGCACAGGGCAGTGTCCTCTGCTGCTGCCTGATTGCATATTTCTGATTCCAAATGAGATGTGTAGTTGACTGCTCGGTTCATAAGGCTGACGTTGTACTTTAGTGGTATCATGTACACAGATGGCAGAGCAGTGTCCATGGCTTAAACAATGTCTAATGTCATAGTCTCAACATCTCAAATGGAATTAGCAATGAAAATGCCAAAGAGCAAGACCTCAAAAAACGTGAAGATGATCTACTGGGACTGAAGTACAACAACTGGGGTACTCCTGGAGTCAGCTATAAAGTTTTGTCCCAAGTCACAGTGTAGTAAGAGGAGACTTGTAGATGACATATGCTCCACTCTGAGCAAAAGGTTTAAGTCAATGGCATAGGAAAGATTCAGACTCGGTCTTTTCGATAGGAAAGTCTTTCCATGGCTTCAGTAATTTTGACTGCCCTTCTCTGGACCCCTTCCATTTCTGTTTTCTCAAGAAAGAGTACAGCATTCAAAATGAGGGCTTTATGTTGCTTTATATATGGGGGTAGAAAATGCTAAAACTATTACACCTGTTCTAATACCTTTCTTTTCTTTGACTATTACTCTGTCCTGAGCATCTATTTTCACTGAGCTAACTACAACAGAAAAGATCTTAAGAAGTTAGTTGTGTGTCTAACCACATACTTGATTTGCTGTTTCCATGAAGGTACAGAGAAGTGTCTGATCACTTGTAGAGCATGAAAAACACCAAGACAACTGTCCCCAAAGGCTAGCAATTTTTTTCATTAGTAGACTGTTAGCTGACGATAAATTCTTTCAAGCAAGGCTTAAACCAACAGGTCTTTTATTTTTGACCTTCAAATCTGATCAATTATATCAGATTTTAAGGACAGCAGACAGACAAAAGGGACATAGCAGAAATAACAGCACAAAGTTTCAAGAGTGAGCAGCCAGTCAGCTTTGACAGACCAGTTTCTGGACTTTACAAATATACTTGACAATCCATGGAACTACAGGTCAGCCTTACCTCAATCTCTGGGAAAATGAAGGAGGGGATCTTCAAGGAATCCATTTTGGAGCACATGGAAGAGGGGAAAGTGATCAAGAGCAGTCAGCAGGGATTCAGCAAGGGCAAGTCATTCCTGACCAATCTGATTAACTTCCATGATGGGATAACAGGCTCTGTAGACGTGGGGAAGTGATATACCTTGACTTTGGCAAATCTTTTCTATAGTCTCCCACAACATTCTTGCCCATAAGTTGAGGAAGTATGGATTGGATCCATGGACTGTAAGATGGATAGAAAGCTGGCTTGATGATCAGACCCAACAGGAAGTGGTCAATGGCTCAATATCTGGATGGCCTTCAGTTTCAAGCGGAGTGCCCCAAGGCTCGGTTCTGGGGCCAGTGTTGTTCAACATCTTTCTTAATAACCTGGACGAAGGACTGGATTGCACCCTCAGCAAGTTTGCAGGTGACACTAAGCTAGGGGAATAGGTAGATATGTTGGAGGGTAGAGATAGGATACAGAGTCACCTAGATAAATTGGAGGATTGGGCCAAAAGAAATCTGATGCAGTTCAACAGGGAAAAGTGCAGAATCCTGCACTTGGGGCAGAAGAATCCCACACTTGGGGCGGAAGAATCCCAAGCATTGTTATAGGCTGGGGACCAACTGGCTAAGCAGGAATACAGCGGAAAGGGACCTAGGGGTTGTGGTGGATGAAAGGCTGGATATGAGTAAACAGTGTGCCCTTATATCCAAGAAGGCTAACAGCATATTAGATGCATTAGGAGGAGCACTGAGAGCAGATGTACAGAAGTGGCTGTTTCCCTCTATTTGGCACTGGTGAGGCAACATCTGGAATACTGTGTCCAGTTTTGGGCCCCCCAGTATAGATAGGATGTGGATGTACTGGAGTGGGTTCAGCAGAGGGCAACGAAAAAGATCAAGGGGCTGGAACATATGACCTATGAGGAGAGGCTGAGGGATTTTGGCTTATTTAGTTTACAGAAGAGAAGACTGAGGGGTGATTTAATAGCAACCTTCAACCTCCTGGAGGGGAGCTCCAAAGAGGATGGAGAAAGACTGTTCTTAGTGGTGACGTATGGAAGAACATGGAGCAATGGTCTAAAGTTACACAAGGAGAGGAGTAGGTTGGATAATAGGAAAAACTACTTCACGAGGAGGGTGGTGAAGCACTGGAATGTGTTGCCTAGAGAGGTGGTGGATTCTCCATCGCTAGAGGTTTTTAAGTCCTGGCTTGACAAGGTCCTGGCTGGAATGACTTAGTTGGAGTTGATCCTGCTTGAAGCGGTGGGCTAAACTAATTGACTCCTGAGGTCCCTTCTAGCCCCAGGATTCTATGTCAATGACGCAAGATGCTTTCAAGAGAGTACCATTAAACCCAATTTTTCAGGCTTGCAATAACCATGGAATATTAAACAAGTAAAGGCACATTCTCCTGTCCTTTTTCTCATTTATAATAGTAGCATCAGAAAGTATATATTAGCCCAACATTTTCATCTGCCTCTAGATTAAAAAGGCATCTTTTACAAATATTTTACACTTACCAGTGATGCCTTCAGCCAGTAAATCAGTCATTTTGCCACATGACGACAGCAGCTTAGTAGTAAAGTCATCTAAAATAATTATCTAAATACAATACCAAAAAGCAGCATTTAGGCAAATAATTCAGTATCATCTACAGTTATTGTAGGACAAGTTATATTCCCTGTTTTTAATTCTCTTTCATTGATAACCAGCTGTGGAAGCGTGAAACTGAAGTTTATTTTCTTACTAACTTCTTTTCCCCCCCATCACTCACTTGAACTCTCTTTCATATTCAAATTTGACACATTAACATGTGGTTTGAAGCGTGATGGAAATTTTCTGGGACACTATTGGGGCTCTTTTGCATACTTGGTTTCATCTAATTCTCAACACACCTCCCCGCCCCCTGCTCTCTGATTTGCTCACCTTGATAATTTTTTTCTGATTTGTCAACCTTGATTACTATTTTTGGTTCTCTAGGCCTTAAATATTGAGTCTGTTCTGGTATGGCTATGGTCTGAAGGGGCGGGTCTGTCCCACAAAAGCTCACCTAATAAATTATTTTGTTAGTCTTTAAAGTGCTACTTTACTCCTTTTTTGTTTTGATATTACTGTAACTGTTTCTTAAGAAGGTAAAGGTAAGATTTTGCAAAGCAACATATGAAAACCAAGGTACAGGAGGACATTAAACGCCCAATTTATACCTCAGATACTCTAACTATTTCTCCAAGCTAATCAAGATCAGCCTAGTTGGTCTGGTAGGGACACGTGAAATGTCCCTCTCAGGGGTTGCAGTTGACCCCCATACTACTCATGAGAAGGGAGCAGTAAGACAGGTTGACTGGAGAAACTCTCCTATCGACCTTCTTCAGCAAGGATGGCTAAGTAAGCCAAGCACAGACACATCAATACTAGCTACACAATTGCCGTAGCCTGAATTGCATATCTGCATTCTACTTAGCCTTAGTTGAGATGGGCCCTGCTTTGAGCAGGGTGTTGACCTTGATGACCTTCTGAGGTCTCTTCTAACTCTATGGTTCTATTGCTTTGAATAATTCTGAAGTGGTTTTTTAAAAAAGCAAAATTAACTATACCTTCCATTCGTCTTCCTTCCGACAATCATCAAATACTGATGATTTTAGCTCTGGAAAATAAAAACATCACTTGTCAGTTTAAAAACATACAAAAATTAACACCATAATTAGTTATTTAGTGACAGCTATGCTTATGGAAATATCAAAAAGAACAAGATAAAATACTCTATTAAGTGAGTCTCCAGAAGTATTTTTGCAATTAATCCTTTTTTCTATTTTACAAAAAGCAGTGCAAAACTTGAGGCTGTAGTTTTCATTTCAGTTGAGTATTTTCAAAATTTACAGATCCATATAATCAGTCCAAATTATTACCTAGATTCCCCCAAACATTCAGCTGTATTCGTAACTTTTTGTCAGTGAACATGCAGCACCAGCTCTGTACATACAGGTTCCGCCTCCAAAAATCAACACTCTTTGGTCTGGTATTGGACCATGGATGTTACAGGACCAGAGAGCCCTTGGCCCTGAGGATGTCCCAACCCAAGCGCCCTATAACAATAAGGGGCCATGGTGGCGGCCTGGCTGGGGCTGGAACCAAATTCAACCCCACTCTCCTTGAGCACAGCTGTAGCTTCCGTTGTATAACCTTTTGCTGTAGGTTCTCTTTCGGCTGTATCTTCCTATATAATTCCTCATTGGTGACCTTCTGCATCCATCCTGTTCTTAGGATCTTTCAATAACACCTCCTCCTGAATACTAATATTCTTCTCCTCAAATCACCCACATCTGTACAACATGCTCCTGAATACACCTCTTCAAGCCACTCAGCTTTGTTCCTAAGCTAATTGTTTTGTTTTTCCAGATTTTATCCATTGCCTTCAAACTCACTTTTGATTTTGCTATTCTAGTTGCCATTTCCTTCTTACAATCAAGATCATATGTCATGCTGCTCCCCAGGTACGTAAGCTTCTCTACATTCTCTAGTTTTATTCCCTCCTACACCGACCTACTGTAAGGTGTGGTGCACGCTTATCACTGCAGCCAGCAGTGTCAGGATCAACTAGCTCTTCCCCCCATGGGAGGGTGAAAAGCAAAAAGTTGTAGACTGCTGCTGACCCGTGCCCACATAAGTCAACCCCACCTCCTACTGGTGCAGACTGGTAACTGCCTCCACAAGGAGGTAGGCTAAAGGGGCTCTGGCTGCCTGGAGAGGGATGGGCTCTGCCAGGTTTGAAATTTGCCCAAGACATGCCGCATGACATCTAACTTAACTAACTCCGTACCGGATCAGTCGTCGCCTGGGTTAACAAGGACCGCGCATTCTGTTGTCCACCAGGATGGTTGTGTTAAGCCAGTTACTGGTGAACCAAAACCTTGAGCATAAGAAAATACCTAACCGTAGGCATATGGAACATAAGATCACTAAATCAAACTGGTAAACTTAAAGAACTAACCTATGAAATGAAAAACTACACCTGGCATATCCTTGGACTCTGAAGTAAGATGGAAAAATTTTGGGGAGCTCAGAACAGACAAAGGCCATTTGTTCTATTACAGTGGAGAAGACAAACATATTAATGGAGTAGGTTTCCTAACACACAGAGATATCAAGAACTCAGTTTTAGCTTGCTGCCCGATATCTAAGCAGGATCATATCTATACATCTGAAAGTTTCACCATTCAACGTTACTGTCATCCAAATGTATGCACCGACTACTGACCACAATGATGATTACACGGAAAGTTTTTACATTCAACTTCAGGATACTATAGATGCAAGCAAAAGACATTGTAATTGTACAAGGTGACCGGAATGCCAACATAGGCATGGATGTCATAAACAACTGGCAGAATCTCACTGGGCCCTCTTGCAACTAAGTGACTAATGACTGAGGCTTCCAACTATTGGAATTTGCCGGCTACAACAACTTAGTAGTAGCAAACACACTGGCAGCCCATAAACCATCAAGATGTTGGACCGGGCACAGCCCCGATGGACAACATCATAACCAGACAGATTACATCCTAATTAAAAAGCGCTTCCAGTCAGGTGTGAATGTACATAAAAGACACGCAGCTTCCCAGGAGCAGACATCAGGAGTGATCATAACCTGGTCTTAATGAGTTTTAAGATACGACTGAAAAAGATTACCAAACCAAAGAACAGTCGCATTAAATTTAATCTGGACCAGCTTAAAGACCCAAATACTGTCCATGAGTTCCAAGCTACGATAGGAGGGAAATTTGCTCCCCTGATCACACTTGAGCAAGACCCAGAAACTCTCACTAAAAGCTTTGAAAAACAGTCACAGAAACAGCGACAGAGGTACTAGGAATACATCATCCCAAAAAGAAACAATGGATTACAAATGAGATTTTGAACCTTAGTGATCAAAGAAAGGAATTTAAGAAAAAGAAAAAAAAAAAATCAGCTGAAGGAGCAACACAATATAGGATAGTTAACAACAAAATAAAAACCAGTATTAAAGCAGCAAAAGAAAATTGGATCGAAAACGGCTGTTTAGAGATTGAAGAGAGCCTAAATGCAAACAACAGAAAGAAAGATTTTAAAACTATTAAAGGGTTAACACAGACTACACAACACAGAATAAGCACTATACAAGACAAAACTGGTAACTGCCTCACTAAAAAGAAAGACATTATAGACAGATGGACAGAATACTGCTCTGAGCTCTGCAACCATAACTCCAATGGAGATCCCAACGTTCTGAAAGTTAACAACCCAACAGAAGAAACAAACTTTTCCATCCTACGGGAGGATGTTGAAGCAGCCATTAAATCGCTAAAAGCAGGCAAATCACCTGGCATAGATAACATGCCATCTGAATTTGTAAAAAATGGAGGTAGTAGTATGGTTGACATACTCATGATGATTCGCAACAAAATATGGCAGAGTGGAGAATGGCCAACAACTTGGACTCAATCACTAACTATAATGCTTCCTAAAAAAAGGAAATCTACAGTTACGTGAAAATTACAGGACCATCAGCTTAATTAGCCACCCTAGTAAGGGGATGCTGAAAATCATACTGAACAGACTAACACCCCAGGCCGAGAAGATTATTTCTAAAGAACAAGCCAGTTTTTGATCAGGCAGGAGTACCACTGAACAGATTTTCAACCTATCTGTACTCTGTAAGAAATATAATTTACATCAGCAAGACCTGTACTACGTTTTTATTGATTTTAAAAAGGCCTTTGACAGAGTTCGGCACGCAGCACTGTGGGCAACAATGAAGCAATTTAACATCAACAGTAAACTCATTGACTTAATTAAAAATTTATATGAAAAGGCCAGTAGTGCAGTACTATTGAATGGTGCTGTTGGTGCCTGGTTCTGTACCACTGTAGGAGTATGACAGGGCGGCATGCTCTCTCCTACCCTTTTCAACATCTTTCTGGAACGTATCGTCACAGATGACCGCCCTGGAACCATGAGCATCGGTGGTCAATCTATAACCAACCTATGTTTCACAGATGACGTTGCTGGACTTGCAGGCAGTGAAAAAAAAATTAGATAACCTTGTTAAATGCCTAGATAAAACTTCAACAAAATACAGCATGGAAATAAACGCAGAAGAGACAAAACTCATGACCAACAATCCTGAGGGCATATCCGCACAAATATCCATAAAACAACAGAAAGTGGAAGCTGTAAAATAATTTAAATACTTAGGGTCAATCAGCTCTGACGCAGGTAAAAAACCAGAACTACTCGCCAGAATTGCAATAACAATCACAGCAATGGCAAAATTAAAACCAATCTGGAAGGATAAAAACATCTCTCTAAAGTCACAAGTAAGGCTCATGCAGGCTCTTGTACACTCCATCTTTTTATATGCTTGTGAGACCTGGACTCTGACAGCAGAACTAGAGTGCAAGATCAAGGCCCTTGAAATGAGGTTTTTCCACAAGCTTCTCAACATCCCCTAAATGGCGCACATTAGTTTCTGACCTCTTCATTACATCATCAACAGGACCTCATTATGACCCACTATCCAGAGTGAAAAAGAGAAAACTAAGATGGTATGGACACGTAACAAGATCATCAGGTCTGTCCAAGACCATATTGCAAGGAGACGTGGCAGACAGAAAAAACAATGGATAGACAACATTAAAGAATGGACAGGGATGAGTTTTGCTGCAACTCAAGAATTGGCACACAACCGCCAAAGATGGAGAAACGCTATAAGGAACGTTGTCATGAAGGCACCCCAACGACCTTGGTCAAAGGACTGATGATAATTATGACACTGACCTTCCTTCCTATTTCTTTATCTCCAAATACCATTCTCTTCATTTTATTAATGTTCATAAATCAATCAGTCCATACTGGTTCCCTTCCTCATTTAGCACCTACACCATTCTCGCTAGTTTCTGTTCATCTTCCTCAATGGTAACGATATCGTTCATGAACCTCAAGTTGTTTATTCTCATCCCTTACACAAATATCCCTTCTACTTCTTCCTTGATCTTATCCATAGCTTTCTCCAGGTACGTGAAGATACTTGGTGGTGGCAGCTCTCCTTGTCTCGTACATCAGCTTGTTCTAAACCAACTTCCGAACTGTCTGCACATTTTCACCACTGCCTCCACATTGTTGTTGAATTCCTTCAAAGACCTTATCAGTCCACTATCCACTCTGTACGACTTCAACACGCACTTCCTTTCTTGTGTACTGGCACTAGCATGGCTCTTATCCATTTCTTAGGTGCCTTCCCTTCTTTCCATAGTTGGTGTATTTCCTGAATCATACTTTCTCCACTGTATTTGATCATCTCTCCCAGGATATTATTTCCAGAGCTCTTGTTATTCTTTAGTCATTTCACTGCTCTTTCTACTTCTTCCTTCAAAATATCAGTCTCACTCTCAATGTTACCTCTTTCAGTTCTTCTAAGACACTCAGGTCCAACCGTGCTTTGTACAGATCACTGCAATATCTTGTCCATCACTGTAGAACCTTCTCCTTGTTCATGAGCACCTCATTGTTCTCATCTTTGAGCACCAACTGCTTTAGCTGCCACTTCTTATTAATATTCCTGATCACCTGATCCACCTCCCTGGCTGGGGACCGATTAGCTAAGCAGCAGTACAGTGTAAAGAGACCTAGGGATTATGGTGGATGAAAGGCTGGATATGAGTAAACAATGTGCCCTTGTAGCCAAGAAGGCTAATGGCATATTAGGGTGCATTAGGAGGAGCATTTCAAGCAGATCTAGAGGTGTTGCTGTTCCCCTCTATTCAACACTGGTGAGGCCACATCTGGAGTACTGTGTCCAGTTTTGGGCCCCCAAGTATAGAAAGGTAGTGTGAGTGCTGGAGCGGGTTCAATGGAGGGCAATGAAAATTAAGGGGCTGGAGCACACGAGGAGAGGCTGAGGGATCTGGGCTTGTTTAGTTTGCAGAAGATGACTACGTCCTGAAGGGGAGCTCTAAAGAGGATTGAGAGAAACCATTTGCAGTGGTGACAGACAGCAAAACAAGGAGCAATGGTCTGAAGTTACTCAAGGAGAAGAGTAGGTTGGATATTAGGAAAAACTACTTCACCAGGAGGGTGGTGAAGCACTGGAATGCATTGCTGAGAGAGGTGGTGGATTCTCCATCCCTAGAGGTTTTTAAGTCCCAGCTTGACAAGGTCCTGGCTGGGACGGCTTAGTTGAGGTTGATCCTGCTTGAACCAGGGGCTAGACTCGATGCCCTCCTGAGGTCCCTTCCAGACATAGGATTCTATGATATATTTGCCGTAATACCTCCCTGTATCTTCATACTGCTCCTCTAACCATTTTGCCTTACCTATTCTGGCTGCTTCCCTTACCTCACTGAATTTCATTCTATATTGCTGTTCTTCCCTCTTGGAAACATCCCTTCTGATTTCAATACTCTTCTCTTGGACCACTTCAGCATGTCCTGCGTAATCCACTTCTTTTTGATCTTCTCTTCTTCCAAAAAAAGTCTGCTCAATTTCCTCTTCTATCGCCATGGCTATTCCTTCAACTCTCTTATCTAGGTCTTCCTCTGTGCCCCCATTCCTGATCTTCTCTTCGAGCACTGCTCTGTATGCATTCCCCATTTCTTCCTCACGTAGCCTCGCCATGTCTCGTTGTTTCTTGAACTGTGTCTTATACTTTCCCTTGAGTTTCACTGAAGTTCACAATCACTAGACTGTGGTCTGAGTCCGTATCTGCTCCTTGGAGAGCTCAACACTGCTGTACTGATGTCACCCATCTTCTTATAAATATTTAATGAGCAAATGCAATCCACATGCCACAACAGAGCACAATGGAATGCATGGAAGAGAACCATGGTACAGATTATATGCACTGAATAAGAGGAGAGAAGAGCATACAGACAACATGAGAGTAAAATGCAGGATGAGATGTTCAGGCTTGCGGGAGAGCAGCCGGTGCTGATGAGGCACCTGGCAGAGGTGCAGAAAAAACATCCAGAACAGAGAGTTCTCCTGCATCCTATGATGAACTACATGCCCTCCTCACCAAACTCCACAGCCTCTTCTCCCCTAGTGGAAGTGGGGGAAAGACAGGGGGAAGGGGATCAAAAGCAGTCTTTCACTACTCCCAGGGATGAGTTATCTCTGAAACGTCATGGAAGTCAGGAGATACTCCAGAAGACTGGAAAAGGGAAAATAAGTGCCCATCTATAAAAAGGGAAATAACAACAACCCTAGAAACTACAGAACAGTCAGACTGACCTGTGTGCCAGGAAAGATAACGGAGCAAATATTTAAGAAGTTCATCTGTAAACATCTGGAAAATAAGATGACAGATAACAGCCAACATGGACTTGCAAAGAACAAATCACATCAAACCAAGCTGGTAGCTTTCTTCAATAGGGTAAGTCTTGTGGATGAGGAAGAAGGGGTAGATGTGGTATACCTGAACTTCAGTAAAGCATTTGATATGGTCTTTCATGACCTTATAAATAAACTAGGGAAATGCAACCTACACAGGTACATAACTGGCTGGATAACCATCCTGAGATTAATGGTTCACAGTCATTCTAGAAGGATGCAACAAGTGAGGTTACACAGGGATAAATTCTGGGACTGGTTCTTTTCAATATCTTAGATAATGGGATAGAGAGCGTACTTATAAAGTTTATAGATAATACCAAGTTGGGAGGTGTTGCAAGTGCTTTGGAAGACAGGGTTATAATTCAAAAATACCTGGACAAACAGGAGAAATGGTCTGAGGTAAATAGGATTAAGTTTAATACGGACAAAGGCAAAGAACTCCACTCAAGAAGGAGTAACCATGTACACAAAATGGGAAGTAGCCGTCTAGGAAGGAGTACTGCACAAAAGAATCTAGAGGGTTACAGTGAACCACAAGCTAGATGAGTCAAGAGTGTGACACAGATGAAAAGAAAAAAAAGCCTCATGATTACGGGATGCAGGATCATTATGAGCAAGACTACAAGAAGTAATTCTGCTGCTCTAACCTGTGCTGATTAGGTCTCAATTGGAGTATTGTGTCCCATTTTGGGCATCGCATTTCAAGAAATGTAGAGAAACTGGAGAGAAAACATGACCTATGAGGGAAAACTGGAAGAACTGGCATTCTTTAGTTTAGAAAACAGGAGATAACAGTAGTTTTTTAAGTACCTAAAAGGGTTTTAAAGGGAGGAGGGAGAAAAATTCTTCTTCTTCTTTACCCCGAATGATAGGATAAGAAACAATGGGTTTAAATTGCAGAAAGGGAGCCTTCGGTTGGTCATTAGGAAAAACTTCCTCACTATTAAAGGTATTTGAACACTGGAATAAAGTTCCTAGGGAGATTGTGGAATCTTCACCATTGAACATTTTCAGAGAAGGTTAGATAAAAATCTAAGAGATTATCCAGGTGGTGCTTGCCAAGAGGGCTGAGGACTGAACTGATGACCTATTGAGGTCCAACATTTCTTTAACTGGTGGGGCAGGGGGAAACCCTGGCAGACAACATCCATTATTTCCAATGTCCGTTATATTGGGGTCCGTTAAATAGACGGTTTACTGTATTCTATGTCTGCTAGAATAGAAGGCTGATAATCCCATAGATGTGACTGCTACGCAAGGAAATTGTAATGAGACACTTACCCTCACACCCTCCACCTCCCACCAGAGTTCACAACATGAACTCTTTCTCTATGTCTGTTCCCTGAATTTCCTAAATAAAAATGCATGCTACCATCACAAGGTCTTCAACTGTTTGTGTCAACTGTATTTGGGGAGGCCAGCAGTCTACAGCAGGGGCCACCTTGTTAAAAGCAACATTTATAACTTGCACATCATTGTCTGATCTTTCACGAAACTGGTTCTCAATGCCTCTCTGATTCACTGCGCCCCTTCAAGTGCTTTCTTTATTGTCCTGGTGTCTGGCTGCTCATAATTAACGGTTAGGTAATCTGCCTCAAAATCCCTGCTCCCCACCATAAGCCTATCCCTCTTACTTTCATTATGGCACACACAGCAAATGCCCACCATAATGAGAATATTGCTTTTGCTGAGGTCTAACCAAATCAATGAACTCTGAAAACATGCTTTTAGACAGCCAAATGCACATTCTACCACCATTCCACATCTGCTCAGCCTGTAGTTGAGCTGCTCCTTACTGTTGTCTAGGCTGCCTGAAAAGCACTTCACACAAGCCATTGAAGCAAGGGGCAAGCTGGGTCTCCAAGAATAACTACTGGAATTTCAACATCCTCAATGACAATTTTATAGTTTGGAAGAAATTTCCATCCTCCAGCTTTCTGAAGCAACAGCAATTACTAAAGACATGCACATAATGAACCTTTCCTGACCATCCCATGTTGTCAGTGAAATGGCACTGACAATCCATGCGCAACTGCAATACTATGGAGAAGAACATCTTGCAGTTTACGAAATCTTTGGTCTGGTGCCAAGATAGGGATACCAGTTCTGTCTATTGCCCCAGAACAGTTAGGGAACCTCACTGTGGCAAAGCCATGTCCTACACATTTCCCAAAGTCACTTGGAGCATAGTAGCCCCCACCATAGATTTATCAACTCTGAACTGATTCACGACTGACCTGTAGCAATCTGGCATTGCAAGTTGGCTACTCGCTTGTCACCAAAATGGGTCTTATACTGGTATTGCTGCGCTTCAGGGCAGACGAAAGCAATTCACAAAGTCCCCAATAAGAGCAGATAACTTCAGCTTCATAAGTGCACATGACATATGATCAACGTTATTAAATTCAACCTATTCTTCTAAAGGAGACATACCCATAGAGTGCACAGGGTCAAGGAAGTTCAACTTTTGTTATGCTCAAGTTTCCCCTGTAATGGATGTTCCACTTAATGAGCCTGTCAACACCACAACAGTTTTTGCCACCAATCACAGGAGAAAGAAGAGAATGTTGCAGTTTTTGTAACAGAACTATTCCCCTATAACATTTCTATGGAAAAAGATAATCGGGACAAAGGCAAAACTAATTAAACTAGTGCAAATTAGACCACAGAGGACTTAAGAACAAGGCCTACGGCCAGTCGGTGCCACTTCCCAGCAGCTGAAACCACCGGAGCACTTTTGTAAAGAAGTAAGTTCATAATGAGACCCCCAGGACTTCCCCAGGCCCGGGAAGGAAGGACCCACGTGACCCAAACACACCATTCCTCCTTCCTCTGCATCGGACGCTTCCGCACAAGGCGCGCCACGGGCGCCGTGCCCTCGCCGACCGCGGCCGCTCCTCAAGCGAGCCGGGGGTGGGGGGCGGCGCCGCGGCCAGCGTTACACAGCCTGCAACTCACGAGGCAGTGGCTCCGGCCCCACTGAGCCCATAGCTGTTTCCCGTTCGGTGAGGCAAGGGCCATCTCCCCGCACCGCCGCTGCGCCACGTCTCAGCGGTCAGGCGGCTAGCGCGAGCTCGGGGAACACCGCAGCGGAGAGCGGGCTGCGGAGCCCAGGGAGAAAGGCCCCACAGGAAGGAGGGCAGGGCCCGAACCCAGGCTCCCGTCACTGGGGCAGCCAGGCTCGGCGCAGTCGCACGGCAGGTGTCAGTGGTCCAGGACACGCTGTCTCAGCACCCGAGCCTTCTCAGCCCTTCCCTGGGGAGAGGTAACGCCTGAGTACATGGGGCACGGACTTACTCTGCCACACCAGGCTCTTGAGCCCCCGCTCCCCGGGTGCGGCTCCGGCCGCCGCAGGCGCCATCTTACCCCACAAGTTCCACCTTCGCCCTGACAACACTGCTGCGCAATTCCTATCTCGTTTACGTTCCCGCCTACGTCATCCCGCCCGCGCTCAAAGCCTTCCCGGCTGAGGCCGCCATTTGTCCGGGCGCTGCGCTCCCTGGCCGTGCGTATTTCAGAGGGTATTTTTATGTAGTTTTGTTAGTGCTGAATAGCAGGGTGATGGGCATATTAGGAATAGCGAAATCAAATAAAGGCTACGTCTACACGTGCACCCAACTTCGAAATAACTTATTTCGATGTTGCGACATCGAAATAGTCTATTTCGATGAATAACGTCTACACGTCCTCCAGGGCTGGCAACGTCGATGTTCAACTTCGACGTTGCTCAGCCCAACATCGAAATAGGCACAGCGAGGGAACGTCTACACGGCAAAGTAGCACACATCGAAATAAGGGAGCCAGGCACAGCTGCAGACAGGGTCACGGGGCGGACTCAACAGCAAGTCGCTCCCTTAAAGGGCCCCTCCCAGACACACTTTCATTAAACAGCCAACAACTAGTTGCAGACCCTGTATATGCAGCACGGACCCCCAGCTGCAGCAGCAGCAGCCAGAAGCCCTGGGCTAAGGGCTGCTGCCCACGGTGACCACAGAGCCCCGCAAGGGCTGGAGAGAGAGTATCTCTCAACCCCCCAGCTGATGGCCGCCATGGAGGACCCCGCTATTTCGATGTTGCGGGACGCGGATCGTCTACACGTCCCTACTTCGATGTTGAACGTCGAAGTAGGGCGCTATTCCCATCCGCTCATGGGGTTAGCGACTTCGACGTCTCGCCACCTAACGTCGATTTCAACTTCGAAATAGCGCCCAACACGTGTAGACGTGACGGGCGCTATTTCGAAGTTACTGCCGCTACTTCGAAGTAGCGTGCACGTGTAGACGCAGCTAAAGAGTTATAGATTCCGACAGAAGATTACCCTTACATCTTCTTTGCCACAGTGAAACATGAAAATTACAGGCAGACTTTTAACAGATTTTTAACAAATAAATGTGAACAAAACAGACAACAAAACAGACTTTTAACAGATAAATGTGTATCACAAACTGAAATAATAATGTGAAAACATAAGAAAACCCAAAGATGAACATCTGTCCTAACCACAGTAGAGACATTAAAACTGTGGCTAAGGATGATCCTGAGGCTACAACTGGCAGGTTACACCTCTGCCCTGAACAAAGAGGAGGGAGGAGCCGAGCTGGGTTTGAATCGGGGGTGGCAGTTAAAGGCTAGGGGAAGGGAGAGCTGGAAGGCAACCAGCCTGAGGAGGGGGAAAGCTACACCCCAGAGGGGCACCCCTCAGGGTCTTCTCCCCAGGACGGGTTGGAAGGACTGTCTCTGACTGCTGTACTGTCGCTTCTGAGAGAAACTGGGCATCTGTTGCCTAATAAACCTCCTGTCGTACCTGCTGAGTGAGTGAGAGTCACTCCTGCCAGCGGACGGGGTGCAGTGCAGGGGGACCCCTGAACCCCATCACAGCAGCATCTCATGGGGACGGGGATGGGGAACCTGCAGCAGAGGGGTGGGGGGACAAGGGCCACGGCTCGGGGCCCACACTAATGGCTGTCTCCACTCTTCTTCCCCGCCCTCCTGTGTTCCGCAGCTGCACCATCGGAAGGACCGGAGAGTGCCGGCGAGGCGTCAGTGGTCCCGGAAAGCCCTCCGGGGCCATCACTCCAGGCCAGCCCCTCGGCAGAGCAACAACCGGCCCCACGGCGGGGAAGACGGTGGACGCAGCACCACCAGCCGCCGGCGACGGACCCCCAGCTGCTGGCACTGCACCGTCGGCAGCTGGAGGTCGCCAAGCAGCGGCTGCGGGTGGAGGAACGCCGCCTCCACCTCCAGGAGCGGGCGCTGGCCTGGCGCCAGGAGGCATGGGGGGCCTACATGCGGACCCTCAACCGCATCATGGACTCCCTGGCCCCCCAGGCGGCGCCAGCCGCCGCAGCGCCCGTCCTGCCTGCTCCACCCGCTGCTCCAGCCGCTGCGCCGTCCGCCGTCACACCGCCACCGAGGGCCATTCCGCCGAGGGGGACCTGGGCCCAGCTGACACTCGCCGGCCATATCTCCCAGTCCGCCCAGCCCCCAGCCAGCCCCGGCCAGGGCTGCAGCTGAGGCGAGGATCCTGGCCGCCCACCCCCAGCGCTGGACTGTAGGGGCGTGGGGCCCAGGACGTGGCCTCCCCCTCCTCCTTTGTATATATTCCCCCCAGTTTATTGTTTTTTTCTTGTAAATAGTTTGTATTTGTGACCCATTACTTTGCTGATCCTTACCCCCCCCAAGTAAATAGTTCTCCCCTTCCTTGTCTTCCCCTTTCATGTTATCCCGATTTTTATAATGTATATATATTTATCAGTTTGATTTCCCCTGTACATAGTTTGTCTGGTTCAGAATATTTATAATAATAATAATAATAGTAGAAGAGTTGTAGTAAAGAAAATGTTTGAGTTGACAAACAACTATCTGCTTTTATTTTTACAAGAAAAGTGGGAGGGGGTGTGCTCTTGGGTGCTCTGTGGTGTGGGCGTAGGGGCAGGGAGTGTTGTGGAGGATGGGGAGGTGTAGTGGGGGGCCTGCCAGCATTCACCCCGCGGCCTCATCAAAGTGGGCCTGCGGGGCATCCCAGACCCGGGTCCCTTCGGGGTCCACCTGGCGACTGGGGGCAGCGGGTGGCTGCACATCGGCCCTGCCGGCCTCCACAGCCCAGACGTGAAAGAAGGCCTCCGTCTTGCTCTCCACCAGGTTGTGTAGGGCGCTGCACGCACCCACAATCTGGGGGATGTTGGTGGGGCCCGCATCAAGGCGGGTGAGGAGACACCTCCAGCGCCCTTTGAGGCGGCCAAATGTGCGCTCCACCACCTGGCGCACGTGGTTCAGGCGCTGGTTGAAGTGCTCCTGGCTGGCTGACAGATGGCCCGTGTACGGGTGCATGAGCCAGGGCCGGAGGGGGTATGCCGCATCTGCGATGATGCAGAGGGGCATGGTGGTGTCCCCCACAGAGATCTCCCGCTGGGGGATGTAGGTCCCCGCCTCCAGCCGGTGGCACAGGCCCGAGTTCCGGAATACCCGGGCGTCGTGGGTGCTGCCAGGCCAGCCCACATAAATGTCCAGGAAACAGCCCCGGCTGTCCACCAAGGCCTGGAGGACCACTGAGTGGTAGCCCTTCCTGTTTATGTAGCGTCCTCCACTGTGTTCCGGGGCACAGATGGGGATGTGGGTCCCATCCAGAGCCCCAAAGCAATTGGGGAAGCCCAGGGTGGCGAAGCCCGCGATGGCGGCATCCGGGTCCCCAAGCCTCACGAGCCTGTGGAGGAGCAGAGCGTTGATGGCGCGGATAACCTGCAGGGGAAGCACATGGGAGAGCACCAATGAGGGGTGTGCAGGGTGTGTGTGGCCCTCCCCTGCCAGGGCCCCCCTCCCCTCCCCTCCCCTGCCAGGGCTGCCTCCCCCCCCGCCCCCCGTGGGTCATCTTACCTCCATGAGGACAGCCCCGACGGCGGCCTTGCCAACGCCAAACTGCTGGCCCACGGATCGGTAGCTGTCTGGAGTGGCCAGCTTCCAGACAGCGATGCCGACCTGTTTCTCCACGCTTAGGGCACGCCGCATGGCGGTATCCTGGTGCCTGAGTGCGGGGGTGAGCCACTGGCATAGTTCTAGAAATGTCTGCTGGCTCATCTGAAAGTTCTGGAGCCAGCGGTCGTCGTCCCACTCTCCGAGCACCAGCCGCTCCCACCAGTCGGTGCTGGAGGGGTAGCTCCACAGCCAGCGGCGTGTGCAGCGGGGGGGTGGGGGTGGGGGTGCTGCAGGGTTGGGGGTTGAGTCCTCCTCCCCTGCAGGCAGCTCCTCCTCTGTGGCAAGGAGGTGCTCAGCTGCCTCCTGCATGGCATCGAGCAGGGCGAGCACTGCTCCTGCAGGGGCGGCTGGGTGGACCTCTGGCTGCTGCTGCTGCTGCTGGGGGTCCATGACTGCGTCGCTCGAGGTGTGCATGCCTATGGCTCTGCAGACCGCATGCTGTGCAGGCTGAGTGTGTCTGGGAGGGGCCCTTTAAGGGAGCGGCTAGCTGTTGCCCCAGATGCACTAGTCTGCCCTGTGACCCTGTCTGCAGCTGTTCCTGGCACCCTTATTTCGCTGTGTGCTACTTTGGCGTGTAGACGTTCCCTCGCAGCGCCTATTTCGATGTGGTGCTGCGCAACGTCGATGTTGAACGTCGACGTTGCCAGCCCTGGAGAACGTGTAGACGTTATTCATCGAAATAGCCTATTTCGATGTCTCTACATCGAAATAAGCTACTTCGATGTAGCGTTCACGTGTAGACATAGCTTGAGTCTGTTCTGGTATGGCTATGGTCTGAAGAAGTGGGTCTGTCCCACGAAAGCTCACCTAATAAATTATTTTTTTTTAGTCTTTAAAGTGCTATTTGACTTCTTTTTTGTTTTTATCCTGAAATAGTAACTCTGCATCTAGGAAATGTGCCTGGTATTTCAAAACATTTTTCAAAATCCCAGGCATGCTATTTTGGCATCCCTCTACCACCAGCTGTGGGAGAAGTAAGGGATGAATAGCCCAATATTAAATAAATAAACAGGATAAATAAATAAATAACTAGCCCAGTATTTTGAAATTTGGCAATTGCATATCTTATTTAGAGGTAAGGGCATAGTATAAGCATAACCTAACAGAGGAAATAACAGAACACAAGCTGTCTGTGACATTTCTCTGCATTTTCAGTTGAATGCAGTATATACTTAATTTCACTAAATATTCCTTGTAGCTATTTATGGGACAACCTGAACAGGTGGGAGGAGCTACAGGCAAATATTGCTTTCATTGTCTCAAAGAGTAGTCTCAAAACTGTAGTCAGGTGATTAGTGCTCTTTATGGGGTAACTGCTTGATCAGTTCCAGATGCAAAGTGTGGAATAAAAGTTTTGCTCAACAAGATGTGCAGTGGAAAAGGAAAATCTTTGATATTGGTTGGATTTATCCTCATCACTCTTGAAATGGTGAGTTCAGTTTTGTTCTCAAACACGTTTGCATTACTTTTTAATGGTAAAACCAAAAGCAACCCACATATCAAATGTTTATTCTGATTTTTTATGGATCATGTTTTTGGTGAAAATTTTCAGTTACTTTTTCCCAGACATATCCGACCCACAGGAGGAAAACTAAATTATTATATTTTTAGAACACGGTGTCATTCAAGTCTGTCAGCAACTGCAAACTTTCCCTCCGAATCAATGGCCAGATTCAGAGAGGATAATGAAATAGTAATGTGAGCTGCATATTTATGTTAAATTCCACTAGGAAGAGTTTTGTTGATTCACCCGACTATTCCATATACCTTTTTATGCTTAAAGAAACAGAACAAATAAGTAAAATTTTATGTAAGTAAGCTGTTTACAAAATTCAGTATTACAGAAGTCATTGTTATTACCGTTAATAATTGGATGTACTCCCTATTCCCAAAATAATTTTTTCAATTGGTGGTTATAATGTTCTGTATCTTTCTTTTCAGATTGTTTCAGCTAATCCAGGTAAAGTCTTAAAAATGTATTTTTACCAGTTTATTTTTAAATGGACGCTAAGAGAACATAGAAATCTCTGATTGCTGATCCATATTGATTTTTAAATATTAGTAAGCTTGCATACAAAAATTCATTCTTAGCTAAAATTAAATCAGACATAAAATGTAAAGAATATTTCTTTACATCAAATATTTTAAAAGCTTGTTTTTAAAAATAGTTACCTGTGCTACTATAGTTTTCAATAAACCTTCTAACACACTTTTTTACAATATTACATTTATCTAAGGCTATACTGAATTTGCACTGAACATTATCTTTTCACCCTGTACCCATTATCCGGTCTACATGGCTTATTCAGTGGTTGCATGATTTTTCATGATATTTTGCCCCTCTTAAAAATCACTGGGTAGCCATCTATATATGCCACCAAACTTTGGCTTCTTTTTATTAGCCTTCTATTTTTTAAGCCATAGGATATAGTTAAGTCACATTTTTCATCCTTTTTTCTGCAACAATGAGAGCTAAAAAAAGTTTTTTAAATTAAAGATGAAATTTTCAAGAATTCAGAAAACTTCAGTAACTCAGGATTTAGTAAAATAACAATTATTGTGAGATATACAATATTATCATGAAAGCTGATGATACTTAATACAGTGTATAATTAACAAGTGATCAAAAAGAGCAGACAAAATTATTTCCGTTATAGTTTAATGCAAAGTTTAATGTTCAGAAGAGATTATTTTGGGTAGGTTTCTTCAGTATCCTGAAAGGGACCTGATTTCCAAAGACATACTAAAAATCAGGCTACTTAAACATTTTAAAAAATCTTGTCCAAAGAGTTTGCCCAGTGGTGTTTCAGGTTTGAAAAACTAAAATTGGTGTGGTATTTTTGTAGGTTTCTCTGTATCTATATATAATGTGTCATCAAGAAACATTTATCTCAGATGGTCCAAGTTTTCAGGTGCCTTTTCCTACAGAGTCACGGCGACCCCCATGAAGACAGTAGGCTACTCTTTGTTGGCACAGTTCAATGATGTTCCTGCTGTAGGCATTCTTGCTTCACTAACTCCCAACACAGTCCATATTGTAAAAGTGGAAGCCATTGATAGGAATGGAATTATCCTGGCGGAAGCACAGACTATGCAGTTAACAGGTTAGTATGGGATGCATTGCTAAGCAAGATGTCCATTGATTTCAGTAGGGCAGAGATTTCACCCTCTATATTTTATTTTGCTTTCAGGCCTGAATCCTACACATACTGAAGTCCATGGATGTTTCCCCACTGATCGTCCCTTTCTTTCTGTCCCCATTCCCGCACCCCCGTGTGTGTGCATGCTTCTCTTGCATCAATGCTCACCTAATCGCAACTTTCAAAATCAGCTGCCTTGTTTTTAATTGAAGAACACAAAACTGAAGTCATTTAAATGTGAAAAACCGATGTTTGATTTCCATCTAGAACGTTATTCTTATTTAAGCGAGCCTTGAGCATTATAAAATAACCAAGACAACAGTATTCTCTCTTCCCTGTACCATAACTGATGTTTAATTTAAAAAAATCATTTGAAATTTCTTTTTAAAATATTTTAAACTGAAAAACTTTAGAAATACTCATTTCTTTTAAGCAAAATTTTCATCTTTTTGAGAAAATGACTAACATTAAATTCACGGTCTGAATGTTTAGAATATAATCTGTCCTTTTCCACTATCTAGTTACCTCAGTCATGGGAGAAAGAGCCTAATGTTTTAATGTTCTGTAATCTAGTTCTGAAGTTATATACTATGGATCTGCTTTTGTAAGCCCACTATGTACACGGCTCCTTTTTTACTTGAATAAGAATTCCCTAAGTGGAAGCCTTCCAGGATGGTCCCCAGTTAAGGGTGAAATACTTCTATCATTTCTCAGTCAAACTCCCATAGATTGAATTAAATTCTTATTTGCACTGTATTGTTTAAAAAATGTAAAAACACAGAAAGTAGTTTTTTGTAATTTTAAAAAATACTAGAAAGGGGGAAATGCCTGGCTAATGCTAAATGGAAAAATCTTTGGACCTAATACAATAGATTTGCTGTTCAGAAGTTCATGCTTGTGAAAAGATTACTCCTGGAATGCTTCCAAAGCCTCTGAACTCATGGGTTACTTGCCTTGAAACTGGTAGTTGTACAGCAAGGTGCATCCTTACATTCTGGATACTTTTTCATTTCACATGTAATGCAGTTGGCTCACTTGCATCAGTTTTGTGAGGTTTCCTGCTCTTTTTCGTCTTTTGCGGCTTTATAACATATTGAACTGGCTATATGTGTTTATTCAAGAATCTGTAGTACTGAACATTAGTTGGGAGAGTTATATCTTGGTACTTTTCTGACTGACATACATGACAATCAGTTTTCTGAATGGCTCTCAGTAAGGGCTGTTGGAAAAAAAGCTACTTTAGTTATTGTATTTGACATATAGTTCAGTCTGAAAATTTGTCACTGAAGTCACAGATTCACTGGCTTTCAGGGATCCCTCTGACTTCTGCTGCAGTCAGCCACTGCTGGGGTAGTCTCCAGCCCCCAGCAGCAGCAGGAATATAGGTGTGGGAGTGGACTCAGGACTGCAGGGGTGGAGCAGAAGTGTGGCTGAGGGCTCAGGGTAGTGCTTACCTTGTGAGGCTCCCGGGAAGCAGTAACATGTCCTTCCTCCAGCTCCTAGACTGAGGCATTGTCAGAGAACTCCAGGCCCTACCCATGTAGTGCCTATTAGCCACAATTCCCTTCTGTACTGTATCTGTGATTCATTCTCATTTTAGATTGTTTCATAGAAAACAAAGCTATTCTTTGTTGCTTGTAATACTCTCACTTGCCAGCTGATTGGCTACAGAGCAACGTGAGGAAGATGCACTTAGGCTACGTCTACACTAAAAGATAAATTCATATTTTTTAAAATCCATTTTGTAACGCTGGGCTTTATACATTTGAATTTGATTATCTTCATCTCCCCTCAAATTCCCCACAAAGTTAACTTATTGCTGCCACACTCTGTCCCCAAACATTGACTGTTGCAGCACTGCATTGTTGGAACCTATCCCACAGTTCCTTCAGACCTGTAGCATTCTGGGTATTTTCACTGGTGCAGTATGGGAAAAAATGCGTCCCAAGTGGTTGTGGGTATGTGATGTCACCTTTCCAGATTGCATTGTGTTGCCCTCATTCCATTCCCATTGGAAGGAAATGACCATTTTTCCAGAAGAAAAGAAGGAAAAGTAGGGAATCACAATGGGTATGTGCTCTGGGATCACCCAGATGACTATGGCATGCAAACTGGTCCCTCAGGTGCTTTTCCTCCCCTTGAAACCACAGTATGGCATGAAAGAAACCAAGATTATGAAGAAAGTGTCACCAAAGATCAAGAAATTAACTATCTCTTGCTTTTATAACTGAACTATTAAAAAATTTTACAAAAAGCACCAGGTGCCTGAGTCTTCGCAACTGGCCCTTCAGCCACTGTGGTTCCTTCCACCACACACACTTGATTATAGAAACGTGATCCCTGAAAATAATACAGGAACAATGCAAAGCTTGAAGGAAGAGCAGGATAGGAAAGGTTATGAAAAAAGACATTCTTCTTCGAGTGGTCCCCATGGGTGCTCCACAGTAGGTGTCAGGCTTGCCCTGGCGCCACAGATCGGAAAATTTCCAGCAGTCTCTGTTGGGTCACGCATGCGCCGATGCCCGTCGGTCCTTCGTGTGCTTACGGTCACGTGTGCGATCCGGTACCCGCCAGTTCCTGATCAACTGCCAATGGCTGCAGACAGAATCCACTCCGGTTCCAACGCCTGAGACAGATAAACTCTGTTTTACTTATTGTTAATAGTTATAGCTTGTTAATTAGTTATTATACTTGTTTTAGGTTAGCGTGTATATAGTTTTAAAAGGAAAAGGGAGCGAGAAAAAGGACGGAGGCGGCCGCCTCCGACCGGTCCGCTATCTGAAAGCCTCGAACGTTATCTGTTGACTGTTAATTGTTATCTGTTGCCGGATTGATTGACTGCTAAGTGCCCTGTTAGCACTTAAAGACTTTAAAGACTTTAAAGTTTAAACAATGTCCTCACCGGGTTTTAAGAAGTGTGAATCATGCCAGGAGGCCATGCCTGCCTCAGATGGACATAGTAAATGTATTCGGTGCCTCGGGGAAGCCCATGTCCCCCAGAAGTGCCCTCATTGCTCTAAGCTTACAGCCAGAGCACAAAAGGACAGGGAAATGAGGCTCAAAATGTTCCTGTTCGACAAGGCCCTCCAGCCTGGGACATCGGAAAAGCCCCATAAGGAGGGCTCTTCAGGCTCGCACAAGAGGAAGGCGGCTTCTCTGACCTCCTCTGTGCAGAAGAAGAAAAAGCTTTCACCAACTTGATCCCTGCCAGTTACCTCTATGAGCGGGATGAGCGGAACACGGGGCCCGGGCCCGCTGGCCTCTCATGGGCCTCGTCCACACATGCACGCTACTTCGAAGTAGCGGTGCCAACTTCCAAATAGCGCCCGTCACGGCTACACGTGTGGGGCGCTATTTCGAAGTTGAAATCGACGTTAGGCAGCGAGACGTCGAAGTCACTAACCCCATAAGGGGATGGGAATAGCGCCCTACTTCGAAGTTGAACATCGAAGTAGGGCACGTGTAGACGATCCACGTCCCACAACATCGAAATAGCGGGGTCCGCCATGGCAGCCATCAGCTGAGGGGTTGAGAGACGCTCTCTCTCTCCAGCCCCTGCGGGGCTCTATGGTCACTGTGTGCAGCAGCCCTTAGCCCAGGGCTTCTGGTTGCTGCTGCGGCAGCTGGGGATCCATGCTGCATGCACAGGGTCTGCAACCAGTTGTCGGCTCTGTGGATCTTGTGTTGTTTAGTGCAACTGTGTCTGGGAGGGGCCCTTTAAGGGAGTGGCTTGCTGTTGAGTCCGCCCTGTGACCCTGTCTGCAGCTGTTCCTGGCACCCTTATTTCGATGTGTGCTACTTTGGCGTGTAGACGTTCCCTCGCAGTGCCTATTTCGATGTGGTGCTGCCCAACGTCGAAGTTGAACGTCGACATTGCCAGCCCTGAGGACGTGTAGACGTTATTCATTGAAATAGACTATTTCGATGTAGTGTGCACGTGTAGACGTAGCCATGGTGGGAAGGCCGCGGCGCATGTGCCCATGCAGGGGCCTCCTGTTGTTAGGGAGGCGGCACCGAGGGCTCTGCAGGCACCGGAAAGGTCAGCAGCGGCTTCTGTGGCACCAAGCCTTGTGGCACCGACGGCACTGGAGCGAGAGCACCCGGCACAGGGCCCAACGGTGCCGGAGGAGACTACCCGAGCGGCACCGAGGGCAGCGGCACCGAGCGCGGCACCGAGAGCAACAGAACCGAGCACTGCACCAACTAAGGTGCCGAGCCCCCCGGCGGCGATAAGAACACCTGCGGTGCCCGAATGGGGAAAAGCGAAGGCTAAGACCCGGCACCGCAGCCCTTCCCCAGAGATCATTGTGCTGCCATTATCACTTCGCTCTCCCCCAGAGATTCAGCGGGCAGCATCTCCAACAGCCTGCCACAGGCTTCCATCTCCATTCCTTCAACTGCCATCTCCTGGGTTCAGATATTTTTCACCAACTTCAAGCAGGGATCCCTATGAATACTATCACAGGGGATCCCCGCCTATGTCGGTGTCATCTCGACGGTCACGTCCTTCTACACATCACGTCTACACTTTCAGGTTGTGGGCAAGGGCCCGGTGATGGTGACCGGGCCCTTGCCCTTGTTGTTATGGCCGTCCTTACCATACGGGACATCGGCACAGGAGATCTGGGTCTCGGGGTAGATCCCCGTCAACACCTCGTCGACATCACAGCACACAGTCTCACCCTGGGGGAACACCACAAGTTTCCCAGTCAGAGAGTGGTTCAAAGGATCTGGAACCCCACCTGGAAACCTTCAAAGTACAAACATGTGAACAGAGTCAGGAACCTGAGGACTTAGAGGAGATGTATCACAGCGATGCCTCCTCGTCCTCCCCAGATGAAGCAGTTGTTCCTGGACATATCTCTCCCCTGGATGACCTAAAGCAGTTTCAAGAGCTGTTCAAAAGGGTGGCACCATTACAAGACATTCAAGTGGCGGAGGTGCAGGAGAAACACCATAAGCTCCTCAAAAATCTCAGACCTCCAGCTTCATGTAAGATAGCCATCCCATTGGATGAAGTGATTATGGAGTCAGCCACCAACATATGGCAGACTCCAGCCTCCATCCCTCCTATGAACAAGAGGGCGGATAAGAAGTATTTTGTCCCTGCCAAGGGCATGGAATTTCTGTTCAGTCACCCACAGCCTAATTCACTGGTGGTTGAATCCTCGCAACACAGAGCCAAAACGTCCCAATATAAATCCGGGGGATCAGACAAGGACATAAAGAAATTAGACCTCCTCGGCAGAAAGGTTTACTCATCATCTACCTTACTGCTACTAATGGCGAATTACGCCGCTCATTTGTCGAACCACAATTTCGACAACTATTCTAAACTCACCTCACTCATGGACTTCCTTCCAGAGGATAAAAAGCCGGTCCTCAAAGCAATTGTCCAAGAAGGCTACTCAGCTTCACGAGCAGGAGTCCAGATTGCCTTCGACATAGCGGACACAGCGGCTCGTTCCGCAGCCACTGTGGTGGTAATGCACAGGGAATCGTGGCTCCAGACATCCAGAATTCCCAAGGATCTGCAAGTAAAAATCGCAGATCTTCCTTTTGATAGGCAGAAGTTATTTGTGGAATCAACTGACTCAGTTCTACACTCCAGTAAGGACTCAAGAGCTACACTTAGGACCCTGGGTATATACACCCCGCCGTACAGGAGGAAGAAGTTTTACCCTCAGCAACGGCGTTACACTTATCAACCACAGCGGACTCAGTATCAATGGGGGTATGATCGGGGCACCAACAACAGCCACAGCAGTACAAGGCCCCTAGATGTTGGCCCCAGCAGGGCCGCACCCCCTCCGGACAAAACATAAGACAGCAGGTTTGACAGGTACATCGGGGACTGCAAAACCAAGACCGTCTCTCAGTGCCAATCTCAATATATGTTTCACCATCAACTCAAGCCATTCTGCTCTCAATGGCAAAGCATCACCACAGACAGATGGGTATTGGAGATTATAGCCACGGGGTACACAATCCCTTTTCAATCATTGCCACCACCAAACCCTCCCACCAGGCCCCTTTTCAAGGATCCCTCTCACCACACAAAGTTAAAACAGGAAGCAGACCATCTCTTGTTCATAGGGGCAGTGGAGAGAGTACCAGAACAGTTCCAGGGCAAAGGCTTCTACTCCCGGTACTTCCTGACAGAGAAGACGACAGGAGGTTGGAGGCCAATCCTGGATTTACGGGCCCTCAAACAGTATTTGCGCAAACAGCGCTTCAAAATGACTACCATTGCTTCCATAATCACGGCACTGGACGATGGAGACTGGTTTGCAGCCCTCGAGTTACAGGACACGTATTTCCATATAACAATTCATCCAGCGCACAGATGTTTCCTCCAGTTCACAGTAGGCAGAGAACATTTCCAGTACAGAGTCCTTCCATTCAGTCTCTCAGCACCCAGAGTTTTCACCAAAACCCCGGCGGTCGTATCAGCATATCTACCCAGACAAGACATCTTCATTATTCCATATCTGGACGACTGTCTGCTGGAAGGAACTTCCAAAGCAGAGGTCTTACGAATGATACACATTACCACAAACACATTTACCTCACTGGGCCTCATCATCAACCTCGCAAAGTCAAAAACCGAGCCCACGCAAAATATAGAATTTATAGGGGCCCGAATAGACTCTGCTACATCAGGGGTATACCTGCCCGATGCCCATTTTCACGCCATCAAATCCCTGGTACAAATAATAACGTACAGCCCCACTGTTCCAATCCTAACATGTCTACAGCTGTTGGGGTACATGGCGACCACCACATTTGTGGTACAAAACGCCAGACTGCACATGTGAGGCTTGCAGCATTGGTTGGTGAGTGTGTACAAACCAACAGCCCATACCATTCACAGGATGGTGTCACCCACAATGGAGGTGCAAAGGTCACTGGCATGGTGGGCAGACCCCAAGAACCTACTAGTAGGGGTGCCTTTCTGCCAACCACAAATTAGCATTTTTCTCACAACAGATGCATCCCATATGGGATGCAGAGCGCACATGGGCAACAAAGTCACTCAAGGTTTATGGTCCCCCGTGGAGAAGACACTGCATATAAACATACTAGAGCTCAGAGCAGTGTTCAATGCGTGCAGGCGTTTTCGAAATTACCTGCACGGAAAAGTAGTCGGGATAAATACCGACAACACCTCCACCATGTTTTATATAAACCGACAAGGAGGGGCCAGATCTCGTGCACTCTGTGCGGAGGCAGTCCGGTTGTGGAACTAGTGTATTGCCAACAATATAACCCTAAGAGCTTCATACTTGCCGGGTGTCCACAACGTAAAGGCGGACCAACTCAGCAGACACTTTGCGCCCACGCATGAGTGGCAGATCCGTTCTGACCTGTTCCGACGAGTGTTTCACAAATGGGGGTTTCCCCAAATCGATTTGTTCGCCACTCACAACAACAAGAAATGTCCCCGGTACTGCTCCAGAGCAGGCATAGGACAGGGATCCTTGGGGGACACCTTCATGATCCCATGGAAGGGCCCTCTACTCTATGCATTCCCTCCCACAACACTCATACACAAGGTTTTGGAGAAACCCAAAAGGGAGAGAGCACACATGATACTCATAGTCCCACCCTGGGATTGACAACAATGGTTCCCGCTGCTGCTGCGCATGGCACATCGGCGGCCGTTTCCCCTACCGGCAGTACCGGACCTTCTCACACAGGCTCGGGGGTCAATACTGCATCCACACCCGCAGGGACTCCGCCTACAGGCATGGTTAATCCATGGCTCAGCGCCCTAGAGAGCACATGTTCGGAGGGAGTGAAGCAAGTCCTGGAGTGTAGTCGGAGGACTTCCACCAGAAGCACTTATGAGCACAAGTGGACACAATTTACCTCCTGGTACTCTTCCAAGCAGTTGACACCTCTGGACGCCCCTATAACTACAATTCTGGACTACCTGCTGGAACTCAAACGAGAGGGGCTCTCTCTATCCTCGATAAAGATTCATCTCATGGCTATATCAGCTTTTCGACACGAAGAGGAAGGGTCAACCATATTTGCCCATCCTGTTGTCACGCGTTTTCTAAAGGGGTTGGCAAATCTGTATCCCCCTCGGAAACCGATACCGCCGTCATGGAGTTTGGACTTGGTCCTCCACACACTGTCGGGACCACCCTTTGAACCATTGGCCATGGTCCCCCTCCGGTTACTTACCATGAAGACAACCTTCCTTCTTGCGATTACGTCAGCCCGTTGGGTGAGCGAGCTTGCAGCAATAATGGCCACACCGCCCTGCACAGTGGTCTCAAAGGAAGCAGTGGTCTTATGATTGCATCCAGCCTTTGTTCCAAAGGTCTCTTCAGAGTTCTACATTAACGAACCAATAGTATTACCCTCGTTTTATCCTAAGCCTCACAACTCCAGTAAGGAGGCATGGCTGCACTTATTAGATGCGAGAAGGGTGTTGGCCTTTTACATAGATAGGACTAAGCCTTTCCGGAAAACAGACAGACTCCTGGTGTCCCTTGCTCCCAGGTCAAAAGGGGAAGGCCTATCTTCACAGAGGATTTCAAACCACATCGTATCCTGCATAAGATTGTGCTACGAGCTTCGCAAGACTCCTCTGCCGGTTCCACCCAGGGCTCACTCCACTAGAGCGATGGCGTCGTCGACGGCCTTCTTCAAGGGAATCGCGCTGAGAGACATCTGCAGAGCGGCGACTTGGTCATCCTACGACACCTTTGCCAAGCACTATGCCATGCACCGGGTGTTTGATGAGGATACACGCCTGTCGACAGCAGTCCTTTCAAGGGCAAGCTGCACATAAATCGGGTACCCACCTCCTTTTTTGGGGTCACTGCTGGGTAATCACCTACTGTGGAGCACCCAGGGGGACCACTCGAAGAAGAAAGAGAAGTTACTCACCTGTATAGTAACAATGGTTCTTCGAGATGTGTCCCCGTGGGTGCTCCACTACCCACGCATTCCTCCCCACTTCAGAGCTCTGTTTCGTGTTTTTCAGAGGCATCCGGAGCAGTTGATCAGGAACTGGCAGGGACCGGATCATGCATGTGACCGTAAGCGCGAGAAGGACCGACGCGCATCGGCGCAAGCACGACCCGATGGAGACTGCTGGAAATTTTCTGATCTGCGGCGCCGGGGCGAGCCCAACACCTACTATGGAGCACCCACAGGGACACATCTCGAAGAACCGTTGTTACTACACAGGTGAGTAACTTCTCTTTATGCGTGGCAGGGTTTTTGACTTACCAGTTCATTACGTAGAGGTGTGCCACACGGGATGGGGATTGCCAAATTTACACACACATGAATGACTCTGTGCCCTGGGATCACTCAGGAGTCTGTGTCATCTCAACTGGCCCTCCAGCCACTTCCCTCTATCTTAAGGAAGCCACTTGATAAGGAATTCATCAAAAGAAATGAAGACTGGAAAAAAATCAACAAAGATCACCAAATTAGCTGACATCTCTTGCTTTTGTAACTGAATTCTCAAAGATTTTACAAAAACCAGCAGGTGTCTGAGTCTTCTCAACTGGCCCTCCAGACACTGTCCCCGCTCCCATGATTCCAGAAATATCTCTGAAAATATTACAGGAACAATGCAAAGCTTGAAGAAAGAGAAGGATAGGGAAGGTTAGGAAAAAAGACATTTTTGATGCAGGGTTTTTGGCTTCCCACTTGACTACACAGAGGTGCCCAACATTGGGGATCTAGCTCCCCCATCAGCTTACGGGCGTGTGGGTTTTTAGGTTGAAGGGACAGTTGACATGGTCCCTTCAGTTTTGCTCAGGTGTGGGGAGCCAAGTCCCCAAAAATCTTTGCCACCAGGGGTAGACTTCCCCCTGGCAACAGCAAGCCCCTGAAACCTTTGCTACAGGGGAGATTTCCCCCCAGCGGCAGCAAGTCACCGAAAATCTTTGCCACTGGGAGTAGACTTCCCCCAGTGACAGGAAGCCCCTAAAATCTTTGCTGTGGAGGGACACTTCAACCCAGGCAACAGCAAGCCCCCCCGGAAATCTTTTCCGCCCTTCGAGCCCTCACCAAACGCAAGCCAGGACATGGTGCTGCCTGGCAGCATGATCTTCAATGAACAGCAAGTATGTCCTTTCATTGGGTCAGGGGCTAGCCACATAATGTGGTTGGGTGTAGGAAAGATCCTGACTGCATAGTGCCTGTGGGAGCGAGGGGGGCTGCCCCTGTTCAATTGTAAACTACAGAAAAGAAGTTTCTTGGCCTCTCATACAAGCATGACTCCCACAATCTAGCTGCCACATGGTGCGGTGGGGCAGGGGCTGGCACCAGTGATAAAAAAAATCCAAGTGCTCAGCTTACAGAACCATGAACATATTGGGGCTATCTCTAATGTGTAGATGCGCTCACTGTGCTGTTAGCAACAAAAGAAAGATGCTTCTCAGCCTCTCTTACAATCACAATCCCACAGGCTAGCTGTTACGGGCTTTCTGTTGCTGAATTCAACTTCGCAGGCTTTCTGTTACCTAATTCCTGCGCACCTGGAGAGCAGCAGAGATGGAAGTGGCCCGCACGGACAACTGTGGAGCATTGTGGACTACATACAGGACACCTCTGGAGGCTAATTATGTCTGTCAAAAGATGTTGCATTTCCACACTAGCCTTAATTTGAACTTTTAAGTCTGAACTTGATGTTACGTAGAGTTGCTTCTCACGGTGTTATAATATTGACATTAGCACTGCCTAAAATCAGCCTATTGGTATTTACAGTGATGATGGTGACATTGTAAAACCGAGCTAACCACCTTAAATTCGACTTTATCATGTAGCGTAGACATAACCTTAGATTATCTAATGTGACCATGATCAAAATCTTGGTATAATCATTAGTAAATCTCAAGATGACAAAAACATATTCATTATAAGTTAAATAATGATCTAGAACAGCGTTTCCCAACTTTTTTGAGACTGCAACCCATTTTGACAGTTCAGGAGGACTTTGTGACCCAAGGCAATTCAAAACTGGGGGGAAGGTTCTCCCTGGGAAAAAAAAATTATAAATCTTGATTCCCCACCCCTGAGGCTTAAACCCCTTGCAGCCTCAAACTGCCCCCCTTCCCCTCAAGCTTAAACCTCTCGCATTCCCAAAATACCCCCCATCTACCTCACACAAGTGCCGCTCCTGCCCCCTGCTGCTCCTCCACGCAGTCCCCCCCAGCCCTCCTACTTGCTTCTTCCACCTGCAGCATGGGCAGTTTGCTGTCCAGCCTCACTGAAATGGGACTCAGTTTAATTGGTGTAATGGCCCGATCTCTCCTGCTGGCTTTAAACCAATTAAATGGAGTTCAATTTAAGCACAGCTGCCCTGTTGGCAACCCTTGGAAAATCTAATGGTGACCCATGTTTGGGTGAATCTCTAATCTTGTCTTGTGTGTACTGTTACTATGTATTTAAACTTGTTTAAAACTTGCAGTAACAGCCCATTTTACAGCAGTAAGTAACAGTTCTTATTGGAAAGCCTGCAGAAGGATTTGTGTCCCCAAAGGTACAGAATAGCTTAGTATCCTCTCTTCCTCAATTTAGTAGGGGGAAGGGAGCTGTAATATTCTGTGGGGGAAGGGAGCTGTAATATTCTGATGACTGAAGCCACGCTGGAACAAATTTACTCTTGATGCTACTCTAATGAAGTCAAGGATGAAATTGCACCATTTTTTACAGCCATTTAAACATTTGTTTTTCCAGCAGCTGCTCATTAGACACATGATGGATTACATTAGATTAGATATAATAAAGTAGATGTAGCTCAGAGTTAGGGAGACAGAAACCCAGCTGCACCACTCATTAAGGTACAGAGAGGAATGACAAATTTGCAAAACAGGGATTACCCAAGAAACTATAGAAAGCAATCCTTCTCGAAAGTCAAACCAACTGAATTGGTTAATGTATGACCATTCCCTTTGAAGAACAAGCTGAGGGCATGTATAAATTGCATATAGTGCCAACTATATGCACTTTTTCATTGCTGACTGCCCAGTGGACACTGAATAACTGAATAACTGCCCAGTGGACACTTATTTTGTTTCATGGCATAAATAAAACTGATTATATTTTATGCAGTCTAAATATGCTATTTGATTTAGAGAAGTAAAATTGGAAGTATCAAAGAAATTATATCCCACTTGTCCTGACCATCTCCTACAAAATGCTCTGTGTGCTCAGTACCTCATACAAGCAGGTCCTTCTATTTGAACATGATTAGGGATTTTTAATGTATCATAATTTTATTTTTAGCTCCAGAGATCCCTGTTATAGACCAAGCTTATTCAAAACTGAGCAACAGTATCACTGTGGAATGGACAGCTGTTCCTGGGGCTACCAGTTACCTACTGACTGCACAGGATGGAGAATCTGTCATTGAAACTATAGTGATTAATTCTCCAGGCACAGTGAAAGGATTGAAGGCTGCTACACTGTATAAAATCACCATCAGATCTATAAACTCTGGAGGAAGAAGCTTCCCTTCACCTTCAAAGAAGGCAAAGACAGGTAGCTTTTTATATAGCAACTATCATATTACTACCATACATAACATACATGGCTTATGGAATTTTCTAACTATCTTTTAAAATTCCAGTATAGAGAGGTAAAACCAGCTCACACAGTTACTGGCGATGAATTAGTACAATATTGTAATTTTTTTTTATATTGAACATATCACCATTGTGGTGTTCAGCACTATATAGGTATATATAGATATAGATGTAGTAGCCTCCTGACCAGTACATAGGACAGGATTTCTGAATTGAGTTCTCAGTTCTGCTTTTGCACTTAACTTCTCGATGCGTTCATTTCTCTTCTGTACAAATGTGGAGAATGACATGAAGATTTAGTGTTTTCACATACTTTGCCATCCTTTGGTGGAAGGTGCTATATAACTGAAAAGCAGACATAGGCCCATGCATGTAGTAGCAATACCCAGTTGTTATACTACTCTGCCGTAAGATATATTGTATTTATCATTCACATTTGACCAGTTCTCAAAATTTGGCTGTGTCAGTATAAGCAGTATTTGGACCTGGACCAATGACAAAATCTGTCTAATGTCTCATCAAGACTAGAAATGGGAGCTTTATCTATTCAGAAAAGAGAGATTCCCACTCTGCCTTTGAGGCACAGCATTCAGAGATTGGGCCTTAAAGTCAGGACATTTTTATGAATAAGTTATGCTGAGTGAATTTTATAGATTTCTGAAATGCATTAGCTATAATTTTTCTCTAAGGCCTGGACAGTTGCCCTGGAGAGTCTAGCTTCATAGAGAGAAGAATATAAAAACAGTATCAATAAAAATAATGTAAAACTTTGGCCATGTCTACACTAGCACAAACCTTCAAAATGGCCATGCAAATGGCCATTTTGAAGATTACTGATGAGACACTGAAATGCATATTCAGCACCTCATTAGCATGCCGCCAGCCACAGTTCTTCAAAATTTCTGCATTTTGCTCCCATCCAACTTGTCCAGATGGGGGTCCTTTTTGAAAGAACCTTGCCAACTTCAAAATCCCCTTCGAAATCCTTGAAATTCAACTTCAAAATCAGCAGATAGGAATACGGGCATTTTTAAGTTGGCGGGGTCCTTTCAAAGAGGACCCCCATCTGGACGAGCTGCATGGGAGCAAAACGCAGCAATTTGGAAGAGCCATGGCTGGCATGGCCATTTTGAAGATTTGTGCTAGCATAGACACGGCCAAAGAGCTTTAAATTATTTTTATTGGTACTGTTTTTATATTCTTCTCGCTATGAAGCTAGACTCTCCAGGCCAACTGTCCAGGCCTTAGAGAAAAATTATAGCTAATGCATTTCAGAAATCTATAAATCTCTAAATCTATAAACCTTCTGATAGGAATAACGGGATTTCGAAGTTGGCGGGGTCCTTTCAAAAAGGACCCCCATCTGGACAAGCCTCGTGGGAGCAAAATGCGGCAATTTTGAAAACCGATGGCCAGCAACATGCTAACGAGGCGCTGAATATGCATTTCAGCACCTCATTAGTAATCTTCGAAATGGCCATTTTGAAGATTTGTGCTAGTGTATACGTAGCCTTTATGACATATATATTAGGCAGATAGAGAAAACATGATGGGTGGCATGGTATAAAAAAATATTGGAATGCATTTAGGGTGACCTGCATAACTTGCATAAGTAATATAGCTGTCCAAACCAATGTCAATATAATCTGTATCTGTACTTCTTTATATATTGTTTAGCTCATCAGTGTAAACTTGTGCTTTTACTTTTTAGTGGAAGACAGACACTAGCATTCTTAATGGTTGGAAGGGATGGGAGAGCAACTGAAAGGAGGGTAACTGGCCTCACACAGTACTTTTAGTTACTTTTCCTGCTGCACTCCTCCATTTTTCACCGTTTGGTGTACCAGTCACTTTCACTGTGCAAGTCTACTAAATAGTTAATAAGTGCAAAATATGATGACTTTACCGCTTCATTCTCTGGTCAACTTATGCTGCTATTTACAATCACCACAGACACTTCCATGAAAGTTAATTCTGTTTACCCTATGCTGAATTTGGCTTTTTCAACTTTTAGACAGTTATATATTAATGGAAATCCTGAAAGTTAATGTATATTTGTATTTAACAGTCTTGGCTGCGCCAGTCCTGTCTGTAAGTTCTCCAACCTATAACACCATAGTGGTGAGCTGGGAAGCTGTATATATGGCAGTTGGATTCTCTGTGTCCATCATGAGATCAGATGGTTTAGGCTCTATGATGAAAGAGAACACCACCCAAACCTTTTTGATGTTTACCAGTCTAGATCCAGGAACTCTGTATACAATCAAGGCATATGCCTGGAATGTTAATGGAATACCAGGAGATGATTTTACATACAACCAAATAACAAGTAAGAACTGTTTTCTCTTCTCAAACCACAATTAATATAACAATTATAATTTAAAATACTCATAGTAGTATGTGTGTTTCTGGCAAGACATATTGTCCCAATGGAGCTATGACAATTTATGCCAGTTCCGTGCTCAGGAAAGTTATAGGTTATGAGTAAAATTACACAGCTATATATTTTAGATAGATTTACCATTGACTTCAACTTAAGTTTTGCCTGAGCAAGAAATGAGTAAAGGAGCTTAAGATATGTTCATTAATATTTATATAAATATTAAAATTTCAACAGAAATTTTTGTGTCAAACCAAAATCAGAGTAATTGCTTGAAAAGTTCTGTGTAACTGTAAAAGGTGTAAAAAGATGCCTGGAATCTAAACCACAAAAGTTACACTTGTATGTTATGTTTCCCAAAATTACAGGATGTTTGGATTCGGGGCCCTCGTTGAGGATTATCCCAGATACTAGGCCAGTTTCTACACTATAGCCTGGATCAATGATCTGACATCGATCCACCAGCAGTCAATTTAGCCTGTGTAATTAAGACCCCCCCCGCCAGGGCGACTGCGGTTGACCTGTCTACTCTATCCCAGACGAGGAAAGTAAGGGAAGTTGACAGGAGAGTTTCTTCTGTCAGCCCCAACCAGTGTAGATCCCTTGATAATGCAACCTATATTATTCATGTAGCTGAAGATTTGTAGCATAGATGGACTTTCTGCTGTAGTATAAATGTCATGTAAGTATATTTACAGTTGCTTCTAACTAATGTAGGTCCTGGTGCACCATCAGATGTTCAAGTTGCTTTTGATAGTGGACTTTTGAGTGCCACTATTTCTTGGATGCCGACAGACGGGACTCTAAATTACAGTGTGACAGCCGCCAGTGGACCCTCCAAACTGAACTGTAGCACATCTTCCACTTCCTGCACTTTGGCTTCACTCCAGTGTGGATCTGAGTACTCTTTTTATGTTGTGGCAAATAATGATGCTGGATCCAGTAAACCTACAGATTCAGTGAGTTTAAAAACTGGTATGTGAGTGATACTGACCCTTCTCTGACTCATAATGTTATTTCTTTTTTGCCATAAAATGAGAGAAGAAAGCTGAACTTGCCTAAATTGTACTAAACAGATTGAAGGGAAAATTACTATACCAAAGTTATTTTGAATAACTTTGCTAGCATCTACATAATGCAGCCACTATTTTGAAATAACTTCAAAATAGTGGTTGGCACATTTCAAATAGGTAAACGTCATTCCACGAGGAATAGTGATTATTTCAACCTATTTCAAAATAGGGACTGTGTAGAGAGGGAATAGAGCCTATTTTGAAATAAGCCATAGTTTGTCCAATGGCTCTATTTCGAAATAAGCTGTATTTTGAAATAACTGCTGTGTAAACATACCCTTAATTAATATAGTCATTTCCCCTGAAGCTGTTTAGACATATCCTAAGATATTTCAGAACATTTAAATACTATTTGGCTATATCTACACTTGCCACCTTCTTCGAAGCGGGCATGGTAATCAGGCTGATGGCAGATTATTAATAAGTGCTGTGATGCATATGCAGCACTTCATTAGGCTAATTCTCCCCTGCGGCAACTTCCAAGTGTCAGACTTCAAAGTGCCAGCATGCCATATAATTCCCCAAAATTCTTAGTCCCTGCCATTCTCTCTTGGGGGTTGGTTTCAAGTCCGTCGGTGAAGGGTCTATTATAGCCACCTTCACCATTACCTCCCTCCTGCAGAATTTCCACTTTCAAGGCCATTTGTTAGGACCTGTACTACCAAAAGCTATCAAGACCCTGGGTAAACTTGAACCATCACTCATGGGGAGGTAGTATAAGGATGAGGCCAAGGCTCTGACCAGGAGACCAATAAGGAATTTTACAGGCCTCCTTCTAAGGTTCCCACTTAATGCCCATCTCTCAGAGCTGATCTAGTAGATAAAATATGGCACACCAGATGCTGAAACAAAAGATCTTTATTAGGAGAAAGGAACAAAAAATGGACAAGGAACCAAGGTAGGGAGGAAAGGGAAGGGAGGGTGCAAATGAATGGTTGAAGAGAGTCTATTCTGATATTTTTGTTGTACTTCACATATGAAGTTTCACAGTTGCCTTCTGACTCCAGTGCTCACTTCATTTTTTTCCTTTGGATTTATTTGAGAATGGCATATTTAGTTGACAGATACAGCAGGCCTGATTGTCCTCTCACACCAGTGAAAATCAGAAGCAACTCCAATAATGTCAATAGAGTTAAACCAGTCTAAAACTGGTTGAAGAGGAGAATATGCCCAATGTAAGTAGTTGGTGTGCAGGCCTCCTCATACTGAGTGAGACAGGATAATCTTGTGTTTCAGGCACAGAGCTATAAGTCTGGAGATCTGTATTCTGTTTCTGCCACAGCCTCACTCTGCAATCCTGGGAAAATCATTTAACCTGTATATGTTTCAGTTTATAAGGGTGCCACCTTCCCATAATTGGCTGCACAGACTTTGTAAGATTTATTTTGGCTGTATGAGAAAAATTATTTGAAATTCTTCAAAAGTATGCTGTAAAATGCAAAACATTATGAATGTAACCTTTCTGTTAATGGCAGGTGACTGCCAGAAGGGCCGGGTTCAGTTCCTGGGAGATTCCGTCAATAAAGCCACCAACTGACTTGAGCCCCCATCCAGTAACCTGGTACAATATCACCCTATCTGCTGGCAGCCTGTAAAGGCAGTTTTTCTCCTCTCGCAAGCACAGGGTCTGAGATAGAAATAGCTTGTATAATAACAGTAACCTAACACAAATTTACACAGTGGCACATGCAATAAATGAAGGAAAGGTAAACCCCATTAAGCAAGGCACTGTCCCCAGAGTCTGCTGAGCTCTTTATCCGTATAGCCCCACTTATTGAGTGTATCTCCACCTCAGCTCTCCCGTCCTTACCATCCCAGAGTTCACAGGTACATCAGTATGGAGACTCTTGCTGCACTGGGACAGGATCACTCGCTGGCTCCTTGCCGTTTCCCTCCGCTGGCCACTTGCCAGCTATGCTCTACCAGCTTTCCCTTGCTGGCCGCTTTCCCACGGAACTCTGCTAGCCACCTCTTGCTCGCCACTTATCCGCTGCACTCCACCAGCCTCCCTTGCCTGCTGTGCTCCGCTGGCCACATCTTGCCAGCCACTTTGCCGCTGTTTTGTGGGTTTGGCTCCAGGCAAAACCCAGTGAGTTTAGATCTCTGTTGCTTCAGCTGCCAGTGATTTCAGCTCTGGTCCTAGTCACAAGACTCTCAATATCCACCAGGGTGGATTCTCACAAAATAACTACAGAGTCCGGCATTGGTCTGGGCTTTAGTTCTGTCTTAGAACAGTGGTGGGGAGGACTAATGCTCCCAGGTGGTTCAACTAGTACCCCTCCTGCTTCCTGCTTCACAGTGCTCTGCTGAGGGGAGCCCTGTGTGATCCACATCTTACGACTGCCCTAAATCCCCACAATAATTTCAGGTGTTGGTGATATTTCACAATTCATACACTGGGTGATAGCATACGTTGTAACTTTACAACCACAAGTTGTTTACAATAGGCAAAACACCCTGCATCATGTGCTACCCAGCACATCTTGCAAAGAAAGCAACTATTTATTTGCATATACACACCCTGAAGCTCTTCCCCTTCCATGTAAGTGATCTGTAAAGAACACATTCCTCAAATTCATGCTTCCACAGCAGTCCTTACACAAAGTTCTGCAGTGCCAACATACCCAGTGACCTCTGGTGATCCTGTTATTCTTGTCCTGGGCCACTCTTACATCAAAGACCATGTTTCCTTATTTGTACAGCGCTGTGCACAATGGAGCCCTGAATGGGCCTTTGCATGCTACCTCAAACACAGATGATGATGATTAATAATAATGCAGACTGAGAAGTCTCCATTTCCAACCAGATTAGCTCTACTACACTGAATTTCTTGCTTGTGATGTAAACCCCTGAACTAAGAAGGGAAAAGGAAATGTTATTAAATCAGTGAACTACATGGTCCTCATTTGTGAGGGTTATAGTGCGATGCCATCATAAAGTGAAACCAAAGCAAAAAGACCAAATGTGATGCAATACAAACACAAAAATTATTTGCAGCAATTTCACAAGGTTGTAACATCCCTTACATCCCTCACATCCCTCAGGGCATCCCTTGCCAACTATTATTCAGCCAATTTTGCTGAATGCGATCCAAACCTAAAAACTGCTGTGATAGGATATTCCACTTCCTTGTTGAAATACTGCAGGATGTCTTTGCTGTTATTTACGTGTGGCTCTTAACATGAGATCTTTTTTTATGTATGTGTCTGCAGTAGTGTATATTTTGTTCTATAGAAGTTTTATAAATTATACATGCTTTTACACTTTACACACTCATTTTCATATGGTGAACAAGTGCTATGTTAAAATAACCACATGCATGTCATGCCAGTTTCCTTATAAATCTGGACAAGTTTCTTTTTTCTAAACTGGACATGTGCCAGCTATTCAAACTAAACACATCTGATAAATTCTGTTTATCTTTCCTTGATATTTGTTTAGCAAAAATGTTGCTTAAATAAAATCCTGGGTGTACAGTTGTAACCTTTTCTCCCCTCTTTTTGTTTTAAATCTGTTTTCCCAGTTCCTTGTGCACCAGGAAGTATAACAATAGAAGAGGACAGTCCTGGTAATTTGTCAGTGTCATGGTCTAATGTAGGTTTTGGAGATTATTATGTGGTTTTTGTGAAGAGTGATGATGGCTTGGAAGTGCACTGTAACACATCACATACCCAATGCTACTTCCAGTCAGACTGTGGTTTCACCTACTTCATCAGTGTTTTTGCATATAACAAGGCAGGACAAAGTCCTTTAGGGGATGTATTCAATTATACTACAGGTAAGTAGCACTTTATTTATGCAGATATATTTTGTGATTCCCGTAGTAGTATTAACAACAGAAGTAGGTTTTTATTTCCCCTGGAGAAATTAGTGATGTTTGGCAGGAAATTGAAAGCTGAAATGCTTGGCTGTGACACAAAAAGCTTGGGCAGAAAACTTTAAAGTGTAGATTTGGAAATGCTGCCTGGTATCTCATGGAAGTTGTCCAGCAGTGCCACTTGTTCCCATAGTTCTCTGTGGACTGGATTCCCTGCCTGGGCTACATCTTCCATAATATACCACATTCTCCTCTCTTTCTGATTTACTACAGTACGTCTCCAAAGTCCCTGGCCCTCGTGTGTTGTGGGAGATGTAGAGTGGCTTGAGAACGTAGGCTATAAGGGAAATTGGGAGGATGCGGCACTCAGGTGACATTTTTACAGAGAATTTTTTTAATCGTTTAGTGTTCCGTTTTTCAACAGAAAATCAAAACTTTATTTTGCCACAAAAAAAGATTTAAAACCCCAATTTTTCTCTGGAAAAAATCTGAAGAAAAATTTTGACCAGCCCTAATTATCAATGTTAACTAGTGCTTTAGTAAATGTATTCTTAAAACAGAAAAATGCTAAGGTTTAAATTTTAGCCCATGTTTATTTGAATAGCCAGTTTAATAGTCAAATGTGATACCAGTTCATAAATTAAAAGGTTTGATCATTTGATCATTCTAAAACATGTTCAAAAGTGGGGAAAGGATTGGGAGGACTGAGAGTCAAGACAGTTTGCCATAGCATTGGTATATAATCTTGGGTAAGTCCCTAACCTTCCCTGTGCCTGTTTCATCACGTATGACATGAGAAAATGTCTTGCGAGTCTTAGTATACTGATCTATAAATGTTGGAGGACCTAAAATGGAACATGCAATGTAAATGTACAGTATTATTTTTGATGGGTTATTACTGACTGCTATGGTAGGGACTCTAAAGACGTGTAAGAATATACCTGGACTATCAAAAAGAGTACGTAGTAGAATTCTCTTTATCCCGATAGGATGAGGGACATGACACTTATTTGTATATAGTAAGTTTTCAATAAATGAACTTCAGTATGGAGAACATCATTCATTTTTAACAGTGGAAATTTCACATAAGAAGTGTTTGTGTAAACAAGTCATTTCCTTGTTTAATATTTAGTATTTTTCAGTTAATGAATGCTGTTGACATTTCCTCTCTTTTTTGCCTTTTTAGCACCTTGTTGCCCCAATGACTTTTACCCACTGTTTGTGTCCAGCAATACACTTGAGATTGTCTGGTCTCCTGTTCGTGGTGCTGAAATGTATGAAACAAAAGCTGTTGGTGGGATTGGTATAGTGCTGTGTAATGACACTGCCACAATTTGCATCCTGTCTGCATTGCAGTGTAACACCCAGTATAACATCACTGTGTATTCTTTCAGTGAAATCAGGGGTAGCAATACATCATGCATGTCTAAATACGTGTCAACAGGTATGTGGCTATTTTTTCACTTCTCTTAACATGCAAAACAATTAGTTGTTTACATTGTTGTTGTAGTTAAATAATTAGCAGTCATAACATTCTTTGAAGGAGAAAATCATAATGTGTGTGCTAAGGTTATTGTAATTCATAGTTGCAGATGTAAAGAAAATCTCACGTAAAGATTTTCAGAAATGGGTGCCTAAAATTGGATTTCTAAATCCATAACCAGGCACCTAAAAAGTGGCCAAATTGGAACCTGCTAGGTTATCAGCACTTCTGAAAATTATTTGCATGACTCCAGTATGTGTCTTTGTACGCAGAACTTTAATGTGCCAGTTTTTCAAGAGGTTTTGCCTATAAAATCCATTTAAAGCTTCTTTGTACATAAACAGTTCCAAATTAGTCAAAGATTATTGACTAGGATATCACGCAGGCTGAGTGAGTTTGTCAAATATCAACAAAAATCTGCAGCTATTGACATCACAACACAAAATGGAAGCTATGAACTGATAACATGTCTTAAATTTGCTCTGTCCTAAATCTTTCAGCTCCATGCAGTCCTGAAATAAAAAGTGTCTCAAAGGATGATCTTTCCGTAATTAGTGTGCACTGGAAAGCCAATAATGACGAAGCTATATACATTGTTACTGCTAGAGGAGAGGCTGGATTGTGGCACTGCACAAGCTCTGGAAATTCCTGTAGCATAACTGATCTTCCCTGTGGATCAGTTTTCTCTATTAGTGCTGTGGCAAGCACAACAGCAGGACAAAGCTTACCTAGTTATAATGTGCCTTTAGAGACAGGTACGTGGTGATCAGTATGTAACTGAAGATATAACTTTTTCATATAGGCTGTGTTTAGAATGCAGGCATCAGGAGCCATCTGCCAACATCCCAGTCTTCCTCATTCCACGAGGAAGAAGGGCTGTTTCAGCAAAGGGGGTTTTCCTGACATTTGGCCCTGTGTGGATGGGCCAAATGTCAGGAAAGCCTCTCACAATAAAACTGTTGGCGGGAAATACGCAAATGCGTTGTGCAATTTGCATATCTTTTGCCAAAAATTCTCGGCAATCTAGACAGAGCCATACATATGAATACTGAACTAAATGTGTGCATCTCTATGTCCATGTGGCTTTTTTTTTCCACGGTGTATCTACATGTATTATTCTTTCCTACTGGATGGAACGGCATCTTCTCAAATGTGTGTGTGTGTGTGAGTGAGAGATCATGTTAATCGTCAATAGCTGTATCCTGCTGATAAATTCCAATATAGGCACTTATGTTTCCTGGGTCATTGCTTATCAAACAATAACGTAATCTCTTCATGCAATGCATGGCTTCCTTGTCAGCACTTTTGATCCTTAATGTGAATGAGAAAAGCATTGAGGTTCTGGTAATGTATTGTAGACCCTTTTGTTTATTACCAAGATCTACTATCTGGAACAATTTTCACATGCAAGTTGCACCTACCTGGTCTGGCACCCTTGGGACCTGAGTGGTCCCAAACAAGGGACGTTGTCAGACCAGAGGAGGTTAATGCCTCCCATTCCCTGCTCCCTGCCACTGCTGTGGCTCCCTGACACTGTTTCCCCAGCTCTCCATGTGCAGCTCAATGCTGACGCTGATTCCCTGGCACTCCAGTCCTGCCCCCAGCCATGTCCCTTTCTCTGCATGGCTGCTGGGGCATGACAGATACTGGTGCTCTGGTCCCAGCCCCTCCTGGCTGCTACGGAATGTCAGATGCCAGTGTTCTGGCCCCAGCCGAAGCCCTGCTGGGGGATGCCAATGCCTTGGCCCTGGGGAAGTTGCAAGTGGGGTGCCACCTCCAGCCTGGTCCCGCTGCCCCCCATGACACTGGCTTGCCCTCCTGCCCCAGCTCTCTGGTACAGTAGTTTCCCTGGTCCTGCCAAACCGGAAAGTGCCAGGTTCAGGAGGTGCAACCTGTACTAGCCCTGGCGTAATAACTATCTCACACAATGGATAAAGAAGGAATAAATAATTTATATTATCCTGCTATTGTATACATTAGATGTTAGCTACTTGAGCATGCTGAAGTTTACTATCTGACTATTTTGGTAACATTAGCTAAAAAGAACTTAGTTTTCTTTTTTAATTGCTATTAAGATGATTTTTCTTTCCCATGGCCTGACCCGTCTCCCACTGAAATTAATGAGAAGACTCCCACAGACTTCAACAAGAGCTGTGTCAGGCCTTAAGATTAAGGCTGTGTCTACACTTGCATTCCTCTTTCAAAAGAGGTATGCAAATGAGGGAAGTTAAAAATGCAAAGGAGGTGCAGATTTGCATATCTGGCATCTCATTTGCCTATTCTTCTTTTGAAAGAGCTTCTTTCGAAAGAAGAAGACCAGTGTAGACACTGTTCTTTCGAAAGTAAACCCCATCTTTGAAAGGATCCTTCTTCCCATAAAGAAAGAGAAGAAGGATTTTTTTCGAAGATGAGGTTTACTTTCAAAAGAACAGTGTCTGCACTGGTTTTCTTCTTTTGAAAGAAGCTCTTTCAAAAGAAGAATAGGCAAATGAGGTGCCAGATATGCAAATCTGCACCTCATTTGCATTGTCCATCTCCCTCATTTGCATGTCTCTTTCAAAAGAGGAATGCAAGTATAGACACAGCCTAACGCTGTGACCACACTTGGCCAAAACTTTGAAATGGCCATGCTAATGGCCAAATCGAAGAATATTAATGAGGCATTGAACTGAATATTCAGTGCCTCATTAGCATTCAGATGCTGCCAGCGGTGGCACTTTGAAAGTGCCGCTTTCAAATGTGCACTGCTCGGTGCAGCTATGGGAGGGTCCTTTTTAAAAGGACCCCACACATTTCAAAATCCCCTTAATCCTCTCAGCTGAAGGGAATAAGGGGATTTTGAAATGTGTGGGGTCCTTTCAAAAAGGATCCCCGTGTAGCCACACCAAGCCGCATGCGATCAAAAACAGCGCTTTCAAAGTGCCGTGGCTGGCAGTATGCAAATGCTAATGAGGTGCTGAATATTCAGTTCAGCACCTCATTAGTATTCTTCAATTTAGCCATTAGGATGGCCATTTTGAAGTTTTGGCCAAGTGTGACCACAGCCTTAATAAAAATTTGGTTGACAAAATGTACATTTTTTAATAGATTTTAAATAAGCTATTTCTCAAACAAAATCATTGAACCTGTGTAGAACCCTAGTGGACACAATAAAGTTGACCTTCCTTTCTTTGTTTCCTTTTAAGCTCCTTGTTGCCCCAGTGATCTGACTATAACTCCAGTGATGCAGTCTGTAACAAATATCAGCTGGTCTTTTGGGCTTGGTGCAAAGTCTTATGTAACAACACTGGAATCGCCAAAAGGACAGGCCAAGTGCCACACTCTCCAAAACCACTGTCTCCTAGGATGCATTAATTGTGGCACCAACTATACAGTGTCTCTGAAAGTGATTAGTGAAAATGGTTTGGCCTCAGACTGCACTTATCAAGACTATTCTTCCAGTATGTAAACAATAAATGGAATTAAAAAGAAAAAAAACACAATAAAATAAGCAGATGATTTATTTTAATTTTCCTGGTTATAAGTCAGATTAAAGAAATTGCTAAAACCCTTGTAGCTCTCTGTTTTAAATAGTTAAATATACTTAGGTTGAAATTCATACAAGGCCCTTTGTACCACTTAAGCCTCATGGTAAATCTGCACTGAGGCAGACTGACTTTGCAAGGAGACTTCTAAACCCTTCGTTTTTCAAGTGGAACACCAGATCCACACAAGTCAATATCTTGCTGAAGTTTGGCAATGGGAGATAGGCCACAGGTTCTAAAATTGTTTGGATCCAATAGCCCTAATATTCCCCCTAATGCATGACCAGTATTCCAATCTATGACCGTAAACAGTGCCTGCAAAGGGACAGTATTCCAGTCCCAGAGCCTGCTTTTGAGTTTGGGGGGAGGGGGGATGATTTTTATTCCCTTATTCACCACCATTACCTTGTACAATTACACTTCCTTTGTGTGAGGTGGTGAACTTTTGAAATTAGAACATTGGTATCAGCTGTGAAACCTGTTAAGAAACGTAGTTTCCTTCCAAGAAAAAATATAATCTTGTTTATTTTCTTTATTAGGTGCTTGCTGTCCTTCTGGGGTGAAATTATATAGGCTGGGTACTAATGGTATCCGAATACACTGGCGAGCTTCTGCAAGGTTGATAAAGTATAGTACAGATCTATATGGATCAAAAGGCAATTTCACCTGTACCCCTCCTTCAGGTTTGAGTTACTGTGATGTCACTGAGATACCTTGTGGGGATGTCTATACCGTGGTAGTTTCTCCAGTTCCTGAAAAAGGATCAAAACTTTCGTTTTGCCCCAAAAAAATATATTCAGGTAAAACTTATAGTCCTTTCATGTCTTTTGTCCTATGGATGTTTTGTTAGATGCATGTTTGTGTAATGTATAGAGTAATTCTACAGCACCAAATTCTGATGTATAGTTGTGTCTCTGCATATTCCAGAATAAGAGGACAAAAGATAGGAGCATGGAGCAGAAGATTTCTATTCAATACTGGTTAAGCACATAACCTACAAAGAGGTTACCTTACTGTCTGTAACATGAAGTACAAAAGGAATATTTCTGGTTCAGTGCATAGAAATCAAGGGCATCTTCTACTTTTGTGTTTGGCAGTAAAACAAACACTCCAGCTCTCATGGATTTTTTTTGATCCTGACATGAATAATCTATATTAGAAAAAAAGACTGGTAATGGTGAATTGGGTACTAGTGGTTAGCACACAGATGGAAAGGAATGACAAAAATTCAGAAGGCTGTTTTGTTTTTTTTTAATCTAGGTTTACTCTTTGGGGATCAGTTTTGGTTGTTGGGTATCAAACTCTTATTTGCTTTTTTTCTGAGTCTGCTCTTAATGTAATTCTTCATACATACTGGTTTTTAAATACTTTCGTTCTCTTTCTTCATTAAAAATCAAAATCAATACTAATGATCCATATTTATAGAAACAAATTGTATTTATAATATTCCTGTAAAATGATTCTATATTAGCAGAATTATCTTGGAAGCACTGACCCCTAAAACAATAATTTTTTTCGTATTAGAAATTCAGGTCCATTTATGACATTTTTAAACATGCTAAGATGTAATGAGATTGCCTAATTGTATAATATGGCCTTAACTATATAAATTCTTCTTTTTTGGGCTTGTAATTATACACTTAATGACCTTTTTGTGTTTCATTCTAGTGACCTGCTCTGGAAGTTCTGTTGGAATGGGTATGAGAGTACTGTCAGGTTTTTACTGCTAATGAAAATGGTGTTCTAGCTAACAGATATGTTTCTCTTAGAATGAAAAGTATTTTACCTTTAAATAATTTATATTATTTTTGGCTAAGGGAACTCAGATCTGGCATACATAGAATTGTCTCCTAACATATGTACAGTTGACCTCTCTGATCTAGAACCCTCGGGCCTGGCAGCATCCCTGGTCCATGTTACTAGATCAGAGAACTCCGGGACCAGAGAGCTCTAGTGGCAAAAGTTGCTGGCAGCTGGGAGTGAAGCATGTCTGGTGGGCTGGCAGCCCATGGGGCCAGGGGAGGTGGGGCTGGTAGCAGTAGCAGCCAGCAGACCCAGTAGCAGAGGGGGCAGCGGAGCCCTGTGGCCAAGGAGGGGAGCCCACTGGGGAGGCTGGTGTCCCCCTTAGGCAGGAGGCCTGATCTCCCCTGGTCTTTCAGACTCTTAGGTTGCCAGACAAGGAAGCTCCAACCTGTATTACAACTTCTGTAAAATAACTTACCTGTATATAAAGGTGATACAATTTAAAGTAGAAGGTAAGTGCTGTTCTGAATGGAAAGTTCTCCTTTATATCAAACAAAACATCAGTCATGTAGCATTTTAAAGACTAACAGAATAATTTAGTAGGTGATGAGCTTTTGTGGTACAGACCCACTTCTTCAGATCATAGCCATACCAGAACAGACTCAATATAGCGCAGAGGTCCAAAATTGTCTTCAAAGTTGACAAATCAGAAGAGCAGAGGGGCCACAGGAGGGGAGTGTGGGGTGGGGAAGTTAAGAGTTAGATAAAACAAAATATGTAAAAGAGTCCTTATCATGGGCCAGGTAATGGCTGTCCCAGTTCAAACCATGTGTTAGTGTGTTGAATATAAATTACCTCCAGATTAGTGGCAGTCCTACAGGCATCCACATGGCCCCACAATATGCTAATATATTTATGGCTCACTTGGAACAATTCCTCAGCTCACGTCCTCTATTATCTCTCCTTTATTTACGATACATGGATAACATCTTTGTAACTTGGACCCATGGTAAACAGACTCTAGAAGAATTCCACAGAGACTTTAACAATCTGCACCCCACCATCAACTTATGCCTTGACCACTCCACACGAGAGATACATTTCCTGGACACTACAGTACAAATCAATGATGGATGATCAGTACCACATTCTACCGGAAACCCACTGACTGCTACACTTACCTACACGCTTCTAGCTTCCATCCTGCACACACAACACAATCCATTGTTTACAGTCAAGCGCTTAGGTACAATCACATCTGCTTTGATCCCACTGACAGATCAAAAATAACAAGATCTCTAAACATTCATAAACCTAAATTACCCACTGGGAGAAGTTTAAAAAAAAAAAAACCAAAACAAACCAAACAGGGCCAGACGAATACCCGGAAACCAGCTACTCCAAGATAGGCCCCAAAAAAGCCAACAACAGAACACCACTGGTCATTATGTACAGCCCCCAACTCAAATCACTGCAACGCATCATTGAAGACCTACAACCTATCCTAAATCAGGATGCCACACTCCAGAAGGCCCTAGGTGACAGGCCTGTTTTCTCTTACAGACAACCTCCCAACCTTATGAGGATTCTCACTAGCAACCATGGGCTATGCCATCGTAATACTAATCCTGGAACTTTTCCTTGAAACAATCCCTGTTGCCAATTTTGTGCACATATCTATTCCGGATATACCATCACTGGACCTAACCATCTTATTCACAGAATCTCGGGCACATTCTCCTGGTCCTCAACTAACATCATATATGTCATCATGTGCCAACAATGCCCACACACGATGTATATAGGACAGACTGCAAACACTCTTCAAAGAATGAATGGACACAAAACAGACAGCAAAAACTCCTGACACGCAAACCTGTCAGCCAGCACTTTAATGGAGTGGGCCATTTTCTCAATGACCTAAAAGTCTGTGTTTTACTGAAAAGGAACTTTAACAACTGTTTTCAGAGGGAATGCTCAGAACTGTCATTTATATTCAAATTCAACACATTAACATGTGGGTTGAAGCAGGACAGCAATGACCTAGTCCATTATAAGGACTCTTTTATATACTTTGTTTTATCTAACTCTTAACTTCCCCACCCCACACCCCACTCCTGCTGGCTCTCTGCTCTTTGGATTTGCCAACCTCGATAACAATTTTTCTGATTTGTCAACCTCGATAATGATGTTTGGACCTCTGTGCTTTATATATTGAGTCTGCTCTGATATGGCTATGGTCGGAAGAAGTGGGTCTGTCCCACAAAAGCTCATCACCTAATAAATTATTTTGTTAGTTTTTAAAGTGCTACATGACTGCTTTTTTGTTTTGATAGATTACAAACTAACATGCCTCTCTCTCTACAGCATAAAAAAGATAGTGACAAAGTACTTGTTTCTGCCTCTGTAAAGCTGTGAGAGCTCAATGTCATAGCTATGAAATTTTTTTCAGGTAGCTCAAAGCTGAATTTTGCCTCTCCTGGGCCTCAGAGAGGTATAATTTGGGGTGTGTGAATTGCACATTTCAGGAACGGTGATGAAATATTTTCCTGGGCGGTTTCAGATAAAACAGAATGCTGGATAACCAGGGGTCAGATAATAGGGTTGTACTGTACTCAAAATAGATTTAAGTGGAACTTAAGTCACTCCTGCATGAATAGATAGCTGTACAAATATTGAAAAATTAAATTAATTAGTATGTTTTACAAACATTACCTATATTTTGGCCTGCATCCACACAGTATTCAAGTGTGGTCTCACTAGTTTTACACCCTAAGCACGTCAGACCTACTCGCACTTAGATGGAAGACTCTGAAAACTGGAATGCTACCAGATGGGTGTTGGTGTTTTATTTAAGGATCATTACACCCTCCAAATTTGCAGTGTCCCATGGCTCCAGCATGCTGCTACAAAACACTTATACTCTTGCATGAGACCTAAAACTGCAGTCTCAGCCCCTCTTGGTCACTAAAGAGCCCTTGACACTGAAAGTGTGAGTTCTATCTTTCGTGGCCTGGACAAGTTACAATTATTAAACTGAGCTACACTGTGCTACTGATTTTGAAGCACCACTTACTTCCTTTCTGCTAACCAACTTGTGACACGGTGGGTATGTCCACACTTGCATTCCTCTTTCGAAAGAGACACAAATTTGTACCTCATTTGCATATCTGACACCTCATTTGCACATTCCTATTTTGAAACAGCTTCTTTCGAAAGAAAACCAGTGTAGACGCCGCTCTTTCGAAAGTAAACCCCATCTTCGAAAGAATCCTTCTTCCCATAAAAAAAGGGAAGGATTCTTTTGAAGATGGGGTTTACTTTCGAAAGAGCTGCATCTACACTGGTTTTCTTCTTTCGAAAGAAGCTATTTCGAAATAGGGATATGCAAATGAAGTGTCAGATACGCAAATTTGTACCTCATTTGCATTTCCAATTTCGTCATTTGCATGACTTTTGAAACAGGAATGCAAGTGTAGACACTCCCCTAGGCACTGTCTACACGAGCCAAAAACTTTGAAATAGCCATTTCAAAGTTTACTAATGAAGCGCTGAAATACATATTCAGCGCCTCATTAGCATGCGGGCGGCCACGGCACTTCAAAATTGACATGGCTCGCCGCGGCGCAGCTCGTCAGACAGGGCTCCTTTTCGAAAGGACCCCGCCTTCTTCGAAGTCCCCTTATTCCCATCTGCTCATAGGAATAAGGGGACTTCGAAGAAGGCGGGGTCCTTTCGAAAAGGAGCCCTGTCTGACGAGCTGCGCCGCGGCGAGCCATGTCAATTTTGAAGTGCCGTGGCCGCCCGCATGCTAATGAGGCGCTGAATATGTATTTCAGCGCTTCATTAGTAAACTTTGAAATGGCCATTTTGAAGTTTTTGGCTAGTGTAGACACGGTCTGTATGGTCCATTCTACATTTTTCCTGTGGTTTCAAATGAAGACAATCTTTTCTTCAATTACCTGACTGAAGCTGCTGGGAACACCTTTCTAAGCAATTTTTCAAATCAAGATTTCTTGTGTGCTTGTCATTTATATTTTGCTCTCATCTGCACTTGTCTAGCCCTCTGAATTTTTGTTGTAGTGATCTACAGAGGAAAGAGAAGTGAAGAACAGCATTTGTTTGGATGGAATCAGTGGTTCAGACAGGCAGGTAAGAAAAAGAAATTGTTTCTTAAAATCACATCTGTAATTGGGATGTATTAAGCAAATTACAGGCTCTGTCTACACTTGACTTCTTCTTTTGAAAGAGGCATGCAAATGAGGAAAATTGAAAATGTAAATGAGGTGCAGATTTAGGTATCTGGTGCTTCATTTGTATATTCTTTTGAAAGATCATCTTTCAAAAGAAAAGCAGCGTAGACGTGGCTCTTTTGAAAGTAAACCCCATCTTCAGAAGAGCCCTTCTTTCCATTTTTATAAGTCTTTTGAAAAATCTTCTCTTTTTTTAATAAAATAGGAAGAAGTGTTCTTTCGAAGATGGGGTTTACTTTCAAAAGAGCCACAGCTACACGCTTTTTCTTCTTTTGAAACAATATGCAAATGAAGCACCTGATATGTAAATCTGACTCATTTGCATTTTTGATTTCCCTCATTTGCATGCCTCTTTTGAAAGCGGAATGCAAGTGTAGACACAACCAACATGTTTTTAAGTTTTATGAATCCTTAGAATCCTCAGGATAAATTCACACATCCTTACTACACTGTGTTGATGACCTGAGGGCCGCTATACTCACGGAGGAGTACCTTGTATTGTGTCCAACCTCACATCCAATGTGGTCTGTCCTCCTTGGCTGCATAATTCTGCTCGTCCTTCAAAAAGAGCCAGTTCCTACGATATTAGCCTTTTCCTAAGAGCAAGCTGCATTCACTGAGAGCCCCCCTTAATTCCAAGCAGGGCGGGAGAGTTGGGATCACACACTCGCCTGCTTGCTGCTTCTGTTGAATTGAATCAAGCTTCACTGCTTTGTAATGCTTAATCTCTGCGGCATTCAGTCTGATGTCAATGGAAACACTTGAGGGAGTGGTCCTGAGTAGTGCAGCTTGCAAATGGCCACACCCCCTCACTACGTCCCCTACAACTCCCCTTAGGCTGTCTACACTTGCATTCCTCTTTTGAGAGGCATGCAAATTAGGTAAAATGAAAATGCAAATGAGGTGCAGATTTGCATACCCAACACCTAATTTGCATATTCTTATTTCAAAATAGCTTCTTTCAAAAGAAACCCAGTGTAGATGCTGCCGGGAAGAAGGATACTTTCAAAGATGGGGTTTACTTTCGAAACAGCAGTGCCTACACTGGTTTTCTTCTTTCAAAAGAAGCTATTTTGAAATAACATGCAAATACGGTGTCATATGCAAATCTGCACCTCATTTGCATACCTCTTGCAAAAGATGAATGCAAGTGTAGACACAGCCTTGGTAGCCTTAGAATAGCTAGATGTGGATCTGAACCAAACCCCCAGATATGAGCAGCCCCAACTTCTGCTTAAATTTAGCATGCAGAGATACATCTCTTATTTGACACTTGTTAATTAGAAATGTGCACAGAATCATCTGAAATCTGCTTGAAATGAAGTCAATAAATCAAAGACCAAAAGTCCTTGGCCGTGTCTACACTAGCCCCAAACTTCGAAATGGCCACGCCAATGGCCATTTCGAAGTTTACTAATGAAGCGTTGAAATGCATATTCAGCACTTCAGTAGTATGCGGGCGGCCGCAGGGCTTTGAAATTGATGTGGCTCTCTGCCACGCGGCTCATCCCGACAGGGCTCCTTTTTGAAAGGACCCGGCCTACTTCAAAGTCCCCTTATTCCTATCTGCTCATGGGAATAAGGGGACTTCAAAGTAGCCGGGGTCCTTTCAAAAAGGAGCCCCATCAGGTGCTAATATGCACCTCATTTGCATACACCTTCATAAATCTTTCAAAAGAGGAATGCAAGTGTAGACACACCCCAGCGCTGGGTCTACACATACCCTTTCCTTTCGAAAGGAGCATGCTAATAAGCGGGTTCGAAAGATGCTAATGAGGCACTGCAGTTAATATGCAGCACCTCATTAGCATAATGGCAGCCACAGTGATTCGAAAGTGCAGCTTTTCGAATCGCGGAAGGGCTTTCGAAAACTGTGTGGCGGGGGGGTCCTTTCGGAAGGTCCCGTCTTCACAGGCGGTACGTGATTCGAAAGGCCGCACTTTCGAATCGCTGCAGCCGCCATTATGCTAATGAGGCTGTGCATATTCACTGCAGCACCTCATTAGCATCTTTCAAACCCGCTCATTAACATGCCCCTTTTGAAAGGAAGGAGCACATGTAGACACAGGGCAGGAGTTCAAATACTGTACTTAATTCTAATTAAAGTTAGCTCAGTCTGTTGAACAGTCATTAAGTATGCTTGAATTAAATACTGATATGTAATTAATTTGATTTTGTCAAGGACCATCATAATAGGTCTCAGGCTGTGTCTACACGTGCCCCAAACTTCGAAATGGCCATGCAAATAGCCATTTCGAAGTTTACTAATGAAGCGCTGAAATGCATATTCAGCGCTTCATTAGCATGCGGGCGGCAGCGGCGCTTCGAAATTGACGAGCCTTGCCGCCGCGCGGCGCGTCCAGACGGGGCTCCTTTTCGAAAGGACGCCGCCTTCTTCGAAGTCCCCTTATTCCCATGAGCTCATGGGAATAAGGGGACTTCGAAGTAGGCGGGGCCCTTTCGAAAAGGAGCCCCGTCTGGACGCGCCGCGCGGCGGCAAGGCTCGTCAATTTCGAAGCGCCGCTGCCGCCCGCATGCTAATGAAGCGCTGAATATGCATTTCAGCGCTTCATTAGTAAACTTCGAAATGGCCATTTGCATGGCCATTTCGAAGTTTGGGGCACGTGTAGACACAGCCTCAGAATCAGAGGCTTATTTCCACTCTTCCCTTAGATCACATATCCAGACATAGTTCCTCTGGATTGCATCCACAGGCTGCCTTGATGCTTTCTGAGCATTTGTGGGTGCTGCTTGGTCTCCCCCCAAATCCCTGCTTTCGATCCTGTAGCCTTCACTGCCCTTGCTCTTTTATTATTTTAGTCCCCAATGTTGCTCAATCTGTTTTCAGCAAGTTCTCTCCTCAGGTTAGGGAGAGAACTTGTTGTGGGCAAGTTTGGACTTGTCCCTTCCCAAAAACCTCCAGAAATAACATGGACTCAGTAAAGCATGACCACTAAGCTACAGCTTTTCCTAAAAGTTCATAATATGAAGGCAGTGGATTATGACAATTAATACAGCCGAGGGCCTGGCCTTTTAAAAGCTTTGCTGTAGAAGATTTACCATAGACGGCAGTTCTCTCACTTCTTCCCTACGTAAGGTAAGTTTAGATGCATTGTACCTATTTTTATAGATGTACTAAAGCCTAAATGAGTGCAATTCTCACTGAAGGTGAGCAGGATTTAACATACATGTTGCATGCACTAATTGCTCCCAGGCTTTTAAACTGGATTTTTATACTCCCCTTAAATAAAATCATGCAGGCTGCAACCACTTTTGAAAACTAAACTATACAATCACCCCATATTTTTAACAAACAGCTCTTTTAATATACACATCTTCTGCACCCTCCCTTAGGCTATTCATGTGGAGGCTCTCCCCCCTCCTCTCCTCACTTACACAGAAACATGAATGCAAATCTCCATTACATAATCCATCTCCTTCCTAACATACTTTGGGAAGCTTTAAAATAATTGATATTCAAAGTATGTCATTATTAGCATCTAAGTTACCACCCACTGAAATATGAGAGTTTGGCTACAGGGCTGTTATTGCAGAGGAGGGATTCACAGGCTTTGTACTTAGAAAGTTTGTCACCATTACTGCTACCAATTTACTTTAAAAAACATTAAGGTGGAAAACAACGGACAAGTTAAATTGTGACACAGCATAGCTATTCTACCTGATATCTTTGTGATGTCATCTTAGCAGAATGTCTGACTATTATTTTGAATGAAAACAGTAGCACACGTTTAAAATGACTAAGTTTTCACCTTTGCTATAAATAATTCTACAGCTCCACTTTTATTTAGTAAGTAGTAGGCTGCATGAGTAATTATGTTAATGAAGTGAAATCTCAACAGAATGTCAAAAATACTGCTAAACTGTGTAGGTACCTCATCCTGGCACACTAATTGTGAGTGAATACATTTTATGATTAAATAAACTTGTTAGTCGTTAAGGTGTTACAGTTCTGCTTGTTTTTGTGAAGCTACAGACTAACATGGCTACCCTCTGAGACCCTTCATGATGGTCTTTGACAATATCAATTACATATCAGTAATTTAACTCAAGCATATTTAATATAAGACTGTTTAACAGACTGAGCTAACTTTAATTAGAATTAAATATAGTATTTGAACTCCTTCAAACAACATTGCAATCAGTTGTATAAACACACTGGTAGAGCTTCGCTCACATTAACACAAAGTTGTAGACTGGAGATGGCTGAGGCACAAAGCTCCCTTTTATGGCTGCCACCCCACTCACCAGTGGCAGAAGCTGCAGGGAACTGAAGACAGCAGCCTGCGCTGCTCTGCCATTATCTCCCAGGCCAGTCTGGTCGCTCTGCTTTAACCCAGCCTACTGCGCTTGAGGTCAGCATGCAGGGGTAGGAGAAATGCACGACAACTCCCAGCACTGCTTGACCACCAGTATTTGAGGACTGGCATTGGCCCTATGGTAACCAAAGTTTGAGATCCCTGTTGTAAAATATAGGCCTTTTCAGACAGAGCTAGTAAGGACTCACCCAACCATTAACCTGGGTGGTGGTGCTGGTGGTGGTGAGAGCGCGAGAGCGTGCTGTTTAAAGAAGCCAGTGTCTGCCATGTCTTCCAAAACTAAAAGAACAGGGCCAATACTGCTCAAATCAGAAGTAGTCCCATTGACTGTAATAGCACTGTTCACATTAACCAAGCGGTAACTCCTTGTTGCTCCATTTTATAAAGAATCACAAAGTTCAAGTGAAGACTCAAGGTTTTTTTCTTTGCCTTTTCATAGCAGCATGCATGGAAGATATTTTTTAGATAGGGAGCTAACTAGTACAGGATCAGGGCATCAGATATAGAGTAAATGAAACCTGATAGGAGGGATCTTTACTGAAGACATTTAAAATAATTTGCCTTTAAAGCACACGTGCACACACACAGAGTGGTTGGGCAAAGGTATGTGGAGAGGCGGGGGGGGGGGGGGGGGTGGTGGTGGTGTGGTGTGTGTGTGTGTTAAAGTTTCAAATCCTCATTCTGTTAAGTGTGAGCAATCTCCCACTCCAGTTCTGACATATATCCCGAGACGTCCTCAAGAATTTATAGTCCAGACATTTACCAAGCCATCTGAAATACAACAAAAGTAGTCGCAGTTAACACTGGTTATGTTCCCTTCCACACAGGGCAGGGCAGCCCAGGCTTAGCTAATGTGGCTGATGGCAACACAGTGAGAAGTTATGGCAGAACGAAAGCGCAAAGAGATGTCTTTATATGGCGACATAAGAACTAGATATTAATGTGGGCTTATAATTTTGATTCCCCACCTCCCCTTGGGTTACATTGCACTTGAAGACCACAGAACATGCATTTTCTACAAGCATTTTCCCTTTTAAGTGTGGCATTAATCAGATACACTACTATATTTTCTTTGCAGAAAATGATTGCCCTCCTTTCCTTTTCTCCCCCCCATGTTCTACCAGGGAAGGGTATGATACTGTACAAAGAATGAGAGGATTTATTTGTAGTCTAGTGTTTGGAAAGAGTTTGACTTCTCTGCCTTTACCTTAGCCACTATTACATTTCCTCAAATGTGCGTGTGGCATCTCATCTACTGGAACAAGTGCTTGAAATTAACTACTTGCAATACCTACAATAGAAACGTCTGCATTAATGAATTTTATCCTAGGCATTTAGGTTACACTGATCACTGAATTTTTGACTGAAAAAATACTATGATTATTGTATACAGCAATTTGCTGATACTCATTCAACCAAACAGAAAACAGAAATCTGATTTCAATCAGCACAAAGACTAAAATAAATGGAAAGATGAGTTTAGACCACTCTACATCCCCATAGACTGTTATTCAATTCACAAATGGAAATAAAACTTTGCAAAGAACCAGACAAGTAATGAGACCAGTAAAACTGAGAGTCATTTGACCTCAAATATCTGAACTCCCTTCTATATTTTTGTTGCTGGCCTCTCCCAGCCCATAATGTAAGTAAAAAACTAAAGTAATCAAAATTACCAGAGAGATGCTGATAGAAAACATTTCCACGCCCCAACCCTCTTTTCCCCCTTGTTTTTGAAGTGAGAGAATAAGACAGAGGGCAGTAGTCTGGGTTTTCTACTATATGGGTACCTCTTGCAACTGTTCAAGTTTCTCTCCACATTTCAAATCTGTCAGTTTAAAAACAACATACAGAAATAGCAGCTCTATATTACAAAGTGTCTCTCTACTGTCAAGGAGCGAGAATACCACAAAGACTAACATTTAGAATTAAGTGACCAGAATTTAAAAAAAAAAAAAAAAAGTTTGTACTATTGTAATGTTGAAATTAACAGATTTTTCCCCTCCAAAATATTTTTTTCTTTATGCTTTAGTAATCCAGGCACTCACTATTTAATCTGCAAGATCAGGGACAACTAGAACTTTTTACACTATAGTAAATTAACAACTAGATTTACGACATACTACGAAAGATAAAATGTGGTTAAAGCAATCTCTTTCCCTGTCTAGTTCTAAAATTTAATATCTAGAAGCATTACATGATACAAAAAAGTAGGGAAACAAACCTTCATTTCTTTCATCTTCAGGTCACAAACCACAAATGATTCACATTTCCACAGTCTAAAGCCTTGAGTTAACCATATAGTCTTTATATGTTGACCTATTAATTTTCAAGTGTCTGCCCATACATAGTATCTCCCTTTAGCTAAAAGGCAAAGAACAACCACACATCTTTTCAACTATCAATTAAAATATGGGGAAAAGCCAACACCCAGCACAAAGGAGTTAATCCAGTGTTTATTTCAGACCGATGGCTCACCTCACTCAACATACGAGTCATCAGAACAACCTACCAAGCAAATCTGGAATTTTATTATATGATTCACCACTCCCAAAAAAGCCACGGTAGTATTACCTCCCAGTAACTAATCTCTTTTAGAAACTTACTTTTCCCACAGCTGAACATGAAATATTCAGTTTAAAACAGCAAATGTAAAAAATATTATGAATTAAAAAAATGACACTATCAAGGTATTTCTTATTTTAAATATTATTCATTTATAAAAATGCTTTGGAAGCCTGAAACTCAAATGTTTCTCAGCAAAGTGTCTCCTTCCTACCTCCCTCCTCCATTCTCACACACCTTTCTCAACATAGGATTATGATGAGTGACATGTTGACAGCACTGATATTTTTAAACATTATAACATTGAAAAAATTGTGTTGAAAAGAGCAGCAATTTTACATGAACCTTTTAAATAAGAAATAATGAGTAATTGTGGTATAAGCCTATCACTTTAACAGTGTCCCTCTCAAGTAGCATTTTCTACGAGGGCTGTTAAATAAACCTCAGCATAATCTAAATCCCTGCAGTAAAAATTGCTACCTATGTAAAAAGCTAATCTGAACATAACACTTTGTTGGGGATCAAAACAGGATACATTTTTAAAAGCTTTTTAAGACAGTAGATAAAATGGCCAAGTGCTAATTCTAAATCTGCTGCCCTTATGTACATCATATGCATATAAACATTTAAGCTATAATACACAGTTAAGACTCCCCCCAAAGCATATGCCATGCTATTATGCAAAGCACAGCCATGCTGATGTCTAGATATAAACCATAATTCCACAGCTACAAAACAAAAATGGAATTAGTGGCAGTTTATTGCCTCATACAAATTTAACCAACATGGCCACCATGCCAAAAGAATTAAAACATTTTCAGGATATGTACAGACTGTACATTTCAGAAACATTTCAACAATAAAAATGCAAGAACAATCTTTGCATTATGAATTCAACTAAACACATGGATTGAAACCATCAATGCATTAAATGGGATTACAAAGGCACTTCCCTACCCAACATAGGAAATGACAATCTGCAGCCTAGAGGGAGGTTGAAAAAAGTGTTCAACTACTGCACAATCTCAACTTTAAGAAAAATTAAGCAGGATTTAATCAAAGATTTATAGGATTCAATGTGATCCACTTTTCACTGAGTTCACACAGTCTCATCTTTGTTTTTATGTTGCTTTTCTTGGTTCTCTCTTTCTGTACTTTGGCTCCTTCGACGATCATGTTTGTCTGAATGGTCCTTGCTATCACTGTGATCATGTTTATGGGATCGTTCTTTGCTTCTACTACGCTTTCGGGATCTCTCTTTGCTTGGACTGCGGTCTCGTTTTCTGGACTTTTCAACAGCATCAGTTCTTCCTCTGCTTCCACTTCTACTTCGTTTATTTGATTTATCTTTACTTTCATTTTTATGTTTACTCATTTTTTCTTTGCTCCTGCTTCTACTATGCTTACCTGTATTCTTACTTCTACTCCTACTCCTATGCTTCCTCTCCCTGCTTCGACTTCTGCTATGTTTTCTGTCTTTTTTGGAATCTTTCTTATCATCCCTGTGCTTCTTTTCATCCTTGTCATCCTTGTGTCTTTTGTCTTCTATTTCACCCTTACTTTTCCTATCTTTTGACCGTTCTCTAGACCTCTCTCTCTCATTACCCTTTTCCTTGTCATAGTCTCTATCTTTTTTCCTGCTTCGTTCATTTTCTTTCTCCCGCTCTCTCTCTCTGTCTCTTCTATCACCCCTCCTATCACGACTTCGACTACGGCTTCTGTGTCTCTCTCTGCTTCTGCTTCGCCTCCGCTCTAATGCACGATCAGCACTTCGTGATCGTCGCCTTTCTTTTTCTTTCTCCTTAGCTTCGCGTTCTAATCTCTGACGTTCTCTCTCTCTTTCTAGTTCTCTATCAAAACTAGATGATCCGTGGCCTTCCCGATGATGACTTCTGCTTCTGGATCTTCTAGGAGACCTCCTGGGGCTTACAGACCTTCTTGGAGGAGACCTACATTAAAAATAAAGAATTCATAAGTTGAAATTTCTAACAACGATTCCTCTGGATTTTTCCAGTTTGCATTCTCTGACTCTTCAGGTTCTGCATGCTAGCCTTAACTACCAAACATTAAGGGTCTAGTCTAATATCACTTCATAATTTTTACTCATTATTATTACCATCAACCAACTCTTTTGATTTGTTGGTTTAGAAATATTAGTTGTCCCAGCAAAGGCAGGGTGCTATTTTCACTGGTAATACAAAATGTAAGGCATTAGCTATTCGCTTATACAACTGTATTATTTTGAAAATATAACATAACCTTGAACGTCTACGCTCTGTATGTCGGTCTATTTCTTCCACTCCCTCCTTTGCATCCTTCTTGATTTTTCTAGGTCTGGTTTTTATTTGCTGATCGATGTTTTTCTGGACTGGCACAGGAATTCTTGGAAATAGTGTTGAAAACCATTCGAGTTTAGTAAGAAAGGAACGAAGCATCTCCCCAATGGTCATAACACAACCCCCACCTGCTTTCACATCCAGGTCCTACAAAACACAAAGAAAAAATATCCTGACCGTCAAAAAGGTTCTTTACTTATTTTAAACAAATGCTGATATATTTATTGCCATCTTGAAGCTTCATAATTATGAAAATTTACTTGTTTCACATTTTAAACAGTGTTCTTGAAAAAAGTTCCAATTCTTGTACCCTTTGGATTTGGTAATAAACGTTACAGATAGGGAACGGGACTTAATATATGCATGCAGGTCCCAAGTACACCTGCAGCCTTGTGGAAGTTCAAGGACTGTCTCAATTAACAGACTATGGTTTAATCCTCATACACTGTCAAGTTGAATGGCAAGATCTTGTATCTTATTTAAATGCTACAAAAACTAAGAATTTTTTGTAAGACTGTATTTAATACCTTATTTTATGGGTGCATGATTGTAAACGATGATAGCCAACACTGGCCTATCCACATAAGAACTACTTCATTTTCTGTCTATAAATGATCAGAGAAAGTTGTAATACAAAATGGCGTCCTAACAAAACTGGAAGCAATAGCAAACCAACTGCCATGAAGCAGTGAGGTTTCTAGTTTACAAATATGTAAAATAAATAAATAAATGAACAAATAATTGGAAACGCATAATCCATGATGACCATTGTCTCTGAAAAGGGTCATTACCGCATGAAGGCCTTCTTGCTATGCCCTCTCACAGCTCAGGACATGTTAGTCAGCTATTGTCAAGTCCCAAACCTATAGTGCAAGCACACAAGGAAAGTGAGATTTGTTATCTAAACATGAAGAGAAAATCTAAATGTAAAACTGCTTGCACTCACACACATTTAAGTGTTCAAACCTATAGTGCAAGCACACAAGGAAAGTGAGATTTGTTATCTAAACATGAAGAGAAAATCTAAATGTAAAACTGCTTGCACTCACACACATTTAAGTGTTCAGATATACAGTATTTCCAAATATAATCGTTTCACAGAGATCTAAAGAAGAAAACAATGAGTTAGCTTAAATGTAGCACCTCGCAAGTATCTACATGATTATACAAAACGAACATTAGAAGCATTTAGAAAAATAACTGTGTGGAACAGAAAGAGACCTTCTGTTTTAGGAAAGCTGACAATGTTTAACTGCTTCAAAACAGATTTTTGGACTAGAGAAAAAAACTTGAGACTGAAATGATCCTTATCATAAAAGTTTACCATGTCATTTAAATGATTCTGTGCAACACTGGCCAAAAAAAAGTGCCTAGAAGCAGCTGTAAGCACTTTGTCCTATATGAAGGCCCAGGGAAGCCTGCAAGTTTAGCCACTTTCTTGTTCAACTGGCCCTATGAAGGAAGCAGCTTGTAGGATGCTGGAACTGAAGCTTCCCACTTTATCCCCCAAAAAGTTACAAGGCAACACTTTACTAAAATGTAGTTAATGCTCATATCCAAGAATTAAAGTAGCATTTTTCTTCAAGTGGGTGCTAACTATTAATTATGCAATTACCCCACATTTGAATTCTTAAGGAATATTTTGATCACATTACCAATACACAGTAATACGTTATCCTGGATTAATAAATGTATCCTTTGTACAGTATTTGATGCTTAGTATGAAAATAGTTGTGTAAAATACACTCTGTTGTAGTCATGTGTATGTATTACACTTCAATTTCATTAAAAATAGGGGGTTTCCTGTACACATGAAGCCTGATATTTCTTGTAGCTCAGGATGTTAGTCTCAAACAGTCAAAGAAAATATGTTCTTTAATCTCCTTAAGATCCAAACTCAGTAAATACTACATATTATTGCAATTTGACAATTGTGTATCTCAATCCTCTAAACCTAGAAATGTGTTACATTTGCTCACACTCAATTTCTCTAGATAGAAAATTTGGGGTAAGGGACAATAATCCCCACATCACACTATTTTCTTGTTCTCTCTCTATTGCGTAATAATGTGGTCCATTTGACCAAAGGAATTGAGAATTTAGCACCTCAAATTGCCACTTGTTACTTCATGGATCATCAGGAACTTTCAGGCAAGCACAAGGTGGCACCATCTTAGCCAATAATGAAGTTGGTCACTTCTAGTCAGTGAAGTTGTTTCCCTTGACATGGGATAGAAAAGCCACAGAAGTGAGCCAAAAAATTGTGCTGTAAAACTGTTGATCTCAGTCACATGCCTCTCTCCATCCAAAGTACATTATGAATTTTTTCAACAGTACATAAGACAGGAGCCTAATCTTTCAGACACAATTTGATAGTACTGACTGTAGACTTATTCATTGTCATTTGTTTAAAACAGTCTTTTCTCACAATCTTTTTTTTGTTTGGGGGTAACAGTATAAAGACAGAGATATCACCATGCAGCTCAAAGCTCTTATGATTTATTTAAATTATTTCACATTTTCTAACGTGCGTTGTAAGTTTTAAATGATTGCTAGCCTTAGCCAATAAGAGATTTAGCTACATTTTCTAAGCACAAAAAACAAGTTTCAGTTTCCAAATCAGACTCACTCACCCCATTACTCTTATTAGCATAATTAAATCAAATCACAATATAACAATGCTCAAACTATAGGCAAATGTATCAAAATTTTAAGTTTAAAAAAGCAACATGAAAGGAAACAAAAGAAAAACAAATTATTACCCTCGCTGACATACCTCTTCATCATCAAGAAACGATTCAAACCAGTCCCATAGATCAGTAGGAGGCTGTGTGTACCTTCAAGTACCAAAGAGAGAATGTGTAAATTTAATACAATTCTGTGTATTGAACTAGTTTATAGTTAAATGCATTGCTACTCACCGAATATACATAAATCCAAGAGCCCTAATGTACGGAGAATCTGTGTGTGTTATGAGGCCCATCACTTGCTTACGAGTGAGTTTCAGAGTAAATAGTTTGTAGAGAAGGCAAAAAGCTGTAGACACAATTCCTCCAGTTCCAACACCTCTCACCTTTAGTAACAGAAAAGCAATATAACAGATGTTTTATTTAAGCAGATGCTAAACCACTGCTCCAGATATTTAGTAGCAAAAGCATAATAATCTAAAAAAACTGAAGCTTTTCCATTTCAGAAGAGAAACATTAATTGTGCTTGCCTCCCCAAAAATCACATTCTTCAGAGTCAAAGGGGATATGCCTCTCAGACCTCTGAGATTTGGAAATCTGCCATCTACAGTTTGATCCAATACTCAAATCTCATAGGAAGACAAGAATGGGTTATTTCACAGGTGATTATTTACTGCACAAAAGTATTTAAGAAGGCACGTACTTCTACTTACCCCTCCGCACATCCCTGTCTGGCCTGCTGTTTTTCTGCTCCCCTTCTCCCATGGCTCAACATGCGTAACCTGAAAATGAAAAAAAGATTACTATCACAGCCATCACATTTAGCTTCATAGATGATCCACAGGTATACACAACAATAATTGTGTGCCCAAATACAACAAAGTTCATGAAGATTCTCTAAACCAATTTTCAGCAGTGCTCATCAACTCGTATCTAACTGAAGACAAGCTGGAAGCCTCAGCAACAAAACTTTTTGTAACCATGTTACCAAGGTTTTAATAATCTTTCCTCAAAATTTTTTTAAAAAGTTCAAAGTAAGTAACTTTTTATGTAACGCTGCAATCTCCCTCTAATATTAATCTGGGGATAAAAAATCATTACAAATTTCAGTGATGAATAATCCCCTTAAAAATACCATTAAGATTACGCTTCTTAATAGAGCGTTTTAGTCTGTGGGAACTTATTGCACATGACTATGGGGCATATAATGCAGTACTTACCCAGACAACTTAATAACCAATACTTTCTTACTTCCTCCTCACTATAACCAAATCTAAAACAATGGCACAAAACTATGAACTGTAATATTTTAACCTATAAAATGAATGGCTTTTTTGTAGATTGTGATGATGCCCAGAGATAGGTACCTGCTCTACAATCTAAACAATAATGACAGACCTAGTTTTATGAAAGGTTTTAACATAGGAACATCTTAAAATAAGATTTCAGTGGACAATCACTATGAGACCTAATTAGACCAGCATCATTCTCAGACTCTTCTAATCAGAGTCACACAAAGATCTGCTCAAGTTACATTACAAATTAAGCAATCCACAGAGAACATAGTCACATAGTTACACATATGTAAATTTTATTAACTCATCACGAAAGCTCACCTAATAAACTATGTTGCTAGTCTTTAAAGTGCTACCTGACTGCTTTGTTTTGATAGTGTATAGACTAGCACAGCTTCCTCTCTGTTACTATTCATCAATTTAAAAAGATGGGTCAGTTTTACTACCTAGTTCAGAAAGTGGAAGATTAAAAACAAACAAAAAAAAAACAACTGTTCTTATACTGATGCTATCTAATGCTTGAACCCAAGCATACAATCATAAAATTTTACTTCCCTTTACACTTCAGAATTATTTAAGAGAATCTGTGATATAAAACTTAGAATACATGCATAAAGCATACTGAAATCCAAATGAAGCACTCCAAGGTTTAGCTTTAAAATGCTTATTTCTGACAGTAGTCATCTTGCTAAAAATGTTAACTTGTCTCATACCAATAAAACAGGTTTCCATTTATTACATACATACTATATTCACTCAGAATGCCTAAAGTTGAGTATGTGCAGGAGCAGTACTTAAATGTGTAAACAGTAGGAAAAAGCATGCTGTTTACAGGCTGGAAATGAAGTGCACACAGATTGGGGGCTAGATTTTTAGTACTGCTCAAAGTGTGACTACAGGTTAGTTTTGCCAAGAGCTCAGCACCCAACATGATGAAATCTTTAAAAAAAGGCCATTTTGGTGGTGGTGGGGAAGTTCTTTTGAAAAATGGGTCCATTACCAGTGCTCCCTGTAAGCACTGTGTGAGGCCACTCACAAGTGACTCAGGTGCTGCCCAGATGATTAGCAGAGTGTCTGCAGCTAAGTTTTTCATTTCTACTGGTGGTACACATTCACACATGCCTCAGTGCACACAAAAATTTATTCTACCCTTTGGAAAAGTCCACCCGCAGATAGAAGAGATTAGAGGAAACATTGGCCACAGGTGATTTGCCAGCTACTACTCTATAAGTCTGTGGCAAAGCAGGGAATTTAACTGACATCTTCTGTACATCAATCCATTCCCTTAATCACAGAAATTGTCCCTTTTATCCCACCCACTTTGCATATACATTCCCCAAGAAAGAAAGCTGGTAGTTTCAATCCAACTAAGAATCCCTATGTTTAAATATCAAAATTCCCATTTCTGTGTCAAATTAATTAGCTAGACATTTTCATATAAAGATGGAAAATACATTTCCTTTAAATATTTTCCAAATTGAAATTAAATAATGATAAAGGGTACAAAACTACATAACATACTGCTTTTCAACATGAACATGCTACTTCAAGAACCCTAATTAAACTTGTAATTAGTTGAAACAATTTATATGTACTAATTTTAAAACATTTTGGAATACATCTAAAATGTGATGATACAAAACACTCATTCTAAATACACCATTCAGTATTTTATCTCAATTTAGGTGACAAAGTGAATCTTTACCACCTTTCACTCCTGTTAGTCCTACACTCTCTCCACAGCTCCAAGTAAGCAAAATTGGTTTGTTACTTCTTGAGCATCAATGGGATTGTTTCTTGAATTCTATCTGATTAGTCCCATGCAGTCTCACTGAATGCAATAATTTGACCCCCAGAATCTGTGTTACTGGGAACTAGGCATAAAAGTAAGAGTTCATCTTGAATGAGCATTTGAGGAAAGATACCATCCCTTTTAACCAGTACGTTGATCAAACCAGACATTGATATAATCAACACACAAACATAGAACCTTATGCAGCCGTTATTACAGGATTACTTCTGAAAGCAGTTCTTCAAGCAATGGACTCACCCATGAAATGTTTTAGGCCAAACAAGAAGGCAACTAAGTTTATTTCCAAGTTTAGACCTATTTGGTAACAACTGTATTGAGAAATAAGATCAATACATTCTTAAAGATTATCAATGTTATCCGGAGTACAAGCAACTGAAAACATTGGCCTAAATAACCCTACTCTTGTAAACATCATCAGGACAATGCATGTAATTGTGTTGATGAGCATTAATTTTGCATACCTCTACCTGGAACCCTGGCTTGATGGAAGCCTCGCTGCAAGACTGATTCAATCCTGCTAACGAAACATGAACTGAGACAAGGATGCACTGAGGAATTAATTTATCTTCCCAGCACGGCTGGACTAAGGCTAACAGTGGCACTATTACTTGATCTCGATGGCCCGATCTCTAACTGGAGAGGAAAGACACAGGCAAGCTCCTCCTGGGACCATGGTCTGACACCGCCATCACTTTTACACCCCAGCACTAAAACGCACTACCAACCGGTAGGTGGTGGGGAATGGCCATGCCTTCTGGCAAAGGGCACAAGTTGAGAAGACTCCTATACTCGGAGCACTGAGCAGACAGGCTACCCTCAACCGTGCTACCTCCTATTTAGCGTGTTCACGGACGCGGCATCAAGCGCCCTTGCACGGGAAGGCCGTGGATCCCCGCTCCCCAAGCCCAGGGGCCTGAAGAGAGACTGCTAGCGGCCATTTCCTCCCCGCAGCGCCGACAGGCCCCGCGCCCACCAATCCGCTCGGCGCCGGACCGCCCTACACATTCCCGCGAAGGCCGCTTCCTTTAGCCCGGTCAGATCCCGCCCGTCTCACCTCTCGCTGCTGGGCCGAGCTAAAGGCCACGGGGACCCCATCACCCGGCGTGAGGGTGAGCAGGGAAAAACCCGCAGGCCGGAAGCGCGCGCAGGCCCGAAGGAAACGGGCAGCACGCAGGCCTCGGGTGAGCCAGCCGGCCCAGGCCCAAACCGCTCCCACGACGGGTCCTCCCCACCCCCGCATGCCTCACCTTGAAGTAGATCTCGTCCACCACCTCGTGGTAGGTCTTGAGCTCGTAGAGCTGCACCTTGAAGTAGGGCGAGGAGAGAATGTTGGTCAGGATCATGGGGTTCAGGTTCATGGTCTTCTCGTTCCCCCACAGCGGCAGCACGTTGCCCTGCTTGCCCGAAACCGCCGGCTTGGGAGCCCCGCTCTGCAGCGGGGGCTGGGCCGGAGCAAGGGCTCCAGCCTGGTGCTGGGCCGCCTGCTGCTGCTGGCAGTTAGCGCCTACCGCGGGGCTATTGTTGGCCATGGCGCCACAGCGGCTCAGGGCTCAGCCTGGGGACTCGCTGTATCGAGACGCGGCCGAGCCGGGCACGGTCTCCGCTTAGTCCGCTAACTGCCAACAAGATGGCGGGTCCTACGGAAGTGACGCAATCGTCTTCCGGGACTGACCGCGCCGGCCAATGCCACTGGGCTTGCGGTGTCCCCACAACTGCTCGGTTCTGAGAGAAGCAGCCCATCTGCATAGGGAGACGAGTGACCCACGGGGCCTCCGACGCAGCGACCAGACGGTCCGCACGGCAGCGTCTCACCCTGCTCTTGAGCGAGCCATCGCTTTCTGTGGGGCTGTGCAATAATGTCGTTTGGCTGAATCTAGCTTGGCAGGAAATGGTTTTATCCGGCCTAGGACGTGTCTCTTGCAGCCTGGGGCTGTTCGGAGAGCAGACTTACTGAACAGCTGTGAGTCCTTGGCTCTGGCACCCGCCGAGGGCACACGCTGAAGGCCAGGACTACACAAAACAAGGACTAAATTCCTTCTTGGGGGTACAGTATTAGGACAGTAGCACAGACAGTGAGGCCTGCTGCTACATAAAAGCCTTTCAGCTAAAGGCTTCCTGTTAACAACAGCCGGTTTTCATTTGATCCACAAACAGGACTAGTACATTTGGAAATTACCAGCTTCAGGTATGTAGTAACCATGACAAAGGAAAATAACAGAAGATAGTGGGATGTGAATTTATAAAAACCTGATGTCACGGCTGCTGGAACAGAGGTGCGGGTGTTGAGTTTTTGAACAAAACTGTGCATGAGGGAAACTGCCCCAGGAAATTATACCACACCTTTACCATCCTTTGTTCTCAGGTCTTTGCATTGTGTTACAGCCAAATGAATATGCAATGCCAAGAGCTCATTCTGCATTTCTGTTTGATGCAGATAGTAACAGAGATGTAGCCATGTTAGTCTGTATCTACTAAAACAAGAAAAGGGTCTGTCCCATGAAAGCTCATCACCTAATAAATTATTTTGTTAGTCTTTAAAGTGCCACATGACTGCTGTTTTGTTTTGATACAGTTCATTATTTTCAACGAGCAGTGTGTGCAAGTGACTGCCAGATTAGATTAGAGACTAACACGGGTGGGTAATAATTTTTGCCAGGGGACCACTCCACAAATTATGGCAAGTTGTCGGGGGCCACACATTTCTTATTAATGAAAATATCTCACCATCTATTTTTAAAATACCCCATTATGTTCTTTAGATCATAAAGTATTTGTAGTCTGGCAGATTTATCACAGTAGTGTCGGCATGGGTCTTTGGCTCCACTGATGATAACCAGAAGGCTGCGTGCGGGTTTTCAATGATACAGGACCAATAATCACAGCAGACCCTGTGAGGTTCCCCAAAGACCACATGCCAGAGGAGGACTGAAAGTGCCCAGCCAGGGATTATTGCCAAGCGATGTACAAATAACAGTTGTCAATTATACTTTACTGATCCACTATGCAGCTGTTACCACCAATCACTCTGTACCTCCTAGTTTGGTTAGATCATCTCTCATCCCTCATGTTGCCATTTTAGACCCTTTCCTGAGCCTAGGTCTGTATCTGCATGGAGTCTTTTTTAATGAGCTGGCAGTACCTTGTGATTTCAGCTCATGCCAATTATTGTTCTGCACCTGGGCTGAGCACCAATTGGTGTTTTGTACTCTCAGCCCTGTCTGAGTCAAGTTCTGTTAGCAGAGCCCTGTCTCTTGCCCATAGGGTAGCTTTACTTTTATCCATGTTTTGTCCATTGTTACTAGGCCTTAGGCCTCAAACCAAGCCTGTGCTGTATGGGCTTACACCTTCATCTTACTACAGTAATTAAATTTAATAACAACTGAATACCATTATCCAAAACTTGTCTTAGAAGGCAATGTATATTACAACTAATTTTTTGAATACGTGTAATAACACTTAGGCTACGTCTACACTAGGACACTATGTCGAAGTAGCCTATTTCGAAGTAAGAACATCGAAATGGGCTACTTTGACGATTATTGTCTACACATCCTCCAGGGCTGGTGGTGTCGACGTTCAACGTCGAAGTAGTGCCAGGGAACATTGAAAGGAGCCGCCCCGGAAGGAAATGCAGAGCATCCACCCACATAAGCCCCCTCTTTCAAAATAAGGGGCTAAGAAAGCCCGCGGATGGGGTCACAGAGCAGACTAGCCCTTCCGGGGCAGCTGCAAGCGGCTCCCTTAAAGGGCCCCTCCCAGACACACCCAGCCTGCACTGCACGAACAGCCCTGCATTGGTGATGCAAGCCTTGGAGACCTCGAGCCCGCAGACATGGACGTCCAGCAGCAGCTGGAAGCCCTCCAAGCCACCTCCTGCGGAGCAGGTGCCCTTCTAGATGCTGCCTGGGCAGCCACCCAGCAGCTTCTGGAATGGGAGCCCTCCCCAGGGTCACCAGGAGATGCCGCAGACCATTGGGCCCTCCTGCTCCCCCCTGGCCGGGTGCCCCGCCGACTCTGGAGCTACCCCTTCAGCACTGAGTGGTGGGAGCACCTGGTTATGGGGGAATGGAATGATGACCAGTGGCTGCGGAACTTCTGCATGGGCCAGCAGACCTTCATGGAGCTCTGCCAGTGGCTCACCCCCGCACTGAGGCACCACGACACCCGGATGCAGTGCGCCCTCCCCGTCGAGAAGAGGGTTGCAATAACTGTCTGGAAGCTGGCCACTCCAGACAGGTACCGCTCCGTGGGCCAGCAGTTTGGAGTGGGAAAGGCCACAGTTGGGGCTGTCCTGATGGAGGTAAGGAGGCCTGAGTCTGAACCCCCTAGGGAGGGGGTCCTGGGTGAGGGGGGCCTGAGGAGGGAGGCCTGGGTGAGGGGGTCACACTCTGCAAACCCTCACAGGCACCCATGTTCCCTCTCCACAGGTGGTGCGTGCACTTAGTGCCCTGCTGCTGAAGAGGGTCATCTGAGTTGGGGACCTGGATGCGGCCGTTGAGGGATTTGCCGCCATGGGATTCCCCAACTGCTCTGGAGCCCTCGATGGGACCGACATCCCCATCCACGCCCCAGACCACAGTGGTGGCCGCTATATACACAGGAAGGGCTACCACTCTGTGGTCCTGCAGGCCACAGTGGACAGCTGTGGCCACTTCCAGGACGTATGCGTGGGCTGGACCCATGATGCACGCATTTTCCGGAATTCGGGACTATGCTGCCAACTGCAGGCAGGGACCTACGTCCCCCAGAGGGAGATCTCTCTGGGAGATACCACCACCGTACCCCTCTGCATTGTGGGGGATGTGGCTTACCCCCTCCAGCCCTGGCTTATGTGGCCCTATACAGGCCACCTCAATGCTAGCCAGGAGTGCTACAACGCCCGACTCAACCATGCCTGCCAAGTGGTCGAGCGAGCCTTCGGGCGCCTGAAGGGCTGCTTGCGTTGCCTCCTGACACGCCTAGACCTAGGCCTCCAAAACATCCCCCAGGTTGTGGGTGCCTGCTGCACGCTCCACAACCTGGTGGAAAGCAAGGGCAAGGCCTTCGTGCAGGGCTGGGTGCTGGAGGCTGGAACAGCCTACCCCCAGCCAGCCGCTGCCCCGAGCCGCCAGGCCCACCAGAACAGGGTCCAGGTCTGGGAGGCCCTGAGGAAATACTTCGACCAGGGGGCCTAGTGAGCGACACCCAGGCCATCCCTGCACCCCACTCCAGCACCCACACCCACCCTCACCAAAAGCACACGGGACACAGGTTTCTTGAAAAATAAAACTATCATTATTTACATAACCACAAATTTTGCCTCTTTTCGGCATATATAAACCAAATAAAACAGAATCATTGAAAATAACTATATACAGGTGGGGACGTCTATAATAAACTATGTACAGGCGGGTCAACTATAAATAACTATATACGGGGGGAGACATGGGCAGGCCACGCATCGGCCCATGATTCCGGGGCAAGAGTGGAAGGGCGCGACCTCCGGCGCATTTGGGTGGCTGGTCCCCCCTGAGCTGGGGTCCCTGGCGAGGCCAGGATGACGGGGAGGTATGGCCGAGGCGGGTCCTTGGCCCGGTCATTGGCCTCGGGTGGCTCCTGCCCTGCGGAGCTGGTGGGTGGGGCGGCAGGCGGGACAGCGGGGAGGGCAGCACGGAGGACATCGGGGGGGGCAGACGGGCCACCAGCTCCTCAAAGGTGTTGACCACGCGGTTGAAGGTGGCCATAAACTCCCGCCAGGCCTCCCGCTCCTCAAATTGGAGTCTCCACTCCATGAGGTCCGCCTGGCGCAGGAGGGCAGCAGCCATCTCCGGGTCATGTGTGCTGTGGCGGTGGCCCCTGCAGGGGTGGGCCCATCCCGGTGCAGGTGGCGACCCCAGGTGTTGGTGGTCCGGTGGTCTCAGGGGTCTGTCTGGGACCACAGATGGTGCATCTGCAGAAATAGGGGGAAAGGGGGAAGGGAGGCCATGAGCACCCAGCCCTGACCTGTGACCCACACCCCATCGGCCTGTGGTCCCCCCCATCCCCCATTGGTGCATGCAGTGATCCTGTGAGTAGCCCCTTCCAGTGGTCTGCGCCTCTCACCTCCCAGCGGGGGTGGGGCATGGCACTGTCCATGTGTGGAGGTGCTGCTGGGCTCTGGTGGCTGTGGCACCATCCCTGGGCTGTGGTCTGCCCGAGCCATGGCAGGCTGGGGTCTTGTGGAGATGTGGGGGGCCTCCGATCAAGTGGTACCCCCGCCCTGTGCTCAGGGGGTCTGTGCCCTGTGGAGTACGTACCCGACGGTGCACTGCCAGGATCAGGAGAGGCCCATCTAGTGGACACCGGGCTGGAGCTGCGGGATGGGATGTCCAGCATGAGCTCCCCCTCCTCACTGGACCACTCGGTGACCGGGGTGGAGGGCCCCAGCTCTAGCCCCGGGGGGTGCAGGGCTGGCCTCAGGACCTGACCCTGGCTCCGAGGCCTGCTGGGGCTCGTCGGCCATGGTGTCAAGGGTGGCTGGGGGGGAGGAGGTGCCCCGGGGGCCCAGGATAGCGCTGAGGTCCCATTAATAGGGGCAAGCAGCGGGGGCAGCCCCAGACTGGCTGGCCGAGTCCCGGGCCCGGGTGTAATCCTGCTGCAACTCCTTGATCTTACTCCTGACATGGTCAGGAGTGCAGGCAGGGTGACCCCAGGCAGCCAGGCCCTCGGCCAGCCAGGCGAACGCCTCCGCGTTCCGCTGCTTGCTCCCCATGATATGCAGCACCTTCTCCTCACCCCAGAGCCCCAGCAGGTCACGGAGCTCAGAGTCAGTCCAGGAGGGGCCCCGCTTCCTACCCCGCCGGCTGGAGGCCTGGGAGCCCTGGGATGGCCCAGAGGGGGAGCTCTGGGGGCACTTGGAAGGCTGGCTCTCTGCCATGGTGTCCAACTGGCCTGTGCAGGGGCACCTCGTGGCACAGCTGCTGCCTGCACGGTGTCAGCTTCCTGCTACGGGGTTTCTGGGTCTGTGCAGCTTTAAGAACTGCTGGGCGCAGAGGTCATAGAGCCACGCAGGGGCTGGACAGCATGTCTTCGCCTAACAACTGATTGACGCCATGGCGGACCACGCTATTTCAAAGTAGTGGGACGCGGATCGTCTACTCAACGTCGAAGTAGGGCGCTATTCCCATCTTCGGATGGGAATAGCGATTTCGACATCTCACAGCTTAACATCTATTTGAACGTTGAAACAGCACATGGCGTGTGTAGACGTGACGCATGCTATTTCGATGTTGTGCCGGCTACTTTGAAGTAGCCAGCTAGTGTAGACGCACCCTTAATGCTAAACTTTTCAGTGCTGGGCAATAACCAGCCCATAGACCAGATGCAGTTCACAAATATTAGCCCTTGTTGAGCTATGTCTGGCTTATTGCTGACCTCTGAGTTACATTCAACTTATGTGCAGTATTGAAATTAAGTGTAAAGAAAAATGCAATTCAATGTGATAAGGAAAGTCTACGATGGGCATTAACAAGCTTTCATTACTGTTGTTGCAGTGTGGAGCATTATAACAAGGTGCTCACCACTGATTGGAGATCTGTTCTTTGATTTATTTAAACATATTTACTCACAGGCATAAGTTGTTCTGAGCAATACAAGAATCCTTTTGGCATGAGCCTTGATCTTTGGGAAAAGTCTGTTCACTAAGATACGTAAAACCTCAGAAGTGTCATTGATTTGAATTGCTCCACAAGCAATGCCTCACACTGCAAGTCAATAAGCTCAATTTGGACATTATTTGGAGCGTTGCCCACCTCAGGTGAAAAGGGAGGAAAAAAACATGTAATTTTCTGTCATTTTTAGACTCAAAAAATTGCAAGAAAATTTTGCATGCAAAGTGAGCAATTTCTTTCCAGGCTCTGGTCAGGTATTGTAATTTATTACCACGTGGTCAAGTGTGGGAACTGCTTGTTTCCTGTCTGAGGGGTAAGAAGCAGCAACTTTGTCACGAAAGACTTGACAAAAAAATACATGTCATGAGCAAAAAGCCCTTTACCTTGCAGTTTTGAATCAGTATGTTCATATGACCAGTAATGACAATAGCAAATGCAAAATCAGAGAGCCATTTCACATCATTCAGCTGAGGAAAATCCACATCTTTTCCTTTAATTTTCAAAACAAATCAATCTCAACCTTCAGATCCCATACTCTTTACAGAACTTTCCTCAAACTAAGCCACGTAACATTTGTATGGCACAGAACATCCCTGTGCTCTGACTCAGATTCCTCCAGCAGAGAGACAAATTGCCTGTGGTTTAATGCTCTTGCTCTAATGAAGCTGACTGGTATTCATGTAGCACTTTAAAGACTAACAAACTAAGTTCATTTCTGTCACTTGGTCTTATGTTCTTTTCAACAATCCAACATTTTTGCCTGTGGTTGCCTCATCTCAAAAAAAGATATATTGTCATTGGAAAAGGTTCAGAAAAGGGCAAAAAATTATAAGGGGTTGGAACAGATGCTATGCGAAGAGATTAAAAAGACTGGGACTTTTCAGCTTAGAAAAAAGAGACTAAGGGGAGATATGATAGATGTATACAAAATCATGACTGGTGTGCAAAAAGTGAATAAGGAAAAATTATTTACTTGTTCCCATAACAAAAGAACTAGGGGTCACCAAATGAAATTAATAGGTAACAGGTTTAAAACTAACAAAAGGATTTTTTTTTATTCATCCAGTTCATAGTAGGCCTGTGGAACTCCTTGCCATAGAAGGTGGTGAAGATCAAGACTTTAACAGGATTCAAAAAAGAACTAGATAATTTAATGGAGTTTAGGACCGTCAATGAATATCAGCCAGGAGAGGTAGGAATGGTGTCCCTAGCCTCTGTTTGTCAGAGGCTGGAAATGTATGTCAAAAGAGGGATCACTTTGATGATTACCTGTTCTGTTCACTCCCTTTGAGGCATCAGGCATTGGCCTCTGCCGGAAGACAACATATTGGGCTTATGTACCTTTGCTCTGACTCCTTGTGGCTTTTCTCACGTTCTTACAAGCCGATCAGTTATTTTTAACATAAGTAAATTCCTGCTCTTTTCCAATTAATTCTAAAGTAAAATGAAGGAGACAAACCTAAGACCTGGCCCCAATAGAGAGAAGCTTAGTCACTCTGACTTGGGATGAATAATAGATCTAGCCTTCCAGAAGCTCATCAGCACCAGAGTGGCGACTTAGGGTATATCTACACTTAGCAGAAGATCAACATGGTAACAGTCTTCTGCGATTCAATTTAAAGTTCCTAGTGAGGTTCCATCGTTGACCCTGGTAATCCTCGCAGGTGTGAGGAATAAGGTTAGTGGACCTCCCGCTGTGGGAATGGCAGGAAAAATTGATTTAGGATAAAAACAAGAAAGCAGTCAAGTAGCACTTTAAACACTAACAAAATAATATATGAGGTGAGCTTTCGTGGGACAGACCCACTTCTTCAGACCGTGGCCATACCAGAACAGACTCAATATTTAAGACACAGATTTAAGATACTTTGACTTCAGCTGTGCAGTTCAGGTAGCTGGAGTTGGGTGTCAGTTTTTCCCCTGATATAGACCTGGCCTTGGACTTGATAACTCATTCTTCCATTGCCAGATCAATCTAATGGATGGCACTAGCGCCTACAAATCTGGACTCTTTTAAGGATACAGAGGCGTGGAGGGAAAAGAGACTGCAATTTACTTCCTCAGCATTGCTGAGCCTCCCTGAGGTGTAGTGGAACTGCCTAATTCATTTTCCTCTTCCCCCCATGGGGCGAGGGGGCGGGAATCCCTGCTGAGTAAAGGACGTAACAGGGAGGGTAAGGCTGGGACGGAAAGTGCTGGGAGGAGAGCTTTGCTTGGGGGCCGTCAGGCACAAGAAGAGAGGGAAGCCGTGCTGGGGCAATGCAAAGCCTGAGTGAGAGGCTCAGGCGGGATTACAGCGGAGCGGAAGCGTGTAGCCAGCGAAGGGGGAACTGGCTGCTCCGGGGATACTGAGGAGCAGGCGCTCTCGCCCACTTCCCAACCGCTGTCGGGTGGGCGGCTCCTTTCACGCTCTGTCTCCGCCTCCCCTCGGCGGGCGGGCCTGCAAGGCCACGGTAGGGTCGGGTGAGGCGCGAGCGGAGCCCGAGGGCCTGGCGGGGGCAGACTGACTGAGGTGAGGGGAAGCGCCCGAGGGTGCCTGGGCTGCAGAAGGGGGTGGGGTATGGAGGACAGGCTGGGCTGAGGGCTGGCGCGCCGGCACGTGGGGCTTGAGGGGAGCCATGTGACGCGCCGGCGGTTTTGGGGCGAAGTTCAGCCCTGGGTGATACTAACAGTCTTGACTTTTGCGTGGAGAGAGCCGCGTTTGCCAAGCCTGGCCGCTGGCTCGAGCCTGGCCCACAAGGCGCTGCTGCGTGTCCCTTCATTTCTTGTGTTGGTTCAGAGAGATTCCCAAAGCCTATTTCTTTCCATGCTGAGAGCGCCTCAGAAAGCTTTGAAGGCACAATTGTCGGCAGCCTTGTCACAAACATGCTTTGAGAGGAATTCTTGGTAATTAGACCTGCCAGGGAGCTGTTCACCACGGGAGCAAACTGGGAGACTTGAACTAGAAAGACATGTTCAAAGACTTTGCACTGCCTAGGTTACCTTGTTTTTGCGAACTACATTCATAATTTAATATGCCCTTAACATTATTAAATCCTTATTTTTAGATTTAGAAGGATATTCATTTTCAAGCATTTATTTTTATGAAGCTGTAACTTATGTAATAATGACAAAAATGCAGAGGTTGAAATTGCACTTTATTAGCAATGTAATGTAACCCTTCACTGCATGCACTGATTTTATGCCTCTAATTTATAATAAATAATAAAATTAAGGATTGACTGAACCTTTCTGAAGAGTTTCCTGTTTGCCAGTTTATGGAAAATATATTGAGCTAAACAAATACGCAAACAGCACCAAAGTAACATGAACAGTCAATATAAAACAAAGCAGATGAAACAGAAAAGGCATAAAAATGATAATTTGCATAGGAAAAGGCTAGGTTATTTTAAAATTGTTTAAAAAATTAGTCAGCCATGTTATGGAAGATTGTGCCCTGCTCCTCTCCCTCCCCCATTTGATTGAACAAAGACAAGCTTTTGGGATATAGTTGATTTTTGTTAGGAGTGTGGAAAGGGTGTTTTCATTGTCAAATTTGTAAAAAAGTCTCATTTTCTTATTGATATTAGTACGACTTTTATCACTAATTTAATATGAAAAGAGGATTACATCTATATTTGCTTAATGATAAATCAAGTACACAGGGAAAAATATTCTAACAATTTGTGAAAACATTTCAGAAAATTAACTGATTTTTAATTTTTAGTGTGAACAGCATGATGAGTATGAATCTTCAAAAGGATACTTTTACAGGAACAATTAATTTCATACCTCCTCTATACAAACAACGGTACCAGTTCATTAAGGATTTAGTGATTAAATACAAACCTAAGAAGGTTGGTATGTTTGTCTTTTTAGACCTTAAATTTTAGAAAGATAGGGTAAATACTCGTACAAGACATCTAGACACTGGAAATACCAATGTTTCCTGAATAGTGTCAGAAAGGTAGCTGTGTTAGTTTGTATCTTCACAAAACAAAGCAGCCCTGTAGCACCTTAAAGACGAATAATATTATTAGGTGAAAAGCTTTTGTGGGACAGACTCACTTCCTTGCCAGATCTGAAGAAGTGGGTCTGTCCCACGAAAGCTCATCACGTAATAAATAATGTTAGTCTTTAAGGTGCTACAGGGCTGGGTTTTTTTGTTCATTGTTTCCTAAGTATTTCAATACCAAGAATCAGCTCTTCATGGAGTTTTTTTGCCTCATTTGGCTTTTTTCCAGGATCATGTAACTAGTGAACTGAGGGGAAAAAACACTTAAAATGCAAGCTTTCTTTGTGAGTTAAAAATGCGAATAAAATACACTTTCTGTTTTTGGGGAGCAGGTGGTTTTCTGAACATTTTAGTGTTTTCTTTTGAGGACAAAAATATTTTAAGACTTTTTGAAGAGTTCCATCCCATCTCCTTCCCTTAAGGCAGTGTTTCCCATACTTAAAACATTTGTGTACCCCTTTCATGACTTTGGCGTTATTGGTGTACCCCCTCTCCTGGAGCCTTCCCAATGCTTATCTGCTGATTTTTAGTAAGTTATTTTCTGCCGGGTACCCCTTGAAATCCTTTCATGTACCATCTGTGGTACGTGTACCACATTTTGAGAAACACTGCCCTAAGCGTTTGTCATCACAGCAGTATTAGCTTAACTTACCCAGGTTTTGCCCTTAACCCAACTCCTGTGCATAAATAACTCAAGGTAGCAGCTGGTTCTTAAGGTGGCAGGGGTGAGGGTGAAACTAAAGTTCTGCTGCTTACTGCTGTGGGGGTGCAGCAGCTGAATTTACAACTCAGAAGCAGTTAGTCCAATCTCTCTGCCTATATGTTTACTCCACAACTGGAAACAAGCCTCCTAAAGCAGAAAGAAGTCTTGTGCTAGTTTTGCTTGAGGTAGCACACTTAAAACAAAAAAAAAAAAGGTTTGATGGATGTCTCAGCACAGTATGTCCCATGTTGTAACACATACACTGCTCTGTTCAGCGTGTTAACTTGAGCAGTGCTAGCAGGTGTTTGTCTACCTGATTTGGGAGGCACAGTGCCAAGCTGCAGTGTAGACATATTCTGTGTTGCTAACCAGAAGCACACTGTGTAACTACAGTGTTGCTTAAGAATATGGTGTTTTAAGATGCCATTGTTTTCAAATCCACTTTATAGGTTGCAGACTTGGGATGTGCTGACTGTACTCTACTCTGGATGCTGAAATTCTGCAACTGCATTGAAGTGCTAGCTGGGCTAGACATCAGGGAAAATGTGATGAGGGAGAAAATGTAAGATGGTCTTTACATTATTTGTCTTAATAATGCAGCATTTGAGTCAGGCTAATAATACGTGGCAGTAGGAATAAGGGAGAATGTAAAGTTATGAAGTGTTTGGTATGTGAAAATTGAGTGTGTTGGGAATTGGTAAGCTGGTTTTGTAAAACTACTGGTATGCCATTGTTGGCATCAAATCTATTTAGATATTTATGTGGCACTATCAGGCTACGTCTACACGTGAAGCCTACATCGAAATAGCTTATTTCGATGTAGCAACATCAAAATAGGCTATTTCGATGAGTAATGTCTACACGTCCTCCAGGGCTGGCAACGTCGATGTTCAACTTCGACGTTGCGCGGCACCACATCGAAATAGGCGCTGCGAGGGAACGTCTACATGCCAAAGTAGCACACATCGAAATAAGGGTGCCAGGCACAGCTGCAAACAGGGTCACAGGGCGGACTCAACAGCAAGCCGCTCCCTTAAAGGGCCCCTCCCAGACACAGTTGCACTAAACAACACAAGATACACAGAGCTGACAACTGGTTGCAGACCCTGTGCCTGCAGCATGGATCCCTAGCTGCCGCAGCAGCAGCCAGAAGCCCTGGGCTAAGGGCTGCTGCCCACGGTGACCATAGAGCCCCGCAGGGGCTGGAGAGAGAGCGTCTCTCAACCCCTCAGCTGATGGCCGCCATGGCGGACCCCGCTATTTCGAAGTTGCGGGACACGCAACGACTACACGGTCCCTACTTCGACGTTGAACATCGAAGTAGGGCGCTATTCCTATCCCCTCATGGGGTTAGCGACTTCGACGTCTTGCCGCCTAACGTCGAAGTTAACTTCGAAATAGCGCCCGGTGCGTGTAGCCGTGACGGGCACTATTTCAAAGTTAGTGCCGCTACTTTGAAGTAGCGTGCACGTGTAGACACGGCTTCAGTGTGGTTAACTGAGCTCACTCCAGATTTGACATTTGCACAAGTTATAGTTTGTTCTCTTTTCCTTCCAATCAATATGGATTGGACTATGTTGTTTTTGTTTTTAGTGTGGGAAGGTGAGGTCGGAGAAATGGGTTTTGTATTTTGCTGAGAAGGCACTGAGATTTGTGGTTAGTTGAGCTCTTATTGGTCTGAGTTCCAAATTTAAGTAACAGTCGCTGAAAAGGTTGTGTTCCCCGAGGACAGAAGTTGAAAATGCGGTTGTTCCAATTATAGCTGTACAACTGACTTGCTGCGAGATATAGATTGGGCCACACAAAAGTTTTCTTGGTGATTGTTACTTAGAATCATAGAACAATAGAGTTGGAAGAGACCTAAAAAAGCCATCAAGTCCAGCCCCCCTGCCCTTGGCAGGACCAAACCCATCAGATCAGCCCAGCCAGGGCTTTGTCAAGGCGAGACTTAACCACCTCCAGGGATGGAGACTCCACTGCTTCCCTGGGTAGACCATTCTAATGCTTCACCACTCTCCTAGTGAAAAAGTTTTTCTTAGTGTTCAACTTGGACCTTCCCAGCCGCAACTTGAGACCATTGTTCCGTGTTCTGCCATCCGTGACCACTGTGAACAGCCTCTCTCCAGCCTCTTTGCAATCTGCCTTCAGTAAGTTGAAGGCTGTTATCAAGTCCCCCCTCAGTCTTTTCTTCTGCAGACTAAACAGACCCAATTCCCTCAACCTTTCTTCATAGGTCATATGCTCCAGCCCCCTAATTATTTTGTTCACCCTCCGCTGGACCCTCTCCAGTGTGTTCACATCCTTCCTATAATTGGGGGCCCAGAACTGGACACAGTACTCCAGATGTGGCCTCACCAAAGCTGAATAAAGAGGAATAATCATTTCTCTGGATCTACTGGCTACGCTCCTCTTGATGCAACCTAATATGCCATTAGCCTTCTTGGCACAGTGGCACACTGTTGACTCATGTCCAGCTTCTCGTCCACTACAACTCCCAGGTCCTTTTCTGCATAACTACTACCGAGGCAGTCAGACCCCAGCCTGTAACAATGCTTGGGATTCTTCTGGCCCAAGTGCAGGACTCTGCACTTGTCTTTGGTGAACCTCATCAGATTTCTTGCAGCCCAGTCTTCAAAGTTGTCTAACTCACGCTGGACACTATCCCTACCCCCTCCAGCATATCTACCTCTCCCCCTAGCTTAGTGTCGTCTGCAAACTTGCTGAGGGTGCAATCCAACCCCTCATCCAGGTCATTGATAAATATGTTGAACAGAACAGGACCCAGAACTGAACCTTGGGTACTCCACTAGAAGCCTGCCGCCATCCTGACATCGAACCGTTGATCACTACCTGCTGGGCTCGACCTTCTAGCCAGCTTTCTGTCCATCTTACTGTCCATTTATCCTACCTAATCTAATGCTAACCTAAATGTCTGGTACTTCTTGGGGCTAGTCAAGACTACTGCTAACTATATTTATCCCAGTTTCTTTCAAGATGGCATTTTCCTTTTAGCACAGCTATATAACATATGGGTACATTTGCTCACAGACAACCTAATAGACTTTTTAAGGATGTTGAGTGTTTAGCCCAAGAACACTTTAATTTTGAATGTTTTCCTAGGCATAAGCTGTCTCCCCTTCCTGGTGATTATTTGCAACCAAGCGAAAGATCTCTAACTGTGACCCTGCATCATGGCTCAGTTGCACATAAAGACCCTTGCATGCTTGGTTTTGACTTGGTAACATGCATTGAATTGTGAGTATTAATCGTACTTACTTCAATTTTTCTTATCAAACACGTTGTCTATGTCTACACTACAGTGCTCTACCGACAGAAAGCTCTGTCGGAAGAGATCTTCTGACAAAACTTCTGTTGACGTAGTGTGGCCATCACAAAAGCAGATCGTAAAAGCGATCCACTTTGTCAACAGTGTGGTCGAACTGCCCGGTCCTCTCTAAACGAACAACTGACTGGAAGTACAGCAGACAGGGCTGCCTGGTGACCTGGAATCCCTGTCTGTTACGGAGGCCTCCCCACAGCATCCACACACCAGATTCTGTCAAGAAAAGTATTTTGCCTCATGGCAGAGAGGCAGAAGGCTGTTGACAAAAATGCCAGGTTTTGTCGACATACTGTTGACAAAACACATTTTGTGTGTGGCCACTCTGTGAGTTTTGTCAACAAAACCCTATAGTGTAGACGTAGGCTAAGTGAATATAAATATAAATAGAGCAGGATTCCATGTTTCACTCTCTTCTTCCTTTGCATTGTAATTTGTAGTCTGGCAAGACTCACTGATGTCAGAAAGATGGAAAATAGAGATGAAAGCCTTTAATTGAGCACCTGTATTCAATCCTATACATTTAACACTTTAATAAATGGAAGAGTAGCAGGATGTGGTGGTTTTTTCAATGTATGAAATTAATCATATTTGGAATTTTGGACTGTGGGTGTAAATGCAAGTGTGAAAGAAGGGGAGATTATGAAAAATAATAAAGAACCCCCTTCAAAAATTTTTATTTATTCAGGTTGCAGCACTGGTGTAATTGTAACCACATGACTAAAATATTAGTATATACATAGTTTTCATTGAATTGATTGTAGAGACCGTCAAAAGACTGTAAGATTTGAAGGACTATGTAATCCTATTCTTTTTCAGAATAGAGCACCTGGAAGCAACAGAATTGGAAAAGTTTCCAGAGGTAGTATTTGATTTTATGGCTCCAGCCATGGTTGTAATCAGCACTCCAAACTCAGAATTTAATCCTTTGCTCCCAGGAGTGACACTGTTCAGACATTCAGACCATAAATTTGAATGGGATCGAGCACAGTTTCAAAGGTGGTGAGTTTCAAAGTTACAACCCTTGACATCTAACATGCTAGCTACTAGCCACATGTAGCTATTTGGTTGGTTGAGTATGGAGAGTTGGCTTGAACAAAAATGTATTTTCAGAATAATGTGGCTAGTTTGCTATAGTGACTACTGAACTGGCTTCAGAACTAGTAGGATACCATGGTACTATACAGTATAGAATTTGTCCTTAAAACTGTAAAAAGCAATTGTAGAGATTTACCTTTCAAAATAGTTTTGGAGGCTGTTGCTGTTTTGAAAAGTGTGTGTGTGTGTGTGTGTGTACACAGACACAGAAAAAGAAGGGAAACAGCTAAAACAATTGAAATGTGAAGATTTAAGTAAGACTTCCATTTTAGTAATATCCCATTTTCCCTTTAGCTGTAGAATTTTTGTTGGTAAAATACCCTGTTTTGACAGTGTTAGTATTAAATATGGGGAAAAAAGGAAAAATTGAGTTGTGCTGATCTGAAGTTGTTCAAAGTCCAGTCCCGTTCCTTTGGAGACAAAAATAAGACAAACATATACAAATAGCAGAGAAAAGAATACCAAATATAGAAAATATACTTTCTGCCTTTGTTGCCAACTGTCGCTTGTAGCTTCACTACTGAAGAGACACAGATGCATAACATATGATCTTACCAACTAGCCCAAGATCTGGGAAAACGATACCAGGTTTGGATTATTTGGGGGATTGCTTTTAGCTGCCACACTAATTCCATGGCCATACTACTAGCATTCAGTGACACTCAGATAAACTACATCCAAAAATGATGCCAGCCTCATCCTATTAACTCTAATCAATCAAAATATATTTCACTGATTTCATCTGTAAATATTTCCTCTTGTTTCTAGAATGTTTCACGTCATGTCTACCTGTGACCCTACCAGGAGACTAAAGACTATTTGTGAGGGACTTATGTGCCAAAAAATTTACAATTCTGTGCACAATATTGTTAATTCTACATATTTTGTCAATAAGTTAATGTGAAGGCTCCAGCATGGCAGCAGGGAACACAAGCCACTGGCTCCAAGGAGATGGGAGATCACCCTGCAGCATCTCCCATCCCCTCCTTCAGACATGGATTCTGCAGTGAAGCTGCACTTGACTCTGATGCAGCACAAGAGCCAGGTCTATTCCAAGCAAGGTTCACCAGAGTAGCTAGTGAGAGGAACAGTCTCACATGCATGTCCTGCCCTGATCCAGGTGGAGGGTAAGCAGGTTCAGCCCAGCAGGATCCAAGTATGGAGGGCCTTAATGTTGGGTGATCCAGGTATGGCGTGACAGGGTTCTCTGTGGAGCAGTTAGATATTAGTGGTTTGGTGAGAGGGTCCACAGTGAGGAGGGATATGGATGAATACAGTTTTGTCAGGGATTTCCAGGTACAGGAGGAATGGGACTCTTCAGGGAGTCCAGGTGAAGGTGGTTGAGTCTTAGTAAGGGGTCTGGGTATGGGAGGGCTTAGGACAGGATTCTGGCTGCTGAAAGAGTGGTGTGTGGTTAGGTGGGAGTCCTGGTGCAGGTGATTGGGGCTCAGTGGTGGAGTCCAGGTACAGGGGAGTGGGACTCATCGAGATGGGGGTCTGAGGGATCTGAGCAGGAATCGGTCTGGGTGCAGGAATAGGGGTCCAGATGCAGCCAGTGTGGCTTGGTAGGATGTGGGTTTGGGTGCAAGGAAGGGTGACTTGGTGGGAGAGGTATGCGGGGTGTGCGTGTCCAGATGGATGGGGGAGGAGCCTGCAGTGTACAGCATCCCCTGCCCCGTGGCTGAGGAGCAATAGGAGCAGGAAGAAAGGTGTGTGTGTATGTGGAATTTCCAGTTGCTCAAACTGTGTAAATTATTTCGAGTCATCTTATTTCGAACCCTGATGTAGGCTACAGTGCCCTGGAGTTCAAGATAAGTGCTTATTTTTAACTTCCTGGTAACCTAGGAATGAAATACCATGCTCAAAATAGTCCTGCTATTTCAAGTGTGGTATTTTGCTGTGCAGTTTCTATTTCGGGATAAAATGTATCCTGAAATAGAAAGCATAGTGTAGCTTTAGCTTTAAAGATCACACATCTTGAAGAACATTCATTTACAGGTAAGTAAGCTCCCCTTTTCAGGCAGCCCACAACTGAGAGCCACCTTCCCTCCACTGAGAAGGAAGCTTGCTTGTGTTTAACTGGATATCATCTGCTTGACACCACCAACTTGTTAGTCATGCAAACTCTCAGCAAGGGTATGCCAGCCTTATTTTGCCTCCCAGATTAATAATAAGTGTAACCAGTGTTTCCTGTAAATGGTGCTCTTGTGTGGCTGCTCAGGAGAGAGTTCTATCCACTCAGCTCATTAGCAGAGCACTCGCAGCTAGGGTTTTTGTTCCTACTAGTGCTGCATATTTGTAGATGCATTGGTGCACATAAAACATTTTATTCTGCATGTGAATGGAAAAAATTTGCGCATGAATGGAAAAGATTAGAGGGAATGTTGGGTATGACTCAGTCCCAGAACACGTTTAAAACATGTGAATCCTGTATCCACCGAACATTTACAGAAACATTAGATCTGCTGTCCCCCAGGAAATGGTGTACACATCAGCTTAAAGTATTAAACTTAGAATTAGCATCTCACTGCTTATCATAGCACTTCTGTACACATTTATAGTGAAATCAAGGACAAGTTTATGGCACGAGATTTGAGAGCTAGGATATTGAAAGCAAGATGTTACATATATAATGAAATAACATGCTTTCTAGAGACTAAACTGAATAGGTTAATCTGTTACCCCAAATGTCTTCTGAAGCATTTCAGGGAAGGATAGTTAAGATCCTATTTTAATGGACCTAGATGCATTGCCCATGTGAGATGCATTTAGTTACTTCCAATGTGCAAGTGGGTGCAGTGTTGTCTTTGTTCAAATATTTGAAGTTTGTCTCAAGATAAGATTCTCTTCTCCTGGAGTGCGCTCTTTATGTTCCACTTCATATCATTCTGTTGATTTTGTATGTAAATTAACTGCACTGTGTTACCTTACTGTGTTTAATTTACATGCCAGAAGAGAGAGAGAGACAGAGAGAAATGAACATCTTTGTCAGGAAAACAGTTCACCTCTGTTGTAATGGAGATGCTAAGAACATATTTTCAGTGTACACTTATAACTTCTTATATATTCTTTTGATATGTGTGTACAGATATTAAGGACTATGAGACTGGCTTTCATTTAAGATCTCAGATGACATTCTTTAGTAAATCAGAATGCACATATTAGAATCAGGATATTTCTGTAACTTCTTTGCAAGTTGTCATGGAGAAGTTCTTATGCCACATTATCTGTCTGTCATTTTTGTGTAATAAATATAGGAAAATATTTAATGTTATGAATTGTGTGAATCTTGTACTGGGGTCCAAAAGAAGACCATAAGATCTTTTGTAGTAGACCATGCTAAGGGTGGATGTTTTGTCCCCAGCGAGCTGCTTCCTTGGTCTGTTAGCTTTATCTTAACTGTGGCCACGGTATCCTTGGAATAGTGCAAAGACAGAGAAGTTGCCCTCTTAGATCCGTTTTCACCTTAATATAATTTCCATTCACACAATTACTGAACTGAAATGCCCCATTCTCCTAATCTAAATAATAGGATTCCAAGACTGTCACCGAGTGTCACTCTGAAGCCTTGTTATGTCTGCAGAGTTGGTGGTAGATGTGATTTAAACAGCTGCTAGCTATTCAGAATATCACCAAATAGGTTTCACAGTCTGTTATTGTTCACTTTATGTTCTTAGCCATTTTGACATTATGAATTACATCTGTTTGACAGGTTCTTCCCTAAAAGACTGCTGTGATAGCACAAGTAACTAAACCAGTCACCACTTTCACTATACAGCTAATTTGCATGTAGCAATTAATTGATTGTATAAGGGAGGCTTCATAGATGTGCCCCCAACTGCCATTGTTTTCAAAACCACCCATATAACAATACAACCAGCACACACAATCTTATACACACCATCTCTTTATTGCAGCATACACCCCTCATTCACCCAACTACAAATCAAAATAAATGTCCCAACACAATTCCCCCAGATGGAAATCTCTGCAATCATATGCACAACAACACAATAAGCATACACAGTCCCTTCCCTCAGCACACAACCTTCATTTAACACCTACACAGATGAACACAAATCTTGTAATACAACACAGCCATCCACACAACAACACTATCAGTACACACGCTCACCACCACCATCACTCTGAAACCTAGAATGCTGAGTCAGTGTGATGGAAGGGAAACAGCTGCAAGGCATGACTAAATATTCTTTTGTTTAGAATATCAACAGGCTCAGTAATCACTGGGATTCAGCTTCTGGTACCATCCAAATTTTAGTTTGTCAGCCATTTCAGCTTTATAAATTATAACTACCAGTAGAGTTATTTCAAGGATATATTTTTATCATTTAGACAGTATTGTCTTTTAAAATGCATTCTTTTTCAAAAGATAATGGTGTGATTAAATTCTGAAAGCTTGACAAAACAAAATGTTGTTTTTCTTAAGTTATTCTGTTTTTATTAATTCTTCCTGATTTGTTGAAAGCAAGAACGACTATATAGGTATAATAATGATATGTTTTCTACCTGGTGTTTGCAAAATATTAAAGACATGTTAGTTTATTTAAAAGTGTAGAGATAGCAGCAATTTAATCTTGTTTTCGTAGTATTAAAGAGTAAGGCTCTGATCCTGCAAATGCTTAATTTGTGCTTAATTTCATGTACCCAAGTAATCCCACTGAAATAAATATTTTTGAAGTGAAGCAAGTGCATAAGAGTTAGCAGAATTAGGGTCTTATTTTTTGCTCTGAGATTCATATTTCTTCATTGTATAAAAACGTGACCATTCTGCATCATAAGATTAAATTATTTTCTTAGGGCAATAGATGCAGCAACTCGCTATGATTATACAGTGGAATTTACTGGTCTAGGGACCCCACCACCTGGAACTGAGGATGTTGGGTTTTGTACCCAAATAGGTGTGTTTATGAGAAAACATCTGAAGAATACTGAAACTGTTAATTCTGAGACACACACACAACATGCTTACAAAACTGTAAGTATCTCTTGCTCTTCCCCCATGTATCCATTTAGTTTACTTCATATAGGGATCAATAAATAACACAGGGACAATTTTGTGAAACCGAATCATAAGGTTTATGTATATAGCCTTCCTGCTTTTGCCACATGCTTTAATAGTATAGGGTATGTCTGCACTAAAAATGCTACAGTGGCACCAGTATAGTGCCCCAGTATAGATCATTGGTGGGCATTCTGTATCCTGTGGACTGCACATGGTCCTCAGGGTAAGTGGTTGGCAGGCTGCAAGACAGTGGCTGTAGTTGGCCATTCCTAGCTAATGGGAGCTGCAGGAAGAGGTGTCTGGCATATCCTGGTGGCTTACCGCTTCCTGTAGTTCCCATTGGCTGGAATGGTGAACCACAGTCACTGGAAGCTGCATAGGGTTCTACTTGCTGATGCTCAACATAACAAACTGTCTCATAGCCTGCCAGCTGCTTGCACTGATGGCCCATGGACTGGGGGTCGCCCACCACTGGTATAAATACTGTGTGCGCTGACAGGAGTGGTTCGCAGCCAGGAGACATATACTTATGCTGATGTAAGTTCTCAGTGTAAACTAGCTCATGCTCAAAGGCACTGAGAAGAGAATAAGCTTGTTATTGTGTTTCCAAAAATACCAAACATTGTGGCTGACATTAGGATATGTAAAAGTGAATTTTGTCCTCACAATTTTCAGAGTAGAACCACATTTTTAAGAAAAATTCTTTCTGGGCAAATTAATATTTTAAACAGCTTTGTAAGCAAAAATTTAATCTTAATATTTAACAGTGATCTAAATATAAACTTCTGAAGTTGGGGAAAGAGAGAAAGGCAACATAGAAATATCTTGTCTACGGTGACTCTAGTGTCTGTTGTTTAAATTAATGGTCTAGCACCGCAGTGTCCCATACGTTTGTTACTCACCATGTGTGGCGATTAGGACACGGCGTGGCGAATAAGGTTCTGGAGCCGCATGCGGCTGTTGGAACCTTTAAATTTGGCTCCTCCTGAGAGCTGCATGCAGGGAGTGCTATCCACCTGCTCTGTGCATGCGCCCCACCACTTAGTGGGAGAAGTGCATGGCAGCAACAACGGCAGCCCTGGAAGTGACTTTGGTGGTGGCCCTAGCAGTGGATCCAGTTGCGGTTCTGGTGACTTACTGGCGCTAAACTAGAATGGGGGAGCCTGGCTCTCAGGGAGGAGGAGTGCATTTATTTAGAGGGGGTGGGCATTTATTTAGTGGAGGGGCTGGGAGTGCCTGTCTCTTGGGGAGGACATTCAATTAGAGCTGGATGGAGTGGAGTCTGTGGCGAATATGGAAAGACGACAACCACAAGTGTGGTGATCTTTGAATTCCTGTTGGTCACCATTGGTCTAGCATTATTTTTTGTGATATGGAGCAGATCGGTTTTTTTTTTTTTTTGGTTAGTGGAAAAGCACTGTGTACAAAAATGGGTATTTTAACTTACAATATGTAATTCTTAGGACTAAAACCTTTCATTATGAACACATGCTTTCCAGTGTGTTCACTAGTTTATTATTGTTCTGATTGCTAAGGATTTTGGTTCTTGGCATTGACAATTACAGATATAAGAATTTTTAAGAGAATACATAGTTTGAAGAACGCTGAGGAATAGCAAATATGTATGGAGGAAATGTGTGTCAAATATGTATGTATGGAAGTGTGTGTGTCAAATTTTGAACCTATGGGAATCTTGTGTTCTTGTAAATTCACCCTAACTAAAGTAATGTTATCTTTTTTGACATGCATGGCTGGGTAAAATGTTGGGGTCTTGTAGAGTATGCCAGTTGGGAAGATAGATAGATGAAAGAGTTGGGTACCTTTTGATATAATTTTATTTATGAGGAATGTACAAAGTCCTATTTCACCGAACAAAGGAGGAATAAAAAACACTCTGGGAGATAATTCTTTTGCTAATGGCTTCAAGCCTCTCTTACCTAGCTTATCCAGGCTGTGTGTGTCTTCTGACCCTTTTAAGGCTACGTCTATACAAAAAAAAAAAAAAACAAACCAAGTCAGCCTATGTTAGGCCAGCTTACAGCCACTGCATTAAGTGCTTGCAATGGTTGATGTCCAGTCTATCTTCCATCTGTCAGTTATTCTTGTCAATTTCACAGCTCCAGCAAAGCCATGAAATTGATAAGAATAACAGCTAATGCAAGGAATGCAGTGGATACGCAGACACTGCCTCACCTTAACTATACCAACATAAGCTCTATGCCTTTCATTAAAGTGGTTTTGCTATGTCGTCATAGTAGGGGAGTTACACTGGTGGGAAGAGTATTTCACTATGTACACCTCTGCTGTTTTGTGAACAAAAGCGTATTTTTGTGTAGTGTAGATAAGGCCCATGTCTTTTATTGTTTACCTTTTTGCTTGTCTCTCTCATGCATACCCTTAATGATACTCAGCAATACCTCCCTTCCAGCCACTTACTTCAAAGTATTTAGTGGCTTTGGACATACCTTTGTTTTTGGAGGTGACCTCTGTGTGCTTTGTTTCGGAGACTTCAGTTGTTTCTGTGACTGTCATAATAAATATTTTGGGTTTTATGTACATTTTAAAGGTTTTCAAGGCAGTGTATCCAAGTCTTAAAGATGAAAAATACCTGCAAAATGCAGTGGTCAATGCAGTTATTTTTGAAGCAGAAATAATTAAAAGAAGACTACTAGGTGATTTCAAGTCCGAGCATATGGAGCATAATGATAACACTGAGATGAAAGTCCAATTCCAGCCATTTATGAGGTGTTCAAAGAACCTCTCTCTAGCAGAAACTGAAAAACTTGCTGCTGATAGAAGCATGGAGCCATTCATCGATGGAAACACGGTTTGTATACCTCTGGTAAAAATCTTTTCTATTCCCAAAGTGAATCAACTTTGTGGCACCTTTGAGAAGTTAAGCAAGCTTATTGCTGGCAAAGTAGCCCTGAGCAGTGATGGTTCTGCTGTGATAGTCATTAGCACATATGAAAATGAAGAGCAAGATTATTAAAAAAAAATCCTTCAAACTATGGAAACAAAAACCTTTTTTAGTAATTGATGCTGATGTTCTTTCTGTATAGTGTCGACAGTAACAGCAGTAACTTACAGTATTTTCTTAGTTTTAAGTATTTCCAGCAGAATCTAGAATGTTTGCTGTATGGCTCTTATTAAAGGCAGCCCAACTCTTTTAAGGATTATGGGGCAGGTTTTCAAAGGCACAAAAGGGAGAAGTTAAGTGTTCAACTTCCATCAAATGGCAATAGTTTGTTTAGCTATGCCATGTTTTCTTTTCCTTTTTATTTATCTCTCAGATATTATAATTATGCTATTTCAGGTATTTTGGGTGTATATATGCAAATTTCACTAGCTGAGACTTCATTAGCCCCAAGGCTACTTGTGTGAGTGGTGATGTAGTAGATCACTGTTCCCTCACCACCTATCTAGCTATAGTTTTCACATATTGATTCCAATGCTAAAACATAAGCAACATTTCTAAGTATATTGGATGTCAGGCATAAAACAGAATGTTAGAAACTTGCCTACGTTTTTCTTGTAATTTTTTTTTTTCGGTTGAAAAGGTGTGAAAGGTAAAAATGATACAGCTAGTTAGTTAGTGATGGCAGGGGAACGACAGTGAGGATAATCTTCTGGGAAAGTGGCAAGTATTTCATTGTAAAAGCACTATACTGTTAACGAAAAGGTGTTCCTATTGTTTTCTATTAAAAAGAGCCTTTGGAATAACTGGTCTCTTTTAGCTGTTCAGTAGTCAAACAAATTTCAGTTGAAATTGATATTTCTGACAGAATATTTCGTCATGCCTAGCCTGATTTAGGCAAGGATGTAATAAGCTTATAAAGTAGGTAGTAAACAAATGACTGACTATTAATCTCTAAGGCTATGTCTAGACTGTAGGGAACTGTTGGCAAAAGATATTCAAATTTTTGAGAGGTCTGCAGTCTGGATATGCACTCTGTTGACACAACTTCTGTTGCCAGAAGACTGCAGTCTAGACATAGCCTAAGAGTTAAAATTTTTGTGTATGAGCAAGAATAGTGTGTTCACTCACACTGGGGGAAAAAAGCAAACGTTTTCTCCTTTATGTGAGATAAGTAATATTTTTGATGTGCTTGGGTCAAGGCATGTGATTTTATTTTGTTAATATCTGAATGTTAAATATTCGTAAATGCTGATTAATGCTGAAATGTTTCTCTAGAGTAATGTACAGTTAACTAATTAACAGGCTTCACTTCTGCGACATTCCTGCTGCTTTCATTGGCAGATTTGGGTGGCCAAATGCAGCAGGATCAGATGTAATTTTTGTGAGATACTTATAGAAATGTAAAGCACTTTGTGTAATGGCTACCTAGTGTTTTTGAAAGTGATGAAGAATGGCCTTTGCTCGACTTCAGAATCTGGAGTGAGGAGGTTCCTGTCTCTTCTGGCTCCCCTTCAACTCTCAAATCATTCCTAGTGAAAGACCAGGCAGAAAGTAACTTAGAACATAGGGTTAGGTCAGAATCTATAAGCAGGATGAGCTTCTCTGAAGGAGTCGAGTGCTTTGAAGCATTCTGTCTCACACCAAATACTTACATACCTTAATGTTTTGTTTTGTGTGGAATTTTTCCATTACTGTTATAGTTACTATATGCTAAGTTGTAAACAAGACAATTTATAACTACTTTCTCCTTGGTCATTTTTATTTGTATTATTTTGGCTGTACAGTTAACTTTTGTTCAACATGTGAAATTCAGAGTTTGTAAATAAACAGTTCTTTGGCTAATAGTGAGCCCAGATATTAAATTAATGTGAAGTTAAGCTAGTCCTTTTTTTTTTTTGAAGGTATCCCAATGACAATTTCAAAGGCCTGGGGCTGCAGCTACCACCACTGCCACAGTAGCTGCAGAGCAGCAGTGACTGGGAGCCCCAGGCCTCAGAGGAATTGCCCTCTGTGCCCCCTCTGCCTTGTATGCAGGCCTGGCTTGGCGACACACCTAATATTTTGTTCCGTAAATACTGATGGAAATTGGTCTGTGTGAATATTGGGTTAGCTGGCTTTATCCTAAGGACTTGTAACACACTCCAAAAAACTCCACATAACAGGAATATAGAAGGAACAAGTGATCAGCCTTGGCTTTTAGGAATTAGTACTGGCTGTTAACATCTCAAAGGGAGAAGAAAGAATCCAAGAATAAATATGTGCTTCTGTGTTGCCTTTCCTGAGACTATCCCAAATCACCTCATAAATGTTAAGAGCTACAAATCCCTGGTAGGGGATCTTCTTTGTAGAAGCATTCATACTGAATCATGGTGAAGCCATGTGACGTGCCCAAGTTCTGACATCAATCAGTTATGGAGATATGACTTCGACTATGTCTACAATACCACCTATGTTAGTAAAACTTAGGTCATACTGGGGTGTGATAAATCACTTCCCTGGGCAACATAAGTTACACTGACCTAAGCACCAGTGCAGTCCATGCTGTGTTGTCAAGAGAGTGTCTCCCTCCAACAATGCGAATGCCACTCATTGAGAGTGGATTAAATAAATTGACAACAGTGCTCTTGCTGACATGCAACAGTAACCTTAAAGTAACTTAGATAAGTTGACAAGTTACCGATTTGAGTTCAACTGACATAAGCAAAGGCAAAACTATTTCAAGCATGTCTGCATTGTGGAGTTTGTACTAGTTTAAGTAGAGCAGTTCTTTTGTAGAATAAAGCCTTCCATCAGAATTTCCCACAATGATAAACAGGAAAGTTAACAATAATTTTGTTTAATTTTAGGTGTTTTAAACAGAGGCATTCAGTTAGACAACTTACCTATGTTTGCCAATTTAAATTCTGGGCCATATGAAAGGTCAATCCAAACACTGTGAATGAGGAAGCCAAAGGGGAGAAATTATGGAATAAAAATTTCAGTCTCCATGTGATACTGTCATTGACCAGGAGATGGCATACTTCTCATAGCAATCATTGTTTGGGGCTCACATGGTGGGAGTGAGGGCAAACCACCAGATCTGGCCCCCTACCATCTGGCAGCCCAGTGAAAGCCTTGGACAGGTTCCCTGCCTGCCACATGCCCTGCACGCTGCTCAAAGCCAGCGGGAGCTCCTGGGCCATGATTGCACCCTCCAGTCCTCTCTCACAGATCATAACCCCCTCCATCACTCAAACTCCCCCACCTCTTGCACCCCGGTTCCCTACCCTGAGCTCTTTTCTGCACCAAGCCTCCATCCCAGACCCTGCACCTCCTTCATTAATATCAGGGAAGAGTGCAGTCCTTGGCCACCTTCCAAATTCATGGAGTGCCCCCTATCAAAAATTATTCCCCACCCCTGTGTTAGACAGTCTAAAATGGTCAGTCTTGATACTGAATTCTTATTATCCTTAACGTTTTTGTAACATGCATTGAGGTCCAGCTATTTAAAACCTTATATGAGCTAAATAATAATTGTATTAGAACAACTGCTCTATTTGTAGTAGGAAGTATGACACTTTTATAAAATAGGTCTCTTCCTATTTATAACTAATAAACCTTAATGTACACGTAATTTGAATCTGTTAATGGATGGAAAAATCATGCTTTATTTCTATTATGCCAAGGAAGTGCAAGTCTTTGCTGTCTGAAGTCCTGTAAGATGATTGCATAGTTGCTTTGGTGCCTGAATTGGAGAGGGGTGGGGAAGATTGGCCAAAATATTAGGATGAAATTTTGTGGCCAAAAGAGAAAGGGAACTATTATAGGTATGGTATGAAATAAGGCAAAGGAGTGGGAGGAAGGACAGTGTGTGGGGAAAAGAGAACATTGAGAGGTGAAATGGAGGCAAGAATCACAGACTATTAGAAGTGAAAGTGTCCTTGAGAGGTCATCAGGTCCAGTGCCCTGCCCTCCCGCCAGGAGCAGAGCAATGCAGCATGGGGTAAACGTGGTCCGAGCAACTAATAGGGATATTTTGATGGGCATACTTTTGGCAGACTGTAGCATACTGAGCAAGTGATATTTGTGGGATAACTAAACCCTTGGTTGTGTCTTCCTGGCAACGTCCTGCCAAGCTACATCTAATTTTGAATTTACTAATATAATTAAATCTAGATTAGTATCTAATACCGTAAAAGACTAGGGTTCAGCTCCTTAAACTATGCTATACAGGAAGCACTCCTGAAAAAGTTTCCTGAAAAAGCTGCCCAATGCTTGTTTGGTACTCTGAGCTTAGAGTCCTCTCATTCTGCTCCTTCTGACTTGCTGTTCTACATTTTCTCTTCAGGTATAATTTCTCAGGGAATTTGTCTGTAAAACACTGTGCAAGTGACTCTTGCTACGTAACTGATTCACACATTATGTCTTTGACCTGCAGTGTCACTTTCAATGTGAATTTTTAGACTACAAACCTCTTGGAAGCCAATGGAATTAATGGGCACAGATTTCCACAGATTTTCTAAACAAAAAAACCTTCACTGTTAGGCAGAAATTTGAGTTCTGTGGTATTATTTTCCTTACTCTGATACATTTTTAACTGCCTGGAAACATTGAAAAAGTTCTCCTTCCTGGTATTTTGTCATGGTAATGACAATGGCAGGATGAAGTTTAGAGTATCCAAATTATGACTAAATTTTGTAATTTATTTTGATTAGTTTCTATTATTTAAATGATCAGAAGAAATACTGTTTAACTTGATACTTTTTATATGTCTGTAAGTTTTTTTTTTTTTTTTTTTTTATATGAAAACATATTATATGACTTTCTTTCTGGTATATACTGTAATGAAAAGACGGTTACCTGTTCTGTAACTGGTGTTCTTCAAGATGTGTTGCTCATGTCCATTCCAATTTGGGTGTGTGCCGGGCTTATGCCTCGTTACTGGAAGCTTTTTACCCTAGCCAGAAGCCCTAGGATCGGTGCAGCACCCCCGGAGTGGTGCCCATATGGCCGCCCATGTATGCACTGCCCACCCTGCCCCGTGCTCAGTTCCTTCTTGCCAGCTACTCTGACAGAGGGGAAGGCGGGAAGGTTTTGGAATGGCCATGAATAACGCATCTCGAAGAACACCAGTTACAGAACAGGTAACTGTCTTTTCTTCTTTGAGTGATTGCTCATGTGCATTCCAGTCTGGGTGAATGCAAGCCAATGTCTAGGAGGCGGGGTCGGAGCCCCGAAAGGAGTGCAGGACAGCCCTGCCCACCGCAGTGTCTTCCCGTGCGTGCTGCGTAACTGTGTAATGCACTGAAATGTGTGAATGGAGGACCAAGTGGCCGCCCTGCAGATGTCCTGGATAGAGACCTTGGCCAGGAATGCTGCAGAGGATGCCTGTGCCCTAGTGGAGTGAGCCCTGATCAGGGGAGGGGGAACCCCCGCCAGCTTGTAGCACTCTCTGATACAGGCCACTATCCAGGAGGAGATCCACTGAGAGGAGACTGGATGCCCCTTCATCCTGTCTGCCACTGCAACAAACCACTGCTGCAACTTCTGGAAGAGTTTGGTCCTGTCCATATAGAAGGCCAGTGCCCTCCGGACATCCAAAGTGTGTAAGCTCTGCTCCCTAGGGGAGGCATGGGGCTTTGGATAAAACACCGGTAAGGTGATGTCTTGGTTAATGTGGAAGGAGGAGACCACCTTAGGCAGAAACACTAGGTGGAGTCTCAACCTGACCTTATCTTTGTCGAACAGTGTATGAAGTGGGTCTACAGTCAGGGCCCTGAGCTCCAACACCCTTTTGGCTGAGGTAATGGCCTCCAGGAACACCACCTTGTAGGTAAGGAACAAGAACAGAAGGCGAGAGGTTTAAATGGGGGAGCCATAAGCTTAGACAAAACCAAATTAAGGTCTCATGTGGGGGCAGGGGGCCGAACCTGTGGATTGAATCTTTCCATTCCCTTCATGAATCTTTTCACCACTGGGTCTGAGAAGACCGATGACCTCCTGGCCCCTGGGTGAAATGCTGAAATGGCTGCCAAATGCACTTTCAGGGAGGATAGTGACATCCCTGTCTGGCTTAGGGTCAGCAAGTAGTCTGGGATACAAGGTGCTCGGGCCTCCCCCCGGGACAACCCCTTTTGAGTGGCCCATATGGTAAACCTTTTCCATTTGGCTACGTATGTTACCCTCGTAGAAGGTTTCCTGCTGTTCAACAATACTTCCCTGACAGGTTCAGAGCAGGCCAGCTCGACTGGTCTCAGCCATGGAGCTTCCATGCTGTGAGATGCAGTGCCTGGAGATTGGGGTGCCACAGTCTCTCCTCCTGTGTCAGTAGGTCCGGGCACAGTGGAAGCACCTCCAGGGTGCAAGTGGACGTCTCCAAGAGGGTTGAGTACCAGTGTTGTTGAGCTCAGGCTGGGGCCACGAGGATAACTGATGCTTGGTCCGACTGAATTTTCAACAGTGTTCAGTGGATGAGCGGTATTGGTGGGAAGGTGTACAGCAATAGACCCGACCAACAAATGCCTGAAGGCATCTGCCCAAGAACCTGGACTTCGGTTCTGGTAAGAGCAGAACATCCTGCACTTTGTGTTGAGGTGAGTGGCAAAGAGGTCTACCTTGGGATGTCTTCACCTCTGGAAAATTGAATTCAGTACTTCGGTGTGTAATGACCATTTGTGGTCCATGAAGGACCTGCTGAGGTGGTCCACTAGGGAGTTGTGAGCCCCAGGCACGTAGAACGCCCTCAGGAGAATCTGGTGCTGGATGCAGAAGTCCCAGAGCACGAGGGCCTTGACACACAGGGACGACAAGCGTGCACCCTCTTGTTTGTTTATATAGCACATTGCTGTAGTATTGTCTGTGCTGACTGCGACACACTGCTCCTTCAGTTCACTCTGAAACACTTTGCATGCTAGCCGAACCGCTCTGTGCTCCCACGCGTTTGTGGAGCTGAGTGTCGGTCTTGCTCCACAGAGCCTTAGTCTGTCGGTCCCCCAAGTGTGCTCCCCAGCCCAGGTCTGAGGCATCTGTGGCCAGGGATGGGGAGGGTTGTGGGGACTGAAGGGCACTCCGATGTAGACCGACCCGGCTTCTAGCCACCAGCGTAATTCCGTTAACACTCTTGGGGGGACTGTAACTAACTTGTCTATGTTGTCCCTGACAGGTCTGTATGCTGAGGTGAGCCACAGCTGGAAGGGGCGCATTCATAACCTGGCGTGCTGGACTACAAACGTGTATGCCGCCATGTGTCCCAACAGTCTGAGGCATCCCCTGGCTGTTATGGTTGGGAACCTGATCAGGCCTTTAATGCAAGACGCCAGGGCTTGGACCCTGCCCTGGGGCAGAAAGGCCCTGGCTTGCTCTGCATCTAGTCGGGCTCCCACAAACTCCATGACCTGAGTTGGGGCTAGCACAGATTTTGCCTCGTTCACTAGGAGGCCTAATGTGTCAAACGTTTCTTGTCTCAGCTGTACGTGTCTTGTCACTTGTCTCTGTGACCGACCCCTGATGAGCCACTTGTCTAGCTAGGGGAACAGGTGCACTCCCTGCCTGCGTAAGAAGGCTGCCACTACTGACATAAATTTAATGAAGACTTTTGGGGCTGAGGAGGGGCTGAACGGAAGGACTGTGAACTGGTAATGGTCCTTACCCAGCACAAACCAGAGGAACCTCCTGTGAGGTGAATAAGTTGCTGTATGGAAATATGCATCTTGTAAGTCGAGAGCGGCAAGCCAGTCCCCTTGTTCCAGCATTGGGATAATTATCCCCAGGGATAGCATACGAAACTATCTTTTTCACAAATTTGTTCAGGTTTCGCAGGTCCAGAATTGGCCGTAGCCCCCCTTTCGCTTACGGGATTAGGGAGTAACGAGAATAAATCCCTTCCCCCAGAATTCTTGGGTAACTTCTTCTATAGCCCCCTTTTGTAGAAGGCCCCTACTTCCTGCCTGAGAACCATCTCATGAGAGGGGTCCCTGAAGAGGGACAGGGAAGTGGGGTGGGAAGAAAATTGGGTAGCATATACCTTTTCTACCATATGGAGGACCCACTGGTCCAATATTATGCTGCACCATGCATGGTAGAATGGGGATAGGCGAGATGAAAATAAATACTGAGCTGGAACTGTGGGCATGGCCAGTGTGTCGCTCCTGACCACCCTGTCAAAACTGGTGTCTAGACCCTGGTAGGGGTTTCTGGTGGCTCTGGTCCTATGTTTGGCGACCCTGACGTCTCGTATTATGGCAGCCCCTTCTCCTGTTCCCATCCTGTTGTTGTGGGGACTGTCTGAATTGGGGCCTTGGGGTAAAATGTCTCTTTTGGGTCACTGGTGTACATAGATCCAGTAAGCGTAGTGTTAGGTGGACTCTCTCTCAATAAGGCTATGCTAGGACCCCTAAAAAGTTAGTCCTCTAGCCCGTGGCACTGCATGCCAGTGTCTGTGATCTGGTAGACCGTTATGTTGACCAACAAGGATAAAAGCAAAGGTTATGTAAACCGAACAAAAAGCCTTTTTATTAAGAAGCGAGGGTATACGGTGAACAGAGAGAGAGAGAAAAGTAATTAAGATTATAAAACACAACACTCTTAATCATAGCAATCAGTCCCACATTAACATGCACATAAACTCATAATCACCCTTCTTCAAAGTTCCAGATGGTTGCCCAGGACTTTCCACCGTCAGACCAATTGTAAGTCCTTCTGGAGAAAATCTGGGCGATCCCTCTGGTGAGTAGACGGTGTGTTGCTCTCCAATATCTGTAGTGGCGATGTCTCCAGTGATGACGAGCACTGTCTCTTGTTGGGAGTCCTGCGGTGTTTGATGTTGGTGGAAGCCCGTGCCACTCTGCCACTGAGATGGGCAGCACTTGCTAAAGGCTAGATGCTGTCCTTATATTGTCTTTGTGCTGGGAAAACTGATGTCATCAAGCTCCTGCCAGGAGACCCTGTAGGAAGCTCCTGAGGTGATTTAGAAAAGGGAAGAACCTGCTGTATCAGGATGACTCAGCAAGTTATGGTCCTCCATTTTGGGATTCAGTGTCAGATAAGGGTTTCAGCTTGGACACGTGACCATCCTCCATTTTGAATTTGGGGATTTGGATTTTCACTCCCAACAGTAGGGTGGTCCGTGAGTCCTTCATACTATGAAGCCTCTTGTTAGTTTTTTTTCAGAAAATAGGGAGGAGACCTCAAAAGGGAGGTCCTGAATGGACTGCTGCACCTCCTGTGAGAGTGCCGAGACCTGAAGCCATGCCCTGCTTCTCATGGCTATACCCGAGGCCGTGACCCTGGTGGCCGCATCTAGGGCAGCCTGTAGTGCTGCTCTGAATATGAGTTTCTGCTCCTCCACCAGGCCCCGAAATTCCGACTTGGTTTCTGGAGGGATCAGCTCAGTGAAACGGTCCATGGAGCTGGCCGTATTGTCACATACTTGCTAACCATGACTTGCTGGTCAGCAATTCTCAAGTGGAGGCCACTTGTAGAATAAACTTTCCTATCGTACAAGTCTAATCGTTTGGCCTCTTTGTTTTTAGGGGAGGGCCTCTGGACCTCCGCCTCTTCCTATTGTTCTTAGCATCCACGACAAGGGAGTCGGGGAGGATGGGTGAACAGATGTTCATTTCCCTGTGCTGGGACAAAATACCAGTGCCTGTTTTTCCTAGTCGTGGGCAAGGCTGAGGCCGGGGTCTGCCATGCTGTTGCTCTCTCAGTGGGGCCTCCAAAGCAGTGGTCGGTGCCCATCTTGGCACCTGAGGAGTGCGGCACCTTAGTGCCACATCCCACCCCTGTGTCTCGTGGATCGCCCACGGGATCCAGAAGGGCCATTGTGGGGCACCTTGGGGGGGCCTTTGCCACTCCTCCTCTAAGGGGTTTCAGGAGTGGTGTCAATGCCCACTGCATTGAGATGACCTTGTACTCCCGCTCCAAGCTGAGCTGGAGTACATAAGAACATAAGAATGGCCATACTGGGTCAGACCAAAGGTCCATCAAGCCCAGCATCCCATCTGCCGACGGTGGCCAATGCCAGGTGCCCCAGAGAAGGAGAACAGAAGACAAGTGATTTATCTCCTGCCATCCATCTCCTGCCCTTGTTATGAAGGCTAGGGCACCATACTTTATCCCTGGCTAATAGCCATTTATGGACCTGACCTGCAAAAATTTATCAAGCTCTTTTTTAAACCCTAATAGAGTCCTGGCCTTCACAGCCTCCTCGGGCAAGGAGTTCCACAGGTTGACTGTGCGCTGTGTGAAGAAAAATTTCCTTTTATTAGTTTTGAACCTACTACCCATCAATTTCATTTGGTGTCCCCTAGTTCTTGTATTATGGGAAAAGGTAAATAATTTTTCTATATTCACTTTCTCCACACCATTCATGATTTTATATACCTCTATCATATCGCCCCTCAATCGCCTTTTTTCCAAACTGAAAAGTCCCAGTCTCTCTAGCCTCTCCCCATATGGGACCCTTTCCAAGCCCCTAATCATCTTAGTCGCCCTTTTCTGAACCTTTTCTAATGCCAATATATCTTTTTTGAGGTGAGGAGACCACATCTGCACGCAGTACTCGAGATGTGGGCGTACCATAGTTTTATATAGGGGAAGTATGATATCTTTTGTCTTATTATCGATCCCTTTTTTAATAATTCCTAACATCCTATTTGCCTTACTAACTGCCGCTGCACACTGCGTGGATGTCTTCAGAGAACTATCCACTATAACTCCAAGATCCCTTTCCTGATCTGTCGTAGCTAAATTTGACCCCATCATGTAGTGCATGTTGGAAAAAATAACCCAAATTACACGTATTACCTTACACTTACCCACATTAAATTTCATTTGCCATTTTGCTGCCCAATCACTCAGTTTGCTGAGATCTTTTTGTAGTTCTTCACAATCCCTTTTGCTTTTGACTGTCCTGAACAACTTGGTGTCATCTGCAAACTTTGCCACCTCACTGCTTACCTCATTATCTAGATCATTGATGAACAAGTTGAACAGGATCGGTCCCAGGACTGAGCCCTGGGGAACACCACTAGTTACCCCCCTCCATTGTGAAAATTTACCATTTATTCCAACCCTTTGTTTTCTGTCTTTTAACCAATTCCCGATCCATGAAAGGACCTTTCCTCCTATCCCATGACCACCTAATTTACATAAAAGCCTTTGGTGTGGGACCGTGTCAAAGGCTTTCTGGAAATCTAGGTATATTATGTCCACTGGGTGCCCCTTGTCCGCATGTTTATTAACCCCTTCAAAGAATTCTAATAGATTAGACAGACACGACTTCCCTCTGCAGAAACCATGCTGACTTTTGCCCAACAATTCGTGCTCTTATATGTGCCTTGCAATTTTACTCTTTACTAGTGTTTCTACTAATTTACCTGGTACTGATGTTAAACTTATCGGTCTATAATTGCCAGGATCTCCTCTAGAGCCTTTTTTAAATATTGGTGTTATATTGGCCGTCTTCCAGTCATTTGGTACCAAAGTGGATTTAAAGGATAGGTTACAAACCACTGTTAATAACTCCGCAATTTCACATTTGAGTTCTTTCAGAACCCTTGGGTGAATGCCATCTGGTCCTGGAGACTTGTTACTATTCAGCTTATCAATTAATTCCAAAACCTCCTCTAATGTCACTTCAATCTGAGTGAGTTCCTCAGATTTGTCGCCTAAAAAGGCTGGCTCAGATTTAGGAACCTCTGTAACATCTTCAGCCGTGAAGACTGAAGCAAAGAAATCATTTAATCGCTCCGCAATGGCACTGTCTTCCTTGATTGCTCCTTTTATATCTTTATCATCCAAGGGCCCCACTGCTTTTTTAGCAGGCTTCCTGCTTCTAATGTATTTAAAAAAAACATTTTACTATTGTGTTTTGAATTTTTGGCTAGCTGTTCCTCAAACTCTTTTTTGGCTTTTCTTACTACATTATGACAGTTAATTTGGGAGTGTTTATGTTCCTTTCTATTTTCCTCACTAGGATTTGACTTCCACTTTTTAAAAGCTGCCCTTTTCTCTCTCACTGCCTTTTTAACATGGCTGTTTAGCCATGGTGGTTCTTTGTTAGGTCTCTTACTGTGTTTTTTTATTTGGGGTATACATTTAAGTTGGGCCTCTAGTATGGTGTCTTTAAACAGTTTCCATGCAGCTTCCAGGGATTTTAGTTTAATTACTCTACCTTTTAGTTTCTGTTTAACTAGCTTCCTCATTTTAGTGTAATTCCCCTTTTTGAAATTAAATGCCAGAGTGTTTGACCGCTGCGGTGTTCTTCCCAACACAGGAATATTAAAAGTTATTATATTGTGGTCACTATTTCCAAGCGGTCCAGTAACAGTTACCTCTTGGACCAGATCCTGCGTTCCAGTCAAGACTAGATCGAGAATCGACTCTCCCCTTGTGGGTTCCTGTACTAGCTGCTCCAAGAAGCAGTCATTTAAGGCATCAAGAAATTTAATCTCTGAATCCCGTCCTGAGGTGACATGCACCCAATCAATATGGGGATAATTGAAATCTCCTATTATTACTGTGTTTTTTATTTTGATAGCCTCTCTAATCTCCCTCATCATTTCAGCATCACTATCACTGTCCTGGTTAGGTGGTCGGTAATATATTCCTAATGCCATATTCATATTAGAGGAATGAATTGTTATCCATAATGATTCTATGGAACATTTTGATTCCTTTAGGATTTTTACTTCATTTGATTCTATATTATCCTTCACATATAGTACCACTCCGCCACCCGCACGACGTGTTCTGTCTTTCCGATATAATTTATATCCCGGTATGATAGTGTCCCACTGATTGTCCTCATTCCACCATGTTTCTGAGATGCCTATTATGTCAACTTCCTCCTTTGATATGAGGTACTCCAGTTCACCCATCTTATTAGACAGACTCCTAGCATTAGTGTAAAAGCATGTTAGAAAACTACCACTATTTATATGTCCGCCTTTCACAGACGTGGTGGATTTTTTTATGCACGATTGTTTCACATCTGATCTTGCCCATATATTATTTCCCACGTTCCCTATCTGACTAACTTCTAGGGAATCCCTGTCTATGGAGCCTCGTGTAAGAGAAGTCTCCGTCCGATCCAGGTGCTCCCCCGCACCAATCGGCTTTCCCCCACCTCTTAGTTTAAAAACTGCTCTATGACCTTTTTAATGTTTAATGCCAGCAGTCTGGATCCACCTTGATTTAGGTGGAGCCCATCATTCCTGTATAGGCTCCCCCTACCCCAAAAGTGTCCCCAGTTCCTAATAAATCTAAACCCCTCTTCCCTACACCATCGTCTCATCCACGCATTGAGACTCTGAAGTTCTGCCTGTCTATCTGGCCCTGCGCGTGGAACTGGAAGCATTTCAGAGAATGCCACCAAAGATGTTCTGGATTTCAGTCTCTTTCCTAGTAACCTCAATTTGGCCTCCAGAACATCTCTTCTACCCTTCCCTATGTCATTGGTACCAACATGTACCACGACGACCGGCTCCTCCCCAGCACTGCCCATAAGTCTGTCTAGATGCCTCGAGAGATCCGCAACCTTCGCACCAGGCAGGCAAGTCACCATACTGTTCTCCCGGTCATCACAAACCCAACTATCTATATTTCTAATGATCGAATCCCCCACTACTAAAACCTGCTTCTTCCTAACAGCTGGCGCTCCCTCCCCCGGAGAAGTATCCTCAGCACGAGAGGATACATCACCCTCTGGAAGGAGGGTCCCAACTACGGGATGGTTTCCCTCTGCTCCCCTTGACTGCTCTCCTTCCCTGAGCCTTTCATCCTCCGTAACAGCCTCAGGACTGTCAGATTGGAGGTGGGACAGCCCTACTATGTCCCGGAAAGTCTCATCCACAAACACCTCTGCCTTCCTTAGCTCCTCCAGTTCAGCCACCCTGGCCTCCAAAGCACGCACTCGGTCTCTGAGGGCCAGGAGCTCCTTGCATCGAGCGCACACATACGCCACCCGCCCACAGGGTAGGTAGTCATACATACTGCACTCGACACAATAAACAGGATAGCCCCCACTCTGCTGCTGGGCTTCTGCCTCCATTTCCTACTCTAGTTATATATGAGGGTTAATTAAATGTTTCAGATAGAGGTTGTTATAAAGGATTTAGTTTAAGGGCAACAGAAGTCACTGGCTCCCTCCAAGCTCCCCCTCTCAACTCCCCTCTCCAAACTCCCTCCTGTTAGCACGCACCCTGTTTGCCAGCACCCAGTCGCAAAGCTCCCTGGTCGCTTACTAGCAGGGTTTAAGTGCTCGGCCTCCCTGATAGCTCCTCCCTCTGCCTACAGCTCAGCCAATCAGCACACGGTGTTTCAATTCAAACCTAATCAGCTTCCAACTGCCTGCCTGCCTGCCTGCCTGCCTGAGCACACGGCCTTTCAAACAAACAAACAAACAAACACTCAGCTCAGCACTCCAAACAAACAAACTCCAAACTCCAAACAAACACACAAGCCCAAAACCTCCAAATATAAGCAGCCACTTACCCCAAGGTGCTTTAGTTTGCTCCTTCCTTCTCCTCCTCCAGGAGAGCCTCTCCAAACTCCCTCCTGTTAGCACGCACCCTGTTTGCCAGCACCCAGTCGCAAAGCTCCCTGGTCGCTTACTAGCAGGGTTTAAGTGCTCGGCCTTCCTGATAGCTCCTCCCTCTGCCTACAGCTCAGCCAATCAGCACACGGTGTTTCAATTCAAACCTAATCAGCTTCCAACTGCCTGCCTGCCTGCCTGAGCACACGGCCTTTCAAACAAACAAACAAACAAACACTCAGCTCAGCACTCCAAACAAACAAACTCCAAACTCCAAACAAACACACAAGCCCAAAACCTCCAAATATAAGCAGCCACTTACCCCAAGGTGCTTTAGTTTGCTCCTTCCTTCTCCTCCTCCAGGAGAGCCTCTCCAAACTCCCTCCTGTTAGCACGCACCCTGTTTGCCAGCACCCGGTCGCCAAACGAGTAAAACGAGTCCAACTGCAATTCAGACTCTGATGCTGACAACCATGGGGGTGCCAAGGGTCACATAGCTCCCACCGGTTCTTGCATGCTTTGCACTGTCTGTGTGGCACTGAGGGAGGTGACGATTTGCTGGTGTCTCATTGGTGTCAGGAGCTGTGCCGGCATCCGTAGAGCCTGAGCAGGCGCCTGGAACTGGGGCAAGGAAGGCTCCTGATGTGGCATCTGTAGCAGTATCATAATTTGCAGGAGGCCTTGTACAGTGCTAAAGGCCTCTGGTGTCAAGGGCAGCCTGGGAGAGTACGGGTCCCGCCTCACACCGGAGTCGATGCCCACACTTCATGACCCCAGTCACGGTGCGATCTGGTAGACTCCCCTGAAGCTTGCCTTTGCCTCCTTCTTTCATGGGATCAACCCTGGTCCTGTCTTCTCTTTTTGTGAGGCACTGGGGACTGTCTCTTATGGCGCCAGGAGGTGCTAGGTGCTGAGTCCTGCTCTCGGTGCCAGAACGCTCTGCATCGACGATATGCCACTCTGAGTTCCCACCAGGGAATGTCTGGGTGCAAGGCTGATTCCATTAGTACAACCTTCAGCCATTGAGCTCTATCTTTTAAAGTCCTAAGCTTGAAGTCCTTGCAAATAGAGCAGCGCTCCCGGAAGTATGCCTCACCGAGGCAACTCAAACATGCCTTATGCGGGTCACTTTTGGGCATTTGTTTGCCACATTTTGAACAGTTTTTAAACCCCAGGGAGCCAGGCATCACAAGGTGCCGAGGGGGGTTAAAGACCTACCACGGCTCAGCAGGTGCTAAGAAGAGCTATTTACCTATGAAGATAACTATATAAACTATTTACAACTAAAACAATAAAGGCTACCAGCGAACGCTCAACAATGAGGGAGCTCCAGCAACCTACAGCACGGCGAGAAGGAACTGAGCAGGGAGTGGGGTGGGCGGTGCATATATGGGCTGCCATACGGGCACCACTCTAGGGGACGCCACACTGATCCTAGGGCTACCAGCTAGGGCAAAAAGTTTCTGGCAACTGGGCATGCACCCGGTGCACACCCAAATTGGAATGCACATGAGCAATCACTTGAAGAAGAACAAGCTAAATTTAATGAGTTCATGCAGCACTTCTCAAACTTCAGTGCTCTGAAACCCCTTTCTATGAACAAAAATGACAACAGTGTCCCAAGTTGGGGAACTGAAGCCTGAGCCCCATTACTCCATGTGGGGTGCCAAAGCTGAAGCCCAAAGAATTCAACCCTTTGATCCACACTGTCCAGGGCTGAAGCCAAAACCTGAGCCCTACCACCTGGCAACCCATTAAAATGGGGTCATAACCCACAATTTGAGAACTGCTGAGCAGAGGTGGGAAAAGTACCCAAAAAAGTTACTTGAGTGAAAGTGCACCTACTTTTTGGGAAAATGTAATTAAGTAAAATTAGTCTCCTTCTGGGAAACTACTTGAATAAATGTGCAAGCAATTGTCACATTTTAATTGTGCTCAGGTATCCAGGAGTATCCTTGAATTTCCACAGGGTAGCTGTCTGTAGTTGTTCCAGAAGGAGGTTTGCCTTTTACTTAATTACATTTTCCCCAAAGTAATTTTACTCCGTAACATTTGGGTTCTTTCCCCACCTCTCCTGCTGAGTTAGTGTATAGTTAAAAGGGAAAACATTTTCCTTCTCAATTATTGAGTTAATTTGTGCCAGCATATAGTGTTAATCAGTATTCTCCTTTACTCTTGTCTGTGAGGAAGAAGAGCCCTGAAAACAACACTCACTTCCAAATGTAAGAGCAATCTTATTTGTAGTCACCAAGGGTGCATGCAACTGTAACTTCCACTTTGGACAAAACTTAATTGGTTAACTTATAAAAATGCACAAGTCTGAGGGTTTGTGTACAATATTTAAAGTTATACAGCTTTTGAAGGACATCATCAACAACAAAAAATTATACCCAGGAAGATACATTTTAAGGAATCAATTAGATCTCCTCCATAGTCCTAATCATTACTGCTTTTGATGTGAAAAGATGCTATATGAGAATCCTCTGCCCTGTGCATTGCAAACCTCTGTGTATTTACTAATGCTGTGAAAAATTCCAGAAGAGGTAGAATTAGTGTGCAGGTATTTATATAATCAGTGTTTCCTAAGTTCTAAGATGTGTGATTTAACACAGTAGAGTAATAAACCACTTCCCATTCTTCCTGATAAATTTTATTTTTATTTTTAGTTGGAGCATATCTGACACGGGAATGCAGTGCTGGTTCTACTACTACTACTACTTAATCCTTGTACTCCATGTGGAGCATAGGTCATCTACAAGCCTCCTCCACTTCAATGTCTTGGGATAAAACTTCTAGCTGACTCCAGGAGTATCCCAGTTGTCCTTCAACCTCAGTAGACCTTCTCCACATTGTCCAAGGTCTTCCTCTTTTGTGTTTTTCTTGTGGGTTCCATGTGAGAGCTTGATGGACTGTGCTGGATGATGGCTTTCTGAGTGTGTGGCCTAGCCATCCCCTCTTTCTTCTCTTGATTTCAATGTCAATTGATTCTTGTCCTATCCTGCTCTGTTCCAAAACTCCTCATTTGTGACAAAGTCTTGCCATTTGATGTGAAGGGAATGCAGTAACATAGTTTAAAAAATGTATTTTTACTTTTACTATGGGAATGCAGTAACATAGTAAAAATACAGATGTTCTGTACTAAGGTGTAAGATCTGGTATTTCATTCCCTCCACTTCCTCCATACCACTTTTTTTTTCTATTAGAAGGAAAAGTCCTCCTCCCTGCAATCATAAGTCATAAACAATTGTCACATCTTAACTGTGCTCAAGTATCCAGGAGTATCCGTGGATCTACATAGGGTAGCTGTCTTTTTCAAAGTGTTTTCCTTACACTGCCCTCTGAAGCTAATGTGCATAAGTGTGTGCATATTTCTTGTTTCTTAAAAGGTTGTCTCACCCTCCTTAACTCCAGAATTAAAGTTGTAGTTATGATCCATTTATAGCTATTATATTTACACACAAAACACTGAGGAAGAAAGTGGAATAAATAAGACAAGAAAAAGGAGCAGAGGCAGCAGTTAAAAAAATACAGAAACTACCAATCCTGTCCATGCTCAAAAGATTAGTGCAGTTTATTTTGTTGTTTTTAAACAAATGTGTTTTGACACATTACTTAACTAGAACTCAGTCTCAATTTCCTTATTGCCAGTAATATCCAAAAAGTATATTCATTTTTTTATATTATTTGTTATAGCCAACTTTGACTTAATTCATCACTGTTTAAAGATAGCACAATAGGGATCCTATTGCTAAAATAGGCATATTTTTACAGGCCATCTGTGCTAAATATTTATGGCCCTATTACTTGTCCTGAGTTTTACATTCAAGAACAGTGTTACTGTGCTGACATAATGAATTATAAGACAGGTACAGAAACACAAGTTGTAAAAATGGTCTCTCTTTTTTGTAAGCTTTATCATTTACCTGGCAAAATTTGTTTTAGTTAAATATGATTGGCAAGAAATCAAACTAAAAAGGGAAAAGGTGAGAAAAAAATAAGTAGCTTGTTTTGTTAAGAAAGGAAAATGAGATGATAAATAAAGAGTGATGGGAAGGGTGGGTGAGTGGGTGTTTTTTTTTTTTTTAAAGCACAGTGATGTGTTTGCTTAGATGAAGAATATCAAGTGCATGGTACCAGACTAATGTACCTTTAAGCTACATCTACCCTACGAAAAAAAGGCAAATGTATTAAAGTTTGATTTAGTAAAACTGGGTTTTATAAAGTCAAAGTTGAGCTTGTGCACCTGCCCACAAAGTCAACTTACTGTGTCCCCACTAAATTGCCAAATTTTAACTATTGCAGCAATGCATGCTGGGAACCTTAGCTCCTTGGCATTCCGGTTTTTCTTGGTGCAGTATGAGGAAAAAAATGCCCACAAGTGGATGTGGGTGTGTGATGTCATCTTTCCAGAATGCATTGCCCTCATTCCCCTCCTATTGAAAACAAATGGCCATTTTTCTGAAGTCTTTTCCCCCTGCAGAGAGAAATTGTTTGAGTTGTCTGCATTATGCCCTCCCGCAAGCCATTTCTAAGTGTCCATTGCTGTGACTGTTCTTCATTCTATCCCTTTTTAAAGAACGGTGACTTTAAAAAAATAACCTGACTGTACCATGTCAACAGGTCGCTCAACTACTTTTCTTCCTGTGAAAATACACCGAAAAGGGGGCCTTCACAAGGTGAAGCACCCAAATGAGCTTTGAGAGCACCCATCTGACTGTGGAATGCCCCAGTGGAACAAACTAGCTCCATGCGACTAACAAAAGAGCTGTGGGAGCACCCAGCTGACTGTACCATGTACCCATGATGCCCATGCAACTTGGGAAAGGCTTTGTATTATTCTCAAACAAAGCAGGAAAGAATGAAAAGTAGGGAATCCTGGAGGAAAGAAAAATGGTGACTTTTAAAAATAAGGGAGGACTCAGCTGACTGTGCTATATCAACAGGTCGATCAACTAATTTTCCCCTGGTGCAAATACAGCAAATGGGTCACTGCTGAGTCTGTGGCTCCTCTGAGTCACATGTTTTGGGAAGGGAGAGTACTGGGGAGTGTTTATCAGGTGCCATGGGCCAACTCCCTGGCATGTGTTACCTCTGAGCAGCCAGCCCCCGAGTAACTTGTTGACATTTTTTCATTCAGTTGGGTGCCTAGGCAGGGGGGCGGAGGGGCCAGCCCCAAAAATATGTGCCCCCATGGCCAGCTCCCAAAAAACTCAGCTGGCCCCAGCCAGCTGAGTAACCTGTTGACATGGTTCAGTCTGTCTGCCTAGTGGGTGGTGGGGCTAGTCCTGAAAATATTTGCTCCGGAGTGGCCAGCCCCCGGTGCTTGGTGAGACCCCAAAAAATGTGACGTGCAGCAGCCTTCACCCTGCGTGATCTGCACTGCGCAGCTGGCATGTGGTGTAGTGGGGTGGGAGCTAGCCCTCAAGCTGCATTATGCCTGGGAGAAAGTGGGGGCTGCCCATACAAATGTGAAGTGCAGAAAAGAAGCTTCTTGGCCTCTCCTGCCGTCTGCAAGCATAATCCCCACAGCCCAGCCACCACGTGGTGTGGTAGGGGCTGGCCTGCCAGCCGCCTGGGGGGAGGGCTGTCGCCCAGGTCCAGTGGGGGTAGCTGGCCAACCACAGGGCACTGGGGGTGGGGAGGGGCTGCCCTGTACAAATGTGAAGCACGGAAAAGTTTCTTTGGCTCTCCTGCGCAGGGAAGAAGCCTTCACCCCCACACCCCAGGGGTGACATGTTGCTGTGTGCTGTGCCACTGTCTGGTTCCCAGAGCCAAGCTGCCATGTGGTCAGATGGGGGCTAGCCCGACAGCCAAAATGAGATACTGGCTTTCTTGATGGCTCCATGCTGGGGCTCTCGTCCATGGCTAGAGGCGATCGTCTGGCTAATCAGAAAGCAAATTAGTTCAAATTGCTGTGCTTCCTGCTTCCTGCACCCCTGAAGAGCAGTGGAGGTGAAAGTGGGCAGAAGGTACACATTCTGGGCATTGTGGGATACCACTGAAGGCCAATAAAATTCATTTAAAGAGATACTGTTTCAACACTAGCACTAATTTGATCTTTTAAATTTGAACGTGGTGGGACACTGCATGAGAGGGTCAGGGCAAGGAACTGGACTTTAGCGTCCATGAAAAATCGTCCTAATGGTATTTGTACTGATGACACGCACATTGTAAAATTGAGCTAAGTGCCTTAAAATTGACTTTATGCTCTAATGTAGACATAGCTTTACTTAAAATGGCACTTAGCTGTGCATAAACATTTCAACTTAGTTTTAGTCATCATTCAGCTCTAGGGCGCCCAACTTTTCCAAGTCATTTGTGGAGATGGTTCTGCTCTTTTATAGTAATTGGTGAGATTTGGGGTCATAAGAGTCAGTTTGAAGATGATGAGAAGTCCTCTGGCACTTTATAGACTAACATATTTTGGAGCACGTACACATAAAAAATGTGCATGTGTATGTACACTCTCTCTCTCTCTCTCTCTATATATATATATATATGTATATATCATAGAATACTAGAATTGGAAGGGACCTCAAGAGATCATCAAGCCCAGCCCCCTGCCCTCATGGCAGGACCAAGAACCATCTAGATCATCTCTGTTGGATTTTTATCCAACCTGGTCTTAAATGTCTCCAATAATGAAGATTCTACAACCACCCCAGGGAATTTATTCCAGTACTTAACCACATTGACAGGAAATTTTTCTTAAGGGCCAACCTAAACCTCTCTTGCTGAAATTTAAGCCCATTGCTTCTGGTCCTATTCTCAGAGGCCAAGGAGAACATTTTTTGTCCTTCCTCCTTGTAGCATCCTTTTAGGTACTTGAAAGCTGCTATCCTGTTTCCTCTCAGCCTTCTCCTTCCCAGACTAAACAAACCCAAGTCGTTTATTCTTTTCTTATTGGTCATATTTTCCAGACCTTTAATCATTTTAGTCACTCCTTTCTGGACCCTCCCCCATTTCTCCACAGCTTTCCTAAAATGTGAGGCCCAGAACTAGACACAGTACTCCAATCGAGGCCTAATCGGTGCAGAGTAGAGTGGAAGAAATACTTCTTGTGTCTTGCTCTCAACAGTTCTGTGAATGCATCCCAGAATCACGTTTGCTTTTTTTTTTTTTTTTTTTTTGCAACGGTGTCACATTGCTGACTCATACTTTGCTTGTGGTCTGCTATGACCCCTAGATCCCTTTCTGCAATGCTCCATCCTAGGGAGTCACTTCTCATTTTGTATGTAGGAAAATTATTGTTCGTCTCTAAGTGGCGTACTTTGCACTTGTGTTTATTGAACTGGTTTCCTCAGACCATTTCTGCAGTTTGGCCAGTTTGTCTTCCAAAGCATTTGCAACCCCCTCCCACCTTGCTATCATCTGCAAACTTGATAATCATACTCTCTATCCATTATCTACATGATTGATGAAGATATTGAACAGCACTGGCCCCAAACTGACCTCCGTAAAACCCCACTTGTTATTCCCTTCCAGCCTGACTGTGAACCATTAATAACTACTCTGTGAACAAGTATCAGAGGGGTAGCTGTGTTAGTCTGGATCTGTAGAGCAACGAAGGGTCCTGTGGCACCTTATAGACTAACAGAAAAGTTTAGAGCATGAGCTTTCGTGAGTTAACTCACTTCTTCAGATGCTGGTCCTGGAAATCTGCAAGGCCAGGTATAAATAGGCCAGGGCAAGGCTGGGGATAACGAGGTTAGCTCAGTCAGGCAGGCTGAGTTGTATTGTCATCAGTAGATCTGGAGGTGTGAACTCCAAGAGGGGAAGCTGCTTTTGTATTTAGCCAGCCATTCACAGTCTTTGTTTAATCCTGAGCTGAGGGTATTGAATTTGCAGATGAATTGTAGCTCAGCAATTTCTCTTTGGAGTCTCTTTGGAGTCTGCAATACCCACCTGAGGAAGTGAGAAAACAAATCAACAGAGCCAGACGTGTGCCACGAAGCCTCCTACTACAGGACAAGCCCAAGAGAGAAACCAACAGAACACCACTAGCCATCACCTACAGTCCTCAGCTAAAACCTCTACAGCGCATCATCAGGGATCTACAGCGCATCCTGGACAATGATCCCCCACTTTCACAGGCCTTGGGAGGCAGACCTATCATTGCCCACAGACAACCTGCCAACCTAAAACAAATCCTAACAAGCAACTACACACCGCATCACAGTCACTCTATCTCAGGGACCCATCCATGCAACAAACCTCGTTGCCAGCTCTGCCCACATATACACACCAGCAACATCATTACAGGACCTAACTGGATCAGCCACACCATTGTGGGCTCATTCAGCTGCACATCTACCAATGTAATTTATGCCATCATGTGCCAGCAATGCCCCTCTGCCATATACATCGGACAAACTGGACAGTCCCTCCGTAAAAGAATAAATGCACACAAATCAGACATCAGAAATAGCAATATACAAAAACCCATAGGAGAGCACTTCAATCTCCCAGGACACACAGTAGCAGATTTAAAAGTAGCTATCCTGCAGCAAAGAAATTTCAAGAACAGACTCCAAAGAGAAATTGCTGAGCTACAATTCATCTGCAAATTCAATACCCTCAGCTCAGGATTAAACAAAGACTGTGAATGGCTGGCTAAATACAAAAGCAGCTTCCCCTCTCTTGGAGTTCACACCTCCAGATCTACTGATGACAATACAACTCAGCCTGCCTGCCTGAACTAACCTCGTTATCCCCAGCCTTGCCCTGGCCTATTTATACCTGGCCTTGCAGATTTCCAGGACCAGCATCTGAAGAAGTGAGTTAACTCACGAAAGCTCATGCTCTAAACTTTTCTGTTAGTCTATAAGGTGCCACAGGACCCTTCGTTGCTCTACTCTGTGAACAGTTATCCAACCAGTTATGCACCCACACCTGTGTGTTATATACTAATTACACACATATACTATACATTTATATTTCAAAATTGGAATTTAAATATAGTCACAGCCTTCATTTATAAAGCTAAAGAGTGACCACATTAAATACAGGAGTCAAATTACAAATTATGGGGGCGGGGGGGGTGCACTGGGCCCGGTGCTGCTTCAGCCTGGCTGGAGCACCCCCTGCTGTTGTCTGCCTAAAGTGGCTGTGGATGGGGGGCTGCTTTGGCCAGGGTGGGGGCACTCTCAGGCCAAGTTGTTGCAGATGGAGGTTCCTCTGCCCCCCCCCCGCCCCCGGAGCATCCCTGTCTGCAGCATCAGTGCAGGTGGAGGATGCTCCAGAGGGCCTCCCAGCCACCCTCTGTCCCCCCTTTAATCAGTTTAAATCTGTTTAATTAGTATTTAACAAATTAACCAATTACATGGGCTTTTCCATCCCTAGACTTGCTGGGAAGGAGGTGCAGGAGCAGGGTGAGGTGTTTGGGGAGTGGAGGAGTGAGCTGGGGTTGGGGGGGGCCTGACCGGGGGGGAAGGGTGCAGGAGTAAGAGAGCACAGAAGCAGAGTTGGAAAACAAGAGCTGGGCAGGAGGTGGGTGCAGAATCCAGTCAGGGCTGGGAGAGATGGGAAGCAGGAGGAGACAGATGGGGATGTGCGTGCTGGTCCTGAGAGGGAACACTTACCTGGCTCTGTGCTCTCTGCCACTCGTAGGTACTGCCCTCTGCTGCTCCTGTTGGGAAAAGTCTGCCCCATGGGATACTGGGGAAGCCTTCCTATCAGCCATTTCCCGCACCCCATTACCCCAGCCAGTGGGAGGTTGAGTGGCAGTGCTCAGGGCTGCAATTCTCCGCCACATGCCAGATCCAGCCTGTGAGGCTCAGGGCTTTCCACCGATGCATAGATACCATTTTGGAATGAAGAGGTGTTGATGTAGCTTTTAAAAGGCTTCTTTGTTGTCAGGGTCATTGTGCTTGTTTGGTAGTTTATTAAAAAAATTGTCACTGCATGACTGGTGGATACTTTGCGCATGTGGCTGTGCTTTAGCGAGTAAGCACACTGGCTTGTGCAAGTCTCAATGGGGTGATAAAAGTAGCAAGTAACTAAATGCTTCTGGAAATGGTAGTGGAGTAAAAAGCACAATATTTTCTTTAAAAATTACTTGAGTAAAAGTTGAAGTCTCAAAAAATACTTAAGTACAGATCCCAGAAAAATCATACGTTAGTGTAACCAAGTATTTCTACCTTGTTACTTTCCACCTCTATAAATGGATGCATATAAATATGCAGCCTGTGGCAGTGCTTCTTTCATGTGATCTGCTTGGCTCTAAAAGGAACTTGTGCCTCTACATAGCAGAGATTTAGCCAGCTCCCTGTGCGATACTCATTTGCTTATTAGATTATACTTGACAACCTCTCTCAAAACAGAGATCTTCTGGGTAAGTGGCACATGTGTGTTTACCCAGTTAGGGGAAAAAAACAAAGAACTCTCTCGCTATTAACAGTCAGAAGAGAAAACACCTGGAATCCATCTCCAAACCATGATACTTTCTAGTAGTCCTTCCCAGAACAAAAATGTAATTTTTTCATCTGAGTAGACTAGTTTTTAATATCAATAAGCCCTTGTTAAAAAAACACATTGCAAAGAGCTGAACACATGATTTTTATTGTCAGAAGCCATTTTACTTTACAAATTGTATATATATTTTTAGGAACAGATTGTACTATGTCAGTCTCCCTCGGTTTCACTGAAATACAGTACCTAAATATGAAGGTCATTCTCCAAGTATAAGAGGCATATTTAAGGAGTCACTTCATGGAGAGTTTTGCTCTTAAGGGTGAATAATAAATCAAGAAAATATACTGGAGACTTATTCAAATTCTGACTTACATACAAATGTCCCCCACCCTGCCCCCAAAGATCTTATGTAGCATAAGAACAAATGATTTCAGCCAAGCTACACAAGCTGCCTGCTGCATAGGCTTTAGTTATCTGTGTGCATAAACAGAATTAAAAGCTGAATTTCTAGGTTTCTACAGAAAACTTATAAATGGTTCAAGATTCCTCTGAACTCACAATGACACTTGTTGCTGAATGAAGCAGTTTTATTGAAATAAATATTTCAAAAGAAGTGATTGCAAACTGGATTAGTTTCAGGCTAAGCTAGTCTTACATTGTTTAATGCCCTGCTATGATCTTCAGTGCATGTTCAATACGTAGAACTTGACAAGGTTTTTTTTTTACAGAAGTTTACACATTCATCTATTTAAAAAAAGCCAAATGAAGATCAAATGACCCAGTTTCAGTACTCTTCTACAAAACCAAAGAGCACTATTATTACAAAACTTTTAAAATATTCCAAAAGAGAGGGCCAATATAGAATTAAACATCTGACACTTCAACATTAAATTCATGTCCAAGTAATACACTTGCCTTTTCAAGTGAAAGGAGCACCTGACTTTTTTCTGAACACCGACAAATAGCAGAAAAAGCAGCCCAAAACTAAAAGGTGGTTTCGCAGACGTGGTTTACTGAACTGATGATAAAAGGAGAAATCTCCACCTACTTAACTTCTAAGCTATGAATAATTTTGCAGCCAGTCACAGAAACTTGCTGCTTACAAAAGCCAGAGGAATATTTTTGGTTACTAGACTACTAGAAATGTTTATCCTGTGTATTCAAAATAAGTTGTCATTAATCAACCACCTCTGTGGAAACACAAATTTGTTTTTCTTTAAATATATAGCTTCTATCCTTATAAATTAATTGTAAATATGCATTTTATACTATTTTAAAAATATGGATTATGTTTGAAGAATCATTAGCAGCCAGCTCCTATTCCTCAAATTCTCTAAGGACACTTCAAATTTTGCTTGTGTGCTTAAAAAATTGTCTTCTACATTTTGAATCAATTCCGATAAATATCAATCAAATAACATTAGCTGTAGGACTGGATTCATCAATAACTTTTTTTAAAAAAAGCACAGAATTAAAGCCAATGAACTAGCAAGATGTGATATTAGGCAAGTTGCATTTAAAGAGACTGTAAATGTAAATTAGAAACACTTATAAATTACTGATTTGTATCAAGCAACTTATGGATAGTTTTATAGTGGTAAACATTTAAATCAGCATGTTCAAAACCATCACCCTTAAGTTTCAGGGGAAAAATGGGCCCCTTCTGAAGTTGTGTGCCCCTTAGAATGAGCTATAGGATTGTATCTGTGTTCCTAGGCTCTACCATCACTCAACTATTCTGCAGTAAAAAAGTTGTCTTTCATAAAAAATATCCTTCATATTGTATTGCTATGTTTTCTCAGTTTTAACTCAAACCCAGTAACCTTATCACTTGTTTCTATTCAAAAATTTGGAAAACTGGCATGTTTTATCCATATGGTGTAAACATATATATAACTTTTTAATGAAATGATCATTTTAACATTTCTTAAAAGCATTTTGTTTTCTCCCGACAATCTCACCCTTTAGTTGTAGTTATTGCAGATAAAATACATTTAATATGTTTTACCCATTAGAACAGTCCAAATTAAAAAAAATGACACAAGCAGTGGAAAAATAGAAAAATACTTCTTTTAAGTACTCTTAATTTAGATAAGTTATATCTCCTTATAGTATATTTCAACAAAATTTGAGCTCTGAAGCTTTCCTTTAAATGAACATAAATAAAACATTGAATTCAGAAATGAACAGTTTATACCATACACTAATTGAAAAGTAAAACCTATTAAAAACTGTTTAAAACAAAGTTTTCTTAATACAGCTGAAGACTTAAGACTTCAAATTTTACTTCCAGCAAAGGATCCTAAATACCATTTGATTCAGAAGAATTTGAAAATTTCAGGCTGGTAAAGAAAAAATAATGGTAAATTGTATGGCTAATTTTCAGCAAAACAAAGGTTTCTACTGCAATTTAGTACTAAAATACAGTACAGTGTAACTTGAACTGTTAGATTGTCAGCCAACCAGAAATACTTGAAAAAATAAACAGGTCGTTTTACAGCTGACAGCAAAACAATTCCTTTGTTAGATCTTTAATTCTCACCTTTTTTCTAAAACTAATATTTCAGACTAAGCTATTCTATTTGCACATATCAGAGTACAGAACATCTTGGTCAACATGTTTTATGTTTCAAAGTGTAACAATGGACAGATAAGTGAAGCTCTTACTGATTCTTCATAAAAAAAGGTGAGGCCTTTGCCCAGAGATTGGTTTTTCAGACTGCAAAGTGCATGTCAACTATATAAAATGTTTCTGTTAGTAAAATATATTGGCAGTAGTTAGGCTAAATGTTCATTTATTCTTAAAAGCTTCATTTGGTAATCCATCCTTCCTTCCCAGCTCCCACCCATAGGGACAAGGCACCTTCAGAGGCAAGTGATATACTACCCAAGCTGTGAAGCGTTAAGCTAGAAAACATGTTCATAGTGGTATTAAACTGCTGATTTCTTTTCACCAGACAGTATCATCCGTTGAGTTTGAAGGTTCATGTGTTATTAAAATCATATTTGGAAGAAGCTTTACTTTTTGTTTAGGTAGCTAAATCTCAGAGATTAAAGTTTTATACCCCAAACCCTAAAATCATACTATCCTATGGCACACAAGGCCTGTTTATTTTGAGTGCTTTGCTGTGAGTTGGTAATTCTGATGTGAAATTTTAAATATAATTTTGTCATTTACATAGGGTCAGAAGTTACCATATTTTATTTACAACTAGCAGCACATATTGTTTGTTATTAGACTTAATTACTTATATTTTGCTTTTATATATTGGTCTCTACCATCTGCTATTCAACCTTACAGTTCATTATGCTCAATGCGTTTACAAGTTTAGTATTACTGAAGCAGATAATATGACATCTTTAAAGCAAGAGTAATTTGCATACTGGGGAACACTGATTGCCATTTTGTATTAATTATGGCCTGATAGAAGGAATTAGCATTATAGCCCTGCAATGGGAAGTAATATTTTTAAAGTTATTTATATGAAGGATTATTTTTAGTGGTAGAATTTAAGTTTTGAACTACATTAAGACTGATCTTTGTCAAAAGGGATTCTTCTAAAAGCCATGCTGCAAACAGAGCACATCTTCCCTAATGAAATTCCATATAAAGCTATGTTCAAAGACACCATTCAGCAGTTTCCACAATGTTTTACACAAATTACAAAAGCAAGTAATCCAGTAATACCTGGTAAGACTCACAACAATGGTTATACGCTTGTACAAGGCACAGATACTAAAAACTGCCTTGATACCACTGTAGAAGGATCCTTTTTGAACAGGAGGTGCTCAGACAATTCAGACCGAATGTGAGATGGCCTCTTGAGAAAATCAGTCTTATCACTTCAACTTTGATAACTCTAAGAATTAAAAGAACATGTCTTTACTATCCACTCAAGAACTCTTTCCGTTCCAGTGCTGCTGTTTTAGCGTTTAATCACCACTTGTTCATATGCTCCAGATCCTGCCCTGCAAATATAATTGCAAAACAAACAAGTTTTCAGTTCTAATTTAATGGATGATACTTATACTGAATATAGAACAATGCAGTTTGTTTGCTTATAACTCCAGAGAAACAACAAAATGTAAAAGCGGTTTTCAGATGTCTATTTGAATGTGTAGAAGTATTACAGTACAATAGCAAAACATGCAGGTTAGAAAATGCCCTATCATGCCAGTGATCAATGTAAGAGGTTTTAATTTCTATACATACATATTTATTTTCAGACAAGTACAACAAATGAAATTATTTTACTGAAGCGGAGTTAAACAATTTTCCTAGTGCGTAGCAGTTATGGATAGTCTGTGGTTTAAGACACTTAAGTCTCACACAAAGTTTTTATTTACCGGAGAAGAAATAAAAGCACCAGGTCGCTCAAACTGGTTACAAAAGGAGTCACCTGTAGTCAATTACTGGGTAGGATCACTTATTGGCCTTTGTGGATTAGGGAGCGTGACTTGCTGCATGCCCCAAATTGTTGAGCTCTAGTCATCCTGGGTGTATGCTGCTGGTATGAAAAAAGTAGCTAATTCATACTGGGTGTGTCTACACTAGCCGGCTACTTCAAAGTAGCCGGCACAACATCAAAATAGCACGCGTCATGTCTACATGCACCGTGTGCTATTTCGACGTTAGGCGGCGAGACGTCGAAATCTCTATTCCTATCCAAAGATGGGAATAGCGCCCTACTTCGACGTTCAAGTAGAATGTGGAAGCGTATGCCCAACTGGCCGAGGGCCTGTCCGCCCGGGGTCACCCTGCCCGCACTCCAGATCATGTCTGGAGCAAGGTGAAGGAGTTGCAGCAGGGTTACACCCAGGCCCGGGACTCGGCAAGCCAGTCTGGGGCTGCCCCCGCCGCTTGCCCCTATTACAGGGAGCTCAGGGCCATCCTGGGCCCCTGGGACACCTCCTTCCACCCAGCCACCCTTGACACCACAGCTGACAAGCCCCAGCAGGCCTCGGAGCCAGAGGCCAGCCCCGCACCCTGGGCCCCCAAGGAGTCCCCCCTCAGGACGGCAGAGGAGGGGTCCAGCAGTGAGGGGAGGGGGCTCCTCATAGACCTCACCTCCCGGAGCACCAGCCGGGTGTCCACCCACTGGGGTTTCCCTGACTGTGGCAATGGATGGTCGGGTACGTACCCCACAGGGCACACACCCCCGGGCCACGGGGTGGGGGTACCAGACACGACTGGGAGCCTCACACACCCCCAGCAGACCCTGACCCGCAACTGCCCAGTCACAGCATGGTCCCAGGATGGCGGCATGGCCATCAGCACCCGTCAGCACCCACACCCATGGACAGCATTGTGCCCTAACCCCAGGGGTGGGGGGACCATGCAATGCGGACACCCACCAGGGCCATCACACCCACCGACGGTCACGGAGACCCAGCACCCAAGGGGCAGCGGGGGGAAATGGCCACGGGCCAGGGCACACTACTAACAGCCTTCCCCTCCCTCTCTCCCTCTCTGCAGCTGCACCATCTGAGGCCCCAAGCAGCCAGGCACCCTCTGTGATCCCCGAGAGCCTGCCAAAGGTCAGCCAGCACCAGCACCCAGGGACACCCCCAAGGCCAGGGGGATGGTCACGACACTGCTGGACCCAGGGGATGGCCCCCGTGGCCCCCAGCTCCTGGCAGCTCTCCGGTGGCAGGCGGAGGTGGCCAAGGAGAGACTCTGGTTCAACCGGCAGGAGTCCACCCAGCACTGGGCGGCATGGCAGGAATTCATGGGGGTCACCTACACACACACAACTTGCTCTGTCAACAGAGAACTGCCAGACTGCACTGTCCTCTGGTGCCAGAAAGCAGAATGGCAGTTCTGCAAAGAGGGCTGCCTGGAAACCAGAAGTCCTCTCTGTAGACAGAAATGTCTACATTGCACTTTTGTTGACAGTACTCTGTCCAGAGATTGTTATGCCTCAGATTTTTGAGGGACAATACTCTAGAGGAAAATGCAGAGTTCTGTTGAAACTTTGTCGACAGAATGCTTTGTGTATAGATGCTCCCAGAAGGTCCTTTCTGTCGACAAAACTCTCTAGTGTAGACCCAGCCTAACTGCTTTCTCCCTTTGTAGGGCCATTGTCACAATCAGAAAAAGAAAGCATCATACCTGATCTGCAAAGGAGACGTTGATTTACCGCCTCAAAATTACACTCCAGCAGCAGCATCCTACATGACTACAACATGCTTACTTTGCTAGTTCATAACCATAGGCAGGCAAAATGCTATCTACCACACCTACTTAAGAGGTTGACAGCTGACACTATATTAGGAATAAGATTACAGTGAAATACAGCAATAAGCAATACAGTTTGGACTGAAGTACCATTATGTATTGTTTAGGTGTAGCCAAACCTGGAATATTGCATTGGGCTTTGAGCATAATCCCAAATCAGGAGAGGTTTCAGAGAACTGTCATTATCACAGAGGCTTGACAGATTTAAGACATAAAAACATCTCTCTGCTTGAGAGATCAAAAATGAAAGAGGGAAGGGTATGTCTCAGCATTTACAAATACAGGATGTACCTCCCTTGGTCCTGCACCCACTAAGAGAATTTGCTGGACGAGAAGAGGTTCCGTGCCACTGGCCCCAAGCACCTGCTGCAGGCATCCTGCTTAGTCTCCCCTCTCCCAGCAGGGCTCCTTGCCCAGCTGCTACATGTATCCTGGGTAGCCCAGGCTCTGCCTTCTGCTGTACGGCCCCTGCCCTGAGCTCTGGACAGAGCACAGATGTTGCTGGACCAGGGACTGCAAGTTTTCAGAGGTGCTATCTGCATTTGAAGGATGAAGATACCGAGAAAAGATTCATTATGTGGAAGAAAGAGTAGTACCTGTGAGATTAAACTGAAGGGAAAAATAAACTGAGTACCAGGAATACGAGAGCTTAGATTCTAAAGAAATAGCCAAGACTGACAGGAAAAAGGCTTCCTACAAGCAAGCAGACTGTGGAATAATTAGATCCAAAGGAAGAAGTCCAAGGCCAACATTTTCAAACCTAGATGCTTACAATTCGGCTTCTAAATCCATATTCAGACAGCTAGACTGAAGCTTAGGTCACTTCTAAGATACAAAGCAACCCCAGGTCCCAAATGTACAGCACCTCTGAAAGTTAGATCAAGTCTATCTGGATGCCTAAATACAGATTTAGGAACTTACCTTAAGCATCCAAATTTGAAAATTTTGCCTTATATTCTCATCTGAGTCATTAAGAAAATGGAATTGGCATATGTCAGATAAAATATTCATAAAACATTAGGACAATATGCTTTTGCTTACTGATACCTAACAAATATTTATTATTCAAAAATTGCGTACCTATTGGGTAGATGATGACTTCCAAAAGAAGTACTCCCCCCAGGGCCCACAAATAATCTCAGCCCTTCTTCTACAAAGGAAAGAAGTTAACATGTTTAAACAGGACACCTTCAATATTGCCAAACAAATATTCTTAAATAATCTTTTAAAAAAAACATTTAAATTCATGAAGTTTGTAAATGGCATTTTAAAATGTTTGGATCTGAAAACAACTGGGACCCAATCACAACAAGCTGTACTTCAGGGGAGGTAGTTTTCTTGTAGGAATGCCTCTGTATTTTGTGCACAGATTTAGTGTACATCAACACTACAGCCCAAATTGAGGCTCTGAGATCAATCCACTAGCAGCCAGTTTAGAGGGTCCAGTTAAGACCCACCAAATTGACTGCAAATTGCTGTCCCATTGACCCTATTACTCAAAAGTCAGTGGGAGAAATTCTGGAATCTACAGAGAAGAGCTCACAGTAACTCAACAAAGTACTTAGACTCCAGCTATGTTATTCACAAAGCTGGAGTTGCATAACATAAATCAACTTGTAGCATATAGCACTTAGTTGAAGTGATGTACCCTAGGAGCACAAAACCCATATAGATATTTTCCCTCCATGTTAGGAGAAAGCATCAGGCAGAAGTTTTCCCAGCATGGTTGATAATGCTCCGTACCAACACTGTGAGTAGGAGCTGGGATGCATTCATTAAATTAGTGCATTTGGGCCTCTACTGTACTGGAAGTCATCTTTTCAGGTTTTTATTTGTCCCTTTATATACCTTCTGCACTGGAGTCTAAACTGAAGTCTTGACTCTGCAATATTTTTTCAACAACATCATCTGCATCTACTCTGGTGGCATCAACCCGCTTCAATTGTGACTCTACTGAGTCTTGCTTCACTGGATGTCTGTCAGGATAAATACATATAGAGATTCTAAAACCAATGTTCAACACATTCAGTTCAGAGAAGCCTTTCACGTTATTTAAGTGTACCTGCTGAGTTTTTCTGAAGATATATCTTTAAATGGAGTATCAGAATTATCATCCTTTACTTTTGATTCAGTCTCCTCACTTGGCTCTAGAATACTTCCAATTCCTGTAGATGTACTTCCCACTGAGGTGTTTCTCCTATGACAGAGATCAGAAACACTGGATGATCTGGAGTGACATGTGCTATACCCTATTGGAAAATAGAGAAGAGAGCCACATTAGATAAATTATTGGTAGCCAGGGCTATACTTTTCCCTAAATCTGGAAAGTACAGTTTGGTTTTTGTTTTTCCCCTGATGAGAGCCTATAAATGTTTTCAGACAACACACCCCCTCTCCCTCTCTAGCCAACTCATGTACTGTATTTTTCTTTGGCATCTCTATCATTCTTTTCTTTAAAAACAACAAGAAGTCCCGTGGCACCTTATAGACTTTTTTTTCTTTGCCTTTTTGGATGGTATCTTCTTTAGCTTGGACAGATTCTAGGGTTCTCTTTTCAGATTAAGAAAGAAACATTAAGTAGGAATGCATTTTCTCATATGGCTGATGGTAGCTGTTATCAGGGGTTTTTCATAGGTGACTGACTAATTTTGCCTTTATGGCTACTGTTGGATATTTTTTTCAGGTCTTTACATTTTTTCATTTATTTCATCTTGAGACATATACCCAAAGCAGACGTGCTTTGGTAATTGTGTTCATGTAAAAGAAGGACAAAACTTGATAAAGTTCAAATCTTTCTCTTGCCAGTTTGTAAATTCTGAAGCCAAATAATTTCAGGTGCAGCAACTGATGTTGAAATCCCGCTGCAAAAAAAAGTAAGAGACACAGGGGTGGGGGAATGCTTCTGTTTCAGGTTTGTCTCCTCACTGTTTTGGCCTAGCACTTCAGGAAATTTATTTCAACTTACGTATTTGATCTTGACTCCAGAGTAATCTAGTTTTCTGCCGTTTGGAATAAGCATGAATCTTACGCTACTCATTTACCAACTCCTGAAAATGCTTTCATTTTACTTTAGAAGAATTACTAGTCTTCATTACTTTCTTTTGTTCAGTTGCTTCTTCCCTATCCCTTCTTTCAGCATTAGGCAAGTGGAATCATATGAAGTCATACAATACTGATTGGTAATCCCTGAACATTAGCCTTTCTTTTGTGGTACGAAACAGTAGCTTTGTGTTTACTATGGTTAAAAGAAGAATCTACAATCCAGTGAATTCAGCACTTTGACAAATAAGGTGAGCTAGCCAGCTTTCTGCACAACCATGTTATTAGATGTTCTTCCAATCTTCCAGATATTGCTAGAGTCTAGAAAACTCAAGAGCTTGATTTTATAATTCTACCTCTTCCCTTCTTCAACCGATAACATACATTAGCCATGACCCTGTCTTCAATCACCTATGTCTCCACCCATTGCCTCCTAAGCTTTTAATTCTCATTTCCTAGTAGACACAGCAGCCTTGGTGTTCTAATCATCACTTCCCTTTTAAACTTTGTAGAATGCATGAAGGTTTTAGTCTCAAGTTAGAAACAGTGTCTAACATCAGTCATTTGTAAATAAAATCTTTCATATATACTATGTCTATGTAAACATTTCAGATTGGCAAAGTTTAAAAAAATCTTTAAAAAAAAAAGTTCCCATAAAGACAGTAGGTTGGGGTAGGGGTGGGGGCGGTTCTTCAAAATAAAACCCACATAAACCCAGGTTCTCTCACAACTGTTCGTAGTTTACTTTTAAAAGGTTCACAATTCAAAAGCCCTATCTAGGTAGAATGTTTCTTTTTACACACAAAATTATTTACAGCAAAATATTTTGTGAAGGCTCCTGAAATACAGAAACTAATTAAAACAACTCAAGGGAACTCAACAACATCTACCTGACAATTTTGATTGCTGACTTGCATAGCTTGATGTTCTGGAATGTCCACATGCACCAAGTTCATCTGGAACTGACGCACTCTTTGTTGAGAGATCTGCAGTAAATGACAATCAGAAAATATTGCTGAATCCATCTTTTTTTTTTTGGCCTACAGCCATTAGCAGGCTGATATAATCAGATCTCACTGGGTCAGTAGAATTCGGTACCAGTTAGATAAGAAACCTCCAAGGAAAATCCAGTTTCTCCAAAAAAAAGTCAGCATTCAAGTGCATGGCACTCTCCTGGACCATGAAATTAGTGATCTAAAGGAGAGGGTATCAGAGATTACACAAGTAGACAGCTTTCGATTAAAGTTCATTAATGGCCACAGGCCCCTGGGCCTTGAGCTAAGAGCCCATGGCACTTCCCACAAAAGAAGAGTGTTAGCCCAGATGTGCTGACCACTTTTTAGTCAGTTAATTTTGTAAAATTCTCTGTTGTTCCAGTTGACAGAATAGCATTTCTTGTCCTAATCTTTGTCTAATACTGATGTGCACTTGTAAAATATGGTGAGGCTCACCTTAGAGTAGCAGCATTTTAATACAGTAGTACATGAACTGAGTTCTAGAGTTCGTCAGACTTCAGAATGACAAATGCTACATGCATGTTAAGTGATTTTTAAGCTTGTACTAATAAAGACCTTACACAATATCTATCAATAACACACCAAGTTACCAATGTTTAGCTAATATTAAGAGCCAAAGTATCCATGAAAGCGTGATCATTCATAAATTAAAAATTAAGCATCCAGTTTTACTCTTACTTACACTGTTATAAATCCAGAGTAATGCCACTAAGATTTGCTTAAGTAACACCAAATACCCTCACAAAGTATTTTTGAATTTTAAAAAGGAACACAGGCAATCGAACCGATTTCCCATTTCCAACAGAAATACTGCTCTGGTACACCAGTGTAAAACCAGCTCATCAAGGCTACAGTGATCTTTCAAAAGAAATTCTTCCGGAAGATCTCTTCTTAAAAAACTTGTTTCGAAAGAGTGTGTCCATACACAAAAAAGCAGATCAAAAAATCGATCCACTCTTTTGACAGAGAGCATCCACACATACGCTTCGTTCAAAAGAGCAGGCTGGAGATAGAACAATCTGGTGCCATAAACACTGTTTTTTTGAAAAAAGGCCCCTGGGATGTCTACACGTTTCTTTGGGAAAGACTCTTTCAGAAAAAAGGTGCTCCTCCTCATCTGGGAGAGGACGAGAGCCTCTGGAAAAAGTGTTATATTCTTTGGATTTCAGATTGAAAGGGCACATTGTGTATGTAGATGCTTCATGGGTTCTTTCAGAAAAGGCCTGTTTTTGTTTTTGTTTTGAAAGAACTTGCTAGTGTAAATGCAGCCCACAATTACTCTCTATTTACATAATGGTACAAAGAGCCATATTGCTCAACTAATAGGCCAGAAAGATGACTTTAAATATCCATGTTTGTTTAACATTCAAAATATTTCATGAATGTAGTTGTTACTTGCGTCTCAAACAGTAAAACCAATAGCATTATTTCATACCTGATACACCCAGATGTACCACTTTCAATTTCTCTCCCCCTTTCCTGTCGTCATGTAAAGATTCTGATTCTCCAGCAATTGCAATGAACATTCCCGTGGAAGGAGGCCTGTAAGCAAATGCAGACATCAGGGTTTGCTTTACCTATGCTTCTTTTTGGAATCATCTCGAGTTTTTGTGGAGATGGGAGAGGGTACACAGGTTCAATTCACATTGGACTTCCCTGGCACTTAAGACTGTATTATCTATAAATTTAGGAACACAGTCCCTGCTGCTTCAAATTCAGGGTTCACTGTGAACTCCTAGGAGGACTAAGAGACTTCTGGAGGACCCTTGGAAAGATGAGATAATATTAAGAGCCAGTGTATGTTGCATCTTTCGGTGGACAGATTGTTGGTTGTTATTTTTTAGTTGGAAGGAAAAGTGTTTTATTTGTATTTAATTTTTATTAAAGTACTCCAAGCCCAGGACAGGCATTTTGGGCATATAAAAGTGCTTCTATCCTTGGCAGAACACTCAGGTTCAGTGCCCCCTTTCCACAACATTCACATTACTAGAATGTAAATTTGTTTGCAGGGATATAAAGACAGACACTTGACTCCATTCTGACTTGAAGTATACACACGTATTTTATTTTAAGACATTAGTAGTTTGTTTTACTTAAAGAAAGACTATGCAGAATGAATGACGTTTAATACCACATAACTAAGCTTATGTTTACGCGACCACTGTCTAGTCCAAGGGTGGGGAGCAAAATAAACCCCTAAAAACTTCTCAGTGATATGGCCCCTGACTGAGACGCCTCATGGGTTCGGGGTTCAGTGTGCGGGAGGGGGCTGCGAGGGAGCAGCTTTAGGGTCTGGGAGGTACAGTGCAGAAACAGGCTGTGGTTGGGAAATCTGGGTGGGAGGTACGGTTTATAAATGGGCTGGGGGTAACAGTTGGTAAGGGGTTTCAGGAGCACGCTAGTGGTGATGGGTCTGGGCAGAAAGGAGGGGGCAGGAGCAGGTTGGGGACGTCTGAGCAAAGGGTGTCTGTATGATGTTTGTCAGTACGACAAATGCTACATGGGAGCTGCAGGGTGGGATGGGGGTCTGGGCAGGAGAGGGCACTTATCTCTGCATGCCGCTGTCCCTCCCCCAGCTGGGGGGAATGGCTGCAGGGAGAAAAGCACCCTGGAGAAAAGCACTTTTTCTCCTGCACCCCCAGGCACTGCCCCCACAACTCTGATAGGCCAGAATTCCAGTCAGAGTGGTCCAGGAAGCCTCTCTCCAGGCAGTGCTATGCTGCCATTCCCCCAGCTGGAAGAGGCGGAGAAGCAGCAGCAGAGCCACTTCCTGCCCCAGCCAGGCAGAGTCCCTGGGCTGGATCTTGCCCCACTGCAGGCTGGATGCTGGGGTAAGTCTGGATCCAGGCAAGCAGCAATAATTAACAACATCCTCTATGGCCTCACCTACATACATGGGCGGATGTGGGGGAATATAAGGACAACAACAAATGTTTAGCAGGCATATTTCCGATTGAATCTCCCCCCCCGCAAGGTCAAATGCATTCCTAAGCAATTGGTTTGGTTACACACACCCTCTCCCCCACCAGTAGAAGGCACAAAGATGCTTACAGTCAGGAACACTTCAATGTATAAAAGTTTAATAACTGAGCTACTCTATACCAAATATACAGTCAGCATGACAAATTTTAATTATACTCAAGGAGATACAGTTTAATGAACACAAACTCTTTTCGCTACCGATGTGTATCTACCACGTCATGGAGTCTGAGAACTCCCTTAAAGGGCCCCTCCCAAACACCCCCTCCCTGCACATGCTTCTGAGTCCTGAAGAGCTGATCATAGTGAAGCTGAGCCTGTGCCCAGTTCTGACCCCTGCATTTGGCAGTCATGGACCACAGCAGCCCTGGAGCCACCTGCATGCACTGCTGACCACTCTCCTTCTGGCCACCCTCCACCTGTTCTAGTGGCAGAGGCCTGTCCTCAGGGCCCTCAACTCACCACAGACCCAGCCATGCCCCCCCCCAGGGCCAGCCAGCGTCTCTGGAGCTCCCCCACCAGTTCTGACTGGTGGGACCACCTGGTCCTGGCCAAGTGGGACAACGCATGCTGGCTGCAGAACTTATGATAAAGGACACTTTCATGGAGCTCTGCAATTGGCTCGCCCCTGCTCTCCAAGACCAGAACACCCAGACGTGGCCTGCACTGGCCCTGGAGAAGCACGTGGCCATCACTGTCTGGAAGATGGCCATCCCAGACAGCCACCACTCTGTGGGGCAGCAGTTCAGGGTGGGCAAGTCCACCGTTGGGGCTGTCCTCAGGGAAAGGCACGTGATGCTCACTGGCCTAGCACAGGGAGGGGGTGCACTCCTCAGTGGGCCCTCTACCGTCTGGCCATCACCCATCTGGCTGGCCCGCTTTGGGTTGTGGCAGGGTCTTTCCCCGCCACCACCGTCCTGGGGTGTGCTGCTGGAGGCTCATCTTCTTCCTGCCAGCACACTCTCAGCTTCCTGCCATGGGTTTCTGGGTTCCTTTAAGGTGGTTGGTTGCAGGGAGCATAGAGTTCTGCTAGTACTGACCAGGGTGTCTCCGCGCTCCAGCTCCTCTTTTTGAAAGAGGGCCCGGAGGAGTGTCCACACACACTTTCTTTTGAAAGAAGGCACTCTTCCTGATCCAGGAGCAGAAAATGGCTTCCAGAAGAAGGGCCAAATTCTTTTGATCTTGGATTGGAAGAATGCACTTTGTGTGTATCTGATTTTCCTAAAGAACATGCTAATGTAGACACGACCAAGGAGACTGAATTTTGATCCAGATTTAAGGCTCACAAAATAGGGAAATAAAATTAGAAATCTTCAAAAGAGAAGACAGCAGGCAGAATAAGAGGAAATACAGTTTTTAGTTTTTTTCCAGATTACTATTATTCTCATCTTTATTCTAGACTAGTTTTTAATCTTTGTGTCATCTAAGGTTTTTATATCTTGTTATAGTTAGATACTGTTGAATGGACTAAAAGAACAGTAGCCAACACAATAAACTGAAGAATTATATACAATATTTTGAGATGGTGCTCAGTATGACATTCTCAGAGGAACTCCTTCCATAGGTCCTATTAATGACCCATCTCATTTAAATTTACTTCTTCCACAGGTCCTATAACAGGTTATTCTTCTGTTTACCTCTTCTTTTACCCCTCTTCCTCTTTCTCCCCTGGCTATATAAACCCTGGATTCTTATTTTTTTGCTCCTAATCAGATAAGTGGGTCTTACATACGAAAGCTCGTTACCTAGTAAATAAAATCGTTAGTCTTTAAACTGATAGGAGTACTTGACTGTATGACATACTGTTAATATAAAGAGAACCCAAAACCCACTTTTGACTAGTTTACTTAAGACATCTCTCTTTCCCCACTAGCTATGAAGTGCCCATTATCCTGGATTTATAGTCTGGCAAGAAAATAGTGGTTGAACCTAAAACTGGCTAAGATACCAGTTCAGAGAGGAGATGTAAGGGAGTAAGAGGAAGGCTGGGCAAGGCAGGGGTTAAAAAGAGCTTGTTTGTCCAATTGGCTTCACCCTGGTTCACCTGCAGCCAGTGTCCAGCCTGGAGGCAGTATGAAAGGAGAGGAGCTAGCCCAGTTTGGGGCTGACCATCCAAGAAGCAGGAGCTGCCTCTGGCGCATGTAGGACCTGAGCTGCCACCAGGTCAGCCGCTGAGGGACGGAGCCTCCAAACCCTTTCCTAGACAGGGAGCAGGGAGAACGCCAAAGCAACACTCCTCCCTCCCCCCGTAGAGGGGAACATACACTGTCGGCCCCACGACTACAGCCTTGAAGGGTGGGCTGCAGACCTACATCCTGGGCCTCTAGGCCCTGCAAGGGGCTAGCCAACAGGCCACCCTGTATTCAGGGGGAATCGCTCACAGGAGGGGATTTGTAAAATAAGCCTAATAGCTAGTTCATCTATTTTGAAGTTACAAATGTGTACAACACAGCCAAATGTCTTACCACTTGAAGACACCTTCATTTAAAAAAATTAAATTAATTGTGTTTTTGAGGGTGTTGAAAGAAAGCAGCTGACAACAAGCCATTAGGTGAGGGAAAGAAAGATACTTCTTAAGCAGAAGAAACACTAATCCTTCAAGGTTCATATTATCACAAAACAGCTGCTCTTTATTTTGGAAAATTGCTAAATTAGCTCCAGAGTCTTAAATTTTAAAAACGTAACTCCATTTGATTTGAAGTTACTTCCGCTTTATCACAACAAAATATTTTGAGAGTAGCTGTAGTAAGCCTCTTCCACTCCATCTTAGAGTTTAGGCCATTGACAACCATTTGCCAGCGTTCCCTGTCCTGGGCTAACTTTTCCAGTTCTGACCAGGTATATTGTGTCTTTTTGGCATCTGTCTTCAGGTCTCTATGCCAGGTGTTTCTTGGGCACCCTCTTTTCCTTCTTCTTTGTGGGTTCCACCTTCGGGCTTGCCTTGTGATGTTGGTGGTTTGCTTTCTAAGGGTATATCCAATCCATTGCCATCTTCTCTTCTTGATTTCCTCTTCGACAGGAAGTGAGTGAGTTAGTTGCCACAGGTCTTGGTTATCGATGGTGTGTAACCAGTGGATCCGGAGGATTTTACAGAGGCAGTATTGATAAAGTGCTATAGGATTTTACTTTTGGCAGTCCTCTTTGTTGTTCTCCAAGTTTCTGCTCCATACAGTAGGACTGAGTTGGAGCTGTATAACCCTGATCTTAGTCTGAGTTGTAATCTGCTTACAATGCCAAAGGTTTTTCCATGAGAAGAAAAGCTGTTCTTTTTGGTGCTCCCTTTTAACAACGACTCTGCCAAGGAACATGAAGGCCTCAACTTCTTCCAGTGTCCTGCTGCCAAGTGTGATTGGCTCTGTGCTTCTGATGCTGATTTTCAAGATCTTAGTTATTCCCTTGTGGATGTTCAAACCAAGTGTAGCTGAGATGTTGGCAAGACATATTATTTTGGGTCTGTCAGTAGCTGTGGGACAGAAGTGGCAGATTGTCGGCAAAGTCCAGGTCGTCCACCTGGGTACACAGTGTTCACTGGATTCCATTTCTTTTCCCTGCTGTTGTCATCTTCACGACCTAGTCTATTACCAGGAGAAAGAGGAATGGCGACAGTGAGCAAACTTGTCAGACTCCAGTCTTCACTTCAAAGCTCCTTGGTAAACTTTGCAGGCCATTCCTTCATCAGAGTTCTTAATGAGGCTGATTAACTTGGTTGGTATTCTACAATGCCGGAGCACCTGCCAGAGGGATTCTCTGTGTATGTTTCCTGTGCTGCTGCCTTTGCTGCTCTGAGGCGGCTGATGTTAACTGCCTCTTTCTTGCACTTCCTCTCTTGTATCTTACACATTGTTTTTGCTAAAACAAGAAGATGTCCTGTGGCACCTTACAGACTAACAGATATTTTGGAGCATAAGCTTTCGTGGGCGAAGACCCACTTCATCAGATGCATGAGTTGGGGGGTTTCAGAGGAGGATTTAAAGAGGGGGTCTTAGTAAAGGGGAGGGCCAGAGCTGACAAGGTCTATTCAGTCATAATATCCACTCTGACTGAACAGACCTCAGAAACAATGAGAAGTCCTGTGGCGCCTTATAGACTAAAAGATTTTTTGGAGCATAAGCTTTCGTGGGCAAAGACCCACTTCATCATATGCATGCATCTTTGCCCAGGAAAGCTTACACTTCAAAATATCTGTTAGTCTATAAGGTGCCACAGGACTTCTCCTTGCATTTGAGGTTGTTAAGGGCACAGATGTTTGCAAACCTTACTCCATTTTCATTTCTCCCAATCCATGGGGGCCCCATCACCTCTTCATAGCCAGTACTGTCTGCTCCAATTTTAGCATTGAAGTCTTGTATCACATTGTTCACTTCTCTGTCACATAGCTTGCAGTCTATCATAGAATTCGTCTTTTGCTTCTTCACTATGATCGTTTGGTGGTTCATAACACTGGATTATGTTTATCTTGATATTCTGTTTATTTCTGAGTGAGGCTGTTATCATTCTTGATCCATGGGCTCCCCATCGAATCAATGCCTTCTGCACTTCTTTTGATAACGTAAGTGCCATTCCTTCTGTGTGTGGAGGATTGTCATTTTCATGCCCTGAATACAGTAGCATCTCTCCTGTTGGCAGTGTTAGTTGCCCTGACTACAGCCATCTGGTCTCACTAAGCCCAAACACTGCGTGTTTATAGCACTGCATTTCAGCAGCCACTTGAGCTATCTTTCCTGTTTCATACATTGTTCTGATGTTCCATGTTCCGATGATCAGGGTTCTTCTAGTTGATAAAAGGGTGGTCAGCGTTGTAGCTTCCTTACAGCACATCATACTCCCTTGAGATTAGGGCCCTTTCTCTCCCAGGAGTGGAATCTTTTGAACTGTAGTCAATGTTTCTCTAGCTGGCCGGTCCCAAGCCCAGATGAAAAAGGATGAGGGTTGGGCATAGGACTAGTGCCCCTACCCCGTATAACAATCCCAGCATTTTGAAAGATGTGACATGTACTTAAACATTAACTTGTCAAAACCATATTCAAATTTAAACTAAAAGTCATATCTAGAACCTTGCATTTAAAGGAAGTAATTTCATTTGAATTGCAGCCTGGACTGACAAAATCTCAATAAAAATGATGTTCATAAGAACATAAGAATGGCCATACTGGGTCAGACCAAAGGTCCATCTAGCCCAGCATCCCATCTGCCGACGGTGGCCAATGCCAGGTGCCCCAGAGAAGGAGAACAGAAGACAATGATCAAGTGATTTATCTCCTGCCATCCATCTCCTGCCCTTGTTCTGAAGGCTAGGGCACCATACTTTACCCCTGGCTAATAGCCATTTATGGACCTAACCTGCAAAAATTTATCAAGCTCTTTTTTAAACCCTAATAGAGTCCTGGCCTTCACAGCCTCCTCGGGCAAGGAGTTCCACAGGTTGACTGTGCGCTGTGTGAAGAAAAATTTCCTTTTATTAGTTTTGAACCTACTACCCATCAATTTCATTTGGTGTCCCCTAGTTCTTGTATTATGGGAAAAGGTAAATAATTTTTCTATATTCACTTTCTCCACACCATTCATGATTTTATATACCTCTATCATATCGCCCCTCAATCGCCTCTTTTCCAAACTGAAAAGTCCCAGTCTCTCTAGCCTCTCCCCATATGGGACCCGTTCCAAGCCCCTAATCATCTTAGTCGCCCTTTTCTGAACCTTTTCTAATGCCAATATATCTTTTTTGAGGTGAGGAGACCACATCTGCACGCAGTACTCAAGATGTGGGCGTACCATAGTTTTATATAGGGGAAGTATGATATCTTTTGTCTTATTATCGATCCCTTTTTTAATAATTCCTAACATCCTATTTGCCTTACTAACTGCCGCTGCACACTGCGTGGATGTCTTCAGAGAACTATCCACTATAACTCCAAGATCCCTTTCCTGATCTGTCGTAGCTAAATTTGACCCCATCATGTAGTACGTGTAATTTGGGTTATTTTTTCCAACATGCATTACCTTACACTTACCCACATTAAATTTCATTTGCCATTTTGCTGCCCAATCACTCAGTTTGCTGAGATCTTTTTGTAGTTCTTCACAATCTGTTTTGGTTTTGACTGTCCTGAACAACTTGGTGTCATCTGCAAACTTTGCCACCTCACTGCTTACCTCATTTTCTAGATCATTGATGAACAAGTTGAACAGGATCGGTCCCAGGACTGACCCCTGGGGAACACCACTAGTTACCCTCCTCCATTGTGAAAATTTACCATTTATTCCAACCCTTTGTTTTCTGTCTTTTAACCAATTCCCGATCCATGAAAGGATCTTTCCTCCTATCCCATGACCACCTAATTTACATAAAAGCCTTTGGTGTGGGACCGTGTCAAAGGCTTTCTGGAAATCTAGGTATATTATGTCCACTGGGTGCCCCTTGTCCGCATGTTTATTAACCCCTTCAAAGAATTCTAATAGATTAGTTAGACACGACTTCCCTCTGCAGAAACCATGCTGACTTTTGCCCAACAATTCGTGCTCTTCTACGTGCCTTGCAATTTTATTCTTTACTAGTGTTTCTACTAATTTGCCTGGTACTGATGTTAAACTTATCGGTCATCTTACTTGAATGGTTTAAACATAAGCCTGATGCATCTGGTTGAATAAGATAAAAGCTATTAAATGCTTTTACATGCAATTAGAAAACCTTGTCACAAATTTCAAAAACACTACTTGGAAACAAATTGAAAATAGCGTTTTCAGTGTATTAAAAATGATAAGAAATGTACATTTTCGCAATCCAGAAAAGCAGGATTAGGTTTTGTACTGCTCTGGTAATACTGGTATGTCTTACAATGATGCATTTAACATTTAAAAGATTTTCCATTTAATGTTAATGAAAGCTACCTCAAGAAAGTTTTTTATTTTTAAAAAGTGCTAACTTTTGGAGATCCACAAGTATGATTAGTGGTCACAATGCTGTATAATAGCTCCATTTCTACTGATCAGGTTAGCTAAATTGTGTTTAGCAAACTTTGGCTTTTCTGGAATTGTTGCACTGTTACAGTTAGGCCAGCTGTCAAGCTTGCATGACTCAGAATAAAAATGAAAATAGGCAAAATTTATCTTACTCACAACTACACTTTTCCCTAAGGTGAAGCACATGATTTTCTGTTAGGTGGTTAGCTGCAGAAATAAACACACAATGAAGTAGAGCTATTATATTTCCTTAGCTATAAATCAAAACACAAGGACACACAATCCGTCATAGAAAGTGGTGTATATTCCTTACTACCACCTACCTTCCCAAAGGAAGCATGAGTCTCCATTTTTTGCTGTCTTAAACAATGTCTTTGCTAACAAATCTTTCTTGTACCAAATTAGATCAGATTTTTGAATTTTAAAAGAAAACATTTTTAACCCAATAGAGTTTAGTTACTGAAAGTTGTAAGTAATAGGGTTTCTAAACATTGACTTCAATACCGTTCCTGTCCACCAAGCATGTCTACCTAGGCTTTGTCAGTGAACAGTATTTGCCCCAAGTATTTTCCTGAATTTCAATAGCATTATAGGTTTAAAAATTTGGTATAAACATTCAAGCAGGGGCTATGAAGTATTTCAAAATGGCCAACGCTACCACTCAACTACCAATATTTTTATTCTGTTTTCAGCTACCATTTCAATTTTTCATGTGTCTTTAATGTTGTCACTTTGAAAGTAAAGAGTTATACTTCTGTGTACATGCATAACTTGTAAGTAAGAATTGAACCGCTAAATTACCACTGAAATTTCAGGTCTGACAGTGTTTATCAACTTACGTTTTAAAACATGGGTCTCCAGACATTAGCTGCATGCTTATCAATACCTACAAATGAGGAAAATCAAAACAACACAAGCAAAAAAAGACACCATCAGTCAGAGGAATTGGTTTCCAATGTCATATTGTGTGTCACTAAGTTATATTCACTACCAAGTTTGCATTGAAATTGAAAATAAACTCCTAGCATTGTTTGCATTTTATGCACACAGGATGGCCACATGCTTCTGTAAAGAAAACTAATGGTGTCCAAAAAATACCAGTACAGAAGAATTAACCCGCAATAAATCTCACCTCACGCTCTTTAAATCAAAGTAAACAAAAGTAAAAGGTACAAATTAGTGTTTGAAATTAGTTAAATTATATCATTTCTACCTAAGGATTCTATACAAAGGGACATGAGACAGTGTAAGAAAAGTAAGTATCAACAGTATGGGGTTCATGAAAAAGGTGGCTTGTAAGAGATCTCAATCTGTACCCCTAGAACAGGTCTGGGCAACATACGGCCCATGGACACAGTGGGGAGCCTTAGACAGGCTCCCTGCTTGCCCTGCCCCTGCACACCTCTCAGAAAAGCAGCTACAGGGCTCTGTTTGTTTTTCAGCATCTGTGAACACAGTAGAAGGAGGAAGAAGGTTCACGTGCTGCCCCCCACCCCAGCACAATCCCATGGGCAGGTTTCTTGATAGAAACCAGCCAATAGAAGCTTCCTCTCTGAAGCACAAGCAGTGTGAGACGCAGCCTTCCACCTCCCCTTAGCTTTCTACCTATTCAGAGAGAACAAGGCCCCTGGCATGACTGGGCAGGCAGAGAGACTGCTTGAGAATCAGGAGGGCTGCTGACCAGAGGTCGCCCAGGTAAGTCTTCTGGTCAGATCCTCTCTCTGGCACCCCAATCCCTCCTGCCCCACTACCTGACATAACCCAAACACTCCACCCATACTCACATAACCCAAACCCTCTGCCCCCCTCTGGAACCCTTTCCCCACATAATGCTATTCTTAAGCCCCTCCTGCTCCATCCATACCCACTTAACCCTAACCCTCAGCCTGCTCATCTGCACCCATACCCCTTCCAGATCCTGCACCCCAGTCTCTTGCTGCAGGTCATAACCACCTCCTGCCCTATGTCACAAATAAAACCCCTGAACCCACTCTTGCTCCCCAGATCACAACTGCCTCCTGCACCCAAACCTTCTCTGGCCTCCCTGTGCCCCAGTCCCTTACCCCAAGCTCCTTTGTGCATCCAACTGCCACATCCCAGACCTTGCATCTCCTCCATTAATCTCATGGAAGATTGCAGACCTAGACCACTTTCACCTTGTGACCAGGGAGCTGAGCTAACAGGGAGCTGAGAGGGGTAGTTTTGAAGGGCGCTAGTGCATTTGACATTCTTTAAAACCTCTTTTAAAAATTAAACTAAAAAAAAGTACCCGATACAAATAAAAACCCTATCAAAAAATCTAATTTTCTGTAGAAGGAAATGCAGCCAGAAGCCCAACAAGCAGAGTGGGGGTTTTCCTGTTTATTGCACCCAATGCAGCATGTATGAATACCTGCCTTATGAACAGGTGGCGTATGTATGCATTTGATGCAAGATGTTCCTGGCCCTCAGAGACTGCATACGGGCGTTGGAGGCCAGGGTGGATGAATTGGAGGAGTTAAGGGCGGCAGAGAGGTACATAGGAGAGGCTTTCTGGGACACTGTAGAACTGTCCCACCTCCACTCAGACAGCCCCTGTGTTGCTGAGGAATGTCCAAGTCAGGGAAGGAGAACATTCAACTGGAGCAGAGGGAAACCATCCCACAGTTGGGACCCTCCTTCCAGATGATGATCTGGTGCCCTCTCTCATTGAGGATACTTCTCCAGGAGAAGGAACTCCCATCATTAGGAAAAGGCAGGTGTTTAGTAACAGAGGACTGTACAGTGAGACCAGGAGAACCATATGGTGACTTCTGCCTGATGTGAATGTTGCAGATCTCACAAGATCTCACTGGGGAGTGACACTATACATAAAAAGAAAATGTAGAATCAAATGAAGTAAAATTTTTAAATGAACCAAAATGTTCCATAATCTATATGGATAGTAATTTTGTGCTCTCATAATAAGAATATAGCAGTAGAGATATATTTTCAATCATCTGACCAGGACAGTGATAATGATTATGAAGTGCAAAGGGAGATTAGAGAGGCTACCAAAATTAAAAAAAAAAAAGTGTTAATAATAATGGGGGATTTCAACTATCCCCATAACCACACAAGAGAGAGATCTTGGAGTCACTGTGGATAGTACTCTGAAAACATCCATGCAATGTCCTGTAGCAGTCAAAAAGGCAAACAGAATGCTTTAAAAAACAGGATAGAGAATAAGATGAATATCTTATTGCCTGTATATAAATCCATGATATGCCCACATTTTGAATATTGCATACAGAGGTGGTCTCCTCATCTCAAAAAAAAAATTGCCATTGGAAAAGGTTCAGAGAAGGGCAACAAAAATAAGGGATTTGGAAGGGTGCCATATGAAGACAGATTAAAAAGACTGGGACTTTTCAGCTTAGAAAAAAGGAGATGAAGGGGGGATAGGATAGACGTATATAAAGTCATGGCTGATGTGGAAAAAGTGAATAAGGAAAAGGTATTTACTTGTTTCTATAACAAAAGAACTAGGGGTCACCAAATGAAATTAATGGGCACAGGTTTAAAACAAACAAAAGGAAGCTTTTCTTCACACAGTGCATAGTAGGCCTGTGGAACTCCTTGCCAGAGGAGGCTGCGAAGAACAAGACTTAAACAGAGTTCAAAAAGAACTAGAAAAATTAATGGAGGTTAGGTCCATCAATGGATATGAGCCAGGATAGGTAGGAATGGTGTCCCAAGCCTCTGTCTGAGGTTGGAAATGGATGTCAGAAGAGAGATCACTTTGGTGATTACCTATTCTGTTCACTCCCTTTGGGGCATCTGGCATTGGCCTCTGTTGGAAGACAAGATACTGGGCTAGATGGACCTTTGGTCTGGCCTAGTATGGACATTCTTATGTTTTCAAATTCTTGGAATGGCCTCTGCATCCAAAATTAATTGTGCGCCCCTGCTCTAGAATGACCTGCAATGTGGATGTACATGGAATTATTCCATTTGCATGTACACAAGTAGCAAGCACATTCCTCCACTGAATATTCATTGTTTAAGAAGGAGTTGCTTATTAAATAACAAAACACAAAAGCAAATAATGCCAAATGTCAATAAGGACAATGAGTCAGGACTCATGTGACCCAAAGGCTGACATCAACAGTAGCATTTTCATGAACGTTTTTTGGAATAAAAGATATGTTTTGAAGAAGCCTGGGACTGCCTCAAAGAAACAGAAACTGAAGAACTCACGGTATAGTTACCTGTGTGACTGAGCAATATAGCCCTCTAATCAGAATTCCAAAAGTGGCACAAATAATCCAACAGTTTGTTGTATGTATTGATGTCACCTGGTTCTCATAATAAGGCTGAGATTTTCATTGCATTATATTACTTACATGGCCATTCTTACTCTGGTAAGAGTGATTACTCTCAGAGAGGATATTCAGTGACACAGCAAATACATTTTCAGTTCCACAACATATTATTTCCTGTTTTCCCTTATTCAGTTAACAAGAATACACTTTTACCTCAAGTAGTATGATAGAAAAAATATGAATTACTTTGAGAATGGAATTATCCTGCCTGGTATTTTTGGTATCATAACCTTCCAATAAATAGCGACGAGTAGTATTTCCTGATCCAGCAAACTCTGCAAGGTTTAGATCTGCAAAGCCCAGCTATTAAGAGAGAGAGAAGAGTTAGAAACCATATTATAATTCATGGGCATTTACTGTATGCACAGTAATTAAAACTAGTTATTAGTTTTTAATCACATTTTAATTAGAATGACTGCTTCCTGCAGAAGGGATGACAAAAAATTACACTAGAAAAGAAAAAAACAGATCTACAAAATCTCATGAGTATCTTTAGCATTGATACTGTTTAATATGATTAAATGCCAAATGCTGATCATCTGAATTCTTAGATTTTGCTTTCACCTTAAAAAACAAAAACACCTTAAAAAGGCTTTCTAAATATTTAAAATCCCATACATGCACAAAAATACCCTTCCATAATTCTTGAGAGGCAAAGAAAAGCCAACACTTGGAGTCCAAGCTACCTCTAGATAAGCTGAAAAATCATTTTGGGCATTAGAATGATAGCTATTCGAGCCTATTATTATGCTAAAATATATCAAGCACATAACACAACAAGAAGAAAGCTTCAGTTTATAGGAAAAATCACATCCATTTACCTTTGCATATGTTTTTCCACCTTTCAATTCCTGTAAGAAAAAACACACGCTACTTACTAAACAAAACCTAAAAGATGATACACTCATCTCTCGCTATACAAGCACAGTTTGTTCCCAATTTTCTGGTCGTAGGCAGAAACTTGTAAGAGGGACACTAACTTCCTGTTAAATTACTTGTAAAAGTTTCTGATTAGTTCCTAGGGCTCCTAACTCGGGGAAGGAGTGGCAGCAGGTGACACTGCTTTTGAAAGGTGAGTGAACCTTGGGTTGGGGAGGGTTAAAGGCTGGGGGTAGTTTGGGGCTGAGAGTGGGAGGCAGGGTTAAAATCTGGTGGGGGTGAGTTCAGGCTGCCACATTTTGGGGCTGGGGGGGTCAGGCTGTGGGGTCACGAGGGGGGTCTGGCTGTGGGCTGGTAAGGGGGTTTGGCTGCCGCGGTTTGGGGCCCCAGGGGTTACAGGCTGCGACGGGTACAGGTGGCAAGAGCATCAGGCTGCGGAACCGCGGGGGATCAGGCTGTGGGGGTTACACGCGGCGGGGGCATCAGGCTGTGGAGCTGGGGGGGCGGGGTGTCAGACCACAGGGTTGTGGGGTTACAGGCTGCAGGGGTGACAGGCTGCAGGGGTTACAGGTGGTGGTGGGGGTGGTCTGATCGCAGGGGGTACAGGTGGCTGCAGGGGTGTCAGGCTGCAGAGCCGCTGGGGTACAGGTAGCGAGGGGGTTCAGGAGGTGGGGCCGGTAAGGGGGTCTGGCTGCCACAGTTTAAGGCTGTGGAGGGGAGGTGTCAAGCAGTGGGGGGGGTTTGGCCATGGGGCCGGCAGGGGCGTCAGGCTGCCGCAGTTTGTGGCTGCAGGTCTGCGGGAGTGGGGTGTCAGGCTGCGGGGCCAGCAGGGGGTCTGGCTGAAGGGTTGGGGCTGCAGGGCTGGCGGGGGGGGTCAGACTGGGGGGGTTGGAGCTGCGGGGAGGGGGGTAAAGCTCATATTAGCAGCGGGGAGTTCACTCATAGCGTGAACTAAGGTAGGTAAATGTGTCCCTCATTTAAGTGAGTACTCATAAAAAAAGTATTCAGCGAGGGATGAGTGTACTGTCTTTTTGAAGAAACCCAACATGTAAACATATTTTAAAAGATATCAGAACACAATATTGCCATATTGGTTATTTTATGTTGATAACTGGAACAGGAACAGACCTTGTGTGCTTCTCCCAGCTTCTCAACCTACTCAGAGACCCCATCAGGAAGCCAAGAGAAAGAGATCAGCAGGAAGGGCAGAAGTAAAAAGCAGAAACCAGACTTCTCCCCATCCAAGTGGTGAAGGGCATGGTATGCATAAACTCCATGGGCTCATCAACTACAGTCAAAGAGTAAGCATTAAAAAAAACAAAAACCCTACCCCTGAATATTGAGGAACCTGCTAGTAATTAAATAAAAATTCAGAAGTCTTCCAACTTATTTTCTAACTCATGATGTTGTAAGGTTCCCCCAAAAAAGAAAAAAAGAAATGCAGTTGCCTTTACAAAGTCACCGCAGGAGAGAGAGAGAGAGAGAGAGAGCTGTTTGGTCCTACAGCAACACTGTGCTTCTGCTAGGGGTAAGGAGTGCAGGAGATACACCTCTGAAGATCAGGAAAATGAAGCCAGTACCTGGGATAAATTCAGGGCCTCTAATGGTATGTCCACATGAATGAGTTTCCCAGCTTTCACTTAGACAGACTTGTGCTAGTGGGACTTGAGCTAGCATTCCAAAAAATACTGTATGAATATTTGGGTTCTGGCTCCACCCAAGCTCAAATCCATCTAAGCCACAGCTCAGGAAGCTAACCTGTATCATTACTGGAACCACAATGTCCTCACAAGTATCAAAAAGGAAGCCGAGTTAGTCTGTATCTTCAAAAACAACAAGAAGTCCTGTGTTACCTTATAGACTAACAGATATTTTGGAGCATAAGCTTTCCTGAGCTTCGTTAGATGGGGGTCTTTGCCCACGAAAGCTTACTGTCCTCACAGCTATTTTTAGCACAGTACCTTGAGCCCTGCTAATTTAAGTCTGTCTCCCCAGGTCTAGCATAAACACCCTAAACTGGTTCCTTTTTGAGTTCTTGTGTTAAAGTGAAGTCATTAATGCTTCCCCATTCTAATCTTTTCAAAAGATTCTGAAGTCCCCTAGCATTAGAGTGAGATCAGTTTGTGGCAGAGTAGAGAGAGTCAGTCCTCTTGTTGCAATGAACAGAGGACCAACTGAACACATTCAATCTGCAGGCTCTTAATTTCTGCTTAACTTAGGAACAATGTTAATTGATGGTAAGTGTTATAAGGTGAGATTTATCCTTTGGTAACAATGATGAAACTGCATCCGCACTGAACTACCTTGGTTATGTTACAACACAAAATGTGAAAAGAAAAGTATCTTGATACCTATTTGAAAATACCAGTGCATATATAAAACATTATGGCCGTGTCTACACGTGCCCCAAACTTCGAAATGGCCACACAAATGGCCATTTCAAAGTTTACTAATGAAGCGCTGAAATGCATATTCAGCGCTTCATTAGCATGCGGGCGGCCGCCGCGTTTCGAAATTGACGTGCCTCGCCGCCGCACGTTCTTGTCCAGATGGGGCTCCTTTTCGAAAGGACTCCGGCTACTTTGAAGTCCCCTTTTTCCTATGAGCTCATGGGAATAAGGGGACTTCGAAGTAGGCGGGGTCCTTTCGAAAAGGAGCCCCGTCTGGACAAGATGCGTGGCGGCAAGCCGCGGCAATTTCGAAGCGTGGCGGCCGCCCGCATGCTAATGAAGCACTGAATATGCATTTCAGCGCTTCATTAGTAAACTTCGAAATGGCCACTTGCGTGGCCATTTCAAAGTTTGGGGCACATGTAGACGTAGCCTATGAGTGATCCTTCTGAAATCATACAATGCGTTGTGCTTCAGATATTAATACCATATTTGAAAAAAAGAGTTACTTACGTAACTAGTGTTGTTCAAGATGCGTTGCTCATGTCCATTCCAATGTTGGTGTGTGGATGAGGGGGCACCTCTGCTAATTTGTAGCATTCCCTAATGCAAGCCACTATCAAGGAGGAAATCCACTGGGAGGAAATCTGACAGAGTGGGTCTTTTTCCATGAAAGCTTATGCTCTAAAGATCTGTTAATGTATAAGGGGCCACAGGACTTGTTGTTTTTGTGAATATAGACTAACATGGCTACCTCACAGGGCAGTACACCGAAGTCAGCCACAACTGCAGAGGATGTAGTCAGAGTCTGGCATGTTGCACCACAAACATATGAGCTGCTATGTGTCCCATGGCAAAATCTGGGTGTCATGGTGGGGAACCTGATCAGGCCATTTATGATGCTGAACATAGCCTGAAACCTATTGTCTGGCAGGGAGGCCCTGATGAGCACTGGGTCCAGAAGAGCCCCCCCAGACGCTATTCTTTGTGTGGGACGAAGTGTCAACTTTGCCTTGTTTACCAGAAGTCCAAGAGTGTTCAAAGTTTGACAGATAAACATTATATGTTGGTGAACTACCTGCTAACCTCAGGGTTGTGAGTTCAGTCCTTGAGGAAGGCATTTAGGGGTCTGGGGCAAATAGATTAAAAAAAATGAAAAAAAATCTGTCGGGGTGGTGCTTGGTCCTGCCAAGAGGGCAGGGGACTCCATGACCTCCTGAGATCCCTGCCAGTTCTATAAGATGCGTATGTTCATAACTTGGGCCTGTGAGCTCCCTTTGACCGACCAGTCATCCAGGTATGGGCACAACTGGACTCCATGCTTGCGGAGGAAGGCTGCAACCACTGCCATGCACTTGGTGAAGACCCTTGGAGCTGTTGACAGGCCAATTGGAAAGACTGTGAACAGACAGCGTCCTTTGATCACTACAAACCTCAGGAATCTCCTGTGACACGGGTATAGACTGCAACATGAAAGTGTGCATCCTGTAAGTTAAGAGCAGCAAACCAGTCCCCGGGATCCAGCAAGGGAATAATGACCATGCGAAACCTGATGTTTTTGAGAAACTTGTTCAGGCCTTGCAGGCCCATGATCAGCCTCAGTCTCTCCTTCGATTTTAGAATTAGGAAATAACAGGAGTAAAACCTTTGACCCCTGATTTGAGGGGGCCCCTGCTCAAGGAGCATCTGAATCTCCTGCCCAAACAGACTCTCGTGAAAGGGGTCCCTGAAGAGTGACAAGGAAGGGGGAGTGAAAAGGAGGTTAAGAACTGAATTAGATAGCATTTCCCCTTTCTGTCAGGTGAAGGATCCACTCGTCCAATGTTATATGGCACCAAGCAGGGTAGAAAGGGGACAGATGGAACAAAAATAAAGGGCATGCTGGATCCAACACAGGAAGTAGTGTGGTGCTCCCGACCACACCATCAAAAATTAGGTTTCAGCCCTGGGTGGGTATGGGGGGCTTCTGCTGCCCTGGCCCAGGCCCACTGATTGGGCCTTCTGCCACTGTGTACCGCCTCTCATTTTTCCTCGCTGTGGGCTGGGCTGATGCCGGTGTCTGCCACATGGTCTTAGCAGTTTGGGCAGTGGTCTTTATGAGAAGCAAGGCCACTCTAGTGGGACCTGATGAGGACAATATGGCTACGTCTACACGTGAACACTGCATCGAAATAGCTTATTTCGATGTAGCGACATCGAAATAAGCTATTTCGATGAATAGCGTCTACACGTCCTCCAGGTCTGGTGCCGTCGACGTTGGGCAGCACCACATCGAAGTAGGCGCTGCGAGGGAACGTCTACACGCCAAAGTAGCACACAGCAAAATCAGGGTGCCAGAAACAGCTGCAGACAGGGTCACAGGGTGTACTAGCGCTTCCGGGGCGACAGCTAGCCGCTCCCTTAAAGGGCCCCTCCCAGACACACTCAGCCTGCACAGCACGCGGTCTGCAGAGCCATAGGCATGCACACCTCGGGCGACGCAGTCATGGACCCCCAGCACCAGCAGCAGCAGCAGCAGCAGCCAGAGGTCCACCCAGCCGCCCCTGTAGGAGCAGTGCTTGCCCTGCTCCATGCCATGCAGGAGGCAGCTGAGCACCTCCTTGCCACAGAGGAGGAGCTGCCCGCAGGGGAGGAGGATGCAGCCCCCAACCCTGCAGCACCCAACCCGCCGGCTGTGCAGCTACCCCACGAGCACCGACTGGTGGGAGCAGCTGGTGCTCGGAGAGTGGGACGACGACCGCTGGCTCCAGAACTTTCGCATGAGCTGGCAGACATTTCTGGAGCTATGCCAGTGGCTCACCCCCGCACTGAGGCACCAGGACACTGCCATGCGGCGTGCCCTCAGTGTGGAGAAACGGGTCGGCATCGCTGTCTGGAAGCTGGCCACGCCAGACAGCTACCGATCCGTGGGGCAGCAGTTTGGCTTCGGCAAGGCCACCGTCGGGGCTGTCCTCATGGAGGTAAGAGGACCCACGGGGGGAGGGGGAGGCAACCCTGGCAGGGGAGGGGAGTCCTGGCAGGGGAGGGGAGCCCTGGCAGGGGAGGGCCACACACACCCTGCACACCCCTCATTGGTGCTCTCCCATGTGCTTCCCCTGCAGGTCATCCGCGCCATCAATGCCCTGCTCCTCCACAGGCTCGTGAGGCTTGGGGACCCGGATGCCGCCATCGTGGGGTTTGCTAGCCTGGGCTTTCCTAATTGCTTCGGGGCTCTGGATGGGACCCACATCCCCATCTGCGCCCCGGAGCACAGTGGAGGACGCTACCTAAACAGGAAGAGCTACCATTCTGTGGTGCTCCAGGCCTCGGTGGACAGCCAGGGCCGTTTCTTGGACATTTATGTGGGCTGGCCTGGCAGCACCCACGATGCCCAGGTATTCCGGAACTCGGACCTGTGCCGCCGGCTGGAGGTGGGGACCTACATCCCCCAGTGGGAGATCCCTGTGGGGGACACCACCATGCCCCTCTGCATCATCGCAGATGTGGCATACCCGCTCCGGCCCTGGCTCATGCACCCGTACACGGGCCACCTGTCAGCCAGCCAGGAGCGCTTCAACATGCGCCTGAACCACGCGTGCCAGGTGGTGGAGCGCACATTTGGCCGCCTCAAGGGGCGCTGGAGGTGTCTCCTCACCCGCCTTGATGCGGGCCCCACCAACATCCCCCAGATTGTGGGCGCGTGCAGCACCCTCCACAACCTGGTGGAGAGTAAGGGGGAGGCCTTCTTTCAGGGCTGGGCTGTGGAGGCCAGCAGGGCCGATGTGCAGCCACCCGCTGCCCCCAGTCACCAGGTGGACCTCGAAGGGACCCGGGTCCAGGAGGCCCTGCGGGCCCAGTTCGACGAGGCCGCGGGGTAACCGCTGGAAGACCCCCCACTGCACCCCCCCATCCTCCACAACACTCCCTGCCCCTACGCCCACACCACAGAGCACCCAAGAGCACACCCCCCCAACTTTTCTTGTAAATAAAAGCAGACATTTGTTCGTCAAATCAAATATCTGTTGAACTCTTATTATTATTATCATGACTGACTATTTACAGGCAAAATCAAAATTATATGTATGTATTATAAATAAGATAAGATGAAAGGGGAAGACAAGGAAGGGGAGAACTATGTACATTGGGGGGCAGGGATCAGCGTAACAACATAACAACAGGGGTCTAATAGAAACTATTTACAAAAGAAGATTAAACTGAAGGGGATATATACAAAGGGGGGGTATGTCCTGGGCCCCACACCCCCTAATGTCCAGTGCTGGGGGTGGGCGGCCGCGACCCATGCCTCGGCCTCAGCCCTGGGCGGGGCTGGCTGGGGGCTGGGCAGACCGGGAGATAAGGCTGGCAGGTGTCAGCTGGCCCCAGGTCCCCCTCAGCGGAAGGGCCCTCGGTGGCGGGTGGCAGTGCGACGGCGGGTGGCGCAGTGGATGGAGCAGCAGGTGGAGCAGGCAGGGCGGGCACAGCAGCGGCCGGCGTGGCATGGGGGGCCAGGTAGTCCGCGATACGGTCTAACGTCCGCATAAAGGCCCCCCATGCCTTCTGGCGCCAGGCCAGTGCCCGCTCCTGGAGTTGCAGGCACCGCTCCTCCACCCTCAGGTGCTGCTCGGCGACCTCCAGCTGCTGACGGTGGATCTCCAGCAGCTGGGGGTCCGTTGCCATCCAGGAGTGGGGCTGGCTCCGCCATCGTCCCTGCCGTGGGGCGGGTCGGTGCTCCGCCGAGGGGCTGGCCTGGAGTGATGGCCCCGGTGGGCTCTCCGGGACCACTGACACCTCGCCGGCGCTCTCCGGTCCTTCCAATGGTGCAGCTGCGGAACACGGGGGGGATGCAGAGTGGAGACAGCCGTTAGTGTGGGCCCCGAGCCGTGGCCCTTGTCCCCCTACCCCTCTGCTGCAGGTTCCTCATCCTCGTCCCCGGGAGATGCTGCTGCTGCTGATGATGGGTGTCCCACCCCCTCCCCCTGGGGGACCCTAGGTTCCGCTCCCCCCATCCCCAGGGATGGGGCATGGCACTGTCCTGCTGGGGGGGCAGGGGCTGATGCACTCCTGTGAGGGACATGCCACTGCTGTCCTTGGGGCCATGGTCATCTGGGCATGTGGAGCGCCCTCATCATATCTATTACCCCCGCCCCTCAACCCTGGGGTTGTGCACCGGGGGGGTACGTACCTGATGGTCCACTCCCACGGTCGGGGGACACCCGGTGGGCGGACGCCCTGCTGGAGCTCCAGGATGGGATGTGGATCCGGAGCCCTGCGTCGCTGGAGGAGGACTCCCCCTCCTCCTCCTCCTCCTCCGGTGCCCCAGGGGTGGGCTCCTGGGGGGGCCCCTGGGGTGCGCGGCTTGCCTCCGGGGCGGACTCCGCCTCCGGGGCCTGCTGGGGCTCCTCGGCCAAGGTATCAAGAGTGGCCGGAGGGGAGGAGGTGTACCGGGGGCCCAGAATAGCCCTGAGCTCCCCGTAAAAGAGGCAAGTGACGGGGGCGGCCCCAGATCGGCTGGCTGCATCCCAGGCCTGGGCGTAACCCTGCCGCAGCCCCTTCACTTTACTGTGGACATGATCCGGAGTGCGGGCAGGGTGACCCCGGGCGGCCAGGCCCTCGGCCAGCCGAGCAAATGCATCCGTGTTCCGCCTCTTGCTCCCCATTACCTGGAGCACCTCCTCCTCACTCCAGAGCCCCAGCAGGTCCCGAAGCTTGGCCTCCGTCCAGGAGGGGCCCCGCTGCCGCTTCCCAGCCTGGCTACTGGTCTGAGAGCCCTGGCTCCCCTTGGGGGGGGTGGTGCCCTGGGGGCGCTTAGGGGGCTGGCGGGCAGCCATTGCAGCGCTGGAGGGTTGTTGTGGCTGCAGAGGAGCGTGCAGGCTGTCCGCGTGGCTGGGCTGCCGCCTGCACGCTCTCTCAGCTTCCTGCACAGGAAGGCAGGGGGCGGGGAGCTTTAAGGGGCCACGGCACGCAGCGACCATCAAGCTCAGGGGCTGGAGAGAGCATCTCTCAACCCCTCAGCTGATGGCCGCCATGGCGGACCCCGCTATTTCGATGTTGCGGGACGCGCAACGACTACGTTCCCTACTTCAACGTTGAACGTTGAAGTAGGGCGCTATTCCCATCTCCTGATGGGGGTAGCGACTTCGACATCTCACCGCCTTACGTCGATGTCAACTTCGAAATAGCGCCCACCACGTGTAGCCGTGGTGGGCGCTATTTCGAAGTTGGCACCGCTACTTCGAAGTAGCCGGCACGTATAGATGCGGCCTATATCTGTCATCAGGTTGGTTGTGTCCTTGACCTCCTCCACCTGCACTCCCAAGCCTTGGGCTACCCAGCGGAGCAGCTGCTGGAGGGCCTGGCCATCCTTCAAGACCAGGGAAGCCAAAGAACCAGTAACTGCTTCATCCGGGGAGGAGGACAAGGAGGTCCCTGCCAGCACCAAGCAGCCTATACCCATGGCACCTGATGGGTTCACAGCATTGCCCCCTATGTGCAGTCGAAACACCTTTGACACAGGCATCGTTGACCTCACGGGGTGGTGCCATGGATTGCACCACTAAAGTAGGAGCTGCTGACGCCAATGGCACATGGAGCCCACCAGGTCCTGTTGGTGCCAGCACAGACAGCACCGAAGCAGGAGGAGGCAGCAAAAGCACTGGAGCAGATACCAATATCGGACACCAGGGGGTCGGTGCCGAGGAGACAGACAATGCTGATGAGGACCACACTGTGGAGAGAGGCTGTTCCAGCAATGCATCCCATGGTGGTGTTCCTAGTGAAGCTGACGTTGCCAAATGTGGTACGGGGGGAGCTCCTGATGCTGCCAACAGCAACAGGGCCCAGGGCTGTGGCCAGATAAAATGCCCCTGGGACTCATGAAATGCCCACAGGGTCCAAAAAGGCCATTGTGGCACCATCTGCCAGTTCAGTGGCCACTGTCTCTGCACCGAACACTGACTCTGCCAAAATGAGGATCGAGTACTCCTACTCCTGCTTGAACTGGAGAAGTAAGAGTCGCACTTCTACTCAGATACCTCCAATGCCAAAGACCAAGGTGGCAACTGACCCACAGGTGCCTGCATCAGCACCAAGTGGGAGGGCGCCTGCATCGGCAATGAAGTTACTGCCAGGGCTGAGGGCGAAGGTGGTCATAGCTGGCTTGCCCCAGGATGGAGGATGACTTAGTGCCTGCCACAGGGTGTTGATCTCCTCAGTGGCGAGAAGGGTGCCATGATCCGGAGCAGGCTGTGCACTGCTCTCACTGCCTCCGGCATCGATGGCATCTCCAGTGAGCACGGACTGGACATCTGGACTGGTGTCGAAATTCAGACTTCCAAGGTATGTCCATGGAGCAACTCAGCTGATGGTGCCCCAGGCTCCTCCCTGCGCTTAGGTGCCCTGGGGGAGCAACTCCTGTCATGGTGCTGCTTTAATGTGAGGCACTCGGGAGTGAGACTTATGTCTCCTACAAGGATGAGGTGCCAGCCCTTCACCATGGTGCCGGCTCCCTTCTCCTTTGCTGGGGCCACGGCTGATCTCAGTGCCGGTGCACTCCACACTGAAGATGCTGTGCTCAGCCCAGCAGACGTGGACTTCTCCAGCTGGAGAGCTGCCTCCATCAGAAGGACCTTAAGGCACTGCATCCTGTCCTCTGAGGTCCTGCGCTTAAATGTCCTACTAAAAGGAGATCAATCCCATTGGTGGCTCTCACCTAAACACTTTAAACAGGCGGAGTGCAAGTTGCTTTTTGGCATACGCTTGCCACAGTATTCACAGGTCTTGAAGCTTAGGGACTTCGGCATGCCCTGGCACTGAGGCAGCAGGAAGGGGGAACCAGCCTCCCTACTCAGGTCCAACAAACTACTCTAACTATAACAATTAAACTTACTATTTAACTACTAACTATTGAACTATTAACTAATTAAACTAGCTACAGATAAGAACTAAAGCTACCAGCTACAGATCAGAGTGCTTGCAATAAGCAAAGTGTAGTTCCAGCAGTCAACACCATGGCAAGAAGGAAATGAGTGGGGATCGAGTCAGGCAGTGCCAATACTGGCGCCACTCCAGGGGACGCCGCACTGACCTGATGGCCACTGGCTAGGGGAAAAAGACTTCCTGCAACTAGGCATGCATGTGCACATACACTTACATTGGAATGCACGTAAGCAATCACTCAAAGAAGAACCCCATATAATTAAAGTAGCAACATACTTATGCTGCTTAAGTTGTGAACCAGCAAAATCACTTCAAAACAGAGAGTGCATAGGATGCTGAATGCAGGAGGTGGGTCTTAGTTCAGAACTAATTTTGAAATTAATCATATCTGGCTATTCTGCCATTTAGCTGATGTTCATTGTTACAGCTCCTGCAAATTACAATATGTGAATCAGAGTTAAGTAAACAATAGTCACATGACAAATATTTATTAATAATGAGTATTTGGCTACAGTCAGTTCACTTTATAATGTTTACTAACTTTATAAAAATAGTCAGAGGACAGTAGCAAATGGAAAAAAAATACTGTGGAAAATAAAGTTGTGTTCTAGATGAGGAAAAAATTTGTTTTTACCTTCCGTACAGATACTCTGCAGATGCAAGGATCCAGAATGCCTGTAGTGACACTGGCATTCATTTTACACATAAATAGGAACTTCTTCTTCCAGTGAACAGAATTTGCCTGCACCACCTCCCTGCAAAAATAAAGAGGCGGGAACAGACAACTCTTATAAACAGATATTTACACATTACATATTAAGTCAGTATCACAAAAGATGATTGGACAAATAGGAGCATGTTCATGCTACTGCCACGTCAACTCAGTCACTTATCAAACATTGTAAAACTGTCTGTATGTGGTGAAAAATTAAACAACTTTTCCCCTTTTTTAAAAAATAGTCTAACAATGTTCAGTATTTCCACTGTTTAGTGCAGCTCTCGTGATAGGCATGATGCAAAATGCTGTGTGGAAAAAAATTGACAGCTAGGTTCCTTTAATAGAAGAGGAGACTCTGCAGAGCAGCTATGTAAAGGTCTACAGATCTGAGATTAAGAATAAAGATTACTGGACTAATTGCTATGTCAGCAGTAAGGGAAAGACTTAACTCAGTTCATTTACTGCACCTAAAAGTGAAGAGCTAAAGCCAAAATAGCTTGTTAGGCACAACACAAGGAGGAATGGTACAAGTTTCCCCACAATTTGTACAAGACTCATCAATCATGATCTGTAACATCCCTGCCATTCTATTGTAAATCCTGGGAACCAACAGACAGGGGAAAAAAGAGAAGGGCAAAATCCAACAGAGACTGCCCCACAAATAAGGAAGATGGAGGGGGATGAAAAAGCAAATTATTTTAGGAGCCTATGAATGGTAAGAGAAATATTTCTCCCTTGTTCTCCAAAACATTTTAATTTTCACTGCTTAATAAACTAGAATGTGAGGCATTTCTTTCTCTTTTTCTTTCTTACTGAGCCTGAAATCTAGCCTTCAACTGACTTACATGGCTACCAGAAAATAGATTTGTGTTAAAGAACTCTACATCTAGGCAAAGGAGGAGGAAGCATTACATAAGACTGTGCTATTGCTGGGTAGTTTCTCTTCCATTGAGGATTTCAGTCCTGAGGACTACCCGTACAGCACCTTCTACCAGAATTCAATTTCTGTTATAACAGTAAACTAAAGGGGAATTCACATAATGTCTGCAAAGGATAAACCTCCTGCTAGGGTTGACAGGCAGTAGTACTAACGTTCATTTTCCTGAAGTCCAGTAGGTTAAAAATCTGTCAATATACCCAATAAATAGTTCAGCAATTCAAGTCTCCTTTAAAGTAAATGGAAAAATCTAACTACTCTATCCACTGGAAAAGGCCACTTTGGGTGTGGAAAAATAAGGCAGGGAATCTCCATTTGTGTCCAGATTAAAATCCACTCATGCAGACTAATATTAAACAAGCACATGGACTGATATTGTGGCCAAAGTGGAGTCAGAATTTCACTTGCGTACTTTTTACAGCATTCCACACATTTCTTTTCAGCTAGATGTGCTAAAGTAAGAGTGCACAATCTTTTTACACTTCTCATTCCTGCAACTGGCAGGGCCCCCACCCCCACGGTCTGCAACCAAAATAGCGAGAAAAGACATTTTTTTCAAATTCAGTTTCAAAATCAATGCTTCAAGAGCTGCAATGCATGCGAATACAAGACAGTCCTTAATAAATAAAGTCAAACCATGCTTTTTGTAATCCCTCTTTTAAGCACAGTGCACAAGCAATGATTTGTACCAGTTGACAAGGAAAATGCTGCACCTGTGTATAGGCTCTTAAGTAGGAAGGAGCAATGTTTGCATCAACCATCCATGCCCCACACCCCATTCCCAGGCTCTACCTCCCTTAGTCCCCAAACCAGCCCCCGCATCTCCAAGCTGTACCTGCCTCAGTCCTCAGCCCCCAAATCTGCCTTCTAGCCCCAAGCTTTAGCCCCCACATCCTGCAAACCCCCTCCTTCAATCCCCAGGATTAACCTGCCTCAGCCCCAAACTGGCCCCCAGGACTAACCCCTCCGGCACTGGCTAGGGAGCCTACGCTGGGCAGTCACGTGTGCCCAATGGAAGGAAGGCTGGCACAGAGGTGTTCCACTGGTGGGGGTGAGCAGACCCATGCCCAGTGGAGAGGCGTGACCATTCTGGTAGGGGTGAGAGTGAGGGGCTCTCTGCAGCTCCCTGTCTTGCCACAGCTGAAATAATGGAACTAAAATTTATTTGTTTTAATGGCTGGATCCCTCCTGCCACCCCACCAGCCATTAAACCAATTAAATTTAGTTGTACAGTTTCAGCGGCAGCAGGGCAGGGAGCATCAGAGGAGTCAGTGGTGGGCACTGCAAATGACTCCTTAAAGAGCTGCATGCAGCTCTAGCGCCACAGGTTGCTGACCCCTGGCCTGGACACTTAGGCTATGTCTACATTACGGCGATTTGTCAGCAGACATTTTTGTTGGAAGCTATCTTCTGACAAAACTCCTGGCAACAGATCGCAGCCAAATTGCCAGGCATTTTGCAAGAGTGATCCACTCTGTTGATAGAGAGTAGCCGGACTGCCCAGCCGCTCTCTCCACAAAAACAACCAACTGTAAGCACAGCAGACAGGGCTGCCTGGTGTTGACACAGGGGTCCCTGGAATGTCCAGACCAGCTTTCAACCGACAGATCTCTGTCAAAAGAGACATTATGCCTCAAGGGGAGTGGGATAAGACTTTGACATAGGTGCTGTGTTCTGTCAGTTTCCTGTTGACAGAACACCTTGGGAATCTGGACACCCCCTGGGTTTTGTCAACAAAACCCTTTAGTGTAGACATAGCCTTTGATCATCATCGCCTGCTCTCTGCTATTCAACAGCACAGTACTGTACTCCTGTCTGGTGTAACTCATCTCACATGAGGCTTGACAACATAGAGCTTAACAAAACTATGTGTATTGCTACTGGGACTTTACAGGCACCTCTGTTGCCATCCCCCATATTGACCCTGAAAAGACCTCTGTCACACATCTTGCCAAGATTTCTAAGAACAGTCACCCGCCATTGTATGCAGACCTCTTTGACCAGGTACGGGGCAAATCATAAATATCTGCACTGTAAAAAAACACAAAAGATGCAATCTACAAGTAGAAGCATGAAGGTGCATAGGAATGTTTAGGTTATCTGGCATGTAAATACCTTGCAACAATGGCTACAAGGGTGCCATGTGACTGCCTGTTCTCACTTTCAGGTGACATGGTAAATAAGAATTGGGCAACACTATCTCCCAAAAATGTAAACAAACTTGTTTCTCTCAGCCATTGGCTAAACAAGAATTAGAAGTAAGTGGACTTGTAGGCGCTAATGTTTTACATTGTTTTGGTTTTGAGTCAAGTTATGTAAAAAAACCTAATTCTAGAGAGGGTCCAGAAAAGAGCGACAAGAATGATTAAAGGTCTAGAGAATGTGACCTCTGAAAAAAGTTTGAAAGTATTGGGCTTGTTTAGTTTGGAAAAGAGAAGATTGAGGGGAGACATGATAGCGGTTTTCAGGTATCTAAAAGGAGGAAGGAGAGAACTTGTTCTTCTTGGACTCTGAGGATAGAGCAAGAGGCAACGAGCTTAAACTGCAGCAAGGGAGGTTTAGGTTGGACATTAGGAAAAAGTTCCTAGCTGTCAGGGTGGTCAAACAGTGGAATAAATTGCCAAGGGAGGTTGTGGAATCTCCATCGCTGGAGATATTTAAGAACAGGTTAGATAGATGTCTATCAGGGATGGTTTAGATAGTACTTGGTCCTGCCATTGGGGCAGGGGGCTGGACTCGATGGCCTCTCGAGGTCCCTTCCAGTCCTAGTGTTCTGTGATTCTATGATTTGTAAGTTGCACTTTCATGAGAAAAATTTCACAACAGTATTTGTATGAGGTGAACTGAAAAAATTGTCTTCTCTTTTTTCAGTGCAAATATTAGTAATAAAAATATGAAGTGAGCACTGTACACTGTGTTGTGTGTCATATAAGCACGCAAAATACCTCTGATAGTCTATTACCAGTATGATTAAAACTCATTCATTATGATTTATTTAATAGAATTCCTTTATTTTTAATTGCAATTAAGAGATTGACTGCTCTAGTTCCCAGGCTTTTAATTTGTTTATGAACAACAAAATGGAGTAAAGACTCATTTTCAATTGCATATATGTATTTTTAGATTGATGATTTTAGGTTTAAAGACTATAAAAATGTTGATTCCCACCATCAGGGATTTCCAAAACACACCAATTTACCTACCTCACGTGGATAGTTACACCTATGCATTACGAAGAACCACTAACATACCATTACACTCCAATAACAAGATAATCAAAATAAACAAAAGCTTGTACTAGCATATATAGCTAAAATGTTTTTATTTGAATTGGTCCACACACAAATTTTAGGTGTACTGAGCTCCAAAAAAATCCCTACAGTGCATGTTTTAATATTTGTGATTTTTCTGCAGAAAAGTTATCAGTACTCAAGCAAACAAGTAAATAAACTGTTATAAATTCAAACTTAAGAACTGTATCATAATTTTGGAGATTTCTTATTTCATGTTAAAAGTCTCCCCAGCCCCCCAAAATATTGATTGGTTACCATAGATATAAACACAGATGACTATTTGGCAACTATGATTGTGCTAATGGAAACACTGGTGAAAGCCTTCAGCTATGAGTCAGTTTCCTGTAAACCTCATTCCTTCATTTCACTATGAAAAAAATAAAGACAGTTTTAATGCTTGACAAATCAAACATTTTTAACTGATGTTATACTGTAATGCTAAAGGAAGATAAACACCAGCAGCAGGAGTAAGGTAAGAATGATGCTAAGCAACACTAAGCATCAAACTTCCCATCAGTTTCTTTACAAGTTAGCAAGGCATAAGTTACTGTCCCTTCCTATATGTAAAACTACAGGGCACTAGGTGATTTGCTTTTAAAGGGACACTTTCATGTTGCATTATGCCTCAAACATAGCACTAATTGTAAATAATGCTTTTCTCCAGGCCAGCAATATATATCTAATGCAGAGCAGGGATGTTTTATCCGTTGTTGGTTTTCTGGCTTCTGTCCTAGACAGACCTTTCATCAGCTGACTGAAAGCCACTTAGGCCTGACTCACACTACAAAGTTCGGTCAAGGTAAGTCACCTTGTGTTGACCTATTTCTGCATATGTCTACACCAGGGGATGACAACCAGAATAGCACAAAGAGCCTTTTTTAAAAAATTCAGTAATCAAAAAAGGTTTTTTTTTAAACTTTGCAATTATAGCATTGAGCACCACAAAGAAGTCCTTGAAGAGCCACATGCAGCTCTGGAGTTTCAAGTTGCAGACCCCTGGTCTACACTCAGATTTGCTTCTGGCAAACCTCAGTGCTCCATTACAACACACACAGTGTGAACACTGCATGGCATGTGTTAACCCTAGTAGTTCCTACTGCTCTGGTCACAAGTGTAAGTTCCACTGCCCTGGGCCAACTTCCTGCTGTTTCTGAAATGGCTTTTCCTGATTGCCCATTTTGACAGCTCGCATGTTTGTATAACTGCCCAACACAGCATGCAGACTTCATGCATTGGGTAGGCTCCTGCCTGGAGAAAACAGGAAATATTGGCTCTCTGTGAGAAGAGACCATGCAAACAAAGCCATGGGCCAGCTGTGGAAACATGGATATCTATAAAACAGACTATGTGAGGAATGCAGGCAAAAGGGCATGGCAGGAATCAGCAGTGAATGAGAAGGAAATGTGGCAGATGTACCTCAAGGCCATGGAAGTCAACAACCAATCAATCTGGTGCAGTTGCAGACCTGTCACCTTAACAAGTTGTATGCCATACTTGGCAGACTCTACTTGCAAATCACCATGGAGGCCTCCAAGGAGCCCAAGACAGAGATCCCTCTCCTCAACCAAAAGAAGGACAAAGATATGGTGTGGGGGTTCCAGCTATGCTACAAGCAAGGACCTGTTTGTGACTCCACCAACATCTGCCAGTCCTTCTAGCCAACCATGTACAAGCCTATGAAGGAGAGGGGACCTTAAGTAAGCCTATGCATGCATTTTCCTGTGCACTGTTTAAATTGAAAGATGGCAGCTGGCCCATCTTTAAGTGTCATGACATGGACATCAATTTTTCATTGTTTTACTTCTGTAAGAAGAGATGACAGTATAAAAACAGAGATTAAAGTGGTATCTTTAGAGCTATGGGGAGAGAAGTGGGGGAGGCAGCGTCCAGGGCAGTTTGTTTATGTGCTTGTATCCCTGAGAGAGTTTCATGAAAGTTTCAGAGAGATACTTTGCAATCCTTTCCTGAATGTTTCTAGAGATGTCTGCCTTATTTCTTTCTCCATGGTAGAATGGGACTGGAAAAAATTGCAGTGGAGGATACAGAAAGGGTCAAGGTTTAGAACTAGCAAAAGAGTCTATGCCTACAGGAGAACTGTTCCAGACTCTGGAGAGGAGCAAACCCAAGATTCTCCAGTCTCACCATTCCATTGTTGTCAACAAACAACAGAGAAACCAGCTGGTGTAACATCTCTCACCCAGCTCCAGCATTGGTCCATAGAGAATATAACCATCTGCTAGCTAAACTGGTTATGTGGAGGATTTAAAGGTGGCTACTTGCTGATACACCATCTGGATGTCAATATGACGCCACAGGAAAAGTTAATTTTGAGATTTAAACATCCACCTATGAAGATATATTAATAAGGCTTACACATATATAAAAAGTAAAATTTCAAACTGAGCAGCAAATGAAAAGAGAACAAAATCATCCTGTGCCTATATAATGATTATATTTTTCATGCATTTATAAACCAAAATACTGGGTGTATCAATAAACAAGCCACTTCTTTTTCTGGCCCTAGAACCTCCAGGAACTTCAGCTAGAAAAGCAACCTGAGCTTAGATTTGTCAGATGCTGGTAGCAAGGGCTTGTCTTCACTACTGTGCTACATTGGCACAGGTACCTCAAAGTAGTTATGAATGAATGTCTGTAGAGGGTTAAACCCAGAGATAGTGGGTTCTGTGCTGTCAAGCAGCCAGGTGAGCCAATGAGAAGAGAGGTGGGATTTTTGAACTGAAGCAGTCACCTGCTGAGAAAGTCCTTTTTGTGGCCACAGGAGAGACACAGAAATGGACTAAGTCTGAAACCAGACTTGGCATTTTCAGTTATATCCAGGCTTCAAAAGCAATAAGAAATACAGATATGTAAGTAGAAAGGAAATGTTTAGTCAGATGCAATCATGTTATTTTTTTATTTTGGGTTTGGTGAGGGATGTCTCAAGTTGGCTAATGTATACTGTGACTTATAAACTGAATCCCAGGGAAATAATTCTCTGTGTTTTAATCTACTCTTTTTTCCCCTGGTTGCTCTGTAACACCTAGTATCTTTTTGTTTTATTAATAAATCACCTCTTTTAAGGCAATGATTTGATTCCTGTTGCCTAGAGAAGTTTCTATGTGTATGCATGCCTAAGACTGAAAGGTCAGCTATCAAAGATTGCAGTGTTTTTTTTTCCCTTTGTTTTCAAGCTCTCTCCTAAGGCAGGGTTACCCCACAGGTTGATCTCCCAAGTGTGTCCTCCTGTGTTCTAAAGAAGGGTTTTCTCACTTGGGTAGTGGCAGCCACTTCCCAAGGTCAGGGAATGTCTGACTTTTGGAAGCTTTTAAGCAGAAGCCTATAAAGACAAGGCATTTTTAAAGTCTGTTGCAGGCCTCCCCACCTTCTGCATTCGGAGTACCAGAGTGGGGAACAGCCTTGAGAGTAGTGCATCTGGTGAAGGTGCACTTTGTGGACAGGAGAAAGCTCCTACCACAACAAGAGTCAGAAGCTGTATCTGTAGGAGAAAGTCTTGTGCAGACATAACACATTGTAGATACCACATTAAGTCCATGTAATTTACATACTTGTGGGGTGAGCTATATCAACTTAAAAGGTAGCATAGACAAGTCCTTAGTCTTCACTAATGTACATACTGTACAGTTAGGATGTTGGAGCAGAAACCCTTATTCTCTTTACATCCATATTCTAAACCCTTATTCTCTTTATATCCATATTCTAGATTTGATATTACAACACTAGATTGTTACAGACTAACAGATTTAGCAATTTGTTACTGTTATTAATTACTTTTGTTAATCTTATTAATTGTACTCCTGTAACATTTCATATATGCCTCTGGTTTAGTTAGCTTAGTAAGTAAAAAGTTAAGAGTTTCTAATATTGTGCCCATGTTAATGAGATTAGAAGAATGCTGGAGGCCAAAGCCTAGATGCTTGAAATACTAGGTACTTTGGAAGTCCTTGTAACACTGATTGTGTGTGAAAGTGGAATGCCTGTGTTGAGATAAAGGTGTGAAGAGTATCCTTGAAGCCAGACGGCCAAGGAGGGGCAAAGCATGAGTGAAGATAGATTCAGCAGGATGTCAGGAAAGAACCATCAGTATAAGGAGTGGTTGGATTGGCAAACCGAAGACTCTAAAGAATGGAGCAGACACCCCTAAAGACAATTAATTACAGAATAGTAACAGAGAGGGAGCCGTGCGAGTCTATATACTATCAAAACAAAAAAGCAGTCAAGTAGCACTTTAAAAACTAACAAAATAATTTACCAGGTGAGTTTTCGTGGGACAGACCCACTTCTTTGGACCATAGCCATACCAAAACAGACTCAATATTTAAGGCACAGAGAACCAAAAGCAGTAATCAAGGAGGACAAATCAGAAAAAAATGATCAAGGTGAGCAAATCAGAGAGTGGGGGGGAAGGTCAAGAATTAGATTAAGCCACGTATGCAACCGAGCTCCTATAGTGACTCAGAAAATTTCCATCCTGGTTCAAACCACGTGTTAATGTGCCAAATTTGAATAGAAAAGACAGCTCGGCTGTCTCCCTTTCCACTATTGAAGCAAAAACCCCATACATGATCATATTGACGGCGGCTGTCAAAGCCTTCCCAAAACATATGTCTGCTCTGAGGTTCCCTGTTTTAATCAGCAAATAGTGGTTGGCACATTCCTGGTCAGGAGAGACATCAAAGGCAAACAAGGTGTAACCCAGCGCAAACTCCTCACGGTCAAGTAACAGAGAACGATCTTTCATGTGTTTGCCTGCTGTCTGTACCAGATTCATGTATTCTCTCACACAGCATCCAGCCTCAAAGTCTGGCTGCAGAGTTTTGGTTGGTATCTGTTTGCCATCCACATAGAGGGCCACAAAATTAATATCATAACATTTAAAATGAAAAGGGTTTTTAGTGTAACTTCCGCTAATGGCGTCATTATCCACAAACCCTAGGACAAGCATTTTGGGTAACTGCCCCAAGAACAAGTTCTCTTGGTTACTGACCCGGCTGCCTGCAGGGATGCTAAACACTTTCATTCCCACACGGTCTACAGCGTATTTAGCATTAGCGGTAAGCAGGGCCTCTGCATGTCCCAGACGGACTCCAGGGGCCACCCGCACTTTCTTCACAAAGAGAGACGCTGATACAATGTGCAGTTTAAAACCCTCAGCCGCATCACCCATTAAGTAGAAGGCATCTTTACTGCAAATCAGTTTAATTTTCACATCTACTCTGTTCAACAATAGTTTTTCTTGAAAAAACAGGTCGCTGTGCAGATGACCCAAGAGCTCTATCATCCTGCTCAGAGCCGCCAGCCTCACACGCCTCACAAACCTCTGATTCCCACCATCCAGCTCTGTTTTCTCGTGCTGTCTGGGTGTGTCTTTGTAAAACAAGCCAGCGGAAATTGGGTGGCAAGGGTGTCCTCATTGTAATTGAGCACTGACCCTACAAAGGCCCGGAAAGGGTAATAGTTGTTGCTTTGGCTTATCAGGCGGTCTCCCAAAGTGACGTCCAACTGACTGAAAATAGATGCCACTGGATAATTCACGAGGCCTACCTTAGCATCCCTCGGGAGATCAGCTCCGTCCCCTTTTACAATCTTGCAACAAAGGTACAGCAGTGTGTTATTTAAATCCATATAATCTATGCCATTCCCTGCTATAAAAAAGTCAATAGGGGCACCCTCTGTAACAGCCAACAGAGGCAGCACCTTGATGTAAATGCTCTTCTTGATGCTGGTCTGCATAGGGGCTATTTGGAACAAGTCTAGTTCAGATTTGGTACAATCTTCAGACCCACAGTGAACGAAAGCCATGTTGATCAGAATATATCTCTTTTACCAAGTAGAGAGTGTCGCCCCTTTCGCCTCGACTTCCTCTTGGACTTTCACTTCTGGCAGGGCCTGCGTGCCAAAACCCTTCTTTTAAAGGGTTTCGGGGGCCCTGTGCATCGTGGGCGTGATGCATTTCTCTTCCTCCTTTGAATATACGCTAGCCCTGACCCCTCCTGTGCAGGTGGAATCCCCACCTTCTCTAGAACATCACGGGAAATGTGGTCTACTACATCCCTAGCTACGTTTTGAGCAGCTGTTTTTACGTGCGGTTTAATAATCTCTAGCCCCTTCTGCAAAAGCGGTATAGCCTTTTGAAAGAGGCTGCGGAATATGCTGCCCACACCAACCCCCTACATCACTGGGGCCCCATGATATCCGGGAAGGGCATATCCAGCCTGGGCTTTGTAATAATTGCTGTAGACGTTGGGATCGCTGTAATTTTTTAGGATCGCCATAACGGTGGGGTTTTTTTTTTGTTTTTGTTTTTAGAAACTTCGCTCTCTCCGGGGACGCGGGTGCAACTTCACAATCACCTTGCCAAAGTGAAATGAGATGTGTCTGTTCTGGTCTGTCTTTATTTCAATGGTGATGGTGTTAATGTGATATTTACTGATGGGGACGTAATGAGGTTTATCATAGGTGATGGTAACAAACTCATTGCTACTTCCTCTGACAGGGACACATCGTAATAGGGGAACAGAAAAGTCCCCCACAAACTGGTGTGCTACAATATACATATATAGATACAAGGAGTTGAAACCCCCACTGATGTCTGCTGAGAAGGGGCTCCTTTGGACACTTTGCCAGGGGGCCAAACCCAGAATCGTAGCTAGCTCCCCGCCTGTGGAAAACGTGTAAGTAACATCGGTGGATTTAAGTCTAACTTTTCTACTCACAGGGTCGTACAGCATGATAACTTCAGGCAGTCCAGGTTGGCGAGCCACAGTACTGCCCATTTGATCCACAAAGGCTACGTCTACACGTGCACGCTACATCGAAATAGATGAATAGCGTCTACACGTCCTCCAGGGCTGGCAACGTCGACATTCAATGTCGACGTTGGGCAGCACCACATCAAAATAGGCGCTGCGAGGGAACGTCTACACGCCAAAGTCGCACACATCGAAATAAGGGTGCCAGGAACAGCTGCAGACAGGGTCACAGGGCGAACTCAACAGCAAGCCGCTCCCTTAAAGGGCCCCTCCCAGACATACTTGCACTAAACAGCACAAGATCCACAGAGCCAACAACTAGTTGCAGACCCTGTGCATGCAGCATGGATCCCCAGCTGCAGCAGCAGCAGCCAGAAGCCCTGGGCTAAGGGCTGCAGCACATTGTGACCATAGAGCCCCGCAGGGGCTGGAGAGAGAGCGTCTCTCAACCCCTCAGCTGATGGCCGCCATGGAGGACCCCGCTATTTCAATGTTGTGGGATGCGGATCGTCTACACGTTCCCTACTTCAACGTTGAACTTCGAAGTAGGGCGCTATTCCCATCCCCTCATGGGGTTAGCGACTTCGACGTCTTGCCGCCTAACGTCGAAGTTAACTTTGAAATAGCGCCCAACACGTGTAGCCGTGACAGGCGCTATTTCAAAGTTGGCGCCGCTACTTCGAAGTAGCATGCATATGTAGACGTGGCTTAATTCAGGTATGGATGAATAACAACCTCGTCGTAGGATATAATTCTGTGTTTTATCTCCAAGGATAATTTGGAAAAGGGTGTCCTCGGTAATGTTGTTCCAGCTGTGCAGGTATTGTATTTCCACTAACCCCACCTCCCAGGCACCTGGAAGATCCAAGGGCTTTATTAGCTGTACTGTAAAGTTGGAGCTGGTGTTTTGGGGAAAAACCCCAGCGCTGGCGTTGCTGGGCAAAGTGATGTAAAAGCCACAATCACTCATTTCTCCTCCCCTTTTCATTCACGCCTAAATTTTACGGAGTTGGGAAGCTTCTACCCAGCTGTTAAACTTGTCAGGCCACCCCAACCACTTCACCTGTACTTGCTTTTTTTCCCTTTCCCTTTCTCTGCCAGAACTTTTTCAATCCTGTAAATCCTGTCTTGTTTGGTGTTCACCTTTTGTAATTCTTCAGGGTAAAACGATTCCGTCACTTTCTCGTCTTTGTAATCTTTTAACCGGTATACAGGTCTCTGTCCCCTGGTTAAGGCTTCATCTACTATGAATATCTTATTGGTAAATGTTTGCTCATAACTTTTTTTAAAAGCACCTTTGGTTTTAGAGAGTCTCACATGGTCACCTTTTCTAAAAGGGGTATCAACCAGATTTATTTTAAAACTGTCTCCAAAAACTGTTTTCCACACCTTCAGAGAGTTTGAGGGATTAACATCAGCGGGTCTGGTACATATAGTTCTGTGAAAGCTCCGGTTGTAATTGTAACTTTTTATAAACCAGGTAACGCGTCAATGTAGTGAAAGGTATTATGGGCTGTAAAATATCTCCACATCCTAGATTTTAAAGTTCTGTTAAAGTGCTCCACAACTCCCGCTTTGACTTCATTATTAGTAACAAAATGGTGGATGCCACGCTGCTTTAACAATCCACTTAAAGGTTTGTTTACAAATTCTTTTCCACAGTCAGTTTGAAATTTCTGAGGCACTCGCCCCTCGCTGAAAATAGCTTTAAAGGCCTTGGCCACTCCCCCACTGGTCTTGTCCTTCAGGCCTAAAGCCCAGGCATGTTTGGAGAGAATGTCTATCACTGTTAAAATGTACTTAGAACCACTGTTGTGTCTGGAGAACCACTGCATATTCACCAAATTGACCTGCCATTGTGCATCCACATCTAAGACAATGGTCTTGTTTCTGTAGGGAATGTGGCAGAAAGAACGTAATACTGCTGAAGGCTGGGAGGAATGTGTCTCCCAGAGATCATTTGCATGAGAATGCAAAGGTGTGCATGTGTGATACCTTTTCAGGCAAAGCCTAAGGGGTAGCAAGTAAGCCATGAGATTTGGTCTACTGTAAATAATGTAGCTGTAAAAACACAATTTAAACTGACACTTAGTGCAGGAGTTGTGAGATCTCACCAATGCTCTGGGTTGTTGTGGGGGACAGGGCAGTTGCCATAGCTGCATAAGACATTGATTACACAGGGCTCCCTGGTTTAAAGCATTGTAAAGGATGAAGGGAGGGGGGCTAGTTGAGCCAGCTTGCTGAGTGCCTTGGCCATGTAGCTATAAGACTGGCTTGACTAGCCCTCCCCACCTGTTGAAAGATAGAGCTGGATACTAGGGTGTTTGTGAAACCCCACACTAGAGCTATCAAGAGCTGAAATCACAGAGTGCCAGCTGGGGACACGCAGCGCTGCAATCACAGAGTTCTGCCTCAGCACGATCCCAAGAAGTGGGGTTGGGAGTGGTGGCGGATGACGGTGACCGGTGGGCAGCCGGTAGGAGTGCCGGTGGGTGGCTGGTAGGAGGAGCGGCGGGCAGCTGGTAGGAGCAGCGGCAGACTGGCGGGCGGCCGGTAGGAGGAGCGGCGGACGATTGCGATTGGTGGGCGGCTGGTAGGAGGAGCAGCAGACGACAGCGACTGGCGGGTGGCCAGTGACAGCAAGGGGAGGCTGCAGACAAGTGGACAGCTAGTACTGCCCTGGTGATGTATCTGTGGGCTTTGGGTTTGGGACTGAACCGCAGAAGGTACACCCTGTAACTGTGTGTGGGGTAAAGGGCCAAGAGCCCCAGCAAGAGACTTGGTTCTACTGCATATGGGGATGGTATCTTGGTAAAGGGGTTGTCTCTCCTTTGCTTAGATATACTGCATCTGTCACTGTAACCTTGGGGTAGGTTATGGTCATTAAACAAGCCATTTCTATCTCAGACTCTGTGCTTGCGAGGAGGGGAGAACTGCCTTACAGGCACCCAGCACGGGGGGTGAAATTGTCCCAGGCCACCGGGTGGGGGCTCGAGCCAGTTGGTTGTATCCTTAACAGGAAAACCCCACAGGAGTTGAACCCGGCCTTTCTGGCAGGCATCTGGCATTAATAGAAGGGTTACATTTCTTTTAAAATGTATTTCAGTGGGCTTGTGTAAAGCGTAAGCATCCTGGTCTGAAAGCCAAGATGTTACTTGTTTTCTACTCAAAGTTTTACTATGCTTTTTGTCTGCTTGAAACAAAGGGTTCACTCCACCAAAGCTCCCAACTTCCTCAGGAGCGTAATATATTTTCTTTAACAGAGCCACAGGCGTAGACATGACTGTTACATGCGTTAGCAAAAGATGTTACAAGTATAAAGCGACATGTACACAGTAACACATTTCATCAAGTTTTATTAATCACCTGGTTTAACACAGCCTTTTTACAGCCATCTGCAAAATGGGCACCATGACACCACCCTGTAGTAAGGAGTCCGAGCTGATTGATAATTCCATTTTATCCTTTTGTTCACAAGGTCTGTGTTTCAGGCATGAGCAAAAACAGCTGATGCAAGATAGATTTACTCCCACAGGACTACCGATGTGCAGTCTCTGAAACGCCTCTAGGAAGGCGTCATCAAGCTGTGGAGAGGTTGCCAGAAAGAAAATAATGTAAGATCCTGTGGTCTTTTTTTTTTTTTTTTTTTTTAGGTTTTTACAAAATCCCATTATGCCACCCCCCAACCTTGCTCATTCATTCATTTTACCTCTTTGGCTTCTTTTCCGTTCTCCTTGTCCGACTCCTGCAAGGTGCAGCTGCCTTCCTCCATAGGGGTGGACAAAGAGAGGCTGTCTACCTTGTTGGGCTGCCTCAAGAGTGGTTGGGTTTGGGGGTCAGGTTCCGGTGTATCCATCCGCAAGTGTTGGGCCAAAGGGCTCCCCTTGGCTACTGCCTCCCCCTCAGAGCTGTCGCTGACGTAGCACTTTCCCCACATGTGGCGGAGATCCGTCAGCACATAAAGTCCAAACTTCTGGCAGGGGTGGTGAAGGAGTCCATCTTCCGGCTCAGCGTTTGCACGATTTCTGAAACACGTGCTCTTGGAACAAGATGGCCTCTTTCTGGGGTAGCGCTATGCTCTGATTGGTAGAGGGTGGTGAGGCAAGTCCTTCGAGGGGTCACATGACACCCTTTACTTCCAGTCATGTGTCCCACTTGACCTGGATGTAATACAACCCCCAAGGGTACGTCTCCCAGTGACAGGGAGCGGGCCTAAAGGGGTTGGGGCAGAACTTCCGGTGACAGGAGGGAGGGGCGAAAGGGTTAAGGGGGCAGGACTTCCGGTGATGGGCGGGCGGAGCTAAAATGATGAGGGCGGGACTTCCGGTGAAAGGGGTGGGGCTAAAGGGGAAAGGGGGCATGGCTAAAGTTTGATGGCTGGCAGGCCACACCCCCAGAAGTGATGCACCAGGGCAGGACTTCCGATGACAGGTGGGCAGAGCTAAAATGCCCGGGGCGGGACTTCTGGTGAAAGGGAGCGTGGCTAAAGGGGAAAGGGGGCGAGGCTAAAGTTTGATTGATGGTAGACCCCTTATACTACTGTGATGCCAAGCCCCACACTGCAAGAGAAGAAACCATCGCTGAAGATTCTAATGGGAACCCACCAGACCCCACCAGTGCCAGTATGATCAGTATGAATATGCAGTGCCTCATTAGCATAATGACAGCTGCATGCAATTCGAAAGTGCTGCTTTCGAATTGCATGCTGTCTGTGTAGACGGGGGCCTTTTGAAAGGAGCTTCCTGACTTTGAAAGCCCCTTCTTCCCAAAACCAAATGGGAGGAAGGAGCTTTCAAAATCAGGTGGTCCTTTCGAAAGGCCCCCATCTACATGGACGGCATGTGATTTGAAAGTGTCACTTTCGAATTGTGTGCGGCTGCCATTATGCTAATGAGGCGCTGCACAATTAATAGCAGCACCTCATTAGCATCTGCCAAAATCCCTCATTAACATGCCCCTTCAAAAAGGAGGGAGCCAGTGTAGAAACGGCCTGGGTAAACACCTAGAAAAGCTGCATAGCCAGCAATGTGTTTAATTCATGACACATTAAAAATATTGGGAAGATTTTGCATACCATTCCCTGAAACGTTAGGCAGGCTTCCCTGAACATTTTAAGATGCCATAAAAATTTCACCATTTTCAGCATGATTACCAAGTTCTGAAAAAGTATGAGGGCAGTTAGCATTTTACATCACATTAAATAATAAATGCAAATAGAAAGACAATGCTCATTTTAAAAATAAAGGCTAAGCTGGTTTGTAAATTCCACAGAACACCCAACCTCTTCATTTTATTAGTACTTGTCACTGTTGGAATCAGGATACCATATGGCAATTCTTATGTTCTTATTCAAAAGATGTGTTGCGTTCACCTCTGTAGGAATCAATCAATTCATTCCGGAGCCAACAGCATTGACATTCCCTAAATTGGCATAAAAAGGACTACTGCAGATGAATTCTATACCTTCCTTTTACAAGTGCAGCAATGTTTTTGTGATCCATCCAAATCTGCCAGCCAAAACTGTAGAGACTCACACTCTGGTTTCCTATAATATGAGCACATAATACAATGGTTTCAAAATTGTTATGAGTGAGCACACTCCAAAGATGAGGTAAAAATGCCATAGGGAGGCTCATCCTCTCTCAGTTCCCAGTCTTGTAATTCAGTGCATACTGGCGGATCCCTGCTTTCCCCATGGAGCCCCACTAACTTCCGTAAGAGCTGCCCAAACATATTACATTGCAGGATCAAGACCTAAGACCCTGAACTCTGCAAACACTTAACTCACATATGAAACTGACTAAGGCTAGAGTCTCTGTAGTAAGGCATAGCACCACAGCTAAAGTGGTGTAATTATGCTGGCAAAACTCCACAATGGAGAAACAGCATTTAGTGGTACAAGGGGCTTTTTGGTCATTGTAGGATCACCCTTGCTGCAAAGGACAGGCATAGGTCAGCATAGCGACAGCACTCAGTGACACAGACTCTGAGACTCAGGGTAAGTAAACACAGCAGCCTTATTTTGAAATAAGATATTCCAGAAGAGATTTTCTGGAATAATATATTTCAAAATAACGCTGCTACAGACAAAATGTATTTTGAAATAGCCCTCAGCTATTTCGAAATAAAGCACAACAGAGAGGTGGTGTCTTCACTGGCACAAATCTTTGAAGTAGCCATGTTAATGGCCATGTTGAAGATTATTAATGAGGCACTGAACTGATTATTCAGCACCTCATTAGCATTAGCACGCTTCCGGCCACGGCGCTTTGAAAGCACTGCTTTTGAACACCCACGGCTTGACGCGGCTACACGGGGGTCCTTTTCGAAATGACCCTGCACATTTCAAAATCCCCCTATTCCCTTCAGCTGAAGGGAATAAGGGGATTTTGAAATGTGCGGGGTCATTTCGAAAAGGACCCCCGTGTAGCCGTGCCACGTGCATTCGAAAGCAGCGCTTTCGAAGCGCTGCAGCCGGAAGTGTGCTAATGCTGAATATTCAGCACCTCATTAGTAATCTTGGAAATGGCCATTAGCATGGCTGTTTCGAAGATTTGTGCCAGCATAGATACAGCCAGACAGAATAGTAATACACACAGTAGAACCTATTCTGAGATAGAGCCATTGGATGCACTATGGCTTATTTTGAAATAGACTCTACTCCCTGGCTACACAACTCCTATTTTGAAATAGGTCTATTCCTCATGGAATGAGGTTTAGCTATTTCAAAATAAGCGTTGTGTAGGCACTAGCAAAGTTTTTCAACATATGGGCTGTTATTTTGAAATAACTGTGCTGTGCAGATGTAGCCTCACTAAGGGAAAGGGGAGGATGCGCTTGGGAGGAAGGGGCAAAAAGGCAGGACAGAGGTTTGAGGGAAGGAGTGGGGCTAGAGGAAGCATGGGTAGAGGCAGGGTAGGTGTTAGGAGGGAATGGGTGGAATGGGGGCAAGGCCTGATACAAAGCAGGTGCTTGAGCATCCCCTGACTAGAGCAGCAGTCAGTGCTGATGGCTAACAGACCATGTCAAGGCACCAGTCTTCACAGAATACTGATAAATGCATGGCTGGAAACTAACATGATTTACTTTGTGGTGGGGTTAATACAATTAAAACAGTGCAATAAGAAGGTGTTTAGATTTTATGAAATGCTAATGGGGACTGCATATATTAATCCTATTTACAATATTTATCTGTACTATAAGGCAATACTTGTGTGTGTGCTGCACAATTCTGAAATGTTTATTCTGAAGCTATGGAACTCAAATGGATGGTGGTGGGGTAAATTTTAAACAGAACGCACTTTATTGAATGCAAAATATTGGATAACAATGGGGGTCGTATCTCCTAATTATCAGGAAGGATTACTGAATTCCAGGAGAACACTGTAGAATAAAGACATTGTCAATTGCTTCACCCTGGAAGAAATTACGTGCAGAAATGGTCCTCCCATCAGCTTGAATTTTATGGAAGAGGAGCTAAAAATCCCTGAACAGAAGGAATTTACATCTTTTATGCTATCTGGACTCTGAGGAACAAAGATTCCTGAGCATAAGCAAGCAATCCCCAGGCTGCTTGGCATGGGTCAGCTCTAACAGGGATATAGAACTGCCAGGCCCACTGACTGGGACAGGAAACAGATAGGGGCAGTTGCCCCAGGGCCAGTCATTGCAAAGAGACCCAGAACTCCAGACACCACCACTACTTTGGCAGTGGCCAGAGCTCTGGGCCCCTCTGCAATAGTGTGGCAGCATTGCGCTGGCAGCACATTGCTATCAGGGACTAAGAAGGGTGGGCAGCACTGTGATCCAGGTGGCGCTGAGGGCTGACTGTCTTTGGCTGTGCCCCTTCTGGGGCACAGAGCCACCCTCCCCCATCTTGTCCCAGGGCCCGCAGTGACTGTTAGCACTGCTGAGAGCAGCTTATTACAGAAGCTTATAGAACACTTTTAAATCTAAAACTTTATCTTATGTTTGTTTATACATTTTCTGTTTTAACCTCATAGGGTAATTATCACAATTATCATAATTATCACAATTCTTAGTTAATAAATCTTCAGTTAATTTATTACAGGATTGGCTACAACTTAAGTACTCTGTTTGGTTTGAAACCTGAGTACCACTGACCTGGGGTAAGTAACCTGTCCTATGGGACTGGGAGGAATCTGAACATTCTGGTTTCTGATGTAAAATGACCACCGACAAGCTTGCCTGGGTGGCAAGATAGATGGAAATGCCCAAGAGGACTGTCTGGCTGCCCAATGGGCTTTTTAAATAGTCACAGGAACCCCAGGTGAGCCCAAAGCCATTTAAATCAGTACTAGAGGGCTCACGGGCCCTGCGACTACTGAACCGCCTGGGATTCCTGCGGCTATTTAAAAACCTATTTAAGCTATTTAAAAAGCCCACAGCTCCCAGTCTTGCATGCACACACTACCTCAGCAGCAGGATATAATTAGTAGGTGGGCCAGATTCAGTCCACAGGTTGTATCTTGCCTGCCCCCCACAACAGAAGTGACATAATTTCATTGATAAGAAATGTGTGGCCCCTGACAGTTTTCCAAAATTTGTGGAGTCCACCCAGCAAAAATTACTGCCCACCCCTGCATTAAAGTAAAACTGTAATCCATGAAGTGGGCAAATAATATACTAGGGTTGGGATATTTATTTGCCCTTCAAGGATTTACTGACCACGTTGACAAGCCAAAATAGAAAAGTTTATAACGGCCAATGCTACAACTTCCACCTGGTATCTGGAAAGAGAAAAATCAAGTTACATTCTGTCTCCTACCATTAGCTGCAAATATTCTGCAGTCAAAACTGACCATACGGTTCTGTTGCTGACCTACGAAGCAAAAAGGAGTCCAGGCGTCTTTATTCTGAAGTTTGACAAATGGAATTATTTCTGTTAAGTGCCTGGCTTAGACTAATACATAAAATAAGCATTCATAGAAAAATGCCATATTATGTGAAATATTGTATTGTAATTCTCAAATACATAAAAAAGTGAAAAGTAGCTGTATAGTATCAAGTAGACAACAAAAGAGTACAGTATAGGATGCCTAAAATCAAATTATTAGTGAACACAGCTGACTACAACTGTGTGTCATATTAACTGGGTTGCAGGAGCCTGAATATTCTTATTTTCACTTTTACACAGAATGGGTAAACTGTCCTTCCTTTTCAGTCATATTACATAAATTGCCAGTTTCATTAATAGAGTACTGTAGTCCAGGGGTGAGCAAACTTTTTACATGAGGCCCCACTTTTCATCCCTGCAATTAGCAGCCCCCACAACCTGTGTAATGTAATCCAAAACGATGGAAATTTCGGTTATGTTGATATAAAATAAAACCTTTCAGAACATGTAAGAACATAAGCATGTAGAATGTAAAATCTTTATTAACCAGTATATTCATTTTATTTATATTTAATTGGAGATACATATCTCCTAGAATTGGAAGGGACCTTGGGAGGTCATCTAATCCAGTCCCCTGCCCTCTTGGCAGGACCAAGCACCATCCCTGACATCTATTTGCCCCAATACCTAAATGGCCTCCTCAAGGATTGAACTCAAAACCCTGGGTTTAGCAGGCCAATGCTCATAGAAATGTGAATGCACATACATAAAAACAGTAACATATTTCAATATATTAGTGAGATGGAGGAGCTTGAGACCCAGCAGCCAATTGTGCTGTGCCCCTATTATGAATGTTCAGGCCCCCCACTTTGGGTACCTCTACTCTAGTCCAAATTTACTTGAAAAAAGCCTGCTGGGAAATAATCAGTACACAGTCATGTTATATTATGCACTAATTTTCTTGGCTGTATACAATATTTCTGCACATACTTCAATAGTCTTATTCCATTAACATTTGGGTTGATAGATACAGAAGAGACTAGGAGAAAAAAAACCTGTTGTGAGTTTAGTAAGTCTACATTCCCTAGAGCTTTGAAAGTCAATATAACTTTGCCCTTCCCAAAGGGCACATGGTTCAGAACAGCATGATTCATTTAGAGAGGCAGTGAGCATACATCTGTATGTGTGTACACACTATTACTTTCTGACCGAGAAAATAACAAGACATTTGGGGAAACGTGTTGGGCAAATCACTCAAGTGTACTCTGAAGCCTATCCAAGTCTTTCCACCCTGTAGCATCATGCTAAATGCCACGTCTATTTGAGAAGACAGGACATTCTCTGAACTCCATTGTAAAATACCAACCAAACTTGCAAGAAACGTTTTTTTAAAGAAAGCTTCACAGAAGGACACTTCGCTTCTGAGTCACCTAATTTATCCGCAGGGATCCATTAACAGTCATTTCAAAACGCATAATCGAATCATAAGCAGTGAATAATTTAAGAGCAATTCCACAATGACGAAGCTCCAAAGAGAAAGAACTGCTCTCATCCCTGTGCAAGGCAAAAATGCCACTGCACGCTCAAGTTTCGTACACTGCCACGGTACTTTATACCGCCCCCTCCCACAATCATAAACCAGCCAAAAGACACAGTAACCACTAGCCCTGCAAATCTGCAGCTATCCGCGGACCACGTTTGCGGCCCGGACGCGCACAGCCCCGGTCATAGGTGACTGGTGATACCACTCAGCAGGTGCACCGCTCTCCTGCGCCCCGCCAACATGTTAATGGCTAAGTGGGGTGCCCCCTCCCTGTCTCTCACCCTGTCCTTGCAGGCATCAGCCGCCTGTGCGCCAAGGGTCTCCGCTGCCGGCTCCTGCGTGTGCCCGGGTCCCGCAGCTTGCAGGAGACGCCTCCGCCGGGGGGTAATTGCTACTTTTGCAACTGTACCGTTGTCATCACCATGAGTGCGCGGGAGATACAGCAGCCGAGCGACAACCCCGGGGCCGAGGGGGGATGCCGCGCTCGCCGCGAGGCCGTGTCCGGAGGAGGGGCGGCAAGGGAGGGGGCGGGCGCTCGGCGGCGGCACCTGTCTCCCCGGGGGACTGGCTGCACACGCGGGGCCGGCCGGAGCGGGCACCTACCGGGAGGACTCCCCGCTGAAGCTGCCGCCGTCCAGCAGCCGCACCTTGCAGAAGAGGATGCCATTGACGAAGGGCACGGAGGAGAGCTCGTCCAGCTCCAGCTCCACGCGGAACTTGAACTTCTTTTTCTTCATCATCATGAAGGCCATGAGGGGGCGGCGGGGAGCCGCGGGCGGGCCCTCAGCCCCTGGCCCCTGCCGGCCGCCGCCCGCCTGCCACGCTCATGGCTGCTGGCACGGCTGGAGCCGTCCGCCCGCCCCGCTCCGAAGTGCGCCTCCTGCCACAGCCCGCCCGCCCGCTTACACGGCCGTAGCCGCCTCCCTTTCAAAGCAACCCGCCTCCGCGCCCGAGAGGAGGCGGGGGAGAGGGGAGGGCCTCGGCCCTGCTGGTGAGCCGCGCGGCGAGTCCTCCAGGCCGTCAGGCGCCCCCCGCGGCCCAGAGCGTCGCGCATCCGGCCCAGAGCCGGGGGAGAAAGGCTGAGACAGCGGGCAGGTGGGCGGCGGCTGAACCGCCCGAGCGCCCTGCCCAACCCAGGCCACAGGCCGCTGCTTCGCCGGCTGCCCAGCCCGGCTCAGGGCCGCGCCCCGCTGCGCCGCCGGGCTGTGCTGGCAAAGAAACCGTCAGCAGACGGACAACCCTTCCGCCCGCGGAGCGGCTGCGCCCTTTCCTGTGCCCGCTGCGAAGCCCAGGTGTGGGCCAGGGCCGGAGGCAGCGCAGCCGCTTGGCACCGTGGCCTGTAAACTGGTCGTAGGGACTCATCGCAGTGGCGGGGGGAGTAGGGCTCCAAGTGGTGGTGACAGCTGCTGGTCCAGCGCCCCAACATTGTGAGAGCCACGTAGGTCGCAACGGGGGAAAATCAAGTCCGAGCCCAGGCAGTACCTGTCCTGAGAGGTTTCCAAGTCGGGGCCCCCATCCTACAAAGGATTATGCTAGCACTTCAGGCACAGGAGTAGACCCACTGAAGTCTTGATGAACGTGGGCCCAGTACTCAGCAGAGTTGACCAGAGCAGACAGCAGGTTGTATTTCTTTCAGTAGCATGAAGGAGGCTGCTATGTGCTGGTGATCACTGTTTCCCAGGGCATTTTGATGAGGTGGTGCAGCTCACTGACCTCACTAAAGAAAAGCCCATTATTTTCATAATAGTGACAGATTTTAAAAGTATTATTTTGTAGATGTTACAGGAAAATAGAACATCTGAGTTCTTCAACGATTTCATTGTTCACCATTTTATTTTATTCATCTGAGCAGATTAGCAATTGAAACTTCAAATCTAGATTCCTTGGAGCTCTCAGATCAAATCTTAAATTGCTGCTTTGTCTTTAAGACATAGGGCAGGTCTACACTACAAAAGAAATTTGACCTAAGATACAAAACTCCAGCTAGGAGAACTGTATAGTTGGTGTCAACATAACAAGTTGAATTTCTGACACCGACCCACCTCAGAAGGTTGATGCAAGAAACTCTCCCATCAAATTCCCTTAGTCCTCACAACAAAAGTGGGGGGATGCACTAAATCAAACTTTGGAAGGTCTGTGGTAGTGTTGATCTTCCACTTAATGAATATTTATCCATAGGAAGAGACGGAGGCAGCATACAAAGGAACAGGGGAGTGGACTGGAAAGAAAGAGGGAAGACATTATTCAGCACACACAGAGCTTCCTATATTCACTACATTTTTGCCACAGGAAAAATATCATGGGTTCTGGGCATAAGAGAGACCCTAGCTGGGAATATACTGAAGAAATTTGTTCTCTGGGTAAAAAGGAAAATATATTAAGTGTAAGCAGTGCAAAATGATGGCGCAGGGCCTAGCTACAAGGATGAATAATCAATCAAAAGGAGAACTGCTTATTGGGAGAAAATGATGTGAATATGGTTAAGTGGATCAACTAGTTAGTGATTTAAATAAGTCACTTTGCAATGCATCATTCTTCAAGATTCTCTCTATACCTTTTGTATAAGTCTAATTTGACAAGTAAATTCCCAAACTGTCATATACCATAATGGGAATGAATGCTGTAAGTCTGTGCCCTATTTTAGTTCAGTGTAACTCAGCTTATCCAAGGGAACCTCATTCTACACATGTTTTTGAAAAAAAAAAAAAAGCATTAGTGAGTTCAAGGAGGCTTACTCCAAAATTAAGTGTAATCTAAGTCTTAGCTTTATATGGTAACTTGATTTAGAACAACTATTTTTCTGGTGATTTAAATTGCCTTGATTTAAATCAGAATAAGACTAACAAAATGATTTATTCGATGATGAGCCTTCATGGGACAGACCCACATTATCAGATCAATACAGACTGACATTTGTAAGTACAGAGGACCTAAATAATTAAATAAATAAATTGCAATAAAACTGACATATCAAATAGGATTGAAGGAAGAGCGTGAGAGGTAGGGGGATGTTAACTGTCCTGTCTGAGATAATTATGAGCATCAAAGGAAGGGAAGCAGTCCTTGTAATGCGTGATCTTGTATCTAACATGGTTAGGTCCAGTGATGGTATCCCCAGATTAAATATGTGAACAAAGTTGGCAGCAGGGTTTGTTGCAAGGAAAAGTTCCAGGATTAGTATTACTGTGGCATATCCTGTGATTGCTGGTGAGAATCTCTCTCAGGTTAGGAGGCCTGTCCTTTCTTATAGACAACCTCCTAACCTGAGAAAGATTCTCACCAGCAACCACAGGATATGCCACAGTAATACTAATCCTGGAACTTTTCCTTCCAACAAACCCCGCTGTCAACTTAGTCCACATATTTATTCTGGGGTTACTTTCACTGGACCTAACTATGCTAGTTAGAAGATCAAAGGCACACTCTCGTGCACTTCTAGCAATATTATATATTCTATTATGTGCCAACAATGCCCTGACACTATGTACATTGGACAGACTGGGCAAAACCTTCACCAAAGAATAAATGTACACAGAGCAGGCACTAAGAAACTCACTACGTATAAGCTGGTCAGTGAATACTTCAATGGAGTGGGCCACTCTGTTAAAGACCTGAGAATCTGTGTCCTGCAACACAAAGAATTTAACAACAGATTACAGCCAGAGATTTGTGAGTCTGAGTACATATTCAGATTCAACACATTAACACATGGTATGAACAAAGACATCAATTACAAGGACTGCTTCCCTTCTTTTGATGCTCATAATTATCTCAGACAGGAGAATTCATATCCCCCACCTCTCAGACCTTCCTTCTAACCTATTTGACTTGTCGGTTTTTTGGGGTTTTTTTGGTCCTCTGTACTTATAATTTCAGTCTATATTGGAAATGAAATTGATCTGATGAAGTGGGTCTGTCCCACAAATGGTCATCGCCGAAAAAATCATTTTGTTAGTCTTTAAAGTGCTACATTTCTGCTGCTTTGTTCTGTTGGAGTACAGACTAACACAGCTACCTCCCTGTTGATTTAAATCGATTCACCTTGTCTTATTGTATATGGGAATCTGAGAACAGTCTGAATCTCATCTATGTAGGGAAGCAAACACTTATTTTGTCACCCTAAAATAAGAAATTGTGCCTTGAAAGTATTTTTTACACAAGTTATTTGCACACTCTAGTTATCACTCTGTTCTCAGGATAATTACAAAAACTCTTACAGCATTAAAGAAGCAGACATGACTGAGTAACATGTTTCGTTTTTGAATAATGCAGCATTTTTAGGATGGGGGCAAATTCAGTCCCAGTGTAAGCAGGCTACAACTTCCTTACAACCAGTGGATTTAGGGTAGCAACAATTTTGGCACATGGAGTAGGCAAGTTTCATAAATGTTTGAAAAGTGTATCCTCAAAAATTATTTCATACCCAGTCCAGAGCCATGATACTTGATGCAATCACTGAATCATAAAATTCAGCTGAGTTGTCTTCCCTCTTTCATACCAGGCTATTAATAAAATATATTAAGCAAGCAGGTAGTCTTTAGATGAAGAGCTATAAATACACTAGACTGTGAGGAGGTGGTATTGATGTAACTGAAATATTAATTCCTAACGGAATCACACAAATGAAAAGCTTTACTAAATTCAATTTATATTATACTGGACTCATGAAATACATGCTGCATTGTTTTGAATGTAACAGGCTTTTAATAGTGTTAACACTGGATAAAACAATTACAAATTAAGCATTTAATTAAAATAATAAAGATATTAAATCTATCCTGGATAAATGAGTTACTCAAATTACAGATGCCTCTGTAGTCCAGTTACTGCTTCCTGACAGCAGATGTATCCAGGAAGACAATTCACTGAGGGGACATCTATATACCTACCCTGAATTATGCTAGTGTTAATCACTGGAATTAAGGCAGTAGGCTTTATTCTACACTGTTTTTTCTTGTGTGGCTACTTACTTGTAACCCCAGAGGCTCTGAGATCATTGAGAAGGAAGGGTGAAGTCTTTGCTTCACAACCTTAGAATCACAGAAGAGTAGGACTGGAAGGGACCTTGAGAGGCCATCGAGTCCAGCCCCCTGCCCTCATGGCAGGACCAAGCACTTTCTAGACCATCCCTGAAAGCCATCTATCTAACCTCTTCTTAAATATCTCCAGTGATGGAGATTCTACCACCTCCCTTGGCAATTCGTTCCAGTGTTTGATCACCCTGACAGTTAGGAACTTTTTCCTAATGTCCAACCTGAACCTCCCCTGCTGCAATTTAAGTCCATTGCCTCTTGTTCTATCCTCAGAGGCAAGGAAGAACAAGTTCCCTCCCTCTGCCTTATGACACCCTTTTAGATACCTGAAAACTGCTATCATGTCCCCCCTCAATCTTCTCTTTTCCAAACTAAACAAGCCCAATTCTTTCAGCCTTTCTTCATAAGTCACGTTCTCTAGACCTTTGATCATTCTTGTTGCTCTCCTCTGGACCCGCTCCAATTTCTCCACATCCTTCCTGAACTGCGATGCCCAGAACTGGACACAATACCCCAGCTGAGGCCTAACCAGTGCAGAGTAGAGCGGGAGAATGACTTCTCGTGTCTTGTTCACAACACACCTGTTCATGCATCCTAGAATCATGTTTGCTTTTTTTGCAACAGCATCACACTGTTGACTCATATTTAGCTTGTGGTCCACTATAACTCCTAGATCCCTTTCTGCTGTACTCATTCCTAGGCAGTCCTTTCCCATTCTGTATGTGTGACACTGATTGTTCCTTCCTAAGTGGAGCACTTTGCATTTGTCCTTATTAAACTTCATCCTGTTTACCTCAGACCATTTCTCCAGTTTATCCAGATCCTTTTGAATTATGATCCTCTCCTCCAAAGCAGTTGCAACTGCTCCCAGCTTGGTATCATCTGCAAACTTAATAAGTGTACTTTCTATGTCAATATCTAAATCGTTAATGAAGATATTGAACAGAACCGGTCCTAAAACAGACCCCTGCAAAACCCCACTAGTTATACTTTTCCAGCAGGATTGAAAACCATTAATAACTACTCTCTGGGTACAGTTATCCAGCCAGTTGTTCACCCACCTTATAGCAGTCCCATCTAAGTTGTATTTTCGTAGGTTATTGATAAGTATATTATGTGAGACTGTGTCAAATGCTTTACTGAAGTCGAGGTATACCACATCCACCGCTTCTCCCTTATCCACAAGGCTCATTATCCTATCAAAGAAAGCTATTAGATTGGTTTGACATGATCTGTTTTTAACAAAACCATGCTGGCTGTTCCCTATCACCTTACCACCTTCCAAATGCTTGCAGATGATTTCTTTAATGACCTGCTCCATTATCTTTCCTGGCACAGAAGTTAAGATGACTGGCCTGTAGTTTCCCAGGTTATTCTTGTTCCCCTTTTTATAAATGGGTACTATATTTGCCCTTTTCCAGTCTTCTGGAATCTCTCCCATCTCCCACGATTTTCCAAAAATGATTGCTAAAGGCTCAGATACCTCTTCTATCAGCTCCTTGAGGATTCTAGGATGCATTTCATCAGGCCCTGGTGATTTGCAGACATCTAATTTTTCTAAGTAAATTATAATTTGTTCTTTTGTTATTTCAACTTCTAAACCTACCCCTTTTTCACTAGCATTCTCTATGTCAGGCATTCCTTCAGATTTCTCAGTGAAGACCGAAACAAAGAAATCATTAAACATCTCTGCCATTTCCAAATTCCCTTGGTTAAAAGCTAGCTGGCTTTTAGCTCATGCAGCAGAGCACATGGCTTTAACCCCTAGGGCGTTACATACTCTTACCAAAGGGCTAATAAAATGGAGGTAAAATATGCTTTGCACTTGTAAGCCAGTGGTCAATGATAGTATGCTAAGGTTCAATAGTATGTCCAAAGAACCCATTCCATAATAAATAAAATGTCATCCCCCCACTCAATCTTACCTGATAAGGTGTCTACTCAAAAATTTCATGCTTGCCAATCAAAACAAAAAAGCAGTCAAGTAGCACTTTAAAGACTTACAAAATAATTTATTTGGTGAGCTTTTGTGGGACAAACCCACTTGTTCAGACCATAGCTATACCAGAACAGACTCAATATTTAAGGCACAGAGAACCAAAAACAGTAATCAAGGTGGACAAATCAGAAAATCAGCTCTGAGGCAGAACACAGCCGGTGAAAGTGTGTTTTGTCAGATACTGTCAACAAATCCCATTTTTGCATGTATGCTCCACAAGTTTGTCAACAAAACCAGGGTTTTGCTGACAAAACTCACTAGTGTAATTGTAGCCGTTGTGTATCTTAGTTTATTTTGAAATAAGCTATTTCAGCATTTCGTACTGTTCAAACAGTGCCAAATGTTAAAATAATGTGCTATTTTGAAGTATGCCTTGCTCCTCCTGCAATGAGTACAGGGATACCAAAATAGCACATCTGTTATTTCCAAAATTATTTTGAAATAATGGGGGCATTTAAAAGATGCCAAGTAAGCTATGTAGACATAGCCATAATAAACTATGCTGAAAGTACAATCAATGTATTGACTCCTGGTGAAGATGCACACTGCCCATATAAGGAGTGTAGTAGGGGCATGCGAAGCAAATTACACAAGCGTCTGTGCCAAAACAAAAAAGCGGTCCAGTAACACTTCAAAGACTAACAAAATAATTTATTAAGTGATGAGCTTTCATGGGACAGACCCACTTCTTCAAATCATAGCCATACCAGAACAGACTCAATATTTAAGGCACAGAGAACCAAAAATAGTACATTTTTGTGCCTTAAATATTGAGTCTGTTCTGGTATGGCTATGGTCTGAAGAAGTGGGTCTGTCCCACAAAAGCTCACCAAATAAATTATTTTGTTAGTCTTTAAAATGCTACTGGACTGCTTTTTTGTTTTGATAGTATATAGACTAGCATGGCTATCTCTCTGTTACTATTCAAGTGGCTGTGTGTTGATGTAACTTAGGTCAACATAACTTTGCAGTGTAGACATGTCCTAAGTGTAGTAGAAAATGTTCGGTCTACTTTTGTACAGTTAGGAAAATGTCAGTGCCAGCAGATCTCTGTGAGTACTTATATGCAATTTTATTGATCATGTCGAACAGATTAGGTGATGTTGAGCATAGGAATGACTTATTGGCTCAGCATGTAAATTAAAGTTCCCTGAGGTCAATGTTAACTTAAACTCCAGATATTTTTGTGTTCACCTTTCGGGCAACTCTAATTCACAATATCTATTATTATTATCTTACACAACATTTATTATCTTACACAGTATTCCAGAAGAAATAACTAACAATGAGAATATATGTCCTGTTGCGATGCACTCCAGAGTTTTGGAGGGAATAGTCATGAAGCAGTATGGTGTTGGCTTACAGCTGGGCACAGTAGTTCTTCCTTTGATCACTGTTAATTTAAATATGTTCCTTAATGTATAGTAACAGAAGTCATGTCCTTGTTTTGTCTTTATGATGCAATAAATGTAAAATTAAGACAAAAGAATAAATTACTGATTAATGCAAAACTGTAATATGTATCCCATAGAACTGGAAGGGACCTTGGATGGGAACCTCCTTCCAGAGACACACTTGGATTGGAACCTCCTTCCAATCCTTTGTATTTATTCATAACCAGGGGTGAAAGTAATAATTTTCTTACAGGTAGTATATTATCATAAACTAGCCCCTCCTGTGGGGGGTGAGGGGGCACAGTGATAAAACAGTGCCTGTAAAAAGACCAAAGGAAGTGGGAGCCCAGCCACATACACACACACACACTTGCACACACACACACTAGGGAAGGGGAGAGGCCAGCTACACACTTGTACACTTGACAGCAAGGATCGAGGGGAGATTGCCCTGCGCCATCCTATCAAGGACAGCTGGGATTTCCTGCCCTCTTTGAACTGCCACGGGAAGCAGTTCACAGGGGCTGGAAAGCATTGTGCCTTTCTGATACTCTGCCAGCTTGGGAAGAAGGGTCTGAGGGCTGACTACCCTCAGTCCTGCTCCTTCTACCTTCAGGCCCATCCCTTCTAGGGGTGTAGAGCTAGGCCTCCTCCCACCTTGCCATCAGGCCTGGCCTGGTTGTCAGCCCCAATGTCCCCACGCTATCGAAATCTGAAATGAAGCCCTTGCGAGGAGTTTTTTGCTCTCCTGAAAAGTTCAGCTGGCTGCAGGAGAAAGGTGGGTGCTATGGCCCTGAACCACTTGGGCCCAGTGCCAGCCAGAGATGGGCTGATCTGGCTGAGTGGGGAAGGAGTGGTGTGTTTGGGTTACACAGGGGTGTATGCATTCAGGTTGAGCTGTGTGTGTTCACTAGCCTGAGTTGTCAGACAGGATGGTAATACAAGTACTTCAAGATTAGTGTTCATGTTTATTTTATTTGATTTCATATTAAATAACTTTAAGCATTGTTCCTTGTTAATTATCCCTTATTTTACACATACTGACTGTTTACAATATATATATTTATGTCTAGGTTTTTTGTTTCTACTGCTGGGGGACATCCACGTACTACCTCACTATCCATGTTACACATAAGAAATTTTAACACACCCAAAAGAAAAATTCAACCCATCCAAGGATGGGAAATCTTAGGGCATATACTGTTCCCCTGTCCCACAAGTAAGAGAGTCCCAGTGAATGCATGAGACTGGGCGCACCTAGGAGAACCTCAGGCATGTGGCAGCCAGGACTCCAGCATTCAGGGCAGGTAGGAGTGGAGAGCAGTAGTGCAGAAGAGGCCCCATGCACATGGGCATGGCTGCCAGCAGCACGGATACTAAGGGAGAGGGGCAGGGACAGGCTGCCAGCTGTGAGGGCAGGACTAGATAGTGAGCCAGGGTAAGGGAGAGAAGGATGAGACCCACTCTGTGGGGGGCAATCCACATTTACTAAAAAAGCATACTGGCGCCCCCCCCCCCGGAAATTCCTGTGTGCAGGCCAGCAAAGTAAACATCCTACCCCTGCCCCCACCACTGACAGCACAGCCAGGCTAGCAGCTAGCACTGCTGCCAGAAAGTCCTGTGGCCAAGGGGAGGTATGTGCAGAGCTGTCCTGTCCATAGGACGGTTTGTGGGGCTGCCATGGACCCTGTGTTTTGGGAAGCCCTGTGACAGCAGCCCCAATTGTCCTACAGATGGGACAGTCCCCCATACTCAGGTTACCATGGGGTCCTGGGTGGGTGGTGTCGGCAGTAGGGGTTGGCCCCCCCACACTTACCCTTGGGCTAGTGCTCTGGGAAAGCAGAGCACAACAGCGGCCTCTGCTCTACTGCCATCTCCCAAGCCACTCTGCCTCTTGCTGCTGCAGTCTGCTGCATTGCTCTGCTTCGCTGCAGCTCCAACTGCTGTGGTGAGTGCAGGAGTTACTTTTGCTATTGTTCTGCACCAGGCCCCACCAGTAATCCCAGAGGCTGCATCACTTGTGGGAGTGCACTTGAAGGAGAGGGTACAATTGGGGGAGGGAGGCAGACCAGGGGTGGCAAAAGGGAGGCTGGGTCTGGGTTTGGGGGAAAGGTAAAGACTCCCCCTTCCTCTCCTGGGATGCAGGGACGCACATGCTAGCAGCCATCCATCTAGTTCAGTATCCTGTATTCCAACATTTACTAATGCCAGGTGCTTCAGAAGGAAAGAAGAGAAGAGGTAATCCATCCTATTGCCCATTCCCAGCATCTGGCAAACAGAAGTTGGGAAAACCAACTTTGCCCATCAAGGCTAGCAGCCATTGATGGACTTTTCCCCCTTGAAGTTATTTTGTTCTTATTAGAACCCTGTAATAGTTAGGGGCCTTTCTGTCATCCCCTTGCAATGAGTTCCACAGGTTGACTGCAAAGAACTTATGTTTTAAATCTGCTGCCAATAAATTTTACTGGATGACCTTATGTTATGTTAGTGATGGAGTAAATAACATTTCCTTATTCAATTTTTCCACACTACTCATGATTTTATAGACCTCTAACCCTCACCTACTCATTAAATCTTTTCTTTTAAAAGATGAAAAGTCACAGTCTTTCTAATCTCTCCTCAGAGGGAAGCTCTTCCTTACATCTAACTGGTTTTGTTGTCCTTCTCTGTACCCCTTTTAAATTGAGCAGGTCTTGTTTAGATGGGGAAACCAAATCTGCACAAAGTGTTCATAATGTGGGCATACAATAACTTTATGTAGAAGTAGTATGACATTTTCCATCTTATTTATTCCTTTCCTAATGATTCCCACTATTCTGTTAGCTTTTTAGATTCCCACTGAACATTGAGCAGATGTTTTCAGGGAACTAACCATAATGATTTCAAGATCTTTCTTCAATGGTAACAGTTAATTTAGATCCCACCAATGGGTGACCCCAGGAGTTGGGGAGGCAAGCAAACCCTGCTCCATCCCTGAAGCCCCACCCCTCCACTGTGGCCACTGGCCTCTGCTGAACCCCATCCCCCACAGAAAATGGGGCCACTGGCCCACCAGCTGGGATAGCCCTGCCCTGGAGCCCGGAGGCCCTACAGAGCAGCCTCCAGTAGAGCATGGGCAGTGACAGGTGAGGCAGGTAAGGAAGGCATTGTCTTCCCATACCATACTCATCGCCCATGGCCCCCTGTATGTATGTTGGGATTATATTTTTCCAGATGCATTACTTTGTATTTATCAGCATCTGCCATTGTGTTGCCCAACCACCCAGCTTTATGAGATCCCTCTGTAACACTTTGCAGTCAGCTTTGGACTTAACTATTTTAAGTAATTTTGTATCATCTGCAAATTTTGCCACCTCACTGATTATCCCTTTATTTCTACCCTACTTTTCCCATCTTTTAAGTGGCGTACCTGACATTTTTTTCTCCAAAGGATCCTCCAATTAACAAAAGACTTGCCATTCAAGTATCTTAAATATCTTGCCTCCACTTATAAACAAACTTCTGGCCCAAATGCAAAGCTGAGAGCAGCACAAAGTCTGTTGTAGTTGAACCACATGCCCTAGCCCAAGCACGTCAAATGTTCTGCCACTGCAAAATATTTTTGCAGTCCCCGAGGTTGGGAGTTGGCCAGGGTGCAGAGCCCTGCAGGCAGTGCAAGCCCTAGGGACCTGGCTGGGAACCAGTCACAGCCTGGAACCCACTGGTAGCTCCAGCCCGGGGGAACCCAGCCAGGCACCGTGGTTTCCTGGGGAGTGGGAGATGGCTAGGGTTAGGGGACCCCAGCAACCCCGAGGCTCTGAACCAGTCAGGGCATGGAGTACTTTACATTTATAGTTAAATTATACTGAAATTAAAATTTATAATATATGAGCACATAATTTCACATAAAATTTTAGGTACTAGTCAATATCATAAAACAATACAATTCATACTAAGTATTAAATTGTCAGTGAAAATTATTGTACTTTATTCAGGCAAAACCTGACCAAATACTATCGAAGATACCCTACGACGGGATCGCTAGTAACGCATCCTCACGACTTGCCGATAGAAGTACACTTTCTCCGGCGGCCCCGGAGGCGCTCAGCTGACGTCTGTGCGGCCCTCAGGAGGCTTTGAGTGCGACGTGCCCACCTGGGCTCGCCGCTGCTCTGCAGCAGCCCTCCCGTGTGATGGCGGGAGGTTCAACCTTCAGGGGCTGGAGCAACCCCGCCGCCCTGCACGGAAGCCCAGTTTTCAGTCCCTTGCCCGGACTCCGGCCCCCAGGGACGGGCAGCCCGTGAGCACCAGCCCGGCAGTACCGCCCCGCTTGTCCCGCCCCCGCCGCACCCCATCTGCCGGCGCCCGGCCACGCGGCGGAGGCGGCAGGAGTTGCCAGGGCACGGGCGGCCCCGCCTGACCGGAGCGCAGAGCAGCCCCGCCCGCAGCCGCTCCTCCCCGCGCCCCAGCCCAGCGCCGGCTGCGCGGCTCAGGGAAAGAGCTACGCCCCGCCCTGCCCCACTCAGCCCAGCCCAGCCCAGCCGGCGGCCAGGGCGACCGAGGCGGAACCGCCCTTCCCTTCCCTTCTCTTCCCGCCCCGGCTGCTCCGCCCGCCGCTCCGGTCTCTTCCTCCGCCTGCACCATGTCTGGGCTCCTGCGCGGCTTGGGGCTCCCCGGGGCCGCCTGCGAAGACACCAACAACAGCTCCATGTACGAGAACCTCTTCAAGAAGCTGGACCTCAACGAAGACGGGCGAGTGGACATCGCTGAGCTGCAGGCGGGCCTGAAAGCGCTGGGCGTCCCGCTGGGCGCCGACGCAGAAGAGGTAGGGGCGTGAGGGGCGGTGCTTCCTGCGGCGTAACCCTGGGGTGTCCCTAGGGGCCGCGCTTCCGGCCGGTGCGCACCGTGGGGTCCGGCCTGCCCAGGAGACTACGGCCTTGTCCGCGCTGCGGAGCTGGGGTGGCGACAGGCAGCTTTTGCCAACCAGACAGCGAAGGTGCGCGCGCTGCAGCGCTCCTCTGGCGGCGGGACTCGCCTGCCTGGCCACCAGAATGGAACCGCGTGCAGGGGCGGTGCCCCTTGGCCGAAGTGCCAGTGTGGATGTGGCTCTGGCTCTGTTCTTGGAGGGGTGTCTCTCGATGGAGGTGTAGCTCAGTGGCTTGCACATTGGCCTGGTAAACCCAGGATCGTCCGTTCAATCCTTGAAGGGAACGTTTAAGGATCTGGGGCAAATATATTTGAAAAAAAAAATCTGTCCGGCATGGGGATAGGTCCTGCTGTGACCTGGACTCCGTGACCTGTGAAAGTCCCTTCCAGTCCTACCTAATAAGTACCACTCTGGGCAGCCTTTTGAACTTAACTAGGCTAAGTACACTGGCTGTCACCCTTTCCTCCTTAAAGCTGCTGCTGCAAATTTCTTGGCCTGTCCAGTTATTCCCCAACTGTCTTTTTTTTCTTTTTTTGTATTCATTTACTCTCATGCCCATTTCAGATCCTATCTGACCGGTTGTGGGGTACAAGGCTTAACAAGTTAGCCAAGCAGGCCCTGTAATAAAAATGGAACTGCATTTCTAAAGTCATGTTGCTATATTGGATGTATAAGAGAGCTGGGATCCTCCCAGCTATGTTAGTGTAAATCAGGAGTAACTGAGCTGAAATCATCAGAGTTATAATAGCATAGGTGAAAGGAGAGAGAGGCTTAAAATGTGCAAACCTTTCTATCAAGGTTTTGGTGGGGAACAATTTTGTTTTTTTTCTTTTAATATGTTGAATTTAGATATCTTGGACTATACAGTTTGTTTCAGTAAAGTCCCAGGACTGCTAGAGTTGTTAGCTCTTTATAGGCCTAATCCTGCAAATGTCCTAACAGTGAGCTTGCATGCATCCACTTCAGGACAGAGGTCTGTGTTTTTAATGTCTTAGTATACAGCTTTTATTGGAGATACTATGTGTATAGGTTCTCTGTGTGAGGCTTTAAAAAGATAAAATGTCCTGAGTCAAAATTTTATTAATAGCCTGGCAGTTGGTAATTCTGTGGGCAGTTGGGCTTGGCTTGGCTTTGCTTGCAGTGTGTCATCTCTGATATTTCACCACCCTATGGAATGATACTTGATAGCACATTCCACACCCACCATAATAAAGAGAATGAATTGCTGATTTTTGGCACTGGCTGCACAATGTACATCTCTCTGTTTGTATGATCTGAGTCATGGAGGTTTAAGTTCCTCTTGGGCAACAGGTAAGAAGAGTTTGAATACCTTCAAGGTCTTTGTCAGCGGCATTTCATGCCAGCACTGGTATCAAAGCAGGAAATGTAAGAAGAAATTATTGTCTTGGGCCTGGACAGTGGCTGATGGATTTGAAAAGTTAAAATACTTTCTTAAATTGTCAAAACAAAAAGCAGTCAAGTAGCACTTTAAAGACTAGCAAAATAGTTTATTAGGTGAGCTTTCGTGGGACAGACCCACTACTCTCTGCCCCTCTACTGTCTGATTTGCTCACCTTGATAATATTTTTCTGATTTGTTGACCTTGATTACTATTTTTGGTTCTCTGTGCCTTAAATATTGAGTCTGTTCTGGTCTGGCTGTGGTCTGAAGAAGTGGGTCTGTCCCACGAAAGCTCACCTAATAAACTATTTTGCTAGTCTTTAAAGTACTACTTGACTGCTTTTTGTTTTGATAGTGTATAGACTAGCACGGCTTTCTCTCTGTTTCTTAAATTGGTTTATTACACATATTCCATGACCACACATACAGTGCTCCAAAACATTAATACTTCACTGTGTTGTGGTGGTGTTTCTGGACCGTTGAATTTGCACACGCCCTGTATTGTTAGCGATATAATTTTATTTAGGGATATAAAAATCCTGCTATATTACAGCAGTACAGCGGTCCAGATTATTACCCGGTGAAAATCATCCTAGCTGCTCTGAATTTCATGGAACTATGCTGAATTATACCGCTTGATAAAGAAAACAAAAAAGCAGTCCAGCAGCACTTTAAAGACTAACAAAATAATTTATTAGGTGATGAGCTTTCATGGGACAGACCCACTTCCACAGATCATAGCCATACCAGAACAGACTCAATATTTAAGGCAGAGAGAACCAAAAATAGTAATCGTCAACAAATCAGAAAATTATCAAGGTGAGCAAATCAGAGAGCAGAGGGGCAGCAGGTGGCTGGGTGGTGGGAGGGGGGTGTCAAGAATTAGATTAAGCCAAGTATGCAAAAGAACCCCTATAATGAGCTAAAAAATTCCTATCGCAGTTCAAACCATGTGTTAATGTGTTGAATGTGAATATAAAAGAGAGTTCAGCAGCCTCTCTTTTCAATCTGTTGTGAAAATTCCTCTTCAGTAAGATGCAAACCTTCAGGTCATTAACAGAAGGGCCCGCTCCATTAAAATGCTGACTGACCGGTTTGTGGATCAGCAGTGTCTCTTGATTTGCTCACCTTGATAATATTTTTCTGATTTGTCAACCTTGATTACTGTTTTTGGTTCTCTGTGCCTTAAATATTGAGTCTGTTCTGGTATGGCTATGATCTGAGGAAGTGGGTCTGTCCCACGAAAGCTCATCACCTAACAAATTATTTTGTTAGTCTTTAAAGTGCTACTGGACTGCTTTTTTGTTTTCATAGCATATAGACTAGCACGGCTTTCTCTCTGTTACCCCTTGTATATTTAAAATGGAACTTTTTTTTTTTACTCTTCACAATATATCCCAGACCATGGCTGAAATGGCTTATGCATAATTGAAGGGGTAAGAATCTTCTTACAATAAGGTAATTTTGTTCTGAGAAGGCAGCATTGATTTACTGTTTGTGACTATTGCGGAGGGCAATGCTGTTGAGCAATGTGTGTGCACTTGGGGAAACTGAGGCACGACACAAATTTTAAATTTTTCTTGATTTTTTTGCCCCCGAGACACCTAACTACACCCTTAGAGATGCTGGTAGAGTGTCTCACTGGATTTTACCCCGCAACCTAGCGCGGCGTGCACGATGGTCGCTCCCAGTGGGGGGTTACAGGGTTGTGGTACGATCCGCAGGAATGGTGCTGAACACTGTCCGCCCTTAAAGAACGAATGAGTCCCTTTAAAGGTACAACCACAAGAGGAATTTATTAAGGGGAGTGGAATTACACACGAGGATAAACCTAAATTGACAGACTATAGGTTTTCCCTTTCCTCTACTAGTTTTTTAGCACAGAGTTTGTCTATTTATGACACCAGCCCTTGAATTATGTAAAGCTGCAATGACCAGCACCCTCAAAATGTCCCGCTACTTACAGCGAATCCCAGGAATCCCATGATGTCTTCGCTGAGTGCTGCAAGGGGAAAGTAGTTAAAGCACAATATTACACAATCCTCTTTTATAGAGGTGCCAGTTAACGGCAAAGAGTAAGAAATAACCTGCTGCAGGGACTTATTCCCTCACAGGCAGGGGGGAGAGCCACGAGGCTCTCAACCCTAATTCCAGAATCACCTCTTACGGTGATCCGGGCCCTCAACCTCCCTCTCGAACAGGGGGGAGCAGATGGAATGGGACCGCCTCCTACGACAGTTCCCGAGGTTTGGGGTCGCCTCTTACGACGATTCCTGAGGTTTGGGGTCACCTCTTACGATGACTCCCTAGATTGGACTGCCAGTTAACGGCAGCCCAAGGTAAGAAACACCTTTCACGGTAGTTTCCAAATACAATATCCGTCCCTATTACGGGCCAGTCAAATTAATCCGTGCCTCTTACTGGCAAAGTAAATTATGCTTTTAGAATGCTATGAGGGTTGAAGGTATCTCAGGCTGGCTATAAATAGCGCCCCCCTGTGCTTTACATGGGCTAGTAGAAACAAAGGGTTACACAGTTTGAATTGTTTTAGTAGAACTGGGGCAGTCCCAGCCTACCACCTATAATGTGTTGCTGCTATTGGTTAACACATCCAGCAGCAAGCAAAGATACAACATGTAAAATACACACATTAACCAGGTCATTACAAGTACATTTGATTGTTACCTCTCCTTCCTTAGCTCTGTTTCCAGGTGCTGGGCCTGCAATTGCTTCTTTCAGGAGCTAGGAAAGTATGGCTGCACAGGCACGTTTTTACAGCGCCGCACTAGGCCTGACAGGAAAGAGGATTGAAGAAAAGAACCAGGAGGAAAAGAACCAACTTGGGATACAAAAACCTCTTGTAACAAAATTGCAAATAAGCAAGCAAATTTGTAGTGATTTCAGAACGGCTTTTGTTCTCCCCACCGGCCACGGCAATGGTCAAGGAGGAGAAGGGCAGGACCGCTGCTGCGGTTTGTCCCTGTCACAGGGCACATGCTCGTTAGGCGGCGTCACCTGCCGGAACAAACCCTCCGGGAAAAACCAGAGCCTTCAAAATGGTGGCAATCAGGTGCTCTTCTTTGTCCCTCAATGACCATGGGCACAAAGTCTGAGTTCCTGAAGGCGTCCTCTTCGGGTCTTCGACGTCCCTCGGCGGCTGGGGTACGACGACTGACAAGAAGCTTGTCACCTTCTTTTCTTCTTTCTTCTTCAGCTCTTTAGTGATTTCAGCTCAGTCCAGGTCCAGGTCCCCAGAAGGAGTGAGTGCAAGGGCCTCAAGCTCCTAACTTTATAAGGCCTGTGAGGACCTGTTTGAAGTCCGTGTTGCATTTTGGTTGCCATAGCAACCGAGGAAAGCTATATGTTACGTATTTAGTAGGTATCCAAAACTAACCAACTAATTAATAGGATTTCAAACTGTAACTTATACATATTAACTGCCCCTCATAAATATTTACACCAACTGTCATTTTCTAACTGTCATTCTTGTTTACTTCATTCTAGACAGTTCTATATGGTGTTTTTCAACGGGGATTTTTTACAGTAGATTTTTATAGAGTACTCCTATGGGCTTGATAGGGAATAAAGTCACGAATTAAACAACATAGATGTTAAAATGCTTAGTTGCCAAGGCTTTTGGTTAAGATGTGGGGAGAAACACACAGACACCACAGCCCGTGGCCAGGGACATATCAATTGCCTCAGGTGAGGATATTTCAACAGTGACTTGTAATTAGATCTCCCTTGTTAGTCCAAGCTAGTGAGGTTAGCCTTACTGGGATAGCTAATCTAAAAAGTTTACGTTTGTTTTAGTTGTCACCAGTTTGTGTCGACTTTCCAAATTTCCAATCAAACTTGAGATTAGTTTGGCAAGGTTGGCATGTGAAATATACTTTGTATGTGACCGTGGAAAGAGCTATCTGCTATATATTTTATAGTTTGTCTGTCTGATCAAGAGCTCTTCCTAAATGTCAAGAGGTAGGACCACCAAATTTGATATATAGCTTCCTCTTAACTTAAAGCAACATGAAGATTTGGTTGTGCTAGGAAAATGGGTTATACCCAGAATGGGATTGCTTCTCATAAAACCAAACACTAAAGAGACAGACTAACCAAATCAAGTTTAGTTCTCAAAATTGATGTAACTGAGTGAATGTTGAAAGAGAGTAAACTAAGATGAGACATAAAATTAGTATGAACCTGGACTGAAATTTTCTAAATAAACCTTATAGAAAAGAGATAAAATGGAGAAATTTGGAATATGCCTCACTTTGACACAGCTCAATCCACGCTTAAGATTTAAAAACTGGAAGATGATGGCTATAGTTAATTTGGTTTCCAAAAATTTTTGTTAAAATATAGCAAATAAGAGTTTATAGGGATGAAGAAAAAAACACATAATGGAATTTCCAATTAAATATATTACTTAAAAAAAGAACAAATGTAATGACCCTTTTTAAAGTGATCTTAAATAAAAATTAACTTTATAAAGGAACACTGTTTTTTCTCAAAAATACAATAACTTACATAAAGTAGGTACATTTTCCTTTTATTTTCAATAAAACCCCCAAACACTTATTTTAATTAAGGAACACTGGGTACATTATCTAGTATAAGATAACCAGAGGAAAACATGATGCATCTCTCTCATATGTATTAAATGGAATAAATATTGTTTTTTAATAATGCCATACATTATTGATTAGGCCTCCACTTGTGGAAATAAACTGGTGTGTGTTAGGGAAGTAAAATCCTGTTCAAGTAGTTAACCAGTTAAATGTTAAGTTTAACCAATTATCTGTTTAAATCAGGGAATAGGTCTGGAGCAGCTCCCACCTGATGTGAACGGGGGCTGCTTGGACTAGTTAACTGTAGCCATTAAGGCTATGTCTGCACAACAACCTAAACTCAAAATAGGGTGTTTTAGCACTGTTTAAACAACGCCAAATGTCCAAACACAGTGCTATTACTCCTCTTGTAATGAAGAACTATAGGGATGCTGAAATAGTGTGCTTTTTATTTTGGAAAGATGTTTCAAAATAATAGGTGCATGTCAAAGATACACAGTAGCTGTTTAGCTCTTCCTTGGAGACATAGCCTGAGCGGTATGTCTAAACTTCCGGAGTTTGATTTTGCACGTCTGGTAAAGAGGTGCAAAATTGATCTTTCTGGAGTCAGCACTCAACCCCCCCACACCCCCCATACTGCTTCTCTCCTGAAGAGTAAGGGAAGTCAATGGGATAAACGCTCCTGTCAATATCCGTCTGTGAGCACAGATGTTACAGTCAACTGCAGATATATCGATTCTAGCTATGCAGTTGCCATAGCTAGAGTTGTGTATCTGTAGTCTGCTGTAAGGTCTAGTGTAGACCAAGCAAAATCTATTTAGGCGCACTGGTTAACCCTTAACATCCTATGTATGTGTGTGTAAGAGTGCGTACACTAATCCTACAAGGCGAATGGAAAACCAGGACATAGTGGCCAAATGATAATTTTACGTATATTTTGTATTCGTAAAACTCATGACTTTTAAAAGTTCATCTTGCATAAATAAAAGATTACTTAAAAGGAGCTTTTACCTTTCTGGCTATCTTTAGTATTCATTCATATTTTATAGTCATTATCCAAGGCAGTAGATTAATATTCATAAGGGAAAATATAACAGGAAATGCACTTTCAGACAAAAACATGTCATATGACCTTCAAATCAGAGGGATAGATTTTGTGTTCAGCTGTGATGGTGCAAATCCAGAGCAGGTTTACCAAACTGAATGGAGTTATAACTGTGCAATGGATGCAAGTGAGACTGGTAGGGGATGTGTTGAATTGGAAAACCTGGTTTTGTTACAGGGTTGAAAACCACCCTTGCAATGAGTGAATGTGATCTCTACTTTTATCATTTACCTAAAGGAGGGACTGTACAGGCTGTTTCCTTAACTATGAGAATTGTCAGTTTTAAATTGTGTGCCAGCAGGGAATGTCAGTCCTATGCTCACTGTTGAGAACTTGTTGCACCAGTTTCATGCCTGTGATAAAGTTGGCCTCCTACCTGGTGAAGGGGATGAAGTAAGTGTATGTGTTTCCATGGTGGTGGTGGGGAAATACAGCATCCAGATTTTTCTAATATTTGAGGGACACTGAATGTTTAATGTTCCTAGGTACTGCACTGAAAACCCGATGTCAAAATACCATGTATTTCTAAGGTTATAAGTTTAAAAGAAAATCATGGTGGGCAGTATTCTCTTTAATCTCTTCTGTCCATGTGTAGATTTTTCCATCCATGTGTGGAATAATTTTATGTGCACCAAGGTGTGTTTGAATGTGCACCACCAGCGGAAATGAAAAAAAACCTGATCAACTGGGCAGCATTTGAATCTCTGCCAAGTGGCCACATTAGCACACCGCTTACAGGCAGCACTGATGGCAACTTCCTAATAGCTCTGTTAGTTTCTTTATTTTCACTTCATAATTTTTACATATAGAATAGTTGAAACAGATATAGAGACTGAGAATCTCTCTGCCAAGTACTGTTCAATTAGATTAGTGTAAATTGGAAATAAATCAACTGAAGTCATTGGACTTACACAGAGGTCTCAAACTCACAGCCTGTGGCCTACCTATGGACTGTATCCCTCCCACCCCTGTGCCATCCTCTCCTCCATTATCCCATTTACACTCTCTCCCTCAAGTCATCACCCCCAAAGGATGCATCCTCTGGAATTATTGGGAGACCTGGCGTGAGACAGCAGCAGGGATCAAACCCTCCTGCAGTCACCAGAGCAGGGGGAGCCACAGGGAAGCCGAGCTGTCGGGCTGGCCTGGGAGATGACAGCAGAACAGAGCAGAGGCTTCTGCGGCACTCTGTTCCCTGAGGCTTCTGCCAGCATGGTGAGTGTGAGGGGTCCTAATGCCTGCTGCTGGTCTCAGCCTGCCTAGGGTTCCATGAGCTAACACAAGTACGGCAGATCATTCCATCCCGGCTGGGGAGGCTGCCATGGGGCTCCCACAAAGCAGGAGACCTGGAGAGGCCACCCCAAACCATCCTGTGGATGGAGCAGCTTTGCACGCACCTCCCCAGGGCCTCGGGGACATGCTGGTAGCAACATGCACTGCTAGTGGGGTGGTTGGGGCCCACAGGGACAGGATTTATGTTGCCTGGGGCAGCAGGCAGGGCTGGGAGATGTGGTGGGAGGAAGGAATGCACAGGCTGTGACAGGCAGGACTGGCAGGTACAGAGACCTCTGCCCCCAGAGTCTTTTCAGGGAGCCGGGGGGATCCTGTTGACCTGCTAGGAGGATTTGTGGACTCGGGCTGGCCCTAAGGTATGTTGAGTTTGAGGTCCCTGCTTTACAGTGATGTGGCTGAGAGCAGAAATTGCCTTTTCTTTAGCTGCTAAAAATTAAAGAAACTAAACCAAGTCAAGAAACCCCCTTCCTTCCATGAGACCTGCCATGAAGGCAAGGGCAGGAAAAATCTGTGGAATGCACTGAGCTTCTTGTAGGTTCATTGTTTTAAACTTGGACTATGTCTACAGTACAGCATATGGCAGCAGAACATATGTCACACAGACGTGTGAATATTCTACTTCTCTGAGTGACATAGGCTATACCAACATAGTACCTGAGGGGTAGCCGTGTTAGTCTGTATCCACAAAAACAACAGGAAGTCCTGTGGCACCTTATAGACGAACAGATATTTTGGAGCATAAGCTTCTGCTTCATCTTTACCCACGGAAGCTTACGCTCCAAAATATCTGTTTGTCTGTAAGGTGCCACAGGACCTCCTGTTGTTTATACCAACATAAACATTCATGTGCACAATGCTATGTCAGTGGGAGATCTCCTGACCTCATTTTGGGCATGTCAGCACTACAGAATTAAGTTATGTCAGCATAAAGCCATCATAGCAATTGAATTGCTTTTGCATGTTCATGTTATGGTCCATCTCTCACTGCCATACCTTACACCACTTGCAGAGGCGGGTGGTTTACAGCTATTCACTCTCATTGGCCTAGAGCAGTGGTTGGCAACCCCTGGTTTGTGTGCCATGAGTGGCACACCAGCTGCTTTTCAGCAGTGCGAGGCAGGAGCTCAGCTCCACCTCTCCCCCCATGCAGTGGGGGGGAGCAAATAGGGACAGGTGAGCCCCACTCCCAAGCCAGCTGGAGGGGCAAGCACAGTGCCTGTGCCACCCCCCTCACTTCCTGCTCCCTCCACATGGAGCAGAAAGCTTGGTAAGTGGGAACAAAGCAGGGGGCTGGTTTTCCTGCATGGTGGGGGAGTGTCAAGGGCCCCAGGGGGCTGCAGGCAGAGCACCATGCTCCTGTCCGCTTCCACAACTGCGGGGTGCCCTGCCCAGCTTCCTATGGCTGCAGGGCTCTCCTGGCTGGCACCCCTGCACCTTACCAGGGTCTGTGTGAACTTTCAGCAGGGCACCTCCGGATTCAGCCAGCTTCCCCTGGGGGCTGTTGGTGGCGGGGTCCAGGCCCCCCAGTAGGGGTTCCCATGGCTGCAGGGCTGCTAGCAGGACCGCGTGACCCAACCGGGCTCCCCGGCCCAGGTCCTCGCATCTGTGGGGCTTCTGGCAGGGCTCAGTGCCACAGCTAGGCTCCCCGCTGTGGGGCCACCCACAGTGGGGCTCTGCAACCCCAGCCAGGCTCTCGGTAGTGGAGCTCCCTGCCCTTGGTCTGCCTTGAGGCTCCCCGGAGCAGGCTGCTAGTGGCGCTTCCTGACACCAGCAGGGCTCCACTTTGTCCTACGCAGCTGGAGCTCTTTGGTCCTGTTGCCCTTTGGTCCAGCAACATCCACTGTCTTGCTGGAGGAGGGATGTTGCCTGATGAGAGAGTTTCAATCTGTACTTTTACCAGTGGACACTTCCCTACTGTTTGCTGACTCAGTCCAATGACAATCCAAAGAGTAAGAAAGTAAGAGGAGAGGTGAAGGCAAAGAGGGATCCTGGCGGGGGCTGTCTCAGCAACTCCACCTGGGGTCTGGGCTTGTGCTGCTCCCCCTCACTCCGAAGTCTGAGCAGAGGGTGTGTCTTGTGTCCACCTTACTACCTCCCCTACCCCCTGCACAGACAGGTGGGATCAGGAATGTCTCATATCCCTCCCTTGACCCATGGACAGATGGGGGCGGCCTAGGGAGCTGGGGCATGTCACCTTCCTCTGCCAGATGAGGGATGTTACCAGACCAGAGAATCCGGGATAAGAAAGGTTCAACCTGTATTGAAATTCTGGATATTTTTAGGTAGTTAAAAGACCTGGAAGGACCAAGACTTAAAGACAGCAACAGTAAAGCTGCGCATCTTAATTTATTAATGAAGCTGTTGTAAGTAGGGCTATTAGTGCCTCTAAAAAGTATCACCAGCACCGCGGCTGTACCTAAAGGTCAAAAGGTCACATTTCGGAATTCTGACTCCGAAAGGTTGCTGACACTTGGCCTAGAGCATCTTTAGGGTGATGCAGCTGTAATGGTGCAGCTTTGCTACTGCAGTGCTGTATGTTGAGACATACCCTTAGTTTGCATATAGTGTGACTCAGAAATGGGATAAGGCCACCTTAGGGGCGATAGTGTCAGAGGGGTAGCCGTGTTAGTCTGGATCTGTAAAAGAAACGAGGGGTCCTGTGGCACCTTATAGACTAACAGAAATGTGTGAGCATGAGCTTTCGTGGGCAAAGACCCACTTCATCAGATGCAGGTCTTTGCCCACGAAAGCTGATGCTCATACATTTCTGTTAGTCTATAAGGTGCCACAGGGCCCCTTGTTGCTCTTAGGGGAGATACAGACAGCACTGGCAATGCATGAGGTTGTGCAGCAGGGCCACATCTGGCCCCCCCAGGTGCTGTGGATCAGAAGCCTTTGGGGAGACTGGGGCATTAGACTGCCTCACCAACAGCATGGGAGGCGAAGTGGAGCAGTGTGGCACTGCTCCCCAGCTTCTGGCCACATGATTTGGGGGAAGGGTGGGACCACCCTCCTCCCTCACTCATGAGAAGTGGAGTGATGCAGCCGTCAGTCAGGGCAGCAGTCTGGGGCCATGTTGCTTTGCTTCTACCTGCCAGTGAGTGTGGTGGGCAAACCACTGCTGCTGGCACGAGGCCCCCCCCACAGGCCCCCAGGACCACATCACTTAGGAGAGGGATTCTGGGGGAAGAGGTGGGGTGGGGAATAGCCGGGGTAGAGGTTGAGCTGGGGAGAAGAAGCAGGGCTTTGGGCAGAGGGGTCATTGTCATGGCCCTCCCCTGGTGGCACTGGGAGGAGTCACTTTGGAGGGAAATCACATGGCTGGTGCCCCTCCTGTATCCTTCCTCACCAGTCACCTGTGACAGGCAGCTTCACATCTAGCTCTTTTCCTGTCCTTAGGTAGCTATGTGCTTTTTTTTTCTTTCCTGCCTTTTTCTGAGTTTAAACAAAGTACAGTTTTTGTGTTTTAGTCCCTTGAAGTCAAGCCTTAGGTTTTGTCTGCCCTACAAACTTACATTGGTATAACTATGTTGCTCAGAGGCATGGAAAATCCATGTCCCTGAGTAACTTGGTTATACGGACAGTCACTCTGCACAGTGCTGTGTTGCAGAAGGGCTTTTCCTGCAACACAGCTGTTGCCTTGTAGAGAGGTCGAGTATTTATGCGGACAGAGAAGCTCTCCTTCAGTGTGGACATTATCTTCTGCAAGTACTACAGAGGCTCAGTTGTACTGGTGTAGGCAAGCTCGAAGACCTGCTCTATGCTACGGAGTCAGGTTAATCCAAGGTAGCATATGTCAACCTAACCATGTAAATGTCTACACTAAAATTTCTCTCCCACTGGCATAACGGCTCTACTACACCAACTTAATGCCACCTTCATGAGAGGAATATAGTCAGTATTGATGTGATTAGGTCAACACAGTATCAGCATAGACTCTGCTTCTAGCAAATGCTGTGAGCTTTCAGAATCTGCCCTCCAATGTGCTGCAATGGCAGTACAGACTGCACAAGCATTTCTGATGAGGACATGCACCACTGGCACAAGGAATGTAGTGTGAATACGCAAGAGTGATTTAATTACTGAGGCATATGTATGCTTAGGTTGACATAATTTTGTAATGAAGAAGTGCAGCATTGTAAATTTTGCCCAATGTAATTCTGGTTTTAGTATCTTGCATAAAAATATTCTTATTTTTTACAATACCTTACTAGCAAATTGCTTCAGTAAACTGCATCTTGATAATAAAATTAGAATTTTGAATTATGTTTTCTATCTATGAACATACCCACTCAAATGATATCCTTCAGTATAAGGATGTTAAGAATGCTGAGTAAGGAAATGTTAATGAGATGGTGAAAGACACGTGTCTTCATTATTTCCAAATTTTGCTTGCGGATAGATTAATTGTACTGGAGACATGATACATTTATAGAAAGAGGAAACAAACTACACTTGAAGCAACAGCTTTGTTCAAATTAGATAAAGAGCCAAGATTGTCAATGGATTTTACTACTTCTTCCTTGCACAAAAATCCTAATATTCCTAACTAACAGGACTTATTTTGAAGAAATGTTCCATTACATTCTGATATGACTCAAGTTTAGTGCTGTTTTACCAATGTTAGCTCACAGAGGCTGCAAAGTTATTTACAGCTGTGATGACTAATTTTATATATATGGATGGATAGATGCATTTTGATAAAACTGAGTACACTGTACACACCACCAGAATAATGTACGTGGAGCACTTTTACCCTACAGTCTTCCAGTCTTGGGAATTCTGCAAAGACTTACGCAAGTGATTAGTTCTCCTGAAGTAAATGGAACTAAACTCAGTGTATAAAATTAAGTGCAAATTAAGTCTTTGCAGAATTGGGGTCTAAGAAAAGACAATGAATTTCATGTTTCGTGGTGTAAGATGACTACTTGAATGGTCCAAAAAGCAATATCTCTTTCATATTTAAGCATTATGTAATTAGACTCTTGCATAAGGAGTAATAGGTTATCTGAATTCTTCTAGTCTGTGTCTATGCTACAAACTTACTGTGAAGTAAGCTGCTACTTCGAAGTAGCATGCAGAGTGTCTACGCACACTTTCCCTCACTTTGAAGAAAGGGAGGCTAACTTCGAAGTCACTATTCCATTCCCAGGAATGGAGTAGTGGCTTACTTCGAAGTTTATCTTCAAAGTTGTGTGTGTAGATGCTCTGCACTCCCTACTTCGAAGTAACGGTCTGCCAAAGAGGTGGACCCCCAGGAGGATGGAGACACTTTGGCCAGCCCAGCCAGGTCTCTATGATCCCTGCTGGCTGCTTTAAAGGAAGCAGCTCCTCAGCAACCCCAGGCAGGAAGCTGAGACCATGCCACAAGCAGGAGCAGCACGAACTCCCACTCAGACTGCCCCTGCTTGAAGCACCAGCCAGCCTCTGCAACCCATGGCCACCTTGGTAGCATGCCAGGATCCCCCTGCCCTCCCAGGGGCCCCAGACGAGCAGTCCGAGGGCTCACAGTGCTCGGGCAAGGGCCATGCCAGGAGGGAGCCCACCTGGACCGAGGATGACCTGAAGGACCTCCTCAGTCTGTGGTGGGGAGGAGGAGGTTCTTTGGCAAACAGGTGCCCACCAGCGCAACGTCGAGGCCTTCAACTGGCTGGCCAGCAGATTCACTGCCCGAGGTCACCCCGACCGCACTGGCAGCAGCATCCACATCAAGTTTAAAGAACTCTGCCAGACCTACATCAAGGCCTGCGATGCTGCAGAGGCTCCTGGGGCCGAGGGAGGGGGCCACCCTGGAGCATGTGGTGGACACTGCCGCTCCCCCTGCTGCGGACAAGGATGATGAGGTGGGCCCCTCTGGCACCACGAGCCCCCTGCGTGGGAGGTGGCTGACTGAGGCCGAGGGTGCTGATGAGGGCTACAGCGACAGGAACCTCACCATTGCCCTCCCCTCTGGGACACCCAACCGAGCCTCCTCCAGCCGGGCCCCACCCGAGCCCCAGGGCATCGCAGCTGGTACATACGGGATGAGTGGGATGTTGCTGGGGATGAAGCCCACCCGGAACAGCCCCACAGCCCCCACACCTGGGGATGGGGCAGTGGGAGGGAACATGGGCTGATCCTCATCAGGCGGGAACCCCTGGACCCCTGGGATCCCACAGGGCTCATGGGCCATCAGGCGGCAGGGGAGAAGGGTGGGGGCCAGTGGAGCAGGGGCCTTGGACCCCCAGGGTTGGAACCCAGCATTTACAGGCAGTCCCCCATCCCCTCCTGTCTCTACAGGTCCATCGTTGAAAAGGTGCCGCAGCCCATGAGAGCAGGCCACAGCTTCAGGGGGTTGGGTGGCTGCCCCATTGCCCCAGCCTGCATCCCATCCCCCCCCCCCCCCGTGGCTGTGGCAGGACCACCTGCAGACGGTGCTGGTGGGAGGGGGTGGCAGCGGCTGCCAACCGGGCAGTCATGTGGGAGATGACCAGGGTGGTCCGGGTCTGGCTGGCGATAGAGTGGGACGTGTGGGTGCAGCTGGCTGGCAGCCTGGATGCTGTGGCCCAGCCCTCTGATGGCTGCCCACCTCCCAGCAGACCTGTCACCATCTGCCCGCCTGGAGCTGGCTTGGTGGCTGCTGGCTTAGGTGAACACACCTGGCCCAGCACCAGTGGCACCCCTCCGCACGCCCTGAGGAGGCTGGGCCCATGCACCCTCACGCCAGCCCTTGTTCCCTGTGGTCCTGGGCCTGTCGCAGCCCCACACAGGACCCCAGAACTGGGGTAGCTGTTACCGATGCGGCTCCTGGCCCCTCACTCCCCTGGGCAACTGAGCCTTCTCCCTGCCCCCCTCCCAGTTTAGTCACCTCACCTAGCCCCCTGCCTCCCTCCTGTGAACTGTTCCCCCCGCATGCACTGTAAATTGTTTCACATGTTGTTTTGTTTGGTTTTGCAAGATGAGTTTATTTTCCTTATGGTAAAGTTTGATGTTCTCACCCTAACCCCGTGTTCCCAGTGCTTGGTGGGAAAGTGGTGAGGGCGGGAGCATGAGAGGTGGGGGAGTGGCGGGGTAGTGGTACAGTGTGTGACTAGGAGGGTCAGGGCAGGCCCTGCGTGAAGGCCTGGCAAAAGGCCTCTCGCACCCTGATTTCATCTGTCTGTGCCTCGTGGCACGGGGGAGCGGGTGGCTGCTCATACCTGGCCCCTGGGTCTGTGGCCCAGCCCTGGTTGAAGGGCTCCCGCAGGCCCTCTATGAGGTTGTGGCAGGCCCAGCAGGCAGCGATCACCGTGGGAACGTTTGGGAGGCTGACATCCAGCCTGGTGAGGAGCCAGCGAAATCTCCCCTTCAGCCTCCCAAGCACCCACTCGACTGTGCCTCTGGCATGGTTGAGGCGACCATTAAAGGTGTCCTGGGTCACCATGGTGTGTCCAGTATAGGGCTGCATGAGCCGGGGTGCAGCGGGTACACGGCATTGGTCACGATGCACGGGGGCATCATGATGTCCCCGAGTGGGAACTCCCACAGTGGGGACATACATGCCCTCCTGCGTCCAAGCCACGAATTCCAGAACACACAGGCAACATGGGCCCTGTCCATCCACCCCGTGCACACATCCAGGAAACTTCCCTTTTGCGTCCACCAGGGCATGGAGTACCACCGAGTGGTGCCCTTTCCTTGTAATGTAAGCACCCCCAGCTGTAGTCCAGAGCCTGGATCACCACGTGTCCCATCCAGAGCTCCAAAACAAATGGGGAAGTCTGCGAACCCAGCGAGGGTGGCATCCAGGACCCCATGGTTGTGGCTCGTGGCAGGAGCACCCTTTTGATGGCTTGGACAACCTCCGGAGGGAAGCAAGACACGTCCATGAAAGGCAAACTGGGGGCCCCCTTGTCTCCTACTCACTCTCCAACAGGGTCCCCCAGCCCCGTGTGCACCAGGGGTCCCCTGCCTGGTAGCTCTCTCCCCATTGTGGGTCCATGGAGGGGCCAGATATATCTCAATCGTGACCACTCCGACGGTGGCCTTGTCGACGCTGAATTGGTGGCCGATGGACCAGATGCTGTTGGGGGTGGCCAGCCTCCACGGGGTGATGGCTACCCATGTCCACACCGGAATGCTGGCTGCATCCATATGTCTCAGTGCTGGAGGACTGGGGCAAGCCAGCGGCAAAGGTCTTCGAATGTTCAGCAGATCATTCTGAAGTTCTTCAGGCACCGCTTGTACTCCCGGTCCTCCAGCACCAGCTAGCTGGTCCACCACTCACTGGTGGTGAAAGGCCCACTGGTGCTGGATTGGGGTGGCCTTGGGGAGGGGCAGCAGTGCCATGGCCAAGACTTGCAGGCTGGGTCTCAGGTGGGTGACGTGGCCGTGCCACTGGAAGATTAGGGCGACCAGCTTGGCCAGCAGGAAAGGGTCTTGTCCTCGGGGAGGGTAGGAGGAGGCATGTTGCTCAGCGGTGCTCCCCAGCACGTGCTCTGTTGCTGTCTGCAGCTTGGCAGCCTTGAGCACATGCAGGTGTGGGTGCTGGGAGGTGTCCTTTAAGGGGTCAGCTGGCTGCAATCCCGGAAGGGCTTGTTGGCAATGCAGTCTCATGCCTGCATCCTTTCCTGGCCTCTTACTTTGAAGTAGGGGCTAATTGCGCGTAGAGGTTTAACTTCGAAGTAGGGGGAAGCGTACTTTGAAGTAAGTGAGGGTGCATTTTACTTGTAAATGCTCTACTTTGAAGTTGCTTGCTTCAAAGTATAACTTCGAAGTGAGCAGCGTCACAGTTGTTTTGTAGTGTAGACACATCTGTTTTGGGATAATAGATTTTATGGTGTGCTCTAGTATTTACTCTTCTCTAGTCTTCTCTTTCAACATTCTTGATTTCTAATATTTGATCAAACATTCTGTCAAGTGAAATAATGTAGGCATATGAGAATCTGTGCACAGTCTTCAGAGACTGAGTAATTTCTCTCTCACAAAAGACTCAGTAGATCACACTAATAAAAATGTCATGAGTTGATGGTTTACTTATCCTTCATCTTGTGATTTTGCAACAGATGAAACATAGGCTGAAAAATTGGAAATGTGCATATCCAAAAGGCTGCCAGAATGGCAATGACTATGGGTTTACTGCTTCTCAGAATCAAAGTAGAAACACAGATCACATTACAATGTTGCACAAAAGCCAAATCAACACACTGTTTCAAGTCAGGCAGAGAGGAAATGAAATATGACCACAGTATCATGGCTTTCCATAGACAGTGTTAACTATAATGATACCGTTAATGCACAGGCATTCTGAATAGTGGAAAAATCGTTTTGCAGAGAAGCAAAAGGAAAATGGATATTTCTCTTTTAGTGGGGCTAAAGCTTCAGCTGGTGTTATGTTAGTTTAGCTCCAGTGATCTGATCTACTCAGAATACATTGAAGATGTTAAACTAACATCCCGTAAACAATGCATTTACATGTAATTCTATTTTTGTTCGTTTCATCATATTGCATATTGTGATACAGCTAAAGATGGACAAGAATTTTCAGATCTTAGTGCAGATTATCTGGATGTTGATTATATTATCTAGACCTAAGGTTAGCCTAGGTGAGATGTTATCAGATTGCATATTTAAGTTCCAGTAACAAATTATGGTGTAGGTTGAACTATTATATATAAAATCATATTTTGACATAATAGGTTTGATACTGATTTAGAGAAAGAGTGTGTCTTTATTTAACCCCACTATAGCACTTCAATGGAGCCATACCTTACAGTGACTGGAATAGTTAATTGACCTCCAAAAGAGGCAGTAGCTAGGTTGATAGAAGAATTCTGCATAACTCTGTTGCTGAAGGATATGGATTTTTCACCTGACACACACAGCTGCAGCAGCTTCACTTTTTGGTATTAACCTGGCTTAAGGCACATTTACATAGCTGGTTAGTAACAGAGAGAAAGCCATGCTAGTCTATATACTATCAAAACAAAAAAGCAGTAAAGTCACAAAATAATTTATTAGGTGAGCTTTTGTGGGATAGACCCACTTCTTCAGACCATAGCCATACCAGAACAGACTCAATATTTAAGGCATAGAGAACCAAAAACAGTAATCAAGGTTGACAAATCAGAAAAACAATATCAAGGTGACCAAATCAGAGAGCAGAGGGCCGGGAGGTGGGGTGTGTGTGTGTGTCAAGAATTAGCTGAAGCCAAGTATGCAAAAGAGCCCCTATTGTGTCCCAGAAAATTTGCATCCTGGTTCAAACCACGTGTTAATGTGTTGAATTTGAATATGAAAGAGAGTTCAGCAGTTTCTCTTTCCAAAGCAGACTGAAAATTCTTCTTCAATAAGATGCAAACTCTTAAGTCATTAACAGAACGGCCCACTCCATTAAAATGTTCTGTTCTGGTATGGCTATGGTCTGAAGAAGTGGGTCTGTCCCACGAAAGCTCACCTAATAAACTATTTTGCTAGTCTTTAAAGTGCTACTTGACTGCTTTTTGTTTTGTTTCATTAAAATGTAGACTAACTGGTTTGTGGATCAGGAGTGTTTTAATGTCTGTTTTGTGCCCATTAACTCTTTGTCTGAGAGAGTTTGAAGTCTGTCCAATGTACAAAGCATCTGGGCATTGTTGGCACATTATGGCATATATGATGATTCTCATGTTCCATCATGTGCCAACAATGCCCAGATGCTTTGTATATTGGACAGACTTCAGACTCTCTCAGAGAAAGAGTTAATGGGCACAAAACAGACATCAAAACACTCCTGATCCACAAACCATTCTTCATCTTATTGAAGAAGAATTTTCACTCTGCTTTGGACAGAGAAACTGCTGAACTCTTTCATATTCAAATTCAACACATTAACATATGGTTTGAACCAGGATGCAAATGTTCTGGGACACTATAGGGGCTCTTTTGCATACTTGGCTTCATCTAATTCTTGACCCCCCCCTCCCCTGTTCTCTGATTTGCTCACCTTGATAATTTTTTTCTGATTTGTCAACCTTGATTACTGTTTTTGGTTCTCTATGCCTTAAATATTGAGTCTGTTCTGGTATGGCTGTGGTCTGAAGAAGTGGGTCTGTCCCACAAAAGCTCACCTAATAAATTATTTTGTTAGTCTTTAAAGTGCTACTTTTACTGCTTTTTTGTTTACGTAGGTGGGACAGTGTAAAGGGGCCTTAAGAGGGGAATATGTTATGTTTACACCCATATCCAGGCCCCTATGCACCTTGTTATAAAGCAAATCTTAGTGTAAATGAGAATAAGTATCAATGATATTTACCTATGAGCAATAATATTCCTATTATCAGGTAAAATTTTTCTTTTATATCCTGCAAATAAACAAACAAGTCACCCAGAAGTCTGGCTTTAGCTTTAAATACTTGTTTCCTAGGATGTGTCTACACTTGGGAATACAGTTGAATTTCTTACAGTTGAATTTTTAACACTAGATTTATGAAGTCAAGGGTGAGTGTCCTGACCAGCTCAGATAGTCGATTTAGAGGGTCCCATATGGTCCTGATTCCGACTGTGGTAATAGTGCATTGTGGGCACCTATCCTACAGTTCCTGAAGCTCTGTTGCATTTTGGGATTTTGTGCTGCTGTCTTATGGGGAAAAAAAAGTTACCACAAGTGTTCAGAGTTTCTGAGGTCATCATCCCAGAATGCATTTTCCTCAACTCCCCTTTACAGGTATAAAAAATGGAATTTTTGTGTTGTTTTCATCATTACAGAGACTAATGTGGATCCCAGTACACTTCAAAGTTAGATACCCTGTTTTGTGTTCAGTTCCCACACTGCAGTGCGGTGTCTCCTCAACATAATGCCTGTGCAGAATGCACTCATTGTTTGTGGGGGCATTGACAGACATGAATCTCTGGCGTGAAGAACCATGGAGTTTCTGGCAGCACTGGAGTCACTGTACAGCGTGTAGTGCAGGTTCAGGAGCCACAAAACCAGCACAGACTGGTGGGATCATATCATTTTGCAGTCATTGGACAACCAGCAGTGGCTGCAATACTTCCATATGCATAAGGCTCCTTTCAAGGAACTCTGTGAACTGCTGTCTCCTGTCCTGAGGCACAGCGATACCGGAATGAGATCTGCTTTGCCAGTCGAGGAGCACATGGCAATTGTTCTTTGGACATTTGCCATGTCAGACAGCTATTGGTCAGTGGACAATCAATTTGGAGTTGGCAAATCTATGGTGGAGACAGGTAGCCAAGGCAGTCAACATGGTTCTCCTGCAGAAGAGTGACTCTGGTGAATGTGCAGGAGATAGTGGATGGATTTGCTGCCATGGGGTTACCTAATTGCAGTGGGGCCATAGATGGAATGCACATCCCCATCCTGGCACCAGACCACCAGGAGTACATTAACCACAAGGGGTAATTTTATGTATTGTTGCAGGTGTTGGTGGGTCACAAAACTCATTTCACTGACATCAAAATGGGGTGGTCAGGAAGGGTGTATGACACACAAATCTTTAGGAATTATGGTCTGTTTCGAAGGCTCCAGAGTGGTACTTTCTTCACAGACGAGAAGATTATCACTGAGGGTGTGGCAGTGCCCACAGTGTTTTTGGGTGAACATGCATATCCCTTGTTCCTTTGACTCATGAAGCTCTGCACAGGTGCCCTGGACTCTAGTAAGGAGCTCTTTAACTACCAGCTGAGCAGGTGCAGAATGCTGATAGAATGTGCCTTTGGCTGTTTAAAAGTCAGGTTTAGGTGCCTCCTGACATGTTTTGACCTCCAAGAAGGAAAAACTACCCTTGTCATTGAGGCCTGATGTGTTCTTAATAACATTTGCAAGGCAAGGGGAGAAGTTTCATGCCTGGGGGAGGGCAAGGCAGAGATCCTGGCAAGAAATTATCAGCAATCAAACCCAAGGGAAAACAGAAAAGCTCAGAAAAAGGCACTGAAAATCAGGGATGCCTTAAAAGCCAAGTCTGTGAAGGAGTGTGAAGCGTATTAACTAGTATTCCCCTCTCCAACAGTGTTGTTTCCTTGCCCTTCATGAAACCCCCCATCACTGCAAGACAACCATCTCCACCCACCCAACCCCAAAGCATGTTAACCAATAAATGAAACTCTTTTCTCAATAAATAATGTTTTTATTTATGGGGCACTAATATAAGAGTGGAAGGTATAGGGGAAAAAGTGTAATAACATAGTTGAAGGTTAGCCTTCTGGTGGGTGTTGGTTTTGTGGGGCTATGAAGCTTGGCTCTCCATGACCTACCCCCCACAGTCGTTCTGGATTCCCGACAAGAGGAGGATGCTGAATGTGTGGAATCATGAGGTATGGGTTGGTGGCATCGATTGGATGAGGGATAGAGAGCCATAAGCAGGGGCATGGGCTGACTGGGTTGAGGGAGGTCTCAAATGATGGTACCTGGAGTGGCTGGGGGATGCAGTGTCCTGCCCGGGGAGGATAATGAATGCAGTTAGGGTGCCATATATTGGAGGTGCCTGGAGTGGTCTAGGGATGCTGTGCCTCTAAAAGGGAAGGTAATGTTGGAAAATTTTCAAGAATGCTCTCTGGGGCCATGTTTCCAGATCACTTACTGGTGGCTTGGCACAGCAAGGTGTCTTACCAGGGAAGCAGGGATAAGAGGTCTTCCCAGAAATCTTGTGAGGAGAATCCACAAATGCCTATCTAAGACCTTCAGGTTTTGGTCCAGACAGTATCAGCACTCCATTTCTAGACATATGAATAAGCTGTTCTAAGGGAAAGAGCCATAGATCCTTCTCTCCATGACTGCAACATACTATAATCAGCAGAAAGAAAAAGCCTCCTTACTAGAATTGCCATCCAGGATCCAGGCTGGCCTCTGAAGACGCTTCCTGGGTTAAGGGAATGGGATCCACTAGCTCCAATTTGATGAAAAGGTCCTGGATTTCAGGGTGTAATTCTACAATGGAATGGGCCCCACTGTCATCTGTGCGTTCCATGTCAGGACATGCTTCGTCGTCCTCCCCATGAACACAGGAGTCAATGTGGCTTTTGAAAGAAAAGTTTGCATCTCTCCCCAGAAGAGCATGAAGCTCATCATGGTATTGGCATTTCTGGGGAGATGGCCCAGACTGACCATTGTCTGTCTTGCATTTCTGATAGCTCTGCCTCACCTTCTTGGTCTTCAGGCAGCACTGCTGTGTCCCTGCCTGTACCCTTTCTCAGTCACACCTTGCAATATTTAGCATAAATGTAAGCATTCCTTTTGCTGGCTTTGAGCTGTATGAAGTAGCTTCTTCCCCCCCCCCCCACCCCACCCCAAAACTGAACTGAGGTTGAAGATTTCTTGCTGGCTCCATGCTGGGGCCCTTTTGCAGTCCTGGGAAATCATGGTTACAAGCTGCGCTAGTCGTGCTGCAGAGATGTGACCTGCACGTCTGTTCACCGTGCTGGACAGAGAGGAAAGGAAAGCTCATCAAAATTCATGGGCTGATGACCTTCACTTCTTGTCACCTACTTCCGTCTCACCTGGCGAGCAGCAGAGGTGGAGCAATGACCAAAAAGGACACCTTGAGCAGCATTGTGGGACAGTTTAAAGGCTAATAATTTCAGTTTTAATAATGATGCCATCTCCACTTGCATTGTTCATCTTTGCAAATTCGACTTCTTGAGTTGCTGCAGGGGGAAGTCAGCATTACAGAAGTTAGAGTCCCTTAAAAGGAACCTGTTGAGCGCTGGGGTGTAGGCGGATAGTTATAAAATCAAACTTAGACCCTTATATTTGACTTAACTCTTCTAGTGTAGACTAGGCCTATCATGGAAAGCATTTCCCCCGGTCGGGGGAGGAGCTCTGTTGAGGGCTGGGCCATGCTCCATGCTGGCAGGGGAAGGGCGTGTCACGGTGGAGGGGGCTCTGTTGAGGGGCTATGCTGGGCCCTGCACTGATCAGGGATGGGCCTGGGCTGGCACAGTGCAAGGGAGGTGCTGGTGGGTTCCACTGGCAGGGTTGGAACTGGGCCCCTTACTGGTGTTGGGGAGGGGCTCTGTTGGTGGCTGGGCAAGACCTCGTACTGGCCAGGGGAGGGTCTGGGGCTGGCATGCTGTGTGGGGGAGGGGGTCTGCTGGGAGGCTGGGCCGGGTCCTGTGCTGGCCGGGAGAAGAGGTGGGCAGCACAGTGTGAGGCAGGAGGGAAACGTGGTAGAACCTTTCCCAGACCGGCAGATGGACAGACATAGCACAAATAATATGTGGTATAGCCTGGAAATTATATTTCAGAAGTGGTTGCAGTTGTAGAAATTTTTTGCAAAGAAACTTTGACCTTTTTCCAAAAGCAGATGGTAATCACATTTTGAATTCACATAATACAGGGTTTACCCATGAAGTTCATCCTGCATTTCTCTGTTCCCCAATGTTGCATTCAAATTATATGAACTGTTTGAAATTCTTGTTTCGTAGTTCTTCCATTCTTGCTTCCTTCTTCCAAGCCAGTTAAGTCTTCTGTTGCTTTGAATATCAGCAGTGTCACTCCCCTTCTCTGTTCGTGTACACTCCTCAGTGGTGCCAACAGCTGTCGGGGGCAATGTGGGAGGGGGGGCTCGTTCCCCATCCCGCAGAAGGAGCTGGCCGAGGGCAGAAGGGGCAGGGCTGAGGGCAGTCAGTGGTAGCACAGTGCTTATTGTGATGTTTCAAAGGGGCCCAGGGGCAATTGCCCCTTTTGTCGCCACCTTCCCAATGTCAGCAGTCTTGCTCTTTCTAGTAATTAAGCATTAATTCATGAGTAATGAATGTTTAATTCTCTTCAAACGTACAGTACGGGCACAGAATGTCCAAAATTTTACCATAAGCAGTATCTTATTTTATAGACTTTAAAGATGAAAAATCACAAGTGTTTCCTCAAGAACAACAAGAAGTCCTGTGGCACCTTATAGAAGAACAGATATTTTGGAGCGTAAGCTTTTGTGGGCAAAGACCCATTTCATCAGATGCATGAGTCGGGGGGAGATTCAGAGGGGTATTTAAAGAGTTGGGTCCCAGTAAAAGGGAGGGCCAGAGCTGACAAGATCTATTCAGTCAGGGTGGAAAAGGCCCATTATCAGTAGTATGTATCAAAAGAGTTAAAAACAAGTCAGATAAGATGGGGGAATTCGGGGAAATGTGGCCCATTGTCAGAGTCTAATGTGGAGATGTTAACACCCGGGGCAGAGACGCAGCTTTTGTAAGGGGCCTAAAACAAAGAAATGTCAAAAATCAAATGGAGAGAGAAATCTCTGAGCTGCAATTTATTTGCAAATTTGACTCCATGAACCAAGGATTAAACAGAGACTGGGAGTGGCTGGCCCCTTTGTTCAGCCCAGGTCACCTTACTGGTGGGGGTGTGATCACACCTCCCATTGTTAATCTCAGCACTAAAACATATCTAGTTCAGGCATAAAACCAGTATCTAACTTTACGTAGAAATATGGCACACACATACAAGTAGCATAAATAGTTTCCAGGCATTACTAGCTTTCATTAGACCCCTCACTTGGCCCACCCGGCATAAGATTTGGTGCCAGTTATGTACAATGGTGACAGAAATGGCTGCACCCATCCTCGCACCTAGACCCATACTTGCAGTCTGCTCTTGCTCCCCCACCCTGAGCGTGCACCCCAGCCCCACCCCAGCACTTACTCCCAGCCCACTCCTGCACCCTCCCTCTCACCCAGACCCCCCAATTTGCTTCCCTGAGTGAAGTAAATGAGATTGACTTAAGTGGTAGTGTAGATCTGCTCAGGTTGGGAGACTTAATCCAGGCCTTACAATAATATGTGTATGCCAGAGGCAGAAAACTGATGAAGTTAATGTCTGTTCGCCTAGGCTCTTTTTGTGGGTTTTGTTCTTTGGAATGACTGGAAGACCTCTTGCTTCCTAGTGCTGAAAGAAGGGAGAGTGTCCGGTTAATACATGATATAAAGTGCTGATAGGGATAAAGTTGTCATACAGTGGTCAGCATCACACATGTGTCATGGTTACTACAAGCTTGGGTGGCTGGATGGATGTAAATTTTGATAGCAGGAATAGGTATGTGTGTATATTTTAAATTACATGAGTACTCCTGGGAAGGAGGGGAAATAATCCAAAATACAATATCGGGACGATTAGACCTGTCCTGGGGTGGTTCTGGATTTGAAAGGATCTGTACTGGAACTATGCTTTAGCCATTGTACTGTGGAAGTACTGATTATAATGTTCAATTTAGTGCATTTAATATTGTCATTTACAGAGCCCCATAAGTTATCGTTGATGTTAGGGGCATGCACATCCACTGGAGACAGTGGAGTTGCACTCACTTAAGCAGAGTGGAATTTGGTCCAGCTTGCAATCTAATAGAGATAACATTAGATTAGGAGACAAAATTAGATGATTCCGTATGAAGGAGGTATACAGTAAGTCAGCTTTCCTTCAGCTATAGTCCTTCTTCAGTCTAGGGAAAATTTATGGAACAACTAACTGGTCAATATACGTGACCTGCCTGGTTTTAATATGTAACGCGCAGACATCTGGTCAGCTAGGCATGTAGTACTGTTCTGTAGTGCTGTTTTCATGTTGTTTTTTTGTAATGTGTCTGCAGCACTGCACTCCATTTACTAGTAATAGTCTACGGAATAATCATGAGTCACTAATTGCACCAATTAAGAGTCTTTAAATGCTGTTCCTTTGTCCTTTTTTCCTCCAGCTTTCTGCCTTTTCACTTTTGTGGAAACACCCAGCAATCTCTTGGTGATTTCTGACATTTAAAGTTTCATAAGATTTAATTAATCATTTACAATAACAAGCAAATTTCATTTTATACAATAAAACCAACATCCTCACACAACTTCTTTGTTTCAGAGCAGTGACAGGCCTATTTGCAAGAAAGGTGGGTGCAAAGGGCGTGACTGCACCCTGGCAGGTATAACAGGCAATGGGAGGCAATGCCTCTCTTTGGTCTTAGTACTCAACCTCTTCCCTCTTCCTATCGTTATTCTGACGTATCCTGAAGACTCTGACAGCAGCAGCTTGCAGACCCAGGACTTTCCCTCTGGAAGAGGCTATGTTAACTTAAAAGTGAAAACCCTTCCAGCTTTTCACACGTATTAGCAGAACATAGAAACTGTGAAAGAAACAGTAAGTGGTCATTATAAGAATTTAACAGGCATGTGCCAACTGTGACTATACTGACAAAACAGTTGTGTATTAGTGTATTATATTCACAGGACCTTAGCTTAAAATTCACTTTAAACATTTCATTAATTTATGGCTGAACCTTGTAAAATCCTTTATCTAAAAATCCTTTCATAGATACTTAGATGCAAAATCTGAGTATTCAGTTTTATCCTTAAATATTTGGATCTTCAGAGAGTTCTTTAAAATAAATTATTCAAAAGACCACCCTGATCTAAAATCAGTGGCCAGGTAAGATAACCCAGTCCCAGGGGTCATTCTCCCCCAGACACTGTATCCTAACCTCCATTCCTAGCCCCCTGCCTCCTGTACCTCCCACCCCAGTCCCCTGCCCTGAACCCCTCATGAACCCTGATGCCTTGTTTTTGGCCCAGCACCCTGCCCTGACTCCTGCACCCCCCCATCTCCAGCCCACTGCCCTGAGCCTCCCACATTCCATCCCATAATATTTTGGAGTATTTCTAATTGACTGATAGATTTGTTCGGCATCTTAAAGCTGAGCTGTGTATGGGTAAGACACATTTTGTTGTATTCACTAGCTCGAGTTATTAGGATGATAATACAGCGACTCCAAGAGGAGTGGTCATCTTCTTTTTATTTCATTTCGTATTAAATAAACTTCATAAGCATTGTTCCTTGTTAATTATCCCTTATTTTAATATATTTTCTCCACACTTATGGGCTGTTTATGATGTATTTTTACATCTAGTATTTTTGTTTCTACTGCTGGTGCACAACCATGCACTACCTCAGTATTGGTGTTGCATGTAAAACCTGTCCACGGATGGAAAATCTTAGAGGACGCTGCTTCCCTGCCCTGCATGCCATCAGGAGAGCTCCAGTGCATGTGTGTGCCTGGGGGCAGCTTGGAGAGCCCTAGGTGTGCTGCAGCCAGGACCCTGACATGCAGGGCAGATAGGAGGGGGCAGAGGGGTAGGGCAGCAGGGGTGCCCGAGCGCATGGGTGTGGCCACCCGCAGCAGGGATGCTGGGGGAGTGGGGCAGGGCCAGGCTGGCTGGAGTGGGAATAGTGGGGCAGTATCATCTGGAGAGCTGAGGGTAGGGGAGAAGGGAGGGTCAGCTGTGGGAAGAGGGGGTGGTCCACATTTAAAAAAGAATAGTACCCTCTCCCAGAAATTCCTGTGTATGGGCCTGAGTGACAACTTCTGATTGTGAAAATTTCCCTACTTTTATTTAAAATCATAGTTAACAATATGTTTTCAGTAACTTACAATAAATATATATACAAATATGAAATAGCTAGTGTCCTGTTCTACTCTTTGGTACCTCTCTGTTGAAGATAGCCATAGCTTATAAATGTACTAGTTAGAAATCTAACAATGTGCTAGGTCAGTTGTAAAGACATTGGGCGCAAAATAATTAGCAGCTTATTTAAGAGAATGTTGTAAGTTTACCTTGTTTGTCAATGCACCATTGTTTGTTTATGAACAAAACATCATAGCTGTGGATGTAGCTGAGAATACTGGGGAACAAAATTAAACACTGCCACATCCTTGCCTGTTCACCCAACCAGTGTAAGCTGTGAACTTGTGTGGCTGCTCTGGAGAAATTCAAATGCTGTGCAGCTGATTAGCAGAGCTTGCACAGCCAGGTTTTGTTTCTAAAGGTGGTGCACAGTCGCTCATGCCTCCATGCACATAGAAAAATTTATACCAAACATGGACATTCAAAATCCACGCATGGATGGAAAATATTAGTGGGAACATTGCCCCTAGCCCACATTTTTAATTTCTTCCAGTGCTTCGTTATACCTCCAAATGTTTGGGCTTGTATTGCCTTAGGCTGAGTCTATGCTTGTAGCGTTTTTACACTGTTAGTTTCACTAGTGATAGGGAATGGGTAAAAGAAAAGCACTGATTTGTGTATTTATTTAGGGTCACAGGGATCAGTGTTTACATTTGCAGCACATCCATCACTGAGCAGAGCCATGCAACTCTCATGGGATGTGGGGAGGATGGTCCCAGGGCATCCTGGTACCCTGTCTGCAAACACTGGTCCACTCCATTGCTGCAAGCAGGCACTGTCACCTGGCGAGACGGTGAGTGAACACTTGCTAAGGAAATAGGAAGGGGACTTTCAGAGTTCCCTGGCCTTATGAGGGAGTGGTGGGGATGTCTGTTCACCTTGTGTCAGAGCAGCACAGCAGCTGGCCAGAGTGGTCAACTAGGCACTGTGGGATCTCTCACAGAAGCTAAAAGCTCTAAAACAACAAGAACACATCTTCACTTGTGTGTTATCTCAAGAGGATCACTGGTGAGAGCTTGTATGCCTCTTGTGGAAGTGGTTTTCTTTTTGCAGTGACACTTCTTTTCCTTTTGCGGTCACTATAAAAAGTCATTGACAAATGTAGATGCTTCCCTGTGTTTTGTTCAAAAAAGGGACTTGTTTCACTTTAAATGACAATGTAGACATGACTTAGTGTGCTAGGTTCAGAGAAGTGTCAGACAGGATTACCTGTTCGTACAAAAGGCACCAAAGCAGTACAGTGACAAACTCTTTATTGTAACTTCATGTTATGCCATTTAAGTGTGGTTTTTAACAAATAAACTCTTTGATGTCTGACATTCCATTATCTGGAAATCTCAAATATCAGCATTTTAGACATAAGTAAATTTTAGTTACGTTTCCTCTAAGTACAGTATAGTGAAATTAAATACAAATACAGCAAATATAGTATACAATTACAGTGTACAATACTACTGTTGTTGGTATGTAAAGTGCTCTGCACACTGTTTTGTCTATTTCTTACTATCTAATCTTGTGTTTCTTTAGTGTTATACATTGCTATGTATATCTCTGTATTATCCAGAATATTTGAATACCCAGCAACCTCCTGGTCCCAGGGCTTTTGGATATACAAAAACCTGATACGGTAAACTCTGTCGTATTTGCCTTGTTGCTGTGTCTCATGTAATTTTTTTTATTGCTTGGGTTCAGAGTTTCTGGCAATGAGATGTGAGGTGGCCAGCACTAGGGAGACAAGCAAACAAATTTTTTTCCTTGCTGTTGGCTATAATCAAGGATGTGGCAAGTACACAACAAGCCTATGTCAGGAAATAGCAGGTTAGCTGTCTTGGCAGCGCAGGCTACCAACCTCATCCGTTGCCTGTGTGCTAGGAGTGTCTGCGCACAGGCTTTGCCTGCATGGGAGTGTCTGAGGATGAGAGGAGGCTGTCTAGAAACTGACTTGCAGAACTCTCTTGAGGACTCTTTTCAGGCTTCCTTGTCATTTGGAAGGGGTGGTTCTAGAGCCAGTTGTCATTCATAAAACTTGCTCCTTGATTCATCCTGAAATGATTGGCCCCATCCTTTGGAAGAGAAGCTGCTATTGAATGCCACATGGGACCATGCAGATGTTATGATGTGCACTTTCAATAACAGTTCTTTGGCTTGTTTAAGAAAACAATAGACAATTGGAAAAAAACCTGTCTTGTTCTATGGAGTAGCATGGGGGAGCCTGCACTGTAATTCATCTAATTACGCTTTTTGGGTAGAGTTGCCAACTTTGTAATCCCACAGAACCAAACACCGTTGCCCCGCCCTTTCCAAGGTCTGGCCCCTACTCTCTCCATTCCCCGCCCCCCGCCATTGCTTGTTGTCCCTCACCTTAACTTACTCGTTCATTTTCACTGGGCTGAGGCGGGAAGTGGGGGTACTGGAAGGGATGAGACTCCAGGATGGGGCCAGAAATGAGAGGTTCAGAGTGTGGGCAGGAACTCTGGGCTGGGGCAGGGGGTTGAGATGTGGACTCTGAGGTGGGGCTGGGAATGAAGGGTTTGAGGTGCAGGAGGGAATTCCTGGTTTAGTGGTGGAGCCGAAGGGTTGGCATATGGGAAAGGGCTCCAGACTTTGGATTGGGGGTACAGGTTTGAGGGTGGGGCTAGAAATGGGTTCAGGGTGTGTGTGTGGGGGGGGGCTCTGGGCTGAGAGGGGATTGGGGTGCAGGCTGCAACCTCAGCTCTTAGGCCTAAGGATGGTGTGGTGGTGGTTCATGGTGTGATCTGCCTCTGCTTGTGGGTGTTGCCCCCACAGCTCCCTTTGGTTGCAATTTGTGCCCATTTGGATCTGCAGAGTCATTCATGGGACAGGGACAGAACCTCCGTGGCCATCCCTCTGCCTAGGAGCCAGAGGGACATGACCGGAGCCACCAAGATCCCTTTGCTACTAGATGTTCTAATTGAAAATCAGGCATGTAGCAACCCTAATTATGGGGAAAGCTGGAGAGCAAGAAGCAGCAGCAAGCAGGTTCCAGAAAGACAGAGAGATAAAACAAAATGTCTGGTAGGAATTCAGTTATCATTCTTACACACGTGAATGATTGTTCTACTCATATGACAAATGAATTAACTGATTACAAAAACTAGGAGCAAATAAGTTGGTTATCACTAACTAGATTTTCAAACAGTTGGTGCCCTGTAGTAGTATCCTGTGAGATGTTCATCACCAAGAAACTCAAATTCCAGCTTCAATCCAAATCTTTTTTTTGTTTTTTTTTTTAAAAGGGGGTGAGGGTGGGGTAGATTATATAACTGTCTTAGGAACAAAATAGGAATTTTGGTGGCAAAAATGTTGAAATTCAAAGTCTTGGAAAATTGCCAAATTCTGAAATCACAGAGCAGCAGAATCCATGGGGTCTTTTTGAGGTGATGGGGCAATTCTGATCTCAGAGATCTGGTTTCAGATTCTCTGCTGACTCAAGCAGGCAACACTGCATATCTGTGTTCATACAATATGTGGGCTGCAGCCTATAATGGATTTCTGTTCTTCAAAGCACAGCTGCTCTCTTGTTTAGTTTTTAAATTCAGAGCAGAGTGGAAGAAAGAAGATTGTAGTTTTGGACTATAAATTCTGGGTGTTTTTAAGTTTCTTTCATAATCAAATTGTTAGAGTGGGAGCTGCACAATCAAAGATCTGGGCTTGTTCCCAGTGGCCCAGTGCTAGGTTGGGGAAATAGAGCACTGTGCATCCTATTTTACCAGTGTGAAACATTTAAAAAATTTCACATTTTAAAAAATTAAAATCATACTTTAAAAATGTGTAAAACTGCACTCACTGTTGTCGAATGTGCTTTGAATTATGAAAAATGATGATAATGATTTTTTTATTTTGGATGCTGTCCAGTTTCCACTGAAGACAATAGGGAGTCCCTTCATCTCATAGTGGGGTGCCAGGATGAAAACTTTAACTGGATTTATATGTTGACCCTGCTGCAGGCCAATTAGTTTATCACAGAGAGCATATCACATGAGTCAAAGAGAAGTGTGCCCAAATACCTGAGGATAAATTTATCTATTATGTGTCTTCGTATATTAAAGACCAGGTTATCTGTAGGGTTTTTTTAGCTTTATGGCTTGGGAACTCTTTTTCATATGTAAATAATGATCAGTTATGCAGTGGTCTGATTGGCACGCTTTTCTACAATTCATCTACATAAATGTTGTGTTGGTCTTTAAAAAAGTAATTTTTTTATAATTTATAAAAATGATGTAGTGTGTATATAAATAACACTCCTCTATTCTGGCATCATGAACATAGTTCAATTATTGGCAATAAATTGAAATTCCAGCTTCCATCCAAAAATTTGTATAAAAAATAAAAGTAGATGGTATAACCTTTTTTTTTTTTTTTTTTTTTTTTTTAAAGATTTTCATGTTTGGAACTTCCAGAATTGTAGGGTGTGCTGCAATGGATGATTCTTCTTTTGAAACACACCTTCTGCTTCCCCTTCCACGTCTGCCATGTCAAAATGGGTTTGGCAGTTGAGACTGTGGCAAATGATTATAAAGAAAAACTTGGAGTGTTAATTTATTATTTTCTAATGACTTCCATATAAAATATGTTAAGGTTACAAGTGAACTGATATGTTTTTTAATTGCAACCCTTACAAATTCAACCAGGAATCTCTTGTTTTTCTGTTCTCCAGTAACAGATTCTTTAAGAAGAATTTAATTAGAATTTTGTTGCTGTTATGAGGCGGATTAAAATACTACTCATTTTGCTAGAGGGGGTGGTGTGTGTGTGTGTGTTGCACACAGAAATAAGAAGTAGTAATAGTTCTTTTTAGTGAGTGAAGCACCTGGAATATAAACATGTTGATTGGTTTAGAAGGTGCCACTTCCAATTAGGCAATGAAGTTGTGATGTAATATCTTTGATTGGATCAGCTTCTCCTGGTGAGAGAGACAAGTTTACACAAAGCTTTTTTCAGCCCAAGCTGAGTCTTTCTAATATCCTGGGACCAATATAGCTACAATAATACTACGTACCATTTTTAGATAGTCATATTTCTGACTAGAACTTCAGTCGAATAACATCTTTCTACAATGGACAATCCAGCAACCAGATGTCTATCTCTGAACTAAGACAGTCAGTGATAGATGTTTGTATATAGGTTTCTTAAGTGATGTTATTAATAACAGACTCTGGAAGGACCAACCACAGTGATAAGGGTGTTTGAGTGAGCTTGGCTGGGTTCCTAAAAGGAATCTACAGTGCGTTAAGAGCAGTAATACTGAAATAATTTGTACTCTTCAGTGAGTTATGTGTAGTTGATATACTGCAAGATAAAATGTGTAATTTTTAATTGAGCATAATTTGTCATGCTGGAGGAAGGCGTGTACATCACTTCTTATTTGAGTGCCATGTGACCTTCCCCTTCTAAATATTTGTTTAGAATTGTCTTAATCTCATGAGTTTTGGTCAGAAGATCAAAAAAGTTTAAAACTTCAAATATGGGTCTAGATTACTTTAGTGGATCCATAGGGAAGAAGAAAGGGACATTAATGTCCAGTAACTCGTCACTTAAAGTTATAGTCATGTTCCTGAAAAACGCTACCTTAAGTGAAGAGATGTTAAGTGAATTCAGTTTCCTCATAATAACTAAAGTAAATGGGGATAGGTTCCAGGGAATTTTTTTGTCAGACAAAAGGTGTGCTATACAAGGTAAGTTTTCAAAATAGCTTTAAATAAACAATACTGTTCTAATTAATGATAATTCTGAACTTGTTTGAGGCAGGGCTGTAGTGGGGTCAGGGGGCGGGGGGCGAGTTGCCTCACTCCCTGGCTGGGATGCATAGCAAACAGAGCAGAATGAGCCAAACAACCTTCTAACTCGCATTGCACTGCTTTAAATGTGTATAGTATCAGAGAGAGAGCCACCCTAGTCTATATACTATCAAAACAAAAAAGCAGTCCAGTAACACTTTAAAGACTAAATTATTTTGCTAGCCTTTAAAGTGCTACTAGACTGCTTTTTTGTTTTAAATGCGTACATTCTCTAATAAATTAACACCCTCGTAATGTTAACTAGGATGACTGTGAGTGAAGAGTTATTGTACCAGGGTGTTTTGGAGTTTTCCTCCTGCCCTGTACAACCAGTTCATGATAAAGTTCTAGTTTTCTTTAAGCTAAGTAGATTCTTTGACTGAATCTTGCTGGGCTGCTCATTTTTGGAATTTGTTTTTTATTTCAGAAGGTCGTAACTAGTTACAGCATCTGGAATATTGTGTCTAGTTTTGGGCCCCCCAGTATAAAAAGTATGTGGATTTGCTGGAGCAGGTTCAGCGAAGGGCAACAAAAATGATTAAGGGTCTGGAGCACAAGACCTATGAGGATAGGCTGAGGGATTTGGGCTTGTTTAGTTTGCAGAAGAGAAGACTTAGAGGTGATTGAATAGCAGCCTTCAACTTTCTCAAGGGGAGCTCTAAAGAGTAGGGTGAGAAACTGTTCTCAGTGGTGTCAGATGGCAGAACAAGGAGTAATGGTCTGAAGTTGAAGAGGGAGAGGTGTAGGTTAGATATTAGGAAAAACTACTTCACCAGGTGAGTGGTGAAGCATTGGAATGCGTTGCCTAGAGAGGTGGTGGATTCTCCATCTCTTGAGGTTTTTAAGTCCCGGCTGGACAAGGTCCTGGCTGGGATGACTTAGTGGGGGTTGATCCTGCTCGAAGCAGGGGCCTGGACTAGATGACCTCCTGAGGTCCCCTCCAGCCCTGTGATTCTGTGATAATGAGCATTTATTGTATATTGAGTGATCATGTCTCCAAATTAAAGTAAGCAATGTGGTTCAGTAAAATGTCAAGTTTAGAATAGTTGTACAAATTGTACTGAGATGGATTACTTACCTGTATAAATTCCACAGTTGTGCAAGGCATTTATGACTAGGTCTGCATAAGATCCTTTGGCTAACATAAGTCATACAGGTAACACATTTGTGTGTGTGTGGTGGGGTGGAGGAGCAAGGTAAGTAGAATGCAGAAAGGGGAAGTTCTCAGGAGATTTTTTTTTGTTTTAGTTAAGGTGAACCCTGATTTGAAATGACTTGAGTTATTTTAGATTCTTGATTCAGGAGAGGAGTGTCAGTGGGGAGTTCCACAGTACAGATTAGCAATACATTGCCAGGGGTGTTGCATTTATGCAATGAGTGGATTTGGATGTAAGTTTTCACAGGTCCAAACAAGCAATTTCTCCTGGCCACCCATTATAACCACTCTGAGGCCAGGTCTACACTAGGGAGTACAGTCGATTTCAGATATGCAATTCTAGCTATGGCAATTCTGTAGCTAGAATCAACATGTCTGAAATCATCTTACCTGACTGTCTACTGAGAGAGGTTGATGACAGCATTTCTCCCATCAACCTCCCTTGCTCCTCGCAGACAGATCAGTTTCACCTGTCTATACCAGATGCGCAAAATCAAACTCCAGAATATTGACCCTGACTGGGTTGTTCTTTCCAGAAGTGTAGGTGTGCCTGTAGAGGGGTCAAAAGCCTCTGTGCTCGGGCTCTCCTGAGGTTCTGGATCCTCAGCAGGCAGCAGCACTGGCTCCCCCTCTGCCTTTCTGGCACATTTTCCTCAGTCTATCACTCCTCAGAAGTGGTGCTTCTCAGCAGCACCTGTCCTAGGCCCCTAAGACAAGAGCTGGCCTGTGAGATATCCCAGTTACTCAAACATACATCTTTGCCAGATCTCTAGACCAAAGGTGAGAAACTCCTAGTTACAGTTTACTCTCTCAGAGGCACACGGCAGTTGTCAAGCAGTCAGCGCACACAAACTATGCACAGAGTCTAGCAACTTTGTTCTTTAATGGTTAAACAACAAAAGAGTATAGACCAGACGCTAAAAGCCAAAACTGGATTTTTGAAGTTTCAGCTACTTTGTATCGTGACCTTTGTGAGCCTCAGTACTATGGTAAACCTTTCCCGCTCTACCTATCTTGTGTGTATGTGCTACAGCAATAGTGGATCTACATACATAGTAGTAGTAGTAGGCATCCTTCAGTCTGCATAGACTATGGATCACGCCCTTTATAGTTTCAACTGAGGGCTTCATTTACAGCATCTATTGTGACTATGAAGACCCACACGAGAGCGACAGTCCTTGCTGCATCTCTTGCAGATGTGGTGGGTGTCTGGCAAGTCCTTAGTGTGCTTTCTGTGTGCTCACTTCTCCTCCGCTAGCTGTTTGATCCTCATCTCGCCCTTCTGAAGGCCCTTGTGTAACCCCTGCCTCCATCTGCTGCAGTCGTCTGCTAGTTCTTCCCAGTTGTCCAGCTCGATGTCTACCTCTCTGAGGTCTCTCTTGCAGACATCTTTGTAGCACAACTGGGGGCGTCCAGGAGGTCTTTTGCCAGAGGCTAGCTCACCATACAGGATGTCTTTTGGAATCCTTCCATCATTCATCCTGTGGACGTGGCCAAGCCAGCGGAGCCGACGCTGCCTGAGGAGGGTGTGCATGGTTGGGATTCCAGCTTGCTCAAGGACGGCAGTGTTGGTCACTCTGTCCTTCCATGATATTCTAAGGATGCGCCTGAGGCAGCGCAAGTCTAAGACGTTCAGCCTCTTTTCCTGGCGGGCATACAGGGTCCAAGTCTCGCTGCCATAAAGGAGGGTGCTGAGGATGCAGGCTCTGTAGACTTGCATTTTGGTGTGAGTGTACAGCTTGTTGTTGTTCCACGCTCTCTTGCTGAGTCTGGACAGAGTTGTGGCTGCTTTTCCGATCCTCCTATTTAGCTCAGTGTCCAATGACAGGGTGTCAGTGGTGATGGACCCGAGGTAAACGAACTCTTGGACGACCTCTAACGTATAGTTGTCAATGCTGATTGATGGGGATTCAGCAACATCCTGACCGAGTACGTTTATCTTCTTTAGGCTGATGGTAAGCCCAAAGTCCTTGTACACTTTGGAGAACTGATCCAGCAGTTTTTGCAGCTGGTCTTCTGTGTGAGACACTACAGCAGCATCGTCTGTGAACAGCATGTCTCTGATGAGGACTTCCCGCACCTTAGACTTAGCTTTCAGCCTTTCAAGATTAAACAGTTTCCCATCAGATCTTGTGTGCAGCAAGATGCCCTCTGTTTAAGATCCAAAGGCATGCTTCAGGAGGAGTGCGAAGAAGATCCCAAACAATGTCAGAGCAAGTACGCATCCTTGTTTGATGCCACTCCTGATTCTGAAAACATCCGATAATGTGCTGTCATAGTGGATGGTTCCTCTCATGTCTTCGTGGAACGACTGGATCATCTTGAGTAACCGTGGAGGACAGCCTATCTTGTGGAGCAGTTTGAACAGACCATCCCTGCTGACCAAGTCAAAGGCCTTGGTCAGGTCGATGAAGGCTATGTAGAGTGGCTTCCTCTGCTCCCTGCATTTCTCCTGCAGCTGCCTTAGAGAGAAGACCATGTCAACGGTAGACCTCTCTGCGCAGAGTCCGCTCTGCGATTCGGGATACACCCTCCCAGCAATCTTCTGGAGTCTGCCAAGGATGACGCGAGCGAACAGTTTACCAGTGATGCTTAGGAGGGAGATTCCACGGTAGTTGTTGCAGTCGCTTCTGTCTCCTTTGTTCTTATACAACGTTACAATGTTAGCATTGTGCATATCCTGTGGAACCTCACCCTCTTTCCAGCACAGGCACAGTAGCTCATGTAGGGGTTCCAGGAGTGTGTCCATTGTGCACTTGATTACCTCTGGTGGTATACCATCCTGGCCAGGGGCCTTTCCTGCTGCAATGCTGTCGATGGCTCTCTTCAGTTCATCCATAGTCGGTTCCTGATCCAGTTCGTCCAGTACTGGTAGGAGCTCGACGGCATCGAGGGCTGCGTCAGCCACAACGTTCTCGCGTGAGTACAGGTCAGAGTAGTGCTCAACCCAGCGCTCCATCAGTTTGGCTTTGTCAGCGATGACTTCACCAGATTTGGATTTCAGAGGTGCCATCTTGTTCTGGGTGGGTCCTAATGCCTTCTTCATACCCTCATACATTCCTCTGAGATTACCAAAGTCAGCACAGTTCTGGATGCTGCTGCATAGCTGGAGCCAGTGGTTGTTGGCACAGCGCCTGGCTGTCTGCTGTACTGTTCTTCTGGCCGCTCTAAGTGCTTGCTGGGTACTTTGGCTCGGTGAGCGTTTGTACTCCAGGAGTGCAGCGTGCTTCTTTTCGATGGCTGGAATCATCTCATCGGAGTTAGCTTCGAACCAGTCGTTCGTGTTTCTAGCTCTTCTTCCAAACACCGACAAGGCCATGTTGTAAACTGTATCCCTCAGATGGTGCCATTTGGATGTCGCATTGGTGCCCCCTGGGCCTCTGCGCAGATTTTCCTGGAGGGTCTCTCTGAACTTTTCAGCTTTCTCCAAGTTTGCCATCTTTCTGACATCAATGCAGGGACTTCCAGCAGGTTTAGAGTGGTACAGCTTCTTGGGTCTCAGCTTGAGCTTGGAGCAAACTAGCGAGTGATCTGTATTGCAGTCAGCACTATGATAGCTGCGTGTCAGAAGGACGTTTTTGAGGTTATTACGCCTAGTGAGGACCACGTCTAGTTGATGCCAGTGCTTCGAGTGTGGGTGTCTCCATGACACTCTGTGCTGTGGCTTAGTTTGGAAGAATGTGTTTGTGATGCACAGATTGTGGTACGTGCACAGTTCAAGGAGACGCTGTCCAGTGTCATTCATTTTTGCCACACCGAAGTGTCCTAAGCAGGAAGGCCATGAGGCCCAATCAGCTCCAACTCTTGCATTGAAGTCACCCAAGATGTACAGTTGTTCATGAGCAGGTATTTGCGCTACACCAGCACTAAGCACGTCATAGAACTTGTCTTTTACTTCTCGTGTGGCGTACGGGGTTGGAGCATAAGCGCTGACCAGGTGGACAGGACCGGCGCAAGTTTGAAGCGTGATCTGAAGAAGTCTTTCTGATCTGTCCGTGACTAATTCCACCATTTGGAGAAGGGTGTTTCTGACAGCAAAGCCAACACCATGCTCTCTGGGTTCTTCTTGGGCTTGTCAAAGTTTGACTCAGACTCACAATTTATCAGACCACTCTGTTTTATTAGCAAAGCCGCTCTGCTAATACATTTAGAAGTGAGCCCCCCGAGTGGGGCTTGTGTCTCTTAATTTATACAGTTTTTTGGAGAACAAGTTACAGAGAAGTTACAGACAAAAGAAGAAAAAGATTTTAGTCACCACCCTTCGAGATCCCTGAGACCAGTCAGGTATCTTCAATTACCTGCCACCCTTAACAATCTCCTTTAACAGCTTCCAGTTAACTTAACTAATTGCCCTTCACACCTTCCATTCTGATGCCTGCTTCTTAGACGTGCTGGCTCCATCTTAATTGCTTCTCCATTCAAAAGCTAACTGTCCCTACGTGTGCTCCCTCAGATACTTTGTAACATGTTTTGGCATGCCCTCTCATATACAATGTATCCAGCATGTCCCCTTATACAACGTTATACTTATACAATGTTATACTTCCACAGGCTTTACCCTGTCAGAAAAAGGTAATACATACTACTATGTAATACTCATAATACAACAGTTTTGCATAATTCAGTTTTGGAATATCAGTTGGAATTCATAAGTTGTACACATACGGCCTGATTTATCCCATTTGCATTTTCAGGTTTTTTCCCCACAGGTTTTTTTTTTTTAGCACAGATTTCAAAGCTACCATGAGGTGTTTTGAAATAGAACCTTCAGAATACTGTACTCAAATCAGTTTGGTTCATTCAGATCATCCTTAATTCTGTATTCTGTCGCATTTGGAACTCTACCAGCATAGGGAGAGTGGAATACAGAAGATAATATCCATGCTGAAGTATGAGAGCAGAACTTCACCTTAAGCTCTCTACACTAATCAGTGGTTCCCAACTTTATTCATTTATATCCTACCCTAATTTTTGTGTGAATTCAATATTAAGCTCATGTACGACAGTTTAGAACCCCTGCTCTAAGAGACTAGCATGCTGTAACTTTCCATTTTTGTTACTTTCTTGGGTACAAGGAGGGCAAGCTATTGAATGTAGACATCTAGTAAGCAAAATCACAACCTAAATTCCATTCATCCCTGTCTCGAACGTGTGTTCCTAGTGTGCAGGAGTTGCAGATATATAATTTATAGCGTCTGTATTCAACCCTGGACTAATTTCATTAATAGAGCTACATATAAGAATCTATTTTATTTATCTCAATGTGTCTTTCCATTGCTTGGGTGGAAGAAGAAATGCGTTCTTACCCACCATGGGGTATTGAGGTTAAATGAGGGAGAGAGGTCAGTTTTTGGCAGTGAGGAAAAGAGTTGCTTTCCCAAACTCTGCCAATGTAAAATGTCTGCCACAGTTGATTATGCAGATTTTAATTTTACAAAGCATTTTTCTTTCATTTATTCTTTGATCAAGAATAATTCCTTAATTATTTTTTCTGTCAACAGAAAATTTTTAAAGCTGGAGATGCTAACAAAGATGGGCAGCTGGACTTTGAAGAATTCATGAAGTACCTTAAGGACCATGAGAAAAAAATGAGGCTAGCGTTTAAGAGTCTGGACAAAAACAATGATGGTATGTCTTTATTTTTACTTGATCTGCAGTTCAAAAATATGTTTGAAAGAAAATGTATGATACCAATTATTGAACTAGATTTCAGAATGGTTAATTTCCCCAAAATGTTCAAAGGCCTGAATTTATTGCTTGTAATGTAAATATTATATGTAATGAATGTAATGAAATGAATTATTTTTAAGTGTACAGTTTGCTGAGATGGAACTTATATTGCTAATATGGAACTTGTATTCTCTCCAAATTAATTTCAGTTGCAATAAGAGTAGACTCATAATTTTGATTGTATATGCACATCATAGTCAAATGACTAATTATGTAGGATTCTATTCTTCAGTTAACAGCCTTCAAGATGGCAGGCCTAAAGAATTTTGTTTTGCAGCTGTGAGAAAGTGTCCACTTTGAAAATATTTTCCCCTTTTTGATAGGACATTTTACTATTTGTGATGCACTTACATATTACAAAGACTGAGCAGATATAATCCAGTTATGTCATTTAGGACTTCAGTGTAAAAGGGTATTAAAAGGTCTATGCAGTGTTGTATGAAATGATAGTTTAAAGTCTTCTCAAATCTTCAAATTGACCAAAGATCATTATCATGTGAACTTACATACTAAGGTCTGAAGAAGCATTTACTGTGACTTGTATATATTTTCTTTTAATGCTTTAAGGAAAAATTGAAGCATCAGAGATTGTCCAGTCTCTCAAGATACTGGGTATAAATATTACAGAACAACAGGCAGAAAAGATTCTACAAAGGTCAGGAACTATTCTTATTTCTAGTTAGTGTCTGAGAGTCTGTGCATTCTTTAAATGATTGTTCATAAATATATTTAGATAATTCCAGATCAGCCTTAAAAGGATATTTTTTATTAAAGGTGATTATTGATTAACAAAGAATGAGTGTATAAGTTTTATTTTTGTATGAATTTGAGACTGAATGAGGTATGCCATTTTTAGGTATAATAAAATAAATAATAAATAATTGGAGATACCATCCCTGACATCTATTTGCTGCAATCCCCTAAATGGCCTCCCCAAGGATTGAGCTCACAACGCTGGGTGTAGCAGGACAATGCTCAAACCACTGAGCTATCCCTCCCCCTCTATCTAGCTATCATACCTATGTGCCTAACCAACAATAAGTATCTGGCTTTCAGTTTAGCAGTAGAAGCACGCTCTACATTCCTTTCTTAGAGAGCTAAAGAGATATACATACCCTTCCAAATGTAACAGTATAGTAGTATCCCTGTTCTGTTAAGTATTCAAGTTAATAAAATCGAATACTTTAAATTTATAGTATGTGTAGTGCATGAATTGTAGTATGGTGCATTGCATTGTTTTCTTGTCCTTCAAACCACTGCAAAGTGTGATTTCCAAGTGCTGGAGGGTACTGGAAATGCGAAGAGATGTTGACTTGTTCTTCATTAATGTGAATTTTGTTGTGTCTGCTTATCTTACCCCTCTACTCTGGTTGGGGAAAAATGGTTCATATTACTGGACATTCATAAGATTGGTATTTATAATGTCAAACTTGTGCTGTAAGCAGATTTTACAAACTTTTGTGAGAACTCGATAGCATGGCTTCACAGAACTTTAAGTTTAAAAAAACAGCAATTCTGCAATTTTTAAAAATGATTTTCAGACATAGTTTACTATTTTGCATGCTTTTTGTTTTAATTTCAGCATTGATGCTGATGGAACAATGTCAGTGGACTGGAGTGAGTGGCGGGATCATTTTTTATTTAACCCAGCTACAGACCTTGAGGAAATAGTTCGCTATTGGAAACATTCGACTGTAAGTTTGGCTTGTATTTTAAAGCAGATCTCTTTTATGTAGGTATATTTGTGTGTATGCGGATATCCTGCCTCTTCAACTCCTCCCCTGGATTCTGCTCCCAAATCTATCTCTGCCCAAAACTAATTGTAGAACTTTGAGCCTGCTGAGAAGCTTTAGACAGCTGGTATAGTTTGTGCTTTTATCTCCCAGATGTAGTGGTATTCGCTAGTCTTCCTGCCCCAGGAATCCATTTGTGAGTGAGTATGTGGTTCTGTGAAAAAGCCTAAGGTCCGGTATCTTGCCAACCATTAGAACTAGAACTGAGTACTCTTGTTCCCCTGGAGAGGCCTTAAAAAGCAGTATCATGCAACAGTAAAGATTCTTTTTCCTAGTTACTATGTGAATTTTATAACAAACGGTTGCATTCATGTGATTATGCAAGTTGGAGAAGTATTTTAACTGCTTCAGAATATTGATATTGTCAGCAATTTCATTTAACCAGCAATTTTATCATAAATTTCACAAAAGTCCTAATTTTATGTAGACTTTAGCTATGTTTTGTGCACATGCTCATTCTATAGCATTGTATATAAGAAGAATAGAATACATAATGGCAAGAAGTGATGCAGTACAAGTTGAACCTCTCTCGTCCAGCACCCTCGGGACTTGGCCAGTACCAATGTCGGGAGATCAATATTTTCTAGCAATTTACCGACACTTCCACTGCCTACTGGGCTCTTAGAAGACATTTAGGGGCATATTACACCTAAATAACAGCACAAAACACTGACTGCCGGTACTGGTGGCTGTAAACAAACTGTATGGAACCATTGGAAAGTTGGCCACATTCATAAGTGGTTGCTGAGCTAACTAAAATCATGCCAGATTAGGGAGTTTGCTGGACGAGAGAGTTCAACCTGACATTTATTTCAACCTATGTAAGTTCAGTTCCTCAAAATCTTTAATTAATCATTCTTTAATATGCAAGCAGTGTGCAGTTATAGGTGACTCTGGTAAAATTTGATGTGCACAGGTAAATAATTTGTTAGAATGAACTTCCCTATAAATTATCAGGGAAAGTCCGTGTGGCTAAAAACTGTAATTACTTTACTTTAAATTTAATGAGGCCATCTGAATCCTTAAGGAATTGTCAACCTTTCAGTGTGAAAAAACTTGCTTACAGGTACATACAACTTTTTGATTGACCTGAATTACACAGTCCCAGCCTGAGGATAATTTTATCACTAATTAAGGTCAAGGAATATTCTCCAACTTTTAAACTATGAAAATGTATGAAGAAAATTATTCATAGTTTTCTAGTTAAAAATCAGCCTGATTTTTAACAACATGCCCTGGTTGATTTTAGGGTGTCAATATCACAGTTAATAAACTCTAGGTAGCCTTGTAGATGCCTCACCAAAGGAAAACATGAGGCAAATACATGCAGTTGGAGTATTCTGGCTTTATACTATTTAGTGAAAAACACCCTTGAGATTTTCTTTCTTAAATGCTGAAAATTTAAGGTTCTTTTTCTGGTAGTTGTGGAACCTCATCTAATCCTAAGAATTGGGTTTAGAAGTATACCATGAGATATACAATTGTTGCAGTTGGCTCATTGTGAGAATTTGGTCATTGACTGTATTCCAGTTACCACAGCAACAAAAGGTGTCTTAAGTAGCCAAAATGTTTGAAATTTTGTTTCAGTTTCTCATGGTAGCCATCTTTTAAAACTACTTTTATTTAAAAATTGAAGTAGGCTCTTAGATGTGACTGCACAGTGGTGAGCAAGAATCACAATTGGCATAGGAGTGTTGTGGGTTGGCTATTATTATAACCAGTGTTCCCTGTAAGCTGAATGCTTGGGCAGTCACCCAGGAGAGATTTAGGTGCCACCCGGCTGATGGGCAGCGCTCCCACCACACACACAAGTGGCAGCATTTGTTTATAATGGTGGTGCACATATACAGATACCTCAGTGCACATAGCAAAATTTATTCTACCCATAGCTGGAAAAAATTAAAGGGAACACTGGCTGTAATTTTTATACAGTAAAATCCCAAAGGGTAGATGTAGCTCTCCCCCCGCCCCCACCCCGGCGCCTCTGGCCTTAGGCTACATCTACACAAAGGGGGCTGGGAGAATTAATGTTCTGAGGTTGATCCACTGGCAATTGATTTAGAGGGTCTAGTGAAGACCTGCCAAACTGACTGCAGATCACTCTCCATTCAGCCCTGTTACTCTGCCACAGACAGGAAGAATAAGGAAAGTTGATGGGAGAGTTTCTCCTATTGGCACCCCCTCCCTGTAGTGTAGATACCTTTGAGATTAAGTTACTGTGGGGTGTCAACTTCAGTTAAGTTATTCATATAGCTAGAGCTGCATATCTAAGATCAGCCTTCTGCAGTAGTATAGACATAGGGTTAGGCTTGTAAGGTGACATTAGTTTCCAGTGCATGTAAGGCCAAAATCTGGCAGGTACTATTTATTAGGCACAAACTCAAACACCCAGTCATTGGGTATGTTATCTGTTTGTAGTCAAGCTGATGTCAGAATGATCCATATAATCACTAAGTAGATGAAATAGGAAAGATAGTTTTTGCTCCTTTCTGCTTTGCATTGTGACAGGTGTTGGATATAGGCGATAGCTTGACTATCCCAGATGAATTCACAGAGGAAGAGAAGAAGTCTGGACAGTGGTGGAGACAGTTGTTATCAGGAGGGGTGGCTGGAGCTGTCTCTCGAACAGGTACAGCACCATTAGATCGCCTTAAAGTCATGATGCAGGTGAGTTGAAACACTGGAGCAGCTTTAAATTCTGGTAAATCACTTAGAATAATCTGGGCCATGTTGTGACAATTTTTAGAGGAGTTCCAGGAGTCCTTGAAAATTAATAGCAGACTATAGCCTCTTATTTCTAGAAAGTTCTGTCATTGTGCTTTTAATACTGTTTCATAATTTGTGTTGATTTAGACCTTTGCAGGATCAGCACCTACTCCTAACTATCCTTGTGGTCATAATGGTTTGCAGGACTAGGCCCAAATTTGTAGACTTCTTTTTTACCCTGAGGCATGCATATTTGTTTTATGCATTTTGTTGCTCTTTTAAAAGTTGAAATGTATTTTTATTAGGCTAGCTTTGTCATGTCAGGTGGTATAGATGATATATTAAATATGCTCCCTTTTGATATCTGAAATGATTAATAAAAAGACTGACACTGGAAAATGCGTCTGTCCTATCAAAACCAGAAGCGTTGCTATAAACTACAATAGTGTATTAAGATCAGCAATATATTTAACTCTTTTTTACACACTTATCTTACATTTTCAAAATCATAAGATTTTAAACAGTAGCTTCCTGCTTTCTGAGTCTGCCACGTGGAAGGTACTGCTCAAGCTAAAAAAGCACATTGTATAGCTTTTTCTGTAATTTGTATTTCTATAGAAAATGAGCATTTATATTCTCTTTTGAACCAGTAACCAGTTTGGAAGAAGTATCACAACTGATATAAAAATGAAAGACTGCAGTGTTAGTAGCTTTCAGGAAATAAAACAAATCATGTTAATGGTGTTAAAACCATCGTCAGTTTACAGTCATATTGCAGCATCTTAGTTTGACTACAGCTATTCAGTTATGAGACAAGTAATTATACTGTCTTGTAGGGGGTTTTGACTTAATGTATTTGCTACAACCCTAAGAACAAGTCCTCTATCCAATCTAAACACTTCTTTTTCTTACTGTGGTTAATAGGTTCATAGTTCAAAGTCAAATAAAATGAATATCTCAAGTGGCCTTAAACAGATGGTGAAAGAAGGAGGCATACGTTCCCTTTGGAGAGGAAATGGTGTGAATGTTATTAAAATTGCACCTGAAACAGCTATTAAGTTCTGGGCATATGAACAGGTAATGTATAAAACTAAGATTGATGAATACTAAATACTGAAAAAATAACTGAATGCAAATGATGATGAAAATATTTGTAATGTTTTATTGATCAAATTTAAAATAGTCTCATGACAGGTTAAAGAAAATGTGTGGATTATTAGTTGTAGTGAAAACTGTGGTTAAGAAATCAATCTTGCATCATGTGGATTTAAAATTACCTACTTTGTGTAACATTTTATGGAGAGGTCTAATTTAAATACTTCAGTTTCAATTTCTAAATAATAGTCACATGTGTATTAGGCTAACACAAATCCATGCACAGGATTCATTTTAAGTTCAGTGTCATTGTGATGTATGCAGAGAGTTGCTCTCAACACGGATTTCAGAGTTATATTTACTTCTGAATCAGCTTTAGACAATGTATTAAAAGTGTAATTGTCTTTTGGAATAGAGATCTCCCTGTGATCGCAGTTCTAGTTCTAGTTTTGGATTCTAGAACACCCAGTAACTGCTCTTTGCTTTCTCATTTGTGAAGATGACAGAATCTTCCTAGAGCTAGAAATAAGAGCAACACTTCTGTGTTGTAAACGAAAAACTCCCAAGCTGTTTAAAAAAAAACATTCTTTGTGTCCAAGATATCTTATGTACAATTTTGGAGGGGGGTTGCCATTATTGTTTACTTCTCTCCGTAGCTCCTCGTTACATTAGCTCAGCATATCAGTGACTGATACTGCATTCTTGTTTTTGTTTTGCCTGAGTAGTTGTATTTGGTTGCTTATGGCAACTGGTATGATGCCTGTCAAGGCCATCCTTACCCATAGATAGGAGAGACAGCTTTGTAGGAGACCTGAAAATTTAGGGCACCTCTTGGTCTTTTTGCTCACGCATCCGCCTCTTCTTATCTCTCTTCTGTGGCTGCTGAAGTCTGAGGCTTGGTCTATATCAAGAAAATAAGTCAATTTCAGATATACATTTCTAGCTATGGCAATAGCATGGCTAGAATTGACATATCAGAAATCAACTTACCTGACTGTCCTCGCAAAGGAAAGTCAATGGGAACATTTCTCGATAACGGGGAGTATAGGGGTCAACTGCTGACCTTAGATCGATTTTTGCTCATCTTTATCAGATACAAAAATCAAACTCTGGAAGATCGACTCTGACTGGATCGATGTTCCTGGAAGTATAGATGTGCCCTGAGGGGATCTACAAAAACAATGGGAAGTCCTGTGGCACCATATAGACTAACAGACTTCTTGGAGCATAAGCTTTTGTGGGCAAAGACACGCTTCGTCATTACATGCACAATTGGAATATACGTATTTTAAAGTTGTGTTGATTGGAAATCTATAATGGTGCTCTTGGGAAAATTCTGACATGACTCATATTCCTGCTTCTGCTGATGGATTTTACCTGCCTCAGACAGATTCATGATTTATTTGTCCATTTTACCTACACAGTATAAGAAGTTATTTGCTAATGAAGATGGAAAAATAGGGACCATTGAAAGATTTATATCTGGGTCTTTGGCTGGGGCAACAGCACAAACTTCTATTTATCCCATGGAGGTAAGCAAGAGAGGACCTGGCTCCCCCTGAAGTCAGTACTAAAAATCCTATTGACTTCACCAAGGAACAAGGTAAAGTTTATTGTGGAAAAATGCTACAGGAGGATGCTCTACATTCACTTGCATTCTGTAGGTTTATTTATTTAGAATCCCACTGTAATGCTACTTGACGCTTTTTGGGAAACAACATGACATGTTCTATACTTAGATTTTCCAGTGTTGAGTGTTGTATGGGGTTTTTCTATTTTCTGACTTTTATTTAAAGTGAGTCACTTAAAAAATAAACCCAACTACCACGTGTTGGGGATTGTGTTCTTTCTCTCGTAAAATATTATAGAAGTTTTGTTCTCACAAATTGCATGCTAAATCTCTGAATCTGGAATGCACCTTGTTCAGCAAAGCACTTTTCAGTGCATATTTAAGTACCATAAAGTAAAAAGACCTAAGCATATGCTTATTGTTGAGTGTGTGTGCATAAGTATTTTCTTTTGCTGCTGTGGCTGATCCACAGAAGGTCAGACATCGAGCTGTGAGTGACAGGCTCTGCTAAGGCAAATGAGCCAATTCAGATTTGCCTGGATAGTCAATTTGATAATCAGCTGTGCGGTAATTATAGAGCACTTGGTTACAAATGATACCGAGGGCCAGGCAGGAGCCAAGAGCACGGAGAGGAAACTCCTGGGAAGAGGGCTCTTCAGAAGAGTTTTGGGTAGAAAACTATGCCCAGCGGTAGCAGAGGTTCCTGGAGGTAGTAGCAGCCCTCAAAGCACAGAGAGACAGCTTCAGAGGGGAGAAACTACACCATTCTCAGTCCAGAGAGACCTGGGAAATACTCTGAGACAGGAGAGGAGAGACCCAGGCAAAGAAGAAGCTGAGTACTTATGGGAAGAGAAGGTATGTTTACACTGTTTGGCATTTGATTAAATAAATAAGATCCCCTAAGGTGCATTTTTACAGCATATAAGCATTAGTCAACTTACTGAAAGCCCACGAGGGGAAAATGAGGCAGAAGGGTAGCTTCGGTGCTACACTAGAAAGCATTCCTTTGCTGAGTCCCTGCCATGGGATGAGGAGAACCAATATAGGTCTGCTGTGCTGACTTGGGGTTAGATTCAGGTAGCCTGTGCATATGAACTGAAGCTAACTCTGTAGGATTTCTTTGCCCTACAGGCAAATTGATCTGCTCCTCTGTGGATTCACTGCCATTATTCCTTTGTACAACAGATAGGGGCTGCAGCAGGGTTGGGCAAGATGTAGCTAGTAAAGCCACCGGGTCCAGCCCGTGTTCTGTCTGAAACACAAAGCAGCAGCTGCTGCTTTAAGCAGCTTCTTGTTCCATTTAGCAGTCTTTTCCGGATGCTGGGAGGGAGAGGAAGGCTTTGTGTACTGCTTCTGCCCCCTTGCAAAATATGTTGGCTCCCATTAGTTGGTTTATGGTCAATAGGAGATGAGAGATTTTTGCTGGGGAATAAGGCAGCACGCAAAGCCTCCTCCGTTCCCTTGGTATCTAGAACAAAGAGCAGGAGGCAGTTATGAGCAGTGGGGGTGGCAGAGAGCCTGCCTCAGAGTGCTCCTGGCTAGGAGCCATCCAGTAAGTCTCCTGGCCAGAGCCTGCCTCTGGCACTCCAGACCCTCCTTCCCCCCCAACCCTCTGTCCCTCCTTCTGCACCCATATCCCCTCCCAGACACTGCACCCCAATCCCCTACTCCAGGTCACAATCCCCCTGCTCTAGGTTGAACCCAAACCCCTGCACCCCAGTCCCCCTGCCCTAGGTCACAGCCCAAATCCCTGCACCCCCTCCTGCACCCCTTCACAACCTCCTCCTTCACCCAAACCCCTCTCAGACCCCAGTCCCTTATGCTAAGCTTCCTTCAGCACTCAACCTCCATCCCAGAACATTTTCCAAATCATTGGCGTAAACCCCCCTGCCCCCCACACCCTAGCCTCGCTTAAAATTATTGCCCACTCCTGGGCTGCAGAAAGGTATTACAGCAGTTTCTCCAGAGTCAGGAATAGAACAATAGCTGCAAGTGGCTATTTTTCATTCTGTGGTCTGGACAGAGGATCTGTTCCCTCTCCTTGAAACCTGAACTACTCTTGGTGTGTAGTACATGGCTGCCCAAGCTATGTTCTGGGATCAGGATTTAGGTCTGTTTCAGCATCACAGCAAGATTTGAAACTGACATCAACTGGTGACTCACCTTGCTCTGTTTCTGCTAAGGCGAGTATCCTTCTGTAGGGTTAAAAAAAACCAATTACATTCTCCATAAATGGTGGTGAAATTTTCTTTTTTTATATAACTGAGTTATTGTTGTCTTTTATAAAATCAAGTCAGAGCTGGCTCCTAATCACATAGAAGAAAACTACCAAATGTTAACAGTGTTGGTCATTTTATATTGATAGGGCATATTACATAAAAATGGGTGGGGAAGTGTGCGCACCCCATTCTACAGTAAGACCTAGTTTATACTTATCATTTAGATTGACATAACTGCAGCTCATGGGTGTGAAAAATTCACATCTGTGAGTGCCATATTTTTGCTGACCTAACCCTGCTGGAGACGTGGCTAGGTCAGTGGAAGCCTTCCAATGATGTAGCTACTAGTGCTCTGGGAAGTGGATTACTTACCATGACAGAAAAACCTTCCCGTGCGTATAGAAAGCATCTGCACTATTGCACTGCAGAGGTATAAGTATTAACTACAGGTCCCTAGCTATGCAGCTGTAGCATCCACAGCATAGAAAAGGTGTGCTCATCTTCCCAACTGTACCATAATATTGCAGTAAAAGTGGTTTTTATGGTGTTTTTGGCCAAGATTGGGTGATGAAGTGCCAGAACTCAAATATGGGGGCCATCTCTTCCAAGCAAGCAAAATTCTTGCTCAGGGAATTCCCCTGGCAGTTCCATTTGGAAATAGTTTTTGTTCTCTATTATGCAATGCTGATGTAAAGTCACAGACACTGTTAAACATCAGTTGTGTTGCATTTCGATTTTGAGTGAAGTTATCCCTTTGTATCCCTTAATTATCTTGTAAGGACACCATGATTCTTCATTAATGTTTTTAATATGATATGCAATCCTCAGTTAAAAACTTGATTGAGGCCTTGGAAGGAATTAGTTCATGTTCCTGCACAGTCTGTGCTTTCTAAATCTGAATTTTATGTTTGTTCTTAGGCTAAGCATCAGCTCCTATTAGATACTCAGTACATCTTGTAATTTGTTAACCAGGCTTTTACTGAACACCTTGTTATCTGGCATTCAGAGAACTGCTACATTTAGTTAACTGGCATGCCCAGCTGGGGCCAGCTGCTTTCAGGGCTAGTGACCACCCAGGGTCAGCTGCCTACTGCCTGGCAGGGGCGAGGGTTAGAGTGGGGAACCCTGGTTAATAAAGCTTTTACTGTAAAATAAAAAAGAAAAATCTCTCTTGAATGTGAGAAGGAAAAAAAAGGCAAATCACAACTCATTCTGATTTTGAGTGGAAAAAAAACCCAAACAAACCTACACTCTGCTCCTTACACAAACTCTCAGTTGTGGTCATTGTTGGGCAGGTTATTTTTCTTACAACTGATAAAACTTTGAGTAAATTAGTGCTAAACGAACCTTAAATCTAGCAGTCTCACAGGCGATTTTAAACCACAAGTCCAAAGAAGTTCACATTTTGGAAAAAGATACTTAAGAGCATTCAAAAATTTGTGGTTCCAGATTCCGTATGCATAAACTGTGTCATGATCTGTCAAATAAATAATTCTACATTTCTTCTACTTTTAGGTCTTAAAAACCAGACTGGCTGTGGGTAAAACAGGACAATACTCTGGGATGTTTGACTGTGCTAAGAAGATTTTGAAAAGAGAAGGGGTGAAAGCCTTTTACAAAGGTTACATACCCAACATTCTGGGCATAATTCCTTATGCTGGTATAGACCTGGCTGTGTATGAGGTCAGTTTAGTTAATTGATGCATGTATTATTTGTTTAGAAACCTAAGAATGTAAACTGCCCTCCTATTGCCTTCTTAAAATGTGCATCATTCACTCACATCTGTACCTTACTTGTTGGTAGACTTATTTGTTGATATTTAAAAAATATCCACTGTGGTATAGACAGGGCCTGTTTTTCACATCTTTGTCCTTTCTGTGTTACAGTATTGCCAACCGTGTGATTCGAAATCATGAGATTCCCAACACAATCATGAGTTTTTCTTTTAATTGTGGTTTTGTTCTGTCTTGATTTTTGGTGATTTTGGCTCCCCCTGTGGGCTCTCCCAACTCTCACATCTGCACCTCCAGGAGTTCTTTATGCCTTCTCTCGGGACTGGTGGGGTCAGTTGCCCATGAGTTCCCTCCTCCTCCTTCCCAGGGTTGGTGTTGCAGAGTGGGAATGGGCGGGGGGAGGAGCAGAGGAGTGATGCTATTGCTCATGGGAAGGAAGCTGGGGAGAAGAGAGCAAAACTGCCCTGAGCTGCTGAGCTTTGTGTGTCCCCCTGTCCTCCTGTGAGAACCCCTTTAATTCCTGAAGGGTGCGTGAAAGCAATCTGCCTGTTTCCTGCAGCAGGCCTACATGGTTGCCCTTCCCCAGAGGAGGGTGAATGGAGAAGGCAGCCAGTCAGAGTGGGGGCTTCTCCCAGGTAGGCCTGACATTTTTAGGCTGGAGCTTCTTGTGTTGTTGTGACATTGGTCCCATTTACAACTTAATTTGTGAAAGGAAATCACGACAGGTAGCAACATTGGTATTCTCTATTTTCTGATTTCTTTCTGGAAGAAAATGTACCACTCTTGTGATCAGGGAACATCTTTCTGATTTCCATTTGTCCAGTGCCTAACACAGTAGGTAAGCAAGCCCTGAGGACATGTTTCTGTTTCACCAATGGCTCATCTTGTAGCACTGGTTACCACTTGGCTTCTGGGTGCAGTTTTAAGGTGTTGATGTTTTGTTTCCTGTAAAGTGCTAAATGGAATCTCTAAGACTGACCAGTACTAGCTGACATGGTTTTTAAACGTCCACTGTCTTTGCTTACACAGGATGGTAAGCAGTATCTAAAATGATGATAATCAACAGAATTTAACTAATACATTGTGTAATACTTAGCTGCTAATACATTGTCTAGACAAGCCCTTCTAAGCTATTGTTGCAGCTCTGTAGTTGAAAGAAATGCTAGAGCTGAAGGCCTCAAGTTTGAGTGATGAGAGACTTGGTGGCAAGGAATTTTCTGTGGGGAATCTTCTACTGTGGTCTTGGTCTGAAATACCTTTGCTTGTCAGTCTTCTGTGCAGTCTATGGTTCATGTAATTGGAGTCTGATCAAAGAAACATTTATCCCCTTGCTATCATTAAAATAAATATTACTGTTGTTATAGCAATAGCTATCAAGCTTTTAGAGTTTGTTGCAGAAAGGATGGGGTCTAAGGCAGAGACAGGTGTTTAAAAAGAAAGCGATGGATATATTACATGTCTGATCAAAGAAATCTCTTAACCATGCTCTTACTTTAAGCATCAAAGTAATACCACTGAAGTAACTGGTCATGCTTATATATACATATAAAGTTAATCCCATGCATAAGTGCTTCTTTGGATTGAGGCAGAGCGTGCAATACATTGCAGGATCAGGCCTATAAATGTATTCGGAGTATTTTTATGGAGGCAAAAGACTCCTTTAAAATTGTTGTTAGCTTTAAACTATGCTTAGCCATCTAGTGTACAGTTTTATTTACCTCTCGTTCAAATCTCTGTTTTCCTGGCAGGCTTTGAAGACTACATGGCTAGATCGTTATGCATCAGACTCTGCTAACCCTGGTGTCTTTGTGTTGTTGGGATGTGGTACTATCTCCAGCACCTGTGGTCAATTAGCCAGCTACCCTCTTGCTCTTATCAGAACTCGCATGCAGGCTCAAGGTGAGAATTGGGATTTGGGGTTTGGGAGAATATCTTTTAAAAGTATTAATAATTTGGAGAATACTCTTTACTTAATAGAATGCCTGTTTTTAAGGTGTCAAATACCTAGCCTATCTAAGCTTTTGTTTGGCATAAGATTTTTTAGTGCTGGACACAACTTTTCTGCAGCAGATTCCAGCTCTGTTGTAATATTTATATTTTATAGATTTGCATCAATCACCTTAAGTATTTTTCCCATATATGGAACTCTTATCACAAACTTAAGTCAAATAAATTGTCATGGGATAAGATGGAAGGTCCTCTCAGGGACTGATAACTGGTTAAGAGACAGGAAACAAAGGGTAGGAAGAAATGGTAAGTTTTGAGAATGGAGAGTTGTGTTCCCAAAGGGTCCGTACAGGGACCAGTCCTATTCAATCTATATAAATGATCTGGAGAAAGGGGTGAACACTGAGGCAGATGATCTTAGACTGCTCAAGATAGGTAAGAACAAAGCAAACTGTGAAGAACTTCAGAAAGATCTCACAAAACTAAGTGATTAGGCAACAAAATGACAAATGAAATTAAATGTTGATAAATGTGAAGTAATGCACATTGGAAAAAATAATCCCAGTTATACGTACAAAATGATGGGGACTTACTTTGTTACCACCACTTGACAGAGAGATCTTGGAGTCATTGTGGATAGTTCTCTGAAAATGTCTATTCAATCTGCAGCAGCAGTCAAAAAGCAGTTTTAGGACTCATTAAAAAAAGGGTAAGAGACTAAGACAGAGAATATCTTACTGTGTCTATTTAAATCCATGGTACACCGACATCTTGAATACTGCTTACATATGTGGTCGCCTCATCTCAAAAAAGATATATTTTCATTGCAAAAGGGGCAACAAAAATGGTTAGTGATTTGGAATGGGTGTCGTGAAGAAAGATTAAAAAGACTGAGACTTTTCAGCTTAGAAAAGAGGAAACTAAGGAGGGAGATGATAGTCTATAAAATCATGACTGATGTGGAAAAAGTGAATAAGAAAATGTTATTTATTTGTTTCTATAATATGAGAACTAGGGGGGGTCACCAAATAAAATTAATGGGTAGCAGGTTTAAAACTAACAAAAGAAAGTTTTTCATCACAGTACATGGTAGGCCTGTGGAACTCCTTGCCAGAGAGCATTGTGAATACTTTAACAGAGTTTAGAAAAGAACTAGATAAATTCATGGTGGTTAGGTCCATTAATGGCTGTTAGCCAGGTTGGGTAGGAATGGCATCCCAAGCCTCTTTTTGTCTGATGACGGGGAGGGATCACTCAATCACTACCTGTTCTCTTCATTTCCTCTGGGCATCTGGCATTGGCCACTGTTGGAAGACAGGATACTGGGCTAGATGAACTTTTGTCCTGGAACCAGTGTGGCCATTCTTACGTTAAGCTGTGCAAAGACCATATTGTAAAATCAAAGGACAATAAATAAATAAGAGTAACAACCACCAAGAATAAGTGCATGCCCAGAGACCACCAAGGAATTTGGTGTAGAGGAAAACTCTGCGACCCTCGAGGAAAATAGGTTCACTACTGAAGGGGTGCAAGGGTTGCAAATAGTCAAGAAGAAAAGTACTAGAAGCTGCCTGGGATGTTCTCAGACAGGAGTGTGTAGATCAACACAACAAATAAAACTTCCAGCATGTTGTTCAGGCAAATAGCAAGGCGTTCTTGTGGACCTTGCATGGGAAGGAGTTCCAGGGCCTAAGTCTGCAGATTATGAGACTTGTCTCAAACTTAGAGACAGAGCAGACCTGCCTGCTGTGCTAGAAAATAGTGCTGAAAGGTCACTGTAGTCTGTTCGTAGGATTGGAGGTGGTGGTTTCTCTACGCTGAGCTCTTAGGCAGCCTCCCAGGAGAAATTCAGGTGCTACCCAGAAGATTAGCAGAGTGCCTACAGCCACCCACAGTGGGCATCCTGTGTTTCTATTGGTGGGGCACATCCTCACATGCCTTGGTGCACACAACAAAATTTATTCCACCTATGAATGGAAAAAGAATAGAATACTGACTGGCAGTATTAAGTTATGCATCGTGAGATGCTTTATATGATTAGCATATTAGCACCACTAGAATTGCTGAATGATGGATATTATCTTTCCTTTTCTAGCCTTGTTGGAAGGAGCCCCACAGCTAAACATGGTTGGTCTCTTTCAAAGGATCATTGCTAACGAAGGCATCCTAGGACTTTATAGGGGCATAGCTCCAAACTTCATGAAAGTGCTTCCAGCTGTCAGCATCAGCTATGTGGTTTATGAAAAAATGAAGCAAAGTTTGGGAATAGCATGAAAAGAAGAAAAAAGCTGGTAAGCTTTTACCCTTCTCAGGGACATTCAAACCAAAAGGATTTCTTCAATAACTGATTTGTTCTTGTTGGAAATTGGAGAACAGATCACTGTGCAAAGCAGCTTTGGAAGGAACTGCCTTAATTTCTAACCCCTTCCCCCGCATCCCAAAATTTCTATCAATATAGCAGTTGAAAGCATGACTCTGGATTTTAAAAATAAAAAACCCACAGCATCTTTAAATCGGGTACAGGTTAAAAGACTACCGGGAAATAATCTGTGGTTTAGCTCTTGTGTTTTTCATGTTTGTTTTAATTACTGCTTCCTCAAATATGCATTTGCCTGGGATGAAGCCGCACTGGGAGAAGTGTATGATGCATTGGCATTAAAACACACGCAGATCTGTTGTACCATCTTACCCTCAGGCAGCTCACAGCTATCTTTTTGCACGTCTCTGTAAAGGTGATATTCTTTGTTTGGTAAACTGCTAAATAAGTCCTGGAAGAACATTGCCTCAGAGGCAGGTAAGAATAGAATACCAAATTAAATCTTGTGTTCTGATAGATTTTCTTTCAGGATGACAGAATGTTGGTGTGTAGTTGTGTTTTTCCTCTAAAGAGATGAAAGTGCAAGGGGATGTTCTATGGCATCAGAAAACCTCAACCTGAGTTAAATGCTACATTTTTATGGCACAGTCACGGGGACTTTTATGGCTCAGTTAACTGGGCTGCTTTCCACTTAATTTGTCAATGTAGACAGCACTAGCTGAGATTGTCTTCATTCTTGATGTATGTGTAATAATAACCAACAGAAAAAAAAAACAAAACCTACTGGATCACTACATTTCCTGCAAGCGCAGGTCACAGATCTTGGATAAGAAGGATACAGCATGAAATTGATGCTGCACTAGACCTTGGATGCATTAGTTGGACTGTTCCAAAGCAAGCAAGATCCCTGGGCTTGTTACTGAGGGGCTTTGAATGATTTTTCTCAATGGGGTTTGGAATGCTGTCCTCATCCTACGGGAGTCTGAGGACCCATTTATTTCCCTGTTCAGAATGACTGCAGTTTAACAGCGTTCTTCTAGCTGAGTTATACAGGGGGGGGACCTGCTCTTGAACAGTATGAGGCACTTTCTCTCCCTTGGTGTGCACCCCCCTCTCCCCCCCCGCAACCACACACACCTGATCTGAAGGTCTGAGAGCACTGGCTCAGGGAGTGAGAATGGAACCAGAACATGGGACGAGGTTGAATGAGTATCTAGGAAGGACACAGCAGTCAGACCATTAAAGTGGCCCCCAGTTTTATGTTAATGTGGAGGTGGAGGATGCAAACAAAGCACTTACAACCCAGTAAGTTCTTTTTGATTAATTGTGTTGTTTCACCATGTCTCCCATATATTGGATGGATATTTTAATGTATAGACACTGCATACATGGCTTCCCGACTAAGATATACCTCAGTTGCAAAATAACCTGGAGGGTTAATTTGCAGTAATTCCATGGCAGATGGAACAGACAGAGTTTGTCCTTTTATGTAACACACACACACATGCATGCACGTAACCATTTTCCATTCTTGATTTTTATAAATGCTGTGAGTTAATCTGGTGATATTATGAAATGGCGCTTTTGCTGGCTTTGCCTTTATCTTAACCTGACCTCTAGTTTATGCACTTCTTTAAAAGCCAGGGTAGATTGCGTTACACGAGGTATTATGATGCTTATATACTATGTCTTTGTGTTCTGATTGTCCAAGTGCTCTTTTATCTTTGCCAGTCTATTGTACCTGCCTATAATTCGTAAGATCCACGTATCTTTTTTATCCCTTTGACTATAACTGAGACACAAATATACTCTTTATGCAGTGCAAAGATGATCTAAGCAGTACCTGTACTGCTGCAGATTCAGACCATTTTGTTAATATTGTAATAGTGCCATTATAAGCATTCAGTCATGGTTGGGTACTTTCAAATGCCAAAGAGCATGAGAGCATTTGAGTTTTAACTTTTCACCATGTGCCTCTAGCAGGTTATCTTCAAATTGCGTATTCTTAGTCTGTGTATTAAAAAAGCAGATGATCATTTTTATAGATCTGTAAAACTACCCATTTATAATAAATGTTTGTTTCCTAATCTGTCTGTGGTGTGTTATGTTTTTCAAGTTTTGGAAGACATAGGTAACAGTTCCCTTAATTCCAGTACTGTGTGCATGTTTTTGTCAAAATTAAAGACAAAACAGGTCTAGCCAATACATGTATCTGTACCCATTCCAATAGTATTTGAGCATTTAAAAGGTGTGTCCTGGCTGCACTACATAATCAACTGTTGGGGTCATGACAGAAGTATGAATACTATTCCATCTTGCAGTATAGATGGGAACATGCACTGATCCTTAGCACAGTTCATAGGACTTTGTTAAAACATGATTTGGTATGGTCTCCTCCGCGAGAAGGAGAGCATTCTACCTTTCAAAGGACAGCCATATTTGTAAGAATGACTTAACATAGCTAATGCTTGTTGTGTACTAAGTGCTTGTCAGTCTTTAATTTAATAGTACCTTAGGAAATCAAAGAATCAATTATATACAGCCTTTTCAGGACAACTGGTTTCATTTATGTTGTACATTTAATGTTTTGTTTGCCCAGCTAAGTGTGGAGAGAATGGCCAGCATAAAGGATTCCTTTTGATTCTGCAGTCTTTCACCTCACTCTCCTCCTTCTGTGGGTTTAAATTCTATGGGAAGAAGCCTCCCAAAATTTGAAAGTAACTCGATACCTGACATACTTTGTACACCATGCATAACTAAACAAAGAGATTCTTAACCCGATGCTGAGTTAAGGGCTGTGTAGGAGTTCTGACTGAACAAACATGCCCATCATTCAGCTGTTTATTCAGAGGGTCAGAATGTTCACATGTAGAACTGTTATTGAAAGGATTTCACCTTAAATATAGAAAAGGAAGAAAGGGTGCTAGTCATCTGCCTTCTGAAGTGTTCGAGTGTTTGCAGTGAACTTACATCATGGTTTCTATACTGAAACAGTCCTGCTGGCTCCTGTGAAACTGGATATTACTTGAGAAGGTAGTTTTGTGGGAGGATGTATAAATCATGACTTTCAAGTCAGTATAAATTGTGTGTGTGTGTGTGTGTGTGTGTGTGTGTGTGTGTGTGTGTGTGTGTGTGTGTGTGTGTGTGTGTGTGTGTGTGTGTGTGTACACACTCTAACATAATATATACTAACATTTTGTTTTTCTTTAAACCTGCTACCCTGAGAGGCTGAGGCTACACTTCTTACTAGTATCAGGTCCTAATAAGAGATTTTCAGATCTGTCCCTACTATCATTATTAAGAACACGCTACTGCCTGTGATGGTTGGTTTTGAGAGAGCATTGATCAGCAGTGCAAAAGATGCTATATTAGTTACAAAAAGCCCCAACCCCCCACTGAGACTATTAAGGCAGACAACAAGGAATCGGTGTGGAAGAGAGCACTAGGATGGTAGGATGAAAGTGACAAGACAAGAGTTCATCTAGTGAAGTGGATTCCAGCTCACAAAAGCTTATGCCTAAATAAATTTGTTAGTCTTTAAGGTGCTGCGGGACTTCTCATTGCTTTTACTTCACTTTGCAGTTTCAAGGCAGTTTGGTGTAAGGCTGTTAGTCATTTAGTGAATGTCTATACCACGTACAAACAACAGCCATAAGGCCGAAGTGTGGTATTAACAGTTACATCCATATATCTTAAAGGCTAAGTATAACTATTCTCATTGTATATGTGGAGAAATTGAGGGACAGCAAAGGTAAGTAACTTATTCAGTCACACAGAATATCAATGTCAAGGTTAGGAATAGAATCCTCAATTTCTTGTCGACTGCCCTAACCACTGGACCTTGTCGTCACAGCTCTGGGTTTTGAGACACACAGTGCTTGTAATAGTGGCAGTGTGCCCACCTAGCTTGGCTGATCTGCTGTAGGAAGGCTCATATACATCTGTTTCATACTTCCTTTGTTAGAGCTAGTGATATGGCAGAGCCAGCCCTGTAGTCATCTTGTGTTTCTTTGTCAAAGGGGTCACATGATGCCCTACCACCTCATTTAGGGGAAGAGGTGGGAGTCACAAGAAAGGTAAGAGAGGATTCTTCCATCCTTGCCCCCTTTTGAATGCCTTTATGGAGTCTGGCCATTACACTCTACCCCTTCTGCACCATTAAACTAAAGTGATGAAAAGATATCTGTACAGCTCCTCTCAGCCAGCCAGGACAATTGTAAGAAGTGTTGTGGGCCAGCTAGTTGCTCCATAGGATTCACATCTGAGCTGGCTTTTATATTCAAATTCGGCACATTAACACATGGTTTAAATCGTGATGGGAGCTTTCTGAGTCACTATAGGGGCTTGTCTGCATACTTGGCTCAATCTAATTCTTGACCTTCCCCCCCCACCTCTCCACTCTCTGATTTGCTCATCTTGATTATCTTTTTCTGATTTGTCCTCCTTGCTTACTGTTTTTGGTTCTCTGTGTCTTAAATATTGAGTCTGTTCTGGTCTGGCTATGGTCTGAAGACGTGGGTCTGTCCCACGAAAGCTCACCTAATAAACTATTTTGCTAGTCTTTAAAGTGCTACTTGTCTGCTTTTTGTTTTCATAGGATTCATCTGTACACATTGCTTCCATCAGAACCTTCTCTCCAAAATGGTACCTCCAAAAGTGCTGCAGCCTGATCCTGGATTTCTTGAGCCCATTGAATCATACAGCCCTGCTGCTATGAACTGCGGTGTATCACTGAGCATGATGCAGTGAAACAGAAACGTGTCAATGTTTTTTATGCAGAATGAGCAACACATACTGTTCCAATGGTGAGGTAAAATGAAGTTTTCCAGATGGGCTTCTGACTTGCTCACTCAGGAGCTGTGAGATATTTATTTGCATGTCTGGCATTAAGTGTATTTCATACAAAACCTCAAGCCCTTCCATTGTGATACCCGTCTTTACTCATCCTTTCATTTCAGAGGCTTGGGTTGGTCGTGGTTGATGCACTTCACACAGGTCTCCCATGGGCAGAGTCCAGCCTCCATTCCCTTTGCCTAGTAAGAAGTTTAGTGTGGAGGTGATCCCAATGAACATTTATCTGAGCTGGACCCATTACTATCCCTTAAAGGAGGCTCTCTAGTTACAGTACCTGGCCTAACTTTCACCTCCATCTAAGTAACAGGACTGTGAAATATAAAAAGGTTAACTTTTCCGATAACTCAGTTAAAACAGCCAATTACTCTAAACGTGGTGGCAATATCTACACAAGATGCTTTTCTGGGCTTTTGTTGGGAGAAACTGCAGGGCGTTTACATGCAAAATGCGCTTTGTGGACAGTTTGTAGACAAAACCCAGCACCTCCGTTGGCAGCATTATGCGTCTCCCCATTCAGGTGTAACGCCTCTCTCCACGGCGTTCTGTCAACAAAACAGCCGTGTAGCTGCCCCAGGGCCCTTTTGTCAACAGACAGGGCTTCCGGTTCAGCAGGCAGCCATGTTTACAGAGCTTCTGGTCAGCTGTTCTGCTGAAAGAGGGCTGGGCAGTTTGGCTGCTCTCTGTTGACAGAGTGGATTGCTCTTGCGATCTGCTTTTATGTGTAAACGCAATCAGTCAGCAGAAGTTTTTCTGGGAAATCCTTTCTGACAATCACTTCTGTTGACAGAGGCTTCTCATGTAGATGAAGCCGAAGTCCCTGTAACCCTTTCTCAAAGTTTAAATTGCAATAAATATCAAAACAGAACAGCAGTCACGTAGCACTTCAGAGACTGACAAAATAATTTATTAGGTGATGAGCTTTCGTGGGACAGACCCACTTCTTCATCACTTAATAAATTATTCTGTTAGTCTTTAAAGTGCTACATGACTGCTGTTTTGTTTTGATAGAGAACTGTGTTAGTCTGTATTCTGTCACTTGCAATAAATGTGTATCGAGGCTTTAAGCACAACAGTGCCATCTATTGGTACACTGCAATATAGGGAGAGGGTCTGTCCCATGAAAGCTCATCACCTAATAAATCATTTTGTTAGTCTTTAAAGTGCTACATGACTGCTGTTTTGTTTTGTTTTGTTAGAATACAAACCTCTCTGTTACTATGCAATATGGGAGTAAAAGAGTGAACCTCTCACAGCTTTCCGGATGTCTTCTGGTCTGCATGGTCAGTGGAAAATGCCAGTAGCAGCAGCAGGAATAATTTTCACCTTCATTAAAATAATGAGACTGTAGCCTGTAGCATCAGAGCAACAGGCCTGCTTGGGCAATATATTCAGCTCTGGTAGTGCTAATGTGTAGTATTTCCAGGTGGCATTGAATTCCCACTGCCAGACAGGCAGCTGTGATCTGCAAGAGTTCTTGGGCAGGAACCTCCTCTACCTGAAAGTGCAGTGACCAATAGATGTGGGTCACAGACTTTGTAGAATCTGTCAGCTGTGCTCATTGCGCACACCAGAGATTTTTTGCATTTCTCCATTTCTCTGTGTGCCCCCTCCCAACCCCCTCTTTTGAGGGCTCCTGCAACTCAGCCTAATCCCTCCTGTGCTGTGGGTTGTGTGTTCTCATTTACCAAGATCCCCCAGTCTCTCATAACAGTATTAGATGATCTTATCAGTAAACTAGAGAAATGCAACCTAGATGCGGGTACGATTAGGTGGGTGCATAACTGATTGGATAACAGTTCACAGAGCATCGTTATTAATATTTCACGGTCATGCTGGAAGGGAATAAGAAGTGGAGTTCCACAGGGGTCTGTTTTGGGGCTAGTTCTGTTCAATATCATCATCAATTTAGATAATGACATATTATCTTGGCCTATTAAGTTGACTGATAATACCTAACTGGGAAGGGTTGCAAGAACCATTCTTTTTATTATTATTTTTATTTTTTATTTTTATTTTACAAAGCACCAATTTAAAAAAAAACAAAAAAACAAAATTTCTAAGTACCTGCAGACTTCTCTTGCATACCCTAAGGGTACACGTATCACCAGTTGAGAAACATAATCCTAAAGTAATCTGAGGTCTTGAAACATGCCCTTTGGTCTATCCAGATTACTGTACCCTTTTCAGGAGTCAGATTTCTTTTGCAAACTACCAATTTAAACCTCACTTAAAAACTACTTACTTACAAAAACATGCAAAAATATCACAGAAGACTTATATCGAAAACTTGCTGATTTTCTACCATCTCATTAGCAACTAAATGAATTGGAATAGAAATAGTGTACTAACGTTTCAGTGTAAGGCATATGAAGCAGTAGAAACAAGTCATTGTCTGAATCAATTTTTAGATTTCACTAATTTTGCTAGTATTTTTATGTAGTTTGCATAAAACTAGGCAAATATCTAGATAACTGGAGAAATGGTCTGAGGCAAATAGGATGAAGTTCAACAAAGACAAATGCAAAGTACTCCATTTAGGGAGGAACAATCAGTTTCATGCATACAAAATGGGAAGGGTGGAATACTGCAGAAAGGGATCTAGGGGTCATAGTGGACCACCAGTTGAGTAAGAGTCAGCAGTGAAACACTGTTGCAGAAAAAGCAAACATGATTCTGGGATGCATTAATAGGAGTGTATGAGAAGTAATTCTTCCACCCTACTGTGTGCTGATTAGGCTTCATTTGAAGCACTGTGTCCAGTTCTGGGCTCCCCATTTTAGGAAAGCTGTGGAGAATTTGGAGAGGGTCCAGAGAAGAGCAACTAAAATGATTAAAGGTCTAGAAAATATGGCCAATGAGAATAAAATAACTGAGTTTGTTTTGTTTGGAAAGAAGGGTGAGAGGGGATATTAGCAGCTTTCAAGTACATAAGAGGATGTTACTAGGAGGAGGGAGAAAAAATATTCTCCTTAGCCTCCGATGATAGCAATAGGCTTAAATTGCAGCAAGGAAGCTCTAGGGTGAACATTAGGAAAAAATTTCCTGTCAGGGTGGTTAATTACTGGAATAAATTGCCTATGGTGGTTGTAGAATGTCCATTGTTGGAGATATTTAAGAACAGGCTTGATGAATATCTAACAGATGGTGCTTGCTCCTGTCATGAGGGCAGGGGACTGGACTTGATGACCTCATGAGGTCCCTTCCAGTTTTCTAGTATTCTATGATTCTATCATACTAATAGATGCCATCTCTACCTTGCTAGGTAACACATCCCAGCGCTTCGCTACTCTCCTAGTAAAATAAATATGTCTTCAGCCAAATCATTTCTCCAGCTGCAGCAACTTTCTTTACAGGTCCTGTCACAAACTTGAATGTGACCCAAATTCACCAGGAGGGAGCACTGATGAGATAAGTTTTTTTTCCTAAGACGGTCACATTCTGGAGTTCAGTGAGTTAACTCCTCTCTCTGAACAAAGTGGCCTGTCATTAGCAGGCTCAATCTTACATAGTGATTGCTGCCCTCACTACAAGTCCCTGAACTTCAGTCTGTCTTAAATTCTGTCTCGCTAAGCCAGGCATTAGTTCACAGACTCAAAGTTTCTTCCCCAGACCCCACCCCAAAAAACAACAAAGTGAGAGAGAACACCAGTAAGAATTCAGCCTTGAGCAAGGATAGTACCTGGCTGCATTATCATATCTGGAGAAGAATTCTCACTTGATTCCAAAGAATCAGAATAGTGATGACTGGGGGATCTTCCGTAAGACCTGTGCTGTGAGATCACTCCTAATAGGATTTTAATTAAAAACTGACCCCAAGTATCTGGATAACCTGACCAGTGACCTGCGCTATTAGATGACAGCCTGCAGTATGTCGCTGACATCATACTAGGTTGTCTGTCATGTCTCATGGATGTGGGTGTCAATCTCAGGGCAGGCTGGTAGAAGCCAGGGTACAAACTCCAAACTGCCTGAGTGTTCTAGAGAGAGGTTTTACCAGCCAGGAATCAAGAGTGATCTCCTCAGGTACTAAATAGCCTTAAGATGGAGTGAGAAACAGTCCCCAGGTCACTCTAGTCAAGCTGGTTATGCGGGTTAGCTTGCCCTTGTCATAAAGTCCCTCTTTGCATAGGTGCTGACAGCACCCCCACCCTCATTCCCAACCACCCTCTTAAGCCCCTGCCCTGCCTCTTCTTCCTTGGTTGTGTTGCAATCCTGCTCCTCCTCCACCCTCCCAGAATATCATGAATGCTGCTACCAGCTGTTTGTGGGAGGTGCTGGGAGCAGAAGAAATTGAGCAGAAGTGAGGCTGGCTGGTGGGTGAGACGTGCTGGGGGGAGCTTGGCTGCTGGTGTATGCTGCACCTGCTAATTTTTGCCTGTAGGTGCCTATGCCTCTTTGAATTCTAAACAGCATAGTGGTGGTGATTTCCTCTTGCCAGGGATTTTTATTCCATGTACCCAGTGGTCAAGCTGTGATGGGCTGAGAGTTTGTATATGTACCTCTTCATGTGTTTGGAGGAAGCAATCAATAATGTCTTATTTGCTGGTGTTCCATAATATTTTGTCTGGGGTCTAGAGGCTGATGGTAAACTAACATTTCGTATTTGGAACTGCTTCTCCCCTGCTACGGGGTTTTATGGTTACAGTGCACACACTTATATCCATATCCCACATCACTCCATGATGTTTGAACACATTCTTAACCTGGTATCTACATTAGCAATGCTAACGCATAGGTGAGCTGGACTGGCTGTGCATTTGTCAGTGTTCAGGGAGGCCCAAGGAGTCTTGATGTCACCTGGCTTGCCAGCATCAGAATCCTACACTAATGTATCTGAGTCAGGAACTGGACAAGTCTCAGGCAGGCCCTCCCTAATCTGAAACTGAATAAATTCCCTAAAATTCTCACTATAACTCCTGAATGTTTGTGGTCCTGCTGACATCTGCACTAAATGAGGAGCAATCATGAGCAAGACTCCAAAGGGCCAGCAGCATCCATTTGGGTTCCTTGTTGGCTCCTAGGTCAAAATCTCAACATCTCTTCACCTCTAATCAAGACAATGCCAGTATCAGTCCCAAAGCCCCCTTCAGCAGTAAAATAGTTGTTACAAGTTAAATCCAGCAGGGCAAAGTCTCTCACATATCTTATAACTGATCTGGAGAATGGTCTAGTGCCGTGTACCACCCCCAGACTCATTCCAGAATCTCACTCTTGTTTGTGAACTCCTCCTGCTCAGTTACCAGGACAGCTAAAATGGGAAAATATTCTTTACTGTGCCCATTTGTATCCAGTTAGAGGGATATTCCTGAGCAAACCACCTGCCCTTAAAAATCCCAGATTAACTGTATCCAACTGACTTCTCAGGTCCCCCTTTAGCCTCCAATCCATACTCCATCTAGCAATTTCAGTAGTGATTTAGGAACTGGTCCCATATTTTATTTGCCTTTATGAAAGAACTGGGCCCAGTTATCCCTGAAGTGGTTCCCGACATCCAGATACAACTTGCCTGTTTCAGGGCCACCACCCTGCAAGCAAGATTAAGATAACCAATAATAGCCTGCAGTCCCTGCAGAGTAATGTTCCTGGCTCCCCTGGCCCTCTTAATCCCAATAATTCTGGCATTTTAGTCTCGGTAAATCTAATGACATCAACCTCCCATTTGATCTCTGGATCAGCTTAATTGAGGGACCCTTTGTTTTTAGTTCTTCTGGCAGTACTCTATCTACCAGCCGGTCCTGAATTGAGGTCAGCAGACTGGCCTGCACATTATCACCTGCTGTGTCACAAACATGTCACGTAAATATCATATTACTTGATATATCTTTGCCTCCTGTACCACTGTCTATTCCAGCAATGTGCTGAGCTTTTCAAATGTTGAGGAAAATAGTGAGCTTCCCATTGGTATGGCTTTCTTTCTTTCCCAACAAAATTAGCGTTCAAAATAAAACCCCACAAGATTAAAGTTCAAGGGCTGCCTGGATAGTGGGCAGCAGCTGATTTAAATATTGCATTTTGCCAACATTGCTCTGGGGTTGCAAGCCCTCACTGAGTGTCACAATAGTGCCAAAGGAAACATAATGTGCTGAACACAGTTCTAGGCTGATCACATCATTCATAGATCTTCCCCATGTGTACAACAAATGGTGGAACAAGCAATACCCCACAGGGCCTTGAGCCCCAAAGGAAACATTCACAGGTCAGTCATAAGTGCCTGAATAATTCTGCATGACTATTCTTGGTGTTTTGAAACAATAGATTGTTAGTTTATGTAGGTGAATTGAGTAAAGTCCTCCCAGGCTATATGCAAACAAACTTGTCATCTGCTGTTCTAACTGGCTGAACGATAATTGATATAAGAGGTTTTTTAAAAGGTTATGACACTTTGAAAGTTATTTAGGTGAACCAAAAGAAGCCACTTTTATTCCAGAATAAGGATTTGTCTAAAAACAGAAATGTACTGGCATCCATATACTGCTATATCATCGAAACCACAGGATTTGGTGATGCTGGGGGACTTCAATTACCCAGACATTAGCTGGGAAAAAAACACAAGGCATAGATTGTCCAACAAGCTCCTGGAATATATTGAAGACAATTTTTTTCAGAAAGTGGAGAAAGCTACGAGGGGAGAGGTTGTTTTAGATTTGATTTTCACAAATCAGGAGGAACTGGTTGAGAATATGAAAGTGGAAGGCAGCTTGGGTGACGGTGATAGTGAAATTGTAGCAATTGTAATTCTAAGAAATGGTATGAGGGAGAACAGCAAAATAAAGACAATGGATTTCAATAAGGCAGAAATCAGCAAACTTAAGGAGGTAGTACATGGATTCCCAAACTGGGGCCTGTGCCCCCCTAGGGGTGTGTGAAGAATTTCCAGGGGGGGCGTGAGGTGACCCACCTCCCTCACATCATTTCCCCCACCGAAAGAGACGGCCTTTGCTTCCAGCTCTCAGCCCCTGCCATTTTACTTGGCTGACCTGGTGGAACCACTATAAAAAGCAGGAGCAGGTGAAGACCCATGTGGAGCTAGCTGCCTCCTGCAAAGGTGAGTGAGCATGGGTTGGTGCGGGAGGAGGATGGAGTTAGATGTAGCGCTGGGGGTGCCTGGCTTGGGTGAGGGGGATGGGGATGGGGTAAGAGGCAGGGGCTGGTGGTGCCTGGCTTTGTGGGAGGGAAGGGGCTTGGGTGGGCTGCGTGCAGGACTTGCAGGGCTCAGGCGGCCATCCCCACCAGGACAGGGCTCAGGTGGGTGGCTAGCCCAGGCAGTGCAGGGCTTGGGTGGCTCAGGCGGGTGGCTGGCCCTGGCAGTGTGGAGCTGGGGCAGGCGGCTGATGGGTGGGTGGCTGGTTCCAGCAGTGCAGGACCTGGGTGGCCAGCAGGCAGCTGGCCCCAGTGGGTGGCTGGCTGGCCCCAGTGGCGCAGGGCTTGGGCAGGTGGCTATGTCAGCACAGGTCTCAGGTGGGCAGGTGGCTGGCATGGGCATCTCTGGCAGCTGGGGCTGCACCAGGCACCCACAAGGGGCCAAGAAAAACTATTGGTGCTTATTTTTAATTTTAAATAACATTTTATATTAAATTTATGTTTATTTTAAATTACAAATTGAATTTTTTGTTAAAAGGAGGGTTGAGTGATGGTAAAGAAGAGGTGGGGGGACGTGAAGGTTACTCAAAAATCCAAAGGGGGAGGTGATGCTAAAAAGTTTGGGAACTACTGAGTTAGTAGGTAAGATCCCATGGGAAGCAAGCTTAAGAGGAAAAAAAAAACTGAAGACAGTTAGCAGTTAACATTATTAAGGGCACAAGAGCAAACTGTTCCACTGTGTAGGAAAGATAAGTATTATCAGGAGATCTTTGATGATATAAAAGGAGTGCTTCAAAAAGCAAATGCTAAGTTTAAAGTACAAAGTCTGAATATAAACAACACAAATATTGAGGGGCAAAATTAGAAAGGCCAAGGCAGAAAATGAGTTCAAACTAACCAGAGACCAAAAGGATAACCAGAAAATGTTCTATAAGTACACTAGAAGTTAAGAGGAAGACCACAAACAGGAAAAGTCCATTACTTAATGAAGACGGAAAAGCAATAACAAAAGATGGGAGTGGCAAGAGGTCTTAATGACTTCTCTGTCTTGTAGTAACAGAGAGGTAGCTGTTTTTAGTTTGTACTCCAAGAAATCAAAACAGCAGTAATATAGCACTTTAAAGACTAACAAAATGATTTATTCAGTGCTGAGCTTTCGTGGGACAGACCCACTTCATCAGTCTGTCCCACGAAAGCTCAGCACTGAATAAATCATTTTGTTAGTCTTTAAAGTGCTACATTTCTGCTGTTTCGTTTTGTTGGAGTACAGACTAACACAGCTACCTCTCTGTTACTGTTTATAAGCACAAAGGACCAAAAAAAAATTGCAAGAAAAACTGACGAATCAAGTACACAGGACTGAAGGAGGGAAGTGAGGGGAGAGGAATGTTAAGTGTCCTTCCTGAGATAATTACGAGCATCAAAGGAAAGGAAGCAGTTCGTGTAATTCATGAAGTAATTAGTGTCTCAGTTCATACCATGTGTTAATGTGTCTAATCTGAATATGAATTCCAATTCACAAATTTCTAACTGCAATCTGTTTTTAAATTCTCTTTGTTCTAAGACACAAATTCTCAGGTCTTTAACAGAATGGCCCACTCCATTGAAATGTTCACTGACCAGCTTACATGTATTGAGATTCCTGATGTCTGCTCTGTGTCCATTTTTTCTTTGGTGAAGGTTTTGTTCAGTGCACATGGTCGCAGGGCATTGTTGGCACATAATGGCATATATAGTGTTGCTCGAAGTGCGTGAGAATGTGCCTTTGATTTTGTAACTAACATGGTTAGTTCCACTGATGGAATCCCCAGAATACAGGTGTGGACAAAGTTGGTAGCAGGGTTTGTTGCAAAGTTCCAGTTTTAGTATTACTGTGGTGTAGCCTGTGATTGTGAGTGAGAATCTTTCTTAAATTAGGAGGTTGTCTGTAGGAGGGGGCAGGGCTGTCACCTAGAGCCTTCTGGAGTGTAGCATCATGATCCAGAATAGGTTGTAGGTTTTTAATGATGTGTTGCAGGAGTTTGATTTCTGTAGGTGATGACAAGTGGTGTTCTGTTATTGATCTCCTGGGGCTTCTCTTGAAGTAGCTGGTTTCTGGGTATTCATCTGGCCCTGTCAGTCTGGTTTTTTACTTCTTCCAGTGGGTAATTAAGTTTTGTAAATGCTTGGTAGAGGTCTTGAAGTTTTCAATCTGTCAGTAGGATCAGTGCAGGTGCAATTGTATGTAAGGGCTTGATTATAAATAATGGATTGTGTGGTGTGTGCTACATGGAAGGTGGAGGCCTGTAGCTGTCAGTGGATTTCCAGCAGAGAATGGTGTTGATATGGCCATCAGTGATTTGTATTGATGTGTCCAGGAAATGTATTTCTCGTGTGGAATAGACAAGGCTGAGATCGATGGTAGGGTGCAGGTTGTTAAAATCTATGTGGAGATCTTCCAGTCTCCTTACAGTAGGTCCAAGTGATAAAGATGTCATCAATGTAGTGTAAGTAAAGGAGGAGTAAGAGGGGTAGTGAGCTCAGGAATCATTGTTCTAAGTCAGCTATAAAAAATGTTAGCATACTGTGGGGCCTTGCGAATGCCCATAGCAGTGCTGCTAATCTGGAGTTATAGGTTGTCCCCAAATTGGAAATAATTGTGGGTGAGAACAAAGTTACATAGGTCAGCCACCAGATTTGCTGTGGTATCATCAGGGATGGTATTCCTGATAGCTTGTAGTCTATATTCATATGGAATATTGGTGTAGACAGCCTCTACATCCATGGTGGCAAGGATGGAATTGTTAGGAAGGTTTCCAATGTTTTGTAATTGCCTCAGAAAGTCAGTGGTATCTTGGCGATAGCCAGGACAGACTGCGCAAAAGTTTGCCAAAGAATAAATGGAGACAGAGCAGACATCAAGAGTCTCAGTACATGTAAGTCAGTCAGTGAACACTTCAAATAGAGACCTGAGAATGTGTGCTAGAACAAAGAATTTTAAAAACAGATTACAGCGAGAAATTTGTGAACTGGAATTCATATTCAAAGTTGACACATTACCACATGGTATGAACAGAGACAAAAATTACCTCACGCATTACAAGGACTGCTTCCCTTTTGTTGATTCTTGTAATTATCTCAGGCAGGACACTTAACATCCCCTCTCACTCCCCAACTTCAGTCCTATGTACTTGATTTGTCAGTTTTTATTGCAATTTTTTTTTTTGGTCCTTTGTACTTATAAATGTCAGCCTGTATTGGAAATTAGATTGATCTGAAGAAGTGGGTCTGTCCCACGAAAGCTCATCACCAAATAAATCATTTTGTTAGTCTTTAAAGTGTTACATTTCTGCTGTTTTGATTCTTTGTTTTGGTTTTCAGTGAAGAAGGTTGGGGATGACCTAACCTAACATGCTGAGTGCCAATGAAAATGGGGTAGATTCAGAAGCTAAAATAGGAAAAGAACTAGTAAAAAAAATAACATAGACTAGTTAGATGTTGTCAAGTCATCAGGGAATGAATGATAGAGAGGAGGTGTTTAAGCTATTAGTGATTATTTCTGAAAAGTCATGCAATAAAGGAGAGATTTCAGAAGACCAGAGAAAGGAAAATATTAGAGCAAAGCTATAAAAAGGAAAATATGGGCAACTCAGGGAGTTATAGACCAGTCAGCTTAGAAAGACAATGGAGAAGTAAATAAGGAATCCATTTACACACAGGTAGAAGATATGGTGAAAAGTAACAGTCAGCATGGATTTGTCAAGAACAAATCATGCCAAATCAACCTGATAGTTTTCTTTGACAGGATAGCAAGCCTTGTGGCTAAGGAAGAAGCAATAGATGTGCATATGTAGACTTCAGTGAAGCACTTATGCAGTCTTGCATGATTGTCTCATTAATAAGCTAGGAAAATACTACCTAGAGGGTGCATAACTGGTTGGGTAATTGTTCCTGGACAGTATTTTTAATTATTCATCTTCATGCTGGAAGAACATTACAAGAGTGGTTCCTCATGCTGCCCTGCTATAATTTGCAACAACTAAGGATATTGATCACTACAAAACTTTTCCTACTCCTTATATGCACTTAATTACTTCTGCACACATGAATAGGTGGGTCTATTCTTTTGGAAAGTCAAAAACCACTTCCCTGTGGTGTTGACTGCTACACTCAGATGTGGCTGGTATTTCTTGTATAATTGTGATGGAAGTTGAAAGGGACAAACCAAGGAATTGTCTGCTTTTTTGGGGTTCATGATGTAGTTAATCTGAACTGTAAATAAAAAGTCAGATTCTCACTTATCCTGCATGAAGATTGAAAAAGTGATATTTTTTCCCCTCCTCAGTCTCCATGTTTACCAGGAATGATCTGAGCATAGTTCTTGAATTTTATAATTAGACTTTTTTTTGTTTTAGTCTCTTAGTGTAATTAAAAGACTGTTGAGATCATTCCTGGGTGAGGGGTATTTTTATACACGGTGAGGGACTGAATCAGTTTAGTCATTTTCTCCCTTTCTCACCTTCTCCCATCAATATTTATTATTATAGATTATTATGACACTTTATAAGCTATTATTCACTTTCTACAGTTGAACTCCTAATTTGGGTAAATCTGTGGGCCTGATTATTACACGCTATGCATTCTGATTCCAAGCTGTCTTAACTAAAGCAGCTGGCCTGCAGCCTGTACAGATGACTTAACTGTGGTGCACACAGCTGTACCTGATATTTGGCTCATAAATATTTAATTTTGCATTTGCCAGCCAGCCAAAGTTTGAGAAGGGATCAAATACCAGTGCAGCACAGGAGAAGAGTTTAATGCACCACAGCATTTCTCCACAGGGAGCTTCTGCTACAACTTCAGCTTTCTTCTCCTGGACTGTGAATCACTCTCTGGTAGTGTACATCTCTGTATCCCATTTATGCTCTGTTAAAGCTGATATAACTTCATGTTCAGTGGCTCTACAGGGAATATCTGCTTTTTAGTTTATGATTTCACCAGTAGGTTTTAGTCTTTGGAATTCTCACTGCATTGAAGAAGGGATAAAGGGGAAGATTAAATTAATCAGTAATACTATTTTTTTATTTTGAGCAGGTAGCTAAATACCTAAACCTTCTGTATAGTTTGTTGAACAGTGCTGCAGTGCCACTAATCTAGGGTTACTGTAAAAAAAGGACACCCCTGAAAGGGAGTGTATCAGTATTTACCAACTCGTGTTGTATTATTGTGTTATAGTGAATATATAGTACATTTAAAAAAAAAGTGAGTTGGTAGGTACATGCCCATTCATGGGTGTTCTCTTTTTTGAAAGGTCAAATATGGTAATCTTAACTAATCACTATCTCAGGGTGACACCTTTGTTAGGGTAGAGAATATAACCCATAGGGCATGGAAGGTGGCTCCAGGAGATGTGGGTTCTTATCTCAGCTTGTCAAGTCACTTCACTTCTGTTTTCCCCTCATATGCTCTGTCTTGTTGCTTTAAGGTGGGGACTGCGTAACACTATCTAGCAGAAGGAGATGCTAAACTGTGGTGGAGAATTTTGGTGCTACTGGAATGCAAATAAAATCCTGGTGAGGGAAGAGAGTCCTGAAACTACATTACATTTTTTCACATAAGAGGACAGTTTGTTAAAGTAAAACAAACTTGCAAAGAATTTTCTGTTAAGCAAGTATGATAATGCTACAATACTAATCCTTTAGCTCTCCCTAAGAGCAAAGTAGTCCTACTAGAATTAAATGTCATGGCTTTTTTAATGAGTAGCTGTGACAGGATCCCCAGCTTCTGACCTGGCTGCTGTGGGACTTCTGTGCTCCTTTAACTCGCTAATTGGGTTGTCTTTCACAATGCTTTACCCTTGACAAGCAACAAACCCTTCCAGGTGCTGTCACTTTTCAGTACAACTGCAAATGAAGCCCCACACCTCACTAGATTGACTGAATGCACCCAGAGCCACTCATGAATCAGACTAGAAAAACATCAGTCAAATCCCTCCCAGCCCACTCAGTGTTGTGCCACACAAATACACTGTCTTACTGCTCAAGAACCTTTCTTGAGCTATGAAAGTTTATTAAGTGGGTCACCACTTCATCAATGGAAAGTGGACTTGCACTTCAGTCAAACTTACTGGTAAGGAGTAACAGAGAGGAAGCCATGCTGGTCTATACACTATCAAAACAAAAAGCAGTCAAGTAGCACTTTAAAGACTAGCAAAATAGTTTATTAGGTGAGCTTTCGTGGGACAGACCCACTTCTTCAGACCATAGCCAGACCAGAACAGACTCAATATTTAAGGCACAGAGACCCAAAAACCAAAATTTTTCTGATTTGTCCTCCTTGCTTACTGTTTTTGGTTCTCTGTGCCTTAAATGTTGAGTCTGTTCTGGTCTGGCTATGGTCTGAAGAAGTGGGTCTGTCCCACGAAAGCTCACCTAATAAACTATTTTGCTAGTCTTTAAAGTGCTACTTGACTGCTTTTTACTGGTAAGGGTAAACGATAGATTGTTTATTGATTACAAAAGATAAGTTTAAGTGATTGCTAACTACAGACTTTTGCCTAAGGAAAACGATGGAAATTCTCAGCTTTATTAGCCGAGGTAATAGCTGGCCTAAGCAGTTTTCCACACCCTAGTGGATATTGCGAATTGATTACAAGTCTTTCATATGCAGGCTCTTCCCATTAGCCTGGGGACCAGTTTCCTCAGTTCTAGCATTCTTGCTGCCTTCAGTGTAGATAGAGGGGAAGTCCACTACAATCATGTGACCTCTGTCTCTATGTTATAGTCTCATGTCATGTGCTTAGAGAACACAAGTCCAGCATGTCTGGTGACTCAGCAGTGCCCCTCCATCCAAAGGTGAACAATTTCCCTGATGTGGCCTTGTGCAAGTGAGTCACTGAATTGTAACTCCCTTGCTGGACAGTGACTTCTGAGGGTGGTTCAAACCCGCCCAGCCATTGGTTACCTTCCTTCTTGTTGTCTCTGGGGAGCTAATAGCTGAGCAGTTCCCTCAACCTATAGCATATTTTAGTGACAACAGTATCTCATAAATTCATATGCGCTAAAGATATACATATTCAGATAGAACAGTGGCAAATCATAGTCTTTCCCGGGATCCCTTGCCTGGTATTTTTATTTAAATGATGAATATGGGGGGTTATCCTGAGGTATAGAACATCATGCCACCTATCCCACCAGATCACAGTTCTAAAGGCATAGGCTATGGCTATATTACGGAGCTAAAAGCCGTTCAGCTACACCAATGCTGCTGCACTGCTGTAAAGTCTCTAATGTAGAGGCTCTAAGCCAACAGGAGAGAGCTTTTTCCTTGGTTTATAGCGCTATCTATGGTGATGCAGTGTAATTTATGTTAATTGGGTGTGGTTTATTCACATCCTTGAACAACACAAATTGTCCCAACATAAGCTACAGTCTGGACATAGCCATAGACTGTGCTTCCAGAAAGGAATTTGACTTACGGTTGGGTTGTAAATTCTGGAGCATATCAGACTGCTGGAAACTGGAATTGCAAACCTTTCTTGTAGAGGAAAAGAGGTGTTTGGAATGGAGAGGAAGGACTTAATGTTCTCATAATATGTAAATTCACCTTTACACTCTAACAGAGACTTTTCTTTCAGAAGTCAAGCTGAGGTGCAGCACTTGGAATGTACAGAACAGCAAAGAAGGAAATAAATGGAAATGAAATTGCAGTTTCACCTCCAGCTACCCAAGCCCCATTCAGACAAAACACTTTGTCATGTACTTATACAGCAGATGTAAAATATTATCCCTGTGACTTGCAAAAAACCACTTAGATGGAGATGAGCTATTTTCTGCCTGGAATGCCTTACGTTTAGATAATGCTGCTACCAAAACTTCTGGGAAGGTTTCCCCTTCCTCCTTACTGCACACCCTAGAATTATCTCCATATACAGTAGAAATTCTGGGCCCTATCTGGCTCCTGGGAAAGGTGTGGTAAAGTCCCACTCAGGTTTCCCAATCCGCTAGCACAGGTACTCACTCATCTGGTATTGGGATGAATTTAAAGCCAGGGAAAGTTCTATTTATCAGTAGCATTTTAAAATTATAAGTGCCAGCAATGGGCTGATAAGTAGGTTTCTTACATATTCTGGTTACATGAAATACCTTATATTCTTGTTGTAAGATAAGCCCTTTACCAGTCAAGAATGTCTCTTGGAAGAAGAGAACTTCCTCACAAAGACATGAAAGGCTCATTCTCTTATCACACATCCCGATGCAAATGTGGAATAAAAATATTTAGCTCTTACATTACATTTTCATCTATGCATCTCAAAGTGCTTTAGAGAGCAAGTATTATCAGCATGCTAGGATTAAACCAGGCAGATTCCCACATGCTAATCCACCCTGTATATGGGGAGTCTCTGGAAGCGTAGCTGCCTTCTATAACCAGCTCCTGTCTAGATCTCTGATATAAGGGTTGAGCTGGGGCATGGTGAAGTTGAGCTATACTTTATCTGATCTTCCATTGCTAGAAGGGCCAAGAATGAAAATTAGAATTGCCTTTCTGCCAAAGCCAAGGGGCCAAGGACTGGGGGATTCTATTACAGCTATTCTATGCATCTGATCTGCATTGTGGAGAATCAGGGCCACAAGGTATAAGGCATAGTCATCTTGAGCCCCATATACTGTGGTGTCTGGGCTCTGCCCAGTAGGGGGAAAAGTGTTTACTCTCATGAAAGACCATTCAGCTGTTCATTTTCTGGTTTTGGGACCAAAATTACTCCCCACCCCATCAACCTTCAATTCCCCAATTTGTCCAGTAGGTGGCACACCTTTGTCAGTGCTGAGAGGTGCTTTGCAGAGTAGGTACTCTCTGGCAGTGACCTGGGTGATTCAGGAATCAAATTAGTGATCAGCATTACCTAAAAGAGCCACAGCTGTGCAAATTCATTGTTCCATTTAGTACAGAGCCTGCATCCTCAGCACCCTCCTTTATGGCAGCGAGACTTGGACCCTGTATGCCCGCCAGGAAAAGAGGCTGAACGTCTTCCACTTGCACTGCCTCAGGCGCATCCTACGAATATCATGGAAGGACAGAGTGACCAACACCGCCGTCCTCGAGCAAGCTGGAATCCCAACCATGCACACCCTCCTCAGGCAGCGTTGACTCCGCTGGCTTGGCCACGTCCACAGGATGAATGATGGAAGGGTTCCAAAAGACATCCTGTGTGGTGAGCTAGCCTCTGGCAAAAGACCTCCCGGATGCCCCCAGTTGCGCTACAAAGATGTCTGCAAGAGAGACCTCAGAGAGGTAGACATCGAGCTGGACAACTGGGAAGAACTAGCAGATGACTGCAGCAGATGGAGGCAGGGGTTACACAAGGGCCTTCAGAGGGGCGAGATGAAGATCAGACAGCTAGCAGAGGAGAAGCGAGTGCACAAAAAGCACAATAAGGACTTGCCAGACACCCACCACATCTGCTAGAGATGCAGCAAGGACTGTCACTCTCGTGTGGGTCCTCATAGTCACAATAGACGCTGTAAATGAAGTCCTCAATTGAAACTTTAAAGGGCGCAATCCATAGTCTATGCAGACTGAAGGATGCCTACTATACCGTCATATTTAAATGGGTATGACAAGGAAATAGTTCATTATCCTCACAGCAAAATGACTGATCAAGTATTATTATTTTATTAATTACAATTGGTTAATAACATCGTAAAAGCATCCTGACTGGTTAATAGCGTAGTGTGTGTGATTTAATTATTAACCAATGCTTTAATATGAAGTGCTGCAAAGAGCCACAAGAGACTCTTGAAAGAGCCGCTTGGGTACCTTTGACTGAGGCATCACTGCTTGGAGGGTATTTCATTAAAGCTCCTCCTGCCTGTTTCCCATGGCTTGGAGAAATATTCCTTCTCTCTTTGAGGCAGGATATAAACGTTCTCCCCCTTCTGTAACTATGTGGGGGATGGGTGCACCAAAGTTCTTTTTACCTCACAGAATAAGAGGCCTAGCTGGATCACCATCTTGGCTGGGGAGGTGGTTGGGGGGAGTTGCACCTTTTTTGTCTACGACATCTGACCAAAATGGCCTAGCAAACATTTTCACCTGTGCTGCTCTTCATACCCCTTCTTCTGCTCTGGCTTCCCGCTCTTTTAGTAACTTTTTCTGTGGTTGTATCTAACACTTGTTTTTGCTTCTTCATCCTCTTTTCTTGTCTTTCTTCATCACTGCCTTTTTCCACTCTCTTGTCTGACAGACTAATTTAGGCCCTGATCATGCAAACCTTTATTCTCATTGGTTTTGGGATAATATTTAAAAATGGAATTAATCAGACCTGCAATAGAATACAATCTTGCACTGCCAATGGGTTGACTAGAGCTGAACTAATAAGGGTGTGTCTACAGTTGGGAATAAAGTCCTATTTGTTAAAGTAGAATTTTTAACACTAGCGTTTATAAAGCTGAGGGTGTGTCCTGACCAGCTCAGAAAATCAATTTAGTGTGTCCCCACATGGTTGCCTGAATCCAACTGTGGTAGCAATGTATTCTGGGCACCTATCCCACAGTTCCTGCAGCCCAGTTGCATTTTGGGATTTTGTGCAGGTGTCTTCTGGGAAAAACGTCACCACAAGTGGTTTTGGGTTTCTGAAGTCATCTTCCCAGAAAGCGCTCACCTCACCTCCCTGTTCCAGCTCGAAAAAAAATGGCATGTTCGTGTGTTTTTTGTCTTGACTGCCAGCTGCCATTACGGACACTGAGATGGATCCTGATGTGCTTCAAAGTTTGATGCAGTGTTTTCTGCTCAGTTCATGCAGTATATTCTGAACATGATGCCCCTGTAGAATGAGCTTATTGTTTCTGTGGGCATTGATGGATATGAATCTCTGTAGAAAAGAGCTGTGGATTTTCTGGAGTCACTGTACAGCACAGAGCGCAGATTCTGCAGCCACAAAACCAGCACAGACTGGTGAGATTGCATTGTCTTGCAGTCATGGGACAACCAGCAGTGGCTGCAAAGTTTCCATATACGTAAAGGCCACTTTCAAAGAACTTTGAGAACAGCTGTTTCCTGCCCTGAAGCACAGTGAGACCAGAAAGAGACCTGCTTTGCCAGTCAAGAAGCATGTGGCAATTACTCTTTGGAAATTTTCAGCTACTGATCAGCAGGCAATCAATTTGGAGTGGGCAAATCTAGGGAGGGGGCTGTTGTCATGCAGGTAGCCAAGGCAATCAACATTCTTCTCCTGCGGAAGACAGTGATTCTGGGGAACGTGCAGGAGATAGTGGATGGATTGTCCACCGTGGGGTTCTCTAACTGCTGTGGAGCCATAGACGGAATGCACGTTGCCATCCTGGCACCATACCACCAGGTCTCTGAGTACATTAATCATAAACAGTACTTTTCTACATTGTTGCTGGCATCGGTGGATCACAAAGGTTGTTTCACTGACATCAGCGTGGGGTGGTCAGGAAGGGTGCATGACATGTGAATCTTTGGGAGTTTTGGTTTATTTAGGAGACTCCAGAGTGGTACTTTCTGGCATTAACTTGCATTTCCCCACCCCAACCATACTGTTTCCTTGCACTTGATGAAACCCTCATTAACCGCAAGACAACCATCACAACCCCAAAGCATGTTAACCAATAAACAAAACTCTTCACGGTAAGGAAAGTTTTTATTTAGGGGGCACTAATAGAAAAGTTGGGGGGGCATAGGGGAAAAAAAAGCTAATAAGGTCATAGTCAGAGGTTAGCCTTCTGGTGGGTGTTTGATTTGTGGGGCTATGAAGCTTCTTTCTCTGTGTTTTTTCCCCCTCTCATTCTGGGCCCCTGAGTTGAGGAAGGTTCCGAATGTGTGGAGGGATGAGATATGGAAGGCAGGGGGCTTCAATCGGACAGTAGATGCAGATCTAGGAGCAGGGGACTGGGCTGACTGGGTTGTGAGAGGTCTCAAGTGATGGTGCCTGAAGTGTCTGAGGGGTACAGGGGCAGGAGCTGGGGAGTGGACTGATTGGATTGAGGGAGGTCTCAAATGATGGTGCCTGGAGTGGCTGGGGGATGCTGTACCTCTAAAAGAGGAAAGTCATGTGTATGGATGGGGGTGCCTTGTTTGCTGGCTTATTATCAAGCGCAGCCTCAAGTATTGCAGAGTTCATTGACTGTGATTTCTCTGTCAGCAAAGTAATTAATTCTTTCTGCTTGCCCATAAAGGACATGATTGATTCATGCATTCACCCTTGAGAGTTCATTTTCCTTTTCCAGTCACAAAGTTTGCTTTTCTCCTCAGTAACTACTTGTATATAATTCTCCAACAACTCATTCTGGCTGTTCTTCTTTCTCCACATCATAGGCAGCCTCTTATCTGATGAACTGCTTTGTCTTTGTCGAGGTTTGTTTGTTGATAGAACAAATTCAGAAATATTCATGTCATTAGCAATAGCAACACTTTTATTTTTACTCGGAACAATGAAAGAATGGCTGTCTGTCTCAGTGGAAGAACATATTGCACCTGGAAGGTTGATCTGGTTACTCTTAAGACTGAAGAATGCATGGTTCCAAGCAGAATGATTTCAGCTTTTCTACGGCAGAGCTTTACCCTCAACACTATGGTAAGCTATCCTCAGTTCACAGGAAAAAAACACTTTCTTAAAGCCACGGGAGTGTAGGGGTGGTGTGGCATGTAGGGGTGCCACAGCATGTTCCCGGGACACCAGCCTATGGGGCAGTGTAGCGAGGTGCCGTGGCCTCCCCCAGACTCAGGAGGCGGAGGAGGCTGCTCAGAGGCCCTGGTGGGTGGGCTCTGAGCTGGAACAAGAGTGCCCTGCGCCTCAGAGGGTGGCACCTAGACCCAGAAGGGCCAGGGGTGGGGCTCGGGGCCTATTAATGCTGGGCCGCCATGCCGGGAGGAGGCCACTGACCAGGCTCCTGGGTGCCAGGGGTGGGGGGCCCACCGCTGCCCAGCCTGTCAGCCAGAGCTACCCCCAAGCTGCCCAGACCAGCCAGGGCAGCCACAAATAAGGATGCCACAGGGATACTACCTGGACTTCCCAAACCTACCAGGGTCCTCATGCCAGTGGAGGGCCCCCTCCCCTGAGGCTGGCCAGGACCAAAGAGACTGCCCAGCACTATCTAACCAGGGGCCCCGCAAGCACCCGATCCCAGAGTTCAGCCAGACACCCACAGCACAGAGGCCTCCAACTGCCTTGAGCCCACAGTCCTGCCACCACCGGACTACCCCAACGACATCGAGACGTCTGACTGGCCGTAGCCCCGGAAGGCAGACTACTCGGACGAGACCTACCCGCCGGGACTGGCCAACCAGGCTGACTGGGACCCCACACTGATGGAGGTAGAGGTAGGAAGTGGCCTGGAGAACACTCCCCCTGAGCCAATGGCAGTGTGTCACAGTCTGGATTCCCACTGCCAAGCTCAGCTGTGAGCGATCCGTAGGGCCCTGGGCTGGGTTGCAGTGGAGTGGGAGGGCCTGCGACCCCCTACTCCCTCCCTGGCGCCTCTCTAAAGCCAACCCGGTTAGGGGAAGGCAATGTGACTATTGCCCTGCCCCAAACTGAGCGCTGGGCTCCCCATACTGTTCAGTTTAACTGTAGCTCCGCCCTGACGCAAGGGCCGAGCTCCCAACCTGTTTGTGGAACTGCTGCCCTGCCCCAAAATGAGGGCTGGGCTTCCCAACTGTGCACTTACTTGCAGCCCCACCCTGAAGCAAGGGCTGGGCATCTCAACGCCTTGTGAAACTGCTGCCCTGCCCCATGCTGAGGGCTGGGGCCTGTAAGCTGCTGTTTGGCTGCTGCCCGGCCCTGGACTGAGGGCCAGGCTTCCCAAAACAGCTTGTGTGACTGCTGCCCTGCCCTGAGTGGAGGGCTGGGGCTCTCCAGCTGCTGACCGATCACCAGCCAGCCCTTAAAGGGGACAAAGCCCTGGGCCGGCTAGACCTGGAGGGCGAGCTGTGTTGGCCCATGCCACCCAGAGGGGGCACTGCCATAGGCCAGGTCATTACAGGGAGTGGGTAGGAGCATTGTGGTATTCTTAGAGCATGACATCCAAGGAGGTAACAGGGGTTGTGTTGAGCACATGCTGCTTCAGGCAGTGCTGGGATTTTAAAATCTAATGTGGCTGCTCCAGGACCAAAAATCATTACAAGTCACTGGGGGTGCACACACAAACCATGGGAGGGTGCAATTGCCTGCTGGCCTTGAAGGTGGGGTGGTATTGCATATATGATCTCATGCTTGCCTTGCATTTTAAAACACCTGCACCAGGAGATGCATGAGTTTTGCTCTGTACTGGGCAGGTACCAGGCAAAAAAATCTTTAGTGGCTCACAAAACTTCCCATGTGATTTAGGTGGCCAAATAAGACATCAGCCTCATTACACTAACAAAAAGGGATAAGGAAAGATTGCTCATTCTGTCTAGTTATCATGTTGGAAAATTTGCAAGAATGCTCTGTGGAACCATGCTCCCAGACTAAGTATCAGAGGGGTAGCCATGTTAGTCTGGATCTGTAACAGCAACGAAGGGTCCTGTGGCACCTTATAGACTAACAGAAAAGTTTTGAGCATGAGCTCTCGTGAGCACAGACTGATGAAGTGAGTCTGTGCTCACGAAAGCTCATGCTCAAAACTTTTCTGTTAGCCTATAAGGTGCCACAGGACCCTTCGTTGCTGCTCCCAGATTACTTGCTCTTTGGGTTTGTACTGGAATGGACCTATTGAGAATGGACTTTATACATTTAAAAAGAGAGATTCTGTTTGGAACGGCTTTCTACTAATGACATTCTTTTCTTTTTTTTTTTTTTAAGTTGCCTTTTGGAAGTTAACCTATTGTCAATATTAGGATTTTCCAGTAATCTTGCCTGTTGGAATATCTAGGATTTAGTCTGAATTCTCAGACTAAAATAACACAGGGTTATTTTGCCTGATGTCCTTTTAGTAGTTATGTGAAATTGGTTTCAAGGCAGTCCACTTACTAAGGGTCAGGAGGCTGCATCACAGAAACCATCACCACAATTAGTACTAATTAGCTTGTTGACAGCCTTCCCAAAAGCCCTAGGTTGGAATGGGCATGGAACATGAGCTATTCTTGCCTTTTTTTGGTGGTCTCTTCACGTGTGAAGAGAGGCATGTGAACAGGGTCTTTTGAGGAAACTTCTGGTGCTTTATTTGCACTGGGAATACAGAACTTGTCTGTCGAGCTTCTTTCTTCCAAACTTGCACAAGAACTTCAATGTCAAGAGGAGACTCACAGCTAAACAAGCAGAAGTAGAGATTTTGCAATCTGTAGGATGGGAATAGAAGACAGCAAACACATCATTCCAAACCCCCTCCATATATTTTCCCCATAGATGCATATAGAAGAATATAATGCATAAAATAATATACTGCTTGATCTTGCGTCCATTGATAGAATCAACCACTTAGAAATCTTCCTGATCTAAAGCTGTAGTACACCTCAGAAACATGAGCCCAAGTCTTCTGTCACACCAGTGTACCTCAGTAGCATTTCCAGTGGGGGCATCACATTCTCTCCTGCTGGGGAGTGGGTTTGAGGTTTGGGGGCTCCTCCTGATCCCTGGTCAGAGCACCAGGCAGGTGGAGTGGGGCACTCCCCAACCTCACTTCTGAGCAGGAGTGTCAGGCTCATGGAGCAAGTTGGGCTGTGGTGGTGCCCATTTTTGTAGTGGTCCACCAATTAGACCAGTGGCTATCTGCCACTGATGTGAATGAGTACTGGACAGTCCGAATGGAGCCCCTAGAGGCCAAAGGAGGAGACAATTGCTGGAGCCTATGCAGACCAATATGCATCTAATGTATGGATCTAATGCCATCAGCCTGGGGGAAGCTTAATCAAGTCAGGTACCATCCTTCTGGAAATTAGAAGACAACTAAGCTTCCATCCTATTGAAAAGAGTGGGACGGGGTTGTGCTTTTGAATAATATCAGAGAATGGAAGACACAATATGAGTGGTGATTGTGAAATCAGGAGCAGCTTTAATAAAAAAAAATCCTCCCCCGTCATCCTCGTTATCGAAAGCTAGCAACATTAATCCGAGAACTGGCAATTCGGTAGCAGCACACCTTATAAAAGCAGCCAAGTCTGCTGCCAGTTTGCATTGCCTTGCACAAACATGTTATTTAGTCCTCATGAAATAGTTGTGACTTTATTGTACAGACTTAACAGCAGTTGACCTAAATGGAATACTTCAGGCATTTAAAATTCTCAAACTACTGCGTACCCCTACCTCTAGAAAAAACTCTTGTTATACCTTTTGATCTGGGCAAATATCCAAAAGTCACGACTTTTTGGGTTGTTGTCTCAATTAAAAGAGAATAATAAAGATGGATTCAAGTATTTGTTTGATGCAGTCTTGCTTACAAGAACACATATGAAGTCTTGTTTCCCTGAATACTGCAAAGAGAGATCCTGAAATTGATCAAAGTTCCAAAGCTCTTTCCTGCTAGCCATCTATCTGAAAGCTCCCTCATCTTTTTCCTGGGATAATGCTGCATGTCCATTTCTGGCTGGCTTTGGCTTTCTGCTGCCTTATCTGTGCCTTTCTGTGATGATTTCTCTCATATACATGTGCACACACAGCTGCACACAAATGCAGGGGATGGAGATTGCATGGATGTTAGACCTCTGGGAAGACTCTTGAGCTAGATGTTCCAGCCTTACATATGGTCTCTGTAGGACTGGAGGCTTTTATTATTTCAGTTACTTGCTCTATAAAGGAGCTCAGCCATTTGCATTTATCTTGAGTGAAGGGTCGCTGTTATACCACCAGATTTTAAAAGGTTTCACTGAATTCTCAGCCCAAAGCCTCTAATAATTGTAGGCTTATTTCTATTTAAGTATTTATGTGCCTACCACCACCATAGTGTCTGAGAACCGCAGACTCTTAAACGTATTCACTCACACAACAAGATATATCTGCACTGCCACTGGGACCATGCTTTCCAGAGCATGCTGGAAGTTGCACAATAACTCTGCATGAATGAACTCCCTAAAAATAGTGTAACAGCAAGTAGCATGATAAACAGCTCAGATTAGCTGCCTGAGTGTGTAAGCAGGGAGTTAGCCCAAGCTGCTACCTATGGCTATGTTATTTTAGTGCAGTGACTCTCAAGCAGAGCTATCAAGTGTCTATCTACCTGTGCTGGGTAATGTGCTCCCAGAGTGTAGCCATACTCTGTGAGTAAGGAACTGGTTTTATCTCCATTTTATAGATAGTGGAAACTGAGGTATCGAGACACGGAAAACTTGCCCAAGATCATAAAGTAAATCTTGGACAAAGTAGAATATTGAATCCACATCACCTGCATGCTTAAACCACTGCCCCATGTTGCTTCTGTTTAGCATTTTAGTCTACAAACGAACTCTGTTCAGCCTGACTCACATCAGGCTGGCAAGGAGATCTGTATGATTTCTGCATGATAATTGTTTTTGTGTAGGGAAAATGTCTGACTCTTCCCTCAGGAAATGCAATTCTCAGTGCCCGAGAACTGAAATTTAAATGCCAGGAAATTCTCAGTTAGCAGCCAGTGTTTAATATAATCTGCCTCATGTACATACAGCCACGCTCCTCCTACGGAACAGAGAACCACTCCCCTACCCATTACAATAACATGATTTTTTTTTAAACTGGGGGATTTTTTAAAAAAAGTTGTTCAACTAAATATAAATTAGGGGATTTTCTCTTTGTTTCTGGTTATGATTATTTGGTTTCAGATTTCTGATTTCCTGAGGCTGTGATGGGTAGGCATGTGGGTGTGAAGAGGAGAGAGTGAGAGAGCTGTGAACCAGAGTGCTCACTTCCATCACACACACTTTAATTTCCATTTTGGGTCTTTATTCAAGAATAACCTTCAACATAGGGGAAAAAATGTGCTAAACAGAACCTAGTTTAAAACTAGCTGGAAAGTTTCTCAAATAATAATATGAATGAAAAAGCTGAACTAAATGTTTTCCTAAAGACTGTTAATGAGCATGCTGAATAGTTTGGGTAACTATTTGCCTTTCACTTAAAGGCAAATGTCAGAGATTAAACAAAACATTATTGCATATGTTACATTCATACATACTTACGCCTTTGTGGAAATGATAACTTCCTGGTAGGCTGATCAGATGGGCTGGGAGGGATTCAGCTAATGAGAAGGAATTTAGGTACTGGCCAAAAAAAAATAAAAAGGGGGTACACTCTTTATTTGTGGTTCTTCCAAAAATTAAGGGACCACAATTAAATTTAAAATCCAATTGTTTAAAATTCTTTTAGCATTTTTTAAAAAGAATTACTTTGGTTATCAAGACTTTTTGTATTCTGTTGGTATGTCTGTTATTTTGACAATGGAAAGCAGTTGGTTTCTTTCACTTTTATTTACTTTCAGTTTTTGGATCTCATGCCTAGTATTGTGATATTTAAGCATGCAAGTGCTGCAGAAGAATGGTCAAATATAAACAAAGCAGTTTTCAATTAATTAATGAATATTATGAAAACATTTCTATTGGTAGCACCTTCGCGGGTCTTGGAGAGGGGTGTTGGAAGAACTTAGTTTTTAAAAAAACATTTGGGTAGAAGCTTCCTGAAAATGCCTTTTAAATGTTCCCATTCTGATGCAATAGGAGAATGCAAAGCCATTTAAATTCCTTCTAAATTATTTATCCAGCATCACCTAAAAGGATGTCATATCTCTTTTGTCGCAATGCTAAAATTTGAGGATCCCTGACTTGAGTAGTCTAAGACCTATTTGGGTCACCAGGTCTCCTCCTTGGGATAAAATATGCGTTACTGCTGTATTAATGCAAAATAACATGTATAGTATTGGTTTTCTTTCACTTGTTTAAACTGGAGAAGTGGACTGTCCCTTATGGTAGCATCTTCAGCCCTGCTACAATCCTGCACGGATCTGTCTCTCAGAAGACAGAATTGCCATTGGGCTTTGCAGTATTTCTACTAGAGATGACGTTTTTGTGTGGTGTTTTAGCTCAGATGTATGGATCCTTGGAGTTGGTATATCAATATTGTAGCTCACTGTTCTTAAAGCACGTTGTTCTCTCTGCTTTAGCAGTCTGCACGCTCTCGTCTGAGCAGGTAGAACTCAAATGGATGACCTCAAAACATGATTTCTGTTCTGACAACTTCACTTAGCCTAAATGGTGAGGACAACACCATAGTCCTGAGTGTAAGATTACTCAATCCTTAGCTAGTGCTTCAAAGTGCTCTGTGCGCACCAGTCCCTCAGGAGGGAGGTGCTAGCCCAGTTCTACTGAGTGGGAGCGGGGAGTTGGAGGCTACGTCTACACGTGCAGCCAACATCGAAATAGCTTATTTCGATGTTTCGACATCGAAATAGTCTATTTCGATGAATAATGTCTACACATCCTCCAGGGCCAGCAACGTCGATGTTCAACTTCGACGTTGCTCAGCCCAACATCGAAATAGGCGCAGCGAGGGAACGTCTACACGTCAAAGTAGCACACATCGAAATAGGGATGCCAGGCACAGCTGCAGACAGGGTCACAGGGCAGACTCAACAGCAAGCCGCTCCCTTAAAGGGCCCCTCCCAGACACAGTTGCACTAAACAACACAAGATCCACAGAGCTGACAACTGGTTGCAGACCCTGTGCCTGCAGCATAGATCCCCAGCTGCCGCAGAAGCAGCCAGAAGCCCTGGGCTAAGGGCTGCTGCCCATGGTGACCATAGAGCCCCGCAGGGGCTGGAGAGAGAGCATCTCTCAACCCCCCAGCTGATGGCCGCCATGGAGGACCCAGCAATTTCGACGTTGCGGGACGCGGATCGTCTACACGGTCCCTACTTCGACGTTGAACGTCGAAGTAGGGCGCTATTCCTATCTCCTCATGAGGTTAGCGACTTCGACGTCTCGCCGCCTAACGTCGAAGTTAACTTCGAAATAGCGCCTGACGCGTGTAGACGCGACGGGCGCTATTTCGAAGTTGGTGCCGCTACTTCGAAGTAGCGTGCACGTGTAGACGCAGCTGGAGGGACCTGAAACACAGAGATTGGGACTTGCTACAGTTTCACACAAGTCAGTGGCGGAGTGTGTTTCAGCCCAGGGGCTCTTAGGGCTCATTCCTCTTTTATGTGCTAGCAGTCTTCATTTGAGCTGTACAGGATATAGGAAGTCTCTCTTCCCTGAGCTCTCTGAGGCCACAGAAACCCTGAGTGCCACCCCTCAATCACAGGACCCCCTGGGTTGGTCACAACCACATCTTCCCACCCTCCTTCCCCTCTCTGCCCCTCCTGTGACACCTGCCCAGCTCTGCCTCCCAGTGTTCCTGTGTCCAGCTCGACTCCTTCCACACTCCATCCTGCCAGCAGCCCTCTGCCCCTCCTAGCGGTCCTGTGCTGTCCCACTCAGCTCTTTTCTTCCAGCCATCCCTGTCTACTTCTGACCCCCCTCCCCTCTTTTCTCTTCCCAGCGTGGTTACGGAGACCTTCAGCCCTCATTCCCCACAGTCCCATGCTGGCTGTGCCCCAAAGCTCCCTCCTTCTCTTCCCAGCCTGTCCCCTTCTCTCTCTTCTCAGTTTCTCTCTCCCCTCCCTACTCACGTGCGTGGCTACAACCTACAGGCCCTGCTCTCACCCTGCAGCTCTGTGGGATCCAAGCTCTGAGGCTCCCAGCAAGCTCTGCCAGCACTGCCATTGAAAAGGGCCCAGGCAAGGTTACAGCAGTGGTGATGGCAGCCCTGGGTCCCCTTAAGGCCACTGGGCCCTGATGCAATTGCACTCTTTGCCAGCAGGCCAGAGTGTGAGTTCCAGGGATATGGGTGGGGCTTTGTGTGGGTCTCTGACCTCAGGTGCTCATTTCTTGCATGTGGGAGGTCAATCGAGTGACTCTCCTGACTTCAGTGGAATTACTTCAGATTACACGAGGGTAACTGAGCAGATTGTCCCCCTGTCATAATGAGGTAGATGAGAGGGTGAACAGTGCAGTGAACAGACACAGGGGAGCCCAACAAGGAAGACATACCAGGAAAGGGGTGTGGGTAAAGTCAAGGAAAAATAATTTCAGGATGCCCCAGTACACACAAAACAGAACTCAGGAGGAAGCCTGGATGCTACCACAGATTTGTTGGGCTCAGATGCCAATGTGATGAGTGCCCTACTGATACCCAGGGAGGAAGATAGGGATTGAAAATAACAGGGAAAACAGTAAGTGTGGAACAAAGATTACTGCTTCCTACAGCCTTTTTTAGCTTCTGTTTGGGTTTTTAAAAATTAGAGCCTAGTACTGGGCTTCAGTGGCCAGGAGGGTACAAGTAGAATTCAGAATGACCTAAAGATATTGGAGAATTGGTCTGAAATCAGCCAGAGGAAATTCAATAAAGACAAATACAAAGTATTTCCATTAAGAAGGAACCATCAAATGCAAAACGGGGAATAATTGTCCAGGTGACAGTGCTGCTGGAAAGGATCTGGGGTTACAGCGGACCACAAATTAAATAGAAGCCAATACAGTGATGTAGTTGCAAAAGATTCTAATATCATGGTGGGGGGGGGTCTATTGAGGAATGTTTGAATTTAAAACTTGGGATGTAACTGCCCTATTCTAGTGGGAAATGGTAAGGCCTCAGTGTCCACTTCTGTGCGTCACAATTTAGGAAAGATGTGGATAAAATGAAAAATCCAGATGAAAACAATAAATAAATAAATAAAAAGTTGAGAAAACCTGACTTGTGAGGAAAAGTTAAATACCTATCTATGTTGAGTCTTGAGAACAGACTGAAAGGCCACCTGATAACAGTCTTTGCATATGTTGCAGAAGACGAGCGAGAAACACAAATGACTGGTTTGAAGCTAACTCCGATGAGATGATTCCAGCCATCGAAAAGAAGCACGCTGCACTCCTGGAGTACAAATGCTCACCGAGCCAGAGTACCCTGCAAGCACTCAGAGCAGCCAGAAAAACAGTACAGCAGATGGCCGGGCGCTGTGCCAACAACTACTGGCTCAAGCTATGCAGCAGCATCCAGATCAGTGCTGACTTTAGTAATCTCAGGGGAATGTACAAGGGCATCAAGAAGGCATTAAGACCCACCCAGAACAAGATGGCAACTCTGAAATCCAAATCTGGTGGAGTCATCGCTGACAAAGCCAAACAGATGGAGCGCTGGGTCAAGCACTACGCCGAGCTGTACTCACGTGAAAACATTGTGGTAGATACAGCCCTCGATGCCATCGAGCTCCTACCAGTAATGGATGAACTGGACCAGGAGCCAACTGTGGATGAACTGAAGAAAGCCATCGACAGCATTGCAGTAGGAAAGGCCCCAGGCCAGGATGGTATACCACCAGAGGTAATGGAGTGTGCCACAGGCACTCTCCTGGAACCCCTACATGAGCTACTGTGACTGTGCTGGAGAGAGGGAGAGGTTCCACAGGATATGTGCGACGCTAACATCGTAACCTCGTATAAGAACAAAGGAGACAGAAGCGACTGCAACAATTACCGTGGAATCTCCCTCCTAAGCATCACTGGTAAACTGTTCGCTCACGTCATCCTCGGCAGACTCCAGAAGATCGCTGAGAGGGTGTATCCCGAATCACAGTGCGGATTCCGCGCAGAGAGATCTACCGTTGACATGGTCTTCTCTCTGAGGCAGCTGCAGGAGAAATTCAGGGAGCAGAGGAAGCCATTCTACATAGCCTTCATCGACCTGACCAAGGCCTTTGACTTGGTCAGCAGGGATGGACTGTTCAAACCGCTCCACTAGATAGGCTGTCCACCACAGTTACTCAAGATGATCCAGTCTTTCCACAAAGACATGAGAGGAACCATTCAATATGATGGCACATTATCAGATGTTTTCAGCATCAGGTGTGGTGTCAAACAAGGATGTGTCCTTGCTCCGACGTTGTTTGGGATCTTCTTCGCACTCCTCCTGAAGCATGCCTTTGGATCCTCAACAGAGGGCATCTTTTTGCACACAAGATCTGATGGGAAACTGTGTAATCTTGAAAGGCTGAAAGCTAAACCTAAGGTGCAGGAAGTCCTCATCAGAGATATGCTGTTTGCAGATGACACTGCTGTAGTGTCACACACAGAAGACCAGCTTCAGAAACTGCTGGATCAGTTCTCCAAAGCATGCAAGGACTTCGGGCTTACCATCAGCCTAAAGAAGACAAATGTACTTGCTCAGGACGTTGCTGAACCTCCATCAATCAGCATTGACAACTATACATTAGAGGTCGTCCACAAGTTTGTTTACCTCGGGTCCACCATCACTGACACCCTGTCATTGGAGTCTGAGCTAAACAGGAGGATTGGAAAAGCAGCCACAACTCTGTCCAGACTCAGCGAGAGAGTGTGGAATAACATCAAGTTGTACACCCACACCAAAATGCAAGTCTACAGAGCCTGCATTCTCAGTACCCTCTTTTACGGCAGAGAGTGTTGGACCCTGTACGCCCGCCAGGAAAAGAGGCTGAACGTCTTCCACTTGTGCTGCCTCAGGCGCATCCTTGGAATATCATGGAAGGACAGAGTGTCCAACACTGCCGTCCTTGAGCAAGCTGGAATCCCAACCATGCACACCCTCCTTAGGCAGCGTCAGCTCCGCTGGCTTGGCCACGTCCACAGGATGAATGATGGAAGGATCACAAAAGAAATCCTGTATGGCGAGCTAGCCTCTGGCAAAAGGCCTCCCAGATGCCCCCATTTGTGCTACAAAGACATTTGCAAGAGGGACCCCAGGGAGGTAGACATCGAGCTGGACAGCTGGGAGGAGCTGGCAGACGATCGCAGCAGATGGAGGCAGGAACTGCACAAGGGCCTTCAGAAGGGTGAGACGAGGATCAGACAGCTAGCAGAGGAGAAGCAAGCCCACAGAAAGCACAGTAAGGACCTGCCAGACACCCATTACACATGCAAAAGATGCAGCAAGGACTGTCACTCTCGTGTGGGCCTTCACAGTCACAGTCGACGTTGCAAGTGATGATTCTAAATGGAACTACGAAGGGCGCGATCCATAGTCTACATAGACTGAAGGATGCTACAAACAATTTTCGTAGACCTGAAGTAATGGAATTTATCTGCAGTAAGGGAGACTTAGGTTAGATCTTAGGAAAAGCTTTCTGATTGTTAGAAGTAGTTAAGTACTGGAACAGGTGACCAAGAGAGGCTGTGGAATCCCATTCATTGAAGATTTTTAAAAACAGGAAACCTGACTGCAAGGCTCTCAGTGAACCCAGCTCAAGTGGTTGCAGGGCCCTAGAAGATAGCTCAGTCCTGTGCTCCCCAGGAACAGGAAATAAGTTGGGGTGACAGCGGAAGAGGGTGCCAATTCGTTGCCCAGGGGAATGCTGCGGTATGTGCAAGTTGAGGGTGTGAACAGCCTGGAAATCACATCTCCCTTCCCCCCTACGGCTACTCCAGGTCTTAACTGAGGGCCAGAGAGGCTTTCCCTGGCCAGTGCTATGTAGGCCTTTGGCACATGCAAGACTTGGCTCCTCTGTGCCAGTGCCTTGGACCAGAGGTCTTGGACTTTCCCAAGGCACTAACCCAGCCACAGGGAGTGGGAGAAGGAAGGATCCTGCTGGCCAGGCTGTCAGTGAGCTGAACATTCTAACCAGGAGCTGGTTCCCTGAACAGCAGTGGGAGTGGGATGTGCCCCCAGAGGGATATAGAGGAGCAGCAGGTCTGGGGAGGAGTGAAGGAACAAAGCAGAGAGAAAGGACAGCAAGAGGAGGACCACGTAAATGGTAGGCAGCAGAGGTGCTATGTAATGAGCTGCCACTTCATGCCTGCCCATGCTCACCAGCCATTGCAACTTGCAGAGCTCAGCAAGTGCCGGCCAGGAATGGAACGAAGACGGGGGGGAGGGTTTGCAGCTGGCTGAGAACGGGCACACAGTGAAGGTTGTGCAGGGGGAGTAGCCAGCCTCGTTGCTCTATTTTTGCCCTACCACCAACCTTGCACACCCACAGCCACTGGAACCCCCACTCCTCTGCTTTTGGGTGGGCAACAGGTGTGCAGGGATCTGGCTAGAAGCAGGCCATGCCTTTCCAAATGGGTGGGGAAGGGGGAAGAAAACAGAGGATAATTTGCTGTTTTTTAAGAAAGTCAAGATATGTGAAAGAGGGCTTAAATACAGCACTGTCTCTTTAAAAATGGGATGATGTCTCTTCACACTCATGATTTTTTTTAAATAAACAATTTTATCTGTTTTCAGTCAGGCACTGAGTAATGCGCATCTTTGCCTCTTAGAAGTTTTCTGGCTTCTGTCACTCTCCCTGTAAATAAAACGGGGCTCATGCTGTCTCAAGCAAATCCACAAGGATTTGTAAGCCAGTCTGTGACCAGCCTTTGACATTTGAGATAGCAGAAAGGTGTCATGGCCTAAACTCTGAAGTCAATCAGACAATGCTTTGTCCTGCCTGGTTTCATGTGAGATAAAAGTAACCATAGATGAGTCATTTGATTTGATACAAAAATAGGTATTACTAGAGAGGATCAAACATATGATCTGTCTAGTCCAATATTAGTGAGATGTTTCAATGGAAAGTGTGAAATTTGCAAATTAATGGTTATGAAATAACACCCTTACAAGGAAATGTTTCCCCCCATGCCCCAAACCCAGATTGTTAATGGCTGGATGATATCTTTAAGCAGAAAGGATGATATTTCTTGCAGGTTTTCCCTGATAGCATGTCTGCATGTTAAATATACTACGTAGATTTTTGCAAACTAAAAATCTGGAAGTTCGGATTACTAAATGAAATCTGAGACAAGATGCACCATTAAGCACACATCTGTGTAAAATAATCAAATAACCCCCTCAAAAACAACTCCCGCACACAGATACTTAAGTCTACAGAAATAGCTTTAATTGCTGTGTCATTAAAACTTTAATAAAGAAGTAGCTGACAGAGCCCCAGTTCATACTGACAAAAATTCAATTCAAAAAGATTTAAAGTGCTGTTTTAATGAAAACAGTCCTGTGCAGTAGTGCACAGTGTGTGTACACACACACGAAAAAGCTGCATTAAAAGAATATTAAGGTTGCAAAAACAAACACACAAGAGTTAGGAAATTCCAGAATTAATTTGACCACCTGCATGTGCATTATGAATGTCTTTAATTACATGATCATAGAATGGTATAGAAAATAAAGTCTATACTGGAAATCCAGATACAATCATAACTATGGAGTTATTAACACCAGTTTCTACTTGCAATTGAAATATTAAGGGGTCCAAAATTTGACTAGCCACTCAGGTCAAAAAGGGAAACCACTGTTTATATAACAGAAATAGAGGAAGAGTGGGTTACTGTACTCTTTTGGAGGCTAAAGGGAGCCCTCCTCTCAGGTAGCTTTCTGCACTTCTCTGATGTTAGTCTATTTTAACTGTTTTATTTTGCACAGGAGTGCAATGACAACATAGAGATGAGATAGAACTGTAAGTTTTTTGATGCTCGAGGTCTTAAATGACTACAAAGTGTTCTATGGACTTAATAACCACATACTCTTCTGTGTAAGATTCTTTTGTTTTGTCTCTGAGAATCATTGTATCATGTCCTAAAACACCCAAAATGAAGCTTGCCTATTCATGGCAGGAAATGGGGGAGAAGGGGGGAGAAGAGACAGGGGAAAAAAGGGCTAATTACTTCAGGAAACTGCCCTTCTCTGTTTAATTGGCTACATGTGCTTTCCTTGAAAGGTGAATGTTGCTTACAATTCTTGGATGGTTGTAGCTGGTTTTCCTGGCAGATCTATGTTGGTCACTGCTTGGAGGGAAGCTTCCCCAGAAGCTATCAATTACTCTCTTGATCACTCAGAAAAATAGGTGTCTTCTACAACAGTTTTATTTATCACATTGTAAAATCATAGTGGAGATGGGGGGTGGTTTTTACCTTGATGGAGATGAGGTCAGCCCCAAGAGAGTGGGAGTAATGGCACACCAAGCTGCCTGTGGTTTCCAAAAAGATTTTATATCATCTCATAAATGCTTTCTTTATTTATAGAGAAGACATAGTCTAATACTTGGAACCTTGTTTGTGTTAAATAATAGTTAAAGAACTCCTAGTGAATGGCCTGTGATTCTTCAGAACATAGTGTATTCTTCCTTTCCCACACTTGTTTGCTCTGATTCTTTGTTGTAAACCCTGTGCCATCTTGTAGACTGCTGATAAGTGGTGTGTAAAATGCTTCTGAATCAAAGTATTAGTATGGATGGGCATGGATGGAAATGATTACTCAGGGTACTGGGCAACAGAGAATTAGATGCACTGTATTTTGTGGAGAGTAGAGCAGATAAAATCAAGTGAAGAGTTTTACTTGAAGTGAGGTGAGAGTTTTCACACTGTTTAGATTAATTCACAGTATTTAAACATATTAGCCTTAAGTGGCTCATGTACACTGATGTAATTTCAGTGAAGTTACTCATAATTTAAGCAAGTGAATGAGAAGTGAATTTAGGTCCAATACCTACAAGAGCTGGCATAACCAGTCTTTGTACATTGGCTTTGGATCAGCATCTAAATGGATAACACTATGAAACAATAATATTGTTCGCTAAAGGTATTTGGTAGGGGAACTTGGGAAGTCCTAGTCAGACATTATAATAAAATTCACAATTGTATATGGAAACAGGAGGGTTCTAAATACAGGATACACTGTTTTTTAAAAGGCACACAACTAATTGTGCAGGCTAAAGAGGATAATTGTGTGAGGCTGACCCTAAGCCAATGTCAATTAGTAAAATAAGTATTGGCGTTATAGCATGGAACTCCTGAATTCTATTGTTAGTTCTGCCACTAATTCTCCAGAAAACCATGAATAAATCACTTAGTCTTTCTATCTGGGTTTCCCCATTGCTAAAATAAGAAAGTTAATATAGACCAATCAGCTCTTGGACATATTGTGAAGATTAATTAGTTAATAATTATCAAGTATTTGAATGAGAAGTCCAAAATGCTAAGTAGTTAAACTAATACAAATGGAAATTGATTTTCGATCAGTTAAATCCATGCTCAGCCTTCATAGGCCACTCTGTATATGTTCTGTTTAGTTAAAAAATTGTAATGAGTATTAAATAGACTGCAAAAACAAAGTTAACTTCTTCACACTTATCCTTTGAAATATAAGAGAAACTGGTAGCTGCACTTTGGCCTGATAAAACCACAACAATTATTAAGAAATTAAAGGTAATTTTTTGAGGGTTGCTGAGTAGCTCCCCAGACACCCTGTTTTTTCGGGTTGTGATCCAAAGCCTCACTAAGCCAATGGCAAGATGATGAGCTCCTCTGGGGGGTTCTACAGGTAATCAGCACTGGGGATGGTTGGAGAATTCAGATGAAATATTTTTTTTGCCAAATTTGCCAAATTTAAAGTTTGATGTGGAGAAGGTTCAATTTGGACAAAGCTCGATCACAACACAGGCAGAGATCTGGTGTTAGCCTGCCTGTCAGGCAAGGGTGAGTGGAAACCTTCTTGTTCTCCTGCCAACTCACCAGAATGCCTTGCAGTCAGGGACCCACAGTCTTCCAAGGTCACTGCTCTGGGGCAGCCCAACAGTCAGACTGGACCAGAGCCACGCTTCCATTTCCTATAATGGAGAATTTAAAAATATTTTGTTTTTTTGTTCAGAATCAAAGTAAAATAAAATTTCAAAACCCTCCATGAAATTGAATTTCCTTCCTTCATGCAGATCTACTGAGCACCTTTCAGTATTAAGCCCCAATTAGCTCACATTTGGTATTAGAGGACAGGCAATTCCATCACTGTGCTGCAAATTAAAATGTATTCTATAACAACTCTATGTTACACATCTAACAATCTTGTCAAATGTCCTGAGCGCAATCTCCCCAAATGTTATCATTAACTTGAAAGTCTCTGATGCCAGGACCAGAAATCTTAAACATAAGTTTTATTTTCTTTTCTCTGAGAGAAATGGTTGTTCTTTTATCCAGTCAATGCTGAAACGTGTACTCTCCTCATACAGTCTGTACTCTGCCAAATAGATCACCATCCATTTTCTTAATTGACTCCAAAAGCTTATGGCAAGTTTCTGCACCAGCTAAGATGACAGACGACAGAAGTCTACATAATAAAAGGATTCATTTTCAAATCTGCTTTTCTCGTTTAAAAATGTACTTAATATCTTAAAATAGACAAAAGACACTCAGATCTTGCAGATCTTTATTTACTTAAAGGCATTTTTAAATTTAAACCTCAGCAAAACTGTCTCTGACTGCTCTAACAACTAAGAAGCTAATTAATGTTTTGCCTTTTCCTCTAGCGAGTCTGTCACTGTTCTTAGATATCTCAGTTGTCTGAGTGATGGAATGAATTCTAGTGAATATAACAAAGTCCAGTTGTACTGGAGCTTCGTAGTGGTAGCGTGTTCAAAAGTCACATTTATTCTCATCCTCATGAAGATTCTACAGGGCTGGTAACATAGCAGAGGTGACCAGAGACCTCCCTGGACCCTCTTGAGGTGTCGCAGGACCCAACCAGGGCTGAAAAAAGTGGGTCCCCCCAGTGCAGCCCTGAACTCAAGGACTTCCTGGCTCTCTGCTTTTAGACCCCCTCTGCCAAGTGCTGCAATGCACTGGGGTAGGCTTGCCTCACTGCAGCCCTGGTGGAGCATGGCCACCCCCGCACCCTGGAGCAGGTGTGGGCTAAGGTGAGGGAGCTCCACCAGGCCTACATGTGGGCCTAGGATGCATATCAGAGGTGGGGGCAGGGATGGCCACCTGCCCCTACTCAAATTAACTAAACCAGTTCCTGGGGACAAAGATGGCGCGCCCACCACAGCAGGAGTCAGAGGCAGAGCAGGCAGGAACTGCACTGGAGCCCCAGGGGGAACCAGACTTGGACCCACAGTTGAGCCAGGGGACCCTTGTAATCATCCTGGACTCAGGCCTCTCGAGCAGGGCAATGTCCAGGGCATCACTGGGTCTGTTTGGGAGACCATCTGGTGAGTACCCCACAGGCAAGGGATGCGTGAGCATGGACTGGGTGTGCTGCAAGACTTGCCCATCTGGATTGGGCTGGACCACACTTTGTGGGCCCAGCACATGCAACCATGTGTACAGCAGTGTGTCTCACTCAGCCAGCAGGCAGGTCCTGGGCTTGGGCACCAGCCCGCTGCCAGCCCCCCCGGGGCTGCATGAGCCCCTGGGTGGGGGTGGGTCAGCCACATGGGCAATGGCCTGGCCCCAGACACATCACCAAGGAGTGCTCCTCCAGCACGTCGCACCTGAGGGTGACAGGCAGCACCCTCCCCAATGGACAGTGCCACAGGCCACACGTCTGTGTGTGGGTTTGTGGGGGTGGTACAGAGGGACGGTTTGCACCCAGCTTGCTTGCCACTCATGCAGTGACATGAGTCACTTCAGTGCTTGGACACCCTGTGGACCACTAGACCATCTGGCAGGGGTGGAGGGGAAGGGGGCAGAGTGGTGACCCTGGTCCTGTGCCTCAGGGCCTGCCATGCAGGGTGCACATGCCTGTGCTCCTAGACATCCACATCCCCTGTCTTGGGGGCAGGGGCCACTGCTTGTGGTGGGTGGGGAGCAGGGCTTTGGGGACTGTGTTGTGGGAAAGGCTTACCATCCCCCGCCTTTCTCCTTAAAGCTGCACCATCAGAGAGCCGGGGCAGCCCCGCCCCCATGCCGCTAGGGTCAGCCAGCCCTGGAGCACCACCCAAGAGGCCTCCCACACCAGTGACATGAAGGCAGCCCTGCATCGACAGGGCCTGATCCAGGGCAGATGACAATGCCCTGCATGCATACACGGCTGCCCTGTGGAGACCCGGTGAGCTGCTGGAGTAGTGGGTTTTGGCCAAGGAGGTGTGGTGGGCATTTGAATGGGAGAGGGATGCGTGGGAGTGGGAGTGACTGACATGGTCCTACGCCAAACTGATGGCCCACCTGGCTGCTGTCCCCAATGCCCGGTGGGTCCAGTCCACTCAGCCACCATGGCCACTGCCCCTGCACCCCCTGCTTGCCCTGCCCCCCACCAGTACTCCCACAGGCAGTCCTCCATCTGGTGGGGTGGATTATGGCCATGGCCAACCCTTGCTTCCCCTCCATATCTGTTCCCCAGAACTCTCTGCCATGCCAGCCTCCTTATCTCCCAGGTTCTCCCTGCTCCCTCCACTGAGCCTGACCCCACTGGACCCTCCCACCTCTGTACCTCCCCATGCTCCTGGCCCCAGCCCAGCCCCAACAGGGACTTCAAACCCACAGCAGGAGGGGATCCAACAGCTGGCACTGCTTGGGGTCTCACTCCCCCATGAGGTCCTGGACCCCCATTCCCTCTCTGGACTGATGTCTCCTATCCCCTGTCCCAAGCCCTTCCTCCCCATATATAGTTACCTGTTTGTGGACATTGTAAACAGTTTTTTTTTATCAACATGTTTTTTGCGAACATTTTTCTATATTAAAGTAAAAAAGTTATTTGTTGACTACCCCCTGCATCCCTGATTATTGGTGTGTGTGTGTGTGTGTGTGTGTGTGTGTGTGTGTGTGGAGGGTTAGATGGGCAGGGGGGTCATGGTGGGCACAGGGTGGGGCTGCATGCCCAGGGACCCTGCAAGGGGTGCCCTGAGGAGGGTGACTTGTGGCTGCAGGTGAAGATCTCTCATAGGGCCTCCTGAATCTGCACCCTCTCTCTGTGGGCTTGGTGGCTGGGGGCCATGCCTGGATGTTCATAGCTGGGGCCAGCATCAGCTGTCCATCCCAGGAGGAAGGCTTCCTCCTTGTTCTCCACAATGTTGTGGAGGGCAGAACACGCCCCCAGAACCTGGGGGGGACATTGTGCTCCCTGCTGTCCCGGTGGGTGAAGAAACACCTGAACCGTGCCTTCAGGTGGCCAAAGGCACACTCTGGGCACAGAACCAGCTGGCTGAGGCAGCTGTTGAAGAGATCCTGGGTGGGGTCCAGGTGGCCAGTGTATGGCTACATGAGCCAGGGCAGGAGCGAGTAGGCCGTGTTCCCCACGATGCACAATGGTATGGTCATGTCCCTGACCTCAAGCTCCCAGAAGGGGGTATAGGTCCCCGCCTGCATTCTCCAGCAGAAGCTGGAGTTGCGTAACACCCACGTGTTGTGTGCCCAGCCCAACCACCTGGCGTAAAGTCCATCCCCGGTGGTGGACCAGGGCCTGTATCACGATCGAGTAATGTTCCTTTTGGTTTATGTACCAAGTGGCACTGTGGTCTGGGGCACAGATGAGGATGTGTGTCCTGTCAATGGCCCTGAAGCAGTTGGGGAAGCCCAAGGTGGCAAAGTCAGCCACAGCCACTTTCACATCTCTGAGGCAGATGACCCTTTGGCGCAGGATGGTGTTGATGGCTGTCACAATCTGCAAGAGGAGGAGGCAGAACATACATGTAAGGGAGCAAGGCAGGTAGGCCCTGGGCCTTGGGTGGATCCTTATCTCCATCCTGGTCCCCATTCCCCCAAAGCTCTCTGCCCCTGCCCCGAAGGTCATCCCCCCAGCAGTGGGTCTGTGCAAGGGTGGGATGACATGGTCCCCTAGGGATGGGGCCCCCCATCTCATGCCCCAAGGGTCTCCCCAGTGGGACCTCCCTCCCTTCCCCTATGTGAGGTCTGTGGACTTAGCGTGCCTAACTTGCATAAGGACAGCCCCGACCGTGAACCTACCCACTCCGAACTGATTCCTGATGCAGAGGGAGCCACCTGCTTCTCCACAGGGATGGCAGCTCACATGTGGGTGTCCTCCCTGAGGAGGGCAGCGGGGAACCAGGTGCAGAGATCCAGGAACATTTCCTTCTGCATTCAGAAGTTCTGGAGCCACCCCAGTCATCCCACTCGCCCATGTTGAGGCAGTTCCACCAGTCAGTGCTGGTGGTGTACTGCCACAGCTGCTTGGTGATACAGTGGGGTGTCCCTAGGGCACCAGTGTCAGGCCCCCTGGTGGTGGAGTGTGGTGGGGTATGGGCTGACTGAATAGGTGGGCAACAGCTATTGGCAGAGCAGATTGCTTTTTCGAGCTCCTTGGATGTGTGGCTGCAAACTGTTGACAGAAGTTTTGCCAGAAAATCTCTTCTGACAGTACCTTCTGTTGGCAGATCATTCTAGTGTAGACATAGGCTTTGGGTCTGGGTATAAACAGTCACAGCTGGAATATTCATTCATTTATTTTGCAATGAAGTTTTGAACATGAAGGTAATGATATTCAGACCTTGTCACAATTGCAGTTCCATGAGCCCTAGCTCAAATCATATATGCTGACATGTCCATAGCTGACAATCTGAAATGTGAACAAAGCAAGCCATGGGACGAAATGGTGACAGCCTGAAAGGGTTTATTCATTTTCTGCTGTATCTACATTCCAGTTTATCCTGCTCCTTAGGTGGTCACCTAATGCCCTTTGAATTGCTCAGTCTAGTAATTTTGCAATATGTGAGATGAGTGGGTCTGAACAGAGCACAGCGTTTTTTCAGGGTATTTACCTCATCTGTCACTGGGCAATATGCAGAAACCAGCTGTCTGATTGTGCTGTAGGTTTACTTCCCTTAGCTGTGGGACTGCTCTTATCCTTTTCCCAGTTGGCCGCCATCTGACACAGAATGAGAATAAATATCCTCATGTTACTCATACCAAATGGCTTCTATGTGGTGGCTTTAGATTGATCCACAGCATCTGTTGTTGGAAGTTGAGATGCCCAAAGTTGAGATCCCTGCCAAGAAATGAGTGCAGAAGAAAGTGCTCTAGATTCAGTGGCTTGATCCTATTCTCAGAGAAGTACTGGATAATTCAGTGTATTTAGCCTGTTTTGTGTTGTAGCTGTACTGTATGGTCTCTGTGACAGTCCCTTCTGATAGAAAGAAACTGTAGTCTTCTGTTTCAAGCGGAGGTCTGCAAGGCTTGGTTCCGGGGCCGGTGTTATTCAACATCTTTACTAATGACCTGGATGACGGACTGGATTGCACCCTCAGCAAGTTTGCGGATGACACAAAACTAGGGGGAAAGGTAGATTCATTGGAGGGTAGAGAGAGAATCCAGAGGGACCTGGATAAATTGGAGGACTGGGCCAAAAGAAATCTGATGTGGTTCAATAAGGAGAAGTGTAGAGCCCTGCACCTGGGGCGGAAGAATCCCAAGCATTGTTACAGGCTGGGGACTGACTGGCTCAGCAGCAGTATGATGGAAAGGGACCTAGGGGTTATGGTGGATGAAAGGCTGCATATGGGTAAACAGTGTGCCCTTGTAGCCAAGAAGGCTAACGGCATAGTAGGGTGCATTAGGAGGAGCATTTCAAGTGGATCTAGAGAAGTAGTTATTCCTCTTTATTTGGCACTGGTGAGGCCACATCTGGAATATTGTGTCCAGTTTTGGGCCCCCCAGAGAAAAAAGGATGTGGATTTGCTGGAGCAGGTTCAGTGAAGGGCAATAAAAACGATTAAGGGTCTGGAGCACAAGACCTATGAGGATAGGCTGAGGGGATTTGAGCTTGTTTAGTTTACAGAAGAGAAGACGTAGAGGTGATTTAATAGCAGCCTTCAACTTCCTGAAGGGGAGCTCTAAAAAGGAGGGTGAGAAACTGTTCTCAGTGGTGTCAGATGGCAGAACAAGGAGTAATGGTCTGAAGTTGAAGAGGGAGAGGTGTAGATTAGGTATTAGGAAAAACTACTTCACCAGTCGGGTGGTGAAGCATTGGAATGCGTTGCCTAGAGAGGTGGTGGTTTCTCCATACTTGAGGTTTTTAACTCCCAGCTGGACAAGGTCCTGGCTTGGATGAGTTAGTGGGGGTTGATCCTGTTCGAAGCAGGGGACTGGACTAGATGACCTCCTGAGGTCCCTTCCAGCGCTGTGATTCTGTGATTCTGTCTCCCATAAACATACACATCAGTGGGGACCAGGGGGCTTAGACGTTATAAAGAAATGGCACCCACTTTGATCAGTGCAGCAAAGTAAAAGCTCCCACGATACTCATCTCTTACTGTATAAATGTTAACGTGAATTTTATAATGACACTTAACACTGACGTTTTCAAGGCTTCTGCTAGCATCCTGGTGAAACCTGAAATGATTTTTGCCTCCTGCAGTGTCAACACCCAGAGTATGGAAAATATTGGCTAAAAATCCACATAAGCTGGAAGGGAATCAGAACAGAAAAAGCCAACCTATCTGAGTCAAATACATATTTAATGCTCTGCACTAATTCTCTCCTGTGAAGCTAGTATGAAAGCACAGTGGACACAATATCTATGCTGCCTTACCATGGTGTTCATAGAGCTGGAATTACACATGATGCAAATGAGAGAGAAGCTGGTAGAAGGAGCTTTGGGAAGGCCAGATTTAATGGGACAATGAAACAATGTAGTTGATAAATGCTATTAGTGAATTTTCAGATGAGTAGAATGGGCACAGCTATTTTTCTTAACAAAATGCTTTTGTGCCCTACTGAAGTAGAACAAACGTTTGGCTGGTACAACTTAAGAGATATCCTGAGGATTTTAAGTCTGAGCCCCAAGCAAAGCCTCCATCCAGCATCTCTTTTGTGCGGATGTAAACTGTCTTAGTGGGGGCCAGAGTGGGGAAAAGAGCAAAGGTTTGGTTAAAATAGGCAAATGGGGCAGGGGGTCGGGGGAATTCTTATGATATATGACAGCATTCATCCAAAGCACCATCTAGTCCATACTGTTTTGGATCACAACTACACAACATGGTAGTGCTTTCTTTTACAAAGATAATACTTGTAGCCGGTCATTTATTTTACAGGTATATTTAGGGGTCAGCTGAGTTGGAGCACCATTGTAGTAGTCCCTATGTTGTCTCAAGGAACTTACAATCTAAAAGGCAAAACATAACAAGTGGAGAAGGCAAGCAAGTAGGATGGCATGAAGTGTGAAAGATAGGATGAAATTGAACACTTAGCTTGTAAGCTCTTTGAGGTAGCAACTGTCTTTGTTACAAGTTTATACAATGCACAAGGGAGTCCTGGCCCATGACTGAGTCCCTGTATGCTACTACAGTACCCATAATAAAGCTAGGATGTACATAATGTTTAGCCAGTTGGGAGCTATAATCACAACTTGCTACTTGCCTTCCCATTATCAAGTTGCAAAAATGTAATGGCAATGTCAGCAATAACAATTTTATTAGAGAAGGTTAGCATGTTTTCCTGCTACTGGAATTTTCTCTGCTTGTAATATTCATAGAATGTCACAGTACTATAAATGTATTAGTGAAATTATTTTCTCAAATTATTATTTTGCAACTTTAAAAAAGCTGTTTCCCGATTTTCAGTGAACATCGAACCTCTTTAGTCCGGCATGTTCTGGTCCAGCAATATCTGTGGCCTGGCATGATTTTAATTAGCCAAATGTCCACTTATCATGAGTGTGGCCAAATTTCCCATGGTTCCATAAAGGACTTTGAAAAATATCATGCGCTATTAATACAATTGTCAACCTAGCACCCACTGGCGATGCAGGTAGGTCGATGGAAAGATTCTCCTATCAGCTTAGCAACTGCTTCTCGGAGAGATGGATGTACTACATTGATGAAAAACCCACTTCCTTCTGTGTCCTAAGGATCTACGCTGCAGTGTACTGTATCTGCACTTCTGTAGTGCTGCAGTGTAGACATAACTGAGGTTACTCAGCAATATCCAAGAGGAAAAGACCAGACCCTAAGTTCTGTTCATCAGAAGAGACATACTGGGTCAGACCAAAGTCCATCTAGCCCTGTACCCTATCTTCCCACGGTGGCCAATGCCTGATGCCTCAGAGGGAATGAGTAGAACATGTAGTCAGCAAGTGATCAATCCTGTTGCCCATTCCCAACTTCTGCCAAACAGTGGCTAGAGACAGCATCTCTGCCCATCCTGGTAAATAGCTACTAAAGGACCTATCTTCCGTGAATTTACCTAGTTCTTCTTTTCACTCTGTTATAGTCTTGGCCTTCACAATATCCTCTGGTAAGGAGTTCCAGAGATTGACTGTGTGTTGTGTGAAGATACACTTCATTGTGTTTTGTTTTAAACTTGCTGCCTATTAATTTTCTCTGGTGACCTCTAGTCTTGTGTGAGGAGAAGGAGTAAATAGCTTCTTTACTTACTTTCTCCACATCAGTTATGATTTTATAGACTTCTATCATAACCTTTCTTGGTAGTCTCTTTTACAAGCTGAAAACCCCAGTCTTGCTACTCTTTCCTCACAGGATATCCCTAATAATTGTTGTTGCTCTTTTCTGAATCTTTTCCAATTCCAGTATATCTTTTTGGAGATGAAGTAAGCACATCTTGCTAAGATAAAGCTCCTTGTATACTGTTGCAAGGTTTTTTCAGTGCTACTATATGCACGTGAAACCTGGACAACAAGCAAGCGTAATTTGAATGCGCTCAGGAGAATGCTTCAGGAGAATCCTAAGTATCTCCTGGGAGGATAGGTGCATAAACACTAGCATCCTGGAAGACCTGAACATGACCAGCACTTAAGTTATTATCATTCATCAAATTTATTGGACTGGTCACGTGGTTCAGATGTCTGATCAGCGCCTCCCAAAATGTATTCTGAGTTGGAGGAAGAACAGAGGAGCACTGGGGACCAAAAGAAGCAATATAAGGACATGCCGAAGACACATGAAAAAGTGCAGCATTGGTGTGGACACTTAGAACCTTGTTCAGGACCATCACCAGTGAAGATCGGTAATCCATGAGGGGGTGGCACAATTGGAAAGGTCCTGTTGCAGGGCAGATGAGGACAGGCAGAGAAGAAAAGAGCAGCAAAGACTGCCCCTTGCCCCTCCAACAGCTACCTTAACACCTGCCCTTTCTGTGATAAGACTTGTGGCTCCAGAATAAGGCTAGTCAGCTATTAATGAACTCACAAATAGGAGAATAACATGAAGATGTCCTATACATTATCCAGTGACAGCCTAGAAGGACCACATCTGTATACAGTGTTCAAGATGTGGGCATACCATGGATTTATATAGAAGCAGTATTACATTTTTTGTCTTTTTATCTATCACTTTCTTAACAATTCCCAACATTCTATTAGTTTTTATTTTGACTGCTGCTGCAGATGGAGTGGATGTTTTCAGAGAACTATCCACAATGATTCCAAGATCTCTTTCTTGAAGGTAACACTAATTTAGATGCATCACCTTTTTTGTATAGTTGGAATTACATTTTACAGTATGTATTACTTTGCATTTATCAACTTTGGATTTCATCTGCCATTTTGTTGCCCAGTCATCCAGCTTTGAGAGATCCATTTGAAGGTCTTCATAGTCTACTTGGTACTTAGCTATCTTGAGTAGTTTTGTGTCAATCTGCAAATTGTTACCCCTTTTCCCAGATCATTTTTTAATGTTGAATAGGATTGGGCCCAATACAGACCCCCCTGGAGGACACCACTGGTTACCTCTCTCCATTCTGAAAATTGAACATTTATTCCAACCCTTTGTTTCCTACCTTTTAAGTAGTTACCAGTCCATGAAAGGACCTTTTCTTTTATCCCAGGACAGCTTACTGTTCTTACGAGCCTTTGACAAGGGGCAATGTCAAAGGTTTTCTGAAAATCTAAGTAAACTTTATCCACTGGATCTTCCTTGTCCACATGCTTGTTGACCCCCTCAAAGAATTCCAGTAGATTGGTGAGGCATGATTTTTCCTGTGCTGAGCTGTACCAACCCCAGACTGGCCAGAGGGGTAGGGACCAGGCTTGCTGGTTGGAAAAGGCCCCTCCCTCTCAGCCCTGCCGGTCAAGCTCCAACTGCAGCCCAAGTATAAAGGCCAGGGAGGCCAATCAGTTGGGGATGGACACCAGGGGAGTAAGAGCTCCTTCTCTGACTTGGGAGCAGCAGTAGCAGCAGCTGCTGCCTGAAGTGGAGCTGTAGCTGCAGCAGCAGCAGCCAGACAAGGAGCAGCCAGAGCCTGAGTGGCATGCCACATCTGGAAGGGGTAGGAAGTAGCCCAGAGCAGGGAGCCAGGCAGCCCTGGTGAGCTCAGTGTATTGTGGAGGGATTCCCTGCTGAGTTGGTGGTTGGGGAGATAAGCTCCCCACTGACAGGACCCTGGACTGAAGCCCAGTGGAGAGGGAGGGCCCAGGCTCCCCTACCTCTGTGATCCTAAAGAAAGGGAACACTGACCTGCTAATACTGACTGGGTCGCTGAGGCCTGACCAGGCCGCTGGGCCTGCAATTACTGACTAGGCTGCAGAGGCCTGACTAGGTGATACTGACGAGGCTGCTGAGGCCTGACAAGGAGGGGGAGGCCCTCAGAAAAGGCACAGGGCTGGAGGCCCAACTGCAACCCTTCACAAAAATCAAGTTGACTCTTTCCTAATAAATTATGTTCCTCGATGTGTCTGTGTCTGACAATTCTGTTCTTCACTATAGTTTGTACTGGTTTGTCTAGTACTGAAGTGAGGTTTACCAACCTGTAAATGCTGGGATCGCCTCTGGAGACAAGTTCCCTATAAGCTGTGCAGCTGCCTATTTAGTGCTGTGCAGGTGCTCATGGAATCAGCCTGGGGACCTTCTGAAGTCAGGGAATGGCCACCCCAGCTGTGACCCCTGCCTAACCTAGCTTCCAACCTGCCATGGCTGGGGGAGGAAAGACCCAAAGCTAATACCAGTCCAAACCTGCCACCACTGGAGTGCTCCTCCTTTGCCTCAAATCCAGGTGTGGCCAGGTAGCCCAGCCCTGTCCTGAACTCAGCTTTCACACTGGTGCACATAACGCGATTCATTCCACTATGAGGTGGGAAAAATTAGAGGGAACACTGCTCTGGACCTCTTATGAAAAACTATCATCATGTTAGTTATCCTTTAGTCGTCTGATACAGCAGCTGCTTTAAATGATAGGTTAAAGACTACAGCATTCAAATACTTCTGTGTGGCTAGAGGGATGCAGAGACCTTAGAACAGCCCTAAAGAGCAGTTGAGAATGGGGAAATCCCAGTCTGATGTGAAGCCAGCACAGCTTTATGGGATTTGTTGCCAGCATCCCTCAATGCAGAGTAGCTTTACTTGGCTTTGCTGGGAGAAGTTGTGTTTCAAGAAGGGGACAGATCCAGGAGCAATGGAAGCAACTGCCTCTGAGGCCTTGCCCCTGTCCTGCACCTTCTCCTGAGGCTCAGCTCCCACACCACCTGTTCCCCCACAAGACCTCACTCTCCATTTGATCCTGTCTGTTCCCTCCCACTTTAAAAAGTCAGTCTCCAAAGAACTGTTCTAACCAGATAACTAGAGCAACTACAAGGCTGCTCTAGGTTGATTTGTCCTTGCCTGCCCTTGGGTCAACCGAAGGCAGAAAATGTAGCCTAGAGACATTTTGTCTTCTCCTGCATTTGCCAGCCAAGCAACTGAGGACTGTGCCTGCTGTACACAGCAATCTGAAAGGTTGAGCTTAGCTAGAACAGAGTCATCCTTTTCACTGCAGTTGGATTAGCACTTGGAAGCAAGTGAGGACCTCTGGCACGAAGGATTGTGTCTACATTGCAGTGGGGATCAGACTTCCCAGACAGGTGACAGAGTCGTACTATCAGGGTTTGAGCTCATGCTAAAAGCAGCAGTGGGCCTGGATGGCAAGTTCTATGGGCTTGTGGTGCCCAGGCTCCAGGAATATTCCTGGCTTGGGGCCCATCTTCAGAAAATTTCAGGGCCAAATCTCTTCCCCAGCCCCTCCTGCTGCTACCATGTGCTTCCTCCCTTTGGATCACCCGGTCTTCCTGTTACCCCAACTTGTTTTAACTGGCTGGGCACCCTCTCTGGAGACTAGTGCTTGCCCTGCAAAGCTGACAGCATGTCCTTGTGGCCCTGGCGTGGGATCTCTGTGCTGCACCTGCCCTAAGAGCTCCCTCAGCCAATGAGAGCTGCAAGAGTGGGGCCTGCGGGCGACAGCATGTGGAGACACCCCAGTCCTCCTTGCTGAGGAGCTGCTGCCCTTCTCAAACCCCCTTCCAGAGCTTGCACTCCATCCAGCCCCCACACTCTCTCTCAGAGCCTGCACTCCCTCCTCACACCCTCTTGCACCCCAATTCCCTTCCCCATCCCACAGCTGGCATCCAAACTCCCTCCTAGATCCTATGCCCCCATCCCCCGCATTCAAACTCCCTCCTAGAGCCTTAGGCAGGTGAGGAGGGGAGGGAATTTGGATGGGGGAGGGGTGTGGGCTCTGGGCTTTCTGGACACAACCAAATTTCTCCAAACCTGCTGCCCCTGGCAACGTGGACCTTGTGTGACTCAGGTTAGCCACTTAAACTGAGGCCCTGGGGCCAGGTGGGTCCACACTCAGGTGACTGATCTGAACTTCTGCCAGTGCAACAACATTCATGGTGCTATTTTTACTGTGCTAACTCAAGTCTTAATAGTGTGGATCTGTCTACTCAGGCTGGGTGGGTCATTGCCTGCTGGCATGTACATACCCTTACTGACCTATGGCCTGGCAATGCTGCCTGCTCAAGCCTTTGAGGAAGCAGGCAGACTTGCCATTTCCTTCATCAAAATTTTCCCACAACTAAACCCTAACCTTTCCTTGCACCGAGGAGCAGGACCTGAAAATCAGACCACTGAGCCACTGTAGCCTGTCAGTGTAGATCCTGCCTATGCCAACAGGAGGGATTCTCCTGCAGCGCACGTAATCTACCTGCCCAAGAGAAGTAGTTACACTGAGGTAGATTTCCAGAACAGACCAGCCTGGGACTGCCTCTGGGGACTGAAGCCTTGTTCACACTTACTGGAAGATCAGCACTATGGGGATCAATCCCTGGGAGACGTTTTATTGGGTCTAGTTAAGACACGCTAAATTGACTGCTGGTTGTGCTCTAGTCGATTACAGTACTCCACTGGAATGAGCAGTGCAGAGGGAGTCAATGGGAGACTTTCTCCTATTGACCCCCCCTGCAGTGGAGACACCAGGTTAACTCAGTCTAAGGTACATTGACACCAGCTATGCTACTCATGTGCCTGGAGTTGTGTACCCTAGTTTGACATTGTCCCCTGGTGTAGATCTGGCCTGAGAGAGTGCTTGCCTCCCCCTTACATGAAGGAATGTCATGAGGGGAGTATTTTCCTTTTTGAAAGATTGCTTTACATCCTCTTTTGTGTCTGGTCAGCCCAGAGGATGGCATAGGAGGCGAATGAGGCTCCTGCTGTCACTCAGAGGAGGTGGAAGCAGTGGTTAAGACGTTAATCTTTGCTGATCTAAAACAAAGGCAGCTTCAGCTGCCCTTCTGCTGGCATTTGCTCATTCAGCCATTTACGCCCAGGCAGTGCTTCAGCTTTTCCCAGTTACCAGTATGTTTGGAATAAACACAGATGAGGGGAAGTAGGAGTCACTATGTTAAAATACTTCCTTGCTCAATGCTCCAAGGAAAGACCTGTCCCATTGATACAAATGCTTGACATGCAGATCACATTCAACGTTTGATCATCTGTCATTTTTCTTGCAAGGAAGTATGCTATCATTTGCCACTGTTTTAAAATAGTCACAGAGGAAGTCAGGAATTAATCTTAACCTCAAACACATTGAGTCTTATATTTCCTGTCCTGCTCCAGAATGCTATCTGGTTTCCTACACCTCAGACTTACTAAGTTTAGTTTCTTGAAGCCAGCTGTTCAGAAGGAAGGGAAGTGAAAGAAAACAATGCTCTTCATAGATAAAACATTTTACTGTCCATAATTATCCTGCTTATTTTCCCCTCCCTCCAAATATTTTTTACAACAATTACACAAAATAAGACTTTTCATTAGATGTTTCAGTACAAAAAGAGTTTGAACTCTTTTTCTTTGTCCCATAATTCATCTTTAAACTTCTTGTTTGACGTGTTCTAGGAAAAACACACTATTAAATTACATAGACATAATCATTTAGCCGTAACCAGTCTCTCACACTCAATCCATAAATAATTTCAATATTGAACAGGTATGCATTAAATCAAAGTAAATCTACTACGACGATCACTCAAGACCTTCACCTTAAAAAAGTAGTTCAATTAGCAGGATACAAGATATGAATTTGAATCACTTCAGTAAAAATGTTGTTAAATGCCGTAAAAGGTAGTCACATGAAATGTTGCTTATTTTGTGCAACCAACCAACCCATTTTGGCTATACATCAACACATTTCTCAGCCCATAAACTTCAGACAAAAAGTACTTTTCCTCAGTAGGCAGTGTCTCCCTGTTCGTTTGTTTGTTCTTGCAAAGAATCTGGCCTGTAGTGAAAGAGCCGAGCAATAGAATTTCAATACATTTAGCCCAAACTGAAAATTTGTAGGGGATCTGATTTTTCCTTCATGAGCATTCAGCTGTCTCCTATGTTTCGCTCCCATTTCTTCCTACAGTTCAACATTGGACAGTGCTGATCTTCAAGTGATACAGTTGATTGGCTTGCTTCTCCTACCTTACATTGCAATCTGGAACTCCTTTGGGTATTTGGGTATCTTAGCAGATTTTTGGCTTTTCTTTTGTTTTTCTAACAGTCTCCTGCTCTAACTGTGCAATGATACATTTCTTCTTATGGAGCTTTATCCTGATATTATTTTATTCTGTCTCATATCTTTTTACAACTTGTTTAAGTTCTTTCTCTCTGTCTGTGTCTACAGTTGCCCCCAACTTCGAAGGGGGCATGGTAATCAGGGCCACGGGAGATTACTAATGAAGTGCTGTGGTGAATATGCAGCACTTCATTTGGCTAATTTTCCCCCACAGCAACTTCGAAGTGTCAAACTTTGAAGTGCCAGCATGCGTGTAGCTGTGGGCACTTTGAAGTGCCTGCATTACTTCGAAGTCCCTTTACTCCCTTTTGGCTATGTCTACACAAGCCCCCAGTTTTCGAAAGGGGGATGCTAATGAGACTCTTCAGCAGATGCTAATGAGGCACTGTCATGAATATGCAGCGCCTCATTAGTATAATGCCAGCTGTGATGATTCAAAAGTGCCACTTCTGAATTGCACGCCACCTGCATAGATGGGAGCCTTTTGAAAGGACCACCCAGTCTTTGAAAGCCACTTATTCCTATTTTGTTATAGGAATAAGGGGATTTTGATGTCTGTGGGGTCCTTTTGAAAAGGACCCCAGGTAGATGAGCCGTGTGCAATTGAAAATGGCACTTTAGAAGTGTTGCGGCCGCTATTATGCTAATGAGGCACTGCATATTCATTGCAGCACCTCATTAGCATATTTTGATGTGTCTCATTAGCATCCCCCTTTCAAAAGGTGGGTGCTAGTGTAGACAAGGTCAAGGAGTTTCTATTAGACCAAATTTATATTGTGAAGTGATATTTCCTTTTTATCCTTCCTCAAACTAGATGTGATGCTATTTGAGTTGCTCTGGTGTTTGCATAATATTCCATCCTTCCAAGATCCTGTCACTAACGGCAAACCATGGCTACATTGATTTGCTGCACTTGAAATTCAGATTTGAGTTGTACACTCAGAACTCATGTCTATTAATGGGGGGGTGAATAAAAAGGCTTACACTTCCCTCATAAGAGTGTTTTAAATAAGATAGAATTAAATTGAGGCTCATGACATGTTAAAGTGAGTGGATGTATGCTCAGCATTTAGTAGCACTGTTGCGTAAAGATTAGACCATAGTGATGTCAAGCTTCAAACAGTGTGGAAATAAGGCACCAAAAAGAAAGCCAATTTGAATTTTTTAACAAACCCTTTTCTAGCCTTTTACTGTGCAAATATGCTAATGATCGAGGGATGCGCATAAATACAAGTTGTGAAAATTATCAAATGTCAGAATATTAACACATCTAAATTTGACGTTGGGGCCAAGCTCCTGACCCCAGTTTGATTGGCCTGCAGCAAACACGGGGCAAATTGCTACAGATCTAAATTAATCACATCTGCCTAATTTATACCCACTAGGATAATTAGTGACAGATAGTGGTCCAACTTCTACTCCTCTTCAGACACAAGTTAACTAAAAAACAGTCTGTTTAAAGTCCATTTAATAATTAAAGGTGCATTAACATGTAAAACAAATATTATGGAATATTGAAAATTAACAATAATATGTCACTCTTTCTCTCCTTCCGAAAACATGGGTCCAGTTCTCCTCTCATTTATGCCCATTTAAAAATGATACAATTCCACAGACTTCAGTGACATTACTCTGAGAGTAAACCAGTATCAGAGAAAGGAGAATTGTTTGTTTATAAAACAATGCTAATTACATGGAAGATATCCTCTCCCCTCTGAAAAAAACACTCCAATCATCCAAGAGTAGTTTTGTGCTAGATGATAGATAAGCAGTATTTCATACTGTGGCTATAGAGTTTGTGACAAGATGAAAGAGGAGGACAGGCAGAAAATCAGTTCACTAGGCTGTTGGAAGAAAAATTGTCCTAACATACAACATTTTTCAGATTAATTCCATGAAGAAGACAGGATTGACTGTTGTGCTGTTAGGGCTGGGTATCTGCTAAGTAAATATAGAGATAAAAATAACTAAACAGCTGATTGTTCTAGTGAAGAATTATAACACATCTGTGCTCACCTGGGAGTCTGAGACCCCACACAGTCATTTAGAACTTCATGAATGTATCATGAAAAGAGCTCAGACCCTTTTGCACCACTAGCACAGGCTTTTGACACTTGACCTAAAGGAAAATCCCCATTATTTAGCAGCAGTATAGCACTTGTGGTACAGAGCTGAATCATTCTGCTCCCATCCAGTAGCTGGCACACTCTTTACAGGAGTAAATAAGAAAGATGGCAGAAACATGTTTGTCATTTTCTTCCCATAGCGTATGGGCTAGCTCCTGCTACCTTACTCAAGATGATTTGTACCTTACTCCTTAAGTAGTCTCCCTGATTGCAGTGGAACTAATTGCAAAGGACAGCAATACTCAAGATAGTTAAGGATAGCATAAATTGGACCTAAGTAAGCAGCTTCAACTATAAATAGTTTTAGGTCCACTAATTATGGCCTTAGCATTGGTAGTGTGCTCTCTCATGCAGGTAGCATCTATACCCCCTTTACCTTGTAGAATCTCAAATCATGTAGATTTACAATAAAACATGCTGGTTTAAAACCAGATCAGCTAGAGCAGCATGCAAAAGACTGAACAGGCTGGCGTGCTCTCGTACGACACGTGTATGACAACTTTGAAGAGCAGCGATGCATATGCCTCATTGATGCTCACGAGAGGAAGAAAGCAACAGCAGCAGCCGCACCAACAGAGCCAGGACAATTCCCTTGCCCCCACTGTGAACATCCATGCCGTACAAAGCTTGGACTCCTCAGCCACATGCGAGTCCACAAGCGATGAGCCTGTGCAAGCTCAAGACATCATCGTCGGACATGATGGACTCCCTACAGAATAAAACATGGCAATTTTATCTATAATGGCATTGCAGTAATTGTCCACATTTTATATATCTGCTCATCCACTAGTTGGAAAGAAGGATCAGATGAGAAATGTAATTTGGTCCCATTTGTCTGTCATGGTTTAAACAAATTATGCTGATGACATCAGAAAGTGTATTGCATATGACTCGGGCTTTTTTATCTGCTCAGAAGTAGGTAACAGACCTTATGAAATATAAATTAAGTGACATTTCATAGCCCTGGTAGGGTCTTGGCTGATAGTCATAATGGACTGAAACGATTCTAAACGAATATAAAAAGAGCCCAATTAAATTTTGAGTGTGCATAAATATATTGATTAGGTGAAGACTTCCAAAATGTTAACCTCTGTCAAATTCTTATATATTATTTAAACAGCTTTTTAAGTTGGAAATCAATTTTTAACTATTTTTATATACAATATTTATTACTAGGATAAATTTTGAGTTTTGAAAGTACGTACAATGGGGGGAGGAAGGGAAAGCAGCAGGGGTTGGTGTTTAAATTGTTGTCCTATACCCCCAGATGCCTCTCCCCACATAGTCAGTATTGCAAAGGGAGTCATCCATCTAACTTATCTGACAGCTGGACACACCCGGAGTGCAGGAACTCCTTAGGCGAATGCTGATGTCACTGATGGACAGGCATTCCAAGGGAGAAGGGGATATAAATAATTTGCAGGAAAGACACTCGGAAATGAGAGCAATGTAGAGAAGAGACAGAGAGATGAATGTTCGTGAAGGCACATGAGTAGTGCATCAAGATGGCAGGTTTCTTCCAATTCATGTGTTAGTAATTGCTAAAGCTGATGTTTAGTCAATTCATTGTTGTAGGACTAGTTTGTTATATCCCTTCTAGGATGCAAGAGATAGAATGGCTATTCAGGAGGAGGGAACAGATGAGGACCTGGAGTGAAAGTCATCTTCACATGTGGGGGAAAAGCAAAGGTAGAATGCAAAACCCTTCTGACACTTTCCTTGTGCTGCTAATCTAAAGCATCACATTTAGATGACAGTACATTTGGATGACAGCAGGGATTGCTCTCCCCTTCTGGTGCTGTCAGGTTCTCAGTCTGCCAAAGAAAGGTGTGGAGGGGAGAAGGCCTTGTTCTTTCACCATCCGCACACCCCAGTTCATGTACCTGTACAAGTGCAGAGAGAAATACAAGCTGTTCTATTCTAATCAACAGAGAAATGTGTATTCTCATGGGCGCTGCAAAACAGGGGGAAATGCTTTATCTCTTGAGACCCAAATCCTTCTTGCACCCAGACCCTCCCAGAGGTGCACTTACCTAATGCAGGCCAGTGGCTAACTAGTTCTCAGTTTGGATGAACTCAGAGAAGTACAGTATATCCATACTTATTATGTTGACAAATCCCAGTTTAGCCTTTAAGTAACAGATGTTTTTCTGAAATAAATCATTGAAAGATTTTACTTTTTAAAATCTGTGTTTTACTCCGGTCTTTTCATAGACTTCAGAGAATAATGCAGATCTACTAGTTTGTGGAGTTATTGATTCCAGTCATTGCTCTTCCAGTCTTCACTGTTTTAATCACCCACTTGCTTGCTGTTCCAACAAGTACATTCTTCGCTATCACCTGGTTGCATGGGAAGAAGTCCATCTCATAGTTCATAAAGCCAAAATTCTGTCCTAATTTTTCTTGAAAAACTTCCTCTGCTTTTGTGCCTCCTAACATAGTCCTGGCCTGGCATTAGTTAAGTGAATGTTAAGCTGTGACAACTTCTGCCTTTCATTTAATCCTTGCATCATCCACCCTACCCTAGCCCCACAGAATTTATTTATTTCACCTAGCTGGTACGTACTGTCTGACATGCAGAGTGTGCTTTGTCTGGGTCAGCCATTATCTCTTTGTTACGTGTCTGTACAGTTCTTGGCACAATGGGACACCTTTCCTTGATTGGAGTTCCGAGGTGTTACTCCAAAAGAAATAGTAAATAACAATCAGTACTTAAAAGGAAATCTTGAAGCTATCATGGGCGGCACTGTAAGTGGTAATTTGGAACAAACACTTAGGAAGAAAAATGTGGTTCTGATAGTGGCATTTTCATAGACAGGATAATATTCTCAGCATTACACCAGAAATAGTGCTGTGTACTTGTATGATATATTGCTTTAGAATCTTGAGCAATAGATTACTCAGTATCATCTGACACTTTATCCAAAACAGATGAATGTTCGTTTCATTAAAAAAAGGAAATGATGAAAATCATGCAACAGATTCTAAGCAGGAACTCAAAACAACTCCCATTGAAATTAAAGGAAAGATTCTTATCAGCTTTAATGGGAGTAGGATGAACTCCAGAACAATGAAAGAAAACAGTCATTTGTTTGCAAAGAACAGAAAAATGACAGTGACAGCAGCGAAGTCAGGATTATTATTGTACCTCTTGTCACAGTTCAGGACAACTGTACCTATATTCCCCTTCATAGTTCACTGAGAAGATGCACCTTAAAGTTATTGGCTCACACTCCATTGACTTTCTTATGCAGAGACCCAAGTGACTCTCTCCTGACCAAACTTTTTCCAGCCTGTGCAGTTCTGGGCATACACTGTGACATTCCCAGCACTCTGGACTGCATGAAAGGCCAGTATCCCGGGCAGACCCAAGGATGGGGCGGGGGGCATGGGGCAATCCTCCCTCCAGTGCCCCAGGAGTAGGGCCTGGGGCAACTCCCCCATGCCACAGGCCCTGCCCCTCCTCTAATCCACCTGCACTCTGCCCTCTTAACCACTCCCCTGCCAGCCAAGCTGAGGCAGGGTGTGGCAGCAACAGGGGGGCTGGGTCCCCTCACCCATGCACTCACCATGCAGGCAGTGCAAGCAGCAGCCTGCTCTGCCCTGCTGCGCCATGACCTCCCAGCCCCTTGAGCCCCACTTCTCTGCAGATGGTGGGTAGCACCCTAGTTCCTGCTGCCTGCAGAGAGTGGGCTTAGCAGTCTGGGTGTGTGCAGCCTGGGGGAGTGGAGCAGGCTGTCACTGCCTGCATGGTGAGGGAAGGGGTGATGGGGGCAACTCCCTGCTGTCATGCCCATTGCTCCACCCTGCTGTGCCCCAGGTAATCCTCTCCCTCTCACCCATAGGACAGCTGGGGCTGCTGTCATGGGGCCCCCCAAAAATGCAAGGCCTGCGACGGCCATCCTGTTCATCTTATGGATGGGACAACTCAGGCCAGTATCTGTGCTTTGCTTTCTCTGTAGAGGTTGTGGCTTGTTTACTCCCTCACAATTTGTTATAAGCAAGCCCATTTACTATTAAGATGAAAACATTACATCATACTAAAAACAATAAAAGAATCTGCATGCATGCTAAAGAGCTTACCAGAGGTCATCTCAGCTCCAGCCCTCATTCTCTGGTAGGTATCAGTTCTTCAAAACCCACAACTGGCTTTTCTCCATGGCTGTAGGTTCATAGCTGTCTCAGATTCAAAACCCAGGGTGGGTAGAGCAGGTGGTTTTTTATTTCTTGAGTCTTTGATCTTAGCCTTCAGGAACAGGTAATCAGTTGATTCTCCTTATAGTCTCATCAGGCTTGGTTTATTTGTATAACCTGAGATGGGTAATTTGCATTACCATCTCCCTATGGAATTGTTGGAAATCCCGTTAACACTTATTGCCCAAAGTCTGTACTTGCTTAGTGCAGTTGAAATAGGCTTTTGAAGTCCCAGTTGTCACATCTCCCCCTAGAGATGTTACAAACAACCCTAGACTGCACTAATACATAATCTTAATACAATAAAGTTTTTCAAGACTATAGCAGAAGGCTGATATATAGGTATCTCAGAGAGCTGGAAGGCACCTTGAGAGGTCATCGAGTCCAGTCCCCTGCTTGCTTGACAGGACCAAGCATCATCCCTGACAGATTTTTTTCTTTTAAATATACTTGCACCAGACCCATAAAGGGTGCGTCTACACTAGCTGGCTACTTTGAAGTAGCCAGCACAACGTTGAAATAGCACACATTGCGTCTACACGTGCTGTGCGCTATTTCGACATTGAAATCGGCGTTAGGCAGTGAGATGTCGAAATTGCTATTCCTATCTGAAGATGGGAATAGTGCCCTGCTTTGAAGTTCAACATTGAAGTAGGGCGTGTGTAGACAATCCGCGTCCCGCTACTTGGAAATGCCAGGGTCCTCCATGGCAGCAATCAGCTGACAGGTTGAGATGCTCTGTCCAGCACCTGCAGGGCCCTATGGTCCCCATGTGCAGCAGCCCTTAAAGCACCACGGATGTGGATTTTCCTGTGGCAGGAAGCTGAGAGTGTGCAGGCAGCTGCACATGTATGTGCTAGCCCTGCATGCCCAGCAGAGGCCCCAAATCATCCATCCAGTGTCATGGCAGCTAGCCAGCCCCCAGGGATCCCCCCCTGAAAGGACCTAGGCACCTCCGGCAGCCAAACAGGGGGCCAAAAAGAGGCAGGGCCCCTCCTGGTCAGAGGCCGAGCTCTGAGACCTGCTGGGGCTCTGGGGTGAGGAGGAGGTGCTCCACATGATGGGGAGCAAGTGGCGGAATGTGGAAGCATTCATCTGACTGGCCGAGGGCTTGGCTGCCCAGGGTCACCCTGCCCACACTCCGGATCACGTCTGGAGCAAGGTGAGGGAGTTGCACCAGGGTTACACCCAGGCCCGGGACTTGGCCAGCCGGTCTGGGACCTTCCCCCACCACTTGCCCCTATTACAGGGAGCTCAGGGCCATCCTGGGCTCCAGGAACACCTCCTCCCCCACCCCCGGCCACCCTTGACACCATGGCTGACGAGCCCCAGCAGGCCTCACAGCTGGAGTCTGGCCTGGAGGCCAGCATCGTACCCTGGGGCCCGCCCAAGGAGCGCCACCTCGGGATGGCGGAGGAGGGGTCCAGCAGTGAGAAGGGGGGGCTCCTAATAGATCTCCCCTCCCAGAGCACCAGCTGGACATCCGCCCACTGGGGTTCCTCCAACTGCGGCAGTGGATGGTCAGGTACGTACCCCACAGGGCACACACCCCTGGGCCACAGGGAGGGGCAGCAGACATGACTGGGAGCCTCACACACCCCCAGTGGACCCCGACCTGCAAATGCCCTACTACAGTATGGTCCCAGGACGGTGGCACGGTCATCAGCGCCCATCAGCACCCACACCCATGGACAGCACTGTGCCCTAACCCCGGGTGTGGGGGGACCATGCAATGGGGACACCCAACAGGGACATCACACCCACCGACGGGGCTGGAGACCCAGCAACCAAGGGCGGGGTGGGGGGAATGGGCCATGGCACAGTACTAACAGCCTTCCTCTCCCTCTCTGCAGCAGCACCATCCGAGGCCCCAGGCAGCCAGGCACCCTCCATGGTCCCTGAGAGCCCGCTGGAGGTCAGCCATTGCCAGCACCCAGCGACACCCCCAAGGCCAGTGGGACAGTCATAACACCGCTGGACCCAGGGGAGGGCCCCTGTGGACCCTCAGCTCCTGGCGGCTCTCCGGCAGCAGACGGAGGTGGCTGAGGAGAGACTCCGGTTTGACTGGGAGGAGTCCACCCGGTGCTGGGCGGCATGGCAGGAGTTCATGGGTGTATTCCAGGACATAGCCAGGACAATTCAGAAGGCTGTCACCTGGCTCCCACCCCCACCCCCCGCTGTCCCCCCTACTGCCCTCCCCGCTGCTTCACCTGCTGCCACCCCCTGCTGCCCCATCTGCCTCGCCGCCTGACCTGCTGCACCGAGTGCTGTGCCGTCTGCCAGCCCCACAGGACCGGAGCCCACTGGGGCTGAAGACCAGCAGGTGAAAGCATCCTGGCTGTACCTGCTGGTCCTCCCAGCCCCCAGCTGGCCACACTGGGGACTGTGGACAATGGGGGACCCTGACCTGTACCCGCTGGGGGTTGCACCCCTCTACACCCACCCCAGATTGAAGGGCCAATGGCTGAGCCATCTGCTGGCCCCCCCCCATTTGTAGATAGTTGTCCCCTTGTGTATAGTTGTTCCCCTTGTATATAGTCATCCTCCTTTGTATATTGGTTCCAGTTTTTGTTATGAACTTAACACAGTTACCAGTTTTCAATAATCCAGTTTTATTTTCCAAAGAACCTGAGACGTGTGCTTGTTGGGGGAATGGTGTGCGGGTGGTGTGTGTGGGGCCCTCCGGAGAAGGCCAGGGAGGAGCTCAGGGGTCTTCCTGATCAAAATGGGCCTTCAGGGCCTCATGGACCCATACCCCCTTGTGGTGGGCCTGGTGACTGGGTGCGGCGGCTGGCTGAGGGAAGCCCATGCCGGTGTCGACTGCCCACCCGCTAGAGGAAGGCCTCCCCCTTGTTCTCCACAATGTTGTGGAGTGTGCAGCACATGCCCACAGCCTGGGGGATGTTCTGGAGGCCAACATCCAGGCAGGCAAGGAGGCACTGCCAGTGACCCTTCAGGCGGCTGAAGGTCCTCTCCACCACCTGGCGGGCGTGGTTCAGTCGGGCTTTGAACTGCTCCTGGCTGGTGGTGAGGTGGCCAGTGTATGGGCGCATGAGCCAGGGCTGGAGGGGGTAGGCCGCTTCTGCCATGAGGCAGAGGGGTACGGTGGTTTCCTCTAGAGGGATCTCCCTCTGGGGGATGTAGGTCCCTGCCTCCAGCCAGCCACACAGGCCCAAGTTTTGGAAGATGCAGGCATCATGTGTGCAGCCGGGCCAGCCCACATAGACATCCTGGAAGTGGCCCCTGCTGTCCACCATGGCCTGCAGGACCATGGAGTGGTAGCCCCTCTGGTTGATGTATCTTCCCCCGCTGTGGTCTGGGGCATGAATGGGGATGTGGGTCCTGTCCAGGGCCCTGAAGCAGTTTGGGAACGCCACAGCAGCAAATCCAGCAATGGCTGTGTGCAGGTCCCCGACCTGGATGACCCTCTGCAGCAGCATGGCATTGAGCGCACAGACCACCTGTGGGGAAGGAACACAAGTGCCCATGAGGATGTGCAGGGTGCCCCAGGCCCCTCCCCGAGGCCCTCCTCCCGGGCACCTCCCCAAGTACCCCCCCTGCCCAGCCCCTCCCTCCCCATCATCCCTCCCTCCCCAGCCCCACACCTGGCCCCCTCTCTGGCCCCCCCACCCCCCAGTGGGTGTGTGCCCAGGCCTCCTTACCTCCATGATGACGGCCCCAACCATGGTCTTTCCCACTCCAAACTGGTGTCCCACAGAACGGTAGCTGTCTGGAGTGGCCAGCTTCCAGACAGCTATTGCAACTTTCTTCTTGACAGGGAGGGCGTGCCACAGCCGGGTGTCCTGGTGCCTCAGTACAGGGGTGAGCCACTGGCAGAGCTCCAGGAAGGTCTGCCAGTGCACGCGGAAGTTCTGCAGCCACTGGTCATTGTCCTACTCCCCCATGACCAGCTGCTCCCACCACTCGGAGCTGGTGGGGTAGCTCCAGAGGCGGCAGAGCACCCAGCCGGGGAAGAACAGGGGAGCCCAGTGGTCAGGGGTGTCCCCGTCTGCCCCCTGGGAGGGCTCTTCTGCCAGGAGCTGCTGGGTGGCCCCCGGGGCAGCACCTAGCAGGGCGCTTGCTCCCTGGGTGACTGCGTGGAAGGCTTCCAGGTGCTGCTGCTGCTGCTGGAGGTCTGTAGCTGCTGTGCGTCGGTCTGCAAGAGTGTGGCTAGTGCTCTGCAGACCTTATGCTGTGCGGGCCGGGTGTGTCTGAGAGGGGGGTCTTTAAAGGAGCGGCTTGCTGTTGCCCCGGAAGGGCTAGTCCAGCCTGTGACCCTGTCCATGGGCTTTCCTGGCCCCTTATTTCCTGAATCTTATACAAGGACTTAGGAATTCTATAAAGTTCAGTTTACAAATTATTTAGTGTAGCCAATTGCACTCCTAGTTTAAAGTGGACATCATTTCAAATCAGTAACTTCTAAAATAAACTGATTTGGTTTTAATGTGTTGTCACTTCCTGTAATGGTCTAGAGTGATGTGATACAATATATAGCAAAGAAAGGAAGCCTGACTTTTCAGATTTAAAACTTTTGATTAATTCAGATAGTTATCTTATATTTACCACTAAAGGCTAGCAGTGTTTGTTGGATTTATTGGCATATGAAAACAACATGTCGTATTTCATGATTAGTGAAGGCCATGGCTGATGATAGTTTGGTTTGGACAAAGAACCAAAAGTTTGGTCTAGCAATCAGGTCAATGCACTCTGGGCACTGTTTTCTGGTAACTGGAATCTTGCAGAAATTTAACTATGACCTGAACAGGCAATAGTCATGTAGCTCTGAATATTCCATGGTGTCTGGCAAACTAGAGGATGGCCTGCTCTTGCTGTTCCTGAGGTCATTTGCATGACGAACTCAGTCTTAACTCAGCCAGAAAGAGGAAGAGAAGCCTAGCTGTAAGCCAGGAAATACCAAGAAGTGGCTAGTTCTTGTCACGCAATATCAGCTGTTTCCTGAGGTGGTTGGGCACTGAGGGGAGAGCAGTAGCTCTGTGAAACTGGCTAGTTGTGACAATAATTCTGTTAATTCTATCTTCCTACACTTATTTTAATCAACTCAGAACTTATTTAGGGCAGTTATCTCAAAATTGAAATGATCTAGCTTTCAAAGACTCTGAACTTCCCGCGGAGTTCAATATGAACTTGGGACAGCAGCATCTCTGAAAGTCTGACCAAATTTTAGTTTAGGAATTTGACTTTGGCACTGAAGTTTGAATATTTTTGTTATTCGCAACTGTTGTTGCGTCATGGCAAATGTCTGCCCTGAGGTAAAGGGCCGGAAGGAGGTGGGAGTAGAGAACTCCACTGAAATTAGCTGAATGTGGCCACGAAAAACGTGACCATTAGTCCTTGCATGCACTGTAGCACAGTCTGCAGTTCCAGACTCTGGAGTGTGCTGTGCATGTTTTCATCATTCTAACAAATCAGATGAATACTTCTTTTATCAGCAGGTGTGGGGTTGGGGGCTTTTGGGAGGGGGGGAGGTGAGAGGGGAGGGCTTCCAAACCCAAATTTGTAATTTGTTTAAAACCTAAAATCTAAAAAAAAAAAAAATTGAATTTGGACCATTTTAAATTTTGCTTTGATGTTTAGGCCAATTCTCACTAAATCTGAACATTTTGACCACCTATTTGCTCCCTGCCTCCCGAAAAGCCGGGGAGTACAGCTTACTCCTTATGTGTTGCTTCCATTTAGTGATGCTGTGAAATCTCCTTTAGAGATCTGAGTGTTTGTTAAATTCCTTTAGAGACTCTGTCATTGACTGTTGCCTGTGCTGCTGAATAGGTAGTATGCCTACAAGTCTCCACAAAAACATTGCTGATGACATTATACTTATTAAATAATACAAATGCTCTTCCTGTTTGCCAAACAGTATGGTAGTGGGGATTACTGCTACACCCTGGGGAAGCATGAACTATAAATGGCTCTATCCTTTTTTAATTAGGCCATGTCTAATTAAAATGATGATGTGCAATTACTAGCTTTCATAAAATATTTTCCAAGTCAACATGACTCATGGGCCTGGGTAGAGAGAGAGTACAAGTGAATCTACTCCATGTATATATGCTTTTGCTGTGCATCTATTCTTGTAGTCGCAAGAAGGTCCATTTGACTTATTTACTGTACTATAGGCCCAGTTGCAGCTTCACGTGCTAGTGGAAGTTGGGCTGAAAAAAGTTCTAGACAGAAACCTATTGTAATACACATCCAAAGTGTGTGGGCTGGGCTCTGCGCTGGCCAGGAGGAGGGGCTGGGGCTGGCACAGTGTGTGTGTGTGGGGTGGGGTGGGTCTCTGTTGGGGAGCTGGGTTGGGCCCTGCGCTGGACAGGGAAGAGGCTGGGCCTGGCACAGTATGGGTGGGGCTCTGCTGCGGGGCTGGACCAAGCCTCATGATGGGTGGAGAATGGGCTGGCACAGTGCAGGGGGGTAGGGTCCATTGTGAGGGCTGGGCTCGGCCCTGTGCTGGCTGGGAGGACTCTGTTGGGGGCTGGGCTGGGCCCAGACTTGGTGGGAGAAGGGCTGAGGCTGGCATTGTGCAGGGGGATGGGCTCCATTGGGGGCTGGGCTGGGACCATGCTGGGCCTGGATCCAGGCTGGCCGGGCAAGGGGTCAGGGCTGGTACAGTGCATGGGGGGCAAGTTCTATGGGGGGCCTGGGCTGGGCCCTGCACTGCCCAGGGAAGGGGTTGGGGCTGGCACAGTATGGGGAGAGCTACATTGAGGGGCTGAGCTAGGCCCCACACTGGGTGATGGAGGAGCTTGCACGGTGTGGGGGGGCTCTGTCGGGGGCCTGGTCCAGGCCCTGCGCTGGCTGGAGGAAGGGCTAGGGCTGGCATGTTGCTGGAGGGAGGCCAACCGGGGGGCTTGGCCAGGCAGCAATTTGTCCATTACTTCTAGTCCTGTCCTGAGTTGATAAAGAGGAAAGTGATAAATTATCTTCCTTATAATGATCTTTCACATACTTGAGGACTGTTATGTCCCCTGTCAGTCTTGTCTTCTCCAGACTAAACAAACACCTTTTTTCAGTCTTTCTTTGTAGGTCACATTTCTAAATCTTTAATTCTTTTTGTTGTTTTCTGCTGGCCAGTCTTTGAAAATTCATGGTGGTCGGGGACATGCCAGACAATTGGGGCAAAAAGGTAAATGTAGCGCTCATCTTTAAAAAAGGGAAGGAGGAGGATCCAGGGAACAATAGACTGGTCAGCCTCAGCTCAGCCCCTGGAGAATGTTCTTAAGGAATCTATTTTAAAACACTTGGAGGACAGGAAGGTAATGAGGAACAGTCAACATGAATTCACCAAGGGCAAGTCATGCCTGACCAGCTTGATTACCTTCTATGATGAGATAAGAGGCTCTGTGGATATGTGGAAAGCAGCAGACATGATACACCTTGGCTTTAGCAAAGATTTTGTTATTGCCACAGTATTCTGGCAAGAAAGTTAAGGAAATATGGCTTTGATGAATGGATTATAAAGTGGATAGAAAGCTGGCTAGATCATCAGGCTCAATGGGTAGTGACCAATGGCTCAGTGTGCAGTTGGCAGCTGATATTAAGTGGAGTGCTCCTGGGGTCAGTTTTGTTCAACATCTTCATCAGTGGTCTGAGTGAGGGGATGGATTGCACCCTTGGCAAGTTTGTGGAAGGCACTAAGCTGGGAACAAGGCAGAGGTAGACATTCTGGAGTTCAGGGATATGAGCTGGAGTGACCTAGACAAATTGGAGGATTGTGCCAAAATAAATTCAATGAAGTTCAGCAAGGAGAAGTACAGAACCCTGTACTTAGGATAGATGAGTCCCAGGCACTGTTACAGGCTGGGGACTAACTGGCTAAGTGGCAGTTCTGTAGTAAAAGCACTTGGGGTAGACAAGAAGTAGACAAGTAGACAATTACAGGAGACAAGAAGCTGGATATGAGCCAACAGGCTAAAGGAATATGGGGCTGCATTAGTAGGAGCATTGCCAGCAGATCAAGGGAAGTGACTATTTCCCTCTATTTGGCAGTCGTGATGCCCCATCTGGAGCATTGTTTCCAGGTTTGGGCTCCCCACAGCTGAAAGGATTTGGACAAACTGGAGAGAGTCCAGCAGAGGGCAACAAATATGATTAGGGGAGCAGAGCACATGACTTATGTGGAGAGGCTGAGTCATTTGGGCTTGTTTAGTCTGCAGGAGAGAACAGTCAGGGCAGGATTTGATAGAAGCCTTCAACAACCTGAAGTGGGGTTCCAAAGAGGATGGAACCAGGCAGTTCTCAGTGGGGGCAGATGACAAAAGAAGCAGCAGCAATAGTCTCAAGTTGCAGTGGGGGAGGTCTCAGTTGGCTGTTAGGAAAAGCTGTTTCACTAGGAGAAGGGTGAAGCACTGGAATAGGTTGCCTAGAGATGTGGTGAAATATCCTTAAAGGCTTTAAGGCGAGGCTTGACAAAACCCCAGCAGAAGTGATTTAGTGGGGTTTGGTCTTACTTTAAGCAGGAGGATAGGCTGGATGGCCTCCTGAGATCTCTTCCAATCCAAATCTTCTGTGATTCTCTGAACTTCCACCCGTTTGTCCACATCTTTCTTGATACTATCTTCCAGCTGAGCCTTATTAGTTCTGAGTGGAGTGGAGGGATTAATTTTCCTGTCTTCCTTACAAAATAACTGCTAATAAACCCCAGAGTGAGTTTTCTGTTTTTGCAGCAGTATTATATTGTTGACTCATATTTAGTTTGTGATCCACTCTTATCCCCAAGATCCTTTTCTCTACCACTCCTTAGTTATTCATTTCCCATTTTGTATGTGTGCAATTTATTATGCTTTCCTAAGTGTACTACTTTGCATTTGTCCTTGTTGCTTTTCACCCCATTTATTTTAGACTGCATCTCCAGTCTGTTAAGATTATTTTGAATTCTAATCTGGCTTCACAAAGTGTTTGCCGTTTCTCCTAGCTTGGTATTGGCTGCAAATTTTATAATGTGCTCTCTATAATAGCATCCAAATAATTTATAAAGATAGTGAATAGAACTGGACCCAGGACAGCTCCCTGCAGGACTGTCAGGAATTTGGCTGCTTCCAGGAGTGGTTGCCTAGCAACCCAATGAACTAGCCTGGGCTTAATAAACACATGCTAAATGACTCTGCTCCCTGATTGGCCAAAACAACCAACAGATTTCAATTTAAGCCATGTAACAACAACAGCACAGCGGCTGCTGGAGGAATTCCGTGCCAGCAGCTTGTCGTATGTGCTTCATGTCCAGTCCTTTTCCTCATTTTGCCTGCTTCACTCCTGCCTTAGTCCCTGTCTGCCTCTGAACTCCCGATTCTGACCACTGGCTTGTCTGTTGACAATGCCTTCAGCTGACAGACTTGCTGGGCCCCTGGTGGAGGTGGGGGGCATCTGTCCTCCTTTTTAAGCTGAAAGGTCAGCCTCTTCAATATTTCCTCATAAGGCAGCTGTTCCAACCCCCTAATAATTTTTGTTGCTCTTTCTTGAATTTTTCCACTGCCAAAATATCTTTTTTGAAATGAGTCAACCAAGTCTGGAGTCAGTAATTTTAGATAGAAGCAATAAGATATTCTCTGCCTTATTCTCTATCCCCTTTTTAATTATACCTAACATTCTACTTGCTTTTTTGACTGCTGCTTCACACTGAATGAATGTTTTCAGAGAACTTTCCACAGTGATGACAAGATCTGATTGTCAAGTATCAGAGGGGTAGCCGTGTTAGTCTGGATCTGAAACAGCAACGAAGGGTCCTGTAGCACCTTATAGACTAACAAAACTTTTCTGTTAGTCTATAAGGTGCCAAAGGACCCTTCGTTGCTGTTAAAGATCTGAGTGGTAATAGCTAATTTCTCCATCATTTTGTATGTATATTTAGGATTATGTTTTCCAATGTGCAGGCTCTTCAAAATTGCTGCTTTTTGCTGCTGCATGGCTTGTCCAGACATGAGTCCTTTTCAAAAGGATCCCGGGAACTTCAAAATCCCCTTATTCCTATCTGCTGCTATTCCTATTCTGCTGATAGGAATAAGGGGATTTCGAAGCTCCCAGGGGTCCTTCCTGTCTGATGAGCCACACACCAGCGAAAAGCAGCAATTTCAAAGAGCCGTGGCCGGGGACATGCTAATGAGTTGCTGAATATGCATTTCAGCACCTCATTAGTAATCTTTTAAATGGCCATTTGAGTGGCCATTTTGAAGATTTGGGCTAGTGTAGACACGGCCTATAAGCACATCTTTGTTTCAGTCTTCACAGTTGAGGATGCTAGTGAGGTTCCCAAACATGAGCCATTCTATTTAGGTGATACATGTGAGAAATTGTCCAAGACTGAGGTGTCATTAGAGGAGGTTTTGGAAAAAATTGCTAAACTTAATAGTAACAAGTCACTGGGACCAGATGGCATTCACCCAGGAGCTCAGAAAGAACTCAAAAATGAAATTGTGGAACTACTAACTGGGGTTTGTAACCTATTTTTTAAATCATATTCTGTACCAAATGACTAGAAGATATCTAATGTGACATCAATCTTTAAAGACCTCTAGAGGTGGTCATGGCAATTACAGAGCTGTAAGTCAGTACTGGGCAGATGAGTTGAAACTTTAGTAAAAACAGAATTCTCAGACACCTAGAGGAACATAATTTGTTGGGGAAAAAATCAGCATGGTTCCTGTAAAGGGAAATCATGCCTTACTAATCTACTAAAAGTCTTTGACGGGATCAGCAATCATGTGGACAGTGGGTATCCCATGGATATAGTATACTTAGCATTTCAGAAAGCCTTTGACACTGTCCCTCACCAGCAAGCAGTTATGGGCTAAGGGGGAAGGTCCTCTCATGGACTAATAACTGGTTAAAACAAAGGAAACAAAGGGTAGGAATAAATCGTTAGTTTTCCAAATGTAGGGGAGTAACTAGTGGTGTCTGACTGTAGTCTGTACTGGGACCTGTCCTATTTAACATATTCACAAATGATCTGGAGAAAGGGATAAAGAGTGAGGTGGCAAAATCTGCAGATAATACTAAACTGCTCAAGGTAGTTAAGAACAAAGCAGACTGAAGAATTTCAAAAGTATTTCACAAAAGTAGGTGACTGGGCAACAAAATGGCAGCTGATAGGAATAAGGGGATTTCAAAGTTCCAGTGGTCCTTTCAAAAAGGACCCCCATCTGGACGAGCCACACAGCAGCGAAAAGCAGCAATTTTGAAGAGCTGTGGCATGCTAATGAGGCACTGAATATGCATTTCAGCTCCTCATTAGTAATCTTCGAAATAGCTATTTGCATGGCCATTTCAAAGATCTGGGCTAGTGTAGATGTAGCCTTGCTGTGATGTGGACGGTTCTGAAAACTTGGAAAGTGAACTTTTGCCTGAGATTAAACCCTTCTCAATCACCTTCCACCATGACCTAAGTACAAGGAGCACATGTATATTCCACACCTGATCCTTGCACAGTGCAAGAATATCCTTTACTGGGTATATTCTGTGGATGTTCATTGGATTAAACCATGAGTGACACGTCCATGTTGGACCAAAATATAGGGAAAAATAAAGCTCCACTCACCCCCTCCAACATTTAATGGCATGTAATGATTATTGTGAACATTGACCAGGGTACATAACTGACTTTTGTCAGTATTCTTTGTGCTTCTTTCATGTCTCTTCACCTAATTGGTAGGGAAAGCAAAAGCTGAGCATAGAGTATGGCTGGCAGCTATCAAACTTAAGCTTTGGAATAATATTCTCCTGCAATGGAAAACAGCACTATGTAAAGATCAAGGAACTAGATTAAATTTGTGACTGCTTTGTTGGCGGGCTTTGCAGTTTGCTTCCCTGAATGGCTAAGTGCCAGCTCTAAAATATTCCTGGGCCTTTGCCCAGATGAAGCAGCTGATGAGTTGTCTGGATAATGGTTTCCTCCCATATCCAGATTCCCTTTTGATTTAACCTCAGTTTTTAGGAATGTGTTTATTGTATCTGAAGAATTTGATAACAGAATCTTGTGCAAACTGGGTTTGGAAGTCAGTGTTATCCAGTGGCAACAGAAGACTGAGGGCTTGTCTATACTTGAAGCGCTACAGCAACACAGCTGCAACTCTCTGCTATGCCAGTGGGAGGGGGTTCCCCTGTCAGTATGGGTGCGTCTACACTTGGATTCCTCTTTTGAAAGAGGCATGCAAATGAGGTAAATTGAAAATGCAAATGAGGTATAAATTTGAATATTTGACACCTCATTTGCATATTCTAATTTTGAAAGAGCTTCTTTTGAAAGAAGAAAGCCAAAGTAGATGCTGCTGTTTCGAAAGTAAACCCATCTTCGAAAGAATCCTTCTTCTCTTTATTTAATGCGAAGGATTCTTTTGAAGATGGGGTTTACTTTTGAAAGAGAAGTGTCTACACTGGCTTTCTTCTTTCAAAAGAAGCACTTTAGAAATTACAAGATACAAAAGAGATGTGAAATATGCAAATTTACACCTCATTTGCATTTTCAGTTTACCTCATTTGCGTACCTCTTTCGAAAGAGAAATGCAAATGTAGATGCACCCTATAGGTAACATATTTCCCTGACAAGTGATAGCTAGATTGATGGAAGAATTCTTCTGTTGACCTAGTGCTGTTTATTCAGTGATTTAGCTCCACTTAAGTATGTTGCTTGGGGTGTGGGTTTTTCACATTCCTGAGCAGGGTAGCTAGGTCAAACTAATTTTAAAGTATAGACAAATCTCTGGAAAGATCATCCAAATTAACAATTAAAACAAACTAGTTACATAAGATTCATTCCCTGAGTGAACACTGTTATTCAGAATTGAAGTGCCCTTATTTCAGTTTAGTGCCATTCATTCTGCATATAAAAGAAACTAAACCAAATTAAGGGTACTTAAAAAGTGACGGAAGGAATTAATGCAATTCAACTAATTCACTTGACATTCACCTCTTTCATTAATCCAGATTAATTTTCCTGGATGTCCCTGTGTAAACGATCTTTAGGAGTCAGGATGCCTGGATTCTGTTTTCAACTCCACCTCTCTCCCTGGTTATGTGACGTTGCATATACTGTTTGCACTTCTCTGCACAATGGGGATAGCAATACTTACCCATCATCATATAGCACTTTGATAGTCTTAGATGAGAGTTAACATATTTGTGCAAACTGTTGTAATAATGAAGTCCAGCTTAAAATGGCAAAAACAGATGAATGCTTGTATCCTTATTCACTATTTGCTAATATATTTCTGCAACCTGGTTGTGAAAAATCCTCCTTCATTACCCTGGTATATGAGTCTGTTTCACATCTGTGTTCAGATCAAGAATTAAAAGTGAGGCTTTTAGCTTCTTTTGTTCACAGAGTACTGGATACAGGATCCCAGATGCGTAATCATTTCATGCTCCTGCCAAATAGCTGACAGCTGGGGCTTTCCTATCCTGTACAGGTTCCATGCAGATCACCCCTCACACAATTAGAGGTAAACAAATACACAAGTATTCTGTAACAAGTGTTTTAGAACAAGATAATGTTTTGCGGTGTGTTACTGACGTTGCACCATTCATCCAGAGTGAACTGGGTACATGAATTATTTTAGTTAGACCACAGATAAAAACATTAGTGAAAACTAAACAATGAAAAAATAACTGCATTTGAAGTGAAAAAGCTCCTAGAGCAGTAAAATGTATCATTGTCAATTATTCCCTGCAGCACAGATCAGAGTCCATTAAAACAGAGTATTTATACTTTACAAGCATGTGTTGATTCTCATTTGCTGCTCTATGTATTTTACAAGATCTATATGTATATTTCCCACATATAGCACAGACGGGTTCTACCACAAACCACTTAATGTTGATCTCATTTAAAACTGTTAGTTTTTCAGTCAGAAATTGTTGGTATACGTTAATTGTCCATGTTTTCTCTAATTGCTTCTCAGACATTTACATTTATTATATTTTGGATGTTTGTCTATATTTTTAAAACTATTGATTTACTATAGCACAGAATATGAATTGTACAGTGCTTATTTTATATTATTTTTATTACAAACATTTGCACTGTAAAAGTTAAACAAATGGTATTTTTCAATTCACCTCGTGCAAGCTTTGTAGTGCAATCTCTTTATTAGGAAAGTGAAATTTACAAATGTTGAATTATTTTTGTACATAACTGAAATCAAAACCAAAATAGTATAAAAAGTATAGTTACAAGTTGAAGCATGAAGGGACATAAGAATGTTTAGCATATCTGGCATGTTAGCGCCTTGCAACGCTGGTTACAATAATGTCATCCGATTGCCTGTTTTCACTTTCAGGTGATGTAAATTAGATGTGGGTAGCATTATCTGCTGTAAATGGAATTGAAAAAGATGATTCACCTTTTTTTACAATGCAAATGTTTGTAATAAAAATAACAGAGTAAGGACTGTAAATTTTGTATTGCCTTAAAATTGAAATAATTATATTTGAAAATGTAGAAGAAAATCAAAAATATTTATAGTGAATTACAATGGGTATTCTATTGTTTAAGAGTAATCAAATCTATGATTAATAGCAACTTTTAAAAAAATCTAGTTAATTTGTTCTGTGTTGATTGCACATATTAATTTGTGATTAATTGATAGCCCTAAAATAACTGTTTATGATTAAAGCGATTTAAGCAAAACTGGGTTTTACTATATATATTGTTTGTTTTCCAAATACTGGGATGAATTTAGGGCACATATTTGTATTATTGTGTAGACTTTCAGAAGAGGTGAAACAGGATTTGCAGTACAACAAACTAAAGTGAGCTTCGTACAAATGTTTCATTGCTATACATAAGGTTTTATTAAATGTATTGAGAATTGAATGCTGTACATGTTAAATTATACACATCAAGTAAATGTTTAGAGAAAATATCATATTTCCAGAAGTGATCATCTACTGACAAGTTACAGTTCACCAGGTTTTTTTTGCTATTACCACTCTCTATGCAACAGAAGAGGTTAAACTAACATTGCAGCCAGGTGGCAAAATGTTCCATGTGTGCGAAGTGCACAACTGACATTTGTATTACAAAGAGCTGTCACATTTATTACCACACTGGAAAGATTTTTCTGTGCTGGCAACCACAATGGAATTTGGGCTTCAGAAATCTAACAACATGTAAAATACCATAAATCTTGCTATATTCAATTCTGAAAATTAATATGTTAATTAAAATTCTTTATTTAAACTCTCTTGGTTCCCTCTGTATGTTCTGCTCTGAGATGTTTGGCGTTTTACATGGGGAAAGCATACACTGATCTCTTATTAATATTTTGAATGTTAAGTCTATTCTTCTTCTAGGAAATAAAAGGGACTCTTTAGAAAGGATGTCCAGTCACAGAAGTGATGTAAATCCATGTGACAAGCCAGCATGTGCAGCAGCTGGTCAAATGGGGGAAGGGAAATAAAAACTTAATTGTCAGGCTTAAGCCTGTGAGTAGTCCTTGAAGTCACTTGATCCCAGTGGGAGGTTAGTCAGGTTTAAAGCTAAATGCACATGTAGGTGTTTGCAGTGTTTGTCAGCTTCCTGAAGTACTTGTACTTGTTTTGTGTAGCCCCATGTACTCACCAGGCATTGCATAAATACTTGAGTCCCAAGTCTTTAGGGGAATCAAGAGCTTTATGGCAATTATTTTTAAGCCAGAGGGTGATTTAATGGTGTGGAGAGAAGGCTGGTAATCATAGGGACTGAGATTATCAGCTGGAAAAAATAAAACAAACCCAACACCTAAAGGTATTAAACCTTCAGGCTGCGTCTACACTAGCAAGTACATTTGAAAGTAACTTTGAAAGAAGTCTTTCAAAATTCCCTGCAGAGCATCTACACATAAACCGTGGTCTTTCAAAATTAACTTTGAAAGAATGGGATTGTTCCGTTGAAGTCTGTTCTCCGTTTCTGTGGTGGGAAGAGCGTTCCCTTTTGAAAGACTCCTTCAAAAGAGAGCAAATGCAGACGCTCTGCAGACGGCTATTTCAAAAGAGTGAGTTTTCCATGGTGTCGATCAGCTGGTGGTCAGAGGCGCAGCTCACAGCGCAAACGGAGCTCTTTGGCTCCTGCATCTGCCCGTGTTTCAAGATGCAGGTGCTCACAAACCCCTAGGCAGGAAGCTGAGAGTGTGCTGGTAGCAGGAAGCCCATGATGCTCACTAGCTGTGATGTCCCAGTGAACCTGCCGGGGTCCCTGGCCACATGGCCAGCACCCTGGACCCCAGCTTACCACAGGAGCCCCCCCTACCAGGAGCTGAGACAGGCCCTGAAGTGACAGGCCCCTCCTGGATGGAGGCCAAGCTCTGGGACCCCTCTGGGAAGATGAGGAGGTCCTGCACCTGAAAGGGTTCCGATGCTGCAACATTGCCACTTTCAAGCACCTCTCAAAGACCCTAACTGGCTGAGGTCACCCCACCCTCAACCCTGACCAGGTGAGGTCCAAAGTGGCCATGCAGAGGCAGCTCTCCCCACCCGCCATGCAGACCCTGGTGAGGCAGCCAACACTGCAGCCCAGCCATGCCCCTACCTCCCCATGCTCCCAGCCCCAGGCCAGCCCTGATAGGGCCTCCCCCAGATGCGGTGGAGGGGGTAGGGGCTCACTCGGGTGATGGGGTCCTGTCCCTTGACCTCTGTCGATGGTTAAGTTCCTCCACCCCAACCCCCAGCCCTCCTGGGCCATTGGTGTCCACCTGCCCTGGCCCAGGCCACCCCTATAAATAGTTCCCTCCACCCTCCAGTTCTTGTAAGGTTACGTAGATGCAAATTGTTGTTAGGTGCTCAGTAGATGCTTTATCTGTGGTTACCCCTGTGTCCCCTGGATATGTGTGGGGATGGTGGGGTGTGTGTGCTGGGAGGAGGTGAAGGCCTGTGCAGGGCCTGTCTTACCCACACCACATCCTGCTGGGCCTGGTGGCATGGGGTGGTGGGCAACTGCTCGTAGCCACACCTGGCTTTGGCAGCCCACCCCTGCAGAAAGGGGTTGTACAGGGTATTCTGGACCCGGCTGAGCTGCTTGTTAAAAATGTCCTGGGTAGGCTGGGTGTGACCTGTATACGGCCTCATGAGCCAGGCCTACAAGGGGTAGGCCATGTTGGCCATCATGCAGGTGGCATTGTGGTGTCCCTAAAAGGGAGCTCCCACCAGGGGATACAGGTCCCCTCACCCATCCAGCGGCCCAGCCCAGAGTTCTGGAACACCCTGGCATTGTGGGCACAGCTGGATCAGCTCACACATATGTCCATGAACCAGCCCTTGGTATCAATAAGCGCCTGCAGCACCATGGAGTGGTAGCCCTTTTGGTTTATGCAGGCCACACTGCTGTGCTCTGGGGCCCAGATGGTGATGTTGGTGCCACCCAGTGCTCCAAAACAGTTGGGGAAGCCCAACTCATTGACCTTCCTGAGGGCATCATCAAGGTCCCTGATGTGGCTCAGCTGCTGGAGGAGGACATTGTTGATGGCCCAGATAACCTGCAGCCATGAGGGGAGAACACACTCGTGAGTGTGGATTGGGAAGCAGCATGCCTGCCTGTCCCTATCCCTCCTGCTCTGTCCCCACCCCCATTCCCTACAGGGCATTACTCCCTGGGACACCTTCTCCCTGCCCTATGAATGCCTGCCCATCCCTGTCCCCTCCTCCATCCTTGCTGGGGGGCCTCCCCCTGGTTCCTGACAGTGCCCCTTGTGGTGGGAGTGTGACCCGAGCATGGCTTACTTTGTTTAGTATGACCCCGTCGGTGGTGCTGCCCACCCTGAACTGGTGGCTGATAGCTCGGTGGCTGTGTGGGGTGTCCAGAGGGCGATGGCCACCCATTATTGCAGTGGGATCACTGGCCTCCTGTAGGTGTTGCAGTGCTGGAGGGCTGGGGTGAGCCCATGGCACAGCTCCAGTAATGTCACCTTGGTCATCCTGAAGTTCTGCAGCCACTGGTCATCACCCCAGTCCTCCAGCACCAGCTGATCCCACCAGTCGTTGCTTGTGGGGTAGACCCACAAGTGGCAGTTGGCCTGGGGGTACTGGGTATGGACATCATGCCCTGAGGACAGCCTCCAGGAGGGTTGCTACCAGGGTGGCCACCCGAAGCTAGTGTAGAACCGTGGCCAGTATCATGGCCAGCACACTGGACACAGCCTTGATGGGTGGGGGGAGCTGCGTGGGGTAGCCTGCTGTGCTCCTCTGCATGGTCTCCCTCTTCTTGCCTCAGAACAGCTAGCTGGCCCTCAGTGTGTGCAGACCAAGGCTCCTGGGGTGGGGATGGCCCTTTAAAGGAGCAGCTGGTGACAGCCCTGGAAGGGCTTGGCTGCCATGTGACCCTGCCCGCGGCATTTCCTGGCCTTGTACTTTCGAAAGGGTACCCTGGGACATGTGGAGGTTCTCTTTTGAAAGAGAGGTTGAGCGTTTGGAAAGGGCAGGTTGGACCTTCGATCCCCGTTTGGCTGTGCAGACGCTCCTTTTCGAAAGGCTATCTTTGTAAGTGTATTTTTGTAAGCCGCCTTTTGTAACCATGTTGTAGTGTTGATGTAGCCTCAGCGTCCGGCAAACACCAAACAATTCAGAATTTAGTACAAGGATAGACTAAGCTATTTAAAGTTAATAATAATATTAGTCATGCTTGATAGGTCATGTGAGTGTCTCATTCCTAATTAAATGCTTTGAATAATTAAAAAGTCTGCTAATAAACGTATAATCCACATAGTGCTACTTTACTATCTGCTCATGATTCCAAGATCTTCTAATGCAGGGATGAGAAAATTTTACACGTTGGGCCTCACTTTTCGACCTGCCTCAGATGGCCCTAGAAGTGAGTGGCAGTCTCTGGGAAGTGACACAACACACTCCCCAGCAATGGTGATGGAAGCCGAGGGTGGGAGAGGCAGTGGATAAATAGGCTTTCTGAGTGCAACTTCCTCTTTTGAAAACCTTGGCTTTTATTTTTAGCTCATTTAAAGAAAAGAGACCAACAAAAAACTTCATAAATTTCCTTTTCTATTGATTGGACTGACAGGATCATTTCTCTGACCCTCCACTAAACAGAAAGCGGTTGATAGTAACTGTGCTAGTTCTGTAACTTACACTGCTTCTTACTACACAGGATTCCCAGCAGCAATGAAGCTTTAAACAAAATATTTTCCTCTATCTTTATGTGAAATTCTCAGAAGCTTTGAAGCAAGGCCAGCCCATGGTGCCTCAAGGAATGAAGTCTGAACACAACTTACAGACTAGGTCTAGATTGCAGGGTTTTGTCAACGGAAGTTTTTGTCAGAACTCTGCTGGCAGCTCCACAGTCATGGGGACCCTGGGGAAGCTCAGCAGCCTCATGGCATGGAGACCCACTGGCAACCCTGCAGTCACAGGGGTCCCATGGCTAGGGGAGCCCTACAACTCTGTGAAGGAGACCTGCAGGAGTGCCCCTTTGCCCACAGGCAGCCTGGGGGCCTGACCTCCCCTTGTCCGGCGAATCCCCTCATTTGGGACTACTCAGATACTGAGGGTGTCAGATGAGGGAGGTACAACCTGTATTTACAACGCTCCTAAACAGACAGCTCAGGCATTAACCGAGCTGGAGCTGAAGACAATTTATGGCATTCATAAAGCTTTATCTACTTGAAGCTGAATGTTTACATTAATTAGAAATTTGTTGTCTGACACTTTCCCTCATAATTTCTTGCAACTCTGTAAATGTAAATGAATAAACATAAAAAAAAACTTAAATACATATAAAATATGTAAAAGCAATGAGGAGTTCTGTGGCATCTTAAAGACTGCCAATTTAGTTTGGGCATAAGCTTTTGTGAGCTGGAGCCCACTTCATCAGATGCTCCAGTCCATGAATGTTTATGGCCAAATAAACTTATTAGGTGCCACAGGATACCTTGCTGTTTTTGCTGAAACAGACTAACATGGCTCCTCCTCTGAAACTTATAAGTGATTTCTACTATGCTTAATAATCATGTACTCTTATTGCTCCTATTGTTACTACAAGGCTAATAGAAGTGACCACTTTGGGACAAAACAGAAATAATGGAGTGTTTCATCCCAAGGTGACTCTAATTGTCAGTGATGCACAGTGTGAGTAACATAATGTATCAGACTGCTTTGGCAACAGATGGAAGGAGCCCTCGGGTGGCTGTCACTCAGAACCTGAATGGACCATATGTCAAAGATTCAGTTATACGGTAGAACAAAAAAAAATCTATGTCATCCATACACAGGGGGTTATGCATGGCAAAGACTGGGGGGAAAAGAAAAGCAAAACCTCTTTAAATGTGATTGAAGAGCTATCTTGTTGATGCAGGGTATAATGTGTTAATATGGATGATTGGACACATTTTGCTGATGTATTATAAATGTCTAATGTGTGCCCCAGCCTACTATATGCTGAAAATAGTGGTATGCTACCAGCCAACTGACAACTTGATTATTCACTACTGCTTCTAGTCCTTTATCTTTCCACTGGTCTTTCTTGCTTTCCAGTCCTAGCAGCAGACCCAGTTCTGTCTGGTAATGGGCCTCTCATAATGATCCGAACATTGTGGATCTATAAACTCTCCTCCAGGCCTGGATCTGTAGTTCTTTACATAGGCAGTTCCTGATGTTCTGTAGCCAGCAGGCTATATCCCCTTGAGACTAGAATGGACTGTGCTAACAAAAGCCATAGACAGATTCTTCCTACTCCTTTCTTGTGCTCTAATATGAATCCATCTTGTTTTACTGCAGATGGTTATGTTATAGCAGAAATGAGCTTCCTGGGATCTCTCCTTCACATCATTCATGCACACAGTACAAAGCATGATACAACCCTTACTCTGTTACATATTCAGGTTTCTTCAGTACTGCCTATATATGAAATACAACTTCATGCAAAATAAGGTCCTGATCCTGCTAATCCAAACCTGACAATTGGGGCTACTCATGTGAGTAACTGGTGTGAAAGCTTTGGGCCTCTATTTCAAAAGGCTTTGGAAAAGTAAGCACTATAATCTCTTTGTTAATTAATAAACAGCAGACGGAGACATTGAAGAAGTATAAAGAAAGAAAAAGATATATTGTAGTTTCGATTTGTGAAATGGAGAGTCGAGACCTTTTTGAAGTACTCTCAAAGTCTTCCTTCATTAACAAAATAATCTATTTTTTAGAGAGAGCCAGTGATGTTTTGTGACTGTGCTGTTCATTACCTTTCATCTGCCTACTTTTTACTGTGTATATTTTTAAGTGAATTGGGACAGCTTTGGGACTGTTTTGGACAAAATATATTGTGCCATTCGGCAGGGTGCCAAGAAATCTTTTGCACCACAGGAAAGAAGAGGGAATCTGGCAAACCTGTGAGAACATGATCTAATGAGTGACAAGTAAAGACGTGTGAATTAGGCTGGAGTCTGCATTGTTCCCTGGTAACTCACTCATGCAATCCACAGAATTAAAACATGAAGTGACTTTGTTTTATAACACAGAAAACCACTGTTTCTGTCATGCAAGAGGCTCCCTTGTGTCTTACTGGCACAGGCATAAATGGTGGTCTTGTGGAGCACTAGGACACCCAAGGAACAAGAGATACGCTGCTTGTGGCATAGCCCTGCAGGCACTGAGAACATGCTGCTGTTATCCAAGATAGTTCTTGGAACATATACATGGAGTTACACCAGGGATGAACTTGGCCCACTGTCTCTAGCTAAATCATCCAGGGGTTGATCTTTCAAAATAGTTAACAAGTGCTGTGCATACTGAACCCATGAAGTTAATGGGCACTCAGCACCACTGAGCAGAAGACCAGGAAATCTTGAACCCAGTTATGCCGGCTTTCAGACTGCTGCTGTATCCATAAAAGCATTCAATGACTCTGCTGCTGAGTAGAGAAGTCCTAAAGTTTTACTCTCCACTAAACTACTGTCTCCAGAGACCTGACTGGAAGATCTGCAGCATCTCTCATTGGTCTGGAATGATATGTAAGCCAGAAAGAGACACAAGGGCTACGTCTACCAGTGAAGCCAACATCGAAATAGCTTATTTCGATGAATAACGTCTACACATCCTCCAGGGCTGGCAACGTCGATGTTCAACTTCGACGTTGCGCGGCACCACATCGAAATAGGCGCTGCGAGGGTACGTCTACACGCCAAAGTAGCACACATTGAAATAAGGGTGCCAGGCACAGCTGCAGACAGGGTCACAGGGCGGACTCAACAGCAAGCCGCTCCCTTAAAGGGCCCCTCCCAGACACAGTTGCACTAAACAACACAAGATACACAGAGCTGACAACTGGTTGCAGACCCTGTGCATGCAGCATGGATCCCCAGCTGCTGCAGCAGCAGCCAGAAACCCTGGGCTAAGGGCTGCTGCCCATGGTGACCATAGAGCCCCGCAGGGGCTGGAGAGAGAGCATCTCTCAACCCCCCAGCTGATGGCCGCCATGGAGGACCCGGCAATTTCGACGTTGCGGGACGCGGATCGTCTACACGGTCCCTACTTCGACGTTGAACGTCGAAGTAGGGCGCTATTCCGATCCCCTCATGAGGTTAGCGACTTCGACGTCTCGCCGCCTAACGTCGAAGTTAACTTCGAAATAGCGCCCGACGCGTGTAGCCGCGACGGGCGCTATGTCGAAGTTAGTGCCGCTACTTCGAAGTAGCGTGCACGTGTAGACACAGCTAAGAAGTTGTCTACTGAGCAACAGGGATTCTGGGTGGTTGGTGCTACAGACTGTGCCAGCCGCTGCCTGACTCCTTGTCCACAGATCCTGACTGTAATCCTGCTCTATTCCTGGTTCCTGCCCTCAGTCTTGTTCTGGTCTTTGGACCCTGTCACTCTAGCTTCTGACAGCTCTGGCTTTGACCCTTGGTTATGGGTCTTTGGCCTCTTGACTCAGTGTTGACCATTAATTTTGACTCCTTTTTTTCTGTCTGACTTTCACCTATGACACCTGACTCTGGAACAGGGGCCTCTTGTTCATGAATATTGCACTGACCCTCAATCCAGTCTATCCATAGTCATTGGCAATTATCTTCCACAGACCCTCAAAGCAGGGGCATAGGCATAGGCAGTGGCCCATCCACTTAGAATACAGGCATCTCGCCCACTGCAGCCTTGATTCTACTCTGGCCCCAGCACTTGGTGGAGTGCCTGGCAGGCAGGTACAGGAGGCAAACCCCTACATCCCAATCCTGTTCCCTGGCTGGAGGGCTAAATGGGTGGGAAGAGTAGAATATGTCCCTGTGCCCTGACCCCAGTCCCTAGCTGGAGTGCTTGGCAGGAAGGGATAAGCCCCTGTGCCCTGACCCTGCTTCTCAGATGTGTGCCTGGAAGCTGGGGGACCCCTGGCCACAATGTCCATCACTCCCTGCAAGGCTGGCTGGGGAGGATGGGGGAGGCAGTTCCAAGCCCTTCTGCCCCTCCCCAACATTGCCTACCCAGGCAAAGTCAGGGCCCACCCAAGTGTCCCACCCTGGCTATGTTCCTGTTTCACAGTCGCTCTTTGCTTCATCAGGCACCCAACCATTAACAGAGAAGATTGTTAACATGGCATAATTTAAATAATGGTCTCCAAAGCTTTCAAGGCCAGAAAAACATACCCTGTATCACATTTTTGTGATGGCCATGCTTAAGTACAACTGACAATTATTAATACATAGTTATGGTGGGATAACTTCTCAAGTGAAGACATCTAAAGTAAATGTCAAGAAAACATGAAAGCTTTTTTGGAACAGGAAAGATGTTTGCTGCTCTGTCTCATTCTAGGAAGGTGGTCTGCAGAGTGCTTGCTAATGATCCAGAGAGTTGGCTGGCTGAGTGATGTTGCCTCTGATCATTGATCCCAGAATATGATGTTAGAAGAAGTTGGAAAGACTTGAGCAGTCCTCTGCATCTTCATATTGCATGCAACACTGTTACGCTCCATAACAATTTTACTGCTATCTCCAACAGATGTCCCACAGATATCCAAAAGCAACAAGTACCTCCTTTCATCAAAACATGTTCTAATGGAAAACTTTAAGTGACTTCAGCAGGGTTAAGGCAGCATAACTTCCCAACTGCACAGAATGCACAATAGTCAGATACACTGACTTGGGATGGTTGCTGACATAAAGCTCCTAGCCACCATTAATGATTGCCCTAGCAGCAGCTAGTTTTGGAATCCCGGAGGAGAGAGGCAATTCCTGCTTTAGTGCTATAAATAGAGCCCTGAAACTGGTCCTTCAGGTTAAAATGGTTATATCACCCAGTAATAACAACTATTATGCCATTAAATTTAACATCCTTGTGGAAGAAGAGATACCACATAAGCACACCAGAGTAGCATTTATTTCACAAAGGGAAATTACATGCACAAAATGAGAAAACCTGTTAAATAGAAATTAAAAGGTACATCCAGAAGACTGAAATGCTCACAAGCTGCATGGAAACATTTTAAAACCACCATGAGAAAGGTCAAATTAAATGTATGAACCAAATTAAAAAAACACAGTAAAAACATTAAAAAAAATTCCAGCATAGCTCAACAACAGAGGAAAAGAAGTGGCTAGAGATAAAAAGGCATCCTTTAAAAACTGGAAGTCAAATCCTACAGAGGAAAAAAAAGCATAAACTCTGGCAAGTCAAATGTAACAACATAATTTGGCAGGCCAAACACAGAATGTGAAGCACAATTAGCACAAGACACACAAACTAAAAGCAAAAAAATGTTTTAAGTACACCATACACAGGAAGCCCACCAATCAATCAAGCTGGACGATTAAACTAGGTGCTAGAAGTGTACTTGAGGAAGACAAAGCCATTGGGAGAAGCTAAATGAACGCTTTGGATTGGTCTTTACTGCAGAGGATGTGAGGAATATTTACACCTTCCAATAACACAAGAACCAATACTCACCCAATGAAATTAATATGCAGCAGGTTTAAAACAAACAAAACCAAACTTATTGCCAGGGGATGCTGTGAAAACCAAAAGTGTAACTGGGTTAAAAAAATCAGACAAGTTAGTGTAGGATAGGTCCATTAATAGCTACTAGCCAAGATGATCAGAGTCCTGTCTATAACTAATGAAAGCAGGGAATGGCTCATTGATCTGACCTAGGATGGTCATTCTTGTGGTCATATATCTTGATATAATTGACATAAGTCCTTGAGGCAACTGGTGCTGTAAATACATATGGAAAAATCAGTGCACTACAAGTCTGTATTAACTTTTCCCTGGCCTGCCTCTAAGTAAAAGATAACTCCTCATGAAGGATTCTGGCATAGCTGGTGGTGGAGGAAACCCTTGCACCATGATTGTAAAGGACATCAAGGCATCAAATGTAACATTTTTAAATTCCATGATTTTTAAGATGATCTCAGATATTTAGTAGCCTGACCCATTTTTTTTTTAAATTTTGGGTTGGCAATATTGAAAATGCTAAGAACTAGAATTGTGTTCTAGTGTCAGTCCAGTGCCCAATGAAGCTCGTGGATCCCTCATTCCTCAGATTTTCAGAGGCTGAGTTTGCTATAGAGACAGCTTGCCAGTCTATGTTGGGTAATATGTTCAACCGTGTAGTCCAGGTAGGGCCATATTAGCCCTTCTGTACTGAACCACAAGGATGCTCTCAATTTTTGCTCTTGATTTTCTGTGTGTTCCAGTGTTCTGCTTACTCTTACAGTATGCAGCCAGATGTGTAAGTTTCAATCCACTGTCAGCACAACACATTATCATGATATGTGTGTTTCATTTGTGACTAATTAAAGCGCGTCCCTTGTTCTAATCTCCTGCCTGATGATCCTCTTTTCACCCATAACCTCCTAGTTCCAGGTTCTTCTAATTCCAGAGTTGTCCTCCTGCTGTGTAAAAGAGATGAAGTTACTTCTACAAAGAAATGTAAATGTTAAGATACGATAATTGTAAAATTTCAGTGCTACCAGGACTTTTGTTTTTCAACTTAAATGTTATTTTAAATGTCTAAAATAATTCATCTGGGTAACTGAAACCAGATTAATCTTACAGCCCTTACCAGGCAAACTCCCTTATAATCAGGGTGAGAATGAAATGTAGGCAAATAACCAGGAAAAACACAAAAGGTAAAAACCTGGCCCCATTGAAATCAATGGCAAAACTCACATGAAGTTTAGTGGAGCCATGTTTTCACACAAAAAGGGCACATGCTGCACTCCTAAACAATCTAAGCTGAACTGAGTTCAGTGGAAGCTTGCCTTCATTAAGCATCATAGAATTTGTTCTGTGGGAAGGACTGTAGGGCAGAGCAAATAGAAGTAAAATCTGTACAAGACTCACAACAGAAAATGTAACTAATGATAAAAGATGAATTTCCTAGATACGCCAAGCACTTATATTAATCGACGTACTGTTAGAACAATTGTACGGTTAGAGCGGCTGTCATGGGGAAGGTGGAGAAGAGGGTGTTTTCATTAATTATTCATTGGCTGGAAGATCTATATTCTGCCTCAAACTGACTGAGATTTCCACCATCTGCTAGACACCTCATTTTCATGTGAACAGATCAAAAAACACTTTCCCACATCATAAAGGCTAATTTTTATAATGCATTGCCCTTTCAGAGTAGTTGCTATTCAGTTTTTCTGGGCCGTAAATAGGGTTAATTGGAAACCTTAAAGAAAACAAATGAAATACACTGGAAAGTGATACAAACACCAGATCACTGTAATTGTTACATATTTGGAGGTGCTTGTCTGGTATCCTGTACATTTCTTTTTCTAAATTGTAATAGGGGTCACTCTTAACCAGACCCTGCACACACATGCATATGTTTACAAGTACTGTACTCCTTGGGGTAAATCCCATATGTGGGAGTAGAACCCTAATGGATAGTTTAAAAAGGACACAGTGGCCGCGTCTACACGTGCCGGCTACTTCGAAGTAGCCGCGTCAACTTCGAAATCGCGCCCGTCACGGCTACACGTGGCGGGCGCTATTTCGAAGTTGACATCGACGTAAGGCGGCGAGACGTCGAAGTCGCTACCCCCATCAGGAGATGGGAATAGCGCCCTACTTCGACGTTCAACGTCAAAGTAGGGAACGTGTAGTCGTTGCGTGTCCCTCAACATCGAAATAGTGGGGTCCGCCATGGTGGCCATCAGCTGAGGGGTTGAGAGACGCTCTCTCCAGCCCCTGAGCTCGATGGTTGCCGTGTGCAGCGGCCCCTTAAAGCTCCCCGCCCCCTGCCTTCCTGTGCAGGAAGCTGAGAGAGCGTGCAGGCGGCAGCCCAGCCACGCGGACAGCCTGCACATCTCACAGCAGCCAGAACAGCCGCCCATGGCTGCGATGGCTGACCCCCAGCCCCAAAGCGCCCCCAGGGCACCCCCCCCGCCAAGGGGAGCCAGGGCTCCCAGACCAGCAGCCAGGCTGGGAAGCTGCAGCGGGGCCCCTCCTGGATGGAGGCCGAGCTTCGGGACCTGCTGGGGCTCTGGAGTGAGGAGGAGGTGCTCCAGGTAATGGGGAGCAAGAGGCGGAACGCGGATGCGTTCGCTTGGCTGGCCGAGGGCCTGGCCTCCCGGGGTCACCCTGCCCGCACTCCAGATCATGTCCGCAGTAAAGTGAAGGAGCTGCGGCAGGGTTACGCCCGGGCCCGGGATGTGGCCGGCCGATCTGGGGCTGCCCCCCGTCACTTGCCCCTTTTACAGGGAGCTCAGGGACATCCTGGGCCCCTGGCACACCTCCTCCCCTCCGGCCACGCTTGATACATTGGCCGACGAGCCCCAGCAGGCCCCGGAGGCGGAGTCCGCCCTGGAGGTAAGCCCCACACCCCGGGGGCCCCCCCAGAAGCCCACCCCTGGGGCACCGGAGGAGGAGGAGGGGGAGTCCTCCTCCAGTGACGGGGGGCTATGGATTATCTTGCCCTCGAGGAGCTCCAGCAGGGCGTCCGCCCACTGGGTGTCCCCCGACTGTGGGAGCGGACCATCAGGTATGTACCCCCCGGTGCGCACCCCCGGGGTTGAGGGGCGGAGGTAAAAGATATGACCAGGGCCCTCCACATGCCCAGATGACCATGGCCCCAAGGACAGCAGTGGCATGTCCCTCAGAAGAGTGCATCAGCCCCTGCCCCCGCCCCCGCACGACAGTGCCATGCCCCATCCCCGGGGTTGGGGGGAGCGGAACCTAGGGTCCCCAGGGGGAGGGGGTGGGACACCCATCATCATCATCAGCAGCATCTCCCAGGGACGGGGATGGGGAACCTGCAGCAGAGGGGTGGGGGGACAAGGGCCACGGCTCGGGGCCCACACTAACGGCTGTCTCCACTCTTCTTCCCCCCATGTTCCGCAGCTGCACCATCGGAAGGACCGGAGAGCGCCGGCGAGGTGTCAGTGGTCCCAGAGAGCCCACCGGGGCCATCACTCCAGGCCAGCACCTCGGCGGAGCACCGACCAGCCCCACGGCGGGGAAGACAGCGGAGCCAGCCCCTCTCCTGGACGGTGACGGAACCCCAGCTGCTGGAGATCCACCGTCAGCAGCTGGAGGTCACTGAGCAGCATCTGCGGGTGGAGGAGCGGCGCCTTCAACTGCAAGAGCGGGCGCTGGCCTGGCGCCAGGAGGCATGGGGGGCCTTCATGCATACGTTCGAGCGTATCGCGGACTACCTGGCTCCCCATGCCGCGCCGGCCGCCGCTCTGCCTGCCCTGCCTGCTCCACCCGCTGCTCCACCCGCTGCTCCATCTGCCGTCACACCGCCACCTGCCACTGAGGGCCCTTCCGCTGAGGGGGACCTGGGGCCAGCTGACACCCACCGGCCTTATCTCCCGGTCCGCCCGGCCCCCAGCCAGCCCCGGCCAGGGCTAAGGCCGAGGCGCGGATCGCGGCCGCCCACCCCCAGCCCTGGACGTTAGGGGTTGTGGGGCCCAGGACGTGGCCCCCCCCCTTTGTATATATTCCCCTCAGTTTTATGTTCATTTGTAAATAGTTTCTATTACACCCCTGTTGTTATGTTGTTGTTATGATGCTGATACCTGCCCCCCACCCATGTACATAGTTCTCCCCTTCCTTGTCTTCCCCTTTTTTTCTTTCATCTTAGCGGACTTATAATATATATATATGTAATATTTATTCGGCCTGTAAATAGTTAGTTAAGATATTAATAAGGAGAGTTCAACATAGATCTGGTTTTACAAACAAATGTCTGTTTTTATTTTCAAGAAAGGTGGGCAGGGTGTGCTCTTGGGCATTCTGTGGTGTGGGCGTAGGGGCAGGGAGTGTTGTGGAGGATCGGGGGGGCATGCAGTGGGGGGCCTGCCAGCGTTCACCCCATGGCCTCATCAAAATGGGCCCGCAGGGCCTCCCAGACCCGGGTCCCTTCGGGGTCCACCTGGCGACTGGGGGCAGCGGGTGGCTGCACATTGGCCCTGCCAGCCTCCACAGCCCAGCCCTGAAAGAAGTCCTCCCCCTTGCTCTCGATGAGGTTGTGGAGGGCACTGCATGCGCCCACAATCTGGGGGATGTTGGTGGGGCCCGCATCCAGGCGGGTGAGGAGGCACCTCCAGGGCCCTTTGAGGTGCCCAAATGTGCGCTCCACCACCTGGCGCGCATAGTTCAGGCGCAGGTTGAAGCGCTCCTGGCTGGCTGACAGGTAGCCCATGTCAGGGTGCATGAGCCAGGGCTGGAGGGGGTATGCCACATCTGCGATGATGCAGAGGGGCATGGTGGTGTCCCCCACAGGGATCTCCTGCTGGGGGATGTAGGTCCCCGCCTCCAGCCGGCAGCACAGGCCCGAGTTCCGGAATACCCGGGCGTCGTGGGTGCTGCCAGGCCAGCCCACATAAATGTCCAGGAAACGGCCCCCAGCTGTCCACCGAGGCCTGGAGGACCACTGAGTGGTAGCCCTTCCTGTTTAAGTAGCGTCCTCCACTGTGCTCTGGGGCGTGGATGGGGATGTGGGTCCCATCCAGAGCCCTGAAGCAATTGGGGAAGCCCAGGGTGGCAAACCCCGCGATGGCAGCATCCGGGTCCCCAAGCCTCACGAGCCTGTGGAGGAGCAGGGCGTTGATGGCGTGGATGACCTGCAGGGGAAGCACATGGGAAAGCACCAATGAGGGGTGTGCAGGGTGTGTGTGGCCCTCCCCTGCCAGGGACCCCCTCCCCTGCCAGGGTTGCCTCCCCCTCCCCCCGTGGGTCCTCTTGCCTCCATGAGGACAGCCCCGACTGTGGCCCTGCCAATGCCAAACTGCTGGCCCACGGATCGGTAGCTGTCTGGAGTGGCCAGCTTCCAGACAGCGATGTCGACCCGTTTCTCCACACTGAGGGCACGCTGCATGGTGGTGTCCTGGTGCCTCAGTGCGGGGGTGAGCCACTGGCATAAGTCCAGAAATGTCTGCCGACTCATGCGAAAGTTCTGGAGCCAGCGGTCGTCGTCCCACTCTCCGAGCACGTCGCTCCCACCAGTCGGTGCTCGTGGGGTAGCTCCACAGCCGGCGGCGTATGAGGCGGGGGGGGGGCGGGGGGCTGCAGGGTTGGGGGTTGCGTCCTCCTCCCCTGCGGGCAGCTCCTCCTCTGTGGCAAGGATGTGGTCAGCTGCCTCCTGCATGGCATGGAGCAGGGCAAGCACTGCTCCTACAGGGGCGGCTGGGTGGACCTCTGGCTGCTGCTGCTGCTGCTGCTGCTGCTGCTGGGGGTCCATGACTGCGTCGCTCGAGGTGTGCATGCCTATGGCTCTGCAGACCGCGTGCTGTGCAGGCTGCCTGTCTCTGGGAGGCCCCCTTTAAGGGAGCGGCTAGCTGTTGCCCCGGAAGTGCTAGTCCACCCTGTGACCCTGTCTGCAGCTGTTCCTGGCACCCTTATTTCGATGTGTGGTACTTTGGCGTGTATCTGTTCCCCCCGCAGCGCCTACTTCGATGTGGTGCTGCCCAACGTCGACATTGAACGTCGACGGCACCAGCCCTGGAGGACGTGTAGACATTATTCATCAAAATAGCCTATTTCGATGTCGCTACATTGAAATAAGCTACTTCGATGTAGCGTTCACGTGTAGACGTAGCCAGTGGGTTGGATTCATGCTTAGTGTTACTAGTGAAATAAAGCTTTCATCAGAGAGTAATTTGTCTCAAGAGTGTTTAAGTATCTGGAAAATATTATTATTAAATACAGGCACACTGTTGCAAACAGGAGCATAATACAATTACATGCTTGAGAAACTGGCCATGCACTTGCCCTTTCTTTGAGGATGTCATTTAAATAGATAAACATACTGCCTTGGTCACTGGAGGGGGGATGATGAGGACTGCAGGGAAATGCCATGGACAGAGACACACTGAAGTGGATTGTGGGGAAATGTACATTGCTGCTTCCCTTGTTCAGCCTATTCTGAGAATGAACGGAAGACTTCAGGTTCCAGGACTGGGTTAGCACCTTTCAGAGGCACAGAAATTTTTACCAATGGTTGAAAGAATAAAACTGTCCCTACATCACAATAAAGTTCAGGAAAAGCTCTGCTTTGAGTGAAACAGAAGCCAGAGATCTATTACCTAATGCACTTATGGTGATTACAGCAACAGATGGTCAAATTGTGCCAGCCCTTTTTACCCTGGCTATTTTATGAAAGTTGGCTAGTGAAGATTATGGCATCCAAAAGGGTAGTATGGCTTAGCATTAGGCTAATCCTACAGCACTCTGAAAATCATTCCACAGCTTGCTCCAAAGACAGGGGAGGGAAGCCATCACCAGAGTGCTGTCCTGTTTATGGAGAAGCATGGTCTGGGGCTGACAATGGCCAGGCTCACTGCCTAAATTATCATGATGTCTGGCTCCTATTCAAGAACTGGCTGAGGGAGAGTTTGGAAGCACACACTGCTCCCCTTTGCAGAGAGGATTCCATCCAGCTTTCAGGAAATCTAGCACTGAGTGTTGTGCTTGCCAGTAACTGAACAGACCTGTAATCTTTATTCTGTGAAATTTTCCACTGTCTGCAACGGGAACTTTCCTGAGAAAAGAATACAGGGTTGATCCCACCATTTAAGACTGTTTTTGTTCTGAAGTGAAATTTGTTTATCTTGGTCTGTAGTTTTTACAATGTATCTGGAATGTTGCAATTTTGGAGAAGTTGTAGCTAACCTGATCACGGAAGCATAAAGTCCCTTCTTGCTTTATTTATTTTATTTTTTTGTCACTGCAGAGGAAAGATGAAATTTAAAGCAGACCCATCCTTACCATACACAGAATATGCAGTTGTGTAAGGCAGCTGAAAATCTGAGGCACTGCTGGGTAGTAATGTCCTCCCATTCACCTCTCCTAAGCCTGTTCTCTGACTCTGCTCCCTCCTGAGAGGATCTAGTTACTTCAAAAGTGAAAAAGGCTGCTTCCCGGGGATGTGGGCGTAGTTCCCACCTTTCCCTGAAATGGTGCTGCCTAGGAATAGCACTTTTAGGCTGCACCACTGTGGGAATACAGGACTGCCCCTGCACTCATCAAAAGTGGTGTGGAACTCATGGTAAGTGCAGGTGATGGGTCTTGAGGGGGTGCATGTGATCCCTGTGTACCCCCCACATGTCACCTATAGCTCCCTTTACACCTCTTGCAAACCTATTTGGCCAGGATTTCCGGTGCTCTGTACCTACTGCAAAGTGTAGGTCAAATGCTCCCAAATCAGAATAATTTTGAATTTTAATATTAAGACTAATAGCAACAATTAAGAATAATCTTTTCCTTAGAAGTTTTTTTTAGTGGTAATGACAGCAAGGTCATCCACGCAATCTTTCCAGATCCATCCGGATCTTTTATTTTCACCATTCACACACTCCAAAAATACCAAATAAATGCTTAATATTGCATAGAAATGTGAATTTAAAAGGAATATTTTGAAAAGGTTTCAATGGAACTGTGAGGCAGAGCTAGCTAAAGAAATTGTTATCATACACTGCGTTGTTCATATTAATTCATTATCTAGCTGTCTTGCAGTTCCATTGAAATGTTTTCAAAATATTCCTTTTATAATTCACATTTCTGTGCAATATTCAACATTTATATTGAATAAATACAAAAATGATTTTTGTGCTGGATTTTGTTTTGTCATGACACGATGGCAATTGAATGAACTTGTCAAGATGAGTCAAACTGAGACAATACATTCAGTTTAATTCTCCCAGCCCACAGCAGACACTCTTAACTCAGGTCACTCTTTACATGGAGCTATAAAACAAGCCTGCTATTACAGCAGCCTCCATATATTCTGTGAGTTAACTTACATACTTCTGCAGTTTTACTGTCTTTCATATGAGCCTCCAGGAACCTTTTTAGAGCAATATGGATCCTTGTCCTTTATATTAACTTCTCAAACAATCCACGCATAGCAACGCACAACAGCTGGACATTTACCAAATTTCATAACGTGTATTTGGCCTTTATGATCTATTCACTAATGCCAAATGTAAATCTCAAAAATACATTAAAGTAGCACGTTTCTGTGCACAGACAATAGCACATCTTTGTTTGGGTGGTTTGATTCCATATGGTAGATCTGAATCTGAGTATTTTACTTCTTGAATTTTCAAATCCTGATTCTGCATTTATGGTGAAGTCAGTTTTACCACTAGAGCGACTATCTTCAGACATGAAGGAGGAACTTTGAACTCTAGCACTTTAGGGTAGCTCTGTGCCTAGGTGACTGTCTTTGTCACTGATAATCAATTTTTCAAAAGTGCCCTCTAATTTGGGGTGCCTCAATATTTGAGTGCCCAATTTTAAAGCCGCATAATCTGGTTTTCATGGGTGTTTAGCATCCATAGTTACAGTGCACTTCAGTTGGAACTGTGAGGCCTCAGCAACAAAATTAGACCTCAGGGTAAATCATTACCTTGCTGAAATCAATGAAAATTTGCCACTGACTGTAGTGAAGCCCAGAGTTCATTTTAAAATTGAGTGCCCAAAAATAGCCACCCCAAACTGAGAGTCAAGTTTTGAAAATTGGGACTTAGGTTTTCTCTATCAGTTTCCTGACATGCAAAACGTTGGCACACTGAATGGAAACCAGTCTTCTCCAGCCGTCTCTGTAACTAGCTGATGCTGCTCCATGGTGTTAAGATTAACTGTTACATATTCCCTGCTAATACTTTTTCCAAAGGTTTTTCTTTGGTGCCCTTGTATCTTTGCACCAGTTGGTTTACATCTGAAGTCTGTGTTGGTAAGTGGCATGCATGCCCCAGACATGTCCAACTGTTCCTTCTAATTTTAATGGTGATGAGCAGCTGGCTGGTAATTTCTCCAGTCTGATCACTGGTGATAGTCTCTCCAGCCAAAGCCCAGAGTTTTTGTAACCACTTACTTACAAAGGCATCTAGCCTTCTATCTAACCATTCAATTGGTCTCCAGCTGCAGCAAACGTAGATGGAGCAGGAATTTCATTTGAGTTGGAAATTCTGTTGTTTTGGTACTATTTGACTTCCATATGTTTGTTGAGTTTAGTGAATGTTCTGAATGCCTTATAACACATCCACCACCCACCGGCTGAAGCTCAATTCATTTGGCCCCAGGAACTGCAGTGATTCCTGTATAATAAATACATAGCTATTCTTGTGGTCTTTTTGCTTTTAGATTTTGCTATAGGTAACAATTGTGTCTCTTGTGACAAGAATGACATGGTGTCCTTTAAAAGGATGACTTTTCCTTTGAGAGTTTAAGTGACTGCTCAAGGGCCTGATATCATCACCTTGCACCATGTGCAGTTGTTTACATTTACAAATGCAAAGTGCTTCCAGCTCAGACTGATGACATCACTATAAAGTACACACTGAACCTAGATGAACATTTTGCTATGGGGGCCATCTGAGCTTCTACTATTTTCATTAGTAATTGAGTCTCTGCACGTGTTGGTATAAGAAAAACAGCAAGCCAGAGCTCACCCTACACTCAGATGACTTCCTATGTTGTGTCACAATCTCAGTGCCTGGACCCTTCTGACACACCAAATCAATTTGGAATTTTGTCTTGCTTCAAAATATATTATGAAACATCAGAAGCTTTTAGCTATCTCAGGCTTCACCTCCTGAAGAGCTCTGACATTTCCCTGATGTGTCAAGCCTCAGTTAGTAGCTCTATAATCTTAAAAGCTTTGGAATTGCTTACTTTCACTGCCCTCCTGCTAGATAAAACCCTGACAAATCATCCTGGTTATAACTCCCCTCTTCCCACCAAAGATGTTGTACTCCTTTTACATCTATTATATCTGGCTGTCAAGAAACATTTCCATATATTCAAACTATATTATATTAAATTCCATTCCATTATTATTTGCGTCACAGTTTATTTATCTGCCCACCATAGCTCCTGCAATTCCTCCCAAATTAGAATCACTAAGAAATTTAATTACCATCTGCTTTTCGGGCTCATTATTGAAGGGAGGCCCCAATATTGATCTATCTAATATATGTTTTCCCAAACTGGGGGCCGTGCCCCCCCTGGGAGGGTGTGAAGAAATTCCAGGGGAGTCGTGAGGCAACCCAACCCCCCACTCATCCCTCCCATTCCAAGAGTTGGCCTTTGCTTCTGGCTCTCAGCCCCTGCCATTTTACATGGGTGACCTGGTGCAGCCACTATAAAAAGCAGGCAGCCAGTGAAGACCCACGTGGTGTGTTCTGCAAAGATGGGTGAGTGTGGGTTGGGGATGGGAGGAGGCGGATGGGATTAGATGGTAAGATGGGGGTGCCTGGCTCAGGTGAGGGGGAATGGGGTAAGAGTGGGGGGCAAGTGATATCTGGCTTTGTGGAATGGGAGTGGCTTGGGCGGGTGGCTTATGGGGCTTGTGGGACTCAGGCGGCCAGATGGCTTGTGGGAATCACTGTGCTTGGGCAGCTGGCCCCAGTAGTGCATGGTTCAGGCGGCTTGCACTGGCAGCTGGCTCCGGCAGTGCACGGTTCGGGCGGCGAGCCCCAGCATTGCAGGGTTCAGGTGGCTTGGGCTGTTGGCTGGCCCTGGCAGCGTGGGGTTCAGGCAGTTTGGGCTGGCAGGCAGGTGGCTGGCCCCAGCAATGTGGGACTTGAATGGCTGGCCCCAGCAGCATGGGATGGCAGGTGGGCAGCTGCCTCTGGCAGCATGGGGCTTGGGTGGGCAGCTCAGGCAGCTGGCCCTTGGGTAGGGAAGCGGCTAGTGGGCACGCAGATGGTCCTGACAATGCAGGGCTCAGGCAGCCAGCGGGCAGATGGGCAGCTGGCCCCGGTGGCATGGGGCTCAGGTGAGCAGGCGGCTGTCTTGGTCAGGTCTGGTGGCTGGCATGGGGCTCAGGTAGCTGGCCAGCTGGGGCTGCACGGGGCCAAGAAAAATTATTTGTGCTTATTTTTAATTTTAAATAACATTTTTATATCAAGTTTTTGTGTTTATTTTAAATTACAAATTGAATTTTTTGTTAAAAGGGGTTTGGATGATGGTAAAGAAGAGGTGGGGGGGTGGGGGGTTTCCCAAAAATCAAAATGGGGCATGATGCCGGAAAGTTGGGAACCACTGATCTAGTACATAAGTAAAGATGTCTTCCCAGCTTGATATATTGCTTGTTTTCCCTTGTCCTTTTGTGTACAGATATTCAGTTAGTTTTCAGGCCATGTGATCGTACGTCTATTCATAAGAATGACCATACTAGGTCAGACCTTTGGGCAGTCTGAATTAACGTTTCATTCAAGTTTTTATGAACTAGAGTGTCAAAAACTTGACTAAAATGCAAACAGAATTAGCAAGTGTGAAGCAGTGGGTCTGTCCCACAAAAGATCACCACCTAATGAATCCTTTTTTTCATCTTTATAGCGCTACATGACTGCTGTTTTTGGTGAGGTTACTCCCAGGGATTCTCTCAATTCACTATTTTAGTAATCCTCTATTTTAAACCAGAGGTCTGCAACCCCCAGCACGCATGCCAAGATGGGCACACGAGCCAATTTTCAGTGGCATGCAAGGTGGGAGCTCAGCTCCACCCCTCCTCCTCCTCCTCAGTGGGAGCGTAGAGATGTTCAGGCACCACTCTGTTCCCACAGGTACACAACAAGTTGAGCAGAGCTGCTGTGGCAAGGCGGGGACATGCGACCCCACCTGTGAGCTGGCTCAGGGCAGGCTGGCTGGGCTGCAAGTGCAGGATGGCACAGAGGTGCAGGGAGTGCAGGGCTGGGCCCTTCAGGCTGCAGGTGGGGCTAGGGAAGAGCTGCTCCCTCTGCTGCACATGCCAATCCTTCCCCTGCCATCTGCCCTCCTCTCCCCTGGGGAGGGGACTGCCCCCTCTACTCCCCCCAGCTTTTCCATCTGCCCCTACCTCCCCCCAGCACAGGGACTGAGCCCTTCTGCCCCTCATGCCTTTCATCTGCCCTACCTGCCCCAAGAACAGGGAATGAACCCCTTTGCCCCGCTTACCGTTTGCCCTGGAACGGAGATTATTCTTAGTTCATCTGCTCCCATCTCTGCCCACTGTCTGGGAGGGGGGCCGAGCCCTCTTGCTTCCCATTTCTGCCCTGTCTTGTTACCTCACCAATCACTGCCACCATCCTTCAGGCAGGAGGTTAATTCCAGTGAGGCGTTTGGAGGTCCTGCTTCCCTATGGCTGCCCAGTTCTTCCCCTCAGCTCACTTGCCCCCAACACACATCAGCTCCACTCCTGCATACCAGGACTCTCCCGCCTTCCACCAACCACAGCTAAGTGGTACTGCTCTGCACTTAATTGATTTATTAGTGAAGCTGTTGTAATTAGGACTATTGGTGACTTTCAAAAGTATCATCAGCACTCGGACTGTACCTAGAGGTCAAAGGACCAAATTTCAGCACTCTGCCTCAGCAAGGTCACTGACCCCATTTTAAACAATGCTGTCTAGTTTGTATAGCAAAACATAGTCACCATAGTCTCATTAGCAATTATAAAACCCAAAGTTAGGATTCTAACAAGCTGCAGATAATGAACAAAAATTTCTTGGAACCCCTTTACCTGTCCCTGACTTTTACTAAAAATACCATGGGGCAGGGGCAGGGGCAAGGGCAAGCTTGCGACAGGTATCTTGGGCTCTGGAAGGGCAGGGCCTTGTAGAAGGTGTGGGGCAGCCAGACCTCTGTGTCACCTGGACATTACTGCATAGTGCTCCAGCTGTGATTTAACTGACCCGGAGCTCTGGTGGCAGTAGGGGGTGGGGACAAAAAAATCAGAGCACCCCTGAGGACTTGCAGCTGCTTCAACTCAACATCTGCTTCTGCAGTGGGATCTGACTGCTACTACTTGAGCCCCAAGGGGGTTGACCCAACCCTGGCTGCTACTCCAGCCTGCCAGGAACTGCTGTTCTGGCAGCCCCAGAGCTGTTCTGGTGGCACTGTTCCACTGCAGGTATTCTCACCATTTTTTATCAACATTCACCCTTATTGAATTAGCTCTGATGCAACACTCCCATCTCCGTAACCCTACAGATTTTTCCCTTCCCTTCAAGTATCTGATGAAGTGAGCTGCAATTCACAAGCGCTTATGCCCCAATAGGGCTACGTCTACACGTGAAGCCAACATCGAAATAGGCTATTTCGATGAATAACGTCTACACGTCCTCCAGGGCTGGCAACGTCGATGTTCAACTTCGACGTTGCGCGGCACCACATCGAAATAGGCGCTGCGAGGGTACATCTACACGCCAAAGTAGCACACATCGAAATAAGGGTGCCAGGCACAGCTGCAGACAGGGTCACAGGGCGGACTCAACAGCAGGCCGCTCCCTTAAAGGGCCCCTCCCAGACACAGTTGCACTAAACAACACAAGATACACAGAGCCGACAACTGGTTGCAGACCCTGTGCCTGCAGCATGGATCCCCAGCTGCCGCAGCAGCAGCCAGAAGCCCTGGGCTAAGGGCTGCTGCCCACGGTGACCATAGAGCCCCGCAGGGGCTGGAGAGAGAGCATCTCTCAACCCCCCAGCTGATGGCCGCCATGGAGGACCCAGCAATTTCGACGTTGCGGGACGCAGATCGTCTACACGGTCCCTACTTTGACGTTGAACGTCGAAGTAGGGCGCTATTCCGATCCCCTCATGAGGTTAGCGACTTTGACGTCTCGCTGCCTAAAGTCGAAGTTAACTTCGAAATAGCGCCCGACGCGTGTAGCCGTGACGGGCGCTATTTCGAAGTTAGTGCCGCTACTTCGAAGTAGCGTGCACGTGTAGACACAGCTTAGAAGTGTTAGTTGCTAAGGTGCCACCGGATTCCTTGTTGTTTTTGTGGAAACAGACTAACACAGCTACCACTGTGCGTTGGATACAGCCCAACCTGAGAGACATTGAGGCTGGTCTACGCTAGGAAATTAATTCAAATTTAGGTGACTTAGGTCAAATTCTTAAGGAATCAGCCTATGCTGTAGGGGCCAGTCCATCGACTTTAAGAGCTACTAATGTTGATGTTTGTACCCCTACTTTTCATGAGGAGTAATGCCAAATTCGACCTTGCAGTAGTGGACATGGAATGCTGTAAAATTCAAGTCTTGAACTCCTGGATGTGTCCTGGAGTGCCCCAGTGTGACCACTCTGGCCATCACTTACAGCTCTGCAGCTCTATGGGTATACAGGAAGCAGCCTGGGAAAATTTGAGTGCTCATAGAATCACAGAATACTAGGACTGGAAGGGACCTCGAGAGGCCATCGATTCCAGCCCCCTGCCTCAATGGCAGGACCAAGTACTGTCTAAACCATCCCTGACAGACAGCTATCTAACCTGTTCTTAAATATCTCCAGCGATGGAGATTCCACAACCTCCCTTGGCAATTTATTCCACTGTTTGACCACCCTGACAGTTAGGAACTCTTTCCTAATGTCCAACCTAAACCTCCCTTGCTGCAGTTTGTCCATTGCCTCTTGTTCCATCCTCAGAGGCCAAAAAGAACAAGTTTTCTCCTTCCTCCTTATGACACCCTTTTAGATACCTGAAAACTGCTATCATGTCGCCCCTCAATCTTCTCTTTTACAAACTAAACAAGCCCAATTCTTTCAGCCTTTCTTCATAGTCACATTCTCTACACCTTTAATCATTCTTGTCACTCTTTTCTGGACCCCTCTCTAATTTCTCCACATCTTTCTTGAACTGCGATGCCCAGAACTGGACACAATACTCCAGCTGAGGCCTAACCAGCGCAGAGTAGAGCAGAATGACTTCTCGTGTCTTGCTCAAAGCACACCTGTTAATGCATCCCAGAATCATGTTTGGTTTTTTTTGCAACAGCATCACACTGTTGCCTCATATTTAGCTTGTGGTCCACTATAACCCCTACATCCCTTTCTGCTGTAGTCATTCCTAGACAGTCTCTCCCCATTCTGTATGTGTGAAACTGATTGTTCCTTCCCAAGTGGAGCACTTTGCATTTGTCCTTATTAAACTTCATCCTGTTTACCTCAGACCATTTCTCCAATTTATCCAGATCATTTTGAATGATGACCCTACCCTCCAAAGCAGTTGCAACCCCTCCCAGATTGGTATCATCTGCAAACATAATAAGCATACTTTCTATGCCAATATCTAAATCATTGATGAAGATATTGAACAGAATCGGTCCTAAAAGAGACCCGTGGAACCCCACTTGTTACACTTTTCCAGCAGGATTGAGAACCATTAAGAACTACTCTCTGAGTGCAGTTATCCAGCTAGTTATGCACCCACCTTATAGTAGCCTCATCTAAATTGTATTTGCCTAGTTTTTTGATAAGAATATCATGTGAGATAGTATCAAATGCTTTACTAAAGTCTAGGTATACCACATGTACAGCTTCTCCCCATCCACAAGGCTCGTTATCCTATCAAAGAGAGCTAGCAGATTAGTTTGATGTGATTTGTTCTTTACAAATCCATGCTGGCTGTTCCCTATCACCTTACCACCTTCCTAGTGCTTGCAGATGATTTCTTTACTTACCTGCTCCATTATCTTTCCTGGCACAGAAGTTAAGCTGACTGGCCTGTAGTTTCCTGGGTTATTCTTATTCCCTTTTTATAGATGGGCACTATATTTGCCCTTTTTCAGTCTTCTGGAATCTCTCCTGTCTCCCATGATTTTCCAAAGATAATAGATAAAGGCTCAGATATCTCCTCTATCAGCTGCTTGAGTACTCTAGGATGCATTTCATCAGGCGCAGGTGACTTGCAGGCATCTAATTTTTCTAAGTGATTTTTAACTTGGTATTTTTTTTTTATTTCAACTTCTAACCCTACCCCTTTCCCACTAGCATTCACTATGATGGGCATTCCTTCATCAGACTTCTCAGTGAAGACCGAAACAAAGAAGTCATTAAACATCTCTGCCATTTTAAAGTTCCCTGTTACTGTTTCTCCCTCCTCACTGAGCAATGGCCCTATCCTGTCCCTGGTCTTCCTCCTGTTTCTAATATATTTATAAAAAGCCTTCTTGTTTCCCTTTATGCCTGTAGCTACTTTGAGCTCATGTTGTGCCTTAGCCTTTCTAATCTTTCTCCTGCATTCTTGTGTTGTTTGCCTATATTCACCCTTTGTAATTTCTCCTTGTTTCCATTTTTATATGGTTCCTTTTTGATTTTGAGATCATGCAAGATCTCCTGGTTAAGCCAAGGCGGTCTTTTTTACAACAGGTATTATTTCCTGTTTGGCCAGTGTGGCGAGCAGAGCTGGCAGCACACCTCAGCAGCACATCTGGCCAGGAATTCTCAGGGTCGGTGATGAGCTCCAGCATGGATCATGCTCACAAAGTCGAACTTAGCAACACCAATGGAGACACAATCTATTGACTTTATTTACCAGTGTGGCCATGCACCTTTGACTTTACAAAACTGTGTGCTAGAAAATCAACCTTAACAAATATGAGCTACTTTCCTAGTGTAGACATACCCTGTATCTTGATTACATTCACTCCCAAAGGTAGACAGAGGGCTGATTGCAAAATGGTGGTCAATGGTGTTGACATCACATTTATTTTCACAAGGATATAAGGAAGCTGCTTAAGAAAAGTTGGCCAGAGCCCACATGCCTACTGTTCAGATTCAATTGAAAAGAGGCTGAGTCAATGAGAAACGCTCCTAGCAGCCACATTTTCCCAATGGACTTTCAAAGGGGAGACAGATAAAAATGAGTGATGATAGGCACTCTCATTCACTTTGACCTTCTATGTAGATGAATTCCCTGTCACAGCACTAAAATGAACCTGAGACAAGCTGAGGAGTAAATTTGGTAACTGCTTGGGTCTAATGTTACTTACCAGCTTTGTGTTCTTGGGGAACCAGAACCTCCCCTCCCACAACACTGGCCTCTGCTACAACCAAAGCTACCATCACTATCTGGGAATCCCAATCAGTTAAAGCTTCATAGTGTGGTGAGATCTCCTTCCCTCTCTCTCTCATATAGACTCCTCACCCTGCCTTATGCGATCTGTTAGGGGTTGCTAGCCTAACATTTGGAGTCAGATTTAGGTTAGATTTACTGTTGTAACTGTTTTATATGTTTGCTCCCCTTGTACGGCTGTTACCTAGAAATAAATAACTTGCATGGTTAAGCTGTTTCCTTTTCTCTCTTTTTCTCTCTTCCTCACCCTATTTGGGGATATGGTTTTGATGCCCCATTCACTGTGCAACAACACTCCTTTTACCTAACCTAAAGATCCCTGTAAAGCTCCAAAAGCACATGGGGTTTGCTCATCACGTGGGTTACTAGCGGAATGGTTGTGGTGTAAAAGTAGGGCTGGTGAGATGCTGAATCTGGGGTGACTGTTTAAACCTAGCCCACTGAGTCCAAGGGTACATGAGTGTCCCAGCTTGGCAATCCAGCCTGCTGAGTCCAGGGATACATAAGGGTGAGTGCTGATTAACTAGTCCTCTCAGGGGTGTGTGCGCATGCATGTGTTCATGCGTACATGCATCCATCTGATTCTAGGGTTGGAAGAACCCAGTCCTGGGGAACCTAGATCCTGCAGGACAGCTGCATTCTATCCTTGGGCAGAAAGGAGAGAAAAAAATCCATATGAGAACACAAGTAACTTAAGCAGCACATCGACAGAAGTGCATGGTGTCAAGTATCAGCTGTGTTTGTCTGTATCTGCAAAAACAACAAGAAGTCCTGTGGCCCTTTACAGACTAACAGATATTTTGGAGCATAAGCTTCCACGGGCAAAGACCAGCTCTGACAAAGTGGGTCTCTGTCCACAGAATCTTACACTCCAGAGTATCTGTTATTCTGTAAGGGGCCACAGGACTTGTTGTTTTTATTGATAGAATTATCCACCCCCGTGAAAGAGTAACCCTAATACATGAGCTTACCCTAAAGTAATGGGCAAATCTGGTAACAGGAGGCACAGGCCTTTATTACCCGATAAATGATGACAGGCCTTCACCTATAGCATGCAGCAGTTTCTCACCTATGTGAACAAAAACAGATTCAAGAAACTGCCATGTTCAGAGAGCACACAAGCCTTTAAACTTCAAAAGAATAGACATGCTTGTCAGCCAACAGGTTTTCTCTTCCGCTTCAGAAGGATGGGAATTTACTGCTGCAGGGAAGGATTAAAATGATCTGTGTTTGTTTATTAATATAACAAATGTGTTAGGTGTTTCCTACGGGCATATGGGCTGACAAAGTCCCTGCCTGGGAGGATACGTGGTTGACAAGCTGAGCTGCAAATCCAAGCACACTGCTTCCTACTGTCCCAATCACTACAGAAGGACTGCTCACTGTGGTAGGCGCTAAGCTGGCAATAAGGGCCCCACCCTACGGAGCTCTGCATGGATGGAGCACCATTGACTTCAGCAGGGCTCTGGCTACACGCTAGGCCTCCTCTGTGCAGAACTCATTGTGGAAGTAGTGGCAGGACGGATGACAACCGACAGGCTAAAGGCAGGACAAGGAAGTAGGGTTAAGTGCTTTTGGGGAAAGAAACCCTCCTGTTGCTCTGTATCTATACAAAACCTAAGCCAATAGGGTCCTGAACAGGACTGGTGCTCATTACTGCAGTATAAATAATGAATAATACATGATGTACCCCTTTTAAAAAAATGGAAGGTATTTATTTTAAAGCTGATGTTAAGATAAGCCAAGACAATTTCCAAAGTCACTCTCATAAAAACATAAAAGTCAACAAAACAAAGGAAGGAACTTGGAGTTTGCCATCGTGCTAGTAAGTAGCACAGCGTAGAACTTAAAAAAATATCACTGCAAACTCTAGTGAATAAGAGAGGCAGAAAACTAATTGAAGGCTGTTTCCAGTGACATTTAGATAAGTAATTCTTTCTTACATGTAAACATTTTCTCATAGAAATGTTCTTTTATTCATTTGCTGCTGGTGTCCAGGTTTTTTTAAGCAAGCCTGTAATGTAGGGGTATTAATGGTTTTGTTACAGGAATCTGGTGCTAAATATGCTGCAGGTGAATAGGTTACATAAATGTTAATAAAAACTATGTGACATATTCTGTAAGAGGGTGAGAGCAAGGCCAGGCAGGGCAGGGGTTAAATAGGGCCTCTTGGCCCAATCAGCCCCACCCTAGTTCACCTGCAGCCAGTGTCAGGCCTAGAGGGGTATAAAATGAGAGAAGCCAGCCCAATTGGAGACTGCCCAGCCAAGAGACAGGAGCTGGCTCTGAGGCAGCAGGGCCTGAGCCAGAGTTGCCACCCCGTTGGCCGTCAGAAGGCAGAGCCTCAGGACCCTCTCCCAGGCACAAAGGAGGGGAAGCCCCTCCCAGGGAACCCCTCTCCTGCCAGAGGGGAAACTAGGTTCACGGGGCCATGCCCCAAACTTATCCAACAGACTCTCGGGTGGGGCTGAAGACTCATGCCCCAGCAAGGGGGCCTAGCCACTAGGCCACTCTGTCACTGGTGGGAACCGCTCACATATTCATAACAAATATTAAAATCCATTCAAAATGAGCTTCAGGTTTCAGAGATGTAATTTTCAGAGGGTGCTTGTGGAAAAAATGCAGGCTGCGGACTGAGATGATTTGCAACATGGCCTCCCTTCTTTGACCCATTATGTAAACTTTCCTTTCATAAAGACATCTTTGATGAGAAAAGGGCCTTGGGCTAGGGAGTGGACCATGGCTGACCTTGAAGGCTAACCAAACTCAAATCTCCAAATAAGTCTTCAGCAATTGGTTCACTTGAGACACATGAGCACCAAATTGCAGACTTCAGTTTCTGACCTTCTCCCTTACAAATGTATTGCTTAACAAGAGAAATAAAACATTTGAACCGTTATAACATAATGACCTTCTCAAAGAGCCTTGATCGAGACCAGTTTTGGGAACACTGGAAAAATTAAACACAAATGAGATGTTGTGGACAATTGACAAAGTCCAGGAGAATTGGGAAAGTCATGAAAACAAAGGAGGAAAGAAAAATGTTGTGCAAATCTCCACAGAGAAAAGAAGGGTGATCCTAACTGTCTTTGTAACTGCTTCCTTTAGTAAAATAAAGAAACATACACTGCTATCAGAAAAAGCACTAACAAGCCACTTTTATTTTCATTATGTTGTTTAAATCTGAGTACCTCCACCGAAGTAAATGGATTTACACTGATGCAACTGGAAACTCTACATTTGAATGACCAACTTGTACCTGTGTTTATACTCTGCAACCTCGACATTAGTGCGATTATTTTTATTTCAGAAGGTGGAAGAAGCTGCTAGTGGAGAAGCTGTTCTAGATTTGGTTTTAACAAAGAGGGAGGAACTGGTTGAGAAGTTGAAAGTGGAAATCAGCCTGGGACAAAGTGACAAGGCACAAAATGAGCCCAAACTAGCTAAAGATGTAAAGGGTAACAAGAAGTCATTCTATAAATATATTAGAAGCATTTTTGTGACTATAAGATAGTAGCAGCATCTGACACCATTTTGCCACTCCCCAACTCATCTTCTTTCACTGACACCAAGTATGTTCAGATGATTTTTTTTTTTAGTTTGCTTGTGACATGTGGCAGCTTCCCCCTTACACAAAGTATGTGCATTCCATGTGCCAACTTGTTAAAGACTTGACCGGCTGTGGACACACTTGGCCAAAACTTCAAAATGGCCATGGTAATGGCTAAATTGGAGAATACGAATGAGGCACTGAAATGAATATTCAGCGCCTCATTAGCATGCTGCCAGCCATGGCACTTCGAAAGTGCCGTGTTTCACTTGCTCACGGCTCGGCTACACAGGGGTGCTTTTCAAAAGGACCCCACAGACTTTGACATCCTCTTTTTCCTATTAGCTGATAGGAATAAAGGGATTTTGACATTTGCAGGGTCCACTCAATTATGTAAAATGATAAGGTTACTGCAGGCCAGACCCCATCTGATAAACCTGAATTTATTCATGTAACTCCAGTGACGCCAGCAGAGCTCCTTGCATAAGTAACAACACTCAAAAAAGCAATGAGCATTTGTATACATGTGAAAAGCATGTTTAATTAGCAAAACATAGAAGTCTCTTGCTGTTAAGCTACAACTTTTGCAACCTGTGCTGCCAAAAAATAAACCCTATTTTATTTTAACTGGTCTACACATCATTACAAAGGTTGGGTGAGCTAGTCTGACCTCAAGAAGCAACAGCAATCATAATTTTAACAGAAATGACTTATGAAAACTGCAGCTGGCATTGGGTTATCTCTCATAATCTGTTTGGTGCAACCAAATTAAGATATTGGAAGAATTTCTGTTTCCCTAGATACTGAAGAAAAAGTATACAGGTTTTTTTTAATCATACACTAGAGTTTCTTAAGTTTTGTAGTTAAAAAACAAGCATATCATTTTAATGGACAGTAACATGCTGTTTGCATCATGGAGACTGTCACTTTTGTTGAGGGGAAATAAAAGGTACCTTTTCAGAAATCTGGAGGAAATGATGGCTTTTAAGAAGTAGACCTATAGAGTACTGTGAACTCTTAGGGATATTCAAGAACAACAAGAATTCCTGTGGCGCCTTATAGACTAACAGATATTTTGGAGCATAAGCTTTTGTGGGCAAAGACCCGCTTCATCAGATGCATGAGTGGTGGTTGGGGGTATGGTTTCAGAGGCATATTTAAAGAGTGGGGTCCCAGTAAAAGGGAGTGCCAGAGCTGACAAGGTCTATTCAGTCAGGGTGGAAAAGGCCCATTATCAGTAGTATGTATGAAAAGAGGAAAAAACAAGTCAGATAAGATGGGGGGATATGGCCCATTGTCAGTCTAATGTGGAGATGTTAACACCTAGTGCAGAGAAGATCCTTTTGTAAGGTGCGAGCCACTCCCCGTCTCTGTTTAATCCTTGGTTAATGGAGTCAAATTTTCAGACAAATTGCAGCTCAGAGATTTCTCTCTCCATTTGATTTTTGAAATTTATTTGTTTTAGGACTGCCACCCTTAAATCTGCTACTGAGTGTCCAGGGAGATTGAAGTGTTCCTCCAAGGGCTTCTGTACATTACTGTTCCTGATGTCTGATTTATGTCCATTTATTCTTTTATGTAGAGACTGTCCAGTTTGGCCAATGTAAATTGAAGTGGAGCATTGCTGGAACATAATGGCATATATTATATTAGTAGATGTGCAGGTAAAGGTGCTCCTGATGGTATGGTTGATGTTAGGTCCTGTGATGATATAACTGGTGTAGATATATGAGCAGAGTTGGAAGCAAGGTTTATTGCAGGGATTGGTTCCAGGCTTAGAGTTACTGTTTTGTGATCTATAGTGGCTGGTGAGGATTTATTTAAGGTTGGCAGGCTGTCTGTAGGCGAGAACAGGCCTGCCTCCCAAGGTCTGTGAGAGTGAAAGATCATAGGGCAGGATGGCTTGCAGATCACTGATGATGCGTTAGAGAGGCCTTAGGTGGGGGCTGTATGTGCTGGTCAGTGTTGTTCTCTTGTTTTCCTTGCGAGGCCTGTCTTGTAGCAGGTGACTTCTGGGTACTCATCTGGCTCTGCCAATCTGTTTCCTCACTTCCTTAGGTGGGTATTGTAGTTTGAGGAAAGCTTGGTAAAGGTCTTATAGATATTTGTCTCTGTCTGATGGACCAGAGCAAATACGGTTGTACTTTAGTGCCTGGCTGTATACAATGGATTGTGTAGTATGCCCTGGATGGAAGCTGGAGCATATAGGGTGGTATTTATGTGACCATCTCTTATCTGCACAGTAGTGTCCAGGAAGTGAATCTCTTGTGTGGACTGGACCAGGCTAAGGTTGATGGTGGGTGGAAACTGTGGAAATCACGGTGGAACTCTTCAAGAGCCTCCTTCTCATGGGTCCACATGATGACGATGTCATCAATGTAGCACAGGTAGAGGAGGGGCGCTAGGGGATGAGAACTGAGAAAGTGTTGTTCCAGGTCAGCCATAAAAATGTTGGCATACTGTGGGGCCATGTGGGTGCCCATAGCAGTGCTATTGATTTGAAGGTATAATTTGTCCCCAGATCTGAAATAGTTGTGGGTGAGGACAAAGTCACAAAGTTCCACCACCATTTGTGCCTTGGTCTCATCAGGGATAATGTTCCTAACAGCGTGGAGTCCATCTTCACGTGGGATATTGGTGTAAAAGGCCTCTACATCCATGGTGGCTAGGATGGTGTTTTCAGGAAGTTCACCAATGGATTATAGTTCCCTGAGGAAGTTGGTGGTATCTCGAAGAAAGCTGGGGGTGCTGGTAGCATAGGGTCTAGGTAGAGAGTCCAAATATCCAGACAATCCTGTGGTGAGGGTGCCAATGCCTGAGATGATGGGGTGTCTGGGATTCCCAGGTTTATGGATCTTAGGTAGCAGGTAGAAGAAACCTGATTTGGGTTCAAGGGATGTGTCTGTGTAAATTTGTTCCTGTGTCTTTATAGGGAGGATCTTGAGTAAATACTGTAGTTTCTTTCTGTATTCCTCAGTGGGATCCTCCAACAGAGGCTTGTAGAAAGCGGTATTGGAGAGTTGCCTAGCAACCTCCTTTTGGTAGTCTCTTCTATTCATGATGACAACAGCGCCTCCCTTGTCAGCCTCTTGGATGACGATGTCAGAGTTGTTTCTGACGCTGTTGATGGCACTGCGTTCTGCATAGCTGAGGTTGTGGGATAAACAGTGCCACTTTTTCACAATTTCTGCCTGTGCACGTTGGCAGCAGCATTCTATATATAGGTCCAGGTTGTCAGTTCGACCACTGGGGGGAGTCCATGAGGAATTCTTTTTCTTGTACCGTAGGTGGGAGGGTACCTGTGGGTCAGTGTGCTGTTCCATGTCATGTTGGAAGCATTCCTTGAGTCGTAGATGGCAAAAGTATGCTTCCAGATCACCAAAGAACTGTATCGAGTTTGTGCGGGTGTTGGGGCTGAAAGAGAGTCCTCGAGAAAGGGCAGATTCTTCTGCCGGGCTAAGCGTGTAGTTGGATAGACTGATAATATTGCTGGGTGAGTTAAGGGTACCACGCTTGTAGCCCCATGTGGAAAGTAGGAGTTTAGATAGTTTACAGTCCTTTTTCTTCTGTAGAGAAGATAAATGTGTATTGTAAATCTCCTGTCTTGTTTCAATAAAGTCCAGCCATGTGGAGGTTTGTGTGGAAGATTGTTGATTTATGAGGGTCTCCAGATTTGACAGCGCTCTTTTGATGTTTTCCTGTTTGCTGTACAGGATGCTGTTAGTATTGGTTCTCATAAGAACTTAGTCATAATTCTTGCTTGTTTTATAGTTAAATCAGACTGCTTTGACCATTTGACAGTTTAATCTGAATATTTTATATTGAGATTTCCTTTATGCTGGTTGGGATGTATTGCATTACTGTCAATTTTTTCAAAAGCATTTCAATTGATACAATCTGCTGTATCTGACTGACTGATTGACTGACAGACATGGATGATCTTCCAGAATAATTTACACTAAATTTGAGGGCAACTTATTTTCTTAGTACAAAGTAAGAATAACACATGGCTATCACTTTATAACACTTCTTTTCCCTCTTTGACTTTTTGTAGCATAACCTTTGATTCCAAAGCCCCTCAGTTTGTAAAAAAAAACAACTATTAAGCATATTCAAACACTCTCTTGCTGTGGCTACATTAGCAAGTTCTTTTGAAACATTTTTCAAAGGGGCTCTTTTGAAATATCCAGCAGAGCATCTACATACCAAAAGCGTTCTTTTGAAATTAAACTGAAAGAACGTGGTGCTCCTTTTGAAAGTGCTCTCCCACTCCTGTTACAGAAACAACATCTTCTTTTGAAAGCTTCTTTTGAAAGAAAGCGTGTGTAGATGCTCCACAGGCTCTTTTTTATAAAAGAGCAGCCCTTGGCTGCGTCTACAGTAGCAAATTCTTTCAAAAGATTTTTCAAAAGAAGGAGGCTCTTTTGAAAGATCCCGTGGAGCATCTACACACAAAAGTGTTCTTTTGAAAGTAAATTGAAAGAATGTGCCATTCCTTTAGAAAATGCTCTTCCACTTGTGTCAGGAACAGCGCCTTCTTTCGAAAGAAAATGCGTGTAGATGCTCCACCGGCCCTTTTGCCCAAAAGAGCAGTCCTCATAGCATCTGATTTTTTGATCCCTGACCCATTCTTTCCAAAGAGTGGGGGCTGTGTGGATGCTTTCTTTCAAAAGAGCAGGTCACTCTTTCCATCCGCTTTTTTGTGTGTGGACGCACTCTTTTGAAAGAAGTTCTTTGGGAAGAGATTTTCTGAAAGGACTTCTTTCGAAAGATCGCTGTAGTGTATATGTAGCCTCCGTGACTTCAGTCATGAAAGTTACAATATTCTGTGTGATTTAGTAAAGTTTTTATATATTTTTCAGATTTTTACATTGTGACAAGATGTGTCACATGCTACCTTTTAGAATTTTCCACTGATTTTCATGTGATTCATACATAAGAAACATATGGCCAAATTCTGCCATGTTAATGAAGCTAATAGGGTTGAACAGATGTAACTGAAGGCACAATTCAGCTCTGAGACTGTTTCTACACAAGTCCCCTCCTTTTGGAAGGGGCATGTTAATGAGGGAGTTCAAAGGATGCTCATGAAGTGCTGTCATGAATATGCAGTGCCTCATTAGCATAATGGTGGCCACGATGATTCAAAAGTGCAGCTTGCGAATCGTGCACTGCCCATGTAGCCGGGGGCCTTTCGAAACTAGCCCCCAGCCTTCAAAATCCCCTTCTTCCCATTTGTTTTGGGAAGAAATGGCTTTCAAAGACTGGTGGGTTGTTTGGAAAGGACACCAGCTACATGGACACCACGTTATTCAAAAGCAGCACTTTTGAATTGCCTCGGCTGCCATTATTCTAAAGAGGCACTGCATATTCATGGCAGCACCTCCTTAGCATCTTTCAAACTCCCTCATTAACATGCCTCTTTTGAAAGGAGAGGGCTCGTGTAGACACAGCCTCAGTGTTTAATGATGACATGCAAGGGTAAAGATGGGTTTGTGCCCCTTTTAGCTTCTTTTTCCTGTATAAAAGAAGGTCTGAAAGAATTCTTTCACTAGCGTCTCTCAATACTAAAATGCTTGTATTTTTCACAATGGAAGTACCAGTAATGGCAATGTTGCTCAGAACCTCAGTGTCATTAAGGTAGCTAACTCTTCCTGATTTCAATGGAGATTAGAAGTGTACACCTTATGGATCCAGGACTTTGTCTCTTTATTCACGATGGACTCACTGACTTAGAACCTTACAAGGCCTTAATTAGAGGGGGGAGAGGCTCAATCATTACAAAAGGAAAGCTTCCCTCCCACATGTGCATTTGTTATCTAAAACAAAATTTTAAACATTTTGTATAAAAAATCCCTTGCCTTCTCAGTTTAATTAGCTATCACTCCCTTTGTTTCTGTATTGTTTTAATCTCACTAGCTCTCTCATCAGCAACAGAGACTTCCAGAGTAGAGAACATCTGAATTTCTAACAGGAAATCAGGGGAGGGGAACATAATAACCCCTCTGGCCTGAAGGAGCTTCAGTTAGACACAGGGTTGAGGTTGCTTCAGGGCTTCTCTGCACTCAAAGAGCTGGGGATCCTAGCCAGGACTGCAGGAGGAGGGCCCCACATAGTGGCTAAGTCTACACTAGAAGCACCTGTCTACTGAAGTTAGTGGGGGAAGAGATGTTCCCACAAAGCTCCTGTCGCCAGAGCGCGCCCATACCCGAAAGCAGATGGCTCTTCTCAGCCACTCCGCGCCAAAACGCCCCGGGGCGGCTGCGCGGCTTCTGGTGGCCAGCTTCTGTGGCCAAAGCGCTGTGTGTGCAGATGCGCCGCCACCTTTGGCTACCAAACGCTCTAGCGTAGCCAGAGCGGAGCCTCGCAGCGTTAAGGGCCCGCTTTTCCCTTTGTGCCGTACCGGCGTCGCAGGCGCTTGTCCCTCCCCCGGCGCTCGGTCTCGGCTGCGCCCCGCCGGCCGGAGAAGTTGGAGGGAAGTTGCCCCACGCTCGGTTCCGGGGCAGGAGCAGCGTTTGTTCTGCCCGAAGGAGCCCGTCCAGCTCCCGCAGGCGGCCCGGCTCGGAGCCCCCAGTCCTGCGGGCAGCGCCGCGGCCCGGGCTGCTCCGCACCGCGTGCGCCGCTCGCAGGGCCAATGCGCGCGCACCTGTCCCGAGCCCATCCTCCGCGCGGGGGGAGGGGACGCTCGCACGCAGCCTCCCAAGCGCCCGCTCGTCTGCCCGCCCGCGCGCCCGGCAGCTGCTGCCGCTCGCGCTGTGCACGGGGCGGGGGGGCCGGGCGGACGGAAGAGCCGGAGCTGAGCCCTGCGGCAGCGGGGAGCGCGGCGCGGAGTAGCTCTGCCTCGCCCGGCGCCCGCAGCATCCCCCGCCGGGGCCGGCATGGAGCCGTGGAAGCAGTGCGCCCAGTGGCTCATCCACTGCAAGGTGCTGCCGCCCAACCACCGGGTGACCTGGCCCACGGCGCAGGTGTTCGACCTGGCGCAGACCCTGCGCGACGGGGTCCTGCTCTGCCAGCTGCTCAACAACCTGCGCGGCCACTCCATCAACCTGAAGGAGATCAACCTCCGGCCGCAGATGTCCCAGGTAAGGGCGCCCGCCGCAGCCCCGGGAGCCGCCGGGCTGCTGGGCGTTCTCTTCCCCGGCCGCGCTCCGCTGCGCGCCGCACGGGGGTAAGCCCGTTGCAATGAGGGGCACATCACAGGCCCGCTTGGGGCCAAGCGCTCCCGTTGCGGTGACGGCCGTAGTTTTTGTGACGCGAGGCGGCAGAGGGCTGCCGCTTTCTGTTTTATTTTCAATGCAACACACAACCCCTAAAACACAACCGCCCCCCACCCCCCATAGAGTTGTGTTGTGGTGCCAGATTCGGCCCCGGTGCCACAGCAGCACCCAGTCATGCCGAGGGAGGGATGTAAGGAGCTGAGTTACGTCCGTTACAATAGCGGGGGTGAAAAACCCAGAAGACTAAGTTGACATAAATCTGCTGCAGCCTCTGAAGGTTTCTCGGCACGTGGGCTAGTTTTAGGCTAGTGTTTTTAGTGTTTCCCCAACTATTTGCAAAAAAAAAAAATAGGCAAGACAGACAAACAGCAAACTTGTGAGGTTGTTAGGCATCTGATCTTCCTGGAGATCAAAGTTAAAGTTCAGGATCCCTCTGTGTCAGTCCTGTGTGCCTAGGACTTGAGTTGAATATTGTATTGGAATCAGGGAGCATAGTGGAGTTAATCTGTATCTTCAGAAACAACAAGAAGTCCCGTGGCACCTTATAGACTAACAGATATTTTGGAGCATAAGCTTTTGTGTGTAGAGACCGGGTTTGTCAGAACTGGTGTTTGCCCAGGAAAGCTTATGCACCAAAATATCTGTTAGTCTATGAGGTGCTATGGGACTTCTTGCTGATATTGTATTGGGGACCTCAGAAGCTGTGATACCTTGAGCATGTGATTTCAGATTTGACTGTAAATTTCATACTTTTTTCCAGAGAAAGTTGGACTTACTCTGACTTCTTTCTATTCCCCCCATGGAGTTTGAATTTCCTTTTTGTTTATTTTTGAGATGCCCTTATTTTATAAGGCACAGGTGAAACATGGGCCCTGAGGAGCTTCTTTGAAATCAGAGAGGCCTCTGTACAGGTGTCTTCTCCACTAGAAAAATTTTATGAAGATCAGGAATCCTGTTGCTGATCCTGCAAAAAAGCACATATTGAATTCTCAGCATGTGAGCAGTCACGTTGAGTTAAAAGCGCAGAGAAGTTAGGGTAAGTTTGTGCAGAACCAGGGTGCTATTTGATATCACTCTTTTTTTGAGTTCTAGGAATTAAAGTGTTAATCTGTGTTTAGGGAGTTGTAACAGCCATATTAACTTAGCTTCCTAGAATTCATCTGCTTTTCAGCATGCCTTCCTTTTCCCCTCTAGGTTTCCTGACTCTTTACATCCTGTACCTAAATCCTGCTAGGTTTTATCTAGGAAATTTATTTTAAAAAAATTGAAAAAAACAGACAGTTTACCTGAATTACAAATACCTGCCCTTCAGACTTGAAAAACTTGTCAATTTTTTTTTGTCTCCTATGTCAGAAGGACTTAGAATGTCTGAAATTGGGCCTGAACTTGCAAATGAATCTGCTTGGTGAGACTATACTCTTGTTTGACTCATGTGGAAATGGGTTGCATTTTGTTGGCCTTGCTGAGAACTAGTTCCTCTTAGTCTTACAGAGGGCGATAAAGAGCATGAAAACTGTAGTTAATATAAGCAATTTATAGTTAATGGACTGTTCCTAGTTTTTCTGGATCATGACAAAGGGATACATAAGGGGGCTTGGAAGTGGAAACATGACAGGAAATTGTTCTGACATAGGAGTTTGGAATAGCTATGGAGGGCATGGATGGAGCCAGAGGATGGGAGGTGACTCAGAGGTACCTGATGAGGTAGCATTTTTGGAATGAAAGGAGTTGTGGTGATGACGTGAGTGCATGGTAGGCTGGATGGTGGCATTCATAAAGGAGAGAGTGGGAATGCTCAGGGGCATGAAAGTTGCAAAGGACAGAGGAAGTGCATTTGTGCACAGGAGTGGAGGTGGCATTTGAGGATTACAGGGATGGGGTGGGTGAGTGTAACTGTAACCTGCTGTTTTTTTGTCCCTTGCATATTTTTATATTTTGTTTTTAGAGATGTAGCGTTGTTGGTATTGATATTTATTTGGCCATTCTTGGCTGTCTGGGTAATTGTTAAATAATTGCAGCTGAGTTGTGAATAAGACAGGGAACATGCTTAAGAAAAATTTGCTGGAACAATATAAACACTCCAGTATTATGCCTGCTAATTTTTTGATAACCAGGCATTTTGCTGCAACTGTATTACACTCATCAATGCCTGGGGCTGACAGTGGGAGCCCTGCCATGTGTGAGGTTAAAAGCAGGACCCTGTGTACCAGTTTTCTGGGTGGCTGACAGCTTGGGCTCTTGCAGGTCTCACAATATTAGGCTCACACAGCAATTTTCTCAGCTGCAATTTCTGCAGTGTAGTGAATTAAGTAAAGCTTGATATACATAATATGTAAACACATAGACACTAAGCAGCAGGACTCCAGTGAAGCACAGTTTTACTCTTTCATTCTTTTTAAACAAAGATTTTGTTTAGGGTTATACATGGATACAGAGGGTTATTACCCCTCCCCTCTCCCGCTGCAGACTACCAGTCTTTAATACGGCCACATAAAATATTAACATTATATTAAAATATTATGAGAAAAGATTCTGTGTACGAGTGGCCTGCTTCTTAAACCACTTGATATGCACTTGAAACTTCACTGGGGTGTGCGGAAGCCAGGGTCTATGTCTACACTAGAGGGTTTTGTGTACAAAACTGGTGTTTTGTCATCAAGACCCTGGGAATGTCCAGATTCCCAAGGTGTTCTGTCAACAGTAAATTGACAGAATGCAGTACTTTTCTCAGCAGTGTTCTGCTGTTCCCCCATGAAGCAGAACGCCTCTGTCGACAGAGATGTGTTGACAGAAAGCCAGTCCGGACATTTCCGGGGTCCTGCTGTTGACAGACAGGGCTTCCAGGACACTAGGCAGCCCTGTCTGCTGTGCTTCCAGTTGGCTGTTCTGTTGACAGGGTGGGTTGCTCTTGTGATCCTCTTGGTAATTTGGCCTCAATCTGTTGACAAAAGCTTTGTGGGAAGATATCGTCCGATAAAAACTTTTGGCAACAGATCGCTGTAGTGTAGGTGTAGCCAAGTAGATGTCTGCTGAAAGGAGAATAGAGTTTAACACTTTCTAACATTTTACAACTTTCAAAATACCAGAAAGGCCTAATTATTTGCAACATTCTGCTCGTTTACTGAAGCTCCTTTTATGACCATCTCCTGTAGAAACCTCTTCTTACTTAATGTGTTATTAAAAATAGATACCTGTACAAGTAATGTAAATTGGGCTATATTCACTTGACGTATTTAGTCCACAGTTACTGGATGGTGTCAGTTTATTCTTTCATTGCACCATTTTCAATTTGGCAAATGCATTTGCTGCAAATTATTCTGCCAGTAATGCAGTATAAAATATAATAAGAATAAATTGCAGCCAAAGTAAAAACTGCCTCGGCAGTGTACTAGATAGAAATCTTATGACAGATAAAATACTAAATTCTTGTAAAATACTTCAAAATTTGAAAAGCGTGTACAGAATATGACACCATACAGAAGAGGGGGTATTCTGTGCCTTTGTTAAGTGATGTAGATATGTCAGAGGGCATGAATTTTAAATGGAGCAAATTCAGATGAAATTTTCTTCTACTGTTACTAAATGTGTGCTAGATGAGAACAGGGCACTGGTTTATCTAGTCTAGCATTCAGCTTCTGGCATTGATTACTGAGCTCTTGGAGGGCTTCTTCCTCCAAATCCTGGTTTGCAATCAGGGCTGGATCCCAGGGCCTCTGGTTAAGGGGGGCCCTACAGGCCTATGGGCTGGTTGTGGCTGGCTGCTTCTTTTCATCCAGCTTGTAGTAAATCTTTAGCTTGCTTACATGTCCCGGAGGGATGTTCAGGGAGTCTCTGCACACTGCCTCCACTCCCAGCACTGGCTCCACAGTTTCCATAGGTCAGGAAGAGTGGGGACAGGGCAGCATGTGCAACAGCTGTACCCCTGTGTCTAGGAGCTGGACATGCTGGATGCCTCGGGAAGCATCACGGAGCAAGGGCAGGCAGGGAACCTGCTTTAGTCCTGCTGTGGTGCCATCTAGGAGCCACCCGACGTAAGTGCCTCCTGTCTGGAGCCCACAACCTCCTGCACGCCAACTGTCTGTCTAAGCCTAGAGCCCCTCCAACTCAGAGCCTGTACTCTGAACCTCCTGCCAGACCTCAACCCCCTCTCCCATCTTGGGCCCCACCTGAGAGCTCACCTCCCCAGCTGAAGATGCACCTCCTCCTGCACGCTAATCCTCTGACCCCCATTTTGAGCCCACTCTCACACTCAAGCCCCCGGAGAGTCCACAAAATATAAAAGCACTAGGCCCACGGGAGAGTTAATTGGTCCCTATCTCCAACTCATTATATATTTAGCCATTTATACATCCCTGTATGCAGAATGTGTGTGGACGTTTCCTTATAAGCAGTCTGTTTTGTATACATAAGGACTCCATTCTGTTATTACGTTTGCTTGTCAAACTATAAATAACTTACAGATCAACTATTGGCTGTAGCTTCAGATAATAACATTTCATCATGAATAAAAATGTGTGTGTATATCCTGCTGGGTTAATAAATGACAGATTTTCTCATAATAACATTCAATATTTTCTAGGTCAGTAACTAATTGTGATAATCAATGTCTCAGAATTAATACTCCTTGTCTAGAACAATGCTAGTTGATTTCATTTCTGATGAATTATAATAGCAATAGCTGGATGCTTATTTTTAGCAGTTTATTTTTAGCAATGTCTTTAAAAAAGCATCCAGCTGAAGGATCGTATCTATTTGGTGAATGGTCACTGTAAATATGAGCCTTCAAATATGATTTTAAATGTTACTTTGATTATTTAATATATATTCTTGCAATGAAACCTCTAGATCTGAATATATAATCTATATTTCTATAATGTCAGAGGTATGGTGAACGCTTCATAGAAGGGTAATACGACTGGGTCTGTGCCCCAAGAACTTACAGTCCAGGGTACTGATCTGGCAAGCTGCTCTGTGCAATTGGACACATGTACTTGCTTCAAGCCTCACTGACTTAGGTTGGGCTCTTTGCAGGTCTAGGGATTTGTCCGTGTGGCTTTAAACATAGAAGGGCCAAATTTTGAGTCTAGTAAAGTACAGACAATCTCTCTGCAGGAAGCACTCTCCACATTAGAGGATCATCCCCTGAACATTTCAGAAATCATTGTAACATCGGGTATGTTTAAAAATGTATCTAGGTCGGCAATACATAAATAGAAAATTAAGGGACTAATCCTGTGAGTTGCTGAGCATTCTGAAAACGTGCTGAGCATCATCTCCCATCATAGTCTAAGCAAGGTGAGGGTGCTTAGAACCTCTTGGGGAAATACTCAGAATCTTCCATGATTGGGCCATACGTTTGTAATGCTTTCAGAAATAGTTTCACATGTCAGTAGTTTAGTAAATTCTCTTCACTATATTATATCTACATCATAGGAGCTCATGGTGCTTTGTCAATGTTAGTTAGTTCTCCTGTTCCTGTGATATAGCAAGTAGTTTCTTATCCCTATAGGCACAGACCGGGTAACTGACAGTGTTAGACTTGGCATTGGAATGTGGGAGATCTAACTCCTAGATGTATATTCAGTCCACTAGTGCATGTTGCTTTGCAGATCAAGATGCTTGTAGTAATCTTTTGCCTGTAGTATTTGATCCTCAGGTGGCTCTTTGGGGTTATGCATGTGTCTTTTGTTGAGTCAAACTGGTATTTTCCTGCTCAGTGTTGTCACATTTTCATGTATTTGGCCCCTGCGATAAGCAGACTTATGGTGTGAATAATTCTGGCCACCGCACAATTTTTGGGAAGCAAAATGAGAGAGCAAGACACATGCTGCATAAGATGTCCTGGAATTTAGTGAAAGCATGAGTTCCATTCCCAGCTTTTCCTCTGACTGGTGTTAACATTTCTGTGTCGTTCACATCACTTGTGAATTAAGGTTTCATGCTTTGCAGTGTAGTTGCCATTCACCAATTCAGAGAGAAGGTAAGTTAGAGCTTGTATTGAAGGCAGAACTAGGAATAGACCCCAGACATCACAGATTCAAGGCTCCTCCACTTTTTAGAAGGAGCATGGCAAAAAAAAATATTTCTGTAACCCACACTAATATGCTGTGGCTTTAGCTGCTAGGGCACATATAGAGATTCACGACTATGTTACCATAATAAAAGAAGGTTTGTTTTCTAAACATCCTTATCAGTGAGCTTCAGATAAGCCTGAGGTCCAGCCACTGATCAAGCTGCGCACCCCTTACAAAATTTCACACCTGTTTAAGGGTCCCTGCCCTGCCCCCTGCTTTGTGCACCCCTGCTCTACACCATGATCCACTGCCTGAGCTAGGGAGCAGAAACCAAGAATCCTACTGCGTATCACAAACACTGGTGTGGCCCACTGTCAGTGTGTATGTAGTCTCTCCTTGGAAGGGGTGGGGCACATAAAAAATTACAGGAGATTGTTCTCTCCCACACACTCCCTTACTCAGACCACTCCTATAGTTAGAGTGGAAGTGGTTTGTGTTGTGGATCTGTAGGTTATAGATTCAGATACTGCTGACGACGTGTTGAGGTCAAAATACGCACATAAGTATACAAGTCAGTGTAAGGAGCTTGGAGTCAGTGGTTTGATGGTTTTGCAAATGTGGGTATTGTGTAAATGTTTGTTTTACTGTTGCATTTTTATTATTTATAATTAGTTCCTGGGAGTTGTCCCTTTTAAGAATAGTGCTTGTCCAACTGACAGCAACCTGTGGGAGAGTTTTGTATGTCCTGAGAGTGGTTGATACACTGGCTGCAAGGGAGGTCAGAATTTGATTTAATAAACTTATCTTTCCAGAAAGTCAGCCTAATTTTAGAAGGACTAACTCAGTGCTTCTGAGGGACTGGAAGTCTTAGGGCATAGCTAAAGGGCTATACAGTGTGAATCGTGCTCAGCTCAGCTTGGAGTAAAAGTTGTTCCCATCAATGGATATGCAATAATCCCTATGTGAGAGGAGTCACACAGGTCCCAGTTCCAGCTTCCAAGTCACTAAATCACTGCTGAGCTATTCATTGGATTGGAAGCTCTTTGGGACAGAGATTGTCTCTGCCATGTGTTTCTACCGAGACTGACAATAAGAGCCTGTCTCTGGTGTGGGTCATATAGCAGGGGCCAGAATCACATTTCTCTATAAGTTTGCTAGAATTGGTCCCACCAGTCATGCACGTACTAGGAGTGGGCAGAGGGAATCCCAAAGACAAAAACCAAAAACGACTCCCCCTACCCCACTCCTTTTTGTTCTGTTTTGTTCTGTTATGATTTTTTGGATTTTGTGTTTTCAGCTATGGTGTTGATGACAGTGCGTATGTACTTTGCTTGGTGTTACACAGAACAAAGCTGCCTCGTTACAAGCGTGATCCTCACCGTAAAGCCAGTGCTGAGCCTTTCTAGGGGCCAGTGAAAAGGACAGGATTAGAATCATCTGACGTAAATGACCGAGATCATTGTCTGATGCCTTAACACTGTGTAGCAAAAGTTTTCATGAGCTATCACATCAATACTGTACACGATTACCTTGATTCACGAGGACTCCTCAACACAAAATAACATGGGATTGTGGCATAGTAACTTTGTGGTAATTCTGTTTCATGACAAACTTCTTCTCCAGGGTTGGATTACATTGGTGTAAATCATAGAATCATAGAACAGTAGAGCTGGAAGAGACCTAAAAAAGCCATCAAGTCCAGCCCCCTGCTGTAAGCAGGACCAAACCAATCAGATCAGCCCTGCCAGGGCTTTGTCGAGGCGAGACTTAAACACCTCCAGGGATGGAGACTCCACTACTTCTCTGGGTAGACCATTCCAATGCTTCACCATCCTCCTAGTGAAAAAGTTTTTCCTAACGTTCAACCTGGACTTTTCCAACTGCAAATTGAGACCACTGTTCCGTGTTCTGCCATCTGTGACCACTGCAAACAGCCTCTCTCCAGCCTCTTTGCAACCTGCCTTCAGTAAGTTGAAGGCTGTTATCAAGTCCTCCCTCAGTCTTCTCTTCTGCAGACTAAACCGTCCCAGTTCCCTCAACCTTTCTTCATAAGTCATATGCTCCAGCCCCCTAATTATTTTGGTCGCCCTCCGCTGGATCCTCTCCATTGTATCCACATCCCTCCTATAGTACAAACTGAAAATTTTAATCATAATGTTTTAATGTTAATTGTAACCGAGATTAGATAAATTGTCCTCAGAAGTACAGGCCTTTAAAACAAATAAATTATGCTGACTTGCTTTTTTTTGGTTTTTTTTGCAACTCCTATATCTGTCATGCTTTGTTAATCAGTTTTGAAATAGTTTTTGCAAGGAGTTCTGTTAACTTGTGAGAAATTAGCAAACAGGAAAACGGCAACTGAAGTTTTGCTGTCATGGCAGTTCAATAAGGGGATGTTTATATAAATTATTTATTTTAAATAACAATTTCATGTAATCATTCTTAAAATGATAAAATAAGTCAAAGTTTATTTTGTCCAAGTTTTGTAAATTTTCACCACTTATTTTGAAGGGAGTAATTTTTTCATATGATCTTGTAAAAATATGGAAGTAGATGATTGCTGTCATTCGCTCTCTGAAAAGTTTCAGAGGAATAGCTGTGTTCGTCTGTATCTGTAAAAACAGTGAGGTGCCCTGTAGAATCTTGGAGACTAATGGATTTATTAGGGCATAAATTTTCATGGATAAAACTTGCTTCATCAGATGGAGTAGAAATACCAAAGGCTGGTGTATGTGTAAGAAAATTACTTCAAAAGTAAGAAGTTGTTATCTGTTATAAATTAGGGTAATCAGTAAGGGTTACTGTGGCCATTTAGCGTTGCTAATGGGGAGATATGGATACCTTTTATGGGGAAGTTGCCTCTATAGAGGGTTAACCAATTCACATCCTTACTGAATCTTAATTGTGTAGTTTTGAATTTACAAATAAGCTCCAGTTCCACTTTGTAATAGTTTTGAGGTGTTTTTTGATAGCTGGTTAGCTACTTTTAAATCCTTTACTGCCTTGCTGGCCTTCTGCCATGTATATTAGACAAACCAGACAGTCTCTGCACCAAAGGATATACCAGAACAAATCAGACATCAAGAAAGGGAACATACGTAATCCTGGGCTTTTCTACACCAGTGTTTTTTTCCTTCATAAAAAAACCCTTTTTTCCAAAACTCCACCCAAAGCGTTCACACAGTCAAGCAGAGTAATTTAAGATCAGAGGGCTTTTCCTTCGAAATAATTACTCCAGCTCTGCAAATGATTTTTGCCAACCCTCCCCCTTCAAAGGTTAGAAAGGAAGGTGTGTGAACAAAGCTCCCTTTTCAATGCGTGGCTGTGAACTCTGGCTGTAAATGAGAAGGCATTTTTTTCAATGCTGTGGTTGTGTGAATGAGATTTTCTGGCATTACTTATTTCGACATTCTAATGGTCTAAATAAGTAATGTAGAAAAAAAATCTGCAGTGGAGACATAACCCCTGTAGGGGAATGCTTTCCTCTTCCTGGACATTCAGTAGAGGATTTAAAAGTAGCCATCCTTGTACCAAAAATAAACAACCCCCCAAAATCAAACCAAACCAAACCCCATCACCGTCAGAGCTCAATTACAAAGGGAAACAGCTGAATTGGAGCTCATTTGCAAATTGAAAACTATATAATTAGGCCCCAATAAGGATCTAAATTGGTTAACACTAGAGAGGCAACTTCCCCTTGACGGATATCCGTATCTCCCCATAAGCAACACTAAATGGCTACAAAACAAAATAGCAGTCCTATAACCCTTTAAAGACTAGCAAAATGATTTATTAGGTGATGAGCTATTGTCGGGACAGACCCACTTCATCAGATCAACCTGCCCTTTTGTTTTGTTAGAATACAGACTAGCACAGTTACCTCTCTGTTGTTACTTAAATGGTCACAGTAACCCTGACTGATTACCCTAATTTACAATGGATAACAAAGTCTTTATTTTTGCAGCAGTTTTGTTACATATATAACAGCCTTATTTTCTTAGTTTTTGAGATGCTACAGTACTGTTTGTTTATTTGTGATGCGACTAACATGGCTACCTCTCAGGTGAGATTATTTCCACCCCAGTTCATCTGATGTAGTAGGTTTCACCCCTGAAAGTTTGTGACCTAATAAAGGTGTTAGTATCTAAGGTGCTAGAGGACTCCTCTTTGTTTTTACATTCTACCTCCAAGTTATATTTAGGTGTAGAAATTAAGATTTAGTGAGAAACTGCGATATATTTGGGTGACAATATGTCTGTCAAACTTCCCGTGCCACTAGATGTGACGATATCCCTTAAGTCTTAAGAAGGAATGAAGGGATCTTAATTTTGAAAAATATAAAATAATTTACAGTGATCCTTGGTAATGTCTCCAGGAATCAAGGTTTTCTCAGCATTTTATTATAATATTTGATTTATCAAAGATTTTGAGTTATAACTTGGCATACTAATTATCAACTCTTTTTTGGAAATGGGAGAATCCACATTTGATGTTTTTTTGAGCATTTAGGAGTTTATAAAATCAAAACATTTATAAAATTGAAGATATCAGAATTACAGTGTTTACAGTATATAAATTAATTTATTAATAATTCAACTCCACTATACATAACTAATAGTAACTAACATCAAGGCTGTGTCTACACTGCAAAAATAACTTTGAAGTTGCTTACTTTGAAGTACAACTTCAAAGTAACAGACTTAGAAGCTGAGCGTCTACACACACCCTACTTCGAAGTTAAACTTTGAAGTAGGGTACTAGTCCGTTCCCAGGAGTGGAGTAAGGACCTCGAAGTTGGGCACCCTACTTCGAAGTTAACTTAGAAATAAGTAAAAATGTGTAGACTCTTTGCTGGCTACTTTGAAGTAGCACCTAACTTCGAAGTTAACTTTCAAGTTTGTTCCTAGTGTAGGTGCACCCATACAGTAATATTTCTTTGTTTTGAGAGAATTGCTTCTCTCCCTGCTGTCAAATTCATCAGTCTTCTCAAATCTGAACAGCTCCTTGAATGTTGGCTGAAGTAATGAAATCGGGTGTGTTGGCAGAAAGATGACTGACAGCAAAAAAAAAATTCAGATAACTGTTTATAAGATTGATGCTGACAAAATTGGGGTTCTCTTGTGTTCTGGGTTATTGACATATGTGTGTTTAGGGTTTAAATACTCTTTTCTCTAACAATAAAAAATTCGCCTAGCAAAAGTTAAGCAGTGTCTGTCTGCATGTAATTTTCTGTTGCCAATTGCTCTTATTATGCTACGAGAGCAAAGGAAAGAAAAATGGTCATCAGATCAGTTTCATCCTTTATACTGACTTCCTTGAAGAGCAAAAGGAACATCCACTTGAAAAATAATTTAGGATTATGTTAACCACTTAATTAGTGCTTAATATAGCAGGGATGTGTTGCAAATCTCATCTCAGGTACTGCCCCATACAGCATGTTTAACGTGCTGCTTGGTATATGAAATATCAGCATTAAACATGCTGCTGCTGGTCTCTCACAGAAGCTGTATTGGCAGCACGGGGTTAAATTAAACATCCAAGTAGGTTTGAGGAAACTTCATCTGGGGTGGCCTGTGTTGTTTTCTGCTAGGTATGCAGGAGAAACAGTTATTTCCTGTCGCTGAGCTGACAGTGTGTGGGAGTGCTGGGTGAGGGTAGGCCGTGGAAAGGAAAGAGTGAAAAAAGATGGTGGGTACAGAGAAGAGAGAGGTAGCAGAAGTGGGAGGTGAGCAGCTGGAAGAAAGTAAATGTGAATTAGAGAGATAATAGGCCAGAACCAAGAGGGACAGGTCAGAAGGAGCATCAGAGAGTAGGAGAGTTTGGAAAGAAAAAAGGAAAATAATGTAAGACTCATGAGGGGGGTGGTGGGAAAAATCCAGAGGGTCAGATCTGGGATGTCCTGTGTTACTTTTTAATGGTGGCACTTTGTGAATGTACATTACAACAAGATGACGTATTCTAGGAAGTTAATTACCAGAGCAATAGTATTTTGACACCAGGACATCTACAACTGTACTCATGCATCTAAGGAAGCAGGTCTTTGCCCACAAAAGCTTATGCTCCAAAATATTTGTTGGTCTATAAGGTGCCTCAGGACTTCTTGTTGTTTTTACAGCTGTACTGTTTGTGGATTTAAACACCAGGAGGATAAAGAATCTTTGCCTACTCTAAACTTGTCCTTTTACTGAACATCAGATCAGAAAAGTGACAGAGGAAATTATGGGAGTAAAGAAGCAAACAGGGTGGTATAGACGTAGGGTGACCATCTGTCCCATATTAGGTGGGATGGTCTTGTATTTGGGATGCCAAAAAGGTGTCCCGACTTATTTTTAAAACGGGACAAATTGTCCCGTATTCAGGCTGTCCCCTGCAACCTTTTCTGCCAGCAGCTGGGCAGATGCCGCTGCTGGCAGAAGTCACTTCCCCAAGCCTCCGGGAAGCGGGGGGAGCTTGGGCAGCTGCCGCGTCCCTGCTACTTCCCTGGGGCTCCCAAGGAGCTCTGGCAGCTGCTGCTTCTCCGGGGCTCTGGGGCAGGGCCAGTGGCTGCTGCTTCCCCAAGGCTCCCAGGGAGGCTGGTAGCTGCTCCTTTCCTGGGGCTCCAGGGGAGGTCCAGCGGGTGCCACCTCCTTCCCAGCTCTGCAGGGCTTGACAGAGCTGGGAGGAGCTGCCCCTCCCCTCATATTTCCCTCTTCTGTATTTGGAACAGGGAGGTGTGGTCGCCCTATAAAGACAGTTGAGGTGTCTGGTAGGTGGGAAGTAAATGTGGGTGTTGGAAAGGGAAAGGAGGAGAAAAAAAGGAGGGTTTATGGAATGTTGTCAGGGAAGTAGAGTGAGAGTGAGTTGCAATGTTAGGAAATGATTAGAGTACCTGGTAATTATCAGTTAAATTCCTGGTAGCTGACAGAGCTTCATAGCTGAGAGTAGACTTGGCTGGGAAGGGACTGAAGAGGAAGGGAGGAGTTAGCTAGGGAGTGACAGATAATACATTGGTGAGAGAGAGAGGGGGGTAAGGAGATAGGAACAGATTTTGAGAGCAAAAAGGGAAAATAAAAATGGAGGAGAAAATTGTGAGGGGATAGCAAATGAAAAAAGGACTTAGGAAGGAGATGTTACTAAGAATATCATCTGCCCTGTGCAGATATAAGAATGTGGACTTGCTACCAGTGATCTGCTAGCCATCTTTTACCTGTGTCTACATCCACATTTGCATCAGCAAATCATTGCATGGGGGGGTGGGGAGAAGGCACGGTCATGCAGGGAAGAGGCAGCACAAAAATGGGAACAAGAGTCCTTGAAGGGAAGGGGTGGCATGGGCTGGTGGGGCGGGCAGGGACGAGGGAAAGAGTTTCACTTTGCACGTTGCTCCTGGGGGGGGGCTTCCAAGTGATGACATTCGGCAGGAGGTGTTCCATCACAGTGGGGTGAAGGAATGGGGTGCTGGGACCCAGCTTGCTCTAATTTGCCTGGCTGGTGCCCTGCTGCCCAGGAGCTGGTGGGCTGGGATCACGGGACTGTGACCAGTGCTTCTGGATTGAACTATGTTGGGAACACTGGTGCTGCCTGAGGGACCTGAGCTGCTGCAGAGGAAATGGCATGATGAGTGGGAGCTGGACAGCTCCATCTCCAACCTTCTGCCCAGCAACTGGCTGCTGGCCATCCATGCTGAGTGGGTTGCAGCCCCTGGGCTGCCCCAGCTGCGTGACACCGATTAGGCACCACAGGTCAGTAGAGCCCCGCGCAGTTGTATCTTGTTCATAGAATCATAGGGCTGGAAGGGACCTCATAAGGTCATCGAGTCCAGCCCCCTGCCTAAAGCAGGATCAACCCCAACTAAATCATCCCAGCCAGAACTTTGTCATGCTGGGACTTAAAAACCTCTAGGAATGGAGATTCCACTACCTTTCTAGGTAACATATACCAGTGCTTCACCACCCTCCCAGTGAAATAGTTTTTCCTCATATCCATCCTACACTGCCCCCTCTGTAACTTGAGACCATTGCACTTTGCTCTGCCATCCACCACTACCAAGAACAGCCTCTCTCCATCCTCTTTAGATCCCTGCTTCAGGAAGCTGAAGGCTGCTGTCAAATCGCCCCTTGCTCTTCTGTAAATTAAATAAGCCCAAATCCCTCAGCCTCTCCTCATACGTCTCGTGCTCCAGCCCCTTAATCATTTTCATTGCCCTCCTCTGGATCCTTTCCAGTGCATCCACATCCTTTTTATAGTGGTGGGTCCAGAACTGGATGCAGTACTCCAGATGTGTTTTAGATTTAAGAGGTTTAGGTTGGACATTAGGCAAAACTTCCTAACTGTCAGGAGGCTAAACATGGGAATAAATTGCCTAAGGAGGTTGTGGAATCTCCATCACTGGAGATATTTAAGAGCAGTTAGATAGACATCTATCAGGGATGGTCTAGACCCAGGACCAGCAACCTGTGTAAGTCACTTTTTTGACTCTATGTACCGTCTGAGTGCCGATGATACTTTTTTAAAGTCACTAATAGTCCTACTTACAATTGACAGAGGAGCCTTCTTGTGACTCCTGTGCTGTGGCGGGGGAGGCAGACGCGGCTCTGGCACCACACTCTGGCCCTGTGCTCCAGCGGGTGAGGTGGAGGGATGGCATGCTCTGGTCCTGCACTCTGGCATCACTCTCTGGTGGGATGGCGGTGGCTACCCTGGGCTTATCCTCTTCAGGGGCCATCTACAACCCCACACTTTGTCGAGGGCTCTGGCCCTGCAGTGCAGCTGGGACTCCATGATGGGGACTTCTGTCCCACCCCGGCCCCTCGCCATGTGGGGGGCTTCTGCCTCAGCCTGGCCCTGTGCCATGGTGGGGGGACTTCTGCCTTGGCCTGGCCCCGCCCAGTGGCAGAGTTCTGGCCCCGCACAGCAGCTGGGGCTCTGTGACTGGGGCTCAGGCCCCAACACTGTGCTCCCACTTCCTCGCGTACTGCATGGGGGGGACGAAGGGCAGGGCTAGAGCTCCCACCACATATCACTTCAAATTGGCTCGTGTGCCAACCCCTGGTCTAGATGGTGCTTGGTCCTGCCCTGAGGGCAGGGGACTGGACTCAATGATCTTTCGAGGTCCCTTCCATTTCTAGTGTTCTATGATTCTTTGTGGTCTCACCTGTGCCAAATAAAGGAGAACTATAATTTCTCTAGATCAGCTGGAAATATTCCTCCTGATGCACCCCAATATGTCATTAGCCTCCTTGGCTACAAGGGCACACTGTTGACTCACATCCAGCCTCTCATTCACTGTAATCCCCAGGTCCATTTCTGCTGCACTTCTGCTTAGCCTGGAACGATGCTTGGGAGTCTTCCATTCCAAGTGCAGGACTCTGTGCTTGTCCTTGTTGAACCTCATTTGATTTTTTTGTTTTTTTGGACCAATCCTCCATTTGTCTAGGTCACTCTGGACCCTATCCCTACCCTCCACTGTATGTACCTCTCCCCCTAGCTTAGTGTCACCTGCAAACTTGCAGAGGGTGCAATCCATCCCCTCAGTTAGGTCATTAATAAAGATAACAAGAAGTCCTGTGGCACCTTGTAGACTAACAGATATTTTGGAGCATAAGCTTTCGTGGGCAAAGACTTGCTTGGTCAGATGCATGAATGGGGGTTCCAGAGGGGGTCTAAATTTATAGGCTCAAGAAAAGGAGGGCTACCCAGTCAAGAGGAGGGCCAGAGTTGATAAGGTCAGTTCAGTCACGGTGGATGTGACCCATTATAACATCTCTACATTAGCGGCTGATTATGGGACACATCCTCTGTCTGGGAGTGGGACTCCCTTCTTTTCATAACTCTGGTCCCTGGCTCCCCTCCTTTCGCTGGAGCCAGGAAACTGACCAAACCTGGTGCCCTAATCAGTTTCCTGGCTCCCCCAAGTTCTGTGGGAAATTTGACTTATGTGGGGGTTGTGAGAACCCTGCGTAAGATGGGAGGGCCTACTGTATAATTTACATGGCTAGATATTAAATGTAGTAAGATCCTGAATCCTTTTGTTGTTTCTAGTAGAATGCACAATTTTTTCTAGATGAGTGGTGTCCCAGAGACTTTACCATGTGGCAAGCAAGTTTTCCTTTCCCTCTGCAATTTGTGGAAGTGCTGAAGAGATTATGTTCTATGCTGCTTTACTGTATCTATTCTTCCTCTTTTAGTAAGCACCAGTCATCTTATTTCGTAGCTTGTCCTTTGAAGTGTGGCACTTTGCCTATGTGTTTTATTTCTTTGGTCTCACTTTCTTGATTGTTTTCTGCTTTTGTAAATGGCAAATTATCTTCCTGCATTTCTCTACTTAGTTTTCCCCTGGTGTTTTGCAGTGTGCTATTGTGTATACTTTAATTTTTAATTCAGATGTTGGAAATTATAAACAACAAACAAACACGGCAGAAGATACAGCATCTAGTGCAAAGGTACTTAATCCATGACAAAAGCCCACTGGCACCACTACAGTGCCAATTATAAACAGTTGTAGTTACACTGACTTTCCTAAAATGTTGCAGCAGACAAAGGGTAGGTAATGTTTCATGCACATGTGCATGGGTCACCATGTCAGTAGAGACAGCTGGGGAGGGCTCTTTAAACAGAGCTTGTGCACTGGGCTGTCAATGTGCTGTCCCCTGGAAAAAAGCCAGGAGGTTTCTCACACTGCTGTTGGTTGCAGGCAGACCACAGCTCTGTTGTGGCAGCAAGTAAATTAGGTAACTATTCCCAGGGCTCTCCCACACTCTCCCTCACCAATTCCCCTGCTCTCTGTCACACACTCCTGTCCTCCCCTACATATTCCCAGTCCTGACTCCTGTGGCTCATCCACACACCTAGCCCCCTGCTCTGACTACTGCAGCTCCCCCCTACACTACAAACCCTGATGCTACCAGCCCAAATTGTGGAAGACAGCAAGATGAGGACAAGACATGCACTTCTAAAGAGCAGTAACTACTTAATTGTAAACATATATTTTAAGTTTTTTACCTGTTTTATATAATACTGGAGTATGTGTGTTTTTAATGAGTGCTCAGTCAACTTAATGTTATTTTGAACATTTGTACTATTGCCGTTGAACTTGTTTAGATCTGAGAAATTTTCCCAGGTGTCCCGTATTTGATATAGGGAAATATGGTCACCCTAATTTGAGCTAAATTACAGAACAGAACACTGAGGGCCAGGACTAGTGGCTATAAAAAACTTTATGGGACCACGGGTTTGGCCACGCCCATGATAAGTGGACATCTGGCTAACTAAAATCATGCCAGAACACTGGTGTTGCTGAACCAGAGTGTGCTGGACTAGAGAGGTTCAACTTCTATAGCATTTTAGCAAATGAGGGAAGCAGGTCAGTGCTTGTGTTCTTAATGTGTGTGTGGAGACGGGGAGGAAAGAGGTAAGCAAGGGTTTTATCACCTGGAAGTGGTGTTAGGTTTGCAGCAGTTACAAGGGATTTAGGAAGGAGGGTTTTTATTACGTCACAAGCCATGCCTAGGGTTTGCCTTCATTGCTGCTTCTAGAGAGCTGGTTTGTTTGGAATTCCTACTACTCTCTTGCTGTTCCCTTACAAAGGTGAAAAATCTTCTCTCCTATTCATAGAACAGGTATGTCATGGGCAGTCTGAGTTTATCCACCTGCTGTTCCACTAATACAGCTCTTCCTGCACGCACGGGGCTACCTCTCGTAATCATGAGGTAGTTCATGGTCTGTATTTGTTTGTCTTTGAGCCTGCATAGCCAGCATGCCAAATCTGATGGTTTTTTTCTGGTTTGGGCTCCCTTCACTGATGCCATCAACTTACTTCACAGAAGACCAAACTGAACAGAAAGTAATCTTTGTTAACAAGCTTGATATTTCATCCCTTGTTTCTAACTTTTCTGAGACAACATGAAAGCAACAGCTCTGTGCAGAGTGTTAGTTGAACAGACTGTCTCTCAGAGAATGTTAGTAACCAACGGTGCTGTGCAGTTACAGGCTTTGTGAAGCATTAAGCAGATAAATTTAGTAATCCCTGTGGAGTATCCGTGTGTTTGAGGCAGGTCCTACAGCTTTTTTACAGAAGACCCTGGAAAATTGATTAGCTGTGATGAAAGCCTTTGCTACCTTCCATCAGTGTGATTTGCATCAAAATGCACCTGGTGATGAGAGAGGATCACATATGTAGAGGCAGATGAGTGGAGTCTGGAATAGAATGCCTGCTGTTAATACTATGAGTGGAGCTCTTAAGCAGCAAACTGGAACACAATTCAAGTTTCTCATCTGCTCTAAGCTAAAATTGTCCAGATTTGTGGATCCTTTGGGAATCTTGTTCATTTATGTGATGCACATCCTGTGCTCTAACAATTTAACTTTCTGCAGCTTGTTAGACATGTAATATTTTGCTATTACTGGTGCTTTCTTGCCTTGGAATAATATATATTTTGCTGCAAAATATATATATATTCTGGAGTTGTCTTTAAAGATAGCTATTATAGAAACAGAGGGTCTGTTATCTTTGAGGGGCTCAGTTGCAATAACCAACTGTTGTTTTATTGTTTTTGTAGGAATTTTTGATATCATTTGCCCACCTAGCACAAGAAGAATAGGAAAGTGTCTATGAAATTAAAACACAGTACTACATTATTTATTTCCTGACATAGGCAGTGGTGATTTGGCACATATTGCCAAGAACACATGTAAAAAGGAATTTTGCTTCCATCAGTAACACGACAGCTGTGACTGTATGAGGCTCATGATTAACACTGTTCTGCTGTGAGTCAGGCGTGGCTTTAAGGATGGGTTGTGAGTTTTTCACCTATCATGTGCTCCATGTAATCCTTCAAATAATCTAAAGCATGTGAATTAAAAAAATCCCCAAAAACAAAACCAACCCCCAACCCAAAGTAAAAGGTGACTCTCTCTTGATCGTAGGATGCTTTAGTGCCATTTGTGTACCACGTACAGGCAGGACTACAGTTCAGAGTATTTTGCAAATCCATTTCACTGTTCAGTGTTCTGTATGTTGGACTGTTATATTTAACAGCGTGTTTTTTAAATCTTTTTTTATGTTTGGAGAAGTACAATAATCTTGATGGTCACAGCTCTATTCTGCTCTCTTGAAGAACTGTTTTTAACTTTTGCATTGATTGATGATTTTTTTGCTTGAACAGTCTTTGGTTGGTAAGTGCTGTTTTGTTGACACAGAAGTGTTTCCTGGGAATACTTCTATTTCAGTTGAATCTTTGACAGAAAATTTTGAATTGATTTGAAATGGAAATGCAGAATTTCATTGTGACTTTCTTGTATAATTTTGGCTTTCATTGTATTAATTCTTTAATTTTGTCAAAATGCAGGATATTGATAAGGTGACTTAAGTGCATCTGAACTGATATTGTTTTGAATTTCTGTCCTATGTAAACTGTTAAGTGTTAGACTCTTTGCCCCAGTTGAGGATGGAAACAAATATCAAAATGTTATTTTCCTGCAGGATGGAATTCCATTTTCTGACCACCCTAGTAACACAGAAGAATGGCTGCTGCTTAATCTATCTTCTTCCTGTTATTTTATAATTGCTTACATTTTTCGTTTGCGGATCAGATGATTTGATCTTATTGGCTGTGTCCAGAAGCCCAGATGGGCTTTTCTGATGGCAGCATCTGTGGTCTGTGACTGATTGGAGGTGCTGCTCTAAGGTCTGGGGTTTTGGTCTGTGTTTTCTTATCTCTGCATTTCCCTCTGCATTAGCTGCATGTCCTGTTATCTCTGTCCTGCATGTACATTATTTTTATCTTCTAAACCCTTCTCTTTTCTTTCTGCCTTTCTTTGACACTTGCTCTTTTCCTTTTTTCTCTATTCCCTTTCTTCCATGATGCTATTCCCCTTTTTTCCCCCCAGCTATTTTCCCTTCTCCCTCTCTCTTTCCAGTTCCTGTTGGCCTCAGCTGGGAATGTGTCTGTGCACGTCCTCTAAAAGCTGTTTTCCTGTATTTGTGAGGATGTTAGACAGGAAGGACCTTGTAGGTAATCTGTAAATAAAAACACCGAACAAAGAGACTTAAAGGGAGAATGCAGAGTGTGAACAGAACTTATATGGCAGCTTCTCTTCCCTTTTTAGTGAGGTTCCTTTCCACACCCCATCTTCCATGAGTGGTGCTGATAGACGTAACAGTCCTGTGAACCTCTTGTGGGAGGTGAGATTGGGCATGGTGTCTTCCATCATCCCGCTATGAAGTAGAAACTTAGGGTCCTGAGTAGTGGCATATTTTACTTTTGTCTGAGACTGGTGCTCCTAAATATATGTCATGTATCCACTTCCTGCTCTGCAGAAGAAGCCACATTTCAGTGGAGAGGGAACTGATTCTTATGTAAGTAGTTTTATGAAGCATCTTAGGATCCTTTAGGATGAAAAGAATGACCTAAATCTACAATTATTATAATTGCTAGGATATGAGGTAGAAGCATCACTGCTATGTGTGTGGCCCCTCTCCTCTCAGAGAATGACTCTAAATAGGAACCTTAAAAATCACACTGTGATGGGAAACCAGGCAATAATAGCACAGGAAAGGAGAACAAAGAGGTAGAGAGAACACTAAATAATAGGAAGTGCTTAGTTTGCATGGAATTGTACTTTTTCTATTGGCTGTTGATCCATTTATCTATCATAGTTAAACAGGTAGTAGAAAGATACTTAGAACCCAAATTTCCCAAAGATTTATTTATTTCTTCCTCCTTTTAAAATGTATTTGGGGGTAAGAGAAGAGAGAACAGAGTAGAATTGCTCTTCCTCCTACATCAGAAAATGAAGTTAATCCTGCACATGATAAAATAACACGGCTTTTAGTCTTGACCCAGGCTAGAACCACTACTACAACAAAATAACTAGTGCTAAATAACCACTTTTGCAGTAAGACTGATTACCTGTGGAACTGGCTCTATCCTTGCCCGCAGCTCCCATCGACTGCAGTTCCTGGCTAATGGAAGCTGTGGAGTCAGTATTCAGGACAGGGGCAGCATGTGAAGATTCCCTGACTCCATCCAGGGGCTGCAGGGATGTTCTGGCTGCTTCTGAGATGAGTGTGGGGCCAGGACAGGCAGGGAGCCTGCTTAAGCTCTGGGGTTGCAAACTTACCAACAGCACAAAACCAAATACCTTAGCTGTGCCTCTTCCTGAGGCCATGCCTCGCTCACTACATTCCCCCTTCATTGGTGGCTTGCTTTCTCTCTCACTCACTCACTTGCACTGGTCTGGGATGAGGGGGTTAATGGGGGGCAATGAAGGCTCTAACTGGTGATGCAGGCTTTGGGGCAGAGCTGGAAATGAGGGGTTCAGGATGCAGCAGGGCGCTTTTGACAGAGGCAGGGAGTTGGAGGTGAGGGATCTGGCTGGAGGTGCAGGCTTTGAGGTAGGGCTGGGGGTTTGGGGTGCAGGAGGGGGCTGTGAGTTTGTGGGGGACGAGCTCAGGGTCTTGGAGTGCAGGCTTACTTTGGGTGGCTCCTGGTCAGAGGTGCAGCTAGGCTAAGGCGGGCTCCCTGCTTGTTCTGTCTCTGTACTGTGCCCTGTCGCTTCTCCATCTAGGAGCCAGACCTGCTGGCTTCTTCTTGAGTGCAGCAGAGCACCAGAACAGGTGGGGACCAGCTTGCCATAGTCCTGAAGCACCATGGACTGGACTTCTAATGGCTTTGGCAGTGGCACAGACTGGAGCTGCCAGGGTCACTTTTTGACTGGATGTTCTGATCAAAAGCTGGACATCTGTTCATCCCACTTTAGATTTTTAGTGGCCTGATATCTCCCAGTTTGGCTTCAGTAGCTGCTGGGAGATTGAGTCTGATTCTGGGAGACTCCCAGCAAAATTGGGATATTTGGCAACCTTACATCCCTTTGCTCCTCATCCATTCCTTCAGTTTCCTCTTTGACCTGTCACCGTTCTTAGACTTCTTCCTCCCAGAGTGCAAAGGTGCTGTAGTCTCTCCTCCTTAAAATTCACCCTTGATGACTTCTACCTCTTTAGCTACCACTGTCACCTCTACATTTATTCAAAGAGATCTACTGCTCGAGTTCCAGTGCTCCAGATCTATCCTGGATCCCCTCTAATCTGGTCTTCCCTCAAGTTGCTGTCAGCGAGATCTCTTCTGACTCCGGAGTAGCTGAATCCCAGGGCCTCCCTTCCAACTCCATTACTTTGGGAGTTCTGCTGCTGACAAAATAAGGCTAACACCCCACTATGTGTTAAGAGCAGAATAGGAGCATTGTCTTTCAGCCTTAATCCTGAATATACTTATTTACAAAAATTTTAGCCAGCTATTAGCTATGTTCATTTTAATCCATTTAGGATTAAATGAAGTTCAGGAATGGTCATGCTATTTTTACTTAGTTTTTATATATTAATGTTGTTGCACATATGCCCTGAGACTGCTGGACTCATTTGCGAGCATATTCTGTTATCTTTAGGCTAGATTACTGTTGCTTTCCTGTTTAGTAGATAATCTATTTACAAATGTGTCAGATTTTGGATATGCCGTTATGAAACTGCTTCTGCTCAGTGAGGGCTGCAATTGCATCTTGAGACTTAAAATATTATTGAAAATACTAATATGAGTGCAAATCCCTTGATATTACAAGGAAAAACAGCTCTGAAACTATTGGGGAAGAATTAATATCCCTGCAAAGCCCAAATGCTTGTTTTTCAAGCATAAGAAAATATTTGATTTATATCTGCCCATATGGTATTAATAATAAGACACCACAATTGTTACATGTATTAGAATAATTTGCAGGCCTTGTTTGGAGGGAGACACTCTCCAACATTGCACAGGGGTAGAGGAAATGGTTGGTATCTTCGTCTCTCTCAGTCTGACTTCAGGAGTGGCCATGGTCAATCATCCATCAGACTTCAAGTATTTAAAATGTTATGGCTGATTAAAAGAACAGACATCTGTGTCTTATGATAGTCAGGAAAGAACATGTCTTTGCATTGGGAGATCAGTGGATTTCCTGAGCAGACTCAGTAGTATTTCCTGTCCTTTTCAAGAAATGGTTATCACCTTTTGCAGTCAGGCTGGGCGGAATCTCAAACTTGTCTCTCAAGGGTAGAATGCAATACTTTTATTAGCGTTGCCCTGCTGTCAGAGTCAGAAATGTCCTTCAGTTATGGGGCTTAGTTGGCTCTTTCTCCTTGAATTGTGTTCTAGGAATTCATTAGAAAGAGAATATCTAGAAGGGACTTTTCTGATGTCAAACCAGGATTCATTACAATAGCAGAACTCCTTGAGGCAAAAGTATTTGACTCATCGTTACATGTTAATTCACTGCTGGAGTTGTAAACACTTCAGGAATGAGCACCTGTGACTGCAACAGAAATATAATTTGAATGTGCTCTAGAGAGTTATGAGCTTTACAGTCTGGCAGCAGTTTAAATGTATTTTCAGCCAATTACACTTCGTGACTAATGGAAGGAAGTTAAGTCATCTGTCATTACAAATACCAGCCAGTGCTGATAAATGTTATTGCAGGACATCCAAGTATTGTTACTTTTTAAAAGTAAGTTAAGTCTAGTTATTTTGATGAGCATGAGTAGCTGCAACAAGAGGGTATTGTTGAGTGGGGCTGGAGTGTGTGTGTGTGTAAAGGGGGCAGCAGTGCACTCTTCTTCCCCGTACTGTGGACCTGGCTTCTGTCAATCCTGGATTGCATAATTTATTGCTGGATGTATGTGAATTTAATATACACTGGTTTCTGCCCCACACTCCCCCCAGCCTAAAGGAGTTGTTTCCTTCTGTAAGAGAAGGCTTGAGGGCTCTGGCAGGCAGGGAGGCGTTACTGGAGGAAATATAGGAAGGTGTAAGCGGCTCCCATGAAAAGATCTTAGCATAGATATTCTATGAATTTACTGTGTGTATGTATGTGTGTGTGTGTGTGTGTGTGAGAGAGAGAGAGAGAGAGAGCACCTAATGAATCAGAAAATTGGAGTTTCCAGATCCTTATGTAAGCATAACCATGTACCGTTGCTGCTAAAATCATCTTGTCTCATTGCTCTGATTTCTTCATCTTTCACTTAAAGTCCCTCTGTTGGCTCCCTTTCTTCCGTTACATTGAACAAAACCTTTTTGTATTGTGGACTGAATGTGAAATAGGTAGCTTTGTCTGTCTGACCACTCACTTTGTTGCAAGCTGATTCACGCCTTTGTACTGCCAATGATGATTGTTTCAGTCGTCCACTTCTCCAACAGGCATTTTTGCATGAAGTGTGTGTGAAGTAATAGCTGTTATGAATTTTATTATGAAGTTGTTCCCATAAATATGTTACCTCACCTCCATTTTCTCTGTAATAATAATCAGTGCAGAATGGTAAAGGGGATTTAAGATGTTTTTTGTAGCTTAGCTTCAAGTATAGCACATAGTACCTTTGACAAAGATCTTAAACAATTATTTGTGTTAACATTTGAATATTATGTAGCCTATAATTTTAATATACTGCTAAATTTTCAATTATTCAGCTGACGCTGAAAATTGATTTTGTTGATTGTAGTATGGTTGACTAAGCTTTGTTTATAGAAGGGACACTGCTAATTTGAATTTTGGTTTTCAAAAGAGCACCTTTGAAATAGTTTAGAAATTGTACATGTTACTAGTTGTTACTCATACTCGTATGCTCCATAGGAGGCCATGCCTAGAGAGAGTGAGAAATCTCACCACACTGTGGAGCTTGCACGGGTCGGGGTTCCCAGATGGTGATGGTAGCTGAGGGTCCAAAGGGCAGGAGACAAGGAGAGCCCCCAGCATGATCAGGCAGGAGATGATGAAGTCTCAATGGAACTGATGCAGAGTTTACATCAAGGCATCAGAACAGTTTCTTGAGCGAGGGTAGGTGTTTTTGTAGGCACAGTATCCCAAAAGTCAGTGCAATTTGTGCTTTGGAAAAGCTGTTCTCCATTCTGTGTGCTAATGGAGAAGTCTTTCTGTTCTCTTTTCAGTGTACATGAGGCTAGGGTGTTTTGCTTAATCCAATCACCCTTGGTGGGATTTAGGTATGTCTACCTCTGCCAGTTTCAGTGTTTTGTCTTTTGGTTCCAACAGAGGCCCCACGTGGGATGGGGGTGGGGGCTTGTGTTTCATGAGTATCACTCCCGGGCTCCCAAAGAGCACAGCGCTTGACAGGTGGCCATGCTCTTGTTCCCCAAGAACACAGAGTTGGTGTGTGACATAGTAACAATAGGTGATGGAGTAATTTTTTTCCCGAATTCATTGTTTTCCTGTAAAGGTTTTTCTTTTAGAGGAGATGCAAGAAAAAGTAAATTATATCCACTGTTTTTGTGGGTTTTGTATATAGATTTATATGCTATGTAAAAACCTGGCTTATTGTTCTTTGTCTTTGCCTTGCAGGCGGGCGTAGGCCTTTACTTACGTCCATATTGGGCTGCGGCAATTTCCTTTATGTATGTTTTGCAGTGAAAACTATTAATAGATTATCAGTCATGCAGCAGAACTACCAAGCTGCTTATCTACATCAAGCACGGTTGAATGCTCTTTAGGAAGCTTCACAGTGATGCTAAGTATATGAGACCAATTTTTAATATTTTTGTTTAAAAACTTAAATTTTATGTAACCAACCAAAGTAAGTTTAAAGGGATATAGATGTTAAAACAAATTATGTAGCATACGCTTGCTACAACATGAAACACCAGAATCTCATATGAATAAATAAATTTAATAGGATAACAGGTTGAGTCTCTCTAGCCCAGCACTATCTGGTCTGGCTTTATTTTAGTTAGCCAGAGGTCCATTTATGACAGGTGTGGCTGTTTCCCATGATCCCATCAAGTTTATTTACAGCCACCAGAACTGGCTCTGTGTTCTGTGCAGTATACCATCTCTGATTTACTCAAATGTCTTCCAAGAGCCCAGTAAGGAGTGGAAGTGTTGATAATGCTGCTAGCAACCTGGTTTCCAACATGCTAGCCACTAGCTACATGTGGCTGTTGGGCTGGTTGAGTGTGGCTTGTTGGCTTGAACAAGAAATGTATTTTCAGAACAATGTGGCTAGGTTCCTACAGCAGTAGCCACTATAATGCTACTGCTTCAGAACTGGTTAGACATTGCAGTGCTAGACAGTATTGACCTCCTGTGGTTTGGTATCAATCAGGTCCTGAGGGTGCCAGACTAAAGAAGTTCATACTGTATTTGCATGAGTAAAGTGAGCAGGTTTTAGCTCTTATTGGATAGGTTGAGAAGAATATACTATATAGAGATTTTCTACATTATGTTCCGTTGCGAGTAATAGACACAGGATTCCCTCTCCTATGGAAAGTTTCAAAAAAGGCCGTATTTTAAAAACATGACCTTTCCCTGAATACAGCCAGTGATGATCAATTATAAGACACCCACTGGTAGAGCTCTAGAAAGGTCTGCCTCCGCATCCTATTTACCCAGATCCCGAAATGGCTCCCTCAAGGGCTGAACTCACAACTCTGGGATTGGCAGGCCAATGCACAAACCACTGTGCTATCCCTCCCCACGATGGCTATGCAAGGCATTCTTCAGCCCTAAGGGATGGAGGCAGCAAGGTGGAGGCCCTTTGTCACTTGTGTTCTGTCCAAGAAGGAGCTGTGTTCTCTAGCTATATGTGAAAGTGAAACCTCTGGTGAGGAGAAGCTCTGGCAGTTCCCATTGCTGAAGCCTTTCCTTCCTGCTAGTCTCGCTCATTGCTGTGGGGATAGGTTTTTGCATTTAAAAAGAACTGGAGCCTTTCACCACAGCCTCCCTGGCCAGAGCCTGTCCCTGTGCAATAGGGAGGCAGCAGGACACTACACTGGGAGGAGGATAGCTGTGCTTGGATACATAAAGAGCTGTGTAGGGTAGATTCCCTAGTTTTAACGTGTCTTTGTTCTATTCATAGTAGCAGTGCTTTCCATCTACTATCTCTAGCTAGAGGGGGTGCAGTATGTTTCTCTATATGATGCAATAAGTGTAGATGTAGCTTAAGGTCTGGGTTGGCTTCACTGACATATTTATGTTGACGGAGAAACAATTAATGTTAACTGTGGGGAAGTATAATTTGGCACCTCCCTGTTTGCTTGTATAATCCTTCTGTGACAATGAAGGAAAACAGATTGTCAGCAGAAGCTGCCCAGGTTTATACCAGCACACTCTCCCAGGGATTTCCAATGTAAGCTTGTGTTTTAGTCACAGGTATTTTTAGTGACCGTGAGATGGTGAATTTTAGGATTCTCACAAAAGGAAGAAAGGTGAGCAGTAAAATACAGACCCTGAATTTCAGAAGTGCAGACTTTGACTCCCTCAGAGAACTGATGGGCAGGATCCCCTGGGAAGCTAATATGAAGGGGAAAGGAGCCCAAGAAAATGGGCAGTATTTTAAAGAAGCCAGTTAGCAAGGGATGTGAAGGGTAACAAGAAAGGTTCCTACAGGCATGTTAACATTGAGAGGGTTTGGGGATGAAGGAGGTAACTGGATGAGGGAGATAAGCTTGTGACAGCTGGGCCGTGTCTACACTAGCCCCAAACTTCGAAATGGCCATGCAAATGGCCATTTCAAAGTTTACTAATGAAGCGCTGAAATACATATTCAGTGCTTCATTAGCATGCGGGCAGCTGCGGCACTTCAAAATTGACACGCCTCACCGCCACGCGGCTCGTCCCGACGGGGCTCGTTTTCAAAAGGACCCCTGCCTACTTCGAAGTCCCTTTATTCCCATCTGCTCATAGGAATAAGGGGACTTTGAAGTAGGCGGGGTCCTTTCGAAAAGGAGCCCCGTCGGGACGAGCCACGCAGCGGCGAGGCGCATCAATTTTGAAGTGCCGCAGCCGCCCGCATGCTAATAAAGCACTGAATATGTATTTCAGCGCTTCATTAGTAAACTTCCAAATGGCCATTTGCTTGGCAATTTTGAAGTTTGGGTCTAGTGTAGACATAGCCCTGAAGTGGAAAAGCTGAAGTAGCCAGTGCTCTTTTTTTTTTTCCCCCCCCCTCTTTCTTCATGCACAAGGTCAGCTCCCAGACTATTGCACTAAGCAATGCAGTATGGGAAAGGGTTGGGCAGCCCTCAGTGGGGAAAGAACAAGTTAAGAGCTATTTAGAAAAGCTAGACATACACAAATCTGTGGGTCCAGATTTTAAGCTTCTGAGGGTACTGAGGGAATTGGTAAATGTCATTGCAGAGCTTCTGGCCATTATCTCTGAAAGCTTGTGGGGATTGGGAGAGGTTGCGGATGACTGTAAAAAGGGAAGTATAGTACCCATCTTTAAAAAGGAAAGAAGGACAATCCAGGGTCAGCCTTACCTCAGTCCCTAGAAAAATCATGGAGGGGATCCTCAAAGAATCCATTGTGAAGCACTTGAAGGAGGGGAAAGTGATCAGGAATAGTCAACAGGGATTCACCAAGTGCAAGTGAGGAAAGAGGTATGAGTAAAGCCTGAAAGAATTGGGCTTGGGTAGTTTAAAAAAGAGTAGATTTAGAGGGGACGTGATAGTGGTTTACAAGTACCTAAAAGAGTTTTACAAGGAGGAGGGATAAAAATTATTGTTCTTATCCTCTGAGGATAGGACAAGAAACAATGGGCTTAAACTGCAGCAAGAGAGGTTGGACATTAGGAAATGCTTCCTAATTGTCAGGGTGGTTAAACATTGGAATAAATTGCCTAGGCAGATTGTGGAATCTCCATCACTGGAGATATTTAAAAGCAGGTTAGATAGACCCTATCATGGATGGTCTCGAGCGTACTTGGGCAGGGGACTGGACTTGAAGACCTCTTAAGGTCCTTTCCAGTTATAGGCTATGTTTACACTAGCCCCAAACTTCGAAATGGCCATGCAAATGGCCATTTCGAAGTTTACTAATGAAGCGCTGAAATACATATTCAGCGCTTCATTAGCATGTGAGCGGCTGTGGCACTTCAAAATTGATGCGCCGAGCCGCGTGGCGCATTTGCATGGCCATTTCGAAGTTTGGGGCTAGTGTAGACTCGGCCATAGTGTTCTATGTTTCTAAGTCATGCCTCACCCATCGGATTAGCTTCTATGATGCGGTAACTGGCTCTGTGGATATGGGGAAGGTGGTGAATGTGATATATCTTGAGTTTAGCAAAGCTTTTGATACAGTCTCTCACAATATAATTCCCCATAAGTTAAGGAAGTATGGATTGGATACACGGGCTGTAAGGTGAATAGAAATCTGTCTAGCTGATCGGGCCCAATGTGTAGTGATCCAACAGCTTGATGTCTGGTTGGCAGTCAGTTTCAAATACAGGGAGTGCCCCATGAATCAGTTTTAGGGCCGGTATTGTTCAACATCCGTATTAATGACCTGGATGAGGAATGAATTGCACTCTTAGCAAATTTGCAGATGACACTAAGGAAGAGGGGGACAGGTAGCAGATACATTGGAGGGTAAGGACAGGGTCCAGAGTGACGTAGACAAATTGGAGGATTGGGCCAGAAGAAATCTGATGAGGTTCAACAAGGACAAGTACGGAGTCCTGCACTTGGGATGGAAGAATCCCAAGCATTGTTGCAGGCTGGGGACCGACTGGCTAAGTAGCAGTGCAGTAGAAAAGGACCTGGGGATTATAGTGAATGAGAAGCTGGATGTGAGTCAACAGTGTGCCCTTGTAGCCAAGAAGGCTAGTGACATATTGGGGCGCATTAGGAGGAGCATTTCCAGCAGCTCTAGTGAAGTTATCATTCCCCTCTCTTCGGCATTGGTGAGGCTACAGCTAGAGTATTGCCTCCAGTTGTGGGCCCTCCATTATAAAAAGGATGTGGCTGTGTAGGGGAGGGTCCAGAGGAGGACAGTGAAAACGATTAGGGGGCTGGAGCATGTGACCTGCTAGGAGAGGCTGAGGGATTTGGGCTTATTTAGTTTGCAGAAGACTCGGGGGTGATTTGATAGCAGCCTTGAGTTTCCTGTAGGGGTTTCCTAAAGCTCAGGGAGAGAGGTTGCTCTCAGTAGTGATGGATGGAAGAACAAGGAGCAATGGTCTCAAGTTACAGAAGGGGAGGTATAGGTTGAATATTAGGAAAAACTGTTTCATCAGGAAGGTGGTGAAGCAGTAGAATGAGTTACCTAGAGAAGTGATCCATCCCTAGGGGGTTTTAAGTCCCAGCTTGATGAAGTTCTGGCTGGGCTGATTTAGTTAGGGTTGATCCTGCTTTGGCAGGAGGCTGGACTCAATGGCCTCCTGAGGTTTCTTCCAGGCCGAGGATTCTATGATTCTGTGAAAATACTGTCGAGGTTATGACAGGGTATAAAACACTGATAATCAATGCCAATATGCAGAACTTCATAATATCTCAGAAGAGTATTAGGGTTGTGCATTGGTGAAGAAGGCGATAGTATGGAAGAGAAGGGAGAAGAAGTATTAGTGACACTTCTGAGTAGATCAGGATGTTTACATATAGTTAGGGCAAGGAATAGTAGAGTGTAGAGAGTACGCGTGTTATGGAAAAAATGAGAGCTAGTGTTTTCAAGAGAACTGGTAGAGCGTTGGTGTGTGAGAGCAAAGTTGATAGTCAAAGACTTCAGCTAGGCAAAGAGGTCTTGATAAGAACAGAGAGGAAGGCCTGAAAAAGAGAATATTAAAATTATAATTAAAATATAGGGCGGGAAATGAGAGAGTTACAGAAATAGAAGCTAATAATGTGGGCTAATTGTAGAAGAAAAGAATAAGCATGGAATGTGTATGTTATACAATTAAAGAAGAAAGAGAGAATTCAGAAAAAAGGATATAGGGAAGGAATGGGGAAAATAAATATGTGACCAAGGCATAACCAGTTACAGGGAGAACCAGGAGATGGAGAGAGTCTGTTGAGCATTCTTCTGGTGTTCTCAGTCAGTAGAGTGGTTCAGGGCATGCTGTTACACAGTTTGCTACTTCAAAATTGTTTCTTGGATTTTTATGGTAGCTTTTAAATAAGTATGTTGTACGCTTTGTCTACAGTTAGCAGTTTAAAGAGCAGCCATGGTGGTGCTTTAAACTAGAAATGAGGCCATGACACGAGCTCTGTAAATTACCTGGGTGAGGGGAATAGCATATCTCCCAGTGCTGTAGTCTGGTTCACATGGGCACTTAACAGCAAATTACAGGGATGTAATCATGGGTGCATGGTTTTTTTTTTTCCTTTCCCTCTGGACCACAAAGTTCCAACACTGGAAGGTGCCAGTGTACCTTGCCCCAAGTGTTTCTATCTCTAACCTGAGATGATATTGTACAAAGATTATTTGATCTGTCAAATGCAAATTAGGAGGTTTAAAAATGGGCCAAATAAGTCTTTCCTGTGAAAGAGCTGCTATAGCATGTAGTATAAGGGACTGGCAAAATTCACGGCCATGAAAAACAAGTCGCGGACTGTGAAATTTTTGTATTTTTTTACCCTCTACTGAACAGATTTTATGGAGCGTTTCATGGAGTGTTGGGTAGTGACTGAAAAGGGAGTTGTGCATGGGTAGGGGGTAGTGTTGCGAGGTGCTTATAGGGAGATTGCAGTATTCCCATCCTTTCCTTCGTACATCCTTCATAACTGGGTGGCTGGACAATGTGGCTGTTGGCCAGGTATCCAGCAGCAGCATAGAAGTAAGAGTAGCAATACCATACCATGTTACCCTTACAATTGTGTGGCTGCCTTCAGATCCCAGCTTGGCAAGCAGCAGCACAAAAGTAAGGATGGCTATACCATACCTTATCTTCATTTCTGTGCTTCTGCTGGCAGTGGCTCTTTTTTCAGTGCTGGGACCCCAGCTAGCAGCCACCACTGCTCAGCTCTGAAGACAAAGTTGACAGTACTGCAGCCACTTCCCCTGACAATAAGTTTGTGACCGTTCCACAACACCTTTTTGGGTCAGGAGCTCTACAATTACAGATGATGTGAAATTTCAGATTTAAATAGCGTAAATCATAACATTTATGGTTTTTAAAATCCTATGACCAAAATGGGTGGTGAATTTGGTAGGGCCTGAAGTGTAGGTATGGGTATTTTAGAAAAGTTTAATGCTTGACATGATGGAACATATTTTGTTTTTCTGCATGTCAGTTGAAATGTTTCTTTTGGTTTTGTTTTTTATTTGAAACGTTTGTGTATTTGCAGTTAGTGAAGATGTGGTGATACCATCTGCTTGCTCTGAACATGTACACTCAAGAGTGAAGCATGTGGTGATTGCTCATGCTGGTGATCTGAGTGCTGCAATTCATTTATTTATTTTGTGTACCTTCTGTAGGTCAATGAGTTCTGGAGACATGGATGTTCAATTGTCTCTTTTATCTTGGACCTTATATTGGAGCTAACTATTTGTGGTCTGTTATACAAACTGTTGCAATTTGTGAGATGTAACTGGCGGGGGGGTGGGGCTTTAAGTTTTGTACAATTTAATTTTCTTTATTGTGTATAATGTTTGGAGCGTGCATATTATACATGTTTGTATTGACTCTGGGGTAATGTTAATATAATTTGTATTTCTAGGGTGGGTGATTACTAAGACAATGGCAAATGCCTTAAGCCACAGATCTCTGTGTGGTCACAAGTAGGGATAGGTGAGGCTGCTCTTTCTGACAGATTCCAGAAGATAATACTGAGCAGTTACCATCTGTGGTGGTTCTAGGGGGTTCCTTGCTATGGTCCCATCTTGTTCAATGTGCCTGTCAGAAGGGTTGGTGATCACATGTGGGATATAGTGTGCTGGTAAAGTCAAGCTGTGTGTGTCCTCATCTAACTTAGTCAGTGCAGCTTAGTGAGTGCAGCTATTAGAGACTGAGGTTTGACTGAGTATAATTTAGCTAAGACTCATTCTAGACGAGTGATGCACGGCTTATAGGTTGTAGCATGTGTCAAAAGAATGTGGACAGATATTTTTCAGAAATCAAATCAAGACCATTTGCAAGGACTAATCACATTCGGGAGCAATAACTTCACGAGCCCTATTGGGCTCTTGAAAATGTTTGTGTGTTTTGAAACTTTTGCTGTTTTTTTTTCCAAATAGCACCATTGGGTTCCCTGACCTGAGCAGAGTAAGGGAAGGCTTCTGGTTTTTCCCTTCCGTGACCTAAAGTAGCAAGGCAGAGGAGCAGTCTTAAGGGAATGTGGGACAAAAATTCAATTTCAAATTAGCTACTATACATGCTGCCATTTTAATAACATTTTAGTATAACATTGAAGGGGATCAGCTCCATACTGCCTTTTCCACTTGCTGAGTTTTTCTCTATTGCATTGCTTGAGAATCTGGTCCGCCTCTTTCCAATTTGTGCTAAGAACTGGTCAATCCCTTTTTAGTTGCCTTTAATTTAGACTCCTATTTTGAGGAGAGCGCTAACTGACTATTTAGCATTTTAAAGTTTATACTCAGTGAATGCATGCCAAAGTTCATCCAGACAAAGCCAATTCCTTAACAAATGCGAAGAGAAAGCAGAACATGAAGTTGAATGTGGTGGTTGGCAGCATTGCAGATAGCTTGGAAACTTTAAAATGAAACCAAAGTGTTTTGCTTTTGTTTTAATTAGACAGCATTAAAGGTAAGCACTCATACAGGGTAATAGAGATGGAGGCTACTCAAGTACCTAGATTTCACAATGTGATAGGGGTGAGTTGGTCTAGACTCACAGATTTAAGGCTGCACATCGCCTACCTCACCCTTTCTTGTTACAAAGCTCTGATCTCTGAGTTACCAAAGTCCTCAAATCATGGTATAAAGACTTCAAGGTACGGAGGATCTACCAGTTATGCTAGTTGAAACCTGAAAGTGAACCAATGTCCCATGCTGCAGAGGAAGACCAAAAGCGTCAGCATCTCTGCCAGTCTAACCCAGAGGAAAACTTTTTCTTGGCCCCAGAAACGCAGCCAGTAGGATACAGCTGTAGGATTAAGGAATTAAAAGTAGTTTTACTTGTTTTTTTTTTTTTTTAAACACTTCATTGGATAGTGGAAACAAGTCAGTTGCATTTGTATTACAATATTCAGTTCCAGAAAGATTGGCTGCTGGTGCAAGAGGAGGGACCAGGAGCAATGTGCTGTGTAATAGTTGGCTGAAGCCCAGAGAATGTTGTGATACGTGGAAAATGTGGTTTTAATTTACGGCTGTGCTGCAACTCTACTAGTGGTATTGGTCTTTCAGATGTAGAAATTCCCTTTAGGATATAGTACAGATTAGGTTTCTGTAAAATAGCTACTGAAAATACCAGAAATCTTCACTTTTAGTAGTTTGTGGAAAGTTATCTTGGATCCTACACATTTTTTGTGGTTGTTGGGACCTGATCTAATGAGCACAAGTCTTGGACTACATCTTAATACAGTGCAAGCAAATAACATTTTACAGCTTGTTTTAAGAAGCTACCCTCACTCCCAAGCCTAATTGTCTTTAACATCCGCCTCCCACCCAAAGCAAAAAATGAGAACTCGCTCTTTCCTCCCTGACTCCCAAAACCAGAAATCATATTCATGAATGTAGTTAGCAGTTCACAGACCACAAAACCCACAGAAGATATTCACCTTAGTGTCTGGCCTGTTATCTACTGGTTTGTACCAATGAGCACCATGAATATTTAAATTGAAATATCAATAGGTAATGCTTCATGCTATGTTGGCATTAGAAAATGTTACACATCTTAGCATGTCAGTGAAGCAGTATGTGGGCCTTGTAAACGAAGCAGAGTTATGCAGAAAATCCGTAACTAACATATAAGCAAATATCTAGCATGCCCAGGTGTATTGCCTATCCAACACAGGCAACAAAAGGGTTATGTGGACTGATGAAGATGGGCCAGGTATAATTAATTATGTGACCCAGCTAGTGGTTGACAGATGTTATTAACAGAAGTTTAGTGCAGAAGGAACCTGCAGGGAGAAACTCAGTAGGTAGTTGAGAATGAAGAGATCGGGAGGAAGCAGGAGGATGAGGAGAAAGCCCAGGGAAATTCATGAGAGGAAGAGGTCCAGGAAGGTGGCAGAATGGCGTCTGGTAGAAGTGAACCGTGCAGGTGTGTTCCTTGGACTGGAAGCCAGTATAGAGGGCATACCAGGCATGGGTTCCCCTGTTGGTCTTTAGGGAAAATGATGTGAATCCTCTGATGTAAGGGGCTCCTGTGAACCTTGAGAAACAGGTGTATGGACAACTGCGCCTGGAATTGAGGGTTGCAGACCAATAGGAGGAGGGTTTTTTGCTGCATCTAATGCTGTTTTGGAAGGAGTGGAAATAAATGTTACTGGGTTTGAGGTCTCTGTTGATGAGATAAACCATTGCAGAGCCAGAGCAGCCATGAGCAGGAGGTGCTACATGAAGGGAGCTTGCTGAGCTGTAACAGGACTTTCCAGCAGCAAGTGCATTCTTCCATCACAGGAAACAGTCACAGCAATTGATAGAAAGGTGATAGTGCCCCTCAGCAGCATATATTACCAACACCCATGTTTCATGTTGACCAAAGGAAAGCCGATTGTTACATCAGAGAATGTTGAATGGCATTTTATTAAAGATCTTCCAGTTGTTGACAATCTCTGATTAAGTCAGACGGATTGCAAAGATGTTTTTAAAGTAAACAATATTTAGGCAAGTGCTAATGTTTCATCATCTAAAATGAAATGTGAGTGATTAGAAACTCTGTATTGGGATCAGTAAAAATATACGTGAGTAGAAAATCAATGTATATTACAGAAAAGACTTTTAAAAAGCATTCCCTGTGTCATAGCTGTAAATACATGAGCTCAGAGGACAGTAATCAATATGTTGGTTTAAAGTGAAGTTTCATAAATGCTTTTACTCGGAAGCATTTTGATGCTGAATAAATATGGCTTCTTTTTTTCCCTCCTTCTGTTGAGTTTTTCTTTCTCATCTTCCTACTATTGATTCAGGCCTCTCCTATTCCAGCTGCCACTTTCCATCGCTTCTATTTTTAAGTTTCCTCTAGACCATTGTTCCTGATTTGATTCTCATTGCCTCCCCTTTCCTTTTTCATCCTCTCACTTTGACTCTTTGTTTTCTTTTTGTCTTTCTCCTTCCTCCCGTCTTTCAACTGCTCCTCTTCTTTCTTTTCTTGTTTTCTTCCTTGCCTTTGTTTTCCTTCCCCTTTCTAAGCTGTTAGTGAATCACATTGTGATCCCCAGAGGGAAGGGCTTTAAAAGTGCAACTGTAGAATGAAGTTGTAGATAGAGAGTATTAGTTGTCAGAAAAGGTAACTAAATACAGGATGTGAAAGCCGTTGCCAGTTGGGTTCAGTCTAGTGAGATAATGCTGTTTAATAGTGCTTTTGTATAATGCGAGAGAGCACAGGCCAGTAGTATTCTGCCAATGTTTTAACAAAGGGTTCCCACTTAAAACCTCCTTGGTCCTCGGATGTGCTTCAGAACATTAGCAGCACTGAGTTCCACTTACGCCCATTATTTCCTTAATACGTTGAATTCTTGTGAAGGAGACTGCTCATCTTCCCCTGGGATGCCTCTCCTGTTTGTCCAGATGCAGAGAGGTCTCTGGAAAAGAAGCTCCTTTACTGCTTCAGCAGGGTCTACGACTCCATGACTGAAAAGAGGAAGGAGTGTGTGTTTGTGAGATGTTTTTCATCAACTTTCTGTGATTGGTGGCACACTGGTTTCTTTAGTAGGAATAAGGATGACAGAGAGACCTTCAAAGCCCCTCCTCACTTTTCCAACAACCGGGATCAGTAGTAACGGAGTTCTTAGCTTTCTCTGATCTGTGTTGCTGCTCTGTCTCCTCCTATCAAGCCTCTATAGCGCTCTACCTAGTATCTCCGCTCCATTTGCGAGCAGTATGGCACGTGAACAGTTTTCATCTTGGTACTGAAACAGAGCACTTAGAACAACAAAGGAATTTAATGGAGAATCTCCCAGAAGGCCTGTCCACAGCGTCCCAGGCACAATTGACTGTTAGGTTATTATGAATTATATGGAGGCCTTTGCCTTAGGTGTTAATTCCCACATATCCTGAGAGTCTGGGACTTCAGGAGTACTTATTGTTATCATGAGTGCTAGGAGCAATATTAGTATTAGTAATATTGTTAGTGTTAGTAACAAATATTTTCATGCATTTAAAATAAAATACTTAAGAAAATCATCTCTACATGTGTGCTCACAACTGGTAAGTTAATAAGTTATTACCTCTGTGGGATTTCCTGGCATACAGCATCCGCTTTGGAGCTATCAATTGGATTGCATGCTGTGTGGGGCTGGGACTACTTGTTTTTGTGTGTTTTATGGCACAGGCACTTTTTATTAGCAGTATGGATATTCCACATGTTATTGTTTGTAAATGAAATGATTCACTCCCATCATGAGTCTTCAGCTGTGGAAGTTGTTTAAAAAAATCCCTTCCTTTGGCCATCTGATTAGCTGATAATAATTCTAAACCTTCCAGACCTTATTAACATCTGAGCATGTATTTATAACAAGGCCAAGAGGGAGACGTTCAAAACGTCCCCCTTGAAGAGTGGGTGTAGGTATGTATAGTTTTTGATTCAGCAGAAACTGCAAGCTTAAGGATTCTGTGTTAGCTGTATAACTTGTCCATGAGGATGAAGATGAAGATGCTGCTTCTGCAGCATTTGTGCATCTAGCATCTCATGAAATAAGGGAGCACATTTGAAATGAAGTATTGGACCAGCTTGTTCCCTGGTCCTTAAGGGCATCAACAAGCCAGTACATTATATTTAAAGTTGGAAAAAAAATAGTGATCAAAAGTGGCCTTTGATCCAAAACCAACATATTTGGAAATGGTCGTGTCACAAATGGTCACCAACAAGAACACTGACACTCACCTGAAAATCATTTGTTCTCTTTTAATTTCCCTGTGGCCTTCTCCTTCCCCCTGAAACCGATCAATAAAAATCCAGACTTCAAGATGGTGCAGACTTCATTTGGTGCAGAATTGCTAAAATTCCATTTTTGAAACTTGTGTTGCAATTTTTCCTCTTTCTGGCTCAAGAAAAAGCCTTAATAGGTGTTGAATTAAGACTTCATCAGTTGTCCCTGTTTGGTTCATTTAGAATGCTTACAGCTATATTTATTGAATTTAGTGACAATTACTGCTGTTGGCAGTGTAGAACCAAATTAATCAGTTTTTAGCTGCTGAAATTCGTGAAGGAGCCAACAAAGATTTCTGGGAAAAATTGTTAACATGCAGACAGGAATCAGGGTGTGCTACCATCCCTGTACTGTTAAATATAAAATATCCTGGTGTTCAGTGCTTTCTTTTTTTTGTTTTTTGTTTTTTAAAAAAAAGGAGTCAGTACTCAGCTGGCTCTCTGCCACCCACTCCCAGCTAATCCTGCAGCTAGGGCTGCTGGGGTGCCAGTACTCAGTGCCAGCAAGTACCATCACAGAAAAAGCACTGCTGACATTTATAAATATGCAGATTTAACAAAAAAACAATGTATCCTGTAATGGGAGTGCATTATGATTTTGGGAAGCCTAGGCTTGGATGAGATTACATATGTTAGGCAACCAACCTGTACTGCTTGTGTGATAAGGTATATCTGGTGGAGATGCTCTCTTTGAATCCTGTAAAAAGCTGATTTTCCTCCTTTTTGGGGGTGCGGGTGGGTGGGACACGTGCACGTGGCCTATGTCTACACTAGGAAGTAAAGTCAAATTTATCAAAGATGACTTTTTACCATTAGATTTTGTAAAGTTGAAGTTGTGTCCATACCTGCTCACAAAGTCAACTTAGTGCATTCCCACTAAATTGCAAAAGTTCAGTTGTTGCAGAAATGCATTGTGGGCATCCATCTCACAGTTCCTTCAGCCCTGTTGCATTCTGGGGTTTAACAGTGCATTATCGGTAAAAAATGCCCTGCAAATGGTTGTGGGTGTGTGAAGTCATCTTCCCAGACTGCATTGCCCCCATTCCCACATGCTGTTGAAAACAAAGGCCATTTTTCAGAAGTCTCTTTCCCCAGTGAGAGAGAGTGTTTGAGTCTGCATTACCAAAAGAGGCAGCTTTTACAAAAGACTTTAAATTGACATTAAATACAAGTGTAGAGAGAGAGAGAGGTGCTGAAGGAGCCACATTTGAACGAGAGAGAGTGAGAGAGAGTGTGTGTGTGTGAGAGAGAGAGAGAGAGAGATTTGTGAGCTGTCCCCACACAGAAGTGAAGAATGGCCATTTTTCAGATGTCTCTTCCCTGATGAAAACACACCAAACAAGAATGGTTCACTGTAGGTCTATATGACTAGTGAAAGGCTTAATATTATTCTCAGGGAAAGAAGATACAATGATGTGAAAAGAAAAAGCATGGAATCCCAGAGGGCATTGGTGTCTAGCAGTTAGCCTGACTCAAAAGAAGAAGAGAAGGAAAAAGAGAGGGTGTTTGTTTCTTGTGGTTAGCATCTCTTCTTCCTGGTGCAAATATACCAAACAGGATCTACGAGACTAGCGAAAGACTTCATATTATTTGCAAGAAAAGATACACTAGCACTTTTTAATTGTATCTGGCTGAAGGAGCCAGCTTTGAAGTAGAGAGAGAGATGGGGAGAGAGCGAGAGAGGAATTTGTGAGTCATCACCTCATAGATGAGAAGAGCACTCTAAGAAGGCCATTACGCTGACATCTCCAATAGGAGGTGAGGAGACCGTTAGAAGTAGTAGCTCCAGACTCATACGAATCTCCAAGACTAATGTCTAGTGTCTGCTGGAAGGAGCCATTACCCCATCAGACATGCAGTGGCCTGAGAAGAGAAGGAGAAGTTAAGGAAACATTAGAAGATAGAAAAGCTGAGAAAAGAATGAAGGGATTCCCTTGCCTCTTCTGGTAAAGAAGCCCTAACAACTGCCTGTGTGGGAGAGAGAAAGCCCACAAGCTCCAGTCCTTTATAGGAAGTCCTCCTGTGAACTACATGGTTTGGGAAGGGAGAGCATTCTATATGTCCCCCAGTCAACTTCTGCTTCTGTCCTAATGAGGGTAAGCCCCGTCAAGCAGTGAAACCCCGTGCAGGACAAAACACGGTGTTGTCTGCAGGCGTGTTTCACACGGTTTGGCCACAGCGTAGTGTGGTAGGGTAGGGACTAGCCATGGGGGAGTGGGCTAGCCTGCCAGCTGCATAGTGCCAGGGTGAGGGGTATGGGACAGACCAGCAAAGTGTGACGTGCACAAAACAAGTTTCTTGTGCTCTCCTGCTAAACCATGTTCAGGGAAGAAGCCTTCACCCTGTGGAAGGCATAACATGCCACTGTCTGGAAGCATGGTCCACACAGCTCTGCTGCCACGTGGTGTGGTGGGGGTGGGGCCTAGCCACATGATGGGAGGAAGGGAGTTAGCCCACCAGCTGCCAGGAGCCTAGGTGGGTGGAAGTGGGGGAGCCCTGAAACGTGAAGTGCAGAAAACAAGTTTATTGGCCTCTCCTAAATCCTGTGCAGGGTTCCTGGGGAGTGGGGGGGCTGCCCCGTACAAATGTAAAATTCAGAAAACAAGTTGAGCAAACTGTTGAAGTGGTTCAGTCAGCTGGGTGCTCCCAGAAGTCATTTGGTAACCAGGTTATTCTTTAAAAAGCAAGCTCCATTCCTTTATATGAAATCCGCCCCCACTGCACGACCCCTGGCCCCAGGAAGTCTGCACTGCTCGCTCCATGCACTACCCCCTGGCCATTTGAGGTGTGCACTGCCCACCCTCCATGCACTATCCCCCAGACCCTTCTGGCTTGTGTTGCCCGCTCACTGCACTGACCCCCCCCAGCCCCATGAGACTTGCACTGCACCCCTGGCACCCCATCCCCATGTTACTCTGCATCATGCTTCTTGGCTGCCCTTGCTCTGCCCCTCCCGTGGGCCCCTACCTTTTGCTGTCTTAGGCAGGTGCCCCCCTCCACCTTGACCCATGTGGGGTTCAGTGCCCCACATATTACTCTGCATCATATTCCTCAATTGCCCCTTGTGGCTCCCCACCTGCAGCTACCCCAGAGTGGTCACACACCCTTCTCTGGCATGCATGAGTGGCAGGGGGTGGGACAAATACCAATCCTGCCGCCTCAGGCTGTCCATGTCCAGCACATGCATATTAAAACCCGGGCGCACTCTGGCACACGTAAGTGGCAGGGGGCAGGACAAACACTGCAGCTCCTCAGGCTGTCCATGTCCCATGCATGCATATTAAAACTCCTAGGTTCCCTGGGGTTTTAGTATGCATGCACCAGACCTGGACAGCCCAAGGAGGTGGGATTGGGGTTTGTCCTACCCACTGCTGCTCGTGTGTGCCAGAGAAGTGTGTGTGACTTGGTGGTCCACACTGAGATGTTTTATTAACAACTAGTCCTGGGCTGCAAAAAACATCAGTCAGATCATGTGTGGCCTCCTGGATGCGAGTTTGACATGGCTGCTCTTCGCCAAGCTCCCGTCTACAACCAACTTCCATCCCAGATCTTGCACCTCCTTCATTAATAGCATAGAAGAATGCAGCCCTTGACCACTTACAAAATTCTTGGAGTACCCACCCCCCAAAAAAATTATTGCCCACCCCAGATTTGTCAGGATTTAAAGAAATTTACTATTCATTTATATGAATAACAACCATCTTCAGAGGTGGACATGTTATAACAAATATTTAAACAAACAAGCAAGGGCAGACAGAGATAAGGAAACCTTCAAGCCCGAGGGTATAAATCAGCTTCTGAGGAGGAGATTTTCCCTTGAATCAAGTTAGGCATTTGCAGGGTTTCTTAGTCTGAACAGCTCATACTATCTGAACAGCTCATACTAGCCAGTTACGATGACAGGATACAGAGTTAGGTGTGGCACTGGCCTGATTTAAAGTGGTAATGTCTGTGTTCCCGTTCTTCTGTAAGACTGGCAACTGTGCACTTCTTCCTTTTCTTGTGCTGTCTTGGTCCAGTAGAGTGGGAGTCAGAATGAAGCCTTTCCATCTGATTTCTGTGAAAGCACCTCAAAAATGGACTTTTCTTACTTGGGGAAGATCAAGCAGCTTGCCAAGTTCTGCAGGAAGAGCTGAAACTAGGAACAGGAGAAAGATGCGTCGTATCCATGATCAGTTCCTCTCTTTTATTCCTCTTTCCAATTTTGGTTTAACCCTGCTTTCCCAGGAATTACAGAAGAGGGCAGTTGGGAGAATCACTTTTTCCCCAGCAAACAATGTACTTATTTTGCTTATCTGAGCATAGCCCCTATTGTGTTATTTAACATCACTTCTTCAAAAAACAAATTTCTGAGATGCATTGACCATGACCATATTTTTAATCCAGTCATTTTGTCATATGTATGATTTGTTGATTCTCCAGCCTATGACCTACAATTTTTCTCATATAAAATGCTGATTCTTACATCAGAACCCACAATTGCGTGGTTAAACTTGTAAGACTTTTTTTAAACCACAGTTTTAAGAAAACCCCATTGGCAAGGGTGAGTAATGACTTTCTAGATATCTATGCAGAGGTGTAGCCAATTGATCTGAAGAAGTGGGTCTGTCCCACGACAGTTCATCACCTAATAAATTATTTTGTTAGTCTTCAAAGTGCTACATGATGGCTGGTTTGTTTTGTCAGAATGCAGACTAACATGGCTACAAGTGATCTGAAGAAGTGCGATATGACTGCTGGTTTGTTTTGTTAGATATCTACACATAAGGGATGGTATTTGCAATTCTCCCTTAAATGATTAGGGTCCTTGTCTATCAAAGAAAAAAATGAATCTAGATAGCACAGAGTTAATGACTAATGTAATTTCTTTATCTGTACTTTACTTGTCTCTCCTAATGGGTTCTGACATTCTCTCTTTTGGATACTAGACACTACAAATCACCTGCTTAAGTTCTAGTGCTGTGGTATGTTTGGAATCTGTTAACTTTCTTCATAGGATAGTTCAGAACTCAAAAGATAATTTCTAAAGTTCAGTAAGTGATGGGGAAATATACTGTAATATGAGAACACCAAAAAATCTCAGTGAGCTGCGTGATGTTTGGGAGATAATATATCTTTTTTATGAGGTTTTTTTTTTTTTTTTTTTTTTTTTTTAAAGAGAGTGCTCTAAATTCTGATGCTAGGAGAGAACATATCAGAGTAATTACCTATCCTGCTTTCATTAGTGTGACATAGCAATCAGCTGTACAAGGTTTGCCTCTTGCTTATGGTTACCTGCCTTTGTGTCTGCTTCTTTCATCAACTATATAGGGCTCAGATTGCCCTCAAACAATCACTTTAATGAGAGCTGTGTATGAATCTGTTTTAAGTGCTGGGTGAATGTTCAACAAGCATTCAATTGTTAAGTGCAAGAAGCAAAGCTTGCACACCTAAATGACTATTTCATCATCATAAACAAAGGGTAGGCAAAATTGCATTCCAATTTCCAACAATGAAATTTAGAAAATGAGCTCCTAAAAGATCCATTCGGTGCTAATTCCTCACCCCTCATTTTTGTGGCCTTTTTAATCTTCTCTTGCCATTGACTTCAATGGGAGTTGAACATGAATGTCTAAGGCAAAGTTAGCATCTAAAATTAGTTATGTTGGTGTCTCATTCCCCTTTTAAAATTTTTCTTCCAACACAAAGTATTTCAGTTACAGAATATTAGCAATGAACAATAAGACATTACTTTTACTAGAGTACTTTGATCTTCAGTGTTAAAGTACTTTTCCTGAAAAATAACTTTTAAACTCATATAAATGGAGGAAACGTGAAGTTCTTTCTTATTTACAGATGTGGGGTAGTGAAATCCTTTCTCCATGCAGGCAGTCACAGTTTTGTGTCTAATTAGCTGTTTTTATTCAATGTTTACTCTAAAATATTTCTGTATATTTCCTTGCCACTACACATTAGGTTATGCCATTTTGAATAAGGTTTAAAGGAATGACAGTAACCTGCAGAATGCCTCTTATTGCTCCCTCTGCAGCAGTGTGGCTTCACACCAGCCCTTGCAGTCTAAGGCACAATTGATCCTTAAGTATTACAGACAGCGTGGGCCTTTCCGTCGTGTGTCAGCTTGAAACAGAGGGAAAGGTTATTTAACCTTTTTAATCAACATTTTAAATCAATAAATTAACCTCAGTGAAATCCTATTACAGCACATTACTAACTGCACCATTGACAGCACAGCAGATAAAAACAGTCTGCAAAACCTTGATAATAGAAGCAACTCATTCAACTTCATTTACATTGTACTGCCTTCTAAAGACCTAGTAATGGAGAAGTTTCACGCAATCCTTATAGTTCCAATGACACTCCACCTTATTAAGACTAAATTACCAGCATCAGTCTAATGTTAATAGAAGCTGTGTCAATGGAAGTTTTCCACACAAGTTCTATGCATATTGAAAAAGTTCATTACCAAAATATATGTTTTACAAACTACAATGGGAAAAATGGTATAATTATTTTTACACATTAGTTAATTGTTTTGAATTCTCAGCTGTTTTCCATTAAAAGCTGTTAAATTTTAATATAATTACATGTGACCTTTCTAGAGTACCTTTTGCTCTCTAGTGTTCCTAAATTCACAGATTCTGGAACAATTTTTATCATAGAGATCATGAGAGCCTCTGAACCAAATTGTAAAGGCTGCATATAATGGAAACCATTTCACATCACAGGATGCATCAGCCCACTCAACACTTATGCCTAAATCAGGAGTCAGCAACCTTTCTGAAGCAGAAGGCTGAAATTTGACCTTTTGACCTCTGTGTATGGCCTGAGTGCCAGTGATACTTTCTAAAGTCACTAATAGTCCTATTCACAACAGCTCCATTAATAAACAAACAAAGCCCATCAATGACACGCCTCTCAGTCTCCTCCAGAATTCTTATGAATAATGCTGTAAAAATACACAATTATAATTAGACCCTCATTGTTCTAAAGCCCTAATTAATTCAGAGGGCTCCAGGGAGAGGTGCTCTGGCTCTGTACTGCGGAGGAAGCTCCAGGGTGGGTAGGTGGAGGCAACTCCAGACCCATGCCACTGAGTGGGCTCTGGGTGGGCAGGGGGGATCCGGCCCCATGCCGAGGAGAGGGCTGCAAGTGGTGGGGCAGAGGTGGCACCAGCTGTGTCTCAAGGAGTGGGCTCCAGGAAGAGGGGGATTCTGGCCCTGGCCCCACACAGCAGGGGTTCTGGGAGGGGAGGGGGAATTCCAGCCCCCATGGTAGGGTCCCTGAAGCAGGGGCTCTGGCCCCAGCCCACACCGCAGCAGGGGCCCCATGACTTGAGCTCCAACCCCACGCCGCACCAGGGGCTCTGCACTCTGGTCCCAGCCCTGCACCACGGGCCCACAGCAGGGCTCTGTTGCCCGCCCACCGCTCCCATCCCCTCCAGTGCTACCTGGGGGAGAAGGGGCAGGCCAGAGGAGCCTGTCACATGCCACTCTAAATCGGCTCACGCGCCGAGAGTGGCACATGTGCCAGGGATTTGCAGATCCCTGGCCCAAATTGTGTATACTCCAATACTGATATGCAGATGCACACTACACACTGTACAGCACTGTCAAGGAAATTGAACTACTGGTTAGGACACTGTAGTAAACCCCTACTCTTCTGAAATGGGTCAACAGAGTGTTACAGGAGCTGTCTACCTTACATGGAACTTGATTTTAAGAGGTCTTAAAAAGCATCCACTTGGGAAAAAAAAATCAGTTTGCACAATTGCTCCTGCAGTAGTTAATTTAGTGAAGTTAATAATAAGTAGGAGGAGGCACGAGCAAGCAAGGTCTAGCATTGTCTACAGGAGTCACAACTGACAGACCCAATTAAAAGAAACCAAGGAAATATTAACATAAGAATATAGGAATGGCTCTACGGGGTCACACCAAAGATCCGTCAAGCCCAGTATCCTGTCTTCCTTCCAACAGAGGCCAATGCTAGATGCCACAGAGGGAGTGATCAGAGCAGGTATCATCGAAGTGATCCCTCTTTTGCCATCCATTTCCAGCCTCTGACAAAGGCTATGTCTACCCTTATCAGGAATGTTGATGGCTGCTATGCAATTTTAGGTACGTTAATTGCGTACCTAACATCAATTTTGCAGCCATTGACATCGGTCCCCTTCGTCACTGCAGAATGTCGACGGGAGCGCTTTTCCCACTGACATTGCTTAATTCCCGAGATTCACAAGGAGTTCTGGGTTTGACATTGATCCCGGAATGCGACGTTTCATGCATGTGCAAAACTGTGCCCTGGAAAATTGAATCTAAGTGCTTGCTCTTCCGTGGCTAGTGTAGACCTAGGCAAAGAGTGGCTAGCGACACCTTTCCTGCTCGTCCTGGATAATATCAGTTGATGGACCTAACCTGCATGAATTTATCTAGTTCTTTTTTTAACCCTGTTAAAGTCCTGGTCTTCACAACGTCCTCTGCACAGAGTTCCACAGGCCTACTGTGTGCTGCAGGAAGAAAAACCTCCTTTTGTTAGTTTAAAACCTGCTAGCCATGAATTTTATTTGGGAACAAGAAATAACTTTTCCTTATCCACTTTTTCCACTCCAGTCATGAGTCTATAGACCTCTATCATATCCCACTTTAGTTTTCTCTTTTCTAAGCTGAAAAGTCCCAGTCTTGTTAAGTTTTCTCCATATGGCACCCGTTCCAAACCCCAGTCATCTTTGTTGCCCTATTTTGAATCTTTTTCAGTGCTAACACATCTTTTTGAGATGAGGCGACTATTGCCTTTGCTCAAACCAATACAATGCAGATGTAAGTTGTGTAAGTCATTGCTGGTTTTAAGTCCTTTACATTTGTAAGTTTTTTATGTTTTGTAGCAACTGCTAGGTCTATATTAGGTATTATGAGTTAGTAAGAAATTGTTTGTAGATCCCATAAGTCTGTAAGAAATCGTGGCTGTTCCTTTATAAAAGAAATTGCTTTCTCTGAAGTGAACTTTCCTTTGTGCAAGTAAGGAAAATGTGAATGTGTGTGTATGTGCAATGGAATCGGTCCCTGAACCCAGCCTGTCTGGATGACTGCTGCCAGCAGCACCTTAATGACGAGAGAATAACAGGAGCTGAGCCCTCCAAAAGAATTCACCCAAGAAAGAGGAAGAGGCCCCATCAAGAGAAGATTGAAGTCCCATCTGCTGATGACTTATTGCCATACAACCACCTAGGCCAGTGGCACAAGACAAGAGCTGTGGACTGAAAAATATAAAAATATGGGTGCAAAGCTATAGGATCGCTTCTTGCCATCACCACTCTGCAGGAGTTTATCTTGGCTGGCTGGAAAGGCCCTCCACCGGCCCAGGTTGAATGGAACTGACTTTCCTGAGTACTACACTGACATGAGAGCAAGCTGACAAGGGGTCATGAAGTCAGCTCGCTGCCCCAGATTCATGACTGCAGCCAGACACACTGGAATAGCTATGCCTTGGCTTCCGTTGCTGTCCCTGTGTATCTCTTCGCATGTGTGAATTCACCTGTTTATGTGTATATGAGTGCAGGAGGGTGTGTGTGTGTGTGTTTGAAAACTAGTTCCCTGTTTTTCTTTAATCCAACAGTGGCATTTAATAAAATACATATGAGTGTAACTCTGGGGTGGCCTTTAGTGGAAATAAGGTAACAGTGACCATGGCTATGTCTACACTAGCCCCAAACTTCAAAATGGCCATGCAAATGGCCATTTCGAAGTTTACTTATGAAGTGCTGAAATACATATTCAGCGCCTCATTAGCATGCGGGCAGCCGCGGCACTTCAAAATTGACGCGGCTTGCCGCCGCGTGGCTCATCCCGACGGGGCTCCTTTTTGAAAGGACCCCACCTACTTCGAAGTCCCCTTATTCCCATCTGCTCATAGGAATAAGGGGACTTCGAAGTAGGTGGGGTCCTTTTGAAAAGGAGCCCCGTCTGAATGAGCTGCGCAGCAGCGAGCCGCATCAATTTTGAAGTGCCGCGGCTGCCCGCATGCTAATGAGGCACTGAATATGTATTTCAGTGCTTCATTAGTAAACTTCGAAATGGCCATTTGCATGGCCATTTTGAAGTTTGGGGCTAGTGTAGACACGGCCCCAATCTGTGCTTAGTAGTTATAGATTTCTGTAAGGGCAATAAGATATTCTTTGTCTTATTCTCTGTACTTTTTAATGATTCTTTACATTCTGTTTGCTTTTTTGACTGCTGCTGTACCCTGAGTGGAAGTTTTTGGAGAACTGTCCACAGTGACTCCAAGCCTTCTCTCTTGAGTAGTTACAGCTAAATTAGTCCCATCATTTTGTAGGTATAGTTGGGATTATTTTTCCAATGTGCATTATTTTACATTTATCTACTTTAAATTTCATTTGCCGTTTTGTTGTCCAGTCACTTGGTTTTGTGAGATCTTTTTGACACTCTTTACAGTCTGCTTTGTTCTTAACTATCTTGAGCAGGCTAGTGTCGTCAGCAAATTTTTCCACTTCACTGATTACCCCTTTCTCTGGATCATTTATAAATAGGTTGACTAGGATTGGTTTCGGTACAGACCGCACACCACTATTACCTCTTTCCATTCTGAAAACTTACCATTTATTCCTACCCTTTGTTTCCTGATCCTTAGCTGTAACTACTATGATGGTGGCAGTCCTTTTACTGAAATGAAAGTGAAAATAAATATGCATATATTTTTGTTTTAGTAACCTTTAAAACTATACCCAGGGAGCCGTTTGGTTAGTTTAAGGCTGTGTCTGGACTGCTGAGATCTCTTGGCAAAAGATATGTAGATTATGCAACACATTTGTGCATCTCCTGTTGACAAATCTGTCAGGAGAGGCTTTCCTGGCATTTGGCCCATCCACATGGGGCTAAAAATTGAGAAAATCCCCTACACCAAGACATCCCGGTTTCCTCATGGAATGAGGATGACTGGGATATCGGCAGAACACTCATGGAGCAGCAGACTTCTGTTGGGAGCCTGGAGAGCTCCCGACTGAAGTCTGCAGTTTAGACATAGCCTAAAAGTTTATAGATGATAAATCTTTGAATCCATTTGAGCAGTAGAAAATATTGAACCATTAAGTCTGAGACCAAACTTGCTGTGTATACTTTCAGTTAATAGAACACTTACATCATATTTTCAGGGTTCCTGTTATTTTAAATGGGTTATGTTGTGTGTAACTAATGATTTGGTCCTGGAGGCAGGTTCATGCAAAAGAACTAATAAAAGTGTTGCCATACCCATTGTATCTTACATTCTATAGATGTTGTAAGAATTGTGTCACACTCAGTACCTCTTACCAGTTTTCTTACATGTACTTAAAATAGTGTTTCCCTGTTGATCATTCATTTAGATTATTCTTAGGAATTTTATTCAATTTCCTCTAATATTGGCACTTACGTAAGATGGTTTCCTTCAAAATATATAGCCAAATGGCTATGACACATTTATTTGCTTTTTAATAAAATTATATATAAGGCACAGAATGCAAATATCAGACTCATCTCTGGATTTGACATAACCGATGGTTCTTTCTCACAGAATAAAAGACCACAGAGTTAATTTTTGGTGTTTGTAGGAATACATTCGTCCCTCAACTATACGAGCACAATTGGTTCCCAACTTTTTGCTTGTAGGCAAACACTCATAAGAGGGATACTAAGTTCTCATTAAAATACATGTGAAAGTCTCCGATTCATTCCAAGTGCTCATAATTTGGTGAAGGAGTGGCAGCATGTGGCGCTGCTTTTGAAAGGTAAGTGAACTTTGGGTTGGGGGTGGGTTGGAGAGGGTAAAGACTGGGGGCAGTTTGGGGTCATGAGCGGGAGGAAGGTTCATGAGGTGGGTGGGGGAGTTAAGGTTGTGGCGGGTTAAGTCCATGGGGCGGGCGGCGTGTTAAGGCTGCAGTAGGTTGGGTCCATGGGGTGGACGGGGAGAGGGTTCAGGTTGGGTTCATGGGGCGGGTGGATAGGAGGGTGGGTTAAGGCCATGGTTTGTTGGGTCTGTGAGGCTGGCAGGGTTTCAGGCTGCAGTGGGTTAAGACTGCAGCAGGTTGGGTTTGCAGGGCTGGCGGGGTTCCAGGCTGTGGCTGGTTGGGTCTGTGGAGACGGCAGGGATTCAGGCTGCTGTGGGTTGGGTCTGTGGGGTGGGGGTAAGACTTGTATAAGCAGGGAGGGAGTTCACTCATTTCGTGAACAAAGGTAGGTATATGTGTCCCTCGTTTTAGCGAGTACTGGTAAGTAAAGTACTCATTTAACAAGGGATGACTGTAGTTTTAGTTTAGGAGGAAATGTCCTCATGACAAGAAACTGTGTTGAATGGTAGCAGGGGTCCTGATATATATTTAACCTACTCTGATATATTGCTAATGTATTAATGAGGAAAATAGATGTAGCTACATGTATGAGGTTAGATGAATTTTCATAGAAATGCCTTTTGAAAGTTGGACTACAGTAGATCAGTGACTTCACATCAGGTGTATGTAGAAGGGCTACCTCAGTGTTCACCGTAATGTTCTTTGCTCTGCATCACCAAAGTGGGGCCAAATTAATGTACAAATGCTCCTTTTAACTAATTTCTTCAGCATGGTGAATATTAGTGATTACAAGTGTGTAATTTGTATTCCATTATGAGTACACTATTAAACGTAATGGCTGCTCTAATATAAACTCTGAACAAACCTGGTGGCTATAGCTTTCAAAACATAGCACATCTTCCCCCTTCCTGTTAATTTATGTGTAAGTTTTTTTTGTGGCTCAATTCTCAGAAGTCAGACTCCACCATTACTTGCAGTCTTGTGATCACTTTTCTCCAGACAGTGTAGTGGTGTGTTGGGGGCAGGAGTACATGAGTGTGACTTTCTCACTTCTCAGGATAAATCATTGTGGATTCCATTCTTCTCTTGCTTTGGCTTGTATGTCGTAAGGTTCCTGAAATTAAGGAAGATGGTTTGTAAAGCAGATCCAATAAAATGTTTTTTCTTCTGTAAACCAGGCACAGATTTGTGTTGGATTCAAAACTTACTCTGGTCCTTATTCTATAAATTGTATATTTGACGCTTAGCTACTGGAAATGGTTAATTTATGGTTTGACTGCTGTGGTTTGTTTTACATTGAATTCACCAGCTGGTCTTATCTGCCGTTCCAGCCAACCCAGATATTTTCCATACCTAAGGTTGTTAATGTTGAATGAGTGCTTTTACAGTATGAGTACAGACTTGTTAAATCTGTTCTTGGCCTCTTCCCTGCATTAGCTGTAAATATTTCTCATAAACCATTGTTATATGATAGCTCCATGGTGTTTCTTAGTCAAAGGCTGGTTCTACGCTACAAAATAACTTTGAAGTTGCTTACTTCAAAGTACAGCTTGGAAGCAACGGACTTCGAAGTTGAGCATCTACACACACCCTACTTTGAAGTATGGCACTACTCCGATCTTGGGAATGGAGAAAGGACTTCAATGTTGGTCTCCCTTACTTTGAAGTTAACTCCGAAGTAAGGGAAAATGTGCATAGACTCTCTGCAGGCTACTTCGAAGTAGCCCCTAACTTGGAAGTTAACTTTGAAGTTAGTTCCTAAAGTAGGCACACACTAAGTTCCACACTTGTTACTATAAAATGTTTAGGAAACATATACTAAATCACACAGTTCCCTGTAACTCATATTGAGTCATGGTCCTCTGCGATATGTGCTGTTCAGTGCGTGTGTATGTCTCATGAGCTTCTTTCAGATAGAGCAGGTTGGCAATTTCACACTTGTCACAAATCCTTTGCATCTCTTCATCAAGTCTCAAACTCTCACAGCTTCTGACTTCCGGTGAGAAAGGGAGTACACCATCTGCATCCAAATAGATTGGTGCAAATTGGGGACCTAGACTTTGTAGTGGACTCATCTTATTCTGTTTTTGTTCAGCTGCTGAGTTATGACTGTCTCTAACGTCTCATTGAGGCACAGTTAACTCTGTCTTCAGATAGTGAGATGGGTATTTCATGTCAGGTGGTCTGTCCACAATGAAAGCTTCTTGTATAGCTTCAGAAGGGCTACTGGGCTTGTTTAGTGACTGCTAGACCCCACATTCTGCATGCTTTTGCTTCCTGTTGTAGTGTCATTTCACCCAAATCTGACGTCTTTAAACAGAGTCCCCAAAACTAAACCAAGAAGCTGTATCTCCACCTCATTATTTCTTCCCTTATTTACACTAGTAAATTCTGAAGTGCGTGCATGCGGATAAACCATTTGTGTGTTACTTTGCACGTGAGATTGTTGGCATACAAGCCGCAAGTTGTCTTTATGCCGAAACAAGGGTATCACCTTAGTTGTATGTAAACAAAAGTAGCTATACCATGGGCTCAGTTCTATATTTCCTTACTCTTATAGATTAAGTGTTGGGAGAATTGGGTTTTAATCTTGGTTTATTGTCCGAATAAGATAATGCTTTGAAAGAAATTTTCAGACTGATTTGCTGTGTTCATTGAAGTGATATTGTTGTCTATAAACATTTAATATTTTTGCACCTTGTTATTTATTGGAGTGTAAGATTTAATAAAAATAAATGTTTGTGGAGTTTTATCTTCTGTTAAAAAGAACTGGTACATCTTGCACTAGTTTATTTTTAAATTTGTCTTTAGACCCTGGTTGTCATTTTCTCTGCTGTTTCAAAAGATAACATATCTGTGAAATGGTGAAAACAAATTGCATCCCCTTATCTAGAGGTGGGGGCAGGGAACCACCAGCTTTCAATGCTGCTGGTACACAGAAGTGGCAAGTATGTAGCTACAGAGGCTTCTCTCTCAAGGGGTTATTTCTCCCTCATTGGAAATTTGGTTTTGGGATTTTTTTTTTCTATGTTTTTAACTAGTTGCTTGCGACGGCTCTCTCTTCTCCAGTTAGGAGTTCTAGCACCTGACGAGATCAGTTGCTATTTGTTAAATATGCAAATGCACTGAGCATTTTGCAGAGGCTGTATGGAAGGGGGAAAAAATTCCAAGTTAACAGCCAAGGAATAATTTCAAAGAGGAGGCCTGTCAGCCTGAAAACAGAACTCCTTGGGAGTCAGCTATGGACGTTAATAGGTCATTGGATTACAGAGTACCCTAACTGCCTTTTCATTTTCTGTTTGGTGCATGTGTGTATTAAGGTATGGGAGTTGTTAATGAGAAGCAGTTGTTACGGGTTGCTGAAAGGGGTCTTCCACCATCTCTGGAAGACTTGTCTGAAGTGGAGTTGAGACTATGGTGTAGGCACTGAGGAACAGGCAGTCTGGGATGTATATAGGGAGTAGTGGAATCAGGGAAGCAGAATGTTCACTTGATTAAAGCTTTCTCCAGTCCTAGGCCTGAGTATAATTCCTCAGCAGCGTATGATTCAGAAGTGCAAATCATTGGTAGCTATTGCTGTGTTCAGCAAATTGAATTACAGCTTTCATCCTAGAAATGACGGTTTGTCCGTTAAGATCATTTGCCACTTGATAAATTGAACTAGTTCTTAATTATGCAAAAATGACTGCAAAATCATAACTATATAATTCCCCGGTGGGTAATTATGTTCCATTTTGACAATATTATTTGTGGTGTCTTGAATCTGTAAATGTGCATGCATTTACAGTAAATCTCTGTAACTAGACTTCCAATTAGCTTTTTTAATGAAAATACTTGGTACATATGTAAATTGACCAATTGCTTTCTAAATTCAGTAATCAGATCTGCTGTGGTAATTTTTCTTTTAGCACTGAAAGCTTTTGGTTCACTCTTATACCTAAGCTTACGCATTTTAATTTTTAAAACTGAAGCCATTTTAAAACTAATTAAACCCTGGTACTTTCTTAGCTTTTCCCTGTGCCAGTATAAAATTAGGTTTAACTAATTATGCTGAGAAAAATTCCTCTATTTAAACCTTGGAAAAACTATTCATTCTAAAAAGAATTTTAATGGTTGAATTATAAACACAAATAGTGGTTTAATAGAGATGCTAGAGAATATTAAATATGGTAATATTGCAGTGGGGTTTCCTATACATACATAATTGCAAAAATAAGCACAAGCTTCCAAAGTATACCATAATTAATTAGTAATTATATGCCTGTACGCTAACAGTTTGTTTTTGTTTTTTTTCTAGTTTCTCTGCCTGAAGAATATAAGAACATTCCTTTCAGCATGTTGTGAGATATTTGGGATGAGGAAAAGTGAACTTTTTGAAGCATTTGATTTGTTTGATGTGCGAGATTTTGGAAAGGTAATTTAAAAATTCTTGTTTACTAATACCATCTTTTCTGGTTGGATAATGTGGTTTTATTGGATAATGCTTACCAATGGTTTAATATAGCAAAGCATTTAAAAATTTAAAAAGGCAACAGAAAGGTTTGATCTGGATTTGTCCCTTTACACCTGTGTTTGCATTTTTCTTTTCTTTACATCATAGTTGGCAGAGGCTACCTACAAGGCCTGAGATAGACAGTACAGTGGATTAAAGTTATGAGGAAAAATATCGCAGTAAAAGGATCAGAGAGAGCAATTGTGGGTGGTAAGGAGAGGAGCCTGGGCTGACTTAAAGTCAAGAAAATCAAGCAGCCCCTTGGCACTCCATGTCTTAGCCTCCCAGCCCATCCAGGTTCTCAGGTTCATGGGGCGACTAGCTTCCTCTCCAGCAGAGTGACTTGGAAGTCACTTTCAGATCCTTCATTTCCTCTTTCTTAGGCAAAGGGAGTGGAAGGTACCTCAGAATTCTGTTCCGCCACTTGTAGTTGGTTGAGGCTGCTCTATTGCCCGTGTACCTGCAAGCTTCAGAGAAGCGGGGAGAAGGAAAGGATGGTGAAAGTGACTAAGCATGGGGAGGAGGCGGAAAGGGTTATTTTGTATGAAGAAGAGGCAGTACCAGTCCTGGGATGAATTGACAGTGGAATTGGGATGTCCTTACCTGCAGCATCAACTTCTTTGCACATGTAGCTTATTAATTTTCTAGGCCGGCAAAAGTAGATGCAGGGTTAATCCAGGTACATGCTCTGTTTCCTCCAATATTTTCAGACCAGACTACCAGACAGTAAGAACATGTTGTGGCAGGTAGACATTCTCGTGGTCAGGATTACAAAAAGTCTTTGGAAATGAATCTGTTTTTGTACCAGTAGTGTCTCCTAATGGAGGGGCGAGTAAAGTGGGGGGTGGGCCCTTCTGGGGGATGTGAAATTTGTTGGGGTGGCGTAGCATGATCAGCTGCTGGGTCTCGTTAAAAATGTTGAAATATAGTACTGATTTTATGTATGTGCATTCACATTTATGTACAAATCCATAAAGATTTTACAGTCGATATACTTATTTTCTTACATGTGCTGAAAGGACTTTTTAAATATGAACATAACTGAAATTTTCGTCGGTTTGGATTACATTAGACAGGTGGGAGGTGCCTGCTAATTGCAGGGGTGAAAAGTGAGGCCCGACCTAAAAAGTTTGCTCACCCTGGTCCTAATGGATATCCCAACTGCAGAGCAGGACAGTCTTTGAAGTTTGGGAAAACGATGTAATTGCCAACTGTGTCCACAAATAGACAGTTCATTTTTATTAAGAAATACAGACATCAAAATTGTATACAGTCAGATTGTTTGAGCACATCCCTCTTTTGATGATTACATCTGAATGAACAATAACTGAAGATCCATGCCAATATTCTAAGGCAATTTCATGACAGGACAGGTAGTGGAGTTACAATTAGCACTCCCCCAAGCTACTACATGCTCTGCTTGTAAACAGGGATCCTTGTGGGGAGGGATAGCTGAGTGGCTTGAGCATTGGCCTGCTAAACCCCAGGTTGTGAGTTCAGTTCTTGAGGGGCCATTTAAAGATCAGGGTAAATAGATGTCAGGGATGGTGATAGGTCCTCCTGTGAGGGCAGGGGACTGGACTCAATGACTTCCAAAGTTCCCTTCCAGTTCTATGAGATGGGTATTTAAAGATGCAATTGGTGCTGTTTCAGTAACCAAATAGGCACTTTTCAGTCTGATCCTTACAACTGAGTACTCGCTGCTCAGAATAAATGAGGACCAATTTATTACCATATATGGAATTTTACTTGTGGCCAGCATGGTTTGATTCATATAGCCAAACAATGACTGCAGATAGTAGTCCACATAACATAGTTACACTGTGTTGGCTTTTCCTGCACCTCTGGGTTTCATATTTTTTTCTCTACATCTTTCTTCCTAAAGCAAATCTTATTGAAAAAAAAAAACAAAAAAGAAAACGTGTTGAATTTGAATATAAAAGAGAGCTTGGCGCTCTCTCTCTCTGTAGGCGATCCTTAAAGTTCCTTTTCAGTAAAACACAGATTTGCCAACTTGGTCCACATATCTATTCTGGAGATACCATCATTGGACCTAACCAGGTTATTCACAGAATCACGGGCACATTCACATGTTCCTCAGGTAACATCCTATATGCCATCATGTGCCAACAATGCCCACATATTTTGTGTATAGAACAAACAGTAAACACTCTTCAACAAAGAATGAATGGACACAAAACAGACATCAGAAAGCCCCTAAGTCACAAACCTGTCAGCCAGCACTTTCAGGTCATTAACAGAATGGCCCACTCCATTAAAGTCTGTGTTTTACTGAAAAGGAACTTTAAGGATCGCCTACAGAGAGAGAGTGTGGAACTCTCTTTTATATTCAAATTCAACACATTAATATGTGATTTGAACTGGGAGTGCAATTACGTGGTCCATTATAAGGATTCTCTTACATACTTTGTTTTATCTGACTCTTGACTTCTTCCCCTCCTACCACACCTCTTCTTTTCTGATTTGCCCACCTTGATTACAGTTTTTCTGATTTGTCAACCTGGATAACTATTTTTGGTTCTCTGGGCCTTAAATATCGAGTCTGTTCTGGTCTGGCTCTGGTCTGAAGAACTGGGTCTGTCCCACGAAAGCTCACCTAATAAATTATGTTTTTAGTCTTCAAAGTGCTACTGGACTGCTTTTTTGGTAGGGAGGATGTGAGGGATATAGGGTTATGAAGGAGTTAGACTGAGTGAGCAGAAGGCGGGGGAGGTATTCTTAGTTATACCTGTAGTTGAACAGTGGGGTATAACAAGCCATGGGACCTTCCAGTGTGGATCTGCTTGATGTTTTTATCTTTCTTTCAAACAGTTGTATGACTTAATCCCCCCACCAGTGTTATCAATAATATTTTCCATTCATTGTGGAAGAAATATTATGGGCACCAAGGCATGCATGGACGTGTACCACCAATAGAAACACATGCCGCCCACTGTGGGTGGCTGTGGGCACTTTGCTGATCAGCTGGGCGTTGCCTGAATTTCTCCTGGCATCTGCCCAAGTGCTCAGCTTCCAGGAAACCTCTCTTGCTCCTTGCCTGCTTAACAAGTGACAAAGCACCAGAGTACTGTTGTTACTGCTGTATGACTGAGGCACAATGATGATTAGTTACTGTGGATTACTCTGAATTCTAAAGAACTATGTGTGTGAACCTGTGATTAGTTTTTCTCTACACAAAAGCTGGTTTTCTCTAGCGTGTTGTTTGTAATCTCCTACATACGTTTCCAGCCTATATTCAGCACAGATTTTGACTTCTGAGTCAGTGCATCACTCCCCTGCCTGAACAGAAAAGCATCTATAAGGATCTAAAGACCTGTCATATTAAAAATCCTCCAGAATAGAATAAATATCACAGACATAATTTTCCCTTTTTAACATCGAAAATACATTTCCACTACTTTTTGTGGATTGCACTTTACAGTGGGTATGAGACCTGATTCTTATTTACCTTAAGGTTCCTTTAGTCTGTCTAGTGATGTAAACAGACCTTAAGGTAAATAAGAATCAAGCCCCTCATGTTACTGTCTGGTACTGGTGATTGAAGTGTCTTACTGAGTAATACCGAGCTCCCCTAATTACTTTTGCTTGATCATTTGTGCAGTTGAAAGGCATTGGCAAACCAGGGAAATTTACCTGTGTTTTTGTATGTTTGTCTTTGCAATTCTTGGAATAATCCAAAATAGCATTGTGCTTCTCGTCTTTTGTTTTTCCCTCCCAAAACTTGTTACATTACCTATTCAAAAATACCAAAAAACTTTTTTCTTGGGTCTGTGAATAAATCGAGGAATTAAAACAAAAAGGCTTTTTATAGCTACTGTTGCTGATAAAATGAGATGAATGACACAGCCAGGGCTGGTCCCTCTCACTGGGTGACGCTCGGGGGCCAGAGCTGGGGTCTCCAGCCAGCTGACTTAGTTGTTAAGGTCAAGTTAATGGTAAATCTAACAGTTTAAATTTTTATGTCCCTAATGTGCAGAGATACTCTTTTTTTCACTAAAGATTTTTAATTACAGTTTGTACCTCCCTTGTCTGGCACCCTTGGAACCTGAGTGGCCACAGATGAGGGGAGGTCAGGCTGACTGTCTGGACGGGGGAAACTTCTACTCCTGCAGGGCTTCCTGGCATGGCTGCCACACTTCCCTCAGTCTAGCAGGAGACCCTGCAGTTGTGGGCTGCCGGTGGCTCCCAGCCACGAGGCTGCCAGCGAGGCTCTGCACCCCAGCCTGCTCCCAGATGAGGGCTACCAAGGTTCTCCTGCTCCAGCTGTGGTGAGGCTGCAGGGTTCCCCCAGCTTAGCCAGGCCAGGGTCCCTGCAGCTGCTGGGCTGCTGTCTGGGCTGGGTGCCACAGCCCGGCTCCCATCCCAACCCCCACTCCCCACCAGCGGGGTTCACGGCGGAGCTCTGACTAGGCCTGGGCTCCCCGCAGTGGGGCTTCCCAACTGCAGCTCCCTGTATAGGGGCTTCCTGACTTGGCTCCCTGCCTTGGAACTCCCCAGAGCAGGCTGCCAGCCAGGCTCTTTACCACCAGCAGGGTTCAGCTGTACAAGGCACAGCTGGAGAGCTCTGTGGTCTGGGTGTTCTCTAGTCCAGCAACATCCATTGTCCTGCCGGACCAGGGATGTTGCTGGCTGAGAGATTGCTGGGTGAGAGGGATTCAACCTGTCTTCCATTTCTTTCCCCCACTATAAAATAGCCTTAACAGTGTACTATTCTATGTATACATTATAATGAACAGCAGGTGCTATGTGCTGTACATTATACAGGAAGAGACAGTTCCTGTCTTTATAGTATTTGATTTAATTATCTGTGCTGGTCAGTGTTGGGGCCCTAGCAATGATGAAAAAATCTGCTGTGCGTGCATGCATGCAAACATGCTTCCATAGTCTTAGTGACACTAGTGACAAACTGGAAGGATAAAAGCACAAGGGGTTATTTAATGAGACTTGCTTCCCATGAGTAATAGCAGCTGTTTGAGCAACAATGAGGCTGCCAAACTGAACAGCAGATACGCTGCAGTATTTGCAGTGGTTTTATGTACTGGGCATCTTTTCAGCTTTGCCGTTATTTGTTTGGAGTTCATCTGTTTTCATTGCTTGCTGGAGTGAAAGCTTGTCATGTGATTGGAGGCTGCTGTATGCTCTCTCTACTGGCAGATAAATTGACTTTTGTTTGACTAGGCTCTTTAAATGCTTGGGGACATAGTGCATTTCAAACCATTAAAAATGTCACACATTGTGTAGTCTCAAGATTGAAAATGTGTAAAAGAGTATATTATAGTAGGATATTTCCGCTAACAAGATTAACAAAATCTGGTTTACCTGTTTGGAAACATATCCAGTAGCTGAGGCTGCTGATGACGAGAGAGAAGCTTTTGTTTGTTTAGTTTCATTTTTTTTTCCTGTGGTCAAACACAGTTTATTTAAATTATTTTTTCTGTATGAAAAAGTAGAGTGACCATATTTGCTTGTGCCAAAATACAGGGCACTGGTAAAATTGCTCCGTGTTCAGTGAGTTCAGTGGAAATCGATGGGACATATGCAGTACAAATGTTCAAAACAACATGGTTTACAGAGCATCCATTAAAAAGACATACTTCAATTTTATAACTATAATAGGTGAAAAATTAAAAATATTGATTTATAAGTAAATTGTTACTGCTCTTTAGAAGGGCCTGTCCATCAGTCCTGAGCCGTAAAGGCCCACATAAATGTTTGAGTTCCAGGCCCGGAGGTGTTTTCTCTGGCCCTGACTTTGCCCCATGGGCTCCAGAGGCTTCTCCTCCACAGGGGGCACATGGGGAAGGCAGGATTTAGCTCAGCCGCTCCCAACTGGGGCTGCCATTCTGTGGGAGCTACTGGCCCATGGCTGGGTTGCTCCCTGGCTGCCCACTCCGTGTGGCACCGGGAACAGGGTTGCAGCTGACCAATGATTTACTGCTTTTAAGAGGCCAAATTCAGACATGTAAGTGAGGGCAACTCCACAAGCCCCACGTATCTTGTTTGTCATGAACTCTTTTTATTTAAAGTAAACACCACTGAATCCACCTGCAGTCACAGATGTGTTCTGTTTTGTAGCTGGTATTGCAATTACAGTTTTATAATTGTTGAATTTTTAATTTTATTATACTAATAAATGTGGCCAGCTTTATACTAATAGGTTCCATGGCTATCCCTTTAAACAAACAGATTAGGAAGAACATTGCACATACAAATTAATAATTCATTTTTTTTAAAAAGAAGAGGCTAGAAAGAGGAGAAACAGAAAGGAGACCTGGTGATTAAAGTTTGAAATATTCCAAAGTTATACAGTTATTTTATTAAGATCTTATTTATTAAAATAAGTGGTGGGATATGACTTGTATGTCTTGTATTGCCTCTTTTGTTCTTCCATGGAGAAAGAGTTTTATAGTTTTGATCTTTTTCCTTTTGTGTGTTTCAAGTCTTTCCTGCTGGTTAGACAGTGGCTCTCACAGACGGTAGGTGCTAGCTGAAGCTAGATATTTGCTCCCTGCGTTCTTACTGATATAGTCAAAACCTCCACTAGAAGATGTATTAGTGCCAGGGGAAGACTGTGTCCAGTACTTTAGCATACCAGCCTCTCTGTAAAAAACATTTGTTGCTTTTTAAATATGTTGAAGAGCCTTTACCAGTGTTTAGGTATAACATTAAACCAACACAGGTAGGAGCAAGTGAACTGTTTTTTTCCGTGATGAGATTGGAAGCTTGATACGAACCCTGATGTTATGGAATTTGTGATCTTTGCAGAGATACTGCAAGATATTGGTGGTGGGGGAATGGAGATTAAACTTCTGAAGGAAAAAGTTAGTAGATGACAAAGCAGAAAGTGAAGAGAGAAAAACAAATACCTAGGTTTTAATACCGGGATCAAGGGGAGGGGAGCATGACAACGTTCTTCTATTCCAAATACATAGCACAGATTTCCCCTTTTTTTTTTTTTTTAAAGCTGACTCTGCCTTGGGGTGGGAAGGGTTTTAAATTACAGGGGGAAAAAGGTTTCTTGAATTAGATCAACAAAATCAGAGAAACAAGTTGACAGTTGCCAAGCCTCAAACCCCGTGAGAGTCATCCACTTCTACTCACAGCTGCCTGTTCTTTTAGTATATTTCAGTGCAGTTGTTTAACTTGCTGATGTAGCTTGAAAACCTCTGCCCACACACAAAGTAGTGCCAGGCAGTGTTTTCATTAAAAATTCCATCTCAGAGACTCATTTTTGCCAGTCCAGGACTGTTGGGCTCTTCCTCTCTTCTTCTCTATACTTGTGTGCCAGAATCAACAAATAATTATGATATTCTTGCTTTCAGTTCTGTCAGAATGACACAGTCGTCTAGTAGCCCCTGGTCTTTGGGTGTGTCTTGTAGCTCAGTAACTGCAGCTGACATAGCTTCTCCAAAAGTGACTTTTAACTAGTATAGGACTGATTCGATCAGGGCCACTTGGCATTGGCCTTAAGCTGAAAGGGAGCCTCAAATTTAGACACTTGTTAATTTTTTGGCATGCAATAAATTTTGTAACTTGTTTCTGTACACATCCCTATGAGACCAAAATGTAGCGCACACACTCAGCTGAGAGCTGAAAATGTAAACAAATAAATTTGGTAAAAAGCATAATTTTTTGTCAAATGATATAGATTTTGTCATATTAAATAGTTACAATGTTCATAAATATTAACAAAAAAGATTAGACCATGATGAACGTGACCCTTCAAATCAGCTGATTATATAAACAAACCACTATTAGCAGTTGGTGTTGGATCAAGTGTGTATTGAAAGATAGAGAACAGTTACATTCTAGTGTCTTTATCATGTACTACAAAAGATGGAAGTGATCTGGGCATCTCTGGATCTCTGAGAGGGCCTGTGTTTGATAAAGAATAGCTCTGTAATGGGAATGTAAAGGCCTGCTCCACTGCCTGTCAAAGTTGAGTCCTGTTAACTGAAGCGATTTTTACTCTTGTCTTAGGGTGTGTAAGGAATAGAGTGCCGATCACAGGGGGGCTCCTGGCTTCAGGCATAGCTGAGTTTTCTTACCTTGTTTAAATCAAGACTGTAAAATTAAATTTATTTTCATAATAGATATTTGATAACATGTTTGCATACAAGTTGTGTGCATGACATCAAAAAGAGGAAAATGACATTAGATTTGCTAAGCAAAAATGGTATAAACAAGTGCTTAATATTTCAAAATGCTACAGGCTCAGAGTTAGGTTTTATTGAAAAGCATATGGTGCAGCTTCCGGTGCAGCTACATCTTTCATCACATTGAAAAGGCTCACTTGCCGAAAGTACATAGAAGAGTGCTCTGAAAATGCTGAATGTGTAAGTAAGTGTCTTTATGATATGGTCATTTTAGCCACTCTGTCACTGTTAAGGAAATCCTGACTCTGAGTCAGCAGAACATCATGAACCAGCTGTATCGCATTCCAAATTAGTTGGAATTCTATCAGTTGTGTTCAAAAGACTCCCACAGAAGCAGGCAGATGTGAATATTGACATGCCAAAATCTACACAAGACTGGTTATAAAAACAGCGATATTCACAGATGAGAACTAAATCTCCGTTCATAGAAATACAGTAATGTGGGATTTTTTTATAGGTCCACCACTCTCTTGGTCACAGCTAGCGTTACAAAATTTGCTTACAGATGCTTAACGATGGGGATAGTTGTGTATCGCCTGCCACATTACAGGCCATTCAGTGGCCTGTGTAGGGCATTTTGACATCAGGCTCACTAAAAAGTGCAGATTTCCAGAGCTGTGGTTATACCCCTTTATTGAATGGAGGTGAAAGGTGAGCACCAAGGAAGGAGAAGAACACAGGGCTTACTTATGTTTTCAGTTCTCATCATCTTTGTTAGCTATTCCACAGCAAGTGTCAGGAAAACAACAGAAATGTGGCTATACAAAGCTGAACCTGGCAACCTCCTCCCTGAGCATTTGTTCAGTTTGAGTAGTAGACGGATGAATTTTGAAGTAAGTGTGCAAAAGAATGTTGCTACACATCTAATGAACATGTGGGCACCAAAAGCTTCAATAGCATAACAAGAGTGCAAGCGCTGGCCATAAATTAGACATATGACTAGACCACCATAGGTACCTTTCTGGAGATCAATCTTCAGTGTTTGCTCTGCAAAGAGACTACATCCCTTTGGGATTTACTATGAGATGACGGTGTTGTACATAGCTCTGTATTTTTATTTAAAGGTTTATGTATAAATTTTTGTGTGTGTGTGACAGAGAGAGAGAGAAGAGGGTGGGGAATGTGGCATGCATAAGAGAGAATTAGGTGGAGGACAGAAGTTTGACAGAGGTGTTCTGGAAACTCTGGTGCATGTGACCCTTATGTATAAATTTAAACCACATTAAAACAAAATTAATACCCTCGCCCATTAGTAATGTCTTGTGGACATTCAGATAATACAGTTGTTAATACATAGTAGAAGCAGCTTGCTATTTAATAAATTCTGTTCCTCACACACATTTTGCGTCATTATAAATCGCCTCCAATATTTATTGATATTAGATTGTATTTGATATTGATACAGTTATACTTGTAGAAGCCCTAGTGCGGATGCTGCTATACATGAAATAAAAGTACCTTTCTTGGGTAGAACTTATTTCTGTTCCTTTATGGGAATAGCTGTATTAGCATAACTGCATCTGCACTTGACTTTTGTGTCAGTACTTTGCTGGGATATTTAAAATTTCAAAATTTTAAGAACAGACAGTGCCTAACTCATGCTGCTGAAGACATAATTCTATTTTGCTCTTTTGCGTACTGATCCAACTAGGTGCTGACTGTTCTGAATTTCCACTGAAGGCAGTTCTTAGAAGGTACCAAGCTCCTTACAGGGTTTAGGTGATAAGGAGTAGAGAACATAGAGAATTGACTTCTGAAGGTGAGGAAGCTGCTATGCAGAATGCCCAGAAGATAAGAACAAAGGGAGTGGAGAAAACTGCATGAACCTCTATCTTGTCTTTCATCACTTCAGTGCAGTACACTTTTTTTGCAGCTGTTGGTAAAGACAATCCATTCATTGCCTCCAGAAAGATTAGAGTAAAAACAAACATTTCAGGAAAGATGTGGACAAATTGGAGAAAGTCCAGAGAAGAGCAACAAAAAGTGAATAAAGGTCTGGGAGCCAAGTGTCATGAAGGAAGATTTTTTTAAAAATGGATTTGTTTAGTGCGGAGAAAAGATGGCTGAGAAGAGATATAAGATTTCAAGTACATAAAAAGGAGTTTTACAGTTTTTGTTCCTCCTCCTTGTTCTCCTTAATCTCTAAGGACAGGACAACAAGTAATGGGCTTAAATAGCAGCCAGGGCAATATAATTGAGTGGTGATTGTCCCTCCCCCTCTGGGTTGGAGGAAGACCACACCGCCTCACTGCGCTGTTGGGATCTCAGCCTGTTATTAGAGGAATGAGCAAGTGAAGCATTAGGCTATGTCTGCACTACGACATAAAGTTGAATTTACTGAAGTTAACTTTTTACTGCTAGGTTTTATAAAGTTGAACATGAGTACCCACAGATGTCCATAAAGTCAACACAATGTGTCTCCATTGCCTGAGCTAGGTTTGACTGCATCAGCAATGCATTGTGGGTACTTATTCCACAGTGCCTGCATCCCCATTTCATTTTGGGTTTTTGTGCTAGTTTGTTATGGGGAAAAATGCACTGCAAGTGCTTGTTGGTGTCTGATGTCATCATCCCAGCATGCAATGCCTCCACCTCCCCTGCCACTGGAAAACAAACTGCCTGACCCAAGGAATTTTGCACCATTTTTCGGGCCATTTTCCCAAAGCCTGCCCTGGCTCACATTGCTGCATGGTGCTAGCATGGATGCTGAATAGCTTGTAGCCATTTCACAGTGTGTTATGGCCACTTCCCGAAGTGTCGTGCAATATTTTATTTGACAAAGCCAGATGGAGGATGAGGTGGTTGCAAATGATTTGGATGATATTGAAGGACTGGAGACCAGGAATGTGGAGCAGCTGGCTGCTCTGGATGGATTGCAGGTAGTGGGGTGCCGGTTCTGGAGCTGTGACACCAGCACACAATGGTGGGACCATGTCGTTTTGGAGGTTTGGGATGACCAGCAGTGGATGCAGAACTTCTGCAAGCACAAGGCCACTTTCATGGAATTTTGTGATTTGCTGTCCCCCATCCTGCTGCTTTAGCAATACCAAAATGAGACCTGCTTTGACATCTCACAAGTGAATGACAATTGCTCTGTGGAAGCTTGCAATGCCCAACAGCTACCAATCAATGGGAAATCAATTCATAGTGGGCCTATCTACAGTGGGGGTTGTGGTTTTCCAGGTAGCCAGGCAGTCAATGCCTGTGATTCTGGGAAAGTGCAGGATATAATGAATGTCTTTGCTGCCATAGAATCATAGGGCCAGAAGGGACCTCAGGAGGTCGTCTAGTCCAGCTCCCCGCTTCAAGCAGATCAACCCCAACTAAGTCATCCCAGCCAGGACCTTGTCAAGCTGGGACTTTAAAACCTCTAGGGATGAAGAATCCATCACTTCTCTAGGCAACGCATTCCAATGCTTGACCACCCTCCTGGTGAAGTAGTTTCTCCTAATATCCAACCTACTCCTCTCCTTCTGTAAAGTCAGACCATTGGTCCTTTTTCTGCTATCTGACACCACTGAGAACAGTTTCTCACCATCCTCTTTAGAGCTCACCTTCAGGAAGTTGAAGCCTGCAATTAAATCACCCCTCAGTCTTCTCTTCTGTGAACTAAATAGGCCCAAATCCCTCAGCCTCTCCTCATAGGTTATGTGCTCCAGCCCCTTAAACATTTTTTGTTGCCCTCCGCTGAATGTGCTCCAGCACATCCACATCCTTTTTATACTGGGGGACGCAAAACTGGACACAATATTCCGGATGTGGCCTCAGCAGTGCTGAATAGAGGGGAACAACCACTTCTGTAGATCTGCTAACAGTGCTCCTCCTAATGCATCGTAATATGCGGTTAGCCTTCTTGGGTACAAGTGCACACTGTGTACTCAGCTCTAGCCTTTCATACACCATAACCCCTGGGTCCCTTTCTGCTGTACTGCTGCTTAGCCAGTCAGTCCCCAGCTTATAACAATGCTTAGGGTTCTTCTGCCCCACGTGCAGGACTCTACACTTCTCCTTGTTGAACCGCATCAGGTTTCTGTTGGCCCAATCTTCCAATTTATCCAGGTCACTCTGGAGTCTCTCTCTACCCTCCAACGTATCTACCTCTTCCCCCTAGCTTACTGTCATCTGCATATTTGCTGAGGGTGCAATCCAGTCACTCATCCAGATCATTAATAAAGATGTTGAACAACATCAGCCCCAGAACTGAGTGTTGGGGCTCTACGCCTGAAACCAACCACCATCCAGATAATGAGCCATTGACCACTAACCATTGGACCCAACCATCAAGCCAGCTTTCTGTCCATCTTATAGTCCATGGATGCAATCCATATTTCCTCAACATATGGGCAAGAATGTTGTGGGGCTGTACCAAAAGCTTTGCTGAAGTCAAGGTATATCGCATCCACTGACTTCCCCATGTCCATAGAGCCTGTTTCGTCATCATAAAAGCTAATCAGATTGGTCAGGCATGACTTGCCCTTAGTGAATCCATGTTGACTTCTCTTGATCACTTTCCCCTCTTCCAAGTGCTCCAAAATGGATTCTTTGAGGATCCCCTACATTATTTTCCCAAGTATTGAGGTAAGGCTGACCGGTCTATAGTTCCTGTATTGTCCTTCTTTCCTTTCTTAAAGATGGGCACTACGTTTGCCTCTTTCCTGTCATCTGGGATCTCTCCTGATCTCCAAGATTCTTCAAAGATAATGGCCAAAGGCTCAGCAATGACATTTGCCGATTCCCTCCGTACCCTTTGATGCATTAAATCCAGACCCATGGATTTGTGTACATCTAATTTTTCTAGGTAGCTCTTAACTTATTCTTTCCTCACTATGGTTGCCCTTCACCTTCCCATACTGTATTGTCTAGCACTGTAGTATATATAGGAGCTGTCCTTGTGCGTGAAGACTGAGGCAAAAAAAGCATTGAGTACTTCAGCTTTTCTTACATCATCTGTCACTAGGTTACCTTTCTCATCCAGTAACAGCCCCACACCTTCCCTGATAATCTTCTTATTGTTAACATGCCTGAAGAAACCCTTCTTGTTACTCTTCACATCCCTTGCCAGCTGCAGTTCCAATTGTGCTTTCGCTTTCCTGATTACTCCCCAGTATTCTCCAGCTATATATTTATACTCTTCCTTAGTCAGCTGTCCACGTTTCCGTTTCTTATATGCATCCTTTTTGAGTTTAAGCTGACCAAGGATTTCCCTGTTAAGGCAAGCTGATTGCCTACCATATTTGCATTTCCTACTCTTCAGCAGGATGGTTTGTTCCTGTGCCTTCAGTGAGACTTTAAAATACTGCCAGGTCTCCTAATTTTCTAGCTGTGGTGGGGCAATAGGTGAAACACACATCCCCATCCGAGTCCCAGACCACTTGGGCTTAACATACATAAACTACAAGGGTTACTTCTTCATGGTGTTGCAGGTGTTGGTGGATCATACATGTTGTTTCACCAACATCTGTGTGAGAGGGTTGGGAAAGATGCACCATTCACGCATCTTTAGAAATTCATGTCTGTACAGAAAGCTCTGGGATGGGACTTTATTTCCAAATCACAAAATCAAGTTTTGCGATGAGGAGACGCCCATGGTGATACTGGGCAGTCCTGCCTATCCTCTGCTCCCTTGGCTCATGAAGCCATACACAGGCACTCTGGACCGCAGCAAAGAGCACTTCAACTACAGATGGAGCAAGTGCAGAATGATGGTGGAATGTCCCTTTGGCTGTTTAAAAGCCAGATTCTTTTGCCTTTTGACCCATTTAGACCTTTGCGAAGCCAGTATCCCTACCGTGGTTTCAGCATGCTGTATTGTCCATAACATTTGTGAATTAAAGGGGGAAAATTTCATGCCAGCCTGGGTTGCAGAGGCAGATACCCTGGGCAGTGCTTGTGCACAGCCTGACACAAGGGCAATCAGCAATGCACATGCAGAAGCAACCAAAATAAGCGATGCTTTGAAGAATAGCTTTATGAATGAGCAAACAGCCTCGTGAATCTGCTGCATTTAACTATTGTGATATCACCCCCCCACTCTCCACAATGATCTGTGCTTGATCGTTATGAAAGTACATGTGGTTTAGGTTGGACATTATGAAATAACTCAGGATAATTAAACACTGGAATAAACTGGGTGGGGAGGTTGTGGAATCTCCATCAGAGCAGGTTAGACGGACACCTGCTATAGATTGTGTAGATAACACTTAGTCCCAACCTGAACATTGGGACTGGAATAGATGGCATCTTGTGGTCTGCCATTCTATGAGTCAATGACTTTAAAGGCTTCAGCTGTATTTTAGGGCATGTGTATGCTAGAAGCACTACATCAGCATAGTTGCATTGCTGTAGTGTGTCTGGTGAAGATGCTCTGTGATGACAATGGAGTGCTCTCCTGTTGCATAATTACTCCAGCTCCATGTGAGGCAGAAGCTATGTTGGATGGCGCGTGTCTCCCACTGATGTAGCAGTGGGGTCTTTTTCCCCTGGGCAATATGTTAGATTGATTTAAGCCAAAGACGGGGAACCTATGCCCCATGATCACATCTGGCCTGCAAAGCTTTGGGCTCATTCCTCCTTCCCCTGGCAACAGGGAGCTCTGCAAGGTAAGCACCTCCTCATCACCCTCAAGCACTCCCCGCTCCTGCCCAAGTTTCCATCCTGCTCATGGACTCGCTCCTGCCTGGGCCTGCCTCCCAGCCAGACCCCCACACCCCAACCTGCTCCTGCATCCTCACTCAATTTTGTTCCCACCCCAGAGCCTGGAGGGGCACAAAATCTACTGGCCCTGGGTCACCAGAAGAGTGAATGTGGTCTGGGGGAATCCCTGAATCGAGGTCCTCCCTTCCCCCTCACCCACCAGCCCCCTTAGGGCTTGAATGTGGGAATGAGGTGCCTCATCCGGGGGCCCCATCACAGACAAGGTTCCTCTTCCTGATTTAAGCAGTGCAGTCCCTGCCCTCAACCTCTGCATTTTCTGCCTCTTTCCCATCCAATGTGTCTAGCAGAGGTACCCTGTTTCTTATTGCTTTACGATTTTCATCTGTGAATAAAAGTTATCACTGGAGTTCAAAATACTTAAGAACATTCTTTGGAATGAATATATATTTAGTAGAAGGAAAATGCAAACATCGAGTATTGGATCATAGGAACTTGTTTCATGGAGATGTCAGTCAAGATGCTGTTTACTGGCTATATTGGTATAAGGGGAAAAGTGGAGAAATTATATATTAAATCCTAAGTAAAGTTATGAGAATTTGAGTTGTTTCCTTTTTTGATAGGCAGACATTTTGGTATCTTAATGAGGTTGTAGGTCTAGCTCTCTCAGGTGCTAAAAGGCAGGACTTTGAGGCACTATTAATTTAAAACATTCATGATGCTACTTTTCAGTTTCACAGTAGTGCTCAAATATATGGAAATGGTTTGGAGAGAGTGAATTTCAAAGATAATGAAGTCATTCTATTCAATTCCATAATATATCTCCACTGAAAAGTAGTATTTTAGAAGTGAGTGTAGAAATGTGGCTTAATGGTTGGTTTATTTACGAAATCATTTTTTTTACAGGCTAGCATGTAGGTTGCCTTTTTTGGTCATATTCCCAAATATTTAAGCTTCTCAAATGTAGCTGTGCCTCACAATTTTTTTGCTTTTTTTTTGATATATGCTGATTGGTCTTGTCACAGATCATTAGGTAATCTACAGGTGTGTGCAGTTCACTGAAGTGTTTTTATCCAGGTAGTGAAATGTTTTTGTCAGTATCTGAGGCCTGTAGGACTTCTATAATGTGGACTTTTGTTCAGTTTGAATAAACAGGACATGCTGTCTGTGGAGCCTGGATTAATGGAAAACCAATACGACTAAGGAAGAAAACTGCAGTTCTGAGCTCTCGTTTCCTGCCCACATGTTTCTTTTGCTGTGGTGATCTTACCAAAATGTTATTTAACTATGACTTAGGTATCCTGCAGGGTAGAGTAGCATCATGGAATTCTGTTGATGTTGAGGGAAATACTGAGTAACAGTCTCTGTTTTTGGTTTGAGTAGATTTAAAATGGTTAAAGGGGCTAACTGTTAAAGTCCGTTCCAAAATTAAAACATGAAAAGCTTTATAAAATCTGTAGAAATGTTTCAAAACTTAAAACAATCAGTAAAAAGTTGATTTTATTTTATTTTTAAGCAGATATTTCATTTTATTTCCTATAATATTGGAAAGTCATTTAGGTACTTTTGAAAATTTTGCCATTTATCTTTAAGTATATTAAATTAGTTTTGCTCTGTAATTTCAGTATGAATAGAAGTAAAGAAATGGAAGCATTCTTGCCTTTTTGTCAATGATGTAATAAATCTAGCCTTTATTTTAAGGAACAGTTTTCTGTGGTGAGGGTATTGTGATACTCTCACGTTGACGAAGGGATTAGGCAATTTTTTTCCAAAGGACAAGAAATTTGCTGAACAAAATGTGTTTATAATTACAGAGATCCCTGCAATATGAGCATAAACAGTAAACATTCATAAAAGGTAGTCCTGATAAATTAGAAGGCCATCCTATTTCCAAATATGTATGTAAATTTATGTTTCACACTAATTCATACAACAGGTTTTGGAGTATTGTTGACTCACTAACTCTTATGAGACTTGTTCTTTCACATCAGCCAGGATATTAGGGAAGCTGAGATTTCCAGGATGAAAAACTAGGACAGCTTCATGGAAGTGGAGCAGAGCAGATAGAAGCAGGGACCAATAAGTCTTTTCCCAAGCAGTAATTTGATCGATGTAAAAAAAACCCAACCAACTCCCCCTTTTCCTCTGCCTTTGAATCTCCTTGCATCTGTTGCCCTGGCTCTGTAGTTTGTCCTCATGCCTTCCATATATTCTGAGGATACAGTGAAACTGGCACAAACTTCTGGTTTCCTAGAACCTATTGGGATTAGTTCAGTAAACTGGGACCCCTCATCACGGTAGTTGATCTTGTGATCTGACAAATACTTTGAAGGATTAGCTCAAAAAGCTAAGGTTGTTGAGCTAGTAATTTTGTAGCAACCTATGCTTTGACATCAGACCAGGAACCTATAAAGATGGTCAAATCCATAGAAGTCTTTGCTGTGAAATATACCCGATGAATGAGAGGTGGTTGGCTGCTGACTTTATAGTGGCCTGTGAAATACAAAGATAAATGGTTAAGATATAGGGGAACACTGGAGAGTGCAGAGACTTCCATTCCTCTTATTCCCCTGGGCTTCACCAATATGCCTTTCTTTCTTCTGCAGGTGTTCCAGGGTAATTTCCACTCGTCTCTAGTGTGCAGGGAGTGGGGAAGCTTGCTGCCTTCAGTATTCCCCAGTTTCACTGGGAAAAGGGATACTTTCCACTAGCTTTATTATTCCTGGTCCAGAGAACCAGAACGGCCTTGTCAGTTCCATCTTCACTTCTCTCTCTGTATTGGTGGTGGGAGTAGTATAGCCCTTCTTCACAGCTCTGTGTTGTTTGTATGACTGGCCGTAGGGGGTACAGCCTCATTTCTGATAAGCTTGTTCTGTTCACTCTGTTAAAACAAACAAGCAGTCCAGTAGCACTTTAAAGACTAACAGAATAATATATTAGGTGAGCTTTCATGGGACAGACCCACTTCAGATCAGTTCTCCCTGTTGTGTCTCCTGAACCGTGTCCCGTAACCCAAAGATGTTAGAATGTCACTTTACTATAATAGCTCAACATCCGTGATGAAGTGCACCCATTAAAACTAGTGAGCCCGGCACCCCTGCCTAGTTGGTTGTGACCCAAGCAGAATATATATTGCATAACATGGAAGATTACCAGACATCAGGGCCTGGTCTCCTCAGAGGTGCCCTCTGCTGTCACTCTCAATTGTTTGTTTCCCTTTTAGATACTAATTTTCCAGAGCAGTGCCTTCTGATGGGGTTGACTGCACATCCTTTATAGATTATAAGAGAAGATTTATGCAAGTAAATGGAAAGTCATGTATTGGTTCAGGGCTCTTTTGTGTTCAGAAATTATATACATATCCCTGGTGAGGATATTGCATGAATGGATTACATCCCATTTCCAATATCAGGAATATTAAAAGCTAATGTTCCATTAAGCCAGCTGGGGTGCAAATTTTTCAGTTAATTTTTGAGTGCTTGGCTAGTATTGCAAACTCAGGAGCAAGCCATTCTGTGCTATATGATGATAAAATCATGGCTCCAAAAATATTCTGTCATGGTGCATAAATTCAAGCAGACCAAGGGCAGTCCTCGGTGTCTGTCATAATGAGATACTGCCACATCTCATGTTCCTTAAGCAGGAAGGGAAAGCAGAGTCTGATAGGCTTGGATCCTGACACACTTCAATGAAGAGTATAATTGGCCTGTAAAGGACTTGAAGAATGATACCTGCAAGCCAGGATGAAAAATATCTGCTCTGCCACATTTGTTTAAAAGAATGAAATTGCATGTTTTCTTTACTGCATACTGAATTTCATTGCAACGATGTGCATTCAATTTTCCATTTTAATGATTTTACAATATGTGATTTACTACCTTGCTCTACCTCCGTGAGACATTCTTTCCCTTCCAGGCTTGCTCAGTTTTCCCCTTTTCTATAATATGTTCTTATCACCCTGAGTCCTTGATCTGTTTCTTTCTCTTCATTGTAATGTCTACCTCCTTTCTTAAGTTTTCTGTCTCTCCTTTCTTTTTCACTCCCCCTATGTTCAGACCTTAACATTCATGTCCTCTAACCAACATCATAGGGCTTAAGTATTTTGCCAGATAGTAAATAAAGAGAGACCCTACCTTGCTAGCCAAAGACTGATAGAAAAAAAAACAGGGATAATTTTCAAGGCAAAGCCTGTGAGAAGCCAATTTCAGTTCCTCAGCGATACATTGTGGACATGATTTTCAGAGGCATAGGATACTTGTTGGTTCAAGGGAAGCTATGAATGGTCAGTATCTTCGCATGTTAGGCCTACATAACTGGAACATATTTCACAATGGATTAAAGCATCAGAATCTGTATTACCGTTGCGGCACTACATCCTACCTTTTGAGAGACTTACTCTTCTCTTTTCGAGTAGTTTCCCTTTTTGCTTCCTGTGCCAGTTCACAGAATATGGAGTGAGTGCAAGTATGGTTTATTATGGAGTGACTGTATTTCTTTCCTAAGCAAGGCTGGGACTGGCTCTTCAGAACAAGTACATTCTAATATTACCCTGATTTAACCTAGATTAAGCCAACTTGCTTGCAATATTTTAGGTCAGTTCCTCTATTTGAGAATTTTGTAGCAAAGTCTGCGGAATAGGATCTGACAAAATCTATCCAAATTTCTCACCTGCGGTGGGGACTCTTTTCCTGTGTTGGTGAGATGGTTAGTGGGGAGACTTCTTGCTTCCCCTCATCTCTCATGTGGCCCTGACTGAAGGGATCCAACTCCCTTCTGCTTAGGACCTGAACTCATGCACTCTACTATAGCAGGACTTCGGTTTCCTCCTGCTTTAGTTTGCAGCAGGTTAACTGGGAAAGAATTTCTCCAGTTTTGGAAGTCAGTGCATGGTGTGCAGAGCTGATGTCCCAATTGTCTGACTCTCTGCTCATATTATAATTACAAGGGCATTTCAGTGTTTACTTGTTGTGCTTGTGGATGATATCTGTGATGTCTGACACCCCCTGCTGTCTGATCCATTATGTCTGTTACTTATAAGCCTCACGAGGACTAATGTGGGTGTTTATTGCATGTCACTAATGCAGAAATCTCTGGCCGTCTTGTGTCTTTGGAATCAATAAGGCATGCTGAAATGTCAGAGCAGTTTGCCTTTCTTATTCTCCTGTAAAACAAATTGTGAAACAAAAAGAGCATAAAGATTTTTATTATACTAATAGTAACACCTACAGTTTATATGACTTTACTGACCTTGATCTCCAGAGCATTCCTATAGGTACATAACATTAGCCCCATTTCACATAGGGACAAATACGGAAATGGTGGCAGGTGACTTACTCCCACAGAAGGTTGGAATTAAGAGTACAGTTCTATGTAAATGCTGAAATTTAATTTGTGGCAAAGAAATAGTGAATTGAAAAGCCAAATTTGAAAAAAACAAAACAAAACAACAACTTCTGTAACCAACCCTTATTGACGTTAGGTGTAAGATATTATGCAGACATGGAAAAAGCACCCAGAATGTTACTTGAGTAAAAGTACAGCTGTTTTTGGGGGTACTGTACTTAAATACAAGTCACTGGTGTCCCTCTGGAAAACTGCTTGAGTGACACGCACACATATATGTCACATCTTGATTGTACTCAAGTATCCAGAAGTAAAAGCAGCCACACTTTTACTCAAGTAACTTTTTGGGTACTTTTCCCGCCTCTGGTATTATCATGCTGATTCCAGGATAACAGCCAATATTAAACTTGGTGCCCTCTTTAAAGTGGGCACCAGTCTTGCTATAATGAGTAGGGTGTATGAGATATGAGTAGTTTAATCTTAATATGTACTTGCACATGTCCAGGCATTCATGCATGCAACACTTACTTTACTGGGAGTTGTTAGGTCTTGCTCAGCTGTGTCTCGTGTGATGTGGAATGTGTTTCTTCTGTGTTCTTTTTGATATAGTAAGGAGGCCAGGCTGACTTTTTAAACTTTGTTTTGTTTGTTTTTGCTTTGCCTTAGAAATTTCAAGTCTTGTCTTTCGTGGTTCTTGGAGGACTTCCTAGGGGCTAGATCTTTCAAGTTGTGAACTTTCACATCTTAAGTGCGTGTCTACACTGGGGGGGCAAAGTCAAATCTAAGTTACATAACTCCAGTTCCGTGACTAATGTAGCTGGAGTTGAGGTAATTTAATCTGACATGCTGTGGTGTCCCTACTAGGGTGGGCTAAAAGGAAACAGTCTCCTTTCAATTTCCCTTACTCCTTGTGAGCTGGTGGAGTACCAGGGTTGACAGGAGCGTGAGCAGCAATTGATTTTGTGTGTCCCTACTAGACTTGCTAAATCGATCCTGAGATATCGATCTCTGGAGTATTGATATATGGGTAAGTGTGGACAAGTCCTAAGTGAAGGGTGGGGTGTGTGTTGAATCTCTCAGACACATCCTGGGCAAGACTGGCTGACAAGTAGAAAGCCCTTTTTCAGAGAGAATTATTCCACAGGCAGCACAAATAGGAGTGCTGTCCCATCCCAGCCTGCGGACTGACTCTCCCGGATGCTCTGCAAGAAAAGAATCAAGCAAGACGTCATCCTTGAACAATCAGTGCATCTATAGAGTGCATGCTATAGCAACCTTATGCAGCTTTGCCCTTCCTCTGTGGCTAATACTCCATCCCTTGGGGTGCCACAGCCTAGGTTATGTCAGTGGAAGCCAAGGAGTTCATTGGACTCAATGTCTGTCCACAAAACTGATTCAAATGTTTGTGCTCATGCTAGGTAGCAGCCTCATTTATAACATTTTTGTACGTGGTCTGTATCAAAGCAAGTTCTGGGCTGGGTCTTCTCATCACTGGCCCAACGCATGCTGTGTCTTTTCTATTTTCTAGTCACTGACATAGGCGCTATTATGTATGATTTATACATGGCCAAGTTTCTTGTTTCTGTTTCATTACAACCTCACTTGCACGAATATCCCATGGAAGTAAGGGACTGCTATGTAGAGGGCTCTCTTGGAAGAGTGTTGCTGTGATGCGTTCATGTGGAGTACTGTAGCACATAGGATCGGAGAGCGAAAGGTACATTCTGGCCACCCCTGGTAATTATTACTATATCCTTGCACAATGCGGTTTGTTGCAATTATACATCTTGCAGCTCCTGGAGGGATCCATTTGGTTTTGAATGTTAGGGTTCAGACTCAAAATATCAGTGACTTGATTAACTCCATTTATCCTAACAACTTAACAGAAAACAAGATCTTAAGAAATCGTTGTAGTGGGAAAAGCTTATGAGGAACTTATTCATTTCCAGTGCTTTTGGCTTTTTTGCTTGTTTTCAAGTTTTTCCCATAATTTTGCACCCAGACTGCAACATTTTCGTAATAAAATAAAGCAATATGTTACATTTGCTTTGTAAGAGTTCTGTTAAAATACAGCCGTGATTTTTCCTTCTTCCTGAAAGAAGTTGAGAGAGTCTCATCCAAGAAATGTACAATTTTTATTAAATTTTCCAACAGTTACACATGACATAAGGACAGAAAAAAGCTGGAGTATTAGACACTTGACAGTAAAATGTCCCTTTGTTACATGGATTTTGTGGAGTAGTTGTCACATCTTTATTTCCTGTTTCTTGATGGAGATCTATGCCAATCCCACCCCAGACACATGGGCAAATACTAGTGTTATTTAGGAGCTGCAAAAGCCACAACCAGAGAAGATTGTGCCATAAAAGCAACAGTTTTCCCATGAATTTAATAGGGATTAAATAAACTATATATTCAGTTTTGAGGCCTATAGTTACTGTACAAATTTAGGGTGAAGCCCTTCAGTGGATAGGGCACCTATGGCAAGAGGCTGGGCAGAAAACTGAATAGGAGCTGAGGGTATCTAGCACTTCACAGAAGGTTCTCTGTTTAAAGTTAGCAGATGTATATAGCTTCTCTTCCTTGTTCTGATATTTATGGGAATGTCTCACTTCTCTCCTGTCACGATACTCCACTTGAGTTACACAGTTGCGTAAATGCAGGTCGTTACTCTACCAGTGTTGTCAGTACCAAATTAACAGTATCCCCATATAAGGGTGTTGAACTTGAAAGAATGGGAATGGAATATCAACTGTTCTCTCCCTTTGCTGGTTCTAGCTTTGCTAGTGGCTCTGAAGAGTAACATCTGGTATGAAATGGCAATGAAAGAAAGATGATAAATTAAGAAGATAACAAGACACAGACAGGCAAAGTAAGAGGAGAAAGGCAGTGCTGCTCTAGTGCCTAGAATCCCTACTGATGGATCAGTATCCCATTTTTGCAGACACTGTACAAGCACAAAACAAAAAGACCTACACAGTGAGGATCTTTATGATTATAAAGCAGTGATGGGCAGCCTACGTTCTGTGGGCCACATGTGAGCCAAAATGATCCCCAGTGGGTCACAAGACAGTTTGTTTATCATTGTGCATGTGCAGATTTTCCAGATTCCCTTAGTTTCCAGCTGCATAGTTTTTTCCCTGTTGATATAACTGAAGTGACATGCATGTAAAGCAAGGGCACATGAAGTGAGGTGAGCACAGATTGCATACATTGACTATGGGAGCTGGGTGCTCCTTCAGCAGCCAATCAAAGTGCTGCTATGTGAAGCATACTGGTTGGCATGTTGGCACATCTGCTAATTTGAGGTACTCAAGCATAGTTAGCAAAACCATCTTGGGAGACCATCTTAGTTACAACAGTGTTGCAGCCCTCTGGGATGCAGGGCCACTTATTGTGGCCCACTCAGTAGCCAAATGTGCCCATTGCTTATATAAAGCAATACAGTAGCTGGAGAATTGCTGAAACTGCAGCTGTGATTGTCTTCTCCAGCAAGTCCTCCAACAGTCCCCTGGTTTCTTATATTTCATATAACTACTCTGCTTCTTTTATCCTAAGCTCACACAGGAGAAACTGCAGACCTAGGTCTGTACTCACTTAACTATACTCATCTCTCATTTTTTTAAAATCTAATTTTTTTAGCTACTGTTCATGTGGAATCTCTCTCTTATTTCATCACATCCATTCTTACTTCCCTCTACCTCTTCTCGCTTCATCTTAGCTTTCACTGTCCCTCCTGTTTTCTCCAGCAAACTTCCTTGAACCTTCCCATTCTGACATTTGGGACTGGAGATCCCTTTTGTTCATCAGGTTTGGCCAGTGGACCATGGGACTGAAACTCCGGGTGCTGAGGCTGCTGGCATATGCCCTGGACTGAAGGAGTTTCTATCCTATACAGGGTATACTGTTCTGTTCTCTGGCTTTCAGGACTACCCACTACAGGAAACTCTTTCCTATCCAGCATTCTATTATCTGGAACTCTCAAATAACGGCATTTTAACCATAAGTAAATTTTAGTTAGGTTTTCCGTAAGTCCAGTATAGTGAATGTAAATGCAAATAAATACAACAAATACATCATAAGTTTACAGCGTACAATACCACTTTTGGTAAATAAAGTACTCTGCATACATTTTTGTTTGTTTCTTAATATCTAATCTTGTTTTTCTTTCGTGTTATGCTTTGCTAGGTATACCTCTCTATTGTTCAAGACTATTTGAATATCCAGCAACCTACCGGTCCCAGGGCTGGTGAAAGATTTTACTGTGTACAAATAGTTTGAAAACCACTGCAGTGGAATAGATTTTCCTGATCTCCATGTTACTTCACTGTTTTTATAACTTAAATTTTCCATCACTATACTAATGTGTTGCTGTATGCCTGGAAAGTAGAAACCTGTTGGGGCAGGCTTGTAAAAGGAATATGGTCCATATTCTGCTTTCACTGTCTTATTTAATTCTGTTTGTATTAGAATGCGAATGCGTTGCTTTTTTTTTGCACTACATCGGTATTTTTTTTTCCTTTGTCATTTCTGGTTCAGAGAATATTTCAGTATGTAACCAGTTAAATAGATTAAGGCAATTGATTTATTATCTGGCAGCAGCAGGCCTGTGAAAAGGAAAAATTATTTTTTCCAAATGACAATTTTCTTCTGCCCCAGAAGAAAAAAATCCTCACCCAGGTAGTGGGACTCAAGAAATACCTTATGCATTTGTTGGCGTCAAGGTGTATGATAAAATACTTTTTTGCAAAATAAGACAGCTGTTGAGATTGCCAGAGATTTAGGGGAACCAGTACTTAGGTTTTATTCCTGATATTTCTGTAGACTTGCTCTGTGACCTTGAGCATTTCACTTAAGTTTTGTTTGAGCCTGTTTCTTCTGCCTATAGAATAGAGGCTCTGCTACTGATTCAGAGGGTACGTTAAATAAATGCTGGTAAATTGTTCTACAGTCTTCTGAAAGATGCTGTAAAAATGCAAGGTGTATGCGTTTCTGTTCATGTATTCTGGTCATAAACATAAAGGGTATAGTTTTACCTCTTAAAACTAAACAAATGCAAGTTTGAGTCAGTAACAACACCTGCTATCGCATCTGCGTGTGTATTTAGGGTAACTGTCATTATAGTAAATACTAGTTTCCTGCTCTTGTGAGTTTGGAGCAAGTTGCTCCTTTTGTAAGTTGAGCAGTTGTGTGTTTGTTTTATTTGCTTGGGAGCAATGTTTTGTTAAAATAGTAATAATCTATTACGCGTAATTGAGATAAAAGACACCTCTCCATCCTAGACTGGTCTCTTACAAATACTTGTCATAGAGAAGAGGGTGGTCTTAGTGTTCAGTGAAGTCTGTATTTGAGAGGGTTCCAAGAATACGTGATTGACAATGTACTGCACTGAAGAACACGTATCATTCACTATTGCTAACATACAGCTGTGCACCTTGTGTCTTGGGAACCCTTTCAAGGGGTCAGAAGACTTGGACTTAAATTAGCTTTTCCTTTCTTTTGTTTTTCAGGCAGTTCAGAAACTGGGTTTTGAAAATTAATTCACAAGCTTGAGTAATTGATTCCTCATTTATCTGAGCTACGGAATATTGGCTCTCTTAGCAGAACTTAATTTCTATTTCTAATAAAATTGGTGCTTACAGAAGTGATTGTGAATCTGTGGAAGTTATGCCTGTGGCTTAAATCCTGGAAAACAGAGCTAATATCCAACAAAACACAATGTATAATTGGAAGTTATAAGGAGTCTGGAATAACCAAAAATCCATCTAAAGCCTGTTCAAAATCTCCTAGGGCAGGGGTCAGCAACCTGCGGCTCTCTAAGGAGCCACTTCTGCCACATCTTACTGGCCATGTGGCTCTGGAGGCTGCCCCCATTTAAACAAAATCTAAAATCAGTTGCCAATCATTGAGCCGAATGAATGTAGTTGTGTTTAAGCTGCGGCAGCTATTGCCGCTCAGGAGTCAGCTGTAGCAGGGAGCCCGGAAGAGAAAGCTGTCTGAGCAGGGAGCTGCCCCATATGGGTGGAAGTCTAAGCCAGCAGGAAAGCTGGGAGTATGGCAGCCGAGCCTACCCCTGCAGGAGCCGTACAACCGCACCAAGAAGGAGAAGGAGACGGCATGGAGCAGTGGAGGGAGGCATTGGCCTCAGCTGCTGTAGAACTGCACGTGCTGAGGCTAGTTAAACCCCCACATACTTTCGGTAACCTCTGTTTTAAGAACAGTTCACACACAGTGATTTGTAGTGTGATTCACGTTTATTGCAGGACATTCACAAAAAGTCCCCATTTTGAAAGACCCCTGAGTGCTGAAAAATATTAGGAAGAAGGGATCTTTCAAAAAAATTTTTTTCCTGAAGGAACCCTGTCTACACTGCTGTTTTTGTTTTTTTGGAACAGTCTCGTCTGGAAATGCAATTGCACAAGATTATGCAAATGAAGCATGAGATTTGTACATCAGAACTTCATTTGCATTTTTGATCTCCCTCATTTGTATTCCTCCTCTGAAAGGGGAATGTAGTGTAGATGTAGCCTGTGTGAATTGACTGCTGGGGAAACATACCGTAGTCTGAAATCCTTGAATACTGAAGTTCTCTGTTCATCCCCAGACTACATACAGGACAGAGAGCAGCAGCCCAGTCTTTTCACGCTGCCTTATCAACGAGCCTCCGCTCGAAGCCCTGGAGTCAAGTTTTTATGTGAATTCAGTTTAGTCATTTCTGTTGAGATTGCCAACATTGGGGCCAATTAATACAGATCGTGGTGGATTTATTTCTTATTTGTCCCGAGACCTGGCTGAATTCAGTTGAGTTATGTTTCATTTTGACTTTCAGTCACTGGTGACCTGAGCGAGAGCCAGCAGCTTTCGATGAGGGTTCTGTGGCCTATTACCAAACTCCTCTCTTTTCCATGTGTTGCTTTTCACAGATGTAAACTACTGAAAAATGCCCATAAAATATATATTATTCAAAGAAATGTTAAGACTACAAAATATAACTATGTATTGTATGCATGTAATTTTGATTTGCCTATATTGTATTTGTCACAGTACGAATATAATTTGTCTTAAGGGTTCAAAATGTCCTCCTATTCTTGAAATGAAGACCCGAGTGCAATAATCTGTAAGGGAGGCACCTTTGGTAAAGGATGGTGCAGCAGTACAGTCATGCCCCAAGATACGCCCATTCGGGCTATGAGAATTCAGATTTACGAGCAGCTTGATTTAAAACCCGAACTTCACCTTACGAGGCATTTCCTCGAATTTACGAGTGCCTCAGTGGGACGCAGACACCCTGCAGCGGGAGAAAGGCCGTGGCTCCAGGCAATGGCTGCCCGCAGCTGCATCTCGCCCGGTGTATCTCTCCATAGCGCTTGGCGGCGGTTTCCCGGAGCCCCCAGCCCAGGCCTTACCTGTGGCTGGTCTGGGTCTCTGCCTCGGCGCTGTAGCAGCGGTGCGCCCCAGTCCAGCCAGGCTCCCAGGCACTCCTGGGGGATGTGGCTGCTGGGCACACAGCTTATCCCAGCCCTGCCTCTGCTGCTCACCCCCCGGGCGGCTAGGGGGCCACTACTGCCCACCCTGCACAGATGTGCCTCGGGCACTGCTCGCCGCCTGCCTGTGGCTTCCCGTAGCCTTCAGCCCAGCCTTTACCTGTGGCTGGTCTGGGTCTCCGACTGCGCACTGCAGCAGCGGCGCACTCCAGCCCAGCCGGCAGCTGCGGGCTCCCAGGTGCTCCTGGGAGACGTGGCTGCTGGGCACACAGCCCATCCCGGCCCCGCCCCTGTGGCTTGCTCCCTGGGCGGCTAGGGGGCTGCCGCCACCAGCCCTGCGCAGCTGTGCCTCAGCCGCCACCAGTGAGGCCTCTCTGCCCCACAGCCCTGCATGAGTCCCCCACACAGCCCTGCATGCAGCTACTTGGCATTGCGACCCCTCCCAGGTGCTCTTTGATTTCCATTCCCCTGTCCCTGCACCTGGGACAGCCTCCCGGCCCCCCAGCTCTGCTTCTCAGGCCACACTACCAGGAGGACTTTTCTGAGCTTTGCAGTTGTACACATAGTTGGTGCGTCTTGCATTGAGTTGCCCTCTGAGTACTCATGGTTTGATAGTTTATAGCAGTGATAATCTCGTGCATCATGTCCCCTAAAATGAAGAAGGTGCTAAAAAAAACCAAGTAATGAGCTAGAAAAGCCAAAAAAAGCCAGAAAAGCCATATCTCTAAGTGTAAAATTGGATGTGATAAAGCGTATCGATGAAGGACAGCATAACAAAGATGTGATGCAGGCCGTCCATTTATCTTCATCTACTGTGCGTACTATCTACATACAAAAGGAAAAAATATTGAAAGATGCTGAGACTGCTATTGGTGGTACAAGTTTAACAAAGTTGTCTTTGAGTAGGCACCCCATTATGCAGAAACTTGAGACAATTTTGTTGCAATGGATAGAGAATTCAGTGAAACGCCACATGACTCTTAGCTTTCTTCTCATAAGAGAAAAGGCTCTATCATTGTTTGAGTGATTGAAGGCACAGGCAGTTTGAGGGGGTTTGATGAGATGGCCAAGGATTTGAACTTTAAAGGCAGTAATGGATGGTTCAACTGTTTCAGGAAGAGGGGACTCTTGCATAGCCTCAAGGTTACAGGTGAGGCAGCATCTGCCAATTTTGAAGCAGGCAGTGCTTTTCCTGAAAAGCTGAAGAAAATTATCCAAGAAGGCGGCTACACTAACAAGCAGATTTTCAATATGGATGAGCTGGCTTGTTTTGGAAGTGAATGATGTCTTGTACCTACATCTCCAAAGACGAAAAGCAAGCCAAAGGACATAAAGCCTCTAAAGACAGGTTAACATTGTTGCTTGATGGCAATGCTGAGGGTGACGTAAAGGTCAAACCTTTGCTCATATGCCATTCGGAAAATCTATGGGCTTTGAAAGGTGTCAGTAAGATAAGCCTTCCAGTGATTTGGTGTTCAAATAGAAGTGCATGGGTGACCCAACAAGTGTTTCTAGACTACATGCAAAGTTACTTTTGTTGAAAAATATTGCAAAGAAAATAACCTAGACAAAAAAGCGCTTTTAATCATCGACAATGCTCCAGGCCATCCAGCAACAATTCTTGATTATGGTAGCAATGTTCAGGTTGTATTTTTGCCTCCAAACACATCATCTTTGATACAGCTGATGGACCAAGGTGTCTTTGCTACATTTAAGGCTTACTGTATGCAGCTTGTGATGAAGTATCTTGTTGATGGTTTGGACAAGAGTGACACGGTGGCAGTCAGGGAATTATGGAAAAATTACAACATAAAAATGGCCATTGAAAACATAGCAACTGCTTGGGACAAAGTGACAGCGAACACTATGAATGCCATTTGGAGAAAACTTCTTCCTGAGGCTGTGCATGGTTTTCAAGGTTTTGAATCCGTGAATAAGACGATCTGTGATGACATTGTACAGCTGGCAGCAAAAGCAGGTTTCGATGAGGTCGACATTGAAGATGTGCAAGAGGTGTTGGAATCTCACTCTGAAGACCTGATGGATGACAAGCTAATTCAATGAGAAGAAAAGCATTTGAAGGAGGAGGCTGAACGTTTAAAAGAAGGGAAATTTGACAAAGAGGAAGAACCAGTAAAAAAAATTTGGCACGAAACAGTTACGCAATTTGTTCTCCATTATCGATAGTGCTTGTGCTTTGTTGGACAAAAGCAATAGCAATTCTGAAAGAGCTCAGAAAGCTAAAATTCTCGTGAGAGAATCGATTGAATGTTACAAACAACTGTATGATAAAAAGATACGAGAAGGCAAGCAGACAAGTACTTTATAGTTTTTTCTTTCAGCCACCCCTGCTGCTGCTGCTGCTGGTACTTCTGCCACTTCTGAGCCTCAACCTTCAACCTCTGGCATCTCTTGTCCTCCCATTACAATGGAAGAGGAAGAAGAAGACTACGTTGACAATCCAGAAATTATGGAGTGTGAAGAACTCAGCCACTCTTCATCCTCCTCACCTTTGCCTTCATTTTCTACTCCATTCACACCAATGCCACCAACAGTGACTCTCCTCGCAATCTCCCTCACCTCATCACCTTTCCACACAATGTCAACTTGTTCGCTGAGTGTGATATCATTTGCATTGTTTTCATTGATTTCTTTTGTCTTTATTGTTCTTTTCTTTTTTGCACTAAAGGTTGAATTACATAAACATTGAGCATCATATGTATGTTTTGTTTGTGAGTGTAGTCTTAAGTGTATGGTGCGTAATAGCTATGAAAGAGCTTAAGGAGGGCAGGTAAACAGCCATATTAAAGAGTAATTAATGAAGGGAAAATATCCTATTAGGTTGCGTTATGATAACTATTGAAGTAATTGTGTTCATTTTAATGGGATTTGGTGGTGTTTTAGCGTAAATGGGTGTAAATTTTGGGGCTCAGGAACGCATAAAATTTTTTCCCATTGAAATTAATGGTAATTACGTTTTTGACTTACAAGAATTCACCCTAAGAGGAGTTTTTCAGGAACGAATTACCCTCATAAGGCAGAGAGAGACTGCATTATCATTCTGTCTTCCTTCTTCCTTTACTCTTCCATGTTCAGAAGTCAGCTCTGTGAGTTTGATCTTCTCCAGCTCACATCTGCTGTTGCAGTTCATAAAAATAACACCAGATGTACTGTTGCAATAAAAAATTCTTGGGCTGTGGCTATAAGGGGAATGCTAATGAGGCGCTGCCATGCATATGCAGTGCCTCATTAGCATAATGGTGGTCACGTGTGTTTTGAAAGTGCCGTTTTTGAAACTCATGCTGCCGGTGTAGACGGGGCCTTTCGAAAGAACACCCGGACTTCAAAAGCCCCTTTTGTCCCATTTTTGGTTTTGGGAAATAAATGTGGGGGTGGGAGACTGGGCTGCCGTCTTCCTAATGTCACAAAACCAGACTCCTTTGTCCTGCCTGCCCTGCACCTCATCCATCTGCTCTCCCTCACTTCCCCAGTCTGGTGTAGGGGGTTGGGAATGCAGGAGGGGGTGAGAACTCTTGCTGGGAGTGTGGCCTCTGAGGTGGGGCTGAGGTGTTTGGGGTACAGAAGGGGTTTAGATTGGGGCCAGTGGTTCAGGGTATAGGAAGAGCATTGGGGTTGTAACAGGAGGGTTCAGGTGAAGGTGGGGGTGCATGAAAGATCCGGCTGGAGGTGTGGGATCTGGGGTGGGGCCACAGATAAGGGGTTTGGCTTCGGGGAGGGGACTCTGGGCTGGGGCAGAGGGTTGATGTGCGATGTCGTTCTGGGTGGGCTAGCAAGGAGGACTTTGTGGCTCAGGAGAGGCTCTAGGCTTGGAACAGGGTGTTCAGGGTGCAGGACTCTGGGCTTGGGTTAGGAAAGTTGGGGTGCGTGGTCTGGGTGGCACTTTCCTGAGGTGCTCCTGGCAAGTGACTGGCAGGTCTCTGCAGCTCTTACGTGGTGCTCTAGAGAGGCTCTGCATTCTGCCTGCATTCTCAGGCACAACTCTCCACAATTCCATTGTGCTTTTCAGCCAATGGGAGCTGTGGAGCTGGTGCTCAGGGTGGGGGCAGTGTGCTGAGCCTCCCTGTTCCCCCTCATACATGTAACAGAGACTTGCTGGGCACTTTCTAGGAGCTGTATGGAGCTGGGGCAGATAGGGAGCCTTTCATGTTTCGATATTACTAGGTTTCAGTTTGGCCTAGTGGTCTCATTAAACCAAATGGCAGTGGTGTGTAGAAAATATGTGAATTTAAAACAATAATTAAATATCTGTTACTTTGCATTTCCTGGCATATCTTGCTTTTTATTGTTGTTGTCATTAGATTGTACATTCTTCTGGGAATTGGCCCTCTAATTTTTATGTCATATGCAGCATGAGCACAGTCTCAGCATAAAACAAACTATTGAAATGAAGATATTGATCAGTACAGTCATAGTCATTGTAAATGTGATCAAGTACTAATTTACTATTTCAAATGCTGTTCTATGAACAGAAATGAAGGATTGCACATTTCCTCTATTTTGCAGTGATGACAACTTTTGAAGTGGTGGTCAGATTTTCATCAGCGTGTTTTTTTTCTGTGAGGAAAAGAGATGTGTAGATGGTATTCAAACTGCAAATTGCTGGATGCTCAAGAAAACAAAAAAGGGAACTATGAGGCACCAACACTTTACTTTCAGAAAATGAAATTAGAAGGTTATTTTCCATCTTCCATTTCATTATTTTAAAAGAAAAGATGCACACTAATCAGAATTAAGTACAAACGCAAACACCCTCTGAACAGTGTATTTATGAGAATAACCCACAGTACCTGACTCACCTGAGGAAGTGGTCATGATCTGCAGCCATCCAAATGATGAGAGGTTTGGGGAGATAAGTGACCCACAGCTTTTCTTTGGTTTCTGATGAAGGAAGCTGATAGTGCCTTCTGTCCTCTGCCTTCTCTCAGCACTTGGAACCCTCAGACACCTCCGCCTCATCTGTGTGAAGAGGTGTGTGGTGGCTAACACCGGAGGAGGATAGTGAAGATTGGAGGGGCTCCAAGTTATCCCTAAATATGTCCTTTCACAGTTTTAAAGGTGCATGCTAGATAATGGTAGGGTCAGGTTGATTTCTGCCTTCTCCTAGCTAGGATATCATGTGTGGGAGTCAAAAGGTGATGCTTAAACGTAGCATGGTATCTTTCAGTCCTTTGCCAAACCTCTTGAGAAACTGCCCAGAGGCAGCTATGAGAGAAAGTTACAGATTAACTATAGAGGAAGACAGCACAATGTCCATGGTGATGTCAGATATAGCAGGTGGAGATCTTTCTCAGGAAGTAAGAGAGGAAGGGTAGGGGTACTAAATGAAGAGGCCTTTTTAACATTACTAAATATTGATGAAAAATGAAAATTGGTACTGTGCTCCATTGGTGCTGGTGGGATTTAAAATGCTAACATTGGGCTAAATTCAGTTCTGATTCAACACACCAAGTCTAACCATGTTCTATTTCTGCTTATATTCAGTATTTAAAGTAGTTTGAATGAAAAAATGGGTGAGGAGAGCTTTAAGGCAGAGCTGTTTACCAAAACCAGGAAGAGAGCACACACTCTCCTTTTAGTGTTTTCTCTCTGCTACCCTCCCCCAACACTTTCACTCCTATTTTTGTGTAAGCACATGAAAACTGCTTGAAAGCATTTAGGACTTAACATATTACAGTGAACTTGGAATAAATAATACGTCAGCTAAGAATCTCTAGAAGGCTTATCTAGGACGTTTGTTTGAGGCCTGGTTAATAATGAATGTGGAATCACTTTCTTCTTTCTTACAGAGCACTCGTCTGTTTATGTCGATCATTCTGGCTTAGGTATGCTGAAACAGCCCAGATTGAACAGTAGTTGGTTATTTCAGAGAATATGCATGTGTTTTGCTCATTTCAGTAGTACTGTTCCTTTCACAGGTCTCTGTTAAAGGCCAGTGACAGTTTGGGTTTACAGATACGATTTTGGAAAACGTGTATTGGCCTAACTTTGCCCCTGTGGAAGCCAACAGTAATAGAATTAAACAAATGTTGAGCACTTTTAAAGATCCCGCCGTTTGACTATATTGTTGATGCTGAGCTGGGATCCCAAGTATAGGAATACATAGTCGAGGAGGAATGAATATGATGATAATGCATAGAATTTAAAATCGAGGACAACTTAATGATATTTAAGAGTTGCAATAGAAATTCTAGTGTCATTTTTTTAGATATTATATACTATGACGTCATGACAAAAATGACTTTTAAAAATTGTGTTCCTCTAATAATGACATGATTAATACATTACAAACTGGCACTTGTTTAAACCTGAATACAATTTCATTGCACATGTGCCCAGTACATACTACCATAATAGGGATAATAACTAGAACTACACTGATTACTTGAAATTTGGCTTAGTGCAATTCACTAGGCATTTGTTTCGGCTCTTTTGTCTGTTGTGTAATACAATAAGTACATCAATAGTTACCAAATCTTGTTCATTTTTAAAGATGAAAGAGCTGACTCAGGCATTCATAGATTCTAATAGAACTTCCCCAAAGCACTCCGGAGTCTTCACTGAATTGCCTAGTTCCTACAGCATATTTTTTAGAAAAATATCCTATCTTGATTTTTAAATTGTCAGTCCAGAGGAACCTCTCGTGACCCTACGTAAATTGTTTCAATGGCTAATTATTGTCACTGTTAATTTATGGTTTACTTGTCTAGCTTCAACTTCCAGCCATGTGCTTATGGACAGTACAATAGTATGTTTTTATTACAACAGTGCTTAAAGTAAGGTTGCCATTCTTTGAACAATATCTAAACAATCCTAAGGCATATAGAGACTCGGAAGATATACACAGAGCCAAAACCACAAAAGCAGGCAGGAAACTACTGTAACTTCCCCCTCCCCCATTACTTGCTTTTTAAAAACATCTCAGCCTTTTGGACAGAAACAAGAACTCTAGAGATCATTGAGGACATGCTGTTTCATGCACTTGGCATTATTTGAGTCCTGTACAAAGAGAGAACTGTCTAGGGAAGCTTTTAGACTTCAAAAGTAGCAATTTTAATCTTGTCACTGGAGTAAAATGCATGAATTCTGTTCATAACTGCATACTAATTTATTAATAGTTCACTTGTAGTTTGTTTAATTTAGTCACAATCTGTTAAAATTGTAGGAGAACACTTGAGTGGTTCATTTTTTACTGTTTCCATAATTATAATAGTGAGCTGCATGGTGCGTATCAATATATGGCTAAAGCTGTACCTGCCTTTCCAAAATGATCCTAACATCATAACCCCTAAAAATCAACTGAGCTGACATCCAGGGCCTAGGAATCTTTTCATCTTTTTATGTTGCTGTTTATATAACCAGGTTCAATTTTCGGCATTTCTAGTGAACTGCTGGATGGTAAAACACCTTTGCTAGCATTGAATGTTGCATTTGAATTTCCTTAAGACCAGGTTCTAGTTTTTGGATATGTTTCTCCCATACATCTTTAAAATAGTAATCCCTTGAAATGCATGATTTCGAGCTATGTGGCCCCGGATTACCACACCCCGCTGCGTGAAGGCCTGGGTCATGCCCTCCCCATGCATGGCCCAGGGTCACCCCCCCACAGGGCCGCATGGCCCCAGCTCAACTCCACACCCCTGGGCCCCCCCTGCAGCTCTAACCCACTACAGGCTTAACCCCCCTGACTCCCTCCCATGGCCCCAACCCACCACCAGCCTTAACCGTCCCCAGCTGCCCCCCCGACCAACCTTTCAAAAGGAGCTCCAGGTGCCCCTGCAGCTTCCCCAGCATTTTTGGAATATTGGGGAATGGAATGAAATGCATCTGTCTGGCAGCAGAGCAGAAGTATGTCAGTGACAGATGACCTTCTTAATTTTGTTACTTTTAAAAAAAAATTATTCTGTTTAAATCAAAGGGAAATAATGTGCCAAAATAGTCTCTCTCTTAACCTTTTTAGTAGTTGCAACATTTGCATGGATAGCATGTCTCCTAGAGTACATCTGCACAACAGAATCTATGTGTGGGCTAGCCTCCTCAAGCTAACTTGAATCCAGCTAGTGCAGGTAACAATACCAGTGAAGATGCCAGAGTGTAGGTTTCAGCATGGGTGATATAAGCCCAAAATGCACCATGGGTAAGTAAGTAGTTCGCTAGTCCATTCTGTAGAGCATACTGTGCTGTTTTCATTGCAAGCTTGGGGTGGGCTTACGCTGTGTAAGTGTATCTCCACAGTGGATGTTAAGTTCCATAGAGAGAGATTTAGGTCTGGAGAAAAATGTGCATCTTTATAGACTGTCAAAGGCATTTTGAAAATCAGTTAAATTCATGAAGAGGGAGGCTGGCTTATTTGCCATTCTGTATGTTCTTCGGTAATGGACTCCTGTGATTATAGACTCGTTATCAGAAACCAAAGCCAAAATAAAAAAGTGATATCATTGGCTGTAATGACCTGGAGGGGAGTAACATTACCTCTGTAGGCAAAACCTTCTGCAATGGTGATACTACACAGAATGGAAGTGGCGGTGGAAAAAGCTTAGAGAACAGGCTGCACTCCAGTCCTTTAAGGATCAAAGGGAGAGAGGTAGCTCAGTGGTTTGAGCACTGGCCTGTTAAACTGAGGGTTGTGAGTTTGATCCTTGGGGTGGGGGTGCTTTAGAGATCTGGGGCAAATAGGTTAAAAAAAAAGGAGGGGGGATGGTGCTTGGTCCTGCTAAGAGGGCAGGGGACTGGACTTAATGCCCTCCTGAGGTCCCTTCCAGCTCTATGAGATATATGTGTATTGTAAAAGAATGAAGAACTCGCCATGTATGAATACTGAAATCATCACTTAGTTGTTTCTAGGCATCTGACTTATTTCTGATGATATTGGCAGATCCTCCTCAGGCACAGAAGCCATGGCTCAATATACAATTAAATTGTCTACTATGCACCTGCCAGGGCTGCCTCCCCACTCTGACACTCTTAATACAGAAAATGGGGGCCCACAAAAACCTTAAAAACACCTTGACACGATAGGCGCCGATTAAAAAAGATCCCCAAGGTTACAGATTCCCTGACACTGGGGGGTATTCACTGCCACCACCACGTTGAAAAGTCACCCCTTAAAACCCAGGAGGACACACTTAGATATCTCCCTGTAGGGTAACCCCAACCTTCACCCTTTCCTTAGGAAATAGCTTGAAAACAGAGACTGTAATCTGAGAGCTGACATTGCTTTAGGCAGGCATCCACACAAACACTCCTCTAGCACACAAAAATAAAAAACATTGCCTTAAAAAGTAATTTAGTCACAAAACAAAAAATGAAGAAAAAAACATAAAAGAAAATAAACATACATGTATGCTGAATATAATAAAACAACTCAAAACATTCCAGCTGAAGCACAGAGAATTAATTCTCTGGGATTCAGCTTAAATGTTATGTAGTACAGGGGAAAAAATACTTTAACCAGCGTAAAAAGCCCCACACCAAATCCAAAATAAAAATAACCTAATTGTATCTAACTAAATATTTTCTTTCTACTCACTTATCTATGCTTTGATTATGAGATGGCCAAAATCTTTATTGGATTTATTTATCCTGCTTAAGCACCTTGTCTGTCTTCTCTGCACTAGCCACCCAAACAAAGACACTCTCTGATCAGGCCTCTCTTCAGTTCAGAAATGCCTCTTTCTCCCCATTGGCTCACCTGGCTGCTTACCACAGAGACTCCTCTGAGGGTTAATCCTTTACAGACATTCATTCATAACAGCTCCCTTGTGCTCGTCACAATGTTTTCTTTCCTTACCAGCAACCTTATGCATAAAGACGTCTGCCTATTGTTCTCCCAGGTAGTTTGTCTCAGGCAGGTCAGTGAAGAGAGGATGAATTAAATGTAGCTGAATGGAGATCCAAGGTTGGGTGTGTAGAAGTGGAGGCTGCAAAACCATACTAAATGTAGCAGAACTATATGTTGCTGATGTAACAGGTAGCAACTCACTACAAATTGGAGTACTTTATGCAGCAAGTGTACAAAATAAAGACTGAAATCCTCTATTTTGCCGCTATCATGGTGCTCATGTATTGTTTTATTTGGATGAGTTAACATAGAATCATAGAACAGTAGGACTGGAAGGGACCTCGAGAGGCTATCGAGTCCAGCCCCCTGCCCTCATGGCAGGACCAAGCACTTTCTAGACCATCCCTGAAAGCCATCTATCTAACCTCTTCTTAAATAGCTCCAGTGATGGAGATTCTACCACGTCCCTTGGCAATTCGTTCCAGTGTTTGATCACCCTGACAGTTAGGAACTTTTTCCTAATGTCCAACCTGAACCTCCCCTGCTTCAATTTCAGTCCATTGCCTCTTGTTCTATCCTCAGAGGCAAGGAAGAACAAGTTCCCTCCCTCTGCCTTATGACACCCTTTTAGATACCTGAAAACAGCTATCATGTCGCCCCTCAATCTTCTCTTTTCCAAACTAAACAAGCCCAATTCTTTCAGCCTTTCTTCATAGGTCGTGTTCTCTAGACCTTTGATCATTCTCGTTGCTCTCCTCTGGACCCTCTCCAATTTCTCCACATCCTTCCTGAACTGCGGTGCCCAGAACTGGACACAATACTCCAGCTGAGGCCGAACCAGCGCAGAGTAGAGCGGGAGAATGACTCCTCGTGTTTTGTTCACAACACAGCTGTTCATGCATCCTAGAATGTTTGCTTTTTTTGCAACAGCATCACACTGTTGCCTCATATTTAGCTTGTGGTCCACTATAACCCCTAGATCCCTTTCTGCTGTACTCATTCCTAGGCAGCCCTTTCCCATTCTGTATGTGTGACACTGATTGTTCCTTCCTAAGTGGAGCACTTTGCATTTGTCCTTATTAAACTTCATCCTGTTTACCTCAGCCCATTTCTCCAATTTATCCAGATCCTTTTGAATTATGACCCTATCCTCCAAAGAAGTTGCAACCTCTCCCAGCTTGGTATCATCTGCAAACTTAATAAGTGTACTTTCTATGTCAATATCTAAATCGTTAATGAAGATATTGAACAGAACCGGTCCTAAATGAGTACAGCAGAAAGGGATCTGGGGGTTATAGTGGACCACAAGCTAAATATGAGTCAACAGTGTGATGCTGTTGCGAAAAAGGCAAACATGATTCTAGGATGCATTAACAGGTGTGTTGTGAACAAGACACGAGAAGTCATTCTCCCGCTCTACTCTGCGCTGGTTCGGCCTCAGCTGGAGTATTGTGTCCAGTTCTGGGCACCGCAGTTCAGGAAGGATGTGGAGAAATTGGAGAGGGTCCAGAGGAGAGCAACGAGAATGATCAAAGGTCTAGAGAACATGACCTATGAAGAAAGGCTGAAAGAATTGGGCTTGTTTAGTTTGTAAAAGAGAAGATTGAGGGGCGACATGATAGCTGTTTTCAGGTATTTAAAAGGGTGTCATAAGGCAGAGGGAGGGAACTTGTTCTTCCTTGCCTCTGAGGATAGAACAAGAGGCAATGGACTGAAATTGAAGCAGGGGAGGTTCAGGTTGGACATTAGGAAAAAGTTCCTAACTGTCAGGATGATCAAACTCTGGAACGAATTGCCAAGGGAGGTGGTAGAATCTCCATCACTGGAGCTATTTAAGAAGAGGTTAGATAGATGGCTTTCAGGGATGGTCTAGAAAATGCTTGGTCCTGCCATGAGGGCAGGGGGCTGGACTCGATGGCCTCTCGAGGTCCCTTCCAGTCCTACTCTTCTATGATTCTAAAACAGACCCCTGCAGAACCCCACTAGTTATACTTTTCCAGCAGGATTGAAAACCATTAATAACTACTCTCTGGGTACGGTTATCCAGCCAGTTGTTCACCTACCTTATAGTAGCCCCATCTAAGTTGTATTTGCGTAGTTTATTGATAAGTATATTATGTGAGACCGTGTCAAATGCTTTACTGAAGTCTAGGTATACCACATCCACCGCTTCTCCCTTATCCACAAGGCTCGTTATTCTATCAAAGAAAGCTGTTAGATTGGTTTGACATGATCTGTTTTAAACAAAACCATGCTGGCTGTTCCCTATCACCTTACCACCTTCCAAATGCTCGCAGATGATTTCTTTAATGACCTGCTCCATTATCTTTCCTGGCACAGAAGTTAAGCTGACTGGCCTGTAGTTTCCTGGGTTATTCTTGTTCCCCTTTTTATAAATGGGTACTATATTTGCCCTTTTCCAGTCTTCTGGAATCTCTCCCGTCTCCCACGATTTTCCAAAAATGATTGCTAAAGGCTCAGATACCTCTTCTATCAGCTCCTTGAGGATTCTAGGATGCATTTCATCAGGCCCTGGTGATTTGCAGACATCTAATTTTTCTAAGTAAATTTTAATTTGTTCTTTTCGTATTTCAACTTCTAAACCTACCCCTTTTTCACTAACATTCTCTATGTCAGGCATTCCTTCAGATTTCTCAGTGAAGACCGAAACAAAGAAATCATTAAACATCTCTGCCATTTCCAAATTCCCTGTTACTGTTTCTCCCTCCTCACTGACCAATGGCCCTACCCTCTCCTTGGTCTTCCTCTTGTTACCAATGTATTTGGAAAAAGCCTTCTTGTTTCCCTTTACACTTGTAGCTAGCTTGAGCTCATTTTGTACCTTAGCCTTTCTAATCTTGCTGCTGCATGCTCGTGTTGTTTGCTTATATTCATCCTTTGTACTTTGTCCTAGTTTCCATTTCTTATACGATTCCTTTTTCAGTTTGGCATCATGCAAGATCTCCTGGTTAAGCCAAGGCAGTCTTTTGCCATGTTTTCTATCTTTCCTACGCAGTGGGATAGCTTGCTTTTGGGCCCTTAATAATGTCCCTTTGAAAAACTGCCAACTCTCCTCAGCTGTTTTTCCCCTCAGTTTAGCTTCCCATGGGACCTTACCTACCAGCTGTCTGAGTTTACCAAAATCTGCCTTCCTGAAATCCATTATCTCTATTGTACTGTCTTCCCTTCTACCCTTCCTTAGAATTGTGAACTCTGATTTCATGATCACTTTCACCCAAGCATCCTTCCACTTTCAAATTCTCAATAATTTCCTCCCTATTTGTTAAAATTAAATCTAGAACAGCTTCCCCCCAGTAGCTTTTTCAGCCTTTTGGAATAAAAAGTTGTCTGCAATGCAATCCAGGAATTTATTGGACAGTCTGTCCCCTGCTGTATTAGTTTCCCAACATATACCTGGATAGTTGAAGTCCCCCATCACCACCAAATTCTGGGCCCTGGATGATTTTGTTAGCTGTTTAAAGAAAGCCTCAGCCACCTCTTCCACCTGGCTAGGGGGCCTGTAGTAGACGCCTAGTAGGACCTCATCCTTGTTTTTTACTCCTCTGAGTCTAACCCAGAGACTTTCAACCCGTCCATCTCCTACGTCCATCTCCACCTCTGTCCAAGTGTGTACATTTTTAATATACAAGGCAACACCTCCTCCCTTCTTTCCCTGTCTGTCCTTCCTAAGCAGGCTGTACCCTTCAATACCAACATTCCAATCATGAGTATTATCCCACCAAGTTTCTGTGATGCCAACAATATCATAGTTGTATTCATTTATTAGTACTTCCAATTCTTCTTGTTTATTTCCCATACTTCTTGCATTTGTATATAGGCATCTCAGACATTGATTTGGTCTTGCCTCCCAGTTTTGCCCTGGCCCTCTTTTTACTCTCCCACTGTAGCCCATACTCCCTCCCATTTCAAGTTCATGTCCCAGGTATCCATGCTCTCCACTTACCTGCAGGCTTTGCTCCCCTGCCCCTGTCGAACCTAGTTTAAAGCCCTCCTCACTAGGTTAGCCAGCCTGTGTCCGAATATGGTCTTTCTCCTCCTCGAAAGGTAAACACCATCTCTGCCTAGCAGTCCTTCCCGGAAAAGGATCCCGTGGTCAAAAAAACCAAAGCCTTCCTGGTGACACCATCTACGCAACCAAGCATTCACCTCCAGGATACACCTGTCTCTGCCTGGGCCCTTACCTCTGACGGGCAGGATTGAGGAGAATACCACCTGTTCCCCAGACTCCCTGACCCATGCCCCCAGAGCCCTGAAGTCACTCTTGACCTGCTCAGCATCACACCTCGCAGTATCATTAGTGCCCACATGGATGAGAAGCATGGGATAGTAGTCAGAGGGCCGGATAATCCTCGACAACACCTGTGTAACGTCTCGGATACGGGCCCCTGGCAGGCAGCATACCTCCCGAGAGGAAATGTCAGGGCGACAGATGGGCGCCTCCATCCCCCTCAGAAGAGAGTCTCTAACCACCACTACTCTACGTTTCCTTTTTGCAGGGGTGGCAGCAGACTTCCCAGCCTTGGGGGTACGAGGCTTCTCCTCTTCTGTACGGGGTAATTCTTGGTCTCCTGTATCGAGTACATCATAACGGTTTTCCAGTACCACGGTGGGAGGGTTCTGAGCAGGGGTGGGACACTGCCCGCTGCGAGAAGTAACCAGCTGCCAGTGTCCACCCTGGTCTACCTCCTCCAGTGGTTTATCAGCCGTCCTGTGCACTGGGACAGTTACCTCCGCAGTCTCCACCTGAATACTATCCAGGGACTGCTCATGGACTCGGATACTCCTCAACCTGGCCACCTCCTCCTGTAGCTCCCCCACCTGCCGCCTGAGAGATTCCACCAGCAGGCACCTTTCACACTGAATATTCCCCTCAGCCTGGGTATCAGTAAGTGGGAACGGCAAGCCACAGTCCTTGCAGAACCACACCAGGATCTGGGTAGAAACATCCATGGTCAGGCAGTCTGTCTGGCTACAGGCACAAGTGGAGGAGACAGCAGTAGCGTTGGCACAGGTGTTGCGGGTCTTCCTAACCATTATAGTCCTCTCTGTCACACTCCCTCTGTCAAACTCCCTCTTAAACTCCCCTGTCTGCAGCTCCCTGTCCGCCATGGATTTGTAAACAGTTTTAATTACAACATTTTTCTTCAAAGGTTTGTCCAGAAGTGATTGGAATTTCTTTAAAGGAAGCCCAGTTAATAAAGAAGAGAATAAAGAGCACGTTATTTCACCAAAGGCCACTATTAACACAGAAGAATCCATTTATATTCCATTAATTGTTTTTAATTAAAGAGCAAATAGGAACAAAACAAACCCAGAGAAAACAAAATGAGATTGTAAGATGAGGGTCAAATAAAATGGTACGATGGAAGTACAAACTGTGTTAGCAACTGTTGTATGTTTGAAACAATGCTAAAAATGGTATTGTATTCATATATTGCATGAGGCAATTTGCTAGTAGTTAAGAACTGGAGCACAAGAATCAGGACTGAAGGAGTCTATTTCTGGATTTGCCAATAACTTATTTTCTGCGGTCCCTTATTTAACCTCTGTGCATCTCCATCTATCCATTCCGAATTCAAGTGGCATGGAACAGTTACCGTTGTGTTATTTGATACTGTCAGATTCATGTGATTTGTCTTTCACAATTTCCTCTTATGCCAAAGCAGGGATCTAGTATTATGCTCAGAATAATTTTCTTTCCAAAAACATTTTTATCCAGATTCACATATCTTATGTGTGTGTTTTTTCAAAGAGCCCTTGTCCCTTTCCTCTTCCGCAAAGATCTGGGGCTGAATTGAAAGTAAGTTGAATTGGCATAGGATGCTAAGTCTTGCACTGTCAGGGGAAGACAGATGGAGAGAAAAGTTTTTTCAGCATAAGTTAACAGCGGCCTTTGCTGAAATAATGTTTTTTTCACATCAACATTTGGATTGTCAATATGGAATTATTTGGCTACATTTCATTTTTCACATCTGTCCGCTAAATTAGAGATTCACATGTAAATTTAACGCTTCCTGGAGAGGACTTTGGTTCCAGAAGTCAACAAACAGCATATAATAAGACATGAACATTTTTTTCCCTTCTGTGTCAAATTAAATGTTAACCCAGTATTCATGAATTGCAAAAGGAAACTCTAGCCTTCTTGCTCAAGGCAGCAGTCATAATTTTGAAAAGATAACAATAGTTTCTCAGCATGAATCAACTGAGAATGTATAAATAACATAATTTGTCATTATCTTTTAAAGTTGTATGCTCCTGAGCTGTGCAAAATGGGAACATTTCTTTTTTCCCAGCACTGTACATGAGTGAACATGACAGAAGGACTATGAGAGTGAGTGGCTGCATTGGCTATGGTCTCTTGCATGCCAGTTCCATAAAACGCATTGGAGGCCCACTCACATTAAGGCGGGGATGGGCAATCAGGAATAGTAGAGAGGGCTACGTGAACAGCTCTCCTTCACCTCAGTGGACCACAGTAACCTGCAGCCCACCAGGGTTCCACCTGTGGTCTGATGGCCCTCTGTGTGCCTCTTGTGCACTGGAGCCCCACACTCACCTGCTCCTTCCCCTCCTTCCCAGTACTTTTGGAGTGCCATGAATCACCTGATTCATGCTCTGTCCCCACTCCTCTCCCTCTGAGAGCTGGAATGCTTCAAACAGCTGATCTGTGGCACTCTTAAAAGTACTGGGAGGGTTGAGCTAGGCTCAAGAAATGTGAAGCTTCAGTGCACTGGTGTACGAGAAGTGGTGGGACTGAGGGGTACAGCCAGCAAGCCAAGCACCGATGGGGGAAAAATGTGCTGCTGGTTAGGTAACAGAGCAGGTATGCTTGTGCAGTTGAGGGAGAACTTATCAGCTTTGCCATATTTTTCTGGTACAGATATCATCACCTTGGTTACAACTGTCTGAAGCTCAGCCTCATGACTGTCATTTATACACTAATCTTGGCCCTGACACTGGATAAGTCGCTCAGCTGCATTGGTAGATCTGATAGAACCTTAGATGTAGATACAGTTATTAACTACATAATGGAGTCATCTGAATGCCCTGTGCCATTTTCAAATATAAATGGTCTGGGCAGGATGAGTGAATAGAGAACTGTGTATTACTCAGGGCAAACAGTTACCAAGTACCTACCTCTGGATAAGAAACAAAGAAAAAAAAAACCACCCAAGAACACACAGGAAGTATCACAAAGAGGCTGGTGTATTAGAATTTGGAGTCACTATTCTAGCCATAGGCAATAAGAATTGTGGCAGTGAATGGATGTAGCCAACCAGGCTCAGGTTCCCCAGAGACAAGGCTGCACCCAGAAGGCGAGTGCTATATTTGGTTTATTGAAAGCGCGTGACACCCACGGCGGGAGCCCCGGAGACGCCGCAGTCACCCGTGGGGGAAGACCTGACGCGCCAGAGCTTCGCTCGGGGAGAGGCTCAGTAACAGGTCTTCTAACACTAGCTGATAAAGCTGAGCTCATTAACATAGGATTGCCTAAAATTGCCTATGCATTTTTTATCACTATTTCTTGTGGCCTACTGCCAGCGTAGCCTTGAAATCTTGGCAAGCGCGGCTTGTTCTGCAGCTGTTCCCATGGCAGTTAGTTTGCAGCTTTTTACCTTGCACAGACTGGTCTGTTTAGATTCTCCTGAGGATTCACAGAGGGGTCAATCTGCTCTCATGAGACCGTTACAAACTCTTCTCGCACCCTACACTCCTCCCCGCGACCCCTTTGTGAATGCCGAGGCTAGTAGGAATCAAGTGAGGTGGTTGATGCTCTTCTGGCAACACAGTGTGCACCTGTGGAACAGACTTGACAACAGCATATGAGAGCAGTGAAAGCAAAGTTAAAAGTAATGGTTCCCAGGAGAAGGGCATGTGGAACAGTAAGTGTGGGGGCTCCCAAGCGCATGCGCTGCTGTAAGTAGTGTTTCCACTTGAAGTGGGTAGCTGCTTGGGCCACTCCCGTATGTGAACGCTCAGAGGTATCCGTGACCCACCCCATTAAGGGAATCGAGGTCTGCACAGTAACAGGGGTGACGCCTGTGACCCGCTCAGTGTTCTGCAAAGCCCACACCACTGCTAGGATTTGCTTTTCCGGGGGGGGGGGGGGTGTACCTACCTTTGGCTCCGTGGAGGGTTCGTGACCAGAAGCCGATAGGTTCTTTTTGCTGGGTTCCTACCTGCTGCCACAGACCCCAGGATGCCACGTCACTGACGGTTGTTACCTTCAGTTCAAACGGTTGGCCCTGCAGTGGTGCAGTGAGGCGGGCGTGTGCCACCGCCGCCTCTTTGCAGAGATCAAAGGCTTGTTGGTGCTTCTCTGTCCAGTTCCACTGGGTGGCTTTGCGCACAAGCTCCTGTAAAGGACACATAAGGAAAGCAAGGTGCGGAATAAAAGCACGCCAGAAGCCGAGAAGACCCAGAAAGGTTTGCAACTGCTGTTTAGACGAGGGTGTGGGGAACGCCTGGATGGTATGCCGCACTTTTGGCGGAATACATTTGTTGGTACCCATTCACAGTACACCCAGATAGACCACACTGGTGGCTGACCCCTGCACTTTCTTCGGGTTAATAGCCCACCCCTATTCTTGCAAACCTGTTACAACGGTGTCTAGGGCAGCTTGAACAGTTGGTTCATCTGGTCCCGAGATCATAACATTGTCGATGTAGTGGTAGCAGGCCGTCTGGTCAGGGAGGTCCAGATGCTCCAGATCGGCCTGCACGAGCTGGTGGCAGATCATTGGGGAGTGCTTAAAGCCCTGTGGTAACACGGTAAATGTGTACTGCTTTGTTAGCCACGTGAAGGCAAACTGCTCCTGACTCTGGGGATGAATGTCAATAGAGAAAAACGCATTGGCTCGGTCTATGACGGCATGCCACGGCAAGGCCGCCACGGTGATACGCTCCAGGATGGTAACCATGTTTGGAACTACGGCCGTTAGCTCCGGGGTTACCTTATTGAGTTCTCGATAGTTCACTGTCATGCGCCATGATCCATCCGGCTTCTTCACTGGCCAGATGGGGCTGTTGAAGGCGCTCAGTGTGGGGCAAATAATCTCCGCCTGTAGCAATGCAGCAATAGTGTCACTGATCTCACGCTCCCCACCGGGAATGCGGTACTGCTTGACTGACACCGGAGTTTGGGGGACTGGCAGGCACACAGGGTCCCATTTGGGATGTCCCCGCAGTAGGGGCTCCACAGTTCTGATTGCCCGAATGTATCGGGGGTGCCCAAAGGCAAACAGCCCATACTGCGTATCCACACACCGGCCACGCAAGACATCCATTCCAATGATGTATTCACCTAAAGGTGCAGCCAGCACAGTCGCCCGAAAGGGAGGGACTTTCCCCAGTGTGAGGGTGACCTCCACTGAATAAGTGGTGGTCTCCACTCCTCCGAGGCCCTGCATGACCACCGTGTGACCTGCAGTCTGGGTAGAATGCAGAATGGTCACTTCAGCTCCAGTGTCTAACAGAGCTAGCACATGCTGCTCCCCTCCCTGGGGCCACTTGGTGGTTAACGGGACGAATGGGTGCCGGTCCCCTGCTACCTGTTGCATCGCCACAGCCCGTACCGCAGGGGACCCGCCTCCCTGTCACTTCCTAGGGGGAAGGGTCCAGTCGACTGGGGCGCTGGGCTCGGTCCTCCCTCCAGTTTCTGTACCTTTCTGTGGTGCCTGAGGCTCACCAGCCCTCTTGGAGTCACCCACGTCCTCAGTCCGCTGGGTAGGCGGCAGTTGTAACCAATGCTTGTACAAGTTTGGTGTTGGCAAACCATTGATCTCCTCACGGGGTACTCCTGCCTTCAGCGAGTCCATCCACATAGTTCTCTGGGTCACCCTAGCATGCCCTTTTTCCTGTCCAGGGGCTCCTGCCCGACCACCTTTTCCTTTTGCAGTGCGGACTGCTTTCGCACCGCCTATGGCAGCCTCTAACTGCATCAACGTTCCCACCAAGTCACCTACAGTCCCGCTTGCTGCCATGACCACGGCCATGAGGGAGGCCTTCAGCTCGAGAGGGGCAAGGCGTAACAGAGTAGCCTTGATGGATTTTTGGACTGCTACATTGTCCGGTCCCATGTCGAGGGCCACAGCCCATGCCATGCCCAGCTGCCACAGTGCACTCACCCCTTCTGGGATCGTACACCAGGGCCTCACCTGTGCTTCCAGCTCCCCCGGGGAGGGGTAGACCTGGTCCACCGCCGCAGCCAACCAGCGGTACAGGGACGGCGCTTGCACGGCATTTCCCTGTCCATCATTCAGACCTTGCATAGTCTGCACTACCTGCCTGACTTGTGAATCCTGGGACAACACACCCATCTGGTGGAGTTCCGCAGGCAGCAGCAACACAGAGTTGCCCGCATTGTCCCACACACGCACCAGCCAGGCCAAAAGGCCTTCCCCCAGCTCCTGCTTAAAACTCTTCACCAGCTCCTGCAACTCACTTGTCTTAAACGTTTGCCAGGCATCGGAGCGCAGTTGCCCCCCTTCCGACCTCATCTCCCGAACGGGACGCGCCTGTCTCGGGTCGGTAGGCACAGCCTCCCCAATCACCACCTCCTCCTCCTCCTCCTCCTCAGACAAGGAAGAGCTCCAAATGTTACCATACCAGGTCTCAGGGTCCCAAGAGGCTAGCACTAGGACTGCGTGCACTTGGGCCTTTGACACCGGTGCTTTGCCTACTTTCGCGCGGCGCCGATTCACAACTCTCGCCGCCAACACCTCACAACGATGGGTTAACTCTTGCGTCCTTTTGGACTGTGAGGTAACCACCTCCTGTGCTATTGCCCGCACATCCGCCAAATCGCGACATTCCTGCTCCTTCCCTGCCAGCGCCTTCTGCAGGCAGAGAAGCTCATCATTCAGGGCCCGGAGGGCAGTTAGGAAAAGCCATGCTACCTCTCCCGCCGCCCTTTTTTCCGTCCCTGGCTGGCGGCTCAACCATGGGCGACGCAACACCCCTTCTATCTGTACCATCGTCACGCCTACCGCCTCCTGCAACTCCGGCCAGTTTGCCGGGGCTGCCCAACAGGCCACCATCTGCGCTACTGGCCCCCATCACTCTGTCGAGGACCATCCTGGTATGCGCTGCCGGGACAGCGCTGGCTTCCCTGCCTCCCCCGCTTTCGACCAAAAGGGCATCGTACCTGGAGAACCCTGCTCGCTGCGCCAAATGTAGCCAACCAGACTCGGGTTCCCCAGAGATGAGGCTGCACCCAGAAGGCGAGTGTTATATTTGGTTTATTGAAAGCGCGTGACACCCGCGGCGAGAGCCCTGGAGACGCCGCAGTCACGCGTGGGGGAAAACCCGACGCGTTGGAGCTTCACTCGGGAAGAGGCTCAGTAACAGGCCTCCTAACACTAGCTGATAAAGCTGAGCTCATTAACATAGGATTGCCTAAAATTGCCTATGCATTTTTTATCACTATTTCTTGTGGCCTACTGCCAGCGTAGCCTTGAAATCTTGGCAAGCGCGGCTTGTTCTGCAGCTGTTCCCATGGCAGTTAGTTTGCAGCTTTTTACCTTGCACAGACTGGTCTGTTTAGATTCTCCTGAGGATTCACAGAGGGGTCGATCTGCTCTCATGAGACCGTTACAAACTCTTCTCGCACCCTACAATGGGCTTTGTTGCACACCTTTTGCTTCTCTGAAGAGTGTGGCAAGCAGGGATGTCTTTCCTGTGCCCTTGGAGTTCACTGTACAAATGCAGAGTTTTCTTGTGATGGAAACAATGAAATTACTTATAAATCAGGGGAAATATATTTTTACCTTTTATCTTCTCAACAAACTGGTCAAAGAAGTGGTCAAAGAAGTCTTGCTCAGAACTTAAAAAATGAAAATAAACATAACCCAAATATTTGGGCAAAGGACACCATGATATATCAGAGTAAAGTTTGTAATGGAAATATTTTGCAATGTTAACCAAAGCAGTTGCTACTGAAATGGCCGTTGCATGACTGTGCAAATATGTCTGTCTATATCTTGTGATTAGACTCATTTCAGGGTAAGAATTTAGCATCAGAGCTTCAGAAAGCTTACCCTGTATTCTAGCCATAAATTGCGCAGTGGTTTTTGCAGGGTGCTGGGCATTTATGAACATCTCATGGTTATTTAAGTGCCTAAATAAGAACTACTACCTTGAAAATCTGTCCCAGTGTGTTTATTCCAGTGTGTTTCAGAATAAGGCTACGTCTACACTAGCCAAAAACTTCGAAATTGCCATGCAAATGGCCATTTTGAAGTTTACTAATGAAGCGCTGAAATACATATTCAGTGCCTCACTAGCATGCAGGCAGCTGCGGCACTTCAAAATTGACGCGGCTTGTCCAGACGGGGCTCCTTTTTGAAAGGACCCCGCCTACTTCGAAGTCCCCTTATTCCTATGAGCAGATGGGAATAAGGGGACTTCGAAGTAGCGGAGGTCCTTTTGAAAAGGAGCCCCATCGGGACGAGCTGCGCGGCGGTGAGCTGTGTCAACTTCGAAGTGCCGTGGCCACCCGCATGCTAATGAGGTGCTGAATATGTATTTCAGCGCTTCATTAGTAAACTTCGAAATGGCCATTTGCATGGCCATTTCAAAGTTTTTGGTTAATGTGGACACGGCCTAACTGTACTTTATTTAAAACTATTAAGCTGTCAGTGTATTAGAGAACTTGCAGTTTTTGAAATTACCACAGACATTTAATTTATTATGTAGGTAAAATTCAATATTTATTACAAATATGGCCCCAGTTCTGAAACCAACCCAGAGTGCGTAGTCCTTGCTATTGTCTAATTATATTCACTTCAGTGGACCTAATCATAGTAGCAAACACAGGTCTTTAACATTTTCTGGCTCAGACCCAATGATTACAAAAGCATTTAGTTGCTGAGGTATTTTACATAGTAAATGAACACAGATTAACAGTACATACTCTTCTTGTGCAGCCAGCTTCTTCAGACTGGGTGAATATGGATTCTCTATCACATTGCAGTATGGTTTATTTTTAGTTGTCTTCTTAAATATCAATGGGAAGGGCTTTTAAAAAGACATTCTAATTTTGTATGTGAAGTGCAGGACTGTGTTAAAAATACACCACCATCAACACAATAATAAACTAGAAGAAACCTTTATGTCTAGAGAAAGATGAAAAAGAGTCCCCCTAGTGTGCTCTTGCTGCAAGTATGCAGTGCAAAGCCTGATATGACTTACTGGTGAATATGGCAGCAAGAAATCACAAAATAACATTTCAACACAGAAGTGCTTATATAAGTTATAGTAAATGGCTTTTTAATCTATTAATAATCAAAAACAGGAGAAATTGCCGTGGCTGGAGGAAGAAGAGTCGTCATATTCTCGTGTTGCTGTAAATACACGTAGGGATTTCTGATGTGACTTGCTGCTGAATATTGCTGCAGGAAGTTACAAAATAACATTTCAACAGAGGATACAGATGTGCATACACAAACTGCTAAGAATTGAATGGCTTATTAACCCATTCATCTGCAACTGTTAAGCATGTCTCTCCAAGTTCTTGTAGTTTTTGGTGTAAATCAATGGTGAAGCGATAATAAATACTAAGTCACAGAAAACCCAGTTTCAGAGAACTTCATGAAGTAAAAATTACTGCTTCATGCATATCCATTCACTTTGCCAACAGTGCTTGAAACATGAATCAGGAAGACATCACCCACTGGGGAGCAGTCCAGGACACATGCACTTCCTTATGGCGTGTTCCATGTTTGAATTTCATGCCCTAATTTGCATAAACTAATCATGCATTGAAAAACAGACTCAGATGTTATGCTCTAGAAATGAGAGGTTGGCTTTGCTCTGAGAATGTGCTTCTGAAGAGGTGAATAACCTCAGACTCAAAGAGATAGGGTTGCTGTAAAGGAAATGTAGAAATAGCATATCAGGCAGAGCTTCCTCTTTGTCTTTTTAACTCTCTCTCTCCCCTTTAAGGGTCCCATGCTCTGCTACAAATGTCGGAAGAGCCTTACTACTCCCTCCTCTTTGTGCTGTATAGTAACAGAGAGGAAGCCGTGCTAGTCTATACACTATCAAAACAAAAAGCAGTCAAGTAACACTTTAAACACTAGCAAAGTAGTTTATTAGGTGAGCTTTTGTGGGACAGACCCACTTCTTCAGACCATAGCCAGACCAGAACAGACTGAATGTTTAAGGCACAGAGAACGAAAAACAGTAAGCAAGGAGGACAAATCAGAAAAAGATAATCAAGGTGAGCAAATCAGAGAGTGGAGGGGTGGGGGGGGAAGATCAAGAATTAGACTGAGCCAAGTATGCAAACGAGCCCCTATAGTGACTCAGAAAGTTCCCATCACGATTTAAACCATGTGTTAATGTGCCGAATTTGAATATAAAAGTCAGCTCGTCCACTTCTCTTTCTAAAACGGTGCGATAATTTCTCTTCAGTAACACACATACCTTGAGGTCATTGACAGAATGCCCCATTCCATTAGAACGTTGACTAACTGGTTTGTGTATCTGGAGTGTTTTGATGTCTGTTTTGTGCCCGTTGACCCGTTGTCTAAGGGAGTTAGAAGTCTGTCCAATATACAAAGCATCTAGGCATTGTTGGCACATGATGGCATATATGATGTTAGTGGAGGAGCATCAGAAAGTGCCCGTGATTCTGTGAGTAACCTGGTTAGGTCCAGTGATGGTGTCTCCAGAGAAGATATGTGGACAAAGCTGGCAGCGGGATTTGTTGCAGGGAAAGGTTCCAGGACTGGTGTTCCTGGGGTATAGACTGTGGCTGTTAGTAACATTGCAATCCCTGAGTGTGGAGCTTTTAGCTTCCCACACTGAATAGAAATACCCTCCTATGAAATATGTAAAATCAGAAAAGGTTGTGTCTCTGTGTGTATAGCAAGTACTTCTAACAGGAGCTAATAGGAGAAGTTCTTATGAAAAAATTCTCACTGGAATTTGCAGGTGTGTTTGAGATGAAATGTTTCACAGAGGTGGTATGATTTCAGTTAGGTTCTGAGAGGAGAGGAGTCAGATCCCAGGCAAGTGTGCGGAGCCCTCTGCTGTAGCATTAGTGTCTGTTTTCTTTTCACTGGATCATGCTGGAACTCTCCTATGTTTTATGTGTGAATACTCTCAGAGGGAAAGCCGTGTTTGTCTGTAGCTTCCCAAATAAACAGGCTGTTCTGTAGCACCTTAAAGACTAATAATTTTAGTTATCCATGTAAACGCTTACTAATAAAAAAAATTGTTAGTCTTTGAGGTGCTATCAGACTGCTGTTTTCTTGTATGTATAAACACTCGGTCTGAGAGAGAGAGAGAGAGAGAGAGATTGATTCTCTAGCCTGATGTTCACAACTCTGCCTGATTTGAACTTGAACCTTCTGCATCTCACTAAAGAGCCCGAACTATCTGACTGTTGACTATTTTCAGCTGGGTGTCTCCTTTCAGTTGAGAAACCTGCTGGGCTAAAACTTAATTGAAGCCACTTTTACCTCAACAAATCACCATTTTTCAATGAAAGAAATTTTGTCAAACATTTCTGAACCAGCCACACATACTGGCTGTGGAGTGGTTCAGCTGAAGTGCATGCAGCGGCTTGATAACTACTAGGTCTTTTTAGCATATTGTGTTTCTCTCTAAATTTTGCATTGTTCTGTTGTAGATGATGAGGTCTAATTTGTCATATTTGTCATATTCTGATTATTTGTGGAGGGTTGTTTCCAACCATTGCCATGTTTACTGAAGGTAGCATTCCTAGAAGTAAATTAAGTCCTACAAATAAAAGCATATAATCTTACCCTGATGGCCAAGGCTTAGTTTAATATAGAGTAGACATTATGAACCAGATTCTGTCCTGGTGTAATGGGGTGCTGCTCTTGTGACGTCATTGGGAGTACAAGCATTTACTTTGGGTCACATTTGACTCATGTTTTCTACCAGCCTTACAGTCAACAGTCAGTGCTCAAAGTGGAAGAATATATGAGTGTCGCAGAGCAAATCTAAACTGATGGGCAGAATAGCAGTTGGCCTTCTATTGCAGATAATTGCAGTATATTTTCACACATACTATCAAAGTAATTCTCCCACTTTCCCCTGTAGACTTTTATGTTCTTGATCCACCTTTTTAAAATTAAACTCTTAAGATATTTTTTATTTTCCAGAGGTTAGTTGGGATTTGCTTCCTGTTCTTTACAGGCAACTTCTTCAGCAAACACGTAATTTAATAATTTGTCTTATGGCTCTCTCTTCTGGTCAGTTGGTGGAATAGCTGAAATTCTTTCTTACCAGCTCAAAAACTAGTCTTCCCATGGCCGTCGCCAGTATAACCTCTAGTAAACATTTCATTCTTGTCTAAATTCAAATTAAACCATCTCTCCTCTTTCTTTTCGCCCCTCAAAAAATTAAAGACCTGTTCTTGGGAGCTGCTGAGATTATGGGAATCGAGCAATGCCGATCTTTGCAAGACAATGTCTGGAGTACCTACTGTTTTTGGTTTGTGAAGAAGCTAAGCAGGATGTCATTACAGAATTGAAAAACAGAGTACAAAGTATGATATAGCTTCCGTTCCAAAACTAAACAAATATTTTTGTCCTTTTCTTTTTCTGTAGGTCATAGAAACACTGTCAAAGCTTTCTCGCACTCCTATTGCATTAGCCACAGGAATAAGGTATGACATTAGTTCTGCTAAACTTCCTTTTTATTATTTGTAGAACAAGTAACAGTTTCCATGATATACACTTACATGATATATACTTACAAGAAGTCACATTTGTACTGTTTTAACCTTGTTTTTCCATGCTTCTAATTGTATAAAGAGGTCTGTTCTTGTCTATAGTAGCATTTGTGACTTTAAAACTCTATGGCTATGTGTACACTAGAAGCATCTGTCAACAGAAGTTACTGTCAGAAGAGATGTTTCTTCGAAACTTCTGTTGACAGATTGCATCTACACATTAAAGTGGATCGATCTTTTTATCCGCTTTGTTGACAAAAGGGTCCCCCGAAGCGTCTACGCATTTTGTATGTAGAGGCTCTGGAAGTTTAATCTACAAAGCCTCAGTTTTGTCTATAAAACTCTCTAGAGTAGACCTAGCCTTTATGTTTAAGTGAAATCCATATCACAATTGCTGAATCTCCAGTATACTGTTGCTGTGCAGTGAGATTTTACGTTTTCCAGAATAAAGAGCTGAAGTCACCTCCTTCCCAGAAGTCCATCATCACCTGGAAATCTGCTTTGTCTTTTTATGTGGGTCTGCATTATTTATATATAGAAATAAACATAAGCTAAGGGGCAGTCGTTTATGCTGCTGTTGTTGCATCTAAAACCCAGTATCTATTTCTGTGTAAAACACCTATGTTCGAGTCTATAATTTTTCTGTTCAAATTCACTTTGAAATGGAAATAGCAGCTAAAGTCTCATGCCCAGATTTGTTTTATATCATATTTGACGTACATATTTGGCTCTTCATAAATAATTGTAGATAAAATGAAAGAAAGTAATTAAATATCTTTCTTTTCCATATAAAAAACTTAAAATTTGAAATTAAATTGATTTTTCTCTAATACTCAGTTGCTCTTGATATTTTGACAAATATATTTGTTTTAAAATAAATCAAACTAGTAACAAATACCTTTTTCTAAAAAAATTATATTGGGTTTCTTTCGATAACCTGCTATATGTGTGTACTCAGTTATATAATGTTAAGGAATTGTTGTGCATACTTTAAGTAAGTTAGAAGAAGACCTCCTGGCAAGGTACAGTAGGGTCTTGACATTTGCTAGTGCTACATTTGCAAAGTCAATTATTCACGAGTGGCCTCGCTTCCCTGGGGCTCTGGGGCTGGGAGTGCTGGTGGCAGCCGCGGGTTGTCCAAGGCTGGGAGTGCCTCTGGCTGCCACGGGTTGCCCAGGGCTGTGGGCCCGGGAGCCACCTGAGCTGCCACTTCCCAGGGCTCCAAGCCCCCTCATCACAAAAATCAACATTTGCGAGAATTCTGAAGACAGAACCCTCACGACTGTTGAGACCCTACTGTATTTAGATATGTTATAAACCAGTACTCCTATGCAGGGCTCAAAACCAACACTCACAATTGGCGATTGAGATGCTTTCCCTTAAAGTGTGAGGGGCCTGTTTCAACAATTTTAAAACTATTCAAACTCTTTCAGATCAGAATAAACCTATTACAAGGTTTATGGCTGTGAAGATAACCTCACAAAAGTCAACTGACTGTAAACTAAATTCAGGTGTGTTCCTCAGCTAATAGGTGCCTCTGATGCAGCTGACAGATTTCTTAAGCAGCAACAGTGCAACATGTGCAAGGCTCTTCTCAATTTTCATTGCTGTTCCTCAGAATTCTGGGGGCAGTAGTTGAAATTGACTGTCTTCATATTTTATGCTACTCTTTGGGAAAGCTGTGAATGGCAGCAAATGCAAGCCTGGAGTTTTTAATGGCTGAGCTGGATCAGAAAAAGGCAAGCCTTGGGAAGAGACCTTTCTCCCCTTTCGATAGCAGGGGACTAAGGAGTAGTTAAAAAGAAGCAGGTATCTTGGTTTCCTTTCCAGCATCTTAGGGGAATGAAAAGGCGAGTATGGTGGCATTTAATGGATGATAGGGGAGGGATAACTTAAGGATTACTTGTTCTGTCCCCTCTCTCAGGGGCATCTGGCATCGGCCACTGTCAGAAGACAGGATACTGGGCTTTGTGGACCTTTGGTCTCACCTAGTATGGCTATTACGTCAGAACTCAATGCAAAGGATGAAGCCCTCAAACATGACAGTTTGTCAGAAATCCCTCTTCTAGCACTTGGGCATGACAGACGTGTACTTCTCCCCCTGCCCCTTCCCTCTTAACCCTACTTTCTGGTGGTGTGCTACCATCACATCCTTTTCTTTCGTGCTCTAACTATACATTTTCCAAGTTAGTTAAGCTCTGCCGTAAGCATCTACAGGACCTGGTGGAATCCCCTTCTATGCAGGTTTTTAAGAAAAAGCTGGACAAATGTAGTCGTGCTTCTGTTTATGGGGCTGAGCTTGATGATATCTCAGGGTCCCTTCCAGCCTTACATTTCTAAGATTCTGGCTCTGTCTGGTTAGTAGGCTAGCTAGCTAATGTTTAGTGTTTATCTGCTCCTGGCTATTCAACTCACTGTCACAGTTTGCCGCCACCTTCTTCTCCCAATGTGCATTCCCTTAGCCACCTCACTGGTAAAACTGAGAGGTGTAGAGAAAAAACAAGGCAAAGAAAGAAGTACAGGGCATCCCCTAAGGGAAAAGAAATTTCCCTGCATTGAAACAGACACTACTGGTCACTTCATTGGTGATGACACAGGTTTCCTCATTGGCAGGTAACCAAGGCTTTCTGAACCTTAAACTCTCCGTACAGTTCTTGATGGCATTTTCTGCCTTTCCTTTCGGTATGTTGGCTGAGGAGCTTTAGGCCTTCCACCTGATGCTAAGGCAAGAGATGAACTTGTGAATAGTCAAAATAACAGAAAACCAGTTAATGGTGAGGAAATAATTCTGTAGTGATGGTTAAAAGCTACTTTGTAATGCCTGCAAATGGGTTCTATAGCTGTCAGGGCATACCTCCGGCATACGTTTCATTAAAGCCACGTATACTGTTTGCCCAGTGCCTATTATTTCAGCCCTGCAGCAACAGTGCAGGAAGTGGGGTGAGAGCTGGTGCTACTCTACCGCCTTATTCTGTGGAAGGACATCAGGAGCAGCAGTATTGTGCACATGGACTGCACAACACTCTCCAGCAACAGGATTTTTCCCCCTTTTTCTTCAGGGCTTCACTTTCATTTCTTCAAACCAAAATTGTTGGACTTGGGTTGTTTGATCAACTATGTCCTTTCTACCTGGGGAGTCTTGGACAACGGCCTTTCTACCTGTAGGATTGCACTTCGTAGGCCATCTGGGGAGTCTGGGCGAGCCTCCTGATTCCCTTCTCCATCCGAGCCTGCTCCCTACAGATTTATGCTCTCCTCCTCAGTCACACAAATCACACTGTATTGTGTTCTGTGACCCAGGGATTCCTGCCGTTCACAGCTCAGCTGAACTACTTGCTGGCTTTTGGGAGGATCGATCAGACGATCTTCAGGTTTTCACTGACCGTACAGTCTCGGCTGCAAGGCAGATGATTAATCACAGGTGAGGATGGGCCTGGCTCCACTACAGGGCCAGCCATCCTGTGCTCGATAGTAAGCTCCAAAGTTCTCCTTCTCACCTCCTCCTAAAACCAGAACGGCATTTGGGTACTCCTGCTTTGAAAAACTCGGAGCTGTAATTATACTCTCTCACCTTCTTTATGCTCTGCAACCCAGACTTCACTTGGTCCCCACACTTTACTTGGTCACTTTCAAGCTTGTCAGATTCAATTCTTGATCATCACATTCACCGACCCAAAATGTCGGAAGTCAAGGCTTTAAAACATGAATTGATCAAAAAGTCCTTTGAAAAGCATAGAATTTAGGTCCAACTGTAAATACGTAATGGCTAATAATTTTAAAATCTCCATTTATATTCATGATTGCATGTAACAGTTCCGCCCTTCATGTGTGGCAATTAAAAAAAATTAACTCTTATAAATCACAGTATCAGAGAGAGAGAGAGATATGTTAATATAAATTGAAATTTCAGCAGCATACTACCCAAACTGAACAGACTGGTACTGTCTTTGATTAATAATGTTGTCTTTTTTTCTCTCTAGGCCATTCCCTACAGAAGAAAGTGTTGCTGATGAAGATATCTACAAAGGTCTTCCTGATTTACTAGAGTATGTTGTAAATCTTTAAGCAGAATGAAAGCTTTTAGCTTCCTCCTGTGTAGCTGTTATTTAAAAGATGTGATGAAATACACTTTTAAAATAGGTTATTTTAGCTGATTTCCCAAGGATTGGCTAGAAAAGAAGCAGTAATTGTCCAAAAAAGATTAATGATTGATTTCCATAAATATGAAAATAAGGTAATCTTTCAAGAAGGATCTGGTGATGAAGTATGAATACAATCTAGAACAGCGATGGCCAACCAAGGATAGTGAGTGGGCTGCATAAGTAGCCCTTCTTCATCTCAGTGGACCACAAGACTGAAATTGGGCATATTCACTAACCAGGACCTGAAGAGTAAGGTTAAAGGCTTTTCACTTGATTTTCCTCCCTCACCACAAGTGATCCATTATAAGGGGCAAATTAAATTGCCGGCAACAATAACATAAAGAAGTAGAGGGAGTGCCTGGCTCTCAAATGTTGTGTGCAATCAGCATGCATCTCACATGCCCTTACTTTGCATGTTTGTTGCTTTGTATTTTTCCAGGGGCTGCTTGACCCTCCCTTCTGCTGCAGGCCCTGACCTCATTCCACCCCCTCTCTCAAATTCCAACTCAGCATTTAAGCTTTGGGAGGGATGGGGAGGAGTGGGATGGGACATGAATCAGCTGATTCATGGAGCTCTGGAAGTGCTGGGAGAGTGGGAGGGGGTGGAGGAGTACGTAAATGCAAGAGCTGCCCCCTACCCCCACCGCTGGTGTGCGATATTTTCATCTACCTTGCATAGAATCTAGTGGAACTCCACACCTGAGTAAATTTCCATATGCTGGTAAAAGTTTGCAGCATGCACTGATATGTGATTAACATGTAAAAAATTACAATGAGTTTATATGAAATTGATTACGTCAAGTAGCATGTGTCATGTACTGGAAAGTAATAGTTAGATGCTCTGTAAAATATCTATAAGAAACAATTGGAAGAAGTATGCATTTCTTAAGAAATATAAATAGTTCAAGAGAGTTGAGGTTTCCCCATACTGAGTGAAGTTTATTTTACAAGAGTAATTCCCCATTAATGGTCTCTCTGGGTCCAAATGGTGTTGGAGGAACTGACAGGCACAGTTAGTATGTGGTGATTCACTCATTTTAGGATAGATGCTAATGTGACCTGGCAATGAGGCCTACCTGTAATTTTGGTAGCAAAAATTAAATCCCCAGATTTGTGTAAATTTTATACATTCAAATTTCAAATGTGTTGAGCTTAAAAAATGTCTTAAGCTAAGGCAATGCTATTGTTTCTCTTTTACGATGCATTTGTATCCCAAAAAAGAAACTGCATGGCCAAACACTGTGCTCAAAATAGCAGAAATAGCAGAACTATTTTGAGTGTGGTATTTCGTTCACATTAACCCTCGTCATAAGCACAGTACAATGTTGCCTGCACCAGGTTCAGAATAAGTTGTCTCAAAGTAAAGTATACAATTTATGCAATGCAAATTGTGTAACTTATTTTAAACTAGGGCTACAGTGTAGCCTTGTTGTTTATATAGTCCTATTGTGGTTTAGTTCCATTTGAAATTTCATTTTCATTCATCTTTTTGGAGGTACTTTAAAAACTCAGACACTAGTACATTTTGTTTCCTAGTCTTGACTTTCTAATACTGACTCAATACACTGACCCTTTATGTTGTTGCTTTTTCTTTTCTCTTTTAGTGAAAATGGTGTAGAAGATGATGAAGATTTATATGATTGTGTCTATGGAGAAGATGAGGGAGGGGAAGTGTATGAAGACTTAATGAAAGATGAAGCCACACATCAGCCTGTATGATTTCTATTTTTTATGTGACTATAGGCATATTTGTAGAAATGTTAGATGGGAGTCCATTACTCACAGCAGTTACTGACATAAGTCTCATTGGCTGTGTCTACACTACGAAGACAACTTCCAAGTTGCTTACTTCAAAGTAGAACTTTGAAGTAAGCAACTTCAAAGTTGAGCGTCTGCACAGACCCTACTTCAAAGTTAAACTTCAAAGTAAGGCACTACTCCGTTCCTGGGAATGGAGTAAGGACTTTGAAGTTGGGCTCCCTACTTCAAAGTTAAATAAAGTTAACTTTGAAATAAGGGAAAATATGTGTATACGCTCTGCTGGCTACTTCGAAGTAGTGCCTAACTTTGAAGTTAGTTCCTGGTGTAGACGCACCCATTGATTTTTAACTACAATGAATCTGTTCACTGTCTCACTGGTGTGAATAAAGGACCACTTCTAGCTCCATAAATATGGATCTATATTTCATCTAAAACTCATTATATTATATTTAAAGTATATCAGAAGGATTATGTTATTGTTTAACTCTAAAATATAACATGCTGAATGCCAAATTTCATCAAAATTCAAGGACTGCTAAAATTCTAGAAGTTGCCAGCTAATTGGACTTTTAAAAACGATTCCCTTGGTAATTGTTATAATCTTTTGAAGCTGCAATACTGAGACATTTCCAAAAAGCAGTACGTCCTAATAATTAAGCAGTAAACAAATAATAGTTTGTTGTTGAAAGAATGTCCAGAAATGAATTAAGCATAACTTGCTTCTAATTGCAGAAATGTCCTGAAAATGACATAAGAAGCTGCTGTCTTACTGAAATAAAACAGACTGAAGAGAAATACACTGAGACCTTGGAGTCAATAGAGAAAGTAAGCCACCGAACTTCATGATAATGGAAAAGTTATTTATATACCAATAATGTAAGTGTGTAATGCCATAGAGAATATATTAATTCCACCAATGTTTGCTTTCCTTAATAGTTTTTCATGGTGCCATTGAAACGATTTCTGTCAGCATCAGAGTTTGATATCGTGTTCATCAACATTCCTGTAAGTAATTGTATGTTTAAAATGGCAGAGAATTTGTCTGGTGGCTGTTTTGTACAGTTATGTGCTATTGAAATGTAATGTGTGTGACTTTCACCTCAAAGCACTTGAATATGTAGTATGATACTGTACATCTTAGTGAAAATGATTTTAGACTTATGTTTTTATAGTTACCGTTAGGAAAAATATTACAAACAGCCACAGTAGATTGGTAGCAATAGTATGGACCACATATTCCACTTGAGTTTCTTAGATGATTTATACCACCTGAGGATCTGACACTACAACCATGCAGGAATCCGTAGGTCTATTAAATGCAAGTATCAGAGGGGTAGCTGAGTTAGTCTGTATCCTCAAAAACAAGGAGTCCTGCAGCACCTTATAAGCTAATAGTCGTTTTGGAGCATAAGCCCACAAAGGCTTAAGCTTCAAAATATCTGTTAGTCTATAAGGTGTTACAGGACTTTTTCTTGCATATGCAAATATGTTATTGGTTGAAGTTAAACATTAATATGTATGAATTTCCTCTTTTCCTTCTGCACATAATAGAGAAACATGGATCATATTTAGTGTACATAAGACAGAAAAAGTCTCTTCAGAAATTTGCAAAGCACATGACTATCATCAGCCCATCACGCTCGAGTGTTGCATCAGTGTAGATAATGAATGCATAGTATTTTGATTAGCAGGAATGCTTTTGAGAGACTTTATAGCAAGCCTGCAGACTCTCACTGGTATCTGCTCTCCATGGGTTGGTACTGAAGGCATTTAACAATTAGTATGGCCTAAAGCTTTATACTCACAGTTTGCCAGTGGAAGTTGTAAACAAAAAATTCTGTAGTCTCTAAGAAACTTCCTCTTGAGTTAAAAAATTTTGAGATTACCTGTGTGAACTCCATATTCTTTGAGAAATCAAAAACAATGAGAAGTCCTATGGCACCTTATAGACTAACACATTTTTTTGGAGCATAAGCTTTCATGGGTAAAGACCCGCTTCATTGGAAATCAAGTTTACTCTTGGAGACTTTGCAATCCAGCATAATCAAATAAAATTTCAATTCAGACTTTTTAAAGTATCGGAGAGGTAGCCAAGTTAGTCTGTATCTTCAAAAACAGCAAGAAGTCCTGCACCACCTTATAGACTAACAGATCTTTTGGAGCATAAGCTTTTGTGGGCAAAGACCTGCTTCGTCAAATACTTTTTAAAGTTGGTACTGATAGCTGTCTTCAACCTGATCTCTGATGTGCTTATGTTACATAGTTTCTTTGATGTATGTCACTTTGTTGTGGGTTGACTTGAATTTGTCTCTGACCAGTGTAAGCACCATGTTTTAGGGAGGTAGTAAAATCATCTGTCAAATCGCCTAAACCAGTGGCTGGCTGACTTGAGGTCAACACAGTGCAAGTATAGGAACTTAGCTCATCTCTAGCAGCTGTCACATAATGCCCCATTCTCTGCAACAGCGATCAACTTGGTCTCAATTTTAGGAGAATCCTGCTGCCCAGGAGTCCTGCCCCTGTGTGTGTGGTTTTTTTTGTGTTTTTGAATGCCTTTTTCTGATTGCTCATCTTGGCGAGCATACCTAGCAGCTCACCCTTCTTGCATGCAACACCCTGACTGACCGCTCTGGCTCCACATACTAAGTGCACCACTGCCTGAAGTAGACTGGAAATGCTGGATCTCCTGAGTATGTGGGGATAAGAGGCTGTGCAACCAGGCTACAGGCCAGCCACGGAAACATAGACATTGACAATCGGGTTGCCGGAGGAATGCAGACAAAGAGGTATGATAGGGACCAGAAGCAATACTGCATGAAACTCAAGGAATTTTGCCAGGAAGGCCAACAATAGAAGAGATGCTGCACTATGGACCTCCCATTTCTACTGGGAACTCATAGTTGGTGAAGACATCACAGACCACTGTGGTTTCCTCAGAGAAGTGTGGGAGGCAGACCCCTGTCATGAACAGCAGAGAGGAGTAGTGTGGGTATAGGGAAGGGAGAGCCTTACTGCAAATCAGGTCCTGTTATGAGAGTCCTTTGCAGTGTAGGCAGACCTGCTAGGTGAGTGTGAATGGGCCTAATGAAGGGGAAGGGAACTTGGCTAAGTTTGTGCATATGTTACTCTTGAAAAGTATTTATCCTTAAAGATGGTGTCTGGCCCATCACCAAGTGAACCAGAGAAAGCTGTTGACACTTTGTTGTTTTACTCCTACAAGAAGTGATAGACATACTACAAATAGTGGTAGAATTGACATTTCATTCCTTCAGGGGTTAAGTGGAGCCCTGAGGCACACTCTGGTTACCTGTATAGGGGTGTCCCCTTTATCCTCCTGAGAGATCTCAATCCAAATTTCCTGGAGAGACTCCTCAGTCCTTTCGTCCAGGTTTCTAGGGGTGGCTGCCTTTATTTTTTCCTCTGTGGTAGGACACTTTCAAATGCTGTGTTGTGATGATTTCAGCTGGCACCTTTACAGTAAACAGGCTAGAGGCATATAAGCCAGGGTGGATTGGAGATGCCAGTAGCAGCTGTGTTCTTTGTGCCTTTGTCACCCTCTGGAATGAGCTATTAGCTAAAATCAGCACTGCCTGTGGAAAATAGTGGCAGTGCTCAGCGCCATTGCTGTATAACTGTTGCCATGGAAATTTGTAATTTTATAGTTTCAGACAATAGAAAATCCTTCCACTGCCCTCATCTTTTGCAGGCCATACACAGTTTATGCTTAATTGATCCAAAATGTAAGTGTCAATAAACATTTCTTGTTAAGTGTCTTTAGGAATCAAGGAAGAAAGATCTGAAACTTATGTTTCCTTTTCTGTTGTGACTGTATATCTAGTGGTAGCTGCCTGTTTTTATCAGCAGCTGATGGACATGCTGTCCTTGAGAGGGCATCCCTTCCAAACCTGCAAAACACCTGATTGTAGGACTAAGGAGTGGAGTAGGAAAAGGATTAGGGAGTACCAGGGAGTGCTGCATTGAACCATGAACAATAAATTTGAGAGGGGGGGGAGTTGAACAGCATGTGACTGGACAGGCAGCAAACCAAATGCTGCAGACCTTGATAAACCTACATGTCCATCATTTTCAGTCTTGGAGAACTCCACAGTCACTTCTTCCTACACTCCCAAAGATACCACAAGGCATCACAGAGTGCATCTGTGTCCATATCAGACCACACCAGGAAGAGCAAGGAAAACCACAGCTTCACATACACCAACTTTGAATCACCGTCGGTGTATATATAGCCACCATGACCTACATTTGTGAACTCAGGACATAACTCTTGAAAGCCTTTCTAATTTTAATTTACTACACTGTTATGGTAATGTTGCTTGTAGTGGTTACTGCACATAGATTTTCCACATGGTTTCCCTTCTCCCAATTTAGTAAAGTTTTATTTTTGGAACAACAAGAAGTCTTGTGGCACCTTAGACTAACAGATATTTTGGAGCATAAACTTTTGTGGACAAAGACCCGCTTCATCAGATGCATGAGTGGGGGCGTGGTTTCAGAGGGGTCTTTAAAGAGTGGGGTCCCGATAAGAGGGAGGGCCGGAGCTGACTAGGTGTATTCAGCAAGGTGGAAATGGCCCAGTATCAACAGTCCTTATCAAAAGAGGAAAAAAGAAGTTAGATCAGACAGGGGGATGTTTTTTCCTCTTTTGATAAGGACTGTTGATACTGGCCCATTTCCACCTTGCTGAATAGATCTTGTCAGCTCCGGCCTTCCCTCTTACCAGGACCCCACTCTTTAAATACATGTCTGAAACCACCGCCCCCACTCAAGCATCTGATGAAGCGGGTCTTTGCCCACGAAAGCTTACGCTCCAAAATATGCTAGTCTATAAGGTGTCACAAGACTTCTTGTTGTTCTCGAAGCTACAGACTGACACGGCTGCCTCTCTGATACATTATTTTTGGAGAGTCAAGTTATCTTTCTTTGGTTACAACAACTATTGCATAATGCCTACGGGTCCTCAAAGCGAACAGTAGTTGTATGCACTGCTAGCACCACAATACTTTAGGAAAATACCCAGTCTGTTTATAAATGTATGGCAAGTGCTACATTGTTCTGAGCAGCACCAAATTTCCAGGCCCAGAGAACATTCCAGCACAGAGGGCTGATGCAGCTACTGTTAAAATGCTCTTTCAAAGCCCCCCACAACAACAATGCTGGATTCTTGTAATAGTCCCTGTGTCTGACTGTTCAAAGTTAGCAGGCTCCATTTCTGTCTTTTACCGTGGTGACAGTTTTTTCCCATATGCTCCACTAATGTTGTGAAGGACGTTGCAAGCAGCTATCAATCTAATGAATAAATTAGTGCCTCTTCAGTTTAGCAAAATCATGTTCAGCTGTCATTTTGTATCTTCTAAGTCAACAGCTGACACTTTCCTGGTGCTACTGAGTCATTGTATGACTTTATGAGACAGGGTGCAAAAGGCAGGCCAAGTCTCCCAAGACCATTATTGGCATTTCAACATTGGTGATGATAACCTGCCTATAGGGAAGAATGTTTCTCCTTGTTGCTCTCTGAACAGCCCCATGTTCTTAAAGATGCAAGAATCATGCACTTTCCTTGGCCAGCCTGCACTGATATGGGTGATCCACCGATGCTTGCAGAACTATAGAAAAGTAATGCTTTCAGTTGGTACATTAGGTACCAAGAGGGACCGATGCCAAAATAAGAATCACTATGCTGTCTGTTGCCCCGACACAGTTCAGGTACCCCAGTGCTGCAGTTCATCCACTATTTCCTGCAGAGTGCTGAGAGTCACAGTCCTGCATATCAGAAAATTATCAATTATAATTAAATTTAACTATCTTTAATTAAAGGTCCTACACACTCTCATGACTACCCCCCCACAGCCCTCCATGGATTTTCTAAATCTAAAAGTTCTGTAGCTACTGCTTCTTGTCTTGACCCTGCTTTATGATGTGATCCCACCAGTCAATGCTTGTTTCTTGGGTCCAGAATTGGCACTCTACCACATGTAACTGCACCATGAATACCACCAACAATCTTGGTTTATTTTTTATGATACCCCTCAGCAAACTGTCCTTGAAGAATTCTTCATGTCACCATTGCTGTGGTACTTTCTGCAGGTCTGCAAAGATGGAAGAATCATGCCTTTTATATTTAAAATGTTCCTGAGCATAGCGCGGAGCTCTGAGGGCTCTATGCCTGTCAGAGGGCAGACACCAAAAAGTGCTGCATGGGTTTGAGGGATTATTTTTTAAAGCACAAAAAGTTGGGGGGAATTGATGTTGTTATGGGCTGGAGAAAGTTACACAAGGAGAATGTTCCAGAGATCTCCAGGGAAGTCATTTCTTTCCCACAAGACAATGTGCCAGATGGTGGGATGAAGGACACTGGGATACCTGCCTGTGATGCACTGCACTTCACATTGATACAAACACTCCTAATGAGTATGCACAGTGCTTACATAAGCAGCCAAGGGATATACTAACTTCAGCAACTGTTCACTGATGTAATTTGCATCAGATAGTTTGGAATGTAGATATGAGTTCTTTAAGAAAATAATGGACCATTTCATCGTGACTGGTTCTTTTAAAATATGTTTTAACTAGTTACGTTGAACAGTCTCTTCCACCTTGTATCTAGCTGTGACATTATTACCTGAAGAAGAGTTTCGTGTAAGCACAAAAGCTAGCCAGGCACGCAACCTTAAGAAGTTTGTCCAGTAAAAGATATTGTCTTACCCATCACATATCTCTGATTCCATGCCAGTTATTTAGTTAAAGCTGTGAACAAATCTGAGAAAATGTATCCCTATTTTAATATATTCTTCTTGAAACATATCTGTGTATTGCAATTTGTAGCTCTGACTGTTGTCTTGTTCTGTCACTAGGTACTGTTTTTTATACTGGTCGTGAACTGAGAATCTTAAAACTTCTGCTGTGAGATGGCTTGGCTCAGATATTTCTTCGGCATCCTTATCTTTTTCCTCTGTTGTTAGTTGTCCCTTGTATCAAGAACATTGTGACTCCAGTTACCTTAGCAGCAGGATGCCACTAATTGACCAATGTAATGCACAAAACTGATTTTTCACAGCTCAGGGAAATGAGTAATTATTTGTCTTGTCAATAAAACATTTTCTTGACTTGCTTAATTTTAAAATCATCATATAAAGTGAAGATGAACTAATAGTGCACGCTTCAACTTGGAATAATTAGCCTTTAATAGTTTCTCTGAGTTTAGTTTCCCTTGTCACATTCTGTGGATGATCTGGAATGTCAAAGCAAGTGTTGAAATTAGCAATTACTCACAAGTGATCTTGTGTCTTTGTTATAATTAACTAATATATATGGAGACACTAATCTTCATTATGGAAGCTTCAGGGTTTCTATATTTGTGTTTTAATATTTTTCTTATATTATTGTTTTTAAGGAATTGGTCAAAACCCACAGAAGTCTAATGCAGGACATTCGTGATTCCATTGTAAACAAGAATGACCAGAACCTGTATCAAATTTTTATTAACTACAAGGAAAGGTAATTTGATATATGAACTTCAACTTTAGTGATAACTTACATTCAGCCCATTGAAGTAGCTCTGTAATTAAATACATCATTTTTATAAGATGAAGCTTTTGTATATTTGAACTGAACTTCTATGATTATCAGCGTCAATATATAGATCAGGGGGTAGCCGTGTTAGTCGGTATCTGCAAAAATGTGAAGTCCTGTGGCACCTTATAGACCAACAGAATTTTTGGAACATAAGATTTCATGGCAAAGACCCTCTTCATCAGATGCATTGCAGTGGAGATTCCAGAGGCAGGTCTAATTATACACACTCATAAAAAGAAGGGAGTACCAATCAAGAGGAAGGCCAGAGATGATGAGGTCAGTTCAGTCAGGGAGGATGTTGCCCTCTTCCAGCAGCTGATGTGGAGGTGTGGACAGCAAGAGAGGTGTGCTTTTGTAGTTGGCCAGCCACTCCCAGTCTTTATTCAAACCTTGATTGATGGTGTCAAATTTGTAAATGAATTGTAGCTCTGCAGTTTCTCTTTGAAATTTTTTTGTTTCAGGATGGCTACTTTTAAAGCTGCTTCTGAATGTCCAGGGAGATTGAAGTGTTCTTCTACAGGTTTTTGTATGTTACCTTTCCTGATATCTGATTTGTGTCCATTTATTGTTTTACGTAGAGACTGTCCAGTTTGGCCAATGTATATGGCAAAGGGGCATTGCTGGTTCATGATGGCATATATTACATTACATTGACTTGGTCAGCAGGGATGGTCTGTTCAAACTGCTCCACAAGATAGGCTGTCCTCCACGGTTACTCAAGATGATCCAGTTGTTCCACGAAGACATGAGAGGAACCATCCAATATGATGGCGCTTTATCGGATGCTTTCAGAATCAGGAGCAGCTTCAAACAAGGATGTGTGCTTGCTCCGACATTGTTCAGGATCTTCTTCGCACTGCTCCTGAAGCATGCCTTTGGATCTTCAACAGAGGGCATCTTGCTGCACACAAGATCTGATGGGAAACTGTTTAATCTTGAAAGGCTGAAAGCTAAGTCTAAGGTGCGGGAAGTCCTCATCAGAGACATGCTGTTTGCAGATGATGCTGCTGTAGTGTCTCACACAGAAGACCAGCTTCAAAAACTGCTGGATCAGTTCTCCAAAGCGTGCAAGGACTTTGGGCTTACCATCAGCCTAAAGAAGACAAACGTACTCTGTCAGGATGTTGCTGAATCCCCATCAATCAGCATTGACAACTATACGTTAGAGGTCGTCCACGAGTTCGTGTACCTCGGGTCCGCCATCACTGACACCCTGTCGCTGGACACTGAGCTAAATAGGAGGATCGGAAAAGCGGCCACAGCTCTGTCCAGACTCAGCAAGAGAGTGTGGAGTAACAACAAGCTGTACACTCACACCAAAATGCAAGTCTACAGAGCCTGCATCCTCAGCACCCTCCTTTATGGCAGCGAGACTTGGACCCTGTATGCCCGCCAGGAAAAGAGGCTGAATGTCTTCCACTTGCGCTGCCTCAGGCTCATCCTTGGAATATCATGGAAGGACAGAGTGACTAACACCGCCGTCCTCGAGCAAGCTGGAATCCCAACCATGCACACCCTCCTCAGGCAGCGTCAGCTCCGCTGGCTTGGCCACGTCCACAGGATGAATGATGGAAGGATTCCAAAAGACATCCTGTATGGCGAGCTAGCCTCTGGCAAAAGACCTCCCGGACACCCCCAGATGCGCTACAAAGATGTCTGCAAGAGAGATCTCAGAGAGGTAGACATCGAGCTGGACAACTGGGAAGAACTAGCAGACGACTGTAGCAGATGGAGGCAGGGGTTACACAAGGGCCTTCAGAAGGGCAAGATGAGGATCGGACAGCTAGCAGAGGAGAAGCGAGCGCACAGAAAGCACACTAAGGACTTGCCAGACACCCACCACATCTGCAAGAGATACAGCAAGGACTGTCACTTTCGTGTGGGTCTTCATAGTCACAGTAGACGCTGTAAATGAAGTCCTCAATTGAAACTTTAAAGGGCGGATTCCATAGTCTATGCAGACTGAAGGATGCCTACTATATTACATTAGTAGATGTGCAGGTGAATGAGCCCCTGAGGGTGTAGTTGATGTGGTTAGGTCCTGTGATGGAGTTGCTGATGTAGATATGTGAGCAGAGTTGGCACTGAGATTTGTTGGAGGGATTGATTCCTGAGTTAGAAACACTGTGGTGTATAGTTACTGGCAAGAATTTTTGTTTCAGATTGGCAGGCTGTCCATAGGGGAGTGAAGGATTTGAGAGTGAAGGATTGTTGTCTAGGATGGTTTGTAGATCACTACTGATGCACTGGAGAGGTTTTAGGTGTGGGCCTGTTTGTGCTAGCCAGTGGTGTTCTGTTATTTTACTTCTTAGGCCTGTCTTATAGCAGGTGGCTTCTGGGTACCTGTCTGGCTCTGTCATTCTGTTTCCTCACTTCCTCAGGTGGATACTGTAGTTTTAGGAAAGCTTGGTAAAGTCTTGTAGGTGTGAATGTATAAAACTTTCCTAAAACTACACTGTTGACAGAAGTCCTGCATTCTGTCGATTTACTATCGGCAGAACGCCTTTGGAATTTGGACATTCCATGGGTTTTGTTGACAAAACTCTCTAGTGTAGTGTGGCAGATTGCTGCCTGTGGGCTGTAGGAGCCTGCAAGAAGGCAAGTATACCAGCTGGTGGGTTAATGCGTTCCTGTTCCCTGAGTAAACCCAGTTAGGGCACACAGCTGGCGCCTCATTAGGAATCAGCTACAGCTGAGTCTAATTAGCACTTATGGCCAGCTGAGGCCTTGGACTCCCTATAGAAAGCTTCCTGCCTGGTAGCAGGGGGGAAGGTTTTGGAAGGTGCCCTGGAGAGAAGGCAGGAGCAGAGCGGAGCAAGAAGATACCACGGGGAGGCGGTGGGTGAAGTGGCCCAGGGTGAAGCTGCTACACTGGGGCAAAGGTGAAGGCCCTGCCAGCTACCTCTTGTCCTCTTAGGGACCCTGGGCCAGAGTCCAGGGTAGTAGGCGGGTCTGGACTCCCCCCACCCTTCCCAAGAGGATTACTCCACTGGAGCAGGCAAGGGCCTTCAAGGAGACTGGCTTTATCCTCTCCATTCTGGACTTGCCTATGATGAGGATGGCTTGCTAAGTGGAGACACCTGCCTCTGGAAAGACCTGGGCAGATAGGGAGTCTCAGTGAGTCTCTGAGGCACAACAGAGAACCGCCAGGAAGTGCAGGGACCCACAGGGGCTGACAGGGAAAATTGTCATGGTAGACATAGCCCAAGAGTGAAAGAAGAGTGAAACAGATGGGGGAGAGGAAGAAAGGAGAGTCTCAGGGAGTCAACAGAAGAAGTTAGTGAAGTCACATCTGAACTGCAAATTGAAATGGTTGGGAACCCAACTGAGTTGTTTGAGAAGAGTCTGATGCAGTCACACTATGCCTGAGTGTTGAAAGCTGAATTTTGGGGAGATGAAGGAAAAGGAAGTTACAAGTGTTACACTGAGTGGGAATGAAGACATAGAGGAAGGCTTCAGCAGAGAAGGAGCTTACAGACGTGATGTCTGTGTGCATGTGCATGCGCATTGGTAGATAGTGACAGACAGAGGGAAAGGGTGATTATTGGAAGGATGCAGGCAATGAGAGCAAATGGAAGGGTGTAGATGGGAACTACAGGAGAAGGACTTGTTTCAGGATATTCTTTTTCTCCAAAAAGTGCACTGTAACTTAAGGAAGCCAAGGGGAAGCTGCCCATTTATTTTGTCAAGGGAGGATGGATACCATGTCTAGCGCTATTTATCCTGAATTATAGATTTAAAAAAAAAAAGTGAAAGATTACAGTTGGTTTCACTTTTGAAATGGCTAAATAGGTGATGATCAAGAGGGAGAAGATGATTAAGGACAGAAAGAAAGAACTTGTAGAAATATGGAGCTTGCAGTTGAAATAGGAGTCACCTATTTCACCTAAGATCCCTTAGGCTCGATGGCCACATCTACACTGCCTACATTGAAAGGGGCATGCTAATGACGGAGTTTGGAAGATGCTTATGAGGTGCTGCCATGAATATGCAGTGCCTCATTAGCATAATGGTGTCTGCGCATGATTCACAAGTGCTGAGTTTGGAATGTGCGCTGCCTGTGTAGACAGTGGCCTTTTGAAAGGACCACCCTGACTTCGAAAGCCCCTTCTTCCTAAAACCAAATAGGAAGAAGGGGCTTTCAAAGTCAGGGGGCCTTTTGAAAGGCCCCCGTCTACGCAGGTGGCATGTGTTCCAAAAGTGGCAGTTTCAAATCGCGCGCGGCCACCATTATACTAATGAGGAGCTGCATATATATGTCAGCACCTCATTAGCATCTTCTGAACTCCCTCATTAACATGCCTCTTTCAAAAGGGAGGGTCCATTGTAGACATGGTCCAAGTGTGTAGATTCTGTATTTCAAAATAGCTATTTCTAAATAGAGCCATTGGATGCACTTTGACTTATATCAAAATGGCTGTGTCTACACTATCCCAAAACTTCGAAATGGCCATGCAAATGACCTTTTCGAAGTTTACTAATGAAGCGCTGAAATACATATTCAGTGCCTCGTTAGAATGCCAGCAGCCACGCCGCTTCGAAATTGCCGCAGCTTGTCTAAACGGGGGTCCTTTTCCTATCTGCTCATAGGAGTAAGGGGATTTCAAAGTTGCCAGAGTCCTTTAGAAAAGGACCCCCGTCTGGATGAGCTGTGCGGCGGCGAGCCACAGCAATTTTGAAGTGCTGTGGCTGCCGGCATTCTAATGAGGTGCTGAATATGTATGAATATAAATTTGCATGGCCATTCGAAGTTTTGGGATAGTGTAGATGTAGCCAATAGGTGCTATTCCTCATAGAATGGGTAGTAACAGAGAGGTAACCGTGTTAGTCTGTACTCCAGCAAAACAAACCAGCAGAAATGTAGTGCTTTAAAGAGGTCTTGTAGTTTTGGGTTTCTGCTCTGATCCTACTGACAGAGACCGAAAACTATAGGACCTCTACCAGGCATTTATAAAACTGTGTTACCCTCTGGGAGAAATAAAACAACAAATTGACAGGGCCAGACGAATACCCAGAAACCAGCTGCTTCAGGATAGGCCCAAGAAGATCAACAACAGAACAACACTTGTCATCACCTCTAGCCTCCAACTCAAACCTCTGAAATAAATCATTAAAAACCTATTTTGGATCAGGATGCTGCACTCCAGAAGGCTCTAGGTGACAGGCCTGTCCTTTCCTATAGACAATCTCCTAAACTGAGAGAGATTCTCACCAGAGGAGTAACATGTTATAGAAAGATTCTGAGAATAGGATGGATGCAGAAGGTCACCAATGAGGAATTTATATGGGAAGATACAGCCAAAAGAGAACCTGCTGCAGAAGGTTATAAAATGGAAGCTACAACTATTTGGACATATTTGCAGAATGAACGACGAATGAAAAATCAAGACCTTAGTATTTGGCATAATGGATGGTTTGAATAGGAGAGGCAGATCCCACAGAGAATGGATAGATGATGTAGTACATTGGTGTGGAGGTAGTCGACAGAAACTAAGCCACTCTGCACTGGATAGGGAAAGATGGAAGGAAATAGTGAGAGAGGCATCAGACACCAACGGGCGCTGAGCCCACGGTTATTGATGATGATGAATCACAGCCTACACCACAATAATACGAATCCTGGAACTTTTCCTTGCAACAAACCCCGCTGCCAACTTTGTCCACATATTTATTCTGGGGATACCATCACTGGACCTAACCACGTTAGTTACCAGATCAAAGGCACATTCTCGTGTAATTCCAGCAACACTATATATGCTATTATGTGCCAACAATGCCCTGACACTATGTACATTGGACAGACTTGGCCAAACCTTCACCATGGAATAAATGGACACAGAGCAGGCACTAAGAAACTCAATACACATAAGCCTGTCAGTGAGCACTTCAGTGGAGCAGGCCATTATGTTAAAGACCTGAGAATCTCTGTCCTGTATCACAGAGAATTTTACAACAGATTAGAGCGTGAGGCTTCTGAGTTAGCGTACATGTTCAAATTCGACACACTAACAGGTGGTATGAACAGAGACATCAACTACCTCATGCGTTACAAAGAGTGCTTTCCTTTCTTTGATGCTTTTAATTATCTCAGACAGAACCAATTCACATCCCCCCACCTCTCACTCTCTTCCTTCTATCCTATTTGATTTCTCAGTTTTTATTGCAATTTTTTTCTTTTTGGTCCTCTGTACTTACGTAAGTCAGTCTGTGTTAGAAATAAAATTGATCTGAAGAAGTGGGTCTGTCCCATGAAAGCTCATCACTGAATGAATCATTTTGTTAATCTTTAAAGCGCTACATTTGTGCTGGTTTGTTTTCTCGTTGAATGAGGTTTACCAGTTTCAAAATAAACCAATCATAGTTTGGAGATTATTTCAAATAGCAATTCAGTTATGTAGATGTCAGGATAATTATTTTGAAATAAAAGATGTTATTTCAAAATAACTTTGCTGTGTAGACCTATCCTAAATTTCAGTGCGTCTTTTGGAGAAAAAGAACATCCTGAAACAAGTCCTGCTTCTGTAGTTCCCTTCTACACCCTTCCATTTGATTTCATTGCCTGCATCCTTCCAATTATTTTGCCCCAATGACTAATGAATGTAAACTCAGTAGAAGTCATTAAATCAGTCTGCAAAAACCTAGTGCTATCATACAAAGAGTAGACATAATTAATCCTATGTTAAGCCTATGTAATAGAATTTATTCATTACATCCTTTGATATCTGTCTCATACCACTGTAAATACTAAGCACTCTGGTGCTTTAAAGCAGCACTTACATTGCCTTACAACTTGAAACAAGTGCTTTCTTGCGTCAGTGTATTCATGTCAGCATTAAAGTGAATTGACATTATTTTAAAACATTTTGATTATGGTCCTTAGTATTTTTCAAACATGCACTTGATTGTATTCTGGGGGAAGCTTTGTAATACACATTTAAGACCAAGTTGTTATGCCTGAACATGTAAGTACAGCACCCATTGAAGGAACGAAATATGATCAGTATATTTGCTTGTGAAATGTGAATACAGACTTTTTTTTTAAAACCATCTGCTTATTTTTTCTTTTGCTGTGGTTCAGAATGGTTATTTATGGACAGTACTGCAGTCAAGTGGAGACAGCAATATCTTGCTTAGACAACATCTCTAAGACAAAAGAAGATGTTAAATTGAAGCTAGAGGTACAGATTTTTTTATATGCAAAAATATAACCACCATCCATTCCCCACCACAAGGGCAAAAAATGTGGTCCATTCTTACATTTGGGTCTGCTAGTTTTTTTTCTTTTTAATTGGAGTGAGTGATCAAATTAATTTGTCAGTAGATTTAGAAGAGATCAAATTCTGGCACAGCTGAATTCAGAAGTCTTGACGTTGACTTTTGTCAGGTCAGAATTTCACCCAAGAAGTGTTTTCTCATAGGGTCCCAGGTGGGAGTGAATGTAACTGAGAGTAAAATATGGTTATAATTAAAATAACCTTTAAATGTTGCCTGAAGGCACAGCTCTGCACAAGGAGTCATATGTAAGGTGTAGCACTCATGCTCCTTTGGCATGAGAGATGTGATGTTTTGTAGACAGCCTCTGAAGTAAAGTTCCTCTCTGGGCTGGAGGATAATCAGCTACAGCCCTTTATAGGACACAGCTTATTGCCCATCAGCTTTGTTAGGAAGTGAGTGTGCAGAATGGGAGTTTGATGATCCCATCTGTGTTAAACTGGAATTCTGGTGTTTAGGTTTACAAGTCACCTTCAAGGCATAAATTTGTCGTGCCAGCTGTGCTACTTATGCCTACAACTGCTAAGATGAAGAGTTTGCTATTTGCCAGTAGTGTTCTGTATACCCCTTGAACTGCCTTTTGGGCACTAGCCTGAGTGATTCGAACGGCTCTCTCTATTGTTCTAGTAGACACTCACAGCTTCAATGAGCACAACTCTGTGATATCTGTATGCATGTTTATAGCACAGTCCTCAGTCTGCTATTGGAACAGTGTGATGTGGGTTCTGGCTCTAGAGCTTGAATATCCCAAGAATGAAGAGTGTTTTGACCTATGGGTATGGTTCAGCTCAGTGAGGGGGGCTGACAGAACTGCCAGGCCTCTGGGCAAGATGTGGTGTGTGTGGCAGTTCTGTGCTTTTGAAGAAGTGGGACCTGAGGTGGAAGGGGCAGGGCTGGGGGCAGCCTGTCAAGAGTGCATTGCCCCGCACCGCCCTCCCCCCACTTACTCCAGGTATCTCTGACTCCTGGACTGTGTGGCGCAGTGCTCCAGTGGTGATTTCAATGTCCCCTTTGACATTCCTGCCCCCCACCTACCCGTCAGCAGGCCTGAGCTCATCGCTATAGAGATGATTTTTTTCTTCAGTATGGTAGCATTTAGTATCCTAATATCTTGGTGATTAGGCAAACTTATCTGTTTACTTAAAACAAACTAGGAATATGTTTTATATTACAGTGTGTTTACAAAAATCACAGTTCAATCTTTTATTTTACTTTTTAAAAATAGGAATGTTCCAAGAGAGCCAATAATGGGAAATTTACGTTGCGGGATCTTCTAGTGGTTCCTATGCAACGAGTTTTAAAATATCATCTACTGCTCCAGGTACTTTATTTTTGAAGTTTAAAGTGGTGAAGAGTAAAACTATAATGGTATATCATGAGAAGATGGTTTTAATGAGTGTGCAGCTTGCAACTGTATCTGCCTGGAAGTCAAATCCAATATACTTCAGTGTACTCTGTGGCGATCATTCCACAAGTTGGAGCATATCTGATAATAACAATCACTTCCCTACTATTTGAACCTCTCCACTGAATGGCTTCTTTAAAAGTTAGTGGTGGCAGACTGAGGCTGGTGGTTTTACAGTGTAGACCACTACCCCCAAAGACTAAACTGAACAAGACTATATCATTCCTTAAGATAATGTCCTGCTATAGTAAATTATAATAAAAACATATTTGTTTTGAAATACCTCTTTGTTTATGTCCACAAAACTCTAGGCTTCCACAGTAAGTCCTATAATGAGGGTGGATAGTCTTATAAATTTAATTTGATGGCTGTTCTAGGAGACTCATTAGTTCAGCGGCAAAGAAATATATTACTGTATTAGATTGTCAACCCTGCTAATGCTTGTAAAATGTCATTTTTAAAAGAGCTACTACCTGTATGCGAAGCATAATTTTGACTCTGCAGTACTTGTGTACCTCCACCATATTACATTTCTTCAAATACACCTATATAAATTCAAGTCATCAACAGAAAATCAGGAATAAACAAACCGAAACTGATGACAGTGTCACTTTTTTAAAACTTCTGAGACCTGAACCAAGGCAATATAATAAAATTGCATATTATGAAAAAATGATGAAAGATTGTTATTCATAGTGTTTAAAGTGGAAGGCATCATAAAATTATGATTAGTTATCTAGTGGAGTGTCAAAATATGTTAGTCTTTCAGCAAAATAGCTACAAAAATTGCTAGAAAAACTGTACTTTTAAGTAAAAGCACCTATTCACATGGTTTTCTAGTATTTTAGCAAGATATTATTTTTGGTTTCAACATAAAAGCATCTTCTAAAAATGCAGTTAAGAAGACATAACTTATGGATTTTCTTTTTTATGTAACTCTTGATTTTCTTTTTTACTTTTAACCAGTATTTTTTCCCCTAGATTTTAGATGGGCTGTCTATTTTTTCACTAGCAATTATCTTAACATTCTTGAAGTATTTTCATATACTGTCAAGATATATCATACACATTCAAGTTTATAAAATATTATATAAGTGCAGATAATCTTATACTTAAGAGGAACGACAATCTCATTATGCTTAGTAACATTTTCTTGTCAGTGTACATTCCTACTGGGGTGTATGGCTTATCCAGGGACGGGTAGCACCTCTGGTGTGGGGGACGTGTCATGTCTCTTCAGGGGCAGTTCGTGCACCTTTGGTCCCCACCTGGCACTCACCTCTCACCTGTGGCTCCAAGAAGCTGTAGCATGCTCAGCAGCCACACCCCAATAAATCACTTTGATAGGTGGGCTAAACCAGATGAAGGTAGCCGACAGGTCTGAAACCTTTGGTATGATAGGGACTTAACTATCCCAGCATGTGAAGTTGGCTCCCGTGGACTAGACAGATGAAATCAACAGTGAGATCCAATGACCAGGAAGGCAGCTCTGCAATGCTCTGTGAAGAGTGAAGGGCGTGACAAGGCACCCAACATGGCATGGCCATCCCCACCAGCCTAGGAGGTCTCCAGCTGTGACGACTTTTTATACCACTGGAACCAGGCTTCTGAGGCTGAGGGAGTGGAACTGCTTCTGTGCAATGGTTTTTCCACCTTAAATATTCTTCTTCACTGGTTCTTTGCACAGTGCCATCTCTCAAATCAGTCTACTTTATTAGTCTACTTTAAAGTAAACAGAAGATGTAGAAAGATAAAGTCCTGTGGTGATGGGGGAGGGGCAAAGTGACAGGTGGAGGTGACCACTGGGAGTTGTAGTTCCAAACCTGCACATAGGCGGCCTGTGGAACTTGGTTGCTTGACTCTGACACTGGGACAACAGAGGAGTTCAGCAACATTCCAGGTGACTGAGCAGGCCTTTTTAGGACCAGCATTTCTCACCCTCAAATGAAGGAGAGGACTAGAAAAGGTGTCCCAAAAATTGCTTGTCCCAACCAAACTGCCAGCATGCTGCAGCTGGCAGTCTTACTCTCACAGCAGTCAAAAAACAGTGAAAAGAAAGATGATATTTGGAGCATGGAATGTTTGTACCGTCTTTGACAGGCAGAACACTAAGAGGACTGAGAGAAGAACAGCCCTCATAGCAAAAGAACTGGGACACTATAACATTGACATACCTGCCCTGAGTGAGACCAGGCTTACAGAGGAAGGATCCATCTGCGAACTGAAAGGAGGTTACACCTTCTTCTGGAAAGGCAGGCCAGAAAATGAAGACTGAATCCACTGAGTGGCACTTGCTATCAACCTCACTTCTATGCCAGCTTCCTGACCTATCAACTTGCATCAGTGAGCATTTGATCAAGCTTCGCTTACCCCTCAACCCATCTCGCCACGTTACAGTCATCATCACTTACGCCCCCACTCTGACCAGCAGCAGAGAAGCAAAAGACAGTTTGTATGAGGACCTTTTTTACCATCTTGCGAAAGCAACTCCTTCTAGTGACAAGCTTTTCCTGTTGGGTGACTTCAGTGCGAGAGTCAGCAAGGACTGTAGGAACTGGAAAGAGGTGCTGGGGCATCACGGCATTGGTAACATGAATACCAATGGCCACCTTCTGCTGAGCTTGTGTGCAGAAAATGACCTGATGATTACCAACAGTGTCTTCAGACAGGCCAATGAAAACAAGACCACATGGATGCACCCAGGATCAAAACAGTGGCACCTGATTGACTGTCATATCAGACGCAGGCGGGACATTCGTGATGTTAAGATCACCAGGGCCATGTGGGGAGCTGAGTGCTGGACTGGTCATATAATCGTCAGATCTGTCCTTATGCTGCACATCACACCACTGCATAGCAAGAAGTCCAAGGTTGTCAGACCGTCCTTCAGTATTGGGAAGCTGCAACATATTGGTCATCATGAGCAATTCGCAGTCCACTTTGATGACATGCTGATGTCCCTTGGAACTCTGACTGGAGACCCAACGCAAAAGTGGGACCAGTGTAAAATCCTGGTGATGGAGTCAGCCAAGTCAACACTAGGACTGAAAAAGAGAGTTCACCAAGACTGGTTTGACGAAAATGACGAGACCATCATGAAGATTTTAGAGGAAAAACAGAACACATTTCTGGTAGGGCAAAATGGTCAGTTCTCAATCTCCAAACATGACTGTTTCAAGCACCTTCAGATTCAGGCGCAGACTGCACTTCAAAAAATGCAAGGTGAGCATTGGGAGAGAAAAGCTGATGAAGTCCAGTACTATGCTGGCACCAAGAACTCCAAGATGTCCTTCAATGCTATCAAAGCTATATATGGACCTTCGAAGCTACACCTCTCCTGTCTGTAGATGGCATGACCCTCCTGAGGGAGAAGAGCAGCATCAACGATAGTTGCAGAAAGCACTTCAGCAACCTTCTCAAAGACCCTTCATTGTTGACCCAGCGGCTCTAGACCTGATCCTCAGAAACCCATGATAGACAGTCTTGACCTGCCTCCTACAAGGGATGAGGTTAAAAAGACAATCGGCCAGACCAGCTCTGGCAAGGCCCCCAGGATGGACGGTATCTCTGCTGAAATTTTCAAGGCAGCAGGACCAGTGTCACTTGAAGCCTTTCACAGCATTCAGACCAGCCTCTAGGAAGAAGACAACATGCCATAAGACTTTAGAGATGACACAGTCATTTCACTCTTCAAGGACAAGGGCAACAAAGCTGACTATAGAAATTACTGGGGCATCTCCCTTCTCTCTACTGCTGGGAGAATCTCGACCCGAGTCATCCTCAATCGTTTGACCACCAGCATCTCAGAGGAGAACCTACCAGAGGCACAGTGTGGTTTCTGCTCGGGCCGCTGCACCACTGACATGATCTTTGCTGTTCATCAGGTCAAGGAAAAGTGCATAGAGCAGGACTTGAATCTGTACGCTGTCTTTATAGACCTGACCAAGGTGTTAGAGACCATCAACAGAGAAGCCCTGTTGATTATCCTGTCAAAATTCGTCCGCCTGAGAAGATAAGTTAACGTCATGCACATATTGCACAATGACATGACTGGCTTTGTTCTTTTGAATGGCGAGTCCTCAGATCCATTTGAGATATCCAGTGGTGTGAAGCAAGGGTGAATGCTGGCCCCAGTGCTATTCAACCTCTTTTTCACGTGCATCCTCAGCCATGCAGTTAGGGACCTGGACCATGGAGTCTACATAAAGTACAGATTTGATAGGTCACTTTTTGACCTTCGTTGTTTGAATGCTAAAACCAAGATGCTTGAGAGGCTGTTCCCTGAAGCCCTTTTTGCTGATGACTGTGCACTTATGGCACACAAGGAATCTGATCTCCAGCTTATCATCAGCAAATTTGCTGAAGCTACTCCCCTGTTTGGTTTGACCATTAGCGTAGGAAAGGCCGAGGTACTGTTTCAGCCTGCTCCAGGATCTGCTGCTCTCCACTCTTCAATCTGTATTGAAGGAACAGAGTCAAAAACAGTGGATGAGTTCAAGTACCTCAACAGCATGATAACCAATGATGGCTCCCTTGACAAAGAAATAAATGCCAGGATCTGCAAGGCCAACCAGGCCTCGAATGTCTGAGAGCACACGTGTTGAATCAGCATAATATCCAGCAGTCCACTAAACTGAAAGTGTACGAGGCTGTAGTCCTGACTAGTCTACTGTGTGGGTGTGAAACCTGGACCTTGTACAGAAAACATGTGAAACTGCTGGAACGCTTCCACACGCACAGCCTGAGGTCAATACTGCACATTCAGTGGCAGGATGGAGTCACAAACCTGGAAGTCCTTGACAGAGCAGGAACCACAAGCATTGAAGCCATGAATTCTGAAAGTCCAGCTTCACTGGACAGGGCATGTCATACGAATGGAAGAGTCAAGAATCCCTAAGCAGCTCCTTTATGGTGAACTCTCCCAGGGCAAAAGGAATCAAGGTAGGCCTCACAAGTGGTATAAAGACTGTGTGAAGGCCAACATTGCTCATGCTGGATTAAAGCCAAAGCAGCTAGACCAGCATGCAGAAGACCGAACAGGTTGGTGTGCTCTTGTACGACACGTGTATGACAACTTCGAAGAGCAGCAATGCATACTCCTGATTGATGGCCATGAGAAGAGGAAAGCAACAGCAGCAGCCACACCGACAGAGCCAGGACAATTCCCTTGCTCTACTGTGAATGCCCATGCCATTCAAGGCTTGGACTCCTCAGCCATATGCTAGTCCACAAATGATGATCGTGTGCAAGCTCAAGATGTCAACGTCAGACATGGCGGATTACCAAGACATTCCTACTTCTTTGTATAGAAACTCATATTTTAAAGTTTTGATTAGTCATGTTATTACTGGTAACATGAAAATAATTTAATATTGGTTTGCCTGGATTTTCAGCACAGATGTAGATAGTAATGATCTGATAGCTATTTCCAAATCTGAGGAAGTGGGTCTGCCCCATGCAAGCTCATCACCTAATATGTTATTTTGTTAATCTTTAAAGTGCTATATGATTGCTTTTTTGTTTTACCAAAATAAAATGAGCTTTTGCAGACCGTACACTTATTTCTAAATACTAATATTTGACAGTGTTGATGCTTAATATTTGTCATTTAATTATTTGTGGTAATCCTGGGTTGTGCATTAGGGAAAATATAGGAAATGATAGAGGAAAAAGTTAAATTCTAGGGCTGTTATCTATTTAAGACAAAATTGGTGAGATTTAAGAGTGATCACTGTGCAGGAGTCATTTTATTTCTGTGATAAATGTGTAAACTGATTTGCAACTGGCTGAGTGAACAATTCTTACACGAAATATCCCTGCCTTTTGTCATACAGGAACTGGTGAAACATACTACTGACCCAACTGAGAAGGAAAATCTAAAGTTGGCACTTGATGCAATGAAGGTAAGTGTGCCATGGCAGATGGATGTTTACATCTTCACTGCCAGTTAAAATAGTTGGGCCCTTTTTCAGAACACATTGGCATGCAGTGGTGAAGTTTACAATATATTTTCTGCTGAAGGTGGTCCTAAAATTTGTTAAATATTTACTAGATCTATAACTAGTCACAAACTTTGTGTAATTAGGCTAAATCAAGAATATTGCTAAAGGCTTATAGTAATTGATTCATTAGGTTTTATATGGTATGGAGTAGAGATGACTGGCTTCTATTTACTTCTGATATCCTAACATTTTGTCCTACGGTTTCCAGCCTCCTAGCCACGTGGGAAAAATGTGCCATTCTGTTTTACTAGTCTTTTACAAAATGTAGTAAAACTTCCTTTACTTCAAATTTGGCTAATGGTTTTCAAGTGAGATAAATAAAATTCTCTTTCCTCACAGTTTATATCCTAGTAATGTCTTCCTTGCCATGTGCTAGAAGGCATTAATATCTCTCTAAGTGGCCATTACACCACATGCAGATGCGAATGGCACAAACGTGCTTTGAAATAGCAGTATCTCTTTGCATGTTTGGTGCTGTGTCCTTTGCAGTCTGGAATTCCCTCTGCAGTTATCTGTACTCTTTCTTTTGCTTCTGATGCTGTGCATTATGTTCTGTTAGAGTTTTGGTGATCTTTTACCAGTGTATCCTTCTGGTTACAGTAAACTCTTTCATAACTGACAGCCCTGGGACTGGGAGGTTGCTGGATATTCAGATATTCTGGATAATAGAGAGGTATACCTAGCAATGCATAACACTAAAGAAAAATAAGATAACACAATAAGAAACAAAAATGTGTGCGGCGTACTTTATTTATACAACAGTAGTATGGTATACTGTAAATTTATACGGTGTTTGCTATATTTATTTGTGTTTACTTTCACTGTACTGTACTGAAAAAATGCAACTCCAGTTTGCCAGTTATTTGAGAGTTCCAGATGATAGAATGCCAATATGAAAGAGGTTTACTGTAATATGTTAGAAGATTGTTCCATTTAGCACATAATTTCTAAAAATGTTTTGCTCCTAGATATAACATGTAATATTCTGCTGAGGACATACAAATAAGGATAAACACTTTATGTTGAACAGAAAAGATATGCGAAACATTGACTAGCACATTCAATGCACAAATATAGAAGATATACTTGTCCATGTTCTTAAGCTCATACCTCCAACTTTTTCCAAATCTCAGCACTATAAGTGCAAGAGGCTCATTTTTGAGTGTCAGCCAGGCCCATTATTGTGTGTGAGAACTGAGAAATAAGCTGGGATATATCTTCTCCTTTGCTTTTCAGACATTGTTGCTCCCAGCTCCCCAGTTTAACTGAATCCCCTCTCATTGTATTTTGGACAGCCTGTTAAACCCAGCCATGATTGCTGCCCGTAGGAATAATTAGAGCATGAGTGAGCAAACTTTTACATCAGACCCCACTTTTTGCCCCTGCAAGTAGCCGGGGCTCCCAACCCAGAAATGATGCGTCTTTTGGAATGGCAGAGGTGGTGGGTGGAGCCTCATTACCTAATAAATAATTTTGTTAGTCTTTATGATTCTACAGGAATGCCTGCTTTTTGTGATTGCCTATGTAAAAGTTGATAAACATGTGAATGACAAGACTGGATTTGAACAGAGTTCTTGGAACTGAGTGGTTTGCTGAGAATAGGGGCTGCTGTCTGAAGAACTTGTCCTACCACCTTCCTCATCCCTCCCAGGCAACACTTAAAACAGAAAATTCATGCTTAAAGAACCCACCCAACTAGTTTTCTAGCAGTCCCAAGCAGCTCCAGGCAGCCCTTTAAAGCTGAACAAAGATCAATGTAGTTGCACTTGAAGAAGAAGAAGAAGAAAAAGCCTAGACTCTTGGACTCTCTGTGGGAAGCTGAAACAAGGGGCTATTCTACTAAAAACCTTATCCCCACTCTGCAAAATGTGAGTCCCAGCTTGCTCCTGTTGGGAGATGCTGACAGTGTGGCTGGGATATTCTGGTGCTGCCAGGGGGTAGTGGACCCCTAGGAGGCTGGAGAGCTGGCAGTGCAGGTCAAGTGAGCAAGAGGAGGCAATGGGAAAGCAGCAGAGGCCCCTGCAGGAGGGGACAGGGTTGTGTGACTGGAAGTGATGTTGGCTGTCTGGCAGCAGCAGAGACAGTGGGGACAGGGAGTCAGACAGCATAACGCATGAGCACAGCACAGTTGTGCACAGAAGCTATAGGGAGGCAGTGGAGGGCCTCTGCTAGGAGTGGGGAGACAATTACCCTGTGCGGGCCCCATTTAAATTTTGTGCCCTCCCAGAGATTACACCCCCCCAGTCTGTGCACTTCTGAATTAGAGCCTGGAGTTGGTAACATCTTTTACCCAGCCCTGGTTGTCATCGAATTTCTGCAATTGTGCAAATACCAAGAGTGAAGGACATCTTCCCTGTCTAAAATCAAGCTCTCTCTTACTTAAATGTAAATTCTTGTAGGCAGATATGACCTTTCTTAGTTCCCTATTAATTATTTTTAGCCTTGCTGATAGCAGTGCTTCTTTGTGCCTGGCTGCTTTGGGGTAGGTTGTTCTCAGTCTCTCCTACTAGAGCTCTTCTACTTCGGATAAATAATTAAATATTTATTGGACCAGGACCTTGAACTTGATTCTCTCATATCATAGGTGGTTTCTCTAATCACTCGGCTGCTTGATATCCTGGGAGTCTTCTCAGTAAAATACTTCCAAAAGTCTAGGTTTCCTTTAAGTCAAAAATATGAACACTCTCAGAATTCTCAAAATTTTGACAGCATGCGAATACCATTTTCTGCCCAGCTTTTACAGAACTGTTCTTTTAAACTCCTGGATTCTTCAGGAGGGTTATCAGCAACATCGGATCACTTAAAATAACTTTTCCAATGCCTTTTTGTGCAGATTAGGCAAAATAAGAACAGTAAACACAGATGTTAAAGATGTATTGACATTTTTCTCACAGAAATGTCCCCCCCCTTCTTTTTTTTTGTGCTTTAGGATTTGGCTCAATATGTAAATGAAGTGAAGAGAGATAATGAAACCCTCCGTGAAATTAAACAATTTCAGTTATCAATAGAGAATTTGGTACGTGATAGGCTACATTTATTTCCTTGTTCATCCCAGCTTTTCCACATTGTTGTACTTTACTGATATATGCTGGTCCTTGCCACCTTATATCATATTAGAACAGGGGTGCCCAGCCTTTTTTCATTGGGGGTCACATGGCAACATGTTCTGGGGGCCAAACAGAAATTAGCCCCATGCCGACACCACCACCACCCACCTACCATCAGGCTTAAACCCCTCACATCCCAAAACCATCCTCTGTCCTCTCCCACGCTTCACACCCCTGCAGACCCAAACCGTGCCTCCAACCCAAGATTAACTTACCCAGGATCTCTGTGTGCTTCCACCACCTGCTTTTCCTTTGCTAGGCAGTCTGCTTTTCACCCCGGCTGCATGGCTCCCTACAGCCCTTCTACTCCTGCCCACAAACATTGTATTGGGGCAGCTCCCAGCACCCTGCCATGCTAAAAGAATAGGACTCAATTTAATTGGTTTAGCAGCTGGATCCCTCCTGCTGGCCGTTAAACCAATTCACCTGAGCTCTACTCCAGTGTTTTTCTACCTTTTTTTTTTTTTTAATAAAGTACTTCTTTTTTAAAAAACAAAACAAAACTGTAAGTACCCCCAGTACCCACAGTTTTCAGACATGCAAAATCCCCAATCCCCTCTCCTCTCCTCCAGAGCCAGGAACCCCCATTGCACCCCCCCGCTTTAGCCCAATTCCACCCTCCTCTCATCCAGAGCTAGGCACCCCCAGCTCCCCACTTTAACCCCCCCCCAGAGCCAGGCCCTCCCGCTGTCATCCAATGCTGGTGACTCACCAGAGCCACCGCTGCTGTCACCATTGCCACTGCCATGCAGTGCTGGGGAGGGATGCGTGTGCAGAGCGGCGCACAGCACTCCTGCAGCTCTGAGCATTTTTATTGCTCAAAGAGCTGGATGTGGCTCCAGCGCATGTACTCCCGCTGCTTCTCTCTGCCCGTCCCATGCTGTATGGGATCTGGAGGAGTCTTCAGGTGGCAGAGGTGGGAGCTGCAAATGGCTCCTTAAAGAGCCCTATGCAGCTTGGGGCTGCCTAGCTGCCTTTTAAAAAGGGTGCGACTGCTGGCTCCACAGGCCAGATAAAAAGGCTCTACAGGCTGGATTCTGGCCTGCGGGCTATGTGTTGGACATCCTTGTACTAGAAGCATGGGGAAAATTCAGGTATCCCTATGGGGTGTTCTTTTGGCTGGCATGGAGTGATATTTGTGTACAGTGAGTTCCTTCCCCATTTCCTTAGATGCAAGTAGATGAATCAGTTTCGTGGCACGGTGCCCCCAGTCCCCCAGTGGGTGGCACTTTAGGGAACAATGGGAGTTTGTTTATGGTTTATCATCCTTCATAGGACTAAAAGATGCCAAGTGCCTTCTGACTCCTGGAGAATCTGGCTTTGTAGTTCAGTAAAATGACCATACTGGCACTTGAATGTCACACATTATCTTAACTCTTCTGCTGGCATATGTATGTTAAGTAATGAATTCATTTCAATTTTTGTTATTAGAACCATTCTCTATTAATGTATGGAAGACCACAAGGTGATGGTGAAATAAGGATAACTACATTAGACAAACGTGCAAGACAAGACAGGTAGGAACAAAGATATCTTTGGGTTTCTAAAGGCAAATTTGTTATTAAATAAAAGCTTATAAAATACAGACTGGTGTCTACCTGTTAAATTTGGTGTTTGTTCAGGAACTCTTATGCATACATCTTTCTTTTGTTGTACATGCATCGCTCCTATTAATGTCATGGCAGTAAATTTTCAGAGTGGTTCATGGGAAGTTAGCCATTACATTAACATCTAAATCCCTATGCACTTCTTGCACAAGTATTTTAAGTGGTTCACGTTTTATTACCCAGTAATTTCATTGCGAAGTTTCAAAATCATAAGTGCTCTTTGCAATGTTTGATATGATAGCATATTATTTTAAAAGCTTTAGTACACTGGCATACAGAGAAGTTTTTAACCCTTTCTCTATTATGCTTTCTTAGGCATATATTCTTGTTTGACCTAGCTGTAATTGTGTGCAAACGGCGAGGTGATAATTATGAAATGAAGGAAATAATAGATCTTCAGAAATACAAAATCACAAATAATCCCACCACTGATAAAGAAAATAAAAAGGTAAATGTTTCTAATAGTACTACATACAAAATACGTGCCACAATTAAAGATTTGAAATCCATAAATCTTAAATACGTGAAATATTCTGCAACTACACTACATCAATTTGTGTAATTATTTCTTATTCCAAAGCCCTGTAATATCAAAATCATACTGTGCATTGTGGTTTAAAGCAGATGACTGTTACTGGGTTTCACATATTAATTTCTGATGTAATGAAGAGTTATGAATGATTATTAAACTGAACAGAGGTGCAAAATATCATGACCTCCATTTTTCCAAATTCAGGGTTGGTGTTGTATTATGAATATGAAAATATTGTCATTTTGCTGCCTGAATATTACATTTTTAACCAGCAAATTTCTGTACCTTTCACCCAGTGGTCATATGGCTTCTACCTCATCCATGTACAAGGACAAAATGGATTGGAATTTTATTGCAAAACTAAAGATTTGAAGAAAAAGTGGCTTGAGCAGTTTGAAATGGCACTGTAAGTGTCTATTTTCCTATAAAATCATTTCTTTAACCAGTAGCCAGGAATATTTTAAACATGCTTTAATATGCATTTTAAATCACAATTCTGCAGTTGTCAGGAAGCTCTTTGATTTGAGTTTTTGAAAATATAGTCACCAGTGTCCCCTCGTAGCTGATATCTACAATGTAAAATAAGAGCTTTTTCCTGTAACACTTCTAGGAAAAGAGAGAGGGCACTGTAAGATATGTGTTGCTTTCCAGCATAACTGCTGAGACTGTTTTAGTAACAGTCTGAGACACTTAGGGAAAATATTAATTGTTTTAGCAATAAATATTTAACATAATAGTGACTGACTTTTTCCATCTTTATTTCTTGCTACATATATTTTTAAGAGATATGGGGATGTTGGCTTTTTTCCTAGTGGCTTTAAACGGATTTATTACATAGCATTGGATCAGGTTGCTTGGTTTATTAACTTTGATTTCCTTGATTTCCTCACTTGCATGCATGTGCTCTCTGTTTGCATTATTCTAAGTTAAAAAAAATAGCAGGAATGTATTAGATTTTTCGAAAAGCAGTATGTCCTAATATAGCATTTCAGATTGCGTTATAGTTATGTACTTTTGGCTTTACTTCTGTTTCTGATTCTGCTGGAAAAACAAACATGATTATTGATACTGAAGTATTTTGGTTAAATTTAAAACACAGGAACAAAGAAATCAGGTGGAAAAGACAGTCATTGTGTTTTTTAAAAAAGCAAGGGAGTGTAGAGAAGTATTCACATCAAAGACAGAGTGATGAAATTAATAAAAGCTGTACAGTGATTTGAAATTTTGGTTTGATTATACATTTTTCTGAGTGAAGGGGATGTTAGCAGCACTCCATTGAAATACATTTACAACCTTAATTTCTGTTAATTATGTTTAGTTTTTTTTCTTTTTGGTGAGAGCCAAGAGTTTAAAATGGGATATGCATGAAGAGAGCATTGCTTCTCCATATGATCTGAGGTCCATCAAATATGGTTTCTCTTGTGGATATTATCAGATCAGTAGGAGGTATGTGCCTAGTGAGAGTTAACTCACTGTGTGATAGGTGGGAGTGGAGAGGCTTTGAATTGACAAAGTACAGGACATTGAAAATGAAGTTCTTTGCCTTTCACCTACTTTTGTGTCTCCCTCGTTCCTTGCATTTCTCTCTTACGTTGTCATTGTTGATATCTTTAATATTTAGATAGTAATAAAACTACTCCTATTAAAATCCCCCAACATCTTAATTAATGTGATTTATAATCTGAAATTATGTCCATGCTGCTTATACAAATAAAGGTTAATTCAGCCATCAGCTAATAACTCGAAGCAATAAAATAGTTTTATCTGTCCCCAGGAACATATACACAGCCTTTTCCCAGAACCTTCCCTGGCTCCCTGCATGCCCTTTTCATGTTCCCACTCCCTATTAACTATCCGTGTTTCTTTTGCTCCTTCTTCTTTGCTCAGGGCTCTTGAGATTCCCAGCAACCTCTTGATCCTAGTGTCACTGGTGTCCTCCCCTGAAATCCATTTGTCACTCTTCTTGCTTGTTTCAGAGGCACCCTGCTGATAGAGGGAAACAAGGCTCCATGCCACATTCTCCTGTGACTGCCTCTCCTGCTCTAATTCCCATGCCTGCACTCCCAATCTCTGTTCTTTAGGCTCCCTCTTCCTCACTTAGTCCTTCCGTGATCTCCAGCATCCCCATATTATGATTCAACTAAAAATCACAGTGAATCCACTTTAAATGCAAGTGTATTTGATGCTGTGCATGGTGTAGTAATAAGAGGGTCTGACAGTGGAGGCCTGGGGTGAAGCCTCAGGTCTGAGCAACATAGAGCAAAGCTAAAGCTGTGAAGAAAGGCAGGTCTGGCTCACAGGAATTTGGCAGAGATAGGGCTGCTGCTATTACAGAAAAACACATACCTAATACTGGACACCTAAACAGTCCAGGAAGATGGTAACAGAACATCTCACTTGGTACCAGTATGCTCCCCATAGATAACAGGGACTTACTGACCCAGGTTCAACACAGGGTGGTGATGACAGCATGATGGACAGTGATGTTTTGATCGAATCACTGTGTACAAGGTAATGGGCAGTATCTAGTTACGTCAGGGGGTGTCAACTAGGTACATCAGGGTGCCATCCTAATATGTTTAAGGGTTGCACCTTGATTTATGACTTGTTTGTGTCTGGGTATAAAAGTGTATTTCAGAGGGGCTGTCTTGTTCCAGCCAAGGGGATAGCGGAGCTTCCTCGACGCTAAATTGTGCTGAGTTCCGTTGCCAGGGCATATGCCTGTACTAGTGTAAACTGTTAACGTCTGGTCTAGCTGCCCAGGGTGCTAGAGAATGTGTGTTGTTTGGCATTAAGCCTGGTTCCAGTGCCTTCATGCCTTATCTGCGTTGTGGTTATTGGGGACTGCCAGAAGTCTGTGGTGTTGGCTAACTGCACAAAACTTGCATAGCATTCGGAGAGAGAGCACATGCATACAGCCGAATGGTTATCAACACTGAAGGGAGCAGAACAGATACCAGAGCACCACACTGGTAGCGGTGTCCAACTACACATGGGCTTCTTTAATTTTGGCTAGTGTTTGCATGAAAGTTGTGGTGGTTTTCATTTCTTCAAATGATCTTGTTTCTCTCTGCATTAGCCCAGCACTCACACAATCACACATACTTGTAAAAATGTCAACAGTGGAAATGAGATTTGGTGGTCTCAGCCTTGTTGCTTATGGATATTTGTCCACCTCATAAACCCACACCACAATTTAACATTGCTCCATATGATTGGCAGTTGTAATCTGGAGCAGCACAGGGCTGGAATGGGAGGTCAGAGCACAGTTGTATTAGCAGAACCAGATCGTAACCTTCTTTGCTCTAGCCAGTGTTATTGCTTTCTTATTTTTATAACTATTAAACTAGATTTTAAAGAACTCACAACATTTAATCGGTTTCAAAATCTCATATCATTTATTTTTTCCTCATTTGTGGGTTTCAGCTTTGCAAAATGTCTCTCACCTTGGTAGGATCCTTGACTTCCCACTCCCATGAGTTCCCTCAGGGTTGGTGTATTAATGGATTATAAATGCTGAAGTCTGGAGTCTCCCTTTGGTAATAAACTAAACCCATTCTTTTTCCATATTGTTTGTTGAGTCTGTTTTTTTCCATAGTATTTCCTTAAAGCATAATTCTATTCTGAAAAGTTGCTATCATAAAATGACAATTTGTCCAGCACATTCAGAGTTGTAGTTGCTGATTTAAGAGGCAAAATATTTTAACTACTTATTTGGCACTTCTGTTAGGACTCCAAAAACCAACACAGCTGAGACAGAGTGTGCCGGATTCTTTCTTGAGCATTAGAAACAGCATTTTACTACATTCTACTGAGTTATTTCTTTTGTCAATCCACTGTCATCTAAGAAGCTTCTGGAATGAAGACAGGGCTGTGCAGAGGTTTCTGTAAGAATCTAGAAGTCCTGTGGCACCTTATCAACTAACAGATCTTTTGGAGCATAAGCTTTTGTGGGCAAAGACCCGCTTCTCCATATGCATGACTCTTTGCTCATTAAAGCTTATGCTCCAAAAGATCTGTTAGTCTATAAGGTGCCACAGGACTTCTTGTTGTTTTTGAAGTAACAGACTAACATGGCTACCTCCCTGATACTTGTAAGAATCTAATTTGTGAGCAAATTCAGATCTCATTTAACATCAGTTTAAAACAAGAATACAGCCCAGTCTACTCTAGGAAGGTTCTACTAATATAACTGTCCATTCAAGGTGTACTTAAAAATAAAAATAGTTATGCTGGTATGAGCTCTAGCAAGGAGGTGGAGGTAACAGTACAAAGGTTCCTTTTATTGGTATAACTTATTTTGCTTTTCAAGTTAGAATGACCTCTATTATAATAAGTAGATTTATAAATATTTTAGTTGTGCACTGGGATATCAATAGAATTACTCCTGTACTGGTGGTAGCTGAGATTTTGGTCCTTAATCTGTAGAGCCTGACATTACTGATGAAATATGTCAAAGAAAGAACCCAACTTGTCTCACAGAAACCTAGTCTGAGTCTGCAGGACTGGAAGAAAAAGAGCAGATTTTATCTAGAAAAACACTGAGGAAAAGTAAAAATGGAACCCCAGATCAGAACAGGCCTTTATGTTGAAAACTGGAAGGTTTTTGTTTTTGCACATTTTGATGCTCCAGAGTCTAAACCTAATGTATGGTAATATGACAGGCCATCTTGTGGTGGGGAAAGCTTGAGAGCAATGGGTACTACTGCAAGAAGATGCAAAATACATTCAGATATTATTAACTATTTCCATTTATGTGCCAGTTCTCCTGCCACTGTGTCTGTATTTGCTGTTATTCTGAGACTACTATGTTGTTCAGAAAAATTAGTGAATCTGTACACCACTTTTTTATTATTCAATAATAGTTTTGGTATTATTAATAAAATATTTTTAATAAAGACAGCTAGTACACATATAATATATCCTGCATGACATGATAAACTGCATCACCACAGCACTAAATTTGATGCTGTTGACCTATTCACACTAATCTCCAAAATCGAGCCTGGCTCAACTGGCCTTGAATCTAATATATTGTATACAACCTTTCAGAATTGTCAGTTCAGGGTACTGGGTTTTCTTGGCAGCATTAGAAAGAAGTGGACCACTGTGGCAGCACGCTGAAAATTGTAATTGGTATCCTAAAGATGGAACCTTTGATGGACTAGCATATGTGATGCATTGTAAGAGCATTCTGCACGAATAAATATAACTGACAAAGAACAGCCAGATGTGCTTTCAGCAGTTGCTTGTCCATTTTATGCATTTGCTTAATTCTCGTTGATATTAACGGGAAATATACATGCATACAGGGGAGAACAAAACCATATGTTGTTTCAACAAAATTGTACTCATTAAATATAGTTGTAATCTGGTAAATTGGTGGGTTTTTTGAAGCTGTATTAGTAATTTCGGATTAGATTTTAGCAGGTTTAGTATAGTAACAGTATAAGGTGTGCTGTTCTTTTTAAAAGAAAAAGCACTACAGAATGTGTTTTAGAATACAGGAAGTGGTAGGTTGTATGCATTCTTTGGGATGCCTGATAATGTAGATGTTGAAGCTAATGAACTTTTGTTGATACTGCTGTTTCGCCAAATTATTACACTCCTGCATCTTAATTTAATATATACACTGTAACTATAGTAAAAATTATAATAGTGAGCTTTGACTTAAGAGAAAAGGTGCACTTTTTATGCTTAAAGAGCTATTAAAAAAAACTAATTGTAAGAGAGTGAAGGCATTATTGTTTAGAACACACCTGTTATCCGAGTCCTTTATCCGTTCTCCAGCAGTGATCAGTGGTTGTTGATTCAATGGAAATGCATCATGGGAAATTTAACATCTTATAATTATGGAAATGAATACAACATGCAGAATTAAGTTTCCTTCTTGTTATCAATCAGTATGAAAGTTTAGGCTGTAAAAAAGAGGAGTTTCATCTTTATTCTAGTTGATTCTTTTGCAGATGCCGTTCTTATTTTTACAAATGTCTGATTGTGGCAATGAATTCTGAAAGTTATCTGTGTTTTACTTAAAATATTTCTTTTTATCAGATTTAAATATGTATTTCTTTATATTTTTATCAGGTTATCCTCTGGTATTCATAAAATCACAGAACCATAGGGCTGGAGGGGGTCTGGAGTTCATGTCGTCCATTCTGTACACTGAGTTGAGGTTAAGAAGACCTAGCCCATTCTTGACAGGTTTTTGCCCACCCTGTACGTAAAAATTGCAAGGCCTGGGATTCTGCAATCTTTGTTGATTCCAGCTGTAACCCAGTTCCTTTTAATTGGCTGTACTGAACTCTTATGATTTGATCAGTGGTGATGGACGTAGTTCATCCAGAGCATTCAGCTATCCAATGACAGGAAGGCTGGGATGTGCATTGTTGATTTATACTGGCATTATTATATATTCTGTGCTAGTCAATGTTCCCTTCTTAATAGAGAGCTTATTTGCATTTTTGACCACCAATGAGTGCTATGCAGATATCTTTATTGAAGTGTTCACAGTGACATCTACATACTTTCCTTGAAAGATTACAGCTTCATATTAGATTTACACATTGAGTTAGCAACACAGAACTCATCAGTATAACTACAACATGCAATATCTTTCACTTCTGTGCTGAATTTCATTTGTCAGCATGATGTCTGGTTTGCTAATTTCATTACACCTTCTTGTAGTTTCTCATTGCCTTTCTCACTGCCTAATCTACTGTAAATTTTGCCAGTAGCAAACTTCATCATCATTTCTCAAACTTTCTTCCAAGTCATAAGATACATGCTATATAAAAAGCATATTTTAAAACAGTGCTGTCTGGGTTTCAAAATATACAGTACAAAACTATATTGTAATACCTCATTGTAACATTTGTGACAGGGTCAGGCCAGAGGGCTGCAGAGTAGTGATCAAGGGGAGATATATTGGGCCTATATTGAATAAGTCCCTGTTTCCAGAATAAACTAGCAAGGGCTGATACAGAACCAGCAGGAACCTGTTAGAAGCAATCAGGGTAATTAGGCCAATTAAAACACCTGGGGCCAATTAAGAGGCTTGTAGACTCAAGGGAGCCTGGTGAAGCAGGACAGCTGGGTCCAATAAAGAACCAGCTGATACTGGCTATCAATAGGCTTCTCTTCTATTGACCCAGAGCTGAGTGAAAAGTGGAGAAGATAAGGAGCCATGGAGAGAGAGTCTGAGAGGAGTAAATAGAAGCAGATATCAGAGGGAAGAGCCTGACAGTATGAGGACTGCTGTGGGGAAGTGGCCCAGGGAATCATCACGGCCAAGGAGCTGAAACTTGAGACATTGTTGGCAGCTGGGTCCCAGGGCTGGCACCCAGAGTAGAGAATGGGCCAGGGCTCCCTCCAATCCCCCCGACCTCTATATAGCAGTGGGGAAGGACTGAATTGGTGAAGGGGTTTGTCTTGCCTCAATGACTGGGAGGGGCAGCAGAGACTGTGGAGTTTGATCTTTTCTCTTTTTCCGATGCTGGCCAATGGTGATAGTAGCTCACCAAAATAGCTAGGTGGTGTCAAACCTGAGAGCTGAGGTGACCCTGTATGGCAAATAATCCATCAAAAAGTGCAGGACCATAAAGCTAGAGGAAGAGCATTGTCACACATTTTTACTTTTAACATTCTCCAAATCCATTGAGTTTTATCTTCTAAGATCCATGAATGCTCTTCATGGTGACCAACATTTAGGTTTTGAATTACAAGTGCTGTACTGAATGTTGTAGTGATTATGGTTCATTATGGGCCAACCATCTGCATGTATGTATTAATGTTAGTCCAAACTTAAATGCATGTTTGTATTTTAATTTAAAACCTACGTAAACCTGACTTCATGTTTGTACAGAAACCATTTAGTACATTAGCAGTTCCACAAGACTATGGTATATTCTTCCATATAAGCCGAACACCAGATGTTGAACTGTTTCTTTTTCCTATGAAGAATAAAATATTTCGCTGAGCTATCTTAAATCTCTTGTTATGTGCAGCACTCTTAAATATTTCAATGTTGTGTCTCTTATGAAAGAGATTTACTTGGTGTTGTGTCTTTAATTTTTATAGTGCTGCATTCAGGTTTGGGAGCGTTAATAAGTTCTTTAATAGTTTGTGCAGCAGTAGAAGTGTAATTCTAGCATGCTGTTTTCGAAAACCTTTTGTTTGGATGCTTGCTCTCATTCGCTAATGTAAGCAAGCTAGACCAGTCCGTCTGAATGAAGAAAATGATCCTGAGATTCATTGACGCACAGACCTGATAGATATGTATGTCCCATCTTTCATAAGCACATGTCTTCATTTTAAACTGGGAAAACTGCATAATGGGTTGATTATAGCCCATTGGTTACTTAAAGTGGGTTTTTTATGATCATGTTTTAAATCTGATACTAGAGACATGGTAAATGAAAATGGTTCTCTTATCTATGATTGTATCTCCACTTTGCAAATTTGCTTTATGCTCTGTGACTAATGACTTATTGGTCAAATTCAACTTGGCTAGATCTGCTTGCTCAGATATTGCATTAAGAATGCATATGCATTAAAACTCCTTCTGCAAGACTATTTGAGCTGTGACATATTGAACACTGACATACAAAATTAAAGCTCTTGCCATCAATGCATTTTAAAAGCTGTAGCTACACGCTGCATTTTCCAAATAGTCTGGAGAAGTATTTCACTTTTAACAAACTGGATCTAAATCCATTTAGTTTACTAAAGCAAAACACAAATATGGCTCCCTGGATTTCCTTGATACCCTGCCTGTTTCCTGAAGTGATATGAAAAGAAAGGAATTGTGTTGTTTACCTCTGTAGGTCTAAATGTTACCAAGCTGGGTCATGCATTACCGCTAGTGTGCCACACGTGGTACCTTATTTGGAAGAAAACCAAGAATCAGTTATGGTAAAGAATGTGCCACAGCAGGAGCCCTCAATTATCTTCCTAGTAACAAAATAGAGGGTAGACTTGGAAGGAGGTTAAAGTGGTCCAGGCTGCAGCAATGGAAAAATGGGGAGAGGTAGATACGTTGGAGGGTAGAGTTAGGATCCAGAGTGACCTAAATAAATTGGAGGGTTGGGCCAAAATAAATCTGATGCGGTTCAATAAGGAGAAGTGTGGAGTCCTGCACTTGGGATGGACGAATCTCAAGCGTTGTTATAAGCTGGGGACTGACTGGCTAAGCAGCAGTACAGCGGAAAGAGACCTACAGGTTATGGTAGATGAAAGGCTGGATATGAGTAAACAGTGTTTCCTTGTAGCCAAGAAGGCTAAGGGCGTATTAGGGTGCATTAGGAGGACCATTTCAAGTGGATCTAGAGAAGTAGTTATTCCTCTTTATTCGGCACTGGTGAGGCCACATCTGGAATATTGTGTGAAGTTTTGGGCCCCCCAGAAAAAAAAGGATGTGGATTTGCTGGAGCAGGTTCAGTGAAGGGCAATAAAAACGATTTAGGGTCTGTCGCACAAGACCTATGAGGATAGGCTGAGGGATTTCGGGTTGTTTAGTTTATAGAAGAGAACAAGGAGGAGTGATTTAATAGCAGCCTTCAACTTCCTGAAGAGGAGGTCTGAAGAGGATGCAGAGAAACTGTTCTCAGTGGTGACAGATGGCAGAACAAGGAGCAATGGTCTGAAGTTACAGCGGGAGAGGAGTTGGTTGGATAATTAGGAAAAACTACTTCACCAGGCCGTTGGTGAGGCACTGGAATGTGTTACCTAAAGATGTGGTGGATTCTCCATCCCTAGAGGTTTTTAAGTCCCGGCTTGACAATGTCCTGGCTGGGATGACTTAGTGGGGGTTGATCCTCCTTGAAGCAGGGGGCTAGACTAGATGGCCTCCTGAGGTCCCTTACAGCCCTAAGATTCTATGAGAAAGGAAGGAAGCCTGACTGTCTGCTATCCAATCTAGAACTGTACTTCCTTCCTGTGCCCACTAGCACTGTCTGCTTGCCTGGCATCTCCAGGTTTGTCTGTTTTGTGAATGGCCTTCCGGCATTTTGTAGGTAAAGAAATAGGTGTTGAAAATGGACACAGTGAGCCCTTCTTCCCCACACACTCAGGCTTCTTAAGGCTAATGCTTCTTGGAAGGGTCAGCATCCTTTTGTCTTCAGGAACACACTGCTGCCCTTAGTGCTGTTGCTGGTCCTACGCAAATAATGTAAAATGGGACAGGGTTATTTTTTGGCAATGGAAATTGCAGTGATGGCCCTATATTGCCTGAACTCAAGGTGGTATTAGTTTTACTAATTAAAACTGGGGAAGAAAGAGGGTCTTCATGTTGTTGTTTTTCTAGATTTATTTGTGAATTTGGTTTACAGATAGTGTAATGTGAGGTAGTTTCATACCTTTCAGGAACTGTTGCATGTAAATATTTGTTATGTATCAAGGAATGAGGTCATGCGTCAGCTAGTCTCTATATTGGGTAGGTAATCAGGAAGTTACAGGCAAAAGAGAGTCCTTTGTTTGATTGAAGAAATGTACTACATTATTGCAAAGTTGACAGGTAAATCTAAATCCCTTGGTCTCTAAAAGGGCATGCATATCACCAGACAAGCCAATTTGCAAGCAAAGCCTTGATCGAAAGTGTAGTTTACTTGTACTCAACATGTCTCTCTGATGGAGATTTGTGGGGTGTGACAAACATGGAATGTCTGAGTACTAGCATGTAGAGAATGAATTAATTAAATAAATAGAATCTTCAGTGATGATTCTAAAATATATGTGATGAGTCTTAACTCAGAAAATCAGCTGTCATCATTGGATGGTCCTTTTTAAAGCTATAGCTGTATCCTAATAGATTTGTGTATTTAGACATTTATTTGTTTGTGCCTTTGTTTTTACAAAGTTTAGTGTATAAATGTCTCCTCCCATCAAGTAATGGACTACTATAGAAAGCAGTTAGTTTAAGTGGAGACTATTGCATAAATCTAGCAACTCTCAGGTGGCATCTGTCAAAGGATGGGAGGGCTTTGGAGTTGCAGGTGCAGAGTTAGGGATAATTTATGCTGACGGATTTGCAGACTTGATTTTAAGTCTAGTTAATATGAATTGTTAAATGAGTTTTTGAATGCAAAATGTGAGTGAATTTTTTGAGGATTTCAAGTTCTGAATGGGGTGAATGTGAATGGGGAGACATGAGAAGACAACAGAAGTGAAATGCTGTTTTCTAGGGTATAATATGCAAAAAAGAGAACTTTTAAAGATGAGAAGTGCACGTTTAACTTTCCACAAAATTCTGTATTGTGGAAGAAAGCTGCAGAGATCTGGGTGAGGTTTACTTTTGTACATTTCTGTTGGCTTTTTGTTTTGTTAGCGACTAGATGTTCAATTTCCCATTTAGTAAATTAATTGTAAATTGCACATTTATACACATGGGTCAGGAACTTCAGAAATGGGTAGTATGAAGTTCGTCAGCCCATGTTAAAGGGTCTAATTAATATTCCTCATTTTTGAAAAGGGCTGAGCACATGGCAGTGCACACTGCAGTCACTGCTGATTTTTTGGGTTCTCAGCACTTTCTGCAAATAAGACCATTTACTTATTTATTTGCCAAATATGATGGAGGTACCTAACTTAAAACAGCCATTTCTGAAAATCATGGCCTGGTGGAAACACCTAATGTGGATTTACATAATCACTTTGTTTCTTGTGATAATACGTAGTATTAAGATAATAAGCAAAATCAAACAGAATGGAAATTTGCATTGTCTTTTGATATAAGGTGGTATGATCTCTGTGCGCTGCTGATCCATAGATCCAACTTCATATATCAAACACTTTTTAAAAAGTGCTTGAGCAGTTTGTGCTTAGGGTGCCAGCTCAGTATTCACCACTCACACCAGTAACATTCACAGTGTTTTAATTTTAAATTATTATAAGCAAAATGCTAACTGGAGAACAATAACAGAGCTCTTAATTGAGAAGGTCTGACACAAGGTTGAGGGGTAGAGCACAGTTCAAGGCTAAATAAGCTCTTCTTAACTCCCTGTAGCATTTCTTCTTCAATACTTAAACCAGTTTTAATTCACCACAGATTACTTGCTTGATACTTCATATAAATACTTATCTGATATGCCACTAGGGCTCACTGATTGGCATGTTTTATAATTCTCCACAGTCAAGATTTAATGAAGTGAAATGGCACAACAGTTTAAAACAATGCTTTAAAAAAAATCTCTGTCTGATTTTCCTGATGCTCAGATGTCTAACTGCTTGAAATCTGATTCCAAGTCTCAGAGCATTTTCGGCTGAAACAATTATCTAGGCTTGCTGGAGGAGCAGTGTTGAATGGTGTGATTTTCAAAACAAAAATACAAAAAGCTAAATCATCCCCTCCTTTAGAAAACTGACTAGGAGGAAAAAGACTCAACCACAGAAAATCCAATCACACCAACCCCTTCTAGGAGAGAGCTTTGCAGGATGTTGGGGATGGGGAGTGTGGGGGTCAAGAATCTAGCTGATGTAGAGATCCCCAAACATGAGTCATCCATGTGAGAGGGCTTACTGCAGCTCCTGTGGTCTTACCCATAGAGCAGTGTGATTCACTGAGTCTTTCCAATGCGTGCACACTACCCTTTGGGGTAGATGACTTTGAGTGGCTATTTTTCACTTTTCCAAGTTCATAACCTCAATTGGATGATGTCCATATAGAAAGGAGGGGGCTTGAATAATGTCTCTGAGGTTCATTTTCTCTCTTCCATGTGAGTAATAGCTAGATTAGGCCACTGTTTACACTTCTTTAATCCCCTGTAAACCCCTCAGCAGAGGGGACAACTTGATCCACATTTCCCAGGTCAGTAGCTGATTTTGTTGATATCTTATTTCAGTTTATGGCCATTTAGAATGCCTGCCAAGTCCTTCAGGGTTGGTTCTGCATTTATTGTTAATTGTGACATATTTGTGCTTAATTTTGTCAACTACATTTGCTGTGATCCCTGCAATATGACATGGGAGTGCTCCCTGTCTGGGACTCTGCTGCACAGAATCATCTTTTTCCATTTTGTTCTGTAATGCAGTTTTCCCTCTGCTATGAAGAAAATAAATTAGACTGAAGTTATCTGGAATCTTGGAGAGAAAGGCTGAGTTGTTAATTAAGTGTCCCAGAGAAGCAATTTTTCAAGATTAATTGAAATGTTTGTATTAGTTTTAACCAAAACCTCCACAGTGGCCTTTGCTGAGAGAGGTGAGAATCTGTACAGGTTTTAATTGCAAAAACCTAGCTAGTATTGAACAGCTGCCAGAGAAGCAATTAAAAGAATTGCCCCTTAAATATGTGAGAAAGGTAGAGAACCAGTGACTGGGTAGTGGAGCACAGCACATTGCAGGAGTCATTTGAACTAAAATCCTAACTGGTACCAATAAAAAATAATACCTTCTTCATACCCATTCAGTTCCTTGCCACACACCTCCTTCAGAATTGTGAATTGTGGCGTGGATATTTATCCACCGCAGACTGGACTGAGGACCGCAATTTATTTCTCATAGGCTGTCAGTGCGGTTGGATAAGGGTAGCTTTTGGTCATTAGTAGCCTGTCAAACTATAACAAGAGTTTGAAGCGCTTTATTCCTTAAGACATTCAGTTATTTCTTGCACTATTATATCATGTCAGTTCTGTCATTCCCCTTTTGAAATTTTAAGTTTCATAAATCTGTAAGAATTCAGCAAGTTTTATCATGGACGTATCACTTTGCTGTATATACTTACTATTTCTTATAACGTGTGTAGACAGGCTGATTTTCTTTGTAATGAGGGCTTTATTGTCCAGTCCTTAAAGCACCAAGTTTTCTTTATAACATTGCATTATTTTTTTAAAATACTTATATTAATATCCTCATTCAGAAAAATCTTGGCACACAAAAGATCTTTGTAATGCTAGTATTGAAATCTGTAGAAGACTGTAGTTCCTTCTCAGGAGTCTCTAGTAGAAACATGACTGGAGACATTTTCAGTATTTGAGAGCTTTTGAAATAGGGATATGAGCATACTGTATATCTTCTTAGAGACATGGTCTTTCTGAGTAGTGGAGACAGAGATTTTGATGTCCTAATTTTTCACATAGTGGGGAAATACTTTACATATCAGCCATTTCCTTATCTAGCCTATTGGGACACACTATAAATAATTACATATTTAAGGTAGTGCATTCTGGAGATATATAAGATGAAGTGCTCAGGCTGCAAGTTTAGTAGTATTCTTCATTCATTTTATTTATTAGCCTGAGTGTAGTGGAAGTTTAAATTGATGGTAAAGTAAAGCATGTTTATGCCTAACTTACTTGAGAAGTTATTCAATAACAATTCATCCTTTTAGTTTGACCTCCCATTGTGAAAGGTAACTGGTATTTTCTCTTGTTGAAAATATACATAAGCCTAACATTGAGAATAAAAACGTAAATGTTATTACAAAAGCTGAATGTTACTATAATGTTCTTCTTATGTACACAGAATCTCAGATTATGGTTTTATTAATCAAAGATGTTATATATCAGCTGTGGTATTGGGGCATATGTTTTGGAAAGGTTGTTGGATGTGAAATTTTCAAACTTGGATGCCTAAACTAAAGAATGTAAATAAAGTGGCTGAAGTTTTCTGGGCCCCTGAACATCAACAGTTCCTGCGGACTTGAGTATTAGTATTTTTATTTTGGCATGTACTTTGGAAGAAATTGCTTGAAGTGTCAGAATTTGGAGAGGCCATGCTTCCAGGCTATTAGTATATATTCAGTATTTGAACCACTCTCCCACTTTTCCATGCCAATGAGAAGTGAGTATGCCATGCTTGCATTTGCATTTACATTTGACTCTCCTGTATTTTGTATATACATGCATCATCTGTAATTCCGAGGTTTTTATCACATGGAAAACTGAAGCAAAGGATTATAAATTGGAATAGCTGAAAAGTACAAACGCATTATATTAGACATTGAATGTTAATGGTTAGTTTTCATGTTTTCCTGTTTCTTAGAGTTTTCCGTCATGACCATGACTAATGTATTTTTAGACATGTAATTGGTGTAACTTCTCTTCCAGGAAAGGCTGGGTAATTTGAAGTGGCTGTTGATGAGAATTTATTCCATATTGTGAAGGCAGGTAAAGAATTAACACGTCCCTCTGACAGAGTTGTGCTGAGCTACTTAAATGACCTATGGCATTACCTCCAGTCACTCTTGCCCTAAATGTAGGGAGGGTTATTGCTGGGAGAAACTTAGGTTGCAGAAGCCTGAGCTATGTAATGTTTTCTGACACAGTTTGGAAAGCGGCTGAGTTTTATGTGGGTGGCTGAGGACAGTGTGGTCTGTTCATTTGATATCTCTCCTGACAGATAAGGGTCAAGGAGCACTGGCAGTACTCTGTATCTGTGAATATAATTGTTCTAAAGTGGCAGTATTTCACAAGTATGATGTTGGCAAAATGACATAACACCTGAAGCTCTGGTGGGATGGAGGTTTTGTCATATGAGAAGCTGATAATACTAGGCAATTCTGAGAGCTGTGCAGGAAATGGATTTGTTCAGAGACTAGGGCTTTGGAGGAGATAATGGAGATTCTGATCCTAGGACGGTTATTTGTATGGTGATGGGAAGGAGATAGATAGCAAGACAAGCATGTAAATGTTCCCTGGGTTGGTCATGTAGCAGTGAATTGGTCTCAGTGAGGCTAATGTTCAGTTAGTCACTAGGAAAGAAAAGGCTTTCCCAAGAGCTCTGAGGGTGAAAGTAGAATGCAATGCGGTGCTGGAGAGAGTTCTTAGATACTCCTGGTTGTCCCAGCAAAGTTTCCACTGCTGATTGAAATGAGATTTGAGATAATATCTCTGTTTATAGTTTCATCCCCTTTATATATGTTGCTAATTCATCCCAACAAGAGGGGACCTTCCTGGGACTCTTAAAATAAAAAAGTAACATTTTTCTTTTAGAGTGCTCTGACATAGAAATTTTCACTCCAGTTCTCCTCTCTCTCTCTCTCTCTCTCTCTCTGTGTTGGCTGGGGGGAAAGTGAGGGTGTATGTGGCACATGCTATTGTATGCTATGTATTCCATACTTTAGTCAGGAACAAAATATTTTGAGAGACTGCAGCTTAATATGTTTATCAGTTGATGTTTGTTTATTTTGTTGTGGCTACTAGAGGGCAAGAACATGCACTGATACTGTATAGGGCTCACAAGCTAAGGAGAAATGTGGGAAGCCCTTTAAAAATGTGACCTTGTGTTACTGATAAAATGTTGCATAATTATGACATTGTATAGAACTTAAAGCAGGGTGCTTATTGTTGGACCCATGTTGGACTTCAGTGTGGAGATGCTCTGACACCTATTCAAACAGTGTTATATTAAGTCTTACTGAAGTCAAGGGAGATGGCCTGCTTTAGCACTCAGGTTATCCTGGAGGAAACTTTCCACCTGTCAATCTGGATTCTTCCCTGGTAGAAGCTTGTAAAGGAGTTGGTTGGTAAACTTAGTTACTTTGCTGTTGGTGAAGGAGGCATATGTAATAAATCCCAGATTATATCCCTTTCTTAGGGCTATGCACACAAATGATTTTTCCCCATTAGCCTGAATTTTGAGGGGTATTCTTTCTTGTCCTGTGATTCCTGCTCTTCTGATTATATCACTATGTCCACCTTCTAAGAAAGAGAGTTTGACATTCATGCTTGCCCATGGTTTGTGATATCATTGCCACGACCACAGACCATAGCCATGATCTGACTCTACAATGGGAAGTAGAAGGGAAAAAGAAAAATCCTTTCAGGAACAAAAGCTGCAGTATCTGCAGCATGAATGTTGGCAGACCTAGTGGTGGCAGTTCTGATGTCAGTTCTCAAATCACTAACCTAGTTTCTGAGCTCTGCCTATTGAAGGAGATTCTTACATGATTAAAATGATTTTGTCATGACAACTGCTTTTCTCTTTAAGTAACAAAAAGATAAGAATTTCTCAAGCTGTGTTACTGAAAATTCCAAATCCACTACACTCAGTACAGGTTAAACCTCCATAAGGGGAACTCTTTCATCCTGCAAATTCCTTAATCTGGCAGTTAGCCAGATGACCACTTATCATGGGTGTGGCAAAGTTTCCCATGGTCTCATAAAATTTGTTAACAGCTACCAGTTCTAGCTGTCAGTATTCAGTGCTGTTATTTATCTGTCATTTACCCCTAAATATAGCCCCTACAGTTTTACGCATCCCCACCCTTTCCTGCTGCTTTATGTTCACAGAGACTCCTTGGAAGTGGAAGGATGTAGAAATCTGGAGTTATGATGCCAAAAAATTAAGGTCTTTACTGTAATATCAGGGAATAGAAACAAATACAGTCTGGAGAATAGTCAGCAAAAATGAAAATGAAAGAAATATACCAAAATCAGAATAATTAGTGCACATGCAATGTATCATAGTTTCTCATAACCTCTAACCTGTTATACAGACTTAACGTCTGGGATCCCAACTGGTGCTGACCCAGAGAAATTGCTGCGTTAATAGAGGTCAATGCAGAGTACCAGCTGATCTCCACAGGCAGGAAAGTATGGGTGTGTAGAGTGCTGCACCACTCCAGGCTTTGTGCCCAGTCTGAGCATCCATCCCTGAGGCCACCCTGCCACTCAGTGACCATCCAGGGGCTCCAATGTTAGTCCAAAGTCCTGGCCCCCAACTCCTCTGCTGCTGCCTCTGGTCCCAGATGCTGCCTTCAGGTCTCAGCCGCCAGACTCTCATCCTGAGTCCCAGTGGCTAGCCCCACGTCCTGCCTGCTAGCCAAATAGCTCCACTCCTGGCTCCAGCCAGCCGTCCCACCACTCCCTGCCTCCTTTCCCAAATATAACCCATTGCCATCCCTCTTCATCCCTCCTGGAATTTGACTGCCACATTTAGTTGATTTGTGGCACCCTGGAAATGCTGGGAGGGAGGTGGAGGAGTTGGTAAGTGCAGGATCACTGGCCCACAAGAGATGTGTTGCAAGGGAACAGGGGGAGTGTGGCACCCACAGAGTCCACGACTATGCCAGACCAGGGAGTTCTGAACTCAAGAGGTTCAACCTGTACTTTGTGCCTAAGGGCAAATGTGTAGACGTTATCAGACAATACCTATTTTGAAAATAATTAGCAGAGGTGTGCACTGAAATCAAGAAAAAATATTCCATAGACCTTAGTTAGGAAAGGAGACATTTTAGAAATGTGTGATTTGACGTTTGCTGTTGTAGAACCTCATCTCACATTGTTCAGTCTCATCTGATGTGACACACAATGTGGTGTGAGTAGGGAGGATATTGATAAGTGGAAAAGTGTTCAAACCCACAGCTAACAGTGAACTGTGCTTTGTTTAGATGAGGGTGTTTTGAGGTGTTTTTCTTGTCAAAGTAAAAACACAGTGAATTATATGGATGTCCAGTTTTTGCTTGCTGTGTTACTTTTCATACTATGATCATTTTATCTCCGAATGTCATCAGGGTATGAACGTCATTTTAACCATGACATAGTTAATTGTCTAGTATTGATTGCATCTGACGAAGCATTGGTAACTAAGTGAAGTTTTGTTACATGATGCTTTCCTTTCTTGAAATTACCTCTTGCCCAATGTCAGACAATCGGACTGTGTTTTTTCTTCCTACAAACAGTGGAGGCAGTATTTGACAATGATGCCTCAGGGCAGAGGTGGGGAACCTTTTCTGGGTCGGGGACACTGATCTACCGAAAATCAGTCAGGGGTCACACAAGTGAGAGGCAGCCCTGCGTAATACCACCACTCACTGATGTGGCTCCCAACTGAGACCCCTCACTCCCTTGGTGCTCCAGCTCCACAGTGGGTGGGCGGGGGGAGGGGAAGGGAGGGCAGAGGAGACAGGGAACACAAAGCTTCCAGACTTTCCACAGGCCAGATTAACTTTTTGGGGACCCTGGGTTAGTAGATTTTGTTAGCCCCCCCCAGACTCTGGGGGCAGACAAAAAGGAGGGGTTCAGTGTGCAGGGGGGGCTGTTAGGAGTGGGATAGAGATGGGGGTGCAGATGGGCGGTCTGGAACACAGGAAGGTACAGCAGTGGGCTGGAGGTGGGTTGTCTGGCCGGGTGGGGAGGAGCATACAGGAGCAAAGGTGGGTGCAGAATCTGGCCAGGAGGGAAGGTGAAGGAGCAGGCTGGGGGAAGGGTGTCCGGACAGGGCAGGAGTGGACTGGGGGTGGGCAAGCTGGGGAGGAGGGGTATGCAAGGAGTGGGGTGCAGGTGAGGGTCTGACCAAGAGAGTGTGCAAGAGCAGAGCAGGACTGGCAGAGGTGGGAGGGTGGGTCAGGAGCAGCTCAGAACTGGGAGAGCTGAGCAAGGGACATGGGCATGTGAGGCAGGTGGATGTGTGGGGTCTGGCCATGAGGGGAGTGGGGGGCACTCAATAACCTTCATGACTGCCCCCTCTCCCTGTCTTCCACTGCTCCCATTGGCCCAGATCGCCCCAATGGGAACATGAGGGAAACCCTCCCACGACTGGTTTCCAGCACCATGTTCTCCCAGCCTGGGGGAGTGGGACTGGCAGCAGCACCGCGCAGAGCTGCTTCCTGCAACCTCAGCAGAGCCAGTTGTCCAGGTCTGGGTAAGATGTTCCAAGGCTGAATGGAAATATTACACTTTTGTAGTGGACAATGTAGCTCTATATACTAAACTTGGAAGAGACTTTTAAACATGTAGCTGCTTGGGGTGAAATCCTGCCTCCTTTGAAACTTAAATGAGGGCATGTTTGAAAACTTATTTCAGGTGGATAAACTGGGGGAAATGTCAGTCCCAAAAAGGAAATTCCCAGACAACAAATTTAGCTGCTAGAACCTGTCCCCTCCCCATTTTGTGGAAAATAATGGCCAGTAAGAAAAAACTCACAGGAAGGGAGCTGGATAATTTTTCTTCTGTTTTCTAGCTTTAAAAAAAATAAATTGGTACATTCATTTGTTTTGGAGCTAGTGCTCAATAGTATCCTCTTTCCTAGAGATGCCTCTCAGAGGAGTGAGGGTCAAGCCTGGAGAAAGTATTAATAGATGACTAGGTTCCAGCTTTACACTATTCCTCTCTATTCATTTGTGCCATTTTCCTCACAGGAGACCTCTGCATAGTCTGTTGAGTGGGCTCCTGACCTCTTCTAGAAAAATTTCATCTGTCGTCATCCTCATCATCATCACCATCATCAATAACCGTGGGCTCAGCGCCCGTTGGTGTCTGATGCCTCTCTCACTATTTCCTTCCATCTTTCCCTGTCCAGTGTGGAGTTGCTTAGTTTCTGTAGTCTAGCTCTGCACCAATCTACTATATCATCTGTCCATTCTCCGAGGGGTCTGCCTCTCCTATTCAAACTGTCCATTATGCCAAATACCAGGGTCTTGATTTTTCATTCGTCGTTCATTCTGCAAATATGCCCAAATAGTTGTAGCTTCTGTTTTTTAACCTTCTGCAGCAGGTTCTGTTTCGGCTGTATCTTCCTATATAACTCCTCATTGGTGACCTTCCGCATCCATCCTATTCTATTCTCAGATTCTTTCTATAACCATTTCATCTGTGACTGATATTGCACTTAGTGACACCACCTAGCTGTGGTGAAATCAGATGCTCTCGGGCTCAGGCTTTATGTATGGGGGAGAGGAGGAAAGATGTTTTCCTCATCTACTTAACCATAACAAGGTATAATTTAGCTGCTCTTCTCATGGCTAGCATGTGCTATTCTCAGGCCTGCCACCTAGGGGTGTGTATGGGGACAAACGGAGCTCTTGCTCTGGAGTCCTGTAATTCAAAAGGGCCCGATGCTCCTGACTAATGCTATCCCAGGAATGGTGGCAGCTGGAGTCCTGTGCCATTTAAATTGCTGCTGTAGGGCTGTGCAGCATGCTTCAGGTGGCTCCAGGGGCTGAGGTGGGTCTGGCACGGCACGCTCTGAGTGACCCTGAGGGAGGGCTGCCCAAGCCCTGCTCCTTCCAGATTCACAATCCTGCTCTCATCGTCATTCACAGTCGCCGTAAAGCTTACGTTTAGGAGACTAGTACACAGAGGAAGACACTCGTGTGTGAGTTCTTTTAACATGGGGGAACTGTTGCATTGCAGCTACCACATGGTTCTTGATGGTTAGGAGGCTCAGGTCCTATGGCATGGGATCCACAACAACGGGGAGTCTCCTGTCCTCTGCAGCTTTCATCCACCTTCTCAGCTGTTGTAGCATTGCCCTTGCTATTTTCTGTGTATTCTGCCATTGAGGCTTTTAGGATCATTCTTTCTCTGGACCCACCCCCCTTGACCTTGCCGCCATAGGTCACCCTGCTGGGAGTATGAGACTCCCTATGGCATAGCTCTTGGTTTCATTGGAACACACAAGCCCACTCTCCATGACAAGGGGACGATCCAGAGAGCAATGGTTAATATGTATTCTCTTACTAGCTGGCACATTTTCAGTGCTTGTGTAAGTCTTTGTGGAAGACAAGCTAAAAGGAGAGTATAGGAAAACTAGTTGTGCATCTGAGAAAATGGTAAAGCAGTATAATAGTGGCTGATCCAGTATGTGTGTTACTTTCTATTTCTCTGTTCATCTATGATAGTTGATACTTTGAGGCTTGATTCTGCTTAATGGAATTTTGCCCTTGAGTTCAATGGGAAGATGTCCGGGCTCTAGGGATTATTATGACGTGATTTTTAACTGTTTTGGAAGCTCTTTGAATCTCTCTGCATGTGTCAAGGTTGATCCCTAGTCTGGCACTTTTGATTGCATTTGACTAAACAGTTCCTTTCTACTTACATATTTGTATGCCCAAGTCATGTTGTGGCCTGAATATTTACTGGATTCATTCAGCCTGCTCAGTATTAAACATCTCTGTCATCTCAGCCAGACAAAAGAAAGATCCCCTCAGCAGGTAACTGCTTCAATTCAAAAAATCCCTCTCTGTTCCCACTGGCTTACCTGGCTACTTGCCAACAAACAAACCACTCTCTCTGGGTTTAACCCTTACAGGCACTCATTCATCACAGCATGAGAGTCTGAAACTCTTGACATATCTTGGGAAACTGTATTCTACTCTGAAACAAAATATTAAAGAGAGGTTGCTTTTGTTAGGAGTATGATAAGTAATACAACAGTTGCATCATTGTATCTTGTATACATAGAAAACAATAGCCATTAGTCATTTGGTGGAAAAAAGTACTAAAAGTAAGGTGTTTCACAAGTGTAAGGGTAGAGAAATCTCATTTACCTTTAAAATTCAGTTTCATTTGCAGCGCACACACATTCAGGAGCTGCATTAAAAACTGACCTTTCTGACACCAGTGCATCAGTAATTACTACTCAAGAGCTGCTTTGAATATTTTTCATAAGTGTTCACTCAGTAGTAAAGATACTGAGATTTGGATCTTGGCCTGTGTTACACATTACTGTAGTTCAATGCTATAAAATATTTTACTCTGGGAGTTGCTAACATAGCAGAAGTGAAATTTCATCTTATTAATAATTCCAGCTTTATCAGCCCGTTGTACGCCTCTGCTAACACTGTGGATGCTTCATGAGGTGATTTAAATTCTTAAATTTTGTACCGTTACTTGATTGTTTCCCCCATTCTGTATTCTTGTGTACAGTAAAACACCCAGATACGTACACTCAGGTTGTGCGAATCTCCAGTTAACTTGACTCTGAGTGGCAGGGAGCTGGTGCCTGGCTCTGGCTGTTTGCCATTCAGGGGAGCTGGGAAACTGACTAGTGCTGCTGCATTGGTCAGTTTCCTGGCTCCTTTGAGTGGTGATCAGTCCAGAACCAGGTGCCAGCTCCCCACTACTGACAGGAGCAGGGAACAGTGATGCTGTTCTGGTCAGTTTCCCCACTCCTGTCAGTGGCTGCAGCAGAGACCCTGACTCTTAGCTGCTGCCACTGACAGGAGTGGGGAAAATGACCAGTGCAGCAGAGCTGGTCAGTTTCCCCTTTCCTGTGAGCAGCGGGCTGCAACCACTCACAGGAGACAGGGAACTGAGCAATGCTACTGTCCAGATCGGTTTCCTGGCTTCCCTGAATTATGCAAAATTTGACTGACATGAGCTTGCGGAAGAATGCACCTGCCGCATAAGTCAGGGGTCTACTGTATGATTAAATTAGTTTAGCAAACAAAGCACCAGAGACGTGTATAATTCTAAAGACCTCAGTGTGATATGTAATTTGTTAATAAAACACATTCGTCAGGGTTAATTTCATTTATCCACTAGTATAGAGTTACGCTTTTGTTTAGATAGTCTGTGTAAGTTTATAGGATATTGAGCATTATATTCTTTTAGCATTGTATTAAACGAAATGTATTTTTAAATGCTTGGGAGCTTTACGTAGAATATAAAAATGAACAAGAATACTAATGCAACAGCAACAAAAACCAAACCATGTAGTAGAAAAAATGTGCATTGTAAATAAACTCCTTAAAATGGAAGGAGTTGAAGAAGAAATAAAACTGAACAAAACGCTAAATAATTTTTTGAAAAATCCTTCAACAATGCAACAAAATTATTAATGGAATTTCTCTAAGACTAATACTGTTTAAAGAGAAACAATGGGGAAGATAAGTATCAGAGGAGTAGCCATGTTAGTCTGTATCCGCAAAAACAACAAGAAGTCCGGTGTCACCTTATAGACTCGCAGATTTATTGGAGCATAAGCTTTCATGGGCAAAGATAAAGGGGAAAACATATGATCATAACAAATAGTTCGCATGTGTCAGAGTTCTCAGGGTATGTGTTTCCCACAGGCAAGGTCTTTATTTTATTGGCTAAATTAACTTGTAGAGACATTTGTAGGCATTAGGAAACTCATTTAAGGAACATTACCTAAAACAGCAATAAATATTCCATAATTATTTTTGAAATAGCTTTAGTTATGTATTTTGCTACAGAATAAGTGTGACTCAACTCTGTCCAGCATGTAGGCTGCTTGCATTTTCTAATGCAATTATTCTCAATCTGTGCTACGTGGCCTTTGCTGATGATCCAGAGAAAGGAAGAAACATTTTGAGAGCCAAGCAATGAAAAATTGGAAGGATAGGCAGGTTCACAAGATGATCCTTGTCATAGGAAGTGGTCTTCAGTATAACATGAAAAAAAAAAACCCAAACCCTTGACCAGAAATGTGCAAACTAGGAGAGTGGCACTCCACTGAGGGGCATGAAATTTCGTATGAGGGGCACAGCACAATCAGCTGAGGGCTGTCAGGCTCAACCATCTCATTAAAAATGTTGAAATATGTTACTGTTTTTATGTGTGTGTGTTCACATTTCTATATCAGTAAAGTTTTTACGTTCTACATATTTATTTGCTTACATGTGCCAAAAGGGTTTTTTTCATATGAACATAACCAAAATTTCCATCAGTTTGGATTACATTAGACAGGTTGTGGGCCCCAGCTAGTTTCAGGGACAAAAAGTGGGGCCCAACATAAAATGTGTGCTCACCCTGCCCTAGTCTGTTGTCGTTCCGATGTGTGCAGCTATTTTCCCAGTTACTATGATCTCTAAGATATTGCTTATACTGGGGATCTTCTGAAAACCGGCTCGCCTAATACAAAATTTTGTTTCACAGGTTGTGATGTGAACTATGTCTAGTAGAGAAGTATCAATGCAAAAGGCTCGTGGTATATGGATTCAGAGTTCCTGTTTAGATTTGGTACACTGTATTCTCAGATTTCTTTAATTAAATGTGCTGTATGAGATAATGCAATTTATCTTTCTCTAGGTCCAACATAAGGCCAGACAATGCAAATACAAGTTTTCATGAGTTCAAAATGCACACCTTCACTCGCGTCACATCCTGCAAAGTCTGTCAGATGCTTCTGAGGTAAGTCTTACAGTGTAAATTACTGACTTTAATTTAAGTACCTAGCTAGGGAAAAAGGTATATGCAAATGACGTGCATGGTCAGAGAACTGTACAAGATAGGTTTGTTTTGCAGATGGTCTAACTTGTGTTTTTGTTGTGGGTGTTGAAAAATATGACTATAGCTCAAAATAAGAGCAGAAAGTCTGTTTAAAATCTTGTGTTCTTAGCATGGTGACCCATCATTACCAAGTTAGTCCCAGCATCACTCTTTCCCCTTCTGTTTCCCACCCTTCAGTTTTGTATAGGCTTTAAATAGGACTGTCAACTATTAAATGAGAGATTAAAAAGTCACAATTAATTGCACTTTAATTGGAATGTTAAACAATTACAGAAAAGAATTTATTTAAATATGTTGTGATGTTTTCTATATTTTCAAATATATTGATTTTAATTACAAAACAAATTGCAAAGTGCACAGTGCTCAGTTTATAATCTTATTTTTGATCACAAAAATAAGCACTGTGCAAATATGATAAATATAAAACTGTATAAAATGAGCTTATTCTTGGTGGTTCGGGCTGCAGTTTATGCAGGCCTGCTGACAGCGGGGTGGGAAGAGGAGGGAAGGGGGCAATTGCTCCCAGGCCTGACTTTTCAAAGGGGCCCAGAGCACCAGCTGTCACTCTTTGGCAGTGGTGATGGTCAGAGCTCTGGGCCCCTTTGAAAGGCTGCAGAAGTGCTGCTAAGGCTGTCTGTGGCTGCCAGGGAGTTGCGGGGTGGGGGGAGGCAGCACCACAGTCTGGGTGGCTTTGACAGCCCTTGGCCCTGACCCTTCCACTCTTCCCCATCCTGTCTGGGGTATGGAGCCAGGCCCCTCTACCATCTTGCTGTGGGGCCTGCAGTGGCTGTTGGTACCACTGAGTTTATGCATCAGAGTGTTGCTCTTTTAAGACGTCAGACAGCATGTTTCGCACCTCGTCCAGCTCAGATTTTGGAAGGAACTTCATACTCTTAAACTTTGGGTAAAGTGCTGCAGCTATCTTTAGAAATCTCATATTGGTATCTGCTTTGCATTTTGTCAAGTCTGCAGTGAAAGAGTTCTTAAACAGCATATTCTGGATCGTCATCCAAGACTTCTGTAACACAAAATATATGGCAGAATGCAGGTAAAACACAGAACAGGAGACATATAATTCTCACCTAAGGACTTGAGTCACAAATGTAATTAACACATTTTTTTAAATAAATGTCATCGTCATGGAAGTATGTCCTCCTGGAATGCTGGCCAAAGCATGAAGAGGCGTACAAATGTTTAGCACATCTGGCGTTTAAATACTTTGCAAAGCTGGCTACAACTGTGCCATGTAAATGCCAATATCATTTTCAGATGATCTTGTAAATAAGGAACACGCAACATTATCTCTCCTAAGTGTAAACAGATTTGTTTGTCATAGTGATTGGCTGCTAAGAGGTAGGACTGAATGGACTTGTTTTATGGTTTTAAGTTGTTTTTTTTGTTAGTGTGCGACTAGACAATAAAAAAATACTTATAAGTTACACTTTCACAATAAAGAGACTGAACTACAGTACTTGGATGAGTCTGCAAGGTAATTGGATGAGGTAACTGAAAAATACTATTTCTTTTGTTTCCCACATTTCAGTTGATATTCTGATACTGTTTAGTGGGATCAAACTGCAATTAATTGCAATTGTAAGCCTAGTTTGTTTCACAACAATCACTTGAATTAGCTGCCATTTACAGCCTAATTTTAAGTCTTCTTTCTGAAGTTAATATTCTGACAATTATCCATGAGAGAGAGACAGCAGACAGACCTGACTTATACACTGCCAACTGTCCATGTGTATCTGTGTTTTATGATACAGAGGATCACCAGAACAGAGGGCACATTTTGTGAAAAAGGAAGATGACTAGGGTGTTTGATGCTGGTGGAAGGCTCTGTTTCTTGAAATGGTCCATTGGGGTTCAAAGTTGAGCTTATAATTTGTGAGCTAGGGTATGTTTAATTTAGAGTTGCAACCCTTTCAGGTTTTTCTTGATCAGTCTGGTTTTTGGCATCTGTCTGTGGATGCCATTTAGGGCTTCAAGGTGCCCAGTTTTTGACCAGAAAGTCTAGTCTAAAAGCAGACCTGGCATAGTCTGGTTATGTGTACTGACTGGACACTAGAAGTCCATTTACTTCAGGATTGAGGGAGATGCTAGTTTATAACCCACATCAGCCTCTGCTCTGCCCGATTATCAGAGGGGTAGCCGTGTTAGTCTGGATCTGTAGCAGCAACGAAGGGTCCTGTGGCACCTTATAGACTAACAGAAAAGTTCAGAGCATGAGCTTTCGTGAGTTAACTCACTTCTTCAGATGCTGGTCCTGGAAATCTGCAAGGCCAGATATAAATAGGCCAGAGCAAGGCTGGGGATAACGAGGTTAGCTCAGTCAGGCAGGCTGAGTTGTATTGTCATCAGTAGATCTGGAGGTGTGAACTCCAAGAGAGGGGAAGCTGCTTTTGTATTTAGCCAGCCATTCACAGTCTTTGTTTAATCCTGAGCTGAGGGTATTGAATTTGCAGATGAATTGCAGCTCAGCAATTTCTCTTTGGAGTCTGTTCTTGAAATTTCTTTGCTGCAGGATAGCTGCTTTTAAATCTGCTACTGTGTGTCCTGGGAGATTGAAGTGCTCTCCTATGGGTTTTTGTATATTGCCATTTCTGATGTCTGATTAGTGTGCATTTATTCTTTTACGTAGAGACTGTCCAGTTTGTCCGATGTATATGGCAGAGGGGCATTGCTGGCACATGATGGCATAAATTACATTGGTAGATGTGCAGCTGAATGAGCCCACGATGATGTGGCTGATCCGGTTAGGTCCTGTAATGATGTTGCTGGTGTGTATATGTGGGCAGAGCTGGCAACGAGGTTTGTTGCATGGATGGGTCCCTGAGATAGAGTGACTGTGGTGCGGTGTGTAGTTGCTTGTTAGGATTTGTTTTAGGTTGGCAGGTTGTCTGTGAGCAATGATAGGTCTGCCTCCCAAGGCCTGTGAAAGTGTGGGGTCATTGTCCACATCATTGCTCTGCCCGAGTTACCTCCTACCTACTGTGACACAACCCCAGGCTTGTCCTGGTGGTTTAAAAGCAGCCTCAGAGGCCTGCTGTGTCCCTCACTCTGCTCCCTGTACTCGCAAGGGCTTGGTTCACAGCATCACTGGGCCATTCTCATCATTGGCAGATCCAAAAATGCAGTCTTTCGGGGAGGAGGCTCGCTCCTTGCCTGCTTCCCCTCTAGGGCTGGCCTGATGCGTCGGATGGTCTGAGGGGAACCCGGTCCCCTCCCACACGTCCCAGGTTCCGGCCCAGGGACCCTAGGCATCTGTGGCAGGAGGGCCTTCTCTGCCTGGGCCCTCCTAGTGCCACAGTCAGCCTCCCTGGGACACCTCCGCCAGACCCCCTTGGAACACAGCCCCAGTTACCTTCCTCCAGATAACTGCAGTTCTTCTCCCTGGTCAGTCTTCTCTCCCAAGTCCCGGTCTGTCCTCTGTCTCCTTCCTCTCTCCTTCATGGGGGAAGCCTCTTTCAAGGGCTTCACAGGCCTTGATTGGCCGCAGCTGCTTAATTAGCCCCAGGTGTTAGCTTACCCTGGTGTTGCAGGCTGCTCTTTCCTGGGCCTTAGTCCTTGGGAAACATGAAAGGACACACCCAGCTGCCTATATATCTCCCCTCCCACAGGGTGCTGTAGCTGGCTGCGGGCCTGAGTCTATCACACCACATACAGGTTCCTGGTCTGGGTGTAGCAGCTGCCATTCCAGTCCCAGAGCAGAGGAAGCTCAGCTGTGGGTGGGTTAGGGTATGGGGGACAGGAGAAGGGAGGTGGAGACGATCCAGAGAGCAACCAGAGGATGGAGAGAGAGGAATGAGTGATGGAAGTGAGGTCTTGAAGGAAGAAGTGGCGTAGGGGTGAGGCCTCAGGTATCTGTTTGCTAGCAATTAGAAAGGTGGCAACTCTTAACTGCAAGTAAAATCTTGTGGCTGTCTCATGTCATTTAACATGGGATCATGTAACTTCTGCAGGGGAGAGTGCCTGGCTCTGTTAGTGATGCTCACTGATTCTTAAAACTAATCAATGTCAAACCTTAGACCGTTTCTTCTAATTGGAAGCAGTTTATAGTCAATAGTATATGTTATAATATTTTCTGTCTTAAAAAAAAAAAAAAAACATCTTCCAAAATGGATCCTGTCATCTTGGCTATGGCTACATTAGTGAGTTTTTCAGGGGAAAAAAACACGGTTTTGTCAGCAAAGCTCATTGCACATCCACACACAAAATGTTTTGTCAACAGTCTGTTGATGAAACTTAGAACTTTTGTCGACAGCCTTCTACCTCTTCCAGACCTAAATCTACACATACCAGAGATGATTGACTGCTCCTGGTTGAACTTCCAGGGTGCTGTTTCATGCATGTGCAAAACAGCATGTTCCAGGATCAACATTGACCCCAGAACTCCTCCTGAGCCTCGTGGTAGTCAGGAAGGTCTGTGGGAGGAGCGCTGCCATCAACCTTCTGCTGTGAAGACAGGCACAGAATTTGATGGCTGCAAAGTCGATTTTTGGTATGCAATTGGCATATCAAAAATTGCATAACAGCCATCGACCTTCAGGTAAGTGCAGATGCAGCCTCAGATGAGGAAGAGCGCCTTTGTCAACAGATTCTGTGGCCAGAATCTGCGTGGATACTCCCAGAGGCTGTCTGTGCTTCGAGGTGCCTGTTTTGTCGAGAGAGTGGCTGGCCAGTCTGGACTCTGTGTTGAGAGAGCAGATCGCTCTTTTGATCCTCTGTAGTATATTGCTGCATTCTGTCGACAGACATTTTGTCAGAAGATTTCTTCTGTCAAAAATATCTGTCGACAGCTGCTTCTCATGTAGCCATAGCCATTATGCATGTTCATTATACATATGTTCATTATACAGTCCTATTGAAATCAAATTGTGTGGCTCAATGATAGCATGGGGGACATTGTGGTATTTATGCTTGCTTTAATTTTGGTATGTACCAACCAAAACCTGTGTTGTGCCCAAGTGCCATATTCCACTGATGGTCCAGGAGAACTATCTGGCTGTAAATGGCTTGAAAAGGAGACTGGAGTTGCATGTTACCCATGATCTGCTGCCTCCCTTCCTCAAGCTTTTAGGTACAGTCATTGTACAGCACAACAAATAACATCTAACGTCATCTACAGTATTTTTTTTAAAAAACATCTTTATACTAAAGAATTGATAAATGCAGATTTTTATCATTTAATGTATCACTATCCAATTTTGCTTTACAGAGGGACATTTTATCAAGGCTATTTATGCTCGAAGTGTGGAGCTGGAGTGCACAAAGAATGTTTAGGGAGATTAGACAATTGTGGGAGAGCTAATTCAGGTGGTAAGTCATTTTTATTGTTGGAATACTGCTTTTAATTAGGACATAAAACTTGCTAGATATAGTTAAGGTTTAATTTAACTCTAATTTGTGTTTATTGTAACATAGTTTTGAAACCACCATTTATAAGCACAATTAGAATTGCATTCAAAATTCATAGTCACTTTTACTCTAGCTAAACTGAAACGTAAGAGAGGAAGGAAGGGGAGTGAGAGTCCTGTAGGAGAAACCAGATTCTTTAGCTTGTGTTCTTATAAAGCAACAGATTGGCTTTTAATCACAGACTGCTCATGAGTAACACCTTTTGTAAAGAAAGCCATCCTTTGACACACCTGATCCAGTTCACTCATAATATCTCCATCCCAATCTTCCTCTTTTCTCTCATCTCCTTGAACTATTTGTTTTTTTTCTGTCTCAGCTTCCCTCTCTGTTAAATCTCTTTTCCTTCTTGGTTTCCACACACTCCACTCAAAATGGTCTGACTGTCCCAATTGATGGCTTATTAGGACTCCCTTCTAAGGATCTCATTTCTCTTCTCATCCCGGCTGGTGACTCCTTCCCTATTATTTTTCTTCCCAACTAATGTCATTCTAGGCTTTTCTGATTCTCTTCCTATGTCTCTAATTGTTCCTCCAGTGTGTCTTTCTGAGGCTCTACCTTCTTCATCTCTGTCTTCAGATCCTGCAGAGCTTAGACCTTCTCTTTTCATTTTATCCCTCATACCTCATCCCTTCTTTTGAGTTAAATTAGAGCCTCTCTTTGCAAATCCCAAGGTCTCCCTTCTTCTGACCTTTTGTCTCTTTGTGTAGTATAGCAGCTCTGTTTCTTGGTCTGACTTCTCCTCCTAGATGGCCTACTACTAACTAAAATTTGACAGAATTTTTTAACAATTTATTTCTAGAGGAAGTTAACAGGCGTACAGATCCCTGCCATGTAAATACCAGACAAAAAAAACCCCAATCATCACAACAGCGAGCTTTTGCTTTTAGCGAAATGTGATACAATAATATAGTCATCAGTACTTAACACTGTTACTCTGTTAAAGAAATACTTTTGCGTATCAGGGATATACACAAGAATAAAAATTTGACCAATTTTGTGGGGGGCACTTTCTGCATCCTGCCCACCCCGCATAGCTGGAGAAGCTCTCTGTGACCAGAGAGGCTGGTGCCTCTGGGACTGGTGGAGCTGTTATTTCGCTCCCTGTCTCAGGAATGATTGAGCCTGCCCCTCCTCACTTCCACAGCTGGTAGAACTCTCCTGGCCCTGCCACCTGCTTTTCCCCTTCCGTACACTCCTTCCATGACATACCATTTCTAGTGACTTGTATTAAGGTATGTGGGCCTTACAGTTTCTTGACCCCACAGTTCTCATACTTCAGTTAGACCTCCTCTTTTCCTATATCCTTCCCATGGAAATGGGATTCAGTGTGTCAGATGATTGTTACATGTACACATCTCATAGAACTGGAAGGGACCTCAGGAGGTCATCAAGTCCAGTCCCCTGCCCTCTTGGCAGGACCAAGCACCATCCCCTTTTTTTAAATCTATTTGGGCTAGATCCCTAAATGGCCCCTTCAAGGATTGAACTCACAACCCTGGGTTTAGCAGGCCAGTGCTCAAACCACTACTTGGTTGTATAGTCAATCTAATCTTTCAGTGCGATAATCCCTGATCATAAGCAAAATTACTAGAAATGTTTAATGAATAAAGTAAAATCCGTGACAACCTCTTGTTTATAGCTGTCTCTGGGTTCTTCAGAGAAGAAACGTTAAAATCATTGTCTCACTCAGACATAGATAAATAGGAAAAATCTTTACTGGTATTTTTACAGTTTGCCATACCTATGTAGAGCTGAGCACCCAACGTTTGCTACTCAAACAGCTGGATCATTTCACCTTGTCATAAAATCATTTGCTTCCAACATTTCATTGTTTAGTAAACAGTGTCATGAGAATTCCCTTCTATATGAGCTCTGATAAAACACAGTTTTAACATATATTACTTGATAATACTCTATTGTCATTTGCTCCCCGCCATGCCAAACAAAAGCCACAAAACAAGGTAGCCTCTGCTTGATTCCTCCAAGTTCCTCAGTTTCTGATAGTTCTGTCTCAGAAAGAAGCCAGTGCACTTAGATGGAAAAATTGTCTTCAGATGCGTGGATAGTATTTGGTTACTTGTTTAAGTGTTACAGAAGTGTATGAACTCTGCTACTTCTCTAACATTTGTGCAAAAGTATGTGTGCTACTTATGTGGATTTTCATATGTTGCAGCACATAATATATACCTTGATTGGGATTATTCATAATCAAGATGTGTTTTTGTTGTGATGTAAAACCAACAGCTTTCCCTATTTACCGTTTCCTGACTTCATCAGTAGTTACAGATGGTCTGGGTGTCCTCCAAAAGCCAGTCTTTGCCCACAAAAGCTTATGCTCCAAAATATTTGTTAGTGTATAAGGTGCCACAGGACTTCTTGTTGTTCTCATATCAGCAGCATTTATCGACAAATGTTCAAGTTCCAGAATGCTCCTTGGAGAGTTGCAATTTTTTATTTAACTTAAATAATATTGCCTGGCATTTGTTGAACTAAACATCCTTACTAAGCTTGAATGACAATCGTTGAGGGATCAGGGTTACTTTGGGTAAAGTGCTGTCCTGGGTAATTGCGGGTGATATTCTCCTAATACCCTTGTAGGCAATGTCCTTATACCATTTGCTCCATTAAACTCATCTAGCTCAGTCTTCCTTTGGGAAGCTGTTCCAGAACTTCACTCCAGTGATGGTTGGAAACCTTGATCTGGTTTGAAGCCTACACTTATTGATGGCCACTTTATAGTCATGTGTTCTTCTGCCAATATTGGCCCTTAACTTAAATAACTTCTCTCCTTCCTTGATGTTTATACTGCTAATGTATTACAGAGAGCAGACATACTCTAGTTTTAATTTGCTTCAGTTAAGCAAAGTCAAGTTCCCTAAGTCACCTCTGTTAGAATAGTTTCACCGTTTCTCTAATCTCCTAGTAATCCTACTTTGCCCGGTTCCAGTTTGAATTAATCTTCCTTAAACATGGGAAAATAGAAGTTCACACAGTATTCCAGATGAGGTCTCACCAGTGCCTTATATAATAACAACAGTTCTCTGTCTCTATTGGAAATACCTTACTGGATGCATCATTATCTCTTTTTTTTTTTTTTCTGACCAGGTCACATTGGTGGCTCTGAGTCATCCTGTGATTAACTGGTACGCCCTGGTTTTTTCCTTCTCTCATACTTCCAATGCTAAGTCTCCAGTTTATAGAAAAACTTCTTTTGCACAATTAAATTTCATACTAAGTCCATCAGTCCAGTTTTCAGAATCTTGTTGGTACGGGCAGAGTCACGGGCCAAGGCCACACTGACCCCACACCAGCGTACCGTTCAGATCGTCAAGGGGCCCTAGACGAGGATAAGGAAGAGACGGTGGAGACCCGGCGACAAGTGGAGGCCACCTCGTCCCTCTGCAGGCCTCCCCCACCCACCTCCGGCAGGAGGCCCCCAGGGGTTTCACACCGGCTCTGGGTTGCTGTCGGGGAGGCTGGAGGATTCTTTATTCCCTGGCAGGCAGGAGGCTAGCCCACCTGGAGGAGGAAGGGGTGAGACAAGAAGAGGAAGATCAGTTAAACTACAGCTGTGTTTATTAACAAAAACACCAACATGCGAACATACAACATAACGTATAAAACAAACACATACAACAATTCATAATAACGTTTGAATCATACAAAATACCAACAGTGACTTTGACTAAATTCTTATTATTTCTATTAATACTAAGCCTATCAATAGAAGTATGTTATTCAAACACTTACACCAACCAGTAACAGGGAATCCATGTAGAGAGCCTATGTGGGTTTTCTTATTGGACAGAGAGGTAAGAGAAGATGGCTAAAGAAAGCCTTGAGACTTTAAGGGGTTGAGATAATTTTCTTCTCCGAGCAAGGGAAGGCTGAATTGCCTTTTCCCTTTAGACTCTGGGTGGTTAGCTAAGCCACCCTACCAGAGACCTTGAGGTCCAGCCTGTCAAGATCTCCTCCCAGCTGGGTAAGTAAATGAAGGACTTCCCAGTGGGGTTTGGAGAACAAGGTTAGGTAAGAGAAATCAAGATTTGGGGGAAAACAAAAGGGAGAAAGGAAGTTGGGAGGTTAAACCTCTACCGAAATGACTTTCTTACAAACACAATTAACATCTAACTACCTAAACTTTAACTACGGAACTTATTAAACAAGTGTACAGCTAGAGCGACGAACTTCGGCCCTAGGGTTAGGGCAATGCGTAGCCCTTTCCTTGGCCCTGTAGGGCCGTGGCCTGAGCTGCACTCCTTTAAATCCTCTTAATTGGGTTTGAATTGTTTTAAAAGAGTTTTAGTTGTTGGTGATAGTAACCCGGGCTGTACCCTGGGCTTGTAGGGATATTACGTGTCCAGTAGCAATGGTCCAGTCAGGTACGGTGGTTGTGTCCAGTTGTCCAGTCAGGTACGGTGGTCATGTCCAGTTGTCCAATCAGGTGTGGTGACGTCACGGGATGGTGATGGCAGCGAGAGCGGTGGTGCTGCTACGAGAAGGCAAGATGGCGGCCTCTGGGTTAAGCAGTTGAGCGCGCAGTACCTGCCAAGGCAGGCCAGTTTGACACCCGACCACTGCTCCTCAGAGGCCACTAGCCACCAAGCCACCAGGGAAGCAGGCCCTGGGCTTGGCAATCAGGTACGCAGTACCTCGCCACTAGGGCAGGGCCAGTTCGCCTCCTGACTGCCTTGCCTCCAGGCCTACTTGTTGCCCTAAAAGCTCTTTTAGTAAACAGGGGCTGGCTCTAGGCCAGGCAGGAGCTCTTCACAAAGCCAGAGCTCTTCGTCCGCAGCTAGACCCTCAGACTGACTGACCTCGAGTGCTGCGCTGCGCCGCCTTTTATTTGGTGTTCTTATGTATAATTCATGATTCTATTTGAATATTCATGAGTTTGTTCCTGGTTCTCAACCAGGTCCTCCAGGCTATGGAAGTTTCTAGAAGGTTTTTACCGGTGTCCAATCAGAGGCCTGGGTCTGAAGTGTTTGAGTTCAGGGTTACCAGGGAAACCAACTGACTCAGAGAGACCGTTACACGGGGCTGCTAAATGGCAGCCTATGTGTTTTTAGAGTGTACCTGTACCTGTAATGATGTTTAACGGCCAAAGGCCTGCTTCCCCTGACCCACGGGGGCGATAATGCCCGAGGGATGAAAAATCCCTGACACATCTTCTTGTTTGAAATTCCACTCTGCCTCCCTATTGGCAATACCTCCCAGCTTGGTATCATCTCCAAATATTATCAGTATACTCTCACTATTTGTGCTAGGGTCATAAATGAAAATGACAAATAAGATTGGTCCCAGGCCAAACCCTGAGGTATTCTACTAATAACCTGCCTCCAACCTGACAGGTCACAAGTCAGTATGACCTTTTTAGTTTTCTCTTTAATCAGTTCCTTACCCTCCTTTCAATTCTTATGTTAATCCCCGTCTTCTCCAATTTAACTAACTTGCTAATCCATTCAGTCATTCTTGCCTGTGCTATATGCTGTTCCTGTTGCTCTCGTAATAATGCATAATTGGGAGAACGTGGCCAAGTGTTTTCATGACTTCAGTCTATAAGCAAAACCTAAAAATTGTGCTGAACTGATCCATTAAAAGCAGTTTCCTGTCAGAATTAAGATCCCTCTCACTGGATGCATCTACAGAAACAACCACCACCAAAATCATGGGTTTTTTTGAAGTCTAGTATGCCCGCCAGGAAAAGAGGCTGAATGTCTTCCACTTGCGCTGCCTCAGGCGCATCCTTGGAATATCATGGAAGGACAGAGTGACCAACACCGCCGACCTCGAGCAAGCTGGAATCTCAACCATGCACACCCTCCTCAGGCAGCGTCGGCTCCGCTGGCTTGGCCACGTCCACAGGATGAATGATGGAAGGAGTCCAAAAGACATCCTGTATGGTGAGCTAGCCTCTGGCAAAAGACCTCCCGGACGCCCCCAGTTGCGCTACAAAGATGTCTGCAAGAGAGACCTCAGAGAGGTAGACATCGAGCTGGACAACTGGGAAGAACTAGCAGATGACCGCAGCAGATGGAGGCAGGGGTTACACAAGGGCCTTCAGAAGGGCGAGATGAGGATCAGACAGCTAGCAGAGGAGAAGTGAGCACACAGAAAGCACACTAAGGACTTGCCAGACACCCGCCACATCTGCAAGAGATGCAGCAAGGACTGTCACTTGTGGGTCTTCATAGTCACAGTAGACGCTGTAAATGAAGTCCTCAATTGAAACTATAAAGGGCGCGATCCATAGTCTATGCAGACTGAAGGATGCCTTCTAAACTAAGACATACCTTCATTGGCTATACTTCCCTATTTGCAAGCATTCCATAATTAAATCTGGAAATGCAAAGACTGGAAATGGAAATGTTAAAGGTAGGAAAAAAAAGAGAACTTCTGTCTTAGATAACACTTTAAAGACTAGCAAAATAGTTTATTAGGTGAGCTTTCGTGGGACAGACCCACTTCTTCAGACCATAGACAGACCAGAACAGACTCAATATTTAAGGCACAGAGAACGAAAAACCGTAAGCAAGGAGGACAAATCAGAAAAAGATAATCAAGGTGAGCAAATCAGAGAGTGGAGGGGTGGGGGGAAAGTCATTCATTCTTGACCTTCCCCCACACCCCTCCGCTCTCTGATTTGCTCACCTTGATTATCTTTTTCTGATTTGTCCTCCTTGCTTACTGTTTTTGGTTCTCTGTGCCTTAAATATTGAGTCTGTTCTGGTTGGCTATGGTCTGAAGAAGTGGGTCTGTCCCACGAAAGCTCACCTAATAAACTATTTTGCTAGTCTTTACAGTGCTACTTGACTGCTTGTTGTTTTGATAGTGTATAGACTAGCACGGCTTCCTCTCTGTTACTATTCTGTCTTAGATGTATGACATATAGGCAATAAGTATAAATAAGTCTGTGCAGATAAAGTAAGGAATTTATTCTTGAACTCTAATCAGAAACCCGTGGTGAAGTGATTCAGTTATGGATCTTCTGCAGTTTCCAGGATATATTTTGAGACTCAAACTGGATAGACCCAAGCCCAGGTTTTTACTACCTTAAATTAGTAATGATTTTGCTTTTTTGGAGACTACAGATTTTGCTCTTGCAGTTGTCTTTTTATGAGTGCTTTTTTTTTTTTTTTTTTTTTTTTTTGCTAGTACTGAGTACCGGCATCTCAGCAGACCCAGCTGAGGGTTTAGCAGGGAGTGGGTGGTGGTGAGTCAGCTGAGTTACCAGCTTTTTTTTTCTTTTTCTTTTTCTTTTGTTTTTTTTTAAAATACAAAAAAGGCACCGCTTCTTACCATTTTGGAAATAATTTGAACTATTACCATAAATACTACTTTTACGAAAATTTATGTAGCCTTTAGGGATATTCATAGCCTTTCTGCTTTAATGGTTTTACTGTTGTTGCTTTTTGGATTTTTTTTGCATCTGTGTTTTAAATATTATAAGTTAATCATTCAGCATCTCTTTCTCCATCAAATCACAACATTGGGATACTGTACTCACTTCATCCTAGTGAATTTTAAACTCACTTCAAGATTATGTTTGATGTATATAAAAAAAGCAACATAAGTGACAGCAGCTTTCTTCATGCAAAAATAAAACAGTTCACAGGACTCATGTGTGATCACTAAAGCCGAAGTCACGTCAGATAAACTTTCCCACTCCAGGATCGAAAGGCATTCAGTGCAAATCTAATACTTCACATGTGGGGCCTGAAGATCAAACATTTATAAAACTGATGATTGGGAATGAACTTTTATAATGATTCCGTTTTCATAGTACTCACCTGAAGATGATTTGATTCAGTTTTGAAATCATTTATAATGCCAGGGTAGCGATTCTATAGCGGAGCAAAGATAATTTCATTCTTACCCTTTTGTTTAGGTTGACATTTTCAAAGGAGTCCAAAGAGTTAAGTGCCTAAATCCTATTGAATTATGGGATTTGAACACTGGAATGGTTTATAGTAAAACTAAGCATAACTTGATTAATAAAAAACATACATGTAAGTGATAGTGAGCAAGAGAAGAAGTGACCAGTTACATACAAAACAAAAATAACATGCTTTCTAGAGACTAACACTTAATTTTAGCAAGTTGGAATTTTTGCTAAACTGCTTTCCGACTTACAAGCAGCTACCAGTGACTCCAGCCCTACGGGCACGAGGATTCACCATTCATAGAATCAGAGTGTGTTTGTCCCTTTGTTTCATAAGTGAAAAAATAGGAGCTGGTATGGCTCCTCGCTGCTGGGTTCCAATGGCTGGGGCTGCTGGAGGGGTAGTGGGGTCTCTGACTCCCAGCCCCCGTGCTGTCATGGGGCCAGTGGGGGCTCCGGTTCCCAGCCCTGCTCTGAAAAAAATGTGACCGTATGCTGTGCCGGCACGTACCATCACAAATATATATATATATATATATATATATATATATATATATAAAATATATACATACACACAGTGCTTTTTTTGTGATTGTACTTGTCAGTACTAAGTACAGGCACCTCAGTAGCCCCAGCCATGGGATTGGCCAAAGGGGTGGGGCAGGGAGCTGTCTGAGTATCGGGACCTCTTTTTCTTTTTTTCTTAAACAAAAATGGTGCTTGCTCATGCGCTCTCTCTCTCTCTCTCTCTCTCTCTCCCTTTCTTTACATACAGTCTGTACATACATCATGCAATAGTATGTGACCAACATATCACTAGTTTTTATGACTTCATAGAATCACAGAACAATAGAGCTGGAAGAGACCTAAAAAAGCCATCAAGTCCAGCCACCTACCCTAGGCAGGACCAAACCTATCAGATCAGCCCAGCCAGGGCTTTGTCAAGGTGAGACTTAAACACCTCCAGGGATGGAGACTCCACTAGTTCCCTGGGTAGACTATTCCAATGCTTCACCACCCTCCTAGTGAAAAAGTTTTTCATAACGTTCAACCTGGACCTTTCCAACTGCAATTTGAGACCATTGTTCTGTGTTCTGCCATCCGTGACCACTGCAGACAGCCTCTCTCCAGCCTCTTTGAAGCCTCCTTTCCATAAGTTGAAGGCTGTTATGAAGTCCCCCCTCAGTCTTCTCTTCTGCAGATTAAACAGTCCCAATTCCCTCAACCTTTCTTCATAAGTCATATGCTCCAGCCCCCTAATTATTTTGGTCACTCTCCACTGGACCCTCTGCAGTGTATCCACATCCTTCCTATAATTGGGGGCCCAGAACTGGGCACAGTACTCCGGATGCAGCCTCACCAAAGCCGAATAAAAAGGAATAATCACTTCTCTGGATTTACTGGCAACGCTCCTCTTGATGCAAGTTAATATGCCGTTAGCCTTCTTGGCTACAATGGCACACTGTTGACTCATGTCCAGCTTCTCGTCCACTACAACTCCCAGATCCTTTTCTGCAGAACTACTACCGAGCCCATCGGACCCCAGCCTGTAACAATGCTTGGGATTCTTCCAGCCCAAGTGTAGGACTCTGCACTTATCCTTATTGAACCTCATCAGATTTCTTTCAGGCTAGTCTTCCAATTTGTCTAAGTTGCTCTGGACCCTATCTGTACCCTCCAGCATATCTACCTCTCCTCCTGGCTTAGAGTCATCCGCAAACTTGCTGAGGGTGCAATCCAACCCCTCATCCAGGTCATTGATAAATATGTTGAACAGAACAGGACCCAGAACCAAATCTTGGGGCACTCCACTAGAAACCGACCGCCATCTCAACATCAAGCCGTTGATGACTATGCGCTGGGCCCGACCTTCTAGCCAGTTTTCTCTCCATCTTACCATCCATTTATCCAATCCACATTCCTTTAACTTGCTGACAAGAATATTGTGGGAGACCGTATCAAAAGCTTTGCTAAAGTCCAGATAAATCACATCCATTGATTTTCCCCTATCCACAGAGCCAGTTATCTCATCGCAGAAACTAATCAGATTGGTCAGGCATGACTTGCCCTTCATGAATCCATGTTGACTATTCCTGATCACTTTCCCCTCCTCCAAGTGCCTCAAAATGACTTCCTTGAGGAGCCCCTCTGTGATTTTTCCAGGGACTGATGTAAGACTGACCGGCCTATAGTTCCCTGGATCATCCTTCATCCCTTTTTTAAAGATGGGCACTGCATTTGCCTTTTTCCAATCATCCAGGCTGTCTCCCGATCTCCATGACTTTTTGAAGATAACAGCCAAGGCCTCGTCAATGACATACGCCAATACCCTCAGAACCCTCGGATAAATTAGGTCCAGGCCCATGGATTTATGTACGTTTAGCTTTTTTAGATAGCTCCTAACCTGTTATTTCCCCACCTTCATCCCACAGTGCATCACTTATTGCATTAATCTGGGAGCTGTCCTTGTCCATGAAGACAGAGGCAAAGAAAGCATTAAGTACTTCAGCTTTTCCTACGTCATCTGTCACTGGGTTACCTCCCTCATCCAGTAGGGGCCTCTCTGATCACCTTCTTCTTGCTACCATGCTTGTAGAAACTTTTCTTGTTATTGTTTACATTCCTTGCAAGTCGCAATTCCAGTTGCACTTTTGTCTTCCTGATAACTGCCCAACATTCTTGAACTATACATTTATATCCCTCCCTGGACATCTGTCCAAGTTTCCACTTTTTGTAAGCTCCCTTTTTGTGCCTAAGTTTTCCAAGGATTTCCCCAGTAAGCCAGTCTTTCTTCCTTCTTATCATACTTCCGTGGTGCAGTAATATTGCATACAGTTTATTTAATTGCTTATTCTTCAAATCCCACTGTTCTCCTCTTGAACCTGAACCCTGATTGTCACAGCCATATTTAGAAGTAAACTCAGCTGTGAGATTAGGCAGTAACTGAAAATATAGGGTGCAGTGATGGATTTATTTGAAGGCATGCTGATCCAATTATCTTACACCCCATAACACCCCCCCAACACCTTGCAGGGTTCATAGAAATGTGTGGTGCAGTATATGCAGACAACTTCAATGTACTGATGCACTCATTCTGATAACCCACAAGAGTACCTTTCTTTATCTTTTTCCATGCTACTTTTCTTTTTTTCAATAAAAACAAGGAAACTTCATTTCAATAAAAACAAAACAAAAACTCCAAGAGTATGTTAGTGCAGTGCTTCTTGAGAATGTAAGTATGTGAATCTCATTAAACTTCAAAACTAAGATTCCCATCTTAACTAGTAGGCAAAACTTTGAACTGATTATACAGGAATATAGAATATTATGTAGGTGCAAACAGATTAGTGGAGGATTGAATTACTGTTACAATAGGAATCTTAACTTTAGAATTTCCCGGAGTATATGCAGTTACATAACGTTTTTGAAACTCAGTATAATCATTTACAAGGATTTAAATTATTTGTTTGGCATACAACTGTTGGAAAGTTCAGCGTAACTCTGAAACAGGCCATTTATAGCACTGGTTCAGTATTACCTGACATGAGCCAATCAGCTTCAAGAAAACAGTTTGCAAAACTACAACTAGCTGAGCTCCAGGGCTGTCAGACCCATTACAGGTATCAGTTAGCAAAACAATCAGGACAGTTTTCTCATACAGTATGGCACAGACAGACGTTACTGTCTAAAAGAAGAGATTGACAGGCACTAATAATGCCAATTTTCACTTTTGTTTCAGAACATGGGACCCTGAAACATGAGGTAAGGCTTCATTTTCAATTTTGTTTTGTGGGTGATTTACAAATTGCTTATTTACTGCATGTGGTTGTTACAGTACAATAGATATTTCTTTTTCTGCAGCTAGCATTTATTTAGTTATGCAAACTCAAGGAGTGACTCTGTGCATGCACTAACAATCAGCTATATCTGCATTCAACTGCAGGAGATTAACCTAATTTTCATTGAGATTATTCAATGTTCAGGATACTGGGAAGAATGTAGCCTTTCTTAAGTTATAGGGGGAAGGTAAAACAATGATGTTAATTTAATTCAGAATATCAGTTATCATAGTTCACTAATGCTTTTAGACCAAATTTGGCTGTGGAAATAAAACTATCTTCAGCTAAATTTCAGCAAATTCTGCAATATAATCATCATCATCATCATCATCATCATCTGTGGAATAATAAATGTACAGTTCTTCAGCCTACAGTAAGTTGCAAATACTGAATTTTTGCATAATAGTATTCTTCCTCAATGTCACTCAGCAACCATGGAATTTGTTTAATCCTGACAGGACAATAAAATGAACTACTAATGTCCGGCAAAGAATATTAGAAGTCTGTGAGGTATCTTGCTGATGTCTTTCCATTATGATATGGAAAGAAGAAAAAAGTCCTACTTCTCACTAACTTTGGCAAAACACAGACTATATTTTAAACCCAGGACAGACACTTCATTGTACTTCTAGCATCCATTTTAGATCAGTGGTTTTAAATTCATTCTGTAAGCTGGCATTACGCTTATGAGCACCATATAAATGTATGTAATGATAATGTTACCTATTCAGGTTTATGATTGTCTCTCTCTCTTTTTTTATGCTGTTCTGCCATGACTCAGGTTGGCAATGCAAATCAAAAGCAAAATATTAATGTTATAATAATATAATGGCAGATTAAAGCTGGCTGCTAATAAATATTATGTAAGACTGTGTTCTCAGTCTGCTCCAAGGATAGTACACATTTTAGTTGGTTTCCACTATTTAATTGTTGTTTGGGAGTGCATATGTTAGGACACCTGTTTAAATTTTCTTCAAACCTACTGGAAGAATTAATACAACTCTACTCACAACTGGTTTTGTTTTATACCATTCACCCAAACAGAAGCATTATATGTACTGATCTGACATCTTTAGTGATGTTAATGTTCTATGATCTAGTGGCTAAATTAATTTTAAAAAGAAATACAGGACTGAAGCTGTAAGCCCTCTATACTGGGGAGATAACAGGGTTTGTTTTTTTTAAATTGCCCTTGATTAGTGGAGAATTTCAGTGAGGATATGTATTTCTGTCACTTACAGCTTAGAAAGCATAGGGGTGTAGCTAATTAAAGTATGATGTTGTGAGCCCTGAATGGATAAGGTGCCTGGTAAATGGATATTAAAACTTCTACCTGTGAGGCCCCGTTAAATATTAAGATGCAGTACAGGTCATTATAGACCATAAACCTTTTGATAACATTTAGTGGCCTGTGTGTAATATAATGAGTTTATTTTAGCTCAGTCCCTAGTGGGCAGGGCACGGGTGTCCATATTATGAAACAACTTGTGAAGTTTAAATTAGTTTGACCTATTTTGATAGGTTTATTATGGGGGATAGGATTGAATGGGTATAGATCAACTAAGATTTCCTAGAAGAGAATTGCACATTACAAAGCTAAAACTTGAGAGAAATGGGTGGAGGGAGGAGTGGTTAGCATGTGTTTACACTTGTTTCATGGGGAAATAAAGGACATCAGTTGCCAGCATTATAAAATCACTTGAAGAAGTCTGTTGCATGCATTTCCTTTAATAAAATCATCATTTCCAGCTTGTTTACCTTACCTTCAGCCATGTGCAGCCTGTTTGATGTACATTTTTAACGTCTTTCTAACCTGCTAAACATGAGCGTTCTTAGATGCTAAAACTCTAGCATGGTTTGTTTGCTTAAAAGTCTGTTGATCTTTACATATGGTATACAGTCCCAAAGAAGCTATAACTAGATTGTTTGATATGTTGTGGACGAGGTTGCCAGAAGTGAGGAAAAAGTACCAGAAATGAAAATATGTGTCTTGATGAGATCATATTTATGCTAATTATATTTTATTCCTCCTCTTTCCAACCTTTCTTCCTCCAACATGACATTATTGTAAGAAAAAAAAATCTTTCACCTGATGGTGTTTCTGTACCTTGTGTATATGTAGAATATAAAATTGGAGCCTTATTCTCATTGTGCCATGGTCCCTTTACATGGTTCTGGTAGCATAAAGGGACCTTGCATGTAATTTAATACATCTTTAATGTCCCTTTATGCTGCCAGAGTGGTGTAAAGGGGACTAAATGTAAATGAGGATCAGGTTTTTAAGAAAAGATGGATTTATGTTGCAGAAAATGTGAAGATCTGCGCATGATAATATGAAAAGATGAAGCATTCCATTCATTTTCATGCACTCCCAACATTTCCTCCTTGGGTATGGTTTATGGAGCCTCCTTTCCTTTAGCTAATGTGACTTTATTGTTACAAGGATAAATTTTCACATTTTTCCAGTTAAATATGGAAATATTTTGCAAATAAACTCCATAACTTCCCCACAGTTCTCCTTCAACCAAACTTATTGCACCTCATTTTCAGTGTGAATAAACAATACCCTCGCAATTTTTAAAAAACCTAACTGTGTGCTTTGTTTTTTCTCTTCTTGGCTTATGCAAAATATTGTGATTTGTGCAAGTAGCAGGAGAAGGTGTCTAACGTACAGATACACTTTATTATGCACTGAAGTTCTTAAGGGCCTATGTAAATCGAGGGGTCTGTGGACTTGGTACAAATCATCATTGCCAAATAATAAACCATCATATTTGTATAACGTATTTTGGGATTTCAAAAAACTCCAGTTTGCCTAAACTATAAAAACTAAGAGAAAAAGTTTCCGTGTGTTTTAATTAAGTGCTCCTTCGAGAAATGGGACAGGCATTGTTAACTTTAAGGAGCCTTGCTACAAAGTTTAGTGCTCCCACCCGATTGGAAGTGCAGCTTCATTAGTGTGGATTCTTGGTGTTGTCCTACTCCTGAACTTTCACTGAAGCAGATGGTGCTAAATCATGTGGTATATTTTTCCCCTATAAAATAGGCTGAGTTATTACAAACATTTTCACATGTAATCTCAGTGGACTTTGAATCGAGCCATCAAGATGTGACAGGCTAATGCATGAACCTTTTGTGTCACTTGCACCCCAACAATAAGTATTAATGCATGATATTTCTGCCTTAAAGACCATTATAGTATGGAAGAGAACTTTTAAAACATGCAAATAATACAGTACACAAGAAGCTCAGAGTTACAAACGATCCATATGCAGCACCTCATTAGCATAATGGCCACTGTGGAAACTTCGAAGTTGCTTACTTCGAAGTGCTGGCAGGCAGTGTAGCTGCAAGTGCTTCGAAGTACCTGCTGAACTTTGAACTTCTCTTGCGCCCAAAATGTTTTATATGCATTGCTGCACCTTATTAGCCTCCTCTGATCAGGCTGTTTACCATGTCCCTTTCAAAGCAGAGGACTAGAGTAGACAAGCCCAAATGTCTGCAACTCTGAACAAAACATTGTTCTTTCAAAAGTTTACAACTGAACTTACAACTTCGAACTTTTATCATGCAGAAGAAAAATGCTGTTTTCCTTTTATTCTTTGGTGATTTATGTTTAACAAAGTACTGTACTGTGTTTGCTTTGGGGGGCGGGGTGTGTCTGCTGCTGCCTGATTTGCATAACTCTTGATTCCAAATGAAGTGTATGTGGTTGGCTGATCATTTGTAGTTCTGATGTTTATAACCTGAATATTCTACTGTACTTAGAAATGGAAAGCAATTTATTCATGCCTTTGACTTGCATTTTTGCTATGCAGAAACGAACTAATGGAATTCGAAGAAGCTCCAGGCACATGGACTCAGGTTTGTTTCATACTTTTTTTAATGACTCTTTTGACTTAACAAGGCAAAAGAAAGCCTCAAGCTGTGTCATCTTGCTGTCTCCTGATCAGCATTACACTGCACGCAATATTGAGAACACATTACATATTTTTCTGTTGGGAGCCTAAAGTCTTGCAGATCTTAATCAATTGCTGGGCTGTGTTTACAAAGGACTGACTGAACTCCTGTTTTTTTAACCAGCATTTTTATAAACAGTGCTTGTTCAGCTTTGTTTGCACACTGAAAAGCCTCTGGGCTTTTGATTAGCAGTTTCTCCACCCTTGTGTTCTTTGCTTTAAAAATAGGCAGCTGCTTATAAATCTTCGTGTCCAATCCTGCAAAGTTCTGGATGCTTCAACCTGCTTGACCAGTGCCTTGCTTGATTGGTATTTAGATGCCCTCCAGAAAAGCTATAAACATCCTAAAATTTTACACCCACCTTTAATAAATGCTGTATTTTTCACTATAGTTTATTAGATATTGTTATAGAATCACGGACATTAGCACTTATGAAATTTAAGGGTTTAATTATATATATGTAGTAACTAGGTAAGCATCTCTTCTGGAGACCAATTATTTGTCTGAACAAAGTATTCAATAGTTTTTCTGTTTAACATTGAATTTTTATGCTTTTGTCCATTGTATGTTTTTTTCACAGTTTTGTTGCTGGAGATTTGTTATGCATATGGTAATAGCTATTCTGAATAAAACTAAGTTATAGATTGCTAAATGTTTATAAATGCTGATACCTGAGAATAGTTTGAGTAGAACATTATATGGGCTAGCAGCCTTGCACCTGGGAAAGCTCCATGCTTGCTGAAGATTAAATGTGGTGGTTAAGCTGCTGTTATTACCAGTGTTCAGCTGCACGGGTTCTACATGTTGTAACTACTTTAAACACTCCACACCCTTCTTACTCATGTCAGATTAAAGATGGTTTTAGAAGACTTAATGTTGCTTTGTTGCCACTAGTCAAAACGTGCTTCACTCTGCACTTAACTGTCTGTATGCCTTTTTACTAAAAGAAACTGAAGCTATTTAAAATAAGTTTAACTTTTAATATGTTCTGCTGTCAGGAGGGTCAGCTTAGCAAACTTTTGGCCTATTGGGCAATTATCAGTTGACTCATTCAGTTACGCAAACTGATGTATTAGACATATTGTTTGCTTGTGGTAATTTTTGAACCTTGCTGCCTGCTATTGGGCTGTCAAGTTCCTTTGTGGCACCTAGTTATAAACAAAGTGAACGTTTTCAAATTCCACTGTGTTTAAATACCACTGAAGTCAGCGTGACTTGAGCACATATTTTAGTGCTTTCTTGAATCAGGGCATAAGACTGGGCTGACCAACCAGTTAGGGACAAAGAGCTACATGGATAGAGTGCAAAGAGCCACCTATCTGCGGTAGATAAAAATAAATATATAATACGTAGCTCTTTGCACTCTGTCCATGTAGCTCTTCATCTGTAACTGATTGGTCACCCCAGTTCTAGGCCCTGATTCAGGAAAGCACTTAAATGTGTGCTTAAGTCACACTGACTTCAACAACATTTAAACCCAGGGGAAACTGAAAATGTAATGCCCTCCCTCTCCCGTAGAACCAGGCACCCACAGCTCCTGCTCTAACCCAATCCCTCTCCCTCTCAGCCCCACCCCCAACTCAATGCCAGTGACTCACCAGAGCTGCCACCACAGCTGACACCACCCCAGAGCTGCCACCACAGCTGCCATCACCCCAGAGCTGCTGCCATCCCAGAGCCACTACTGTTGCCACCACATACTTCTCCCACTAAACAGTGGGGCATGTGCAGAGCGACAGATGGCATTCCCAGTGTGTGGCTCTGAGGAGGAGCCACATTTAGTGGCTCAAAGAGCTGCATGTGGCTTGAGAGCTGTGGGTTGGCCACCTCTGGCCTAAGATTTTCTGAGTACTCTGTTCCCCTTTGCAGTTCTGTTGCAGTCCATTCAGTGTCAATATTGATGGCAAACCCTGGTCCAAAATTGCTTTTTGGAATCCAGTGGAAGTTCAGGACTTCCAAAAATCATTCTACTAATTTTTTAGGTACTTAAGCTCATTGGTTGAAAATGTTGGTCTCAAGGCTTCATACTTATGCAGACTTGATTCTTGTATTACATATTTTTGAAATAAGAGCTAAAAATAAATCTGAAATGAAATACTACATATCGATCATGTTCTTCTGCATAAGCAATCTGGCAGCTTTCAGATTAAGCCACCAGGCCAGTGGCAGCCCCCAGTTTATTTGTATCTTACTAGCTCAGAGTCTTGGAGACTTCTGCAATAATCTGGTCAGTTAACATTTTAAAACAAAGTCTGTGGCATATCTGCATCATTTTAAAACCATCCTGGTGTGTCTTTTATATATTCTAAATATACTATTAATTGGTGGTCTTTCCATCAGATAGCAGCTTCTGTCTTTCAGGGCAGCATGCAATCATGAGAACATCACTTGCAAGTGACAGATCAGTTATTTCAGACATACATTACTACAGTGTTGGTAGTATCTTTTCAAGAACTGGATCATAAATCTGAAAATCCTAGCAGTACTGTGATATTTCTGTTGTAAGTGAGAGTCAAGGTCAAAGTTACCAATTAAACTTTAATACACAGGCTTTAAAAATTGCCTAGTCTAGTACGTGTTTGAGAGGTCTGATGTGACTTGCTCCCCTCAGTGTTGTGATTGTGAAGCATGGACTGTATTTTTTCACAAAGCTGATAATTGCTATTTTTCAGTGGCATGTCCTTGAAATGTTCAGATTTCAGAGGTATTCGTGTTTGTCTGTTTCAGAAAACATGCACATACACGATGGCACCCTAAAGACTAACAATTTTATTATGGCATAAGCTTTTGTGAGTTGCAACTCACTTCATCAGATGCCCGCTTATGCCATAAGAAAATTGATAGTCTTGAGGGTACCAGTGGACTGCTTGCTGTTCTTGTGATATCCAAATATTTGTTAGTAGATACTCCGTGTAATCATGACAAGAATTTGGTCCAATGTTTGAATTTGCTTCATAATGCAAAAGAGTAAATTAAAGTTTGTACTAAAAGGGATTTAATATATGATTTAGGTTTTTAGGAAATGTTGCCTAAAATGGGAAATCTGAAATAAATCTAAGTTTTTGCATTCTGAAGAGGGATCTTGCAAACAATTATGTACGTTTTAATTTACGCTTATGCATTAAGTGGCTAAATTAACAAAAGGACTACTGAGGTGCTTCAGGTTGAAGGTATGTTTGAGGATTTGTATGGTTTAGGGCTGATTTTGATACAAACGTGCACTCTGGTGCATGTTTATAATGCCGTCCTTGCTACACTTTGCCATAAATAGTTTGCCTCCCCAATATTTGTAAAAGCAGAATTATTCCCTTTGATATTGAAGTAGTATATTGCGAGTTTGCCAGCAGTCCCTTTTTATTTCCTGGTATAAATAGAGATAAAGTATAATGGAGTCACTCTTTGGTGTTTTAAAATTAGATTTACTCCAAACATTTATGCTATTACAAATCTTGGGACTTTAATTTCTAAAACTGTAAAAACATATTTCATGTCAGTAGGATAAACTTGGCAAAAATTGGAACACTGCTGTAGGCACGTGTACTTCAGATTTGTTGCAGAGAAACTGAAAATCTTGATCTCTGAAAGAATGCACCAGGGAATGTGTTCTGACTTTTAAAATATCTGATTTTTCTTGTGAGCATGGATTAAACCTTTGAAAACAACCTTCCGGTTGGATTGATGGGTAAAGTGAAGATATGTGCCTCACAAGCCGCGTCTACATGTGCACGCTACTTCGAAGTAGCGGCACCAACTTCGAAATAGTGCCCGTCACGGTTAGCGTGTTGGGCGCTATTTCGAAGTTAACATTGACATTAGGCGGCGAGACGTGAAAGTCGCTGACCCCATGAGGGGATGGGAATAGCGCCCTACTTCGACGTTCAACATCGAAGTAGGGAACATGTAGTTGTTGCGCGTCCCGCAACATCGAAATTGCAGGGTCCTCCATGGCGGCCATCAGCTGAGGGGTTGAGAGACGCTCTCTCCAGCCCCTGAGCTCAATGGTGGCCGCGTGGAGCGGCCTCTTAAAGATCCCCGCCCCCTCCCTTCCTGTGCAGGAAGCTGAGAGCGCGTGCAGGCAGCAGCAGTAACACGCGGCTAGCCTGCACGCTCCTCCACAGCCACCCACACCCCCACCTGACGCGATGGCCACCCAGCAGCGCCCCCAGGGGACACCCCCCAAGGGGAGCCAGGGCTCACAGCCCAGCAGCCAGGCGGGGAAGTGGCAGCGGGGCCCCTCCTGGATGGAGGCCAAGCTTCAGGACCTGCTGGGGCTCTGGTGCGAGGAGGAGGTGCTCCAGGTAATGGGGAGCAAGAGGCGGAACGTGGATGCGTTTGCTCAGCTGGCCGAGGGCCTGGCCACCCGGGGTCGCCCTGCCCGCACTCCGGATCATGTATGCAGTAAAGTGAAGGAGCTGCGGCAGGGTTACGCCCGGGCCCGGGATGCGGCCGGCCGATCTGGGGCCGTCCCCGTCACTTGCCCCTTTCACAGGGAGCTCAGGGCCATCCTGGGCCCCCGGCACACCTCCTCCCCTCCGGCCACTCTTGATACCTCGGCCGAGGAGCCCCAGCAGGCCCTGGAGGTGGAGTCCGCCCCGGAGGCAAGCCCCGCACCCTGGGGGCCCCCCCAGGAGCCCACCCCCGGGGCACCAGAGGAGGAGGAAGAGGAGAGGGACTCCTCCTCCAGCGACACCGGCCTCCAGATAATGATGCTGTCCTGGAGCTCCAGCCGGGCGTCCGCCCCCCGGGCGTCCCCCGACTGTGGGAGTGGACTGTCAGGTATGTACCCCCCCTGGTGCACACCCCCGGGGTTGAGGGGCGGGGGTAATAGATATGGCCAGGGCCCTCCACATGCCCAGATGACCATGGCCCCAAGGACAGCAGTGGCATGTCCCTCACAGGAGTGCATCAGCCCCTGCCCCCCCCAGCACGACAGTGCCATGCCCCATCCCCGGGGCTGGGGGGAGCAGAACCTCTAGGGTCCCCCGGGGGTAGGGGGTGGGACACCCAGCAGCAGCAGCATGTGATGGAGTGGGGGGAGTGCAAATGCGAGACTCAGGCTAGATATGAGAAACAAGCTGAATAGCTCCCAGTGGCTAAGGATGATCCTGGGGCTACAACTGGCAGGTTACACCTCTGCCCTGAACAAAGAGGAGGGAGGAGCCGAGCTGGGTTTGAATCGGGGGCGGCAGTTAGAGGCTAGGGGAAGGGAGAGCTGGAAGGCAGCCAGCCTGAGGAGGGGGAAAGCTACACCCCAGAGGGGCACCCCTCGGGGTCTTCTCCCCAGGACGGGTTGGAAGGGTTTCTGGACGGGTTTCTGACTGCTGTACTGTCGCTTCTGGGAGAAACTGGGCATCTGTTGCCTAATAAACCTCCTGTCGTACCTGCTGAGTTGAGAGTCACTCCTGCCAGTGGACGGGGTGCAGTGCAGGGGGACCCCTGAACCCCATCACAGCAGCATCTCCCAGGGACGGGGATGGGGAACCTGCAGCAGAGGGGTGGGGGGACAAGGGCCACGGCTCGGGGCCCACACTAATGGCTGTCTCCACTCTTCTTCCCCCCTTCCTGTGTTCTGCAGCTGCACCATCGGAAGGACCGAAGAGCGCCGGCGAGGCGTCAGTGGTCCCGGAAAGCCCTCTGGGGCCATCACTCCAGGCCAGCCCCTCGGCGGAGCAACGACCGGCCCCACGGTGGGGAAGATGGCGGACGCAGCACCACCAGCCGCCGGCGACGGACCCCCAGCTGCTGGCACTGCACCGTCGGCAGCTGGAGGTCGCCGAGCAGCGGCTGCGGGTGGAGGAACACCGCCTCCACCTCCAGGAGCGGGCGCTGGCCTGGTGCCAGAAGGCATGGGGGGCCTATATGCGGACTCTCAACTGCATCGTGGACTCCCTGGCCCCCAGGCCGCGCCGGCCGCCGCAGCGCCCGCCCTGCCTGCTCCACCCACAGCTCCTGCTGCTGCGCCGTCCGCCATCGCACCGCCACCCGCCACCGAGGGCCATTCTGCCGAGGGGGACCTGGGGCCAGCTGACACTCGCCGGCCGTATCTCCCTCTCCGCCCGGCCCCCAGCCAGCCCCGGCCAGGGCTGCGGCCGAGGCGGGGGTCCCGGCCACCCACCCCCAGCGCTGGACTGTAGGGGCGTGGGGCCCAGGACATGCCCCCCCCTTTGTATATATTCCCCCCAGTTTTAAGTTAGTTTTTTGCTGTAATTAGTTTGTATTTGTGACCCGTTTTGCAATGCTGATCCTTACCCCCCCATGTAAATAGTTCTCCTCTTCCTTGTCTTCCCCTTTCATGTTATCCCTGTTTTTATAATATATACATATATAAGTTAGAATTTCCCTGTACATAGTTAGTCGTTGAGATAGTAATAATAAGAGTTCAAAAGATGTTTGATTTGACAAACAACTGTCTGCTTTTATTTTTACAAGAAAAGTGGTGGGGGGTGCTCTTGGGTGCTCTGTGGTGTGGGCGTAGGGGCAGGGAGTGTTGTGGAGGATGGGGGGGTGTGCAGTGGGGGGCCTGCCAGCGTTCACCCTGCGGCCTTATCAAACTGGGCCTGCAGGGCCTCCTGGACCCGGGTCCCTTCGGGGTCCACCTGGCGACTGGGGCAGCGGGTGGCTGCACATCGGCCCTGCTGGCCTCCACAGCCCAGCCGTGAAAGAAGGCCTCTCCCTTGCTCTCCACCAGGTTGTGTAGGGTGCTGCACGCACCCACAATCTGGGGGATGTTGGTGGGGCCCGGATCAAGGCGGGTGAGGAGACACCTCCAGCACCCTTTGAGGCGCCCAAATGTGCGCTCCACTACCTGGCGCGCGTGGTTCAGGCGCTGGTTGAAGTGCTCCTGGCTGGTTGACAGATGGCCCATGTACGGGTGCATGAGCCAGGGCCGGAGGGGGTATGCCGCATCTGCGATGACGCAGAGGGGCATGGTGGTGTCCCCCACAGGGATCTCCCGCTGGGGGATGTAGGTCCCCGCCTCCAGCCGGCGGCACAGGCCCGAGTTCCAGAATACCCGGGCGTCGTGGGTGCTGCCAGGCCAGCCCACATAAATGTCCAGGAAACGGCCCCAGCTGTCCACCAAGGCCTGGAGGACCACTGAGTGGTAGCCCTTCCTGTTTAAGTAGCGTCCTCCACTGTGCTCTGGGGTGCGGATGGGGATGTGGGTCCCATCCAGAGCCCTGAAGCAATTGGGGAAGCCCAGGGTGGCAAACCCCGCGATGGCGGCATCCGGGTCCCCAAGCCTCATGAGCCTGTGGAGGAGCAGGGCATTGATGGCGCGGATGACCTGCAGGGGAAGCACATGGGAGAGCACCAATGAGGGGTGTGCAGGGTGTGTGTGGCCCTCCCCTGCCAGGGGACCCCCTCCCTTGCCAGGGCTGCCTCCCGTTCCCCCCGTGGGTCCTCTTACCTCCATGAGGACAGCCCTGACGGTGGCCTTGCCGACGCCAAACTGCTGGCCCACGGATCAGTAGCTGTCTGGCGTGGCCAGCTTCCAGACAGCAATGCCGACCCGTTTCTCCACGCTGAGGGCACGCCGCATGGCGGTATCCTGGTGCCTCAGTGCGGGGGTGAGCCACTGGCATAGCTCCAGAAATGTCTGCCAGCTCATCCGAAAGTTCTGGAGCCAGCGGTCGGTGTCCCACTCTCCGAGCACCAGCCGCTCCCACCAGTCGGGGGTAGCTGTGGGGTAGCTCCACAGCCGGTGGCATGTGCGGCGGGGTGGGGGGAGGCGGGGGGCTGCAGGGTTGGGGGTTGAGTCCTCCTCCCCTGCGGGCAGCTTCTCCTCTGTGGCAAGGAGGTGCTCAGCTGCCTCCTGCATGGCATGGAGCAGGGCAAGCACTGCTCCTACAGGGGCAGCTGTGTGGACCTCTGGCTGCTGCTGCTGCTGGGGGTCCATGACTGCGTCGCTCGAGGCTCTGCAGACTGCGTGCTGTGCAGGCTGTGTGTGTCTGGGAGGGGCCCTTTATGGGAGCGGCTAGCTGTTGCCCCGGAAGCGCTAGTCCGCCCTGTGACCCTGTCTGCAGCTGTTCCTGGCACCCTTATTTCGATGTGTGCTACTTTGGCGTGTAGACGTTCCCTCGCAGTGCCTATTTCAATGTGGTGCTGCGCAACGTCGATGTTGAACGTCGACGTTGCCAGCCCTGGAGGACGTGTAGACGTTATTCATCGAAATAGCCTATTTCGATGTCTCTACATCGAAATAAGCTACTTCGATGTAGCGTTCACGTATAGACGTAGCTACAGCTTACTGCAAGAAAACCTAAAGAATTCACTAGTAACAGAGAGGAAGCCGTGCTAGTCTATACACTATCAAAAGAAAAAGCAGTCAAGTAGCACTTTAAAGACTAACAAAATAGTTTATGAGGTGAGCTTTCGTGGGACAGACCCACTTCGTCAGACCATAGCCAGACTTGGTCTGTTCAGGTCTGGCTATGGTCTGAAGAAGAGGGTCTGTTCCACGAAAGCTCACCTAATAAACTATATTGCTAGTCTTTAAAGTGCTACTTGACTGCTTTTTCTTTTGATAAAGAATTCACTGTAACAGTTAATCTGATTTCCAAATATTTTACAAAATTGCACACGGATTTTGTGCTTGTGTGTGTATCTGGTCAATGTCTGGTCTGTGCATGCTTTGCATAATTCATCTTTAATACTGATTTTACAATCTTAATAAGGGAAAGTAAGTAAAGGAGAAACATTTGGTTATTGCTGAAAGAACATAAATTGGAGGCTGTGCAATGGGAAATAAAATAGCAGAAGGTAGATAAGAAGCTATAGTGTGAGGTGAGTCACAGCATGTTTCATGGTACAGGTTGCACCTCCCTTGTCCAGCATGGTAAGAACCTGGTAGGTCCTGAACAAGAAAATTTACAGGACCAGGGAGTCCAGGCCTTCTGTTGCCAGGTGGCCACAGCCTCCCATTCTCTGGGAACTCCACCTCCAATCAGAGCTCCATGGGGCTCCAACCCTAGCCCTACACCCACCAGCACTGCAGTGGAGTTAGGCACAGCAGGCCAGGAGGACAGAGGAGAGCAGCAGGCCCACCGCCCACATGGTGAGTGGGGATGGGGGGACGTAGGTGACCCCCTCTTGCTGATGTAGTCAGTACAGCGCACAATCCCTGGCTCCAGCCCTCCCCCCACTTCCATCTATAGGGTGGCTGGGGTGGCCACTGTGGGATGTCCAAAAGTGTTGGGTCTGAGGCAGCTGTCCCACCTCAGCCTATGGATAGGACATCTCTGTACAGCAGTTAACCATAAATGAAGACAAAGACCTACCTGGTCAGTGGCTGGCAAGAAAACTATGATCCGTCCTGTAAGACTCAGAGCTGTCAATACTGATTTGCATATTTATGACCTTTGGGTTTGATTAGTGCAGTTCATTAGAGATAAAAATGAAGTCATGTGCCCTGGGGGAGAAAAAAAAACTGTTACAAAACCTGTTACAGTTACCATCCTGGGTCATTGTGTGCATGCTATCATTGTTCTCCCCACAGAGTATAGAGCCCAGTTCAAGGTTTCTGTGCTGATATTCAAAGCCCTGCAAACCCGCAGTGGCGACAAAAGCAATAATTTTTACTTGTCTGTGCACCCAGCACTTCCGATGCCCAGAACAAATGGGCAGGGATGGCTGGGATCTAGTGGAACCTTAGGAGGCTAGATATACATTTTAACTCTCTCTTCCCCTAAGCCAAAGGAAAGCGGCGAAGAAATTGTGTGTTAGTGGGTGGTTATTTATCATGCCTCAGAGGGCCTTGGGTGTGCCCCCCCAAAATCTGAAATAGTCACACCCAGGACGCAGATATGTGCTTGTTTTGTCTTGTTTTATTATTTAAACCCCAAGAAAGCCTCAAGGGCAGATTCCAATCTCTGTTGTGCTGATGCAAATGTGTAGTAACATGACTAAAGCATTCTATGTGCCTTTGTACCAAGACTAAGAGTAATAAGTCAGCTCAGCACCCTTAGTGAAGACTGATGGATTTTTCACCATTTTGAATTTCTGTAGATCAGTTTGAGACTCATTGGTGTAGGAATCTGAGGCATGTTTTAACATTTTAAATGTTCCCACCATATTAGGTTAGTTCATTAATATGGCTACTACTTTAAAAAGTATAACTCCTTTTAATGAATTTTATGTTCCTCACATTGTCAAAAATGCTATATCAGGTAATTTGGACTCTCAGAGCACTGTACCTCAAGCATAGTACAAAAAGAGTATTCTACAAATGAGAAGTGCTGCTAAAGCAAACTGCTGAACGAGACTAGTATTTCAGCCAGACTGTGTAGGTCTGATACTAAACAAAACCTTCCTGCCAAAATAATACCAGTCTAAACTGGGGAGACTAGAATAATAGGTGTTTTTAAAACAATCATTTTTCTTTGTTTCTAGCACCACTAACACGGAATAAAGTTAGCACTTGTCTGTACAGTGTAATAAAATGTGCCACAAGGTCATGATTTGTAAAATGCGTTAACTGCCCTGTGTAAACCCTGCTGTCATGCTTTAAAACAGTCATACTCAGACTGAAGCTTGTGAGCTGCAGTGGCCTGTCAGTGTGCCTCCTGCAGCTCTTTGCAGCACATGATAATAACCAGTCAAGATGCTTTTACTATGTTGTTAACCAGTTGAAATTGATAGTGTAATAACACTTGGTCAGTCATTTTGCTGTGAGAATATATATCACCTAAATATTTATTGTTTAAATGTAACTATATTGGACTGTATAAATGAAAGCATAAATTCACACTACTGTGCCTCTTTTGGGCAATGACGATTTGCTCCTGCATCACTGAGGTCTGAGTATTACTGTTCTAAAAGGTACCTAGTTCCCTTTAGAGTAGTCCTGAGTCAAGACTATACTAATGCAAATGAGTTACTTTTTTGAGCACACGAGCTGAATGTACACAAGGCAGTTAGAGTAGAACTGTGGTCATGGCAGTGGCCAAAACTGGAGTCCCTTCAATCGCTCCCAGAGTGCTAAGTAGTGCACCCTAGGCAGTGTTAAGAACAGTGGGGTGTGGTCGTACCTGCACTGAGCACTGGCTGCTCTCAGCCCCACCCCGTCCACACTAGGCCCTGCCCCTCCAGGAGCTTTGAGCCAGGGCCTCTCCACTTTGCCCAGAGCCTAGCGATTTTGCTAGCCCCGCTGTTCCTAACTGTCAGGGTGGTTAAACATTGGAATAAATTGCCATGGGATATGGTGGAGTGTCCTCATTGGAAATGTTTAAGAGCTATCAGGGATGGTCTATATGGTGCTTGGTCCTGCTGTAAGCACAGGGGACTGAATTAGATGTCTTCTCAAGGTTCCTTTCAGTTCTAGTGTTCTGTGAACACGTCAAAAGGCTTGACAATCACACACACTAATGCACTTTGTCAGCACTGAGAGAACAAGCCCTTAGAAAGCACTGAAAGTGTTCTTCACCTCTCCACAGTGGCCTTGAGAAGTCCTTAAGCTTCTACTGTTTTTTGGGAAGAAAAGGCTGACTAATGGTTAGCAGCTATTTAAAAAAACCCCACATATACTTAGATTCACTTTAGATTTGCTAAGTTTTCACTAAAATGTTTCATTGTAATACTGTAGCTTAAACTATCGAAACTGAAAAGTGCTTTTATGCACATTTAAGAAATGTGTTTAACTTAAGGTTTATGGTACATATACTATTATTCAACTTCATTGTAATATTTCTGTTGACAGATTTAACAGTACAGAAATACTGAATGTTTTCATATTGCAAGGTAATATGGAACATGAAAATATTGTTGGTTTAATTTTCCAGGTAGTGGTTTTCCTGAAAAGCTATCTTGAAGTAACACAAGAAAAACATAATGCAAAATGTCTAATTTTACTGAGGTGGAGAGAGACATTCTCAGTGTCAGTCTATTGTTCCTTGTTTTGCTTCTTTTTCCTTTTTCATTCCAATGTTTATTTCCTACATTCCCCATCTCCGCATCTGTTTTTATGTCTTGTAACTGGATGGTGTGAGTTATTTCAAAGTGATACACTGTGAATGCGCTTGGACCAGAGCTTCATTTTCCTTTGTCCTGGGATATAGCTAGAGCTGGATGGACTAATACTAATTTGTTGAAACTGAAACTCTTTTTTAGGAAAGGGACAGTTTCCAAAGATCTCCTAATTTGAAAACAGTATTTGGAAAAAGATTTCATATTTGTGAAAATGTCCTTTTCTGGTATTTTTTTAAATTAAAAGTTTTGTTTTCTGATTTTGAAAAATCTTATTATTTTCAATATTTAATTTATACTAAAAATAAATTAAAATGTAAAATGCCAAACATGGAGCATAATGTTTCAGTTGACCCAATCAGATTTTTTTTTAATCGTCAATTTGTGAAAATCTGTGAGATTTCAATATTTTTTCCCCAAATTGTGGAGGCAAATGTTTTGAAATGTATCTTTCTTGATGGGAAAATCGTTTTCTTCCCAGCTGTTGATGCTCAATTCCTACGATCATATGTTCCGTACATTAAACTCTGCTTTTTGGTGTTCCTTTATCTGGACCTTCAGATGTAACTATACCAGAACATAGTAAGGTCGGCTGTGTAGTGACGCATTCATTTGTCATGTGGATGGGGCAAAATGACTCTAGAACGGTTTTAGTGAACTTTTACAGCCCCATATTCCTCAGTGCTGTAACACAAAAAGATTCCCCAAAACGGTTCCATAACAGTCTCTCTCACACAAAAAAGGAGTTAGGATGTGTATCATCCCTAGCATGCTGAATCCATCTGCTATCTACACAACTAACTATTGAGCTTAGGTGGCTGTTACGTTATATTGTGATTTCTTGTGTTGGGAATCTATTTCAGTATAGTTACTGGTTTAATACAGTGGTTCCGAACCTGGGGTCTGCCGACCTCATGGTATTGCAGGGGCCCATGGGGGAAAAAAAGATAAATAAAAATGATCATAGACATTTGGAGATCCGCAAATGGGTTGGGGGTAGGGATGATTGGGGGTCCACACTATTGAAAAGATGGGGAACTGCTGGTTTAATATCATTTCTCCTTTTGCTGTGGCATTGTATTCTATTCCCCAGAATAATGTATCATAGTGGCACAAGAACCAACTTGCCCAATGCCAGCATAGTTTAGAGTAGCTCATATACACAGGCAAAAACAAGGTTTTTGTTCCTATATGAAGTGTTTCAGTGTATTGTAAATAAAAATTATTTAGAAATTCATGGGAGGGTGGGATGTCATTTACCAGACCTCAATGGATATATTTTATTTCAATATATTTGCATTGATCCCATTTGCAATGATGTTAATTACATTTGTGTGTATCGTAGTTATTTTCAGTGTGTCTGTTGCTTTAGTATCGAAGCAGTGATCTAGCATGAAGAACAGAACATAGCCGTTATGGTAGATCCTTTTCTTTTAATTAAACAACAGAAGACCCAGATGCCAAAAGATTAAACATATTTATTTTCGCAAACCCTTTTATTGTTCTCTGGTTAGATTGCAAGATTAGGCAGCCATGGGTAATTAGTTTGCTCTTAACTTCTTGGATGTCCTCCATGGATCTGTTGTTTTTTTTTGCTTTGGTCTACTAAAAAATTTCAGTTTCCTCCCAAGGAATGCAGTGTTTACTCCATTTTCAATGTTTTAATATATGTTGCAGTCAGAGTTCTGCAAAGTCCTCCTTTTATGTCCATAAGCGCACTGTATTAACGCAGATTGTTCATGCAGAAAGTGATTCCTAAAAGGGAGTTGGAGCCTCACCAGTAAAAATAACAGAATACAGCTTTGTTCTGCGTACAGACACAATACCAATAAAGATTCAAGTGTTCAAGTTAAAGATGTTCCAGAGTTGCTTTTATTTAGTGTTAGAGAGCAGAGGTAGAAGAGGTAATATCTTTTTCTGGACCATCTTCTAGTGGTGAAAGAAAGAAACTTTGGAGCTGCCCCAGAGCACTCATTCGCGTCTGACAAATGAATTCAAGGTGAAGTTGCTAATTAATGCTTCTCCAGTCAGTGTGGTGGAGGGAGCTGGTGAGGATTTTTCAGTGAGTTGCATAAGCATAAATACAGAGTCTCTATTCAGTCCATGATTTTTAGTAACTAGCAAAGTTATGATGTTAAGATACGAATTTAGCTAAGTGTTGTCTGGCAAGTAATAGAGAATCGCATGTCAGATAAATTTTTATTTACAGGAACTTGTAAGTCTCCCATTAAATTGAAAAGGCAGAATTGCATTTGTCTGTGTGCTTCAATGTCTGTTTTTAATTGTCAGAGTTCTATCATTCTCAGAAAGCAAAACAGAGATAATAAGGCAATAAATTATTATAAGCATAAAAACTCACTGAATTTTATAGTATTCAAAATGATATGGATTTTTATGAATCATTCATTTAATTAAATCACATTTTAATCACTATTTGAAAGTAATTCTTACATAAAGAATTCAGAAAACATTTTAAAAATTACTGCAGGCTTAATGTTCCCCTCATATGCAAGAAGAAATACTGCTAGAACTAATTGAGGAGAATTTTTCAGAGTTGCTGCTGTACCCTCCTGCATCTGGGGAAAGTTTTGTGGCCAGGTCAGGTGGGGAGAGGGTGGAAACAGCTGTCAAATCCTGAGACCCTGCTGAGAAATTAAGATGCTTCTCAACAGAGAGCTTAATCTGTACATTGTCTTGGGCTTTCTGTTGCCCGTGCTTGTTGCAATAATACTCCTACACTGAATCTACCTGCAAAGTTGGAGGTTTTGAGAGAACTGTGCCATGCGAAATAGCTTTTCCTTAAAGCATAGAAAAGGTGCCTCAAACTTCTGGATTCTTAGCTGACTGATGTTTGCCCCAAAGGGCTTTTGTAGGTAATAGGCAGCATTCTGTAGAAACAACAGGTGCCTTTCAGATGATTTGGGGTTTTCAGGCTTTAAAACATCATTGTGTTTCTAGAGACATTTCCAGTCTTACCAGTATCTCTTGTTTTAAATAAGGAAAATTGTTCTAAAACTAGAAATAATTTGATAAGGTACCTAATACCTAACAGAGAGGTAGTGGTGTTAGTCTGTATCTTCAAACAAGAAAGCTGTCCTGTAGCACTTTAAAGGCTAACAAAATAATTTAGTAGGTGATGAACTTTTGTCGAGCAGACCTATTTGCTGATAGCAATAAGGGGATTTCGAAGTTCCTGGGGTCCTTTTGAACAGGACCCCTGTCTGAACGAGCCCTGCGGCAGCGAAATGGAGCAATTTTGACGAGCCACAGCCAGTGGCATGCTAATGAGGCGCTGAATATGCATGGATATTTTGAAGATTTGTGCTAGTGTAGATGTAGCCTTAAAACAAAGAGACTTTAATACCAAATTCAAAGGGAAGCATCTGAACTAGAGTTTATGCTCAAATTCGATGCTTTGCTCCTTGGCCTCAGTAGAGATAGCAATTACCTTACGCATTCATAGAATCATAGACCAATAGAGCTGGAAGAGACCAAGAAAAGCCATCGAGTCCAGCCCCCTGCTCTAAGCAGGACCAAACCCATCAGATCAGCCCCACCAGGGCTTTGTCGAGGTGAGACTTAAACACCTCCAGGGATGGAGACTCCACTACTTCCCTGGGGAGACCATTCCAATGCTTCACCACCCTCCTAGTGAAAAAGTTTTTCCTAATGTTCAACCTGGACCTTTCCAACCACAACTTGAGACCACTGTTCCGTGTTCTGCCATCTGTGACCACTGGGAACAGCCTCTCTCCAGCCTCTTTGCAGCCTCCCTTCAGTAAGTTGAAGGCTGTTATCAAGTCCCCCCCTCAGTCTTCTCTTCTGCAGACTAAACAGTCCCAGTTCCCTCAACCTTTCTTCATAAGTCATATGCTCTAGCCCCCTAATTATTTTGGTCACCCTCCATTGGACCCTCTGCAGCGTATCCACATCCTTCCTATAATTGGGGGCCCAGAACTTATTAACAAAATGCTGTACTCCAGATGCGGCCTCACCAAAGCCAAGTAAAGAGGAATAATCACTTATCTGGATTTACTGGCAACGCTCCTCTTGATGCAATCTAATATGCCATTATCTTTCTTGGCTACAACGGCACACTGTTGACTCATGTCCAGCTTCTCGTCCACTACAACTCCCAGATCCTTTTCTGCAAAACTACTACCGAGCCCATCGGACTCCAGCCTGTAACAATGCTTGGGATTCTTCCAGCCCAAGTGCAGGACTCTGCACTTATCCTTATTGAACCTTATGAGATTTCTTGCAGCCCAGTCTTCCAATTTGTCTAAGTCAGTCAGCCTCCCCATCTTTGATATTTGTAGTGGTCTCAGTCAAGCCACTTAATAGACACTTGCAGTAAGTAATTTTCTCCACCCTTTGCACCCCCTTCTGTCCTTCGTACTTGATTTGTCAGTTTTCATTTCACATTTTTTGTTTGTATCTCTGTCATATAATTGTCATGCCGATTCACTTCCAGCACTGTGTCCAAATCTGGAGAAGTAGTCTGCCCCACAAAATCATTGTTAGTCTTTAAAGGGCTACATGACTGCTTTTTTGTTTTGTTAGAAATTGTACAAGATAACCCTAACAGCCAGAAGACTATTAGCCAGAGACTGACGTGGAAAGTACTAAGCATCAGAGAGCTGAATTAGTCTGTATCTTCAAGAACAACAAGAAGTCCTTTGGCACATTATAGATTAACAGATATTTTGGAGCATAAGCTTTCGTGGGCAAAGACCCGCTTCATCAGATACATCATGACCATGTCTATTAGTCTATAAGGTGCCCCAGGACTTGTTGTTATGCAAAGTACTAAGTATCCTAATGTTCAGGGGCAATGCCCAAGAGAGGAATCTCTCTTGTGGCCACTCCTCTGGCTTCTGGGATTCATATGAGGGTGTAATCAATGGCCCTTGTTAAGGGGCTCCATCTTTTATACCATTAACATCTTTGTTAAGGGGCTTCATCTTTTATACTAGCTTTTGACACATAGCAGTGTCAATATTACAAAGTGGAGGCATTCAAGTTACAGGTCAGCCCCTCTCCCATGTTATCAGGATAAAACTAATGAGGTTTGATTTTTAAAACTATTCATTTTGATTTATTTGCTTTTGTTTTGTTTTTGGTTTGAGGGGTTGAGGTTCACATATTCAAACTTGTCTCTGTAACTGGGAGGGCTAGTACCCTAATACTTAGCATTTTTTTCTTCTTTTTAAAAAAATGAAAACTGACATACTCAGTAGTCCTCTAACTCAAAGAGCTGGAGCTTTAAGAAAAACACTAAATATTGAGACTTCCATGAGAGGTTGTAATGCTGCAGGGTTACATAAATGTGCAGACCTCTGAATAGCCTCATGGTTGTTGAAAGGAAGTGTGTAGTTCACCTGCTCTCATTCCTCTGAGACATTTCTGAAACATTGGGAGTGTATTTACTTCTCCCTTCCCTTCTCAGACTCAGGGTTTGATTACTTCTCCCAGGTGAATAGCCTCAATGTCTACCAGTGCTGCTGCTCCAGAGCTTTTCTGAGCAGGAATAGAGTGAAATTGACCTGGTTCTTGTTTCTGTAGTCATTTATTTGAAAGTAGGTGAGCATAGATTAATGACCCTTATAGCCCTTCAGGATGGTTCCTTCAGGTTAATGGTGGGGAACATGTGCAGGGAGCGATGGGAAAGCTAGTACTGCTGTGCCCTGGCCCTTCTGTGAATAAACAGAAGACTTTGCTCTTCAGCTCTGTCATAAGTGCTTAACGTTTTTCTTAATCTTTAACACACAGCGCTGGATTAAACAGTAACTCCATTATCAGAAACATTGAGAACACCACCCTGGTTTCATGAATCTTGTGGGATATTCATTAACCAGCTCATGTGAGGAAGGGAAGCATTTGGAGTTGCCACTCTTAGTTCAGGCTGGTAAACCTGCATGTCTAAAGTTGATTTTGAATTACTTCCCTAATTGAACTTGATGGCAGCAAATTGCATGAAGTATGCAATATCAACAAAGCCTTCGTAGACAGATCACAGCATTCCTTCCAGAGTGACATGAGATCTCGTCCAGTGAGGATTTGCTTTAAAATGCACAATCGCTACAGTGTTATTTATGATTAAAGCACAACAATCGCCTTGGTTTCATTCCATGCAATTTCACCTATTCACAGTTTTAGTGCTTGTCCAATTTGGGACTCTGGACCTTTGCTTTAGCAGAACATTGAGTTAAATGAAGAGAAGGTAGAAAGACTGAAAGTCACAGATCCCATAATCTAAAGATTTAAATCCAAAACTGATTTTGTGCTGGGTATGTTGCATTTTCTACCTGTCTATTTTCAGTTATGTTAATTTTAATGCATAAAGCCCTACGTGGTTTAGATCTACAAAGGAGACATGCAATGCCCCATTGAGGTGCTCTTGCTGATAAATTCCTAGAGTTGAAGTCAGGGCTACTTGGGAGGAGGAATATTCTTGATGGAAAGACCTCTGCCCTTGCTGAGCTGCTGAGTCAGTATGTTCACTTCAAGGCATGGTTGACCTTTCCTCTGAGTCAGCCAATGTTTTCTTGAGAGAGGGTGAGCTTATAATTTCTATTTGTTCTCTGTGGCGGCTGAGTGGTTGATAGTGACTTTATCTTGTAATTTTTCCATCTGTATCATTGCGGATTTTTCATTTGTACTACTTATTAGTGATTTGTTATGTATTTTAGCTTTCTTTGAGGAGTGGTGCTGACAGCCACCAGGGGCCCTGCGGCAAAGTGGGAAGGGGTCCTGGCTCTATGACCTGGAAGGGGTGAGGCCAAGAGTGGAAAGGTGTGGGGCCACGGGCAATTAACTCTCAGTGCTATCTGGACTATCATGGTGTCCCCCACCCACTCCCTCTGAGACATGCACAGCCAGAACAGCACTGCCACGGTGTTTTAAAGGGGCCTGGATCTCTGGCTGCCACCATTGACAAAGCTCCAGGCCCCTTAGAAATACTCAGACTGGGGGCAACTACCCCCTTTTTCTCCTCCCCCACCCCCAGTCAGCGGGGCCTGTCTTCAAGTGGCTCTGCAGATTCCCATTTGTTTGTACATTGTGGAGCTATATGGTAGAACTTCTAGCAGTGTCTGCTACAGTGCTCATGCATTCCACCATACCCTCAGCATTGTTACTCACTGAATGCAAATGTATGAAGGGGGCAGAATTTCATCAGCACCTCAGTTTCTTCCATGCTTAGATGGATGTGACTTCTCTTTGGAATTGGAGATTCTTTCTGCTTAGAGATAGATAGCTGTAGTCCAGTTAGTAAAGTTAATGAATTGATAGTTAACTGTTCCAGATTATGGTGGAACCAAAGGAAAAGAGGAAGCCAGGATTCAAGGATGCACTTCCTATCTGTCTTCCTGCTATCTGATGACTCAGTCTGGTGCCTCCAGTGCCAGGGAGAAGGACAGTTGCTTTCTGGTTGTTCAGTCTGCCAGACTGTTAATCCCAGAGTCTGTAAGGACAGGGAAACTTGTTTGCAGCTGCTTCTTCTTCTAAAGGGAGATCTGAGGCTAGATCCTCTGGATCTAATCAGATGACCTCAGATTCTAGCCCTAAGAAGCCGGTGTCTGCCCCACTGGCTACAAACTGATTGCAGTGCCCCCAAAATCAGCAATCTTTTTCAAGGTTGGGCTCCATTCCCATAGCTCCCTACATCAAGGCACTGAGGCTACAGATGTCCGAACTGAACACCATGTCGTCACATTCATCTGCTCTGGTTCTGGAAGGGTCAACAGACAGTTTGGACATGCTCACCACCATTGTAATATCTCAGTCATCCCAGTAATCCAGCCCTGACAAAATCCCTGACCAGATCTTGTTCCAACTTCCATTTGAAGACCGAGGAAGATCATCGTGTCAGGATCTGGGTATTCAGCAATTTTGGTTCTGTCGGTTGAGGTGACAAAGAAAACAGAGGGATGGACAGCCATTCTTTGCAGTGTTAATTCCTGTGCATCAGAGTTATTGCATCTGTGTGATTTTGAAAGGACTATTATGGTTCTGAAATGATCTCTGGTAGCAGGAGAGATGGATGTGTGTATGTAACATTAAATCCAAGATTGTGCACATCATCAGCTCTTTTGTTGATTACTGCATTGGTTGTGATATACATCCTCCAGATTCCAGAGAACTGTGAAACTGTAGTAGCCCAAGTTCACCTTGCAGCTCTGATGGATTTGTCAGTTCCAAATGGGAAATGTGGGGTTTCCAAAGAAGGCATCTTTCCTCAGTTTCATGATCATCTTCCTCATCCCATTAGGAAGAAGTGACTAAATGATGCTGCTGGGCTTAAACCAGAACATCCTACGCTTCCTTCTTGTAGGTTCCCTGTAGGGTATCCAAGGTCTGGTTCTTCGTCCAAGGATGTTACACAGTTTCAGTTAGGTGGATTGTATATTGTCCTTGTTAAATATTAAATCTTCCTGCAGTACCAGAAGAACAGACTTGTCACCCTTTGTTTGATATCCTTGGTGCTGCTGTGAGAAGTAAAATATCCCCATCTAAAGCTAATGGGTTTGATGTAGTCATTGTGGTTATGCCGTGGCCCTATATCAGCTGAGAGAGTTCCTAAATTCAAGGATTGTATGAAGTATGGCCGGTCACACTTCCCCCAATGGGCCAGAGTGGTTCCCTGATCCAGAACTGGCCATGGCCATGCAGCTGGCTCAGCCCAGCAGGACCAGTGAATACAACTGTGGGGAGAGGGGCTGCAGAGCATGTGGGATTGGCTGTTCGGAGGCAGGCTGGGCATAGCAGGCCCGGGGGACACTGGGCATCAGAAGTTTGGGGCTGTTGGGCAGGAAGGCTGTGGGGTTTGGCATCGGCCTGCCCTACGGGCAAGGGGCACACTGGCAGAACAAGGCAGAACAAGGCCAGGCAAACCAGTGTGCACCTGGTTATGTCATATGCAATTGTTACTAGCTGATCTCTTGTTCCACTGACCAACCTCCCCATGTCATGCTCTTTTACCTTGCCGGGGTTGGGGGGGAGCATAAAATATGCTTGGCACTAGGCCGGCAAAGGGCGTGTCTAAATTAGAGTGTTTTGTAGTAAAAACTGGGAGTTTCTGTCAACACAAAAGCTGTGTAGATGCCTGGGGGGCACCCTCTTTATGACTGAGCACATCAAAAGAACGAGCCGCTTTTATGCGGAGACAGGATCTGTTGCAGAAGTTTTGTTGGAACATCTTTTCCAACAGTAACTTCTGTAGATAGATGCTTCTAGTGTAGATGTAGCCGAAAGGCTAACTCAGATTATAGCTAATGTAGCATTTACCGTAACAGAAATAAGAAAGTTTGAATTATATGCAAAACTCACAGGCGTGATCTATTTTAATGTTGTTAATTCTGGGCTGCTGAGCATTGCACAATTCCCACTTCAATAAATAAAAATTGAAAATCAGTTAATTGTGCATGATATGATTGTTATGACCATTCTAACGGTAAGGAGTCTAATTTTTAATGAAGTAGGATTCCCAATAAAAAGTAATCAAGTACTCCTTAAAACCTTTCATGTGAGATTGTCAGAAGGAGGCACTGAAGTACTGTATACATATATTGTAAACATCTGATTGAGAAAACCTAATATCACCTTATGTGACATTTTGTAAAACAAAATTTTAATGTAAGTTTCTTAAGCTTCAAATTAAGTCTAAAAAGCAAAAGCAAAACATATTGTCAGAGGGAAACATTATTGTATTAGGACAGTTATCAGCCTTCTGAAAAGGTACTTTCTTTGGCTGAAATGAAGGCAGCTAATTCTTTTCAAGTTTAGGTGTCTAATATTAGATGTACTGGATAATATCAATTCGATGGAATAGTTACACCTCAGCCCAAGTAACATCATAAAGAATTGCTATTATTTTGCTTATTATTTTGATGGTATTTTGGCTTGAAATTTAGTCTTATTGAAAATAAGATTGGTTGGATTATATACTGCTCTTGAAAGTTTACATTCACTATGCAGACAGTAGAACTTCAGAGTTACCGACAGACTGATCAGGTACACATACCATTTAAATTTAGAAGTAAAAAATAAAATGAAAATTTAAATAAGCACCCTGTGTGTTAGAAGAGGCCATGTATGGTATCGTGTAAAATATAAACTACTAAAAAATAAAAGGGAAGTTTATTTTAAATTAAGATGGTTAAAAAGCATCATTTTCTTCTCCATAGTAAAGTCAATGTTCAGTTGTAAACTTAGAGGCCGCAGCTGCACTACAGCAGTCTTTCAAAAGAAGATCTGTACAACATCTTTCAAAAGATTGTCTTTCGAGGATCACGTTCACACACAAGAAGCGGATCGAAAGAGTAATCCGCTCTTTCAAAAAAGCACAGTCAAACAGCCCCAGGCGCTCTTTCAAAAGAATGGGCCAGGAAACACCACAGATAGGGTCGTGTGGCTGGAATACCCTTCTGGGAGTGCTGGCTGTGCGCTGCCTTAAAGGGTTCCTCCCAGTCAGCCCCTCCCTGCACGTAATGCTGAGGCCTGCTGAGCGTTTACAGTGAAGCTGAGCCTGTGCCCAGTTCTGACCCTCACCTCTGAGAGCCATGGACCCACAGCAGCTGCGGACCTGCAAGATCACCCTAGCTTGCCTGCTGACAGCCATCCCCCGCCTCCTATGGTGCTGAAGACCTGGGCGTAGGGGTCCCAACTCACCCCGGCCCCTAAGGTGCCCCCTTGGGCCATCTGGCACATGTGGACCAGGTGAACCTGGCTGAGTGGGATGATGCACGCTGGCTGCAGAACCTCTGAATGAAGAACACCTCCGTGGAGCTCTGCAGCTGGCTTGCCCCCATTCTCTGATGCCTGGACACCCAGATGTGGTCAGCCCTCTTGGTGCAGAAGCACGTGGCCATTGCCGTATGGGAGTTCACCACCCCAGATAGCTACTGCACGAGGGGGGTCGTCGTTCTTGAGGTAAGGCATGTGCCAGTTGCTGGCCTGGCATGGGGAGTGAGGAATGGGCTGCCAGGAAAGGTGGACCCTTGGGAGCCAGTGATGCGAGGGGTCAGGATAGGAGTACCAGGGAAAGCCCAGTTCTGGAGGACCAAGATTCCCCACTGCTGGAGGGGCAGACTCGTGTGAGGGGCCATTCCCAGAGGGTCAGAGAAGGGGTGCAAGGGGCCAGGGCGGCACCCCTGTTCACAACCACAAGCATGCTTGCTCTCTGTTTTCTGCACGTTTTGAGAGCCATCAACCAGGTGCTGCTTCAGACACTTGTGCATGACAAGGATTTGGATCTGGCCATCGCGGTGTTTGCAGCCCTCACATGTCACCATCCTAGCTCTGGACCACAGCACCAGCTGCTACATCAGTCGGAAAGGCTACCATTCTGTCATGCTGGTTTATGGATATTTATGTGGGCTGCTAGGTCCTGGGCGCGTGATGCGCATATGTTCTGGAACTCGGCCCTTTACTGCAGGATGGAGGCTGGAATCTACATCCCCCATTGGGAGTGTGTCATTGGGGACGTCGCCATGCCCCTCTGCATGGTGGGCAGCCTGGCGGACCTCCTGCAGCCCTGGCTTATGTGGCTATCCATGGGCCACCTCACCCCCTGCCAGGAGCTCTTCAATGGCCATCTCACATGGGAATGCTACCCCGTCAAGTGCACCCTTGGCTGCTTGAAGGCGAGATTTGAGTACCTCCTTACATGCCTCAGTGTCGGGGTAGAAGAACATCCCCAGTTTGTGGGGTCCTGCTGTGCCCTCCAAAACCTCATTGACACCACAGAGGAGACCTTTCCCGAGGCTGGATGACCACGGTTGGCTCCGGATACAAGCAGCCCGTTGCTGCCCCCTGACTGCTAGGTCCACTATGATGGCTCCACATCCGGGAGGCTTTCACCTGTGGGCTAGAGTGATCCTCACCCAGGAACTACCCACAGGCCCCTCCTGCTCACCATCCCCTCCACCCCCCAATAATGGGGGACATGGGGGTTTTGCAACTAACAAACTTTACAAAAAAAAAGGAGCTATAGAATAATAAAAACCATGAAGAGGGATCACTACATACATTGGAGGGGCTTGGGACTGGGGGCATCTCAACCTGGAGGGGGGCTGGTGGCAGAGCCAGGGGGCTGCCAGCCCCAGTGACCCCAGGAGCTCCCCTGCTCCAGGTGCGGGGTCCCTGTCCAGGCTGGGAGCATGGAGATTTATGGTTGGGGTGGGGAGCAGTGGGCTCAGTCTTCGTGAGGCCCATCCTGGCCATGATCCAATCTGTGAGGCCCTATAGGGCAGCAGCAGAGAGGTTGGGTGGCAGCTGGGAAGTGAGGGTATGGGGGGCAACTGTGGGGGCGGGAGACTGGGCTGGCTGCTCAGCGAGGGCTGTGCACACAGTGTGCAGCATGCCCACCGCCTCCGTCCATGTGTCCTGCCCACAGGCCGTGTCGGCCTCCTCCAGCGCCACCTGCCACTCCGCCAGGGTGTTCTGGTGCCAGAGGGCTGCCGTGTAGGCGGCGGCGGCTGCCTCCTCCTCCTGCCTGCCTCAATGTGCCCTCCGTCCTCAGGCCTGCATGGACAAAAATGGCGGGGGTGGTCCAGCCCTCTCAGACCTTGCTCCCACCTCTCAGACCTCACTCCCAGACTTGGTGGCCTGATGGGGCAAGCTAGCCACAAGGGTTTGCTGGGGCTCTCCTGGACCTTGGATGGTGCAGCTGTAAGGGACGGAAGGGGAGAATCCCGCTTCAGTCCTGCAGTGCAGCCCTGGTTGCCCTGCCCCCACCATGAGCCAAGGGATGGAGATATCCCCATAGCAGTGGCATGTGTACATGGCCTCCAACACCTTGGGGATTATCATCATCAATAACCATGGGCTCAGCGCCCATTGGTGTCTAATGCCTCTCTCACTATTTCCTTCCATCTTTCCCTATCCAGTGCAGTGGCTTAGTTTCTGTAGATTAGCTCCGCACCAATCTATTACATCTTCTATCCATTCTCTGTGGGGTTTGCCTCTCCTGTTCGAACCATCCATTATACTGAATACTAGGGTCTTGATTTTTTGTTCGTCATTCATTCTGCAAATATGTCCAAATAGTTGTAGCTTCCGTTTCATAACCATCTGCAGCAGGTTCTCTTTTGGCTGTATCTTCCTATATAATTCCTCATTGGTGACCTTCTGCATCCTTCCTATTCTCAGACTCTTTCTATAGCAACTCCTTTCGGATGCTAATATTCTTCTTTTTGAATCTTTCATTATCACCCATGTCTCACAGCCATACAACGTGCTGCTGAATACACACGTTTTCAAGACACCCAGCTTCGTTCTTAAGCTAATTGCTTTGCTTTTTGAGATCTTATCCATTGCCTTCAAACTCAGTCTTGCTTTCGCTATTCTAGTCACTATTTCCTTCTTACAGTCTAGATCATACATTATGTTGCTCCCCAGGTATGTGAACTTCTCTACATTTTCTAGTTCAATACCATCCACATTGATCTTCCTTCCTATTTCCTTATCTCCAAATACCATTGTTTTTGTTTTATCGATGTTCATAATCAGTCTGTACCGCTTCCCTTCTTTGTATAACACCTACACCATTTTCACTAGCTTCTCCTTATCTTCCTCAATGATAACTATATCATCCGTGAAACTCAGGTTGTTAATTCTTTTCCCGTACACAGATATCCCTTCTACCTCTTCCTTGATCTTCTCCATCGCTCTCTCCAGATGTGCGATGAAGATACTTGGCGATATTGGATCTCCTTGTTTCGTACCTCTGCTTGTTTTAAACCAACTTCCCAGCTCCCCGCATGTTCTCACCGCTGCTTCCGCATTATCATTGATATCTTTCAACATCCGTATTAGTCTGCTATCCACTCCATATGAGTCCAACACCGCCCAAGTCACTTTCTGATCTATACCATCAAATGCCTTTTGAAAATCGATGAAACAAGTGTAAAAGTTTGTTCTTTCATCGAACTTTCTCCACTATCAGTCTTAGTGCCAATATCTGCTGTATGGTACTTCTATCTTTTCTGAACCCTGCTTGCTCATCTACTATATGTTCTTCTATCTGTGATCTTAATCTCTCAGTCAGTATCATCATCAACACTTTACCTGTCTGACTCGTTAGGGCGGTCGTTCTGTAGTTCTTGCATTCTAATGTACTTCCTTTCATGGGTATTGTCACTAGCACAGATCTTGTCCATTCCTTAGGTGCCTTCCCTTCTTTCCATGCTATATTACATAGTCGGTGTATTTCCTGAATCATGCTTTCTCTGCCATATTTGATCATCTCTCCTGTGATCTTATCATTTCCAGGGGTCTTGTTGTTCTTTAGTCATTTCACTGCTTTTTCTAGTCCCTCCTTTGAAATATCCATCTCACTCTTGAAGCTTGGGGGAGACACCTCTTTCAATTCTTCAATCAGTCTCTCTGAGACACTCGGGTCCAACTGTTCTTTGTATAGATCAGTGCAATATCTTGTCAGTCGCTCCACAATCTTCTCCCAGTTCATGAGCACTTCTTCGTTCTCATCTTTGATCGCCATCTGCTTCGGTTGCCATTTCCTATTAATATTCCTAATGGTCTTATACACCTCCCTGGTCTTACATTCACCATGATACCTCTCAGTATCTTTACATTGCTCCTCTAACCATTTCTCCTTATCCTTTCTGGCTGCTTTCCTTACCTCATTGCATTTCATCCTATATTGCTGTTCTGCCATCTCAGAAACATCTCTTCTGATCTTCAATGCTCTTTTCTCCTGAACCAACTTCAGTGTCTTCTGGGTAATCCACTTCTTGTTGATCTTTTCTTCTTCTGGAACAGTCTGCTCAATTGCCTCTTCTATAGTGATGGCTATCCCTGTGACTCTCTTATCTAGGTCTTTCTCTGTGGTGATATTCTTAATCTTCTCTTTGAGCCCTGTTCTGTATGCATTCCCTGTTTCTTCCTCACATAGCCCCGCCACATCTCTTCTTTTCTTAAACTGTCTTACATTTTCTTTTGAGTTTTGTGTTAATGTTTGCGATCCCTAGACTGTGGCCTGAGTCTATATCTGCTCCTTGGAAAGTTCGGCACAGCTTTACTGATGTTATCCATCTTCTTCTTATCAAAATCATATCTATCATGTTCTTGGACTTTCTGTCATTCGATCGCCATGTCCACTTTCTACAGTCCTTTTGTTGGAATCTCGTGTTGCACATCACCATCTGATGCTCTGTGGCAAACTCTAACATTTTCTCACCTTGTTCGTTTCTTTCTCCATATCCAAACCTTCCCATGACTCTCTCCCAACCTTCATTATCTGTTCCAACCTTTGCATTCCAATCTCCTCCGATGATCAACACATCTTTCTTTGTATCGGAGGGGTAGCCATGTTAGTCTGGGTCTGTGACAGCAACGAAGGGTCCTGTGACACCTTGTAGACTAACAGAAAAGTTTTGAGCATGAGCTTTCGTGAGCACAGACTCTCAAAGCAAAGTTCTGATGAAGTGAGTCTGTGCTCACAAAAGCTCATGCTCAAAACTTTTCTGTTAGTCTACAAGGTGCCACAGGACCCTTCGTTGCTGGTACATCTTTTTTTAGTATCTCCTCCACAGTCTTTTTCAAGTCTTTATAAAATAGCTCAGTCTCTTCCTCTGTACCGTCTGACGTGGGTGCATACACCTGAGTGACTGAGATGCTGAACGGTTTTGCTTCGAATCGTGTGACCATCTTTCTTGCACTCACCGGTTTGTATCCTAAAAATGCTTTTCTAGCTGTTTTGCTAAGAAGGAATCCAACTCCTGCTTCATGCTTCATTTCGTTTCCTGACCAAATGACTGCGCAACTGCATATCTCTCCTGATCCCGTCCAACACATCTCTGACAGTCCAAATATATCACATCGATATCTCTCCATTTCCTTTCAAAGAAGCTCTAATTTTCCAGTTGTCCACAGTGTTCAGATGTTCCAATGGATAGAATACGTGTTTAGGTGTAATTTTCTTTCAGTAGCCAACTTATCAACCCAACCCTGATCACTCGTTTGGTATCGCGGACCTTGTTTATCCGGGCGATGTCCGAGCTGGCATTTTTTTACATTTGGTTATACTGGCATCAGATTTCATTCGTATTGTTGTTTGACGATCAGCACATCAACACACATCTGACCAATCCTCCTCCTTCATCCAGGCTTGGGACTGGCATGGAGCTCTCAGTGGCTTCATGGCAGAGTTACCTTGGGGATGGTGCTGGCCATTACAGGGCCCTTCCTTCAGGTACAGGGTAGTGGGCTGGGGGCGGGGAACCATCCGAGCTAAGGGGGTCCCTGCTTGGGTGGTGGGTGAGCAGCAGTGTCCATGGAGCCATGTTCTTGGTGTCACCTGTTAGTGTGCCCGCATGCACTCCTGGGTACGATGTCTGGGTTTGGGCTGTTGCCCATGTACCTGAGCCATGGCAGGGGTGTGTTCTCCCACTGCTCCAGGGTATGTGATGCGCTATACGCTGTTTGAAGAGGTCAGGGGATGCCTGGCTCAAGATGGCGCAGCTGGAGAGTTCCAATGGCATGATGATGAGTGTCTTGTCTGAGGGCTCATCCCTGGACAGGACCTTCAGCTGTGGGCCTAGGTCCAGTGCGCTGGCCTAGATGGATAGTCTGGGCTGGTCCCCGTCTGGACCTGGCTCCTGCTCCAGGGCGGCAGGGCTCTTGAGGGCTGCTATATCCAGGAGGGCGTGGGGTGGAAAACTGTCTTCTCCGGCAAGGAGCCCGGGTAGCTACCTGTTGTACAGGCAGGTGGCCGGTGCCTGCCCCGAGCACCTGACTGTGTCCTGGGCTGAGATACAGCCCTGGCATAATTCTTCATCTTTGCAGCGCACCTGGATGATGGTCTGGGCAGGGTGGCTTTGGTTGGTGTGTTGGGTTGGTGACCTGCAGTGTCCTGGAGGACATCCTCACCTTGCCAGAGCCCCAGAAGGTCCTTAAGTATAACTTTACCCCCTCCATTTCATGCCCTGGGTACACTCCTGGGACCCCTCTGAAGGGAATTGCTGGCTGCTAGCCATGGCCTCAATCCAGCTGCAGTGGGTGGCTGCGAGGGTGTGGATGTCAGCAGCCTGTGTGCTCGCTGCCTCCACACTCTCAGCTTCCTGCCATGAAGTTTCTGGGTTCCTGCTGCTTTAAAAGTGGCCGGAGGCAGAGACAATAGAGCTCCAGTGATGCTGGCAGGGATGGCTCCGCGCTCCAGCTGGCTAAGGACGAGTGTGTATTTATCTATGTGTAAAAATATAGTAATGAACTTTGTAAACAAAAATGGAAAGCCAAATTCTAGGCCTGTCTTGGATGCAGGTTTATCTCCAGTTTCTCAGCAGCAAAACAAATGAATATCTATCAGTCCAGATGAGTGAACTTCATGTTGCTTTTTTCTTAAAAGAAACTGACCTTGAATGGTCAAAGTGATCACAGCAGAATGGATATACCCAGTAAATTAGAGCAAACTGTAACATCCCATATTTAGTAGTATGCAGGCAAATTAGATTGAAGTGTATAAAAAGGAAAGGTAAAAGAACTGATTGTTTGTCATGCTTGTCTTATGTAAGCCTTTTGTCTTTGTACTCCATGACATTGTGATTTTAAAAAAAACCCTAGAATGTTATGAAAATGGCACATATTAAATGAATTAATTATGGCTTTCAAGGTGTAATTCTAAACTGGGAATCATCATCAAATGGGTGTGTTTCTGGTGGGGTCCTACAGAGATTTGTCCTTGACCATAAACCATTCAGCATTTTTATCAATAACATGGAAGAAAACACAAAATCATCACTGTAAATTTTGGGGAAAGGTAAATAATGAGGTGGCTAGGTCACTAAACGCAGCAATATATGGAAATGTGTTCTTGGTGAACAGTGTGCAACCAAAATGTTTTAATGCAGCAAAATGTAAATTGTACATTCAGGAACAAAGATTGTAGGCTGTATTTTTGCCATAAGAGACTAAATCCTGGGAAGTGGTGACATTGAAATTAATTTGGGGGTCTTGGTAGATAATCAGCTCAACATGAGCTGTCAGTGTAACATGGTTGCTACAAGGGCTGATTTGATCCTTTGCATGAATAGGGGACTCACAAGAAATATGTTTATATTAGCTCTTTTTTAGGAAGTGCTACAGTTGTGCAATAATGTGTCTAGTTCTGGTGTCCACACGTAAAGAAGGATTTTGCAAAGTTGGACACTGCTCAGAACAGAATAGTGAGAATCTTTAAAGGATGGGAAAACCTCCCTTACAGTGACAGATTCAAGGAGTTCAGTCTGTATACCTTAACAATGAAAAGGTTAAGGCTGAATTAGTTTCAATCTAAAAATACCTATGTAGGGAGGAAATACTTAATAATGCCCTATTCAATCTAATAGAGAAAGATGTAATAAGATCCAATGCCTGAACATTAAAGCTAGACAAATGCAAGTGGCTTGTGTCTCAGGACATGCCATTCTTACCTTTGAATAAGACCATAAGTCACATATCCAGTTTCAGCCAGTATTAGTGTAATAATACTAGAATGCAATAATGCCAGAATACTATCTGGAGTTCTGCTTTTTAAAATGAAGTGTTAAAATATATATCCAATAACACTTAAAAATGAAAATGAAAAATGAAATTAAAAATAAAGATTGCATGTGAAGCATGGAATGGTTGTTACTCTTATTCTCTTAGTTATTAGTAACAGAGAGAAAGCCATGTTAGTATATATACTATCAAAACAAAAAAGCAGTGAAGTAGTAGCACTTTAAAGACTAACAAAATAATTTATTAGGTGAGCTTTCATGGCACAGACCTGGTCTGAAGAAGTGGGTCTCTCCCACGAAAGCTCATCACCTAATAAATTATTTTGTTAGTCTTTAAAGTGCTACTTTACTGCTTTTTTTTCTCTCTCTTAGTTATGTTCTTTTTAGTGGCATCATTTTTGGAACATCAGTTCATACCTGGAGTTTTTCTATATCAATATCTTAAGTATAACTTAACCCCATCCATCAAATTTTTGGTTTTGAATTATAAAAATAACCCTAAGATATAACCTGATACAGCATCAGTGTTTTATATACATGCACAGAAAAGGGAAGAGCCTTCTTAGTGATGAAATCAGCTAATGCCACAAGAGGAAAGCAGGAGGAGGAAGAGAGAGTTGTCAGGAAAAAATATTATTTTCCATTAAACGGTATGTGTTGTGCTTTTTTGAAGTAAGCAGTAACCTAAAGAGGCATATTTTTCTTGAACTAAAAAAATACAGTGATGAGCTGAGACTCATTTTATTACATGTTCAAATATAAAGTCAGTAACTTGTAAAATGTGCTTTTACTTCCACCTCCAACTGCTCGTTACACCACAGTGGTGGTTTCTTTAAGGTCGTGATGTTGATATATTGTCTTTATTGTTTTATTTTATGTTCACTGGAATGTCATACATTACCATAGCATTGACCAAAACCCCATATTGAATTTTGGCAGGTTTACCCAAAATGCAAGTCGTTAGAAACTACAATGGTATACCACAGCCAACTCCACATGATGGTCCACCCTTACACATCCAGACTGGGGACACTATTGAACTCATCAAAGGAGATGCACACAGCAGGTTTTGGCAGGTATGGGATTAGCAATATCCACTTTCCACGGATTGAAAGAGAGAACTGTTACTGATTTGCTGTTTTATGTTCATCATCATCAACAACAAATTTTTTAGTTTTGTGGTATTTTACCCAAAATACATATCTAATGTAAGCCTTTCACTTTTTGGGTGGCAGCAGTGCTTATCCTTAATCTACTGTTTTTTATATCTAGATGAGGGGTCGGCAATAAAAAAGTGGCAGATGGCCAGTAATTTTGCAAATGCGGCCCTTCGTGTAAACCATTTTACTTAAAAAATTTAAAATGAATACAGTATATTGCAAATAAGCAGCACAAGAACCCTGTGTGTTTTGAAGTTCCACATCCTCTCAGACAATAAAATTAAGTAGCATATGAGCCAGATAAAATTTTTGATGTGGACGAGACTAGCAATTTATTTAGAGGGGGGAAAATAGTTATCAGAGATTGAGACAGAATTGTGTGAATTTGTTTGGGGGAGCCACAGTCAAATAATTATAGTTTCGTGTGTTAGCAAACATGTAATGTATTGATCGGATGAAAGAGTTGTTTCCATGGGAACTCAATATAATATGATTCTAGTTGCTAGTTCTGTTGTGGCGATTGCTTTCTTGATTGGACACTCATACCAAACACAGATTCAGACTGCTGCAGCTTTCACATTTTGCTGTAGAGACAGGCATAGGAATTTTAATTTTTCAATCATATTTCCTTGTTTGTTTTTAATTTGCCAAAATGTGGGTTTTATGCATGTGCACAAAATGGAAAATTTAAAAATTAATAACATTTGGGGGAAAGCTGGTGGTAAAGAAAAAGGTGTAAATGCAAGGGTATCTGAAGGGCATAGCTGTTCCTATGTTTGGTTATTAAGACTTTTTCTTTGAGAATGCAATAATCTAACCTACTTTGGACATATTTTATTCACATAAGGATTGATTGATCCCATGAGGCACCAAAGGGCTTCAAGTCTAACTGGCTTTAGTGGCAGTTGAGGTTCTTTGATACCTTGCAGGATTAGATCCATGACTCCATCCTATGAGCTGTCACAGATATCCTTGTGCAGCAGGAACCAGGCATTTTATAAACTGATCACTCAAGTTGCTCAAGCATGCCCACAAAAGAATACTTAGCACCAATGTGTACCCATGCAGTCCATAGCTTTTGGGACCATTGCACTGCATATTCTCCTAAGCTATGTGAAATGTAAGCCACTCTAAAAATACAGTCAACAGATATATCGTGACATGAAGCTGTCATGGTCTACTATGTAAAGACATTCATGTGTGTTTTCAGATATTGGCTTACGTAAGTTTGTATGTAGGAAGATTTTCACGTGTGTACATGAGTAGGGCTAGATTCTGCAAGATCCGGAACATTCTCTCCGGTGGAGCTCCAATCCCCGAGGGGCTGCTACGCACATTCTTAGATTTAAACATGAAAATTGTCTCAACTCATATGCTTAAAGTTAAGCATATGCTTTAGTGCTTCTGTGGATCAGGTTGGAGTTCCCAGGAACTTACAGGATCAATCCCAATGCCACCCATGGGCATATCTGTCATTTTTGGCTTTGGAGAGTCGTTTTTACATTATCTGAATCAGGTACGTTAAGGTGTTTAGGCAGAAGCTTGTCATGTTTGGCTAGTGGAGGGAAACTGGTAAGTAGGTGGCGCTGAGTGCCAACAAGCTATCTGCAGCAATCCAAATACTAGCTTTGAACCTTAAGGGAAATTGTCATTGCCATTATCATTAGCATCTCTTGGGTGACTTTTTTCTTGGCTGTATTGTCACAGACATACTCTGATATCTTGGTTAGATTGCACAAGGCATAAGGGTATATTAAAATCTTGAAGGTTTACTCAAGAAACATTTTGGAATAGTTTATTTCTGGTCTGAAAGACCATTGTGGATACCGTAGACGCATCGATTGACCAGAAGCTCTACTAAATGTTATATACATGGCTACATACAATTTGTTTTTGTTCTTTGCAGCATACCTAGGGGACAAAAAAATAAAAACTATGGTTTCATTTTCACTTATAACTTAAACCCACCAAATACATTTTGATAAATGTTAAGAAAATCTGCCCAAGTGAAATAGTTGTATGCTTGATCTCCGCCCATAGCAAATTTTTATTGTCACATAAAAACTATATCCATACTTGGTTCCTCCTCTTTACATGCTCTCACAAGCAGGCTGAGCATGACAATTCATTTGCTATTCCTAGGAACCTGTTATGTCATTGTTTCGCTCTTCTCAGTGAATAAGAAGTTGGGGATCCAGCACCTGTGTTCTCTCAACTGAACCATCAAGAGCAAATTTCTATGTAACCAGGGAATGTAAATTGCCTTTATTTGAAACCTTGAAAATGTGGGAGGGAAGGGGTTCATGCCACGTCGTTTACTCCACCACTTCTGGCTGAAGACCTAGGCTCAGTCCCAAATGAAAATGAGAGAGATGATTTCATGCTAGCATCTTGGCACACCAGTTAGCATGAATGACTGAGCAAAGAAAGCCAATGTCCAGAACTAGAATAGCTACAAGCTTGCTTGTGTGTGGCTTGCACTGGTACAATCAATCCTTTGCTTTTACACATAGTAAAATGATTCACAAAGTTAATTAAAGAAGAAAGGAGAGGGAAAAGAGAAAATTTTGTATTTTAAATTAAAATTTCAGACCCTTATCTGGAACACTGTTAGTTCGTGCTGCTATAATAGTGCACTTTTGAAGCAAAGTCTGATTTTTATTATTGATGTGTTTTTCACCCCCCCCCCCCCGTCTTTTGAGTTTGTTCAGAGCAAACTGATACTTACTTAACCTGGAGGTAAGTTTTCAGGGGTGACAGGATGTTTCATATAAGGTTGTGATGTAATGCCAGTTTTACAGATTTCCATTGCAATTATAAACTGTCCTCAGGGCAATCATATTTTCCATGTATGCCAAAAGCATACAAATGGACACACTACTAGTTTCTTGCACTGTGCAAAACAACACTTTTTTGATACAGACTTATACCTGTAGCAATTCATTGATCATTGATATAAGTTTTCTCTTACCCAGTACGAGGTAAATTCACTAGGGGCTAAGGTACAGTGCAGTTTTGCAAGCTCACTGAGTAAAGAAGGGAGAATAGATAGCAACCTGCTGGCTTGAAATCCATAGTAACAAAACAGCCTATACAGTAAACACTCAATGTGCGATTTCGAGTTGCAAGTTAATGCAAGTGAAGCGCAACACAAAATCCTGCTCCCCCCAGCCCTGCATGGCCTCAGTTCAAACTCTCCCCCCACCCCCCACACCCCTGTGTGGCCCTGCTTCAAACCCCCCTGCACAGCCCTGGTTCAAATACCCCCAGCTCCAGCTCACCCCCTCCTGGCTCTGGTCCTGGCTCAACCTCCCAAAGGGCTCACTGCCCCCCTGCAGCCCTAACCCACCCTAGGCTTAACCCCCCTCCCCCAACCCACTGCCAGGCTTAACCCTGCCCAACTGCCTCCCCAGTCCCAGGATTTACCTTTCAAAAGAAGCCCCATCTGCTCCTGCTGCTTTCCCAGCTGCAGAATGTGCGTTCTGCTGAGGGAAAAGTTGCCTCAGACTTACACAAAATTCAAGTTATGCGAGGGTGCGTGGGAACACAGCCCTCGCGTAACTCGAGGGACTATTGTAAGCATCAAGCACAATACCATTGTTTTGTTAAAAAAAAAAAAAAAAGACTCCAGTATTGGGGGGATTATATGTGAACAGGAGTGTGTGCGCATGTGGTGTCTCTATGGAATAGTAACTCATTTACTATGATTGTCTAGTCAGTAAAGTTCCCCATAACTCACTTGCATTTGGGAGAAGGTAACTAAGGTAACTGAGAAACTGCGGAACCACTTGATCAAAATCCTTTACAATAAACAAAAGATGATCAAAAATGAACTCTCTGAACTTGAAATTATCATCAACGAACAGGCATCCACACAAGACCCCACAGTATGAAACTTTACCAGTGCCAGACAAGATATTTATAAAACACACTTCCTCTATCTACAAAAAAGAAAAGAGAATAAATTTTCTTCATTACTTCATTCCTCAGGATACTTCAACCACAATAACAGTAGCTCGACCAACAACATTGTCAACCTCTCAAACCACCAACTCAACCCCGCAGAGGAGTCTCTCTTATCCCGGGGTCTTTCCTTCTGCCCTACTTCCCCCACGAACTTAATACAATTCTGTGGGGACCTTGAAGCCTTCTTTCGCCGCCCCCATCTAAAAGAATTTTTCCAGCACACCTATGAACAACAGTCTGACTCTCTCGACCCCCACTACCAACAACAAAAGAAGAAGAACTCTACGTGGACTCCCCCTGAGGGTCGTAGTGAACGTCTGGACTTCTACATACAGTGCTTCCGCAACCGTGCTCAGTCTGACATTATACACAAACAATGCCAAATGAGACACAATCTCAACTATGCTGAACGCTATGCTGTCCAGAGTCTCAAAAATAACCAAGACATCATAATCAAACCAGCTGACAAAGGGGGTGCTGTTGTCATCCTGAATAAGTCAGACTATGAACAGGAGGCAGCCAGACAACTCTCCAACACCACATTTTACATCTCCAACACCACATCTCTCCGCTGATCCCACTTTGGAATTCCAAAGGAAATTACAACAACTACTGAAGGAACTCCCTGCTGCTACTCGGGACCTCATTAACTCAGACACACCATCTGAGCCGCAGCCTGGATTATTCTATTTACTTTCCAAAATCCACAAGCCTGGAAACCCTGGACGCCCTATCATTGCAGGTATTGGCACCCTTACCACCGGACTATCCAGTTACGTGGACTCCCTCCTCAAACCCTATGCCACCAACGCTCCCAGCTATATCCGAGATACCACTGACTTCCTGAGGAAATTACAAAACATCGGAAAAGTTCCTGATAACGCCATCCTTGCCACAATGGATGTAGAGGCTCTGTACACTAATATTCCACATAAACACAGATTACAAGCAATCAGGAACACCATCCCTGATGCCACCACAGCCAATCTGGTGTCTCACCTCTGTAACTTTGTTCTTATCCACAATTACTTCCGATTTGGGGACAATTTATACTCCAGATTAGTGGAACTGCTATGGGCACCCGCATGGCCCCACAATACGCTAATATATTTATGGCTGACTTGGAACAATGATTCCTCAGCTCTCATCCCCTATTAGCACTCCTCTACTTAAGACACATTGATGACATCTTTATGATTTGGACCCACGGTACAGAGGCTCTAGAAGAATTCCACAGAGACTTTAACAATCTACACCCCACCATCAACTTATGCCTCGATTACAACATGCAAGAGATACATTTCCTGGACACTACAGTACTAATCAAGGATGGCCTGATCAGTACCACACTGTACCGAAAACCTACTGATTGCTATACTTATCTACACCCTTCTAGTTTCCATCCTGCACACGTGACTAGATCCATTGTTTACAGTCAAGCTCTTAGGTATAATCACATTTGCTCTGATCCAACTGACAGAGACCAAAAACTACAAGAACTTTACCAAATATTCATAAACCTGAATTACCCACCAGGAGAAGTAAAAAAATAAATCGACAGGGCCAGACGCATACCCAGAAAGCAGCTACTCCAAGATCAGCCCCAAAAAGCCAAGAACAGAACACCACTGGTCATCACTTACAGCCCCCAACTCAGACCACTGCAATGAATTATTAAAGACCTACAACCTATTCTTAATCAGGATGCTACACTCCAGAAGGCCCTGGGTGACATGCCTGTTCTCTCCTACAGACAACCTCCCAACCTCATAAGGATCCTTACTAACAGCCACAGTCTATACCCCAGGAACACCAGTCCTGGAACCTTTCCCTGCAACAAAGCCTGCTGCCAGCTTTGTCCACATATCTTCTCTGGAAATACCATCACTGGACCTAACCAGGTTACTCACAGAATCACGGGCACTTTCTCATGCTCCTCTACTAACATCATATATGCCATCATGTGCCAACAATGCCCAGATGCTTTGTATATTGGACAGACTTCTAACTCCCTTAGACAAAGGGTCAACGGGCACAAAACAGACATCAAAACACTCCAGATCCACAAACCAGTTAGTCAACATTTTAATGGAATGAGCCATTCTGTCAATGACCTCAAGGTATGTGTGTTACTGAAAAGAAATTATCGCTCCTTTGTAGAAAGGGAAGTGGACGAATTGACATTTATATTCAAATTCGGAACATTAACACATGGTTTAAATCGTGATGTGAACTTTGAGTCACTATAGGGGCTCGCCTGCATACTTAACTCAATCTAATTCTTGATCTTCCCCCACACCCCTCCACTCTCTGATTTGCTCACCTTGATTATCTTTTTCTGATTTGTCCTCCTTGCTGACTGTTTTTGGTTCTCTGTGTCTTAAATATTGAGTCTGTTCTGGTCTGGATATGGTCTGAAGAAGTGGGTCTGTCCCATGAAAGCTCACCTAATAAACTATTTTGCTAGTCTTTAAAGTGCTACTTGACTGCTTTTTGTTTTGAGGATCCTATGTACAATTTCATTAAATATTTCTATTTTGCCTTGAAATTGAACTGAAAGAAAGTTTATAGTTAACTTGAGCCCAAAGTAGGTCTGCAAACTCCTTTTGTCCTGGTACAAGTTTGATTACTATAGTTGATATATTGCTAGGGCTGATCCATGTTACAACTGAGGGGATTTGCTGTGGTGTCAAATGAAGGGATGTGTCAGTGATATTTTTTCCCAAGGTCTGGCCCCGTTTTTTGCCAGAAGTTAGGAGAGTCTGTACATTTGTGTAAGGCATAGTAAGAGGATTCTTTGGTGTCTGCTGAAAGCTGATGGATAAACATTGTAAGATGCAGCTTTGCAGGATGTGTCAGTTTGTAAATGTGGACCAAGTCATTTACTGTTTTTTTTTTTTCCAAATGCTTTAAGTTGGCCAAAGTACGAGGCTGAGATTTTCTAATTTGTATTGGGGATCTGGACAGACAAATCCCATTAAAATTATCCAAGTCCTGAAAGCAACTATGAAAGTCTTTATGAAAAATTCTGAAAATGCTTAATGTTGAAAAACAAGCCTAATTTTCTTTATCAGTGGAAATTTGTATTATTTTATGAAATTTAAGATCCTTGTTGTATATTGTTTATACATCACATAGCACATGTAACATTCTATGCAGTGTTACCCCTGAAAACTTTGGAAACATCAACACAGAATGTAAGCACCATCTTTTAGTTGGGATGGGTGTATATTACATGAACAACAGATAGTACATGAACATATATCATTTGTCCTGTACTCTGCACTAGACCTTAGCATATCTGCAGATGCAATTGCCAGTACCATATTGATGTTGTATGCATATCCATGTCTGAGAATTTACCTATTACCACAGGTCCCTTTGTTGTATTAAGGAAGAACATTTTTGCTGTCTGTCCAAAATCAAACTCCTGGAAGTGGAAGGAGTCTTATTTTTATTTTTTTTTCTCTTGTTGGAGTGCCATTTAGGTGCCTTTTAGAAAATGGTGCAGACGTGTTCAGTTTGGGTCTTTCCTTAATTTGGACCATCATCAGAGGATGTAGATGGGAGAAACGGAGCGAAGATACGATTTTTTTCTGAATGTGCACAGTGTTTATTAATTTTAATACTGATAATGCATCTACCTATAACTGCCAGGCATGATATCAGTAAATTATATCTTACCATATTCCAACTTTTTTGTAAAACTATTTTTTGTAAAAACAAAACCTGCTCTTTCCACAAAAAGATGAATTTTTCATATTTTTATTTTTTACCAACTTGAAACATTTAGTTTTTCTGTCATCTTATCGTTTTTCCTTTTCTAGCTTACCCTTCCCCAACCTTTTTCAGTGGGAAAAGGAGAAAAAGAAGTGAAGGGAGTGATAAAGTAGATAAATAATAACTACTTTTTTCATTTTGATTTAAATGGATAAAAAACACCAGAAGGGAAGCATGAAGAGAAAAATGTTATGGAGAAACAGTAGAAAAGCAGAAGGGTAAAGAAAGTATGGACATGTTTATTGAAAAGAATTATTTAGTTTATTATTTCAGTGAGTGAAAAATTGTTCCTCTTCTAAAGCTGTGTCTACACGTGCACGCTACTTCGAAGTAGCGGCACTAACTTCGAAATAGCGCCCGTCGCGGCTACACGCGTCAGGCGCTATTTCGAAGTTAACTTCGACGTTAGGCGGCGAGACGTCGAAGTTGCTAACCTCATGAGGGGATCGGAATAGCGCCCTACTTTGACGTTCAACGTCGAAGTAGGGACCGTGTAGACGATCCGCGTCCCGCAACGTCGAAATTGCCGGGTCCTCCATGGCGGCCATCAGCTGGGGGGTTGAGAGATGCTCTCTCTCCAGCCCCTGCGGGGCTCTATGGTCACCGTGGGCAGCAGCCCTTAGCCCAGGGCTTCTGGCTGCTGCTGCGGCAGCTGGGGATCCATGCTGCAGGCACAGGGTCTGCAACCAGTTGTCGGCTCTGTGTATCTTGTGTTGTTTAGTGCAACTGTGTCTGGGAGGGGCCTTTTAAGGGAGTGGCTTGCTGTTGAGTCCGCCCTGTGACCCTGTCTGCAGCTGTGCCTGGCACCCTTATTTCGATGTGTGCTACTTTGGCGTGTAGACGTACCCTCGCAGCGCCTATTTCGATGTGGTGCCGTGCAACATCGAAGTTGAACATCGACGTTGCCAGCCCTGGAGGACGTGTAGACGTTATTCATCGAAATATTTCGATGTCACTACATCGAAATAAGCTATTTCGATGTTGGCTTCACGTGTAGACGTAGCCTAAATGTGCAGAATTGAAAATGGCTTGGAAATGTTTAGATTGCAAGAAATGTTTTCCATTTTTGACCAGCTTTAGTTAGAAAATGGGGATTCTTCTCACTGTTACTGCCTAAATCTGTGGAGAGATTAGCAATTTTTCACAGGATGATTTTTTTAGCCAAAAGTAAGATGGGAACTGGATATAATCTAGTGTTAAATTTTCAGCTGTGCACAGTCCTATCTCTGCATAAGTCTATTGACATTAATGGGAATTGCATATCTAAACCTCAGGCGGCACTCTGAAAATTTAGGCCTACTGTGCAAAATGATTCCAGGAAACCTCACCATTAAAACAGGTATAAGAATAAGGAATCATCCTCTAGTCTCACTGACAAGTGTCATTAAAAGTAGCAGTGTGAAGGTATTCATTTCTACATTATATGCTGCAAGCATTCTATAATATAATTTCTTTAGCAATTCAGCCCAGACGTTTACAGTGCTTTTGGGCTTTTGTTAGAAGGAAATTGACTACTTACTCATCACATGAGAAACCATTAACAAGGAAGAGACGTGCTGTTGAAAGAAATGATTAGCAAACTTGAGGTGCAGTGGTGCAACAAATCTCTGCTGGTTGCAATGGACTGGTGCACATTCTCTCTACAGAAGTCAGCAGTCACATCACTGACAGCATGCATCAGTTTTTTATACAAGGTGGCATGGGGCCTTGAGAGATTTAGAAGGATATCTAAAAGTAAACAATATAGTATTTTCTACATAATTAGGAATGAACATAAAATGATTCAGCTCAATCCTATAATTAACGAAGAATTTTAAAAAGAGGAAGCTCCTTTCAGCCTGGCCATAACTTTTATACACTAGATTTGTGATGGGTTTAAACCACCCCCATCCCCGATTATATGAAACAGGGAAAGGTGTTATTTGGAAGTGCAGCTCTTCCTGGAGGCAGGGCAGTGCTATCACCATGCTCATTGCCTGACGTGTAAGATCAATACCTTGTGTTGGCTAACGTTGTTGATAGTTGAGTCAAGAAAGTAATCAGTGTGATGCCCTCCTCACTTGCGTGGATGATTTAGTGGGAGGATGACTCCTTGTCCATTGCCTGTAAAATACCACTCATTAAGCTGGCCACTGGCACATTCCCAGAAAACAGGAGCTCCCCACTTGTACTGGTGAGAGACTGCCTCTGACTGTGTCACTCTTCACAAGATACCACTCCCACCTCCACTGGTGTCCTCCTGTGGTCACATGGACTTGTATAGTTCACTAACCATTGAACATCCCCTCTACTGCCCCAGTTTAGCATAATGACTGCTCTGTATTGATGGTGAGAGGTGCTGTGGAGCTGTGCTCTGTACTACAAAGAGGGCAAGGAATACTTCTCTAGGGCACCCCTTCACCCATCTCACCCCCCAACAAAGCTACTGTTGCTCTCCTTAATTTTGAGTTAGCTGCCAGTTAAGCAGGGGTGCAGAATTTTCACTGAAGCATTTAACCAAATTTTAGAAATATTGCAGGAAATAGCCGTATCAGTGCTGTGTACTTATCCAGTATTTTTCAGCTAAGGATTTTAATAGAGCTTAGGAAATACTAATGACTCTCCTTAAGTATGTACAGATTTGGAAGCTGAGGCTCAGAGAAATTAATTATTGTCTTCAGGGTCATGAAACAGTTCAGAACTTTAGACTTCTAGTGTTATGCTTTCACCATTAGGTAGTGCCACCAGTACCACATCCCTTCTTTAGAGGTCTGGCATGTGGCATTAAAAATTCAATATTTACTAACACCTGCCATATAGGAGTGCGCTATGAGAACTGGATAGTTCTTAATAGTGATCTCACAGGATGGCTCTGGCATTTATGGATGCACTGTACAGCGATCTGATTTGGTGGGAAGACTTTTTGCATAGTAATTCACATGCCAGAAGTTCCATTGACAGCGTGATCTCGTGTTATGTTTCATAGGAATGTATGAGTATTCAGTTCCATGTGTACCAGACATTCTGCTGAGTGTGCCACTGACCAGTTAAATACTAAACTCTTACAAGAAGAGATCAGACGTGCATGTGTGGTACTAAATTAATGGAATAGGGAAATAATACACATCTCAGATTTCTCTCCTATTTGAGGTAATAGAACAATTTAGTTAAATATGTTGTAGTGCTAGACGAATCAGCCTAATACTGAAATGCTATCTTTGATTATACATGGTAGCTGGACAAACATAGTTTATTTTTTGTACAAAAATCAGTCAAACATGTATGTATTTATTAGAGGTCTATATTTTGCCAGTGATTTTAAAGAGACCATATGTAGAGATGCCTGTGAAGATGTTTGTCTGATTTTTTTTAAACTGTAATGCCCTGTCTGTTCATGAGCTTATTCAGATTTTGACTCTAAGCTCCCTTCTGGTAGCTATGTATTTGACTTACTGTTTCTTCTTTTTTGTGTATGCATCATTGGTGTCAAAGTTGATGTTGTAAGGTTCCATTCTTGGAAATCTGGATTTACATGTATTCATGGTACTTGCATGAATGTTCCCATTGACTGCAGTGGGATGAATAAGATCCTCCACTGTGAATATAGTTTTCTGGACTGGCCCTTGAATTAGTGCCAGTTTTCTCTGGTTAGACATTGAAATCTGAAAAAGGTTCACTTTGGGGTATAAACAGAACATGAGAAAATATGTAAACACCAACAATAGTTAGTTCTAACAAGAAGGAAGAAAAATCATACAGTCAGACCCCAAGATAAGCCCATTCGAGTTATGAGAATTCGACTTTACAAGGAGTTTCATTTAATACCCCTACTTCAGCTTACGAGGCATTTCTTCACATTTACAAGGACCGATTTGGAGGCTGGCAGCTCTGGTAGGCGAGCACTGAGGGGATGGAGTCGGCCGCATTGGTCTTGATGAAGAGGCCATGCAGGGGGGCAGCAGCGCCCTGCGAGAGGGTGGCAGTCTGGTTCGGGGAGGTAGATTTGTCTGAGTCCTGGCAGTAGATCATGCCACTCTGCAAGACGTGGATGCTGGGTGCACAGCCCATCCTGGCCCCGCTGCTGCCGCTTACCCACTGGGCGGCTGGGGGCTGCCGCTGTCCGCCCTGCGCAGCTGTGCCTCGGGCGCCGCTCGCTGTCTGCGGCGCTCCCTCCCATTTAGCGCCTGGCTCGCCTGCTGCTGCTGCCTTGGCTGCCACCAGCGAGGCCTCTCTGCCACGCAGTCCCACACGAGCGAGGCATCGCTCCTTGCCAGCTGGGGGCCCCCTGTGCCTGCCTAGCTCCCCATGTGGCCAGCCCCTGGCAGCGCCCCCTTCCCACTTAACCTAAGCAGCACTCAGGCTGGGCTACCTCCCCATGCCCTGCTCTTCCCTGCCCGCCCCTTCCACCAAATTTAATGGGATTTGGTGTTGTTTTAGCATAAATGGGTATAAATTTTGGGGCTCAGGAACGCATACAATTTTTTCCCATTGAAATTAATGGTAATTACATTTTTTGACTTAAGAGAATTCACCCAAAGAGGGGTTTTTCAGGAACAAATTACCCTTGTAAGGCGGAGGAAGACTGTATTTTCACATAGGTTAAGAGGCACAAGAATTGCTTCTTTATGTGCCTCTCTTTTCTTTTGCATTTTTTTAAAATACATATCAGTAATTCTTTCACACAGCATGTTCCAACTAGTGCTCTTTACCCTTCCTCACTTTCTCACATGGTTCTGTCTGTTTGGAATAGGTGACACTTGCTGTGATCATGACTTGTGTGAGATAAATTGCATAGCAATTTTCCCAGGAAGATAATGTTCCCCGTGAATGTGCTTAGGGCACTTCAATTTTGGAAAACTTACAATTTTACAAAAATACTCATTAATCCTGTTCTTTTTTACATCCAGCTCCACCCTCGCTTTAAATTCCTGAATGATGGGTCATGTGGTTAGTCAACTTGCATCAATTTCAATGGGAGTTAGACACCTAGGCAATTTTGAGAGTCCCACTAGGCAAGTATCTGCATCTTAAGTTGCCTAAATATCTTTATTAATCTGGCTGAATATGAATGGCTAAATATGAATTTAGAAACCTGCTTTAGGCATGTTTGAGAATGCTCGACCTACTTCAGTTTTTAAAAGGGTGGTCAGATCTGGTTGCAGATACACAGTTTATGGATCTGAATGATATTTTCTTCTATCCTCCCTACCTTCAGAGGACAATCAGTCCATTGGTAAATGCTGGATGTGAGCTTCTAGATGCCAAAGTACAATGCTTTAAGGAATGGGTTAGTGAAATCCAAGGCAAGTTTTTTACATATCCTCAAACTATGTAGTTACTGCTGTGCATGCAGAAAGCATGTGTGTTTATGAATTTATAACTCTTGGACCACTTCTAGTATGTGTTCAGGCTCAGGGGACATACTTTTCTTGTATAGTTGGATAAACTACTTACTGCTTAAGCACTTGTATTCCAAGTGGAGCATAGGTCCTCTCCAAGTCTCCTCCACTTCATTCTGTCTCAGGCAAAAACTTCTAGCTGACTCCAGAATACCCTAATTGTTGTCCTTCATTCTCAGTAGATCTTCTTTGTGTTGTCCCAGGTCTTCCTCTTTTGCATTTTCCTTGCAGGATCAACTTGGGAGGTTGACTGACTATGTTGGATGATGGTTTTCTGGGAGCATGGCCTAGCCATCCCCCCTTCCTTCTTTCTCCTCTCCCTGAGGGTAAAAGGGGTTGGCTTATGGTTAGCAACCCTACCTGCCAAAAAACAAAAGTTACAGAAACATCCAGTTAGCTTTTGATATTGAGCTTTACCTATCTTGGTTCTTCACTAACTAGTGGTGATATTCTTTGGAGAAGGTAGGTGCTAATGATAATTGTAGTTGGTTTGTGTAGGAGACCCACCAGCTAATACTGTGCATTGTTTCAGCTGCCTAATAATACCCATTCCCTCTCCAGCATTTGCTCAGATTTGGTCCCTTTGACTGTCTATTTAAGTCTTTCTGATTACTGAAAGTATTAGTGCTGGGACAATAAAATATTACATTTGCAGTACATAGCACTTATTACAATGCTTTGTCATTCAAGGATCACAAAATGCTAGCTGGGTCAGTATTGTTATCCCCCTTCAGTGTTGGGGAAACTAGCACACAGAGAGTATGTAACTTGTCCAAGGTCACATAGCAGCTTTTTGCTCTGCCGTGTTTACTCAAGTGTTGCCCCTATAACGTACAACTCTTCACTTGAGCGTAGAAGCGTTTTTAAATCTAGTTGCCTGAAGGTACAGGCTGCCTCTTGAGTTTACGCAACTCATCTACTGCTTAGGCTTGTTTACGTGGGAAGGTACTGTCCAGCAAGCTACAAAGTGAATTTTAAGCACTAACTTTGCATTTCACAGTCTTACCGTGCATCAGAAGTGCCTCTGTGTGCTTAAGTTCATAAGCTTTAAAGTGTTAGCTTGCTGCTCACTAACGTCTCCTGTAGACACATCCCAACACAATCACTCTGCACAACACAAGTTACTTTACAGTGTGGTTGCTCACATTTCAGAAGACTTAACTCAAATGTAGGTAACACGAGTGAACTCTGTAATGAAGATTTAGCCACGTGAATCAGTGACAGAATTAGAACCCAGACCTGCTGAGTCCAATCCTCTCACTCTACTAGACAACTCAGATTTAACTGTCTATAATTATTTAGTTGAAGAAGTCAAGAAATCATTATTTTGCAAAATTTCAGTAAGGCTGAGACTGAATTTTAGAACATTTATTTAAATGAATCTCTGCACATACAGGATTGTTTCTAGTCTACAAAGTCATTTGCTTATGATGGGACATTTTTGTCTATTTCTAGGGCAGAAATCTAGTCACTGGGGAGCTTGGCTACTTTCCAAGTGATGCTGTAAAGCCTTGTCCATGCGTAAGTACAAATGTTCATTTGTGTTTGTGAGTATACTGGTTTCTTCAGAAACGTGTAGGAAAAGTTGCCTGGCTCATGCCAAAATTTCATTATTTTAGTTTCTTTGTGTTTTTATGCTATGTTTGTTGCTGATTAAAAGTATTACATTCCAATGCTTTGGTTATTGGATTTAAATTGTAAGTGTTAAGGAAACATGCTCAAGAGACAGATTTAACTTTTGGGACTTCAATAAATTGTCTAACGAGCTTTCAGATAATTACAACCAGACTATAGAACAAATATATTGTTCACTAAAGCTGTTGATTTATTTAACAGTGAGATGAAAATTGTGTGCTTTTAACTGGGTTGCCAGTCACTTTGGGTTACAGAGACCGATTACACCATAAATAGTACGTTTAAAAAAACTGTAAAAATAAAAATAGACTAAAGAATAAATAAATAAATAAACCCTCTAAGCAGATATTTCAACATACTTCTGCATGTCCCTGTATTCTTTGCCCTGCCTGTGTTTTGTGCCGAGGGCAAGTACTCCAGAAATACTAAGAAGTGGAGCAGGATGATAGTAAGCATAACTAATTTACAGTATGTGCTCATAGTTTTGTGTATGAGCATGTTACTGGCCTGCACACTCTTTTATTGTGTCTTTCTATAATACTGTGGAACTGATTGCCACTGTGTTACTCCAGATTTTATATAGTATAACTCCAGTGAAATCAGTGGAGATAACATTGGCATTAAACCAAAATATTACAGTGGTGAATCAGGCTCCCGTGCTTTGCTCTCTTAAGCATACAGATTGTGGCAGTTCACTGTCACCCAGTCATGCTGGATGGTGTCAGACAAAGTCTGCACATGCCTTGAGCTAGTGTCAATTACTAGAGCTGCTCCATGGATTAGGAAACATCACTCTAGGGCAGCATCTAAGATAAATATAGGGGTCTACCGTAAAACTGTAGAGATTATATCTATTTATCAAAGGCAAAATTAGCTCATTTTGAAAGAGTACTACTCTAGTTTAAAGCAGTAAACTCAGAAAGGTAAAAAAATCTCTTGTGTTAAAGCTATCAAGGCAATGCAAAGATTACTTAGAGTCTAGTGAAATAGCTTTTTGCTATATTTAGAAATATGCTGTTAAGCAGAGGGGTGAATGAAAATAACATGGTTTTATAGTATGAATAAATATTATTCATGACATATTAGCAATGAGAGGCATAAGCTGATGAGAAAGATGAATTGAGTCTTCAGCACAGCTAACCTGGAAGGGCAAAATATAAACATCTTATTATGACAAATGATGCAGTTAAAAATACATTGAAAACCAAATAGATATTTCAGTGTTATAACATGTACTATTATTATTAAGTTTAACAGTCTACACAACTGTCCAATATAAAAATGCCTAGAAAAAGCATAACATGTATAGATCAAAAAGCTTTAGGAATGAATACTGAATGAAAAACTGCAGAATTCCAGAGTATCCCATTCCAGTCCCTTCTTAGCTATACCTATAAATGCTTTATTCTTCTTGCAATATGCAGTATTTGTCATCAGACATTTTTATACCATATGGACAGTATCAGATTCTCACTCTCTTTTGTTCAGTTTTATCATTGAGGTTGCATGGGCTTGCATGTATAATACAGTGCAAGCCGACAGCCAATGTTTGATCATTTTCTCTCTCTCTTTTTTTCCTGCAGTGAACAATCCTTATTGTAGAACTCAACACACTGTAGGTTGGAAAGGATTAATGATTGCCAGTGTTCTAGCTGTCTGTAACCAAAATGACCTGCTATGATGGCTGACACACAAATTTAGATGATCATATTCCTCCCAATAGAGAGCTATATGTCACTAGTGGACAGGGAAGCTTTGGCCTGCCTAAGTGCCACTATTGTCCTGCACTCATGATGTTCAATTCTCTAGGCTAATATAATTATAGCATTATCTTATGTAGAAAGACTGGTTTTATCAAGGTCATCTTTGAGGTTTTCGATGCACTGTGCAGCCCAAGCACCTGCACCATCCATTCCCTTTGGGGTGGGAGGAGCCACAGGGAGTATGGGTTGTGCTGTGGGCTGAGAGGGGCAGGAGCTTGGGAGGGTGGGCAGAAGGAGAGCAGGGAGGCTCAAGGGGGAGCAGGAAACTGAGAGGCACAGCTGGCTGTAGCTGAGGTCAGGAGGTGGAGCAGCTAAAGGGGGAGTGGCAGGGCTGGCTGGAGCTGTGGGCTCACGAGTGAGGGGCCGTGAAGGAGAAGTGGGGCTGGGAGAGCAAGGTCTGCGTGATTGGGACTTATGAAGCCAGAAGTGGGGGGTTGGGGGATTGGAGCTGATGGGGCCGGGAGGTGGAGGCCAGGGCATTGGAGCTGAAGGGGCCAGGAGTTGGAGGCCAGGGGACTGGGGCCAATTGGGCTGGTGGGAGTTGGAGCAGGGGGTGGGGGCCGGGAGATTGGGGAAGCCGGTGCTGCCTGCAGCCAGTGGTAGCCCAAGGAGTATGCAGCATAGGCCAATACTAAATCTGAAGCACCACTTTGACCTCTCAGCCAGTGGGAATGGTACTTGAGCCCTATCTACTACATCATTGGTAACAATAGCACCACTGCTTTTGTTCTCACATGATGCTGTTTCATTTCCTAGTGCTTGGCAGAGTTTCATGTAGGGAGATGAGACGTGTCACCAACTCAATCCCAGTCCATGTCCATTGTAGCTGAGCTTTGAGTCAGTGTTACAAATGGACTGTGCTCTTTTTGAATTTGTTTGGGCTGTCATGGCTTTGGAGTCCATTATAGATTCACTGCCACTCTTCTCCTTTTTCTCTTTCAACATGTATGAACATTTGACTAGTAATAATTCCATTCTCCATCTCTTTGCATTTCACATAAGCCTTTCCATTGTTCTTTTTAACAGCCCTCTCTCTCCCCCAGTCTCTCTGTGTAATCTGTTTGCTTTTAACACCTTCCTGGTTGGGATATTTATCATCATGCAAATAAATAGTCAAACTATTCTTAGAGCAGAATTATTTTTTTTTACATGTTGACAGCAAATTCACACTAGTGGCTCCTCTGTGCTTTGGGAAAATACAGTTTTTTGGTGATAATGTAATACAGCTTGTCAGAATTAAAATAATAAATTGGGATGCATTCAGGTAATACCAATAGGCTGGTTATAGGTCCAAAGTACCTTTTACCACCCCCCCCACAAGAAAAACCAAAAACCAAAAAAGCACTCAGTAGGAAAAACTGGCAATCATTCAATATGCCAGGGGCAGTAAGTAGGGTTTTGTGAACTCTGCTGAGATCAGTTCATGAACCTGAATCCCTCAGTTTGGATCACAACGGTTGAAAGCAAATCCACACTATATAGATTAGGAAAATTCAAGCTATTCAAACTTGTGCCCTCCAAGAGAGGTATTGGTGTCTGTTGATGGGGAACCTGGATGTCGGTGGGGGAAATAGTCATTCAATTTTTATATGTAATATAGTGCATTCTGTCCTTTGTGTGTGGTTGATTTTAGTTTATTTTCAAATATTTTGAAATTAAATAAGGCAGTTGGCTTTTCAATATGTGTTTGTCTTTAAATCTAAGTTTAAGAATAAACCTTGTTTCATACAAATACATTAACAAATTCATACAGTACCCCTGAAATGTGTGGCTTTGCCATTTAACCATCTCAAAAGATTACATAACATGCCACCTAAGTTTTTACTGCAACCAAGAATCATTAAGGCAAGGCAATCCAATTCAAAAAGCACTTTGTGAATGTAGTGTGCATCATTGTACATTCAGTTGCACATTTCAATGATGCATTGCAACAATATGCCCTAGTAGTTGAGCATTTTATGGATGAAATGAGAGCAGAGGCACTGCCAAAATCCATTTCAGAGAGAAATTTAGAAAATGGGTTTTGTAGCACTTATCTTTCCAAAGTCAAAAATAAAACTCCCCCAATAACAAAAAAAAATGCACGAGCTTAATATTCTGTCCTGTGTGCAGACCTGTACAGGGTATCCACACTTCCCTGGTTTATTCTGAATAAAGTAGACTAAGGCTATGTCTACACTTCCCCCCTTCTTCGAAACGCCATGGTAATCAGCCTGATCAGAGAATACTAATGAAGTGCTGCAATGAATATGCAGCATTTCATTAGGCTAATTCTCCCTGTGGCAACTTCAAAGTAGCATGGCCACTTTGAAGTGCCTGCAGCTACATGGCATGCATTAGTATTCTCCAATGAGGCTGATTTACTATGGCCCTGCTGAAAAGAGGGCAAGTGTAGACATAGCCTAATAGATGAAGAAATGTGATCAGTCTGATTCTTACTATGCCCTTCCCCCCATTTGATGTGGGGCGTTTGGTCATTAGATCAGTGCTACCTAATTTGTGAGTCAATTAGAAATATATGCTCTAAATAATGAGTTTCCTTGGATGTCTTTTTACCTCCTAGGTGCCTAAACCAGTAGACTACTCTTGCCAGGCATGGTGAGTTCTGGATGAGTCCAATGACAATCGAGTTGAAATAGACAGCCATGGAGCGAGAACTGTGTTTATTGCAATATAATTTAAATTGCTTTAACTTTTCTTGGCTTACAAAGATTGTACTGTGTAGTGATTTTGGAAAACACCACTGAATATACACTGCCAAAAAGCATTTCTTATATACTAATGTGCTTAATGACTGTCACGTTTTGTTTACAAGTGTGTATATGTACAGTCCATATGCCAGAGGACTGTAAAGTCATATAACAAAAAAGCTATGCAACATGAAACAAGCAAGAAGATCTGACATTTTAAGTGCCTCAAACAAAATGAAGAAAGTGATATTTTGTTTTGTGAATAGTTCTGAAATTTTGTTTGACAGAAAAGCAGTCTATAAAGTGATGTAAATGGGTAATGCCTCAACTGTACAACCACTGTTGAAGTAGATCACAGTAGAGTATGAACTCTGGAGTAAGTTTGACTTACAAGGATTATAACTGCAGAGTGACTGGTTGTGTTTTCACACTGCATTTACAGATGACTTGAGTAGATTTATTTCCAATTTATAGTGGGTTGCAATAAGTGAGATCATACTTAGATCCAGCAACCCAAACAAACTCTTAGCTTTCCTGGCTGTTGAATGTAATCATAAAGGGCAAAAATGCTGTTTTCAATTTGATTCTAGCTTCAGTTCTGCTCCTCATGGCTTTGACAATGAAAAGGCAAAAATAGCACTGTGTTCACAATACCAAAGTAGAGATTCTTTGAAATTTTTCAGGATAAAACTTTATGTTCTAAGCATTTGTAACTTAAAATTTGGAGATTGGCGCCTTGGAGCTCATATTTTTCAAAATTTGGAGAATATCCTCTCTAATACTTTCTTTAAAAACTAAAAGCGGCCTCCAAGTAGAAGTTGGGAGGGGTTCTGTGATATTTAAAACAATTTAATGATAGATTTAATGTAACAGCCAGATTAAGACATTTACTGTATTATAAGTATGCTTTTATAGCTAGTGTAAAATGTGTTCATTTAAAAATGTGCACAGTCCTAGTTCCTAATGTTGGCTGAAGTTATTCTTTTTTTCAAAAAGTATAAGGATGCAATTTTTTTCATTTTACTTAGATGCACATTTATTCACAGTTAAAAAAATTTGGCACCAATTCTGCAAGCATACCTCCACAGGCCGCTCCATCTGAAATCTTTTCTCTCAGTCATTTCAGGCCTCGTCACAGTTTAACTGCAGTACATTTTGAATCTAGGCTGTTGGGATTTAGTCTGCATATTAAATTTTAGATGCCAAGTAAAATAAATAAATATGAATCAAATGAGATTGTTTTTGTGTGAAAACAAAGTTAGTATATAAAAAATAAACTATAGGTGATTGATTTTCCAGTCTCTTACTCCAGCTTCATCTGAAGTCAGTGGAGTTACACTAGTACAAGAGTGGCATAATAGAGTATTGGGTCAGGTTCAAGACTGTCAGTTTGCAGTACAAAATATTACAAGTAAATTAGAAGCATGGAGCTATACCTGTCTTGTAGAACTGTAAGGGACCTTGAGAGGTTAGAGTCCAGTTCCCTGCACTCACAACAGGATGTATCACCATTCCTGAGAGATTTTTTTCTTTTTTAATCTAACCTGCCCCAGACCCTTGAAAGGACCCCTCGAGGGCTGAACTCTCAACCCAGGGTTTGCAAGGCCAGTGCTATGACCACTGAACAGCTGGAGTGCTGGACCGCGTGGGCACACCGTGGGACTGTGAAGGCTGAGGGGAAACCCAGTGACACTGAGGACTGACTGCCTACCGCCCCACACCTTCCAACTGAGGCCCTGCTTCTTCTGAGGGTGTGGAACCAGGCTCTGTCCATCCTCACATACCTTGACCTGTGACTGGCTGTGGCAGCTGGCCCTGCTCCTGAGGGAGAGCTCTCTCCTGCTGGCAAAGAGTGGCTATACAGGAGACCTTGTAGGAAATATGCCCCTATAAGTTCCATAGTATAGGCATAGCCAAAATATAAGCACATTGATAAGTGCTTTCCTAAACAGGGACTAATGCAATCTTGTGCTTGAGTGCTTTTCTGAATAGAAGTCACAGTCCTTGATGCCCCAAACTGACAAAGTATTGCACATTTTACCATTGATTATAAATTTCTGTGCTCTTTGTTACTTTCCAGCACAATCTTGAAATGCAGTTCATTTACCAGGGCCTTTTGACCAATGTTTTATCCACCATCTCATGTAAAATATTGGAACATTGCATATTGGAAAGACCTACTGCCCACCTTCAAAGACGAGCATGGCTAGCATTTATTTTTGTTCCTTTGTTACAGGTACGCAGGAGCAATGGAGAGGTTGCAAGCTGAAACTGAACTTATTAACAGGGCAAATAGAACTTATCTGGTGCGACACAGGACCAAAGAGTCAGGAGAATATGCAATTAGCATTAAGTAAGTGGGACAAGCACTTCTACAGAAATAGATTTTCTAATTTTCATTGTTGTTTGAGCACATGTGTAATAATACAGAACAATCATGAATCTCATTGTGGCTTAGACAATCACCACTTGCTGAAAAAGTAGTTCAAGCATGTAGTATGAAAAGTGAAAGTCAGCATAGATCCCACTGAAGTGAATAGAAAGATATCATTAGCCTGTTAGATACCAAAATTTACATTGGCTTATTGGATACTAGGAGGGAATTGTTTAGGCCTAATTCAGCTGCTGTTGATGTCAACGGGAGTCAGTTTAAGTCTTTAGTGTCGAGGACATTTCAGTAAGGGTTCTGTTAGCAAATAAGTTTCTGCAGAGTGTGTTCTGTCAGCGCAGATTACTACAGGTTGAACCTCTCTGATTGGGAACACTCTGTTGTCTAGCAAACTCCGTAATCCAGCATGATGTTATTTAGCCAGCTGACCACTTGTCAGGGGGGTGGCCAAGTTTCCTGTGGGCCGATAAAATTTGTTTGCAGCCACCAGTCCTGGTTCTCAGAGTTCTGTGCTGTTATTTAGCTGTAATTTACCCCTAAATGACTTCATGTGCCCAGTAAGCAGTGGAAGGCTTGGTAATGTGCTTGAAATATTGACTTCACGTTGTCCTTCAAATTCTGTCGTTTGGCACTGGTCAGGTCCTGAGGGTGCCAGATGAGAGGTGTTCAACTAGTATGAGGCTCTGGCTTGTTTCCACGTTTTTCCTTAATATGAACTTGAACGTAAAAAATTATATAGAATCCCCTAATTATTTTTCTGAATAGAGCTACATCTTCCTTCCTTCATACCCTAATAAATAAATTTGGTTAATTATCTGTCAGTTGTGTATTGGCATGGATACGCGTTTTGTCTAAAGAATTTATTCAGGTAGTGGTTTTGGGGCATGACCTCAGGCAATTATTGATCTCCACTGATTAAAAACAAATTTATATTCATAAGTTATTAATTGCCCACAGGTATAATAATGAAGTGAAACACATCAAGATTTTAACAAGAGAGGGCTTTTTTCACATTGCAGAAAATAAGAAATTTAAAAGTTTAATGGTAAGTATCGATTAGGTTTCTTCAATGTGCAATTCCTATGTAAATATTGCTGTTAAAGTACATGCTGTTTTTCTAGATTTTGCAGAGATGAGGCATGCACAAACATTTTCAGGTTAAAAGCATGTCCATCATTCCCAACTACAGTGTTTTATATATTTGTGATATTCAACCATAGTTGGCAGTGATGGTGGTGTTGGTGGAATTAGAGCTATCTTGGGGATCCTGCAGTGATATGTGTGAGAGAAGTAATCTGCAGAAGCTCAGCAACTGATGAAGTCTCTGCATTCTTCAGAGAGAAGAGATTACTCCCTCCCTGGTAGTGTTCCCTCCCCTTCATGTGAACAAGTCCCAAAAAAGGCAGTCAACAGACTGGGGATGTTGTCCAACCTGCTGCCTTGGTTGTGCTAACAGGGATTTTGCTATCCTTGTAGAGAAATTTTGTTTTTCTGTCACTCGTTATTATAGGCTAGTGCATGTCAAACACAGTCTAGTGCTCAGGTTGTTGTCACCCTAAGAGGTTCTTCTTTCTGTTGCTACCACTGGTTAAGTTCTTGCTGCGTAAGTAGTGTTGGTTAGGGCTCTGGATTTCTGGCATTTTCCATGTTGTGTTGCCTAACCGCATTCAGAATGTATGGTGTATATAGAATATGGGCTGTGTCTTATCTATCATGGTGCTCTCACCACTGACAAACTGTTCCGCTTTTAGCTGAGAAGTCCCACAAGCTGTATAACCAGCACAGTAGTAAAGAGGGCATAGTCAGAGACTGGGCCTTTTACTGGAGTATTGACATATGAAAGACATCCATAGCTGGGGATCCTTGGCGTCCTTGTCAGCCAGCATAAGTAAAAGAGCAGCTCTAATTTATGATGGCAGCCCAAGTGCTGTGGATTGGGAGGGTGCAAAAGTGTTCCCTCCCATCACCTTCAGGTCCTACAGCAAGCATAGCTGAGTCTTGCTCAAGAATTGAGCCCAAGACATTATAATGGCCTTGTGTTGTGAATTTTGATATTGTTACTGATTTAAAATGTATCCCCAGAATCTTTTGGAAATGGAGAGAAAATCTTTTGAATCTTGAACTCTTCTTTGAAGATTTTTTGAACAATAATCCTGACCGTTATTTTGTTTTGTTATGAAATACATACAGATAAGAAGTCTGAACAAAGTACCTAAAAGTTCACCAAGCAAGCATTTGCTGGTAGGGTGTTCAGAAGCTAGTTCAATATATTATATTTAGATGAATCAATTCAGTAATATTTCTACCTCTCTGATACAATTCAGTAATATTTCTACTTCACCTTTCCTGCAAATCTCTTGAAAGCACTCTGCGAACAATAAACGCAAATGAGGGCTAATGCAAAACAAGAATGGTGAGGGACACTTGATACGTGATTGAAATTTAGCCCCTGAAAAAAAAATCACTTCTTTAGAGCAAGCACATTATGTGGGTAACAAGGAATAAAGAAACCATTGTTTCAGGCTGGGGATAGACTGGCTAAGTAGCAGTATAGTAGAAAAGAACCCGAGGATTACAGTGGAAGAGTGGCTGGATGTGAGTGAACAGTGTGCCCTTGTAGCCAAGAAGGCTAATGGCACATTGGGGTGCATTAGGAGGAGTTTTTCCAGCATATCTAGAGAATGTATTATTCCCCCTTTATTTGGCACTGGTGAGGCTATGTCTGGAGTATTGTGTCCAATTCTGCCCCAACCCACCCAGTATAGAAGGAACCTGGATGCACTGGAGAGGATCCAGCAGAGGGCAACAAAAATGATACGGGGCTGGAGCACATGACCTATAAAGAGAGGCTTTTGTGAGGGATTTGAGGTTTTTTTTTTAAGTTTGCAGGAGAGAAGACTGAGGGGTGCTTTGGTAGCAGCCTTCAACTTCCTGAAGGGGGTTTCTAAAGAGGATGGAGCAAGGCTGTGTTCAGTTGTGAAGGATGGCAGAACAAGGAGTAATGGGTCTGAAGTTACAGTGAGGAGGTCTAGTTTGGTTATTGGGAAAAAGTATTTCACTAAGGGCTTGTTTACACTAGCTCCCTACTTCGAAGGGAGCATGGTAAGTAGAGTGTTTGGGAGTTTAACTTCATTAAGCAAATTCCTCCCCTCCCCGTGGCAACTTCGAAATGTTAAACTTTGAAGTGCCAGCTGACGTCTAGCCGCAGCTCATCCGCTGGTACTTCAAAGTCCCTCTACTCCTCAAAATTTTGAGGAATTTGAAGTACCAGTGGGTGAGCCACAGCTAGACGCGAGCCGGCACTTCGAATTTTAACACTTCAGAGTTGCTGCGAGGGGGCATTTGCTTAATGAAGTGCTTCACATGCAGCGCAGCACTTCATTAATAAACTCCCAGCACTCTACTTACCATGCTCCCTTCGAAGTAGGGAGCAAGTGTAGACAAGCCCTAAGAGAGCTGTGAAGCACTGGAATGTGTTACCTAGAGAGGGGGTGGAATCTCTATCCCAGCCTGAGGTTTTTAAGTCCCAGCCTGACAGAGTCCTGGCTAGGATGATTTAGTTAGGGTTGATCCTGCTTTGGGCTGGGGACTGGACTCAATGACCTCCTGAGGTCCCTTCCAGCCCTAGGATTCTGTGGTTCACCAGTTCTGAAAGCAAAAGAATGGAGCTCCCATGAAAGGCAGCAAACAGGGAGGAAAAGGCCCATCAATAGCAGATCAACCCCGTTAACATTCAGTTTGAAAAAGTTGCTTAACACTCTGACCTTAGTATTGTGAGGTGTGCAGTGTAATGATAGAAAAGTGGTGGTTCTATGGGAGGAGCAATACTGGCGTGCTACAGAGCAGTGAGGGGCAACCCAGAAGAGTGGGTGGAACCCATGAATGGCTCCTCTTCATCTTAGTGGGCTGCTGCAGCCCATGGCCCATTGGGGTTCTGCCTGTAGCCCGTGCACCCACGTGCCACTGGGGTGCTGAAGAACTACACTCCTACTTCTCCCTCCCTCCCTCCCAGAGCTTGAACCGCTGCTAACAACTGATTTGTGGCATTCCAGCCTTGGGAGGGAGGGGAAGGAGCAGAGAGAGAGTGCAAATCAGCAGATTCATGCTGCTTTGAAAGTGCTAGGAGGAAAGGGGAGAAGTAGGGAGTGTGGGGCTCCACTGTCCCAGTGAGCAGAGTGCTAGAGGTGTGTGAGAGGAGGACAGGTGGAGCCCCAGTGGACCTAATGCATCCCATGATCTGCAGGTTGCCCACCACTGCCACAGAGCAGTTACTTTGCCGTAGAGACAAAGAATGTAATCAGTACTGTCCAGAATCAGCAAGTGAATCCCATGCTAAATTATTTGTTAGAGTGGATCTGTGAGTGATAGGGAAAAATCAAATCGGGCATTGTGCAGCCCTCAGACAGTGATCAGCTGTGGCACAGACTTATTTCTAAGGTAACAAAAGCAGGAACTCTCCCAGCCTGCTTTTTGTTATCAGCTGTATTGTGAAAACTACTGTGGAGAATTTAGGGTGCTCAGTAGTAACATGCAAGAATCCAGTAGTACAGGGTCAGATTCTCTGCCAGTGAATGCATACCTCAGCTGACTCTGATTTACATTGGCTGGCGAGATGGCCAGTCATCTCCTTGTTGACTTGTCATGGAAGTCAGAAGATGTGGCAGTAAATGTTTTAAATAATAATTTTTCAAATTATTTTGTGTAAAAAACACAGACAAAAGTTTTAAAAGTAGTTGATACCTGGGGTCCTGACTTAAAATTTACCAGGAATTTACCCTGGTCATGGCCAATTCACTGATTTGTCTGTTAGTAAAATCTGTCTTATCTAAACAGCATCAACATCTCCCATCTTTAATTCTGTACCAGGTTACACACCATCCATTTGGTGTTCGATATACCAGGAAATCCATTTCCAAATTCGGCCTACAAACCATCCTTACTAGTGCTGCTTGCCTTGGTAATTTGTCTGAGCATTCCCTTATTGTTTGTGAAAGTCATTTGCAGTGCTGACATTGCCGCATATCTGCTGTTTTCATGTAAGACACAAGAAGCACAGATTTTTTATGTCTTACTTTTCTGTTTATTTGTGGTGCCTGGACGGCAGTGATGGTGAACAGCTAAAAGAGGGGTGCATTTTCATTTTGGTAGTCTATACCTTTGAGCCAGCTACTGAGACACATAAAATTGTACAACATGGGACTGAAGAATTCCAAAATTCAATTCAGAAGTTTAACTTAATGACTGTTTTCATTAATTTACACTTAGTGCACGAGCTCTTGGCTAGTTGTATTTAAAAAAATTATTTAAGGGTCATTTTATTTGTTGGAACTAATTTATTGCATGGATCACTTCAAATTTTATAATGAGCATAGGCTGTTTTTAGGGAAGGCTTGTTAGTAAATCAGAATGGAATTCTTGATTTTTTCTTTATTTGGACTTAATGTTAGCCTGATTGATTTTGTTTTTTGGTAATTTAAATATCTCAGAATAAAACAGGATTATGGAATGAATTGGTGATGGGAACTAAGTGTTTACAATAAATGAATTGCTGTATTTAATCATGAAAAAACAAATGCCATGCTTGAAGAAACAGAATAATAAACTGAAGTATGTTGGCTTTGATTTTCCTACTCAGCATTTACTCTGATTCCTGACTCTGTAGAGAAACTCTGTACTAACCATATTGACATAAATCTGTTGATCCAATCCATAGTCTGGCTCATTCAAATCTAAGGACTTTGTTCCACACAGTAATGTGCGCTGCAGGGTATGCTTTGTAAAGCACTCTAACACCTTGCTCATTTATTTATTGGTCTCCATAGATTCTGCTGGTGTTCATTTAATGTCCCCTAGTGTGCTTTCACAAACATACATTAAGGTACAGTTGGGAACATCCTACGTACACCAGCTGGGTCTACATGGGCCATTTACTTCACTGTCTGTTAGTGTGCTTTTGATATCACAGACCCATAGTGCACATGGCCCCACCACATAGACAAGTCTTAAGAGTAGCATATGTCGGAACTGAAGGTCCTGGCCTCCACGTATTGTACTTCTTTTGATTTCATATGATATTTTGACACTGTTTGTTTTTGAAATATATTGAAATTCTCAAATTAGATCCAGGAGAATGTGAGTGAAGCTGTGTATGTTTCTCCTGAGGCCATCTGATAAAATGTTCTTACTCTTCTGAAATTATTTTGAAACCTTTACCTGGTCCATATATCTGAGGAAAAACACCTGTTGCTTATAAGGCTCACTGCAATCTGGTATCTGTGGTTTCAGAAGATGATTTGTGGATGATCATTACTTGTCACTGTAGTAAAAAGTTGAGAAAGTAAAGATTGTTCTAGTGAGTCATTAGCAAGCAGCTGAGCTCCAATTTTACTTCTGTGCCATAAGGCAAATATTAATTAATCAAACTAATTGAAGGGAGTAAATACTTTATAGGACTTTTTGTCCGATAAAATTGAATCAAAGTATTGGTAACACAAGTATAATGTACTAAATAAAAGGCAGTGATGCTGAGATAGCTTAAACACAAAGTACATATTCTAAGTAACATGGCTTTATGTATACTTACCACTTATAAATAAATAAATAAAACCGTGGGATTTTTTTCAGCAAATTAGAAACTCATCACATTTTTCAGGGCACCAAAGCTGTTCATGAATCATCAAATAGTTTCATCTGGGGGAAAAAAGTATTTCAGAAATGTCAAAACAATATTTTGAAAATAAAATGGCAGTTTTACCCAAGTAAAATATTTTTGGCGTTCTATTTCTTGGATGAGACCAAATAAATTTACTCTCACGGTGCGTTTTTGTTTTGTTTTGTTTTTTGATTTGGTCTGCGTTTGGCCATCAACCTGAAAAATCAATTATTTGCTCATTACTAATGATAAGATCATCTATGTTTAAAAAAAATCACCCTATCAATTACTGTATATCTTACTGTTGAAATTTATGCAAATTAAATTTCCAATAATATTTTATTCTCTCTTCCTCAAAGGAACTTGTAGAATACTACAAGCACCACTCTCTCAAAGAAGGTTTCCGAAGTTTGGATACTACTCTTCAGTTTCCGTACAAGGAATCTGAAAATTCAGATGGACAAAGGAGTAACAAAGCAAGCAGCAACTGTGAGTATTCTCATTTTACATATTATTTGTTATCATTTTAACACTAACAGCATAATGATATTTAAAACATTTTCATTTCGCGTTTTTAACATATAACCAATTAATACGGTAATGTGTTCAACTAGGATTTTTCTGTAGCTAAACGTAATCAGATATGCCATCAGGTTTATGAACATTTCTTGTGAGACTTGCTGCCGAACTTAAAATCAGGCGGGTGTTCAAAAATCTTTTGGAAATACAAATGAAGGATTTAATTTGGAGTGTAACTAGTTTTTGCTGATGTTTATGTAGATGGCCCTGTTTTCACTGATAAGCATAAATAAGCAATCTTTTCTAATCTTGGATTGGGATTTAACTAAACCAATCATCTAATCTGACTTCACTTTTGTACAGTAGGGTTTCAGTAAAAACACACACAGTTTTTGAATAATATGTCATTTGTTGAGTCATTTGTTTTTTAATGTCTTTTAAGGCCATCATTTGAAAGCCTGTAGGACACATCCAAAAGCTTTTTTAAAATATCATACTTGTTAAAAGACTGTGTATTTTTGGACTGAATAGCTGCAGTATGTGTAAAATTGCTCTTATGAACATGCAACATCTTCCATTATAAAAGTCTGTAAAACCATTATTTTGCCTTTATAGAAGCCAAGGCTATTTAAAATGACTGTTATGTGTAAAAAATAGTTAGTAGTAGTAGTAAGTTTCTCTGAAAGAATACTAGACTTCAATGGCCTTATCTTTGCACTGCATCAGTTAATAGGAGGAAAAGAAAAATGAATAACAACTTCAACAATTTGAAGACTGCTGTGAATGAAGATACAGCCCAACCCAGTGTCTTGTGGCAATGATTTTGATTTTTCGCTTATCTTCACTTACTAAGTTTCTTCTTGGATTTTCACTGCTGGGACATGCATATATTATTTTCAAGAGTCTATCTCACTTTTATGTTGTAAAATAGGAGGATTGGGGGAATTTAAGGCAGATTATTCTCAGATTATTTTTCTTCTGTTACCCCTGTTTTTCTTTGTTTCTTTCTATCATCCTGTTTCCTCTTTTTTTTCCTTCTCTTATTTTCTTCAGTTGTTCCCCCAGCTACCTACAATTCAGTTAAACACCCATGGCTGGTCTGTATCTGCTGACTCAGGCTTGGGCTACATGGCTGTAAAACTTCAGTGTAGATGTTCGGGCTCAGGCTGAAGCCTTAGCTCTGGTATGCTCCCACTTTTCCAAGCTCAGACTTCTACAGTGCAGTTTTGTAGGCTGGTGAGTCTGTCAGCTGACATGGGCCTGGCTCTGGTGTTTAAATGTAGTATAGACACAAACCCTACAAGATGTTTTGAGTTTTTGCCCTCCTACTATATTCCATGTTCTCTGAGTTCATGTCTGTTGCTAGTTATGCTCTGTCCTTGTCTCTTTTTTCAAATGATCTTTCTTCCCATTATCTTATCTTCCTTCCTTTTATCATCCCCCTCAGTCTCTTTTTTCTTGTCATCCTTGCCTGGCATGAAGAGTGTGCCCTGCCTGCCTTGCCTTTGTGTTTATTTTAGAGAGGAGCAAAAAGAATGTAGTTGCTCTTCTTCAGATACCTCTTCACTACCGGGAAAAGTGACCCTCCATGGTTGATCTTCTGAAGTTCAATGTAGCCTAGTAGGGATGTGCTTAATTGAACTTTCAGGGCACTTGCATGGCCCCTGGCACTCCTGTCTCTTGTTAGGTGTAATATCCCTTAATGAAGGTGGCATGGAGGCCCGAATTAATTAACATAACTGAAATTGCATATCTGACTTCGATCTTCCAATGGGTTTGAAGGTTGTTATAAACCTAAATGAGCTTTTTGTTCCTGTCATTCCAGGCTGTAGTGCTGACCCAAATTTTTGGTCTAGTGTGTGTTTGAGATTCAGAGGAGATCTGCTCATATGAATTCCAATATTTTCCCTAATGATGCAAGTCACAACACAAACAAAGAGAGGCATTTGTGACTCAGAGAATTTATTTTTTTTAAATTTAGGAAGCTCTCCTGAAGGCATTGTAAAAATCCATCATGCCAAATGTTTTGAGTGAATATGAAAGGCAGTTTCAAATCCTCTAACTTTTTCAGATGATAGGAAAAATAATTTTATTCATATTTTAATTTTTTAAATTTATTTAGCTCTTGCAGGTCAGAATATTAAATGACTGTTACTTTTTCCTTTAATTTGTATATGATTTTTGGTACAATTTCTGTATTATTTCTTAAAATTTCAGGCAAACAATGATTTGAAAGCTGGCCTACATGTATCACAGCTCTCTCAAGAGTTAGTTGTTAGAACTGAATTATCGTGTACCTAATATTAAGTTAACTTTTCACATGAGGGATTTATAAATGATCTGGAAAAAGGGATAAATTGGTGAAGTGGCAAAATTTGTTGATGATATTAAACTGCTCAGTATAGTTAAGAAGAAAGCAGACTGTGAAGAGATTCAAAAAGATCTTACAAAACCAAGTGATTGGGCAATAAAATGGCAAATGAATTTTAATGTTGATAAATGTAAAGTACTGCACAATGGAAAAAATAATGTCAGCTACACATACAAAATGATGGGGGCTAATTTAGCTGTAACCAGTCAGGAGGGAGATCTTGGAGTCATTGTGAATAGGTCTCTGAAAACTTCCATGCAGTGTGCTGCAGCAGTCAAAAAAAAAACAAAACAAAAACCAGAATGCTAGGAATTATTGAAAAAGGGATAGAAAATAAGACAGAGAATATCTTATTGTCTCTATATACATCCATTGTAGGTCAACATCTCAAATATTGCGAACAGATATGGTTGCCTCTTCTCAAATGAAAAGGTTCCAAAAAGGACAACAAAAATTATTAGGGATTTGGAACAGGTGCCATATGAAGAAAGATGAAAAGTCCCAGTCTTTTTATCTTCGAGAAAAGGAGACTAATGTGATAGAGGTATATAAAATCATGACTGATGTGGAAAAAGTGAATAAGGAAAAGTTATGTACTGGTTCCCATAACAAAAGAACTAGTGGTCACCAATGCAATTAATGGATAGCAGGTTTAAAACTAACAAAAGGAAATTTTTCTTCACCCAGTGCATAATAGGTCTGTGGAACTCCTTGCCAGAGGAGGCTGTGAAGACCAAGACTTTAACAGGGTTCTAAAAAAAGCTATATAAATTTATTGATGGTTTATCAGAGGTTGGAAATGGATGTCAGGAGAGGGATTGCTTTTCTGATTACCTGTTCTGTTCACTACCTGTGGGGCATTAATTATTTGCCTCCAGTGCTTTTTTTTTTTTTTTTTTTTTTAAATTTCCAGAGTTCCAGTACGTCTCCTCTTTTTAAAATATTCATTGCACACTTTCAGTAGGTCTGAGGCTACCTAAAATATATCAAGACATCTCAGTGTACTTTACTTTTTTCTTAAGATGAATGTAATTAAAAATGAGTTTTGGTGTGATGGTATGTGCTTTGGTTCCAGTTGTAATTTCACATTGCCTTTGCGTGCACAGTGAGTGCACCCTCAAAAAGGGGCATGTATTTTTTGTGCAGGTAGAAGGCAAAAGAGAGCAATTGGGTGACCAGCAACCTGATTACTATAAATGGATTGGTGATTTAATTTGAGTGTCCTTAACCCTTTGATCACTTGGGGATATATTACATTTATCCATCAAAGCTGAGGCTAGTATACTGGCTGTACATGTTTAAATACCTGAGACAAATTCTGCCTTTTGTGTGTTCTCAGAACTTCTGCTAGCTTGAATGTGAGTAGCATATATGAATCCAAAATATCATTTAGTTCTTAGAGAAAATGAAACATATATGTAATTCCCATTGATGTTAATATTTATCAGAGAGCAGAATACACTGATCCCTACATGCAAGTTGTGATGCCCAGTTTAACAAGGTAGGGTTGAATAGTCCTTGGGATACCAGTGACACTACTTATGTACTTTGAACTTACACATGTGCTTAAGAATGTGACTAAGTCAGGGCTGAAAGCATTTTGCAGTGTATTTAGATAAGAAATGGATTTACCTTTAAGAAAAAAAAATAATAAAATTCCTTTCTGCCAAATCCAAAACTTTTTTTTATTTTGTTTAAAAAATGTGTGGAAAAATAAATCATAGAGCTACATTTTTGACTTTTCACCATCAGTTTTCTTCCATATTTCTTCAGGGGGGAACCTTAGTTACCTTATTACAAATGACTTACTTAATAAGTATACTAACATTTAAATATTTTGCCAATATTTCAACTTTCTTTTGCTTTTCTCTTTTTCTCTTTCTTTCTCTAAGCCCCCTCTTTGTTCTGTGGGTTTTCTTTTGTAACTTCTCCAGACTACAGCTTTGTTCCCCCTTCCTTCACTCCTTTCTGGTCAGGTACTGCTTACTGCTTTTATATTTCTTCTAAATTTGCTTCTGTTTGCAAGTTCTTTCTAAGTGCAACCAAACAGAGAAGGGACGAATCTACTTTTTCACTTCTTGATTAAACATGGAATAGCAGCTAATGCTATGCACTGAAGACTGACTCCAGATCTCAGTAATTGGTTAACAAGATAATCTATAAAGGTCAATAAATCTGAGGGTAGAAAATTGTTATTCTTGCAGTCCAACAAAATCATACTTCTGTAAAATACTTTTTTTAAAGTATACATTGCTATTAGCAGAATTCAAATGGCTGTGGAACAAATGAAATGGCCTCTAGTTCACCTTTCAATAGCGTGATCCTATAGTAAGTATTTTTTAGTATATTCATACAAATATGCGTTCCTGAAAATTGTACTGTTCTTGAATGAATCAAGTATTCGTCCCATCTCTAGAGCAACTCATATTGTGGCTGCATTGTAAAATGCCATTGCTAGAATTCTGTTGTAGCAAATGTTTTTCTTAGATTTTGCGATATCATTGTTTTAGTTAATTTTATTCATCTGTTTTTCAAATGTACTCATGTTTTCCTTATTCTTTTTAACCTTCTCTTGCCTTGAAAATATACAGTTTGAATTAACAGACTGTATAAAAAGACTGAGATGTATAGACTTACTAACCTCAATTCCAATCACATTATGGCAAATTTGCACTCCAAAAACACCAATAATTAGCGAGGCAGTTGTGCCTTTTAAGCCACAATACAAGTCTACATTACAGGATAGCGTCGACTTAAGTTATGCAACAATGTACCTTGGGATTGCTTACTGCGGTATCTTCACTGGAGTATGTCCGCAGGAGAAACTCTCCCATCACATTTAAGCTTCTCTTTTGTGGGGAGAACCAGTGTCAATGGGAACATGTTTGGCAGTAAATTTTAGTGGGTATTCACTAGACCTGATAAATCAATCCCTGGTGGATTAATCCCCACAGCATTGATTTACCGGTAGTGTGGACATAGCCACAATTATGCTGGAGCTGCACCACTTCAGTGGTAACCCCAGAAATTTTGCTGATGGCACGCAAAAAGTCTCTGGGAATCTTGAAGGAGCATAAACATCAGCAACTGCTGTACCATCTGAAAGAGGAGGCCATTTGCTCTCCTCATGTTGGTTCCCTTCCATTTATACAGGATGGATTATTTGGCCTAGGTAGCACAAAGGTTTGGAACTGAGGTTGGCCTCTGGCACCCTGTTCTCCCCTTGTACATACCACTAACCGCCAACATAGCCCTTTCTGTTGCTAATTAAGACAGATTAACTGCACTCAGACTGTCTCCTTGGTAAATAGGCAATGTTTGTCATAAATCCTTTCTTTGTAATAATTACGCAACAGTAACTGGGTGTCATGTTCATGTTAGGTAATTGAAGCAAGTCTGCCTGAATGACATTTCATTTTTTGGCAGATATTGTGCTTGACTTTTTGTGTTCTTAATAAAATCATCTTTTTTTTAAAGACACCAATAGAGTCTTCATTAAATTCACAACTAAATGAAACACATGAAAAACATGATCACTAAATATTAAGAGAGGGGTTTTTAAAAGTGTGTTCAGTGTTGGCATGTTTCTGGTCCCACTGGAAGTCAGTAGGAAAATACACTGATAGATGCTAGTGGGAGCAGAGTAAAGCCAGCAGCCTCAGAGCACTTTTGAAAATCCTTTCCATGCTTGCACACCAGAGAGAACTGATGTACAGTTTCATATAGAATTAAGCAAACGCACATTGCTCCAAGACATACAGAACCTGATATCCCAGAACAACCCTTATGGGGATAAAGCCATATCATTACTACAGGTAAGCCATAAGTGAAGGGAGATTCATGGTATGAGATCAAATCCTAGGTCTCTGGGGCTAGACGCATGAGACTCCTCTCAGAGTTATGTCTAGAGTGTGCTTTTAACACCAGAGGCTGGCTTGTGTCAGATTACTAGAGCTTGTGGCTCTGTAAAATTCTACAGTAGACCTTCAAACAAAGGCTGAAGCACAGGCTCTGCAATCCTCCAAACATTGCAGGTTCCCAGAGCCTGGTCTGCAGAATCTACACCGCAAATGCATAGCCCCTTGGCCTGAGTCAGCTGTGAGTTTTTAACTGCACTGTCGACTCCGCTGGCTTGGCCACGTCCACAGGATGAACGATGGAAGGATTCCAAAAGACATCCTGTATGGTGAGCTAGCCTCTGGCAAAAGACCTCCCGGATGCCCCCAGTTGCATTACAAAGATGTCTGCAAGAGAGACCTCAGAGAGGTAGACATCGAGCTGGACAACTGGGAAGAACTAGCAGACGACCGCAGCAGATGGAGGCAGGGGTTACACAAGGGCCTTCAGAAGGGCGAGTTGAAGATCAGACAGCTAGCAGAGGAGAAGCGAGCGCACAGAAAGCACAATAAGGACTTGCCAGACACCCACTACATCTGCAAGGGATGCAGCAAGGACTGTCACTCTCGTGTGGGTCTTTATAGTCACAATAGACGCTGTAAATGAAGTCCTCAATTGAAACTTTAAAGGGCACGATCCATAGTCTATGCAGACTGAAGGATGCCTACTACTAGGTCACAGCTTGCATTAAGGAGGAATTGACCCTAATGGAAGCAGAAGCAGAAATCAGGCTCAAACCAAAGCGTCCTAGGTCTCTGGGGCTAGACGCATGAGACTCCTCTCAGAGTTATGTCTAGAGTGTGCTTTTAACACCAGAGGCTGGCTTGTGTCAGATTACTAGAGCTTGTGGCTCTGTAAAATTCTACAGTAGACCTTCAAACAAAGGCTGAAGCACAGGCTCTGCAATCCTCCAAACATTGCAGGTTCCCAGAGCCTGGTCTGCAGAATCTACACTGCAAATGAATAGCCCCTTGGCCTGAGTCAGCTGTGAGTTTTTAACTGCACTGTGCGCATTGTCTGTTTCGCTTTTAAAATCTCCCCCACAGATTGTTTCAATTTTTTCTTGTTTCTCAGACAGTCTTTCCCCATACAACTTGCCCACTTTCCCCTATGCTTTTCACATTGAACATGTTTGAAATTCCCATCCTGTTCTCCAATTCTTCCCCCTTTTCCTCCCATTTTCCCCAATATTTTACTGCCCACCATGCCCTGCATTTCTGCTCCCTTTAGTTCCCCTTTCTCCTTGTTCTCATCTTTCTTTCTTACCCTCTTTTGTCCCCCCCCCAACTCCCACAATGTACAATGTACTATGTCCTTTGACCTCTCCCACATCTTTCCAGAGTCCTGAGTGGCTACCTGCTCATCCCAGACATTTACTTGTCCTCATAACCCCTTAATCTGTCATCCCCTTCCCCCAGTTGTGGTAAAAATAAGGTCATAATTCATTTTCAGAAATAGGATTTGATTTTAGGTATTTCAGTTTTAATCATTGATGAGTGCACAGTAGTAATTATTTGAATGCACAATATCTGTTATGCAAAAGCTGCTGCTCACATGAGGTTACAATAATTATCAAATACAAGTATATTAAGGCTATAACTTAAATTTGGCATTGTTATAGCTCTTTAGATTTTCTAGTTTATATGCCATGGTTCATATTTCCCTGATTTTAAATTAAACAAGGTAGATTTCTCTTATTTTTTATTGTTAATTTTTATGATGTTTTCAAAACGAAAATGTTAATAGCAGTTCCAAAAACTCTAGTGACAATGTGCTTGTTCTCTTGTTCTCTGAATTATGATAAAGAGAATGGTTGTAGTGATTTCTGCAACTCCCCCTTGTTGACATGGGCAGTGTATCTAATTGGCAAAGAAGGCTCTTTCTCCCCAGAGAGCCTTGTGTGGTCCAGTCCATGTTGTCCAGAGGCCCCCTCCTGCTGTTAGTTGGCCCCAGACCAAGCAGGCTGCTCCTCTTTCTGGGAAAGCCTGCTCGGGCTGAGGTTAGGGTGGTTGGGACGTGGTGTAGCTGGGCTTCCCAGTGCTGGGAGTCCCCCTGGCACTGGGGCTACACTGTTGGCTATTCTCCAAATATGAGCAGGATTTTTTCATTAGGGATTTTAGTCTGTTTGTCTGCCTCCTTCTCTATGTAAGGAGCTAGTCAGAACTAACGATACTTCATTTCTATCCACAACAGCTGTTTACTCATGGAACCAATTGCAAAAAGACGTTGTCTTTATTGAAAAGCACCATTTGGATGCCCCTTCCATTTAATATATTGTCCTGTGTATATAAAAGGCCCAAATTACAGGTTTCACCTAGCAAGGGCTGATGACTTTTACCTCCCAGTAATGACAGTCCTCAGTAGCTTACAGGATTGGATTGTATAAACTTCATAAATAGATGATCCACTGGCTACAATTAAAGCCACTTTTGAATTGTACATATTAGAGGTGCGCAACGTTTGCACTTGTATCATTCAGAAATATTTAAAGTCATTTTTATATCAGTTTAGAAGATGTAGCTCCAGTTCAGAAAGATGTTTTAAATAGGTGCATCCCTGCAAACCTCAAAGTGTCGATTCTGTTGGGACCCCTCTCAGGCTTCAGCTTCGGCTTCGGCTTCGGCTTCGGCTTCGGCTTCGGTACCTTGCTGAATTGGAGCAAATTTGTTTTGTGGTGAAATTTTATAAGCCAGGATTAGTTGATCAATTTTGATGTTTTACAGTGTAAAAACTCTAGGAAAATGGTGGTTTGTATTATGCAAAGTCCCATACACCAGACAATCCAAGTCATAGAGATGTATTAATTTTTCTGTTAGTTGAAGGGAGTTGGTCTGTAGTCTTATATGGATAATATTTAACCTGAACTGCGTCGCTGAAGAAATAGTACTGTTTATTTTGCCTTAGAGGTTTAAAGTTAAATGAACAATAAATGCTAATATTGTTTTTGGAAACAAACGAGTGATCTGAAAAATATGTTGATATTTGTACTTTGCAACAAGTTTTCTTATAAACTACACAAAGTGTATGTGCAACTTTTACAGTATTTCTGAATCCTTGGGAAGGTTTTTGACTTGGTAGTATTTACATCCAAGTTCATGTAATGTTATTTCTATTTATGCCCCTCCCCTCAAACAAACCACATAAAATCTCCTGCCTTGTGTTGAACTGACCTTGAAAAAGAGCTGCGTCATTTATCTGTGTGGTTACTTTCACATTTACATAAAAATGTACCCAGTTTATTTTGTAATGGAGTTATTAGTGTACATTGACTTAAATGATCTGCAATTGACAGATCATAATAACATTGATTTCCTATGTTCAATTTCAGTGCTAAGTCCGAAAGTAATAGGCATAGCCATAGCCCGATATGACTTCTGTGCAAGAGACATGAGAGAATTGTCCTTACTGAAAGGTGATGTGGTGAAAATTTACACAAAGATGAGTGCCAATGGCTGGTGGAGAGGTGAAGTGAATGGAAGGGTAAGTTTTTTTTTTTGTTTTTTTTTTTCTTTTATTTGGTATAATTTTGTGCTTATCTTGCTGAGAAGGATTTTAAATGGTGTCTTCAGACATCATAAGCCTTTTTTGCATATTTTGTCTCACAGTATAGGTGACACATCATCAGCAATCTTGTTGCTTCCTGGTGATGAGCCAGGAGCAAAGGCAAAGAGTGCATTTTGTCATCTTTCCTTTTGGTACTACATTTCACCACTGCCCTCCATATATTTGTCAGCATAAAACTGGATTGCTGCAGTAGGCTTTACCTGAGGCTGTATCTAAAGAGCACTCGGGAACTTCAGCTATTACAAAATGTAGCAAGTGGCTTACATAGCAGTGATTTTTACAGGGAGCATGTTATGCCTGGGTTTGGAGATTTGTGTGGGTTGCTGAGAGTTCCCAGGTACATTTCAGAGTTAGGTTTGACATATAAGCCCTAAATGGTTTCCACCTCTACCTTACTGGCTAACACTTCGGTCATGTAATACACTGCAGTGGAGATAAAGGGAGACACCCGGGGCCAGGCATGCTATAAGGCTTATGTGTTTCTCCATCTTTGGGTAAGAGAGGGTCCATGTGGGTTGGAATGGTAGCTGGCAGTGACAGTTGTTAGTTCTGTGTGATAGGGTGCAGGAGAATGCTGGGATTTTGTGTTTTACATAATTTGAAGGTTTTTTGTACATGTGCATAGATCATGAGACAGGCACATTTTCAAAATGAAATAATCATACAGACTGGAAGCAACATAGAAACCTAAACTATTTTTCATAGTCCTGTGTGACATACGTTGATGATCTCATTCCAGATGTTAATGTCAGACAGCCGCATCTTAAAGAAAAACATTAGGAACTGGCATTCTGTTCGACAGTCTCAGCAAAATTGGCTTTGGGATGAAAGCTCCCTCTTTTCTCTATAGATAGTTCGTCCATAATAGTGTACATTGTCATGGTAGCATAAAGTAGTTTGTGCTTGTGTTGCATTCCGTTGTAAGACTTCTTTCTCCAAGGTTAATGCTCTGGTTTCTTTCATGAGCAGTACAATAACTGAGTGATAATGCAGTATAAATAAAAAACGTCTTGAAGAGAGAGAGAGGCTGCAGCTACACTACAGTCCCCTTTTGAAAGAGGAATGCAAATGAGGCAAATTGAAAATGCAAACGAAGCACTACACGGGCAGTGCACGATTCAAAAGTGGCACTTTCGAATTGCTGCAGCCAACATTATGCTAATGAGGCGCTGCATATTCAGGGCAGCGCCTCGTTAGCATCTGCCAAAGTGTCTCATTAGCATTCCCCTTTTGAGAGGCAGGGGCTAGATGTAGCAAGAGTGTAAAAGTTTGGGCTCTGCCCTGCAATTCGTACTCATTTAAAATGGCTCCAGACTCCATTGGGACTTGAGGGCATGTATGGGTAACAAAATCAGTTCCTATTTACTTTCGGAGAATAATGATAACGGGGACTTGTGAGCCTGATTGTAGCTTTGCAGAATCCTTAGATATCCTTTGCCTCCAAAAGGGGGAATAGCAGATGTCTTCTCTAGTAAAACTTCTTTCTGCTCTTACCCTTCTTCTTCCATGTGAGTGCTGGGGGCACAGTCGCAGCTTCTGCTTTAATTGTGATCTTCCAAAAAGGGGTTTTCATTCCAGGCGCAGAGGTCTTCAGATAAGGGAATCAATAATTTGCATTATTGTTTGAAAAATGTCCTCTGAGTGCTGTGGCAGAACAATCATGTTTATGTTTATAGTTTTGTGGTGTTCACTAAACAGAATTGTTTGAGGCTGTGCCTAGCCAGGCCCTTCAATGAATTGTCCTGTGTCATTAGCATCTTACATACTATTTTTGTTCTGCTTTTCCTTTTTTAGATGGGCTGGTTTCCATCAACCTATGTTGAAGAAGATGAATGAATTGAACACTTTCTTTGCACTGTTGACCAGAAATTTCAGGGACTGTGTAATACAACAATCTGCAAAGCATTATTCATCTTGCTGAGAATTTGAGAAGCAAGGTTTCTGTCTTTCCAAACCCTCCAGTTTTGTGTTGGGATTTTCTAAAAAAAAGTTTGTACTGACAGATTAATCGTTTGCCCAGAGTTATGCAAGAAAAAACCTGCCAGTTTGCCATCATCAGGGACCAGCGCAAAGCCCAAACCTCACCTTCTGAGAAGATCCTTGCAAAGCCAATTACTTTATGCTGCTTTTCATTTCATCCTGTGGTACATAGTGAATGCTACTTACTGGTAAATGTTTAATGCATCTTTTTTTTCTAGTGGCTAAAAAAGGGTGAAGGCTTCTTATTCCTTATCACTGCATCCAGAAAAAAGAGAGAGGTCAGTCATGCCAGTGGGCATAGAGTAGAGTCAGTATGACCTGTCTTGAAACATCAAGTAGTGTTACTGATTGTGTAACCAACAGTTTTGAACTCATCAAACCATTCTGGAAAAAAACATAGAAGTATAGTAAACATTAACAGTTTTCTCTTCCAAAGTATGTGTGGGTGTTGATTATACCTGACTTACAGTCCTACCTAAAAAAAGCAATTTGTTTTTGTGACAACAGTTTTAAAAAGTAGAATGTTGCTTAATGCCAGCAAAAGTAAATGTAAAAATGGGATTGTGGTGTTCTCTTTGTTTTCTTGTGTGTTCCAATGCTGCGTTTTCACAGTTTACAAGTAAGCAGCTGACTTTGTAAACACAACCAGGAATCTTAAAAACAAAATATGTTCTTTAAAGCGTCTGTATCATCAGCAGTTTAAACATATTTTGCTTATCATGTGGCATATTTGGCTTTGCAGTAGTAATTTAGTTAACAGTTCTTTTCCTGTGTGAGCACAAAAAGAATACCACTCACGGTGCCATCAGCTCTGCCGGGCTGAAAGAATGAAATAGAATTAAATGTGTTTTTAGAGCAAAGCAAGGAGATTTCATCCTAAATACACACAGGAGTAGGTCTGCTGGGAAAGACGGTATCATTTTTTTAAGGGTGGTACTGCACTTCACATCTTAAACTACTGGCACTTTTGTATTTTGCTTTTGGAGGTTTTCTACATCAAGACTCCACGATGGGCTTTTTCTATTTCCCTTGTTCGCAGGTGGGAGAGTGTATCATCCAGTGTGTACCATCTAGGTCATCAGGGCAAGTTAAAAAAACAACACTTGGATTTTTTTTTTCTTACCTGCCTTCCTGTTTTTCAGGACACTAACCCTGATCATTACTTCTCTCTCAGGCTGTCTCTAGATTCAGTCTGGCTGCTGGCAGCATGAGGCAAATGAGGGTTCACGAAATTGCAGATAACTTATTTGCATATTCACAGAGCTCATTTGCAAAGTCACAATGGAAAACAAGCAGTGTAGACGTGGTTCTGCTGGCAAAACCCCCCTCTGTTGCCAGCCCCTTATCCCTGATTTTTTTCAGGGATAAGGGGCGGGTGATAGAGGAGGTTTTTCCCACCAGAACCACATCTACACTGCATGTTTTCCTCTGTGAAGAGGCAAATGGGCAGCCATTTGCAGTTTCGTGAACGCTCATTTGTGTTATGCTGCTGGCAGCCTCACTGAATCTAGACATGGCCTCAGTGTGGTAGTGAAATTATGGCAATGTAGTGAAGGGGAATATTCCTTCCATAATGTAGTGAGTGCCTCCTATCCCAAGAAAAAGAGCATCCAAGTTAGTATGAAACCCTATAACCTTGGTGTCAGGCATGAGCAAATGATAGGGCTCCTTTCAGTACAGCATTTCAATCAATTTTGAAAGTCTTCATTCCTCGAAGAAAAAGTTGAAGCAAACATTAATGCTGATGTTGTACAGATATGAACATACAATCGTTAATATTTTGCTAATCTCTTAATTGTAAAATTTGAGATGAACAAAATGTTCCTGCATACATAACATTCTGAAATGTACTTTTCTTGTGTGTGTCATACCCTCCTCCTTCTGGTACAAAATGCAGGAGAATCCACTCCTGCAATACATACAAAGACAAGCAATACGGATCCTTTGTGACTCCTGCTCCAACCTATGGACTGGATAATAGCTAATGATCCTCCAGAGAATGCATTGGCATGTACCCCACTTGGGGTTGACTCATATTGTCCTCACTTTTATGCAAGCCTATGTGTAGACAGCACAGATGGCCATTCACAGCACAGATGGGGGGGCGAGGGTTCCAGAGAGACATAGACACATAGCTGTGCAGCCATTCCTCCCACGCACTGTATCCTGTAGGCAGCCCCTTTGCAGTAGTAGTGCAGAGATCCTTTCAAAAATTCTTTTGTGGGTATGAGTGAATTTTAACCTTAATACCATAGTTTCAGGGAGTTTACCTCAAAATTATGTAAACTGTGACTGTGTTGAATACATTATTTGATGGAAGTAATTTAGAGCATTTGTAAATGTGTAAATTATTCCTAAAATGTATTTTATAAAGTGATCTGTACAGCAGTTGAGACTTAGTGTGTTGTCTGGTTATATTTTTGCATGCAATAGTAGAATCGTGTAGTGGGTCTGATCCTATGCTCCTGAAGTGGACAACATTGGTTCTTGGGCAGCCCTGCCTGCTTTAGGGGTAAAGGAATAGGCTCTAGCTCTGTGGAATGTTTTGTGCTTTGTTATCAACAAATAATTCTTGTATGAGGGGAAGCAATTCAATTCAATACAAATTGAGAAACACCTCTATTATGTTCAGCAACCTAAAGCTTTTTAGCATTATTTTGATAAGTAGCCTTGTTATCCTAAATTTGTTGTGTGTTTTCTAGCCACTCAGAGGTCCTGCAGTTTACCTTGGAGAAGAATTAAAGTAATATCTAAACACTTTTTCTTGCTATTCATACTGCACACCTTTGTTCTCTTTGTTTAATGCGCTGTATTGAATGAGTTAAATGCTGCATCTTAAACTATATTTGTAATACCAAAGACTGATGTAACTATTCCAGAGCTACTGCTTCTCAATGTGCTTTTGTGGACATCTTATTGTCATGCAGTGACTTAGTACAGTATTTCAATTTGTAATATTTTGTACATATGTGAATATAATAAACTGGTTAATTTCTTGTTTAAATTCATGTGTCAGCATTCATACTTGAGAATGTAAAAGCTTGGTCTAACTCGTGGATTTTTACACATAATCATTGTTACTAACAGGAATTTCTTTATCAAACCTATACTTGTATAAATGTTGTTTACATGTAAGTTTGTGTTTTCATTATTTACAGGGTAGTGTAATCTTCCTTCCTTTAAGTTTCTTCTAAACTAACTTCCTTTCTGCAGTATGTGGAACAGCTTTGTAGATGTATGCATAGTTAGATTTGTCAGCTATATATACACTATTGTTAATTGCTTTATTGTATGTTTTCCTCAATCAAAGCCAGTACTTGTGATTTGTTACCTGACTTTATGCTTTTTAAACAGGTTCCTCTTGTCCATCTTATTTTATAGCTGTGCCCAGCCCCTCCTCCTCTTTCTGCAGCCTCTGAGTGCTTAGACCCATGTGCCTGTGTGTGCTGGTTGACTTGACATCATGTCTGAAAATATTCTGTGTCTTAATTTCTTGGGCTGCTAAATTACCATTTATAATGTACCCTGTTCACGTACAAATTTGAAAATATAGCCCTTTATTTACAGAGTAATTTTTGTGCTGATTTACTAATTTAGCCAGTTCAGTGATAAGACAATTCAAACATGGCTTTTACCATGTCACTTTTGCTTTTCTGTAATGAAGCTTATCTTTGTTGAGCCACTTTTTATGATAATCATTACACTTAATGAGGGATTTACAAATATCTACAGATGGAAAACATATTTTCCTGTCGTATCATATATATCTAAGAATCACAACTAACTTGAAAGACACAAAGTATTCCAAATACATTCTGCTCCTCTCTCTCTCATATATATTCTTATTTTCTCCCTCAGCAAAAGGCACTTCTCTCTCCTCTCCTTTTACTGAGGAGAAAATAAGAGAAACTGTCATAGATCTGTAGGGTCTTTTTCATGATGGGGTTCTGAACGCCATGGTTTGCTTTGTCGATATTAGAATTGAACCACTGAATGTTGTTGTCAAAGTCTGAGTTTGACAAATTCCTTCTTCAACACAGGAAATCTCCCACACCAAGAGCATTTCTTCCTACACCAAAAAGCACATTCTCCTTGAGAATGAAGTGTGGTTCCCAGGGCTTATTCAAAATATGGGTGGGGGAGAGAAGTGTGCCACATGATGGGGAGTTAACATTCTGGGCCTTTTTCTTTGTGCAGACATTCTCTGCTTGTGCTCACAGAACACATGCATTATCAGGTGCTGGCTTGGTTCAAGTTCAGTGCAAGCATTGAACATTTAATGACTGCACTAAACGAGGTCCTTTCACACACAGTTTCATATGTTACATTAATATGGCAGTACCTTAGTGTCTGTCGCTTTGCTGCTCATTCAGAGATCCACACTGATGCTGATAGAAATTTGGATTCTTCTGCCTGGAAAGCAGCGGTTCCTCCCACTTGAGCTGAAGATGAATCACAGTTAGCAGTTTAGGGCTTATGACGCACAGCAAAGTAGTTATAATTCTGTCATTTAGAAGGCAGTGACTTATGTCCAATGTGTGCCTTCACATACACTGTCTTTGTTCAGTTTATTCTGATCCTGTTGGAGGACACTTACTAATACAAAAAAGTATTTTGGTGATTATTGGAAAGATGGTTTCTGCATATTTTGTGCAAATAATTTCCCCACGAAGGGTGGGGTAGATGACTTCTTGAAATCTGTCCAGTCCTACTTTTTGTGATTCTTTGCGTGTGTCCCAATAGTGATTTAGAAGAACTGTGGTAATGCAGACTGTGTAAGCATATTCAACAGTGTTTAATCTGCTTCTAGCCTCAAATCTTAGACTCTGTTTTATGGAACACATTAGTGTTAGTGAATTTCCACTAGTGAGTCGCTGATGGATCACTTCCACATCAAAGCCAAAAGCTTTATGAAGCTAGTGTTAAATAATACATATTTTCCACAATATGTTGAAATTTAAAATCAGATAACAGAATATACAAAGAATTAAGCATTAAAATTCCAAATGCAGAAGACGAATTGCATATCTCAGCAACTTTCTTTTCAAAAGCTATGAGCTATTTGATTTTATTGGAAATTAGGTTTGGGTTTTAAATTTAGTTTTATAATTCCTGAACCATAGCAAGAATCCATACTACCCATTCATTTTCAGAATCTCTGCTGCTTACTCTTGAGTATTACAGTCAATTTTATTTAGTAAAAGAACCCCCTTGAAATGTTTGAGACATCTGTTTCCATCATGTGTTTAAACTACAATTTTAACCTTATGCTTTTGGGAGCTAGGTATGTAGTTACTTTAAAATATTGCAGTTTAACCTTCAGTAAGCACATAGTTCAAACAAATGATAGGTTAGGAGGTGGCAATTTGCTAAATGGGCTGTTTGCTTGCTTCAAAAATCAGATTTTGCTAAAATTGTTGTGGCAAAATGTAGCTCTAGGGAGGACTGGAATTGTCTAGAAAGAAACGGGACAAGGAAACAAGAAGACCAAAGTTGTTCTGTAATTCTACAATCCAATGTGTAAAGTTTCTTGTTAATAGTATTCCTTAATTTGGATAACTTTTTAAAAACATATTGCCTACCGTATCAGGTGCCTAGAGCTAGCTTTGGATATGAGCAAGAAATTCTTTAATGCCTCAGCACTTGGAAATATTCACTAATGCAGATATAATAGTTGACTGACTTTGGGAAGTACTGGGCTTGACCTTGAGTCAACTGGAATCTTCCCCTGGACATCAGTAAGTTTACATTAGGCCCATGAACAATTAAAATATTGCGCCTCCTAGGGGAAAGCCTTGTTTCTAAGATAGCAGTGTTTTGCTTGATGGCTAAAGGGAATATGGAGAATTGAAGGTACAGTCATACCCCAAGAGATGCCCATTTGGGTTATGAGAATTCGACTTTACAAGGAGTTTCACTTCATACCCCTACTTCGGCTTATGAGGCATTTCTTCACATTTATGAGGACTCATTTGGATTTCGTGTACCTCCGCAGGACACAGGTGCCCTGCGGCAGGAGAAAAGCGACGGCTCCAGGCAACGACTGCCCACAGCTGCTGCCCACCTGGTGCATCTCTCCACAGCGCCCAGCGGCAGTTTACTGGAGCCCCTGGCCAGCCACAGCAGGCACCCACCTCTGGAACCAGGAGTGGAGGTGACAGGGCCCATCCATGGAGCTGCCACCGTGGGCAGCTCGGCTCACCCCTGCCTTTACCTTGACACTGCTGTGGCTGGTCTGGGTCTCCACCTCAGTGCTGCAGCAGTGGTGCACCCCGGCCCGGCCAGTGGCCACGGGCTCCGTGCACTCCTGGTGGTGTGGCCCAGGGCCAGGCAGAGGCTGGCAGCTCTGGTTGGTGAGCACCAAGGGGATGGAGTCGGCCGTGTCGGTCTTGACGAAGAGGCTGTGCAGGGGGGTGGCAGTGCGGTGCGGGGAGGTGGACTCGTCCGAGTCCCAGCAGTAGATCACACCATTCTGCAAGACATGGATGCTGGGCATGCAGCCCATCCCAGCCCCGCCGCTGCCGCTTGCCCCTCCAGGTGGCTAGGGGGCTGCCACTGCCCCCCCATGCAGCTGTGCCTTGGGCGTCGCTCTCCACCTGCGGCGTTCCGTCCTATTTAGCGCCTGGCTCACCTGCCGCTGCTGCCTTGGCCACCACTGGCGGGGCTTCTCCGCCACAGAGCCCCATACAAGTGAGGCATCACCCCTTGCCAGCCGGGGGCCTCTGTGCCTGCCTAGCTCCCTGCACAGCCAGCCCCCTGGCACTGCCCCCTCCCTGCTTAACGCTAAGCTGCACTCAGGCTGGGCTGCCTCCTCCGCCCTGCTCTGCCCTGCCCACCCACTTGCACCGGCCCCGCTTCTGCAGCTGTGGGCAGCTACCAGGCTTTGCGCCCCTTTCTCAGGCACTCTTTGATTTTGTTCCTGTCGCAGCCCTGTCTCTGCACCTGGGACAGCCCCCCGAAAGCAGGAAAATAGCCATATTATAGAGTAATTAATGAAGGGAAAATGCCTTGTTATGTTGTGTTATGATAACTAATATTAACTTTTGAAGTAACTGTGTTCATTTTAATGGGATTTGGTGTTTTAGCATAAATGGGTGTAAATTTTGGGGCTCAGGAATGCATAAAATTTTTTCATGTTGAAATTAATGGTAATTACATTTTTGACTTACGAGAATTGGCCCTCAGAGGGGTTTTTCAGGAATGAATTACCGTCGTAAGGCGGGGGAAGACTGTATTCTGTTCTTGAACATTTTACTGCCATTGGCCCAATAGCCAATCAGTATTATTTGTACTACACTAGTCCTTAGAGGCCCAACCCCGTCGTGCCAATTCCTGGAAAAAAAAATCTCTCCTCCTCCTCCTACCTGTTTTCACAGACTTGTCTCTCCTCCATCTTCTAGTTTCCTAGCAGTAAGCATAGAGCCTTGCCTGGATACAAAAGTAGTATTTGCATCTGCAAAAATGATCCACTGATATCCACAGATTTACAAGTTCTGGATTAAAAAAAAAATCAGTATCTACATCCTCATTGGTATTCACCAAAACGAGCCATGGATATCTTGCATCTGCAGGTGTGGATACCTGTGGATATAAAGTGGATACGTGCAGACTTGCAGGTGAACCTTCTTTTCCCTCCCTAGCTAATTTCCCTTTCCTCCACAAGTCCTGGGTTACATTCATATCGCAGAGGCTCCCGACATGAGCTGGGCACTATACAAGCAATTGTAACTTACCCAACTAGAGAGAGTTAGAGCACAGAGCAAGCTAAGCTGTCAGTTTGCAGCACCTTAGCCTCCCGTGCATTAATGGGCTCTGGTAACCCTGCCTACTGTGCATTAATAGTTCACTAATGCATTCTGAGCTACTATCAATGTGCATGGTAGCTAGTCTATATGGCCAGTAAATGAATAGCAGGCTGGTGTGTTACACAATGTGTAATTGAACATACTGGATCAGACCAAAGGTCCATCTGGCCCAGTATCCCATCTTCTGACAGAGGCCAATGTCAGATGCCCCAGCGAGAGTGAACAGAACAGGTAATCAAGTGACCCCTCCCCTGTCACCCATTTCCAGCCCTGACAAAACAGAAGCTAGGGACACCATCCCTTTCCATCCTGGCTAGTGTCCATTGAGGGAGCTGTCCTCCATGAATTTATCTACTTCTCTTTCGAGCCTTGTTAAAGTCCTGGTCTTCACAACATCTTCTGACAAGGAGATTCACAGGTTGACAGTGCAGTACTTGAAGAAATACTTCATTCTGGGCTAATCTACGCTACTATGGATGGGTCCATCTTGTGGGGTTTGATTTCATGCATGCACAAACTTGAGCTCTCAGGAGCTGAAGCTGACTCCTGTGCTCCTTGCAAGAGGTGAGGAGTAAGGCACGTTGAAGGAAGAAACTCTCCCATCAACATGCCCCTGTTAAGACAGACAAGTTAGTTGAGCATAGATACCGTCAATTTTAGATACACAATTAGCATAGTTAAAATTGCGTATCTGTGGTTGATTTCTGTGTCTAATGTAGAAACAAGCTCTGTTTATTTTAAACCTGCTGCCTATTTCATTTGGTGACCTCCCTAGTTCTTATGCTATGGGAACAAGTAAATAATTTGTTCTTATTCACTTTATCCATACCTATCATAAATTTATATACCTCTACAATATCCCCCCTTAGTCTCCTCTTTTTTTCTAAACTGAAAATTCACAGGCTGCTGCTACACTATCACTCTCCCATCGGAGGTGCCATGCTAACGAGGCAATTTGAAGCAGGCTAATGAGGCACTAACATGGATATTCACTGCTTCATTAGCATAATGGCAGTCAGGTGAACAGACTTTGAATTGCAGATTGACAGTGAAGATGGGGATACCTTCAAAATAAGTGCCCCACTTTGACGTTTCCTTACTCCCACAGAACTAGATTGGAGTAAGGGAATGTCCAAGTGGGGTGCTTATTTTGAGGCTGCCTTCATCTTCACTATCAATCTACAATTCAAAGTCTGCACTTTGAAATTTGCATGGCTGCCAGTATGCTAATGAGGTGCTGGATGTGCACTTTTGTGCCTCATTAGCCTGCGTCAAATTGCCTCATTACCATGGCACATCTGGGCTACGTCTACACATGGCCCAAACTTCGAAATGGCCACGCAAATGGCCATTTCGAAGTTTACTAATGAAGCGCTGAAATGCATATTCAGCTCTTCATTAGCATGCGGGCGGCAGCGGCGCTTCGAAATTGCCGCGGCTCGCCGCGCGCTGGCGCGTCCAGACGGGGCTCCTTTTCGAAAGGACCCCGCCTACTTCGAAGTCCCCTTATTCCAATGAGCTGATGGGAATAAGGGGACTTCGAAGTAGGCGGGGTCCTTTCGAAAAGGAGCCCCGTCTGGACGCGCCAGCGCGCGGCGAGCCGCGGCAATTTCGAAGCGCCGCTGCCGCCCGCATGCTAATGAAGAGCTGAATATGCATTTCAGCGCTTCATTAGTAAACTTCGAAATGGCCATTTGCGTGGCCATTTTGAAGTTTGGGGCACGTGTAGACACGGTCCTGATGGGAGAGTGATAGTGTAGCAACAGCCATAGTCTTTTTAATCTCTCTTCATATGGCATCTATTCCAAACCCCTGTCACTTCTGTTGCCCGTTTCTGAACCTTTTCCCATGCCAAGATATCTTTTGTGAGATGAGGCAACCACATCTGTGTGCAGTATTCAGATGTAGGTGTCCCATGGATTTATACAGTGGCAGTAAGATGTTCTTTAACTTATTCACTGTCCTCATTTTAAAGATTCCTAACGTTCCTTTTGTTTTTTGGACTGCGCTGCACATGGAGTGAATGTTTTCAGAGAACTATCCACAATGACCAAGATCTCTCTCTCATGTGATAATAGCTAAATTAGTTCCCATTATTTTATTGTATAGTTGGAGTTATCTTTCTAATGAGCATTACTTTGTATTTACCAACATTAAAATTCATTTGCAATTTAGTTGCCCAATCATTTAGTTTTGTGAGAGGCTTTTGAACTTCTTCACAGTCTGCTTTGATTTTAACTATCTTGTGTAGTTTATCATTTGCAAAATTTTGCCACCTCACTATTTTCCCCATATCCAGATCATATAAAAATAGGTTGAATGGGATTGGTCCTAGTATGGACCCTGGGGGAGGGGCATCACTAGTTACCTCTTTCCATTCTGAAAACTGACCATTTATACCTACACTTTTTGCCTGTCTTTTAGCTAGATATCAACCCATGAGAGGACCTTTGCCCTTATCCCCCAATAACTTAGCTTACAGAAGAGCCTTTTTTGAGGGACCTTGTCAAAGGCTTTCTGGAAATCTAGGTATTCACTAGATATCCATGCCCCTTGTCCAAATATTCATTGACCCGCTCAAAGAACTCTAGTAGATTTGTAAGGCATAATCTTTACAGAAACCAAGTTGACTTTTCCCCAGCAAATTTTGTTCATCTGTGTCTGACAATTCTATCCTTTACTATAGTTTCAACTAATTTGTCTGATGCTGACGTTAGCCTTAACAGTCTGTAACTGCCCAGATCCCCTCTAGAGTCCTTTTTAAATATTGGCATCGCATTGGCTATTTTCCACTCATTATTACAGAAGATGGTTTAAAGGCTAGGTTACAAATCAGAGTAAATAGTTCTGCAATTTCATATTTGAGTTCTTTCAGAATTCTTGGGTGAATGCCATCTGGTCCTGGTGACTTGGTACTGTTCAGTTTATCAGTTTGTTCCAAAAGTTCCTCTAATACCACTTCAATCTTGAAAAATTCCTCAGATATGTCCTTTAAAAAGAATAGTTTACTCAGACTCTCCCTGACATCTTCAGCTGTGAAGACTGAAGCAAAGAATTTATTTCATTTCTCCACAATGACCTTATCTTCTCCTTTAGCATCTCAATCGTCCAGAGGCCCCACTGGTTGTTTCGCAGGATTCCTGCTTCTGATGTATTTCAAAAGTTTGTAGATTCTTCAGCTTCCTGCACACTAACTCTTCATATAAATAAGCCCATTGCAAAAGAGTTCTTGCTGAATGGTGCCTACATCCTACTTCCCTGTTTCTTTCTCCTTTCTTCCACTTCCCTTGCTGTGTTCCTTTCCATTACTTAAGGTAAATTGTGTAGGGCGAGGGGGAGAGAGTTCTCCTGAGCAGGAAATGTAGACTTATTGTTAAATGTAAGAAAAAGGTAAATACATTTTTAAGGGAATCTTCAGATCTATAAGAGCTGCAATAGTTGGTTTTGCAGGTCAAGCAGTGAAAGGCTAACACATAAGGCTTAGATTATGTCAAGGGCACCCAGTGCTCAGTAACAAGCAACCTGTACCTGAGGGTATATCTACGCTTACCAGGTCAAAGTGTCAATCACCTGGAGTTTGGTAAAGATACATTAAATCAATCTCTCTCGGGTCCACAGTTGACCCCTGTACTCCTACTCTCATCAGGAGTAAGAGAGGTCAATGGGAGAAACGGTTCCTTCGACCTCCTTCAGAGAGGATAGACCTTAGTCGACTGCAGATACATTGATTCTAGCTACACAAGTGCCATAGCTAGAATTGTGCATCTGCAGTCCACTGTAATGTAAAGGCTAGTCCAAGCCTGACACATCTTGGGAGTAGTGCAGAGAAGAAACTGTGACCCAGGAAACGATGATGCTTGCCCAATATCCCTTTGCTGTAGGCAGGTAGTGATGTGCTGCTCATCTATGCCATGGAATTTGGGTGGGAGATCTGGGACAATGCTCTGCCTATTCTTTAACCAGTGTCTTCAGAATGGTGGCAGCTAAGTGGGCATGCATCACCCCTTATCTCCCAACACACTCATGAAGCACAGAAGAGTTAAGGGCTTTTTCCTCCCCTGTTCAGGCTTACAGGCATCTGAGAATTTCATTGATGGCTTTATAAATGCCTTACATAATTACTTTCCATAGTTAAGATGTAGCTTCACTAGTCCAAGAAAGGCTCCCAAATCAGATGATTACGTTTTGTGAAACTGTGTGTTTTTGTAGCATTCTAGTCAATGATTCCCTCAGGTTCAATTAAAATTAGATAAGACTAGGTGTTCTGTGTGAGGGAATATAACTTCTACCGTGCTTAGGAGAGGAGTGTCAAAACCTCTCAGGGGGTAGGTTATGAAACCCTGTGAGTAGGTCTAACTCCAAATATGTATTGGTTGGCTCTAGAGGAAGAGCCCATAGATTGTAAGGTGCAATTGCACTTCAATCCTTTACTAATAATGTTCATCCTAATTGGTGGTGAAAACCTATGTTAAAATCCAGCACATTCGCCTTCCCAAGTCAGATATAGGAAGATGATGGACTTTTCTTCTTTGCTGTTTCCCATGTAACAAAATTGCTTCATAACTAAAATTAAGTACAGTGAGGCTTGGCGAAGAAAGAAATAGATAAAAAAAAGAGAATTGCTGACTAATGCTATTCATATGCACTTATTGAGGCAAATTCTGCTCTCACACTGGTGTTAAACTGGACTAGATCCAGGGACTCAGAAAAGTTTATACAGGTTTACACTGGAATATCTGAGATCAGCATCTGGCCTATATTGTGTGTTAGTAAAAGAGACTTTACCATAAATAGCTAAACAACTAAAACTCTATGGTTAATTCTGTATTAGATATGGAAGTAGATCATCCTATTGTCACTAAAATTATTAATATAACAAATTAATATTCAAGCTTATTGGATCATCTTTTTGTGTTCTGAATATGTGTGTACAACTACACTGGCTTATTTAGCAGGCACAGAGTTTTTTTTCTTGTTTTTGGACTTGTCTTGATTATATTGTAGTTATCAGTGAAATGAATCAATAAGTACAGAAAATAGCTGTACTACAAATAACATACATCCAATCAGTATGACACTAATAAAACTAGATATTTTCTCATTCTGTCTCTTCATCAAGGTTACACACTGAACATCAAGAAGCTTTATTTGAATGTGACTTGAAGAACACTTTTAATTACCAGTAGAATTCATCAAAACATTTAGCGGAGAAGTGACATTAAGTAATAATTCATAGCCTGTCTGATGTGGCTGCTGTGTAAAATGACAGTGATTAACCTGTTACATAACAGAATATGACTGCTTCCCATTCAAGTACCAGTTATTCTACGATGTAGCTAAATCCAGCCACTCTGTGCCATTAGATCTCTGCCTATGTCTTAGATGTGACAGGAAACTTTGGTTCAAAAACCAGAAATTGTTATCTTGCTTGGCAATCTGGAATTTTTGGGTCAGTTACTTGAAACCTTAAGCCAGGGGTTCCCAACCTTTTCGGCATCATGCCCCCCTTTTGATTTTTGAGAGCCTTACGCCCTCCCACCTCTTCTTTACCATCATTCGACTCCCCTGTAACAAAATATTTAATTTGTAGTTTAGAATAAACACAAACGTGATATAAAAATGTTATTTAAAATTAAAAATAAGCGCAAATAGTTTTTCTTGGACCAAAAATTTAATAAAAATGTAATTTAACATCAGAAACAGAAGAAACAAATGAATTTAATATGAAGGATCACACTGCATTTTCTTCACAAGTTGGGAAATCCTAGGTTTCAAAGATGAAAGTGCGCAATGCAAATTGTTTCTGACATCCAGGCGATTTCTTTGTTTCATATTTAATGTGACTAAACTTGAAAAGCATTTGTCGCAGAGGTACATTGACAAAAATAAAAGAATAACCCGTAGTGCTTTTCTCAACTTTCATGTATGTTGGGAAATATTTTATCCAAAATTCCTTCAACTTGAGTTTTCGAGATTATCTTTTGCAGTTGAATCATATTTTATTTCGAGTGCTTGTTCTTGCAATACTTCTGGCAATGTATCGACATCAACACTGAATGGATTGTGTACTAATTTATGAATGGAGTTGCCAGAAAAATTGTCTGGAAAATAGCAGATAGTGAGACTCAATGGAGTCATGCCCCCAATCCCCCACCTTGAGCCGTGCGCTAACTGCTGGAGCCTTAGTTCCCCTCCCACCCCCACCTGAGTGCTTTTTTCCAGGTTCACAGAAGATACCTTTCTCATGTTTGTGTTTCTGTCAGGTGGGTGGAGGAAGCCATTCAAATGCTATGTATTCTAAATAGGTATTGCCAATGAGGAAGGTTTGTTTGTTTGGGGAGTTTTCCTGTTGAGAGCAGTGGAGGAACGTACATGTTGGTTTTGTTTTGTTTTGCATTATATTGGTTCACATAAGAAATTTTACTGCACCTATCTAATTTGTTTGAACTAATCACTTCAGCTTGTCACCTCTCAAACATGTAAAATAATAAAGATGGTTTATGGCTTTGCAATACCACAAGGCATTTTGTGTCCTGTTTCATCAATAGTGGAAAAAAGGCCACATTTTTAAAGGCATTTAGATACTTTTGGAAATCCCACTTCATGGCAATCTGCATTTTTAAATGCCTAAATAAATTCTGACCCTAGGAGTATGAGCAAAATAGCACCAATCCTACTCTCATTTACAGTCGCTCCAATGGGATCTTCTACAGGTGCACCAGGAGAATTTGTCCCCAAAGCAGTATGATATAGGTAGAGGCAACTACATGGTAAAACATTTTTCTTAGAAATACAACCACTTCCCACAACATTTAAAGGGTAAAATCCTAGACCCAAATTTTCATTGGGTATAAATTGGCATAGCTCTATTTATTTACATCAGGTTAGGCTCTAGTTCATGGAAATTCTGTCTGCATTGCAGTCAGTCAGAAATCTCCAGTTGACTTAAGTAAGAGCAGAATTTCATACTCTAACTCCAAATGTGTGTGCTTATTAATTCACATTTAATGTTGGAAGAATGTTACTGTGTCACTTGCCTGCCACCTTTCGCACCATCCACTCTCTCTTTCACTTTACTAAACCCAGACAATGAAAGCAACTGGTCACTTTTCTTATTAGAATGTTTAACCTCTAAAAGTTAGTGACATTTCACACACATTAAAGCCTTTTTGTTAAACAGCACCACTGCTGTGCCAGGTTATTTGGGCAGATCCTGAGAACAAACTCCCCTTCCTCAGGAGGTATCATGTGGTGCTCACCAACCAATAACCCCACCTTCCATGTAAAAAAGCCACCAATCACTCAACCTGGTGCTTCTTTGGAGTGATGGGGGTTGACTTTTTGGTGGCTGGGCAATGGTAAGAAGCAGTAGTAAACAAGCACTCACCCATGTCACTCCTTTCCAGCTGTGCTGTGTACAGCAAGAGCTCCATCTGGATCACCAGGACAGTGGTGCTGCAACAGTTTTACCTCAGTCTGCACTCCTCACTGCACCTTCGAGCTGAGGTTGGTCGCAAGGCCATGGCTCAAGACAGCTCTAAGGAGCTGAGACCAGTGTCAGATTATGGGGCTGGCAATGCAGCCCCCACCTGCCACCCTGCCGGCCCCAAGATGCAGGGCCTTTGGCTGGGTATCTGAGTGCAGGGCTGGCAACCAGAACCTAAGCAGCACCTGGGTGTTCTGAAGCATCCTCCACACCCTTAGGTCCCGCTGCTATGCACCAGTGGGACACCCTCACTGGTGGTGTACTCAGGTGCACGCCATGCTCTCCCAGCTCACTTGTGCTGGACTTCTCTATCCTCCCTGCCCTTCAAGGCATGTTTGCCATGATACTGTGACTAGGTAGGCCAGCCTCTTTCACAAACCCTCAGCTCCTAGCACAGTATTTGTGGTGCTGTCCAATATGTCCATTATGTTTCTCTAGGGAGCACCCCTTCAGCTAGTTTCCTGGGTTACCCACGCCACCAGTTGCCAGCCTCACTGTCTTTGCTGCATAGCATCTGTAACCTTACTCACCTTCCCAAAAAAACACACTGTTCAATGCTGTTTGTGATGGACCTCATGCCCCCTATGGTTTGTCTATGAAACCTTATGTAATAATCTAGCACCGGTGCCACCTGGGCACTTGAACTGTGCCCTGGTGAGGGAACTCTGGAGAAAGATGAGGGAGCTCTGGGGGGGAGGGAGTGCTGGAAGCAGGAATGTGCTGGAGGGAAATCAGAATAGAATAGTAACAAGCCTACATGAATGGACTGGTGCCATGGGACTTCCATTTTTGCCTCAGGATAGTTGGATAATATTAGTTTGATGCCTATGCTTGAGTTCCACTAAGGGACACTGGGAGAAGCCCAGTATCAGAGAGGTAGCCGTCTTAGCCTGTATCTTTGAGAACAACAAGAAGTCCTGTGGCACCTTATAGACTAACAGATATTTTGGAGCATAAGCTTTTGTGGGCAACGACCGCCCCCGCCCCCATCAGATGAAGCAGGTCTTTGTCCATGAAAGCTTATGCTCCAAAATATCTGTTAGTCTATAAGCTGCCACAGGCCTTCTTGTCATTCTGGGAGAAGCCCAGGGACACTCCACTCGGAAGGATGAGTGGGCTGGGCCTAGAACTAGCGCTTGGATTTGGAGAAAATGGCAAAGCCAAGTAAGAACTTTTGAGTTATGCTATGGGACCTTAGGCCTAAAAGAGTTATTTTGGAGGCTGTATGTTAACAAATAAGCTTGCAAGAAAGGGTAGCATTAGCCTAGTGTATTGATCTGATGCTTTTTGAGCCCCTTTTATAAACCCCCCCCCCAAATGCTATGAAAACTCCAGGGCCCAGGAATGCCACACCTGCTTTTCTGTATCTCCAGTAGATTTTTTAAAACCAGGGCCTGTGTTAGGGGTAGCAAACAGGACAATGGCCTGGCATTCATGCCACAGAGAGTGACACAATGCTCAGTTGGCTGGGCTTTAGTTTCAGACGTCTGCTCTGAGCCCCAGCAAGTCCTCGGTTATTTTGTCTCTGCTGTGTTCTCTGCCTTATTCTGTCAGCTCCCCTGAAAGCTGCTGGCAGGCCCTCAGACCCTGAGAGAGTGAGCTGATGGACCTTAGATGGGGGGTGGGGGGGAGCTGCGGATGGAAGTCTGGGGGGCCATGTTCTGAGATGGGGGGGGGGCTCCCCATCTGCATTTCGTCCTGCTCCACCTGTAATGGTCCCATACACACATTGAAAAACACACTGTCATCTATACCTGGTTGGATAAAGAAAAATAGACTAAAGTAAATTCGTCATACAGGCGCTATGATGTGCATGGGTTGTGCCATAGGTTGCAAAAACTCAGAGAATGACATGCCACATGTAAATATACATAACAGGTTCATATGCCGCCTTCTGAGAGCTTACAGGAGGCTCAGGGGCTAGCAGCACGGACCAATCTTCCCTTCAGCCACTTTTGGACCTTCTGGTTTTTGTCATCAGCAGCTGGCCACTAAACACAAGCACAAATAATAAAATACTTCCAGTACAAAGTCCCGACACCACTTCTGTCACGACTTTTATGTTATTTTAAAGGGATGAACAAAAGCTAGCTGGAGGACTAAATCAGCTGGCATTAACAAGGCCAAGGGCCTAATTTTCAATTGGCGTATATAGAAGTCAAAAATGGAGCTTTTCCACTTTATGCCAGCAAAGGACTAGGCCTCACGTATTGCATCTAGTCACCAAAACTTCTACCCCCATGGTTATTTGAGATTCAAATGAGATGCACCTTTGTCGTGGCCATTTCTTGGACTTTGTGCTCCTTAATAATGTAGCACTAACAAACCCACCTGTGGTTCTCATTTGTATGTTACAATTCTTCAAAAAAATGAAAAGGTGAACTTGCCAGTAGCTCGGCTGCAGTGCCGAATCGTGCCAACTGGAATCCCAAGGGAATGCCAGATAACCTGAAATCATTGGCTGGGGCTTTCTGGAGGAACAGGTGCATTAGCTAAGTCATGTCCTTGCTCTCCCACAGTCTTCTCCTGCTCCCACTGATGACAATTAACTTCAATGGGAGCAGAAGCAGGCCCCTGGAGAAGTGCAGTTGGGGCTGTCATATAGCACTCTCCTGCTAGCAGAGCCATTAAACAGCTTTGGGATTGACTTCAGAAGTAACAGCTGCTCACTCTCTTGGCTGGAGAAAAAGACTTGGGGAGATCTGAATAAATGTGGGACCATCTGGTATGGAAAGAAATCAAACTGCATACATTATTTTCAGTGTGTTATTGCTTGATTGTTCTTTGCCTTGCAAAAAAGGGAGAGGTTGACAGTGAGCAGCAAACCTCTTCAGGCAATGCTGCAAATTTTCTCAGTGTGAATCCCTCTCTCTACTGCACCACCCACAAGAGTAAATGCATTTTTCTTTAAATTAAATCAATAATGTGTTCTTTGGGAAACCAGCACAAGCTACTCATTGCTGGGTTCTCCCACACCCAGCTGTGCCTATGCTTGTAGGCAAGAGCACTTTTTTTATTAGCCATTTATCATCCTGTCCAAGGAATTTTTTAAATTCTACTGCACTAAAGCACTGCATGTTCTATTCCTGTTGCAATGAGCAGGTTAGTCCCTAGGGCAAAAAAAATCAAGGCAATATTAAAAGTGACAATTTCAGAGCAAAACTTTCTGCTGCTTTGGCCCTTTACAGCTCATGTTAGCCACCTAATGGTTCTGAATGTATGGTTTTAAAAATATTACCTTAAATATTTTAGAGAGACCAGGAGGATGAGGTAGTAACTGAGACAAAGTATCTTGCCAATATCTCATCCATCGAGTCTCACTGACATGGTTACAACAACATTGCATATTGAAATAGCTTAGTTACCCAAAACTCCAACTTATTTGTACCTGCACTTGGTCTTTAAAATTATGTATCAGCTTGTTTCATTAACACACAACACTGAGACCCACACCACAGCTAGTTAGATGAAATAATTGCATCGCATATTGCTCCAGAACTGTTTTGTATTTATGTAAATTATAATGCAATCATTACGGTGCTTATGTGCGTCAATTACATTGTACAGATGTTTGGGTAGAAGAATGTTATGTTCCTCACAACCACAAGAAGTCAGGCTAATCTGAGTGTGACAGTGTTTTACCTACAGAGGCTAGGCGTGTTTTAGGGCTGTTGATTTAACCACCATTAACTCAAAAAGGTAATTGCGAATAAAAATTAATGACTATTAAGGGCATTGTTCAACACAAAACCAATTGATATTTATTACATATTTTGGAAGTTTTTCTGTTTTTAACCATACTGATATCTTTTACAACACAGTACATTATGCACTTCATATTATATTTGATTACAAATATTAGCATTGTAAAATGATAAATAAAAGAAATATTATTTTTCAATTCACTTCATACAAGTACTGTAGTGCAATCTCTTTATTGTGAGAGGATAATTTACAAATGCTGATTTTTTTTTTTGCCAAATAACTACACTAAAAAGAAATCCATGTAAAATTTTAGTGCTTACAAGGCCACTCAGTCCTACTTCTTGTTCAGCCAATTATACAGACAAGATGGGTGGTTACAACTTGCAGGAGGTAATGCTGGCCGCTTCTTTTTTACACTGTCACTTGACCATGAGAACAGGCATATGCCTGGCATGTCTGTAACTTGCACTGCAAGGTATTTACGTGTCAGATATACTAAACGTTTGTGCACCCCTTCATGCTTCGGGCACTTTTGCAGTGGATATACTTCCATGATGATGACGGCCATTAAACAAAAAGTGTTAATTAAATTTATAACTGAACTCCTTGCAGGAGAATGGTATGGTTCCTGGGATTTTACCCACATTCTGCCATACCTTTCATGCTACAGTAGTCTCAGGTGATGACTCAAAAATTTTGTCAAAAATACATTCATGGCAGATTTGACAAAAATGCAAAGAAGGTACTAGTGTGAGCATCCTACTATATAGCTACAGAACTCTGCCTCAGGTTTGAGGTTCTGAAATGCTAGCCAAAAGCTGGGTGGGACAAGGTATGGAGTATGAGTTCAGTGACACAAAAAAAACACACCAATGTGGAAACTACAGATCTATAGAACCCAAACAACAATAACAACAACAAAACCAACCTTCTGCTGATGGCATCTGCTCCTTGAGAATGAAAATGAATAGGTTTTTCTGGAATGCTGGGTGAAGCATGAAGGGACATCTGAATCTTTAGCACAGCTGAAATGACAATACCTTGGAACGCTGTCTACCACAGTTCCATTCAAACACTTGTTCTTACTTCAGGTGACATTGCAAACAAGAAGCGGGCAGCATTATCTTCTGCAAATTGTAATCAAACTTGTTTCAGTGATTGGCTGACCAAGAAGTTGGACTGAATGGACTTTAGGTTCTGATGTTTTATGTTGTTTTGCTTTTGAATGCAATTACTTTTTATACATAATGCTACTTATGGAAGTTCACCTTCCATGAGAGAGAATGCACTACAGTACTAATGTGAAACGAAATGAAAAATACTTTTTCAGTATAAGTATTTGTAATCAAAATAAATACAAAGTGAGCACAGTACACCTTGTATTGGGTTGTAACTGAAATCCATATTTTTGAAAATAAGGAAAACATCAAATATTTAAATACATGCTCTTCCATTATCTAACAACATAATTGTGATTAATTTTAATGGCTTTAAAGCCCAGTATATTTATTGATGATGATGATGATAATTGAATAACTAGGCCTGGGATTTTTCAAATAAGCCGAAGGAGGTAGGTCCCAAACTCCCATCAAATTAAATTTGACTAGGGCACCTAACTCAGTTAATGTACTTTGTTATGTTTGTAAAACTATTATTCAGAAAAACCCTGTGCACAGGATTAAAAGTAAAGTTATATGCACTTGCCATAGGGAGAGACAATTTGGCATTATCCAATAGTCAAACTGGGAGCAAAATTAGACTAGCAGTGAGCAAGTTTGCAAATCTCACACACATATGCTAGATGTTGCACAGAAGATATTTTTAACGGTAAACAAAACTAGTACACACTCATTCCAACATTACTGAAGTCCTTCTGCATTGCTCCGATATAGATTACCTTCTGCAACCTGAAATCCTCTTTTACATTATACTTCTGCTAGGGTGACCAGAGGCTCAATATCAGGAACTTTGTTTTAAATAGGAATCTATCCCTTATTTTTCACACTTGGTATCTGGGCATCCTAGCTTCTGACAGGTGCTCCAGAGATCTATGGCTGTGTCTACACTAGCCGCTGTCTTCGAAGGGGACATGGTAATCAGGCTGAGCAGTGCATACTAATGAAGTACTGTGATGAATATGCAGCACCTCATTAGACTAATTCTCCACGTGGCAATGTCATAGTCGCAAACTTCAAAGCGCCGGCATGCTGTGTAGTGCCCACACGCCTTTGAAGTGCCGTTACGCACAAAAACTAGGTGGTTAAATTAAACAGATTAGACGTCGGTATCTCATACTTTCAGTGCTACATTTGATTCATAGTATGACACACATGCTTAGTTCATTTGGCTGTTGGGACATGATGAACTGGACTTCGAAAGGAGAATGTTGACTACCAGATTAGCTAAGGAAAGGTATTACTTTTCCTGTTGTTCTGCACACTTTACTAGGTCTGTCCTTGCCCCTGCTCCCTTTCCCCAGAGGAGGCCAAAGTTACACCATAAAACCTTTTACAGTAAACCCTTGATATAACGGACTAATGAGGGGGGTGTCTGTTGATGCTGAAAGTCCATTATATGCAGGGGGTGACTTGTCACCCTAGTATCTCCCTAGCCAGGTTTCCACAGACCCCCCCACCCGCAAAAAGGGCAACTCACCAGAACCACTGGAGTTGCCACAAGAGCTGCAGCTGCAGGAGCCACCTGCCATGGCCGGAGAAGCCACTTCCCGTGGCCAGTACCACTCATGGCTGGAGCTGCCCCCATGCTGTGTGGCTGCATAGGGCCCCACGCCATGCAAATGGAGCTTTCAGAGCCCACCCCAGAGCTGCCGGCATTGCCACCACATACTCCTCCCATCGGGGTGGGGGTGGGGTGTCCCAAGTGCCATCTGCCTGCGTATGCGCCCCACCCGAGGTGGGAGGAGCATGTGGCGGTGACTGTCCAGGCAGTGATGGGTCCGGCCGTTGGAGTAAATTCTTTCCTTTGTTCTTTTTTCTGGGGGGCGGGTGGCAGGATTTAGAATTTTATAGGCCTCCAATTAAATGGGCTTCAGGAACAACAGGCATCTGGCAGACATCCCTTGTTCCTGAAGTCCACTAAATCAGGGCCCATAAAATCAAGGGTTTACTGTACTAAGTTTTATATCTTTCTATAAGAGGGTTGACTTGGGTTTAAAAGCATGTGCTGGTACACGTGGGAAAGCAAATGTGTTTCCCTTTTGGCATGTTAGTTGCCTGTAACAATAATGGCATAAATAAAAAGAGTTTTGTATAGGAAAAAAGAAGGGGCTGTTTAGCAGATAATACACATGCCACTTAGGATAATGCTGACCAGAATGTTGAAATAGAGTAAACAGAAAAACATGCTGCTGGCAAACAGTAGGTGAAAAGAGCATCAGCTAGGGAGTTCCTTTTGTCAGCTACATAGAAACAGTGCCTGCCATATAGGTGTGATTTTAAAATGAAGCTGTTTGCATTCAAATGAAGATAAGTTCAATATTGCAATAGGATAATGCACAATATATGGACCTTTATGAATGTTGCAATAAAATAACATTAATGGGATAATGCCTCAAGTGTGGAGGCTTTCTTTTCATAAAATTAATTTTCAAGTGAATTTAAGGACTGATTAAAAAATCTCTTGTGGTCACTAAAAAAACATTTATTGTGTTCAATGGACACTGTTTCAGATTCTTGGTGACTACAGATCAGCCAGTCCTTGGCGAAGGAAAGGTCTGTTGATGTACAGAATTGAAATGCAAGGAGCATGGGACTAAATTTCTGAAAATTGGTGGAACCATGTGCTTCAGCTGTGCTTACGAGGGGCCAGTGCTAAGGACGTGATCCTCTCTCTCTCTCTCACTTGCTCTTCTTCCCTCCTTGCAATTTATGATGTGGGCATGCCCCTTAGCAACTGGATTGAGACTGGTGGCTGTATTGAGGCTTACCTGCATCATTCGTGGCTATGCTGAGGGTTGCCTGCAATCAGAAATTTTTGTCATTATAGATATGAAATATGCCATTTCCTTTTTTAAAAATGAGGAGGAGGATGGGCAATTGAAAAACCTGTGCCTCACAACTGATGTTTCCTCAAGACAAGAGTTAGTGCTTCCTAAGATGTTTACTTCCCACTGGCAACAGTAAAGAAAGAGTTGTTTTTTTTTTTAAAGATTTAAAATTTAGAAAAAAACACAATACCAACAAAAATTTATTTCAGTGAGATTTGAGCATGTGCTGAAAGTTATGCATATGCTTTTGGGACCCTTTTGGAAGTGGAGCTAAACATCAACAGTTGTGCCTGTGTAAAGAAACAGATGACATACAACAGGAACTTTAGTTGCAGGTTTTGTACCTCCTTTCCACCTGCATACTAAAAGAAGCTTATGCTTTTATTAGAGAGCTGAAGATATAAAATTATGAGAGTCAAATGCTCATTCTATGATTCTTATAATTGATTATTGTTTAATGGTTTCACATCAGAGCACCCTGGAATACAGAAGACTACTTGTAGTGATTTAAAATTGCTTGGAATGTTATGTTTTAGGATACAGAATGAAATGGAAGAGGAAAAAAGGAATAAAACTTGAGAAGAAGAATGAGAAAACGCACAGGCACAACTAACTGTCTACTGACCAGCTAAATAGTTACAGAAAAGTTAATAGTCTGGTAAGAAGTATGCACTAGAGATAGCTAAAAGTCTGAAGAATGCAGTTATGTTCAACCGTATTTGCTGGCTTTTGGGTAATCTGCACCATACTGGGTCATGTTGATTTATGAGCTAATTAGTTGTACACAACAAAAATATTTGTAGAAAATGTTTCTCTCAGCCAGCCCCCAAACTATCCAAACAAAAGGAAAATGGGTTTTGTATGTCAGAAAAATTAAATTCAATATATATTTATGAGGACATTCAAAATATAGAGTCCTTCACTTCCAAGTTTCCAGTAAGCAGAAATATCCATGTATCAAACCCTAATTGTGTCAGAAACCAAGCCAGTTGGGAATAAATTTAATTCAACAACTGCAAAAGACATTGCATATTAATTTAGAGGCTTATTATAGAAATGATTATATGAGCATGAATAAATCCAAGGAAAAATCAAAGTGACAAATAATACATAGCCCTCTTCTTCTGTGCAAAAATTGGAGCATTTACTATTATTTTTCTAAAGTACAAAACCAATCTTCATTACTTTGACTGTTACTGAATCCAGTCAGAACTGAGCTAACTGGGGATTATCTTCTCCCTTAGATTCAGAGGTAGAGGGAACCAGCAAAAGCAGCATAGAATCACTTGTATGGAATACATATCACAAGACTCTTTTGAGTACCACGAGACGCCGAAGCATTACAAGGCAAGATGATGTTATGGAAAGTGTAATGTAGAATGGATTTGAAATAAGCTTATTTTAAGTAGTTCGTGGTTGGAAAACACTTCTACATGTTTGACTTTGGACTAACAAACACTGTGCCCCATCATTAGGGGAAGGGACTGGAGGCTGTGATTTTTGTGTTCTCCTCCTGATTCCCTCCCTGACTCACTGGGTAACTTCATCTCTTATTGGTTCACTTTCCCCACTGGTAATCTGACACCAATCAGTAACGTTCGTGAGGTGCTCAGACACTGAGTAACACTGTGGGCAACTATTTACCAGTAAATTGTCCTGGTTTAGATACTACTCTGCTCCAAAAATTGCAGAGGCTCCGCCTACCAGACGCAGGGAGGCAAATGCTCTTGGTTTCGTGGACATGGATCTGCCCACTTCTTTTCCAGTTGAAGACCTTTAGAGTGAAATAATAAAGAAAAGATTCAGCGTGAGGGAAGGAAGCAAGAGGGATGTAGGATGGGATGAGAGAAGGCAAAAACAAATGTAATCACCCATGCATATTTTCTCTTGTACCTCCCTCTTCTCCCATCCTATTTAGTCATAGACCCATGACTACAATGTTTCAAGAAATGCAACAAAGGAGTCAACTAACACCTCAGTGTTGCTTGGTGCAGCTATGGGTTAATAAAAGGCAGCATTTGAAAACAGATTTATATTGCTAACTCTGAGGGTGTGAATAACCTACCATGTAGCTGCCTCACAAGTTCTGCCTCACGAAGCCACATAGAAATCAGTTTCTTAACATTTCACTGGCAAACGAAGGGATTGGGTCACAGAATCACAGACTCACTGGGCTGGAAGGGACCGCAGGAGGTCATCTAGTCCAGCCCCCCGCTTCAAGGCCAGCAAAATACGGAAAGACCTGGCTCAAACAGGCTAGAGTTGTGGAGTCAGTCATGTTGCATAACCTCTCCCTTGACATCTTACCAGAAAACTCCAGGTGCTGAGCAGGGCAGTTGAGAGGACTGTTCCTCCATCTCATCTAACGCCAGAGAGAGAGGTTTGCCTCTTCTCTTTTCTCTAGGCTTGAAGGGCTCATGTCTTCCAGAGCTGCTCCTGCTGTTGCCTCTGTATTGGTTTCCACTGACTTCAGCAGTATATTACCCAGGGTGTGGCTTACAAACATGCAAACTGACAGGCGCTTTTGGTATTTATGAATATTAATGCTATGCCCTGCAGCCCTATATATATTTCTGGCTGCTGCTCTGATCTTGTACTATGTTTGTATGGCTGTTTTAAAGTTTTTATGTTTTCTACCCTGCTTATTTTAAAAGCAGTGCATGAAATAAAGCTGGGTCTACACGTAATCCTGGCTCATCTAATTAGAACAGTCATTTACGATGATCTATTTCTCTTCAGAATGCCAACTTTCCAAAACTAAGTGCATGAGTGAAGCCTGGCTGTAGATCAGGGTGGGGAACCTTTTTTGGGTTGGGGGGGGGGCACCTACCTGTAGACAATTCAGTTGGGTGCCAGAGAAGTGAAAAATAAAAACCAATAGAAATACAAACATAAAAAAAAATGTGATCTGGGCAAGAGGGAGGGTGTAGGAGTGAGATGGTGGTAGGTGATCTGGGCCTGAGTGGGGTGCAGAAGCAGGCTGTGCGTGGGGAGATCTTGGCAGGAGGAATGTGTAGGTGGGGGGTCTGGGCAGGAGGAGTTGAGGCAGCAGGCTGGGGACATGGGTCTAAGGAAGGGAGTAGGCAGGTTTGGGGTGTGGGGTCAGGAAGGGATGTTTCAGGGAGGGGATGAGGGGTCTGGGAGGGAAACATCAGGAAGTGGGTGGAATGGGGGTCTGGATGGGAGGAGGGCTAGGAGCTGTGTGGAGTGCACTTACCTTTGCAGCACTCCCAGATTCCCTGCCTCCCTGCTCCCAGTCACCACCCTTCGCTGCTCTGATTGGCTGGAATTCTGGCCAATCAGAGCAGTGGTAGGAAGCCTCCAGGCAGGCTGCCTAGGCTGCTGTTGCTGCTCTTTCCAGATGGGAGAACAGCAGCAATTGACACTGGAGCCCAGAGCCACTTCCTGACCTCCCCAGGCCAACCCCTGGCCCCAGCAGAGCCTGCAGTCTGGATGCAGACCATGACTTGCCTGATCTGGCCCATGGTGTTCCAGGCTCTACACCCTCCACCCTGCTGCTGACCAGATTCTATGGAGGGGGGGGTCCACACTCTTGGGGTCCAGATCTGGCCCATGGGCTGGAGATTCCCCACTCTGTCTGTCGCACCATTGGTAACATACTACTGTAACTCTAGTTATGGCTCATGACACCTGCATTACCTAGTATAATTCCCATTAAGCCAAACCTGAGCAAATAGTATGTGTCTAATTAGTGGGTAAGAAAAAGAGGGCTATTTACCCATTAGGGATATTATGAACCACTTTACCTAGAGTCACTTGAAAATCTATGAAAGACAAAGAAAGGAGATTCCTGAATGATCCCAATGGAGGAATTATATTCATAAACTGGTTCAAGCTGCTCTTCTAGGCAACAGTTAATTAATGTTGTGCAGAGGCACACATCTGGAGAACAATAATGTTAGTAATAGAAACACTATTGAAAAGCTTTTAAAGACAAAAAACGGCCATTTAATTGCTCCAATTTCAAATTCTGCACAAGACTATGAACATGCCCTTTGGATTTTGTTCAGAACTGCCTGGTTCGGAAATTTTTTTTTCTTTCCTTTATGCCCTGTTTAGCGGGCATGATTCACCCCACTTCCGGCACCATATGGTGTGAGGGCGCAAGCGTAGTAGTGAATGCCTAAGAGGCAGTTCCTGTGTTTGTTAAGCTACCTGCTACAACACATCCTGGCTTTCTCTGGCAACCGAGGAGGATCAGGAACTCTGTCCATGCCACAAATCTCATAGTTGAGTGGCTCAAGGTTGAAGTCCCAGCCCCACTGATGGTGCAAAACTGTGATTGACTTTAATGGACCAGAACTTCACGGTCAGTTTCCAACCATCCTGCAACAGTTACAAGTCAAATGAGGCTGTGCTATCATTGTGGCTATCAAAGAACAGCAATTAGAAGATGTACCGTGTGATGCTGAAGCCTTTAAACGAGATGCAAAAATTCTTTATCTTTAGCAGTGACATGTTTCAGCTACAATTTATGCTGTTTGGGTTATTGCTATGGGATGACATGAAGCGCTACCCTTGCCCAATATGCACCGAACCATTCACACATCTTTTGCACAGACTGGCATGGGGTTCCAAGAGGAATATGCTCTTTTACTAGGACAATAGCAGGATGTAATAATCAATATTTGTGAGAGCTCCTTTCCCCCCTTACCAAAGAGGGTGGGTAGAAGTCCCAGGGTCTGGCTTATGCCCTGAGCAGTCACACTCTAGCACTCCCTGTTGCTCACAGTGCTTCATACTAAGAGTCTAATCAAGAGCAGCCGCCTGAGGCAGGCTTTTCCTCCTCAAGGAACAATGCAAACACGATCTGCAGGGATGCAAGGCAGCCTTTTCCAAACAATGTAGCTTTTCTTACTGGCATGGAATAGAGCATTGGAGAGACTGTAGGTTAGAATGGGAAAAGTAAACTTTGAAGCCAGAATCCGTATTGGCTGGGGCCCTAGAATATAGCAGTTTGCTCTCCCGATCCCTCTGTTCCTGCCCTGTCTGCAAGGCCCAGTCACAGGAGAACAAAAGCAAGTGGTATCCACTTTGGGGATTTCTGCTTTGCTTCCCTGCAGAGAGGTGAGGGAGAAAGAAAGAAATTTGTACTAGGAATAAATGTGTAATTACTGAGGCTCCTATCTACTGCATAGGGGCTTCCATTCTAAGGTGTTGATTCCAGCTCAGGAAGCCATAGGAGGTCTAATGTCTGAAATGCCTGACCCTGATCGTTCTGTCTCCAAGGTAGACAATTAATTCTTCCCTCCATGCAGTGAACTGGATAGTTAGTCATACAGTTAGTTCATAAAAATATTATGGAAAATTCCCACATTTGTCATATCAGTGTTGATCATTTTTCATCTCATTGCTGAGGATAACAGAAGTAATGGAAGTACAGTGATCAATTTTTCTTGCTGCGTTAGTGACATTCATGATGCTCAGACTAGATGCATGTATTTGACATGTTAACTGCATAGTGAGTTATAGAGGAGAGTTAGCAATCATATTGATAAATTCCAGCATGTGTGTTAGTGGATTTTCTGATTACAGTAAATGGGGGTTTTGATGCTAGGAATATATCATGAGTTTATGAGAGAGTGCCAGTGTATCTGGACCTCTTCAATTAAAATTTATTTATATTGCTTATTTAATTTTGGTTAGTACAATGGAACTTAAGAGGCGTGAATCTATTACATTCTCCCTAGAATCTGAAAAGAAGAACTCAAACAGTCAGTTAAAACTAGATTTACAAGGTCATGAGACTGTAACCAAAAGCTGGTACAAATTAACCGCCCCTCCCCCCAAAAAACCCCCAAAATTTGCAATGAGACCTGAGAATGAAAAAGAGTTTGCAAGAAATGGGAATAAAAAAAAAATTATATCAAGTCTTGGACTTCAGGGAGGAGGAATTTAAAAGGTCAAATTAGAAATGCAAATTGAAATTCAAGCTGCAGAAGCTGAGCTTACTGAGAAGGCAACTCAAAGGCAATAAAAGAAAATTAGCCCCCAGAAAAACAACCAGCTTCCGTCTACAGGTTAAAGGGCATAGGAATCCAACATTTATAGGCCTCAAGGGAATACAAGGGGGAAAGAACTGAAGCAGGAGGAAGCACAGATAACTAGACTATTTAAAGAATTCCAAGACTCAGACACCGGAAAGGGGGCGAAAAGGGCTGCTTCTGTGTGAAGTGTGTGATAGGAGAAAGGAATCAGTTAGGACACTGCAAAATAGTCTAAAATGTTAAGTGTTACAGAATGAAGAGATGTCACATCATCTTGTGTGATGGGACATGACAACAGGGACAAAGGAAGAACTGTATCTGAAAAGAGTACATGTCCCTAAGCATATCCACAGCCAGTCCAGAAACATACATCCAAATGTGTATGCATACGTTCATGCAGCGTGTACAGCTATTTAAGGACAACTCTTGGGAGTCCAACAATCTTTTTCATTATGGGATAAGAGGAGAATCAACAGTCACCGCCCCCCCCCCCCCCCCCCCCCGGCACTCCTACCCCTGAATGAAGCTAGGGAAATAAAAATTGGGACATGGAGCACATAACAAAATTTATTCCACCGATGAAGGGAAAAATTAGATGGAACACTGGCCCAAAGTCATTGTTATGCGTTAGAGACAAAACAATTATATTACACTATTTAAGAGGGACTCCTCTTGTAGGAAGTCAACTACATTTCTTTCAAATGTTCTACTGGGCATATGCATCCCACACTACAGAAATACTTCACTAATGGAGCTAATCTCACATTTCTTGCACACCCAAAACGCCTAGCTGCTTTCAGTATGTTGAGTGCATTGAGTAGGCAGGTTTGAGCCCTGAATGAGCAAATTACCTAAGAACAAGCTTAATTTTAAGCATGGACCCATTGATTTGCTGAATTGGCAAGTTAATATGAAATCCAAATTCTCTTTCCCTTTACATGTTTTATGGTAGTGTTTATCTAAAAATCAACTTGCAGTAGTGCCTGAAAACCTCCATTATCCTGAAGCCCCACAGTACTAAATACAGTACAAGTGTAGCATGAATAACAGTTCCTACCCCCTAACAACAGTGTACTGCATGTTAATGTGCCTTTAATCCTCTGCATACACCTATCTGCAGTTAGGCATGATACAGTGTTTTTGTAACAAATGAGGTCATGTGACTGTTGCGTTAAGCCTCCTCAGATTGTGGCAGCCGGACTCTCTGTGGGTTTTGTGGTAGAAACTGTTTTTTTCTGTCAAACACTTTGTCAGAATTTCTGCCCAATTCTAAAACGTAGGCATCGAACCAGAGGCCCGATTTTCAGACGTGCTGCACAGCCTACAAGCAGTCTCCTCAGTTCCTAGGAGTTGTAGGTGCTGAGTGTTTCTGAAAAAAAATCATCTGACTTTTATTTAGGTGCCTCAGTAGAGATTTGAGTGTTAGTCTTTTGGGCATGCAGGGTTGGAAGATTTTTGTTTGTAATATCATACATCTCTGCAAGGGCACCCCTCTCCATATTATGCCTCTACCAAATATGAATTATACCATTTACAGATGAAAAACATATGCGCTTATTTAGCTCACGTCTTTGTAAATGAAGGACTCTTTATACTTACAGAGCGGATTTTGATACACTTACTGAGGCTGAATAGCACTTTGACTTCAGTGGGATTTCTTGTTGGATAAGGTGCTACAAGAGTATTTGAAGTTGGCCATAAATATTACACATGTCCCTTGGCCATACAGGGGTGCAAGTATTTTTCCTGCTATGCTTGTTCATGCTTGTATACTCCATTTACTCCTTGTCGCTTTACTACACAGAATAACCTTTGCTTGCAGCCCTAAGCTTGTTTACCCAGTATCTAGGCTAAAACCTCCGGGATCATGTGATTCCAGGATTCTTTTCACACTTTTGTTCCAGTCTACTTCTGTTGCTCTTCTCCTTCTCAATTTTCGCCCAATGGTCCTGTGTTAGAATCTTACCAAATAGCAAAAAGCCCTCAAACCAAAAAGTCCAAAAATCCTGAGTAAATTCACATACTCCTTTCCTCTAATTTGTGATTAATCTAGCCTTCACTATGTTCATTATGGATTCATTTACCCACATGAGTGTAGTTTTACTTTAACCCATAACAAAGTTGACATACCTAGTATGTGAGATCATGGTTGGGTACATCAAACAGATTTTTTTTTTAATTTTATTTTTTAATTTTTATCCAACAGAGATAACGTTAGAGGTACATTTCTTGCTTGCCTTGAAGAGCATGGTAGTTTTGAGCTGAAATTGTGGCCAGCCTCTCAAATGTGTAAGTTCATTTTTATAACTATTTGCTCAATAGCTCTGAGTCTGAGATCAGACCAGCATGCATAGCTAAAAGCAAAGAAACAATCAAAACTAATATACTTGTGAATTAATTTTGAGTTTAGAGTCACATTACCTCATACTGATTTCCAAGACCAGCATCTGATGAAGTGCATCTGTGCTCATGAAAGCTCATGCTCAAAACTTTTCTGTTAGTCTATAAGGTGCCACAGGACCCTTTGTTGCTGTTACAGATCCAGACTAACATGGCTACCCCTCCGATACTTGATTACCTCATACTGTAATCATAAAAGCCAAGCAAGGCCAAACCTGGTCACTGCTTGGATGGGAAAACTTCAGGGAATTCATATTGAATGCAGAAAAAATAACTGTAATTAAACAGTAGGCAGTAAACATGCTCATATAGGCTATGTTTACAGTAGAAGCATCTGCGTACAGAAGTTACCGTTGGAAGAGATGTCCGGACAAAATTCTGTTGACAGATTGTGTCTACACATAAAAGCGGATCCATCTTGTGATCTGCTCTGTTGACAAAATGGCCTCTGGAGCATCTACACTGCCTTTTTTGTTGACAGTCGCTATAAACAAAACACATTTTGATTGTAGATGCACCATGAGTTTCGTCTACAAAACCCCAGTTTTGTCTACAAAACTTGCTAGTGTAGACATAGCCATAGTGTAAAAAACATGGCCTTAGTATGGTGATATTTATTACAATGTAGATAGCACTAAAGGGCCATGTCTACACTAGCCAAAAACTTCGAAATGGCCATGCAAATGGCCATTTTGAAGTTTACAAAGGAAGTGCTGAAATACATATTCAGCGCCTCATTAGCATGCGGGCGGCCGCGGCACTTCAAAATTGAGGTGGCTCACTGCTGCGCGGCTTGTCCAGACAGGGCTCCTTTTTGAAAGGACCCCGGGTACTTTGAAGTCCCCTTACTTCTATCTGCTCATAGAAGTAAGGGGACTTCGAAGTAGCTGGGGTCCTTTCGAAAAGAAGCCCCGTCTGGACGAGCCGCGCGGCAGTGAGCTGCGTCAATTTTGAAGTGCCGCGGCTGCCCGCGTACTCATGAGGTGCTGAATATGTATTTCAGCGCTTCATTAGTAAACTTTGAAATGGCTATTTGCATGGCCATTTCGAAGTTTTTGGCTAGTGTAGACGTAGCCAAGGAGTGCACATCATTTTAATCACATGAGGGCAAGGTGCCAAGAAACTGGAAAGTATGCTTTTTCAGATGTGATATGAAAGAGCAATCATGACAGTTCTGGACACTTAGCACCTGTATTCTGTCAGTTCTCGGCTTCTGGACCCTCAGCCATCACCTTCGGTGGAGACTTACACCTTTGGTGGAGACTTACATCTCTCTCTCTCCCCTTTCTCCTCGCTAGGGTTTGTTCCAGGCTTCTCAGTTCCCAGCCCACACTGATATTCCAAGCAAACCAGACTGCCCAAATGGGACAGCCTCTGTGCTCTCCTTCCTCTTCAAAGGCTTATGAATAATGTAATTACCAGCAGTTATGAGTTATCATGCAGCCTGTTATAAGCAAGCACAGTCATTTTTAAGATGAAAGCATTATAGGAGTTAGCCAATACATAGATGTTAGGTGTAGCGTACACCACATTAATAGGTGTTATGTGATTATATTAATTTTTTATTTATAAGTGTTGGGAAGGTAGCTTAACTAATGTACCCCGCTCCCAGTTCTATTCACCCATGTCAAGTATCCCACAACACTTTTCAAAACAGAAGTCAGTTCTGGAACCAGAAAATGAGAACCTTACAAAAGCAAAGATGCATGAATACTTTGTACTAAGTATAATTAAGGAGTACTTTCATCGTTCATCAACACTTAAAATGTAGTATTCAAAATACGAGCTGGACTGGACTTAGGCACCTTCATAGACCAGTACCTGGACTGCTTGTTTGCAAAATAAAGCTGAGGAAAATACGGACCAGCAAGTTAAGGAATAGATTGGATTTTAGTGACATATAAGAGAGTTGTAACTTGGAAAAATCATGCTATAAATATTAGCTGAAAGACGCATTGCTGTACACCTTCTATGTAATTTGCTTCACAGCAGAGGATATGCATTCCTCATTTCTATATTGTACTGCTTTGTCTTTCATTACATGTTCTGTTGTTTGGTTTCTTGAACATTTGTAAGATCAAACCATGAGTGTAATCAAACAATTGACTACACCTTTTAGTCAAGACATAGAAAACGCATGCTAAAGGCTTAATAATCACACATCAGTCTTATGGAACTAAGTATATCAAACTCCATCCACCTGCTCCTAAGAAGGATTGTGGCCCTCTTTTTTACTGGATGAGAAAGAAGGTTCTGAGGCAGGTTAAACATAGTAGTTTTTTTATTCAAAATCCTTTCTTTGTCAGTTGGGCTCTGGAGAATCCAGTCTGTAAGCCTCTCCAGCTGGTGATCTTCTTGGGTGGTGAAACAACCTGAGCAAATTTGCCTGATCACCCTCTAAGGATTCCTGGAGAAGCTGTGGCCATCCGGCCCTATGGAATTATCTAGAATATCTGGCCCACAATGATACATAAACTTTACACAGTTAGCTCTCCCAGTCCCAGAGATGCTGCAGGAGATTGCCACATCTTTCCCATAAAGAAGTAACTAATATGTTTGATCAGCATCCTGTGGAAACCCATTGATTTATTTCCTGACCAGGTTTATTTCTGTAGCTGATTATATTTCAGTTACTCAGATGATAACCATTCTGCTAGCCACTCAGCATATACTCTTCAAAAATCTATATAGAGCCATTTAGCAACCATCCTGAATAACTTCTCCTTTTAGAATTCATTGGCTAGAATTCTTATCCTTTTCCAGGGTTACACGTGTTACCCCAAAACCTTTAAGAATAAGGTTGAGATCTGGGTCTCCCCTATCTGGTGCAAATGGCTTTTTCAACATGGGGGAATCAGTAGGCAATCCTGGGCACAGTGACCTCCATTAGGCACTTGCAGAAAACCAATTTTCCCATCCATCCAAGGGTTTCTCAGACCTGGGTTCCCTGATTGTATGTTTTGGCTTGGGCCTGATCTCCCTTCTCCCATCTGATGCCATTCACATTAGGTTTTCTAGCAAACCCTTGCTGACTACTCACATAACTTTTACCCATACTCTAGCCATAGTTACATTGCTAGGATGTATGTTTCATTGACTGTGGTAACCTCTGCCACAACCAGTTCCCCATTTCCTTACATAACACCTAATTTAAATTGAAACATTCACATAGGTCACATCCTGTACTTTCAGAAATTGTTAAAAGTTTCTCCTATGTGCTTCACAAGTTATTTTTAACTCATTCAACACATCTTATTTCTCTCTCTCATAATCTTCATGGTTCTGGCCATAAGGCTGAAAAAGTCCAAGGTATTTGTCCTTGACAGTAATGGAGCTAAGTACTGTAACAAGTCCTCCTGTTTCAACCTGCTCAGTTCAGTCCAAATGCATTTAGAAACATATCCTTGTCTTCGTCCTTAAAGTGAGGCAGTAATCTGGACATGAGGTCTGGCTTCACCTACTAAATTGGTGTTCTGTGGGTGCAGTGTCTACCTGGTAAGCTGCTGCTGCTGCTTTTTCTTCTCCTCTTCTTGCACTTTCTGGTTCTGGAGCACCTCATGCTGCTACCCTGATCTGTAAGTACCTGGTACAACAACTGACTGGTGGCAGCAATGCGTTAGTACTGGGAAGAATATGGTTGCTGCTTCTGTCAGCCTCTCCCCAGCCTCTTGAGGAGGCAGTTCTAAGACTTCCCTTGATTGCTGGATTTGCTACTAGCTGACTGGAAGTCTCCTGCAAACCTTTTTTTTTTTAACTGATCATCAGACTAAAGCAAGTTTACGAGCTGTACTCTTGTTTGAGTCTCATTGCTGCGCTGCCTTTCTCTGAGGAGATTAAGCAGCTGATGCTCTTTGTTCATAATTCAATCTCTCTGTGTCCCTTCTCTCTTCTTTTCCCAAAAAGCTGAGACTTTGCTTTGGGCTTTTCCCTTTTATGGTATTTTATCTCACAGGTTTACAGTACTTCCCCCAGTGATAGATTCCATACATTCTGCCAACTTATATGTCACATTTCAGGGCAGAAGCCTCTATATTGCCCCCGCCCCTTCCCATGAGGGCACCAGTGCTAGGCTATTGAGCCATCATCTCTTTTGGGTAGACAGACCTGCATCCAGGGTTCTTCCAGGCTGCAGAGTTCCCTGTCTACTCTGTAATATTCCTGTCAAGCCCAGGCTGCCTAAACCAGACAACATTTGTGCTTTTCTTTCTCTGCAAAGTCTTATTAAGTATGTAATTGCTGGTGGTCACACAAAGCCCTTTGTAAGCACACACATTTATTCTTAATGTGAAAGCCTTACAGAGAAAACGTAAAAAACAATAAAAGTTCCTGTAAGCATAATAAAAGCTTACCAGAGGTCACCCATCACTTTTATGCTGTGTCAGTCTGTCAAAGTATGGCCCACTCTTCCCACGAAGGTCTGGGGCCTCATTTGGACAGACAAACCTGTCCATTGATAGAGTAGAAAGAAGGCTGTCTGAGTCAGTGTAAATTCATCCAACAATCTTTCCCTTGTTTGTCAGTCTCTGGAGAATCCAGTCTGCACTACTATAGGCATGCCTCTCCAGGTGGCAATAATTCACCAGCCTGAATGAACTTGTGTAATGACTTCTCCCCACGTCCGCCCTCAACACACACACTGTTGTTAGTTTCTGGAGGAGCTGTGATCACCTCCCTCCCCAGGGAATTACATAGAATTTGCAGCCTAAAATGATAGATAAAGTTCAAAGAGCAAGCTCTCTCAAAGATATTACAGGAAGTTGTTCTATCAGTTACAGTGACCACTCGTGACTACCGAAGGATCCCAAGGCAACTTTTGCAGGCTGAGTGTTTTGTCCTAGACAATTTTCAATATGGAAAATACACTGCAGTGGCTCCCTAAATTCCTCATTGACGTCAATGGAAACTGAATTAAAGCAATTTAGAGCAGTGTAGAAGTCTCACAGTGACTATGTGGGTTATATAATTATTCATATGCTCTGAAGATTAAAGCAGAACTCATGTTCAAAAACCTTCAGGTACTGCATGTTCAAAAACCTTCAGTTCCTTTTCAGTGTGCACAATGGCAAAAATATTGAGGTTTGACAAAAATGGTCATTGAAAAGAAAATTTACTGTCCGTTGGATATGAATCTAAAAGTCGCATTTTATTAAAAGTGGTCTGGCCTATATGGCAAAATGCAGAAAATGTTATATAAATATATGGAAAGTTGTATAGTCTACATAATTGTAGATGATCATCTCTACATGAAATTGAAATGCAGATGAACTGATTAAGTTCAGATAGTCATTATACTTCAGCATTGTCTGGTAGAGTCCTGTATAATCAGGCATACACAACATGCATCCTGAGCACTTTCGCAAAGCCTCGACTGTATAATGACAGTTAAAGTGCATCTTTTCCAGCAATTACACAGTCTGCATTCAGCCTGGGCTAATAAATTTCAAGACAATTTAAATTCCATATTTTAATATTAGAACTCCATTTAATTATAAATAAACTTCACCTCTGTATGTCACCTATATTTGCATTTATATTCCTCAATGATTCTGCAATATAATTTTCTGTTTATTGTCTTGAGTATGCATCTAATAGAAATGTACACTTCCATGTAGACCATGCTGTCATACAGCCAAACCTTTAATGTATTTCACCCTTGTTTTGTAAACTAAGAGAGACTGCATGTGTGATTAGCAAACATTTTATAGGTGTGGGCTAAAGTGTTAGCTTGGCCAAATACTTACCTGTATTGTCATCCTCCCCATGGACTTTTCTGAAAACAAAATCTGATAAACTATGCTGATCCCTCATGAAATATGTTTACAAGGTTTCTGCTACCAATAAGTTTTTTTTGCCCCCAGAGGTGGAGAGGCTATTAAAGGAATCTTTTCCAAATTCACTAGCTAATCACCGCAGAGTAGTAAGGAGTCAAGTGGGTTCTACTACCCTTATGGATTTTGCCAGAGAGGATTAAACATTCTCCATTCTAGGCTATCACATTGGTAAAATATTCACATTTTGTATGATGAAAATCTGCTAGGAATTGAATCTAAATGGTATTAATGTCTTTTGATTTTTCTTGTCCTTAAAATATTACCACGGTTTTGGTTTGCCTATACTTTTCTCTCCAGCCATTGCTGGCTGTCATACTCAGTAACTGGCCTAATAAAAGCTAGAAACAGAAATTTATTACACCTTGAGCAATATTTAAACTTTTATTGGCTGGAGCAGCACTTTTTAATCTACTTGCTGCTGCATATTTTGACACATACTCTAAACGCTAAAACTGATTTTATTAAAAATTAAATCAGTAACCATTATCATCTGTGGTGTGGTTGCCATTGCTTTTGCAATTCTCAAGGCAGTCTAATACTTGAATAGAAATAAATATTTCATTTCAATGAAGCTTTTAAAGAGACATTTAAAACATGGCTATATTGATTTAATTACTGTCAATCCACAAAAGTTGCATGATTTAAAGAAAATGTTCATTAATACTTTGCAAATTAACCTTGGAATAGTTCTGCCAATGACTAGAGTGTGTACAGGCTTAATGTTTTATACATTTTTTCTTCAAACAAAACATCTTCTTTTATCAGAGTGGTTTGATATTGAAGAAAATATCAGTTAGCCTGACTTCATTGTGAACTAAACTCTAATATTGACTATGTATTTTACGTCTATAGCAAAATGAGCACAGAAAATAATATTAAAATTGTGTTAAGAAATTGCAGTACAAATTCCTGAAATAGTTTATGCAGGAATTTTTATTTTTTTAATCTTCCAGTGTTAAAGCAACAAGAAAACATTTAGAATGTCCTTTGGTGGAATCTTATTACACTTGTTATATATGTAAACTGATATTCTTTGATGCCAGCACGTTGCCATACAGAGAAATCTCTGCACAATTAAATGAAAGGAGAAAAGAAAAAAAGACTAAATAAAAAAGTAATATTTTTCTTATCTGATTAGAATTAAATACGTTAATAAATTGTCTGGTAACACAAATTGTCAATAATACAAAAAATCTACATTGTACATTATTTCAAGAAAAATAACTTCATTTGAATACAAAAGGATAAATACACTTTTTTGTCCTATAGCCACTCTTGTACAGTAGATGAACACCACATCTTTCTGATGCGGTGCTGCTAAAATATACAAGGATATGACTGTCTTGGGTGTTATTGAGGGGGCTGTTACACATGTGCATCACTAACATCAGACAAAGAAACCTTTCAACCAACAAGGGTTACAGAGCAACGTTCACTAAAGCACAGGTTGCAAGAGATTCAGGGACTGAAGCAGGCCAATATGGCAGCTTTAATAGATTTCCTTATACCCACAATGCACTGACAGCAAAGAATGCCTGTATTTGGTTAGTCCACACACTGGGCAGAGGTACAGTAGTGCACCATATCAAAGTGACAATTTTTTTTATTTTCCATTCTGGAAGCTGTCAAAGCTTTTTCAATCCTGTGTAGGCTTTGCAGCTGGCATTGTTATTTGTAGTCATAGAGCGGCAGCTACCAGCTTGTCTTGAGTCAGAAATTAACAGTCTTTTACTCAGAGTGCTGTCCACTATTCAATAATATGGCTTAGTTCAGTTGGGCCTTCTTAGTTTATATGTGGTTTTATTCTTTCTCTTTTTTAAAATTTTAGTAGCAAATGCTTGGGTTTTGCTTTGCCTTTTTGTGGCAGATTCCTTCGGAAGCAGTCTGAACAGGATGCCATTGAGCAGACGGAGCCTAGAATATGAAAAGCCCAGTTACTCCTAGTAGAGTAGTCAGCGGTAATAGAGGGCTGTTTGATACTGAGCCCTTGCCGGAGTTCTGGCTGCAACCTCCTGGATCCTTTTCACACTTCAACTTCTCACACAAAATGCCAGTGTAGGCTGGAGGGCACTGACATCGCATGTTTTTGAGGCATGTTCCTCCATTCTGACATTGCAGCAGTTCTTTGTCACATACATTTGCTGCAGGACAAGAGGAAAAATAGAAGAAAAGCAGAATAAGTTTAAATTTATTTGCTATGAAAAGCTGTGTACTTAATTGTTTTCTCTTTCAAGATGTAAAGAGCAATGTGATTCCAGTTTTCAAACATTTGCAGTTTGTCATTTTTAAACATTTACTTTTGTTCCTTAGATTTTTGTTGTTGTTGTTGCAATCTTTGACAATATCATATTCCATTTCAGACAGCTCAATATTAAGTAACTTAATACGCACTGTATGTCAGTATCTTTATCATTATTTATTATAACTGAACTGAAATGCTTGGTGAGTGCCTTATTTATAAGGACAATGTGTATGCCAACATCACAGAGCTTATGGAAAACAGTAATGGCAATTAAAAATGCAACATGGTGAGGTGAAATGAACAGAACTGCATGAGAAATATGCCCTGATACCATGTGATTTTTATGTGTTAATATTCTTGAAAATAAACAGAAACAGTAGGGGATATGGCATGGGAAACCCAGCATGTTCTATTGGTGTTAAACAATGTTAGCTGTTTAAATTCAAATGCCACGTCAATGTGGGAACCAAGAGAAAGACCACCATTTTCATCAAAGACCTACATTTCTTAAAGGGTGGATAATGCTTAGGTACCAGGGTAATAGACACATTAGAATACCTAAAATCAGGAGAAAGGGTCACTCTCAGAAAATTTAGAATCCAAACTTAGGTTTAGTATAAGATTATGTAAAGGTTTAAGCTTTCTTTCCTTAATTAAACAACTGGACTGAAACATTGCCCTATGTGGTATGTACACATATACCAGGCTATTGTCTCACTGTAAATGCTAAATTATATTAGTCAGTAGAATATGCTACAGATCAGTGGTTTTCAAAGTGTGGGCTGTGTCCCTGTTCTGGATCACAGAAGGTCAGACACTGGGTCCCATTATTGCAGGGTGACTAGGTGACCTGCAGGGGTGCTAAGGGAAGCTTCCTGCCTGAGCTGGCACTGTGAACCATGCCATGTCCCAGAAGTGGTCTGGCTGCTAGTCAGTGGGGGCATGGTGCTCCAAGCACTGCCCACTGGAGCTCTGCACTCCCACTGGCCAAGAACCAAACCAATGGGAGCTGGAGGGGTGGGGGGGGGCAATGCCTGTGGGTGAGAGCAGTGCACAAAGCTGCTTGTCTGCCACCACCCAGGAGTCAGACTGGCTGCTTCTGGGACACAGTTAGTCCTCAATGCCAGGACAGGCAGGACTGGGAGCTACTGGAGGTGAGCCAGTAGCTCTGTGTCCCAGTCTCCTGCCCCAGCCCTGAGCTTCCCCCCAAACTCAGGGCCCCTCCTGCATCCTAAATTCTTCATCACTGGCCCCACCCCGGAGCCCACACTTAAGTCAAAAGACATAATTATATTGGATGGCTGGTATCAACAATTTTCTACAACTGGGTCATGAAAAAAAAACAACAACAAAAAAACAACTTTGAAACTGCCTCTGTAGATTATATTCTGATCTGGATGGAATTTTTTAATAGATTCAAAAGCCAGAAGGACCTATTGTGATCATCTAGTCTGACCCCACTACAACACAGACCACAGAGTTGCCCCCAAGAATTAGATGAAGCCAAGTATGCAAAAGAGCCCCTATAGTGTCCCAGAAAATTTGCATCCCGGTTTCTGGGACACTATAGGGGCTCTTTCGCACACTTGGCTTCATCTAAGTCTTGACTCCCCCCACCCCCCCACTCCTCTGCTCTTTGATTTGCTGATCTTGATAATTTTTTTCTGATTTGTCAAACCTTGATTACTATTTTTGGTTCTCTGGGCCTTAAATATTGAGTCTGTTCTGGTCTGGCTCTGGTCTGAAGAAGTGGGTCTGTCCCACGAAAGCTCACCTAATAAACTATTTTGCTAGTCTTTAAAGTGCTACTTTACTGCTTTTTTGTTTTAATAGTATATAGGCTTTCTCTCCGTTACTAATCAGCTTTCTAATTCTGTGCATACAAATAAGTCAAATGAGGAAGTTAGTGTGCTTCCTCCACATATGTAATAAATAATATGAAAATAACTAAAAGGGAACATGTACCTAAGTTTCTCGTTTGACACCTTTCTCAGTTTGACACTGTTTCTTGCTTTTCAACTCACTGATACGTCATTGAAAAATACAGAATCATAGAACCACAGGGGTGGAAAAGACCTCAGCAGGTACTAAGTCTAACTCCCCGCTGAAAACAAGACCAATCACAAATAAATCATCCCAGCCAGGACATTGTCAAGCTGGGACTTAAAGACCTTTGGGGAAGGAGGTTCTAGCACCTCCCTAGGTAATCCATCTGTCACTAATGAGAACAGCCTCTCTCCTTCCTCATTTGGAACTCCCCCTCAGGTAGCTGAAGCCTGTCATCAAATCCCCCTCACTCTTCTCTTCTGCAGACTAAACAAGCCCAGATCTTCCAGCCTCTCCTTGTAAGTCACGTGCTCTAGCCCCCTCCAATCATTGTCACCCTCTGCTAGATTGTCTCCAGGGTGTCCACATCCTTTCTGTAATGGGGGCCCCCAGAATTAGATGCAGCACTCCAGATGTGGCCTCACTGCTCCGTAAAGGGGAATCATCACTTCCCTATATGGGTTGGCAATGCTCCTGCTAATGCACCTCAGTATGCCATTAGTTTTCCTAGGTATAAGGGCACACTGCTAGCTCATAGCCTGCTTCTCAGCCACTGTGATGCCCGACTCCAGTTCTGCAGAACTGCTGCCTAGCCGGTTGGTTCCCAGACTGTAGCAGTGCTGGAATATAAGCACTCACAACTTTCAGGAGCGTCTCAACTGATTATTAAAGTACAACTAATGCAGTGCGGTCAGGCTATTATGATGAGGAGGACAATATGTTGGCATTTCAGTGTTCTTTAGTGTAGTCCATTGGGCTATTTTTAACATGACGACTATAAATTAATAGGATTAATAATGTAAATTTGAGATTTACAGTGTGAGACAGTGATGGCAATCTAGGCCACTGAGTGGGCCTGATGAGTAGCCCTCCTTCAAATCCGGGGGCTGCCAGATTCTTGTAACCAAGATGATCTCCCGGGATAGGGTAGTTTTCCTAACTGTGCTCATGCACCTAGAATTTGTGGGGTTTGCCAACTGAACTGTAGCAGCACTTTGATTGCATGCAGGAGCGCACTTCTCTCATAGTCAATGTTATCTGCACTCAGCATGCACATCACTTCATGTGCCCTTGCTTCACATGCATGTCACTAATTAGTAATACAGGTAAGAAAAAAAACTATGTGGATGGAAACCAGAGGAATCTGGCAGTCTTGCATGTGGGTAAGAGTAAGCAAAATGTCTCAAGAGCCACACATAGAACCTCAGCTGGCTGCATGCCTCCCATGGGCCACAGGTTTCCCACCACTGGTGTGAGACAAATACTTCACACAGTGGTACCAAATCCAGAACGGTCAACTGAATTTTATAACATTCAATGTAAAATTCAATATTTTTGTTAATGTCTGTTATAATAAAGACCAAAACTTCTTCATATAATCAAATAGTTGTAGGCTGTGTCTATGCTAACAAGTTTTTTCGAAAGATTTTTTGAAAGAAGAGGGCTCTTTCAAAAGAAAATCAAAAGAATACAGCACTCCTTTCAAAATTGCTCTTCCTTTCCCTTTTTAGGAAGAGCTCCCCTGTTCAAAAGCTTCTGATGTAGACACTCCACAGGCCTTTTTTTTCAGTCCTCATGGGGCCTGATTTTTCGATCTCTGGCCTGTTCGCCAGAAATAGTGGGGACTATGTGGATGCCCTCTTTCGAAAGAGCAGATCACTCTTTTGAATGGCTTTTTTGTGTGTGGGAGCACTCTTTTGAAAGATTCTCTGTTGAGTAGATGTAGCCATGGTGTAAACCTAATCATAGCAATATGCAAATATCAAATACAAATACTATCTTATTTACAGGTAAAGCAGCTGGGCTTTACTTATTCTAATGTAATGAGCGTGTAACATTTCCTTTGATTTGGGCAATAGTGAGATATCCATTCCCTCAATATTGATCATTGATGGCCTTGAATAATTGAGTGGAAATCAATAGTTAATTAAATATCCTTTTTAAAAAGAAGATGAGACTTTTTTCTTAATGTTTGGACTTGAATGAAAATTAGAGATATTGCAAAGTTTGTCTTTTCCAAGTAGGCATTTAAACAACCTCATTTGCTGGTACAATTTTCCATTTTTTTAAAATTGACATACAACCTGATTTTAAGATTGTAACTTTGAACAAACAAAAGTCTCTGATCTTTTGCCCTTGTTTTTCTGGGTATGAATTTTTATGGTAGCATTTCACTGCTAACTCTATCTTATGAGCGAAACAATGAAATACTTTGAAATCTAATTACTGTAACCCATGCCCCCAACAACAATTGCCCCACAAAATTGCAATTGCAACATCATCTAGGATGCTTTTTCAAAATTCGGCCCAATATCTCCCATTATGATTTAAGACCTTAAATATAAAAAGAAGTACTTCATACAAAGATTCAATTTTAATGCTTTTTTTCTGTATTCATAAAAAAACCACAGACAAAGGCTAACGAAAGTAGACAAAGGCATAATCTAATGGTTTGTGCAAAGTATTAATGAGCTAGTAATTATGAATTTTTAATCCTTGTAATGTCAGTGACTTCTCTTATGAACTTAGCGAGTAATTTCATTTCTTTCTTAGTATTCTCCTCTGTAATACACAGATAATAATTAGAGTTCTTTTGGAGGATGGGGGAAACAGTTGTGAAAGTTTCTGTGGAATTTTATTGTTGGTTTCTATTAATTTTGTATATGTTTTAATTTTCCAATAAGCTCTAATACCCTAAGCTACATCACTGCAATGATGGAAGGAAAGATACATTTTTTGCAAATGGCTTTGAAAATTCCAAGCCTTACACACTCTCAGATTACTCTTACTTATGTTACAACTCTTCTGTTTATTTAGAACCTGTATTAACTGCACACAATGTTTCTAGCACATAAGAAGCACAAAACTTGAATTGTGACCGAAGCTGTTCGTTTATATAAACCTAGTCAGCATGCTGCAAAGACCAAGAGAAGGGCAGATATGTTAGTTAGAATTTTGAAAAACTCTTGATTTTTTCATATACTATGTTTTAAATCTTAAGTGCAATATTTTGTCAGGATAGTTTACGCTAAAACTTGTACTGTTACAACCTTGCTCTCTATCAAACAAAGCCCAACAATGAACTACAGAAAATTAACAATCCTGCCACAAAAGGTCCCACCACTGTCAAATGAACAGTTTTATTTGTCTTTGTTTCTTTTAAAGAATTATCAAGTTGGAAACAACTACATGTATTAGGCTGGGAATAAGAGCCACAAAATCCCCATCTAGCCACTTTAAATTAATGGTTGTTATTTTCAGAGTCTGCTGTATCATCTTTTATTTCTGTTTTGTTATTGACACCATTCAGATAAGCCATGCCTTAGTAAGAGTTCTGCAGTCACTCCTGTGGTGAGAAAAAAACTACATATAACATCTTGAATATAGCCACATTTAGCTGTTGGAGAGCAGAGTCAAAGATGTGCCTGTGCAATGCACTGTATAATTTATTGTTTCTTATATCAAAAGAAATGTATCTCAGAAGTAAGGTGGCAGATATCTGCTGGGCTACCTATTATGTCAAACTGTGGTAGATCATGCAGCACAAGGGTGATTCCACCAAACTTATATCAACTTACATCCATATCCGGAACTGAAAACTAGGGAACAAATTCACTGCTGGAGTCATCAGACACAACTTCACTGACCTTAAAAAAGATTAGTTAGTTGCTTTTGGGGTTGGAGGCATGCTGCAGTGGGTCAAAACATGTTTGAATGAATCATTTTAGGTGGTTTCAATGCAGCAGAACCTCAGTGTTATGGACACTTTGGGAATAGATGCTGCTTGTGATGCTGAAATGTTTGTAACTTTGAACAAACTGTTATGGGATGCTCTTCTGGGTGGACTGCTCAGGGCTGTGGCTCACAGCTCTACCATGACTACCTGATAAGTGGGAATAGGGCTAGAGCACAAGTTTTAGCTTCAGGGCAACAAAGGTGACAAGCACAGCACCCTGGGGTGCTGTAGTGTCAATGGAAGTGTGGTGCAGTTTGTGGCATTTTAAAACTGACCTCTTCAAGAGCAGAGCCTGCAGGCAGGAGCTCAGACTCTGGCTCCAGCAGCTTACACTGCAGGCCAGGTTTCAGTAGCAGCTTGGGAGGTTTCTCTCCCAGGCTCTGAATCTGACAGCTTGTTCCCCTCCCAGGCAGGGGAGCGGGAGAAGGGGAAACCAGCATTCACCACCTCCTGCTTGTGACTGCCCCACGCCATGAAGAGTAGGGCGTGGGCGTAGGGACAGGCAGCCCAGATGTACCTACCTTTAATATGCAATAATACAGGCACTGTACAGTACAGTGGTTGGGGTTTTTGTCTTCTCTGCTGCCTGATAGCTCACCTCTGGTTCCCCCAGTGTCTGGTTGACTGGTCAGTCTGTATCTCCAGTGTTCATATCTCTGAAGTTCGATTGTATACACTAAGTATCAGAGAGGTAGTGGAGTTAGTCTGTATCTTCAAAAACAACAAGAAGTCCTGTGGCACCTTACAGACTAACAGATATTTTGGAGCATAAGCTTTTGTGGGCAAAGACCGGCTTCACAAGTATCCACAGATGATTTGTCAAAATATGACTTATAGTGGACACACAAACTTAAAGCTTGATAGTGTGATCTGTCCCAAAACTTTTCAGTGTAATTTCCAAAGCCTACAAATGTTGTTTTGGATTCTAAAGAACACAGTGGGCCAAGACATTTTCATGTGGATCTGATTATGATTACTTTTAAAAAAATAAATTCAGAAAGCAATCTCTGCTTTATTTGGTCTCCTTACATCTGACTCCTCTGCCACATCAAAAGCAAACTTGTTTTCCATCACAGAGAAATGCTCTCCAGAAGTATAAGAAGAAAAAAATTTTTTCCTATTCAGGACCATTTATGGGATTGTCTATCGCTCATCCATCCATCCTAAGTTGCAAGTGTCTACGTGTCTAATCTGATATATAAGGAAGAAAGAGATGGTCAGAGAGACATGGATTCTAGGAGGTGGACTACTGAATGTGGTGAGCTTTTGCTCATCCTACATGGAATTTTGTGTGCAGTGAATCCATACAATGAAGAAATACTCTTGTCAAATCCCCATCCCATCTTATAGTAGAGAGAAAGAGATATTTTGTGATTAAAGCCCTGGATTTACCTTTGGAAATACTAGAGTGCAACTTCTGGCTACCTACATATACCCTGCATGATCTTGGGATACTCACTCAACATCTATGCATATTTGTCTGCCTTGTCTACTTACATTGCACATTTTTCCTTATCGCTGTGTCTACACTTGGGCTTTGGAGTAGCTATGGTAATGTGACACTTTGGAATATGCTAATGAGATGCTGCTATGAATGTGCAGAGCCTCATTAGCATAATAGCGGCTGCTAATGCTCCGAACCTGCCATTTTAGAAATGCACACTGCCCATGTAGCCAGGGGCCTTTTGATATGACCCTCCTATTTCAAAAGCCCCTTCTTCTCAAAACCAGATGGGAAGAAGGGGCTTTTGAAATCAAGGTGGCTGTTTCAAAAGGCCCCTGGCTACACGGGAGGCATACGTTTCAAAACTGGCAGTTTTGAAGTGCGTGCAGCTGCCATTATGCTAACAAGGCTCTGCATATTCATAGCAGCACCTAATTAGCGTATTCTGAAGTGCCACATTACCATAGCCCCTCTAAACGGAGGGGTTCGTGTGGCCACAGCCTTGCATTCCTCTTTCAAAAGAGATATGCAAATAAGGGAAATCGAACATGCAAATGAGGTGCAGATTTACATATCTGACACCTCATTTGCCTCTTCTTCTTTTGAAAGAGCTTGTTTTGAAAGAAGAAAAGCAGTGTAGATGCAGCTCTTTTGAAAGTTATCCCCATCTTTGAGAGAACCCTGCTTCTTCTTCTTCTTTTTTTATTGTTATGCAATGTTAGGCATACTTCTCTATTTTACCAGAATATTTGCATATCTGGCAACCTCCCAGTCCCGGGGCTGCTAGATATGAAAGAGTTTACTGTAAAAAGACATTCTGCAGCATGTTGCAAAAAATTCACAAGAAATCATTTGTTTTGTAATTCAGATATTATTAAAATTGCAAATCTTTTTTGAAAGCTAGCTCTGTTCAGGTCAGGTAGTTCAAAGGACAGATGGTACTAGAGTATTTCATACAACTTAATTGGACATTTAACCACATATATTGATTTTGCATCATTATTAATGATTAATTATTAGAACAGGATAATTGACATTTTAATGAATTTTTACTGTATTTTTAATAATCACATATAAAAATTCATGGAAGAATTTCTCAGTTTGTTTAAATCTTAACTTTCAGGTGTTTCCAATTAAATAGGTTTTATCAAGACTGTTGTTAGTTATGAAGCAACTATATAGATGATGTGACTACAACTCAGAGTAAACTAATATACAAAATTACTGTGTTTCTTTCAACTGAAGATCACAGGATCCAGTTATTAGCTCTCTGTCCTTACAACCTTTCTGAAGGTCAGTTGAGGGAAGAAAATGTGTTCCCTTCCTTTTTCTGGGACATTTTCTTCTACTTTTGCTATATACAGCTTGCCTAAAATAGCATCTTCATGTCCTAAGAAAGAATAGGCGGGCAGGTCAGAAATATAGTTAAGAGAAAGAACAATCAGTTTTTTGAAAGGGAAATGAAGGCGATCACAAGGTTTGAGCCCGGAAAAGGGGAAGTTGCGTCTCCTCATTCAAAACTGGGACAGTCATTGCATTTTGTGCATATGCATGTGCTACACACATTAAAGGACCATTACATGACAGAGTAAAAAGGTTACAGAAAGCAAACTTTTGAAATAAGTTTTGTGTCTCTTTCCCACTTTGCTTTTTCATTTTTATCTTCTATATCCTGAGTCATTGTTAGGTCTCTGCAGTTTTTCCTTATTTATTTTATATTTTTCTTTCTTTTGTTTTTTGGCTTAACCAGGAGATCTTGCATAATCTCAAAATAAAAAAGGAATCATATAAAAATGGAAACAAGGACAAATTACAAAGGGTGAATATAGGCAAACACCACAAGAATGCAGGAGAAAGATTAGAAAGGCTAAGGCACAAAATGAGCTCAAACTAGCTACAGGCATAAAGGGAAACAAGAAGGCTTTCTATAAATATATTAGAAACAAGAGGAAGACCAGGGACAGGGTAGGGCCATTGGTCAGTGAAGAGGGAGAAACAGTAACAGGGAACTTGGAAATGGCAGAGATGCTTAATGACTTCTTTGTTTCGGTCTTTACTGAGAAGTCCGATGAAGGAATGCCCAACATAGTGATGCTAGTGGGAAAGAGGTAGGGTTAGAAGTTGAAATAAAAAAAGAACAAGTTAAAAATCACTTAGAAAAATTAGATGTCTGCAAGTCACCTGCATCTGATGAAATGCATTCTAGAATACTCAAGGAGCTGATAGAGGAGATATCTGAGCCTTTATCAATCATCTTTGGAAAATCATGGGAGACAGGAGAGATTCCAGAAGACTGGAAAAGGGCAAATATAGTGTCCATCTATAAAAAGGGGAATAAGAATAACCCAGAAAACTACAGGCCAGTCAGCTTAACTTCTGTGCCAGGAAAGATAATGGAGCAGGTAATTAAATAAATCATCTGCAAGCACTTGGAAGGTGGTAAGGTGATAGGGAACAGCCAGTATGGATTTGTAAAGAACAAATCGTGTCAAACTAATCTGACAGCTTTATTTGATAGGATAACGAACCTTGTGGATAGGGGAGAAGTGGTAGATGTGGTAGACCTAGACTTTAGCAAGGCATTTGATATGGTCTCACACGATATTCTTATCAAAAAACTAGGCAAATACAATTTAGATGAGGCTACTATACAGTGGATGCATAACTGGCTGGACAACCATACTCAGAGAGTAGTTCTTACTGGTTCTCAATCCTGCTTGAAAAGTATAACAAGTGGGGTTCCGAAGGGGTCTGTGTTAGGACTGGTTCTGTTCAATATCTTCATCAACGATTTAGATATTGGTGTAGAAAGTATGCTTATTAAGTTTGCTGATGACATCTAGCTGGGAGGGGTTGCAACTGCTTTTGAGGATAGGGTCATAATTCAAAATGATCTGGATAAATTGGAGAAATGGTCTGAGGTAAACAGGATGAAGTTTAATAAGGACAAATGCAAAGTGCTCCACTTGGGAAGGAACAATCAGTTTCACGCACACAGAATGGGTAGAGATTGTCTAGGAATGACTACAGCAGAAAGGGATCTAGGGCTTATAGTGGACCACAAGCTAAATATGAGTCAACAGTGTGATGCTGTTGCAAAAAAAGCAAACATGATTCTGGGATGCATTAACAGGTGTGTGTTGTGAACAAGACACGAAAAGTCATTCTTCTGCTCTAGTTTGCACTGGTTAGGCCTCAGCTAGAATATTGTGTCCAGTTCTGGGCACCGCAGTTCAAGAAAGATATGGAGAAATTAGAGAGGATCCAGAAAAGAGCAACAAGAATGATTAAAGGTCTAGAGAATGTGACCTATGAAGAAAGGCTGAAAGAATTGGGCTTGTTTAGTTTGGAAAAGAGAAGATTGAGGGGCTACATGATAGCGGTTTTCAGGTATCTAAAAGGGTGTCATAAGGAGGAGGGAGAAAACTTGTTCTTTTTGGCCTCTGAGGATAGAACAAGAGGCAATGGACTTAAATTGCAGTAAGGGAGGTTTAGGTTGGACATTAGGAAAAAGTTCCTAACTGTCAGGGTGGTCAAACAGTGGAATAAATTGCCAAGGGAGGTCGTGGAATCTCCATCGCTAAGATATTTAAGAATAGGTTAGATAGATGTCTATCAGGGATGGTTTCAACAGTACTTGGTCCTGCCATTGGGGCAGGGGGCTGGACTCGATGGCCTCTCGAGGTCCCTTCCAGTCCTAGTATTTTATGATTCTGTGATTCTTTTCATATTTTCTCTAGAGTCGCATCTCTGTCCCTCTCCTCTCTGATCTCATTCTTTCCCCCATCACTTCACACTTCTACCTCACCAAATTACTTCGTCTCTTGGTTAGTTTTCTTCTCCATCCTCCCTTGGCAGTTTTCTTGGCAGGCCAGTATTGTTCATTATCTGAATGCATGTGATGAGAGAGCTATAGAGGGAAAAAGCCTGACAGAGTAAATACACATGCATCACCTTTCAAGAGTGGATGGATTAACAGCCTTGACTACACTGTTGGACAACTCTTGATCAGCTTTAATGGTTTTGACTTCAACAAGCAATGGATTAAGTCCTATATATGGGAAGTTAGCTATCCCATGCCTAAAAGTTCAGGGGTGAAATCTTGGATCCACAGGAAGTTTGCAACTGTTTTCACTTAGTCTAAGATTTCATGCCTGGTACATACTTTGACAGAATGCATGTCCATTGGGCTGGGAAATATGAGTCCTACTGCAAGGTTGTTCACCTCCGTCCTAGTTTAGTTTAAGATCTCTTTTTAGTATGCTGATATACCTACCTGCATGCACCACCTAGACTGGTGTGTTAGACTGTACCAGGTGGAAGAGGAATAGGTACAAAGAAACCCAGATTTAATTGAAGTTGTTCATTTTCAGAGTGTGTGTGAGTGTGCACCTAACACAGAGACAGTGGTTCGCTTGCCTGGAACTGCAAATAGCACATTTACATCCAGTAAAAAAAAAAAAATCAGGGACTTTCATTTCACTTTGGCATAAACAGTATCACTGTAACAAAGCTCAATAAAAGTTTTAATTTTACTGTCAAATGCAGATCAGGGATTAACTAGAGGTACTGTAGAGGCTGTTATAGACATTCTTCTATCAAAATGTGTTCACTTGAGATAGGAGAGGCAAGATATGGCCCATGGGCCAGATTAGGCCCACCAAATCTTTTTAAATGGCCCACAGCTGGCCCCTATGGCTGAGGGTGGGGCCAGTACAGCACAGTTTCTCAGCTCCTATTGGCTAGTTTCCAGCCAATAGGAGCTGAGAGATTTTGCTGGGGGGAGCAGCAGGTGAAGCTAGCCAGTAAAGGCTGAGAGATTTTGCTGGGTGTGGAGGAGGGGGGCAGCACTGCACAATTTTTCAACAGCCCTGCAAAGAAGCCACTGCCCTGGATTAGACCATCTGGAGACTCCCCTCTTTGAGATACTTTGCTGGGGCCCACAGAGCCTTTTCATCTGGCTCACGAGGTCAGCTGCAGAGCGGCACCAGCTTCCATGGAGCAGGTTGCCATGGCAGGCCCAACTATTGCGGGGCCGGCTGCCACAGATCCCCAGTGGCTGGGATGCGGAGCTGCCACCGACCCTGGGGTAGAGCTGTGGCTGGGGTGTGGGGCTGGTGGCAGAGTGGTTCGGGGCTGCAAGGGGGGTTAAGCCAGGGGCTGGGCAGGGGACAGTTTGAGGCTGTGGGGGATTTAAGGCTGGGTGCTGTTTGGGGCAGCGGTGGCGTTTTAAGGCTGGGGGGATAGGGATGGGGGCAGTTTGGAGCTGTGGGAAGTGGTCTAAGGCTGGGAGAGGCTTGGGGCTGTGGGGGGTGTCTTAGGCTGGGGGTGGTTTGGGGCTGGTGGGATCTACGCCTGGGGCGGGGGGTGGTTTGGCACTGTGAGGGGTTTAGGCCTGGGGGGTGGTTTGGGACTATTTTATATTCACCTCCCCGGAACACACAAAAAATTGCCACATGCCCCTGGATGAAAAAAGTTGGACACCCCTGGGCTGGGCAATGCAGAGAGTCACATGGAACAGCCTGGGAGTGCTACTGGCCAGGACCTGTTTAGGTAAGTGTCTCCTGGCCAGATCCTGCTTCTGGCCCTGCTACTCCACTCCCACCCAGACCCTGAACCTGCTCCTACACCTCTCCCCAGGACAAAAATCCTTTTTCTGCACCTATGCCCCCTACCAGACCCTGCACCCCAATCCCCTGACCAGGTCACCCAAGCCCTGTGCACACGCCTCCACTCTGCCCCAGGACACAGCCTCTTCTCAGAGCCTGTACCCACTCCTGTATCCCTCTTGCAGGCCAGAATCCTCTCCTGCTGCCATAACCCCTCCTGGACCCTGCACCCAAGACCCAACCCCAGGTCACAAGCTGCTCCTTCATTCAAAATCCCTCTCAGACTCCACATCCTCTGCTGCACCCCAGTCCCCTAATCAAAGTCCCTTCTGCACTCAGACTCCATCTAGATCCCGCACCCCGTCCATAGCAAAGTGTGGCCCCCCCATCAAAAATTACTGCCCACCCCTGACTTAAGTGAATAAATCTGTAGCATGCGAATATGGAAAAAGGAAAAATTAACCAAAAGGAAACTCTGCATGTGTCTACACTAGGAACTAACTTCAAAGTTAACTTTCAAGTTAGGCACTACTTCGAAGTAGCCATCAGAGAGTCTACACTAATTTTACCTTTCTTCTGTCAAAACAATAAAAGCAGTCAAGTAGCACTTTAAAGACTAACAAAATAATTTATTAGGTGAGCTGCCATGGGACAGACCCACTTCTTCGGGTCTGTCTCACGAAAGCTCACCTAATAAATTATTTTGTTAGTCTTTAAAGTGCTACTTGACTGCTTTTTTGTTTTGATAGCATATAGACTAGCACAGCTTTCTCTCTGTTACTACCTTTCCTCTAAGTTAAGTTCAAAGTAAAGAAGTCCAACTTCAAAGTCGTTACTCCATTCCTGGGAATGGAGTAGTGCCCTACTTCAAAGTTAAACTTCGAAGTACGGTGTGTGTAGACGTGCAGCTTCAAAGTCTCTTACTTTGGAGTTGTACTTTGAAGTAAGGAACTTTGAAGTTATTTTTGTAGTGTAGCGACAACTTCTCTCTCTCACACACATCTTCTTTCACTCTCATCATCATCCATGGAAGCCTCTACAAGCGTGCAAGCAGAAGCAACATTTATCCATAAACGATCAAGCAGATCATAGTTTAATGGGGCCATGAGAAATACATGCACCGATTCACCTACAAGGTTTTAATTTTTCCCCTAAATGACATTAAGACTTAAATGACCTTTACTTAAAATCTTACCAAACTATTGCACATAGTTAGGATTACCTTGGTATTTGTATTACAGCTTGTACCTCCCTAAACCAGGACTCTCTGTCTGGCAGAAGCACAGATATTCCTGGACCAGATAGCCCAGTAGCATGAGGGCTGGTGTCCGGCAGCAGCAGGACCAGGCATGGACCCAGCTGGGACTGGTGTGCATCAGAGGGGTGGGAAGCCCAGCATCTGGCAGCCCAACTGGGGCTGGTGTGCATCAGCAGGCCAGGCAGCAGAGCTGGGGTCACGAGGAGATGCGGGGGCAGTGGCTGACAGCACCAGGGCTGGGGAAGGGTGGTGGATTGGGAGGCTGTTGACAGGGGACCTCCGCGGGTCTGGCATATTCTTTCATTTGGGACTGGTCAGGTTACAAGGTTGCCGGACTAGGCAGGTCTAACCTGTATGTCCTAGGTGTTCTGTGTAACAAGCATAGGCCCAGATGTGCAACCTGTTTTGCATGGTTGGGCCCCTCTGGCATTGATTTAAATAAAACTGCCTGCATGTGGTCAGGATTCACACCACAGGAAAGCAGAGAAAATACTTTGAAAATCTGGGCCATCATCACCATCAGAAATGTACCTATACTGGGAGTGTGACCATTGTGTTTATCACCTCAGACATTATAATGATAGTCCTTAGCTACAACTCTGCAATTAATGTTGCTTCATAGCTAATCTGATAAAGCTGGGATTTTGAGGATTTAATATCTGATTTATCTGAAATTATATAAGACAGAAAACTGATGTAGGGTCCTTGACTTTAAAGATTTTTATAAAATAGCAAAAAGCTAAAAATGTAATTTGGGTCATTTTGGACTAAGTGCTTTGTGACATTTTAATTTTTCTGATGCCATATATATAACAAGTGTGGTAATTGTAAATGCAGATTAGGCTCTTTTAGGGGCTTGAACAGTGATAAAATATGAAAAAATAGCTACTGCTCTTACACAGCAGTAACCACAACTATATATTTGTAGTGACACTAATTTATTGTTTGCTGCGGAGGGCATAATATCACTAACACTTCCTTATGACAGTGTCAAATCAAGTCCTGGTTGATGTTTTGATATCTTAAAAACAACTGTTTCTGTGCAACTTCATCAAGGCAACATTTTAAAGTCAAGACAGATATAATCAGTGTTTGTCAGTCGAAACCTATGGAGAAAATTTTACAGCATCAAGATAAGTCATAAGATGACAAGCTCTACAAATCAGTCTCCAGTTCAAAGAGGAAACAATGTCTTGACTAATTACATTGCATTAGAAACAAACCTAAGAAAATGAATACTAACTAGATGAGAGCGGCATGCAAAGGAGAATAACACCTGCCTCAGAGATGCCTGCTAGACATTCCGTTGAGCTTAAGCTGTTTTATTTACCATTTTAAGAGCATTGCTAGGGTATGTGAAAGTGCAGTAGGCTGCAGAACAGACTGTTTGTACTGTTTGTTTATTGCTGTTCTATTGTAGTGTCATTACTCTCCAGCAAATAGAGAATAATCTAAAAACTAACACACAATTTTTGATGCCACTGCACCCTATTCACTCCCTACTCACAGCAGGTTTGACCAAGATTCAAGCAAACTCTTGGCATCAAATTAGACAAAAGAAGGAAGGAAGTATTAATGAGAGGAGGGGACTGAACCCAGCTAGCAGAGCTCCAAAACCAGGCTGGTACATCTAGCATCCATAGCTTCTCCTAGCCAGTGGAGCTCCTAGAGAGCCACAACTCAAAGTTATCCTTTCTCTCCTGATCCAAAGAGGGTGATGGCACTGGTCCTCAGAATACATGCAAATTGCACTCTCAGGGGTTCATATGGGTAAATTTGACCCATTTTGTCCCATTCCTGTGAGGATAAAATCTTTTGCAGAGGAAAGGTGGTTAACTCCCCACCCCATTGTAAGATAGGGTTGGCAAAGGTGATGGCTTATTCACTTCCACAAGCAGCATGTCTCCATTCTCTCTTAAAAGTCCTCTTTGGACAATTACAAAAGATCCCTGGAATCTACCAAAATGACAGTGAAAGGTTCTCAGGCCTTCTTGCCACTGAATGGAACAGAGAACTGCAGTTCTGGAATCTACAGATCCACATCACAGAGATGTGGGAGATGACAAGAGACTGCTTTCTAAAAGGGATTAAAGTGAAAATAATTCCAGACTTGTCATCTAAGAATGGCTGTTGCTTGTGAGAGGAGAGAGACCCCTCCCACGTTTTTCAGTTTACGGAAATGAGTAATTGAGTTGTATGGTTATCTGAGTTGGTTCTGATCCAGTATTTTCAGCTAGAAGTTTCCCAAGGGGATGGAAAAAGTTCAACTGCATCCATGTTATGCACTTTTGTGATTATATGTGGATCCCTGTCATTTTGTAATAAAGTTCTGAAAGCTGCTATAATAACCTGTGTATTACTCTCTTAGAGCTCTAACCCAGACATATATACCTACCTCACTGCAACAAAAAATATTTTGCTCAATAGGTTATTTAAAAAAAAATCAGTGGAGCCGTAGTTTTATCTATCTGGATTTTTGTGACATTAGATGACCACTCCTACGGCTGTAAGTCTGTGAAAGAGTTAGATAATTTGCTTCAACAAAAATCCAGGCATTTGGATTCACTATTCAATGAGTCCAGTACGAACAACACAGGTAGCAGAACCACAAACAGCCAATGTGGCCCTCAGTCTGATTTAAAACAGCTTCAGGACTACTCTAAACAATGCCCAGCTCAAAAGAGACCACAACTCTATACATTCTAGAGCATATCAGAGTGTAATGTTGAGGTCATGATCCTGTTTTTTCCTGTCTTTCCACTCACAATGCTGTGGGAAAGGGTGGGCATGCCAAGATTAAGCCACGCAGGATGAGGGACAAGCAATGATCAGCAGTAGCAACTAGTATATAGAACAACCGGACACAACCAAAAGACCTAACTTCACAGATGGAGCGTGTCCTGGGGCGATGGGCTGAACACCAGCAGCATGTTTCGGCATTATTCTCAGCTTCTTCTATACAGCTGTAACTTTGACAGGTGAGTGGAGAGGGGTGTGAGGCATGAGACTGAAGAGTAGGAAAATGTGACTCATACACTGCCATGGGCGCTCTTAAAACAGACCTGGGGTGGTTTGGACAAAGGAGTAAAAAAGGACTGAAAGGTTCAAGTGTCTTTGTCTATAGCCTCAAGCCCTGGGCTTTTTACCTTGCTTTGCTACTGACTTTGGGAAAGTAATATGACTACTTCAGCATTTGCATTTGTGTCAGCGCCGGGATTAGAATGTCCTTCAGCACCTCCTTTATGTCCTTCCTGTGCTTAGCCCACTAGCTTATTCATGCTATTGAACTGCTTTATAGCTGGAGGCATAGATTCTGACTTCTCTTCTACCTTGGGGATACTCAACATACCTCCTTTACCCCAGGCCCTGCTCCCTCTCCACCCCTTCCCCCAGGGCCCTGCTCTCTCTCCACCTCTCTATCCTCAATGCATCCATTCTGGCTCTTTTCCCTCACTTTTAGAGCTTCCTGCACACTGTTGAAACATTCTACAGCATGCTGGAGGCTCTGGGAGGGAGGCAGAGAAGTTGATTAGTGGGGCAGATGGAAGACACTGGGGCAGTAGGAACTTGGCTGACAAGCACACATTGACTTTATTTCTAGGTGCTCCAGCCCTGTGGTTAGAGCTCACAGGAAGAGCTGATTTAGCAGGCAGGAGCTAGCTCAGAGGTAGTTTATGGCAACCCTTACACCATGATCAGAAGCATGGGAGACACTATCTCGCTAAGAAATTGATCTGAGGCACTCTTAAAAATAGTAACTGTGGACTTGAGTTTTGTGGAACCTGGGACTAGGCATGTGTAACTGTAGAAAGGACATGAATTCCTCTAGTCCTTAGGCTAATTCAGTGATTGGTATTTATTCAAAAAAACTAATTTCAAAAGGCAAGGAAGGGACTTAAAAATGAAAGTTGATATCTTTGACACTTATAGCTCCCAGAATTAACATGGCACCAGTTCCATAGACTTTACTGATGTCACAGGCTAGCTCTGGGATTAGCAGTGCTTTTTTTGTGTGCTGGTATGGGCTGGTATGCTGTACCTGCACCTCAGCAGCCCCAGCTGGGATACCTGGCTGGGTGGAGGGGGAAACCTGGCAGCCCTGGGGCCAGGAGCTGGCTGGGCCATGGACCTCCACTGTTAGCTCCAGCCCCGAGGCCTGACTGGGGCTGAGGGAACCCCAGCAGCGCTGGGCCTGGGAGCTGGCAGGGCCACGGAGCCTCTTTGGCAGCCCCATCTGTGGGAACCCCAGTTCAGTATAACTTCAACTCACGGCTTCACAAGCTTTTTGCTTGGAATGGCAGGAAGGGAGTCACACTGCCTGGGAGTTTAGAGGGCTGGCCTGATGATAGCAACACAGTTGTGGATAATGACACAGGCCCCACAGCATACATGGGCTATTTTGCAAGCAGGAAGACACAACAGATGTTATCATAGAAGGATTCAAGAAAACAGTCATTTAGCAATGGTTCTCCGCTTGCTCTTGGAATAAGCTTTCACCACCCTGTGCATAGTAATTCCAATTCTACCCATACTTATTTCCACAGACCTTCCAAATCCAATTATTTCCTGAATTTGACCTCTAAAATAAATATCCAAATATCAACCCAACTGTCTATCATTAGTGAAACAGTTTGAAGCGTATCACAGCTGACAAAGATGTCATAGCTGGGGAGAGAGGGGGATGTTCAGAATTATCATTGCCAATAAAAAGTTACAAAAGGTCTGTGTGAAGGTACAGTCTTGGCCCTGCCTGTCCATGTCTCGTTGTCCTTCTAGTCTGCTTTGAAATTTTCAACCTCCAGTGCTTTGTAGACTCAACTAAGCCTACACTGCCATGTTTGTTGGCAAAACTCCAGTTGCTTGGTGGTGTGAAAAAAAACCCCGTCCCTGTGTGATGTAGGTTTTACCACCATGAGTGGTAGTGTACACAGTGCAATGCTGGGAGAGCTTCTTTCCCTGACACAGTTACCGCCGATTGTTGGGGATAGTTTAATCGTGCTGATGCAAGAATGTTCCCGTCGACACAGAATGAGTACATGAGAGATCTTACTGTGGCACAACTGCATTGGTACAGCTGTACTGCTATAAAGCCTCTAGTGGAGACTACTGCTAACTTCAGTGAAAGTTGTGGAGGGAGAACTGGAGGATTGAGCCCACCTCTTAATGCTATTTAACAGCAGTGGGCTTTTTCTGCCCCCTTGTGGTTTGAGAGACATATATGTATTCAGGTAGTTTTAAACATTCATTATGTATTTAATGTGAAGAATGTCTGTCAAACTAATATACATTTGAAACCTGTACTGGTGCCTGAAAGACTAGTGTTGTTCTGCCTTAATTATGTATGCATGCTTTTTTGTTAAGAGATAGACACAATTTAATACATGCGTACAATGACTCCCAAGGAAAAAAATTAGGTCTTGCTATATAAATGTTGTTGAGGACACATCTTTTGCATAACATAGGCTATGTCTACACTAGCCAAAAACTTCGAAATGGCCATGCAAACGGCCATTTTGAAGTTTACAAATGAAACGTGGACATACATATTCAGCGCCTCATTAGCATGCAGGCGGCCGCAGCACTTCGAAATTTACGCGGCTCACCGCCCCGCGGCTTGTCCAGACAGGGCTCCTTTTCGAAAGGACCTCAGCTACTTTGAAGTCCCCTTATTCCTATCTGCTCATAGGAATAAGGGGACTTTGAAGTAGATGGGGTCCTTTCGAAAAGGAGCCCCATCTGGACAAGCCGCATAAATTTCGAAGTGCCGCGGCAGCCCGCGTGCTAATGAGGCACTGAATATGTATTTCAGCGCTTCATTAGTAAACTTAGAAATGTCCATTTGCATGGCCATTTCGAAGTTTTTGGCTAGTGTAGACACGGCCATAAAAACTTATGAAAATACTTTGAAAACAATGTTTTCCTATTTCAGTGGCCAGTTTGAAAAGCCAAAATCCCGTGGCTTTGTTTTTTTTTTAAACAATAAAAATATATTTGATTCCATTAAGGCTTTTCCATGCCATTTTAAAATTCTAATTATTGGCACTCTTCAGTTATGCTGGAGAAAAAATCGTATCTAGTTGGCAAACCTTCCCATTCTAATATTTCTTTAGCTTAAAAGCAACTGAAATAAATGTTTGAAAACTATTAACAAAAATTCTGAGATAGAAATGACTCTTTTTGTCAAATTATAAATCCCATAAATTGGGGGTTTAGAATGGAAACATCTTTAAATCCTTTGCCACAGAGTTATAAGCAGCAAAGGTGTTACAATAAGGAAGGGCTGTATAATTTGATTAAAGGAAACAGGTTTTTAAATATTTTAAACATTTATCGCTATACTGGTTTGAATCATAATCTTGTGTTTTAGGATGATCAGATACAGTGCTAATTACATGTAACTACATGAGCAATACATGTTCTTCTTGATTGCCTTTGTCAGAAGTATGACAATACTTTAATGATGATATTCTAGTATGGAAGACCAAAATCCCATTGCCAGAAATAATAATTGCCCTATGATCTTTCGGGAATTTCCATACAGTTCTAACATGATCATGAATAGTTACAGAAAAACTACAAATGTAAATCATGCATTTGTTCCCTGTAAAACCAGCATATGCTAAAATGGAAGGAAGAGCAAACTCTTGGTCAGGGCAAAGATCCCAGGTGCCATGAATTCTATTCCTGGTCCTCTCTCTGATTTATGGTCTGACCTTGGATCCAGTGCTTCTCCCTGTCCTCATTTAACCATTTAACCATTCTTCTTGAGTGGACCCGAAAATCCTTTTCAAAAGTGGATAAGAATTATCATCCCCATTTAACCAGTGGGGAAGCTGAGGCAGAAGAAAGTGAAATTACTTTCCCAAGGTCAATAGGAAAACAACTTAGGTAAAGAAACCAGTCTTAAGACATTCAGTCCATTGACTTATTCACTGGATCACATGGCCGATTGGACAGGCATATTGGAAGGTTTAATTAATCTTTGGAAAGTAATTTTGAGATTCTCAGATGGCAAAGGCCATATAAATGTAAAGTACAATATTAAAAGAGGAATAATCAAATCTTGCCACCGAAAGCATTTCTAAATGATTACAGGTAAACAGCCCCTTTTTGAACAGAGTTAACTACAGGATGTAGCTTGCAATATTTCAGCAAGACTTGGGTGATCAGAGCTTCAGAATCTCCATATTTAACAGAACAAGGATGCTGTGTACCCACCATTACCTGGTTTTGTCCACAGGCTCCATTTTAGCCTTCTCTGTGTTAAAATGTTACCTAACTTTTCTTTTTGTAATATTACCAAGAAACACAGAAATAAGAATGAGAACTGATTATACTATAGTCTCTCCCTCAAAATAAAAGAAACCAACTTATTTGCTAAATCTGTTGGGCAAACTCATGAGTTAGAATACATTGATGTGTGCTGACTGAAATTAGTTGAGGATTTAGCCCATTAAATTTACCTATAAACAGATTTTAAGAAAATGGAAAGTTGCCATTCTTCTTCTTCTTTTTTTTTTTAGGTTTAATTGTATCACTCCTGCTATGAACAATTTTTTAGGATGTTGGTACAATATACTGTTAATAGGGTCTAATTTGGGTGTATTATTTTGCAAGAATAATGACAAGATACCTTAACAATCAGTAGTTTTAACATTCAATGGCACATGAGAAATAATACAATAATGCATAAAATAATTAAAGCTGTTAGCCATTTTGGGATATCTTTCAGCAGCAGCAGTTGCTGTTACATGCAAGACTGCTCTAGTGAGCTTTGCGTGCTCAGCCTCAATTCCAGAAGTCACTAGAGGCAAAAGATTTATGGGATGCATTCCAACAAACTCCTCTGCGGTCATGCTAACCTCTCCAGTATGGTGTGAAGATGTCCCAAATGACATCATGATAATTAATGTCTTAGCCTAGTGTTTTCCACTTTCTCATAATCTGAGTATTATTCAGCATAAATGTCTAAAATGTCTATATCATACCACAGACCTTTTATAACAACTTTCAAAACTTATAACTAGTCTACTTACCCCTTTCTTTAAAAATACTATTTATTTTATTATCAGAGCAATTTAAGGTGAGTGTGCAGTTAAATTTATGAGGTTGCTACATACATAGAAAAAGGCAACTTTGTAGGTCAAGTGGATTTTGATGCTATACACAAGCTACTCATATAGCAGAACGGCTATGTTGACCTGGTTCTTGTCAGTTTACTAATGCCCTTAGTTCACAGATGTGCTTCAGAAAACTGACTTTTCGCTGTGTTGCAAAAAGTGTGACTTGTTGCTGTGTTAGCTTGGTATTATCCCCAGTGAAGCAGCTACTTATCTGGAGCTGGCTGAACCGACACTGAGGAAACTGAAACAGGAACAAGAATACGAGATGTGGAGAGCTGCAGACAACGAACGGGCTTTGGAAAAAATCGCCTCTGAAGATATGTCTACACGAAAGCAATCTGTTGACAGAAGTTACTATTGGAAGATATATTCTGACAAAACTTCTGTTGACAAATTGCGGCCACACGTGAAAGAGAATGGCTCTATCAATCTGTTCTGTCGACAGAGAGCAGCTGGAGTGCCCAACTGCTCTTCCAACATAACGGCCAACCAGAAGCCCTGTCTGTCGACACAGGGCACCCAGAGTGTTTAAAATATTACCAGCTATTAGTGCTTTTAACAGATGCATAGATTTCAAAGCTATAAAGAACTATTGTGATCAGCTAGTCTGCCCTCCTGTGAAACACAGCTCAAAGAAGTTACATCAAAATAATTCCTAGATTTTTCAGAACATCATCCAGTCTTCATTTAAAAACCATCAGTTATGGAAAATCCACCATAACCCTTGGCAAATTGTTCCAAAAATTCCTTACCCTCACTGTTAAAATGCACACCTCATTTTGATTATTTTTTCTTTAAACCGTCAGTTTTGAATTTTTGGACAATTGTCATTGAGTTTCAAAGAGTTGAAGAACAGGGAGATCATTATATTATTTCCATTAACCTAGTTTATAGATAAAAATAAGAACATTTTCTATGCTATTAGATGTATGTTGAAAGAAAAAAGACTGATTTAATGTTTAAAACACTACACCAATACCTTAGATGTTATGATAATAATGTTTTACTGGAAACATCTCCCATTCCCACTTTCTAAAAGTGTGATTTTGAGATTTTTTTCTTGTATCTCCAACTAAAGAGCTTTAAATGAGAACTAAAATATTCATATTTTCTTCCTAAACTACTCATCATACCACTGATACAGCGTTAATGTCCTGTCCTCTTTCACTATTATGAAATGTATTAGGTTAATAGCTTCCCTAACTTTTCAGGAGGAATACATTGAGTAACACTGCAAACTCCTACGTCTACTTTATCTTTACTTAGGTAAGGATAAAGAAGACTCACACCTGAGCAATGCTGTAAGAATGTTGAAATATCCCCAAAACTACTCTCTGAAAAAGTAAAGGAAAAGAAATGGCTACATTTTCAGCTCTCTCTCTCTCACACACACACAAGTTAGAAATAAAATAAGTTTAGGCTCAAAATTAAAGGAAGGATTCTAACCACAAGAGTGAGGCTCTGCAACAGACTTCCAAAGGGAGGAGTGGGGGCAGACAAGTTAACTGGGTTCAAGACTGAGCTTGATAAACTTATGGAGAGGATGGCATAATGGGACTGTCTATGATGGCATTTAAACCACAGCACCTTCCAGCAGCAAAACTTCACAACTGTTGGAGATGAGACTCCAAGTGGCCTGGGCTCTGAGTTACTGCTGAGAATTCTTTCCCAGGTATCTGCCTAACATGTCTTGATCATATGCTCAGGATCTAGCTCATCATCATAGCTGAGGTCAGGATGACATTACCTGGGGTTGGCTTGGCTGAGGCCTTTGGGGTTTTTCACCTTTTTTTGCAGCATGGGGCATAAGTCACTTACAGGTTTAAATTAGGGTAAATGGTGAATTCTCTGTAACTTGAAGTCTTTAAATCATGATTTGAGAACTTCAATAACTCAGCCAGAGGTTAGGGGTCTGTTTTAGGAGTAGGTGAGGTTCTGTGGCTTGCTATGTGAAAGAGACCAGACTAGATCATCACAATCGTTCCTTCTGACCTTAAAGTCTATGAATCTATGAAACCTTTGGACTCGTACTCAGGATATATGCCTTTAGTTCTCAACTCTGTTGCTGTAAATCTTACCAAGAAGCTAGGGTCCTGATCTTGAATACACATGCTTAACTTTCAGCAATGTTAACACTACTACTTGTGTGCCTCTTTCAACACAATGTTTGAAGATGCATTTATTAAAGGAGCTTACAGGTACTGGAGGCCAAATGATTTTGATGACAGATAGACTTGTATGAGTAAAGGTTTCCAGGACCAAGTCCTTAAAATTGTTTGAATTAGGTAGATGGAGTTCTGGAGAAAATACACTGAGATGGGAATCAGATAAGGATATAGGAAAGTTAATCTCTTATATCCCATAAAGGAAGCAAATAAGGATAGGCTTTAATTTATTTTCAGGAGATCATTTACATATAAAGTAGTTAATCTATTGATATGGAGCAATAAATCCATCAGTTACGATTTAATAAAATAGGTATTCACTTTGAGAGGATTTTTTGGGTATTCATAACAAATGTGTGTATGGCTGAAAAAAAATCAGCAATCTCTCAAAATGCCCAAAACGGAAGTAATGTAGTTCACCAACTGTACAGGTACAACAGTATAAGGCCCAACATAAATATGTAATTGGCATGAAGAACTATTTCTGGGTATTTAAAGACTACCTATTCTTAGTGTGTTCAATTTCAGATCAGCAGTCAATGCACTGTAACATTAATTATGCCTTCTGAAGTTACAGGAACTTAAAAAGCTAATTACAAACCATTCAAGATGGGGCCCAGCACCTTGCACATACATTTAAGTGTGGGACAAATAGCATACATGTCTCCTTGAATAAGCTTTCTTTCTATTTTAACTGCGGTTTGATAAGCTTTAATGTAACTTAGGATGGGAATTCCAGACAAAAGCTGTGTAATATTTGACCTGGTAATCAGGGTGTTGGGAGTTTAGTAATGAAGTGCTGTGCTGCATACACAGCACTTCATTAAGCAAATTCCCACCCCTCCCCCGCCCTGCAGCAACTTCAAAGTACCGGCTCTCATCTAGCCGCGGCTCCCCCATGGGCACTTCGAAGTACCAGGGCAACTTCGAAGTCCCTTTACTCCCAAAATTTTGAGGAGTCAATGGACTTTCAAGTTGCCCCGGCACGTCGAAGTACTTGCAGTTGAGGCGCCTAGACGCGAGCTGGTACTTCAAAGTTGCCGCGGGGGGGGTGGGGGTGGAGGGGTATTTCCTTAATGAAGTGCTGCGTAACTTCCAACACCCTAATTACTATCCTTCCTTCGACGGAGGGTGCTAGTGTAGACACAGCCTTGGTGTTACAAGATGATGGGTGTCAAATTTTCTTGTTCGAAGGAGGCGCTGGCAACAACTGTAATGAGACATCCATATTCATTATTAGTATTGCAAATGGAGGCATGTTGCAGGATTGGTGTTTCTCTGAGGATCATTTGCAACTCATTTTTATAGGCTGTTGAGGCCTCTTTCTCCTACAAGTTGAGGGCAGATGTTAGTTCCATCCAGAAAGGAGGGTGGGTGTGGCAGCTCTCTCAAGACCAGGCTTGTGCCTATTTATTCTGGGGGTCATAAGCGCATGGTACACATGGTGAGCAACAGTTACTATTTTAAAAAATGCTTCCTCTAATGGGACTTGCAGAGGGACTGGTGCTCCCAGTTCTTGAGACCTGCCTCTTAAGAGGAAAGGGAAGGAAATGATAACAATGAACAAGTTATGCCAGTCTCTGACGTGTGTTTCAGGACCTAAAAGGCCCCACTAGCATCACTCCAGATAGAATTCTGAACCACTGCACAGCACGGAATTTTGTGGAAATTAACATTGTGCGCACAGAATTTCCTTCCCCCACGGAAATGGGCTGCAGTTAGGGTTACAAACTTTCCTGACCGGATGTACCAGACACCATTGCTGCGAATGGTACCTGGTCCATCCAGTTGGGAAAGTTGGCAAACCTAGCTGTAGTGCAAACTGGCTGTTGCAGGGACAGCTTGACCCAGCTGAGGCTAGCTTTCATCTAGAAGACACTCTTAGGGAAAGGGGAGGGGGCTGAAGTTTCCTGACAGCAGCAGGTCCCAATCCCCAGCTTGCCCTGACAGAATGAAACTCCATGCAAGCCTGGGACTGAGCCTCAGGCTGTTTTTCCCTCTGAATCCCTGAGATTTGGCAGGAGGGTGTGAGAACTGGGGAGGCTGTGCAGGCAAGGCGAACACAATGGATGGGCCCTGTGGTAGGGTATCAGAGTGGGCTTGGCGGAACAGAAGGGGTGTGGGTATCTGGGTAAGGGGGGGCAGGTCCCACGATAGGGGTCTGGAAAGCAGGACATGAGGGTATATTGGTTTGGGGGACATGTATGGACCTTGGGGGAAGGTTGTGCTTTAAGGCAGTAAATTACAATTTGGTTTCAATATTAAAAAATAAAATCAGTTAATTTTTTATAATACTACCCTGAGTAAAGTTCTCTAATTTGGTTTTATTCCCAAATGGCAAATGCCTCCTTGAATTCCTGTTTTAGGGTTTATGATGACTAATTACATGCTGCATTTGTTTGATTATTTGACTTAATTTGATGATGATGATGGTTTAAGTCTAATCCAGTCTTACAGTTAACTTGCAGATTTGACCTTAATTAATTGTGACTTGATAACTGTATTATTTAATTCTAGGTTTAGGACTGCTAACAGTTTAGCAGTGACATGTTTTCTTGATTTGATTTGGTTGTCTAGTAACATTCACGAAATATCTGAAAAAGGTTCTGAGTCATATCTTCCCCAATAAGAAATATGGGCCAGAGATTGCGGGCATCAGCTGGAAGTCAGCCAGTCCATATAGGAGCCTAATCACCTCCCTTTAAATCAACCTTTGTTTCTCACACAAGTGTTTTCATGAATGGGAAAATCTTTTTGCTGAATCTGTTTGTGCCTGTTAGTGTCCTGAATACTTAAAAGTCAACGTGTACGTGTGTCAGTTGGCAAACCTAGCTGTCAAGTATCTTTGATTAACTCAGGTCAATAATCTTTGTCTCTAATTAAATATCATGACTGTTTTATTTCAACCTAAACTGTCCCCGTCTGACCCATGCAATCAAAACCTCAGCACTGACTGAAGGGATCTTTTCTTTTTGTTCTCATGAAATGGTAGCAAGCAAACAAATTACACAAAGGTTAAGGCCAATGAGCATGTTTAAAAGAGAAGCATAACAGCTTTTCACAATTAGAGCAACCCTGCTCATCACAATTGAAACAAGCAATCAATAATTCATAACAATTAACTGAGCAATATGCTTCCTCTTCGATATGTTTCCAAACATGAATAGATTAAATGGTAACTGCTATCACGCTTTATGGTCTATTTCATGCGCCTAATAAAAGTTTATGTTTTGGAGCTAACTTATATTTCCTTTTGATGTACTCTGAATGGACAGCAATATACTATATTGAAATATTTATTATTAACCTATTATATATTAACCAGTTCAAAATTATACCAACTAAAGAAAACAAATCGGATACTTAAACATTTTTATGAATTTTATAATATTTAGATGTGCAGAAATCTTGTATCACGTATTGACAAAAAATGATTAATCAAAACAATTGTATGAGAGCTCTTTAAAGAGCACTGCTTTGATATGTATTGGTATTATATCCATCACCATTACTTATTTTAGCTCTTTACACATTGGCTAGATCTTTGGGGGGGTTGTTTGTAACTCTGAACAAAATATTACCGTTGTTCTTTCAAAGGTTTCCAACCGAACATATACACTACAGCCTTGAAAATGTACTGAGCAGAAAAAATTCTGTTTCCTTTATTTTTAAGTAGTCTACATTTCATGCAGTACTGTACTGTTTTGCTATTTTTTATTTATTTGCCTCTGCTGCTTCCTGATGGAATATTTTGGTTCTAAATGAGTTGTGTAGTTGACTGGTCAGATCATAACTCTAGTGTTTGTAACTGTGAGATTCTACTGTAACATTATGTACATATCAATAAGAGGTTAATAACTTCCCTTCTGCATTAAATGATTCTATTAATTATTAGAAAATAATATTTTATCTTCTTATTTCAGTTGATAGGTCTTGGAGCCACACACTCACATTTCTCAAAACAAAAAGCAGTCAAGTAGCACTTTAAAGACTAGCAAAATAGTTCCTTAGGTGAGATTTCGTGGGACAGACCCACTTCTTCAGACCATAGCCAGACCAGAACAGACTCAATATTTAGTCTTTAAAGTGCTACTTGACTGCTTTTTGTTTTGATAGTGTATAGACTAGCACGGCTTCCTCTCTGTTACTACCCACATTTCTGTCATTTAGCTTCTCCACCACTTAAAATGGATTGAGTTAGTTTTGGCAAAATTCGAATAGCTAGTTTGACTGCTGACAATGTAAATAGCCATATGGTGGAATGGAGAAAAAATAGTAGCTATCACAGTAAGTCTGAAAGACCTGAAAGCTGAGAACTTTTTTGAAGGCATTTGGAGTAAAATAATAATAACAAAACCCCATCACAATGGTAGGGGGGAGCTCTTTTCCTTTCTTAAGTGCTGTGGTTGTATAAATGCTTTTCATTCATAATGTGCTCTGTTTTTTTGGGACGCATACACCAGATGAACTTCGAAGTGCCGGCTTGCGTGTAGCTGCATCTAACCCGCAGGTACGTCAAAGTCCCTTTACTCCTCAAAATTCTGAGGATCAGTTCCAGGCTTGCATGGAGTTTCCTTCTTTTAAAATGTTGAAGACTAAAGGGACTTCAAAGTAGCCCGGGCACTTGGAAGTACGTGTGGGTTAGCTGCGGCTACACGTTAGTTGGCACTTTGAAGTTGGCCGCCTCGAAGTTGCTGCGGGGGAGGATTAGCTTAATGAAGTACTGCTTGTACACCCCAGTACTTCATTAGTAATCACCCAACATGTAGTTTCCGTGCTCCCTTCGAAGTTGGGAGCTAGTGTAGACAGGGCCATAAAGATGTCACTAAGGCTATGTTTACACTAGCCAAAAACTTTGAAATGGCCACGCAAATGGCCATTTCGAAGTTTACTAATGAAGCACTGAAATACATATTCAGCACCTGATTAGCATGAGGGCGGCTGCAGCACTTCGAAATTGTCGCGGCTCACTGCTGCATGGCTCATCCAGACGGGGTCTCCCTATCTGCTCATAGGAATAAGGGGACTTCGAAGTAGCCGGGTTCCTTTCGAAAAGGAGCCCCATCTGGACGAGCCACGCGGTGGCGAGCTGTGTCAATTTCGAAGTGCCGTGGACACCCGCATGCTAATGAGGCGCTGGATATGTATTTCAGCGCTTCATTAGTAAACTTCGACATGGCCATTTGCATGGCAATTTTGAAGTTTCTGGCTTGTGTAGACACGGCCTAAGTGTTGACCATTGTGCTTATAGCTAATGTCTTGGTTACACGCTGTTATGGAAGCCTTCCCTCCATGGAGAGGTGCAGATTCAATCCTGTCCAATGCCCATCAAACCCACTCTCGCTGTCGGGCAGAGAAGATTGCTAACAAGCTCACTCTAGTGTGGAAAATGCTACTTCAGCACTACTCCTTAGCCTATGCCAGCCCTGAGGGATAAGGAACTAGCTTCAGACCTGGACTTGGATCCTCAGCACAGCAGTGAATTGTGCTACCAATACATACCCATTGATCTCATTCCATTCTATGCTGTAAATTTAGCATTTGAAGGATCCTTTCACCTTCTTCATGCTAAGCTCCTTTCCATCCGCTCATCAAATCAAATCGCACGCTAACCCCTACTTTTGTTATTAAATTATGCTGTGACCTGATTACGTTTCTCTCTTGCACTTTGTTGCAACTGTCTGGGTGTCTCATATATGATATTTGCCTGAACCAATGTATTCATGAAGATATGGGTCTTTTCTGTCTCTAAAATCCACTATAGCGGGGGGCTACATGGAATTATGTGGTATATTTCCTGCTGGTAAACTGACACATCTCTGCTCATGTTAATGACACTACACTGATTTATACCAGCTGAGAATCTGACCCAATAACTCTGGAGATTTATAATTTTGCCTTGTTTGTTCTTGGATTGCATCTCCTTTTGTGTTTCAATAACAGTACAACTACTGCCCTTAAGAGGACATCAGTATGATTCTGGATTGATTTCAGTCAAGTTATATTGAATTTACACAGGTGTAATTTGGTCTGGTGTGTTCAAAGCACTGCATGCGCACAACCTAATGAACTGCCACAACAACCTTATGAGGTCGGTTAGTAACTATTATTTCTGTCACACAGATGGTGAAACTGCAGAAAAGAGGGTAAATGACTTGCCAAAGGTATAAAGCAAACCCCTGTCAGAACTGCATTATAAATCAAGGATTTATGATGCTGTATGCTGTGCTCCTTCCTCTTGTGCACTCTTCCTCAGCCGTGCCAGATTCGTCTATTTGTATTTAGGGTGATGTGCAACATATATATTTCTGCACAGAGGTATAAATGCTGAGTGAGATTTCCATAAGACAACTGCATTTATTTAATTTTAACTATTTAGGAGGAACAGAAGGGTGTAATCTGTCTTTTAAGAATGACATTTTAGAAGTCCTCAGCAGGAAGAGATTTTGTGTTGAATTGCAGACATTACCTTCCTATCAGCAATGTTTATATAATTCATAGGCTCATGGTTTCAAGTTTGATTTTCTCTGGATCTTCATCCTGCATGATGATTTTCACAAAATGCTTTAGCTCCTACTGTTTGTAACTTATGGCAAAATACAGACAATAGAAGGCGTTTATCTATATTTAAATAATCAGGTAATATATAGAAGACATATGGAGAGAATAAACTAGCATTCTATGGAACATTGTAAGTTCAGTTCACAAGACACATGCAATCAGTTTATGCAGTTTGAACATCAGAGAGGACAATTTAATTGTAATCTTCTGCCTGCTTTAATAAAAATTATTGAATAATGGAAAAGGAGCAAAATCTGGGAATAAATAAAATGGCATGTCCTGTAATTGTAGTTCTTCAAGATGTGACAAAGACATGTATTCCTGTGAGGTGTGTGAGTGCGCCTTACACTGTGGACTTTTGCCTAGCAGTACACGTAGATGAACCCTTGACATGCCAAGTTGCTCACAATGATGTCTTTGACACAATCCTTCAGCATACTCTCAGGAAAGCGACAAGGGTGCCTACTGTCACCTTTTCTGTTCTTGATCAAAACGGACTGGACTATGAACAGGACAACAGTTAGGCATCATTGGGGCATTCAGCAAACTTTTCAAACAGCTAGAGGGCCTTGATTTTTGCTGATGATGTCACCCTCCTTTTATACCAACATGAAAGCATGGAGGAAAAGGTCATAAAACTAGACAAAACTGTCTCAATGAGAGAGCATTAGCAAGGGAAAGACCAAGACAATGAGGATCTAACACTACCACCACCATCACACTGTGAGAGGATGATCTGGAAGACATGGAGCAGTTCATTTACTTGGGGAGTATCATGGGCAGAGATGAAGGAACAGACAATGCGTATCAGTGCCAGGATAGAGAAAGCAACAGCTGCTTTCAAGACTCTTTGACCCACGTGGAGCTCATGAATAATATCTGAAGACAAAACTGTGGATCTTTAACACAAATGTGAAGAGTGTGCTCTTGCATGGATGTGAGACCTGGTGTACCAAAAAATCTTCAAATCATAAGCTACAGACATTCATAAACATATGCATGAGGTTCATCCTTCATATCAAATGGCAACACTTTGCCACAAAAGGGGAGCTTTGGAACAGAGCAGGACAAGAACCACTTGATGTTGAAATCAAGAGAAGACAGTTGGGATGGCTAGGCCACACTCTCAGAAAACCATCATTTAGCATAGTATATCCAAGTTCAGATGGAACTCACAAGGAAAATGCAAAAGAGGAAGACCTTGAACAACATGGAGAAGATCTACTGAGACTGAAAGACAACAACTAGGGTACTCCTGGAGTCAGCTGGAAGTTTTGTCCTGAGACAGACTAGAGTAGAGACTTGTAGATGACCTATGCTGCACTTGGGAGTACAAGGGTTTAAGTCAAGTAAGTCACAAATAGATGAGCAGCACTCACATCTTGTATCGATTGCCCCTTCCTTGACTATATCAGGCAGAAAGCCCTGACCCCCACTCAGTTCCTTCGTACTGAATATCCAGTGGAAGGGCTCCAGTGCAGAGTTAGAGTTACGCTAAATAACTACTACTACCCCTACGATTACCACTTCTCCTCCTCCCATTTCTCCTTCTTCTAGATGCCCTCTGGTGGAGTGGGGCTCACAGTCTGAGCAGGGATTGAAGGGCTGCTTTTCTAACATTAGTGTCTGTTCTGGAAGATGTAGCGATTGCATAATGGTCTGTAAATGTAAGTATGGACAACCATATGGCCACCATGCATGTCCACAACGAAAATGCATTTGAGGAATTCTACTGATGTAGCCTGTGCTTGCACTAAATGAGCCAATATCTGCTCAGGAGGTGTAGCTGACACTATCTCATAAACCATCTTGGCTGTGTCTACACTAGCCCCAAACTTCGAAATGGCCACGCAAATGGCCATTTCGAAGTTTACTAATGAAGCGCTGAAATGCATATGCAGCGCTTCATTAGCATGCGGGCGGCTGCGGCACTTCGGAACTGACGCGGCTCGCCACTGCGCGGCTCGTCCCGACAGGGCTCCTTTTCGAAAGGACCCTGCCTACTTCAAAGTCCCCTTATTCCTAACTGCTCATGGGAATAAGGGGACTTCGAAATTTACGTGGCTCACTGCCACGCGGCTCGTCCCGATAGGGCTCCTTTTCGAAAGGACCCCACCTACTTCGAAGTCCCCTTATTCCCATGAGCAGTTAGGAATAAGGGGACTTTGAAGTAGGCAGGGTCCTTTCGAAAAGGAGCCCCATCGGGACGAGCCGCGTGGCAGTGAGCCACGTAAATTTCGAAGTGCTGCGGCCGCCCGCATGCTAATGAGGCACTGAATATGCATTTCAGCGCTTCATTAGTAAACTTCGAAATGGCCATTTGTGTGGCCATTTCGAAGTTTGGGGCTAGTGTAGACACAGCCCTTGATACAAGATATCCATCTAGAGATGGTCTGTGCAGCAAGTGATTGTCCCTTCATGAGGTCTACATGGGATATGAACAAGCGAGACAAAGCTTGAAACTGTGGGGAAAAATACAAGGAAATACACTGCCTGCTTCAAATGAAACTGAGAGACCATCTTGGATAAGATTTTCAGATGTGTCCAGAGCGTTACCTTGTTGTTGGAGAGCTGCATGTAAGGAGGCCCTGCCTTCAAGTGCTTGCAACTCAACCAGACTCCCATCAGAGGCCACATCTGTGGAGAATGCAGTGTTTTGAGACAGGGCGGGGCAGTGGACAGGATGCAGGGGACTTGAATGGAGGCCCCATCAGAGCTGCAAAAATGGTGTGCAAGTTCCAAAAAGGCCTGGCTCTCAGATCAGAGGATGAAAGCAGAGAAGTCCTTCATTGTGGTATTGGGAAAGAAAGCGATTTCCTCTGGACCCGAGAACAAAATGCTGCTGTTGTAGCACTCTCAGTGAACTGAATACCAACCCTGATTTCTGGAGGTGTAGCAGGTACTCCAAGATGTATGTGGGCCAAGGATTACACTGCAAATCTCTTCCACCTAGTCAAGTAGGCCATCCTATTGGAAGACTTCCTACTGTTAATGCTCTTTGTCTCCATTCAGCCCAGCAGTACCCATGACATAAGGTGCAGGGAGCTGCTCACTGGATGCAGTGTGTGACCATAATCCTGCCTGAGGAGGTCAGGAAGAGGGGGAAGCCATATGGGAGGATGAACTGTCAGGGCAAGGGTGGGCCCAGAACCAGCTAGCATGGCCGCATTGTGGTGATCCCTCTTGTATTTGGAGATGAACAGAGGACTAACTGGGACAGGTAGAGAGGCATACAGAAGCAGCAGCCACTGCCAGTGCAGAGGCAGGCACCAGAGATGCAGCCCAAACTGACCCTTACCATTAAAGCAGAAAAAATGACACTTGGCTTGTTTTCTCTTGTCATAGCTAGCTTAATTGTGGGGATACTGCAAAACAATCCTCCTCAGGAACAATTCCAAGGGTGAGACCTGAGAAAGGCCTCACTGCCATGTCAGGCCACATAGCCTTTGTAAGCAGATACTGCTTGAGGCAACTCCCTGCTCCCACCCGCTGAACCCTCTTTTTGAATGATCTACTGACCAAACACCACTCTTTAAGGTGGACTTTACCAAGGCAGAGCCAGTACCTCATGCGGTAAGTTAGGAATCAGCACGCTACACTCAGGACAATGCTGGAATCCTGGTGAGGGCATCAGCAGAGAGCACGACTGCTAACGCTACTCTTCCTCACTTTATGCTAATTACTGGCTATTAAATATGAATAATGAACTAGGTTAAGAAGGATGAATGAGAGGTTGCGGGAGAACAACCACATGGAGCTCTGACTCCTATTGATGAGCAAGAAGGAACTCAGAGAGGTCAGAGCAATACTGCCTCATATAGTCAGGGGAATGGCCATAGAGACAAGGCATCCTGCCATGAGTAATGCTTGGCAAAAGTCTCCAGCTTCAGAGCACATGCACACCCACCTGAAATACATACCGGCATCTACCTGATGTATTAGAATGTAACATTAGGTATCTGATGGAAAATCCTTTGCATCTGAAAGTGCTAATTGTTTAAGATTTGCATTGTTAAATCAATGGTTGATAAACAGAGCTGAGACAATCCTTCACAACAATGCATTAGACAAACTCAGTCCTCAGTCTTTGATCAGATCTGCAGAGGAGTCCTCTCCAACTGCACATAAGTGGGAGTCAAAGATATTGCCAGTATCTCATTGCAGGATCGGGGCTTCAGCCACCTTACCCACTAACAGAGTATTTATGAGCAGACAGCTGTTTGTTTAAACTGGATTTGTTTGATTTTTGTCTTACCTTTTCAAACTCTTTTTTGTAATTTTGTGAGTTGATCAAACTGTGCTCTTAAATTTCCCTGGTTGAAATAGTCACTGACAAGCTATAATATTACCTAATTGCAAAAATTTCCAGCATAAATCCTTGCATAAAGGAAGTTAAGAACTGGTTTCTGTAAGTATTCCCGTATGTAGTAAGTAAAATTCAATCACTTGAAATTTTATGGTAACTGAACACAAAAGAGATGAGACTATGGAAAAAGAAAATGCAGGTAGAAATGTAATGTAAAATATTAGTTAGTATTCACTCAGCTTTAATTTTAAAACTGGCATTGCCTTCGTCTAGAGATGAAAATGTGTTCAAGCTCTCTTACAGGCTCCTTTCATCATGTATCTTTAAGAACCCACTTTGGACTAGTCGCTAACGTGCAAAGATGTAGTTGGTTTTCTTACTTTTATATATTAATTATACTCAAGATTACTTAATTCCTAGAATTGCAATAAAAAAAAAGGTCTCTGCTAATCTGTCACTTTTTCAAACTCTAAGAAAGCTTCAGGGTTAGCCTTTGTTTTTAAATCTATTTCCTCGACTTCGGGGAGAGGAGTGAGAAAGAAGGGAAGAGGTATGTGCATGTGTGCGCCCAAGACAGAAATTAGTAACGGTGGACACATAAGCTGCACCCTTTTTATTTAGTACAACAAGCATTCTCCCTGTACTAGCATGGCTTCACTAGATGTGTTATCTGTGTCATGGAAGCCCTGAACTCTGAAGTTTCTGCTGCTAATACTCATGATCTGGAAGGCAAGGATCAACACTGTACCTGCTCTCTGTATATATAGGGATGCAAAGGGTGAGCCAGGCATGTCCATGCCTTCTTCTCACTTTGTGCCTAGTACCAGCTGGACACATATCTGGCCCTTTATTTAAAAAAAAAACAAAAAAAACCAGTCCCCCAGAGCAAAACAAACACACAAACAAACAAAAAAACCAGAAACCCCGCAACCAACCCTGTAGTACCTTGCTCCATAAAACAGTATAGGGCCTTTGCATGTAATTTTTGAAGTGGATTATCATCACTGGAACCATATTTACTTGTTATGTATAAAATGTTTTTTTCATATAGAAAATCTATCTGCACAATTTAAATCTACACTGTGAGTTGACATGACACAGAACAGGGGTCAGCAACCCCCAGTATGGCAGGCAAGGCAAGAGCTCATCCCCTTTCCTCTTCCCTCATGCAGCCAGGAGCTTGCTCAAAGACATGCTGCCTGTGAATTAATAAAAGACCAGCTAATGCTACGAACCACCACCTATTTGGCAAAGCTCTGCATCTTTATTTATTAATGAAACTATTTTAAGTATGAGAGAGAAAGCTGTGCTAGTCTATACACTATCAAAACAAAAAGCAGTCAAGTAGCACTTTAAAAACTAGTAAAATAGTTTATTAGGTGAGCTTTCATGGGACAGACCCACTTCTTCAGACCACAGCCAGACGAGAACAGACTCAATATTTTCTCTGTGCCTTAAATATTGAGTCTGTTCTGGTCTGGCTATGGTTTGAAGTGGGTCTGTCCCACGAAATCTCACCTAATGAACTATTTTGCTAGTCTTTAAAGTGCTACTTGACTGCTTTTTGTTTTGATATTTTAAGTATGACTATTAGTGACTTTAGAAACTATCACTGGCACTCAGACTGCACATAGGTCAAATGGTCAAATTTTGGTACTCTGCATGGGAAAGGTTTCTGACATAGAATATGGATTTGCATGCTAGCCGGTTAAATTTCTGGTTCAAGCAAGTCCGTACTATACACTGGGAAAGCTCCCTAAACAGAAATGAGCTCAATTTTGCAAATAAGCCATAAACTCTCTCTCTTTATATAATTTTTATTTTTGTAGTATCATGGCTCAAAGAAAGCTGTTAGAGGTAATTAGATCAACACCACCTTTGGCATGCTCAGGCAAAGATTCCCCCCCAGAGTCTTCATAATGTAGTGCAATGAGTTTAGTTTTGATTTTCACATAATTTTATAGAAGAAAATAATATACAAAATCTTCCTGACAAAAGTTCATAGGGAAAAAATGGGCCAATTACAATAGCAGCTAGATCATGCTGCCCACTGGAATATCACACAGCAGATTTTAGTCAGTGTGTGCTTAGCTTGATACACTGAATACATGGACAGCTGACATCCATTCTACAACCATGACAACATTTCTTTCCTGATTTTAATAGAAAATTTGACTAAGCTATTTGTTTCCTTTGCATTAAGTAAATAAATTTATTACATATCCTTTGCTACGTTTTAACTTTCTGAATCTATCAGTTTGCTTGTTTTTAACTAGCTATTCTGCAAAATATGTACAAGAGCTTTGAGTCAACAAAATGTAGTTTAATAACGAATTACACATATACCCACTATGACTAAGTCTATTCTGACCAAGGACATGAAACAGGGAACAAAGCACGACTTCACAGCAGTATTCACAGTAGTCTTGTAAATATGTAACTAGTAGATAAGGAAACCATAGAGTAGTGATTACGTAATGGAAGGCAGACATGTGGCACGTGAACATTTCATTATTTGTCAGGAGTTTGGTTCCCAGAAATTAATGAACAGGACTGTACAACGGGGTGTGTGTTCAAAGAGTGAAAATGCAGCCCTCCCCAGTGTCATGGAGTACGTGATGTAAAATAAAATGTGCATGCAGCAGTCTTTTCTGGGAATGTGCACGTAATTTGATTAATGATTATGTACTTTGGACTTGTGGCAACCCCTATGCTATAGTCTGATCAACTCAGTGTAGTTTTACTGTATGCCTGTAAAGAAACCTAAATGACTGGATTACAGCTGAGCTCAGTTCCTGGGAGGTTAAGGTATTGAAGGGCATGTCAACACTAGGTTAAAAGAAAACTGAGGTTGCAAAAACTGAGCATTCAAAGGGTCGGGGAAATGCCAGAATTAGGGCTGCTTGTTTATCCTAATGCTGCCTTTTGGGCATGTGCATTGTGATACGGTCTTAATTACACGATCACATCCTTATTTTCCCCCAGAGGACTCCTGCCTTGGTAAGTGCACAGGTTGGACAGTGCTGACTTAGGGCTTGTCTCTACTTAAAATGCTATAGCAGCAGCTGCACTGGGTAGACACTGCCTACATTGAAGGGAAGTGTTCTGACATCACAGCAACTAATCCAGCTGCCCAAGAGGCAGTAATACTCTTCATATTAGACGTTATGTCTGCATACCTACTTCTCTTAGGGGCATGGACTTTTCACATCCTTGAGAGACACAACTATGACACTGTCAGTTTCCCGGGTAGAACAGCTATTCTCCTTCCTCCTTGTCTTTTATCGCTTGAAAACAGCTATTATGTTGCCTCTTGTTGTTCAGCATTTGGCCCCATGCTTGCTCTGCTGCACTATTCCAAACCTGCTCTGAATGAAAAACATAAGAAATAATACAATGGGTGAGACCAGTGGGCCATCTACGGACCTGTACAAGAGAGGGGGACAAATATTTTGGAATGTTGTTTTTCACTTACAATATTACAGCAAGATCCCAGAAGGTAATCTCTGTATTACGGTATATATTTTTCATATGTTATAAAAATTCATTTTAGCAATCACTGTTTCCACTCAAATTTTCAATTAACCTCTCTTATGCAAACTCCTTGCACAACTCTTTTGAACCCCTTTGTATTTAAAAAAAAGACCTTTAGTACACATTTACGAAAAAAAAAAAAAAGCACTCTTCCCTTCTCACCATGAAATTCCTGTATATGTGCTTGATCTAGCTCAATATCCTGTCTTCTGATAGTAGTCAATGCCAGGTACTTCAAAGAGAATGAAGACACTTGCTTAGTGCCTCATCAAGTGATCCATCTACTTCCATCTTCCGACAGTCTGAGGCTCAGACCCATCCCATGCATGGGCGACCCTGACCATCTTCGCAAATAGCCACCGATGCCGCTGTCTGCTGTGATGTTACCTAATTCTCTTTGTGAATCCAAAGGAGTCCTCTCACACTTTCAAGACTGACAGATTTATTTGGGCACAAGTTTTAATGGACAAAACCCACTTTGTCAGATGCCTCTTATGAAGTGATTTTTAAGCCATGAAAGCTTACGCCCAAATAATCTTTAAAGCGCCCCAGGACTCTTTGTTGTTTTTGCAGATACAGACTAACATAACTGTCCCTTAGACTTTTCGGACACAGTTATAGTCTTGGTCTTCACAGCATCCCCAAGCAATGAGTGGCACAGGTGGACTATGCACGTGCTTACTTTTGTTTTAGACCTTCTCACTATTAAGTGACCATTGGTTCTTCTGTTATGTAAAATGGTAAATACTTTCCTATTTACTTTATTCAAACCATTCATGATTATGTAGGCCTCTGTCCTTTCCTCCTTTCACACTGAACAATTCCAGTCTTCCAATCTCTACTCCAGGGGTCAGCAACTTTTCCGAGGCAGAGGGCAGAAATTTGACCTTTTGACTTCTTTGTATGCTCTGAGTGCTGTTCACACATTTTAAATCACTAATAGTCCTACTTACAACATCTTCATTAATAAATAAATAAAGACGCTGAGCGTTACCATTTAGGTGGTGGTTGGTAGCATTAGCATGGCTTTGAGCGAGCTCCCTGCTGCATGGGAGACAAAGGATGGGGCTGAGCTCCCACCTTGCATACTGATGAAATATTGGCCCACGTGCCACTCTTGGCACTGGTGTTGGGGGTTGCTGACCCCTGCTCTACTCAAATCTTCACAAATATTATTGAGTTTCTTTTCATGACACCCCTGTGAGATAACATAGAACCAAGTCACAGAAAAATTAAGGTCAAAAGTATCCACTGAATTTTGCTGCTCATTTGGAGATACTTAGACCTTTGTTTTTGGAGTTGTTGGCATTATGTAACTCTTTCCAAGTTCAAAGCACAGCTCTCCACTGATGTTACCTGCAACTGTGAGTTCTCAGCACTTCTGCATAGGAAGCCCAGTGTTTCAGGACAAACACCAGGAAATAAGGTTCACACAATTACTGACCACCTTTCAAAAGTCTGATATAAATGACGACTATTATCATATAAGAACTCTGTGGCAGAGGAAGGAAGATAATCCATTTTCCCAGGGCAGCAGTCAACTGCTTTAATCATGAGATGATTCTCTCTCTTATTGTAGCCCCCTGGCTCATTCACTATACTCTTTCCAACTTCTGCAACAAACGAGGCAAGGGTCATAACAGTTTTCTTTCCCTCCCTCTTGTATCATTTCCAGAGCAAGCCCATCTGTGCACTGAGCAAGGCAGGCATGCTGTGGAAAAACAGTATGTGATCATGTATTTGAAGTCTGTATGATAATGTGTATACAGGAGGGGGCCAATTTAAGGTTTTGAATACTTGACTTTGAAGCCTCAATTGTCCTTTAATATAGTTTATTGGATCTAATTTTCTATGTTTTCAACAAGGCAAATTGAAAAAGCCCCAGAAATTCCATCATGTGGTACAATACTGACACCTGCATAGATGTACTGCATTGAACTCTTACCTTTAGATTTACACCACAGAACTCTGTCAGGTGAGCTAAAGCAGTACCTGAAAGCAGTAGTAAATTGGCATAATCTATGTGGCCCAGCACTAGTGGAAGTGGGATGAAGAAGTTACAGTCTTATATACTCCATAACTTGGTAATTACACACTGTGAATAGGTCAGTCATCCAACTCTAGAGGCTGCTTATGGCAAACCTTCAGTAGCTGATACATTCTAATGAGGTAATTGTAGTCTTCCTTCCTGCAGTTTCTGATAGTTTTTCAAGTTCTTTGCTTTGAACTGGTGTCTGCTTGTTTCAAGGACCAGGTCTCCCCTCTTCCCAACTCCCAAGGTTGCTGTATTTTAGGAGTAGGTGAAGCAATCTTAAAATATGCCATCTTGTATTTGGTTGTAGAGTATTTTAGACTACACTGGTAAGACACTACTCCAGTAATTCTTCTGATCTTTCATGAGTTTCTAGATCTTACTAACCAGGAGCAAATAGGTGAGTGACTGGGACAAAAATGCTGACGGTCAAAAAAGGAGAAAGAATCAAATAAAAGGATGTTCAACAAGAGTTTGTAGAATTAAATTCTTGAAGTAGTGGGTATAGAGATTAGACTATTAATGATCTAATACAAAGAATCTAGCAGCAGTGCCACCCTAGCCCAATATGTAATGGTGTACTGTTTGCCTGCGTTATCCAGAAAAGAAGTTTACTGTATAGCTAAATATTTATCACCACCTGTTACAAAAAGTTAATTTTAAATACCATTTCATAGAATCATAGAATTATTAAGACTGGAAGGGACCTCGAGTGGTCATCCAGTCCAGTCCCCAGCACGTATGTCAGGACTAAGCATTATTTAGACCATCCCTGACAGGTGTCTACCCCTCTCTGAAAATTCTCCAATAATGAATATTCCACAACCTCCCTAGACAATCTATTCAATTTCTTAACTACTCTAATGGCTTGTCTACACTAGCCCCTCCTTCAAAGGGGCATGTAAACAAGCCCAAGTGGTGAACAGCAGTGAGGTGCGGTGATGCATATGCAGCACCTCATTCGTATAATTCTTACCACAAAAACTTCGAAGTAGTTAACTTCGAAGCACCAGCAAGCCATGCAGCCGTGGGCACTTTGAAGTACCCATGCGACTTTGAAGTGCCCTTACTCCTAAAACATTTTGAGAGTAAGGGAACTTCAAAGTTGCCTGGGTACTTCAAAGCGCCCACAGCTGCACAGATTGCTGGCACTTCACTAACTTCAAAGTTCAAGTGGTGAGAATTATGCTAATGAGGTGCTGCAAATGCAGTGCAGCAAGTCATTGCTATTCACTGCTTGAGCTTGTTTACATGCCCCCTTCGAAGGAGGAGCTACTGTCGACAAGCCCTATGAGTTAGGAAGTTTTTCCCAATGTCTAATTTAAAACTCCCTTGATACAATTTAAGCCCATTGCTTCTTGTCCTGTCTTTGGAAAGTAAGGAGAACTTTTTTTCTCCCTTCTCCTTGTAGTAATCTTCTATCTACTTGAAAACAGTTATGTTTTCTCTCAGTCTTCTCTTTTCCAGATTAAACAAACTCAGGCTTTTTTTTTTGGTTTCTCCAATCTTGCCTTACAGGTCCCTGTTTTCTAGACCTTTTAGCATTTTTGTTGCTGTTCTCTGGACTTTCTCCAATTTGTCCACATCTTTCCTGAAATGACAGTCTCAGAACTGGACACAATACTCCAGCTGAGGCCTAATTAGCACAGAGTACAATGGAAGAATTACTTCTCGTGCCTTCTTATGACACTCCTGCCAGTACAGCCCATTTTTTTTTTTTTTTGGTATAAATTTAAATGAAGTCACAATCTTTATATCCAATAATGCCTCCAAAAGGCAGAAATTCAGTTATGGAAGTATGTTAACACATAAATATCACCATTTGTCTAATAGTCAGAATTTGTAAGTTTGGAAAGTTGCACTTGTGGTTTAGCTCACACAAATTAATTGATAGCAGGCAAGGCACACAGATCTGCGTATTTCAGTACAAGCTCCTTCAGGCATTAGCAGAGGAAAGGGGAGAGGGCACTAAAAGCATAATGAAATAAATGGACTACTCAGTCAATTTACTGCCCTCATTTGGGAGCTCCCATAATGGTTCAGGCAGTAAGGCAGTTTTAATGCTTGTTAAAGTTTTGCTCTTTTGTCATCTCTAAGTAGCTGGACATGCTGAGATACAGAAGCACACGCAGCAAAGGTGCAGGAAGGGCAGCTCTCAGTTACTTACGTTGACAGCCTAAGCTGTGCCAGATATATCCCAGCAGACACTTATCGCATTTAGTCCCTGATGTTCCCTCCTTACACTCACAGAATCCTGTGTCATTACAGCGATCATGGACAGAGCCAAAAGGGTTACAATTACAGTCTGCAGAAACAAGACAACACACACGCCAGCCATAATTCAAAAAATAGCAATAAAGAAAGAATTCTAGCATTCAAATGTAAAGAAAGACTGTGTATTAATGACACTCAGAGGAAAGAGCATGACCAAAGGTCCACTTTTCATTTGTTTGGTCTTTTTAAGAGCAGACATCTGTCTGAGTACGTTAAGGGAAAATAAACAGAAAGGATAAAAAAAAAGAGTGTTGGTTATAATGGAGATTCCATTTTAGTATGGAAGCTTTGGCTAGTTTAATGAGCATAAGGAAAGATTTGTATGGTAAAAATAAATCAATATGCCATTGGGATGAAACCTGTTTTGCATTATTAAAATACTTGTAGCTGTATCACTCAGCCCTTTTAGTTCTGCTGAGTATTTGTATAGTGCTATACAAATACACTTTACTTATTTTCAAGATAGTCTTCCCTTTCTTTTTAGGAGTAGTATGTCAATTTATGTAGGTACTTGCCATTGTGGTGATAAGAATTTACAATACACTCTTCACATATTCCAAAACAACCTTGAGGTAGAGAGCAAAATACAAGCAGACTTGGTCAGTACTAACTTCAAGCTGTCATTTTTCATTCTATCACTCTTCTTCCAGCCACGTGGGAGTGAGGGTGGGGATGGGGATGGAAGACCCAGTGATGCACTCCAGAACCCGTGTGTAGATTTTTCTCAAATGTGCCTGAACATGACCAAAGACTGCAGCAAATGGTGGTTTGGGTTGATCCCTTTGTCTCTAACAACTTTTATTCTAGGGAAATGATCTTCCCCTTCTGAACCACAAACCCCTTTCTTCAACACTATCACAAATTCAGAGGTCAGTTCTGGGTCGCAGGGCAGGTGGAACCCTTCAAAGAAGGAAGAGAGTTGACAGCAGTTCTGAGTTTTTCTGTACTGCTATGGATCACCTCCCTTTTCCTCTGAGCCTAAGGGACAGATTCTGACCTACAATAACCTAAATCTACAGTAACTCCACTATTGCAACTGACATCCCAGCCTACCTCTAACAATAATTTTATCCACACACCCAATCTCGGGTACGATCAAAGGTAAGAGATACAAATTTATTATTGAATCTGGGAATCTTGCTGGGTCCATTATTTTTTCTTTAATCAAGCTACTGTGCTGACTGACTACTGCTATTGTTAAATAGTATTACATTACACTGCAGCAATATTACAGATAACAAAAGGGGAAAACACTAAAATATTTTAAAATACAGTGGAAATTATTTACTGAGAAAAAATACTTCCAGTAACAAATTTATCACCTGTTGTCTCACTGCTTATTCACTCTAAATTACAGAGGGCATTTCAAACATAGCTATTCTTCTCCAGCATGCCATCTCTGGCAAACACTGTTCCACAATAATAATCCAGTCAATTAGCTAACAACGTTAATTAATGAAATTGAATACTGACATAGCCAAAAAAACATTGTGGAACACTGAGCACAGTTATGCCTCAGTGGGTGCCATATAAAAAACCTGGCACTTCTGATGCTGATCAGTCATTCAAAATCTTTATGTAAATAGGCATTAAGTTGGGGTACTAAATGCAGACAGGCAAATGTATTTAAAGCAGTGTAAGTCAAAAGCAAACAGCACTGTATCAGAAAAGGCCCTGATTCTTCTCTTACTAAACTGAAAGTGGCTCAAGTGAGCACAGTGGAATTACCGTGATGTAAAATTAGTGTAAGTGAGAAGAGAGTCAAGAGCAGAATAGACTATTGTCCCACAAAATGAAAGCCAGATCCAAGGTTAACAAAAAACTCTCACAGTCTTGAATCACATCAATAGATAAAGAGTATCAGACATATATTTTACAAATAACAGGGATAAAATATGCCAGATCAAAAAAGCTGTTATGACAAACACTTTTATAAAAGCACTGACAAGCTGCTTTAGAGGAGCAGTAAGGTAACTTAAAGGAGTTTTAACAACAAAAAACATGGAAAATAATTAAAATGCAACAAAACAAATTATTACCCCAATCTTGCAAACACTTAAGGTATGTGCTTAAGTGCATGCATTTGCATAATCTCCTGAAAGTTGTAAGATCACTCCCATGTGCATTTAAAAAAAAAAAGGCAGAAATGTAGCATTTTAAAGACCAACAAAATGATTCATTTGGCCTTAGTCTTTAAAGTGCTACATTTTTGCTGCTTTGTTTTGTTGGAGGACAGACTAACACGGCTACTTTTCTGTTACTATTCCCCATGTGCAAAGTTAGCATATGCTTAATGTCAGCAGGATTGGCATCTGTTTGAAAAGGTTAAAACATAGTTTCAATATCTGTTCATGAGACAAAAGAAATGGATATATCTGATATCTCGTCTGCAACCATGTTGTATTCATGTGGTCATGTCTGTTTTGTAGTAGTATGTAGGGCACCTGCATGTTTTATGTAGTTCACAGCTTCTTGCTTACAATATTCAATCACATGACACCATATGTGTAACCTTCATGCAGTTGTGATGTCACACCACAGAGTAATTACATGGTGACTGAAAGACCTACTACTTGTATTTGAAACTTATGTAGAAAAGCCAAGTGCTTCATCAGTAATTACAAAACAACTTATCAAAATATATACGCAGTACAAAGTAGCCGCTGCAAAATAAAGTATTATCAGTATTTTGGGACCTTATACAAACTATATTTAAATGTAATTCTTCAAATACTGTTACTGTTCCTTCAGTGCAACAGCTTGTTAAACCAGATGTAAGTCCAGTTTTTAACATATTATTTGAGTTCTGAGCTAAAAACACTCTCATTATTTTAATTATTTGTTTCTCTGTCATTTCTAAAAGCAGTACACTGTGTGTGTCCTTCATTTGGTCTTACGTTGACTACTGCACATCATGTACTGTCATTTTTTATCCATACACTTACGATGTATATTCTTCACTTGGTTTGAATGGTATCAATAAATAATAAATATTTCCCTTGATAAAATTAGCTTAGCCAAACAATTTTAATATTCTTGAACATTTTGACTGGAAATGGGGAAAATAATTGCACTGGAAAAATAAGATATTCATTCATAAATATCAATGCACATCTCTTTTTTAGCTTGCCCACTTATCTACTAAATGTCCAATTAAAACCCACAATAGCGAGTGACTGTCAGGCACTGGATAATCAAATGAGCATTTCCAATAGAGTTAAATACATTGCAGGCTTGAGTCTTGGAAGTGTCGAGTGTCTTTAATTCTCACTGAAATCAAGGGGAGTTGAGACTGCAGTGGCTTGGCAGAGGTTCTCAAGCCCCAAGTCATGAAAGTGCTCAAGGATATGCTTATGGCCAATACTTTTCAGGAAAATATTTCAGTATGTGTCTATGGGCTTGTCTTCACGTACAGTGCTAGAGTGGGGCAGCTGCACCTATGCACCTGTATTGCTTAAGTGGGAAAGCACCTCACGTTAGCACAGTCAAAACACCTCCCTAAGGCCGTGTCTACACTAGCCCTCTCCTTTTAGAGAGGTCATGTTAATGAGGGATTTTGGAAGATGCCAATTAGGCACTGCCATGAATATGCAGCTCCTCATTAGCATAATGACAGTCATGCATGATTCAAAAGTGTCACTTTTGGAACACGTCGCCTATGTAGATGCGGACCATTCAAAAGGACCCCCTGATTTTGAAAGTCTCTTCTTTCTGTTTGGTTTTGGGAAGAAGGGGCTTTTGAAGTCTGGAGGTCCTTTCAGGCAGTTTCGAAAGCGAAACTTTTGAATTGTGCATTGCTGCCATTATGCTAATGAGGTGCTGCATATTCATGGAAGTGCCTCATTAGCATCTTCCAAAATCCCTCATTAACATGCCACCTACAAAATGAGGAGGCTAGTGTAGACACGGCCTAAGAGAGGGCAGCTATGTTGATGGGAGAAGCTCTTCCACTGACATAGTGCTGTCTGCCTGGGGAGGTAAGGTCTGTATTCCACACTTCTCAGCAACATGGTTAGGCTACTACAGTTCTGTAATATAGACCTGACCTTAGTCCCACTGGCTGTGTCTACACTTGCATTCCTCTTCTGAAAGAGGTATGCAAATGAGGTCATTTGAAAATGCAAATGATGTACAAATTTGCATATGACACATCGTTTGCATATTCTTATTTCAAAATAGCTTCTTTCGAAAGAAAAAGACCAGTGTGGACACTGCTCTTTCGAAAGTATCCTTCTTCCATTTTTTTTTTGAATGTCCATAAAAGCCCTTTAAAATTGCGCTTCCACTAGGGTGTGAATATGAGGAAATGCTCTCTTTATTTTTATTGTCTGGAAACTCTTCCTGATTGTAGTTTTTTAAAATTTATTTCCATTGAATGTGAGGAATGCTGAGTCTGCTCAGTTGTTCAGTTTCTGAAAAATTCTAAATGTATTGCTTGGAAATTATTTTTAAAAGTAATTATTTTAGTGCCTGCTGTTAACCATCTCCTTCCTTCCCACACAGTGATAACTATTGATTTCCACCCCCACCGCAGCATTTCAATGTATATTATGGGACAATCTAGGGAATCTGTCCATGAAAGAAAAGTTATTAGTTATCTGTCCAAACTTCTTAGCTTCTTTAGCCAGTTTAACGTATACAACCCTGTTGTCATAAAGACAACGTACCTTGTCCACGGCAAACAATACTGGAAGGGATAGTTCTGTTTAACAGTATTATATAGGACATAAATTTATTTTATTTATCAGGATAATGTGAAAGCATGACTGTCTAGTTGTCACACTGAAATTCACAGTAGCTCATCTTAATTAATTTCAAAGGGAATAATGCCTTTTATTTCACATCACATCAACCAGTGTTAAAAAGGACACATGAAATACAATGTGTGCATGTCTATTTTTTTAATATATAAAAAAATAAAGATTGGAACAAACAATAATCTAAATAGGTTTTGTCCAAATCTTTCAGATGAGATAAAATGAAAAAAAAAATCAGTCTATTTTCGAATTGCACAAAACTATTACCTTTTAAATCCTCTATTGACTCTTTGGTTGCCTTGTGATTAACAACAGAAAACATCCGCTTTGTATATAGGGTATGTGGGTATAGTTGAAATCCATGACTGACTATAATCAAGATCATATTTATAAGCAATATTGTAAAACACAGCCTAGCTCTGTTTTAAGGGCATTTGTTAATTAGAGGCCTGGAATTAACCTGAAGTTTCAACATACCATATATTAATTTTTGATTTACATAGCCAACATCTTTCTCACTGCACAGTATTTGAGATAATGTAAGGGTACTGCATATTGTTCTAGTGTAAGAAATGTCATATTCTCTTCTGTAAGTCATTCTGACTAATGGTATTCTGTTCTAACATTCTCCTGGAGCATCACCGGCCCCAAGGAGTTTGCTTCAAAATTGGTATCATGATATAGCTCCTGGAATATTTTTGGAAGTTTGGCATCTCTGATGTTTTTTGTTGGATATAACTGACCTGAAAAATCATGCTCTCAGCTGCAAGGCAATATATTAAAAGTGAAGGGAGTAAACTCTGACTTTATATCCCTGTATCTGAGCAGAAAATTGAGTGCAGCATGTTTATTTTTGAAATCTGGCCCAACTGTAAGATCAGAGCCTATAACTTAAGGCTCAGTCCTTATGTTTTACAACTCCAATGTGATTACTTCTGTGTGGAAGCATGATCAGTTTATCCCAGAGCTCCTATGAAGAGCTTCCAAAATATCTTTAGGAAAGATTTTTTTTGTTTATATTGTTTTATAGACATTCAAAATACAGCCGCAAGGCCACAATTAAAACTGGGGAAAATGCATTAAACATCTACTCAGGAAATGCTCTTTTCCATTGAAAAAGTTCATTATGGTTCAGCTGGCAAGTACTCAGCAGTGGTGCATATTGCTAGCCAACTCACTTGTAACTCCCAATAGCTGAAAAGGCAAAGAACAAAAGCTGGAATTATAATGAAACTGACCTATGCATACATTTTCATCGTCCAGCTCTGCAGAAGCATTTCTGAAGTAGCCCAGCCTGCATAACTCACAGTGCTGCCCTCTAGTGTTGTGTTTACAGCTCACACAAATGACTGTATTTAGCAGCTCGATGTAACTGCACCGGTTGGAGTGGCCGAAGCATTCACAGTCTTGCAAGGAAGAACAGAAATGTATACAAAATGTATACAGTAGCAGAGTAATAGCACATTACATGCTTGTTTAAAATGAACTATGCATAGAAAATGAATGTAAGCACATACATGTTAGTCAATGTAACACATGGACAACAATGGATGTTTGACTGGCATGAACATGACATCTGTTTCAGGCAGCTTAAAATAGTTAGACATTCATGACTCTGAAGATTGCTTCTCGTCAGTTGATCTGATGGAAAGGAAGCATTTGCAGTTGTAAACCTTTAAAGGATTTTGTAGGGTCAGTTTACAAACACATATAGTTTGCACATTTGAGATGGAAATAAAGCACGTGCAAAACTTTCTTACACTCAAAAACTTACATATTGTTAACTACATAGATCAAACTTGTCAGACTTGGGTGCCCAAAGTCAGGCATTTAAATTTGCAGTTAAGCACCAAAATAAACCAGCCTGATTCTTAGAGATTTTGAATAAGCACAACTCTTGTGTAATTAAATACAAGTTATGGTTGTTGAATACCTCTGAAAATCAGACTATTTTCACTGAGCTGCCTAATGCAGCCAAATTTGAAAATTCTAGTCAGCATTTCTAAAACAAGAACAGAAAGGAACAGAGAATAGTGTCATTTAAATGCCAGTTAAACTAACATCTTCAAGCAATACCCAGCCTATCTTTATATCAATATGAACACTGTCAGCATAGGCAAATTTGTACTGTTTGGGTAGAACAGGAAGAATATCACAGCCATCTAAACGGTAGTGCTCACTGCAGCAACTACAATTGTATCAAAAATGTAACAGGCATTGGAATTCTGTTTTTTTAGTTATAAAAACAATTTTTGCCTGGGCACAAAAAAGTCATCTTAACTAAGTGTGACTGTCCACTGTCCATAGAAAGCTAAGATGTTTCATCCTGGGCTTTTTAATGACCTGATAGCAACACAAAGCAAGATTCTGAAGCAGTCCTGTATTGCTCTCTCTCTTTGGTCTGATACAGCTTTGTGGTCTGTTATTGTGGCATCTGGGATGAGGACACCAAACACACTGAGCCTACAGTCCTGCCAGCTGGCAAAACACTCAAGTCATATAGTAGGTGGGTCTGGAAGAAATAATTTACCCTGCTTTGCCAACTTCCAACCAGCAGTTGCATATCTGATCATTAGGCGATGAAAGATGATGAACATTATAAAGACTAGGGAGGGAATCTGACTGCCTGACTGCTAACATCTAGCAGTGAGCAGAGAGGAAGCTACAGAATTTGTTATGACTGCATAACTCATCCTCATGACCCTATGAGGTAACTTTTCAATACAGTAACATACAAACACTTACAACGCTTAGGAAAAACAAAGCTGTGTAAAAAAATCATTAACTCGCAACAGAACTTGGTCCAACATATGGTTTGGACTAAAGCAGCACATCCTGTCATCACAGGTGACTCAGTTCTCTCACACAGGCATATCATAGCAGATTACTCCACACACTTGTACTTGTTTCAAAAGTACTGAATAAAAAAAATGAAACTGTCTCTTGCACTTAAACCACACTAACATCCACACCGATACTTCTACTACGTGAGAGAAATAGCGTTATGAGTTAAAGCTTTTGCTGTCAACTGACCTACCATCTCCTGGGGAGGTGGAGTTCCCCTAACACTGGGACAAGCTTTCCTGCTGGTGTAAGGTAGCACTTCACTAAGTGCTACAGGGCTTTATTACAGACACACTCTGATAATTTACCACATTCAGATTAAGTGAGGATTTGGGAATTCTGGTAAAGCATTATGTGATATTGATCATCCTCAGAGACGATCTAGTGTTCTATTTAGGATTAGCTGTGGTGGAATGTGAAAGTAACAACCACTCCTTTACCATTAAATAAGATAACTGCTAATAAAATAACGAGAATGCTGCTTTGTCCTGTCGTCGCTGGGTGTGATTTTCATTTACACTACTACTGTTTCACATTGTTTGGCTCCCAGAAACAACGGTGTTCATGTAAATAAGAAACAGGTAACATTAGCAGTAGAACACAGTACCTAGAATAGCATGATAGATCATATCACTGGGAAGATAAATAGGGTTGGCAGAATTCAACTTTTGATTTTTGATATTTTTAGTGGACAACATCAACGTTTATTTTAAAGCATTTTTCATTTTTAATCAATTTAAATGATTACAGCTGGAAACTATGGGGATGGGCATCAGACAATGGGAGGGTCAGAAAATATGTATTTAACAACTGAGATTAAAAAAGTTAATACTTGATGGCTGGGTCTACATGGCACAGCTTTCCTGACAGATCCATGCTAATGAGCAGCCTCGAAATTGCAAATGGCCGCTCATTAGCAGGGTCCTGTGGCTCATTAGCATAGCCGCGCGAGAGCTTGGTCTCAGCAGAGAGGGGGTGCTGGCAGTAAAGAGGCCATGTGGACGTGCCCCTGACAGCAAAAAGCTCCTCTGTTGCCAGACCCTTATGCCTGAATGAGCTGCTGAACCATGCTAATGAGTGGCCATTTGCAATTTCGAGGCTGCTCATTAGTATGGATCTGCTGGGAAAGACGCACTGTCTAGACTCAGCCGATATGTATTAAAACATAAATTGTCAAAATCATATCAAAATATTAACAGTAAATTTTACATCAAACTCCACTGAGTTCTCATTAATCGTTTTTTTTTGTCTGCGTTTGTACAGAAGTTTTCTGACAGTTGCTAATAAAAATCTAATCCATCGAAGCCTAAAGATAATGCATACTACCACTGTGGTGGCTTTCTCAGCTATGTGGATAAGGAACAGGTCATCCTCACCTTCACACTGAAAGACCAGATGATGACATTATCGTCCTCTAATCAGTATAGGCAGAAATACAACCTTAGTTATTTTAGACACGTCTGTCTGGCAAAGCCGTCATAGTCAATGCCATTCAATCACTGACACAGAGTGAGGAAAAGTGGTAAAAGCTAGGGTGCTGAAATACTAACAAAAATGAGCCATGCTTACAAGGTGGGCATATGCTGCTTTCAATGTTGAGCACCAGGAGTTGAAAATGGTTTAAATGGTTTAGAAGATAAAACCTCAGAGGAAAGGGTAAGATAGGTGGGGATATCTAATGTGAAGAAAAGGAGCACAGAGATAGTCAAGACCAGATTTGATAGCCATCTCCCTTGATAAATCAGGAACTGTCAAATCTCGTATCAAGATGCAAAAGGATGAATGAGATGACCCTTTTGAGATGACCCTTTAGAGGTGCTGTTCTATAAAAAACTGTCTCATCCTTATAGTAAACTCAAGATACAACTGCACTTCAAAGGTAATGCACAAAATAATTAGGGATGTAAATGCTAGGTTTAACCGGTTAACCATTCAATAGGTGTGTGAGAGGGACTAGGGAGGCCACTCCAGGGGAGACTGCTGTGGAAGGGGCTGTTTTCCACCTGGGCTGGCTGGTGTCCCTGCCTGTAGTGCCACCATGGGTGGGGAGTGCTCTATGGCAACAGAGCAGCTCCTGTCCACAGTGACCCAAGTCCAGGAGGGCCATAGGTAGGGGTTCTTCAGCTCAGTCAGAGCAGCCCCAGTTACGGATACCTTGGATGTGCTGTGGGCAGGAACTCTTCAGTGGCCAGCCCCTCACCACAAGGCAGCCACAAACAGGCGCTGTTCCAGCCATGCTGGAGCACCCGTGCTCCGCATCTGCTTAGGATGCGACTTACCAGTTAACTGGTTAATAGTTAACATCCCTAAAAATTATATCAGCTGTCAAGCCTTTTCTTCTTCTCCGTTTCTAGGTTTACTACCTCTCACTCTTTTGTAAGGAAATAAGCTAAGGATTCACATGTGTGAAATGATACACTCCTGTGCAATGGAGGCTACCTCCAGCTCAGGGTTGAACCATTACCAGTGAAACGGTCACATGAACAGCTGTAGAGGTATCTGTAAGAGAATCACAGTTTTTGAAGGAAGGCATTCCTTAGGTAATGTGTGAGACATCCACTGGTTCCATATTCTAATTATAAGAATGTAAGACTCTTCCAAGACGACAGAATTTTTTAAGAGTCTCATTTTTTCAGTTCCTAAGAAATCTCTTTTTCCCACTGCTATACATACATATACATACTAGCAAAAGACAAACACACTAGATTTGCACATTAACTTTACAAATAATATACTTCAGTTTCATAACAGTGTGGGTCATTATCACTGGTTTCATTGACTGGGTCACACTTAATTTAGATTTTGTTAATAACCCTGTTTTAGTACTGCATGTTTCTTGAATGTTGAGGTGTTAACAATGAATTATAAAAAACACCTTTTACACATATACTAGACAGAAAAAATGATGAAGACAAACAATGAAAACAGACTTCAGACTGAATGACAGGAATTTAGCTGCAACATGTCTAAGTTATCAAGACAATACTACTACCCTTTCAAAATGCCAATATAATTCAACTATATTTACAGTTTATTCATATGATATCACTTGACATGTAACCTAGTGCAAGATTATAAACAGAGCTGGTACTTTTTAATCACACAATTGAGATGTATGATATACTTCCAGTGCAATCGAGACTTTTGAATATCATACCATGTATTACACCAGATGTTTCATTCTAGATAATGTGAACAAGAGAGGGTTTATGTATTGCCTATGCTCAGTTAATCAGTTTACATTTCCTCATTTACAGTTTATATGAATTAGTGAAAAAGATAAGACCCAGCTAACGTTAGTTTTCTAAATAACCTGAACTACCATATTCTTAATCACATTTAATTATTAAAAAAAATGCTCCACTTTCATGTACAAGATGAGATTGTCTATAAAGCATATTAATTCTGTTCTTTGCTACAGCTTATGTTGTTTGTGATATTTAATGTTTATACTGCTGTCAATAAAAATGCTTCACCAATAGACTGGTACATACACTTCACAGATATTCCAGATTCATACAGTGCAATGTTCTTACAACACATAACACTCTGAAATCACTGTATGAATCCAAAATTCCTACCTCTCTTGTGGTTTGCAACTTGAACAGAAGAAACTGTTGACAAAGTTAATTTGGGAGCAACTGGATAGGTTTAAAAACATGAACAGTAAATTAGAAAGATATCATATAAGAACAAATACAAAAAGCTTAAAATGAATTATTTTATTCACTACATTTTAATTAGCTTTAAAAATTCAACATAATTGTGTATTTTTAATTATTGTTCACTGTTCTGCAAGGAAAGGTTGATATTGAGGAGAAAATGGGTGAATTAATGATTAAGGCATTGGGGATGATAATGTGAAAGGTTTTAAAACCAGAAGGAGAGATGGTTTTAATAGTCATATCTGCATTCTTATTTGCCTTTGACTTTGATGTTATACCATGACCTAGGGAGATTTTTCCCAGGCCCATAATTCATGATTATACAACAGGCCTCATGGTCTGTATTGTTTTATCACATTTATGTACCAATGTTCTGTTCTAACTGTGCTAAAAAGCAAAGCATAATAAATAATGTGAACATATAGGCAGCATTCTGTAATCAGGATGTGCATATATTATACTTCAAATACTTGACTTAAGGATCTCAGTTCTGGTAAATATAAAACTCTTTTTAATATGCTGCAAATTAGTAATCAAACCATACAATATTTGAAGTTTTTCTGCTTTGTTTTTTATCCTAACATGTAAAAGCTAAATAGAATATCTTATTTTTTGGGGTTGGAACTATGCACAATCTTCTATTGTGATGTTAAGTCTTAAATCCTTTGCATTAGAAATACTGAGTGGCATTTTGTTGACAATATTTTCATTGATAAGGCATACGAAAAACAAACTAAATTTGCTGCTAATCCTTCTAGAAATCAGAAGAGCAGAGATCTTTTTTTTCTTTAAGGAACATACTCAGAAACTTGGAAAATATAACATGGACCAGCCGATTAAGATTATTCTATGTGTTAGTAATTTATAGAAGTTATCTACGACTGTCTTCTTTTTATCATCATGATCAAAGGCTAATACTGCAGTCCTTCCACCATAACTCTCCAACAAATTGTTAATGTATTTTGTTTGGCTTAACAGCTGTTTCCTGGATCTTCCTTTTGTTCATTTCCTCCTCCTCCATCTGTATTCATTAGTTTTAAAAGAACATCCTGTGCATAACCATGGCAAGCTGTACACCACAGCTGCACAATTTTGGGAAATGAGTGCATCAAAGGTTGGGGGAGAACAAGGGAATTTCCTGTTAAATAATGAATAGGTTTACATCTAATTGTTTAAATTCATAGCATAAAAAACAGTATGAACACATTCAATTGAAAAAAATGTTACTTTATATTTTATTACTCTTAAAAATCACTCTATGCAGTTTTGCAGTAATGATCATGCCAGTCTGTCACTAGTAACTTTTTTGTGTGTCACTGACATTCAGATGCAGAAGAATTGCATTAGGGACTGCAAAGAGATTGCTGTCAGTGCTAGAGGAAACGAAACTTATGGAGCACAAAGAAGAATACTTAGAAACCTCTCTTCTGTGACTTGACTAGCTAAAAAATAAAATAAAAAAAAAAGGAGGAAAATTCAAATTCTGAAAATAACATATTTAGGATTGTTGAAAGAAACTCCAAGAGACAATGGTCCAACTGTCTTGGACTATGAAGCTGAGCTCAAAGCACAAATGGGAATAACATTCAGTTCATTTAAGAAAACAAAATGAAAGAGACATTAAGAAATGGATTTGATGTAGACAATGAAAATCTCTGGCAATAAGAAGTCTTGAAATTTTCTCATAATGCAAACTGTGATCTCTATACAACTCTAGGCCTCTCAAGGGACTCGCTTTAAATTTATTCTATGGAACTGCTTACTTGGTGCCTCCTTTTCCATACTTTTTGTAATAGTGTTTCTAGTCCAGAATCTACATATCAGAAAAAGACTTTTTCAAGTAAAATGTTAATTATGGTAATTCTCAATAGATTGGTTTGCCAATACCATTATTTAGTAACAAGAGAAAAATGAGGTTGAATATTATTATTTTTTGCCAACATGGGGGATTTTATTAAAGCAATTTAAGTAACTTTCGACCAGTAGGAACTTTATAGAATCCTACCTTGATTTGGTTTAGAAACCTCAAGGGAAGAAATATTCGGCCATATCCTATCAAACTTTGGTGGATCTGCATGCATCAGGAAAAATCAGCATTTGTTATTTACATACGTGATATTGTTCTAAACAGACAAGTGTATGGACAAAGACAAAAACCACAAACATCTGGTACCAGACTTGTCTATGATGCACCAGAACAATATGTGACTCCCACATTGAACAAGCAATTGATGATTCCCAAAACGCTGGACATTAAATACTGTGCATAGCAATTTATCATTCACAACTTTAGATATTAACTTCAGATATATCTACTTCTATTACCACTCACAAATGACATCTTTTCTGTTCATTTTAAACCAGTATCCAGAGATAAAATTACAACAGCATATAAGTACAATAATTTCTTACCATAACATCTCATGTTAAGGACTTTAAATCTATAAATGCTTACATAAAGAGAAGCTGCTACTAATGACAAGTTATATTTACTAGAGGAGTGGGTTATCTTCTCATTTTTGCGTATTGCATCTCTTTTCCATTGTCCCATTAATAGCTTAGATAGCTGGATTTCTTTTAAATAAACAATTAAATTCAACTTTTTCTTAAACATTTGATATAGGGAAATATTTCTGAATTAGTGGGGTAGGTTCCCAGACATCAGATTTTCCAATAAAGAATGAATCTCCCCTCCCTTTGTCAGATGCACCAGCTCACATATATAGAAAGGGCATGGTGCAGAAAGGGCATGGCAGCAGCCAATGAGAAAGGGAGCCCATATGAGTGAAATGAATCAAAACCCTGTCTTTGTAGAGGTAGAAAGTTCACAATAGCACTTGATGAAAGAGTGGCTAGAATTGTATGTGCCTATGAGATAGCTTCCCTTTGTCTAGAGTACTGACATTTATGGCTCTGATAAAGGACCACTAAATGCAGTCGGGTAAATTAGTTTTGTGTTTGAATAACTAAGGATTGATCTAAACATGTTAAGGGACTATGAAAATACTCTTCTTATGATTTTAAAAAAAAGTGAAGGCTGAATAAATGAACTGAATCTCCCAGCTGTCTCACTTGTTGCCCTGACCGTATCTTATCCTTTTATTCTCCTAATCTTTGGGTAATAATCCATCAACCATTTTTTCAGTCACCTTAAAGATACATTCATTCTAGGAACTGCTAATAGCAGAATGGCTCTCTTCTTGGCACACGCCCTCCAAAAATATAGACTAGTAAAATGGTCGTCAGCTGATATGGCCTAGGTGTTACCAGCAATAACATTATACTATGACAAAGCTCAAAGGGAATCTGTACAACACTTTCAAAAGATGAACATGGGAGCTTAAATGTATAACTCCACTAGACAATAAAAATCACAGACTGAATAGACACACTGGATTTCTGGGTTGTTACAACACGCTGCCCCACTAACAACTCACCTCCCAGCTGCCTTCTCCCTTCTCCCTTCCCCCTTTCTAAAGGGCTACTTTACTTTGAACTATATGTGAACTACTTAAACTAACCAATCTGTCTCACTCTGTTAATAGCTGTGGCACTCTGAGTACCTTTCATGGACCTGAAGAAGAGCTTTGTGTAAGCTCAAAAGTCTCTCCCCTCAACAGAGGTTAGGCCAATGAAAGATTCTCACCAAACCTTGTCTCGCTAAACCTCTGTAGTACATTTAACACCAAGTCTTCTGAGTCTCTACCACTCACTAAATATATATCTTAGTAGAGTAATCAGAGGAATTTCTACTTTGAGACTGATTTTTTCAGTTTCTTAACTAAATGAGCCTACTAATCACATGACCAGATATCAACCAATTTATAGTTCTCTCAGCAAGCTTGCTGATAGCTGTACAGGATGTTAGCATTCAAATGCTGAAGATTATGAAAGCTTATTCCAGAAAACCTGTTTAAGCTACGAATCCTATATAGGTGATAAACCAGCATAGCAAATACAATTTGAATGATCTTTCAAATTAATTTACAGTAAGGAGTTTGCTAAGGGAACACACAGGAAAGTACTAAACATATACCTATCTAATAAGAGGTTGTATTAATTTTGAACATTCTTGTGCTAGAGGTTACTCAGAGAACAAGATAACCCTAATGTGTACATAGGCTGTCTGCATCCCTGAGATATTTAGTAATGCAGCTAACGCACTGGCCAGATTAGTTTCCCTACTTTGGGATTTTTACTTCTCTTGTTTCCTCTGACTACCCCATGATAAGCAGAGGGTTTATTTGTTACTTCTCTCTCCATTGCTGGAGCTTGCTACCACCAAGATTCTCAGTTTCTCAAGATGAGCTCTTGTTCTTATATCTGAAACCCAATGCTTTATTTTCTGAATACCACTTTTACTGCTGTCTCAAAACTTCCATGTGACACTCACATCACAAAGTATAAAAACTCTCCTCATTATGAACTGGTACTGACCTTTAACATCCATCTGTGAGTTAAAGATTTGACATGACTGGGTTTGAGTGTGACTGGACCTTACTCCATGGTGTGAATCTTACATTATTTTATATCAGTTAAAAAACATAGAATCGTAGGGCTGGAAGGAAACTCAGGAGGTTGTCTAGTCCCCTGCTTCAAGCAGGATCAACTGCAACTAAATCATCCCAGCCAGGACCTTGGCAAGCCAGGACTTAAAAGCCTCTATCAATGGAGATTCCACCACCACTCCAGGCAACACATTCCAGTACTTCACCACCTTCCTAGGGAAGTAGTTTTTCCTAAAATGCAACCTACTCCTCTCCTTCTGTAACTTCAGACCATTGCTCCATGTTCTGCCATATGTCACCACTGAGAACAATTTCTCTCCATCCACTTTCGAGCTTCCCTTCAGGAAGTTGAAGGCTGCTATTAAAACACCCCTCAGTCTTCTCTTCTGTAAACTAAATAAGCCCAAATCCTTCAGACTCTCCTCACAGGCCATGTGCTCCAGCCCCTTATTATTTTTGTTGCCCTCCACTGAACCTGCTCCAGCACATCCACGTTCTTTTTATACAAGGGAGGGGGGCCAAACTGGACACAATATTCCAGATGTGGCCTCACCAGTGCTGAAAAGAGCGGAACTGGCACTTCTCTAGATCTGCTCACAATGCTCCTCCTAATGCACCCTCGTATGCCTTCTTGGCTACACTGGCATACTGTTTCCTCATATCCAGCCTTTCATCCACCATAACCCCTAGGTCCCTTTCCGCTGCTGCTTAGGCAGTCGGTCTCCAGCCTATAACAGTGCTCGGGATTCCTCTGTCCCAAGTACAGGACTCTACACTTCTTGTTGAACTGCATCAGATTTCTTGTGGCCCAGTCATCCAATTTATTCAGGTCACTCTGGATCCTATCTCTGCCCTCCAACGTATCTACTTCTCCCCCTATCTTAGTGCCACCTGCAAACTTGCTGAGGGTGCAATCCAGTACCTCATCCAGGTCATTAATAAAGATATTGAATGACATCAGCACCAGAATTGAGCCTTGTGGAACTGTGCTTGAAACCAACCGCCATTCAGATATCGAGCCACTGACCACTACTCGCTGGGCCCAACTGTCAAGCCAGCTTTCTCTCCGTCTTATAGTCGATGGATGAAATCCATACTTCAACTTATGGGCAAGAATGTTGTGGAAGACTATCAAAAGCTTTGCTGAAGTCAAGGTATATCACATCCACTGACTTCCCCACATCCACAGTTCCTGTTACCCCATCATAGAAGTTAATCTGATTGGTTAGGCATCACTTGCCCTTGGTGAATCCATGTTGACTACTCAATCACTTTCCATTCTTCCAAGTGCTTCAAAATGGACTCCTTGAGGATCCCCTCCATTATTTTCCCAGGGATTGAGGTAAAGTTGACCAGATTATAGTTTCCTGGATTGTCCTCCTTTCCTTTTTTAAAGATGGGCACTACATTTGCCTTTTTCCAGTCATCTGGGATCTCTCCCAAACTTCAAGAGTCTTCAAAGATAAAGGCCAAAGGCTCAGCAATGCCAATTCTCTCAGTACCCTTGAGTGCATTAAATCCAGACCCACGGATTTGTGTACATTTAGTTTTTCTAAGTCACTCTTAACTCGTTCCTTCCCCACCGAGGGCTGCCCTCCATCTTCCCATACTGCATTGTCTAGCACCATAGTGTAGGAGCTGTCTTTGTCCATGAAGACTGAAGCAAGAAAAGCATTGAGTACTTAAATTTTCTTACATCATCAGTCACTAGGTTACATCTTTCATCCAGTAAGGGTCCCACACCTTCCCTGATAACTCTCTTAATAACATACCTGTAGAAACCTTTCTTGTTACCCTTCACATTCCTTGCCAGCTGCAGTTTCAATTGTGCTTTCACTTTCCTGACTACTGGCCAGCATTCTGCAGCCATGTATTTATACTCCTCCTTAATCAGCTGTCCACATTTCCATTTCTTATACGCATACTTCTTGAGTTTAAGCTGACCAAGGATTTCTCTGTTAAGCCAAGCTGGCTGCCTACCATATTTGGATTTCTTACTATGCAGCAGGATGGTTTGTGCCTGTGCCTTGAGTAAGACTTCTTTAAAATACTGTCAGTTCTCTTGAACTCTTTTTCCCTTCTTTGTTTCCCAAGGGATCCTGCCCATCAGCTGTCTCAGGAAGTCAAAGTCTGCTCTTTTGAAATTATGGGTCTGTATGTTACTGCTCACCTTTCTCCCTTTGGTCAGGATCCTGAAACTTACCATCTCATGGTTGCGGCAGCCCAGGTTGCCACCCACTTCTATTTCTCAATAGTTCTTGCCTGTTTCTGAGCAGCAGGTCAAGTTGTGCAAAGCCCCTGTTTGGTCCCTTCAGCACTTGTACCAAGAAGTTATCTCCAACATTCTCCAAAAACTTCCTGGATTGTCTGCGTGTTGCTGTTTTGGTCTCCCAAGAAATGTCCAGATGATTAAAGTCTCCCATGAGAACCAGGGACTGTGATTTGGAAGCTTCTCTTAGTTGTCTGAAGAGGTCCTCATCTACCTCATCTCCCTGAGCTGGCTGTCTACAGCAGACACCAACTACAACATCACCTCTGTTGTTTCCGTCTCTAAGCTTAACCCAAAGACAATCAATTGTTTTTTCTCCTTTCTTATACTGGAGATCTGAGCTATCATACTGCTCCCTCACATAGAGCGCAACTCATCTGCCTTTTCTCCCCGTCTGTCCTTCCTAAACAGTTTATACCCTTCCATGATGGTGCTCCAGTTATGTGAATCGTCCTACCAAGTCTCCATTATTCCAACTATCTCATACTTCTTTGACAGTGCCAGGGCCTCTAATTTTTCCTGTTTGTTCTCCAGGCTTCTTGCATTTGTGTACAAGCACCTTAGAGAAACGACTGATTGGCCCACTTTTTCCTCTTCATCCAGGAAACCTACTTTATTGTTCCCTACTCCTTCCACACTTACCTCAGGGCTTGTGTCACCGCCCCCTGAAGAACCTAGTTTAAAGTTTAAAATATAGACGTTAATTCTAGAAATTAAGCTTTTAAACCTACAGGATCCTTCTATTACACATTTTATTGTGTCGTTGGCTTTATGCGGTAGGAGCACATTCCTGTCATTGCATATTTTTCTGTGTAGTAGAGTCTTTCTTACCTCAATTGTAGAAGAGTTTTGAGTCATCAAAGGACTGCTTGGCATGCATACCACAAAAGCGAGATACTGGAACAGATTAGTCAGCCACTGACCAGCCACAATCAGAGTCCTTTAATAGGTTATTTAATAGCCAGTCATTCATTTACAGCAATTTGTGAAAGTATTTTATTTTCCAGAGTCAGATCTCTACTTGGGGAAATGGACCAGAACAGATATATTCCGGTATACCTCTCCACATGGGCACTTTAAATCTACAGTAAAAATCACATTGTTAAAAAATAATTATGCTGGGGCTGAATAATTTATCCAGAATACAGTTACTTTTATTTCAGTATAGTCCATGGGGTTCACTCTACAACAGCAATACAATATTCCTCTGTTAATTTTCATGTGTAGATGAAACCTAACACTAACAAGTTCTGGGAGAATAGAAGAAACAAATTTTAGCTTAATAAGAAGTCTCCAGAACTGTGATCTCAGAAAGGACATCTTAGTTTTTTTTAAAAGTAGGCTCTGTAGAGACCGTTAAGAGTAGAGGGATGTGAGTCATGTTGCTTAGCAGACATTACATTTTAAACCAGACTTGAAAAAAATGGTTTCTGTACAGATAGCTAATATTGTCCCAAATCCAGTTAGGTACAGACAGTGCATTCTTGGTACAACTTGCACAGCTAGTAAGGAAAATACTATTGTATGATTTTAATCCAGTGTTTAATCACTTAGATTGATAGACTTTAGGGACAATAGGAACATCCCCTAGTGCTTTTCTTTTCAATGGATTCTTTTATAACAATGTTAGATTAACCTATAGTGCCGAAAGGATGGAGAAAATAGCTATTAAATGGCTGCTGGAAATTATAATTTGGATCAAATGGCACAGTCTGGTGCAGGGGGTTGGGGGTGTTATGTGAAATGAGTTGGTTGTTTCAGCCCAATTCCAAGTGGATGGGCTGGAACATAAAACCACTGCCACAGTGAGCAGAAATTAAATATAATCTTAATTGGCTGTTTCAGGAGGCCAGACGCTGAGCTGACATAGAGATTAAACTGCTCTCAGTGCAAACTGCTTTCCAGAGCAAGGCACTGCAAGTTGCTGCCTTTCCAGAGCAACGTGGAGGAATGCTGCTGATGGAGTGTCTGGAAGTGCCATGCCCCATGTTCTTTTTCTGGTGGAGTGTGTGCTCCATGTTAGGTGCATGTTCTCTGCCTCATCTGAATATTTCTGTTTCCTACATTATTAATCTTATTGTTGTAAGGTTGACAAGGGGCCAACTGAATGACCAAGTGATTGTTTGACTGGTAAATAATAAACGTGACACAGCTGCCTGAGAAACTGAGAATATTGTTATTGGGGAAAATTCAGTTAAAAGTGCTCAGTTTTTAAATTGCTATTATATAAAAGATCAGAAAAGCAGGAAGGGTTAAAAAAATCACAATCCAGTTTCATTTAAACCATTCCAAGTTGAAGTAAAGCACTTGATGGTAGGCTTGGCCTTGCCATTGTCTACTTAGATTGCAAGCAGTTCAGTTACAGACCTGCCTCTTATGATGTGTATGTAGATTGCTTAGCACAAAGGGCCTCTGCTCTCGGTTGAGGACTCTAAGTGCTACTGTAATATAAATAATAATGAAATTATATGCCACTCCTATTTAAAATCAGTGGAAGAGCTGTATGTTACTTGCTGGCATAAACTGATATAATTAGATGAGGTTACATTTGATCACATCTCTCAGGAAGTAAACTATGACAAGGAGAACAGTATTTCCCCTCTCATTGAATTTATTTCCAATCAGGATATGCCTGCCTCTTGCAATAAGCTTACCTTAGGGATGAACTCAGCTTTTTCTCATAGGTTAATTAATAGAAAACTATAGAATAAAACTGGATAAAAATGTTAACTGGTGCTAGCTAGACTTTTTTTTGGACGGCAATGTAGGACATTTCATACCTGTTCCTTAAAAGGATGAAAATTCTGCATAAAAGTGGAGAAGGAGTTGTTTTATTTGACCTGGAAGCTCCTCAGCCATCACAGCTTTTATAACTGTTGGAAGAATTGGACTTGGATTAGTGACTCAAGTGTCACAGAAAAAGAAAGCACTCTTCTGCAGACGGGGTGTCAATGGGCTCTCACGGTGGCGTAAAGTTTTCATGAATCTGAAAATAATCACTGTTTCTAATAAGCAGGCTGAATCTATTCAAACCTAATGGGTTTAATGGCATTTTTCTAGTTATTCAAAGGACAGTATTAATAAGAATACATAGTACATCTTAATACTTCATGGAACAGGAAAGCTTTGAATCTTTTCAGAGTGTCAAAGAATACTATATCTGGAAGAAACTTCAAAAGGTTATCAAGTCCAGTCCCCTGCCCTGATGGCAGGACCAAGAACCCTGTTAGATATTTATCTAACCTGTTCTTAAATATCTCCAATGGTGGGGATTCTACAACCACTGTAAGTAACTTAACAGGAGTTCAAAAGGTTTACCAAATGTCCAATCTAAACCTCCCTTGATGCAGTTTAAGCCCACTGCTTCTCGTCCTATCATCAGAGGCTAAAGAGAATATTTTTTCTTCCTCCTCCTTTTTAACACCCTTTTAGGCGAAAACTGCTATCATGTCCCCTCTTGGTTTTCTCTTTCCCAAACTAAACAAACCCAATTATTTTAATCTTCTCTCATAAATCATATTTTCTAGACCTTTAATCATTTTTAGATGCTTTTCTCTGAACCCTCTCCAAATTCTCCACATCTTTCTTAAAATGTGGTGCCCAGAGCTGGACACAGTACTCCAATTAAGATCTAATCAGTAAAGAGTAGAGTGGAAGAATTACTTCTCGTATCTTGCTCACAAAAAGAATTTCCTATGGAGGAGAGTATTTTTCGTTTATTATAGAACTGATAAAACTGGCTCTTGAGTGCTAAGGACCTGCTATATCAGACTGTAGTGCAGAAGACCTCTCTGCCTGTAATCAGGATCCAAATTAAAAGTCAGAAAGCTGATCTGGCAAGTTAAGTTTTCTATATTTTATGGCTATGTCTAAACTAGAGTGATCTGTGACAAAACCTGAGGAGCATCCAGATTCCTAATGGTTAGACAGTAAATCGACAGAAAACAGCGCTTTTGTCATTAGCCATATCCCACTTGCCACGAGTTAGAATGCTGCTGTTGACAGACTGGTCAACAAAACACCAGTCTGGATGTTATGGGGGGCTTGACAGAAAAGGTTTCTGAGAAACTACACAACCCTGTCTGCTGTGCTTCTGGGTGGCCATTTTGCCGAGAGAGTGGCTGGGAAGTCCAGCTGCTCTCTGTTGACAAAGCGGATCACTCTTTCAATTCACTCTGCAGTCTAGATGCGATTTGTCAACAGAAATTTTGTTGGAAGATATCCCCCAGCACAAACTTCTGCTGACAAATCCCTGTAATCTAGTCTTGGAATTGACTGAATATTGGAGGAAGAGATGGAAGTGAGGAAAGAGAGGTGGAGAAACATTTCATATTCTTTCAGTCATTTTCTCAGGCTTTGCAGTAAGAACAGCCAGCTCTGCACAGCTGTTGTAACTTAAACTCTTGCACTCTGAGTGGAGCATAGGTCATCTACAAGTCTCCTCTACTTCACTGTCTTGGCACAACACTGACTTCAGGAGTTCCCCAGTTGTCCTTCAATCTCAGTAGATCTTCTCTGCGCTGTCTGAGGTCTTCCTCTTTTGTGTTTTCCTTGTGGATTCCATTGGAGAGCTTGATGGACTGTGCTGGATGATTGTTTTCTGAAACTGTGTCCTAGCCATCCCCACCTGTGGCACAGATTAAATGCTTGCTGACTTTGTCAGACTTTCCAGCATTTCATTGTTTGATTGCTTTTACCTCATGATTAAATTAAAGACATCAGTGCAATTGCTCCACATAATTTGGTCAGTTAAAATAGCGCTGCAAAATGAATCTTTCTGACACGGTAGCTTCAAAATTAGCTGGGGGTGATAAAGATTGTTCCTTGAAATGATAAATGTGAAAAATAGCGAAGTGCGATTGGCTATACCTACTGGTGGCTAAAGCTAGGCTGGTCACATGCGTTCTGTTTACAAATCTAGTGAAAACTTTGGTAGTTTATTGTTCACTAAACTTTTAGCATGTACATTCTCCAAAGCTACTGTAAACCCCCACACACATTTTTTTGCCCAGGGTTAAGTGGTGTTAAGCTCCCTTGCTCATTTAATTTCAGAAAGTACTGTCGATTGTACAAATGTGAACTATATTTCCAATGAGGCTTATGGAAGAACTGATATAAAAGACTCCCAACTTCTTTTCACATGGGACACAAAGGTTTTCTTTCAGATCTGCCATTCACATTAATGTATTATGCACAAAGAATATTTTTTTATATTACAGAAAACCTAATTAGTTAAAGAACAGTTCAAATTAAACTTATTTTTGAGATTCAGAAGTATTAAAACAAAGGCAGAGGGAGAGCGAGAACAAATACTCTAGCTTTCTTGATATTATGACTATGATTAATAATAATGTTTGGCTAAGAAGATGATTAAGCTTGTTATTTTATTCACAATTCAGATTTTTGTCAAACAGAACCAAAATCAGAACATGTTTTTTTTTAAATGAACTAACAGATCAACTCAACACTAGAGAAAGATTAATAAACAAGGGCCATCTTCTGCACTTGATTATGCATGTTGAATTTCCTATTTACATTAATAGGAATTGCATATGTCTATTCAGGACCAGTACCTGGCTCTGCAGAAAGGGCTCAATCCTGTAACCACTAAAGTTAATGACAAAACTACTGAGTTCAATGGTGCGAGATATCAGGATCATAACATTTATAGAAGTGTAAATAATGGCAGAAATGGAGCTCAAGTGTTTGTTAGCCAAAACCCTGGGAAATATGTGCCACGTGTCAATTTGTATAGGCATATCTGAGATGACTTTAAAAAAGAGTTATCTTGACACTGTTGTCAAACCTACAAATCACCCAGCTAATATTTCAAAGTTATGATGAAAGCAATGAATGAAAACTGTACCAGCACAATCTTTTTTCCTTTTGTGTCTTGAATTGGTTATCATTCCAGAGGGGATTCTATTTGTTTGAAATTGGCAATTAGAAAAACAAAAAACAAACACAAAACAAAACATGAAATACCATTTCATTATCTTGATTGCATCTTGCGTTTCAATATACGGTCTGTCGCTAAACTCTGATTCATCTGCCATCAGCAGGTTTCAGAGGTGATAATCACCCACACAAAGCTATTTGCACATCATGTCAATCCTCTCCCATGTCTAATTATACTCTTTATAACAAACTGCTTAGCATAATTAGTGAATTAAGCTCCACAGGAATAAGGATAGAAGTTAGTTGACAGAAGTATTAAAAGATTTTTAAAGTCAGGCATAGAGATATAAGCTAATAATAACTTTACTATTTGGTCACAATATAGTATATTTTGATGTATTTGCCTACATACAATTACACAATGATTATTTAAAATAAATAAGAATTATCTTTTCGTATAAATATTTACAAATTCGATGAAGACATTTGATCATAAAAGCTTACATAATTATGGAATGGTTTTGGGATTCATAAATTGCTAACAATCTCACCAGTACTTTTCCAGCCATGGCTGAATAAATGCTGTGGAGACCAGCATTGGAATCAAGTATGCTAGAAATGATCAAAGAACCTATTGCTCATTGATAAACAACATCAGGTACAAATGACCTTAATGGGAAAGCTCTGGTTTAATTTGTTTTTTTTTCTAGATGATCAGAAAGGATGTTTACTTAATGACCACTCTTTCTTTGTGTTTAAAATTTAATGATGTACTGTTTTAATATGAGATGCTTTGAGATCAAAGAGAATGCAGTATTATACATATATGCACACAAAGATAAATATATTCATTATCAATTTTTTTTTGGCCATGCTTTGATCATAAAAGTTTTATGAGTATTACACGAACATCTGTTGCAGTGACATTTTCTTTGTATGTAGGCAGATTTGTGTTCATTTTTCTGTATTAAACTGGAAAAAGCTTGCAGCAAACAAAAGCCTATGTGCCAGTCCATTGTTTTCTAGCAGGCAAATAAGTGTGTCACATGAGAATAATTTCCTATCCCCAGATGAGGACAGAAATCTACCCATATGAGCACAAATATAGTATTAGCATAGACAAAAGAAATTGTGCTGAATCCATTAAAGTAGCCTCAAGTAATTAATCATGTTTGCGTTGTAAGCACTGATGGTATTCTGTTAAAACTTCGTTATATAGGCTACGTCTACACTAGCCCACTACACATTTGCATGGCCATTTCGAAGATTAGGGCTAGTTTAGACACGGCCATAAAGTGGAATAGGATCAGGAAGAGTCAAGGGGACTTTGTTTAATGAAAATTCTGTTATTTGTATCCCATAGGAAAGGATGTTAGAATATTGTGCCAGTGAACAGCCACCTTTTCCCCAACGTACTCAGCACCCATGCTGGGGAGGAGGAATGCAGTGGGGAGGAGACAAATAATACAGTTATCTCTTTGTGTACTCGTAAATTGGTGCTTATGCTTCATAGATTCCACATGGGTAGGAAAATTTGTTGAACCTTGCCTCATCTCATTCAAAGGACATCCATACCAGATACATGTAAGGTAATGCTTAGGTTTACAATAACTGTAGTTGCACAGACTTACAGTAGACTTTAACAGGGATGTTGAACAGAATGCCATACGCTGACATTAATCACCTCACTGTAAAAGTTCACAGAATTAAAAGAGGTCAACAATGCATCCTTTCAGGTCACCACTCATTAAAAATATTTGAGTTTTCCTATTAAGTATTCAAAGGCCAACATCTGCTGATGCTCAAAGATGGGGAATGCAGTGAAGAAGGCTGTATGGAGTGTAAAGTGGAAATCACAATGATTTAGTCCATGCAACACAGCATTGACAAACTGTACCACAGCTGAGCTCCACAGAGTTATTTTGCCACATATCCATTTCTGTTATTTATGACAGTGGGATTCCAGATAATAATAGGCTAATCATCTTTCTTTACTCACTTCTATTTAGTTCCTTTTTAAAAATACATGCGCAAACACAATTTGTCAAGATTGCAAATGAAGCACATCACTGTGCATTTGCAGTGAGACAAATGTCGAGGGAGACACCGAAGCAGAAAAATTAAACTATCAAAAGTGAAGGCTTGCATTGGCAAGTTGTTATAAATTCTGTTCTACTATTTTATGTTGCAAACAGGTTGCCATAGGATTAAGTTAGAATCTAAATGGACACAAACTACTACTCTCATTTACAAAGAGGCTAGTTTTGATGTTATTTAACACACTTGCTAGGGCTTAACAAATCTGTCCTTAAGCCTATTCATGAGCTTTAATAAACTGATTTATAACTGAAAGACCTGACTACACATTTATAAAAAGCAAGGCAGCTGCTTTATCCAGATTATTAAAGTATTGCTTTTCAGCCAGATATCAGGTATTGCAAATCGTCTTCTGACACTGCTTAAATTATGATAGACCTACACAACAAAAAACCCATGTCTAAAGTCTATGCAATGCAAAGGCTGTAAAGGAACATTCTTTCACTCAGCTACTAAAGGATACCTTTTCTGGTTAGGTATCATGCACTCATTTGCATTTATTTCTAATTCGCTATCATTCTATGACTCTACCTGCTTCACAACTGTAGGATGGTTTGTCTCAAACAACCATATACTTATTTTTTCATTGTTCTTTTATTTGCAATAACTGATTTTTTTAAGAAAAAGACATTTTCCTATTTTATTAGCTGTTTAAAACGTTTTCATTTTACTCAATAAAACAAGTCTCAACAAAGAATCTTCTGTAAAAGGTCTGAGCTGGAGTTCACTTATGTAAATGAAAAGATATTGTCTAATTTAGTTCTACAGTCTGTATTATACAAGATCAGATTAAATGATCACCAGTGTCCCATTCTGGCTTTGGAATCTATGAATCATTTGAAAGACTCTGATATACCACTTTCACTGGATTAAAACAAATTACATACATATGTGTTCTTCATTTTTTCACTTTATATTTATCTATTCATACATACAGCTTTAAGGGCTCTACTCTTCTTAGCTATTAACAAAGTTAGCTGTTGTGGAAAATGCACTTGATAATATCTTCCTAGCCAATGCCAGCCCAATGTTCTAATTTGCAACATCAGTGCTTTTATTTCTAATCAAGAAGTTGTGTGTGAAGACAAACGTACTGTCATGAGCTACATATCATATTCCCTCTGATCACATAATGCAGTTACATGTAAATGCAGCATGGCAAAGTCAATAATATAGTCCCCTTACTGTAAAGCACATTCAATGAAACATTATCTATAACAGAAATGGATGTTGGGAAAATAGAGCTAAGAAGCTGAATAACATTAGCAAAGCTATTCTGGATTTGCTTTTTACTACTTACTACCAATACTGGAAATACTGGGAATACCTGTAGAAAGAGAGAGCAAAAGGGCATAGTTAGTGATTTAACGAGCCCGAAGCATTCCATCAAATATCTGGAAACTTATTTTTTCATACTTGTAATTTTCTCACTTCAAAATACTATATCAAATAACAGCCAGCATCAAGAACTTGCCAATATATCATCCAAATCTTCTGATTCTTGAGAATTTGCATTTTTTTAGTATGAGACTGAAGGGATTTTTGGAAGGTATTTGTTGTGTTCAAAAATGCAAGTTGGAGCATTTATGAAAGACGCAGCCTTCTTCTGCTCTCATACCTTCATGAAGTTGTTCAGAACAGTGCTGTATTCATATTGAACAGTTATTAGGTTTCTGTTCTGGACAATAAATCCAAGCCATGTTGTATCAGGTATATCTGTGAAACTATTTTAATACAGGGATAAATGCATTATTAGCTGATTTGGTCAGCTGCTGAAAATCACTTGGTTCTTTATTAGATTAACTTTCTCTAGCAAACACTTTTTGTTCCTTGTTTACCTGTCAATTGTCTGGATTAAGCTATGCAATACAAATTTAATTGAGCAAAATAATATAACACATTAGGTCACTCCTATTGATCATGTCCCTCATTGATTTTTCTACTCTCACTTCAAATCTCAAGTTGAATTAATGTGGGAGAACCATTCTAGAGTCTGACTGGACTTTGTAGAAAATGTGGATGTCCCATATTCCTTGCAATATAGGTCTCCTTAGCTAAATTAAACATGCCTATAAGATGATTTACAAGCCCACAGGTCAAAGCCACACACTACAGATCAATACTTAAATCCCTGATACTCGTAACATTTCAGTTAAATAGTTTTTCTTTTATAAGTTTTATTGACTTTTGATGGCATGGTATTACAGTGTAGAAATCTATTTCTCCATTACAATCTACTATCCTATTAAATTTCTTCTCAGAATTCTTAATGCAGAGAAGTTCTGGAATGCAGGCAGGCAACCCTTACTCAAGAAAATGATTCAGCAGTATGGATTACTCGGTATGGAGTAGGATAGCAGAATCAGGCTTATCTTATGATAATTATTTTTATTATCATATATCATTTATTATATATTAGTGTAGGCTTTGGAATTACATTCTCTGCACCTGTAGTGCCTTTGGCTTCTCAAGTGTGCTGGGCATTTTGCCAGGTTGGGACCGTCACTGGGGCCACAGAATGTACAATGGAATACATTACCCACAGCAGTCTGGTATAAGAGCATGGCTGGGGGAAAGAGGAATGCATATTGGCTACATCTACACTACAAGATATATTCAGATTTAAGGCAGTTAGCTCCATATTACCATGTGACTGACTTCACTGTAAATACCATTAGCTTGATTTAGGGAGCACTAATATTGATATCACAATATTGTCGGTACTGCTGGGCATAGCATCAAGTTCAAATTTAAAAGTTTCGATTAAAGGCCAGTGTGGAAGCGCTACATCTTAAAATGGAATTTATTAGCCTCCTGAGGTGTCCCGTATGTAACTCACAATGCCCCACAGTGCTCCTCTCTGGCCGCTGCTCTCCAGAGCCGTGTCTACACGTACACGCTACTTCGAAGTAGCGGCACTAACTTCGAAATAGCGCCCGTCACGGCTACACGTGTTGGGCGCTATTTCGAAGTTAACTTCGACGTTAGGCGGCGAGACGTCGAAGTCACTATCCTCATCAGGAGATGGGGATAGCGCCCTACTTCGACGTTCAACGTCGAAGTAGGGACCGTGTAGTCATTGCGCGTCCCGCAACTTCGAAATAGTGGGGTCCGCCCTGGCGGCCATCAGCTGAGGGGTTGAGAGACACTCTCTCTCCAGCCCCTGCAGGGCTCTATGGTCACCGTGGGCAGCAGCCCATAGCCCAGGGCTTCTGGCTGCTGCTGCTGCAGCTGGGGATCCATGCTGCAGGCACAGGGTCTGCAACCAGTTGTCAGCTCTGTGGATCTTGTGTTGTTTAGTGCAACTGTGTCTGGGAGGGGTCCTTTAAGGGAGCGGCTTGCTGTTGAGTCCACCCTGTGACCCTGTCTGCAGCTGTGCCTGGCACCCTTATTTTGATGTGTGCTACTTTGGCGTGTAGACGTTCCCTCGCTGCGCCTATTTCGATGTGGTGCTGCGCAACGTCGAAGTTGAACATCGACGTTGCCAGCCCTGGAGGACGTGTAGACATTATTCATCGAAATAGCCTATTTTGATGTTGCTACATCGAAATAAGCTACTTCGATGTAGGCTTCACATGTAGATGTAGCCCAGGTGTGCAGGAATTAGGTAACAGGAAGACTGTGAATTTCAAAACAAGACTAGGAAGCCTGTGGCTGTGGGCTCATGTTTGTATCAGAGCCTGAGAAATGTCTTTCTTTCATTGCTATTAGTGCTGTGAGCACATCTACTCATTGCAAATAGCCCCTGCAGGGAGTTTGTGGTTCTGTCTCCACAATTGGTATTTTTTTCTGTGTTGCCTAGTGTCAGCTGCTGCCCCACCACACCATGTGGCAGCAAGATTGTTGTGGGGGTTGTGCTTGAATCAGAGGCTGAGACACTTCTTCTCAGTTGTTTACATGTGTGCACGCCTCCCTTTTCCCCCACACAGGCGCCATGCAGTTGGGGTCTTTCTGACGCTCAACCACGTCACATGGTTAGCCCCCAACCCAGTAAAAGAATGTGCCTGCCATTCAGTGCTGACCAGCTGCCAGGCAACACCATGTCCTCGCTTGCGTGCGGTTAGGGCTCCAAGGGCAGGAAATAATTTCAGGGGCTTGCAGACACTGGGAGGGGTGGGGAAAGTATTCCCTGGTGGATAAGGTTTTTGGGGCCTTTCTGCCTCGGGGCAGACTACTTCAATTGGCCCTCCCACTCAAATCTGCCTTGGACCCGGGGGGCTAGCTAAGATTTTTGGAGGCATTGCTAACATCCCCCATCGGCAATTTCTGTGTAGTGAAGAGGGAAGAAAGAAACCTTTTTTCTTAGCCTTTTCTATGCTCTTTCTTCTAACTTTGCACTTCTTCATGCAGGGAAGAGTGGGTGGAGGGCCACTCGCAAATACAGACTGTGCACAAAAGCTGTAAGGAACAGGGAAGCCAAATACCCTTTCCTCAGCAACTCTCTTTTTTCAAAATCTTTACTATCAACTCTTTCTTAATGCTTTTCATTGTCCCTGTGTTATTTTCAGGAATCAGATGCAATCAAGGGATGGGGGACAGTCAGTGGAGGGCCATCTGAGAAGGCACACACTTGCTGATTTTTATAAAATCCTTGATAATTCAGTTACAGAAGAAAGGGATTTCTGTTAACTTTGCCATCTTTGTTGATGCCCTACTTTTCCTTCTTCTGCCTGGAAAAATGGATGTTTGGTTACTATGGGAGGGGAATGAGGGCAATGCAATGTGGGAAGATGATGTCATATACCAGTGAACATACCCAGAATGCTATGGAGATGAGGGAACTGTGGGATAGGTTCCCACAATGCACTCCTGCAAAAGTCAAAGTTTGCTGATTGAGCGTGGCAGCAATAACTCCACCTTGTGAGGAGCACATGGGGAGATAAGGACAGTCAAAACGGAATTTATAAAATCCAGTGTTACAAAACCGATATTAATAAATTCGAATTTATCTTGTAGTGTAGACATAGCCATTGAGTCATTACTAAATTATTCTTATGATTGAAGCCATGGAGCACTAGCTCCAAGTTTGGGGAGTCATAAATGGCTCCTTTGTGACTCCCCACCTCAATTACACATAGTGCTTCTTGGGCAGTTGTGAGAACTGTGTCCCAAGAGTCTCATATTCTGTTGGGAAACCCTATATGCTCAATCCTGCAGCGTGCAGACTATCACCTCACAGAAGGCTCTCAGCAATTTTCAGGATTGGGCTACATATGTAAAAACTATTTATAAAACAACTTATTTTACTCCTGGTGATGTTTAAAACAAAATTTCAGCGATGTTTCAGAACTTCAGTATAATGTAACTAATATCACAACTACATGATTTTAAATAGAGAAAATTAAAATTGTATTTAGAGAAATTTAAAAATACCCTCTTATTCCACTGTTGGCATCATTTCTTGAAACAGATTAACAATCATAGCATCTCTTTCTCATTGTTTTACATAGAAAAGGAACTGAACTCTGAACACTATTTTTGGATTAGCTTTATTAATATATATTTATATTTACGTGCAACAGTTAGTCATGATTTAAATTCACGCTTTTTTCCTTTACCCACAGATGGGACTTGTAGAGATAACAGATAAAAAGATAGGTAATCTTTTCACACGTCCCCTGTGAAATAGTATTTGTACTCCCTTTTAGGTGCGCACACACAGACAAAAATATACATACGTACTAGCCCCCCTTCCCCAACACACACCTCATCACACCCACAGCTTCTCCTCTGCTCCAGGGCAAACTGTAGCACAGGGAGAAGTTGTCTTATTAACTTGTGCTCCTCCTCCTCTACTGTATCTCAGAAGTCTCAGTGAGAAATAATGATGAACATTTCCCTAAGCAAGGAGGAGTAATGAAAACAAGGTAACTACTTGCCGGAAGGACTCTACATTAGTCTTGATTGCTTGTTTTCACATTCCCTATCTGAAAAAAACTTCTTTTGCTATTTCCCTGCAGATTTCTCTATAAGGAAAGAGACGCTCTGCATGGCAGAGAACTCCTTTTTGTCTCCCAAAATATTGTTGGCACTGGCAGGAAACAGAAAAACAAATTGAGCACATAACAGGGAAACAATTTATAGCAGATGTTTCTCAAAGTGGTTTCTCAAAGCGTTGGTCGCTATTCCTTTTTAGTAGGGTTGCCAGGATCAGCATTATACTGCTGAGGAGTCAGGGCAGAAAGACTCAGTCAGAGTTCTGCAGTCATGGCTCTCAGGCTGAAGCCATCTAGGGAGGATGGGGGCCCTTCCCTTGAGTTTGATACAGCAAATTACATCCCTAAACGTGGCAGGGCTTGGGCTGTCAGCCCTGCACTGACAGCAGCAGCCCTGCTGGGCATGGGGGCTGAGCCACATGATGGTGGAGCTTCAAGCCTGGGCAATTTAACTTTGCACACCCTATGGCATGGGACAACAGGCAGCTGCTCTGCTTCCCACCCCTTAACCTCAGCTCTGACATTACATCCTTTACTCAGCCCCTATGTCATTATCTCACAGGCAATCAGCATATGTTGTGATTACAACCAGTTTAAAAATTGCTCTAAAAATAATTTTAGCATTGGACCATTTTCTGAAGGGGTTGGGGAAGCAATGAATGGGGGTCAATTGCTACTTGCGCTAAAGAAGAGCTCACAACCAGGATCCAAGCAGCAGTAATGAACCAAGAAACCACAAATACATAGGGATTTACTGGGTTGGTTTTAAGAACCCGGGGGGTGGAGGGGTGGGGGGATCCATGGCCACAATGGATGGTGTGTGGTGAACTTCTGGCAAAAGGAGAGCTTAAAACCAACTAAAATGTGGCATTTGCCAAAGAAGATGCATTGGAGAGCACAGGGGGTCATGTTCTCCTCCCTCCACCCATTTGCTGCTTGGATTGTATTGAGCATGCTGAGTAATATCTGCTGCAGCTGTTGTCCTTACTCAGCCCCTGCCCATAAGCAGGACTGAGCCCTCTCTGACACTTACAGACATGGCACAGTTCTATATCAAACAAAACCGACTGATTTTTTTCACCAGCAAAATCCGTGAGAGCTACAGGACCAGAAGAGAGTATGGAGAACAGCAGCGACAACAAGTGAGAAAGGCCTTCAGGCAGCTTCTGTTGTGCCACACTGGACAGGTAAAACTGGGAAACCATACACCGCTGGGGAAACTTTTTCCCCCTATGTGCTGAAGAATGGTTTTTGATAATACTGGGGCAAGGTACAGTGACTCAACTTGACTCAGTTCCCCATCTCATGATACAATTGCAGGTACATTCAGAGTACGCAAATGATATTGTGACTGAACTCATGATCACCAAAATCAAGCAGAGTTCTCTTTTTTCCCATTCAACTTGAGGAAATCAATGATGTGCTGGTCTGCTCAGATGCTGGCATATATACAATTTGAGAACAATGAAAACCCCTAAGAGGAATTTCTGTTCTGCCAGCCATTACTAGAGCATGCTAAAGGGGAACAGCTCTTCTCACTTTTGCCTCTGATTCTGGCTTGGAATGGCATCACAGCGTAAGGATTTGCAGTAATAGTGTAAGAGTGTTTGTGCAATAACTCAAAAAAAACCTCCCAGCAGGTCAGTTACTCAAGTACAGGCACAAGCACTCTGGATTCATTGTTCTATACACAGGCAAGCCCTAGTAGCCAATAACAAAAAAAACCTAACCTACCCATTTTAAAACCAGCTTCATCATGAACTTTTCACAGTCAATGGCATCAAGAGCAGCTCAACAAGCACAGATCTCTTTGGAGTTTTGTGGGAAGACATGGAAGCTGAGCACTATCAGTTACTGTATCACACAGAAGGCAGCTGGCTGCGTTTGGGAAAGGTTCTCAGTCATTTGTTTGAGCTCAGAGAAGAAGTGAGCTGGCTGAAAAGTTTGCTGATTCCAGGTTTGCTTTGCTGGCTTACCTGGAAGATGACTTTAAATGCCTAAATGAATTAAATACCTCATTACTCTTATGGACAAAATTCAAAACCTGGACCAAGAACCTTTTCTTATGGTCAGGCCTACTGATTGTGGGAGAGATGGGGGAAGAGGGGCTCCAAATCCTTGCACCAGCCTCGTGAAAGTAAGGGCAGGTGGAGGAGAACAGGCCATGGGGAGAAAGTGCAGAGAAGGGGACTGGAGTAAGCAGGGGGCAGAGGCTTAGAAAAGAGGCAGGAGAGGGGTGTGGTCTCAGGGAAAGATTAGGGGAGTGAGCAGGGCAATGGTCTGGGTTTGTATGAGTAGACAGCTGGCAAACCCCCTAGCCATGCCAGAAGAGTGTGCTCAGAAGTGCAGCTGGCAGCTCACTGGGCACCACCAAAGCCAGCACAGCATAGCACCACCCAAATGTCAGGTGGGTGCAATTTGTGCATGCATGGAGGCACACTGACTTTTACTGCCTGAGGCCCAGAACTGCGGTTATCAAGCCAGCTTAAGTTGTGCCATGGTTCTGAAGGCTTCTTTTAAAAAAATACTGAATGCCTTTTTGAATAAAATGCATTGCAGAAGCACGACTTGCAACCTGTTATCAACCACCTGGAATGTCTTAAACTGCAGCTTTGGGAGTACTTCCCTGAAAAGACTCCAGAAACAGAGGCATAGATTAGAAATCTCTTTAATACAGAAGTGACTGAAAGTGGTGTTATGTCACTTGCAGCAAAAGAAGCATTAATTGCCCTTTCCTGTGATGAGAAATTGATGCTGAGATTTTCTGAACAAACTCCTAACTTCTTGATTTCTGTGGGAGAGACGATCCAGAGCTGTCATTTGCAGCACTGAAAGCACTCAGGCCCTTTTCATCTGCCTATCTGTGTGAAGCCAGCTTTTTAACACTGGCATTACTAAACAACAAAACCCAGGCCTCTCACACTTTTGAAGATGACCTGTATTATTATCTCAGGCATAGAGAGCCCAAGCTTACCCTTCCCATTCGATACATATTTAGTTTTTACTTTTGGATATAAAAAATGTCTCATAATTGAACTGTGCTATGGCCTTGTAACGCATTTTTAGTTAAAATATTAACTGTTCCAGAACAACACAGCACTCTGTGGTCCTGCAGCAATTTTTGTGTTCAGAAGCGGGGCATGGTGCAGCGAGGTTTGAGACTGGCTGCTCTACAGCAATATCCATTTGCAGAAGTCATGGAGGTACACATTAGGTTTCATTCTTTAGTCTGGTTCAGCTATGTTTGGTACAAGGTGATGAGAAAAGGGAAAGTTTAAGGTATCTTTCTTTCTCTCTGCCTATGGAATAATGTAGGAGTGTGGTTGCTCTGACTTGTAACTGTAATGGACAATTCTGGCACTCAGGAATAGCTGGGGTGGAGAGACAATCACATTCCCCCATGGCCGGATATTTGGGGAGTGTCTGATCTAGAGCTGCTGTATCACAGGGATTCTGGCCTCTTTACATCAGGGAAATGGTACAAAGAGGCTGCAGAGGTGATGGAAAAATCAGAATCTAGCTTGACAGAGCATTCCCGCTACTCATCTAAATATAAAGAGTAAACAAAAATAAGTTAATCTAGAACAAAATAGTATTTTCCTACATACTGATTTAAAACACGTTGGCTGGGTCTACACTTGCCCCCAGCTTCGAAGGGGGCATGTTAATCAGGGCAATGTGAGATTACTAAAGAAGTGCTGCGGTGAATACACAGCACTTCATTAGGCTAATTCTCCCCTCTGGCAACTTTGAAGTGTTAAACTTCAAAGTGCCAGCCTGCCATGTAGCCACGGGCACTTTGAAGTGCCTTTACTCCTCAAAACTTTGCCGTGTGAGCACTTTGAAGTTTAACACTTCAAGGCTACGTCTACACGAGCCCCAAACTTCGACATGGCCATGCAAATGGCCATTTCGAAGTTTACTAATGAAGCGCTGAAATGCATATTCAGCGCTTCATTAGCATGCGGGCGGCCGCGGCACTTCGAAATTGCCGCGCCTTGCTGCCGTGCGGCTCGTCCCGAAGGGGCTCCTTTTCGAAAGGACCCCGCCTACTTCAAAGTCCCCTTATTCCCATGAGCTGATGGGAATAAGGGAACTTCGAAGTAGGCGGGGTCCTTTCGAAAAGGAGCCCTGTTGGGACGAGCCGCGTGGCGGCGAGGCGCGTCAATTTCGAAGTGCCACGGCCGCCCGCATGCTAATGAAGCGCTGAATATGCATTTCAGCACTTCATTAGTAAACTTCGAAATGGCCATTTGCGTGGCCATTTCGAAGTTTGGGGCTCGTGTAGACACGGCCCAAAGATGCCACAGGGGAGAATTAGCCAAATGAAGTGCTGTGTATTCACCACAGCACTTCATTTGTAATCTCCCATTGCCCTGATTAACATGCCCCCTTCAAAGTTGGGGGCAAGTGTAGACAAGCCCATTGAGACTTCACTAAATATAATGTTAGTATCTCAGTGCTTTCCCCTCTGAAAGAGGTTCTGGTCTGTCAGTTAATCTGATCACACGGAAAATAGCAAGCTCCAAATGGAAAGCTCAAAACTTTGTCCTACCACAGAAATGGCAAAGCCACAGACAGATCTCAAGTAATATTTAAGTTTTTAGATTTGACTTTTGTGTATGTGTCACAACGAATTCATTACACACCCCCACACACTCCCATACTATTTGATAGAAAAAAGGAATTTTCCCTTAAAAGGCTTGTAATTTGGATCTTTCCAATTATCATTCATCTAATGTTTATGAAATAATGTCACGATGTTCTCCAGTGCCCATCAATGAAAAAAGAAGCCTTCTCTTAGACAGTAGAGAAAAATTAATGAAATCATATGCTCACAGAGAAACTAAATTAGAATTCTTCTGCAGATTAGTATAAGCTATATAATCAGGTGTGTGTGTGTATATATATATTTTATATAAAAGGCATATAACAATTGAGATCAAAAAGGAATTCATATTAATTGCTGATTATTAACTATATCTGCCTCTTTCTTGAAAAGGATGCTTTCCTTTTACTGGAGCATTCCACACTGCATGTTTTAACACCTAGAGGTGAACTAAATTTGGATCCTGTACCAAGGAATCAATTTAGGGCTCTGATGCTCTGCTAGAACATCTGTACTGTAGCGTGACCTGGCACTGAGTCTTTTTTCCTTCTGCAAATCCCCTGCTGTGGTACGATTACAGCATCACAATTTTACCATCAATTTTAGAAGCTCCAAATTTCCCCGTGACTGAAAATCCTGAGATGCTGTAAGAGACTAGCCACTTTTATCTCTCCAAGGGGGCTGATTTGTTTGATCATATGTTCTCGCTTTTCATGTGTTTTCAAACTTCTATTGAGCTAGAGGCAAACTATAAGATTCTCAGGAAATCTGCCCTATATGTTTTCCTGTAACAGCCCTAGAACGCCTCCTACTGTAAACATTACATTTGTTGCCTTTAGAAAGATTCAAATTTTTTTAATTCACCACTAGAAAATATGAGGATTGTCACTTATTCTGACATGCTCTTCCAAGCAGGACAGATAAAAACGTGGCTCTTTCATTTGAACAAGCATGAAAAATATGTTACCAATGTTTTCATTAGGTAATATGCCTTAAAATACAATCCCTGTACATAGGATGCTGCACAGAGATTAATAGGAGTTTTGGATGTACAGAGGCATACTTTATTTCCAAGAAAGAACAATATATGAAGCAACAGGAAGAATAAAATCTGTTCTAGGACTTATAATAATCTGCACAACTTGCTTTCTTATGTTAGAGTTTAGTGACTGTACCAAAGTTGTTTCAATTGCTGTAGTTTATTTTACCCTATGTAAACACATTTGTTTCAAGTCAGCCAGCGAGACTGAAGTATTCTGTCTTCCACCAGTAGGTGTCACTAAAACCATCAAAACAACTGTAAAGGGTTACTGGAGAGGGTACTGTGCATTAGAATAATTTTGCAAGTCACACTTTTTAAAAATGCAGCAAATGTTAAAGTGTGTCATTTTCCAAGTGTGCATCTAGAACCTTTTATTAACCAGTAAAGTTGATTTCTGCTATGAGGGAAGGCAGTTCATCAGCTGCAGGTTATCCTGACATGTCTCTCTCCCTGAACGCTCCAGCTCAAATACACTGTAATTTTTTTTCTTTTCTCAACAGCAGGTCATACAGCTTCTCTCTGCTGTTTTTCTGTGCCTTACTATCTATTCTAAAGTCCTCATGAGCTAGTCAACTTCAGAAAGCTCTACATAGTGAGAACAAGTACTAGTACTGCTATTTTGTAATATTTTACCCTACTCATATCATCTTTTCTCTCTATCATGGATCTACCATAATCATCATAGTTCAATACTGCCCTTCTCTAGCAGGAGCACTCCCATTCTTCGTATCAGTTTACCGTACCACAAAGGCTTCTCTAGAAAGCTATTTCCAGACAGTTGAGCCAAACTCAGAAATCTACCCCAAGTATTGTCTCCACTAGAGCAGCGAAATGTAGAGAAGCTAATGTAGTTTTGACAAGGAATAAGGATGGGATCTCTCTCTAATTACACTGTGTCTACACTAGCAAGTCCTTTTGGAAAATCAGGCCCTCTTCCAAAAGAACAAGCGGAGTGTCCCCACACAAATTATGCTCTTTCAAATTCCTTTTGAAAAAATGCAGCACTTCTTCCGCAGGCCCTATTCCTCTCCCAAATGAGGCAGAGCACCTTTTCCCCAAAGATTCTTCTGGGAAAAAGCGTGTGTAGATGCTCCGGGGCCCTTTGTTCAAAAGAGCTATCTTTACAATGCCAGATGATTTGACCTTGGGCCCATTCTTTTCAAAGAGCTGGGGCTGTTTGGACACCCTGTATCAAAAGAGCACATTGCTCTTTTGAGCCGCTTGTTTGCGTGTGGATGAGCTGTTTCGAAAGAAGATCTTCCAGAAGATCACCTTTGAAAAGATCACTGTCTAATTGTGGACTTTCATGAGCACGATGGGTGGCTATTTCAGGGCATGACTAGGAATCCTGCTAATATACAAATGCTTGGCCCCCTTCACTCACATCACTCCTTTAAAATGCAATGTAGCGTCACATTTTAATGGGAATGGGTGCCAAATAGATGAGCTACTGTGCTGATTTCTCATCCAAATTCATGTCATATCTTCTGCCAAAACCCCTCTCCTTGACAGATGTGCCACACTGCCTCATAACTCTTTTTACTTGCAGAGTAGGATTAAGGCAATATTGCTGAGCCTGAGATCCAGGTCCCATTGTCAGAGAGAGTCCCAATGCAGATGTAATTTACCAAGTTGCTTATGGCTGGCTGACTGACTGTTGCAGGGGAAAGAATGAAGGTCCATGTTGTCATAATCAACCCCTCACTTCCTGTCATGTTATGACCTGGGAGAAGGACTGGCGGAAGCTGGGAGATATGTAAGTCTGAAGTGCCCGGACTGTCTGGTGCATATTATTTATTATCTGATGGAAAAAAAATGATGGATGTGAGCCTGAAATAGTCTTGGACACCACTACTGAATGTAGCAAAGTAGGTAACACCTGCATGGTAAATAAAAGTTAAACAATGAGAGAAAGAAAAGACCAATGGCTATCAGATATTTCGTGTTGCTAAACAGAAAAACTATTCTATATCATGCACATGGGAAATCCAGTAAAGTCACTTGGAATGTCAGAACATGCTGCATAACAAGACTGCCCGTTGCATGTGACAGCATCAGGAGATGCAGGAGATATATGCATCAGGAGATGCACTTAATCGCAAAAGAGTCAACAGGATGGAACTCAAAATATAGAAGAAATAGAAGAAATATTAAGCAGCAGTCAAATACAGAGTTCTCAGTAACTGCCCCCACATGCTTCTTTGTTACTATTCTACTACTCTTGTGTTTAACTTGGTAAGGTCCTGCTTCTTGTGATACTCATTTTTGATTCCTCCCAGCTGCTGTTTTGAAGTTTTAGATAACATTCAAAGCATTGCACATTGCTGCTGGTTTTTAAAACTTTTCTTTCAATTGCAGTACAGAATCCTGTGTCTTCTAAATAACTTTTCCAGTGAATGGTTATAGTCTTCAACCAGCTTTTTGCTTTTAATCAAGATGAAATGCTAGCCTTTTTTCTAAAGCAGCTATCCAAAAGGTGCTGTCCAAAAGGTTTGATGATTTAGTTTTAGTTTATTTCTTTTCCTCACAGGTACTCAGGTGCAGAACTTGAATTAGAGGAATCCAACTTACTGTTTATTTCCAGCATGCATGAACAGGAGACTAGATGCCTGTGTTTTGGTTTCATGTCCCTTTTCTCAACATTATACCCTTGGCGCTCTATTGTATCTACAATCTGTGGATGTGGCTCTCAATAACATCAAGCAAACTGAGAGACTAGATGGCCTATAAAGTTGTATCATAACGGTGGTAAGTATCAGAGAGGTAACCATGTTAGTTTGTATCTTCAAAAACAACAAGAAGTCCTGCGGCACCTTATAGGCTAACAGATATTTTGGAACATAAGCTTTCATGGGGAAAGATCCGCTTCATCAGGTGCATGAGTGGCCACATCTTACATTGGCAATTATGCCAATGTTAAGCTAGGAGTTAGCTAGAAAGACACACAGAACTGGTCACAATCTCCTTTCCCTGCCTAAATCCCTGGCAACCCCAGAGAAATCAGAGCTTGCACGTGTATAATGAATTTAGACAATAAGCAGGGGATATAGCTCAGTATCTGAAATTTTCCTTCACAATGCTTAAACCCTATCACTATACCCAAAAAGTTCATAAGAACTTGGTCTGAAGTTGAGCCTTAAAAAAGGCTGACCTCACCAGCTGGGGCGCATTTTTTATGGGCCTTTGAGCACTGCCCAACATCTCCTCCTCAGCACAGGGTGGAGGAATGGGTCCAGTGTGAGGGCTGTATAACCCAACTTAGCTGCCATGGGCCCAGAACACAATGATGAGTGGGTATGTTTCCATACCTCACTTTATCTCATCTCTCCTACCTCCTGTGTGAAGGAGGGAAAGAGTTTACAGCTTTTTTCCCCGCATACTTAGTAATACTGGGGACATTGGCTCCCTGCTGAATTCTGCACTGATCCAGTCCTGCTGGGTAGTTTGGGGAGTAAGGGTTTTCAATAAAGTTGTTACCTTCATATTTCACCATACTACATAGTCCTACATAGATGCCTACTGTAGTCATGTCTGCATCAAAAGTCTTGAAATTTCTTTATTTAGACTTCTTCACCATTCACAAAACCATCCAAAATCTCCAGTCTTGTCATTTCAATTATTTTCTACATATTTCAGAACAATATCTCCAGGTTGCACTGTGGATCTCCTACCCTTCACATGATCTCTAATGGAAATACCACCCAGAAACAGAATGGAGAACATGCAACAGGTATCTGCAGTGTGGTGCAGGGAAGAACATTTAGCAGGAGGATCAGAACAAGAGGAACCAGGATCCCATGGGTTCCCCACTGTTAAAAGGGCTATGGTCTTCCACTTTTACAGGCCATAAAGGTGAGTGAGAGGAGAGGGATAGAGAAGAGCCAGGGGACGGCAGGTTCTGGCTAGAAAAGTGAGCAGGAAGTAGGATTTCAGGGGCAAAGGGCAGTGCAGGAGCAGGGAGCATGTCCACTGTCCCTGACCTTTGTTACTTAATTTTATTATGGGGGTAGGGATCAAGTTCCACCCTGGAATCCAACCACACAGTTCTCGTGCTGAGTCACTTCCATGTATGTGAGGGCAAAGTTTATTCATATTTGCAATTAAAGTATTTTTATCTTTCCATCAAGCTCTGGACATATTTGTTTCACATTTACATTGCAAATAAATGACAAATTTGGCTAGCAGCATTTTTTCCCGCACAATCAATATATAGACCAGAATTATAATTATAATGAAGCATGGAGCCTTTTCATACAGAACTACTCACAGATATTTGCTGTGCCCTTAGGAATAGGCAGATATGAGCCAGGACTCCAAGGTCGACCCTGATAATTCTTCTTGCATTTCCCGCAGTCTGGGCCTGTAGTATTGTGCTCACATTCACAAAACAATTTTTTGTTTTCTTCTTTACAGCCAGTTGCATGAAGGTTACACTTGCACCTATCAGAGAAAAGGTAGGATGTTATGTCAAGTTGACTTTTGGTTTCAGACTACTGAGACCTAATAAAATACTCTTTATGGCATCCAATGTATTTCTCTCTAAATTTGTGGTACTATTGTTTTAACATGTCGCCGAAGAAAACTTTCTAGCTTAAATTGGATTGCCATGTTGTGGTACCCTGCTGATGGAAGCATTTTGACAATAATAACTTCACCTGAACTCCAAGACGCCGATCTCTTCTTACTTATATGATGTTTACACCGGTGTAATTTGAATGAAATCAATGGAGTTACTTCTAATGTTCACAGGTCTATCATCCTGCAAAAGACTGCAGTGGGACTAGTCACATGTACAAAATTAGTCATGTGCTTCAGTCTCTGCAGGATCTGGCCCATAGTGAGGTCAGAGTCACATTCCAGGCACAGGTTTTCCATCAAATATGCTCTACAATACTCATCTTTATTAATCATGAACCATTATTAAGGCACACACTTTTTAGATCTATTTTATTATCCATACAATCAATAAAATGGCGTTTTAAAGGTTAAAACAGAGATTGCAGAGAATATGTCTAGACTCTGAAACTCAGTTTCCGTGGCTGATAAACCAATAATTAGAAGGTCTCCAGGAAATAAGCCTAATGACCCTGAAATAAAATGTTCAGGCACAACAGATTGTACTCTTTAACCTACATTTGGAAAATTTTTACTTAGGTCCTGCTTTTTTGTCTATGGATAAGATAGGGATTTATAGTAGGCATCAACGGATATGCAATAGCCACAAAAATGTTACCCACATTGTATATCAATGTAAAATTGCAGAAGCCAACTTTTTCGTTGAAGAGGCAGGATATTACTTTGCATTGTACTAAGTACTGCCCAATTGTCCATAAAGGACAATTAATTCAACACCTTAATTTGACAGAATTATAGCACCTGAAGTGCACAAAAAAAAACTGGGTAGAACTGTGGTTTTCTCAGTTTCCTCCCCACCCTCACTGGGAAATAAACTAACTGAAATTGTCATCAAAACCATTATATCAATCAGAATGTGAACCTACTCTATTTTTAAAATAGATGGGGTATTTTCAGGAACAAAAACAACTTGTTTCAGACACACTAAGGAATCATTATTTATTTCCCAGTAGATGCCAGAAATGGATAAAATCTCCTTGTTATTGGCCTGGGAAAGGAAACTAGTATTTAGCAATTCTGGTTCTTTGTTTTCCTAGTGATTATAAAAGCAATAATTTAAAGGTTCTCATGTGGGCATTTGTTACCTGTTCCATACAGTGCCCAGTAATTAGAGCAAAGCAGCACATTGAATGGCCAGGATTTTTAGCAAGTGAAATTTAACAGCTGCCAAGCTGGCTTTGTTTAAAAGAAATATGACCTGAAGCAAGTGGCCATACATACACACACCTCCCCAGAGTAAAACAAACTTGCAGGTGCCTTAAGTGGCAGCTGGAGAAAAGCCACTGGAATTTGCAATACAGAATATGCTGTATGCATTGTACTCACTTTTAGAAAAGAAACAGAGCGACTTGCTTGTTATTTAAACAATGCTCACTCTAGCTGGAAATATAATTAACACCTTTTTAATTAAAATTTGCAAAAAAAATCTTTTTTTAAACATAACTGGAAAAAAAAAGAGACACTTTGTTAAGCAAGCGGTATTTAATTATGAGCTGTGCTCTGCGTGTACATACTGCATGCAGTGTTTTGCTTGAAGTGCTAATTTGCTAAAGGGACTCTTTTCATACAGAATCATCACCTTTGATGGTGAGCTCTGTACATGAACTACATTCAAAATTGCCATGTTTAAAGAATGTTTAGGGTACAAAGTGAAGCATTCACGAGACAGGAAATGACAAAGTTAAGGTTGTCTGTGTAGTCCCTTCCAGGAAATGCATTGTGAGAGAGTATTTAATTATATAATCCACAAAATTCCTGCCTTGTTCAGGGAATTAAATATTTTTTTATCTGCCTCATTCAGTATATGGCCCCAGGCCTTATTTAATGCACACCATTCAGCACTTGTATAGAATAGAAAATTATTCATTTCCTCATGCACAGACACTAATGAATTCATCCTGACACGCCTCTAAGATGAAGGAGTATTATTATTCCCATTTTACAGAAGGGGAACTGAAGCACAGAACTATAGAGGCCAAAATTGTCAAAAGTGGCCACGAACTGTTGGGTTCCCTATGGGTACGTCTACACTTGCATTTCTCTTTCGAAAGTATGCAAATGAGGCAAATTGAAAATGCAAATAAGGTGTATATTTGCATATTGGCACCTCATTTGCATATTCTAATTTTGAAAGAGCTTCTTTTGAAAGAAGAAAGCCAGTGTAGACGCTGCTCTTTTGAAAGTAAACCCATCTTTGAAAGAATCCTTCTTCCCTTGAAAGATTCTTTCGAAGATGGGTTTACTTTTGAAAGAGCAGCGTCTACACTGGTTTTCTTCTTTCGAAAGAAGCTCTTTTGAAATTAGAATATGCAAATGAGGCACAAAATACACAAATTTATGCATCATTTGCCTTTTTCATTTACCTCAGTTGCATACCTCTTTCGAAAGAGGAATGCAAGTGTCGATGCACCCTATCTGAATCTACCCATGATCTGATCTTTCAGAATATTTAGCATTTATATTTTAAATATAGGCACTTACATGTTCATGGGCAGAACTTCAACTGACTTCAGTTACATATGCACCTCTTCTGCAAATATGGCCACAAGCATCCCACACTGGGTATTCATGCAAGAAGAACACACTAGTATTGGGCAAATCTGAACATTTTAACTTTAGTGACTTGCCCAGCACAAAGGAACTCTGGTGGAGACAAGGATAGAATCCAGTTCTCCACTTCAGCATTCAACTTTCCTGACAATAAGACCATCTTTTCTCTTCCTGCAATTCTCTACTTCATTCACTACACGTTTTTACAAGTCTAGCCCATTGACTCCTCTTCCACCAATCCTCCAGCAATTACCAACTCCTTTGGGCAAGCTAAACCATATGTAGCATTATAATCTCTGCTATAACATATACACGTCGGAGCCAAAAACACTATACATTGTCATTGGAGCTATGAAGATGTACACCAGCTGAGAATCTGGCCAGTGCATGTGGTTTGAAACCCTAGTAGCTGACTCACCACAAAACAACAATATAATCGTGCAGCATCTACATATAAAAGAAAATCTCAGACAAGCACACAAAAATTCCAGAAAAAGGGAAGAGTGGAAAATAGGACAAGAGCAACATTCTGTAAGGAGTGATACAAACTGGATTAGAGAAACAGCAACAAATTTGAATGCTGAATTACTGAAAATTAAAACTGTGTCAAGAATTCTGAGGCAGCTGAGTGAATATATGGGGGCAGAGCAGAGACACATATAAAGACTTATGATTCAGCTGACATTGATAATTAACCATAAAGCATAGGCGATGCTGAGGAATCCTGAAAACCACACTTCTTCAGACAGTTCCCTTGAAGAAGACTGTAAGGAACAAGAAGTGGCTAACGTGACTTCCTGAAGGGATGGACTTACAGATCACGTGTTAAAAATAACTGGTATTATAAAGGGGGGGTGTCAAAATATGAACACTCAGAAACAGTTACTGCTCACAGGAAAAGGAGAAAGGCTGAAAAACTGCGCACAGATGAGTTAATACTCAGAGGATAGCCCAAGTAAAACACACGAACAACTATCACATGAAAAAGATCACCTCATGTAGAGGATAAAGGAATCTTAACTTCAATAATCACCGTTATATTTATAAAGGATAAATCTTGCCAGAAGAAAAAGACTGCTTTTCCTGACAAAATTATACCGTAAATGTGAAGGGGGATACAGCAAGTACAGCATGTTTGGACTGTAGAAAATACTATCTGGTACACTTTCATGTGTTTTGAAAACTAACTGAAAAACTACCAGAAACAAAAGATGTCTTTTCTACCCAACGCCACATTGCAAAATACAGGAGTGTGAAATGCATCTGTGTTAAACTTCTGTATTGAAACTCCCCCTTGTAAACCCTTTGAGCAAGAACTGGAAGATAGGCTGTTTGAATTAATGTAGTCCTGTTTGAAATTGTACCACATCATCACAAATTAAGGATCTTCTGAGTTTGTGTGACTAGGATCTGCGCAGGCCATTACAATACAAAGCTTTTGTGCAGCCTGTAGGTCACAGCCTTGTAGCCCATGCTGTCAAGCCATGTAGACAAACCCAAAGACGAATGGTAATGTAGCGTTCTGCCAAAGCATCTTTTATGAAGTACTCTTTAATGCAGTACTGTTGCAGGGATAACGTCAGTGATGAGTCTGACATTCTGGAATATCATAGTGAAAGATCTAGAAATGGAACTAAATGGTGTGCTAATGATTTGAATTTGGAAGTAGTTGAGTATCAATGAAATCATACAATCTGGCCCAGGGAACAGAAACATGGGCAGAAATGTGAGTCAGATAATTGGGAAAACACGAGATCTGATTCTCTTCTCCCCTCACATCAGTTTTATTCCAGTGTCACTCCATTGATTTCAGTGGAGTTACTACTGATTAACAACAAATGTGAAACAGACCTTACTTAGCAAGATGGTGAAACCTAGGTAGCAATAATGCTAAAAGAGACCAAAAGATCATAGTGGACACAACTTTATACACGAATTTTCAATATATTATGCCTGCAAGGAAAGCTAGGGAAGTTGTGTGCTGTACTCAGAGAAACATCACATTCTGCAGCAGTTTGGTAAATTCTCTTTCCACATTGCTCTAGTGAGACTGTACTTGGAATGATGCAGTTAGTTCTGGGCGTTTCATAACGAATGAATTAATAAACTGCAGAGAATTCACAAGAGAGCAATAGAAAAGAAAACAGCAGGTAGGAGTGAAGGGAGGTTGAAAGTGTTTCTCCAACCTACTTTCTTCATGATTATTTGTACAGATACAATTGACAGAATATGCAAAGACACCTAAGAGAAACCGTAGGCTTTTCCCATCCTGTTTACAAAACAGGTGTTAGATGATCATAATAACGTTTCACATGTAGAGTTTTTTTATTTTAAGTCCAAAGAAATCCAAAGTGTTTCACAACTTTTGTATATACATGTTACTTTTTATACACAGAAATTCAGCCATGTCTCGCACACCACACAACAATGTGTTTCATTCGGTTGTGGGGGGGGTGGGTGATGGAAGCAGGTGAACAAACAGAGGGGCTATCAGAACAGTGGTAAGAGGCAACAAATAAGAGAGGATTTAGGAAGTAGCCTTGTCAGTACACTAGAAAACCCTACTGTGTACCACGTAAGACTAAAGCAGATGTTCAAGGCAAAATGTCAGTCTCATGCCATATATATTAAAAATTAGAGGTTATGGAAAGGCTTAATGCTTTGCTGCATCTTCATAACCTCTGAATAATCCATTGTCTTCTCCACCAGCAATTAGAAGAAAAAGAGGGAGCAGGAAGCCCCTCATGGACTGTCTCTCCAAAAGGACAAAGCAGCAGAAATGTAGCACTTTAACAAAATGATTTATTCGGCGATGAGCTTTCATGGAACAGATCTACATCTTCAGATCACGATCATTTGTCCCATGAAAGCTCATCACTGAATAAATTGTTTTGTTACTCTTCAAAGTGCTACATTTCTGCTGTTTTGTGGAGTACAGACTAACATGGCTACCTCTCCTTTACTGCCCAAAAAGGAGTGGTTTCATCTGTCTGTTACATCTGATGACAAAGCAGTTTTCCAAGCCCTCTCTTTATGGGTCATTGTGGCATCCACCTTGCCAGAGCTGAGCCAGTGAAACCAAATACCCCTTCCACAACATTTGTCTATATTTGGAAACTTACATCCTGATGTTTCTACTGCTCAACTGATTTTCATCTTTCCGTTCCAACCTGAGAATATTTGCTGCCTAAATGTCCTGTTTAGAGCATACACGCGAATACAATTCTTTTCCATGTGCAAATTTAATTCTGAATTGCCAGAGATTGATATCACTGTCTAACACTATAAATTCTACTCTAATTGTGTAGGAGAACAAATTTGTTTTTCTGACCACTCATCTTTGACAGACTCATTATTTTGTCATAACACAATTTCAACGAAATGATATTTTTGGCAATTACATAAGGTGCCGAAAGCATTCTGTTGTGCTCAAGGAATAGCTCTGCTTTAGTGGAAGAAAGAAGCATTGGCATCCTGAATTTCTCACAAATTCTATTTACATATACAACTGACATTAAAATGCTGTAAATATCACTGAGGTAATTGCTAACAGTGTGCTGAGTCACTTGCATATAAGTGCCAACTAGCAGACTGGAGGTCACATGAGGGGATCATTCATGTCCAAGAGGAGGAGGGAGAGAAGAGAGAGGTTCTTTGATACATTTTTAATGACAAGCCATATGTTCCTTATTTTGGAATCCCTCTGTGTCATTGCCAAAGTTTAATAAATCAACTTAAAAACAACTTGTTATGCAAAATGACGCATGCATAAAACGGATCTGCATCAGCCAGTTCTTTACTCCAGGTATTCTGTCGGCCAACCTTGAACTCAAACAGGATTCTGTATAGTGTTATTCCAATGCTACAACTCCAACCATGACAGGGATGTGCCTTAACCCAATTTCCATGCAATTCCTGCACGCAGAGAAGAACAGGGTATAAACACTATGCTACAATGTGAAAGCTTTGAAGACATTGTCTACGTTAGGGATTCTTACTGAAAAGACCACTGGGAGTCCTAGTGCAGGCAACTCTGCAGATCCAGCAGCCATTTGCAGCTTCTTGCTGGTTATACTTGCTCTGAAAATGGTGAACTTACATTAAAGATGGCTACCGGAGTCTGAGAGCCATTTCCATGAAACCTGCTCCAAACCCCCTGCTATTTCCTTTATTTTACAACTACAGTTTTCTTTTTAAATTTTGTTTTATATTTTTCTCTCCTCTGTTGTGTGGAAAATTCACGCTAAGATCAATGGGAAAGAACAGTTACTTACCTTACAGTTATTAGAGTTCTTTGAGACGTGTGGTCCTTATCTGCATTCTGTTGTAGGTATGCAAGTATTTCATACATCTGAGACTGGAAGATTCTTGCTAGCAGCGTTTGTTGGACCATGCCTGTCCTTCTCAGGACACAAGGGACAACATAGACTGATCGTCTCTCTAGTTTTGTTCTATTGTGATTTAATCTAGGATAAGGCTCTGCAGGACAGCGGATACAGGGTGGGTGACAGAATACAGATAGGCATCACATGTCCTGAAAAACTCTAATTACTGTAAGGTAAGCCCTCTTTTCTTCCTTGAGTGGCGATGCTTACAAATATCACTGTCGGTGATTCACAAGCAGTATTTATTAAGAAGTGGGGTGTGAAGACTCCTGTCACAGGATGGGTAGAGACAGAATGGCAGTCAGTTGGTGGGTAACTGACACCAATAGCCATTACGGGCACCCACAGGGAACTAAAACTAACCTTAAATCTTTAAGGAGAGGAGATAGTCTAAGATAACAGGAAGGTTTCAATGCTGTTATTCAACAATATTGTCATTGGACAGCATTTTTTTTCTACTTTACAGTAAACCCTCTATTTCACGGACCCTGATATAACTGACTTTGGAAATAATTGATGCTACCTGCCAGCCCCCACTGCCTCCTCCCCAAATAAATGCCTGACCAGAGCCACTGCCGGGGCTGGAAGAGCTGCCAGAGTGGCTGGGGTTGTCAGGGCTGGAGGGGCCACAGGGGACAGGGGGCTGAAGTGGGGTGCAGCCAGATTTCCCCAATATGCTCTACAGGCAGAGTCCCAATGAACACAGAAGACTGAGTAGCTACAGAGTTGATGTCCATGCCTCCTGGTGAGATTTCACAGTAGGTAACCAGTCATCCTGGAAAGGGAAAACTGACATGTCCTTTCGGTGGAAGTAGCCTGCCACAGTTTATAACACCTTTATGAAAAACTATGGCTCTCCTGCATCTGTCTGTACAGCCACAGATCTGACTGTAATCATGAATTGCTTTCCTGGCTTCAATCCTCCAGCGGTCCCAAAAGACCTCTAGTCTATCTGTGGTCACAACTGTCAATGAATCTCAGGAATCTTGTGTGCGCAAGACGGATGTCCAGGTGGAACAGGCATCCTTCAACACTTATTACTGTGAACAAATTCCATTGTTCAAAGAGGGAATTTTTGAAGGACAAGGTGACTTCCTGAATTTTAAGCATGAGATAAAACATTCCATGGTCTGACATATAAAATAGGTCTTCATACTCCTTTTTTTGGGGGGATGAGAAAGTATTTCAAGTAAAATCCTTTCCCCCTGTGTTGAAGAATAATGGTTCTATTGCTCCCAGATGGAACAGGGAGACTACCTGATGGAACCTTCTTTCATCAAAGAGGTCTTCCAAGAGAAAGAGGTGCTTGGAGTGAGAAAAGTGAGAAGTTCTGTGGTGTAGCCAGTATTTGTGATTTCCAGAACCTCTCTGTCTTGTTATGAGATGCCAAGCTTGGGATAAAAGATCTTAGACAGCTACCAAATTAGGTAATACTGTTCTGAACTGAAGGGAGTAGCAGAGTGATTGTTTTGTGGCTCTTGAAGGACCCAACAAGTGTTGTATAGTGGAAGGCTGGGATTGGAAGGAGGACGAAGGGAGAATGTTACACTTGTCACATTGCACCCTCTGTTGCTTCCTGGGTCACTCATAATCCTTTTAATGATAAAATTTTAAGGGCTGGTTGCAGCTGGACACTTTGAGATCTGTGGCATTTCCTAAATCATTTCCTCAGCCACAGGATGGTTCAGGAAAGCCACCCAGGCCCTGCACTTTGGGGGCCCCCACAGCAGCTGCCCCAACCATCCTGTGAAAGGACCTGTGGGACTACCTGGGGTGCTCAGCATGTGGGGCAGTGGGAGTCTTATACTCACCAGTGGCCGGAGATGGAGCATCCAGCATCCTGCTCTGCTCACCCTGCCATGTTGTCCCAGTGCACTGCACTCCGCTTCACCCTGGCAGCAGGAAGCAAAGTGCTCTGACCCCAGCCCCAGGGTGCTCTGCTTCCTCCTGCTGCAGTGAAGCATAGCACAGTGAGCTGGGAGAGGGCAGCAGGGCAGAGCAGACTGCCAGGTCTATCAGCTCTCAATGGTATGGTGAATGGGGGGGAACCCCTGCTGCCATCCCATGCCAAGCCACCTGGTAATCTCCTGGCACACGTTGCTCAGGAAAGGGGGCTTCAGGCAGGGGGGCAGAGCAGAGGTGGGGCTTGGGGGAAGGCATGGAGAAGGGAAGAGGTGGGGCCAGCATAAGGCTTGCAGCATGGGAGAGGGTGCCCTGACCCCTGGACCTGGAGTACTGGTTGGATTGCCCCAGGCCCTGCACTCCCCCTAGGGATGGTCCTGTCCTTGGTGGCAGAGCATTTGAAGAGATTTCCCTTTGAGTTCTTTAGCAAATGTAACGACTCTTCTGACTTTTCTCTGAACATACTGTTTCCCTCAAAGAGCAGATCCTCCACCTCAGATTGGACGCTTTTGGGACCCCTGGAAGATGGAAGCCAGGAAAGCAATGCATGACTATAGCCATTGCCACAAGCAGGTGGCTGTGTCTCTACTATTGCATCTACTGAGGCCTGCATGAATGAACTAGCAAGCTATTTACCTACCTCTGAATTGCAGGCTACTTGCCTCTGGGAGTGTGTGAGTGAGTTCTGTCAATTTAGTATAATTAATAAAAGCATTCTCTCACTTTACTGCCTGATAGTTTGCTATGCAGAACTGTAAGCTATGTGGAATAATAATGTTTAGCCAGAAGAAAAAACAAATTACTGGCTGTTGCAATTGTTGCTCATATCTATTCAAGCTAGGTGTGTGCATGACTTTCTACAGTTTTACCCTAGCTGCTGTGGAGTGTCCTGGAGCGGTACAAGTGTGGATCCCTATACATGACCCTGCCAACTTTACTGCCATTCAGTTCCTTTCTGCTGGCTACTCTGACAATGGGGAAGGAGGGTGGGTATCAAATAAATATGAGCAACACATCTCAAAGAGCAATAGTTACAATGGTGAGTAACTGTTTTTTTTCTTCCTTGAATGCTTGCTCGTATCTTTTCAAGTTAGGTGATTCCCAAGCCAAATGTAGGAGGACAGGTCAGTCAACATGTGGCTGACTCAAGGGCAGCAGCCCCAAAGGCTGAGTCCCATCCACACTGCTGCACAATAGTATAGAGTAAAAATGTGTACAGAGGACCATGTTGCAGCTCGACAGGTTTCCAGGAGAGGAATGTGAGCCAGGAAGGCAGTGGAGGAGGCTTGGGCTCACGTAGAAGGCTCCATAATAGGCAACCTTAGCGAGGTCATAGCTATTCATACACAGGATGTGATCCACGAGGAGATGGACTGTGATGAAACTGGAAGCCCCTTACTATGATCAGCAATAGCCACAAAGAACTGCAAGGTCTTGTGGAAGGGCTTAGTCCTTTCGATGTAGAAGGTAAGCACCCACCTCACATCAAGAGAGTGAAGCTGCTGCTCCCACGGGGATTTGTGAGGTTTAGGGTAGAAAACAGGAAGAAAAATGTCCTGCCAGTATGGAAGCCAGAGATCACATTTGGAAGGAAAGCTGGGTGAGGACAGAGTTGAACCTTATCTTCATGGAACACCATATATGGGGCTCAGATATGAGGGCCTGGAGCTCAGACATCCTTTTGGCAGAGGTGATAGCCAGTAGGAGGGCCATTTTCCAGCAGAGGTAAAGGAGGAAGCATGTGGCCAAAGATCCAAAGGTGGGGCCCATCAGCATCCGGAGTACCAGGTTAAGGTCGCAGGCAAGAACTGGCCAGAGGGCTGGTGGGTGAAGGTAGTTGGTGCCCTTGGGAAAGTGCCTGATGATGGGGTTTGTGAAAACAGAACACCCACTCTCCCCTGTATGGAACGTTGAGATGGCTGTCAGGTGGACAAACCATGAAGCTGCCATGCCATGAGGTGAAGGGTGCAGAGGTCTGGGTGGCGAATATAACCACGGTCTTGCGTGATTAGGTCCAGGAGCAGGGGAAGCCAAATGGGCAGAAGCACCGAGAGCTCCATCAGCATGGAGTGCCAGTGCTGATGAGCCCAAGCCAGGGCTATCAGCATAACATCCACCCAGTCCCTGAGAATCTTGAGGAGCACCTTGTGCACAAGAGAGAACAGGGGAAAGGCATAGAGTAACCCTGAGTTCCATGGTACCAGGAATGCATCTGCTAAGGTACTGTAAAGAGAAGAATTGAGGACAATTGCAGTTGCTCAGGATGCAGAGAGATCCAGCCGTGGAAAACCCCACATGTGGATGGCAGAGTAGAGGATGTCCACATGAATCAGCCACTTGTGAATGAGGAACTGGCAACAGAGGCAGTCCGCCTGCTGGCTCTGGACCCCCAGGAGATACGATGCCTCCAGGCGGATAGAGTGGACTATGTGCAGTTTCCACTGGCACAGAGTTCCAGGAAGAGTGGAGAGGAGTGCACACCCGCTGATGGTTGATGTAGTACGCAGCTGTGGTAGTGTCTGTTAGGACTGTGACATTGGCCGTGGAGGTTAGGAAGGCTAGGTAAGTGAGGTAAACAGCACGAAGCTCACACATATTAATGTGGACAGATAACTCCTCTGCAGCCCACATTGCTGGAGTGGTGAGTTGCCCCACATGGGCCCCCTAGTTCAAAATGAATGTATCTGTTACAAGATACATGGTAGGTTGGATGATGTAAAAGGGATGACAACCTTCATGTTTTTGGGGTTTAGCCATCAGTGGAGAGTGTCAGAGGCATACTTCAGCACTGTCACTACCATGTCCATGCTGTCCCATCCAGGGTGATACACCTGGAGGGGCCAAAGGCACAGGCTGGCAAATGGGACCACATTCGTGCATGCCACCATGTGGCCCAGCAGGCAGAAGCGTGTCTTGACCATGGTGACCAGAAACTTGGATAGGAAGCTTTGGTGTTGGACAAGAGTCTAGAAGAAATGCCCTCGCTGTGGTGGCACTGAACACTGCCACAATCAACTTTATGCATTGAGTTGGATCAGCAAGGACTTTGCCAGATTGAACATGAGCCCCAGCTTGTCCAGAGTTTCTCTGGTGAAAGCCACGTGGGCCTCCACCTGAAGGAACGAATGACCCTGCAGGAGCCAATCATCCAGATGAGGTAACCTGAACACAGTTGCATCAAAGGAAGGCTGCTATCACTGCCATGCACTTGGTAAACACACTGGGGGCCATGGAGAGCCCAAAGGGAAGGGCCATAAGCTGAAGGTGCCCATAATAAAACAGAGGGAGCACCAATAGGAAGGCTGGGTAATGATACGGAAATATATATCCTTTAAATTGAGTCCCCCAGATCCAGGAAAGGAATGATGGTGCCTAGAGAAACCAACATTGGATCTTGTGGAAACCAATAAACTTGTTGAGTTCTCCGAAGTCTATGATAGGCTGAAGGACGCATTTCACTTGAGGGACTAGGAAATAATGGGACTAGAATCCTCATCCCTTGTATTCAGAGGGGACCTCTTCCACTGCCTGCAGGTTGAGGAGTGATTGAATCTCCTGGAGAAGGAGCTTGTGACAGGGATCCCTGAAGAGGGATGGTTGGGGTGGGGCAGGAAGACAGAGGAGAATAGGAGAAAATTGCATAGCCCAGTGCAACCATTTGGAGAACCCATAGGTACAATGTGAGGGCCAACCAGGCCGAGAGGAACAAGCAGAGCATGTTGAAGAATGGAAGGAGGGATCCAGCTGCACTCATACTCCTCTCAGGTGCATCATCAAAACAAGTGCTTAGCTCCAGAGGAGGGCTTGGACTGGCACTGGTTAGCTCCAGACTGAGGATGGGAGAGCTTGTGGCAGGGATCTAGGGGCTTTTGGTTGTAGAAAGCAGGGCACCCATGACATTGGAAGGGCCTTGCCTGAGCTTAAAGGGCTTCTACTTCAAAGCTGGCATTTTCATGCCCAAGGACTTCAGTGTTCCTGGAGTCCTCAAGCCTATGAAGGCAGGAGTTGGTCTGCTCCACGAACAGTTCTGCTCCATCAAAAGGGGGGGCCACATCTGTTGGACCTTGAGCGGGACACCAGAGGGCTGTAAGCAAGCCATGCAATGCATGGTGATGCCCGAAGCAATAGCCCAAGCCATAGTATCCCCCAAATCTAGAGGCAGGTGAGGGACACCACTGTACCCTCCTGTAGAATGGCACAGAACTCCTCCTGCTAGTTCTTGGGCATTGAGTCCTTAAATTTAAGAAGGGAGGCCCGGGAGTTGTAATTATGGCAGCTGAAGACAACCAGCTGGTTAGCCACCCTGAGCAACAGGCCTCCTGTGGCATAAATTTCCCCCAGGAACAAATCCAGGTGCTTAGCATCCTTGAATTTGGGGGCTGGAGCCTGTTGGCCCTGTCATTCCTCTTCATTAACCACCAAGGAGCAAGAGGGAAGGTGGGTGTACAGGTACTCAAACCCTCTAACCAGCACACAGTATCTGTTTTCCACATCCCATGCAGTGGGTGGAATGAAGGCAGGGGTTTGCCAGATGGTGGTGGTGGACAGTCTTACTGAATGGAAGAGCTACGTGCAATGGGCCATCTGACATAAGGATGTCCACTGTGGGGTCATCCGACTCAGCAACCTCCTCCAGAGGAAGGTTGAGATGCTTGAATCTAGGAGCTTGGGCATGCTAGTCATCCTGTAAAGGTGAAGGGGTTTAGTTAGTGACAGACCCGTGGCCACAAGGCCTTAACTGCTACATTTACCTAACTTTCTAATAGCTACCTAAAATCACCTAGAAGTTATTTGCAAATATTTGCAGATAGATGCAGACAAAGCAGTAAATGCTGCCGTTACTGAAGAGGTTTGGTGTTAGATTGCAAGCAGTAGAAAAGAACAGAAAAGGTGGTTGGTCTGCATGCTCTTTATGCCCTCCATTCAGTGCACAAGATGAGGGGTCCAGACATGGATGAAAGGCCACTGCTAGTGAGAATATTTTGGTCTCAGATGCATGGGGAGTCTGTGCACCCACAGCAGAAAAAGCATTGGGAACATCACTTAAAAAACTGACGAGAGAGGGAAACAGTAAAACCAGGTTTGCATAAAACATACCAAATGCACAAAATACACAGCCGAAACAAAACTTAGAAAATTATTCTTCCCCTTACAACTCTCTAGCAAGTAAAATATTTTTTCAGACTGAGACATCCTTGCTTGTACACACCAAGCGTAGTTTATTTATCGAATTTTAATACCTCCACTAATATATAGCAGATACCTGGTCTCCTCATCTTTACACTATATCTCAGCTTTCTAACCCCTTCTCCAAAGGTGGACGGAAAGTAAAGTTCCTCCACTCAGAGGACCCTGTTAGGCTCTCATGGCCTTCTGTTTCTCTCCTTCTCTTCCTCCCAAGTACATCTTCCTGTGCTGTTTTATCTAGCTTCCCTGTTAATGGGCTAATTGGCTGACTGAGTCACTGACCCCAACCTATTCTGGCACTCTGGTACACCTCTGTCCACTTTGGCCTTCTCCAGAGGAACCTAATTAGTACTAATAGTGACCAGAGTCTAGGTTCAAGTCCTTGCCCTCAGCTCTTGGTCACAATTGTGACCAATCATTTCTGAGTAACATGCAAACAGCCTTTGGAAAGGAGCAGGATAAGACAATGGGAACACAGAGAGAAAAGAGGCAATCTACACTGCCGCTGCTCACTGTAGAACCAATCAATCTGAGAACATTCAGAGCTAAAAGGCTAAAAACAACTAAGGACAATTGGCAATCAGCAAATGACTCTGGCTGTCCGGTATAAGGACAGGTCTCATGCACTTCTTTACACCAAATCATTTGAGTTAAAAAGACAATTCGGACTATTCATTATTTTCAGAGCTATAGGTAGAGCCCTGCAAATCTGCTGACATCCACTTTACATCTGTGGGTATATTCATCTGCAGGCGCAGCTATCAACAGCTCAGTTTGGTGGATACAGATGTGGATGCAGATAGAATTGCTTTATCCAGAGAGTTCTCTAGTCACAGGAATTTCTCAGAAGTAAATTTGGACCTGGTGTGAAAGAATGCAACTTCTATTATGCCAATAGTGTTACGTCCTTCTTCAGCAATTCTGAACTTCACCTTCATGGTCCAATAACTGATTGTTGAAAAACAGGTATGTTTGAAAATATGCAATAAATGCAGGCAATTTTTATAAATGGATTTGGAAAAGTTTGTCTTCTACTTTATATTTATATACAGTTTCTCATTTTTTCCACTGTTTTTCCCCTTTACATTCCCTTGACTGAGTACAATTACAGTATTAAAATCTCTCCCTTAAAAAGTGAAATTCTTGTTAGTAGGAGTCTGTATCCACTACTAAAGACAAAAACATTTCAGTAATAACAACTATAACTCTGTGTGTATATACATATCTACGTATACATACAGTTTTATATTTTTAATATATATATAAAATGAAATAATACACACACACATTCTTTCATTTGCAAACCAAGTACTAATGTTGGATCAGCTTTTTAAGCTTCTTAAATTTGTAAGTAGCTTTGTGGATGGAAAAGAAGTTTAACCTGTGCTCAGTAATCCTGCTGCACCTTAGTACCTTAGAATTCAGTGATTTACAGATGCCTCTTCAACCTTATTCTTTACTGCTTAGTTTTACTGCTAAATTTGGGTGGAAATTGAATTAGATTCCCACAGGCAGTATGGAAAATTGGTGAAAATAGCTTTTTTTCTGATTCTTCCTCTGTAGAGTTTAATATATTACAGGGAACGTCTAACCAAGGCAAAGGAGTATACTTACTTTCCTTTCTTCGTGGCCTACTTTTAACTAGTTTGGACAGCTTGAAATTTTACACATAAAGTCCAAAAAGGCAAACATGATCCACTTTACTTCATGAGTAAAACTACTCCTGAGCTTCCTATAGGTGAAAAAGAGATTCTGAAATAAAACTGAATAGAGACTGAGCTGCTGCCCCTGATTCAGTTCCAACCACCACAGTTACAAGGCTGTACAACACTGAATTTAAATATAAATACAGCTCTGTGAAGCTGATCACATTGGTGACCACTTACGTAACTTCTGCTTATAGGAAATGAGTTACTTTCTTGCATTCAGTGCTTATCAATGTGAACAAGGGCTCAGTCACAGGTCAACTAAACCTCTGTTTTTGATTAGCAGTTCAGTAAAGGCATCCCCTCTTAGGCTTCCAGCTCCCTAGGTGTCATCTTTAGGTGGAGACCTGTGCCTCTTTCCCCCTCCTGAGTGGAATATTTCCAGGCTGAACAGTTTAGTGCCTTCACCATGCTATTTCCAGCATAAGACAGTCTGTCTGAGCAGACCTGCTTCACCTCTTTCCTCAGAGACAATACACAGTGTGATGGCCACAGTTCTAAGTCATTACACAGTCCTTTATAAGGAAGCTTAGTTTTATCCCTTAGATAAAAGCACTACAAAAATATTAAAAAAAGAACCCACATACATTCTCATGATCACCTCAACACATCTCTCCAAGGGCTCTGGCTGGTGTCAGTTCTTCCAGCCCTTCCATTAGGATTGAGGCTCTTCATGGACTGATGTCCTGCCTGTTTGCTGGATCAAGGTCAGGTTATCTATTCAAAAGTCCTTTCTTTGTCACTTGGTCCTTGGTGAATCCAGATTGACTCTTTAAACTGTCCTCACGGTAACAGCTGATCAGCCAAAAAAAGGTTCCCCCATCAACGCAAATCTTCCAAGACTGAGTCCTTAGGTGGAGGTTTCCCTTTCCCTCTTCCTGTGTATGTCCTATGAATTCCACTTTATACATGTTGTCCCACAAGATTCATTGTATCTGCTATACTGTTCAACATAGTCCTTTTTCAGTTCATATTATCTCCCAGAGACAGCATGAACCCTTTTCCCTCATAAAGAAGTTCTAAGCAATCCTACAATAGTACACAAACACTTGTATTTTCAATACAATGGGCCCCAAAGGTATTAAAAGCAATTCAATATGGTTTAATTTAATTTAGTAAGTTTTGCTCAGGATATTACGGGGCGTGTCATATTTATCACAGGCTGAACAATTATGCCTTCCCTATCTGCATGTATACTGTGATGTTCTGTGCGTGCAAGCTGATTTCCCCAAGATCAAATGACACCTGCTAATCTTTTTTTTGACACTGCTCCATATTACAGATAGCAGTATTCCTTATGTTACTAACGGCTAGAGAGATTGCCTCCAGCCCTGTTTTCTTAAAGCAGGGAGAAATAATACTCTGTTCTCAAATACCAGCCAATGATTCCCCTTCTATATATGGCAACGCTGAGAGATACAGTGTGTGTGTGTGTGTGTGTGTGTGTGTGTGCGCATGCGCGCGCACACACCATCAGATTCTGAATTGTTGTTCTGCCCTGAAAAGTGATTCTGATGCATATACTCCTATCCCATTATACCTGCAGACTGGGGGGAGGCCTAGACAATAGAGCAGGACTGTTTCCCCTGTCTTAAAGAGACAATACATGGCATCTCTGAGAAATTAACCAGCAGCAGCCAGAACACACATGCTCCGTCACACATCCACACAGAGCATATCTGCCACACACCTATTCCTAAAACCAAGTAGGAAGAAGGGGCTTTCAAAGTCAGGGGTGTCCTTCTGAAAGGACCCCATCTACTTGGGTGCTGGCATTCTGAAAGCAGCACTTTCAAATCGTGTGAGGCAGCTATTATGCTAATAAGGCGCTGCATATTCATGTCAGTGCCTCAACAGCATCTTCTGAAGTGCCTCATTAAAATGCCCCCTCCAAAAGGAGGGGGCATGTGTAGACACAGCTCTGGAGAGCAGGAACAATTTCCTATTATTGCTCTGTGGGTCCAGTTTCAGAGGAATGATGTCTAGACAGCTATATATAGGATCACAGAACTGGAAGGGACCTCTAGGGGTCATCAGATCCAGTTCCCTACACTCATTGCAGGACGAAGCACCATCTAGACCATCCCTGACTGATGTCTGTCCAACCCACTCTTACAAAACTCCACTGATGGAAATCACACAATCACTCTAGGCAATTTACTCCAGTGCTTAACCAACAGACAGAAAGTTTTCCCTAATGTCCAGCATAAACCTCCTGTGCTTCACTTTAAATCCATTGTTTCTTTCCCTATCCTCAAAAGCTAATTTTTCTCCTTTCTCTTACTAACCTTTTAGATACTCGAAAACCTTCTCAGTCTTCGCCTTTGCAGATTAAACAAATCCAATTCTTTCTATTTTTCCTCGAGTCATATTTTCTACACCTTTAAAACTTTTGGTTGCTCTTCTTTGGACTTTCTCCAATTAGTCCACATCTTTCTTGAAATGTGGCACCCAGAACTGGACACAGTACTGGAATTGAGGATTTGTCTGTATGGAGTAGAATGGAAGGATTACTTTTCTTATCTTGCTTATAACACCCTTGCTAATGTATTCCAAAATGATGTACGCTCTTGACTCATCTTTAGTTTGTGATACATTACGATCCCTACATTCACTTCAACACTACTCCTTCCTAGGCAGTCATTTCCAAGTTTCTATGTGTGTAATGGATTGTTTCTTCCTAAGTAAAATACGTCACATTTGTCCTTATTGAATTTCACCCTATTTACTTAGACCATTTCTCCAGTTTGTCCAGATCATTTAAAAAGCCCTTGCAACCCCTCCTAACTTGGTATCATCTCCATACTTTAAGGGCTTGTCTACACTAGCTCCCTACTTTGAAGGGAGCACAGTAGGTAGGGTGCAGGGAGTTTATTAACGAAGTGCTGAGCTGCATATGCAGCACTTCATTAAGCAAATTCCCCCCCACCCCCCGCGGCAACTTCGAAGTGTTAAACTTCAGAGTGCTGGCTCACGTCTAGCCACAGCTCACCTGCCGGTACTTCGAAGTGTCTGGGGTACTTCGAAGTCCCTTTACTCCCTGTTTGTCTTACCCACAAAAGCACATGACATAATAAATTTGTTATTCTCTAAGGCTCTGTCTACACGAGGGTTTTATCCTCAAAACTGGTGTTTTGTCGACAAAACCAGTGGAGTGCCTATGTTCCCAAGGCATTCTGTCGACATTAAATCATCAGAACACAGAACTTTTGTCAACAGTCTTATCCCTCTCCTCACAAGGTATAATGCCTCTGTCGATAGAGATCTGTTGACAGAAAGCTGGTCTAGACATTCCAGAGGGCATTCTGTCAGCAGAAAAGGCCTCCAGGGAGTATGTAGGAGCCCCAGGGAATAACCTGCCCACAGCTATCAGCACTGTATGGTTCCTGTCCCCAGCCCTTCTTAAAACATCAGGAAGCCTGGGAAACCCTGTGGCAGGAAGCTGAGATTATGGAAGCAGCAGGGCTACAGGCTGCAGTCTCCCACACCCTCACAGTCACTCCTTGAGCTAGAGCTGTCACAGATGGCAGACTGACAGGCACGCAAACACTCGCCTGCGACCAGCTAGAGGGGTCCCAGGAGCCACCTCAGGGCACCAAGTGGCAGGCCCCCTCCTGGACAGGGCCCAAGGTGCAGGCCTCCTAGACCTATGGGGCAAGGAGGAGATAGATCCTCCTTGGCCCCAACGGCAAGTATCACAATGCCCTTGCCTACACCCAGATGGCCACTGCCTTTACAGAATGGGGCTATTCCACTTGCAGCATGAAGCAGGTCCAGGCTGGTGGGGGGGACCCAACAGAGGGTTATGGGTGCTGTGGAGAAGCTCTCCCTCAGGGCTTCTCTGATCTGCTCCCCATCCAGGTGGGCCTGATGGATTGGACCTGTGTCTGGCTGCTCATACCCATGACCAGCATCCACACTTCACTCCAGGAGAAAGGCCTTCCCCTTCCCCTCCACTATGTTATCTGCAACATATCTACAACATGCAGCCACAACTTGGAGGACATTGTGCTTCCCCATGTCCAGGTGGGTAAGCAGGCACTGAAAGCATGTCTTGAGACTGCTGAAGGCGCACTCCACCTGCATCCAGGCCCAACGGAGGTGGACATTAAAGAGTTCCTGGCTGGGGTCCAGCTGGTTGGTGTAAGACTTCATGAGTCAGGGCATGAAGGGGTAGGCCGCATCCCCCAGGACACCCAGTGGCATCTGCACATCCCTGAATGCCAACATCCGTCAGGGAACGAATGTGCCCACCTTCATCCTCTGGCACGGGCCAGAGTTGCGGAACACCTAGGCATCATGTGCCCAATCTGACCACTTGATATAAATGTCAGTGAACTGTCCAACGTGGTCAGCCAGGGCCTGCAGCATCATGGAGAAATGTTCTTTGCAGTTGATATCCTTTGCCACACTGTGCTCCCTGGCACAGACTGGGATGTGGGTCGTGTTGATAGCCCCAATGTAGTTCAAGAATTCCAGGGCAGTGAATCTGGCCATGACTGTGTCCATGTCTGCCAGGCAGATGACCCTCTGTAGCAGGATGGTGTTGATGGCCATCGTAACCTGCAGAGGAAGGGGACCGAACATGTCAGGGACTGAGGGAGCCCCTGAGGCCTGGAGGGTGGGGTACCCTGCCCCCTCCTGTCAAGCTCCCTCGTCACCCACCCTGTGAGGCAGCCCAGTCAGCAGCAGGGGTGTGAGAGACTGTGATGGCACAGTTCCCTGGGGACACTGCTTCCCCTCCCACCCCGATCCTGCTTCCCAACGGTCTCCCTTAGGCAGGCCACTCCCCTCGTGCAGGGATCACAGCCTGAGAATGTGTTACCTCCATGAGGACGGCTCTGACGGTGGACGTCCCGTGCCAAACTGGTTGCCCACCAAGTGGTAGCTTCAGGGGTGGTGAGCTTCCAGATGGTGACTGTGACCAGTTTCTCCATGGGGATGATGGACTGCAGCCTTGTGTCCTGTCTCTGGAGGGCAGGGGCGAGCCAGGTACAGAACTCCAGGAAGGTGTCCTGCATGCAAAAGTTCTGGAGCCACTGCTGGTCTTCCCGCTGCCCCATGATCAGCCTGTCCAACCAGTTGGAACTGGTGTGGTTCCTCCAGATCTGCCTCTACACTGTGGGGGCGAGCACAAGTGTGACCGTCTGGCAGCAAGAGCAAGTTCCTCGAAGTAGTGTCAGGATCACCGTCCATGAGGGAGATGAGGACGGCCATGAGGAGGTGCAGCAGGTGTTGCACCACTGGGTGGGGCCAGTGCAAGCCCGGGGGCTGCTCTGGTACCACGGCTCACTGGAAAGAGCTCTCTCCCCCAGGAGGAGTTGAAGCCCTGCTCTAGCAGCTCTGTTGTCTGTCGTGGAGGTAGGCATGACTCAGCATGGGCAGGGAACAGGTGTTGGGAGAGGATGGCCTTTAAGAGCACATCTTGCTGAGGCTCCTGTAAGGGACTGTTGGCCATGTGACCCTGTCTGATGGTGTTCCGGGTGGGTGTTATCTGAGAGAGCAGCTAGGCAGTTTGGCCACTCTCTGTCAACAGAGTGGGTCAAAAGAATGATGCACCTTGCAGTCTGGATGCAATCTGTCAGAAGTTCTGACCAAAACTTCTGTTGACAGATCACTCTAATCTAGACATAGCCCAAGGTGCTACGTGACTGCTTTTTATTTGTGAAGCTACAGACTAATGTGGCTGCCCCTCTGAGACCAAACATTGAGGTAAGGATCCAAGCAACATCTGGTAAATCTTCTGCTGAGGAATAACTGTGGTACCTCAGATAGTATTGCATGTTAGCAGTTATGGGCTACCATACCAATGAAATCTATTACAATGTGGAGAAAGACTTTGCAAATGTGACTTGAGATCCTTCTATTAAAGGTATTGAATTAAGTCAGTCTATATACCTTTTATACAGTTTCCCTCACTGCACCACTAAAAAGGAGCAATTTTTGTGTGGGAGGTCTAAAATTATGGAGGTATTACCATCTGAGTGGACACAGTTACAGCACCATTCAAAAAAGTCATCTAACTCTGCAGGGAAAAATTTGTTCTTACATGCAAAGATATCCAAGTGAGTTGTTGTACATCTGTGTCAGCCATAATTATTGAACAGACCTGACTGAAGTGGTAGTATCTTTATCTTTTTCAATGCAGAGATGAGCCATAGAGTAGTAACTACTGTGTCACAATAGGGAATACAGTACATTTGTGAAGGGAAATGAAAATCATTGTCATGTGAATTATATTCCTGTTACAAAAGAAACAAGCAAGGTTAATTTCATCCTGGTTTATATAATTTCCTGAAGGAAACAAAAGGAAAAAAATACAGCTGTGTTGAAGAATATTAGTGGTGTGTTCAGAATCCCACACAGGGAAACTAGTGTAGCAATACATTTATCACTTTCTTCAACAGATTTTAAAACATTTCTATGTAAGAGCCCCCCTAAGGACAGACATTAAAGATTAGATTGTGCCCTTAATAGCAATTGCTGCAGTAAGGGCATATAGAGAGGCACTTTGCTAGCTACAATGACTGATGCTCAGCCTCAACAGGAAAGATGATGCCTTTGGTGCTCTGAAGGAACACTTATGAGAGTACTAGATGTTGGCTCTTGTGCAGACCCTGGCTGGAGAACTTACAAGGACAACACATCCCACGTTCTTGTCACTTTGCTGATGGTCAGTTAGCACTACTGTTACCATTTGTGTTCATCACTATGTTTACTTTATACCCCATATAAAATCCCCAGGAGACTTCTACCTGCCATTTAACCAAAGACACAAAAGCTAGGAAGTGACTTGTTTCTAAAGAGACAATGAGTTGTGGTTCCAAGAAAATGCAAAACAGAACCATTTAGTCAGGTTGACTAATCCTAACAGAGAAATAAAAATTCAAATGCTGAGCAGTTCATTCAAGGGGATTTGCAGTGGACCTTATGGAAAGAGCTGGCAGGCCAACCTGAGCAGGCCTCATATGCTTACAAGTGGAGAAAAAGATGTGAAATGCCAGGAAAATGCAGGCAAAGCTGGTGTTGCGGGACAGCATCAAAGTTGCAAGCAGTTGGTCACGAACATCTCTGCCTTCTTCTCCTAGAAGGTAGCCAGAAAAAAGGCAGATTGTGCTCAAAAGACAGAAGAAAAACTGAATACATCAGATTTTTTTCCTCTCATCATACATATGCTTGTCAGCTTTTGCTCCAGGTGTACTGATATACATAGCCAGCCACAACATAATGTTCAAGTACCAAGGTTGCATCCTGGCACCAATTAATGCTCTGCAGTAAATACAGTCATACATAAGATGTATCCAGGTAATGTTCCTGAAAAACCTGAGATTGGAACTCCTCCAGAAAGAAAACCAACTTTTCAATTTCTTTTGGGAAAATACAATGGTAAAATCAAGCTCTAATTTTCCAGGAATGCTAGCATCAAGGGTCTAGATGCTGACAAGATTCTTGGGGCAGAGTGAGAGATGGTGGAGGCTTTGAGACTTTTAATTCATTACTTTCATTTTAAAACCTTCTTACAGACAAGATAGGTAATGGCACATGCAACTCCTAACAGGCTTGGATTGTTGATTTTTTTTTTCAGTTGTGTATTTAATTGGTCTTCTATAAATGATTTCCCAACAAATGTATAATCTCTTTATTGCTTCTAATTGTTAAGAGCTATCTTGTTATTTCACAGTCCCCTCTTCCAGCCCTGCTGATTATTTGTTTCTACTAATATCGATACCCAAGGAAGCTTGGTGATTCCATGATTCTATGAAATGTCTTCTTTCTCATCACCCTCAATGTTTTGCTATCCCATTGATTACTATTTGTGTTACACTACTATCAAAAGGCCCTGAGGTCGGGAACATCTTTGCTTATTTCCCCATGCCATACTGCCACAACAGCAGTCAGTAGTGCAGTGACACAAGCTAGATCTCCTACATTAAGCAAACAAGGGGGTGGCTGGCCGGGGGCCTTTCTCTGAGGGCTCTAAGACATGCTCTGCCTCCTAGTCCCCATTCTGAAATACCCCACATATGGTCATGTGCTGGGCACATTAGGAATGATGCCTGTTTGACAGGTTGTCAGCCAGGCTTAAGGATTCATTTCCCATAACACTGCAAGGATGGAAGAGTATCACTGCAGGCATCTGAGTTCCTGTTGAAATGATTGCTTCAGTGGGGCTGGGATTTTACAGTTTAATTTTAGGGTTAATGGTGCAATAATGTGCCCAGAATCTTGGACATGCAACCTTCATGTTATTTTGAATCTTAAAATAAATACATTGGCTATATATTTGAGAGAGTTAGTCTGTCTGTCCATCTGTCTGTTTGCTCAAGAACTTCTCCTAATTTGGTATACAGCATCCTCTTATCAAAACTTAAAGCAAGGTAAGGGCTTGATTGCACCAAGAAAATGGGATGTGCCTGGACTGGGATTACTTCTCAGAAAACCATAAATAAGTAAGACAGAATCACCCAGCAGATGAAAGGGGCAGTCTGGGGACACCTCCCCATCTCGGATTGCCCCAACCCTGAGCCTCCCCCCACCAATTCTTATGGGAGTATTGCTGGCTGTTCCCCTTTATCAGGGAGTGAAAGTGCAGTTTGCTGCATTCCACACTTTCGGTGGGGAGTGCAGGGGGCTGACGAACCTGAATCTGCCCCAGCTGAGGCACATGCACCCTTCCCACAGCTTTGCTGACTGGAGCTGCAGTGGCCACAGAGAAGCACTTCTTATCCGGCCTCAAGCTGCTGTTGTGAGAGTGGGTTCGAGTAGTCCACTCTCCCCCTGGCAGCCTGACTATTGAACCCCTCATCCCCAGCCCCACCTCAGAGTAACAATATAAATAAAAACTACGTTTTCATTTTATTTTCCAAAAACCAAAAATTGATGAGTAAGGATTGGGTAAATCTTCTAAGTAAATTGATGAGTAATGCTGGGTAAATCTTCTAAGTAAATAAATACGCAAATATCATAAAGAAGGTACATATATATAGTGAGGCATAGTCTCATCAATTTATGTCATCACACAAATCATTTGACTGATGAAATACTCTTCAAATTATCATCCATTCGGGCAGTCAATAGGAAGACATAAAGAAGCTTGAGAACAAAATGGTACAACAAACCACAATATATGTGTTGTCAGTAGGAGAATTTAGATTAACAAATGAAAAGTGTGTTCTCATTTGTGGTACCTACCCTTGAGTTAGCATGGGTTTTCAGAAATGCTCAGAACCTTTAACTCTCTGTAAAATTAATAGGAGTTCTAGTTGCTCTTTCCTCTGATAATCTAGGAACATTTGAATAGTAGGCCCTTATATTTTTATTGTTTTGGTTTGACTTAAGTGCTTAAGCTTCTCTTCATAGTATAATTCCTTTTGAAATAAATGTGATAAGAATTATTTGCAATTGAAAAATTTAGACAAAAACAAAATGGCTGCATGTTGTATAGTATGTACAGCACACTGAAATCTACCTAGCAACATAGACGTTAGACAGAAAAGGCGTAGCAGGTTGTTTTGTTCCCTAGGCTCATTACTGCAGAAATACAGCACATTCAAGTAATTTGTCTGGTCTACTTTCAAAGCATCAAGGAATGTATTTTTCTGTAACTTGGGGAACCAAAAGGAATCCGTGTTCTGTTCTATGTTCAGATGAAGGAACATCACGGACCCTTTTGGTTTCAAAGTCTGGAAATACATTTATTTATTATTTTGTTGCAATGATGTTTATGTTGCACTTTTAATAAGTCATGAGTATATCAAATAAATGTTTAGAAGCAGAACACAATTAGAGCTGAACTGCAGTGTCCAGCAAGGTGTTAAAAGAATGTTCTTCTTGTCTTTGGAAACAGACATGCTGGGATGTTGAATCAGATCCTGTTGCTTTAATATTCCACTAGTAGAAGAATCAAACAACTTCATTTATATTTAAAATGTTTCAAATCAATATCTCCTTTCATTTTGTACCACCTTACCAGCATAACTATAGCTAACTGAAAATTTTAGGAATGGATTGCTTGTTATGAATAATTTATTCTGGTCATAGGGGAAAACAAATTGTAAAATACTGCTGACAAAAACAGTATATATATGTTTATATTAAGGAATAAACCTTTCTATCTCCACCTTGACTAACTTAGCTTTTACAAGCTTCAGCTTCTTTCCTGTTCTTAAATGTCATTCCAGCTTTCCCCAATCATACTCTCCAATGAAAAATGTCAAGGCTTTGTTTGTTCTCAAAAGAACATTTGAGCTAATCTGAAGGGGAAAAGAAAGCCAAAACCAAACCAAAGCAAAACAAAACAAAACCTGCCCTCCAACCACCCAAAATATTATACATAGTATAAACTTAAACTGAACCCTATAAGTATTTTATCCCACTGTTACTGAACACACTGCCCTGAAGCTGTGCACATTCAGAGAGGAATGCTTCCCTATGCCATATATACTGTAGTTGTAGCTATGATGGTCTGAGGATATTAAAGGAACAAAGTTGGTGAGTTAGTATGTTTTATGGGATCAGCTTCTGTTGGCCATAGAGACAAGAAAAAGAATTCTGTCAAAAGCTCATATCTCTCACCAATATAAAAGATAATACCTAACCCACATCTCTGAATGTCATGGCATTCCTTCATCCAGGGATGAAATTTAAGGAGACTGCAGCCCATAGTAGGCACTCTCTGGTTGAGCTTTGAAGACAGAAAAAGAAGATAGGATGTGTTATTCTGATAATTTCTGCAGATGTGCCTCATAATAGAGAACAAATGGGGTGATGGGGAGGCTTCCAGCAAATTTTCCACAGTCAAGCCTGTTTATAAAACTCAGCACATCACATCTAAATTATGAGACCAAATTCACATACCAGATTAGTGAAACACACAGGGAATTAGGTTAACTGATGTGGAAATACTCAACATTACCTCAAAGCCTCAGGCCAATTTTACCCCTTAGTACATGTCTCTGTGCATTTCATGGCCCAACTACAGCAGAATCTTAGAGTTATGAACATCTCAGGAATGGACATTGTATGTAAAGCTAAAACGTTTGCAACTCTGAGCAAATGTTGTGATTGTTCTTTCAAAAGTTTGCAACTGAACACTGAATTACTAGTAGGCATCCTTCAGTCTGCATAAACTATGGATCGCGCCCTTTATAGCTTCAATTGAGGACTTCATTTACAGCGTCTACTGTGACTATGAAGACTCACACGAGAGTGACAGTCCTTGCTGCATCTCTTGCAGATGTGGTGGGTGTCTGGCAAGTCCTTAGTGTGCTTTCTGTGCGCTTGCTTCTCCTCTGCTAGCTGTCTGATCTTCATCTCGCCCTTCTGAAGGCCCTTGTGTAACCCCTGCCTCTATCTGCTGCGGTCATCTGCTAGTTCTTCCCAGTTGTCCAGCTCGATGTCTACTTGTCTGAGGTCTCTCTTGCAGGCATCTTTGTAGTGCAACTGGGGGCGTCCGGGAGGTCTTTTGCCAGAGGCTAGCTCACCATACAGGATGTCTTTTGGGATTCTTCCATCATTCATCCTGTGGAGGTGGCCAAGCCAGCGGAGCCGACGCTGCCTGAGGAGGGTGTGCATGGTTGGGATTCCAGCTTGCTCGAGGATGGCGGTGTTGGTCTCTCTATCCTTCAATGATATTCCAAGGATGTGCCTGAGGCAGCGCAAGTGGAAGACGTTCAGCCTCTTTTCCTGGAGGGCATACAGGGTCCAAGTCTCGCTGCCATAGAGGGTGCTGAGGATGCAGGCTCTGTAGACTTGCGTTTTGGTGTGAGTGTACAGCTTGTTGTTATTCCACACTCTCTTGCTGAGTCTGGACAGAGTTGTGGCCGCTTTTCCGATCCTCCTATTTAGCTCAGTGTCCAAGGACAGGGTGTCAGTGATGGTGGACCCGAGGTAAACGAACTCGTGGATGACCTCTAATGTATAGTTGTCAGTGCTGATTGATGGGGATTCAGCAACATCCTGACCGAGTACGTTTGTCTTCTTTAGGCTGATGGTAAGCCCAAAGTCCTTGCATGCTTTGGAGAACTGATCCAGCAGTTTTTGAAGCTGGTCTTCTGTGTGAGACACTAAACAGTTTCCCATCAGATCCTGTGTGCAGCAAGATGCCCTCTGTTGAAGATCCAAAGGCATGCTTCAGGAGGAGTGCGAAGAAGATCCCGAACAATGTTGGAGCAAGCACACATCCTCGTTTGACGCCGCTCCTGATTCTGAAAGCATCCGATAATGTGCCGTCATATTGGATGGTTCCTCTCATGTCTTCGTGGAACGACTGGATCATCTTGAGTAACTGTGGAGGGCAGCCTACCTTGTGGAGCAGTTTGAACAGCCCATCCCTGCTGACCAAGTCAAAGTCCTCTGCTCCCTGCACTTCTCCTGCAGCTGCCTTAGAGAGAAGACCACGTCAACGGTAGACCTCTCTGCGCGGAATCCGCACTGCAATTCGGGGTATACCCTCTCAGCAATCTTCTGGAGTCTGCCAAGGATGACGCGAGCGAACAATTTACCAGTGACGCTTAGGAGGGAGATTCCATGGTAGTTGTTGCAGTCACTTCAGTCTCCTTTGTTCTTATACAACGTTACAATGTTAATGTTGCACATATCCTGTGGAACCTCACCCTCTTTCCAGCACAGGCACAGTAGCTCATGTAGGGGTTCCAGGAGTGTGTCCGCGGCACACTTGATTACCTCTGGTGGTATACCATTCTGGCCAGGGGCCTTTCCTGCTGCAATGCTGTCAATGGCTCTCTTCAGTTCATCCACAGTCTTACTACAGCTTTGAAACTTGACTGGGCAGAAGAACCCTGATTTTTTATTAGGGTTTAATACTGTACTGTACTATATATTTTTTTCTTTTTTTTCTCTGGTTTCTGCTGAGCCTGATTACATACTTCTGGTTCTACTGTATCTCTAAAGCATTTGTTTTAAAAGACATGTTCTCAATCTATAACAGATGCACAGATTTTTCTGGAAATAAACAAACTCTGCATAGAGAACTGATAATATCCTTGACAAGAACAGTCATCCTGCTTCACATTGTGACACTGTCACCCGCTCAAGCAGCTTGTAAGGCCATGAAGTACCTTTGGCCACTTTCTCCAAGTCTCTGAGCTTCAAGCCTCCTTATTTCTCTAAGGCCATTCTTTCTCTCTCCTCATGATAACTGTATCAGTTGTATTTCTGAAATCCATTTGCTTTAAAATATGACAAGTACATATTCCCACATATTGTGCCCCAAGCTACTGGAAATCTCCTTAATGAAAAGCACTGAGATTTAACTTATGACCCTGTTTGCACCACATGAATATTCATTCACAGAACACTGAAAAAAGAATGCATTGGCATGGACTATTGGGGAGCAGCCTCTTGCGATATTCTCAGGCCCGGGTCAGGAATCTGGAAGGGATGGCCCCAAAATACTGCTATGACAAAACACATGCATAGACAATACATACAAAAAACAGAAATGTCTCTAAGTACTTCATGACCAATATACAAAATGTAAACCCAGCACAGCTCCAGGTTCTGTTCCAGCATTTCTCCCAAGTCACTAGCAGCAATTCAGTTTTACCTGGACTATGCTTTAGTCAACTCCTAGACAAATCCCCATTATGGCCAAACATGAAGAATGCAAATCCACTGCTCCAGATACTAGGTTTAGGACCCGGAACATCTGATCCACTTTTGGGGGTCAAAAAGTTAATAGGAACCTCCTGAATTTTATGGATCCACAACAACAACAACAAACAATGTAGTCTACAACAGCTTAAGTATAAGGTTTTCTCTAACAGTAGCCACTGAAGTTAAGGGATAATACCCATTCCATCTTCAAAACTACTGAATCCCAGTCTTTAAAAATCAAAAGAACAGGAGGAGAACGTGAAATAGCCAGAGAAATATTTTAGGACACCAAATCTAGCATGTGGAATATTTATGAATTTAGAGAACTAGGAGATCCAATGTGGTTTATTACATTTTCTTACTGAAAAAAGAATTTTTAGGAAATACTTTACTTACAATACTGGAGTATAAATGCTGCAGGCTGTTCATGTACTAACTAAGGAGAGGTTAACTCTATGCAAACAACCCTCAAAATCTGCAATGATCTCTCTCATGAAAGGCGAGTACAATGCCATAACAAATATTTTCCAATTGGTTATCAGGAGCTTTCTTAACGTTATGGCTCCATGTCCCCACATAGGGTTATCAAATGGCCTTAGGCGCCTTCATCCAGACAGAATACTTTTGGAATAGAAAATTTAAAAAATAAATAAATAAAAAAGCCTTTCGCCATCCCACACACCTGTTTTTCTTTTACTGTATTCTTCTAGTCACCATTCACCACTTCAGTGGCCAGGCAAATACAAAAGAGGGGATAAAAAGAAACAACTCTGATAATCGCAACGTGGGCTGTAAAGGAGAAGACTTTTCACCTGTGGAATGTTGGAATGCCTACATTTCCATTTTAACAAATAGTTCAAAGATGAGCACTCTGGTCCTTGCTCAGACTTGGTAGCTCTCTTCCTGTGGTGCAAAGGGGAAGAAGTTGTTTTCAAAGGGGAACAGGTCATTCCAGTTTCATAAGGGGCATCCCAAGATATGTTGAAGTTCTTGTCGCTAGCTTTAGCTGTCCAGCTCCAGTCTCCTCCCATGAGAAAGGGCTGTCCAGGGGCATTCTACAGAATGGGGTGTGTGTATAGGTATCATAGATGCTAAGTGAGAGAGGTGGACTGGCTCACATTTTCAAAAACACAGTGGGAGAATCTAGAGGCCATCATAACACAACAAGGCTACAGAAATAAAGCCAAGGCAGACAGAAGTTAAACAAGTAGCCCCCAAAACAACAGTTGGAAAACACGTCATAGGGAGCACCAGCAGACTCCCTAACAAATCCTTTTCAGAAGCGAGAATGTCAATGCACTCTGCTGTAGAAAAGAGGTTAAAATTAATATGCCTGTAATAATTTTTCAGACGTCTACAGATTTCTAATGCACAAGAGAGTCAATAGGGGAAATAAATAAAATCAGAATTGTGAAAATAAGAGCCATAAATAGTAAATATTCCTTCTGCTCTTCCATCCCTAGTAACTTGCGTTAAAATATACATCCAGCATTCTGGGAACTGAAGTAGTTCTACAGTTCAATAAATCTGATACAATTAAAAGGGCTGGAAGCCTGTTTTTCCCCTTGCTTGCAGTTTAAAATGAGAACTTCCTAATACTTGTGACCATTGTTGGAATCCTATTCAGTGTGCCAGCTTATCAAATTCCTACTTTTGGCATTATGTCTTTAAAGTGCTACTCATTGCTCCAGTTCTGCCTCTGAATACTTCTGTGTAGCTTTGAAGTGTCGCCACCCCGTTTTGGAACTGACAAGAATATGTTCTGAATCAAATTGGAGTTGCCAGATGCATACAGATTTCAGAAAGCTTTTCTTACATGCGAGTCGACAAAAGAAAATGCATTTAGTATAAAAATCTCTCCTTTTAACAAATGTAATTATTTAAAATAGCGCCTGTATTGCTTTGCAGGTTTGCACACCTACACAAAGCTCCAGGTCCCCAGAAACCCATGGAGCAAGTTTTGTATTGTGTAATTCATCCAGGGACAGAGAATCTGCTGGGCTAATGAGCTCTCCTGCAGCCGCCTCTTCAGCAAGTGATTCCCTAGAAGCACAATCTTAACTCAAATACTGTAACACACACATACCCCTCCAACAACCGGCCACAACCAGGGTCAAGAAAGGCACAGCAGCGCTAGCATCTGAGTTTAGTGAAGTCATTTGCCTGCCGATTTTATTCAGTTAATGCGAACTGAATTAATTTCTGAGCTGCTTCTTTTATGGTCAAGGCCACATTTTGAGTATTAATCATTTAAACAGATCCATTCCTCTAATAGGGTATTAATGCAATGGTTTGCTAATGTGGCAGCTTGCACTTAAGCATCATGATAGTGACCCTGATCATGAAATGACTGGGAAGGCCAGGATAAAAGAGCTGTTCCTTTAGCTTGAAGCTACTACATCAGCCTAGACAGTCTGAGTCCCTCACTCTTGTCCCACAACTAATTTCCCCATGCATTACCTTGTCACTTGTGTCCCCAGAGGTGTTCATTAGGAATGCATGTGACAGTCTCTAATAATATATGTCTATCTTAAAATAATCAATTCCCTTTTCCAGTAGTGCTGTTTAATACTAACGCTATATGGTAGATTATTAGATGGAAGGTGAACTCAGATGATGTCTAGTGTCATACATTATCAGTCAGCAACATTACCGATGAGCTATCATGCACAAATTAATGTCATCCACGGAAAGGAGCCAAACACCAGGGGTAGAGGAGAAAGAGGGTTCAATCATATATGTGGAAGAAAAGATGTCCCAAGGAGCGTGGTCGGCCTGATTGTGTATTGGCTGTTTAAAAACGTTCAATGAAATGAGGAAAAGAACAAGCACTAAAATACACAGTTCAGCTTGCAGCAACAACAGATATGGCCTTGAAGTCAAGTTGAAGCTGAAGCAGAAAATTACCTTTTAAAATACATAGTTTACTTGTGACAATGAAAAGGATAAGAGATAAATTAGTAATGTTGGCATTACCACAGGCAGTTGTTTTTAGATATTTGGTATTTTGGAGACAAGAATTCTGCATCAGTGTGAGAAGTAAGGCTTACTACATTCTTCTGCAAACTTTCCAGGACTGAGCAGATGGTTAGCCTATTACCAACCATTTGCATTTAGCATATTGTAATGATTTATGTACCACATGCTACTGAGAAGAAAAAAAACAGGCAGTGGCAACTAATTAGTTGAGTGTGAAGACACATATCTCAATGTACATATCCTTGTTGTAACCAATTTTTTATTTTTGAGTGCTTACGGGTTTAATGTGCAGCGTAACAGAAATACTGACAGCAATTAAACCTGAACCATGACATCCCTCTGTCATTATGATAGTGCTACTCTAATTACATCTGTACTAGCATTCCTATTAAAAGCCTGTTTATGGGGGATGCATAGGGAGTGCAGGTTATAACAATTCTTTGTACTTTTACGTAGGTACTTTCTTCAGAGGATCTCAAAGTATTTTGTAAGCACTGACATCTTAGAGCCTAGCTCAAGTTATGGTACAAGAGGTTGCTGGGGTATAGGGTGGGCATGGGAACATTGGTTATTAGCAGAGCTGGACTATAGCCCAGAACACCTCCTACAAGATTGAAATGAGCTAAGGGATTTGGACAGGAGGAGGTGGGGCACTTTGGGAGGGGAACTAAGCTCTTACTAGAAGTTTGCAGGAAAGAGTGGAATGTGGGCAACTGAATCAGCTATCAGAGACTAAGGAGTCAGATACAGAGGCAAACTTTGAAAGGTTGCCCATTATTTCAAGCACATTGTAACTATACACCATACATGCTGCATTACCTACCAAGGTCTCCTGGGCTCTCTCAGAACAACAATTGTTCCTTATCAGAGACATGTTTGAATATTCTTGGCTTTAGGTTTGTGTTGCAATTAGGACTGTCAATTAATGACAATTAACTCACATAATTACCTTATAAAATGTATTAAATATTTTGGATATTTCCCTACATTTTATAATATATTCATTTCTATTACAATGCAAAATACAAAATTTAGTGCCTACAAATCCGTTCAGTCTTACATCTTGTTCAGCCATTTACTAAGACAAACACATCTGTTTACATTTACAGGCGATAAAGCTGCCTTATTTATACTATTATCTGAAACTGAGAACAGGTGTTCACGTAACACTTTCGTAGTCAGCGCTGCAAGATATTTATGTGCCAAATATGCTAAACATCCCTATGTTTCTTCATGCATTGGCCACTATTCCAGAGGACATGATTCCATGCTGATGATGCTAAAACAAAAATGCGTTAATTAAATTTGTGCCTGAACTCCTTGGGAGAGACGTGTATGTGTCCTGTTCTGTTTTATCTGCATTCTGCCATGTATTTCATGTTACAGCAGTCTTGGGTGATGACTCAGCACACATTCGTTTTAAGACAACTTTCACAGAAGATTTAGCAAAATGCAAGGAAGGTACCAATGTGAGATTTCTAAAGAAGAGCTACAGCACTTGACCTAAAGTTTAAGAATCTGAAGTGAAATCCAAAGTTTGAGAGGACCAGGTGTGGAGCACGCTTTCAGAAATCTTAAAGAGCAACACTGATGCAGAAAACTACAGAACCCAAATGACCAAAAAAGGAAATCTACCTTCTGCCGGAGGGATCTGACTAAGATAATGAAAATTAACATGTGTCAGTCTACTCTCCCTTGGATTGTTATCCAGCAGAACTTATCATCACCATGGACACATGTCCTCTGAAATTGTGGCTGAAGCATAAAGGGACTTATGACTTGTTAGCACATCTGGCACAGTGTGACGTCAGCTACAACAGTGCACGCTAACACCAGTTCTCACTTTCAGGTGACACTGTAAACAACAAGTGGGTAGTAACATCTCCCATAAATGCAATCAAACTTGTTTGTCTGAGCGATTGGCTGAACAAGTAGGATGGAGTTAATGTTAGCCTCTAAAGATTTACACGGATTTCTCAGTGCAGTTTGTTGTATAGAATTCTACATTTGTAATTTCAGCTTTTATGATAAAGCCATTGCAGTACAGTACTTGTGTTAGGTGACCTGACAAATACCATTTATCTTGATTTTCACAGTGCAAATTTTTGTAATAATATAAATATAAAGTGAGCACTGCATACTATGTATTCTGTAGGGTAATTCAAATCACTGTATTTGAAAATGTGGAAAACATCCAAAATATTGAAATAAATCCTATTCTATTATTAACAGCAGCATTAATAGTATGATTAATTTTAATTGCTTGATAGCACTGGTTGTAATTGTAAGAATTGTCATAAAAATGCCCACAGATAAGTGAATGAAAAATCTGCAATGCAATTCCTACATGACTTTCTATGTGCCAATATTTCTAGGTCCAAATAATATTACTGGGAATTTACTTTTCTGCAAGAGATCAGTCCTGCTTGGTAAAAATCTAAATGATGCCCCCAGGAAAGAAATCTGGTCTGACGCTTAGTTCCTCTTTCCCCATTCTCCTAGCACCTCTACACCTGCCAAAATAGAATCCAGTTTAAATTCACAACACTGACAGAGTCCTTTTGAATTTGCTGATCTTTCACTTTCCATAAACAGTATTTATAGTTAATGAAATACTATTCATCCAGCCTAATTAAATAAGATAAGCAAAGATTTACTGACTGAGGATCTCTGGAACTGTGTGTTGCACTCAAGCCTTGGAACAAGCCACTCTTAACAGGCCAGCCCTAAAAGTTTCCCTTTGACTGTATTATTTTTGGGTGATATAGCAGTCACTAGGCTCATAAATCTCTGCACTGGATTCACAAGGAGCGAAGACTAGGAAGAGCTATCATGGGCTACATACATGATGATTCTGGTGAGTGAGGCAAACAGAATTTGACCCTTTTTATTAACTTTACTGCCTTCTGAAGTGCATGACTAATTCAGTCCTATGAGATTATATCCTCAGCTAGTTAAAGCAGTGCAGCACTGCTTAAGCCAATGGAATGACACCAATTTACAGCAGTTTAGGATCTGAGCTATGAGCTGTGGATCATAAAGTATAGAAAGGTTAGCAGCTCTGTTTTTTGTTGTTTGAGATAGAAACGGCATTAGATTCCTCAATCCAAATAATCATAAAAACATTTTGACTAAAAATTTCCTGTGTAGTTATAGGGTTGCCAGGCATCTAATTCTCGACCAGAATGTTCAGTTCAATAAGGACCTGGTGGCTGGTGGCAACAGGGCCTTTAAAAGTGAGATTGGAAGCACAGTGAGGGCCTTTGGGCTAAAGCAGATTCACTCACTACCATGGCTCCCAGAAGTGGCTGTCAGTCCCCTGCAGTCCCTAGGTGCCTGGGTGACCATGGAAGCACTAATTCCCAGATCTACTCCAGACCCAACGCCCTTCGCCATAGCCCTCACCCCACCACACTCCTCTGTCCCAGCCCAGAACCCCCTCCTGCACCTCAAACCCTTCACCCTTGGCTCCACTCCTCCACCCCACCCAGTGCCCTTGCTCCCTTAACAAAACTAAATCCATGCCTCAGCCTGGTGAAAATCAGTGAGGGCAGAAGAAAGTGAATGACGAAAGTAGGGGAGATGGAACAAGCAAGAGTGAGGCCTCAGAGAAGAAAGGGGGCCTTGGGGAAGGAGTGGGGCAGGTATGTTCCGCTTTGTGTGATAGAAATTTGTCAAGCTTACAGAATTCTGACCAGTTTTAGAGCAGTGCATCAATTTCAGTGCAGTTAATTCTGATTTGCATGGAGATTAACTGAGATAATTCTCTTATTTCAATACTTAATTTTATATAATTTAGAGAAAATAATACACAATTTTTTACCACAGCAGAGTTGCAGCTGAAGAAAAGTGGCATCAGGAAATGAAGAAAAAAGTTAACTTTTCTAGAATATTAACAACTGGAGTAACTTTTTCTTTCAGGCACTTGAAAAATGTAGGTACAATTAAAGTTGAACTCAGATAAATTAGACCTTTTTCATTAGATTGATTAAGTCCCTTAAATATTTCCATAAATCACATTGGCAGAATAATACCTCATTTGTAAGAACCAACAAAGAGATTCAAAGAGAGATAGTAATTATCTGTGTCAAGAAAAACATGTAAACATTCCATGCTCAACTACTGATGCACATCCTGCACTCATAGTTATCAGGAAAAATTGACTCCTGAGCATGTGTAATTCTCTCCATAATGAAGAGCATAAAAATAACTGCATGCATACTAGCAGTGATGACTGGCATCACAGATTAGCAGCTAGGAAGAGATCCAGAGTGCTGCTCATCAGACAGCCCCTCCCCCAAAGGATGACGGTTTAATGACAACACACTTACTCAAATACTGTGCGTGATTCTCACTGAAGGTCTCTTTTACTGAAGTTCTAAAATATTCCATCCATATGATCCTTTCATGAACAAAGAGTGGCCATGGGAGTGAAACATCGTTTATTTTGGCCCATAACTTACACACTGCTTCTCATGGCCACAGACAGCAGGGAACAGCTAGAGCACTTTACCCCAACACTACACACCCTGTATAGGGGCTAGGAGCTGCCAGAGCAACCCTGCACCAGTGCAGGATGCATTTCCAGGGGCCATTCCTGTCTCTTTAAAGATCCCTGTGTGCCACTAGCATTGTCAGTCCCTTTATTTATGGATTAGTGTGTTAAGTTTAGAATCGGTTACCATGGCATTTAAACTGCTGAGGAAAAAAAAAGTAGTTTGAGTATGAAAAACACTTCATTTTTGCTTCCATACAGAAGGTATAATTGCTGTTGAGAGATTTTATACTTCTAACAAGGGAATGAACTAGGCTGCTCTAGTTCTAACCGCAATGTTGAAGAACACCTAGGGCACGTCTAAGCTGTCACTTTACTGCATTGTAAATTTCTTTCTCCCAGTGCTGGTGCCGTGACCACATTGCCATGTTAAAGAGCTGTCATAACCATGCTTTAAACTTACAAGTGTAGACAAAGCCTTAGAGCCTTGAACCTTTCAGACACATGGGCCAATAAACTTTGTAAAGTTAACTGTTTGTGTTTGCCTAAACTCTTTGAAATAAAAAGCTTGAAAAAAAAAGTTTCTGCCTGAAATTATTTTTGTTGGGATTCTTGAGGTTATTCACAAAGGTTCTTTGAATATTTTGGACCATTAACTGGACTCCACATTAACAGTGGGGACACCTCTCTTTCATTTCATCAGGATTTTCCTGATGTTTCTTCAACACTGAATGACAAAGTAAATTATACAACAAAAGTGACTGATTCCACTTCTCCCAAAAACATTGATCCTGCAGATGCTGAGGGCCCTCAAAAGAGAGCTGAATGAGGCCAGTAGTTTTTATGGAAGCTCTTTACTCCTCACAAAATTCAGCTAAAGAAGATAATCAAACAATAGTGGTTTGAAATTAAGGACCCAGATGTCCCCTTAGTTTCATGGGTTCTTTTCAGAGTAATTGGAAGACGTGGGCCTGTTTGATTAATAGTAAATTTAAGTACCCATGGAAAGACAGTTTTTCTGGGTGAATGGAATACTACTGAATTCTTTATAATTACTTCAGTTAATGATGCTTTGCTTAAAATGCCTGGACATGTTTACAGAAAAGGAAGACTCCTTTTCTTGAATACATCTTACAGCAGATATAGAAAAAATCATTTTCTATATGCATATTCTAAATGTTAAGGAAAAACTGACAAGCTCTTAAGTACATAAGCTGTTTTTTTTCCAGTCCTTTGATGAAGTTCATAATTTAATTGCAGGAATTATTTGATATATTCACTCCAAATCTCAAAGGAAAACACGTTGCTCATACAAGTGTTCTCTTTGTAAATTAAGAAATCTCCAAATACAGTGAAAATACTTAAATAGTAGCATTCAGGTGTCCAATTAAAAGCTTGCTCTCACCATCTCTTTATTTTGAGAGTTTGAGCCTTAAATTGAAGTTTAATGAGAAAATTTTCTGTTAACTAAAGCACCTCTAAAATTTTTAAGTTCTTTGTGGCTTAAAGCCTGATTTTGGTAAATTACAGAGTAACACCATTAAAGTAAAATTGTTATCTAGATTTATAACAATGTAAGTAAGAGCACGACCTAACATGCTTGGGGCCAAATTCTGAGGTATAGGGCACTTATGCATCTGTCAGAAAATACAAATATCATCACTTGACATAACCAGAGCCATTTATTTGTGAACATCCACTGCAATTTGCACAGCAGGTCCCAGTCCATAGGTGGTAGAATCTACTCTTTTACAGTGGCTATTTCGGTCCTGTCACCCACTTCCAAAACAGTGAGATCTTATAAAAAATTGACACTTCAGAAGCACAGCAGATTTGAGACATACTAAATAAAGAAACAAAGCAGAACAGGGACTATGCATTCCCCAAGAGTAATTTACTTAGCCTCTGGAGTGGATTACATTTAGCACACACAATGGGAAGGAGGGCCTTGCACGCTGAATAGTAACAAAGAGGAAGCCGTGCTAGTCTATACACTATCAAAACAAAAAGCAGTCAAGTAGCACTTTAAAGACTAGCAAAATGGTTTATAAATAAATATATTTGTAATTTATTATAAATTATAAAAATAATATATATAAATAAATTTATAAACCATTTTGCTAGTCTTTAAAGTGCTACTTGACTGCTTTTTGTTTTAATGGGAAGGAGGGAAATTGTTAAAACCAAGGAAAAAAATTTCACATGTAATTTAAGAGAGAGGTAGCTATCTCTGTTGAAGCTGGAGCTCAGACAGGGTCAGATAACCTGGAGCTCAAATATAGAAGCCTCAAGCGGAGGAAGAGTCTAAAAATAAATTCCAAAGGGCTTAACAATACATATTATATAAAGCCTGGATATGTTAGCTCTTACAAGAAAGTACTGGCTCTCACACTGAAAATCTGGCCGCCAATGAGCAAAACGTCCTTCACCTTAACCTTCCAATCATTTTTCAAACCATGGGGGCAATAATTTTCCCCTATTAATATCCTGAATTCTAGTCAATATATAGGACGTGACATACATACCATTAAAAAGAAGAACAGTGAAACTGAACAGTTATTTATTTTCTACCCTATTTAAGAATTAACATGGTTAATCTGCAGGATCCAAATTCAAAGCCCCTTTCAGTCACCAGGAGCCCTTCCCTAAGCTTCAAAGGCACGATATCAGGCTCTGAGTGAATATTTGCTACAGAATAGTAAGAGACATAGCTGTGTTAGTCTGTACTCCAACAAAAACAAAACAGCATAAATATAGCACTTTAAAGACTAAAACAAATGATTTATTCAGTGGTGAGCTTTCATGGAACAGACCCACTTCATCTGAAATTATTTTGCTACTCTTTAAAGTACTACACTTCTGCTCTTTTATTTCCTACAGAAAATACAAGTGTCTCACAAGTGATCATCAGAACATAACTTTTCAAATATTCAAAGATATTCACTGTCATAAAATCCTCCTCTTCAAGAGGCGCAATAAGAAAAAAAAATTGAGGTTAGTCTCATGGACTAGCCTTTGATTATTTCTGCTCAAAAAGAGATGAACGGAGCAAATGCCTACCCTTTCTCACTTTCCCATCCTGACAGACTTTATTTATGCATTAGTCGACCTTTCTAGCCATTAGGACCATCTTGCTTCAGCAGTTAATTAACACAAGTGCCATAATTTAATACAGTTAATGCTACTTGATGCCCTTTAATGTACCTTCCATTAGTGATATTATTGTAGTATTACCCTGTAAATTAAAATGAGATCAAGACTACGAGAGGCTTTCTTTAATTAAGGCACTGGCACACTACTCTCGTCCATTATGCACCAGAGAAAATCACCCTGATTTAGCGAAGCAGACCATCCATAAGTCAGAATTAGTTTTTGAGGATTATTAGGTTTCTTGAATAATGTGTACGCAATGGGTTTGCTGAAATTACTAACAGCCATGTTTCCTCTTTTTTCATTATCTTAACAAACACAATGAAAGCTGAATAAACAAATGGCAATACGAAAACTGAAGGGTTTATCAAGAGGTTTTCCTCTCTAATGCAATAAATATCAAGCTTATTTCACAACAAAATGCAATGGAATGAGAACACAAATTACATATTTCATGGGGAAATTTCATTGCTTGCATATATTTTGAAGTATTAAAAAGCTGCATATTTAATATGGCAACGCTAAGACAAATATTTTCCGAAGTCATTTATTCCTAAAATTCAATAGAAACAACGTCCACAGAAAATCAGCTTCCTTCAAAAACATGCTGTTAAGAGCATTGGTTATCTTAAGCATACTCAACCTGTGGATGCATATTACAGCGTAAACTACAGTATTAAGAAGAGTCTATTAGCATCATTCATCTACAGCATGCCAAGTTACTCAGCAGCTTCTAGTTGCATGGTTATACTTAGGGAAGAGCCCAGACTAGCTCTTCAATATCCAGAAAAATTTCCAAGCCCAGAATACCAAGGATCTTAGCTACACTTTAGTTTAGTTCTTGGATTGAGATGCTACTGGAGGAAAGTCTACCTGGATTGGGAACACAGGAGTAAGCCCTTCCTAATGCTTGTTCCAGTGGGGGTCCAGAGTTGCCCAGCAAAGCCAGTGGTCAGGCAAGAAACAAGGCAACTGGGAATACTTCTGATTCACAGAAGCTTCAGGGCAGCCTCTGTCAGTGGTCTCCCGTAGAGCACCGCTGATGTTTAAAGCTGTCTTTCCGTGATGGAGAATGGCAGTGGTTCTATAACCAGTTCTTCCTTGGAGTTACCAAAGGTTCGCAGGGTGCTAAGTGAACCCTGCCTGACATGTGCATGTGGATGGATTAAGCCCTAATGCTTTATTTATTAAATTTATTTATTTAGCACACTTTGGGAAGAAAAACAACCCTGCAAGAGGTGGTTTTCTCATCATCAGCAGAGTGATAAAGGCTTTCATGTGAATTTACTCTAGCAGCACATAATAACATAGAAGACAACTTTTGTGTAGCTGCTGTCCGGTTGTTGCAGAGTTTATCCAACAAGCATCACCATCAGATAAGTTCTCTATATAGTCACACTTAATTTTTATAGACAACTTGTTGTGGGATTACTGTAAAATCCTTTAGCTCTGTTTTGTGAGGCTTCTGTTTGTGATTCAGTTGCAATATACTCTTTAAGTTGTTTATGTGGTGAGTCATTGACAGTCTAACTGGAGACAGACTGAGTGCTGAAGTTTTGAGGTCTTCCAATGAGGACCTTTACCTTCTCAAAGTATGGTAGTTTTGAACCCTGGGTTTTGTTTTGGTCTATCTCTACATCAAGTCTATTTGAAAGTGAGGAAATGACAGAAGAAATGATGAAGGAGAACTGAACAATGTCACAATTCTGATAAACTGGTTGACAAAGTAGATACCTAAGTCGCTACTCCAAACTTCCCATCATCCAGAAATCTAATCAGAACACTTATGAATAATATTAAATTCTTAATGCAAACCAACAATTCAATGTATTTGTATTTTTAATCAATAATCCTCTATGTATGTGTAATTTGCATGGCACAGAAATAATTGTAACTATAGCAGATCATGTAGCCTTGCACAGTTCCTCCACATTAAAATATGCTTTCATTGAGAGAATGTACTGATAAATTCAGAGCCATACGAATGGCACTGATTTCCTGCCTTGTATATTTACCTCAATACTAAAAATCTAAGCAAAACCTAATACTAACTTGTATGCATTTAATTCTACTTAGCATTTTGCAACATACATAATTTATTTCTTTGCATGTATGAAAATGCTTAGAGACATGCTATGTCTTCTAAATGAGAGACTAAAAATACCTACTTAAGCAATCCACTAAGCTGCAATAACAAACAGTCAATAGCATGCTATATAATCTCCTTGTCTATTGCATTAATGTCAGTTACCTTTTGCTTACTACAGAATGTGGATGATATTCTTTATACTTCTAGCAAGGTAAGTGGGGTTTTGTCTGTATGCAATCAAATATTACTGATATTGTGTAAGTCCTCAAAAAACTCTAAAAATATTATTTAAAAAGACATTTTATACTCTTTAAAGTGGATATGGATAAGAGGTACCAGGAGAATGAAGTAGGTAACTAAAATAATATATGGAACATATCCTATTTACCTCATCTGATAATACGAGAACAGGGGGACACCTAACATATTTAAAAAATATCACATACAAAAGTGATAAAAAGAAATACTATTTTTTTTTTACACAATAGGAAATAAATTTGTGAAACTTAATACCACAAATTATAATAAACTGAAGATCTTAGAGGGATTCAAAATCAAAGGGAAAAAGGGGGTTTCCAAAAACTACAGTACTATAGTAATGATTAATGTTTTCAGAAGATATTTGTCCTGATTCTTCAGGTAATAAACTCACCACTGTCCTTCTGGGGTTCCTTCATAGGAACATTTTGCATAAATCTGTTATGAGACATTTATATCTGGTACTAGCCATTTCTGGACACAGGATGGTCTCTTTTCTAAAGTAATGTGGCACTAGCTATGTTTCTATCTAAATTAGTCTTGGGTTTTACAAATCGTTGCATTTTTTTTTTTTTACACAATCTTTATTCCATTCTATAATAGTCTAAAGCTGTGATGTTCAATACATTTGCCACTCGTCACATGTGGCAAACAGGACACCACGGTGTAGCAATGCTGGGCTCTGGAGCTCCATGAGGCTCTTGGAGCCTTTAAATGCAGCTCCTCAGACCCACACAAGTGCCCTCCGCCTATTCCACACATGCACCCCACACTGCCCCAAGTGCATGGTGGCAGAGGCAGCTGTGGCGGCTCCTGTGGCTCCGGATGCTGTGAGTCTTGTCTCCTGTTGCTGCACAGCTAAGGACCCCACTATGTTTTCTGCCTCCTGCTGCTGTGTGGCTCCAGCCGGCTCTGGCACAGCCCTGGTGTGGCTCCTGAGGTGACGGCTTTGGTGAGTCACTGTGCACGAGTGTGTGTTTGCGTGTGTGGGCACCTGGCTCTGGGGGTTCCTGGCCCTTGGGGAGAGGGGGCATTTATTTGGAGCAGGTGGGGGCTGAGAGAGCCTGGCTCTGGGGAAGGGGGAGGGCAATTATTTGGAGCAGGGTGTGTATGTGTGGTGAATAAGGATAACAACCATGAGTGTGGTGATCCTAATTACTACTGGAAACGACAGGTCTGAAGCACACGTAAGGGACTCTAGCCTGTGTGGGTCTTCATCCTCTCAAACAGACCTACATCCTGCATAAGGAATGAAATTCATCTCACTGTCCCATCCAAGACACTTCAGACAGTAAGGGCCTGAATTAAAGACCAGTGAATTTAATGACTTAAGTTAAGCCCTTTAATTCCTTAAAGGAATAAGGGTGGCCTGGAAAGCCTTGTGGAGTGTCCTTCACACTGGGATGAATTTCACCATCTGACATAAAAGATTGGACATCCCTTGTGTAGTGAAAGAAGCTGTATTTTGCTCATAAGACGTATGGAGATTTGTCAAAGTTAGTGATTGTAGAACTTTGATGACCTAGTACTGCTGAATTATAAGTGTCTAATACTTTCATAAACTGGTATTCACTGAACTAGATTTCTGGGAAAATATTTCAGGAGAAATTACCGACATTTTGAGAAACAAATAGAAAATGTTGGGCATCCTCTAAGGACAGACATGTTTACCTATTCTTAAAGGCTCATGTTCTCTTACCTTCCATATACCCTTATGTCTGAGATTGCATAAAAGTAGCGTGCCAAGTGTTGCTCATCTACATATATTTCCCCTGTTGCTGGTCTGAGCAATCGTATCCTCAGGTCTGTAATGGTAAAGAAATCTCTCAGCTTCTTGGTTGTGTCAAGCTGGCCATAGAGGGAAGCCATATTATGAAGCCGAGGTCCAGCAAAAAACGCAAATCGATCTTTAATCTCAAAGTGGATGATTTTACTATTTGTCATGTACCCAGTGGAATATTCTTCTGTGCAAATGATTTCTAGGACTGTGTGCTGTGATAAATCTTTCACTGATTTTGGATCCATATGGAAAGCGTCTAAGCAGTCAGTGGCGTAATACTGGTATGGTTGCCATGTTCGCCCATAGTCAAGTGATTTCTCCAGGATCATTTGGTCTGGACGGCCAGATTCAAAGGTGATAACTATGTTATCTGTTAGTTCAATGGTTTTGTTCCAGGATAGGGTGATGTTAACCTGGAGAGGTTTTGGGTAATCTTTCCATGTTGTAGACTGCCAAAATGTGGAGGGGTGTCTTCCTTCAAGATCAAACATCAGTTCAGGTGGGTGTGCCAGTTCACTGGTACTTGCATCACATTCATTATTGCACATGTAGGGATTTCCCTATGAGAGAAGAAAAAAACAGTTTTATTAGCAGCATTATATGAATGACTACAATGCATAGACATTCCTCACTTGCCAAATCAGAATTGCCTATGTTTTATAAGCAAAGCCAAGAAAATACATACGTTTGTACAAAATATTCGTTTTTCTTAACTAGATTTCTCCAGTTTGTTTTATTTACAAAATCTCCACCCTCACCCCACACACATTTGTCGTCTTTGTAATTTATGTGATTTTCTCAATGGGTTTTAGAGAAAGAAAACTATTTATTTATCCTGAATGTGTTGGGCCAGTAATCTAGTCACAAAAGCACAAGAACAATGAACAGATGTCCAATGACTCAGTAACTCTGATTTTTCTTAGAAAGATTCAGCAGTGAAGCAAGGGGAATTTCTTTTTAACACAAGTACATTCCTCAAGAGCACTGTTTATAAAAAAGTCACTTTTAGAAGAAGTGCTTTAAAATCAGCAATATATTCTCTGCGTATGTGATATGAAACAATACCCAATACAGATTTCATGCTTCTTTTTCCCCTGGTCTGAAATCTATCATGCTTAACTGTGTTTCTGTTTAGTAATGTCTTTCCTTAAAATGTTTATACTGGTCACTACAAATCATTAGAAACACAGGCACTTCAGCTCTGGGGCTCAATCCAGACTCCTAACACCCTATTAGCTACAGGCTAGCAAAATACTTCAGGGAAGACTTTTTACCAGACACTGGCTCCAATTTATCAAGACAAGATAATCCACCACTTAATTAGGTGGGAGATGTCAGCAGCTCCAGCTGAAAGGCTGGGGAGGTGCCTGGAGATTTTAACTGCGTGCTGAGTTAAAAAACAATACCAACAACCCAAACACATACACTTACCAATAATGTAGTTTTTATTGCTATTTGTCCTCTCTGGAAAAGTAAAAGTGAATTATTCTGCTCTGGGCCTTCTGATGCATCAACTTGCATACTATAATCTTTGTTCTCCACAGAAAAGCTCCTTCTGCTGGAGCCTTGGGATAACTTGATAAACCCCAGCAAGCTAGTGGCTACTTTAAAGTGTGCTGGATCATGTCTACCTCATCTAGCAGCTTTACTCAGTACATTAATCTTTGGCTACTTAGTCATTCCTTCTTTGTTTCAGGAAACAATTACAGTCCTGCATTTCTTTAGACTTAAATTTCAACAGCTGGGGGTCTAATTCTGTACTGTCAAGGCATACTGGTACCTCTTCCTCACATTAAGAGGAATTCAACTTACATATTGATGGGAGAGTAGACCCTTATTTAAATTGATTTTCCTTTCCTCCCCTTATCATGATAATTCTGTTTCTCTCCATCTGAAGGTCATAAGGATCTGAACTTTTTCCATCTCACCCACTGCACGAGTTGGGTCTCAAATAATGAGTTTCCACCTTGGTCACTGCTACATCCCTGCTGTACTCAAGTTAAATGCAAGAAAAAGGTCTCAAGAACCTCTTCCTAGAGGCAACTTTCTCCTACTTATTCGGAGTAAAGATATTAAGATTGCTGCATCCTAAACTGACAACAATTCACTGAGATTCAAATATCATGCAAGAGAAAAAATGAATTATTTGAAAAATAGAACACTGCTTATTAAATTTATAGACTCTAAATATTCAGCTATAACTGAGAAAATCCGTAGTTCTTTGCTTTCAAGCTCACTATTACTAGTTCTGTGTATTATAGACAAATAGGGTTAGAAGGGATCAAATAAAGCAAGAGGAGGAAAACAACAATGCATTCTAAGCTGGATGGATAAGTCACTATTTTTTTTATTATTTAAACTGAGTTCAAAAACATACCTAGAGATACAAATGCAAAGATCTGTAACTTTACCCAGGCTTTTTTTCAGGAAGCCTACAAATACTGTGGAATCTGTCAGGATTTATAAATTTTAAATGTATGTAAATGTATACTTTGCAGAAGGAAGTTAGAGTTATCACTTGAAATTTACTCAAACAACATGGTCACTGCATAGTCTGTTCACATGCAGCTATCAGTATAGATTGCACTGCAGGCTGCAATCTTCTTTCTGGCAAAAGCTACTTGATCTAGAGTTCAGGAATATCAACACATATAAAACCAAAGCTACTGTGTAGCAAGTTAAGGAGATTTATATTAAGCAGAACAGAAAGATGATCTTGGTCTTCTATAGCACAGGTGGAAAGTGCATATGGGTGGGGGGTCTGTTGTCATTTTTATATTAAAAACTATCCACGGGTCCCTGGATATGGCCAGAGACTGCTTTATGAACCAGAATGGATAAAGGAAAGCTATTTACCTTACAACAATTGGAGCACACAGTAACTGTGCAATTAAACTAACCACATGATTGGGTGGGGAAAGACTGAACTTTGCTTGTTTTCAGATCAGTCTTTGGCCAGGTCAAGAGGCTCTGGAGAATTGTACAATAGCTACTGATGTATTTAGCAGATATAGTCAGATGTAGTCACTCTCTTTCCACTTTGCCAGTACAGTGTATTGGTATTCCCATATCTGTAAATTGCTGGCAGCGTAGACATAGCCTGACTACTGCCAAGCCACCCTAATCCTGTTGGTGAGATCTCTGATTATTGTCTTATTGCTCTCTCCAGGCTTCCATGCACAATGCAAATGAAATATTCCATAATTAATGGGACTCCACGTGTTGACAGTGCTCCTATTCTTCACAAGAGAGATGGCTGCATTTTAATTCCTGTTTATATTGTGCTTTGCAATATATTCAAGCTATTACTGACCTTATCAAATCCACTAGATATTAAATATTGGATCTTTCAGGTTTATTCCAAACAGATATTGATTCTGGCAAGAGTCCAAATGAGAACTTAATTCACTGGGAATGAAATTCATCCTGTGCAGAGGGTCAGCACAAATCCTACGGACCACTTCATACTAATTAAAACCTATTTTCCAGTAAGCTTGGTATGATGGATGGGGTGGATTTCACTCCCTCTAAGCTCTTTCACTGAAAACAGAAAATCATAATCATTGCTGGTAATGTCATCTCTAGATGTTCAAAACTCATGGCCTGAAATTATCATAAGATTGACTTACAATAGACACGTTCTTTTTATTTACCTTTTGAGTCTTTAAGGTGCACCTGGGCCACATTTTCAAGTTTTGCTAAACAACTATCAGGGTTAAAACTTACTCTTTTTTTTAAATGAAGACAGAGAGTTTAGGAGCTTGGACTTTGAAGAAATGCCCAATATCACAGAACTTGGGGTGTGTCTACATGGGCACAAATCTTCGAAATAGCCATGCTAATGGCCATTTTGAAGATTACTAATGAGGCACTGAACTGAATATTCAGCACCTCATTAGCATTAGGACGCATCTGGCCGTGGCGCTTCGAAAGCATGCGGCTTGGCACAGCTACACGGGGGTTCTTTTCGAAAGGAATCCACATCTTTTGAAATCCCCTTATCTTGCTCACTGGTCTGAATAAGGGGATTTCGAAAGGTGTGGGTCCTTTCGAAAAGGACCCCCGTGTAGCCGCACCGAGCCGCATGCTTTCAAAAGCGGCGCTTTCGAAGCACCGTGGCCAGAAGTGTCCTAATGCTAATGAGACGCTGAATATTCAACTCAGCGCCTCATTAGTAATCTTCAAAATGGCCATTAGGCATGGCTATTTTGAAGATTTGTGCCTGTGTAAACACAACCTTGGAGTAAAAGCATGAGAAACAGCTACAATGAAATATCTAAATCAGCGATTCTCAAAATTCATTACACTGTGACCTCCTTTTGACAACAAAAATTGCTAGATGACCCCAGTTCCCTGGGTTACTGAATAGTTAACAAAAGGGCATGGAGTAATGTAGTAATTTTTGTTGTCCGAAGTTACCTTTCTGAACATCGTCTTAAGTTTTATACCTGTTGGTTTTAGGAAGAAGGGGCTTTCAAAATCAGGGGGGTCCTTTCAAAAGGCTCCTGTCTACATGGGCGGCATGCATTCCGAAAGCAGCACTTTCAAATCGCACATGACTGCCATTATGCTAACGAGGTGCTGCATATTCATTAACATCTTCTGAACTGCCTCATTAACAGCATATTTTAGGCTGTGTCTACACATCAGTAGATTATTTTGTGACCAGCATGCAGCATTAAGTAAATCTTAATTTAAATGTTCCATGCAACAGCTCTTCAGCTGGACAAGGTGGAAAATTCTTATAACTTTAAAACACGATTTAAACCATTAAGAACTTTCTCAATAATTAAACAGATATTTTCTCTATAGACTTCTGGGCAATAAGAATACAAGGATGATGACGGTTTTCCCTACATTATCGTTTTCTAAAGAAGTGTATTATTTTACAATACCTCTCAGAGGTTGTTATTAATTAGCACCTGAAAGCGAGTCACACTATGCTGTTATTATTTTGCTTCCTGACACTTCAGGAAAGTCAGGTTGTTACTGAAACATTCTGACACACTGGAAAAGTTTCTGTTTTTAAAGAGCACTGAACTTGTTTCATATTGCAGAAACACTCGATGGGGCTTGCCTCTCTTACAAAATATGATCATGTTCAGACATGGCTAGCTGACACAACGCTGTCCAGGTCTGACTGATCCCAGCAGGTTTTCATCATGATTAGCTGAATACAATTTGTTCTGGTCTACAGCGACTGTTAGTTTTGGCCTATATTGTCAGAGAACTTGCATGTTCACAATGATGTTTGAATACTGCCACATTTTCTGAAGCAGACAAGGCTGAAAAAATGCTTGGCTGCACAGACTATCCACTATAGTTCACAGAAAGGAACACTGGGAGTAGAAATTACAGCTGACATTTTATTTTCATCATTACAAAACTATCATGTCTTGTCACTGGTAATGCTAGGGAGGAACTTGGGAATCAATGGGACAGTGATCTTGAAAGAAGTATTTATGTTGAAGGCCAAGATCTACAGCAACTGAGCAGCTGAACTATCATAGAAACAGTGGTGAAAAACAGTTTTGCAGTTGCTACTCAAGGGTTAAAAACTGATTGCTCCTTCTCAGATAAGGGGCCTCCCTCCTCTCATCAAGAAGATTCTTCTGTGGCATATACACAGGCTTACGACTTGATTGAAGCTGTTGCGTGTTTCAATCTGCTCCCTGTACACACTAACACCTTGTGGACTTTTTTACCCAAGAACAAAGACGGGGGGCTTAACCTTTCTGCAGCGTGAATACTGGAAGCTGTATCACAGATTACATGCTGTAATAGACACCTGGCTAAACCCCTACAGAGGATTATGGCTTGGATTTTCAAACTGGTGAAGGCTGCAGAGGTCAAGCAGGTCAAGATTTTAGGAAAGAGCAAAATAAATTTACAAGAAGCCAGTCACAGAAGCTGATTTTAGTAGTTAACTCAGATATACTAGACACAGAATAAATATATAATGAACCAAGCAAGACAAAGTCAGATCCCACAGAAAAATATTCTATTAAAATAAATAGGGAAATAATAGGTCAGTCATTATTTATTACTTTCCAAAAGGCCATCACAGAAAAAATATATTTAGCACCATGCTGTACCTTTGGCTATTTAACAATTAACAACAAAAACTTCATTTATGCAGCACTTTACATCTTTCAAATGACTATTAACATAGATAATAATTTTTGTTTTAGAGAGCTAGATTATGATACCTTCATTCAGTCTCCATGGTACATTTCTCCATAAATAGTCCAAATGATTTCAGTAGAAATATTCACAAAATGGGGAAGCACTCAGGCTATGTATAGACAAGAGAGATTTGTCAACAGTTTTTGTCGGAAAGTATCTTCTCAAAAACCTTCTGTTAACAGACTGTGCTCAGACCGTAGGGCGGATTGAAAGAGTGACCTGCTCTGTTGACAGAGTGTGGCTAGACTGCCTGGCTGTGCTATCGGTAAAACAGCCAACTGGAAGCACAGCAGACGGGGTTGCCTGCTGTCCCGGAAGCCCTTTCTGTCGACAGAAGACCCCCCCTGGAATGTGCAGACTGGAATTCTGTCGACATATCTCTTTCAACGGTGGCTTTTTTCCTTGTGACAAGTAGGGCATAGTGGTCAACAAATCTGCTGAATTCTGTTGACTTACTGTTGACAGAACGCCTTTGGGAGTCTGTATTGGAGATGAAGCGGGTCTTTGCCCATGAAAGCTTATGCTCCAAAATATCTGTTAGTCTATAGCATGCCACAGGACTTCTTGTTGTTCTTGAGGATACAGACGAACATGGCTACCTCTCTGATACTTGTATCAGAGGGATAAGAGAAGTTACTCACCGTAGTAACGATGGTTCTTTGAGATGTGTTCCCCTGGGTGCTCCACGATAGGTGTCGGGCTCGCCCCGGTGCCGCAGATCGGATCTTTCCAGCAGTTTCTGCCGGATTGCGCATGCCCCGGCACACACCGCTCCCTTGCACGCTCCCAGCCACGTGCGCGATCCGGTCCTCGCCAGTTCCTTGACCAACTGCCTCGGATGCTCCTGAAAAACACTAGACAGAGATCCGAAGTGGGGAGGATGGGCGGGTGGTGGAGCACCCAAGGGGACACATCTCGAAGAACCATCGTTACTACGGTGAGTAACTTCTCTTTCTTCCTCGAGTGTCCCCGTGGGTGCTCCACGATAGGTGACTACCCAGCAGTAACTCAAAAAAGGAGGTGGGTAATTGGGTTATGTGCAGCTTGCCCCCAAAAGGACAGCTGCCGAGAGACGGGTATCCTCTTGGAATACCCTGTGTAGGGCATAATGCTTGGCGAAGGTGTCATAGGATGACCAGGTCGCCGCTCTGCAGATGTCTTTTAGCGCAATGCCCTTGAAAAAGGCTGTTGATGCCGCCACCGCCCTGGTGGAGTGAGCCCTAGGTGGGGCCAGTAAAGGAGTCTTTCCACGTTCGTAGCACATTTTTATACAGGATAAGATGTGCTTCGAGATTCTCTGCGAAGAGAGACCATCTCCTTTTGATCTGGGAGCAAGAGAGACTAGGATTCTATCCGTTTTTCGGAAGGACTTAGTCCTGTCTATATAAAAAGCCAGCGCCCTCCTCACATCGAGGAGGTGTAGGCGCGCTTCTTTGTTGGAGTTATGAGGTTTTGGATAAAACGAGAGTAAGACTATAGGTTCGTTAATATGAAACTCTGAAGAAACTTTCAGAACAAAGGCTGGATGCAGCCGTAAGGTTACCGCCTCCTTCGAAAATACTGTGCAGGGTGGTGTTGCCATAACTGCCGCGAGCTCGCTCACCCTGCGAGCTGACGTGATTGCAAGAAGGAAGGTCATCTTTATCATAAGGAGACGGAGGGAAACTGTGGCTAAGGGTTCAAACGGTGGTCCCGTTAGCGCGTTAAGCACCAGGTCCAAGCTCCACGAAGGTGGAAGCGGTTTCCAAGGGGGGTACAGGTTTACCAGCCCCTTCAGGAACCTGGTAACCTTGGGATGGGCAAACACCATGGGCCCTTCCTCTTCGTGTCAGAAAGCCGATATAGCGGCAAGGTGGACCTTCAACGAGGATAGGGAGAGTCCGCCTCTCTTGAGGTCCAGTAAGTATTCTAATATTACAAGTATAGGCACAGCAAGGGGAGCTAATTGCTTGGTAGAACACCATGCAGTGAATCGAGTCCATTTCTGCTTGTAGGTCTTCCTGGTGGAGATCCTTCTGCTACTTTCTAGGACTTGCTGCACTCCCTCCGTACATGTGCTCTCTAGGGAGCTGAGCAATGGATTAACCATGCTTGCAGTCGCAGGCCTCGGGGGTGTGGGTGCACTATAGACCCCTGGGCTTGCGTGAGCAGGTCCGGCGTCACCAGAAGGGGCATCGGAGGGCAGTCCGACATGCGCAGGAGTAAGGGGAACCATTGCTGTCGATCCCAACTTGGGACAACTAGGATCATGCGGGCTCTCTCTCTCCTGGCTTTCTGCAAGACCTTATGGATGAGCACTATGGGAGGAAATGCGTAGAGCAGGGGGCTCTTCCAGGAGATCGCGAATGCATCCCCCAGGGACCCCTGTCCCAGTCCTGCCCTGGAGCAGTATTGTGGGCACTTCTTGTTGTGATGAGTGGCAAACAGGTCTATCTGGGGAAACCCCCATGCATGAAAAATTGGTCGTAGCAGATCGGAACGGATCTGCCACTCGTGTGTGAGTGCGAAGTGCCCGCTCAACTGGTCTGCCTGCACGTTGTGAGCGCCTGGTAAATATGAGGCTTTCAAAGTTATATTGTTGGTGACGCACCAGTTCCACAGGCGGACTGCTTCCGCACATAAGGCATGGGACCGAGCTCCTCATTGTCGATTTATATAAAACATGGTGGAGGTATTGTCTGTATTGATCCCGACTACTTTGCCTTGTATATGGTCTCGAAAGTGTTCGCAGGCGTTGAACACTGCTCTGAGCTCCAGTATATTAACGAGCAGCGACTGTTCCGTAGGGGACCACAGTCCCTGCGTCACCTTTTTGCCCATGTGTGCTCCCGACCCTATGTGGGAGGCGTCGGTGGTGAGAAAGATAGATATTTGTGATTGATGAAAGGGTACCCCTGTTAGCATGTTCTTGGGGTTAACCCACCATTGCAGGGATCTGTGCACCTGTGCTGTGGGCGACACCACCCTGCGGATGGTGTGTGCTGCCGGTTTGTAGACGCTCGCCAGCCAGTGCTGCATGCTGCGCATATGCAATCTGGCGTTCTGTACTACGAACGTTGCTGCTGCCATATGGCCTAGCAGCTGTAAGCACGTTAGAACCGGCACCGTGGGCCTGAAGGTGATGACTTGTACGAGGGAACCAATGGCGCGAAAGCGGGCATCTGGTAGATAAACCCTTGATGTGATGGAGTTTATGCATACCCCTATGAACTCTATGTGCTGTGTGGGGTCGATCTTTGACTTCGCCAGGTTGATGACCAGGCCCAGCGAAGAGAACGTGCCTGCTGTAACGCGTATCATGCGTAGTACCTCTTCCTTCGAGGCCCCTTTCAGTAGGCAGTCGTCCAGATATGGGAATATAAACACCCCGTCTGTGCAGGTAGGCCGACACCACTGCCAGGGTCTTGGTAAATACTCTGGGGGCCGAGGAGAGGCCGAACGGCAGAATCTTGTATTGGAAATGTTCTTTGCCGACCATAAACCGGAGAAAACGTCTGTGAGGCGGGTGGATTGTTATATGGAAATACGCATCTTGTAAGTCGAGGGCTGCGAACCAATCTCCATCGTCCAGTGCCGTGAGTATAGAGGCGACTGCGATCATCCGAAAGCGTTGTTTGCGCAAGTACTGATTGAGGCCTCGAAGATCTAGGATGGGCCTCCAGCCTCCTGTTTTTTTCTCTGTAAGGAAGTATCTTGAATAGAACCCTTTCCCTTGGAGTTGCTCCGGCACTCTTTCCACTGCCCCTATAAGCATAAGATGGTCCACCTCCTGCTTGAGTCTCGCTTCGTGGGAGGCGTCCTTTAGATGGGGCCTGGGTGGAGGTCGTGGCGGTGGCAGCGACTGGAAGGGGATTGCGTAACCCGTGGCTATGATCTCCAGTACCCATTTGTCTGTGGTGATCTTTTGCCACTGGGCGTAGAATGGTCGGAGGCGATGATGGAACATTAGCTTTGGATGACATTGCGCAATGGTTGTGATAGTGGAGCCCTCGATCTGTCCGTCAAACTTGTTGCCTTTGGCCCTGCCCCGAGGATGCACGGCTCTGTTGGGAACGTCGCCTGGGAGTTCTGTACTGTTGGTGCTGTTGATGCCACCCTTGCTCGTAGCCCCTTTGGTAGTGAGCACGCTGGGGTTGATATGGGTATCGTCTTTGCTGAGGGTAATACTTTTTCTTCCTGTATGGAAGGGTATAAATCCCCAAGGTTCTGAGAGTAGCCCTTGAGTCCTTACTGGAATGAAGGACTGAATCAGTTGATTCAGCAAACAACTTCTGTGTGTCAAAGGGGAGATCAACGATCTTCGCCTGCAGATCCCTTGGGATACCTGATGTCTGAAGCCAGGATTCCCTGCGCATGACCACTGCTGTAGCCGTTGAGCGTGCCTCCGTATCTGCTACGTCCAGGGCGATCTGAACTCCTGTCCTTGAGGCTGCATAGCCTTCCTGCACGACGGCCTTCAGCACTGGCTTCTTATCCTCTGGAAGCGAGTCCATGAGGGAAGTCAGCCTGGAGAAATTGTCAAAGTTATGGTTCGCTAGGTGTGCTGCATAATTTGCCATTCTCAACAGTAGGGTAGAGGAGGAGTAGACCTTTCTGCCGAATAACTCTAGCTTCTTGGCATCTTTGTCCGTTCCCCCTGTCTTGTACTGAGAAGTTTTCGACCTCTGTTGAGACGACTCCACCACCAGAGAATTTGGTTGTGGGTGACTGAACAGGAACTCCATGCCCTTCGCCGGGCCGAAGTATTTCTTATCCTCTCTCTTGTTTATAGGCGGAACGGATGCAGGGGTCTGCCATATCGTGGTAGTGGACTCCATAATTGCTTCGTCGAGCGGAATAGCTATTTTGGAAGAGGCCGGAGGTCTCAGGTTTTTGAGGAGCTTATGGTACTTCTCCTGCACCTCTGCTATTTGGATGCCTTGCGTAAAGGCCACACTTTTAAACAGCTCTTGGAACTGTTTGAGATCGTCCGGGGGGTGGACGTCCCCTGGGGCCGTAGCCTCGTCGGGGGAGGATAGAGAGGAACCACTAGGGTAAGCCTCTCTGGATCCCTCTGGGTCCTGTTGATGGTGATACATCTTCTCGCTGGAGGCTTGCGGGGGGAAATCTCAGGGTTCCAGAATCAACTCCCCCTGAGATATTTGCGTTTTTGTCCCCATCCGCGATTGCCCTCGGGGATACTGAACCATCTGAGGGGACCTGTCCCTGGGGGTATGCCTATGGTGTCTATGCCCCGCATGATAGGGGCGACCATGGCAACACGGGCACGGTTCCTGGGATGGAGACCTGGACCACTCTCGAGGCGCATACCCTCGGCGTCTGGGGGAGCGAGATCGTCTGGATGATTGAGACAATGGTGAGACTGATTTGTGATAGTACTCCAGGGGGTCAAATCCCAGAAAAGGTGAGGGTGGCCCGAGCCATGGTGACACTGGCTGGATGAACGGGGAGGGAGGCTCAGGGTAGACCCCTGCCTCCTTGTTGGAGTTCGCAGCATAAGGGGAGGGCTTAGAGAGAGCAGCCCTGCAGCCCCGTCTGGAGAAGGGCTGCGGTGCTGGGTTTTCTCTGCTGCCTTTCCCCTCCCCTGTGGGGCTGACTCCGCCCCTTTCCACGCCGGGGCTCTTGGCCTCGCTGTCAGCGCCACGCTCGGCACGCTTCGCTGCGGTGCCGCGCAGGTGGTCTCCACCGGCGCCTGCAGGCCACGTGCCTGCGAGCTCTGCACCGTCGGCGCCCCGGGGGTCTGTGCCGCTGGCTGCGGTGCCACCGGTTCTGGCGCTTGCCTGGCCGCCGCTCTGCCCGCGGTGCAGGCTGGCTGTTTGATTATCAGAGGCTCAGCCTCTGCCACATGCGCTTCCGTGCCGCCGCCGCTCGTCTGTGATTGCGGCTGGGGGCTATGTGCTGCACCCGTCCCGCTCGCTGTGGCTGCCGGCAGGGATCGGGTTGGCGAGAGCTTCCTCCGTTTTTGCACTGATGGGGTGAGGGAAGCTGCCTTCCTTTTATGGGCCCCTGCGGGTCCCTCTTGTTGGGGCCACTCCGGCACGTCTGGCTGGAGGGCCTTGTCAAAGAGCAGCATTTTTAGCTGTATTTCTGTGTCCTTCCTTGCTCTAGCTGTGAGCTTTGCGCAGAAGGAGCATTTTTGGGTGACGTGAGATTCCCCCAGGCACCTAATACACTGACTGTGCCCATCGGAGGCCGGCATAGCTTCGCGGCATGACTTACACTTCTTGAATCCTGAAGAGGACATTGTGGTGAGTCTTTGAGTTGTTAATAGGGTACTTAGCACCTTCTCTGTGCTTGTTCCCCTCTCGGACCCAGCCTGCCGCGGCAGGAGGCCTAATGGCCTTACGTCCCCGAGCCTCCGCTGCTCCTCTTGTTACTAAGGCTTTTATATACTTTTTTTTTTTTTTGCAATAAGAAAAATAACAAGCTAACTTAAAGACTGAAAGACTGAAAAGAAACTTTAAAAACACTTAAAACATTAAATACGCTGACTCTGGCCGCAGCCTGAGCGGATTCCGTCTGCAGCCGATGGTGGTTAAGAAGGAACTGGCGGGGACTGGATCACGCACGTGGCCGGGAGCGCGCAAGGGAGCGGCGCGCGCCGGCGCATGCGTGGTCCGGCAGAAACTGCTGGAAAGATCCGATCTGCGGCGCCGGGGCGAGCCCGACACGTATCGTGGAGCACCCACGGGGACACTCGAGGAAGAAGCTGTGTTCGTCTGTATTCACAAAAGCAATGGGAAGTCCTATGGCACTTTATAGACTAACAGACTTATCGGAGCATAAGCTTTTGTGGTCAAAGATGAAGTGGGTCTTTGCCTACAAAAGGTTATGCTCTGATTAATCTGTTACGTCTATAGGACTTCTCATTGCTTTCTTGGGAATCTGGACACTCCATGGGTTTTGTCAAGAAAATGTCTGTTTTGCTGACAAAACCCTCTAGTCTAGACATAGCTTCAACGTAAGGGGGTCTGAACGTGTCCTGTCTTTCTTTACATTACCAAAGCACTTTGTAAACATTAATTGGTTGGCAATACTCTAGCGAACACGTGCCACAAACTTGGTGGAGAAAAAAAGGTGCTATTTAAATGCTTAGAATTATTGTTGCTATTATGAAAACCAGAGTGGTTCTAGGTAAAAACACTTCCGCATCAACAATCTTTTCAACACTTACACTGGTTGGCAGCATTTTAACTTGAAGTGATTTAAGTATTAGAATTTCAGTGGGGGATTGATGTTATTTCTCAGAGCTCCCAAGTAAGAAGTATTTGGAGGGTCAAACAAGCACTCTGAACTTTGAGCCACAGGCAGTTGCAGTATTCAAACATCATTGTGAACTCTTCAAAACCAGGGGAAAATAATGTTTCTAAATCAATAGTCGCTAGACAGATTTTAAAAGATGAAACTAGGGAAGACTGGTTTGCCAAAAATTAGTGATAATAGTTATCACCTTCATGTATTTTTATCTCCAAACTGCACTACAAACTAAGGTTCTCATTTCTCATTGGAATCCACGTGACTAGGCCCTGAGGCCCAAACATTAAAATGTATTTAGGCATCTATAGTTAGACTGAGCTTGTTTTGTGTTTTTGCCTTTCTAATTTTGTCCCTATGTTCCTGTATTATTTGTTTATAGTCCTCTTTTGTTCTTCGACCTAGTTTCCACTTTTTATACAATTCCTTTTTAATTTTTAGATCATTCAAGCTCACCTTGTTATGCCAAGCTGGTCTCTTGCCACATTTCCCATCTTTCTTACAAAGAGGAAGGGTTTGCTTTCCTGCCATTTGTAAAACCATCAACTGGTTTTCCTTGTAGTCTTGCTTTCTGTGGGACCTTACCTACAAGCTCTCCGAGTTTAGTAAAGTCTGCCTTCCTGGAATCCATTGTCATTATTTTGCTGTTCTGCCTTTTATCACTCCTTAGAATCATGAACTCTATCATTTCACGAACACTTTTGCCCAAGCTGCCTGCCACTTTCAAATTCTCAACCAGTTTCTCCTATTTGTTAAAATCCAATCTAAAAACAGCTCCCCTGGAGTAGCTTCCTCCATCTTCTGAAATAAAAATATGGTCTGTAATGCATTCCAAGAACTTACTGGATAATGTGTGCCTTCCTGTGTTCTTTTCCCAACAGATGTCTGGATAGTTGAAGTTCCCCATAACCACCCAGTTCTGTGCTTTGGATGATTCTGTTAGTTGTTTTAAAACAGCTTCATCCACCTCTCCTTCCTGGTTGGGTGATCTGTAGCAGATCCCTACCATGATATCATTCCTGCTTTCTACCCCTTTTAGCCTTACCCAGAGATTCTCAACAAGTCTGTCTTTTATGTCAATTTCAACCTCAGTCCAAGCATACACCTTTTTAATATATAAGGTAATATTCTCCTCCCTTTCTCCCCACCTATTCTTCCTGACCAAACATCCTTCTACACCAACATTCCAGTCACGTGTATTATCTGTGTTTTGTTAATTTTGAAATATGCTATCCATGTTTTAGAATGATAAGGAAGAGGAAATACCTTCTTAGTGAAACTCCTTGCTTCAAATTTAAGGAAACTGGTTGAGTCTAGAACAATGAAAATGGCAGGAGTCAATGTCTGTGGAAACAGCAGCAGCAGGGAGAGCAGGAAGCAGAGCTGACATTGCTAGCAATATCACAGAGATGGAACTGGAACACAGGAAGAAATATTGAAAAATCGTAGAGTATTTTTCTTCTAAAAAGAGAAGCATTGAAAAAGTTGGCGGAACCTTTTGAGGAATGGGGATTGAATAGGTGATGGAAATAATTGGTATGGTTAATTACTGAATTTAGAAGAGAGTAGAGAGGTTCAGAATAGTAATAAAGAAAAAAAGAAGGAAGGAAGAGAACACAGATGGTGTGTCTATACTAAAAACTAACTTTGAAGTTAACTTCGAAGTTACACACTATATCGAAGTAGCCAGCAGAGAGTCTACATACATTTTTCTCTTATTTCAAAGTTAACTTTGAAGTAGGGAGCCCAACTTTGAAGCCCTTACTCAACTTCCGGGAATGGAGTAGTGTCCTACGTTGAAGTTTAACTTCCAAGTCGGGTGTGTGTAGATGCTCAAATTCGAAGTTGTTTACAACTTCAAAGTTATTTTTGTAGTGTAGACACAGCCAGAGCGAGTAGAGAATGAATGAACCAGTTTGCCAGCCATCATTTTAGATAAAGGAATGGCCTTAGTGTAGATTATTCAGTTCTGTTCTATACTGTTTCATATAGTTTCTTACCAGTGACCTTAGAGTGGTGCATTCAACAATGTGATTGATGTCTTTCATATGGTTAATTCCTTGGCGTTCCCTCTCTTCGGAGGAAAGACGCATGCACCATAGAGTGTTTTGGTTCAGGCAGAACTTTTTTTTTTCCTTATACAAAGTTCCATTGTGCCATGGGAGCAGAGTTAATTATGTGCCTTGTCCTAGAAGCTTAGGTGACCATTAAATGTTCTGGGTCCAGGCCAATTGGTATCCTGAATATAAGGACCAAAATCTTCAACTTCACTCCATATTCTATGGAGAGCTTGTGCAATAAGGAAGGGCAGATTTGATATTGTTGGAAGACCCCGTATTGCTGAAGGGATACAACGTGGATGGATCCCAGGGTGGAATACAGCAGCCTTCTAACAGCACACAGCAATTCTATACAACTTTTTTTCGGACAGGAAGCGAGATGGTTAACAGTCAAACTCTTACGAGAGTGGCAGGGGGCTAGGTTTTATCAATGATCTGAAGGATGACTAGAGTAAAGTGAGGAAACTTAAACATTTGCTTCCATTTGAAAGATCTAGCTGCTAGGAGAGAGATAAGGGGTTCCACTACTACTTTTATGTGAATAGGCCATTGTTCAATTATCTGGAAGAAAAGGGCTACTGTTTTTTAAAAGGCTCCCTTACAGTAGATGGGGACAGAAAGAGAAGTTACTCTCCATAGTAACGATGGTTCTTCGAGATGTGTCCCCGTGGGTGCTCCACGATAGGTGTCGGGCTTGCCCCGGCGCCGCAGATTGGATCTTTCCAGCAGTTTCTGCTGGACCGCGCATGCACCGGTGCGCGCCGCTCCCTTGCATGCTCCTGGCCACGTGCGCGATCCGGTCCCCGCCAGTTCCTTGACCAACCGCCTCGGATGCTCCTGAAAAACACTAAACAGAGATCCGAAGCGGGGAGGATGGGCAGGTGGTGGAGCACCCACGGGGACACATCTCGAAGAACCATCGTTACTACAGAGACTAACTTCTCTTTCTTCCTCGAGTGTCCCCGTGGGTGCTCCACGATAGGTGACTACCCAGCAGTAACCCAAGAAAGGAGGTGGGTAGTCAGTTTATGTGCAGCTTGCCCCCGAAAGGACCGCTGTCGAGAGGCGGGTATCCTCTTGGAATACCCGGTGTAGGGCACAATGCTTGGCGAAGGTGTCATAGGATGACCAGGTCGCCGCTCTGCAGATGTCTTTTAGCGCAATGCCCTTGAAAAAGGCTGTTGATGCCGCCACCGCCCTGGTGGAGTGAGCCCTAGGCGAGGCCAGTAAAGGGGTTTTCCGAAGTTTGTAGCACATCTTTATGCAGGACACAATGTGCTTCGAGATTCTCTGTGAAGAGAGACCCTCTCCTTTTGACCTGGGAGCGAGAGAGACTGGGAGTCTGTCCGTTTTCCGGAAGGACTTAGTCCTGCCTATGTAGAAGGCCAACGCCCTCCTCACGTCCAGGAGATGCAGGCGTGCCTCCTTGGTGGAGCTGTGAGGCTTTGGGTAAAACGAGGATAAAACTATTGGTTCGTTAAGATGGAACTTCGAAGAAACTTTTGGAACAAAGGCTGGGTGCAACCTTAAGGTTACCGCCTCCTTTGATAATACTGTGCAGGGCGGTGTTGCCATCACTGCTGCGAGCTCACTCACCCTGCGAGCTGACATGATTGCAAGAAGGAAGGTTGTCTTTATCGTAAGGAGACGGAGGGAAACTGTGGCTAAGGGTTCAAACGGTGGTCCCGTTAGCGTGCTGAGCGCCAGGTCCAAGCTCCATGATGGTGGAAGCGGTTTCCGAGGGGGGTACAGGTTTACCAGCCCCTTCAGGAACCTGGTAACAATAGGATGGGCAAACACCATGGGCCCTTCCTCTTCATGCCGAAAAGCTGATATCGCAGCGAGGTGGACCTTCAACAAGGATAGGGAGAGCCCTCCTCTCTTGAGGTCCAGTAAGTATTTTAGTATTACAGGTATAGGCACATCAAGGGGAGCTAATTGCTTGGTAGAACACCATGCAGTGAATCGAGTCCATTTCTGCTTGTAGGTCTTCCTGGCGGAGGTCCTTTGGCTACTCTCCAGGACTTGTTGTACTCCCTCCGTACATGTACTCTCTAGGGAGCTGAGCCATGGATTAACCATGCTTGTAGGTGCAGGCCTCGGGGGTGTGGGTGCACTATGGACACCTGGGCCTGCGTGAGGAGGTCCGGCGCCAACGGAAGAGGAAGCGGTGGGCAGTCCGACATGCGCAGAAGCAAGGGAAACCATTGCTGTCGATCCCATGTTGGGACTACTAGGATCATGCGGGCTCTCTCCCTCCTGGCTTTCTGCAAGACCTTGTGGATGAGCACTGTGGGGGAAACGCGGAAAGCAGGGGGCCCTTCCACGAAATCGTGAATGCGTCCCCCAAGGACCCCCGCTCCAGTCCTGCCCTGGAGCAGTATTGGGGGCACTTCTAGTTGTGTTGAGTGGCAAACAGGTCTATCTGGGGAAACCCCCATGCATGAAAGATTGGTCGTAGCAGATCGGAGTGGATCTGCCACTTGTGTGTGAGTGCGAAGCGCCTGCTCAGCTGGTCTGCCTTCACGTTGTGAACGCCTGGTAAGTACGAGGCTTTCAACGTTATATTGTCGGCGACGCACCAGTTCCACAGGCGGACTGCGTCCACACAAGGCACGGGATTGAGCTCCTCCTTGTCGATTTATATAAAACATGGTGGAGGTATTGTCTGTATTGATCCCGACTACTTTGCCTTGTATGTGGTCTCGAAAGTGTTTGCAGGTGTTGAACACTGCTCTGAGCTCCAATATATTTATATGCAGTGACTGTTCCGTAGGGGACCATAGTCCTTGCGTCACCTTTTCACCAATGTGTGCTTCCCACCCTACGTGGGAGGCATTGGTAGTGAGAAAAATAGAGATTTGTGGTTGGTGAAAGGGTACCCTTGTTAGCATGTTCTTGGGGTTTACCCACCATTGTAGGGATCTGCGCACCTCTGTCGTGGGCGACACCACCCTGTGGACGGTGTGGGATGCCGGTTTGTAGACGCTTGCCAGCCAATGTTGCAGGTTGCACATACGCAATCTGGTGTTTTGTACCACAAACGTTGCTGCTGCCATGTGGCCTAGCAGCTGCAAGCACGTTAAAACCGGCACCATGGGGCTGAAGGTGATGACTTGCACTAGGGAGCCGATGGCACGAAAGCGAGCGTCGCGTAGATAAACCCTTGCTGTGATAGAGTTTATGCGTGCCCCTGTGAACTCTATGTCTTGTGTGGGGTCAATCTTTGACTTCGCCAGGTTGATGACCAGGCCCAGCGAAGAAAACGTGTTTGCTGTTACGCGTATCATGCGTAGTACCTCTACCTGTGGGGCCCCTTTCTGTAGGCAGTCGTCCAGATATGGGAATATGAATACCCCGTCTGTGCAGGTAGGCTGACACCACTGCCAGGGTCTTGGTAAAGACTCTGGGGGCCGAGGAGAGGCTGAACGGCAGAACCTTGTATTGGAAATGTTCTTTGCTGACCATAAACCGGAGAAAATGTCTGTGTGCCGGGTGGATCGTTATATGAAAATACGCATCTTGTAAGTCGAGGGCTGCAAACCAATCTCCATCGTCCAGTGCCGTGAGTATAGAGGCGACTGTGATCATCCGAAAATGCTGTTTGCGCAAGTACCGGTTGAGGCCTCGAAGATCTAGGATGGGCCTCCAGCCTCCTGTTTTCTTCTCTGTGAGGAAGTATCGTGAATAAAACCCTTTCCCCTGGAGTCGCTCTGGCACCCTTTCCACCGCCCCTATAAGCATAAGGTGGTCCACCTCGTGCTTGAGTTTCACCTCGTGGGAGGCATCCCTGAGATGAGGCCTGGGCGGAGGTCTTGGCGGTGGGAGCGACTGAAAGGGGATCACGTAATCCGTGGCTATGATCTCCAGTCCCCATTTGTCTGTGGTGATCTTTTGCCATTGTGAGTGGAACGGTCGGAGGCGATGATGGAACATTAATTGTGGATGACATTGCGCGATGGTAATAATAGTGCAGCCCTCGACCTGTCCGTCAAGCTTGTTGCCTTTGGCCCTGCCCCGAGGATGCACGGCCCTGTTGGGAACGTCGCCTAGGAGTTCTATACTGTTGTTGCTGTTGATGCAGCCCTTGGTCGTAGCCCCGCTGGTACTGAGCACGCTGAGGTTGGTACGGGTATCGCCTTTGTTGAGGGTAATACTTTTTCTTTCTGTATGGAGGGGTATAAATACCCAGGGTTCTGAGTGTAGCTCTTAAGTCTTTACTGGAATGAAGGACCGAATCAGTTGACTCTGCAAACAACTTCTGGGCGTCGAAAGGGAGATCGACAATTTTTGCCTGCAGATCCCTCGGGATACCCGATGTCTGAAGCCAGGATTCCCTGCGCATGACCACTGCCATAGCCGTTGAGCGTGCCGCCACATCCACTAAGTCCAGGGTGATCTGGACTCCCGTCCTCGAAGCTGCATAGCCCTCTTGCACGATGGCCTTCAGCACCGGCTTCTTATCTTCTGGAAGTGAATCCATGAGAGAAGTAAGTCTGGAGTAATTGTCGAAATTGTGGTTCGCTAGATGTGCTGCATAATTTGCCATTCTCAGCAGCAGGGTGGAGGAGGAGTATACCGTTCTGCCGAATAGCTCTAGCTTCTTGGCATCTCTGTCTGTTCCCCCCGCTTTGTACTGGGAAGTCTTCGATCTCTGCTGAGACGATTCTACCACCCATGAATTTGGTTGTGGGTGAGTAAACAGGAACTCCATGCCCTTCGCTGGGATGAAGTATTTCTTATCCGCTCTCTTGTTTATAGGTGGAGCGGAAGCCAGGGTCTGCCATATGGTGGTAGCAGACTCCATGACTGCTTCGTCGAGCAGGATAACGATTTTGGACGAGGCCGGAGGCCTCAGGTTTTTGAGGAGCTTGTGGTGCTTCTCCTGCACCTCTGCTGTTTGGACGCCTTGCGTGAAAGCCACCCTTTAAAACAGCTCCTGAAACTGTTTGAGGTCGTCGGGGGGGGCAACATCCCTGGGGGCTGTAGCCTCGTCGGGGGAGGACAAGGAGGAACCACTAGGGTAGACCTCCCTTGAACTCTCAGGGTCCTGCTGTCGGTGGTACACCCTCTCACTGGAGGCTTGCGAGGGAAAATCTCGGGGTTCCAAAATCAACTCCCCCTGAGACAACTGTGTTTCTGTCCCCGTCCGTGAGTGCCCGTGGGGATACTGGACGGTCGAGGGGGACCTGCCCCTGGGTGTGTGCCTGTGGTGTCTATGCCCAGCTTGATAAGGATGACCGTGGCAGCACGGGCATGGTTCCTGGGACGGAGACCTGGACCACTCTCGAGGTGCATTCCCCCGATGTCTGGGGGAGTGAGATCGTCTGGATGACTGAGACAATGGTGAAACTGGTTTGTGATTGTACTCCAGGGGGTCAAATCCCAGAAAGGGCGAGGGTGGCCCAAGCCATGGTGACGCTGGTTGGAGGAATGGAGGAGGCAGCTCTGGGTAGGCTGGGGGAGACCCATGTCTCCTGGTTGGTGTTCGCAGCATAAAGGGAGGGCTTGTTGAGAGCAGCCCTGCAGCCCTGCCCAGAGAAGGGCTGCGGTGCCGGGTTTTTGCTGCTGCCTTTCCCCTCCCCTGGGGGGCTGTCTCCGCCCCTTCCTGTGCCGGGGATCTCGGCCCCACTGTCAGCGCCACGCTCAGCACGCTTATCTGTGGTGCTGCACGGATGGCCTCCTCCGGTGCCTGCAGGCTGCGTGCCTGTTGGTGCCACGGGGGTCTGTGCCGCTTGCGGTGGTGCCACCCTTTCCGGTGCTTGCCTGGCCGCCGCTCTGAAGGCAGTGTGTGCCGGCTGCTTAGTAATCGGAGGCTCAGCCTCTGCCACGTGCGCTGCCGCACTGCCACTTGTTTGTGAGTGCGGCTGGGGGCTGTGTGCTACGCCCGTCCCGCTTGCTGTGGCCGCTGGCAGGGATCGGGCTGGAGAGAGCTTCCTCCGTTTCTGCACCGAGGGGGTGAGGGACGCCGCCTTCCTTTTATGGAGCCCTGTGGGTCCCTCCGATTGAGGCCTCTCCGGCACGTCTGGCTGGAGGGCCTTATCAAACAGCAGCATTTTCAGCCTCATTTCTCTGTCCTTTCTGGCTCTGGCTGTTAGCTTTGCTCAAAAGGAGCATTTCTGGGTAACGTGTGATTCCCCCAGGCACCTAATGCATTGACTATGCCCATCAGAGGCCGGCATAGCTTCGCGGCACGACTCACACTTTTTGAATCCTGAACAGGACATCGCCATGAGTCTTTGAGCTGTTAATAGGGTACTTAGCACCTTCTCTGTGCCTGTTCCCCTCTCACAGATCCCAGCCTGCCGCAGCAGGAGGCCTACTGGCCTTCACGTCCCCGCGTTGCCTCCGCTCCTCCTCCTCTTTTACTAAGAACTTTCTACATATATTTTTGTTATTATTATTTTTTTTTTGCAGTAAAGAAACAAACAATCTAACTAAAAACTCTGAAACTCGAACAACTCTAAAAACTCTAAATACGCTGACTCTGGCCACAGCCTGGGCGGATTCCGTCTGCAGCCGATGGCGGTTAAGAAGGAACTGGTGGGGACCAGATTGCGCACGTGGCCGGGAGCGCGCAAGGGAGTGGCGCGCGCCGGCGTATGCGCGGTCCGGCAGAAACTGCTGGAAAGATCTGATCTGCGGCTCCGGGGCAAGCCCGACACCTATCGTGGAGCACCGACGGGGACACTCGAGGAAGAAGGGAAAGTTTACCAGGATCAACAAGCAGTAAATGGTTATTGCATTGCCTTGTTGAGGGAAAGGAGGATGAGAAAGAGGTATTTATGGCCCACAGAGCCACAGGAGTACAGGCAATAGCATGGATTGCAGGCTTCCAGCATTATGAGCATCTATATGTGTAAGCAGCATGCCAGATGCCTACTTTTCACATCTGAATGGTGAGATCAGAAAAGGGGAAAGCCATCCCCCTCTCCCATCAGATTGGGCCTGATTGAGAGGGGAAATAAGTCCTCTCACAAGCATGTGGGGTTGATTAAAGAGGCCTCTGATGTCCTAGAGGGCAGCATGGGGAATGAGTGGGTGATGAACCCACTGGGACACCCCCTTCCACATGTGAGTAGCAGAGGCTACCACAAGACAAACCCTAGAAGTGCAGTGCAATGTGTGTTTAAAGGGAGGCAGGCAAAGAATCAGTTGAAATTATGTGTGCTCCTGCATCAGAAGCTGTTTCAGCAGACATTCAGAAGTTACAGAGTGCTTGCTACAAGACAAGCAGAACAAGACCACAGGGATGAGGGACCTCTAGGTTTCAGAAGTCAGAGTATGAGGCTGAAAAGAGACCCAATCACTGCTTGTGGGTGACAGTTGCAATAACACAAATACTCCTTTTTAGTTGTTTCCACTGCAAGACAAGCCTGGGTTAACAGAGGCAAATAATATGAAGCAGAAAAAACGGGTTTTAAAAGATACACATTTAGCTTTTGCTATCAACTTCTGGGCTGATCTGGAGTGTGCTAATGTTGTTGTGAAGTGCTAATGTCCTATTAAATGTTTTCACTTTAAAACTGTTTTAAAGTATCTGGTACATAGGACAGCACTAGCAGTGCATTATTTTTGGCTCACAGACCAGGTATAGGTCACAAAACAAAGAAGCAGTCATGTAGCTCTTTAAAGACTAACAAATTAGTTTATTAGGTGATGAGTTTTTGTGGGACAGTCCCACTTCTTCAGATCTACAAATTCTGATGAAATTAAACTGGCACAACAAGAATTTAACAGAAAGATAGAAAGAAAGAAAATGAAAAGAAAACAGAGATCAGCTACATAGGACAAAGGTGGCAGCAAAGGGAAGGAAATCACTTATTGCAAGTGACTTGCCTTAGATCACAATAAATATCAAAGATGGGGAAACTGTCCTTGTAATGTGCAAGGTAATTGATAACTCTATCGAGACCTAAGGGCAAACTGTCAAACTTGAGAATAAACTCCAGTTCAGATGTTTCCCTTTATAATTTGGTGTTAAAGGCTCTTTGTTTTAGATGCAGATCATGCAACTGATGTGGTTGCAGAGCCAGCGGCCCTGGGTGAGAGGCCTGTGCTTTCCAACCGACAACCACCTACCTGAGGAAAATTCTCACTAGGAACCATATGCCATTCCACAGAAGTACGAATCCTGGAACATTTCCCTGCAACAAATCCCATCTCCAAATCTGTCTGCATATTTACTCTGGAGACACACATCACTGGACGTAACCATGTCAGTCACACGATTGGGGCTCATATTCTTGTACCTCAACTAATGTAATATATGCCATCCTGTGCCAGCAATGCCCCTCTGCCATGTACATTGGACATACTGGGCAATCACTATGCCAAAGAATGAATAGACACAAATCAGACATCAGGAATCTGAATACACATGAACCTGTCAGTGAGCATTTCAGTGGAACAGGCCATTGCATTAAAGACCTGAAAACCTGCATCCTAAAGCAAAGAGACTAACACCAGATTAACACCACACTCCTATTAAGTTAAGTATATCTAAATTGCAAATAGATTTTGAGGTCATATTTTTAAAGGCAGACACACAGTGGTTATACGTGCCAAACATATGCTTAACCATTTCTCCTTCAATATGAACGTCTACATATAATTTGGTTACATCTGTGCTAAACTGTGATTTATTATACAAAAGACTGTTAACAGAGAGCAGGCATAAATGCACAATATAGTGGATTCACAGACATCAGTGGGAAAAGCTTTTGCAAGGGCTGAATGAGATCTGCTGGATTTGAGTTCATAGGTTAAAAAACCTTCATATTTTCAAACACAGAAATAACGACTGTGACCATAAACCATGGATTTATGCTAACAAAAGAATAATTTTCACTACTAACATCTCGTGGAGGCATCACATTACTGAGAACTCTAGGATTTCACCCTTCAACATTGGGATCTATTCTTCCTTATATATGAAGCCTATAACTCCTACAAGCATCCTGAGAATTCATATGCACACTGCTAGAGGAATAAACACAGTGATATCCATGCAAACTGCATTCAGCTGTAAAGAATCCTAATTTTCTTCTCCATATACCCTAATTTTCTCCCTCTATATTGTGTTACTTTTTTTTTTCTTTTTGCTACCTATGCAATTTTTTTTCTCTCTTAAAATGAAAGAAATCTGGAGCTGCTGAATTTACTGTAGCTTGAAAGTACCTCTTTTGCTGACAGGTACATTTTGTTATTTTACATAAATGTAATTCTGGGTTTTCTATTTTGCTCAGTGAAAATTTTGTGAATTATCATGACAAAAATTGTGATATGTCATAATGCATCACCCCAGCCTAAACTGCAATATCTGGAGGCACTTCCATGCAATGAAACCAAACAATATCAACACTGATAAAACTCTCAGCCTTTTCAAAGATACATACTTTTTTTTCCCCAATATTCACCCTCAGGAAGCAGACTTTGCCATTTATTTTTCACTTCTGATGATTTCAACCAATTCATAAAATCCTATTTGCTTGCTTAAATGTGCCACTACAAGTATTCATACATCTACCCTGCATAATCCGTGGGACACTGGGTATAAATTACAGAAAGACAATGAACAGAAAGACATGCAATCCTCCACAGTATTCATTAATGGCTGCTTGTGACAAGCCACTGTCAGCCTTAATTTACTAATTTTTCTTGGGATGGTTCCTGCTTACTCAGTGGGAGGTTTTTAAGACTCCTAGGGAGGACTCATGACTGGTGGCAACAGTGAATGACTTATTTCTCAAATCTGATGTAAAACTGACAGACTTAAAAGAAAAATTTTAAAAGTGGTCCTCTAATATGATTTTAATTATTTATATTAAAAGAGAAGCCTCACCTCAGAATAAATGGCCCAATCTAATACCATGGGCAGACTGCACTGAATAGAGGACATCCAGTTCATAAGAGCACTACTGAATTAATAATGAACGAATACTTTACTGACCTGCACAAAGACATTCCTGAACACTCTAGGTAAAAAATAAAGAGTTCTCCAAATCATAAGGTTCCTTCTCTTTGGGATTCCTGAAAGCAGACTATTTCACAAACCTATATGAGGCCAAACTGGGCCACTCGATCTCACATAGAATAACAACTTATTACACTTGGGTTACAGCTACACTACAGAGTTATTTCAAAATATGATATTTTGAAACAGCTATTTCAAAATATCTTATTTCAAAATAACACAGCCACACACAACATGCATTCTGAAATAGCACCCAGCCATTTCCTGACACATAGCACTATTTCGAAGAGTGCCATTTGACACCATTATGGCTTATTTCAAAATAGCCCTATTCAGAGTCTTAATAGCACCTATTTCAAAATATCTCTTCTGATGTAGGCATTATTTCTCCTGCAATGAGGGTTTCTGATTTTGAAATAATGCACCCACTCTTTTGAATTTATTTCTAAATAGTGTGTGTGTATGTAGATGCTAGCAAAGTTATTTTGAAACAGAGGCTGTTATCTCAAAATAACTCTATAGTATATGATTTCAACAAGACTGCTTGCGTAATAGAAGTGAATAAGAGTGGCAAGACTGGATCATTATAAATCAATGGAAACTTTTTCCACTTCATTCATTTTAGAAATACTATTAAAATATTCACTTTTAATCTGTAGATCTCAACATATTTTACAGAGTGTTCAGTATTATTACCACAGATGTACAGGTGGGGAAACGGAGGCACAGAATGTTTCTGTAGGTTGCACAGACATAATCAGTGACTGAGCCATGAGTAGAATCCAGATCTTCTGACCCCATTCCAGTGTCCTATAGGGCTGTTTCTTTTATGAAGAAAAATTGGTATTTATTCTTTGTTGTTAATTCTATAGCTAATTCCATAGAGAAGAGACACTACAGAGCCAGCCAAGATGAGAAAGATGCTAAGACAAGAAAAGAAGTTCTTTTCTTGTTGGGGATCTCTCAGCTGTGCTGCTGGAGCTGTCTGCATCTGTAGGCACTATTCATCCTTTTCTGTTGTATTATTGATTCAATGCCTGTGGATTTCATGCAAAATCATATGTCTACAACATTCATTATTTTATCTCAGATTCTTAACGTTAGTATTGTTCTTGACAATTTCTGACCTTCTCCTATGCTACCAATGTGTCTGCTGACATTTTTAATAAGCTTTTGAGCCAGTGGATTAGCACTGAATGTCAAGCACCAGAATTAGAATTGCTGATATTGTACAGAAACACTGTTTTTAAATATGAAAACTCTGCCTTACTGTTGCCACAAAATTCAGGACTTGTTTCTATTGTATTTGATTATTTTTGCTGCAAAATTTCCATATTCAGAGAATCATTATATGTATAGGAACCATTTAAAGGGAGAAGGAAAGGTAACATAAATACAAGTGACAGCATAAATGAACTCCAATATCCTTTTCACTTCTCTGAAAATGTGAGGTAGATTATTTTGAGTCCATTTGTGTTTGTCTTGAGGATAAATAAATTTTGTTTTAATGAATCACAATGAACACCTATATAACCTGGAATTTCCATAAAAACAAATTTTAAAACTGCATTTCACCACACAGAGAAATTATCTCTTATTAGCATGCACAACAGTCATCATCTCTACATGTTTGGATTAGAGAGCACATCATTTTCAAAAGGAACAAAGGCACTCAAATTCACATTAGATTACTGCAGAAATGTGACTAATTTTAGTGAAAGAAAAGCAATTCAGTAGTCTTGCAGCAAGGATGACCAAACTTTGTGACACCCAAAAAACAAAGGTGTAACTTTGAGAGGTACATAATTGCATATACATTCAAGCAGAAGTGTAATAAAAATAAGTGCACACCCTTGAAAAAGTATTCTAATACTATATAAAAGGACTTAAAACAGCTTATGCTAGTGATATGGCTGTATTTTAGAATCTTGCTACAGAATTTTATACTTCTGTGGGCTTAGTTTGTTTTTATTATCCATTATACCTATGAATAATTGACTAATTTCTAAAACACATACAATTGTGAAAATTCCCATGGGCTAGATGTGGCTCAGCTGCTACATGGGGATCCTCCCTTCTTATGTTTCCATGCCGAAACCAGGCATATATGCAGTCCAGGTGTTTCTGAGTCCCTAATTGTGCCTAGAAGTAGCAGGAGGATGGATAAGGTAAGAGAAGCAGGAAGGAGGTCAGGATATGATCAGACACTCAGGGGACCAACTACATGCAGTTAATTCCATATTGATTTCAATGAGGGTTATGATCCTTAGTTACAGGCTGCGTCTACACTACAAGATAAATTTGAATTTAAGGCAGTTAGCTCAATATTATCATGACTGTCTTCACTGTAAATACCATTAGCTTGATTTTGGGAGCACTAATATCGAGATTACAGTATCGCCATTACCTGATGGGTATAGCGTCAAGCTCGTATTCAAACGTTCGATTTAAGGCTAGTGTGGAAACGCCACATCTTAAAATCGAATTTATTAGCTTCCAGAGACGTCCTGCATGTAACCCACAATGCTGCTCAGTGCTCCGCTCTGGCCGCTGCTCTCCAGGTGCACAGGAATTAGGTAACAGGAAAGAGTGAATTTCAAAGCAGGAGCAGCAAGCCTGTGGGTGTGGGCTCATGTTTGTATGAGAGCCTGAGAAACGTTTGTCTTTGCTGTTAGCACTGTGAGTACGTCTACACATCACAAATAGCCCCTGCAGGGAGTTCGTGGTTCTGTCTCTACACTTCTTATTTTTTTCTGCACTGCCTGACAACAGCTACTGCCCCACCACACCAGGTGGCAACAAGGCTGTTGTGGTTGAATAAGAGGACGAGAAACTTCTCCTCAGTTGTTTACATTTGTGCGTGAGCCCCCCTCCCTCCCCTACAGGCAGCAGGCAGTTGGGGTCTTTCCTGTGCTCAGCCACATCACGTGGGTAGCCCCCAACCCAGTAAAAGGACATGCCTACTGTTTGGTGCTGACCATGCTGCCAGGCAGCACCATGTCCTAGCTTGCACATATTTAGGGCTCCAAGGGCAGGAAAGAATTTTGGGGGCTTGCAGCTGCCGGGGAGAAGTCTCCCCTCACAGCTAAGCTAGTCAGGGGGGACTACATCAGCTACTTCAACATTCCAAGCAGCTCTTCAGCCACAGACCACAGCTCCCCTGCACAAATATTTTCAGGAGCTTGCTGTCCATTGCAGACACCTGCTGGTTTGATATTTCTGTTACAAAAACTTTTTGCTAACATTTCCTACCTGTCTTCTCGCTTTGGCCCCCTCAGAAACAGAGCAGGGGATTGATTCCTGTTTCTGTTATAAGTTCAGTGTATGAGATTGCACTGCCATCACTCATGTTCACAATATCTGTGTAGTGAAGGGGAAAGTCAAAAAACTTTTTTCCTAGACTCTTCTATCCTCCTTATAAATTTGAGAATACAGTCCAGTTCCCTGTATGATGATCAGGGATTGAATGCAATCACAGGAGGGGGGACACTCAGTGGATGGCCAGTTGAGAATTCAGCTGCAGAAGAAAGACACTTCTGTAAGCCTTTTTGCCATCTCTGTGGACACCCTACTTTTCCTTCCTTCTCACAGGAAAAATGGACATTTGCTTACCACGGGAAAGGACTGAGGCAAATGCAATGTGGGAAGATGATCTCAAAGACCAGTGAGCATACTGGGAATGCTAGAAGGATGAAAGAACTGTGGGATAGGTTCCCACAATGCACTACTGTAACAGTCAATGTTTGCCAATTGAGTGTGGCAGCAACAAATCAACATAAGAACATAAGAATGGCCATACTGGGTCAGACCAAAGGTCCATCCAGCCCAGTATCCCGTCTGCCAACAGTGGCCAATGCCAGATGCCCCAGAGAAGGAGAACAGAAGACAATGATCAAGTGATTTATCTCCTGCCATCCATCTCCTGCCCTTGTACTGAAGGCTAGGGCACCATACTTTACCCCTGGCTAATAGCCATTTATGGACCTAACCTGCAAAAATTTATCAAGCTCTTTTTTAAACCCTAATAGAGTCCTGGCCTTCACAGCCTCCTCCGGCAAGGAGTTCCACAGGTTGACTGTGCGCTGTGTGAAGAAAAATTTCCTTTTATTAGTTTTGAACCTACTACCCATCAATTTCATTTGGTGTCCCCTAGTTCTTGTATTATGGGAAAAGGTAAATAATTTTTCTATGTTCACTTTCTCCACACCATTCATGATTTTATATACCTCTATCATATCGCCCCTCAATCGCCTCTTTTCCAGATTGAAAAGTCCCAGTCTCTCTAGCCTCTCCCCATATGGGACCCGTTCCAAACCCCTAATCATCTTAGTCGCCCTTTTCTGTACCTTTTCTAATGCCAATATATCTTTTTTGAGGTGAGGAGACCACATCTGCACACACTACTCAAGATGTGGGCGTACCATAGTTTTATATAGGGGAAGTATGATATCTTTTGTCTTATTATCTATCCCTTTTTTAATAATTCCTAACATCCTATTTGCTTTACTAACTGCCGCTGCACACTGCGTGGATGTCTTCAGAGAACTATCCACTATAACTTCAAGATCCCTTTCCTGATCTGTCATAGCTAAATTTGACCCCATCATGTTGTACGTGTAATTTGAGTTATTTTTTCCAATGTGCATTACCTTACACTTACCCACATTAAATTTCATTTGCCATTTTGCTGCCCAATCACTCAGTTTGCTGAGATCTTTTTGTAGTTCTTCACAATCCCTTTTGGTTTTGACTGTCCTGAACAACTTGGTGTCATCTGCAAACTTTGCCACCTCACTGCTTACCCCATTTTCTAGATCACTGATGAACAATCAACTTCGTGAGGTGCACATGATGAGGTGAGGATGGTCAAATTTGAACTTGTAAATTGCAGAATTATAAAATTGATATTAATAAATTTGAATTTATCTTGTAGTGTAGACACAGCCACAGTCTTCATAGTCTATGTCTATACTACTGGCTAAATTTGTACTATTGTGACGGATGCAGCAGTGCTGATTTAGTAGGTCTGGTGAAGGCACATTAATTTGAAGACTTAGCACTCTCCCGTCAATATTTGTACTCCATCTCTCCAGAAGGCAGAAGCTAGTAAATGGCACAAGCTCCTCTCTAAGCTGGACGAGGCAGACATTTGATGTCCAATTGGTGCCTAAGGGTCCTGAGTTCGCGTACTCTGAAACCCTACTGTAAATCAAAATCTTTTGTCTTCCATAGAAGATATGAAACATTAAACGTTTATCAGCTGTCATCTTTACACAGATATACTTGTATTTAAGCTCTAAGAACTAACACATTGCAACCCTAATAAGTCTGTTTTAAAGGCCAGAAGATGCGATTATTTGCTTTACATTTATAACATTGCAGAATCTTTAGATAGTATTCAAAACACACTATCTGGTTAATAAACTGTTAATGCAGCAAATTTCAAAAGATTTACAGTCTTAATTGCTGCTAATTTTGATAGGGAATCTACAATATGTGGTTGATAAAAATAAAACTTCAAATCTCATTGTCAGCTGAAGACAACAGAAAACCCCACATCATTTCAAACAAATTTAAAATTCCTTCTGTGAATTATATTGTATCTCACCTGAAAATATTGTATTTAAATAACTAATAATAAGTAATAAATACTTGTTCCATGGAAACATTGTGAACTTTAAAGGTTTGATAAGCCATTAACATTTACATAAAAATATAAAGTTTTAATTACCTGCAACTATTACAGCTGAAATCAGCTTGTTACAGTGATTTTAAATAACACAGAGATGTAAGTTCACAACCAAAGCTGCAAAAAACTTGCCTGTTCTTACAAAAGCTATTTAAAATTGTTGTTTCATTCCTACCTCCTTCTCACAAGCAAACATTTGTATCTCCAGCAAAGAGAAGTTACTCACCATAGTAACGATGGTTCTTCGAGATGTGTCCCCGTGGGTGCTCCACGATAGGTGTCGGGCTCGCCCCGGCGCCGCAGATCGGATCTTTCCAGCAGTTTCTGCCGGACTGAGAGTGCGCCAGCGTGCGCCGCTCCCTTGGGCGCTCCCGGCCACGTGCGCGATCCGGTCCCCGCCAGTTCCTTGACCAACCGCCTCGGATGCTCCTGAAAAACACCGGACAGAGATCAGAAGTGGGGAGGATGGGCGGTTGGTAGAGCACCCACGGGGACACATCTCGAAGAACCATTGTTACTACGGTGAGTAACTTCTCTTTCTTCCTCGAGTGTCCCCGTGGGTGCTCCACGATAGGTGACTACCCAGCAGTAACCCAAGAAAGGAGGTGGGTAATCGGGTTATGTGCAGCTTGCCCCCGAAAGGACTGCTGTCGAGAGACGGGTATCCTCTTGGAATACCCTGTGTAGGGCATAATGCTTGGCGAAGGTGTCATAGGATGACCGTGTCGCCGCTCTGCAGACGTCTTTTAGCGCAATACCCTTGAAAAAGGCTGTTGATGCCGCCACCGCCCTGGTGGAGTGAGCCCTAGGCGGGGCCAGTAAAGGAGTCTTTCTAAGTTCGTAGCACATTTTTATACAGGATACGATGTGCTTCGAGATTCTCTGCGGAGAGACCTTCTCCTTTTGATCTGGGAGCGAGAGAGAGGAGGAGTCTATCCGTTTTTCGGAAGGACTTAGTCCTGTCTATATAAAAAGCCAGCGCCCTCCTCACGTCCAGGAGGTGTAGGTGCGCCTCTTTGTTGGAGTTACGAGGTTTTGGACAAAACGAGGGTAAGAATATAGGTTCGTTAATATGAAACTCTGAAGAAACTTTCGGAACAAAGGCTGGATGCAGCCGTAAGGTTACCGCCTCCTTCGAAAATACTGTGCAGGGTGGCATTGCCATAACTGCAGCGAGCTTGCTCACCCTGCGAGCTGACGTGATTGCAAGAAGGAAGGTCGTCTTTATCGTAAGGAGACGGAGGGAAACTGTGGCTAAGGGTTCAAACGGTGGTCCCGTTAGCGCGTTAAGCACCAGGTCCAAGCTCCACGAAGGTGGAAGCGGTTTCCGAGGGGGGTACAGGTTTACCAGCCCCTTCAGGAACCTGGTAACCTTGGGATGGGCAAACACCATGGGCCCCTCCTCTTCGTGTTGGAAAAACGATATAGTGGCGAGGCGGACCTTCAACAAGGATAGGGAGAGTCCGCCTCTCTTGAGGTCCAGCAAGTATTCTAATATTACAGGTATAGGCACAGCAAGGGGAGCTAATTGCTTGGTAGAACACCATGCAGTGAATCGAGTCCATTTCTGCTTGTAGGTCTTCCTGGTGGAAGTCCTTCTGCTACTTTCTAGGACTTGCTGCACTCCCTCCGTACATGTGCTCTCTAGGGAGCTGAGCCATGGATTAACCATGCTTGCAGTCGCAGGCCTCGGGGGTGTGGGTGCACTATAGACCCCTGGGCTTGTGTGAGCAGGTCCGGCGCCACCAGATGGGGCATCGGTGGGCGGTCTGACATGCGCAGGAGTAAGGGGAACCATTGCTGTCGATCCCAAGTTGGGACTACTAGGATCATGCGGGCTCTCTCTCTCCTGGCTGTCTGCAAGACCTTGTGGATGAGCACTGTGGGAGAAAATGCGTAGAGCAGGGGGCCCTTCCACGAGATTGTGAATGCGTCCCCCAGGGACCCCTGTCCCAGTCCTGCCCTGGAGCAGTATTGTGGGCACTTCTTGTTGTGATGAGTGGCAAACAGGTCTATCTGGGGAAACCCCCGTGCATGAAAAATTGGTCGTAGCAGATCGGAACGGATCTGCCACTCGTGTGTGAGTGCGAAGTGCCTGCTCAAGTGGTCTGCCTGCATGTTGTGAGCGCCTGGTAAATACGAGGCTTTCAAAGTTATATTGTTGGCGATGCACCAGTTCCACAGGCGGACTGCTTCCGCACATAAGGCATGGGACCGAGCTCCTCCTTGTCGATTTATATAAAACATGGTGGAGGTATTGTCTGTATTGATCCCGACTACTTTGCCTTGTATATGGTCTCGAAAGTGTTCGCAGGCATTGAACACTGCTCTGAGCTCCAGTATATTTATGTGCAGCGACTGTTCCGTAGGGGACCACAGTCCCTGCATCACCTTTTCGCCCATGTGTGCTCCCCACCCTATGTGGGAGGCGTCGGTGGTGAGAAAGATAGATATTTGTGGTTGATGAAAGGCTACCCCTGTTAGCATGTTCTTGGGGTTCACCCACCATTGCAGGGATCTGCGCACCTCTGTCGTGGGTGACACCACCATGCGGACGGTGTGTGCTGCCGGTCTGTAGACGCTCGCCAGCCAGTACTGCATGCTGCGCATATGCAATCCGGCGTTCTGTACTACGAACGTTGCTGCTGCCATATGGCCTAGCAGCTGTAAGCACGTTAGAACCGGCACCGTGGGCCTGAAGGTGATGACTTGTACGAGGGAACCAATGGCGCGAAAGCGGGCATCTAGAAGATAAACCCTTGATGTGATGGAGTGTATGCATGCCCCTATGAACTCTATGTCTTGTGTGGGGTCGATCTTTGACTTTACCAGGTTGATGACCAGGCCCAGCGAAGAGAACGTGCCTGCTGTAATGCGTATCATGCGTAGTACCTCTTCCTTCGAGGCCCCTTTCAGTAGGCAGTCGTCCAGATATGGGAATATAAACACCCCCTGTCTGTGCAGGTAGGCCGACACCACTGCCAGGGTCTTGGTAAATACTCTGGGGGCCGAGGAGAGGCCGAACGGCAGAATCTTGTATTGGAAATGTTCTTTGCCGACCATAAACCGGAGAAAACGTCTGTGAGCCGGGTGGATCGTTATATGGAAATACACGTCTTGTAAGTCGAGGGCTGCGAACCAATCTCCATCATCCAGTGCCGTAAGTATAGAGGCGACTGTGATCATCCGAAAGCGTTGTTTGCGCAAGTACCGACTGAGGCCTCGAAGATCTAGGATGGGCCTCCAGCCTCCTGTTTTTTTCTCTGTAAGGAAGTATCTTGAATAGAACCCTTTCCCTTGGAGTTGCTCTAGCACTCTTTCCATTGCCCCATAAGCATAAGATGGTCCACCTCCTGCTTGAGTCTCGCTTCGTGGGAGGCGTCCTTTAGATGGGGCCTGGGTGGAGGTCGTGGCGGTGGCAGCGACTGGAAGGGGATCGCGTAACCCGTGGCTATGATCTCCAGTACCCATTTGTCTGTGGTGATCTTTTGCCACTGGGCGTAGAATGGTCGTAGGCGATGATGGAAAATTAGCTTTGGATGACATTGCACGATGGTAGCGATAGTGCAGCCCTCGATCTGTCCGTCAAACTTGTTGCCTTTGGCCCTGCCCTGAGGATGCACAGCTCCGTATCTGCTACGTCCAGGGTGATCTGAACTCCTGTCCTTGAGGCTGCATAGCCTTCCTGCACGATGGCCTTCAGCACCGGCTTCTTATCCTTTGGAAGCGAGTCCATGAGGGAACTCATCCTGGAGAAATTGTCAAAGTTATGGTTCGCTAGGTGTGCTGCATAATTTGCCATTCTCAACAGTAGGGTAGAGGAGGAGTAGACCTTTCTGCCGAATAACTCTAGTTTCTTGGCATCTTTGTTCGTTCCCCGTGTCTTGTACTGAGAAGTTTTCGACCTCTGTTGAGACGATTCCACCATCAGAGAATTTGGTTGTGGGTGACTGAACAGGAACACCATACCCTTCTCCGGGACGAAGTATTTCTTATCCGCTCGTTTGTTTATAGGCGGAACGGAAGCAGGGGTCTGCCATATCATGGTAGTGGACTCCATAATTGCTTCGTCGAGCGGAATAGCTATTTTGGAAGAAGCCAGAGGTCTCAGGTTTTTGAGGAGCTTATGGTGCTTCTCCTGCACCTCTGCTGTTTGGATGCCTTGCGTAAAGGCCACACTTTTAAACAGCTCTTGGAACTGTTTGCGATCGTCCAGGGGGTGGACGTCCCCTGGGTCCGTAGCCTCGTCGGGAGAGAACAGAGAGGAACCACTAGGGTAAGCCTCTCTGGATCCCTCTGGGTCCTGTTGACGGTGATACATCTTCTCGCTGGAGGCTTGCGAGGGGAAATCTCGGGGTTCCAGAATCAACTCCCCCTGAGATATTTGCGTTTCTGTCCCCGTCCGCGATTGCCCTCGGGGATACTGAACCGTCTGGGGGGACCTGTCCCTGGGGGTATGCCTATGGTGTCTATGCCCCGCATGATAGGGGCGACCATGGCAGCACGGGCACGGTTCCTGGTGTGGAGACCTGGACCACTCTCGAGGCGCATACTCCCGGCGTCTGGGGGAGCGAGATCGTCTGGGTGATTGAGACAATGGTGAGACTGATTTGTGATAGTACTCCAGGGGGTCAAATCCCAGAAAAGGCGAGGGTGGCCCGAGCCATGGTGATGCTGGCTGGAAGAACCGGGAGGGAGGCTCAGGGTAGACTGGGGGAGACCCCTGCCTCCTTGTTGGAGTTCGCAGCATAAGGGGAGGGCTTAGAGAGAGCAGCCCTGCAGCCCCGTCTGGAGAAGGGCTGCGGTGCCGGGTTTTCTCTGCTGCCTTTCCCCTCCCCTGTGGGACTGACTCCGCCCCTTTCCACGCCAGGGATCTCAGCCCCGTTGTCGGGGCCGCGCTCGTTATGCTTCGCTGCGGTGCCGCGCGGGTGGTGTCCCCCGGCGCCTGCAGGCCGCGTGCCTGCGAGCTCTGCACCATCGGCGCCCCAGGGGTCTGTGCCGATAGCTGCGGTGCCGCCGGTTCTGGTGCTTGCCTGGCCGCCGCTCTGCCCGCGGTGCGGGCCGGCTGTTTGATTATCAGAGGCTCAGCCTCTGCCACATGCGCTTCCGCGCGGCCGCCACTCATCTGTGATTGCAGCTGGGGGCTATGTGCTGCACCCGTCCCGCTCGCTGTGGCTGCCGGCAGGGATTGGGTTGGCGAGAGCTTCCTCCGTTTTTGCATTGATGGGGTGAGGGAAGCTGCCTTCCTTTTATGGGCCCCTGCGGGTCCCTCTTGTTGGGGCCGCTCCGGCACGTCTGGCTGGAGGGGCTTTTCAAAGAGCAGCATTTTTAGCTGCATTTCTCTGTCCTTCCTTGTTCTAGCCGTGACTACCTTTGTGCAGAAGGAGTATTTTTGGGTGACGTGAGATTCTCCCAGGCACCTAATACACTGACTGTGCCCATCGGAGGCCGGCATAGCTTCGCGGCATGACTTACACTTCTTGAATCCTGAAGAGGACATTGCGGTGAGTCTTTGAGTTGTTAATAGGGTACTGAGCATCTTCTCTGTGCTTGTTCCCCTCTCGGACCCAGCCTGCTGCGGCAGCAGGCCTGATGGCCTTACGTCCCCGGGCCTCTGCTGCTCCTCTTGTTACTAAGGCTTTTATACACTTTTTTTTTGTTTTGTTTTTGCAATAAGAAAAATAAAAAGCTAACTTAAAGACTGAAAGACCGAAAAGAAACTCTAAAAACACTTAAAACATTAAATACACTGACTCTGGCCGCAGCCTGAGCAGATTCCGTCTGCAGCCGATGGCGGTTAAGAAGGAACTGGAGGGGACCGGATCGCGCATGTGGCCAGGAGCGCGCAAGGGAGCGGCGTGCGCTGGCGCATGCACGGTCCGGCAGAAACTGCTGGAAAAATGCGATCTGCGGCGCCGGGGCGAGCCCGACACCTATTGTGGAGCACCCACGGGGACACTCGAGGAAGAACATATGTCTATTCTTACTTACCTATATATTTATATGTACCTATATACCAAAGATATATAGAGTTTGAGGTTAAAACTGTAACTAGTTTTCTATCATTAAACTAATTCTTCTATTCCCAAAGGTTTTTAATCTGAACTTCCTCCTGTAGGTCCTTCCCCCATTACTGACATTAATCAGTCAAAATATTTTGGAGATACTTACCTGAAAACCAGGAAATTCAGAACTGTGTTTCTGCAAACAGCTTCATCTCTGCTTTGCAATATCATCTCTTATCTCATCTTCATGGAATTCCAGTCATACTGAGAGACTGGACTCAAAACCTGCCCAACATCTGTGTGACAGGGTGTAGTCACAGAAGACTCCTTGAGATTTGGGGTCACTGCCTCCTTGCAGAACATGCAGACACTGGTCCATTTTAGCTCTGGGAGGATGCAGCTCTATGGCACAGCACCCAAGAAACCAACCCCCAAAAGGGATCAAAACCCCAAATAAACCTGTATCTGCAAAAGGTTCGCAGATAAAGCTCTTCAGATACACACTCTTCATCAATGAATAGAAGATATGCATGATGGTGGCCACCTTCCCCTAGGCAAAGACAGGTTACTCACCGTAGTAACGGTGGTTCTTCGAGATGTGTCCCCGTGGGTGCTCCACAATAGGTGTCGGGCTCGCCCGGCGCCGCAGATCGGATCTTCCAAGCAGTTTCTGCTGGACCGCGCATGCGCCGGCGCGCGCCGCTCCCTTGCGCGCTCCTGGCCACGTGCGCGATCCGGTCCCCGCCAGTTCCTTGACCAACCGCCTCGGATGCTCCTGCAAAACACTAACAGAGATCTGAAGCGGGGAGGATGGGTGGCTGGTAGAGCACCCACGGGGACACATCTCGAAGAACCATCGTTACTACGGTGAGTAACTTCTCTTTCTTCCTCGAGTGTCCCCGTGGTTGCTCCACAATAGGTGACTACCCAGCAGTAACCCAAGATAGGAGGTGGGTAATCGGATTATGTGCAGCTTGTCCCCGAGAGGACCGCAGTCAAGAGACGGGTATCCTCTTGGAATACCCTGTGAAGGGCGTAATGTTTGGCGAAGGTGTCATAGGATGACCAGGTCGCCGCTCTGCAAATGTCTTTTAGCGCAACGCCCTTGAAAAAGGCTGTTGATGCCGCCACCGCCCTAGTGGAGTGAGCCCTGGGCGTGGCCAGTAAAGGAGTCTTTTTGAGTTCGTAGCACATTTTTATGCAGGATACGATGTGCTTCGAGATTCTCTGCGAAGAGACACCTTCTCCTTTCGATTTGGGAGCGAGAGAGACTAGGAGTCTATCCGTTTTCCGGAAGGACTTAGTCCTGTCTACATAGAAGGCTAACGCCCTCCTCACGTCCAGGAGGTGTAGGCGCGCCTCTTTGTTAGAGTTATGAGGCTTTGGATAAAACGAGGGTAAAACAATAGGTTCGTTAATGTGAAACACAGAAGAAACCTTGGGAACAAAGGCTGGATGCAGCCGTATGGTTACCACCTCCTTGGAAAAAACAGTGCAGGGTGGCATTGCCATAACTGCCTCAAGCTCGCTCACCCTGCAAGCTGACGTAATTGCGAGAAGAAAGGTCGTCTTTATCGTAAGGAGGCGGAGGGAAACCGTGGCCAAGGGCTCGAACGGTGGTCCCGTTAGTGCCTTAAGCACCAGGTCCAAGTTCCACGAAGGTGGAAGCGGTTTCCGAGGGGGGTATAGGTTTACCAACCCTTTGAGGAACCTGGTAATCATGGGATGGGCGAACACGGTGTGCCCTTCCTCCTCGTGTCTGAACGCCGAAATGGCGGCAAGGTGGACCTTTAACGAGGATAGTGAGAGTCCTCCTCTCGAGGTCCAGTAAATACTCTAATATTACAGGTATAGGCACCGAAAGCGGGGTCAGCTGTTTGGTAGCACACCAAGCCGTGAAGCGAGTCCATTTCTGCTTGTAGGTCTTCCTGGTGGAAGTCCTCCTGCTACTTTCTAGGACTTGCTGCACTTCCTCTGTGCATGCGCTCTCTAGGGAGCTGAGCCATGGATTAACCACGCTTGTAGTCGCAGGCCTTGGGGGTGCAGATGCACTATGGACCCCTGGGCTTGTGTGAGCAGATTCGGCGCCACCAGAAGAGGCATCAGTGGACGGTCCGACGTGCGCAGGAGTAGGGGGAACCATTGCTGTCGATCCCACGTTGGGACTATCAGGATCATTCGGGCTCCTTCCCTCCTGGCTTTCTGCAAGACTTTGTGGATCAGCACTGTGGGAGGAAAAGCGTAAAGCAGGGGGCCCCTCCACGAGATCGCGAACGCGTCCCCAGGGACCCCCATCCCAGTCCTGCCCTGGAGCAGAATCGTGGGCAATTCTTGTTGTGTTGAGTGGCAAACAGGTCTATCTGGGGAAAACCCCATGCGTGGAAAATCGGTCGTAGCAGATCGGGACGGATCTGCCACTCGTGCGTGAGTGCAAAACGCCTGCTCAGCTGGTCTGCCTTCACATTGTGAGCGCCTGGTAAGTACGAGGCTTTCAAGATTATATTGTTGGCGATGCACCAGTTCCATAACCGGACTGCTTCCGCACATAAGGCACGGGACCGAGCTCCTCCTTGCCGGTTTATATAAAACATGGTGGAGGTATTGTCTGTACTGATCCCGACGACTTTGCCTTGTATATGGTCTCAAAAGTGTTTGCAGGCGTTGAACACTGCTCTGAGCTCCAGTATATTTATGTGCAGTGACTGCTCCGTGGAGGACCACAGCCCTTGAATCACCTCTTTGCCCATGTGTGCTCCCCACCCTATGAGGGAGGCATCTGTAGTAAGAAAAACCGATATTTGTGGTTGGTGGAAGGGTACCCCTGTTAGCAAGTTCTTGGGGTTTACCCACCATTGCAGGGATTTGCGCACCTGTGCTGTGGGCGACACCACCCTGTTAACGGTGTGTGCTGCCGGTTTGTATACGCTCGCCAGCCAGTGCTGCATGCTGCGCATGTGTAACCTGGCGTTCTGTACTACGAACGTCGCCGCTGCCATGTGGCCCAGCAGCTGTAAGCACGTCAGGACCAGCACCGTAGGGCTGAAGGTGATGACCTGCACGAGGGAGCCGATGGCCCGAAAGTGAGTCTCTGGTAGATATGCTCTCGCTGTAATAGAATTTATGCGTGCCCCTATGAACTCTATGTCCTGTGTGGGGTCTATCTTTGATTTTGCCAGATTGATAACCAGGCCGAGTGAAGAGAATGTGCCTGCTGTGACGCGTATCATGCGTAGTACCTCCTCCTTCGAGGCCCCTTTGAGCAGGCAGTAGTCCAGATACGGGAATATAAATACCCCATCTGTGCAGGTAGGCTGACACCACTGCCAAGGTCTTGGTGAAGACTCTGGGGGCCGAGGAGAGGCCAAACGGTAGGACCTTGTATTGAAAATGTTTTGCCTACCATGAACCGGAGGAATCGCTGGTGAGCCGGGTGGATAGTTATGTGAAAATACGCGTCTTGTAAATCGAGGGCTGCGAACCAATCTCCATCGTCCAGTGCTGTAAGGATGGGGGCGATTGTGATCATCCGAAAGCGTTGCTTGCGCAGGTACCGGTTGAGGCCTCGAAGATCTAAGATGGGCCTCCAGCCTCCTGTCTTTTTCTCCGTGAGGAAGTACCTCAAGTAGAACCCTTTTCCTTGCAGTTGCTCCGGCACTCTTTCCACTGCCCCTATGAGCATGAGATGGTCTATCTCCTGCTTGAGCCTCGCTACATGGGAGGCCTCCTGGAGGTGGGGCTTGGGTGGAGGTCGTGACGGCGGGAGCGACTGGAAGGGGATGGCGTACCCCGTGGCTATGATCTCCAGCACCCGTTTGTCTGTGGTGATCCTTTGCCACTGGTCATAGAATGGTCGGAGGCGATGGTGGAATAGCCGCTTCGGATGACCTTGTGCGATGGTAGTGATGGCACAGCCCTGGATCTGTGTGTCAAACTTGTGGCCTTTGGCCCTGCCCCAAGGACGCACGGCTCTGTTGTGAACGTCGCCTGGGAGTTCTGTACTGCTGGTGCTGTTGATGTCGCCCTTGCTCGTAACCCCTGTGGTACTGGGGACGCTGTTGCTGGTACTGGTACCGTCTTTGTTGAGGGTAGTACTTTTTCTTTCTGTATGGAGGGGTGTAAATCCCCAGGGTCCTAAGTGTGGCTCTTGAATCTTTACTGGAATGAAGGACCGAGTCAGTTGATTCAGCAAACAGCTTCTGCGAGTCGAAGGGAAGATCGACTATCTTTGCCTGCAGATCCCTCGGTATACCCGAAGTCTGGAGCCAGGACTCCCTTCGCATCACCACTGCCGTAGCTGTGGAACGTGCTGCTGTGTCCACAACATCCAGGGCGATCTGAACTCCTGTCCTCGAGGCCGCGTAGCCTTCTTGCACAATGGCCTGAGCACCGGTTTCTTGTCCTCTGGAAGCGAGTCCATGAGGGAGGTTAACCTAGTGTAGTTGTCGATATTATGGTTCGCTAAACGTGCTGCGTAATTTGCCATTCGCAACAGTAGAGTGGAGGAGGAGTAGACCTTTCTGCCGAACAGCTCTAGCTTCTTGGCATCTTTGTCTGTTCCCCCTGTCCTGAATTGAGATGTCTTTGATCTTTGTTGCGACGACTCCACCACCAAGGAATTTGGTTGTGGGTGGCTGAACAGGAACTCCATGCCCTTCGCCGGCACGAAGTATTTCTTATCCGCTCTCTTGTGGACAGGCGGGTCGCAGGGGTCTGCCATATCATAGTGGCGGACTCCAAGATTGCTTCATCAAGCGGTATTGCTATTTTGGAGGAGGCCGGAGGTCTCAGATTTTTGAGGAGCTTATGGTGTTTCTCTTGCACCTCTGCTGTCTGGATGCCTTGCGTGAAGGCCACCCTCTTAAACAGCTCTTGTAACTGTTTGAGATCGTCCGGAGGATGGACGTCCCCCGGGGCCGTAGCCTCGTCCGGGGAGGAGAGCGAGGAACCACTGGGGTACGCCTCTCTGGACCCTTCCGGTTCCTGTTGGTGATGGTACACCCTCTCGCTAGAGGCTTGCGAGGGAAAATCTCGGGATTCCATAACCAGTCCCCCCTGAGATACTTGAGTCTCTGTCCCCGTTCGCGATTGCCCTCGGGGATACGAGATCGTCTGTGGGGATCTTTCCCTGGCAGATTGCCGGTGGTGTCTATACCCCGCGTGATAGGGGCGACCATGGCAGTATAGGCACTGTTCTTGGGAAGGTGACCTAGACCACTCCCTTGGTGCATACCCTCTGCGTCTGGGGGAGCGAGATCGTCGAGAGATCTGGGACACTGGAGAGAGTGATTTTGGATAGTATTCCAGCGGCTCAAACCCCAGGAAGGTGAAGGTGGTCCCAGCCAGGGCGAGGCTGGTTGTAAAAATGGAGACGGGGGCTCCGGGTAGGCTAGGGGGGACCCCTGCCTTCTGGTTGGAGTCTGCAGCATGAGCGGAGGGCTGAAAGAAAGCAACTCCGCAGCCCTGTCTGGAGAGGGGCTGCGGTGCCTCGTTTTGTGTGCAGCCTTCCCCCTCCCTTGAGGAGGTAACTCTGCCCCCTGGCGTGTAGGGGATCTCTGCCCCGTCCGCGCCGTGCTCGGCACGCTCATGGGCGGTGTCCTCCGGTGCCTGCAGGCTGCGTGCCTGCGCGCTCTGCACCGCTGGTTCCCCGGGGGTCGGTGCCGCTGCTTGCGGTGCCGCCGGTACCGGCGCTTGTTTAGCCGCCGCCCTGCCTGCGGTGCAGGGCGGCTGTTTGATTATCGGAGGCTGAGCCACTTCCACGTGGCTCTCCGTGCCACCACCGATCAGCTGTTGCTGCGGCTGGGGGCTGCGCGCTCCTCCCATCCCACTCGCTGTTGCTGCCGGCAGGGATCAGGCTGGGGAGGCTTTCCTCCGTTTTTGCGCTGATGGGGTGAGGGAGGCGGCTTTCCTTTTATGGGCCCTGGAGGGTCCCTCCTGCTGCGGCCGCTCCGGCACGTCTGGCTGGAGGGCCTTGTCAAAGAGCAGCATTTTAAGCTGCATCTCCCTGTCCTTCCTTGCTCTGGCTGTTACTTTTGCACAGAAGGAGCATTTCTGCGTGACATGGGACTCCCCCAGGCACCTTATGCATAGACTGTGCCCATCAGACGCTGGCATTGCCTCTCGGCAGGACTCACATTTCTTAAATCCTGAAGAGGACATTGTTGGTGAGTCTTTCAGTTGTTAACGGGTACTTAGCACCTTCTCTGTGCTGTTTTTCCCCTTCTCCGATGGCCTGCCACGGCAGGAGGGCTGATGGCCCTAGGCTCCTGGCCTCTGGTGTTCCGCTTGTTACTGGGACTGGACTGAATGCCGTCCCGCTTGTTGTTTTTTTTTTTTTTTTTTTGAAAAACAACAACTGGCTAACTTGCAGTAGCCTAAGAACTTGAAAACTTTAAAGAAAAAACAGTTAAAACCATTGAATACGCTAACTTGGCCTTAGCCTAGTTCGGATTCCGTCTGCAGCCGACGGCGGTTAAGAGGAACTGGCGGGGACCGGATCGCGCACGTGGCCAGGAGTGCGCAAGGCAGCGGCGCGCGCCGGCGCATGCGCGGTCCAGCAGAAACTGCTTGGAAGATCCGATCTGCGGCGCCGGGCGAGCCCGATACCTATTGTGGAGCACCCACAGGGACAGTCGAAGAAGAATTACTACTTACAATGGGCTTGATCATAAACAAAGAGGTTTTTTTGAACATAAATAGCAGCATTAAGATGTTATAAGTGCAAACAGAGAGATTAAAGTAAGTTACTAATTTGAAATGAAAAGAAAATGTAGAGCTAGTTCTAACTTCCCTGAGACTTACTGCATACAGATTCTCACCCTAAAGAGCTTTTCTCATGGCAGGTAAATGTTTCAAACCAGAGCTGTTCTTTTACGCTGATTTGGATCAACAGCCTTTCATAGTTTACTGGTCCTCTTATATTGTGTCAGGTAGATTCCAAAACAGGCTAAGGACAAAACTGATAGCATCCCATTGCTTAAACAGACTTTCCCATAGGGCAGGATACCGTTGTTCTCTAACCATTCCCTACGGAAAAACACTGGATCAAAATGGCTTCCAGTACCAGGTAGTATGGTCACATGACTTTCTAGCACCAACCACCTTTTAAACTTACAAGACAAAGAGTGCTATTTACAGGACACTGAGTTGATTACCCAGTTACTAGTGTTTGTGACACAGCTCTCATCAGCACATTTAAAGCTGGAAAACATATTTTTAACTTCACATAAAAGAATGATACATGCACCAAAACAGAATATACAGATTCAGCAGATTATATCATTGAAATTAATAGGTTACATGAGGTTTTTTTGTCCAAAGCATCTCTGAGTTATGCATATTTATAATCATGTACCAATTTTTAAAGAGTATGGGAGAGTGGACTGTCAAAATCCAAATTTTGGTTTCTTCAAAATAAGAAAATGTTGACATTTTCTTGTACCACTGCCAGCATACAAAAATAAAGCTACTATAAATTAGCATCTATGGTGAATATATGATGAGATTTTCATTTTTTTTTTAAACAATGGCTTTGTTTTCTCATTTCAGTAATCTGAATGTGCTTATACTGGGTAAAATCCTGAAATACTGAGATTTACTTCGTGGCCATTCTGACTAAGAATTGAACAAATGTAACGGCTCAAGGAGTTGTCCCATCATTTATGAGGGCCCATATCTTCTGGTGCCTAAGGATGGTTTTGTATTGCTCCAGCAGCACAACACTACTTCCTTAAAACTTGCCTACTTTGCCAGCATTGGGTGTCTCGCTACAGGGAGATTCTTGAATGGCACACTGTCACTATGCCAGTTCCCATTCTTACAGTCAGTACAGGGGAGTTGGATGGGAGAAAGGAGTCATCACCAGGACTCTCCTGAGAGCTCATAATTCCCAATCGCTTTACTGTCCCTTCGGGGTCATTGGCAGCTAGTGCAAGTTAGAACTGCCTGAACTTTTGGGACTGGCCTATCACAGAGTGCCTGGGAAGCACAGGAGATCAAACATGGGTAGTGCACTTTGTTCGTGACTCAGTGTGACCTTATAAAGGTTATACATCACAGAAGTTTGGGTTTACCATAATCTTTAGCTAGTGAACTATGTCAAACACCTTTCCCCCATGCTCTCTTCCACTGTCCATTCGGCACCAACTTATTCAACCATTTTTTTTAGTTTACAAGATGAAACAAGAAAAAGGTCACCTAAATTATTTTTAAACTTTTTAATGTCTCTCTCATTAATGTGATAACTTTTTATTCATGTAACAGATCATCCAGGAAGACCAAGAAATTGAAGCCTAGGTCACCCCATAAGTCAAACATGAAGTGGAATATAAAACTGAACATTCACCTGTGTTATCCTGCCTAAGCCCATGTTATTCTGTCAGCTAGGGCAGAGAGTTTTACTGTTTGTACACAAAGCAGTCTTCCTGTCTCATGCACTGTCATAAAGACATAACTCTCATGTACTGAGCTCTGAAAAGCCCATGAGCACGCACTTTCCCAGCCCTGCAAAAGAGTATTTACTAGTATCCAGCAGCAGTGAGGAAACAAATTAAAATACAAGTGGCAGAAGCCATAAGAAAACATGCACAGAGAGGGGTGTGTACACATTTGGTGTAATTTATCTACTTCAAGGTAGTTAGATACCTTATCCTAGAGTCTGACTCAAGTTCCAATAAGCCAGTGGGAGGCTTTACTTTGACTTAAATGAGAGTTAAACTCGGTCCCAGTGCTGTAAGGCTCATACATAATGGTTGGATTCTATGAAGCTTGAAGATCATTTGTGGATGCAATATCCACAGATATAAAGCAGATATCTCTGAATCTGCAGTGTTCTAGATACAAAATTTGTATCCGTGTCTGTAAAATGAGCTATGGATAGCCATATATATGTATATAAAGTGGACATCTGCAAATTTGCAGTGCTCTGTTTTTTTGGACAAGAGACAGATAGTCTTCATAGCAGTATTTTAGATAAAAAAATTTCTTGACCCTTGTGAAATAGTGAAAAGTGATCAATGTAAAATGCTCCTGTAAAAATTTTACAGTATTCTAATAGCAGCTTCAAATGCTTCTTTACAGGTACTGTTTTAGAGCTTAGTACTTTTTAATATAAGAGTGTAGACCCAGTACATGGGAAAATACAAAAGAGTCAAGAAAATGCATAGAGGAATATATAAAGGTAACAGAGAGGAAGCCATGCTAGTCTATATACTATCAAAACAAAAAAGCAGTCAAGTAGAACTTTGAAGACTAATAAAATAGTTTATTAAGTGAGCTTTCATGGACAGACCAACTTCTTCAGACCACAGCCATACCAGAACAGACTGAATATTTAAGGCACGGAGAACCACAAACAGTAATCAAGGTGAACAAATCAGAAAAATATTATCAAGATGAGTAAATCAGAGAGCAGAGGGGCAGTAGGGGGTGGGGTGGGGGCGGGGTCAAGAATTAGATTAAGCCAAGTATGCAAACGAGCCCTTATAGTGACTCAGAAAATTCCCATCCTGGTTCAAACCACATGTTAATGTGTCGAATTTGAATATGAAAGAGTTCGGCAGTCTCTCTTTCAATAGTGTTGTGAAAATTCCTCTTCAGTAACATGCAGACTCTTAAGTCATTAACAGAATGGCTCACTCCATTAAAATGCCGGTTAACAGGTTTGTGGATCAGGAGTGTTTTTATGTCTGTTTTGTGCCGATGAAGTCTTTGTCTAAGGGAGTTTGAATTCTGTCCAATATACAAAACATCTGGGCATTGTTGGCACATGATGGCATATATGATGTTAGTTGAGGAACATGAGAATGTGCCTGTGATTCTGTGAATAACCTGGTTAGGTCCAGTGATGGTATCTCCAGAAAAGATATGTGGACAAAGCTGGCAGTGGGCTTTGCTGCAAGGAAAAGTTCCAGGACTGGTGTTCCTGCGGTACAGACTGTGATTGCTGGTGAGAATCCTCATAAGGTTGGGAGGTTGTCTGTAGGAGAGAACAGGCCTGTCACCTAGGCCTGTCACCTTCTGGAGGGTGGCATCCTGATTAAGGATAGGTTGTAGATCTTTAATAATGCGTTGCAGTGGGCTGTAGGTGATGACCAGTGGTGTTCTGTTCTTGGCTTTTTTGGGCCTATCTATTAACTTGAGTTAACTGGTTTTAATAACCATTACCTGCTGAGAACAGGAGGGCTGGGAAAGCCACCCAGCCTAGCAGTCCCAGTGAAGAGGCTGCGGGAGAAGGAGGAGGAGGAGAAGTGTCTAAGGCTTGAATCATTTAGGGCTGCAGTGGGGCAGGCATGGGAATCTAAGGCTGGGGGCAGTTTAGAGACGTCGGGGATGGTCTAAGGCTGGGTACAGTTTGGGGCTGCTGCGGTGGGGGTGTGGATCTCCTCATTCCCCAGCCAGGGATCCCAGGGCTTGCTCATATTAGCAGAGGCAGTTCACTCATTTAGTGAGCAAAGGTGGATATACGTGTCCCTTGTTTTAGTGTGTACTTGTAACTAAAGTGCTCTTTATACGATGGATGGGTGTATTAGAAATGGGCCTGAGAACCAAAACACCAGATAACAGAATCTCTAAACTGTGGGGAAATGCAAATCTAAATACAACTCTGGACTGAAAGTTTTCACCTGGCTTCTCTATTCATAATAGTTGAATGAAACCTCTGGATCTGAACATCTCCACATGTTGGGGAAGTTTACAACTAAATCTGGACTGTTACGCTTGCATTCATTTTTGGTCAAGTACTACTGGGTACACTGGTGTACTTCTGACATAACATTTTTGATCGCGCTGAATGAGTTCTACAACAGAGCTGACAGAAGTAAAAAGTTAAAAATTCACAGGAGTGTTCATAACTGAAAATTTTGGGATGAGATCCCTATGGAAAAATAGTCTAATTAAAATGTCATAAAATTTCAGCCATTTGTACTCCACTCTGACACAGGGACTCAATTTGGTCTATACTCTACACTAACCTTAGCACTCAAAGTGTATTGACACCAGCAAACTAACATCACCTTTACTAATGTCACTTAGGCTATGTCTACACTAGAAGGTTTTGACAAAACCCAGGGAGCGTCCAGATTACCAAGACACTCTGTCGACAGTAAATCAACAGAACGCAGCACTTTTGTTGACAGTCATATCCTGCTATCCAGGACGAATAACACCTCCATCGACAGAAAGCTGGCCTGGATGTTCTGGGGGGCCTTCTGTCGACAAACACGGATTCTTGGACACCAAGCAGCCCTCTTTGCTGTGCTTCCAGTTGGTTGTTTTCCTGACAAAGCAGCCAGGCAGTCTGGACGCTCTGTTAAAGCGGATCACTCTTGCAAGCCACTTGGCAATTTGGCCATAATCTGTTGGCAAATCCCTGTAACCTAGACATAGCCTTAGATTTCTGTTTGCGGAGGAGCCGTAGAACAGACTCCTAAAGGTACAGAAGTTCATGGACAGCAGATCAGAATTTAAAAGGAACATTTTCAATGACAATAAATAGGAGGTGTGAATTCAAAAATTCTGCAACCACTCCTCTGCACCTCCCATCTGACCCAGAACATGTCCCCCAACCCTGTTCCCAATGGTGAGCATTTACTCACAGCAGTAGCTTCATTGAAATCACTGAAACCAGCATAAAAGGGACATGACAATAGTATGCACAAAACCTGTAGGTGGTCAATCATCTGAGCTTGGTATTCACCTCATTGCAATGCAGGTTTTCGCCAGCACAACCATGCTAATGGTTATTTACAGTTACACTCATTGTGCCCTTGTCTGAAGTTTTAGCCTGAAAAGAAAGTTGTTGGGAAAGAGTAGAATGAGGTCCTGAAACATCATAGTGATAACTGTAGGAAATTTTGGCTAAGACTAAAATAGAGAGGTGATAATGGTATGAAGCAGAAAAGGGAAGGAGTGAAGAATGAAATGTGAGAGAAAAGGGCAAAAAAAGGACAGACTTTTAAAAAATGGAAAATGACAATGGCAATTTTGCTCTTGTCTTTATTATCCTCCTTCATCTTATAACAACTAGGGATGGCAGGGGCCAGGACTGCAACAGCACAGGGTGGGATCACTGGGGACCAGGGCTGCACCACCCTTGCTGAAGCATCCACGCCTGTTGTGTATCTGGGGTCAATGTAGATGGGGGCTGCTCTGGACTGGCTGGAGTGCCCCGATCTGCAGTGCTCCCAGGGCAGGCGAGGTGGGTGGAGAACACTCCAGTCAGACCAGAGCAAGCTGCTCCAGCCCTGTCCACATCATGGGTGCTGCTCCAACCCAGCTGTGCTGGAACAGCCTCCCCAGTTGTCCCCCCACCCAGTTAATGGTTAACCAGTTAAACCTAGAGTTTAACCACCTAACTCATAAAATGGGATTTTATTTCATTAATAAAAACACTTACAAGCCATTCCTCTCAACATTATGGTTTTTACCTACTGGGAAGGTATTGCTGCCCCTTTTTGATCTGAGACAACTATTCTATGTCTTGTCCAATGTTTCCAAGAGGAGTAGAAATTGATCAGAGAGTCAGGTATTTCATTCAGGCAGTCTGGTTTATTTACAAAGAATGTGTGCAAAGTCTGTTCCCCAGACCACAGCAGGAATCAAACAGCGGCAGGCAAGGTTACAATCCTCTCTCCAGATAGCACTCTGCTCAGAAAGCTCTCTTTATTCACTGTCTCTCACCCTTCCCTCATTTCCACTAAGCTGTCTGGTTGCCTTGTTTCTCTGCTTGTCCTGTGGCTGCTTCTGCTCTCAGACACAAACCTGTCCATCAAATAGTGACCTACAAAAAAAAACAACACCCCTACTCCCTATATAGCTCAGTTTCTGATCTGTGTAGCACATGACTTTTGTTTTGGATGGTGGTTCCTATTGTTTTAACTTTCTTACTTCAAGAAGGAGCTTAACCACTTGTTACATTCATTCTGAATGAGAGACAGTTAGCTGCTAGGCCTACCAGCTTCAATACATTTTACCAAATCTTCACAGTAACACTACACTGCAAAAGAGCTGCCAGTCAAGCCCAGCAAAAACACCAGCCTTCCCCTTCTACTTCAAATGAGAAATTTCTAATGAGAGAGAAAAGATAATTGGGAAAATAAAGGGCTCACAACTTCAAAAAAAATACCTTAGAGGAGGGGATGGATGTACTAGGATGGGAAAACAAGACTGCATGAGAAAATTAATATTGAGTTATTCCCTCCCTTAGCTAATATCTTCTCATTCCCTCATCCTGTAAGACATTATGCTAAGTTGATATAACAAGCAGTTAAGGAAGATTTCTCAGTTGCCAGGAGCACAGCTCTTTTTCAAAGCTCTTTTTTATCCCATTCACCCCCTTGCCCCAAAAGGCTAGATATGCCTTTATATATGATGCATATTGGAAGTATCTATGGGAAAGGACCCTAAGGGAACCTGAGCACACATTCTTTTCTGAAGTCTTACATTGTAAAGTAAGATCCATACTGTATAGCCAAAACCAATAGCATAAGAAAAAGAAGAATGAGATACACAGTACACATAGCTGAAAAGATTTGTGTTTCCACTGAAACGAGACCCACTGGCCTGGCAGTTACAGTCACTGATACAATGTTTTTTCCAGTCTGAGACAACTCCAGGACTGCTCTTAAGGCACCTGACACAGTGGCAAAAACTGAACTCCTGTTACATAAAATTTTCAGCACAGAAAAAAGGCATCAATATTTAATCCCAATTCACTTAGATGGACAAGCATTAGCAGGGACACACTAGTCATCTACAACTTCCAGAACAGCTGAGTTGTCAGACCATGAGATTTGTTCGCAATGTATAGGGATTTAATATCTATGATCAGGCCTGCTGATGAGGTCAGGTGGGGGGCCAAGAGGGCAGTTGCCCCTGGGTTTGGCATTTCACAGCCAGAGCTCTGGGCCCCTTTGAAGTGCCATTGCAGCACTGCTCCATTTGCACATAGTTGTGAGGGAGTGGGGGGGGGGCAGGGGGTTCTACACTGTGGGCTGACTGTCCTTGGACCTGTCCTTCTGCCCTTGGCCCCATCCCTTTCACACACACCCCTTCTGGGGAGCAGAACTGGGTCTCCCTCCCATGTTGTCCTGGGGCTCACAACAGCTGTTGGCACCACTGTCTATGATCAAAACAAGTCTATCTTAGGCAGCTATAGCTTGCCCATCACCACAGCATCTGGACAGTGCCATTCTGGGACATTTATCATATAAGACCATGGTCTTAAATTTATGAAGGAATAAAATGTAACAATCCAGCTCATTAAGCTTTTAATAAGAACAGCGGTATAATATATTAGGACCTGTTGACCTGAACTTGTACTCATGCCATAGGGATGAGTCTGCAGGATCTAGGCTTCAGTCAAGGTCTCTAGGTGCTGAAGGTTTGCTAAGAGCTTTAAATTGGAGACATTTTCAAAAATGAACTTTTTGTTTTATTCTTTCAAACACAAGAGGTTTTATCAAACACCAATTACACTAGAAACAAAGAAAGGTGAATGAAAAGCAGCAAAGAGAATAAACGAACATTCATTAATACAAAATGAAAGTTCATGTTTTTTTCACAGGTTAGTCTGATAACCTTAAATGTCAACAGACAGTCCTTGAAAAAAGCTTGCTTCCAAGGATGTTTAGGCTATGTCAGGATCTTTTCTGTATTTATCCATTTGTTTCCTTTATTTGCAGTGGTCAGTGGTTTATCATAGAATCACAGAACTGGAAGATACCTTGAGAGGTATCTAGTTCAGTCCCCTACACTCATGTCAAGGCTAAGTACTAAAATTCACAGTCAAATGCCTGTTATATGGAAAAAGTATATCTTGGAGATGGGTTCTGTTCCCGTAAACCACAGATTTCAGAGTCTCCACAGTTGATAAAGGTCATCCATGAACGTCTGCTACCCAGGTTCATTGTATTCTGAGGCAGCCCCCACTCTGATTTAAATGCAATCCCCTTTAAAATCATCACAACTTTTGACTTGCCCTTGTTGCCTGCACAACTTTTTTCAATGGGGACCCCTTTCCTATTCCACAGGGAGTTCATTTCTCATAGAAGAATTTCAAGAAAACTGAGTTAAAATTCAGTGACTTTGCCCTCGATTGCATGGGTTATTCTACCTTCAGAAAGTGAGACTGAAAGGGTCAGAGGTTTGGGTTTAGGTCTGTGCAAAGGTCATGGCAGTGACACAAGCAGATTCTTAAGTGAATTAAATCACTTTGCCCATCCTCAGCTAACACAGTGTTGACCCTGCCCATTCACTGTACTTTATAGTGTGGTTTTTATTTTCTCTTCTTTCTCAATACTTGCTCTATGTACTGTCTTTAAGGTTGGGCATGTTTAAAAATGTGTGCTTCATGAGACCTGTTTTCCATTTCCTTGCTTTATATTAATGCAGTTGTATGTTAAGCAATGAACACTCACATCTCCCTTTCTCCTTCCACCTCCAGTATGTTTAGAAATGATGAATCTAAATAATGTTTTCCCCACAGAAACCACAAGGTAAATGTAACAAGTAATCAATTTTCGGAACAGCAATCAGGCAACCACTTAACAAACATACGACATAAACAAAATAATTAATCTAAGTGCTGACCTGAATAGCAATTCACATAATCAGCTTCAACTGGCATGCCTACTGTACATTACTTTGTTTCTTAGTTGTCACAGTTAAGATGTCGCATGCAGTATAAAAATGTTGGCCTGTTTTGCAGAATACTAATTTTATGAGGAAAAGGTGACGAATGTTTATGCAGAGTAGTTATTTGTTCCTTTGTGTTCAGAATAAAGCAAAACACAATGTCCATGTTGAAGCAGAACTAAAAGGGCAAGTGTTCTGAAACGAGACTTCTAACCGCAAAATATCAGACAAGCCATTGTGGTTTGTGAACAAAAGTGAGATTAATGGTGGGGAAAGCTTTTTCTTAGCCACAATCTCAATGCAGACAGATGTGCATTTCTTTTCTTTTTTAATTAAGTGGACCATGTAATTTTAAGAATCATAGGTTCAGATTGCACACCATCAGCCAAGCACCATTCATCCAGCTCAGAATTAGCTGCCTAGTTTTTGAAAAAAGACACTGCAAATGTCCTGTCTCGAATTAGATAGTAATATCTTAATTTTAAAAAATTGAGCAACTTCAAAAGTCTAGTGTACTTTTCACTCTGGTTGGACAATAAAAGTACTAACAGCACATGGCAGTGTTGGTATTGCCTGAAATCAGAAGTTTCTTAAATATGAAAAAACACAGTTTTCCTGAGTATTAAAAATAAGAACAATGAACTTTAGAAACACGTTGCTTCTGTTTGTCATAACATTTATAAAATCTTAGTTTTCAGAAAATCTAAATACCATCATTACTTCCACCTGTAAACCCTTAAAACCTGTTGTCACAGCAAAGTTCCTCCTGAAGGCTACGTCTACATTGCATTCCCCTTTCAGAAGCAGAATGGGGGAAACTGAAAATGTAAATGGAGCACCGATTTACAAATCGTGTGTTTCATTTGCATAATCTCCCATGATCGTGTTTCTGGAAGAGGCTTTTTTTTGGGGGGGGGGGGAGGGGGAGAAACCAGATGTGCAGATGGGGTTCCTACCAGGGAAAAAAAAACAACCCTTTTTTGAAAGAACCCTTCTTTCTGAAACAAAATAGGAAGAAGGGTTCTTTCAAAAATGTTTTTTTTCCCCTCCATCTACACTGCTGTTTTTGTTTTCGGAAAGGCCTCTTCCGGAACGTGACTGAAAGAGATTATGGAAAAGAAGCATGAGATCTGTCAATCAGTGCTTCATTTGCATTTCAGATTTCCCCCATTTGCATCCCACTTCCAAAAGGGGAATACAGTGTAGATGCAGACAAAGAGTTTAGGTACCTCTTAACTATTTTCCAATGTTGGATGCATTCCAGAATGGGATTTACTTCACTGTGCTTATTTCTTTACCTTGGCTCAGTATTTTGATATGGAAAAAAGAATGTCTTGAAAGCTGGTAATAGTTGGCAGTGGGCAGGCTCACCTTGGGGCACTCTGGAGAAATGTTCTTCATGACAAACTTCTCAACTTACAACAAAAATCAGCACCATGTAGCCCATTATAGCCATGGTTTAAATCCAAGTTCAGTTTAAGTCTATGGTAAAACCGTAAGCTACATGCATAACTCAAATTTTGGGTAAGTCAAGGTAGAAGGACCCGTCCTTCCCCCTCCAAGCTCCTGGGAGCTGGGAGCCAGGCGCAGCAGTACCTGGTCACTTTCCAGGCTCCCACTCAGCCATGGGGAGCCAAGAGCCAGGCACAGCAGTGACTGGTCAGTTTCCTGCCTCCCTGCTGCTTGTGGGAGCCAGGAAACTGACCAGATGCTGCTGTGCCTGGCTCCCAGCTCACTGGAGACATAGGGGCTTCCCCCTGCCTCCCTCCTTCTCCAAACCCAGGGAGCCAGACACAGCAGTATCTGGTCAGTTTCCTGGCTCCCTCCTGCTTGCAGGAACCTGGGAAACTGACCAGGCACTGCTGTGCCTGACTCCTGGCTCCCTGGGGCTGCAGGGCTGATGGGCTTCACCCACCCATCTCCCTCATCCCCCTCAGATCCTAGCAGTGGCTGCCACCTGGCTTCCAGTGCTTGAAGCCATGCCTCTCACAGGCTTCAGCTGACTGCTTCCCCCAGCTGGGGGAAATCAGGCAGCTGGAGACCGGGATTTCAACATTCACGTTAATACGATTAACAAATAGGTCAAAATAGCACGAGGTGGGGGTTTAATGTATTATACCAGTTTGATCCTAGTCATGATAGGGCAGCCCTGGCCCAGGGACCAAAAAATCTGACAGGTACAGATTAAGAAGTCACATTTCAAAGGAAAAATCAATTATTTATAACCACCTTAATCATTTACAAAGAAAAAGCAATAATTTCATGGTGACTAAAGGAAGCAGCATTGAGACTGCAAGAGTATCTGAGGAGGATGAAGGTAGGTTAAAAAAATCCCTGTAACAGTACTCCAGGACAAACAAAATAATGAAACCCACAAAACACATTACACGGTTTTTCATTACAATAGTTATTTTTTTCTTCTGACTCAGAGTCTCTCTGTCTTTTCTTTCTAAACCTAGCGACTCTTTTCCTCTCAGACTACCCTCTTCTTTTCTCCACCTCAGAGCATTCCTCCTTCCTTCTCATTCATCCAGCTTCAAATAAAAAACAACCCCCCAAAACTCTGTTGTTTTCATCTTCCTCACACGGTACAGAATAATTTCCTTCCCTGCTACAATCTCAGCCATAGCAAGTATCATTCCCATGTCTCTCTTCACCGTGATTCCCATCCCTGTTCTTAACAAGAACTGCAGCAAGAATGCTCTTTCCTCTCTTTCCTTCCCAATCCAACAGAAAGTCCCACTGCTAGACAGCAAACCTCCTTCTCTCTTTTTTCCCAGTCACACAGTATCAGCTGCTCTTGGCTACTTTTTCTCAACAACTCTTTTCTCTCTCAGCATTACCAGGAGAACTTTTTTTTGCTCTAACCCACTCCCCAGACCACTCTCTCTCTCATCCTCTCCTGCCAACCTGCAGGACCCACTGCCACTTTCAGAAGGAGTGTGTAAATACACAGAACTCCAAAGCAGATCAGAATGCAGTATGAGGAGAGTGCCTGCATGCAGACTATCATCAGAGGGCTGGGAAGTCTTCACTAGAGCTCTGTGGAGAATGGAAGTTCCATTTCATGAAGGAGTATGTGATTGGTTGCAATTTATCTTCATTTTGAATCAGAACAAAAACAGGACATTTCAAAATTCTACCAAAGAAAGTTCAGGAAAAAAATTCTTCAGATTGAAATGTTATTTCCAACAAAATTATTTTTGATTTATAAACATTGTTTTAAAATATGTAATAATGCATAGAATTATAGAACTGGAAAAGCCTCCGGAGTCCAATCCCCAAGTACCATCTAGATCACCCCGACAGGTGTTTGTCTAAACTGCCTTTAAAAATCTCCAATGATGGAGATTCCACAATTTCATTAGGCAATTTATTCCAGTTCTTAACCACCTCAACAGGACGTTTTTTCCTAACATCGAACATAAACTTCTCTTGCTGTAATTTATACCCATTGCTTCTTATCCTATGATCATAAGTTACAGAGAATAATTGTTCTCCCTCCTCCTTGTAACAGCTTTCAAACATCTAAAGGTTGTTATGTCCCTTCTCAGACTTCACTTTTTCAGATTAAACAAACCCAGTTCTTTCAATCATCCCTTGTAGGTCACATTTTCTAGACCTTTAACCATTTTTGTTATTATTCTATGGACTTTCTCCAAGTTGTCCACACACCCCTCACGTGCTCTTTTAACTGTGGTGAGGACCTCATGGATGGCAGTGGAGATCATCTTGACATTACTGACCAAGGAAGAAGACTCAAAAGGAGCCTGATCGTGTGCATGATGTGGACAGTGGCAACCTGTCATTGCATTTGGCAGTCACACAGCAGCTATACACAGCAGATCAGCACTTCTGGACTAGGGAAACCAGCACTAATTTTTGGAATTGCATCCTCCTGCAGGTGTGAGATTAACAGCAGTGGCTACTGAGCGTCAGGATTCACAAAGCAACCTTCCTGGAGCAATGTGCTAAACTGGCACCTGAACTGTGGTGCAAGGACACCAGAATAAGACCTGCCATCTCAACTGAGAAGCATGTGGCAATTGCTGTATGGAAGCTGGTGACTCTTGATAGTTATCATCAAGATGCAAATCAGTTTGGAGCGAAGTCTACCTTTGGAGCTGTACTGGTGCAAGTATGCAGGGCAATAAATCACATTCTGCCACAGAGGACAGAGCGCTGTGTGGCTGGAGGTGGTGGCAACAGATAGCCACGTCTACACTAGCCGGCTATTTCGAAATAGCTGTGCCAACTTTGAAATAGCGCCCGCTGCGTCTACACGTGCTGAGCGCTATTTCGAAGTCGAAATCGACGTAAGGCAGCGAGACGTCGAAGTCGCTATCCTCATCAGGAGATGGGAATGGCGCCCTACTTCGACGTTGAATGTCTAAGTAGGGCACGTGTAGATGATCTGCGTCCCTCAACATTGAAATAGTGGGGTCCTCCATGGCGGCCATCAGCTGAGTAGTTGAGAGACGCTCTCTCCAGCCCCTGAGCTCTATGGTTGCTGCGTGCAGCAGCCCCTTAAAGCTCCCCGCCCCCTGAATTCCTGTGCAGGAAGCTGAGAGTGTGTTCAGGCAGCAGCACAGCCACGTGCACAGCCTGCATGTCCTCAGCAGCCCCAACCCACCACCCTGCACCCATGGCATCCAGCCAGCCCCCCAAGCGCCCACAGGGCACACCCCCCAAGGAGACCCAGAGCTCCCAGCCTGCCAGCCAACGGGGGAAGAGGCAGTGGGGCCCCTCCTGGACGGAGGCCGAGATCTGGGACCTGCTGGGGCTCTGGGGCAAGGAGGAGGTGCTCCAGGTAATGGGGAGCAAGAGACGGAACGCGGCTGTGTTCGCTTGGCTGGCCGAAGGCCTGGCTGCCCAGGGTCACCCTGCCTGCACTCCTGACCACGTCAGTGTAGAAAAATCCTCTTCTGAGGTGATTTATATGTCCCTGTCCATGAGCCGTGGTGTCTGTGTGGTTGCCCTGCATCCTGACCAAACAGCCTTTAAGCTAAGCATTTAAAATTTATAATCTGCTTTACCAGCAGTGGTGACATATTTCCCTCACAAACCACATCAAAATTAGATAAATTGTAAAATGTATTTACTGTTAAAATGGTGTTTAGATACACAAAATGGCTGCTGGAAAATGACAGAGAATGACAGTTACAATTAATATTCGGCGGGCTATGAATATGTATGAAGTTATGGTTTGAAATGTTTCAAACTGATTGGTCAATTTAGAATCCTTATACATATGTAGTAGTCAAATACCCCTTTGATACATTGTGGCACTGAGGAGGACCTAGCAGGCAGAAGTTGTCAAACAGGTCCACCCAGGCAGCATATATTCAGGAGAGCAGCCCTGCTTGGGGCATTCCGAACCAGACCTCGGAGGAGAGCAGACGAAGAAGAAAGAAGACTACAGAGAAGGACTGAGCTAAGAGCTGGACTGAGCCTGTAGCTGAACATCGCTGGCGGAAAAGCCGAAGCTGACCTGCGTGTCAGTCATCGCTCGCTAGCCGCCGTGGGCCAACGAAGAACAGAAGAGTTCCAGCCTATACAGAGCAAAAATCACTAGTAAGGCTCCGGTTCTTTTATCCGGAAGGTTTGCCCGGCAGACCGCACTGCCTAAACAACGGTGCCCTGCACGGGGAAACCGCAGCAGCGACCCTGCCCTTCCAGTCACCGACCTTAGCTCGGGCCGGTGTCTGAAATATCACGGCCGTTCCTGAAAAGACACAGGAGGTTTTGTTAACCAAGCCGGTTTTTCCTCCTGGCTCTCTTTTTCTTCCTTCCTCCTTTACTATCTGACCTGACGGGGCTGCCGTACAAGCGCACCGTGAGGGTCATAACTTCCTAGCTCGAAGAGAACTACAGGCCCAGCGCCTGGATTACAGAGCAGGAATAAGGAGGTATTTGTGGTCTGGGTTTAAGGCTAATATAAGTAATTAGGTGAGCAGTTAATGTTTTTATATAGTTTTGTAACAGAAAGTGGATTGGGACTTCCCCAAGTCCATGATCTGCGTCTTAAATTTTGTATCCCTTGTCTCTTTGTAAAGGCACAGGAGGCCAATGCTATTGGTCTAGCCTAAAACTATTACATGCACACAGAAGAATAGTTAGGCAAACTGCTTTATAATTAAAATCCAGAGCTATAAGCTCCCCCCTATTTAGGAGGGTAGAGCGGTCAGGGATAACCCTATATAGGGAAAACCCTGGTGTTCTTAGTAACCCTTTAAGGGTAATGAAGGTCTGCAATAAAGGGCTATCATAACAAGGTGGTCGAAATAGGTAGTACCTTTTTGAGGGGATAACCTTTAACTAGGAAGACCCCACCATTTAACTAAGGGGATAACCTCTCAGAAGGAAACCCTGCATATACTGGGCTCTCCCCTGCTTGGCCAGCAGGGCAACCCACTTAACTAGAGAATTGACCTAGCTTAGCGCAGGCAAATTCTTATTCTAAGTAAGATCTGCTCCCCGCGGTAGTCGGCCAAGGGTCGAGCGACCTGGTGAACCTCAGGAAGATCCAGGAATAAATAAATACAATATTCAGCTCTGAAGTTATCCTTTCCATTTTACAGCACGCATCGAAGGCTGCATGGCCCGTCCCGGAAGCGCAGTAAGTAGCTAAGGCGTTAGATAGCAGTGCTGTTATAGCAGTTACCTATTGTTTAAAGCTATAAGCCAATTAGTATTCAAATCCTGTGCTTATTTCAGAAAAACAAGGGTCCACATATTTTGCGTCACCTAGTTTATCATAATCCACACTTTTACTTTGTTAAATAAACCCTTTCTCCCTGTTTAAACCTAACACCTTGTCCGTATTTCTTCCTTGGATAAACACACCGCAGCAGCGCAGTTCACACACCCTGAAACCCCGTTGTGACTAGACCCACCATAGACGGCGAGCAGGGTCGCGGGGTAAAATCCTGGGAGCATTGGAAAGGACTTAGTTTTAGTCCAGTCCATTGCTCTGGTGTGACTGACTTAGCCTAATCAATATTCAAATTTATTCTTACGTCACTCACATCCTCGATAGTCAGGAGTAAGGTAAAGGAGCTGTGGCAGGGTTACGCCCGGGCCCAGGACACAGCCAGCCGATCTGGGGCCGCCCCCACCGCTTGCCCCTTTTAGAGGGAGCTTAGGGCCATCCTGGGTCCCCGGTACACCTCCTACCCCCCAGCCATTCTTGACACCTCGGGCGATGAGCCCCAGCAGGCCCCAGAGACGGAGTCCGCCCTGGAGGCCAGCCCTGCACCCCGGGGCCCCTCCAGGAGCTCACCCCGGGACACCGGAGGAGGAGTCCTCCAGCGGCGGGGGGCTCCAAATCGCCCTCCCCTCCCGCAGCTCCAGCAGGGTGTCCACCCGATGGGTGTCCCCCGACCATGGGAACGGACCGTCAGGTATGCACCCCCCGGTGCACAGCCCTGGGGTTAAGGAACGGGGACAAGAGCCATGACCAGGGTCCTCCACACACCCAGATGACCATGGCCCCGACGACAGCAGTGGCATGTCCCTCAGAAGAGTCCATCAGCCCCTGCCCCCCAGCAGGACAGCGCCATGCCCCATCCCTGGGGATAGGGGGAGCGGAACCTAGGGTCCCCGGGGGGTGGGGGGGTTGGACACCCATCATCAGCATCAGCAGCATCTCCGGGGGATGGGGCGGCAGCAGCAGCAGCAGCAGCAGCAGAGGGGTTGGGGGGATGAGGGCCATAGGTCAGGGCCCAGACTAACGGCTGTCTCCACTCTTCTTCCCCCCTCTGTTCCACGGCTGTACCATCGGAGGGCCCGGAGAGCACCAGCGCAGCATCAGTGGTCCCAGACAGCCCACCAGGCCAGCCCCTCGGCGGAGCACAGACCAGCCCCAAAATGATCCCAACAGCAGCGGAGCCATCCGCGGGAGTCCATGGACCCCCAGCTGCTTGCCACCCTCCGGCGTCAGCGGGAGGTGTCCAAGCGGCGCCTGCAGGTGGAGGAGCGGCGGCTCGACCTCCAGGAGCAAGCTCTGGCCTGGCACCAGGAGGCTTGGGGGGCCTTCATGCGCACTTTCCAGGACATCACGTGGCACTTGGCTGCCCCCCCGCCACCACTCTGCCCACCGCTCCACCCGCTGCTCTGTCTGCCATCCTTCCACCATCAGCCGTCCTGGGGCCTGCCACCGAGGGGTACCATGGGCCTCTGGACTCCACCCAGCCCTATCTGCCGGTTCTCCCGGCCCCCACCCAGCCTCAACAGGGCCTCCGGCCAAGACGTGAGTTGCGCCCCCCCACACCAGGTGCAGGACAATAGGGGGTGCGTGGCCGAGGACATTGCCCCCCAAGGCCCCCTCTGGCCCCCTCCTTTGGACATATTCCCCCCATTTTTGTAAATAGTTTTGTTCTACCCCTGTTTTGTACCTCCTCCTCCATGTACATAGTTCCCCCCTTCTTCTGTTAATAATTAATACAGGTTGCAGTTTTGTTTAAAAAAAAATTCCATTTATTGCACAGAAGTGTGTGGGGGGGTGTGCTCTCGGGTTCTCTGTGGTGTGGGCATGGGGGCAGGGAGTGTTGTGGAGGATGGGGGAGTGCAGTGGGTGGCTCACCCACAGCTGGCCCTGACAGCATTCACCCCGCAGCCTGGTCAAAATGGGCCCGCAGGGCCTCCCGGACCCGGATCCCCTCAGGGTCGACCTGGCGACTGAGGGCAGCGGGTGGCTGGATGTCGGCCCTGCCAGCCTCCACAGTCCAGCCTTGGAAGAAGGCCTCTCCCTTGCTCTCCACTGAGTTGTGGAGTGTGCTGCACGCGCCCACAACCTGGGGGATGTTGGTGAGGCTTGCATCCAGGTTGGTGAGGAGACACCTCCAGCACCCTCTGAGGCAGCCAAAAGTGCGCTTGACCACCTGGCGCACATGGTTCAAGCGCGTGTTGAACTGCTCCTGGCTGGCTGTGACATGGCCCATGTAGGGGTGCATGAGCCAGGGCTGGAGAGGGTACGCTGCATCTGCGACGAGGCAGAAGTGCATGGTGGTGTCCCCCACAGGGATCTCCTGCTGGGGGATGTAGGTCCCTGCCTCCAGCCGGCGGCACAAGCCCGAATTTCTGAACACCTGGGCGTCGTGGGTGCTGCCAGGCCAGCCAACATAAATGTCCAAGAGGCGGCCCCGGCTGTCCACCAAGGCCTGGAGGACCACGGAATGATATCCCTTCCTATTGAGGAAGCGCCCTCCACTGTGCTCCAGAGCACGGATGGGGATATGGGTCCCATCCAGAGCCCCAAAGCAATTTGGGAAGCCCAGGCTGGCAAACCCCGCAATGGCAGCATCAGGGTCCCCAAGCCGCACCAGCCTGTGGAGGAGCAGGGCATTGATTGCGCGGACGACCTGCTGGGGAAGGACATGAGAGAGCACTGGTGAGGGCTGTGCAGGGTGTGTCTGGCCCTTCCCCCCAGAGCTCCCCCCACTGGGTTCGCCCCCCTCCTCCTGGGTCCTCTTACCTCCATGAGGACAGCCCCGACGGTGGCCTTGCCCACGCCGAACTGCTGCCCTATGGATCAGTAGCTGTCTGCAGTGGCCAGCTTCCAGACAGCGATGCCGACCCATTTCTCTACAATGATGGCACATCGCATGGGGGTGTCCTGGTGCCGTAAGACAGGGGTGAGCCACTGGCAGAGCTCCAGGAATGTCTGCTGGCTCATTCGGAAGTTCCGGAGCCAGCGGTCGTTGTCCCACTCACCAAGCAGCAGCCGCTCCCACCAGTCCGTGCTCGTGGGGTATCTCCACAGCCGCTGGCATGTGCGGCAGGGTGGGGGCTGGGAGGTCAGCAAGGTCTGGGGCTGCTTCCTCATCCCCTGGGGGCAGCTCATCTTCCTCAAATAAAAGATGGTCAGCTGCCTCCTGCATGGCACTGAGCAGGGCAGCCACTGGTCCTCCAGGGGTGGGTGTGTGGGCCTCTGGCTGCTGCTGCTGTTGGGGGTCCATGGGGCTTCACGGGGCGTGCGTGCTTGTGGCTCTGCAGACTGCGTGCTGTGCAGGCTGAGTGTGTCTGGGAGGGGCCCTTTAAGGGAGCGACTTGCTGTTGCCCTGGAAGTGCTAGTCTGCCCTATGACCCTGTCTGCAGCTGTTCCTGGCACCCTTATTTTGATTTGGGCCACTTTGGTGCGTAGACGCTCCCCTGCAGCGCCTATTTCAAAGTAGTGCTGTCCAACGTCGACGTTGAATGTCGACGGCACCAGCCCTGGAGGATGTGTGGAAGCTATTAGTCGAAATAGCTTATTTCGATTTCGCTACATTGAAATAAGCTATGTCGATGTATCATCCCAGTTTAGACGTAACTGATGGCACAAGTATTCCAAGGTCAGCATTAGCCCTCCTTGCCACCAAGTACACAAACAAGAAGGGATACCTCTTGACAGTGCTGTAGGCACTTGTGGATCACCATGGGCATTCCATAGACAAAAATATGGGGTATTCTGAAAAGATTCATAACACACATCTTCAGGAACATTGGTCTGTACAGAAAACTGCAGGTACACACATCCTCATAGAACTGAAATGACCTTTCCAGGTCCCTTAAGTCCAGTTCCCTACCCTCCCAGCTGGACCTGAGAAATTCTTTTTTTTTTAAAAAAAAAAATCTAACCTGCCCTAGACCTTTGAAAGAAGCCCCCAAGGATTGGGCTCACAATCCTGGGTTTACGAGACGACTGCTCCAACCACTGAGAAATCCCAGGTAGCAACTTTCCACACTACAAGATTACAGTGGGGATATAGAAATCCCCACTGTGATCTTTGGAGACACAGCCTATTTCTTGCCGTCCTGACTCATGAAACCTTACCCAGGGCACCTGGATAGCAGTGAGGAGGGTTTTAATAACAGGCTGAGCAGGTACCGCATGGTGACTGAATGTGTCTTTGGGAGATTGAAGGCAATACGGAGGTGTCTCTGTGGCAGGCTAGACTCCACTGAGGACCAAATTCCCATGGTTATTGCAGTTGGCTGCATTTTGCATAATCTGTGTGAAAGTAAGCAGGAACTGTTTGTCCCGGGTGGAGCACCAAGGCGCAGCACTTGACTGCAGAGTTTGAGCAGACAGACACATGACCTGTCAGTGGAGCTCAAAGGGCTGCTGTCAACATCAGGGCAGATTTGAAGGTGCACTTTAAAAATAAGGGTCACAGAAAAAAACCTCTGTAATAGCTGCTTGCAGTGTGCTCCCCCTCCCCCATTCCAATGAAGCTCAGGGCCAGGAACATGCCCTTGAAGCCTGCTTCTGGAATCGCAGTAATCTGTCTGTGAGACTGTTGAACAGTGAATAAAGTGCTGAACTGTTATAACCGTTATAACAGTGTATCTTTATTCACTGGAAAAGAGTGACATCTATTTTTATTATCCACACTGAGTGAAAAGCAAAATGGAAATATAAATCATAAAGTAAAATAGATTTTTTTAAAAATCTCCCATTAATCACCTATGATGACATATGTAAAAAATCACCTCTTCCCCCCTACTTAAGGAGAAGCTGTATTTTTGCTTGAATAAGATATGATTTTTGTGTGAATGGACATTGCAAATTACACGAGCTCAGTTGATCTAGATAAATTACTGCATATCATTTATTTAAGGTTTTTCATGCATTAGACGCAGGCACATAATATAGGCACAGCTGATAATTAAAATACTCAAATCTGCAGCAGTACATTTACATCAAACTAATTGTTCACAAAATGCATAAAATATCTAAAATGAAGATTTACTAAATGTGTCAATTAGAGAAATTCCTTGGGGCAAACAACTTATTATTAAAAATCCAAGGAAGTGGTATGACTTTGCGTATGTTGTGGCAGCCAGTGTACTCAATACACAATATATCTTTTATTTACTATTTGTTCTCTCAAAGCTCCATCGGTATTGGCTACAGGGGGGCAAGAGAAGATAGGACCTTTTTAGCAAAACTGTTTTGATACCAAGCATTTTTCTTAGTCCTGGTATGCAGCTTTTTCTCCAGAATATAAAATGAGAACTTCAGATTTTCAGTACCACAGAGCAGCTCTCTAGGAACCATCAAAAAAAGCACCCTGTACTAACTGTTTTAGATGCTGGTACAGGCTTAACCTTTATGCAACAGCTGTGGAAATATTTTTTGGTTTTGGTAAAGTAAGGCCACAGATTTCTTCCTCAAAATGTTCCAAAACTCAATACAAACTTTTAGAGCTGGCAGAGAAAATTAGTGAGAACGGATACCTCAAAACAATGAATTGGAAGAGAAAACTGAAACAATTTTTTAGTGAAAAATCTTACATAGTCTCTCATATGGGCAAAGGCTGCTTTTGTATTGGGAGACAAACAGGGTGACTTTCCATGGTAAGGAAAGAACCTCAGTTTGTAGTGTAGTCTCTGATGTGGATACAAAATTCAAGACATACTTAACTATGCCAGTTTACAGCAGCTGAGGAGCTGCTCCTCCATGGGAAGAAATGCAAAGCCATTCAAAAAACTGAAGCAAAGAAATAAATCAAGTAAGCCCCACTCCCTTGTCCTGACAAAAAAGAGAGAAAATAATGGAACTATTACTTTAAAAATTAACAGGAATAAAAAGGCTGCAACACATGTAAAACATTTTTCTAGTTTACTAATTGCTCAGTGTTAGTGCTATAACAGCCCAGAGGTACAAAATGCAAGAAGTTCCCTCTTTGCCAGTCTGCTCAGCTACTGATGTTGCTGTCTCTTTAAGTATGCAAACTACAACTAATTCAGAAACATGCATGCTACCTTTAGTGCACAGGTGTCCAATGGGAATTAAAAGATTGCCACACTTGTGGTTGCCATCTTAGTATATTCCCCACAGCCCCAACCCTAAAGACAGGATCCCCCAGTCTTCCCCATCTAAATAAATGCTGGTAAGTCACCAGAGCTGCTGCCACTGCTGGAGCTGCTGGGGCTGGAGGAGCTGTTGGGATAGAGGGGGCTGCTGCTGTGGCTGGAGGAGCCACCACAGCACCTGAGGCCACCAGGGTGGGAGGAGCAACTGGGGCCACTGCTGATGAAGCCACCACATGTTTCTTCACCAGAGTGGTGTGCGCATGCAGGCAGGCAGCACGTACATGCGTCTCTGAGAGGAGCCACACTGAAAAGCTCGATGAGCTACATGAGGCTCCAGAGCCGACCCAGCATGGTGGTGAGTGGTGCACACATTCAACACTGCGGCTTTAATGGATTGGTATATCCAGTCGATCATTAGTGCAGTGAAATATAACATATAATAAGCACCACTCCCCACACCCTCATTCAGGTCTGCATAGGCCTTCCAACATGAGGCATGACCTCTTCGGATCAGACTATTACTGAATATGGCCTGGAATCCATGCATGATTACAAACTAGGGTATTTTGCATATTAAGTAACTGAGGCTAGAAGTGTGAAATATTGTACTCAGGTCAATGGCATATAAAGACAGGCCCCGATCTGCTAGTGACCTGTCCTACGCACTCTCCAAAGATTACGGCAACATTAGGCAAAGCAACTCCATTGTAGCTGGACCGCTCAGGTAGGGAGAGTATTGTGGCACACACAATCACTCGGACTTGGCTGTGATAAGGAGATTAGAGGACTTGATGGATATGGGTTGAATCTCTGTAGTCCAGCACCCTGAGAACCTGGCCAGTGGTAAACAACAGAATTTGCCAGACCAGAGGAGGTCAACATCGTCTAGCAGCATTACCAACACAACCACTGCTTAGTGGGGTCTTAGAAGATATTTAGGGATAAATTACAGCTAAATAACATCACAGAACACTGAGAACCAGGACTGGTGGATGTAAACAAACTTTAATTATTGGGTCAGAATAAATGACCCAATCTAACACCATTGGCAGACCACACTGAATAGAGGGCATCCAGTTCATAAAAGCACTACTGAATAATAATGAACGAACACTTTACTAAACTGCACAAAGACATTCCTGGGACTTTACGGGATCATGGGAAACCTGGCAACATCCATAATAAGCGGTCATCTGGCTAACTAAAATCATGCTGGACTCTGGATGATGCCAAATGTAAGGGTGCCAGAACAGAGAGGTTCAACCTGTATTAGAGTCACTAGTTTGCTCCTTTTATGTTTATGAGTCAAGTGAGCAATTCTGACAGAATGTTCTGACCCCCAATTTACAGTTCAGAACTATTATTTATTGTGTACATAAGAGTAAGGGGTTTTCCTGTACAAATTTAGGGAATTATAACAGCAAATCCTAGGCTACGACTACACTAGAAGCATCTGTTCACCAAGATTTTCTGACAAAACATCTGTTCACAGATTGTGGCCATACACTAACACGGATCAAAAGAGCTATCCACTCTGTCAGAGCATCCATACTGCCCAACCACTCTCTCAACAAAACAGCCCACCGGAAGCACAGCATACAGGGCTGCCCAGTGTCTTGGAAGCTCTGCCTGTTAACACAAACCCCCCCCAGAGTGTCCACACAGCATTTTTGTCAAAAGACTCTGTCGATAAAGGTGCTCTTCCTCATTGGAAAGAATCAGAAGGTCGTCATCAGAAGCACCAAGTTTTGTTGACAAACTGTTGACAAAACACATTTTGCATTTGCAAGTATGGCGAGTTTTGTCAAAAAGCTCACCAGTGAGGTCGTAGCACTGCAATTAAATGGCTATAATAAGGGCTGGAATACGACATGGACAGTGCCATATGACAGTGCTTAGGGGCCACAGCCACTGAAGTCCTGTGATTAGATCAACGTCCAGCTTTCCTTTACAAAAATTAAGTTATTAGCCCTGATGAATGCAAAGAAAAGCTCAAGAATATAAACCAAGTGAAAACAACATGTCGACAGAGTATCTACCTAACTCCGAAGAGTGCATGAAACAACAAAGCTGAGAGTTAATGGACCTCCTCATGCATCTCAGAGTGGTGTTAGCTCCAAAACTCATGGGTCTGCACCCTTATCACACCAACATCACTCCAGAAAAGCAGAAAACTACACAGGAGCCAGCCCACACATCCCAAAAGGCAGATACACGCACCAACCCAATTTCTCCTACTGTGGGAAGAGTTCTTACTGCTATACCTGTCATGCTACTGTATATATCTCAGTGGGATAGAAGCTGTAGTTAGGGTTGCCAGGCCATTAAAATCTGATAAGCAGTGCAGCAGGGGCTCAGGGCTAAGGCAGGATTCTAGCTGCATCCACTGGACTTCTGAAAATCTCTGCCATGTCCTTGCAACCCCTGGGCACAGGGTACTCCATGCACTGCCCTCATCCCATGTGCCAGCTCTGCAGCTGCCGTTGGGCAGGAACCGGGACCAATGGCAACTGTGAGACTAGTTGCTGTGGATGTAAGGGCAGCACATGGAGCTTCCTTGCACCTAGAGGTCACAGGGACCTGGTGATAAGCCCCACTGAACCCCCTGCCCTAGCCTGAAGCTCCCTTCTCCTTTTTCTGTACTCCAAACCCCTCATCCTCAGCCTCACCCTAGAAACTGCACCCTCAGCCAGAGTCTTCACCTGGTGTCCAGCCTGGTGAACGTGAGTGAGGATAGGGGAGCTCGAGAAATGGAGGGAGAGGGGATGGAGCTAGTGGAGGTGGGGCCCCACAGAACTGGCGTGGCAAAGATGTTTCATTTCGTGCAGTTAGAATGTTGGCACCCATAGATGTCCTCCAAATCCTGGGGGCAGAGCCACATTGCACAGGTGGAATCACAGGGGGCCCTTTGTGTGATGTCTCAGGCACTGGCCTGCTTCATCAGGACCTGAATGTAACTGGGAAATCTCAAATTTTCCAATGCCACAGTATGGGAGAAATCCTGAGCTCACTGAAGTTAATGGGACATTTGCAAGATACTTCAATGGGGACAGAATTTTATTCTGAAGTCCTTTTCCCAAATGGCTGAGGTTTCCATGTATGTAATTATTATTTTTTATTGGTAGCACTGCTGCCCCCATGGAGAGTGGGGCCCCAGTGGCAACCCAATGAGCAACTTCACTGAGTCAAAATGATATTTTAAAAAGGGTTGGCATTGCAAAAACAGTGGGGAAAATAAACAGTGAGAAATCCACCCACGTTCATGGATAAGTGGAAAGGGGGAAATGTGTAATTTTTCTAAAGCACAAAATTAGAGATTGCAAGATAGCAGGAGTAAGGAGAAATGGAATTTATAACAGCCCCCATGATGCTGTGATCAAGCTTTAGAAATTTAAATCAGAAGTCCTATGGCAACCTTCTCTCTCGGTAATCAGAATCTTGCTACCCCTGTATATAAGACATTGATGTATAATAACCTCTCAGTCCAAGGGGTTATTTCCCCTCATGTGAAATTTTCTACTCATTTTATATCCAAAATGCATTTAACTCAAACATGAAAAAAAAATGTTCCCTCTCACCTCTTCATTTGGAAAAGCACTAAACCAAAACAAAATATTGTTGATCTTTTATTTTAATTTTGAAATGTGTCTATTTAAATTTTTCTGTCTAAGACGCTACAATTTGAACATCTCTCTGATACCCTGGCAAAAACTTAATGTCTCAATTGAAAGCTAAGGAAAATAAAGGCGTGTGTAAAGAAGGGAAAGTTAATTTACTTCCCTCGACCGAAACTTCAGTGCATACTTTATGCGGACACCGTAAAACATTCCACTTAAGCAAATATTTGATTTGGAAACAGGTTAAGAGGTTTCAATCTTTCTAACCAAACCTATTAGATGTGGCTCTATTATATATAACAAATCTATAAAAATATGATGCAGAACATTTTCCTAATTTAATTAAGGAACCATGCATAATCAATTAGATAAAGAATGAATCCAACATGACATACTTTTCCACCACAAGATCAAAGAATGAACTCTGCCAAATATTTATTAGAATGCCACACTGAGGAAACAAATAAAAAAACCAAAACACTCTCACTACTATCTTCTAACAACTTGTTTAGCAAACCTGGAATCTCTGGGGAAGGAAGAATCATTTGTGCTTTTTAAAATTGTTTCCAGTTTTGTTTTTTTTTAAAAAGTCATTCTACAGCACTCCTCTTAGAAAAATCTCAAAAACTAGCATTTAGTGGTGACACCAGGTACTATGGCTTTGTAATATAGCTATCACTATGAATTATGTTTCACAACAGAATTATCGTCAATGATACCAATTTATCAAATACTATCCCCATGTTGCAGAATTTAATTCACTCTTGAAGGAACACCCTTAAAATAAAAAGTAGAGAATCACGTTCCTTTCAGGGAATTTGGGTTTTTTGTTTTATTTTGGTTTGTTTTTTTTCCAGACTACCATTGTTAAAAGCAAAAGCAAAGGCAAAAAATTACAAAGGCTATGTCTACACGAGAAGCCTCAGTCAACAGAAGTCACTGTTGGATGGAATTTCCCAGCAAAACTTCAACAGATTGCATCTAAACATAAAAGCAGATCAAAAGAGCAATCTGCTCTGTCAACAGAGAGCAGCCAGACTGCCTGGCCCACTCTCGACATAACAGCTGACTGGAATCTCTGCAAACAGGATTGCCTAGTGAACCAGAAACCCTGTATGTTGACACAACGGCCCCAGAATATCTACTTGGCTGTGTTGTCAACAGAACACTGTTGAAAGAGGTGTTATAACTGAATGGGGAGAGGTATAATGCTGCCAGAGGATGTGCTGGGTTTTGATGACAAACTGTCGACAAAGCTCATTTTTCATGTAGAGACGCCACAGTTTTTCCCAACAAAAGCCCAGATTTGCCAGGAAAAGCCTCTTGTGTAGATGTAACCTATCAGCATATTCCCCTAAATTTGTTATATAGTACACTTGATAATATTGCGGGTATAATTAGTTTAACTGTTTCAGTCAGGTTTTTCCTTGTTGTTAGTGTTGGTCCTTCACACATCAACAAGTAGAGAATCGAATGTAATAAAATAGGGCAATGTTAATGAAAAATACCACAAAAATTGCCAGGAAGACAAGTATAACTGAAACTAATTTTAATTAAATGGATTTCAAATTGGTAATGCCCCTTTAAACAATCAAAGGGGCTAACATTTATTTTAAGAACATAATTTCTGTAAGAGTAAAGGAATAGCTTTAAATTTTATTTAGATTTTTTAACAATGGAATTATTCATAATAGAGAGACAACACATTTAAAATATTCTATTGTTTGTTAGTAGTAAATAATTGATAAGTTGTGGTAAACAGAAGAACACGAGCACCTACCATTTATATCCTAGACTTGGCTGTTCTGCCAGTTCTTCTGTCCAAGAACACATTAGCAATTCATCAAAAGAGCAAATGTCATTATACACAGGAAGCCAGGGGAATTATTTTGCATTTGATTTCCAGTTCTGATAGCATTATTATTGATTTAAATATTCCCCAGAATGATATAGGCTAGACACAACAGATCATTGCATTTTTGAACTGTCAGTCACAGTAATCCTTGGCTGCCCAAATGCTGGTGGGCTTTAGAAAATCTGAAAACAAAACTTCCAGGTCAGACTCCCAGCCCAGTGACTATCAAACTTCAACAAATGCTACTGAATAGAAACATAATTTCTGAAATACATGAAGAGACAGTGACAAAATTGCTATATCAGTGAAGTAGTCCAGCAGAAAAATCATTGATTCAAAATGCCACTGTGCTTAAAACTACAGAAATAAGGGGAAAAAGTTTTTGTGTTCCACAATGCAATTTGAAGAGCTCACAGTTTAAGATTAACATAGTTAACTCTACCTACATACACATATGCATTCTAAAGTCATCATAGTGACTGAATACAAGGTTGTCAGCTCCAGAAGCACAAACCTTTACTACTTATTAGCAGAGAGGTAGCCCTGTTAGTCTGTACTCCAACAAAACAAAATAGCAGAAATGTAGCACTTTAAGGACTAACAAAATGATTTATTTGGTGATGAGCTTTCATGAGACAGACCCACTTCATCAGATCAATCTCATTTCCAATACAGTCTGATATTTAAAAGTAGAGAAGACCAAAAAAATTGCAATAAAAACTGACAAATCAAATACATTGAACTGAAGGAGGGGGATGTTAAGGTAATGTTATTATTTCAAGCAGGACACTTAACATCCCCCCTCCCCTCATCTCCCTCCTTCAGTCCTATGTACTTGATTTGTCAGTTTTTATTCCAATTTTTTTTTGGTCCTCTGTATTTATAAATATCACTCTGTATTGGAAATGAGATTGATCTGATGAAGTGGGTCTGTCCCAAGAAAGCTCACCACTGAAAGAGAAGTTACTCACCTGTAGTAACGATGGTTCTTCAAGATGTGTCCCCGTGGGTGCTCCACAGTAGGTGTCGGGCTCGCCCGGTGCCGCAGATCGGAATTCTTCTGGCAGTTTCCATTGGATCGCGCATGTGCCGATGTGCACCGCTCCCCTGTGCGCCCTCGGTCATGTGCGCGATCCGATCCCCGCCAGTTCCTTGACCAACCGCCTCGGATGCTCCTGAAAAACACCGGACAGAGATCAGAAGTGGGGAGGATGGGCGGGTGGTGGAGCACCCACGGGGACACATCTCGAAGAACCATCGTTACTACAGGTGAGTAACTTCTCTTTCTCCTTCGAGTGGTCCCCGTGGGTGCTCCACGATAGGTGACTACCCAGCAGTAACCCAAGTAAGGATGTGGGTACTCGATTCATGTGCAGCTTGCCCCCGAGAGGACTGCTGTCGACAGATGGGTATCCTCATCGAACACCTGATGCAGGGCGTAATGCTTGGCGAAGGTGTCGTAGGATGACCAGGTCGCCGCTCTACAGATGTCTTTCAACGCAATTCCCTTGAAGAAGGCTGCTGATGCTGCCACCGCCCTGGTAGAGTGAACCCTAGGCGGGGCCAGCAAAGGGGTCTTTCGAAGCTCATAGCACAGTTTTATACAGGACACAATGTGCTTTGAAATTCTCTGGGAAGAGAGGCCTTCCCCTTTTGACCTGGGAGTGAGAAACACCAGAAGCCTGTCCATTTTCCGGAAGGACTTAGTTCTGTCTATGTAAAAGGCCAATGCCCTTCTCACATCTAGGAGATGCAGGCGCACCTCCTTGCTGGAGCTGTGAGGCTTCGGGTAAAATGAGGGTAAGACTATTGGTTCGTTAAGATGGAACTCCAAGGAAACTTTTGGAATGAAGGCTGGGTGTAACCGTAAGATTACTGCCTCCTTTGAGAATACTGTGCAGGGCGGTATTGCCATCACTGCTGCGAGGGAGCTCGCTCACCCTGCGGGCTGACGTAATCGCAAGAAGGAAGGATGTTTTCATGGTAAGGAGTTGGAGGGGTACCATGGCTAATGGTTCGAAGGATGGTCCCGATAGCGCGCGGAGCACCAAGTCCAAACTCCACAACGGCGGTAGCGGTTTTCGAGGGGGGTACAGATTTACCAGCCCCTTCAAGAACCTTGTGACGATAGGGTGGGCAAATACGGTGGACCCTTCCTCTTTGTGCCGAAAAGCTGATATAGCGGCGAGGTGGACCTTTAGTGAGGACAGAGAAAGCCCATCTCGTTTGAGGTCCAATAGGTATTCTAGTATTACAGTTATAGGAACGTCAAGGGGAGCTAACTGTTTGGCGGAGCACCAGGCTGTAAAGCGTGTCCATTTCTGTTCGTAAGTCCTCCTGGTGGAGGTCCTTCGGCTACACTCTAAGACTTGTCGTACTCCCTCCGTACATGTGCTCTCTAAGGTGCTGAGCCATGGATTAACCATGCTTGTAGGCGTAGTCCCTGAGGGTGCGGGTGCACTATAGACCCCTGAGCCTGAGTGAGTAAGTCCGGCGCCAGCAATAGGGGGAGTGGTGGACGATCTGACACGCACAGAAGCAAGGGAAACCATTGTTGCCAGTCCCAAGTTGGAACTATGAGTATCATGCGAGCTCTCTCCCTTCTGGCTTTCTGCAGAACCTTGTGGATAAGCGTTGTGGGGGGAAATGCGTAGAGTAGAGGGCCCTTCCATGAGACCATGAATGCATTCCCCAGGGACCCCCGCCCTATTCCTGCTCTGGAGCAGTACTGGGGACACTTCTTGTTGTACTGGGTGGCAAACAAATCGACTTGGGGAAACCCCCAGGCATGAAATATGCGCCATAGCAGGTTGGAGCGGATCTGCCATTCATGCGTGAGTGCGAAGCGCCTGCTCTGTTGATCTGCCTTCACGTTGTGAGCGCCCGGCAAGCACGAGGCTTTCAACGTTATGTTGTTGGCAATGCACCAATTCCACAATCTGACTGCTTCCGCGCGTGACGCACGGGATCGTGCCCCTCCTTGTCGATTGATGTAAAACATAGTGGAGGTATTGTCAGTATTGTTCCTGACTACTTTGCCGTGCAGGTATTTCTGAAAATGTCTGCACGCATTGAACACTGCTCTGAGCTCCAGTATGTTCATGTGCAGTGTCTGTTCTGCAGGAGACCATAGCCCTTGCGTCACCTTGCTGCCAATGTGCGCTCCCCATCCTACGTGGGAGGCGTTGGTTGTAAGAAAAATAGAAATTTGTGGTTGATGGAAGGGCACCCCCACTAGCAGATTCTTGGGATTTTCCCACCACGCTAGCGATCTCCGCACCTCCATCGTGGGCGACACTACCCTGTGGACGGTATGGGATGCCGGTTTGTAAACACTCGCTAGCCAACGCTCCAGGCTTCGCATGTGTAACCTGGCATTCTGTACCACAAACGTAGCTGCCGCCATGTGCCCCAACAGTTGCAGGCATGTTAGGACCGGCACCGCGGGGCTGTACATCATGACTTGCACCAGGGAGCTGATGGTGCAGAAGCGGGCGTCAGGCAGGTATACTCTTGATGCGATAGAGTTTATGCGCGCCCCTATGAACTCTATATCTTGCGTGGGTTTGGTCTTTGACTTTGCGAGGTTGATAACTAGGCCCAGCGGAGTAAACGTATTCGCGGTGACGCGTATCATGCATAGGACCTCTGCCTTTGAGGCCCCTTTCAGTAGGCAGTCGTCCAGATGTGGAAAAATAAACACCCCCTTGCCTGTGCAGGTAGGCTGATACCACTGCCAGGGTTTTGGTAAAGACTCTAGGTGCCGAGGATAGGCCGAACGGAAGAACCCTGTATTGGAAATGTTCCCCGCCAACCGTGAAGCAGAGGAAGCGTCTGTGCCCCGGATGGATTGTTATATGAAAGTAAGCGTCTTGTAAGTCAAGGGCTGCAAACCAGTCTCCATCGTCCAGTGCTGTAAGTATGGAGGCAACTGTAATCATCCGGAAGCGCTGCTTGCGCAAGTAACGGTTGAGGCCCCGTAGATCCAAAATCGGCCTCCAGCCTCCTGTTTTCTTCTCTGTTAGGAAGTAGCGTGAGTAAAAACCTTTCCCTTGGAATTGTTCTGGCACTCTTTCTACTGCCCCTATGAACATGAGGTGATCTACCTCCTGCTTCAGCCTCGCCTCGTGGGCAGCGTCCCTGAGGGGAGGCCGGGTGGGAGGTTTCGTCGGTGGAAGTGACTGGAAGGGGATCGTGTAACGCATGGCTATAATTTCTAGCACCCATTTGTCTGTTGTGATCTTTTGCCATTGGAAGTGGAATGGTTTGAGGCGATGATGGAACATGAGATGAGAATGGCATTGAGCGATGGTGTTGATAGTGCAGTCCTCGACATACCGGTCAAACTTGCTGCCTCTGGGCTTGCCCCGAGGGTGTACTGCTTTGTTGAGAACATCGCCTGGGGGCCCTGTACTGCTGCTGCTGTTGATGGCGCCCTTGGTCATAGCCTCACTGATAGTGTGCGCGCTGTGGTTGGTAAGCGTAGCGTCTTTGCTGAGGATAGAATTTCTTTTTCTTGTATGGGGGAGTATAGATACCCAAGGTCTTAAGTGTGGCCCTCGAGTCTTTGCTGGAGTGGAGGACCGAGTCAGTTGAGTCTGCAAACAGCTTTTGCTTGTCAAAAGGAAGATCCACGATCTTCGCCTGTAGATCTCTGGGGATACCAGACATCTGGAGCCAGGATTCCCTACGCCTTACCACTGCTGCGGCTGCTGAACGAGCCGCTGTGTCCGCCACGTCCAGGGCAATCTGAACTCCCGTTCGCGATGCCGCGTAGACCTCTTAGAGAATCGCCTTTAACACTGGCTGCTTGTCCTCCGGAAGTGAATCCATGAGAGGGATGAGTCTAGAGTAATTGTCAAAGTTATGGTTTGATAGATGTGCCGCGTAGTTTGCCATTCTCAATAATAGGGTAGAGGAGGAGTAGACCTTCCTGCCGAACAGCTCTAATTTCTTAGCATCTTTATCCAGCCCCCCTGATTTGTACTGGGACGTCTTCGACCTCTGCTGGGATGATTCGACCACCAAAGAATTGGGTTGTGAGTGGCTAAACAGGAGCTCCATGCCCTTGGCTGGGATGAAGTACTTATCTGCTCTTTTGTTTGTAGGCGGAATAGAGGCCGGAGTCTGCCATATGTTAGTGGCTGACTCCATAATGGCTTTGTCCAGCAGGATAGCGATTTTAGATGAAGCCGGGGGTCTCAAATTTTTCAGGAGTTTATGGTGCTTCTCCTGCACCTCTGCTATTTTAATCTCCTGTGTGAATGCTACTCTTTTAAACAGCTCCTGGAATTGTTTAAGGTCATCTGGAGGGGAGACATCCCTGGGGGCAATGGCCTCATCTGGGGAGGATGAGGAGGAACCGCTGGGGTAAGCCTCCCCCAAGTCCTCTGGCTCCTGAGTTCGCTGGTATACTTGCTTGCTGGTGGGCTTTGAAGGGAAGTCTCGGGACTCTGGACCAAATTCCTCCTGGGACAACTGCGTTCCTGTCCCAGAGCGAGAGTGTACACGGGAGTATTGACGAGTAGGGGGAGAGGACCTGCCCCTGGATCTGGACCTGCGGTGTCTGTGTTCAGTGTGATGAGGACGGCCATAGCAACATGGGCAAGGGCCCAGTGATGGAGACCTGGACCACGATCGGGGAGTGTACCCATGATGTCTGGGAAAGTGGGATGTCTGTGACGACATTGATAGTGGTGAAGCTGGTTTGTGATAGTACTCAAGGGGATCCATGCCCAAAAATGGTGAAGGTGGCCTGAGCCACGGCGAAAGTGGTTGGAGGAACGGAGAGGGAGGCCCGAAATAAGCTGGTGGAGTTGCCGCACGGCAGTGCAGCATGTGTATCTCAGGAGGGGGGCTGAGTGATAACGGCATCGCACCCCTGCCTGGAGATGGACTGAGGTGCCGGGTTTTAGCTCTAGCCTTCCCCCTCCCGTGCCGGGGATCTCGGCCCCGTTGTCGGTGCCATGCGGGTAGCTTCCTCCGGCGCCAACAGGCCCCGTGCTGGGTGCCCCTGTGCCATCGGCGCTGCGGGAGCCGGTGCCGCCGATTCCAGTGCTTGCCGCACTGGCGCTCGAGGTGCCTTCCGTGCCGCCTGCTGTATAGTTGGAGGCCTGGCCTCAGCCACGTGCGCTACTGCGCTGCCGCTTTCATCAGCTTGCAGCTGGGGGCTCTGCGTTCCGCTCGTCCTGCTCGCTGGGACTGCTGGCAAGGATTGAGCCGGGGAGAGTTTCCTCCTCTTCTGCACAGAGGGGGTCAAAGAGGCTGCCTTCCTTTTATGCGACCCAGAGGGCCCTTCTGTGTGAGGCTTCTCCGGCGGCTCAGGCTGGAGGGCCTTATCAAACAAGATCATTTTGAGCCGCACTTCTCTGTCCTTCCTGGCCCTGGCTGTAAGCTTAGCGCAGTGCAAACACTTCTGGTTAACATGAGACTCCCCCAGGCAACGAATGCATTCACTATGCCCATCAGAGGCTGTCATAGCTTCGCGGCATGACTCACACTTCTTAAACCCTGAGGAAGCCATCGCGGTGAGTCTTTACTGTTAATAGGGTACTTAGCCGCTAATCAGTGCGTTCTACAACCCAAAATAACATTCACGGCCTTCAGGGCAACGGAAGGCTTAAACAGCCTTCTTTGTCCGCCCCTCTCTCCTCTGTTCCTCTTCTCTCTACTATTTAATATGCTCTTCTCTTTTTTTTTTTTTTTTTGTATAATAGTGACAAACAACAAACTAACAAATAAAACAACTATCTTATCTGTCTCAGGCTTTAGCCGGAGCGGATTCCGTCTACAGCTGTTGGCAGTTGAGAAGGAACTGGCGGGGATCGGATCGCGCACATGACCGAGGGCGCGCAGGGGAGCGGCGCGCATCGGTGCATGCGCGATCCAATGGAAACTGCTAGAAGAATTCCGATCTGCGGCGCCAGGCGAGCCCGACACCTACTGTGGAGCACCCACAGGGACCACTCGAAGAAGAATAAATTATTCTGTTAGTCTTTAAAGTGCTACGTTTCTGCTGTTTTGCTTTACTACTTATGGTAAAGAAATAATTCCAATATCCGAGAGACAATACCTTCAGGCTGGACCTAGACTGGTGTATTACCTCATCAAGTTTTTTTTTGTCTTGTATTCCTTAAAATGCAAGTTTCAGGTTCACTTTTATTTCACATATGTTGTGCAAAGCACAAGCAGCCACAATTACGAAAACCATGCTGGTCTGGAGAATTAGCTTGTTTTGGAATTGGTAATGTCAGGACAGGGCCTTATGAACAAACTGAGAATGGTTATGTGAGGTCCCTTAAAATAACTGTTGGGCCAGAAACACCATGCAGAATTACATCATGATTTTCTTCTCAAATAATTAGTCTGATTGAAGGAAAACTAATTAGCTTGAAACAAAGTGATTTTTATGCTGGAACAGAATATCCTCGAGAAAAGCTATTCCAGAAAGCCACCACTGAACATTGTATTCCTCGATAGTTATTCCAGGCAATCTCCCATGTACGCAAGGCCTTTTTCTTAATAAACCTTATCACTAACAAAGGTGCCCAGAATACTTGAAGCTTCCCTTAGAAAGGGCCTCTGTGTGTGATTTAAAAAACAGTAAAAGATTGTGATGTCCATAAGTGTTCTAAAAGAACTTTACCATATGAACATTTTCCAGGATACAACAAGCACATTTTTCTTCCAATAAGGTACATATTATATACCAATTGTTACAACTGATTTTTAGCAAAAATACTCCTTCCTCGATGGATTTTGAAAGTGTCCATGCTATTCCCATTTAATACTTATTAACAAATGTAGTTGTTTAAAACTACACGGCAAAGTCAAGTGCACAGATATTTAAAAACAAAAAACAAACAAAAAACCACGTAGAACAATATCTAGTACATAAAGTCTCTGCTTAATGTGCAGTAAAGGTCAAAAAAGCAAACACTTTAGGATACCAGAAAGATGGGAGAGAAAATTAGATTGAAAATATTGTAATGATACACTATAAATCACTGGAATTCCTTCATCCCCCAGAAGAATGTATATCCTCTTCCTTTTGCTTACTCTGTCTCAAAGAAAAGACATAACAAAAGCAAAGGAGGTTCAGAGGCAGTCAATGGAAATGATTAAAAGCATGGGTAGACTTCTGTATGAAGAGCAACCGAGAAGACTGGCTCTGTTAAGAGAAGAGTGAATACGGTGAAAGTAAATGGATGGAATGCTCCCATTACCCTCTTTCATGATACAATGAAGACCCAAATGCATATTACTATGACTAGATGAAATCTATGCATTTTAGTCAAACACACTATTCATAGCAAAGATGAAATCACAAGAAATAACTTTCTAGAGAGCAGATTGTTATTAAATTGTCATTAAACTAATACTGAGATAATAAAATTGGAACATTAAATATCAATCAGCAAAAACATGTTCTTAAGTGATTTGTACATAAAAGTATCGGAGGGGTAGCTGTGTTAGTCTGGATCTGTAATAGCAACAAAGGGTCCTGTGGCACCTTATAGACTAACAGAAAAGTTTTGAGCATGAGCTTTCGTGAGCACAGACTCACTGACTCACAGACACATCTGATGAAGTGAGTCTGTGCTCACAAAAGCTCATGCTCAAAACTTTTCTGTTAGTCTATAAGGTGCCACAGAACCCTTTGTTGCTTGTATATAAAACTAATTCTAAATTGAACTCTCTTAAAATTTTTATTTCAGACATGAACTTTCTAAATTTATTTTTCAATGATCAGACAATGTCACAGAATCATAGAATCACAGAGCTGGAAGGGACCTCAAGAGGAGTCCAGCCCCTGCCCCAAGCAGGACCAACCCCAACTAAGCCACCCCAGCCATGACTATGCCAAGCCAGGACTTAAAAACCTCTAGGGATGGAGAATCCACCACCTTCCTGGTGAAGTAGTTTTTCCTAATATCTAACCCACTCCTCTCCTTCTGTAACTTCAGAGCATTACCCCCCTGTTCTGCTCTCCATCCTCCCCAAAGCATCCCCTAGGAATTTGAAGGCTGCTACTAAATTACCCCTCAGTCTTCTCTTCTGCAAACTAAATAAGCCCAAATCACTCAGCCTATCCTCATAGGTCATGTGCTCCAGTCCCTTAATCATCTTCATTGCCCTCTGCTGAACCTGCTCCAGCACATCCACATCCTTTCTATACTCCAGATGTGGCCTCACCAGTACTGAAGAGAGGAGAACAACCACCTCTCTGGATCTGTTCAAAATGCTCCTCCTAATGTACCGCAATATGCCACTGGCCTTCTTGGCTACAAGGGCACACTGTTTACTCATATACAGCCTTTCATCCACTATAATCCCTAGGTCCCTTTCCGCTGTATTGCTGTTTAACCAGTCGGTCCCCAGCCTATAACAATACTTGGGATTCTTCCGCCTGAGGTGCAGGACTCTACACTTCTTGTTGAACCACAGATTTATTTTGGCCCAATCCTCCAATTTATCTAGGTCACTCTGGATCCTCTTTACCCTCCAACGTATCTATTTCTCCCCCTAGCTTGCTGTCATTCACAAACTAGCAATTCAGTTTCTCTCTCTGGTACAATCCAGTCTCTCATGAAGGTCATTAATAAAGATGTTGAACAACACTGGCCCCAGAACCAAACCTGGGGGCACTCTACTTGAAACTGACAGCCATCCAGATATTGAGCCACTGACCACTACCTGTTCTGCCCAACCATTAAGCCAACTTTCTATTGCCCTTATAGTCTATGTATCCAATCCATGCTTCCTTAACTTATGGACAAGAATGTTGTGGGAGACTGTGTCAAAAGCTTTACTGAAATCAAGGTATATCACATCCACTGACTTCCCCATGTCCACAGAGCCAGTTACTTCATCATAGAAGCTAATCAGAAGTTCATGTCTACACAGCTGAATATCATTAAAGTGCTCCATTCTGCATAGCATATAAAATACAAGACTGAGCAATGTTACATTTACTCATATTGATTTTGACCAGGAAGGATGCAGTCAATACTGATTGCAAAATCAAAGTATCCAGGGGAGAAAGAAAATTAAACTCAGTTAATCACTTTTTCTAACTACACAAATATATTGAATCTGATTCTCCATTGCCTCGCACCATAAGCTGTCGCATGAGCCTATGCAACTTGAGAGTGCACAAAGAACAAACTCTCAGAACAGCACCATTTACACTGACTCTGCATTGGTGTAAATCACTACATCAGGTGACATGCAGTTGAGAATCTGCTCCATTATTTTTAAGATAAACTGCAAAAAGGAAAATCAATTTCATACTAAAGTACAATCTCAATTGGGACACCTAACCCTAGGGCGACCAGCTGTCTCAAAATAAAGGGCTCTGTCTTAAACAGAGAAATATATACTAGTGACACCAAGAAGTATCCCCATGTTTCACATTTGCTATCTGGTCAACCTACCTAAAATCACATACAGGCACCTAACTTAAAATGTCCTCATCTTTAGGAGTGCTAAACAACTTCATAACTAAATAACAGCAGAGTTGAGAGAACTCAGCACCTCTGAAAACCAGCATTCATGATAAAAGATTACAGGCTTTATGGAGGCTTACAACAGGGGCAGTGTATCTTTGTTCTGTCCTCCAGAATCACAAATCTGTCTTACCAGCCCCTCCCTTTCCCACCACAGGCAGGCTTATCCTGCATTAGCTGTGTACCTTATACAGTACACATCAGACATGTCTACACTAGCCAACTATTTTGAAGTAGCTGGCCCAACTTCAAAATTGCATGCGTCACAACTACACTCGCCGTGCGCTACTTCAAAGTTGAAATCAACGTTAGGTAGTGAGACGTTGAAATCACTATCCCCATAAGAAGATGGGAATAGTGCCCTTCTTCGATGTTTAACATCGAAGAAGGGTGTGTGTAGACAATCCGCATTCCACTACTTCAAAATAGCGGGGTCCTCCATGGCGGCAATCAGCTGAGGGGTTGAGACATGCTGTCCAGCCCCTGCAGGGCTCTATGGTCGCTACATGCAGCAGCCTTTAAAGCACCACGGACCCAGATATCCTGTGGCAGGAAGCTGAGAGAGTGCAGGCAGCAGCACCTACACATGCTCGCCTTGCTCACCCTCCAGAGGCCCTGATCCAACCACCCAGCACCCATGGCAGTCAGCCAGCCCCCTGAACACCCCCCAGGGCACACCCCTCAAGGGGACTCAGGGCTCCTAGGCATCCAGCTGTGGGGTGGCGGGGCCCCTCCTGGATGGACGCTGAGCTCCAAGACTTGCTGGGGCTCTGAGGAGGTGATACAGGTAATGGGGAGCAAGTGGTGGAATACAGAATTGTTCGCCCAGTTGGCCGAAGGCCTGGCCGCCCGGGGTCACCCTACCCGCACTCCTGACCACGTCAGGAGTAAAGTCAAGGGGCTGCAGCAGTGTTACGCCTGGGCCCGGGACACGGCCAGCCGGCAGCCCTGTCACTTGCCCCTATTACAGAGAGCTCAGGAAAATCCTGGGCCCCCGGTACACACCTTGCCCCCCTGGGATCCTCCCTCCCTCAGCCCCCTCCCTGGGCGGTCCCCTTCCCTGGGCCCCCACCCCCCCATGGGTCCCCTCCCAACCCTCCTTACCTCCATGACGACGGCCTCAACAGTGGCCTTGCCCACACTGAACTGGTGTCCTACGGATCGGTAGCTGTCTGGAGTAGCCAGCTTACAGACAGCAATGCCAACCTGTTTCTCTACAGTGACAGCACACTGCATTCGGGTGTTGTGGTGCCTCAGGGCAGGGGTAAGCCACTGGCAGAGCTCGAGGAACATCTGCCAGTTCATCCATTAATTCCAGAGCCAATGGTTATTGTCCCACTCCTCCAGAGCCAAACGTTCCCAGCACTCTGTGGTGGTGGGGTCTCTCCATAGCCAGCGGACCACCCGGCACTAGGGGACCAGGAGGGCCCCATGGTCTGGGGCAGCCCCTTCATTCTCCCAGGAGGTACTGGGCAACCTCCTGCACAGAGCCGAGCAGGGCTGCCCCTGCCTCGGTGACAGCACTGAGGGCTTCTGGCTGCTGCTGCTGCTGGGGTGCATGGCTGCATGCACGGGGTCTGCAACTCTGGCGTCAGCTCTGCAAACCTCGTGCTGTGCAGGCTGTGTGTGTTTGGGAGGGCCCTTTAAGGGCCTCTGGCTGTTAAGGGCCTCTGGCTGTTGCCCCAGAAGGGCTAGTCCACCCTGTGACCCTATCTGCAGGATACCCTGACCCCTTATTTTGAAAGGGGCCACTTTTGTGTGTAGACACTCTCCTGAGGGGCCCCTTTCGATGTTGCGCATCGCTATGTCGACATTCGGAGGATGTATGGATGCTACGTGTTGAAGTAGCTTATTTTGATACCACTACTTCGACGTAGCATTCTAGTGTAGACGTAGCCATCAGGTGCCAACAACCCCTGGCATAGGTGCATGTGAGCCAGGTCTCACTAGCACAGAGGCAGGAGCTCAGCACTGCTCCTCCTCTCCCATGCAGCTAGGAGCTCACTCAAAGCCGTGCCACCTGTGGATTAACAAAACACAAGCTAACGCTACCAAACACTACCTAAAACCAGTAAAGCTCTGCATCTTTACTTATAGGTGAGGCTGTTGTAAGTAGGACTTAGTTAGTGACTTTAAAACATATCACTGGCTCTCGGACCATACAGAGAAGTCAAAAGGTCAAATTTTGGCACTCCACCTTGGAAAGGTTGCTGACCCCTGGTATATACCATCTTGTGGTGTGTAGGTTTGTATGTGGAGAAAACTGAGTAAGGGCTCCACTCATTCCATTCTCCTACCCAGGTGTGCTGGCATTAGGGTTGGGGGAATATACTCTCTGCTATTCTGCAGAGCCTCAAATGGTATGAGGAGCAAGCAACAGAGAGTTTAGCATAGCGTTGCTTCAACTTTGAGACAACTTTGAGAACAACAAACAATAGTATTTTTATGTGGAACTCCTATGAAAATTTTCTTCAAAAAATTGTTGTGAAACCATCCCCTCCAAACAACAATGCAGACATCAAAAATAAAATGAAGTAATTCAATCAGGTATCATCCCTAGTTTTAATAACAGAAAATATATAGCATCAGTGTAGGATAACAAAAACGTGTCAGATGCTTGTGGCACATCTGCGAGTTGTTCACAGAACAACAGTGTTCTGCAGAACATAGTTTAAGAACACTGGTTTAGGGACAAACCCCACTGGGGATAAAGAATGGACCATAATGCAACCCTAACAACATTCAACAGTCAGAAAAGAAATTGTACATGTCACTTGAACTCTGCGTCATGGTGTGAATGTTTAACAAAACTAACTCAAAACATCCCCTGGCAAATCTGTGACTATTCTGTCTAAATGAGAAAGCATAAATTCTAATAGAAAATCAATACAGAAAAAAATTGCAGAGTAAACATAGCAATATGTAAAATTCTGCTGATCTGCTGCTTTCATTGCAGGGGAGGGAGCTGCATATGCAGAAGCTCTACAGTGCCTTGAATAAAAGCTCAATCTATTTAAACCACATATGGTTAAACTGAAATTGTGTTATCCTCTTTTTAGCCTGCATTATGGAGAGATCTTGGCATCCGAAGCGTGAGTTTGGAAATGTGCCGCCTGCATGTCACTACCTCTTTGCAGCAAGGCTCTGATTTCGATTAACACACTGTGGTGTAGAGGAAGGCTGATCTAAAGAATAATAGGAATTATTCCATCATCTGACAATAGCTAGATGATGGAACTTCTTACACAGCTTCAAGAAGGAAGGGCAATACCTCATTAGAAAACACAGAACTGTCTACTTAATTACTTGAAAAATGTCTCAGCCAGTACATTCTATGACACCTAGAGGGGATAAACATGTCGACAGTTTTAATTAATTTTATTTCTTTCATTGCACCTGTATGGCCTGAAGAAACAGAATCCTAATGCAAGTAAAATCAAGCACATCTATAGGACTGAAATTCATTTTGGCAATAACCAGAAAATGAAGCATTTCCATGGGTTTAATTAGAGAAAAGGTGTGTGTTTGAGAAAATATGACCCATTATAACTCTAGCCAGGATATAAACTCCCTCATCTCAATTTACACAACACTGCCTTTTCACAGTGTTAGTTTTCAATTTAAAGAGGTAACAAAGCGGTTTTGTTTTCCAGGCACACTAAGTAGATTTGTAGTAAGACTCACTGTTTTGTGTTTTCCAAGACTAAGCAGCATAAACTAAATCTTTGACATTTTAGTCGCATGACTCATCTGGAATTGAAGACTCAGCCCTATCACATAATCACGTTGAAAAAAATAAACTGTCTATAATTTGGTTGCAAAACCGGGTCTCGACCATGCTATTAAAGCAGCTTTTCTTAAACTTTGAGAGACCAGGAAACACCAAACCATTTTTTTTTTGTGGAACACCTATGAAAATAAATCATCACATACCACACACACAAATTGGCTGATATCAATCAGCTGACTGACGGCATAGCTACCATGCCAGCAAAGCTCATGTGCCGCATACCATTGCTAGTTATTATGCCACTGTATAGACAGGAGAAGACTGGAGGAGAGGGGAGGTTAGAACAATGTTAGTGTGTGAGTGTTAGTTCTGCTGAGTTACCAGACTACTACCACTCTCAAAAGATGTAGAAATAGAATTATGTTTCTGTATTTTCCATTACTGTTATCTTCATAAAATGGTTATTTATTTTAAAACTTTGAATTATTTTTCCAAACACTCATGGCACACCTATGAGTTGATCACAGAAGACCAGTGTTCCACAAAACATAGTTTAAGAAACACTATATTAAAGCACTGCCCAAAGTAAAGGGTGATACAGAGCCATCCCATCCAAGAGAAGCTCCTAGAAGTAGTGTGCCTCAAGGAGTAATTCTTAGCACGCCTGGGTGGGTAGGTAGGTATACTGCATTGTCCATTACAACTGTGCACCATGCTCCCCATATTACCCCAGACCATCTCTGCTAGACCCTGAAGGATGAAGGGAGATGATCATAGTCCTCCTTCATTCTTGTCTCTTCTCAGGTGACTGTCCAAGGGAGTGTTATCAAGAGTAACAGCAACGAAGGGTCCTGTGGCACCTTATAAACTAACAGAAAAGTTTTGAGCATGAGCTTTCGTGAGCACAGACTCACTTCACCAGATGCTGGTCTTGGAAATCTGCAGGGCCAGGTATAAACAAGCCAGAGCAAGGGTGGGGATAACAAGGTTAGCTCCGTCAGCAAGGGTGAGCGATTCACAGTGGCTGGCTAAATACAAGAGCAGCTTCCCCTCCCTTTGTGCTCACACCTCCAGATCAACTGCTGGTAGTAAGCCTCACCCTTGCTGACTGAGCTAGCCTTGTTATCCCCACCCTTGCTCTGGCTTATTTATACCTGGCCCTGCAGATTTCCAAGACCAGCATCTGGTGAAGTGAGTCTGTGCTCACGAAAGCTCATGCTCAAAACTTTTCTGTTAGTCTATAAGGTGCCACAGGACCCTTCGTTGCTGTTGCAGATCCAGACTAACACGGCTACCCCTCCGATACTTATCAAGAGTAGTGTCTGCATTGCGGAAGTGCAAGGACTGAGTTTGTACATGATTTCTGTGATCACATGTATCCTCCACTCTCATCTCTATGTGGATCCATGGAAGGGTTAGGCACAATCTGTTCCAAACAAAGCAAAAATGACGACCTGGATAGTCAGCCATGGTAAATCTGGATCTTCCATACAGAAATCGAACATGCTAATGTTAGGAGCTCAATTTACTATGTGAACATTGCATTTGATCTTTCTACACTATGTACTCAATTTCCTCTCCCAAACTACTGTGAAATGTTCCTGCACACTTTTAAACTGTACTATTTTATGACACCACTGGCTGCACTTCAACAGCACATGGTGAAGTGACTATTGTATTATAGAATATAGAGAAAACTACAAGCACTCAATCAAAGTTTAGATACTACATTACAGAAGGGGACAGGGAGAACAAGACCAACAAGTGAGGTGAAGGGATTGTTAATCCTTGTATATGTTTTATCGGTAAAGACAAGGTTGAAGGAAGTTGCTTCCAGTTCATTTCAAGGATAAACAGAATGAGGAAGTTAGTGAGAGAAAGCAAGCAGCAATGGGATCGTCACCAGGGAGGCTGAAATCCCCCATGATGGTGAGAGAGACAAGTGTAAGAGCACAATCAAAGTCAAAGAAAGTGGAGAAGGGGTAGGTGCTTCAGAAGGGGATGTACAACACCACAATGGAGAATACTGAATACTAGGTACGATGAAGAAGAAAAAGAAGAGTGGAAGAAGAAGATTGATCTATATACTCATGCTGCTCATAAAGGGTCATAAAGGGTCAGATTCTGTCCCCTCTTTAGCTGCAGAGTCCTCAGTGCAGAAGACCTTATACAATTCTGCTCTTCAGGAAAGAGGAAGTATATGAAGACTCCACAAAAGGTTCCACACCCCCAGCATCAATCAGAGCCAAAGTTCACTGGAGCCTCCTCTCTTTCATCAGGAAGGAAAGTGTGGAGGCAGAACTTGAACAGGCTAAAAAAAAACTGGAGCTGATGGGTCTCCCTATATCTGCCCAGGTAGTTCTCAGGGCAGAAGTTGATATGTAGGGACAGTGGTGGACTCCTCTTCAGCCTCTGCAGAGCTCCTTTCTGTTAGTATAACTGTTTGGATTTGAGGTATGCAGGATCATTTGAACTTTTCCCTGCTAGAAGACTTTCACTGTCAGGAAGATTTTACTTTCATTTCAGCCATTGCATTTTTCATATTTTGAGCTGAATGTAGCTTCTATCTCTTGTAAACTCATTGACTGTTAATGTTTGCAAGTTTGTACGCTCATTTGAATTGGTCTGATTTTATTGAGCACATTACCCTTGTTTCAATTTTTTTGCTTCAAAGATTTAACATGTGGAGATGGCACACAAAAATTCCACACAAGTAACCACGTGAAATATTTGAAAAAAATAATATTGTAACTTGGCCATTCACAGAAATCTGTACATACTGGAGATAGCCAGCGGCATGGGAATCCAAAGAATTTTGGCATAACTGCAATTTCTTGTTTAGCTTTCTTCTCCACTTCACCTTATTCCTATTATTTATCAACTGACATCAAGGTAAAGCTCAAGCATTCAAATACAATAAGATTATTTTCAGTGAACAGACTTGGTTGCTGGGATCCTTCTGTGCTAGTAAAAGTAATGGTTTGCACCAACAGTTTGTGACCAGACAAAAATTTCACCTTAGTATTGTTGCCAACAATTAATTATACCACCTGGAAGCCAGCCTATAGTCACAGTCTAGATGGAGATGTGCAGTTTAAAACACTTTCCACTAAGGGGAGCAAGAAAGCTCTGATGTAACAGCTGCTGTTGCTCAACCCCTTTTTTGACCCCACCAGCCCTTTTCTTAAGCAATATCTCACCTTTCAGCAATTGTACCATAAGGGGCGGATAACTTAAGTTCTTACTATTAATCATATCCACTATGTCCAGGGTCAGCAACCAAAAGAGCAAGAAGAGACATTTTTTCCCAATTTGGTTTTAAAAAAAAAAAAAAAACAACTCAAGAGCCGCAATGCATGCAAATGTGAGATGATCCTTAAAAAATAACATTAGAACATACATTTTGTAATCCCTGTTTTCAGAACAGCGCACACACAATGATTTGTAATGTGATGCACGTTTATCGCAGGACATTCATAAAATTTTTACATATTCTATTTCCTCACACTTTGGCTGTGTCTACACGACCACCCTCCTTCGAAGGAAGGATGGTAATTAGGGTGTTGGGAGTTTGCTAATGAAGTGCTGCGCTGCATAGGCAGCACTTCATTAAGCAAATTCCCCCTGTGGCAACTGCAAAGTACCCGCATGCGTCTAGCCGCGGTGCACCCGATGGTACTTCGAAGTGCTGGGGCAACTTCAAAGTCCCCTTACTCCTTTAGGGGGACTGGTTTCTGTCTGGTTTCTGGCCAATAGCAGTTCAAAGATTTTGCTGGGGGTGGGGCAGGAACAGTGCGTGAAGACTCACCTGCCATAAGCGCCTGGAGAAGAGAGCCCTATGGAGCAGGCTTGAGCAATCTGGGCTCCTTAGAGGGTGGCTGGCCAGGAGCTGACTAGGTAAGCGGTTCCTGGCCAGAGCCTGCTTCTGGCACTCCAGCCCCTCCCGCCCCACAACTCCCAGCCTGAGGTCGCCTATCAAACGCTCTGCACCTGCCTCCCCCAAGTCACAGCTTCCTCCCAGACCCTGCGCCCATAGCCCTCCCTGGACCCTGTCCCCCAAGCCCCTGCCCCAGGTCACAACCTCCTCCTTCACCCAAACTCCCTCACAGCCTCCGGCATCACTCCTTGAGTCCCCTTGAGGAGTAAGGGGGCTTTGAAGTTGCCCCAGCACTTTGAAGTACCTGCAGGTGAGCCGCAGCTAGATGCGTGCCGGTACTTCGAAGTTGCTGTGTGGGAGGGAATTTCCCTAATGAAGTGCTGCCTAGGCACGGCAGCACTTTGTTAGTAAACTCCCAACATCCTAATTACCATCCTTCCTTCGAAGAAAGGTGGTAGTGTAGACACAGCCTTTGTGTGTGTTTATACCACTGTCTTCCCGACTTTCGCTCCCACACTCACTCTCTCTCTCTGGAGGATGCTAGGGCGAGTTATGAAATGTTTCAAGATCACATATTGTTTGCTATTTTGATATAAGTTGTTCACTTTGGGGATTTTAGAAGTTCACCATTTATCAAAAATAATCAGGAGGTTTTTTTGTTTTGTTTTTTTTAAACTTTGCAATGGTGGCATTGGGAGCCATAAAGAGCTGAATGTGGCTCCAGAGCCACAGGCTGCAGACCTTGCACTATGTCAATATCAATAATGGTGGTGAGCAGTGGCTCTAGCCCTGAGGTCCTAACTTCACCCACCCTCATCCCTCAGGTAACAACAGTAAAACACTGAGAAATAAAATGTGCCAGAAGGACGCTAATCTCTCAATAGCATCGGGTTCCTCTGCTGACCACTCTCTATTCCCTGTGATATCACCCTCTTCCTTATTTTGTGACTTGCTCAATCCCTTGTTCCTCTCTATCAAGATTCCTGTTTTATGTCCACACAGTCAGCTGCATCACTGTGTGGACTGCCTACAAGGACCGTGTCCAGCTCCTCACAGGAGAGACAGAAGAATGTACCGGTCAATTCCAGCTTCTTTAACATGCCTACATAGGAAGGCTCTGCGTTTCGTGCTGCCACTTCAATGAGTCATGGAAACAGTCTGATATAGATGTGCTTGTTGAAGATGATAACTTTTCTTGGAGCAGATCACCTCCAGATTCTGAGTCAGACCAGCAGGCAACCTGGTGAAAGGCATTCACTGAAATTTGGTATTGCTAGAAGCAGAGCGTTATGGGGAGTTAGCACAGGAGTTAGTCACCTCAGAGAAGCGCATGCTGATGACTAAGGTACATGGCACAGTCACTGTCAGTGAGTGCTGAGCAGTCCACAGGGATAAGGGTCTTCCCGAACAGTTGCCTTATGAGATATCTGGGGCATGGGATAGAGAACGCTTTCTGGTTCTTCAAGACAAGCAAAAAGAACACCATTATTACCTGGCTGCTTTTCCCCTTGCTTTAAAAGTGATTTATTAATTCACCCAGACATAACTGCCAGTAATAGGAGTATTACTTCCCCACCTCTGCTGTGAAACCTAACCCTGCTGCTGCTGTTCTGAGGGGACTTGTGGCCCTTGAGGGTAGACATGCCATGGCTAGCGCGCTCCTTCTCTGAACAGCACAGCTTCAGAATTTAAAGACTATTCCTTAATTATTTTAACATTTATTTTTTATTTTAAAGGAATGGCAAAAGAATGAGTCAGTGGGGGAGCAGAATTACACTCTGCCATCTTCCTTTTATATTAGTTACCCATCATGGAGACCCCGATCATGATATTCACTAGGGTTTTGCATATTGTAGGCCTGCTTCAGAAATCTTTTATAAGGCAAAGATGCTGTGATTTCAATAGGAGTTTGCATAAGAAAGGATTTAGGAATTGGCCTTTCATTTACAATATGCTGCTTTCTCTCTTTTACCAAGAATACTGTGATTTTGCAAGATATGTCTATTTACATGAAGACAAGTATGATGTGAATGAAATTATGACAATATAAATTGCATTATAAAGAGCACCAGGAAAGAAATTCAGTTTTATACCACACATACAATCCATTACATGACTGGCAAGAGTAATAATATTCATTAGAAAAACAAAGAAATTTTGTGGATGCAGTGATGACTCCTTAAACGTAGGAGTTTATTATTTTTTTAAAAACATGAGCAGATCTGGCTCACAGTAAGTACTTACATTTTGATCAGCTGCTACTTCAATATCCAAATTCCCTGCCTTTGTCCTTATTTATGCACTTATCAGATACATGAGTATCAACTGGCCCAAAAAAGGTATCCATGCCCAAATGTTCATGTCTTCCACATACATGGGGAATTTGCCATCACAAGTAGCTTAGCTAGAGTCAAAGAGGGAGAAATGAGCAAAAAGCTATGCTTATTCATATGCTCGGAACTGAAACAGGGAACACATGGAGAGAATATTTTGAGTTTAAGATAATACTAGCCTTAACTTGAAAGACTTGTGCTCTTGATCCTTTTTAGAGACGTAAGCAACAGCAAGCTCTTTTGCTGCATGACGTTTCTTTCACTCCTCCCCATACTTCAGATAAATCAGAGCACTGAATCCAGCTCTCAAGCACATTATGTGGATTTTCAAAATGCTCTGCAAGACTACGTTTGTTACCCATTTACTGGATTTTAAAGAGAAATTTACCTTTCTAACAAACATGATCTTCCTGAAATGAAATGAAATATATATTGTTTCAAGTAAAACAATAGCCATTTTCTGTCAGACAACACATCTGTACATGTGTGTATGTGTAAAGGTGTGACCGCACTGCCCCATATCCAGTTTCTCTCCATTCTCCCTGCTATGCTGTTCAGGGTAGCTTGTGGGGCATGACTGAGGAACCCAAGGCTCCCTGGGAGCTATAGCTCCTTGACCGGCTTCCTAACTAGAGAGCTGGCCCTAGAGCAGGAAAGGAACATTTCCCTGCATGCCCTTGGTCACTACCACCAGGAAAGGGAGGGGGAAGAGGGAATACTGTTTTTCGCTGACATTACTTTTAGATCCAAGAAGGTAATTCCTATTCAACCTTTATTACTGTAAAATTTTTACTTTGTTATAACAAATAATTTTGCCAACCAGTTTCCACTCAAATTTTCATGAGCTTTTCTTATGCACACTCATTTCATGACTATTTTGTACTCCCCCATATTTAAAAACATTGCCATCCACATTTACAAAAAAAGCACTCTCTCTCTCTCTCTCTCTCCTCCCGCCCCCCCACAGGCCTGGAGCACTTCCCTGACTTGTCTATAGACAAGAATCTCCTCTCAGAATAAACTGAAAAATATATTTGAAAATTTAATTTGGCATCACTTTCAAAACTTCCAAGTTTTGGGCTGAACACATTAGAAACCATTTTCCACCATACAGTACATGCTCACTTGAATGTTCCACATTATAACAAACGTGAAACATTCAAATATAAATGAACTCACTCCATCAACCCCACCTCAAGACCTGTGGCTGGGGCTCACAGCTCCACTGGCCCTACAGCTTCAGTGAGAGACTAAAGGACCCTTAGCTCCTGTTCTGCAGGGACAGGTATCTTTCCCTGGCCGTGTCTACACGTGCCCCAAACTTCGAAATGGCCATGCAAATGGCCATTTCGAAGTTTACTAATGAAGCGCTGAAATGCATATTTAGCGCTTCATTAGCATGCGGGCGGGAGCGGCGCTTCGAAATTGACGCGCCTTGCCGCTGCGCGGCGCGTCCAGACTGGGCTCCTTTTCAAAAGGACGCCACCTACTTCGAAGTCCCCTTATTCCCATGAGCTCATGGGAATAAGGGAACTTCGAAGTAGGCGGGGCCCTTTCGAAAAGCAGGCGCGTCAATTTCGAAGCGCTGCTCCCGCCCGCATGCTAATGAAGCGCTGAATATGCATTTCAGCGCTTCATTAGTAAACTTCGAAATGGCCATTTGCATGGCCATTTCGAAGTTTGGGGCACGTGTAGATGTAGCCCCTGTAATGAATCCCTTGACAAAATACCCAAATGGCTTGGCTCTTAGGGGGTTAGTTATTACAATGGTGTACTGTACTAGCAAGACACAAGAGCAGGGGTGGATAATAACTAATCTATGCAACAGCAAGATCTCATGAGTCTTACCCTTATCCTCCTATTCCTTCCCTCATATTGCTTGTAAGTCTCATGCTGCAGCTGGTTTCAAATAAGACAGTAAACTCTCTGAGGCAAGGACAGTGTTCTCATGTGTTTTTATACAGAACCTAACATAATGGAGTCCCAAGCCCAGATCTTTGGTGGCAATAATAAAAATATTACTATTAATAATGAATAATTGGTTTTAGACTCATGAGCCACTATCAAAGGAAGCGACTGTAGGTTATTAAAGGTACGTCTGCACTGGAACTGGAAGGTGCAATTGCAGCATAGGTTGGCTTAATGAGGCTAGGGTGGTCTAGCTAGCTCCTTAGAACAGAACTGAAGTCATCCTACCAGCATGGGTGGCAGAACAGGCTAGCAACCTGAGTACAGTCCCACCTAGAACCCTGAGTACGTCCTCAGATGGCTGGCCTGCGCCACTGTCTGCGTGGTTCCAGCAACTTCACTGCTCTATTTGAGCACACAAATGCTATTAAAGCTACTGAGTAGGCCTACACTATTCGGCAGTCGTAGCTCCAGATGGAAGTAAGGATGTACCCTAAATAGGAATGATGCAGGATTTTAATTCCTGGCTAACTGTATTGTGTACATTCTTAAAGAGCATATACCAAATAACTAAACTTGCTTCAGTTCACTAGAGACACATCAGTCGCAATAAAAGACTATTTCATGTTTCATACCTTACCGTGACAGAGCTCAATAACGTTACTGATACTGAAAACACACGACATATTACAGTACTGCAGACAGAGCAGTGAACCTGTGAGCTTTTTTTTTTTTTTTTTTTTTTTTGTGTGTAAGGCAAATTAGTAAGCAAGATTTGAAGGAGAAATGAAAGCACTAATGAAAGTTGTCTGCACTATTGTGTTAATTAACACTTAACAGCTGTGCTATTTAATAGAATGAATAATATTCTTAACATTCTACTGGTTCAGACTACTCAACGGCAAAAAACTCTGAAGGCACTATCAAATCGTATACACGAATTACAGTTACACAAGCCTCTGAATCTGAACTCCATAACCGTAGAAAGAGAGAAACCAGACAAGAATTATAACCTAATTGCAAGTATTGACTACATACAGAATTATGCTTCCAATAAATTAATTTTTAAAACTGTAATGATAAAGAAGTTATATTTTTCAATGAATAGTAGAGAGATTTATATTTTACTAACAATGACAAATCAAAGATTATTTTGGGAGGCATGTAAGGTAAGTGTGAGACAAAATATAGAATGGCAAACAATGGAGACTTATTCCCACATGAATGCTGTTAATATAATAAAAAAATTAGCAATCTTCAGAATTCTACTACAGCCTTTGCCTAGAAATTGAGACAACCAAAATGAGATGCAAATCAGCGCCCGTACCTAATGAATAATGCAAATGAAGACTTCTTAAGCAGTCAGTCTGCAGGAATCCTGCCTTACCTCACATTTCTTGTGGATTTAAGCACCATGTGTCACAAGAAATTAGAGAAAGAAATTGCCAAGTAATGACAAAGCCTTAGAGCCTCAAGTCAGCACAGACAGCAAGGTACATTAAGATGCATGGTAGAGCAAGGGAGAGACCTGACATCTCATTAAAATGAAAATGTTGCTATTTTTTCTTCACCTAGTTAATGGAGTTGTATGACACTGTAATTTGCGATTATTTGTGCAGCTATTACTTAGAGATATCCTCTACAACACTTCCAAGGGGGAAGCTGAAAAACTTTATAAAACCTTTTTTCAACCCTCAAAAACACACTACTGCTCTTTTACCTCTCTGATTCAAGTCAACTGCATCAGCTTTTCTTCCAGCAGCACCGTACAGCACGCTGCTAGCATCTGTCACAAGTTTTGCCACAACTTGTCTTAGCATCTAATATTAAGTTCTAAAGTTAAACTCATGTCAACAGCGCTAAAGCCATACAGTCCCTAGAAAACCTCACTCTATGCAGTCATTTGTTGTTTTTCCTGAATTAATCTTTGATTTAGTATCCAGCAGAAACTTCATCACTCTCATCAAAAGCAGTCCTGGACCTGCACGCATAATTCCGTACCTAGAATAATCACATCTTTCATGGTACATGTTATTTTACTTCCCAGCCTTTTGTTTTTGAATCAGGTGCCAAGATTGGGAATCTGCAGATCTTTCTGTAGTCTGTGTCCTCTAGCATGGCACAAACTGAGCATCCCAATGAAGTGTGATAGAAGTAGATTTGAGATGGAATCATTCAATTCCAAAATAACTACCTAGCCATCTAGTACAGGGTGGAAAAAGTACATCCCGAATGAGGAATGTATGCCATGGAGCTCTACAGCACAGCTGCTGGCTGTCCTCATCTTACAGAGAGGAAAAGGATATACAAAGTATATGGAGTCCTGCATACCACTGTCCATGTTAATTTGAGTAGCTTTCAGTTTACGTAGAGATGGAACATTATATCTATATCGAAATATTAAATAAGAACACACACACACTCTCACCTCCAAATCCTCATTTGAAAAGATAACACTGAGTCCAGAACAACAAGGGCAAGAACATAGTGTTAACAAAATCACTGACTTCTGGAATGCCAGAGTTGATGTTTATCGCTTACATGACAGGACCTTGGTGCCATGCTACTATTGTTCAGTTCAAAAGTTGGAGACAAATCAGTATTATGGCGTCACTAAGCCATAAAGAAAAAGGTGAATCTATGTAAGGAACAAACAATGTGCATAGAAAGATTAATCCTTTAAGGGTCCCTAGGAAGAAAGACACACTTTTTCTTACAAGCTGGCAAAGACATTATTGTTGAAAGCTTCTCAAAGCTTATTTTCTATTTACAGTTGCACTTCAGTTCACCTTTTTGATTTGCGCTAGAAAAGATGCAAAAGCATTTGAAGTATTACTACTAAATTATGACTTTTTAAAGATTCCTTTATATTCATGTTCCCCCTTGTTATAAAAACAAAGCTGATTTAATTGTAAACCACTGCTGAACATGTCATATAGTTTAAAATAAAAAAGTCAGATTCTGAGATGAGTTACATCTGGTTCAATCTCACTGATGCCTGAAGGGTTGCATGGGCTATAAAGCCGAGAATTTGGTTCAGTAATTAAAAAAAGGTGAAAATCTGATTAGTAATCAATATGGCATTGTCACTCCCTTAAATTTCAAGCAGACAGACTTGCCTTACACGTACTTGGTCCTGCTCCTGCCAGCAGCAATCATGCCTGGAATGTACAGAGTTTAGGCTTCCAAAAGCTAGGATACTCACAACTAACAGACTACAGGAAAAGAAAGCTTTTACTAAACCAGACTAAGCGGTTGATTTGAAGTGGAGAGATAATTAAAGAATGGCACTTCTGAAAGTAATAAAAGTGTCACTACAAGTGATTGATTTGTAACAAGTCCTTGGCTTCCTACTAGTGCTCCAATCAGATTTGGTGCTAAATCAGTTCTAAAGGATTATTGGTAATAAAAGTTATTTTCACAAACTCAAAGAATTCAGCATCACTTCATAAATCAAGTGCAAGTTAAAATTAGATTTCCTTACAATTGCAGTTAAGGGTCCTGTTATCTCTCTCTCTCTCTGTCACACACACACACACAGCAGTTGGAATCAGAATTGGAAGATGACTTTTTTTTTTAAAAACCCTGTTCTGACAAAGGCCTCTCTGTGCTATGGCTGCATCTACATGTTCACTACCTCAGAGACTTCATGTGAGTTCCTGAGTCAGGAAATACTGATGTCTAGTTTTAATTCATGTACAGTCCCTGCACATTATTTGTAAAGTGGTTTCTCACATTCTGGGTTGTGTTATGTGTCCTTATTTACTTTGCACCACTTTTTCTCCAAAAAGTATTATGAACTGCAGGGCCAAAGACTCTATAAATGAATAAATAATAACAACTGTACAAGACTACCCACTGTCTAGAGAGCTCTGAAATACAATATTTAGGCATCGGGGAATACTATAAGGCAAGAAGATAGTTCAGGTATAACTATGAATTTCTTTACTTTTAAGTATTTATGATCTGGATCATATCCTTCAACAGCATTTCCATGAGACAGAACTGACAGGATTTCTGAGGTATCTTCAACATAAGACAAGTGAGGATTTACCTTCCCATGGAGATGAGAGGGTGCACCTACTAACTCTTTGAGATTTGTATGGAAATAGCATAGATGTCAGTCCCGCTGTTCTGAAGGTTTTAACATCCACATTGATAGCAGGAAACCTCCACCAGTACAATTTGCTGAGGAGTGGTTTTCCCACTGGATTCCCTACTTATACCTGTGCCCTACATCCCTGCAGTGGGAACAGAATGCAAGGAGGAGGTCATGGCACAAGGATCAACATTAATCTGTGTAGTTCTCTTATGATGTTGGTACATGCAGGCTCACATCACCAAGCGTCTCTCCTTTATCACTCTTGCAGGAGATGGAGACCAAAAACCTTTAAAGCTACTCCATCAAGAAGCAAAATATAGACAACTAAACACTTCTCAGTGATATACAGTGGATCTGAACATCTTCATCGCAAGGTATTTTGCAGATTTCTAAGATGCTACTCAACATCTAGGCTGTTATTCTATGTTTTTGTAAATGTATATTGTAGTGGTCATGAAAGCTTTCATATGGATGGCACGGATAACCTAAAGTCTAATGAAGGCCCAAAGTAAGATCAGCAACACCAACAGTTCTCCTAGTGCTGCCCATGCAGTATTTCAATTCAAACTTAAGGGGTGAAGACTCCCTCACGTGCACTCACTCTTTGGATATTCAGCCAAAATGGCCAGCAAGGGCACCACTTAGAAACAACTGTGATGATGGTTTATGATGTGTGTCCACTAGGACCCGATGTAAAAACGTCAAACCTGTTTTCACGCAGGCCACTGAATTTGTGGTTGAACCTCCCTAGTCCAACACTCTTGAGACCTGACCAGTGCTGAATGAGAGAATTTGCCAGACCACAGGAGGTTAATATTGTCTAGCACATTACCAACACTTCCATTGTTCACTGGGACTTTAGAAGACGTTTAGGGGTAAATTACAGCTAAATAACAGCACAGAACACACTGAGAACCAGGACTGGTGGCTGTATACAAACTTTATGGGACCAAGGGAAACTTGGCCACACCCATGATAAGTGGTTGTCAGACTAACTAAAATCATGCTGAATTACAGAGGTTGCTGGACAAGAGAATGCCAGACTAGAGAAGTTCAACCAGTACTACTCTTTCAGATAGCACTCAAACTACTAGTAATCTACCTGAGATCCTTTAAATAAGGTTTCAGATGAAAGTGCCCTGCTCCTGCCAGCAGTAATCATGTGAGGAATGTATACAAAGCTTAGGTTTCCAAAAGCTAGGACATTCACAACTAACAGACTACATGGAATAAAAGCTTTTGCTAAATCAGACTAAGCAGTTGGTTTGAGGTGGGGGGACAATTAAAGAAAACAAGATTCTGGAATATTATATTAGCATACCCTATTTACTCTGTATTACTCAAACTGAGGTTCAAAAAAAAAAAAAAGACATGTCACAGGTTTCTGTTGGACTGTACTGTTTTGCTGTCCACTGATGTATATTTCTGATATTATGCAGTAATTTTATCATTCCAAATCCACCTTTTAAGCACTAAACGTAAAATCACTGGAATGATATTTGCTCCAACTTCTTTGTCAGGTTACAGTTGACAAGAAGAGTCAAATATTGGGTATTAACAAGGCTAAACTTTGTGGACTTTCCCATTTTCTCTTCTGTTTCAGCAAGTCTACTACCTCTGAGTGTGTCTATGTGGAAGGTGGCTGCCTCACAGATGGCATTGAGAGAAGTCTCACAATACAAGTCACACTTCAGTGCACACTTCCATCTTATTGCCACTGAAGTGCTTGACGGTAAGATTTAAGTACCTGCCACTGGTCGACAACCTGGGTCTGGAGGGACATACACTTACGACGATGTAGATGGAAGCCTTGCCATCTGGCAGAAGATTATATTGTTCAATAGAAAGAAAAGGACAAGGAGGGAAAAATCCTTTGGTTATAAATTCTTCTCAAACTGTGTGGTAGGGAAATTCTCAGATCCAGAATTCACAAGGTACACAGTCAGAGGGGCATACGTAAGATCACTGCATTTTTGAAGCATCTCCAGCTTTTTGTCTTTTGTATTCTCTGCAAGGACAGTTTTATTTAATTACCATCACTTTGAAAAGCATACTACTTTGGTGTGGCCAAAGGAAGAACATTTGAAGGGTTGGTAACCAAGGAAAAATGCAAAGACAGCTTGTATCAGGTCTGAATCTCAACAGAAGCAGCTGTACAGGGACAGACCCTCTGCTGATGTAAGCTGGCATAACTCCATTGACTTGAAAGCTATGCCAATTTACACCAGCTGAGAATCTGGTCCATGGTGTCCGATAACACTACACAGAGAACCAATCGAACAGTAGGATATTTGCAAGAGCTAGCTGGTTATATTTCTGTGTTGCAGCTCAGCAAAACTTGCACCAGTTCAAATACAAAGGTCTGAGTCCTTCTTAGCTGACACCAAAACCAAAACATATGCGCTGTGTCTACACTAGCAAGTTTTTTTAGAAAAGCCGAGCCCTCAAAAGAATAAAGCCCTCTTGCTCTCTCAGATGAGGAAGTGCTCCTCCTTCCAAAAGACTCTGTGGACCCTTCTTTTGAAAGGACAGTCTTCGTGGTGCTGGATTTTTCAATCCCTGGTCCGCTCCTTTGAAAGACCAAGGGCTGTGTAGACACTCTCTAGCAAAAAAGCAGACAGATCTTTATATCTGCTTTTGTGTGTGTGGACGTGATCTTTCGAAACAAGATTTTTTCAGAAGATCTCTTCCAGAATAACTTCTTTCAAAGGATCACTGTAGCGTAGACACAGCCAGGGGAATTACCTCACTACAAAGTTCAAATTTTTTATTCTCTGATTTTTCTCAAAGGGGGACTTTGTTCAGTTCCCTGAAAAAGTGCAAGAGAGAGAAGGAAACGTGGATGATTTAAAAAAGTGTATATAAACTATACTGAGCATTTTCACAAATCAGCAATTTGGCCATTATTTTACTGTTAGAAAAGGCACCGTTTACATTATTAATAGTCAGCGTCTATGTCTACACTAGAAGCGTCTGTCGACAGACGTTACAGTTGAGCGGGAAATCTCGACAGAACCTCTGTCAACAGATTGCATCTACACACAACTTGCTCCATCGACAGAGAACTACCAGACTGCACTGCCCTCTGGTGATAAAAAGTGGAATGGCAGCTTTGCAAAGAGGGCTGCCTGTAAACCAGAAGTCCTCTCTGTCCTCAGAAGTGTCTACACTGCACTTTTATCAACTTCTACCTCAAATTTTTGAGGCATAATACTGTTGAGGCAAATGCACAGTTCTGTCGACGTAACTCAGGGAGTGTCTGCACACTTAAAGCATTCTGACAGATTCTCAACAGAAGTCCCCTTCTGTCGACAAAACTCTTTAGTGTAGACCCAGCTAACGAAATTATGCTAAAATGCAAGTGTTTTTAATTTTAAAAAGTATTCTGATTTACTCCAATTCTGAAACCTATTTCTAAACCCATGGAAGATGTGGTCAGACATACTTTACTGCTCTCCAGTGCCACAATTAAAGATGACATAATTATAGGGAAAAATGGGGAGATTATTAATTAATAGTTTTTTAGGTCCTTATTGGTTACTTACAAAAAAACTGTTGGACTCATTAAATTAAAACAATATATTTTAACATCCAAACTGTGGTGAGTATGAAGTTTTTTTTTGTAGTACTATCCTAGCAAAGTATTAATCCCTGAGAGCAATCCAGCAGGTGAGGTTATTACTTTTCAAAGGTGGAAAAGACCAGCTTTTGAGCTTCACAGAGTTCTTCTTCAGGTCTGGGCCTAATTCATCTGGTCTCTCTCAGATGTGTGACATAGCACTTTCCACCTAAAACATGTTAAAAATATGCTTTCTGAGAATCCTACTTGCCCTAGAAGTACAGTAAATCTATCACAGAACAAAATGTCTCCAGTAATTAAATCATGTCCAGTCACTAGAGACTCTGACCCTTACTTTCAACTATTCTGTGGGTGAGGAAATCTGAATATGTATAAAAAACAACAAACAGATTTAATGAAAGGGAAAAAAAAGAATTTTTGGTGAATTTTTAGTGAAAGTGCTCATGACATGGAATGTAAATACAAACAAAAGCATACTCTTAATTGTGCTTTTACCTAAAATAGATTTGAAATAATTGAGATTTCCAAAGTGAGGCTATGTCTATACTACACGTGGAAGTTGACTGCTGATATGCAATTTTAGCTACACCAATTGCGTAGCTAAAAACTGAATTATCAGTATTTGACTGCAATGGCTATCTACACAGAAGAATGTTGACAAGAGAGTTTCTCCTGTCGACCTTCCTTAATCCTCACTGCTCGCAAGGAGTTCCGGGGTCGACTTTGACCCTGGAAAGTGCTGTTTCATAAACAAAACCACAGGAGATCACCCCTGAGCAGGTCAATCTTCTGCAGCAGTGTGGCTTTAGCCTGACATAGTAGATTTAGACCCATTTTCATTACACAACTGACACAGAACCAATATTGCTGACATCAAAGCAAGTCTTTCCTTTTACTTCAGTCAATGTTGGTTCAGGTCCTTAAATGATGCAAATTAATTTTAATGAAGGACACATGTCAAGGAAGAGATTTTCAGTGCTAACTGCTATTTGTGGCTTTGGAAGTTTCCCTCTAGAATTATACTGCTACAGTTTAAAAACAAAAGGAATCTCCAGTTTCCAGTCTGACCTGCACATCACAGGTCTTATTTGATAGATCATTTCATAGAGTGCTAGAACTGGAAGGGACCTTGAGAGGTCATCGAGTCCAGTCCCCTGCCCTCACAGCAGGACAAAGCACCATGTAGACTATCCCTGAGAGGTGTCTATCTAACCTGCTCTTATACATCTCCAGTGATGGAGATTCCACAAACTTCCTAGACAATTTATTCTAATGTTTCATCACCCTGAGAAGTAAGGAAGTGTTCCCTAATGTCCAACCTAAACCTCCCTTGCTGCAGTTTAAACCCATAGCTTCTTGTCCTATCATCAGAGGCCACAGAAAAATTTTCTCCCTCCTCCTTGTAACACTTTTTAGGTACTTGTGAGCCACTATCAGACCCACCCCCTCCCCTTAGTCTTCTTTTTTCTAAACTAAAAAAGCCCATTTCTTTCAGTCTTGCCTCATAGGTCACATTCTCTAGCTCTTTAATCATTCTTGTTGCTCTTCTCTGGACTGTCTCCAATTTTTCCACATCTTTCTTTGAATGGGGTGCCCAAAACTGAACACAGTACTCCACTGAGACCTAACCAGCACAGAGTAGAGTGGAAGAATGACTTCTTGTATCTTGTTCACAACACACCTGTTAATGCATCCCAGAACTATGTTTGCTTTTCTTGCAACAGCCTCACACTATTTACTCATACTAAGCTAAGGCTTGTGGTCCACTACGATCCCTACATCTCTTTCTCCAGTACTCTTTGCTAGACAGTCACTTTCCACTTTGTATGCATGAAATTGGTTATTCCTTTCTAAGTGGAGTACTTTGCATTTGTCCTTATTAAACTTCATCTTATTTATGTCAGATCATTCCTCCAGTTTGTCCAGATAATTTTGAATTATACCCTATCCTCCAAAGCAGTTGCAACTCGTCCCGGCTTGGTATCATCTGCAAACTTAATAAGTGTACTCTCTATGACAGCATCTACATTGTTGATGATATTGAACAGAACCAATCCCAAAACAGGCCCCTGCAGAACCTCACTTGTTATGCCCTTCCAGCATGATTGTGAATCTTTAATAACTACTCTCTGAGAACAGTTATCCAGCCAGTTATGCACCCACCTTTTAGTAGCCCCATCTAAGTTGTATTTGCCCAGTTAATTGATAAGAAGATCACACGAGACCATATCAAATGCCTTACTAAAGTCTAGGCATACCATGTCCACCGTGTCCTCTTTGTCCACCAGGCTTGTTATCCTATCAAAGAAAGCTATCAGATTGGTTTGGCATGATTTGTTCTGCACAAATCCATACTGGCTGTTACCTATTGCCTTATTTTCTTTCAGATGAATTCACATCACACATTTCATAGTAACAGAGAGGAAGCCGTGATAGTCTATACACTATCAAAACGAAAAGCAGTCAAGTAGCACTTTAAGACTAGTTTGAAGACTATTTTGCTAGTCTTTAAAGTGCTACTTGACTGCTTTTTGTTTTCACACATTTCATAGAACTGGATGGGACTTTTGGAGGTCATTGAGTCCAGTCCCCTGCCCTCTGCTGCATTATTTTTCCTGGCAAAAAGGTAAATTGACTGGTCTGTAATTTCCTGGGTTGCTCTTATTCCTTTTTTTTTTTTTTTTTTTTTTTTTAAAATAGATAGGCACTATATTTGCCCTTTTCCAGACTACTTACCAGCACCTAATTACTCCGTATTGACCCCAGTAACATGAATTAGACTATAATATTACAGCCCTCGAGAAACTAAGCTAATGTGTGTGTAACCCAGAGACAATGAGAGCACTGACAAGGTCAAACTAAAACCTGAGCTGAGAGCCAGCTGGCTTTTATCTCATGCTGTAGAGGCACCTGAATATAGCCCCTAAGGATGCAGGCTCATTCCCTCCTGGCCAATGACCAGGGTTTGCTGGCCCTTCAAGTGGGAGCTCACCTGGAATGAACTGCTGGTAGGTCTCAGAAGCAGGGTGAGGATTAGGGTTAGCTAGGGGAAGTATGCAACCCAGAGGCACTGAGACTTCTGACAAGGAAGAACAAACTCTCCTCTACAGCCTGAGCCGTAGAGGCATGTAGCTTTAGCCCCAAGGTTGCAGGCTCATTCCTTGCTGCCGATGACCAGGGTCCATCAGCCTTACATGTGCTAGAGTCCTTCAGGGATTGCATATGAAATTTCAACCGCTTGCTTTTAAAGGTAAAGCATAGCTCATAGGAAAAAATGACAATACCCTTTCTTAAAAAAATCTATTCTTCACCATTCAAGTTCACTTTACAACAGTAAATCTAAATCACCTTCCCCAAAACCTGAGCACAGTGCTTCCCTCTTTTGTCATAGCTTCAAAGGAGAAATATTCCAATGTACTTTCAGATCTTATCCTTGTTGATAGCAGTGGATGTGTATATTGTCAAAAGTGCAACACTTCCATCTTGGCTTCTTCAAAATGTAAAATTTCAGATGCCTAAACTGAAAAGTGAACGGGAGTCAGACAGACAGGTAGATTACGTAGACACAAAGCTTGTATGTAGGCCGTATTATTTTCAAGAGTTATTTCTATTTTATCATCACCAAAAGAAGGAAAATATTGGCCTTTCTAGTGAATAATGAACTTACAGATTTTTAGACCAGGAAACGGAAGTGCACTGTTTAAAACTTGTTTAAAATGACCTTGGAAACTGAATATACTTCTGTATATGACACACCTTGCTAGAGTTTCTCCAGGATATTTGTGCAGGCTATCCCTATAATATTCTTTCTGCTTGCTAGCTCCATCTGGGCAACGAAGCTGAGAGGCCAAACAGATTTTGGAGGGATGAGCTAAAAACAGAAGTAAAAAATGGAACATACAGTAAGTAATGTTTTAGTTCTTACAAGAATCACATTCTGTACTCTTCAGTTACACACACGGTGCTTTTTGAAGGATTTTTTTTAAAAAAAAGCTGTTTGCTGTTTATGGTTTTTTGCAGTCATTTGTAAATGCCCTCCATAATTAGTTCTGTTTCTAGTTTTCACTGGAGGAGAGTGCCTTATAGATGGTAAAAATCAAACTGATGAGTTACAATGAAGGCTCTTGACAAGTTTACAGGTAAAAATGTAACAAGTAGCAGAATGTTGGAAAGACTCTGTATTTACACTCAAGAATGCTCTTCTTATCATAACTCCATCCTCTTTTAAAGGCCTTCTAACTACTTGGCAGTAAAAATTCTTTTTCAGCTTGAACTTGACATAAAATCTCTCAACTAGGGAACTTTGTTTTACAGTAGCAAATACTTAAAATTTACTTCACCATGCTTAACTTTTTATATATAAATTCTATGTAGGAAAAAAACTGTCTAAACAATTAAATGATGAGAAACATAAGTCGTCTATGCAAAATAGAATGTGGAAAACACCAAGTCACTGATTCTGCAAAAGCTTAAACATGGGTAAGTCTGCTGAATTCAGTAGAACTAATCGCATGGTGCAAGGTGAAAACTCAAGGCCTTTAGAGTATCCATGCTACAGAACAGAGGTTCCAAACTTTTCTTATTGTATACTGCTGTTCAGAGATCACTGCAGTTCACATCCCCAACCCCTTCTCATCCTTGATATCGCAAGTTCTTCCTAGGACTACCTATCTTTAGCCATATTTCACTGCTATGTACAGAGGCATAGTGTAACATACACACCTGAAAAACAGAAAAACAAGGGAAAAAAAACCAAAAACAGTAAATTCTGAACTCAGCTGAACTGAATAGTTGTTGGGCAACTGAACCTACACTATATAGTAATTTGAGGTGGGGATTCTGTAGTAGGAGTCTCTATGTTCTCATTATTAGAGGGGTAGCCATGTTAGTCTGGATCTGTAACAGCAACGAAGGGTCCTGTGGCACCTTGTAGACGAACAGAAAAGTTTTGAGCGTGAGCTTTCGTGAGCAAAGACTCACTTCATCAGATGCTCCCTATGTTCTCATTGATACATCTTGCAGTAAATTAACTACTGCATTTTATATAACAATTTCCCACAGGATTTTAAAGTTTCATCTGAGCCTATTATGAGAATGAAATAAAATAAGTAGTAGATAAAATCCACCATTATACAATTTCTCCCATGTATCTCCCAGAAATGTCTTACATAACCCTAGCAGTAGAAATACCACATTTTACGAGCCCTTGCTATAGAGTGACCACTGTGAACAGATTGGATTGGATGAAGAAGAGCACAAGAAGAATAAAATAAAAACCATGAAATCATAGGAGTCACAAGACAAAAATATTATTAAAAGTCATTCATAGACTACTATCTACTACTACTACCAACACTCAAAGCTGCATATTCAAATGGTGTCACTGCATGTGATTGTTGTGAATTTATTAAACCGCAGAAGAAAACACACATGCAAAATCAAGCTGTGTGTAAATACAGATCTGTGGACATTGCCTTGTCAGGCAAATGAGTTCAGAGAATTACACTGCATTTCTCAATCTATAAACACTAACATTTTTAAGTGCAAAGGCCCTTTTGTCTCATCAGTCAAATATAGAGGGATATTAATTTTTTTCCAGAGTGGAATATTTTGCCCTCTGCATGGTTAGGCTGTTTTTATGCATGCCACTTTCCTCCGAAAGTGGCATGCTAATGAACAGCCTGCAATATGCTAAAGAGGTACAGATGCAAATTCCCATCACCTCATTAGCATAAGGTCACGTGATTTGGAGTCTGGAATACATTCTTCCAGACTCCAAAACAACATGTAGAAGCACAGCCCCGGGGGTCTTCTGGAAGGAAGTCCTCCTTCTAGCGGTCCCTTCTTCCTGAAAATTTTCAGGAAGAAGGGGCCTCCGGAAGGAGGACTTCTTTTCCGGAAGACACCGCCGGGGCTGCACTTCTACACGTTGTTTTGGAGTCCGGAAGAATGTCTTTTGGACTCCAAACCATGTGACGTGATGCTAATGAGGCGCTGGGAATTTGGAGGAAAGTGGCACATGTAGAAACAGCCTTTGAGAAAATATCTGACTTAATTCCAATATCTGGGGCCTGCTATTGGCTATTTGCAACACATAGAATCATAGAGCTGGAAGGGACCTCAGAAGGTCACCCAGTCCAGCCCCTGCTTCAAGCAGGATCAACCCCCAGTAACTCATCCAAGCCAGAACCTTGTCAAGGTGGGACTTAAAAACCTCGAGGGATGGAGCATCCACCACCTCTCTAGGCAACCTATTCCAATGCTTCACCACCCTCCTGGTGAAGTAGTTTTTCCTAACATCTAACCTACTCCTCTCCCTCTTCAACTTTAGACCATTACTCCTTGTTGTGCCATCTGACACCACTGACAACAGTTTCTCACCCTCCTCTTTAGAGATCCCCCTCAGGAAGTTGAAGGCAGCTATTAAACCAACCCTAAGTCTTCTCTTCTGTAAACTAAACAAGCCCAAATCCCCCAGCCTATCCTCATAGGTCTTGTGCTCCAGCCCCTTAATTATTTTTGTTGCCCTCCACTGAACTTGCTCCAGTACATCCACATTCTTTTTATACTGGGGGGCCCAAAACAGGACATAATATTCCAGATGTGGCTTCACCAGTGCCAAATAGAGGTGCCAAATAGACATCTGGATATACAGGCTATTATTTTCACATTAGGAAACTTTCAATTTCTATAAATAATTGTTACCTTGAATCACAATACAAACAATGATGTAGTTACACTAATGCAGAGAAAAATATAACTGCACCTGCAGTCTCACCACTTTCTAGTCCCTTTTAGCAAGGCCATGCCATAATTTTTTTCTCCAAGTGGAGCAAGGGCATAACTTGCCTAAAATAGTTTCAAACACAACCTTTACGTTGCCAACAGGAGATGCTAGTGCTTCCATGCACTTCATCCTCTCTGCTCCGTTCCAAAAATTGCTCTTAGGCACTGATCCTTCAAATATTTATGAACAAGTGTATCTAGCCACATGAAGATCTCCATTTAAGGCTATGGGGCTATTCATGTAAATGAAGATATGCACATGGTTACGTATTTGTAGGAGTGAATGCATGGAACCTTAGTCAGTGCACAGAAGTGATCACTTTATGACTAAAAAGAAAAATAATAAAAAAACCAGTGTTAATAACATTAATATTTGGAAACTGTCTTATGTCATCTTAAAAGTGAACCTATCTGAACATCCTACTGTTGTAGAGTGTAAGAGTAATGATTCTTCTGACTTTGTACAGGACTTCAAGAATCCAGCGATCTCAGGTGAGTATTGGTAGTTATTAAAATGCAGGAATGGACTTTTACAACTCAATCTCTTCCAGGCTGGCCTGACAATGGAATAATCTCAGAAATTATTTTATTGGGATGCCGCTCAATTTGCTGTACGCAATAGAGGTACCTTATGACACATCGTCACTACACAATGTTGCCATATCATGACGTTAAGTCATAATAACCCAACCTCAGACAGTGAGGGTGTGTTGGGACACTACTATAATGCATTACACTGCTCTATTAGAGCAAATTGGTTCTGTGGAGCTCCCTAAAGCATGGACTCCACGAACCATCATCTTGTAAGCAACTGTATCTTAACAGTTGCAGTGCAGGTTGCAGTATATGACTAGTAATTGGTTTGTTTATATACCAATTTTTCTTTTTTTAAACAGGTGATATTAAGATTTCAGGGAAGACTCCTGACATACTTAAATTATAGGGATTCATCGTCAATATAATTTAAAGTGTGAATACCACTGAATCCATCAGGAATTTTTAAACTAAATACTATTTTACTGGTAACTCATTTGATTTATTTTAACACTGATATTGCATTTGCACATCCATAGTCACCATCATGTATAATGCTCCAGAAGGTAATAAAGTGCATACAGAGCTTCAACACCACCACGTGGGTCTGTGCATTCTGAGATGTCCTGCTGTGCACAAAACTGAGAAGAATGAAAACCAGCCAATATATGGGGTAGTGGGGGCGGGTGAGCATTGTCCACAGCAGCATATTATTCTTTTTGCTGTAACAGGAAGACAACTCTGTGCCCCATAGGAAGCTTGAAATGCTGTTAGCTGTCACACCTAAAAACTGAGTTTTAACCATACTGTGTATGGATGCGAACTATGGGTATGTCTACCCTGAAGTTGGAGGTGTGATTACAACATGTGTAGACATATGCAAGCTAGATTTAATGTAGCTACAGTCAGCTGCAGGGAAGCTGAGGCAGCATGCACTGTGCAAGCTCGTTCAGGACCCTTGATACCTATCTAGAAAGCTAGCTCATCCTGAAGCCTGTGCTGCCATAGTTTCACCTCTATTGGTACTCATGCCAACTCCACTAACCCTAGCTGAGGCTCGTCTACATGTGCTACACTCATACCTTCAACTGCAGTGTTGATGTCACTATGTTTGGAACCAAGCACACACCTAACCAGTTACAACATTGGTTAAAAGCTTGTTTGTGTTCAGAGTCAAACGCTATAGAGACAAGTTTCCTATGGGTATTTGAGACAATCTGAGCAAGAAATCTATTGCTCAGCTGATTAAGTCTAGCAAAGAAATCTGTGTGCTTACTACTATCTTTCTAGTAAACTCATTAGTAGGTAGTAAGAGCACCAACATAATTTTCTGTTAATTTTTTCTCATTACTTCTGAACGTGTACATGGGGACATTACAATGCTTTGTCTGGTTCAGATATACAGTTACTGAGATAACCATCTACTGACATTGAAGGGAGCTGTAAGCTACAATCTAATATTCAAAGTGAATTTGACATATTGAAAAGAAAAGGCAGAGCTACAAACAACATTAGAGCACACTTTCCACAACCTCTTGATGCATTTGCACAATGTTGCAGTGGCTGCACTGCAAACATTGCTGAAGAGTGCAAACGCTGAGAAGGTACGTTTGATTCAAATCCAGTGCAAGACATTTTACCAAATTAAAAATTCCATGGGCTCATTTCTGCTTAGCTTGTAATGTGGAATGTAAATGTGAAATTGAACTCAAATTGACAGGATTTTTGTTAGTAATTTATAAATGAGCATTGAAATGCAGTAATAAATGAAATACAAATTTGATTTCCTCACAACCTGAGCCTTAAATTTTGATTTATAAGGATTTTTTCCAGCTGGCTTTCGACTGCAATGGAAACAAGCATCTTGCAAGTTTCACTAAGCCATCTTTTGTGTCTACTGTCATTACATACATATACTTTTTTTCTCTTTCATAAGACTAAAGTTGTACTCACACATTGGAAACTAACAGAGGTGCACCACCACCTGGAGTGTCTTCGCAGGTGAGGGAGTGCCACTGCTCTGTCATACCTGATAAGGCTGCAACGTGTACTTCCTATATTGGCTGGCCAATTCAGAACCTGGCTGCAGGACAGTTGTACAGTCACCATCTTCTTACACTAAAATGGCTAGCTGCTGTACCCTGGTACAGTCCTCAAACTCATGTGAATTCAAGAAGTGACATTGCAGTTGTCCTCCACAAAGGGGGTGTGTGTGTGTGTGTGTGTGTGTGTGTGTGTGCGTGCGCGCGCACGTGTGCACGAGATAACTGATACAGGGGTTGGCAGAGACAACGTAGAATCACATGGCACACACTGTATTTCCTAGTTTTCCTATACAGTGAAATCTTTCTTAAAATAATAGTAAATTCCAAGGAAAAAATTGTTTTCGGAACGTAAGGTGCCCTCAGGAACAATACTAACTTTAATTACTGTTAATTCAATGTAATAATTAAGAAGGCATGGGAAATAGATGAATTCATTCATGTAATGCAGCTGAAGACTGAGACACCCTTCAAGTTCATATATTCTCTTCAAATGCACATGTATGATGATTCACATTAAGCAATCCACCTGAGCCTCAACATTTCTCCCCCTCTTCCAACAAAAAACCCATAAAATCTCACACTTATTAACAAGAAGAGCACAGATATAAGTGAGAGTGAAATCTGTACCTGAATACTTACAATCAGGAAAAGGTTAAAAAAGCCTTTTCACAATGACACATCTGCTAGCAATTCCACTAGGTTGTATTATGCTTAATAATGTGTCTATTAAACAGCATTAAATTGTTACACTCAGTTATGCTGCATACATAAAAACATGTATCCAAAAGAAAATCCATTTTCAGTTCACATTTTGACTTATAGGTTACTTAGAAAAATGATATCCCTTCTTTTAATTATTTCAGTAAACACAATAATGGCACTGCTAACTACACCATAGAGTACTTTACTTTCCCAATTTTTTTTTTTTAGTAATATGAGAGTCTACTTGTAATTAAAGGCATGCCGCATTAATGATGCTGAAAGTCTCAAAGGGAAACATTTAATGTCCAGCTTATAATATTATGCCAGAATTACATGCACAGAAGACTTTTTAATAATCTTTGTATCTTAATTTAGTTTTGATTGGCTATGAAATCCAGAGGAACACTCTAGGGCTTGAATTTCTACTGTCACCAGCGCTTCTGCTCCATAAATTGTACAAACGCAGATGACTTCTTCCGTCTGTAGTCTTCTTTTCAAAGCTTCCGTTTAACCTATGCAGAAAATTAGCTTCAGGCTGAAAATAACTGCAGATAATTTTACCATTTTTAAGCCACTGGGGTGCTGAATTGGGCTGTGACAAACAAAATTTGTCTTAACACAAAGAGCAAATCTTATTTTTATGTTGTCATTTCAGCTTTATGCACTATTTCATAACAATCTCAATTGTGTATGCAACCTACAGCAGCAGCCACTAGGGGTTTCCTAGCTAAAGTCTGGGAGGGTTTCATTACAAACCAGGGATTAGTAATAGAATTAAAAGTTATATTAAAAGGGCTAGATTCTAGCAAATCAATCAGCTCTCATGAAGGGCCGGCATGTAGCTGCACTGCCCAAGCTGAGTCTGACTGGGATGAAAGAAGGGAATATTACACTGTCAAGTTATGTTTATTACAATATGAAAGGTGTTTGTTTGAATTGATGTCAGCCGAGATAGGTTAGTGGGTAGAGTGCAAGTGGTACAATCAAAAAGTACATAACCAATGTAATTGCTTCATAAAGTTTCAAGCATATTAGCAGAGTTGATGTGTGGAGAGAATGTGTGTGTGCATGTATCAACATTCTAAATATCTACATGTGGTTGGACCTGAACTCCTTCAAGAATACTAGGTGTTGAAACTGATGCCATAAGCCATTTGAAAGTTAATTTTTCCAGAACAGACCTGATTGTCACTGAGAAATAACGATCCCTGTACATATACAGGAAAACAGAGATTTAGTAAATCAATTTACAATAAAATTATTTATATTTTATAGGAACTCATTAATTTCCCAAAACTAAATTATGAGCTAAAATTATGCAAAATTCTATTGCTCTACTGATATCGTCACGATAAAATGAGCCACATATAGCATCACATATGATTTATACTTCAATGCTACATTTTCAGAATAATACTTTTCAACAGAAATTAACATTCTACTGAAAGAAAATTAATTTTCTAATATTGTTCAGGGGAAAAAAAGCCCTCTATGAGCTGAAAATTTCCTCTAACATTACAGGTCTCTAAAGATCTGACCTGGCAAATATCTATGCATATAGTTTTACTCAGGTGTAATGTTTTGACACAGACATAGCGCCTAGTACTTCACAGCTGGCACAACTATTTACCAAGCACAACATTTTCATGATTGGCCGCTAATTTTACAGGCCTCAGCTGCAAAAAGCCTGCCTTGACCCCACTGGGCATGATTTTTAGAAGTGCTGGCCACCCACAAATCTAATTAAGTCACTGGGAAATGCAGGTACTCAACATCTCTGAAAAATCAGACCCTAGCTAATGGTGTTTCTTTTAATGCAGCCTATAAATGCAGTGCGAACATTTATAGCTCAAGATGGCAAAGCATTAAGTAGCTATGCTTAGAGCGGTGCATACTTTCCTGAAAATGCTGCCAATGTATCCCCCTCTTAAATCTGCTGCACAGTGTAGTTATATTCTAACTGTAGGCTTCTACTGGGCAAAGACTCTTAATTACACCACAACATGGTGGTTTCATGATATGAACACATTAAAATCAATCCACCAAACTCCTTTTCATAAGTAACACAGGCATCACACCAAGGAGAAAGGTTAGTACAGTAGAAGCTTGATGCTGCTTTCATTTAAGTCCATTGCAAGCATTTCCATTGATTTCAAGTGAAACAGGATTGGGTTCTAACTAAATGAACCACTAATCATAGAGTCTGATGTTGTTTAGTTAAGGTTGTTTATTCCTTATTGCTTGGTTTCTCAGAAGCCTTTTACATTTATAAATTCATAAAATTATGTAATTTTGCCCAAATCTTTAAATGAATTGGGGGCTTCCACTTTTCACATGCCTATTACAGAAGCACATCCTGGATTATATGGGAAAAGAGCATTGAAAAGTTTGCCTTACCATTGCACAGAAGGTCTCAGGTGGATCTCCGCATGTTATATCAGGGGGATCCAGGGTCACTTTCACATATTTGATCATGTCTCTGGCTTCCGGCTGACAGGCCATGTAATCCCACACTTTGCCTTCTTCTGTGTAAATCTGAGTCTTACATACATCATAATGTCCCCACACTGACGGATAGTGCTGCATCACTGAAGATACAGTTACCCAAAGGGCATGAAGCGACAGGAATCTTGACAAATACATCTCTAAATCCTTTGAAATTGCCTTGATAATGATAACCAATATTGATTTAAGGACAGTCTATATATTATAAATATATGTACCACGTATATTTATATACATATCTTGGAAAACAGGTTCCACAACTGAATGTGCAGCATTAGAATATGGTACTTGCTTTACTCAGTTGAAGACTTTGGTGGAAGCCTAATCTGAAGCTGGTCCTTTGTCTTACAAGGTGTCTCTCAGAGCTTTTTGTAAAAGATGTCCGAGAGCAGATAATAATTTAGCAAAGCTGCAGGACTTCTCTTGTTCTGTTGATAACCCCAAGGGATCCTCTGTTCACAGCTCACAAGGGATACCCAGACGTACTGATAAATCAGTATCTGAAGCAAAAGGATGAGTGTCTACAGCTTGGTGTCTGTTTCCCATCAATCATTCTTTTCTTCTGGCCCTTTTAGAAACAATAAGAGTAAGAATTATTGTCCAAGAATCAATGCATTATAAAATATATGATATGTTGACATTTTGGAGGGCTGATGCAATATAAAGCAAATTGGTGTAATACAGATAACCTTTACTGTGGATGCTTTGCTAGAATGAACAAACTACCAAAATCATTCACAGTGAAAAGTATTTTTGACATGAAGGATTTAACTCTTCTCTAACAAAGACAGATTTATAACATTTCAGGTGACTACGGGTTTTTGCTTCAAAAATGACATTTCCATCTTGGCAAAACCTGAAAGGCAAACAACAGAACTTAAACATTTCTCATATTTTATAACCAATGAGGCAGGGGAAACATAAACCACAAAGAAGAACAGCAGAGCGGATCTTTTATTACAGTGACAAAGTGATGACAACTACCTGTGTGCTTTTTGTCTCTTGGACCGAGGACCCCAGAGAGCTCAAAAATGCCTTGTATGCTTCTATGCTTTTGTTATTTTAATAAGAGAGTTATTAGGAGCACACAAGTCTATTTGGATTTTCTAATTAGTACTGAAAAAGGTTTGCTCCTTTATAAATTGTATTTAATGATAAAGATAACTGGCTCATTCGTAGCTTCTTAGCTCAACCATTTTGATTTTAACACTGGTCCTGAGCTTCCTTAATTATTTTACATATTTACTTTTTGTTTCTTTCTGTAACAGACACCAACAAACAGAACTGTTTTCAGGGTAAAATGTAAAATACCAGGACATAAAAACAAGACCCCTAAAACCAATAAGTCATAAATTCAGAGGTCATATTGTAGTCAATCCCTTTCCAACTGAAGACACAAGGACTTTGGCCCCTGGCTTCAGTGGGAATAGGAAGCGTACATTCAACTATACTCTTTTATGGACTCTTACAATCTAAACCTCTTAAATTTTATGTTTGCAGACAAATATAAATCATAGTATTTCATAGCTCAATTAATTTGACTGTAATCTCACACCCTAGCTGGAACAACAAATCTTTCAATGCCATAAAAATAGGAAAAAGGAGCCCCATTATATAAATAATGTATTATAATACACATTTTCAGGAAAGAGCAAAAGTTGTCTTTAAAGCAATTTCATAAACAGGTTCACTATATTGAAATAATGCACAATCTTAAACTGAAATAAGCCACACGCACTATGAAATGCCAACAGATGGCTGAAGTGTGTTTCCATAGCAAAGTAATTTACAATAATTGCCTTATGGACGCAAGTGCAATTTACCATTATCTTCATTTCATAAAATGTTATTATACAAAAGCAATTTGTTGTGTATTCTATTAGAAATATGTTAAATACCTGAATTTTCATGTAGCATTAATTAGCAAATTGCCTAAATACTTGTAAATTTCAAATCTGAATTTGTTTCAAAACCTAGAAACTTCAGACACTCTCCAAAAATTAAATATATTTTTAATCTGAACATCAAGTGCCACGGCTCTTTAACCACCTTTCTTCCATTCTTCCACTTTTCATTGATGATATTTAACTTGTTATTTTGGAATTAATTAAAAGAACTTTTTAAATGCACTCAAATTACACTCTTTTTATCCATTTTGTCCACTCTATTTAAAAATTTAAGAAGGAAATAACACAGCTCAAATACAGAGGTCAACATTTATAAGGAAGGAACGAGCCTGAAATTAAAGTGTTGTTGCTAAATACAAATTTTAAAAAGCATGTTAAATAAGCGTGACAAATGACTGCATATTCAGTATTGAAGAAGGATGAGAAAACTACTGAGTGCTTGGGAAAATCTGGTTTAGCTAATAAGCGAATGTTATGTTTCAGTATAGAAATAACAAGTTACTATGTTTAAACAGCCTACAATTTAGCCTTTTTAATTTAATCAGAAATATACTCTTTTTTAATGCTTTCTTTGCTAGTTTTAATTTTCCTTTATAATCTGCTGTCACTGCCAATCTACAAATAAGTGGGACTGGATATGGCTATAAAGAGATGTATTAACCAGAACTGAGAACATAGCTATTGAGAATAAATGTGAAGCTAGCCGCTGTATCTACACCAACTGTGCTATGATGCTCACCTTATAACCAGTTTTCATTTAAAAAGTCAGCATCACAATGATGGTAATTACACAGAATTACAGACTATAAACATTGATCAAATTTAGTGCACTGACAACAAAAAAGTGCAGGTGTGGAAGATACTTGAGTACTGGAAAGATATGGGACTGAGTGACAGAAATTCCTGATAAGAAACAGCCAATTATAGCTTAAATTTCTGGCACGCAACCAGGTGTGATTAATAGTCTTCCATTATATTACATATATATTATTAATGTATTAAAAATGTCAGGCTTTGGCAAGAACTAATATGGCATGGTTCAGTTACTCTGCAGTATCTTCTTTTAACGAGCTCCCATTGACATAGAGAAAGGATATTGACCAAACCACATTAAATATCATATGTTATGGGTCACTGAGGCTTTTATAATAGAGCTACACAATTTGTCTTTATTATATTTATGCCTGCAGTGTTATTCATTATGTGCATTCCAGTTTCTGGTTGTCCATTCCTAAAGATAGCTAATTATTTTTAAAAATTACCTTGCAAAAATTAATTAAAATTTACATTTCTGAACTTGAAAACAATACCAATTGTAGCTCTAAGCGACACAGCAAACTGTGGGTAATATAAAACAAGATTTCTCTTCATGAATACACTTACATTTGGCCCTATGAAGTAAAATGCACCAAATGCAATAAGTGACATTTCTTGTGCCCAAATCTTAATACTCTTCAGCAATTGATCATGCATTCTGCTGTGTTAAACTGAAAGGATCCATAAGGTCTGACATATAGAGGTTGACATCTTCACTGACTGAAATGTGACTGCAAACTACTGGAAAAACTGATTATGCTAGATGTATTTAGTAAAAATGTGGTACATCATGCTTTGAAACTAACTTTTCTTGGCAATAATTGTATTAATTGTAGAACATTTGTATCCTTAAATTTTCCACAGGTGCCATAACTCCTGCAATCTGCAAAACAGCAGGCATTCCCTGGGCAACTGTGGAGCTACAATATTGAAATCTCTGTTGTCTCAGTTTTCTTCCAAAACACTCCTCTGTATGTAAAGCAGGGTCATATACCATATAATAAACTCATGTATATCTCTATATGAGTAATTCCTCATATAGGGCAGTGGTTGACCAAGACTAAAATTATATGTAAAAGCAGCCCAGAACACATGAATCTGTTTCCAGTTGAGTTAGTCCAACCTCACACAGATTTTAATTATGCAGACTGATCAATTACCCCCCTCTGCATCCAACTCCAGCCAAAAAGTACTGTATATTCCAGCAGTAATTAATTATGGTAAAAGAAACTGTCAAAGCTTATTAGGATATGAGAGTAAACACAGCTTCTTGTAACTGTTTTGGTCACTGTGAATATTTCCCTCTTCCCACACACACTATGATAATTTTCTCATTATGAAAATTGTCACCTAGCAGCTTAGCATTCACTCTGTTGCAGAAGTCTCTCGGTGAAAACTTGCTGCACTTACATTACAGATTTTTTTCCCCAAATAGCAAGTTAAACAGTGGGTTTTGTAAAATGGCAACTAGGGATTTATTCAGACCATTAATTTGATAAAAATGCACATTTTGGCAGCACATGAATTAGAAAGAAAGGTGCAAAAATCAGACTTGTCTAATGACATGTTCCAGAATCTCCTGGCATAAGAAATAACATTTAGATGTATAAAATAACTCAGTCAATAATTCATGCAGTTGATTTTCATCACAGTAGGAATATATAAAATATTTTAAAATTAAACGTAGTGTAATTTTGCATCTACAGTCAGAACACATTAATAATATTTCCTATAAAATATAAGTAAAGGTGATTTTGGCTCTTTGGTGATGATTTCCAAATTATTTTTGTCAATACAACTAAAATGTGGTATATTCTACAAGATACAACTGTTATATAGTTTCACTATTATGACTTATGCAACTGCACATACTGCAATATATTAAAATATAATCCACCAATTTGAATAAATGCAATTATTCATCCATGCTAATTACGTATATTCATGGTATTTAATTACATTACATTTCATCTAAGCTAAGATGTATCTTCTGAAATATTCTTAGGGTATTTCAGAATGCATATTTATACTATAACAACATCAAATGCCATTTTCATCTAATGTATTTAACTATGTAATGGAAAAATAAAGATTTTCCTTCTTTAGGAGACAGGAATAATAAGAGTGATAAGATCTAATAAAAGAAGAGAACAGAATATGAAGTTCTACAAATAAAACAAAGGATTCTGAAACAGCCACAAAAAATTTTTGGTTGCCTAAATCTTTCTTTGTCCTGTGACTCAGCTCATGAGCATTACCACATATCAACATTCGGCATGGAAATACCACAGAAACTTTAATGTAAAAGGCTTAATTTTTAATGACTACGTTCTTATAAATAGTGTAGCAATAATGAAATTGTTTTGCAAGTGTTATGCACTTAAGATGAACAATCAAAACTGTTTACAACAGAAATAAGATTCCTAAAAAAGTAACACAGGTCCTTGCCAAAAAAAAGCACTCAGATCATCTACTGTGTCATGATAGTAAAGTCTTCAGATTCTGGCGTGAACTCAATGTAACTTTCCAAAGCTGTTAAATTATATGGAGAACTTTATCTTTTTTAAAAGGTAAGAACTAAAGAAACCTGACTTTGTGTTGTGCTGTTGCCAAATTGTGTGCCTCTAAGAAAACAGCTGGTTCCAATCCTTATCAATGCCGTGCCTGGCTGATGACCAGGAACTTGAAAGATCAGGCTATTGCCATTAATTACTGAAAAATCACCTGTAGTCACCTTTGATTTATATCTAGCCTATAGTTTCTAACCCTTGGGCTGCATTATGCTTGTGGTTAAACTGTAAATTACTCCCTTTTTAAGAGCATTGGTACCATGGATTTCATTCAAATCCTCTTTTAATATCTTTACAAAAATTACGCTAACTCTTTGTGCACAAAATACATAATACTGAAAAGCCTCCTGCACAGCAATGTAAATATACTCATTAAAAGGTCAACAACCATAAACACACAAACTTCTGGAGAGAATACAGGACCATTCATTTTACCGGCTTTTCAGCATTCAACGAATCCTTTGTTTTTTTGCTTTTGATAAATTACTATTCATTTATTTTTGAATGATTATGTAAACTGCTTGTAACTTCTAATATGAAGCTGGGAATTATTCCTGGGTGCCTAACGAACTATCAGCTCCATGGAGATCAGAGCTACTCTAGACACCATCCATTCCACCCTTTTTATTGGATTTCTGATATTATTTCCCCCCCCACCCCGCGCTCCGCAGAAGAATCTTTATTCATAGACTGCAAACCGTTTGAAACGAATGGATCCCCTTTTGGCAGAATCCTTCAGAATTCCCTTCAAATCATTCTTTCATTCCCTCCTTTGCCAGTTTGTTGGCTCTCAGCTGATACTTTTTATAAACAAAACAAACAAACGGAAGTTATAGCCTGTACAACCACACAGTCCTGTACAATCTGTAGGAGTATCAGTTTTTTATCTCCCTGTTTGAAGTTAATGCCCTCCATCTCTCCCTTTTTCAATGCATAGCTGATTTCCATGTCGGGAAGTGGAGGAGGTCAGAAAGAAGAGCTACGTGTGAACCAACATGTAATTGGCTGGCTGCGGTGGGAGGGTAGCCCGTTCGGAAAAACGATCAACAGGGAAGTGTCAATGGCATGATGACGATGCATCAGAAATAGATTCTCACTTGCAGGCTGGGGGAGATGGTAGATGCAGCGCTTTGCCTACAGGGGCCCATTCAGGATGCACAAACCAAGCCGTCGCCTCTCACCAGTGCTCTGAAATACGAGCTAGGAATTTCCCTCCCTTGGCAAAGCCCGGGGCAGCGAGCGCGCTGGAAACCAGTCCCAGGACTTGGCTCCCCAGCGAGGCGCCACAGCCCCAGCAGAGGGCGCAGTGTCTATTTGTATCTAACATCCACCCCCTCCTTCCTGCTCAGTCTCTTAATCGGTTACACGGGGTCCAATGTAACGGCACCAGCTCCCTCTGCCTCCTGGCGATGGGAACCGACGGCGAGAGCCACAGCTGCACGGACCCCCCACCGCGTGCAGGTCCCCCCTCCGCCGGCGGCGCCCCAGGGCCAGGGCCAGCCCCAGCCCCGCGCTCAGGCGCAGCGCGGGGGGTGGGATTCCCACACCTGCCGCGGGCAGCCAAGTTTGCCAAAGCCTCGTCCCGCGTGCGCGGCCTCCGCTGCTCCCCCACGCCAGGCGCCGCTTCCCGCAGGGCTCGGTAGAGTCCCCCAGATTCACCCGCAGCGCGTGGCGGGCGCGGCCGGGACAAGGGAGTTGTACTCACCGTGCCCAGGAGCGATCCCTCTCGGGGGAGCGGGCACCGGGCTGCCCGGGGCTGCGGGAGCTCGGCAGCCAGCGGCGCGGCGCGGCTGCTCCGCCGCGGGGGTGCCGCTTGCCCCCCAAAAGTTGCCAGTGACGCCGGAGCGCTGAAGGGCCGCCGCCAGGGGAATTCCGTGCCCGGGAGCTGCAGTGCCCCTGCAGCCGGAGCTGCCCCGCGGAGCTCGGTGCGAGGCGAAGCGGCGGGAACGTGTCCGGCTCCCCCGCCCAGCTCGGCGAGCCGGGGCCCGCCCTGCCCCAACCAAGCCCGCAGTAGCCGCTCAGGTCTCCCGCAGCGCCGCCCGCCCCAGGCGCTGCTCCGCCGGCTCGCCCGTCCGCCCCAGCCACTTCTTGGCGTTAAACTTTTCCTGGAGCCCGGGGAAGGCGCAGGACGCGGCCCGGCTCTCCTAGCTGAGCTGCGCTGCGAAGGCTGCGCTCCTGGCAGGCCCCCGCCTGCATGGTCTGGGCGCTGGAGACGTGGGAGGTGCTGCGGGGACCGCACTCAGGTCAAGGGGTGCCAGCCCTCAGGAGCCCTTCTCCGGCCCGGCCCGCCGCGGCGCCCTCCGCGCATTCCTCTGCTCAGGTCAGCAGTGTCCGCGCACGCAGCGCGGCCGGCAGGGAGCGGGGGCACATGGCAAGTCCGCCGGAGGACAGAGACATGCCAGCGAGCCTTCCGGAGGGCAGTTCTCCCGGGTCCCTGCTCGGCGCTCGCACGGAGCCCGCCCCGCAAACGGGGCTCTCCAACTTCCGGGCCGGGCACAGTTCGGGGGCTGCAGCCGGAGAGGCGGCGGGGACGTTCCCCTCAAAAGCAATCTTCTCCTGCAACTGCCAGCAAGTAGAGGGATTGCAAACCTTATACCACCTCCGGCCGGAGCGCGCCGAGCGGTCCTAACGCCGCCCGCTTCTCCGCGCCTGCCACTTGCACAAGCCCCTCAGGAATTTAGGGCATAGGGATCATATCTCCCGGTGCCCTCCTGCCCCACTTGCACCTCTGTCTGCTCAGCCCTTAAAATCTTGGACGCTTCCAGTCGGAAATGGTCTGGCGGGGTCAAAGTGCACGTTGGATCTTGGCAGTTTTTAACCCTGCCTTCCAAATTCCACCAGGCAAAGGAAGACCAAGGCTGGCTGTTCTGATTGTACCTCCGCCCCTAAGACTACATCCCATCCCTGTTGTGCTGCCAAACCCAGAATCCATCAGGTGGGTCCTGCTGGATCCGGACTGTTTTTAAGCCCCATCTAGCTCAATTTCATGCCTAAACAAAAAGCAGGTTCAGCTGTTATTCCTGCACCTTAAAAACACATACCCTGAAGCTGTCCAATACAACACTACCACCCCAGGCTCAGAATTTGGCCATAAAACAAGGCATTGAAGGATCACAAAATATTCTTGAACAAGAAGCAAAAGCTACAATTTGGCACCTCTCGGCTTTCATGGGTTCTGCATACTCCCTAGCTGTACCCACTAAAGTCATATGCAGCTTCTCCTAATCTATCAGAAAAATCCAGACCCCAATGTAGCAGTGCCCTGGGATAGCAGTGCCAACCCAAACCCATCCCTGCCTCCAGGTATCTGGCATCTGAATCTGGCCGAAAGGGACAGATCTGAGCTTTTTTGCACATGAAAGTCTCAATAATTGGACTTTTACTGATGTAACAGGGGTATGTTCTCTATTTGGGCAAGACCCCAGTAGGGCCTCAAGACTCTTTGTGAAGGAGTCAGGAAGATCCCTACTGCAGTGCGAATGATTGAATTATTCTTTAGTTAAAGCATCAGCTGAAGGCAAACCTGAGGCTGCATAAAATGTAGTTCTTTGTGAAAACCACATGCACGTTGTGGTTATGATAAGACAGCATAGCTAATCCAGCAGTTTGTACTGATTTTCCCAATGAGCTTTTATATTTGTTAGAACCAGCAGCTCGGTCTAAGTGTGATTGAAGCCTCATAATCAAAAAAATAAAATGTTTGCATAAATCCCAATGAAATGAAACTGCCAACGGTCATTGTGAGTGATGCCTATCACAGGGGCAGGAAATAATTTGTGCAGAGAGACCACTCTGTTAATTTTCCTACTGCTCTTGGGCTGGCACTGGACTCCCAGGAAGGGGTGGGACCTTGGTCAGAAGGGGTGGGGTGTAGGGCTTCAAAGACAAAGGGAATGTTTAAGTGTGAAAGCGAAACACTTTGCCTGTGTCTAAACTGGAGTGTTTAGTCAAAACTCACTGAGCATCCACATGCAAAATCAACAAGAAGTCCTGTGGCACCTTAAAGACTAACATATATTTTGGAGCATAAGCTTTCATGGGCAAAGACCCACTTCGTCAGTTGAAACATATGCAAAATATATCCAAAATATCTGATAGTGCATAGGGTGCCACAGGACTTCTTTTTGTTTTTGAAGATACAGACTAACTCAGCTACCCCTCTGATACTTCACATGAAAGTGCATTTTGTCCACAGTAAGTCAACAGAGCACGGCACTTTTGTCGACAGCCTTCTCTGCTTCTCCACCATGAGGCAGAATGCCTTTGTTGACATGTTCTGTCTAGAAAAAAAAAACGTGGAGGCTCTGGGAGGGGGACACTTCTGTCAACAGAGAGTTCCTCTATGGCACTGGAGAGCTGGCCCTGGGAGACACATTGTCCACCATGATCACAGCTGTATGCTCTGTGCCTCTGGCCATTCTTAAAGGTGCAGGGAGCCCTGGAAACCCTGTGGCAGAAAGCTGATAGCATGCAAGCAGCAGGGAGGGCCGCTGATACCCACACCTTCACACCTATTCAGAGAATAGAATGAACAGATGGCTGACATCCAGCAGCTCTGTGACCCCCGCCAGGGCCCTCCAGGGAGCCACTGGAGGTGTCCCGGAAGTCCTCCCCCCCGGGCACAAAATTCAGGGCCCCGTTGTGGACAGAGCCTGAGCTGTGAGACCCCCTGGGCCACTGGGCACAGGAGGCCCTCCTGGACCCCACTGAAAAGAGGAGGAATGCTTCTGCCTATACCTGGCTTGTCAGTGCATTGGCAGCATGGGGCCACCCTGCCAGGACAATGGAGCAGGTCCAGGTGAAGATAAAAAAGCTGACATGGGGTACACCTGGGCCCAGGACACAGCCAGGAGGTCAGGGGCAGAACTTGCCACCTGCTCCTACTTCAAGGAATTGTACAGCCTCCTGAGGGGTAATGACAGCTCCCCACCACCACTGTGGATACAGTTGGGGAGGCCCCACCACCACCACCAGAGATGGAGGAAGATCAGCCCAGGATCCTGCTAGAGCCACCCTCAGACCATGACTCTAGTGACAGGATCCACGTGATTACCCTGGACTTGGCATCTTCCAGCCAGACCACGTCCAGGACATCCCTGGACCTTGTTGAGGGGACCCCGGAGTAAGGAACCCATGCATTACACACCCCAGTGTGTGTGCGTGCAGGGGGGGGATGCCTGCCTCTCCCTCCTATGACTGGAAGTGGTCCAGCCTCACAGGCTCCAACCAGACCCCAGACACACCGCAGAAGACTGCGGCTCCCAGCTCCTGGGCATGCCTGCAAGCAAAAGTCAGAATCCGCTCCCACAGAGAGCACTGTGAGCTCCATGGGGCAGGAAGGGCCAGGCTGTGCCTGGCTCACCTGCCACCCATTTGGGGACCCCTCTGTGGCTGGACACCCCACCATGGCTGCTAGCCTGTTGAGTGTGGCGGGGAGGGCCCACAGTGGTCAGCCCTGTTCCCAAGGCACCTGTCCCTGTGCAATAGTGCCTACCATGTAGGGTACACATGCTAAGGCTCATGGGACATCCCTGTCCCTCAGCCCAGGGGTGAGGGCTACTGCCTACGGTGGGTGGGGCCAGGGCCTTAGGGGGTGTGTTGTGGAATAACTCACCCTCTCTCCTCCTTCCTACAGCTGTGCCATTGGAGGGCTGGGTCAGCCCCACGTCCATGCCAGGGCCACCAGCCAGCCCATCCCTCACCTGGAGCCAGGCAGCTCAGGACCAGGCAGCCTGGGCCCACAGACAGAGGGGCCGTTGGCCAAACGAGGAGAACATGCTGCAGACCTACATCACTGTCCTCAGGAGGCACAATGATCTCATGGAGCAGTGGCTGCGGACCAACTTGGAGTGATGGGTGTGGGAATGGGAGTGGCGGATGCAGGGCTGGGACCAGCTTGTGGCCAGGTTCAATGCCACCACTGCCATCTGGGAGACCTTATTGGCCCAGGCACCTGCATCTGCCACTCCCTGCACCAGCGTCACTCCTGCTGCCCCCCGCACCAAGGTGTGCTGCAGTTCCTGCAGGGGGTGATGGCTATGGTTGACCTCCTGCCCCCCAGATCTCCCTGCCATGCCAGCCCACCCTGCTTTCCCAGCAGCACCCCAGGCCATGCCCCCTTTGCCACCCAGGCACCCCCTGTTCCCCCTATTGAGCCTGATGCTGCTGCAGTTCCACCTCATCTGTACCTCCCTGTGCATCCAGCCCTAAGCCAGCCCTGACAATGACCCCAAACTCACGGCAGAAGGGGATCCCAGGACTGACACCACTTGGGGTCAGGCCCCCCCCTTTTTCTACTCTGAGGCCCCTCACCCCATCCCAAGACCCCCCTCCAAGTTCAGATGCCCCCATCCCATCTCAAGCCCCCACCCCCAGATAGTGGAACTTAACTTTCCATCCTCTTATGGAGAAGACCAGCAGCCAGAGAGTGCTTTACCTGCATAAGGATAACCCTGACAGTGGACTTCCCCAAGCCAAACTGGTTCCTGACAGAGCAGTAGCCATTGGGCTTGGCAAGCGTCCATAGGGTGATGGCCACCTGCTTCTACAGGGGGATGGTGGCTGCATTTGGGTGCCCTGTCTGCAGAGGACAGGGGCGAGCCAGGTGCAGAGCTCCAGAAAGGTGTCCTTCCGCTTGCGGAAGTTCTGGAGTCCACTGCTGGTCATACCGCTGCCTCATGACCAGCCAGTCTCACCAGTCAGAACTGTGGTTATACCTCCAGACCCGTCTGATCGCCCCAGGGAGTGAGCACAGGTGGGGTGCTGTGGCACTGAGGTCAGTGTTGGGTGTGTGTCCCCCAGGGGAGATAAAGGATGGCTGTCAGCAGCTCAAGCAGCAGGACATGGGTCCAGGGCAAGCCCAGGGGCTGCTCTGGCACCATGGAAAGAAGGAACTCTGTCACAGAAAGCATGTGGGCCCTGCGGTAGCTTTGCTGTCCCTCAATCTGGTAGGAACTCAGCATGCGGGGGGAAGGGTTTGCGGTCCATGCAGCCCTGTCTGCCAGAATTCCAGTGTTTGTTCTATCAAGAAAGCAGCTGGGAAGTATGGTCGCTCTCTGAACAGAGAGTGCAGAAGTAGCTTTTGTGTGTGAGAGACGACTTCATGATACAGATTGTATGTATGCTGCAGTGCATGTGTGACAGTGACTGCGTGCAACACAGACTGGGTCTGTGTTACAGTTACAGTGTGTGTGTGTGTGTGTGTGCTGGCTGCTGCTGGGTAAGTTTATGAGAGAAGCCACCTTCTATCTCTTTAAGGGAAATCTGTCCTGCTCTGTTGTCTCCCTGCTCTGCAATCCAGATTCACTTACCATCCATGCTTCAGTTTGGGGCAGCTCCACTGTGTGTCTCCCTTTCCCACATCCATTCTCCGCAGAGATGGGGTACAGGGGCAGGGGAGCACCCTGATTTCACCACTATCTTCTCCCCTACACCACCTTCCCTCTCTGCACGGCTAGCAGGAGAATCCTAGAAGCAGCTCGGCTGCAGACAGAGCAAGGTGTGAGGGGAGGGGCAGCTGAACACATGTTGCTGGCTGTAAGTATGTGTGCTCTGCTAATCAGCTGGGTGGGCTGGAGAGAAATGGTTGATGGGTCAGATCTCGCCTCTGGGGCTGTTTTACCAACCCGTGGCCTAACAGAATGACCATATCTATGGAGACAGTGGAACTCATTAGCACTAGACAGCCACACCACAGTTTAGCAGGATTAAAAAGAATATGATCCATTCATATATGAATAATAAGAAAATATCTAGCAACAACTTGGGAAGGGGGGACACCAGAACTTCTAAGAGCTTTGGAGGTATACAAGTGTGCAAGCTTTAGGGCTTAAATCCAATCTCTAATTAAGGCAGGATAGGATGAAACTACCCTGGCAGTAGGTTATCTAATTGCCTATGGCAGGGTTTCTTATATCTTGCTTTGAAGCTTTTGGTACAGGTCCCTGTCAGAGACAGGATACAGTAATACCTCAAAGTTACCAACTCTAGAGTTACAAACCAGTGAAACACACACCTCATTTGGAACTAGAAGTACACAATTAGGGTGTGTCTACACTTTCATTCCTCTTTTGAAAGAGGTACGCAAATGAGGTAAATAAAAATGCAGAAGAGGTATAAATTTGCATATTTGACACCTCATTTGCATATTCTTATTTCAAAAGGGCTTCTTTTGGAAGAAGAAAGCCAGTGTAGACACTGCTCTTTCGAAAGCAAACCCATCTTCGAAAGAATCCTTCTTCCCTTTTATTTAATGGGAAGAAGGATTCTTTCGAAGATGGGGTTTACTTTCGAAACAGCAGTGTCTGCACGGGTTTTCTTCTTTTGAAAGTAGCTCTTTTGAAATAAGAATATGCAAATGAGGTGTCAAATATGCAAATATGCACCTCATTTACATTTTCAATTTCCTCATTTGCATACCTCTTTCAAAAGAGGAATGCAAGTGTAGACACACCCTTAGGGAGCAGCAGAGACCAAAAAAAACCAAAGGCAAATGTAGTACACTATAATACAGGGTGTTAATGTGAACTACTATTAAATAAATGGAAAACTGCATTTTTCTTCTCCATAGTAGCTTCAAAGCTGAATTGAAGCCATGTTCAGTTGTAAACTTTTGAAAGCACAACCATTACATTTTGTTCAGTTACAAATATTTCAAAGCTATGACCTCCACTGTGAAAGTGTTCATAACTCTTACGTGTTACTGTGCTGAACTAATTAGACCATTGTCCTGCCCTACTGTGGAAGTTCTAGTAGGATATTTATCCACCACAATGACCTAACTCCCATAACACAAACCTCTGTTGTAGAAGTATAATCTCTGTTTACAGACCTTTCAGGGAAACTAGTCTGAACATGGCATGCGTAACAAAACCCAAATTGAGATTTGCATGATTTGACCTGCTGCTCACAAACAGGGAAGAACTAGTAGGAGAAATAGAAGTGGATGGCAAATTGGGCTGCAGCAATTAGGAGATGGTGGATTTCAGGGTCCAGACAAAGGGAAGAAAGGTGATCAGCAAAATATAGACAATGGATTTCCGAAGAACAGACATTGACTTTCTCAGAGAACTGATGAGCAGGATCTCAGGGGAAGCTAATGTGCAGGGGAAAGTTGTCCAGGAGAAGTCAGTATTTTAAAGAAGCCTTATTGAAGGTGCAGGAACAAACCATCCCGATGCACAGTATGCAGACCAAATGTAGTTGGCAACCAGCTTGGCTTATCAGGGAATTCATTGGTGAGCTTAAACCCAAAAAGGATGCATATAAGAAATGGAAATGTGGACAGATGACTATGGAGGAGTATAAATATTTTGCTGGAGAATGCAGGGGAGTAGTGAGGAAGGTGAAAATACAATTGGAACTGCAGCTGGCAAGGGATGTGAAGGGTAATTAGAAGGGTTTCTACAGGCATGTTAACAGTAAGAGGGTGATCCGGGAGGGTGTGGGTCATTAGTGGATAAGGAGGTAACCTAGTGACAGATGATGTGGGAAAAGCTCAAGTACTCCATGCTTTTTTTGCCTCTGTCTTCATGAACATGGTCAGCTCCCAGACTAGTGCAGTAGGCAATGCAGTATGGGAAGGAGGTGGGCAGCCCTCATGTGGAAAGAACAGGTTATTTATAAAAGCTAGACATACACAAATCTATGGGTCCAGATTTAATGCACCCAAGGTACTGAAAGAACTGGCAAATGTCATTGCAGAGCCTTTGGCTATTATCTTTGAAAACTCATGGAGTTTGGGAGTCGTCCTAGATTATTGGAAAAAAGGCAAATATAGTGCCCATCTTTAAAAAGAGGAAAAAAGGACAATTCAGGGAACTAGAGACCAGTCAGCCTCACCTCAGTCCCTGGAAAACTCATGGAGGAGATCCTCAAGGAATCCATTTTGAAGCACCTGGAAGAGGGGAGAGTGATCAAGGGTAGTTAACATAGATTCACCGAGGGGAAGTCATTGCTGACCAATCTGATTAACTCCTGTGATTAGATAAGTGTCTCTGTGGGCATGGGGAAGTGAATGGATGTGATATACCTTAAATTTTAGCAAAGCTTTTGATAACGGTCTCCCACAATATTCTTGCCCATAATTTAAAGACATACGATTGGATAAATGGACTGTAAGGTGGATAGAAAGCTGGCTAAATGGTTGGGAACAAGTAGTGATCAATGGCTCAATGTCTGCTTGGCAGTCGGTTTCAAGTGGAGTGTTCCAAGGATCAGTTTTAGGGCTGGTATTATTCAACCTCTTTATTAATGACCCAGATGAGGGGATGGATCACACCCTCAGCAAATTTGCAGGTGATACTATGCCGGGGGACAGGTAGGTATGTTGGAGGGTAGGGATAGGGTCAAGAGTGACCTAGGTAAATTGGAGGATTAAGCTAAAAGTAATTTGATGAGGTTCAACAAGGAAAAGTGCAGAGTTCTGCACTTGGGACAGAAGAATCCCAAGCATTGTTACAGGCTGGGGACTGACCGTCTAAGTAGCAGCACAGCAGAAAAGGACCTGGGGTAACCAAGAAGGCTATTGGCAATTTGGGGTGCATTAGGAGGAGCATTTCCAGCTGATGTAGAGAAGTTATTATTCCCCTCTATTCAGCACTGGTGAGGTCACATCTGGAGTATTTTGTCTAGTTCTGGGACCCCCCAGTATAAAAAGGATGTGGATGCATTTGAGTGGGTCCAGCAGAGGTCAACAAAAATGATTAAGGGGCTGGAGCATATGACCTATGAGGAGAGGATGACAGATTTGGGTTTGTTTAGTTTGCAGAAAAGAGGGGTGAGGGGCGATTCGATAGCAATTTTCAGTTTCCTGAAGAGAAGCTCTGAAAAGGATGGAGAGAGGCTGTTCTCAGTAGTAACAGATGGCAGAACAAGGAGAAATGGTCTCAAGTTACAGAGCGGGAGATATACATTGGGTATCAGGAAAAACAATTTTACCAGGAGAGTGGTGAAGCCCTTGAATGTATTATCTAGAGAGATGGTGAAATCTCCATCCTTAGAGGTTTTTAAGTCCTGGCTTGACAAAGTTGTGGGCTGGGATGATTTAGTGAGGGTAGATTCTGCTTTGGGCAGGGGCTGGACTCGATGTCATCCTGAGGTCCCTTCCAGCCCTAGGATTCTATGATTCCAAGTTGTGGAAATGAGGCACCGATTTACATATCTTATGCTTCATTTGCATAATCTCATGTCAGAAGAGAGTCTTTTGAAAGGAAAAAAGCAGTGCAGATGGGGCTCTTTTGAAAATAAACCCCATCTTCGAAAGCATCTTATTAGCATAATGGCAGCCATGCGCACTTCAAAACTGCCAGTTGCAAAACACAGCCAGCCATGTAGCCAGGCAGCAGGGAGCCTTTCGAAACTACTCCTGGATTTTGAAAGCCCTTTATTCCCATCTGCTTTTGGGAATAAGGGGCTTTCAAAATCATGGGACCATTTCAAAAGGCTCCCTGGCTACACAGGTGGCTGTGTTTTGAAACTGGCAATTTTGAAGTGTGTGTGGCTGCCGTTATGCTAATGAGGTGCTGCATATTCATGAAGCTCCTCATTAGCATATCCCAAAGTGCCACATTACCATAGCCTCTCCGAAAGGAGGGGCTAGTGTGGCCACTGCTGAAGAGTTATTCGGCAAGGCTGTGTCTACACTTGCATTCCTCTTTTGAAAGAGGAATGCAAATGAGAGAAATCAAAACTGCAAATGAGGCACTGATTTACATATTTCATGATTCATTTGCATAATCTCTTTTCAGAAGAGATTCTTTCAAAAGAAAAGAAAAGTAAAGGCAGTGTAGACAGGGCTCTTTCAAAAGTAAACCCCATCTTTGAAAGAACCCTTCTTCCTATTTTGTGTCAGGAAGAAGCGTTCTTTCAAAGATGGGGTTTATTTTCAAAAGAGCCCCATCTGCACTGTTTTTTTTCTTTCAAAAGAATCTCTTCTGAAAAGAGACTATGCAACTGAAGCATAAGATATGTAAAATCGGTGCCTCATCTCCGTCTGCCTGGCTGGGCAACCTCAAGATCCAAGTCAATGGGAACTGAGAGCACTCATCACTTTACAGGAGGTGGGTTTTGTGCAGTGCAGTCCCCAACATGCTGTGCAAGGAGCACAAGCTTTTCCAATGCATTGAGCACACACTGCCAACTCTGCAACTGGCAGTTGAAATAAATTTTTTTGAATGAATTAGCAGGCAGATTGAATGAAAGAAAGCAGGAGGAGGGGTTCTAACCCACTCCATCACCACCTACCTATAATTGAGCCAAGAGCAAATATCCAAAGAGCAGCAGATTTCCCACAGGACAGAGCTGACCTGTCTGCTTGCTCATTGTTTTGCCCATAGTAGTTAAACCACCAATAAAGTCAATCAATTAGTGATGTTTCGAATGTTTATCTGGACTAGGACCTTTAATGCCTCCAGCTGCTTCACTTGTAGTTCCCAGTGAAAAAGGAATGTTTGAAAAGTCACTGGAAATACACTGGGGAGGGATAGCCCAGTGGTTAAAACATTGGCCTTATAAACTGAGGATCCTACTGTGGGTGCAGGGGTCTGGTCTCAATGACCTCTCAAAATCCCTTCCAGCTCTATGAGATATGTGTATCTCCATGTATTATGAGCAAAATCAAGAGGTTACTGCATTCAGTACGCAGCACACAAACCTGTAAACCTGTTCAGTAAAACAGGTAAATGGACAACAGCCAAATAGACATTTATCACTCAAGGCAGGGTAAGAAAGATATACCTTACCCTCTGCCTGTGGTAGCCTTAATCACACATGTATGCTTTGTAAAAAGTTTGCTCTGAGAAGGGGTAGATAACAAAAAGACAAATGCAGAGGCCACAAGTGCCTTCTGTAGAATAGGCTCCCATCCTCATTATCAAGGCCAGAGCCAACCAGTGTTAACAGTGCTGGGAAATTTTAGTGCAAAAGGCACAAAGTGCTATGAAAGCCTTCTAGTCAATGTGCAGCTTAATCTGTCTGGCCAGCTGGGATTATGATATTGCTTTGATGCACAATACATAAATAGGTATGTGAGTTTGAAATAGTACTCCTGTCTTTATTTTCATGCAATTGGATAATAACTTCTTCTTCTTGAGGATGAAATCTTTGCCAGTCTTGTTTCAGGGCTGAGAGTTTCTGTGTGCAGGACAACTTGGTCTGCCCTCTGTACACTGGTTGGCCAAGTCTACGCTACAGAGATCTTTCGAAAGAAACTCTTCCGGAAGATCTCTTTCAAAAGGACTTCTTTCGAAACAGAGCATCCACCACACAAAAAAGTGGATCATAAGAGTAATCTGCTTTTTCAAAAGAAAGAGTCCACACAGCCCCCACTCTTTTGAAAGAACAGGTTAGGGATCAAAAATGAAGACTGTTCTTTCGAAAGAAGGGCCCTGCGGAGCATCTACACCCATTTACTTTCGAAAGAAACTTTTGAAAGGGCACGCGCACTTCCTGAAATGGGAAAGGAAGAGTGATTGCGAAAGGAGCACCACATTCTTTTGATTTACTTTACTTAGAAAGAGCCCTCTTTTGAAAAATCTTCTGAAAGAACTTGCTAGTGTTGACACAGCCATTATGTGCACAATCCAAGAAAGATTGTGTCATAAAACTTATTTTTTCATTCCATTCCCATTGTTTCTCATTGGTACGGCATGAAATATTCTTATTCATTTTTGGGGAGTAAAGGCACTTCAAAGTAGCTCGGCTAGATGGCATGCTGGCACTTCAAAGTTTGACACTTCAAAGTAGCCACAGGGGAGAATTACCCTAATGAAGTGCTGCATATGCATCACAGCACTTCATTAGTAATCTTCCATCAGCCTGATTACCATGCCCCCTTTGAAGAAGGGGGCGAGTGTAGACGTAGCCTTAAAGTAGCATTCCTGTGCCATACACGATTTAAACCAGGTGGTAGCATGTGTTCTGTTTTCTGTCTGTCTTTTGGAATTTGGTGTCTCAAAACTCCTTCCCCCTAAAAGAAAATAGTACAAGAATGCTACTTTCAGTAGGGGGATTAGCATTCACATCACACTTCTCATCAGAACCTAAGTGAAGCCAGGGAAGCTAATGATCCAACCAGCAGAACAAATTCAGTGATGAATCCCGGTCATGTGCCATCTGATGCATGTTGTGCATATACTAAAAAGGTGTCTCAAAAGATATTCCATTAATCTGAATGCTTTCTTCTAAAGGAGTGAATTTACCTTTCAATTTATCTTATGAAAAGAACAATCAACCCTCAATTAAAATGAAAGCTAAAGCTCAGAGGCCCAACTGTACTAGGGATGAATGATATTATGCTATGTGTAGGTCTTTCCTTTTCCCATTCTAGAATTGGGGGCAAGCAGGAAGCAGACTGAGACACAATCTGCTTCGCAGTCTGCTGCTAGGTAATGCAATTCTGTGCTGCCTCCCATATGGGGCTTGTGCCAAACCACAGTCTACCTCGCTATTTTGAAAGTGAAAAACACTTCTTATTTGGTAACCCTTCAATCTTTGTTCTGAATTTACATTTCTAATACAAGTTATTGTTCTATTTTAGTAATTCTTTATATAATAATATACACACAACACATTTTTAACCCTAACATGAAAGGCAACTCAAGAATAAAGGAAAAATATTTTTAAGAAAATCTAATGGTTTAACTCCATTTCAACATATTGGTGCATGACAGGAGAGAAACACTCTATGACCTTGTCCACACTAAAAATAATTTACTGGTATATTTACAGGAGATGCAGAGCCCTCTGATGTAGATGCAGCTTATGCCAATGGAAGGTGTTTTTCTGTTGGCACAGTAGCACCACTTCTCTGAACTATATTAACTATGTTGATAGACGCATTCCTATTTCAGTCTATTTTTTTCCCCAAAACTGGTCCAGCCATTTCTTAAAACAAGAATAGGAAAAATACAAAGTTCTCCCTTGTTAAAAAATTCTTACAGCTATTTTGGTGAGAAATTCTAGCACTTCTGTGCATTAGTGCATGCTTTGATATTTGGGTGGATGTTTGCTTTAGTAACTAGGATGTATCTTTTGTTTCCCAAACATGGGTTTCACGAGCTGTTTCTGAAACTGAAAGGGCAGGTTTATTTCTGTCTTTCTGTAGCTAAACTGTGTTCAGCCCAAATTCACCTGCACTCATCACTGTAGATCTATTGGTAACAATATTGTTACAAATAGATTATCTTGCTAGTGTAGACCTAGCCTGTGACTACTGGAAAGCTAGGGAAATAATGACATTCAGTACTTCTAGTTTCACGTCTCCTCTAAAGAGGAAGGGATTTTTAGACTACAAAACCCAAATGTATTTATTATCTGTTTAACTGAAATGAATGTTTTGGATAGAGGATCTGATTGTTAAAGATTCATCATTCTTACCCCTTCAGTTAAAACATAAGTGCAAACAAATGCCCCAAGAACCCCCAAAACAGGAAAGATCAGCCTATACTATAATTACAATATGAATTATTATAATATATACATCTATAGTGGGACTGGAGCTCCATGCTATCAGACATCTGCACCTGTGTGGAACTTCACTGAAGTTAATGGGGCTCCAAGGAAGCTCAAAGTCTGCCCAAGTGGAGTGTAGTATATGACTGGGATCTTACATTATACAAAGAGATGATCCAACTTTTTTCTACATGAAAGGCTTCTTTTTAAATGGACTTTGAAAATAAAATTGTAATGAAAAATAGTAATCTTCAGGGAAATTCTGTTTTATGATGTTTTCTATTCAACATTTTATCAACATTACCAAAATCCTTTTTCAGTATTATTTAAATGTTCCATTTACTGAAAAAAACTTATTTTAGAAAGCAAATGTGATTTTCTAAGCAAGTTTTCATTAATGATTTTAATAAAATTTCAATGACATTTTGATATATATTGCCACTAAAAAAAATTTAATTTTTTCTGAAAAAAACCCCAGAAAATGGATCAATTCTGAACCCTGCAAAAGAAACAGCTTTAATCATATGAAATATTTTGTGAAATAGTTTTACAACTAGCTCTAACTGTAAGTTCTTTAGAGTGGGGACTAGCTCTTACTATGGTTTGTCCAGTGCCCAATTAGTACAATAAGTTTCTGATCTAAGTTGGAGCATCTAAGTGCTATTTGTAATATATATTATAAGTATCAGTAATTGAACAGTTCCCTTTGTTACCTTCTGATCCTTGACTGTAAATGGAATGCATATCTATCCTTATTCTAAACAGCACTTTTCAAGTAAATTATCCTGAAATTACTTTATCATACTGATAGCTAGCTAATAAAAATACCAGTCATACCAGGATTTAACTGCCAAATTCAAGTTCCATAATATTGGACTATAATAAGGTTTGCACTTTCCATTTCTTTTAATTAACTCTTTAACAACTTGTACAGAAAGAATTAAAGACAGAAGTGGACTTGGTAACGTTATATATTTACACATGCACCAAACATGGACTTAACTTGATAGTAACAGATTTTTAATTTAATAAGATTGTTCTTTTAACGTAAAATTAAAAAAAATAGTTTGGGGATGTTTTATTGTTCTCCTGGGGTGAGTTTCTTTCATGAAAGAAAACCAAATTTAACCCACTCGCCAGTCGATTACAATGACATAGCAGGGTGAGTAAAACATTAGAAGAGTCAGTGGAAGCCACTATTTGAAACAGTCTTACTAGATAAGTAAGATATATATCTATATCTATAGATATATAGATATATATATATTTTGTAGTGGAGAGGTTGGATTAAGAAAAGAGATTTTGTTAATTTCTATGAGGGGTTATGGAACTGCACTTCATAAAAATACATAATAATTGAGCTTTTGTAGGTCTGCAAAAATATTTTGTCAGTTAACCATTATTTTTGATTTGTGATATACCATTAGAAACCAGTAAAGGGCAGCACTAACCAACTGTTTTAAGAAACTAAAATACTAATTACTGTTTTCAGGTTTTAAATAATGTATATATCTATAGTTTGACTGAATTTGCAATTAATTTAGTGTTTTTTTATCTTAGTGCTGAATATCCATTTCAAAAGTCTTCTATAATCTTTAAAAACAGAAAAGCAAAGACAGCAAATGAACAACTTTGTTATAATGAACTTTTGTTAAGGACACTTCAGTTGCTGAGAAGCTGAATCTCTTATTAAGACAGAGTGGTCACTTTAATTGCTTTATTAGATTATGTCCTAAAATGTACAAAACAAAACAGTACAATGGTTTAGATAGGACATTAACTCATAATCTCAAACACCTGAACACTAAATGTGTTTGAAATGTTGTTGGTAACCTTTGTTTGCAAATAAACTGGTAAAGTAGATTAGTGTAATTGTTTTGAGTCTAACCTGAAATAGCTCATTTTTCTAGAAACAGTGACTTGTACAAACTAGACATTTCATATTCCATAGAATATACATGCACTCTCAAACATGAATTACATTGCAAAGATTTTTTTCAGTCCTTTCTTACATCATTCATGTTTGTAAATGGTGTACTGAATTGGTGTGAACATTTAAAATGCTATTTTCTTTATCCTGATATTTGAGAAAGAATAATGAACTTAAACAAACAGAACTGTGATAAGATAGTTTCTTATTTGGGAGACTTTTATAAATTCTTTAAGCATCTATAAACAGGAACCCTTGTTTCTAACATAAGGATGATTTGGTTTGCTTTGTAATTTTGGGTTTTTCGTAATTAGCTGCACCCATTTAATTGTAAACACAACAAATCTGCAACATTCTAAAAATCAAAAAGATGTGACAATTTGAAAGATATGTCACAACTGTAAAATGTAGCGATACAAAAGTTTTATGAGAGCCTCAAGTGCATAAATGGGATAGTTGTCATATAAAAGATGCATCAGATATTAGACTGATGCTGTATTACACTTGGCAGAAAAAAAGAGCAAATAGAAATAATCTAGTCTCTGGCTGTATCTACTTACAAACAGTTTTCAGTGATAATACATGGTAGTACAGTTTCTTTTACAAGCATCAATATTTTATTCTATCACTGAAAAAATGTTATTAGAACTGAAGAACTAAAAGTTGTGGTTCAGTTCATGTACACTAAACATTAACATGCTTTCGTTCTGAGTTCATGTTGTTCTTTGTAGCTTTAGGAAACTCAGCCATTTTGATGTGAACCACATAGATTCAGCATTGTTCCTAAAAGTGTGGAGAGCAAAAAATACAGCACCTTGGAACCCCAGCCAATTCTGACTCAAAGAATTTCTTTGGAAGGCATGCCACAGATTACCATGTTAGATACATGACAAAGTTTAGTATAAAGCCTACCCAGAAGTCAAGCCATTGCCTACTTATCCACAAGGTTCTACTTTAACCTCAGAAGTTCTGGCATATAAATAAACGTGTAATTATTATTGAATGTCTATTGTGAACACAAGAAATTTAGCATTCACTCCATTCCCTACTCTTCCACTGAAGACAATAGGAACTTTTGATGCTTGGTGAACAAAACCTTATTTTTTCTTGCCTTTTATGAGGTGTAAAACGTTTAAATATGAGTTCACATCATGCAGCAAATTTGCACTTACAACCTTTTTCAGCAATAATTCTCAACTGATTTGCCAAATTTATCAATTTCAGTAGTATTTCCCTAGCAGTGGCATCTCTCTGATTCTTGGTTGGCATTTACTTCTAGGGAGACCTAAAACTAGACCTTGAATCTGCACCTAAGTTAACCCTTCACAAAGAGGTCTGCCATGGGACATGCACTAAAGGGCACCTGGATTCTCAGGAGAAAACTTTGTGGATCCAGAGAGCAGAGGTCAGAGGGAAATGCATTAACCCATGTGAGTCATGAAGAAAGCCAAGTTAAAGTTATACAGCCTTAAAATAAAACTGGGGGAGGGGCAGCTGTCAGTGGAGGATGCCTGGTAGTATGGGTCTAACAGAGTTGTTCTCCTCAGTCTTGGAGTATGAGAAAATCTCCAAAGAGTGACTTGGGTGCATGAACTCTAAATAAACTCCTATTTTCCAGCATGGGTGGGGTTGGGAGGGAGGGAAGGTCCTCAAGTTTTGGGGGTCAGACCCCTCCTTCCCTTAACTTGTATGAGAAGATAACCCTTCACTCCAGAAGAAATTATGGGACAAGCTGACAGGAATGGTGTTGATTTGGGTTTTCCCATTGGAACACTTAATCTGGCCCTTTATGATGTTCTTTCCTTAATACCTAGTTTGCTTGAGTTTATACATTCAATATAACAAGTCACTAGGAATAAAATTTATGAGGAAAAGAAGACAGGGTGATGATGTTTTGATAAAAACACTAAATGAGTTGGGTATAATCCGTCAATAGTGGAGCAATAAATGAATGAATGGGCACTTGAAACGGCATTGACTGAAGTTAGATTTTCTCAGGCAGAAATGGCAAGAAAGTGCAACCAGCAGACTGCCTCATTACAGTTTTTATTCATTTGAATTGTGCTAGAAATTTTTAGATCACAGTATAAAGGAAATTCTTTCCTCAGTGGCTCATGTGAAACTTTCCTCTCAAGTCTACAGGCATCTTTTCTGTAAAGAGTAGCAGCAAAATTTAGAAAAGAAATCTGTGGAGTGGGATAGAGGAGAATTTTGCTTAAAGCAAAGGGTGAAATTTATCCTTCTCCATATACAAACAGATTAAAATGGAAATCTCCAAAAGCATGGATAAAATGTGATTTCAATCCAGCCTCATGTTGGGTTCTGTTCAACCCCCTACATAATCCCTCTATAATTCCTCAGGAATGCCCAACTACTGTTTTTTGTTGAAGTGTGATCAGCCTCAGAATGTACAAAGGGCTTGGAGGGACCTACATATTTCTTTGCAAGACCTTCCCATCTAATGTAAGACTTCTTCATAGTGGTAGTGGAGTGAAGGGCCTTCAGTCATGGTGCCAATTCCATGTGACTGTGACAATCAATTACAGAGACTGTAAAATTTCTCAATGTGAACCATAGTAAACAGTGTTTCAACAAAGCATTTGTATTTTATCATGTGTTCAAACTTCACTTACATTTCAAGGTATAGTTGAGTTCTTAACTCATAATTAATTTATGAAACTCATTCTTTTTTTTTTAAGGGTAGTTTTTCTTTGGAAGGTTTAAAAGAAGATCCTATAGAATTTTCCCAAAACTTCCTGTATTAAATTAAAATGGAAATTGTAATGTATTCTGACACACTGATGGATAGACTATGGTCTATGAAAGCAATATTTTCATATTCTGAAGGCAGAGAGACCATGTCACAAATTCTATAAAGAGTAAATTGTCACAGACAATAAATGGAACTGAACTAAAGGTCCAGATTAATATTTAAGTTCCATGTGTATACTCTCACAGGAAAGATATTAGCCTGAAGGTTGATCTGTAGTGTGAAGACATTTTTTATCATGTTATATCATTACTTATTTCCATTACATTAACAGTATACACTGCCTGAATATATAGATGAAAAGACAATATGAACTCCCATTACCCACATTGCTCAAATTTCCTAAGGAACATTCTGTTTTCTAAGAGCTTGGTTTCATTTCCATGGAACATGAGTGTTAGATTGGGTCCCAAGAGACTAAAATTTAAAATTGCTACATTCTTTGCTGTGACAGACTGAATATATTTAACAATTTATGAATTCAGGTGTTTTATTATGTATTGAATATACATGCACTTTCTTAAGGGTAGCTTATTGCCTGGCATTCCAGTCAGCACTGCAACCAGAAAAAGTGCTTAAAACCTTGTGGAAGGACAATTGCTGAGAAGCTGTCAAGGCTGAAGTCTGAAATGATTTTACTCCGCACTTAGTCGGTCTCAGTTGGAGTGCTGGGTCCAGTTCTGGGCACCATATTTCAAGAAACTAGAGAAACTGGAGAGGGTCCAGAGAGGAGCAACAATAATTAAAGGTCTAGAAATAAATGTGGGAAGACTGAAAGAACTGGGTTTTTCAGTTTGGAAATGAGAAGACTGAGAGTGAACACGATATCAGTTTTCAGGTACCTAAAAGTTGTTACAAGGAGGTTGCTCTAATTAATTTCTGATGCTATAACAAGAAGCAGTGGGCTTAAATGGCTGTAAGGGAGGTTTAGGTTGGACATTAGGAAAAAAAAACTTCTTAACTTTCAGGGTAGTTAAACACTAAAATAAATTAGCTAGGGAGGTTGTGGAATCTCCATCAATGTTGATATTTAAGATCAGGTTAGATGACCATCTATTAGGCATGACCTGGATGGTGCCTGGTCCTGCCATAAGGGCAGGGGACTGGACCTGATGACCTCTCAATCTCCCTTCCAGTTCTAGTATTCTGTGGTTCTATGATTCTAACTTTGTCTCAACTGGTAGCCCACACTCATGAACCAATGTTGGGGTTTGTTTTTGTTTCTTTTTTAAAAACACAGGATTTCACAGATGGAGCATGCATGACTAGGGGAGCAACTAAAGCATCCCAGTGAGCAAATGGCAAAGAGACAGACTTTATACAAGACAAGGTTATTTCCCTTTGCAAGAGAAGGGGTAGGGAGACTGTCACAGAATGTACAAAGATCTTGCAGGACAGAAAAGGCAGGAGGACCCTGGCTAGGCTGAAATGCTGAAAAAGCCTGTATTCTTCAAGTCTGAGATGAGATTAGAGGTGAACTGAGCTAAAGCTAGAAAATGGAGTTCTTGGGACTCTGTTATTTCCAAGATCTGCAGCTCTCAAGTGCATTTTAGAGTAGTTTCTGTAGTTGAGGAATTCCTTTGCTAAACCTGTTCTTTGGTCTCCTGCCATGATGTCCCCACAAGGGTTAAACTTGAAGCTTAGATTGCCCATAGCTCTTGGGCAAGCAAATAGGGGGCTTAGGAGGTCTGAGCCCTGATTTCAGGGTCTGAGGTGGGTGTGTGGCAGCATCTCAGCTCCTAAAGAAGGGTGTCAGACAAAAGACCTGACCCTTAGACCATGCCTTGTAAACTCAGAACAGAAACGTGATTGTTTTCTAAGGGCTTGGGTTCATTTCTATGGAATATCAGTGCTGGATTGGGTCCCAAGAGACCACAATTTTTGCAACCCAACATACCTTGGATGGAAACAGATGGGGCCCAGTTCATTCGCTACAGACCACTGTCTGTACAGTGAGGTATAGGCCATGGTTGCAACAAAGGCATAATTTGTTTGGGTTAGCCATAATTAATAAAAGAGGAAAATGAAGGGACCTGTAGAAAAGAAATGACTGATCAGAATTTAATTTTAGTCAGACTTGTGCATTACACATAAACACTGAAAGACGAAAGAGCTGAAACAGGAATTCTGGAAAATAAGAGAAAGAACTAAATGCCAAGGGCAGGGCTGAATCCAGCATTCATTGCAGTCAGTGCTAAAATGAGTACTATAAATGCAGACTCCATATTTGGCTCTTTTGAAGATTCAGAGACCCAACTTCCACATGTCAGTGGATCTACTACGATGTTTGATTGGATATTTGAAGCCATCATAGAATCATAGAATTCTAGGGCTGGAAGGGCCCTCAGAAGGTCATTGAATTCAGCCCCTGCCTTTAGCAGGATCAACCCTAACTAAATCATCCCAGCCAGGACTTTGTCAAGCCAGGACTTAAAAACCTCTGGGGATGGAGTTTCCACCACCTCTCTAAGTAACACACACCTCCAGGTGATTCACCATCTTCCTGGTGAAATAGTTGTCCCTAATATCCAAGGTAAACCTCCTGCTCTGTAATTTGAGACCTTTCTTCCTTGTTCTACCATCTGTCACTACTATCCACAGAGCCAGTTACCTCATCATAGAAGCTAATCAGATTAGTCAGGCCTGACTTGCCCTTGGTGAATCCATAGCTGCGTCTACACGTGCACGCTACTTCGAAGTAGCGGCACCAACTTCGAAATAGCGCCCGTCGCGTCTACACGCGTCGGGCGCTATTTCGAAGTTAACTTCGACGTTAGGCGGCGAGACGTCGAAGTTGCTAACCTCATGAGGAGATAGGAATAGCGCCCTACTTCGACGTTCAACGTCGAAGTAGGGACCGTGTAGACGATCCGCATCCTGCAACGTCGAAATTGCTGGGTCCTCCATGGCGGCCATCAGCTGGGGGGTTGAGAGATGCTCTCTCTCCAGCCCCTGCGGGACTCTATGGTCACCGTGGGCAGCAGCCCTTAGCCCAGGGCTTCTGGCTGCTTCTGCGGCAGCTGGGGATCTATGCTGCAGGCACAGGGTCTGCAACCAGTTGTCAGCTCTGTGTATCTTGTGTTGTTTAGTGCAACTGTGTCTGGGAGGGGCCCTTTAAGGGAGCGGCTTGCTGTTGAGTCCGCCCTGTGACCCTGTCTGCAGCTGTGCCTGGCATCCCTATTTCGATGTGTGCTACTTTGACGTGTAGACGTTCCCTCGCTGCGCCTATTTCGATGTTGGGCTGAGCAACGTCGAAGTTGAACATCGACGTTGCTGGCCCTGGAGGACATGTAGACGTTATTCATCGAAATAGACTATTTCGATGTCGCAACATCGAAATAAGCTATTTCGATGTTGGCTGCACGTGTAGACGTAGCCCATGTTAGCTATTCCTGATTACTTCCCCTCTTCCAAATGCTTCAAAATGGATCCCTTGAGGATCCCCTCCATGATTTTTCTAGGCTCTGAGGTAAGGCTGACTGGCGTATAGGTCCCTGGATTGTCCTTCTTTCCCTTTTTTAAAGATAGGCACTATATTTGCCCTTTTCCAATCATCTGGGACCTCTCTTGATCTCCAGAAGTCTTCAAAGAAAATGGCCAAAGACTCTGCAATGACATTTTCTAATTCCCTCAGTACCCTTGGATGCATTAAATCCAGACCAATGGATTTGTGTGTCTAGCTTTTCTAGATAGCTCTTAACCTGTTCTTTCTCTACTGAGGGCTTTCTACTTCCATACCTGGTGAAGTAGTCTGTGAACTGACCTTGTACATAAAGACAGAGGCAAAAAAAAAACAACATTGGGTACTTCAGCTTTTCCCACATCATCTGTCACAAGGTTACCTCCTTCATCCAGTAAGGACCCCACACTCTCCTTGTTCACCCTTTTATTGTTAACAAGCCTGTAGAAACCCTTCTTGTTACCTTCCACATGGCTTGCCAGCTGCATTTCTAATTGTGCTTTCACCTTCCTGATTACTCACTTGCATTCTCAAGCAATATATTTATACTCCTCCTAGTCATCTGTCCAAGTTACCACTTCTTATATTCATCCCTTTTGACTTGAAGCTCACCAAGGATTTCCCTGGTAAGCCAAACTGGTTGCCTACCATATTTGCTTTTCTTATGTGCATCGGGATGATTTGTTCCTTTGCTTTCAATGCAGCTTCTTTAAAATACTGCCATTTCTCCTGAACTCGTTTCCCCTCCATATTAGCTTTTCGGGGGAGCAGTCAAAGTCTGCTCTTCTGAAATCCAGCGTCTGTATTTTACTGGTCACCCTTCTTCTGTCAGGATCCTGAAATCTACCATCTTCTGATCACTGCAGCCCATGTTGCCACCCAGTTCTACCTCTCCTGCTAGTTCCTCCCTATTTGTGAGCAGCAGGTAAAGCTGTGCATGGGCCCTGGTCATATCCTTCAGTACTGGTACCAGGTAGTTATCCCCAGCATTCTCCAAAAGCTTCCTGGATTGCCCGTGTGCTGCTATATTGGTCTCCTAACAGATGTCAGGGTGATTAAGTCCTCCATGCAAACCAGGGCCTGTGATCTGGAAGCTTCTCTTAGTTGTCTTAAGAAAGTCTCATCTACCTCATCCATCTTATCTGAGAGTCTATAGCAGACACCAACCACAACATCACCTCTGTTGCTTCCACCTCTAAGCTTAACCCAGATACTCTCAATGGGCTTTTCCCTCTATGTACAGAAGCTCTGAGTAATCATACTGCTCTCCCACATATATCACAACTCCTCCTCCTTTTCTCCCCATCTGTCCTTTCTGAACCGTTAATACCTTTCCACGACCATGCTCCAGTTATGTGAGTCATCCCACCAAGTTTCCATTATTTCTATCATTTCATACTTCATTGCCTGTGCCAGGGCTTCTAATTTTTCCTGTTTGTTTCCCAGGCTTCATGCATTTGTGTACAATTCCGTAGGTAGTGAGCTGATTGGCCTACCTTCTCCTTTCGAACCCAGGGTCCTCCTTTGTTGTTCCTTCCTCCTTGTGTTTCTTCCCAGTACCCCACTTCCTCACTTACCTCAGGGCTTATGTCACTGTCCCTTGACAAACCTAATTTAAAGCCCCCCATCACTAGGTTTGGAAGCCTGCCTGCAAAGATGCTCTTTCTTCTCTTTGCTATGTTTGTGGACCTGGGGCCAGATCTTCACCTAATGTAAACTCCTTTGACACTAATGCTTTTTATACCTGGTGAGAATATGGCCTTTAGGTTCCATAACTCTCTTTTTGCAAAAATAGTCAATTCACACCAGATTCCACACAGTAATCTTTTAGTGTTGATCCTGCTCCCCATAGCTGTGTCTACACGTGCACGCTACTTCGAAGTAGCGGCACTAACTTCGACGTTAGGCGGCGAGACATCGAAGTCACTAACCTCATGAGGGGATCGGAATAGCGCCCTACTTCGACGTTCAACGTCGAAGTAGGGACCGTGTAGACGATCCGCGTCCCGCAACGTCGAAATTGCCGGGTCCTCCATGGCGGCCATCAGCTGGGGGGTTGAGAGACGCTCTCTCCAGCCCCTCAGCTCACTGGTGGCCGCGTGGAGCGGCCCCTTAAAGGTCCCCTCCCCCTCCCTGCCTCTGCAGGAAGCTGAGGGAACGTGCAGGCTGCAGCCTGCACACGCGGCTAGCCTGCACCACCCTCAGCGACCCAGCCAGCTGTGATGGCTGCCCGGCAGCCCCCCCAGCACCCCCAGGGGACCCCCCCCAAGGGGAGCCAGGGCAGCCAGCCCAGCCAGAGGGGCAGCCAGGCTGGGAAGCGGCAGCAGGGCCCCTCCTGGATGGAGGCCGAGCTGTGGGACCTGCTGGGGCTCTGGAGCGAGGAGGAGGTGCTCCAGGTAATGGGGAGCAAGAGGCGGAATGCAGATGCGTTTGCTCGGCTGGCCGACGGCCTGGCTGCCCGGGGTCACCCTGCCCGCACTCCTGACCACGTCAGGAGTAAGGTGAAGGAGCTGCGGCAGGGTTACTCCCGGGCCCGGGATGCGGCCAGCCGATCTGGGGCCGCCCCCGTCACTTGCCCCTTTTACAGGGAGCTCAGGGACACCTGGGCTCCCAGCACACCTCCTCCCCTCCGGCCACCCTTGACACCTCGGCTGACGAGCCCCAGCAGGCCCTGCAGACGGAGTCTGCCCTGGAGGCAAGCCCCGCACCCCGGGGGCCCCCCTCAGAGGCCATCCCCGGGACATCGCGGCAGGAGGAGGAGGAGGAGGAGGAGGGGGGCTCCTCCTCCGCAGAATCCAGCCTGCAGATCCTCCTCCTGCCATCCCGGAGCAGCAGCAGGGCCTCCGCCCCCCGGGGATCTCCGGACCGTGGGAGCGGACCGACAGGTAGGTACCCCTCTCTGGTGGACACCCCTGGGCTTGAGGGGCGGGGGTAAGAGATATGTGTCCAGGGCCCCCCACATGCTCACATGGCCATGGCCCCAAGGACACCAGGGCCATGGCCCTCACAGCACTGCATCCATCAGCCCCTGCCCCCACCCCGCCGCATGACAGTGCCATGCCCCATCCCTGGGCCAGGGGGGAGCGGAACCTCGAGGGGCCCCGGGGAGGAGGGGGTGGGACACCCCGCAGCAGCAGCATGTGATGGAGTCGGGGGAGTGCCAAAGGGAGACTCAGGCTACATATGAGCAACAAGAGCCGAATAGCTCCCAGGGCCAAAGGAGGATCCTGGGGCTACAGCTGGCAGGTGACACCTCTGCCCTGAACAAACAGGAGGGAGAAGCCGAGCTGGCTTGGAATTGGGGGGCGAGGGCGGGGGCCACAGGTAGAGGCTAGGGGAAGGGAGAGCTGGTAGGCAGCCAGCCTGAGGAGGGGGAAAGCTGCATCCCAGAGGGGCCCCCCTTGGGGTCTTCTCCCCAGGATGGGTTGGAAGGACTGTCTCTTCCGACAGCTGGTGCTGTCACTCCTGGCAGAAACTGGGCATCTGTGGCCTAAGAAACCTCTCCTCCACTCAGACCCTGCGGGGTGAAGTGAGAGTCGCTCCCACCAGGGGACGGGGTGCAGGGCAGGGGGACCCCTGAACCCCATCCATCACAGCAGGCCAGCCCACGTAAATGTCCTGGAAACGTCCCCGGCTGTCCACCAAGGCCTGCAGGATGACAGAATGGTAGCCCTTTCGATTGAGGTATCGTCCTCCACTGTGATGCGGGGCGCGGATGGGGCTGTGAGTCCCATCCAGAGCCCCGAAGCAGTTGGGGAAGCCCAGGGTGGCAAAGGCTGCAATGGTGGCATCTGGGTCCCCCAGCCTCACGAGCCTGTGCAGGAGCATGGCGTTGATGGCACCCACAACCTGCAGAGAAAGCACATGGGACAGCACCAATGAGGGGTGAGCAGGGTGTGCGTGGCCCTGCCCTGCCCTGCCCTGCCCTGCCCTGCCCTGCCCTGCTCTGGCCCCCCTGCCCTGGCCCCCCTGCCCTGGCCTCCCCCCGTGGGTTCGCTTACCTCCATGAAGACAGCCCCGACGGTGGCCTTGCCGACACCAAACTGCTGGTCCACGGATCGGTAGCTGTCCGGAGTGGCCAGCTTCCAGACAGCGATGCCGACCCGTTTCTGCACTGTGAGGGCATGCCGCATAGCAGTGTCCTGGTGCCTGAGTGTGGGGGTGAGCCACTGGTACAGCTCCAGGAATGTCTGCCGGGTCATCCTGAAGTTCCTGAGCCAGTGGTCGTCATCCCACTCCCCAAGCACCAGCCGCTCCCACCAGTCGGTGCTGGTGGGGTAGCTCCACAGCCGCCGGCATGTGAGGCAGGGGGTGGAGCGGGGTGCTGCAGGGGTAGGGGTTGAGCCCTGCTGCCCTGGGGGCATCTCCTCCACGGGGCAAGGAGGTGCTCAGCTGCCTCCCACATGGCATGGGTCAGGGCAAGCCCTGCTCCTGCCGGGAGGGCTGGGTGGACCTCTAGCTGCTGCTGCTGCTGCTGCTGCTGGGGGTCCATGACTGCGGCGCCCGGGGTCTGTGTGCCTATGGCTCCTCAGACCGCGTGCTGTGCAGGCTGAGTGTGTCTGGGGGGGCCCTTTAAGGGAGCGGCTAGCTGTTGCCCCGGAAGCGCTAGTCCGCCCTGTGACCCTGTGTGCAGCTGTGCCTGGCATCCCTATTTCGATGTGTGCTACTTGGGCGTGTAGATGTTCCCTCGCTGCGCCTATTTCGATGTTGGGCTGCGCAACGTCGAAGTTGAACATCGACGTTGCCGGCCCTGGAGGACGTGTAGACGCTATTCATCGAAATAGGCTACTTCGATGTAGGCTTCACATGTAGACGTAGCCCATGAGGCATAACACCTTGGTTGACAGAAAGCTGGTCTGGGCATTCTGGGGGGCCTTCTCTTGACAGAAAAGGCCTCAAGGACACCATGCAGGTGCCCCAAGGGATGCCCTGTCCACAGTAATCAGTGCTTTGTGGTTCCTGCCAACATCCCCTTTTAAAGCTGCAGGGAGCCTTGGAAACCCTGTGGCAGGAAGTTCAGAGTATGGAAGCAGCAGGGCTACAGGTTGCAGTCCCCCACTCACTCACAGCCACTCCTTGTGCTAGAGCCATTGCAGATAGCAGACAGCCAAGCATCCGGAGACCACCCCCCAGGGCCCTTGAGGGATCAGCCAGAGGGGTCCTGGGTGCCACCCTGCGGCACCAAGTGATGGGCCCCCTCCTGGACTGGGTCTGAGGTACAGGACCTCCTGGACCTGTTGTGGCAAGGTGGAGGCCCTCCTCGACCCTAAGGCCAAGGTTAGCAATGCCCCTGTCTATGCCTGGATGGCCACCACCCTTGCAAAATGGGGTCACCCCACTCGCATTATGGAGAAGGTTTGGGCACAGGATAGAGAACTTTGCAAGGGCTATGACTAGGCCCAGGATGCAACCTGATGCTCTGGGGCAGGGCCCACCATTTGCCCTTACTACAAGGAGCTGGATGACATTTGGAGGGAGGGGCACAGCACCAATTACATGCCCCATCAACATAGCACTGGATGCCCCACCCTGAAGCTGGAGCCCCCAGAGGAGGAGGAGGAGGAGGAGCAGCACTCCGAGCCCCAAGCCCTGCCAGAGCTGGAGGTGAATATGGCCTCAGAGATGAGCAGCTGCACACTGGTAATCATGCTGGAGTCAGTCCCTGCCAGCCAGGCCGCCTCTAGGGTGTCCTAGGAGCTGGCCGAGGGTCCCTCCAGCAAGTAGCCCACGTGTCACATACCTCAGGGTGTGAGAGACAGACTGCCAGTCTCACGGGAGGCTGGATGAGCCCCAGGCCCTGGCGGTGGGAGGGGGCCTGCCAGCACCTGTCAGGATTGGAAGCAGGCTAACCACAAGGGTGATAGTCTGACTCCAAACGCACCAAGAGAGGGCCAGGTAGAGCCAGTCCTTGGTGCGAGCGAGCCAGGTTGTCACCCGGGGCTGCCAATTTCAAGGGGCTCCAGAAATGCACCAGCTTGTGCAGGGCTGGAGCCAGTGGGTGCTTGCTGTGCAGGGATGGGGGGAGGGGCAGGGCTGCAGCTGGATGGCCTGGCGGCTGGGGCGCACTGCGGGTGGCAGGGCATTCAGCAGGGCCCAGCAGCAAGGTGAACCCTGCCTCGGAAGTGCGAACCCCACCTCGGGAGGGCAGTCTGTCCATTCTCTGGGGACAGAGAAGATTGGAAGAGCAATCTGCTTTGCTGTTTGACCGTGATCTGTCAACAGAAATTTTGTTGAAAGATTTTCCAACAAAAACTTCTGTTGACAGATCACTCTAATCTAGACATAGCCATACCCTGTGTCTACATGTGTCCCTTCCTTTTGAAAGGGGCATGTTAATGAGTGGGTTTCTAAAGATGCCAATGAGGCACTACAATGAATATGCAGTGCCTCATTAGCATAATGGCAGCGGCGGCGATTCGGAAGTGCAGCTTTTCAAATCGCGTTCTGCCTGTGGAGACGGGACCTTCCAAAAGGACCCCCCCCAAGTTTTCGAAAGCCCTTCTTCCAGTCTGGTGATCGGAAGAAAGGCTTTTGAAAACTGGGAAGGTCTGGTCTCCATGGGCGGTGTGCAATTTGAAAAGCCGCACTTTCGAATCGCCGTGGCTGCCATTATGCTAATGAGGTGCTGCATATTCATTGCAGCGTCTCATTAGCATTTTTCGAATCCACTCATTAACATTCCCCTTTCGAAAGGAAGGGGCATGTATAGACCCAGCCATAGTGTTTAGATTATGTGAGGAACAAACAGGTGGTTGCTGAAATTGCAGATTTCAAAGAGCTCAGCCAACATATGTGGAAATATTAAACTAAAATATTTATTCCCATTTTTCATAGTCTGTGCCTTATTTATATTCAAATCACAAATTACATCCAGAACAGTTAATACCATGTGGCTGCCTTATATATATTACATTATTTTATGCATTATTTATACAGCACCATAAATATTTTTATTAAACATTTGTATCTATTTAGCACCATGGATGGGAGATACATACCAAGCAGATACACAGTTCCTGCCCTATTTAGAATCTAAAGTGATCGCACCAAGATGACACACGATGATAAACTACAGGTAATTTTGCCACTGTAGGGAAGGAAACAGAGGGCAGGAGAAGAGAATACCCAAAATAAGCATACGGTATTTTTTGGGTTCTACAGTATATTTTACGGTCATAATCCTAAAAGCACTTATGCCTGTGGATAACTTAGTACAGAATATTAATATTTGTGGTTTTTTATAATCATATTTAAACTACTGAACATTCAAGATAATTAAAATCAGATCTTTGGCAAAGGGAATTGCAGCTTTTGAGTCATGTTACATGACAAGTAAACATCTGAGGTTCATTTTACTTCTGAGAAATTTGATCCACATACTATGACATGACTGCCTACCCCTTTCCCATTTTGTATAAGAAATTTCCATTTGAAGCTTTGGAACCTGAAACAGTTAAAAGAAAACTGACCCCATTTAGCTCAGCCCAGCAGTCGGAGAGTTCAAAAGATAAGCAGTTCTCAGCATGAATAACTTGAAATGTGTTTTTAAATAAAGTCATTAAAAACATTGTTTCCCAATATATTTCACAGCTTATTCATGCTGAGCAGTGCAGAAATTGTAAGAAAATGCAAGTGAGTGTCATTTTATCGCTGGCCCATCACAGAACCGACGATTAGAGTCTGGTAATGAATAATAAACAATGAATAACTGAAACTATAGGATCTAAGCATATGTATGAGCAGGAAGTGTCATCTCATATGACAATTATGACTGTTAATATCCATACCAATTGTTCTGGAATAACTACTGGGACAGTAAAACCTGTTTTGTAGGACCTATTTTGCACTCTCATGCACATGAGATCCTGAACTGAACATTATAGGGGAATCAAGACAATTATTTTCATCAGTTAGAGGTAAGATCTTTGGGACAGGGAGTGTCACAATTGTGTGCCAGTGCACTGTGCTGTAACAATATGAACAAACTGTCATAATTTATGCAGCACTGGAATCTATTTATTGATTTATGGATCCCAAATCTTAAATCACAATCCATCTGTTATCTCCATTTGCAGGATTTTGCAGGCTAGCTTCTCCTCTCCCATCTGCAGCATGGAGTGCAAGAAAGATCTGTACACTGGATCAGAAAGGAGAATTTTTCCCACATGTTTGTGAATTAGTCAACAGAAGTATCAAGCCACATGTGGTAGGGCCGTTCCTTAACAGTTCCATGACAGAAGGGACTTGGCACAGCATACAGGGATTCCTCAGATGGTACAGCATCAGCACAGAAATTCCTGTGCCACCATCTTCCCCTCCCAGATTCTGGAAGGTGGGTATGGTCAACAAAAGGGGAACTTGCATGGCTAACCATACACCTGGTGATCTCTGGCAAGTAGAATGTTTTTTGTAGTGGTTACTCTAATTTTCACTGAGTACTGGGCTCACACTTAGGGGGTTTGAGATGTTGTGTGTGCATATTTGTGACTCTAAGCCACTGCTTCACCTCCCAATAAGATGTGTCAAGTGCCCTTCAAACATCAGCCCAGATCTGAACCTCTACATCCTATTATCAGCCACCTGAGCCATCTAGTCTACATTATTTATTGATTAATATTCTGAAATTGCTCTGATTATTAAATCACTGCCACATGTTAACACCCATTTTTTTGTAAACCTATTGCATGCTCTGATGCATGATAAATAAATTGCATTAACACCAGTTCATATGAAATATTTATGGGCTCATTTTCTGAGCATAGTTTAGATAATGGAGTATTGCAAATGGTCAGTTATGTATAATTATGAGACTACAGATAAAACAAAAGCTCATGCTTTCACTAGGAGACATACACACACAACTTAGATTCCAACTGGGTTCAAGAAGAGTGACATATTTTATGTTTCTTAATTATCTTTACTTCCCAATTGTATTGTTGTTCCAAAGGCTCAATTCCTATATACCAATGAAAGAATAATAAGCTGTAGAGATACTCCTTTCTGAAATGAAAGAATTCAAACTCTTTTTTACTTTTGTCAGAATATAAACACATAAAGGACAGATGATTTCAGGATTTACTTTGCTCTATGCAAAGTAACATAAAGTCTGGGTAAAATATTTGTATTAAATACAAAGACAAGACAGGGTCAAAATTCATCCCTTTTATTTTACTTCTCAGTCCAGGTTCTTATATTGTTCCCATCACCATCATATCTGATCAATTTTGAGGCAAAAAGGCAACACGCTAGTTGGATTTGGTCCAAAATGATTAAATGGTTATAATGGGTGAGATTTTCAAAGGTAAAGGGATATTAGGGGCCCAACTCTCATTGATTGTGATTAACAGTCACTGAATAAAGCCACAGAGAGGTAGCTGTGTTAGTCTGCACCCTAACAAAACAAAAAAGCAGTCATGTAGCACTTTAGTTAGACTTAGACTTAGGTCCGCCTGTGCATCTGGGCACATTGGGCAACAAGTGGTCGCCAGTGATTTCGGTCGGCTGCAAATAATTCCGCCTCCTCCCATGATATACCAATGTTTAATAACTCTTCCTTCAATGTGGTGCACCAGGTCTTGAGAGGCCTGCCTCTCTTCCTTCTTCCCTCTGCTGGTATCCATCTCATCGCAGTCTTTGGGTGCAGTTGATCTGGCAGATGCAGAATGTGTCCAGCAAACCGCACTCTGCGCTCTGTCACGATATCCTGCAGTGCCTGTGACTGGCATCTTTGTAGTATCTCCTCATTGGTAACGCGATCGCGGTAGGTGACACCCAGGATATTTTGTAAGCAACGCTGGTGGAATACATTGAGCTTACATGCTACTCTTGACGTTATTTTCCACGTTTCGCTAGTGTAAATGGTGACTGGCATGAGGATGGTGTTATACAGTTGAACTTTTGTTGCAGTGTTGATTGTTGGTGCAGACCAAATTGGGTGCAGTCTTTGGAACACTGCTGATGCCTTACCGATTCTGCAGTTAACGTCTGCCTTGGCACCTCCGTCGTTAGACAGAGTGCTGCCAAGATAGGTGAACCACTGTACTTCTTCTATGGGTTGGCATCCGACCACTAGTGGTGTGTTTGTCTGAGTGTTCCCAACCTGCATCAACTTTGTTTTATCACTATTTATCCTCAGCCCAATTTTGCTGGCTTCTGCTTCCAAATTTGTCGTCATGCCTTGCAAGCATTCGCTCATTTCTGCTAGCAGTGCAATATCGTCTGCAAAGTCCAGATCCGTGAGTTGACGCTGATCTTTCCATGAGATACGTAGATGTGTGTCACTCATTGCCTTTCTCATGATGAAGTCCACCACCAGAAGGAACAAGAATGGAGACAAGATGCACCCTTGACGCACTCCAGAGTTGATGTTGAAAAAATCTGTCATCCCATTATCGGTCCTCATGCAGCAACTAGAATTTAGATAAAGATTCAATAACTGTCAAATTCATGGAGTAATTGCGCTAGCTTTCCACATTGGTATAAGGTCCTTACATTCCATGTTCCAATTTTTGTTGTGGTTTTGGCGCTTAAAATCGAGTTCTTCATGGGGTACTGAACTTCCTTTAGGCTTTCATCCAGCACCATCATTAAAGAAGAGTCGATACCTTTGTGCCGAGTTAATTTTTGTTTATTTTGTTTGGTTGCACTTGTTGTTTCTGTAGCAATTGGTAGGTTTTATGGGATAGAGTTGCTAGCCTGACGCCCAACCTTCCTCCTTTTTCATCCGGGTTTAGGACTGGCAATGACGGAATTATGTAGCACTTTAAAGACTAACAGATAATTCATTAGGTGATGAGCTTTCATGGGGCAGACCCACTTCTTCAGATGTGGAGATAGTGCTGTACTGGAAATCTCCAGATCTGAAGAAGTGGGTCTGCCCCACGAAAGCGCATCACCTAATACATTATTTTGTTAAAGTGCTACATGACTGCTGTTTTGTTTTGAATAAATCCAGTAGTTCTGAGAAGGCTGCTGCTTCATTGTTAGCTCCTTGTACCACAGAGCGAAGGGAGATATGGCAGAATGACACAAAAGACAGAGGGAGGCAAAAGCACTCAGCTCTGGGCATAGATCGCTCCCATTGAAATCAGTAGAGGTTTTCCTATTGCCATTGATGGCAGCAGTATAGGGCCAATGCTGATTTTTTTTCTGAAAAATGCCCCCACTCAAGCATACAAGCATTGGTGTCAATATCAGTAAATGAAAACTCCACGCCTTGTGACAGTTTACAGTTCTTCTACAAAGCTCATTCAAAATGACCGGAATCTCTTCAAACTTTAGTGCACTTCAAATCACCCACTCTCTGAATGATTGCAACTTTAATTACAGTAAGGTCTCAAAGTATGCAAGGGTTTGGTTCCTGTTAGCCCTGCATAAGCATGAATTTGCATAAATTGGGACCTCCGTATAGTAAACTATTGTATACAAAGGTAAAACTTCAGAAATGCTAATAAACCATGTACGTGTTCATATAAACTTTATTTGTGCAAATTAAATGTACATAAATCTTAAAGTATAAAGGTTATAAAATACTGTACCTGGAGACTATAATTTGTATATAAAAAAATCAAATGGGGCTTATCTGAATGCAAGATCATTCATTTCCCTTCATATGATGATGATGATGATGATGTAGCCTGCTGTACAGTGCAATGACGGATGAAGACAATGTTGAAGTGCATTATATAGCATGGTGGGGTCTTTTTATTCCTGATCCTCTTTCTCTGATCCCTCAACAGATGGAGAATCATTGGGATCCACTTCAGAAAAAGGTAGAGGTTGTGAAGTTCTCTTGGAAACAGGCGATGCAGACATCAAGGCAGCAGAAGAATGCTAGGCTTCAACTAGCACAGGTGACAAAGCAGAAGAATGCAAGGCTTGAGTTGTGACAGGTGTTTTGGTTGGTGATTTTGCAACCTTTTTTCATGCAGGCAACAAAACAGGAGTGTGCAAGGAGGCTCCTTGCAGCAATGCAGTGGGAGAGTGTGTAGAGAAATTGGCGGTAGACATGTTAGAGATTGGCGAGGGAGATCGCGTTCTTTCGGTGCTTTCCTGAAAATCACGGTGATAGGAAGTTGCTTCTTCTTGCGCTGGAGTTCTGTGAGCATCTCCCTTAATGGGAAAAAAATCTGTTCGCTTCCTGAGTGATCCTTAAACTCCTTTCCATCAAAGGATCGTACTTCTGCACCTTGTCAGTTAGCTGTTTAAGGAGTTGAAAGACTTCACTGAATTTATGGAGGTCCCATGACGCTTGCTCGATCTCTTCTTCCTCTTCTAATTCTTCCTCCTCCACAATCTTCACAAATTCTTCTAGGTCTTCTTCGGTTAGCTCATCCCCATCCCCATTCAGAAATTCTTCTGTATCGTCCTCTGCTATATCATTGAATCCTTTGCCGCCTACCTGACGAGCAACATTAACAATCCTCTTGACTTCATCGTCTACCTTGGTGAAGGCGGTGAAGTTATTCACAGCTTCCTCCCAAATATTCTTCCAACACACATTCATGATTTCAGGCTTAAGTTCCTCCATAGCCTCCTTGACAAGTGTAATGCAGTCGCAGATGCTGTAGTCCTTCCAACAATGGCTTACATCAAGCTCAGGATCAAGATCCATAGCAGTTCGTATGCAGGAGAAGGTGAGGCAAGTGTAGATAGCCGTGAATGTGCATATCACACCTTGATCAAGTGGCTGGATAAGGGAGGTTGTATTGGGAGGAAAGCATATGACTTCCACATTGGAGTGTGTAAATTGTAGAGACTTGGGATGCCCAGGAGCATTATCTATGATGAGCAGCACCTTGAATTCCATTCCCTTCGCAGCCAGATATTTTTCTACTTCAGGGACGAAACACTTGTGGAACCAGTCCAAAAATATCTGTGCCATTACCCATGCCTTCTTATTGGACTGCCAAAACACAGGGAGGAGGTTTTTGTTCTTTCCTTTCAATACTCTGGTGTTTGTAGAGTGATACAGCATCCCAGGCTTGATCATATGCCCAGCAGCATTGCCACAAAATAGGAGCGTAACTCTGTCCATTGCTGTCTTAAACCCAGTTGCCTGCTTCTCAGCCTTTGAAATGTAGGTTCTACTGGGCATTTGCTTCCACAAAAGGCTGGTCTCTTCTGTGTTAAACACTTGTTCTGGCCTATATCCCTTCTCCCGGATCAACTTCTTTAGTTCTGCTGGGTATTTTTTGGCTGCAGCATGGTCGGTAGATGCTAATTCCCCTGTTAACTGTATGTTATGCGGCAAGTATCAGTTTTTGAATCTTGCCAGCCACACTTTACTTGCTGAATATGTTTTTGTAGATGCGGTAGATCCTTCACCACCCATGGATTTCTTGAAGTGCTCATACAAAGAGAGAGCTTTTTCTTGTAATAGCCTTCCATCACATGGCACACACCTTTTATTCAATCTTCTAGCCACAAATTTAAGGCCTTCTCAGACTTAATAAGAATTGGATCCCGCGCATGTTAGATCAATTTGGCTGTTGCTGGTGCACAGTCTTCCACTGTTTTGCATTTTTCCCTTTCACAAATTTTAATAGAATGCATAGAAGATTTGTTCATGTTGAACCGCTGCACAGCCTCAGAGTTCAATGTGCCACTTCTTAATGAGTCCAAAATCTTGACTTTTTCTTCAAAAGTTCTCCTAGTATGAGCTTTCCTCTTCTTCTCACCTTCAACACGACTAACTCCACTACTAATTTTGGTAAAATTCACTGATAAAGAAAAACTTTACACGAGCATAGGAGGGAGACATTCACAGAATGAGAGCATGAGAGAGAAGGAAGATGCATAGTCCAAAAGCCTGTAAGCTCATGCACTAGCATGCAAGATTCTTATGTAATTTATTTAGGTAGCCCTTTCAGCAATAATCCCAACAGAATGACCCATCTAAATAAATAAAGTGTTTAGTTGATAAAAATATATATTTTATTAAGTATGATATGATAAATACATGAAAACGTCAGTAGTGTGGACTTGTTTCTTATGCAGGGCAAAAGATGCTGGGTGGTGGTAGTCTTGCTTTTCTTAGAGAAGAAAAGATGAAGTGATAGTGAGAAGAAAGATGCTGTGTGGGTAGACTTGATTTCCAAGTGATGCTAGTGAGAGATGTTGGGGGTGAGTACTGTACACTTACTTCTCGCCCAATGCATAACGCATAACTACAAATCATGAGTGTAAGTGTGAATCGGGGGCGGGGGCAGCCACTTAAGAGCAGGGTTGTGTACTTTGGATTCACATACTTGACACCTTACTGTATTAAATGCCTGTTCCAGTAAGCATTCTATTGTGCTTACTTTCTTGAAAATGGCCATAACAAGCTGTAGGCAGACAGAGATCTCAGACAGCCTCCCACAACAGAATCTGGTTCTGAACTGAAGTCCTCCACCTGAACTTCTGCTTCTACAAAGAGCTGTGCATTACCCATTAACCTATGTTCAAATGCACCGACCTCACTGTCCCTATTCTTACTTCATGACATATTCTACATCCCATCAATCTCAGCTACAGACAATCACATTGGGAAAAAAAGTATTTTCTGACTATTATAGTCAACAACTGCAAAATATGTTAAATTATCCTAGGAATATTCCTTGAGAAGCTCTTCCCCTAGTCCTGTATTTGGATTGGAGATGAATATGTAACTTTGGCAACACCAGGCACAATTAGCAAAGAGCTCTGCTGCCCAGTAAAGTTGTGGCAAGTCAACAGAATACATATTCCATGAAGATAGCCTAGGAAACTGGCCACTTACAATTTCACCCAAGAAAGGAATTCTTTTGTGATCAGGTATTTAATCATCATCATCATCATCAACAACAACAACCATGGGCTCAGCGCCCGTTGATGACTGGTGCCTCTCTCACTCTTTCCTTCCATCTTTCCCTGTCCAGTGCACAGTAGCTTAGATGGTGTGGAGCTAGTCTACAGAAACTACCCATTCTCTGTGGGGTCTGTCTCTCCTGTTCGAGCTGTCCATTATGCTGAATACCAGGGTCTTGATTTTTCATTTGTTATTCATTCTGCAAATATACCCAAATAGCAGTAACTTCTGTAGTATAACCTTCTGCTGTAGTAACAGAGAGGAAGCTGTGCTAGTCTATACACTATAAAACAAAAAGCAGTCAAGTATTTTGCTAGTCTTTAAAGTGCTACTCTTCTGCTGTAGGTTCTTCTTAGGGTGTATCTTCCTATATAATTCCTTGTTGGTGACCTTCTGCAGCCATCCTATTCTTTCTATAACAACTCATTTTAAATGCCAATATTCTTCTCTTCGAATCTTTTGTTATCACCCACATTTCACATCCATACAACATGCTGCTGAATACACACACAGACACACACACACACACACACACTTTCAAGGTGTTCAGCTTCATTCCTAAGCTAATGGCTTTGCTTTTCCAGATCTTGTCCATTGTCTTCAAACTGACTCTTGCTTTTGCTATTCTAGTCACTATTTCCTTCTCACAGTCTAGATCATATATTGCTACTCCTCACATGTGTACTTCTCTATATTCTCTAGTTCAATCCCATCTACACTGATCTTCCTTCCTATTTCCTTATCTCTAAATACCATTGGTTTTGTTTAATTTATGTTCATTACTAGTCTGTACTGCTTCCTTTCCTCATTTAGCACCTGCACTGTTTTTGCTACCTTCTCCTCTTCTTCCTCAACAATAACAACTTGAGGTTCGCAGATGATAAAGTTAGTTCTTTTCCCATGCACAGATATCCCTTCTACCTCTTCCTTGATCTTGTTCACCTCTGTCTCTAGAAGCATGACCAAGATACCTGGTGAAATTGGATCTCCTTGTCTCATACCTCTATTCATTCTAAACCAACTTCCCAATGCCCTGCACATTCCCACCAGTGCCTCCACATTGTCACTGGTATCCTTTAACAACAGTATCAGTCTGCAATACCCTCTATACAACTCGAACACCACCCAAGTCATTTTCTGATCTATACTGTCAAATGCCTTCTGCAAACCGACAAAGCAAGTGTGTATGTTCTTGTTCTTTTGTCAAGCTTTCTCCGCTGTCAAGCTATGAGCTCATGGGAATAAGGGGACTTCGAAGTAGGCGGCATCCTTTCGAAAAGGAGCCCCGTCTGGACGCGCCGCGCGGCGGCAAGGAGCGTCAATTTCGAAGCGCAGCTGCTGCCCGCATGCTAATGAAGCGCCAAATATGCATTTCAGCGCTTCATTAGTAAACTTTGAAATGGCCATTTGCATGGCCATTTCGAAGTTTGGGGCACATGTAGACACAGCCAATATCTCCAGTATGCTACTTCTATCTTTCTTGAACTGCGCTTGCTGGTCTGCTAGATGTTCCATCTGCGATCTTAGTCTCTCTGTCAGTATCATCAGCATCTGGCCTAGATGACTCGTTAGGGCAATTGTTCTGTAGTTCTTGCACTTCAATGTACTTCCTTTCTTGTGTATTGTCACTAGCACAAATCTTGTCCACTCCTTAGGTGCCTTCCCTTCTTCCCATGCTATAGTACATAGTTGGTGTATTTTCTGAATATTATTTTCTCCAGTGTATTTGATCATCTCTCCCATGATCTTATCATTTCCAGGCCTCTTGTTATTCTTTAGTCATTTCACTCCTCTTTCTACTTCCTCCTTCAAAATACCAGTCTTGCTCTTGATGCTCAGTTGAGGTATCTCTTTCAGTTCTTTGATCAGGTCTCTGAGACACTCAGGTCCAACTGTGTTTTTTATAGCTTGGTGCAATACCTCATCCATCGCTGCATAATCTTCTCCTTGTTCATGAGCACCCCTTTGTTTTCATCCTGATTGCCATCTGGTTAGGCTATCACTTCCTATTAATATTCCTGTTCATCTTATACACTTCCCTGATCTTACATTTGCTATAATACCTCTCTATATCTTCACACCGCTCCTCTAACCATTTTGCCATATTCTTTCTGGCTGCTTTCCTTACCTCATTGCATTTCACCCTATATTGCTGTTCCACCCTCTTGGAAATACCCCTTCTGATCTTCAGTACTCTCTTCTCGTGAGCCAACTTTAGTGTCTCCTGTGTAATATACTTCTTACTGATCTTCTCTTCTTCTGGTAGAGTCTGCTCAATTGCCTCTTTTATCACCAGGGATATTCCTTGGACTCTTTTATCTAGGTCTCTCTCTGTAGCTGTATTTGTAATCTTCTCTTTGAGGGCTGCTCTGTATGCATTCCCTGTTTCTTCATCACCTACCCTTGCTACCTTTCTTCGCTTCTTAAACTGCATCTTACATTTTCTCTTGAGTTTTATCTTGATGTTTGAGATCAAGAGACTGAGGTCCAAGTCTATATCTGCTCGTTGGAAAGTCTGACACTGATGTACTGATGCTACCCATCTTCTTATCAAAATCATATCTATCATGTTCTTGGACTTCTGGTCATTCAGTTGCCATGTCCACTTACTACAGTCCTTTGGCTGGAATCTCATGTTGCAGATCACCATCTCATGCTCCGTAGCAAACTCTAGTAGTTTCTCACCTCATTTGTTTCTTTCTCTGTATCCAAACCTTCTCATAACTGTCTCCAAACCTTGGTTATCTGTTCCAAACTTCAGGTGAACAGTTTTGCTTTGAATCTCACTATCATCATTCCTGCACTCACCGGTTTGTATCCTAATAATGCTCCTCTAGCAATTTTGATAAGAATGAATCCAACTTCTGCCTCATGCTTTGTTTTGTTTCCTGACCAAATATCTTCGAAACTGCACATCTCTCCTGATGCCATCCAACGCATCTCTGCCAGTAAAAGTATATCACATCAATATCTTTCCATCTCATTCCGAAGCAGCTCCAAATTTCCAGTCACCCACATTGTTCAGATGTTTCATGTTCCAACTGACAGCATATGTGTTAGTTGTAATTTTCTTTTGGTAGCCAACTTATCGACCCAACCCCGATCGTTTGATTGTCGTGGACCTTGCTTATCTGGGCAATGTCCGAGCCAGCATCTTTTATCATTTAGTCGTACTGGCATCACATTTCATTTGTACTGTTGTTTCACAGACAGCACATCATCACTCATCTGACCAACCCTCCTCCTTTATCCAAGCTTCAGACTGGCATGGAACCCCTAGAGGCTTCATGGCAGAGTTTATGTAATAGATACACTACATTATAAACTGTGTGGTGTAAGTTAACATTCTACTCCAGATATTCAGGAATAGGCTCCACAAACATATGTTATTACTAAATGTCTAATATTTCTACTTTGCAGGTGGATGCTGTGCGGGACAGCCATGGGGAAGGGGGCCAATGCATCCCAAACAGCAAACCCTGGGGAGGCATGGAATTTGCCCCACAGGTGTGACCAGAGTTGCTCACCTGAAATGCAGAAATCAAATTACGCCTATGCTTATGTACTGACAGGAGAAGAGAGCAAACAGTAACCAAGAGTTTGGGCAAAGTCCTCAACTGGTGTAAGGCAGCATAGCTCCATCAGTTTACAACAGCTGAGGAATCTGATCCCTTTATATTCAAAAAGCAGACTACTTTGTAAACCCTAATGACACTGACATTTTGTTCTCAAACATTGTCTATAAATTGATGAAAAGCACTAAACATCCAAATCCTCTTTTTGGTGTAGCTACAGGTTGAAAAACACAGAACTTCTGTAGGTAATAGAGTTTTTGACCGCAAGCACTTGAGGCAGCATTTAACCTTTTCATGTGTAGAGCTCGACTGTAATTTTTCATGCATTTTAATTTTATAGTTAGTGATTCTGCAATACAGCAAGTCAAGGCCCAATCCAATACCTGCTGCAGCTGGTAACAATATTTCCACTCTTTCAGTTGACTTACATAGAGAAACACAATACAAGGCCACATGTAATTATAACAACACATTTTTTTTATATATTGGTGTATAAATCCACACATTAGAAAAAGCTTTTTTAATTTTTATGTGACTGATTTATTTCAGGTACAACACAATTTCTTTAGACCCTTTAAAGTTTCTAAAGACAAATCCCACCCTTTTTCATCCAGATTAGGCAGACAGACCTAAATGCAGAGGAACCGTGACATGGGTGCAACATTCAGAGAGGCTGTTCAGGGAGACTCCACCCTTCGCATGGTACTGAACACAAATCTGCTGCAGTCCCTGCTCTCCACAAGTGCTTGGGGGATGGGGTGAGAGATGAGAAGGACAATTCTTTAAAATGCTCTAAAGCTACTGTAACTAGCCGTGCAACACATTTACTTGATTTTTAATTTTTCTCTCTCTCTCTCTAGTTTTCTGTTAAAATGTAGATTTTGTTTTCCAGAGTTATCTATGACTATTGCTACAGATTTTGCAAATTTAGGACCTATTCTTCCCGCAGACTGCATATGTACCATAATTTATCCACATATTTTCTCCACTCCCCCTGCTATCTCCTTCTCCCATGCCCGTTGTAAAAGTGGACTGACTGTTTTTTTGGAAATTCATGCCTGGATAAGGCCTGTCAATAACTATTCATCAATGTATCTTACCTGCCAGTTGTTTTTAGCATTTGTAGCTGCTATAATATATTGGCTACGTCTACACGTGCAGCCAACATCGAAATAGCTTATTTCGATGTAGCGACATCGAAATAGTCTATTTCGATGAATAACGTCTACACGTCCTCCAGGGCCGGCAACGTCGATGTTCAACTTCGACGTTGCTCAGCCCAACATCGAAATAGGCGCAGCGAGGGAACGTCTACACGTCAAAGTAGCACACATCGAAATAGGGATGCCAGGCACAGCTGCAGACAGGGTCACAGGGCGGACTCAACAGCAAGCCGCTCCCTTAAAGGGCCCCTCCCAGACACACTTGCACTAAACAACACAAGATACACAGAGCTGAGAACTGGTTGCAGACCCTGTGCCTGCAGCATAGATCCCCAGCTGCCGCAGAAGCAGCCAGAAGCCCTGGGCTAAGGGCTGCTGCCCACGGTGACCATAGAGCCCCGCAGGGGCTGGAGAGAGAGCATCTCTCAACCCCCCAGCTGATGGCCGCCATGGAGGACCCAGCAATTTCGACGTTGCGGGACGCGGATCGTCTACACGGTCCCTACTTCGACGTTGAACGTCGAAGTAGGGCGCTATTCCTATCTCCTCATGAGGTTAGTGACTTCGACGTCTCGCCACCTAACTTCGAAGTTGGTGCCGCTACTTCGAAGTAGCGTGCACGTGTAGACGCAGCTATTGTGATCATGTTGGTTTAAAATAGCTATGGTTCCAATCAGTTCACATTAGCACTAAACAAGCAGACAGCTCATACTGAGAAAGAAATGCCTATACTAAAATTCAGAAATACCAAAGACACGAATTCTAGACATGGACAGTCTTGATATGAGATTTACCATTCTGTTCTGTAGGGAAGCCTTTTCAAGAAAGCATAATATGCACAAGAGAAGCCTGTTTAAACAAAAATTCTTTAACTCAAAACTTTCTCTTATTCTAGGTTATAGTCCCAGTTAGAAAATTAATATATTAAATGTTTGTATAGTTTCTTGAAACTGTAAAGTGCTGAGTGTCAAAATTATTATCTCTCTCAATCCTATATCCCCTTATCCAAATAGGTTTGATGGCCCCAAAATATGTTGAATAAATGCAGTTCTACAGTATATCTCCTACTGAGAACAGAATTCACTTGTTGGAAAGCAGTCCTTATGCAAATACAGACTTGCCCTGACAGGATAGAATTCAGACAGACATTAAACCACTCAGAAAAATGACAGTACAAAGAATGATAATATACAGTACAAAATAATTTTCTAAATATCTGGAAACAGAAAAACTACATGTTAGTAAACATTAAGAGGATTTTCACTTCTATTATTCTAATCACGTTGGTATGTTGATTACATACGAATATGGAAATGTTATGAAAGGAGCACATTAATTTTACTATAGTTCAAGGCCTTCTGGTCTCAAAATATTACAGACATTTTGTGATGAACCTGTCAGGATGAGAAAGCAGAGTCTATTTTTCTCCTTTAATATTAATACTCTGCTCTGATATTATGTGTTTCAGCTGAGGTGTTTCACAAACTACATTCACATAATATTTCCATTCTGGAAGTGGCTGTAGTGTTGTGAACACCCAGTTTTGTGACATTAGAGAAAAAAGTTTGGCAAAGGAGTCTTCCATAAACAACATGAGAATATCTGGTTGGCAGTCGGTTTCAAGTGGAGTGCCCCAAGGATCGGTTCTAGGGCCAGTACTGTTCAACATCTTTATTAATGACCTGGATGAGGGGATGGATTGCACCCTCAGCAAATTTGCAGATGGCACTAAGCTAAGGAGTCAGGCAGATACATTGGAGGGTAAGGATAGGATCCAGAGTGCCCCAGACAAATTGGAGGACTGGTCCAAAAGAAGCCTCATGAGGTTCAATAAGGACAAGTGCAGAGCGCTGCACTTGGGATGGAAGAATCTTAAGCACTGTTACAGGCTGGAGACCGACTGGCTACGTAGCAGTGCAGCAGAAAAGGACGTGGTGAGTACAGTGGATGAGAGGCTGGATATCAGTCAGTCTGCCTTTGTAGCCAAGAAGGCTAATGGCATATTGGGGTGCATTACGCAAAGCATTTCCAGAAGATCTAGAGGAGTTATTATCCCCCTCTACTTAGCACTGGTGAGGCCAGATGTGGAGTATTGCTTCCAGTTCTGGGCCCCCTCTCCCCCATATAGAAAGTATGTGGACACACTGGGGAGGATTCAGAGGAGGTCAACAAAAATGATTAAGGGGTTGGAGCACATGACCTATGAGGAGAGGCTGAGAGATTTGGTCTTATTTAGTTTGCAGAAGAGAAGACTGACGGGTGATTTAATAGCAGCCTTCAACTTCCTGAAGAGGGGCTCTAAAGTGGATGGAGAAAAACTGTTGTCAGTGGTGACATATGGCAGAACACATAGCAATGGTCTGAAGTTACAGAGAGAGAGGCGTAGACTACATATGAGAAAATACTATTTCACCAGGAAGGTGGTAAAGCACTGTAATGTGTTACTGAGAGAGGTAGTGGAATCTCCATCCCTAGAGGTTCGAAAATTCTGGCTTGACATAGTCATGGCTGGGATGATTTAGTTGGGGTTGATCCTGCTTTACACAGAGGGCTGGACTAGATGACCTCCAGAGGTTCCTTCCAGTCATTGAATTCTACGATTCAATGAAACAACATCAGAATTTATCCCCCAAACAGCCTTCTTCATGGTAAACTGCATGGTACATAAGAACATAAGAACATAAGAATGGCCATACTGGGTCAGACCAAAGGTCCATCCAGCCCAGCATCCCATCTGCCGACGGTGGCCAATGCCAGGTGCCCCAGAGAAGGAGAACAGAAGACAATGATCAAGTACTTGAGTTATTTACCTTGGAAGATGAAGGGAAGAACCAAACCTGTTAGAATTTGAACCCAGAATAATTCCAGGAAACCTACATATTTGAAACCTGGTTTTTGATAACAGAGCCTAAGGGATGCCATGAAATATACTATGTGAGTAATCCTATATGCTTCTAAATGCATGATTTTTCCTCTGTGTACAATACACCCATACACACAGGGAAACTGGTAATGGTTTCTATTTATTTAGCAAACACATAACACACGCACTCATGTTTGCTATCAGATTTGTTACTTTCAAGATCAGCCATTCTCTGCTGAGCTCCTGCATTGTTTGATTTTTCTACCTGAGGTATATAATTTTACATAGATGACATGCAATTTCATCTCTCTGCTGGACTAGATTCCCAGTGCTGATCTAATGTTTCATAGTGATTTCCCATGTTCCCAGCCCAGCACTTAAAATAATTACCAAACACTGAGATGTTTGTGGTGTGTAATTCCTTTCTTGAGAATTATCAGGACTTCTAAAAGGGAGTAGAGACTACTGTCTTTGAGGAATCAGCACAAAGGAGGGAATGAAGCAGGTGTCTGAGGTGCTTTCTGACCCTGGGGACTAATTGTGAAAGATTTTGTCATTGCTAGTATTTGAAGAATCTGTTTTGCTTGGTGGGTAAGTGATAGGATGACAACATGATCATTTCCTTTCTTCTTCAATAAATATTAAGATTTCTCTCCCCCTACAAAGACACAGGATACTGTTCTAAATCCTGCTCTGATTTACATCTATACAATCTGAAGAAGGTCTGTAGGATTGCACCATTATATCTGTGAGCAGAATTTGATTCATTAGGTTTTGTCTTGCTAAACAAAATGTATAATTATATGAAAAATGGTTGCTGATACAATATTTCATCACACAACTGTCTGTTTTTTTTAAAGAAGCACTATAGTGCATATTATATTGGTAACACACCTATCAACAAGCACAAGGCTTTCCAGAGCAATTGCTTTCATTGAAATCTATAATAAATAGTAGACTAAAATCCTCAATAAATGTTGTTATAGAGCTACACATAGCACAGAATGGAGTGCTGCAGGAGAGCAGCCAGTTCTACACCAGTTTTATTTCCAATTCTAGCTCTTCAGTGGATGTACAGATTTTCTGGGCTTGGAAACACAAACACAAGGTAGCAGTTATCACACAGGGGAAAACACTTTCAGCAATGCAACTTTCTGACAAGAGTTTTATCTGAATGTGAAGTGTTAAAAAGGGGACTTAATAAATACCAAAAGCTGCTACTTTATTAATTCAAGTGAATCCCAACCTTTGGTAGAGGCCACACACAAGAGTTCCATTCCATTCTGTTCTCTCTGTATTCTTACATTCCTAGGTGATTGTTTTCCATTCCTTAAATAGACTTTCCCTTTAGGGTGGGAACCCTTTGTTCAGTCTCCCCATCTTCGTAGAAGAGTACCAGATTCAAGATGGATACTAGTACCAGGTGGCATGGTCACATGTCTTTCTAGGACCAACTACTGTTTGGGATTATGGGAAAAATGAAACCATTCTTGTGTCATTGGTTTCAGTATTGAGGCATTAGGTTCCTAAAGTATCACAAATGATCCTCATTAGAACATTAAGATTAAAAACAGATTCGAACTTCATATTTCTAACTTCACATACTGGAATGATACATGCACAAGAATAGGATATATACGTTCATCAGACTATAACTTGAAAAATTATATGTTACTTTATGCAAAACAGGTGATGTATCTTCTATTATGCATATTCATAGTCATAAGCTAATTTTCTCTAAAACATTATTGCAATGTTAGTAAACTGTTGTTTTTTTGTAACACAGCTAAAGAAATGTGTTCTCTCTCCTGCTGATGTGATTTTTAACCCCACACTGTGACAAATTCACCAGTGTGGGTTGCTACAGGGGCACAGAATCAGAAGGACTTGGATTGGCATCAGCTACGTAACAAATTGGAGAGGCTTCACAGAAGAGTCAGGAGAATGATCCACGGATAAGATGACGTGCCTTATAGCGTTAAACTCAACAAACTCAGTCCCTTTATCTTAACTGGAAAAAGGTTAGGAGATGACTTGATTAAGGCCTGGGAGTACTTAAATGGGAATGGTGGTAGGGCAGACTTGCTCCTACCTATTTTCTAATCTCTTAGACTTTTAGGTAAAACAGCTTCTGTGGTTTATGTGCAACATTCTTTTCCAGCATCTGTAAAAACTATGCTGCCTCACCCTAAGAGTAATGTGGCACTCTCAGCTCCCGAGGCAGGGACAGGAGAGAGACGTCATGGCTCTGATGCTACAAATAAACCAGCCAGCCTATGCCCTCCCCAGTCTCTCTCTCTCACCACGACCCCTCACTCACTCTTATCTTCCCCTTTTTCACTTCCTTTCTATGTCTTTTGTACCCTCTGGGCTAATGAGTTAATTAGCTTTTTATCTCTCTCCAGCCCATTCCAATTTATCAACTAGGCAAAATTCCCATAGTCAGGTATGCTTCAGGGCAACTAATTGGAGTTCCAGTGATCAGAGTGTTGGCTCAGTTACCATTGCCCAGGCCTCTGTCACAGGAACAAATATGTGATAATGGGCTCTTTGATATAGCAGAGAAAAGTATAACACAATCCTATGGTTAGAACTGAAAAAAGACAAATTCAGACTGGAAATAAGGTATAAATGTATCACAGTCAGAGTAATTAACCAGGGGAACAAGTTACCAAAGGTCAGGATGGATTCATCATTTTTTAAGTCAAAATTGGATGTTTTTCTAAAAGATCTTTTTCTAGGAATACCCTATGGGTTGGGCTATGCAGAAGGTCAGACTAGATGATCACAATGGTCTCTTCTGACTTTGGAATCTATGAACCTCACCCATGGGCTCTGGCCCACTCCTGCCATGTCTTTTGTACCATCTCTGTATTACCCTAGTATGGTTTTACTAAAGGCCTCTGTGGAGAACCTGCAGGTGTATCATGCCTTTTTCACATCTGATGGGCACCCTGGACTTACTCTGGTTCTGTGACTAAGGGCTAAATCTGCACCAAAGACATGGCAGGTATACTCTCCACACCTTATAGCCACAATTTTTAATTTGAAGGTAAAGTGCTGCTGATGAAAAAGATAAAAAGACGTCATTTTATGCCAGATTAGAGGACATTTGTATTACGGCAACACTTGATTTCATACTGACATGTTAGGAGATCCGAACAGGAGAAATGACCAGAATAGAATTGGATTTGAGCTGGTATTGGAACTGCACAGTTTACCAGAAGTGAAAACACTGGTGGGTATCTATTAGAATTTACTTCCACACAGACTATTTTAAATGTTTATATGGTTTCAGCACAAGAACTACCTTAAATATACAATTCAATATTCATTTGGCAACAATGTAACTTGGATCACATTTTACTTCAGAAACACTTGATTATACTCATGTAGGATGTATGTGTATTTAGGAGTGCTCCTGAGTCTGATCATTGGTTCCTAGTAGCAACAATTATGTTCCACTTAATAGAGTTGGGCTGTGCCTCCACGTGACGCTTCTTCCAGAAGTGGCATGCTAATGAGCTATCTGGAAGATGCTAATGAGGCACAGATGCAAATTTTCCACGCGTCATTAGCATATCGGTACATGTACTCCGGAGTCTGGAAGACCTTCTTCCAGACACCAAACTGTGTGCTGATATGCTAATGAGGTGCAGAAAATTTGCATATGTACCTCATTAGCATTTTCTAGATAGCTCATTAGCATGCTGTATCTGGAAAAAGTGGCATATGTAGACACAGCCTTGCAAAACTGGGTTCCATTGCACCAAAACTCTGATTGCACTGATAAGCTTCATAATGAAGTAATCACTAAATAATTACATGATAGTGCTTTCTAACAAATAAGTGATATTGGAAAATGAGATGTCTTTTTGGAGGAAGAACAGACTTATATTAGGATTCTATCACAGACACAGCTAGAGAATAACTGAGGGCAAGAAGAATGAAAAAGAAGCATTGGATTATGAATACTGCCATCAAAAACTGTGCAAAGAAAAAAAATGGCCATGTAGAATGGATGAACTGGAAGATCAGAGCTGACAAGTGAAGAGGGAGGAAATGGACTGTAGAACAAAAGAAATGTCTTGAATGAGCAGTCAGAAGGGCCTGTCACAATCATCATAATCAATGATGGAACAGTATGGCACAGTACATTGAGGGAGCCTCTGAAAGACATGACCAGTAATATATATACATTTGTGACTTTGTGGGTACAGACTGGATGACCATTTCCACGGCTTTCACAAATAAAGACTGAAATGAAAAGGACTGACAAGAGATTGAGTCAGAACTTATGTGTTGGCATGAGCATTTTTGTCAGTGAATGAAGTGATCCTCACCAAAATATAAGCTACAACTTTATTAAAAATGAACCTGAAGAAAACCATCTGGTGATAGTAGAAGAAGTGATGTTTGAAATCACAGAGTTATGAAATGATAAGCCTCCTCCTCTTGACAGTACTTCATCAGAACTATTCAAGAGTGGAGAGCTGGAGTTAGTTCATAGGCTTCATAGAGCTCTCTTAAAACTTTTGGAAACTGTTCATATGACAGAAGACTGGACAAAGGACATCATCTTTCACTCTGCTTCCCCGAAAAAGGAGAGAAATTGGCTTGCTTAGATTACAGGAGAATAATGTTATTGTTAACCCCATGGAAGATGTTTACCGAATGGACTGAAACAACACAATCTAGGCTAAAAAGGAGCATCTACTTGTATTTCTGTACAGTTTGTTGCCATACAGTGTCCACTGTATTTTAAAATGTACCATATATTTAACATTTTGTAATTACTCATTATTATACTGGTCTTTTTAGATGACTAACAAGAGCACTGAAGTGTACAGAATTAGGTCCACTTCCCTTTCTGCACAGCAAGACCAATGATACTTACCAAGCTTTGTGAAGATTTATGAATGAAAAGCTGTGTATAAGTGCTAAATTTTATGATTAATTTATAAAAAAGGACTGAGATTTTTTCCTTCCTTTTGTTATTTTTTATTCCCTGAAGCCAGGCCCCCCACATTTATTTTAATACTTTATTGTCCTTACTTAAGAAACAGATATAATTATCTTCACCCATTTAAGTGACATGGTTACATAGATGTCAGAGGAATAGATGTGAATATCACATCATGCAAGCATTGATTTGGTATTTGAACTCCTTGTGCTTACTCGGTATGCTGAGTTAACAGGTGGAGATTTAATACTTTCTTACTGACAGAACCACCTTTTATCCTGCTCCTACAAGGACAGATTGATCTATATTTTAAGTTAATAAATACGCTGTTGACCCTGTCTGCTAGGATACTTTGAGAATAACTTAAAGCCTACCTATGTTGTGTTATTTACTGTGGCTATATAAAAGAGAAATTCAGCTACCGAACTGTAAATTAATTACTTTAATATGCAAATTGAAATTGGTTGATGTTTGACAGCTGACCCATCACTCAAACTTGACTGAACTGCTACAAATGTAGTATGATGTGCAAAGGCTTCTGAACAGAGTGAATTTGTATCTTTGTTTAGGAAAGAAATGAAGGTGAATTGATGGTGTGGTTAGCTGGACACCTGCTTATACCAGCTCTTTTCAAAGAATGGAAGGGAAATTAACTCAGACATCTTTTTGATTAACCAGCTTTTTAAAGACTAGCATAAGCTCTTTAGTCTTTGGAAGAAAATGCTTCCAAGGAGGATAGAGTTCTTTTTAATAGAGTTAATCTTCAAATAAATTACTCCTGACCAAGGGGACACCTGGAAGGGCAAGGTAATCCCAGAGTAAAGTTGATTTAACTTCTCCATTATCCTCAACAAGGCTCTGCATTTAGACCTTTGAGTCCATTTCACGTGATGTTTTTAAAAGGTTTCAAAATAGCTTAACTCTCATCATGTTTAATGTGTTTTGGGAAGTGCTGAAGCTTCTGTCCCTTGTGAATAGGCACTAACAGAATGTTCATGTGCACAAGGTATCTGGTGACATTTGCTATTTGACAAGTTTATGACAAGACTTGACAAAAAATAATCATTTCTCTCTTGTCCCCTGGGAACAGTTTTACTGCATTGCCAGTGAGCAAAACCAAATGGTTCCCCAGACCATTCAGTGACATGTATAGTATAAATGTGAGCTCCGCTGATTTCCTAATGTGCATGATTCCTCACTGAGGCACACTTGGCACCTTTTCTCTCCAACCAGCCAAAGGGTAATGTCCTCTCATTGCATCCACAGATATGGGCTGAAGCACTTTGACAGCATCAAGCAGGGACACTTGCATTGCCACTGCCCCTACTCTCACATTCTATAGGTACAAAGTTTTAATCTTTAATCAAAGATCAAGGAATACAGAGCACAGGTGGTCTTCTCATCTATCCTCCCTGTGGAAGGAAGGGGTCCGCAGATGGATCATCAGATCACAGCGGTAAATGCGTGGTTGCATAGGTGGTGTAGCAGGAAAGGATTTGGTTTCTTTGACCATGGGATTCTGTTTTGTGAACAGGGATTGCTGAGAAGAGATGGGATCCACCTCACTAAAAGAGGGAAGAGCATCTTTGCGGGCAGGCTTGCAAACCTAGTGAGGAGGGCTTTAAACTAGGTTTGTCGGGGGAAGGTGACACAAGCCTGGAGGTAAGTGGGGAAGGAGGAGGAAACAATCAAGTGGGTTTCCTGGGTGATGAGGAGAAAGTGGGCCAATTGGCCTCTTCTCTAAGGTGCTTGTATACTAATGCCAGAAGCCTGGGGAACAAACAGGAAGAATTAGAGGCCCTGGCACAGTCGCACAAGTATGAGGTGGTTGGAATAAGGGAGACTTGGTGGGACGATTTGTATAACTGGAGCACGGTCATGGATGGTTATAAATTGTTTAGGAAGGACAGACGGGAGAAAAGATGGAGGAGTTGCACTCTATGGCTACGTCTACACGTGCAGCCAACATTGAAATAGCTTATTTCGATGTTGCGACATCGAAATAGTCTATTTCGATGAATAACGTCTACACGTCCTCCAGGGCCAGCAACGTCGATGTTCAACTTCGACGTTGCTCAGCCCAACATCGAAATAGGCGCAGCGAGGGAACGTCTACACGTCAAAGTAGCACACATCGAAATAGGGATGCCAGGCACAGCTGCAGACAGGGTCACAGGGCGGACTCAACAGCAAGCCGCTCCCTTAAAGGGCCCCTCCCAGACACAGTTGCACTAAACAACACAAGATACACAGAGCTGACAACTGGTTGCAGACCCTGTGCCTGCAGCATAGATCCCCAGCTGCCGCAGAAGCAGCCAGAAGCCCTGGGCTAAGGGCTGCTGCCCACGGTGACCATAGAGTCCCGCAGGGGCTGGAGAGAGAGCATCTCTCAACCCCCCAGCTGATGGCCGCCATGGAGGACCCAGCAATTTTGACGTTGCGGGACGCGGATCGTCTACACGGTCCCTACTTCGACGTTGAACGTCGAAGTAGGGCGCTATTCCTATCTCCTCATGAGGTTAGCGACTTCGACGTCTCGCCGCCTAATGTCGAAGTTAACTTCGAAATAGCGCCCGACGCGTGTAGACGCGACGGGCGCTATTTCGAAGTTGGTGCCGCTACTTCGAAGTAGCGTGCACGTGTAGACGCAGCTTATGTGAGGGAGTGGTATGATTGCTCAGAGCTCCAGTATGAGGAAGGAGAAAATCCCATTGAGTGCCTTTCAGTTAAGCTTACAGGTGGAAGTAACAGAGGTGATGTTGTAGTTGATGTCTGTTATAGGCCGCCAGATCAGGGAGAGGAGATAGATGAGGCCTTCTTCAGGCAGCTTAGTGAAGCTTCCAAATCACAGGCCCTGGTTCTCATGGGAGACTTTAATCATCCAGACATTTGTTGGGACACCAATACAGCAGCACACAGACAATCCAGGAAGTTTTTGGAAACTATGGGGGATAACTTCTTGGCACAAGTGCTGAAGGAACAGACCAGGGGCTGTACGCAACTTGACCTGTTGCTCACAAACAGGGAAGAACTAGTAGAAGAAATAGAAGTTGGGGGGAACCTAGGCTGCAGCGACCATGAGATCGTAGATTTCAGGATCCGGATGAAAGGAAGAAGGGTGAGCAGTAACATACAGACCCTTGATTTCAGAAGAGCAGGCTTTGACTCCCTAAGAGACCAGATGAGCAGAATCCCTTGGGAAACGAAGATGAAGGGGAAAAGAGTTGAATTGAACTGGAAGCATTTTAAAGAAGTCTTACTGAAGGCACAGGAACAAACAATCCTGCTGCGCAGTAAGAAATGCAAAAATGGTAGGCAACAAGCTTGGCTTAACAGGGAAATCCTTAGTCAGCTTAAATTCAAAAAGGATGCATACAAGAAATGGAAACAAGGACAGTTGACTAAGGAGGAGCATAAACATACGGCTGGAGAATGCCGGGCAGTAATCAGGAAAGCTAAAGCACAATTGGAACTGCAGCTGGCAAGGGATGTGAAGAGTAACAAGAAGGGTTTCTACAGGTGTGTGAACAATCAATAGGTTATCAGAGAAGGTGCGGGGCCATTACTGGATGAGGGAGGTAACCTAGTGACAGATGATGCAGGAAAAGCTGAAGTACTCAATGCTTTTCTTGTCTCAGTCTTCACAGACAAAGTCAACTTCCCCATGACGGTCCTAGATGATGCAGTATGGGAAGGTGGAGGGCAGACATCTGTGGGGAAGGAACAAGTTCTGAGCTATCTAGGAAAACTAGATGTGCACAAGTCCATGGGTCTGGATTTAATGCACCCCAGGGTACTGAGGGAATTGGCAGAGGTCATTGCTGAACCTTTGGCCATTATCCTTGAAGACTCTTGGAAATCGGGGGAGATACCGGATGACTGGAAGAAGGCAAACGTCATGCCCATCTTTAAAAAAGTAAAGAAGGACAATCCAGGGAACTATAGACCCGTCAGCCTTACCTCAATCCCTAGGAAAATAATGGAGGGAATCCTCAAGGAATACATTTTGAAGCACTTGGAAGAGGGGAAAGTGATCAAAAGTAGCCAATATGGGCAAGTGCTGCCTGACCAATCTGATCAGCTTCTATGACGACGTAGCAAGCTCTGTGGACATGGGGAAGTCAGTGGATGTGATATGCCTTGACTTCAGCAAGGCTTTTGATATGGTGTCCCACAACATTCTTGTCCATAAGTTAAGGAAATATGGATTGGATCCTTGGACTATAAGATGGATAGGAAGCTGGCTTGGTGGTCGGGCCCAACACGTAGTGGTCAATGGCTCAATATCTGGATAGTGGTCTGTTTCAAGCAGAGTGTGCTGCAAGGCTTGGTTCTGGGGCTGGTGTTATTCAACATTTTTATTAATGACCTGGATGAGGGACTGGGTTGCACCCTCAGCAAGTTTGCAGATGACACAAAACTAGGGGGAGAGGTAGATATGTTGGAGGGTAGAGAGAGAATCCAGAGGGACCTGGATAAATTGGAGGACTGGGCCAAAAGAAATCTGATGTGGTTCAATAAGGAGAAGTGTAGAGTCCTGCACCTGGGGCGGAAGAATCCCAAACATTGTTACAGGCTGGGGACCGACTGGCTCAGTAGCAGTATGATGGAAAGGGACCTAGGGGTTATGGTGGATGAAAGGCTGGATATGAGTAAACAGTGTGCCCTTGTAGCCGAGAAAACTAACAGCATGCTGGGGTGCATTAGGAGGAGCATTTCAAGCAGATCTAGGGATGTAGTTATTTCTCTTTATTTGGCACTGGTGAGGCCACATCTTGCATATTTTGTCCAGTTTTGGATGTGGATTTGCTAGAGTAGGTTCAGCGAAGGGCAACAAAAATGATTAAGGGTCTGGAGCGCAAGACCTGTGAGGATAGGCTGAGGGATTTGGGCTTGTTTAGTTTACAGAAGAGAAGACGTAGAGGTGATTTAATAGCAGCCTTCTACTTCCTGAAGGGGAGCTCTAAAGAGGAGGGTGAGAAATTGTTCTCAGTGGTGTCAGATGGCAGAACAAGGAGTAATGGTCAGAAGTTGAAGAGGGAAAGGTGTAGGTTAGATATTAGGAAAAACTTCTTCACCAGTTGGGTGGTGAAGCATTGGAATGTGTTGCCTAGAGAGGTGGTGGATTCTCCATCCCTTGAGGTTTTTAAGTCCCGGCTGGACAAGGTCCTGGCTGGGATGACTTAGTGGGGGTTGATCCTGCTTGAAGCTAGGGGCTGGACTAGATGACCTCCTGAGGTGCCTTCCAGCCCTATGATTCTGTGATTCTGTGAAGGCTGTCAAACCAGCATCAATTGCATTCAAATGTAGAAATAAAGCCTTATAAAGCAGTTTTGAAAGCAGAGGATCCTGACGTGCATCACAAAATTGGGAGGAAGAGGGAGAAAATGTCCATTCAGCTTGTTATGTCACCTGGCTTTGTGAATTTCACACATAGGGTCAGTGGCTCTGAATGTAACAGTAATATAATCTTTGGCAGTGAAGAAAGGCAGGCTGGGTATCACTGCACTTAATACAGAATAGGCAAAACTCCCACCTGTTTTTCTGTGCTCCTGACTGCATGTCATGTACATTAATAAGACTGACAGCTGTGAATTAGTTCAGCTATCACTGGCTAAATTTCACACGTGTCAGTGAATGGGTAGGGCATAACTTTTCAACTCTCTTCTCCTGACCCCTCCATGCAGTAATTTTGTTACAGGTGAGAAAAACTGTTGGAACCAGATGCAGCAGTGGTCTTTGGCCTCTGCAGGATGCTGCTACTGTGACTGACTTTCTAATTTTCCTCCACAGCTACATTTCCATCTGCAGTCTGTCTTGTCTGCCTCAGCAGGGGGACCCTCTTTTCAAATCAATACATGGACATGTTGTGAGATAATGAAGATTAAAAAGCTGAACACCTGGACTTCAACCTTCCCTGAGTATTATGGCTCACCCTTATTAGTTGTTATTTGGGTTCCAGTACTGCTTTTAGGCCATCACCCCAATCCTTTGATTTATTTTTCCTGCTGTGCTACATTATGTTGTGATTAATAATACATGCTTGCTAGGTTCCCATAATCCCTTCACCAATCTTCTTTTTTCTTAATATGGAAAAAAAACCCTTAACTTATTTTAATATGTTTTATATGCAATCTGTTTTGACTGAAATTTAAATTTTTGCAGAATTTTGTCACTGTGGTAGAAACAAGCAAGTTTTCATTTCTTAGGTATCAGTTATTCATGTCTACTTATTCTAATCCATTCTATAATTGTTGATGGTTCACACTTCATTTAATACTCAAAGGTAATGTAACACTCAGATATTTTCTTCTTGAACCTAATTTATCATTTTAGATTTCCCTTTCACATCTTAAATTCCATAGAATGCCGTGCACCAGATACCTGGATTCAATAGTGTGATTAGTATAATGGTACAGTCTTATTTTGGGTTCCTGTCATGGTGAGCAAAAGAGGAAATGGAAAAAAAATCCCAAATCAAAACCAAAACAAAACAAAAAAAAAACCTTTTTCTCATATCACTTGGTTACTCTAGAACTAACTTCCCTGATAAATTTTGGACTATTGGAGAATGACCTATTTATGGTATTTCTGTAGCATCCATAAGCAAACTTGCTTGGTCACAATGAGAGTCACTGCCAGCTATTCAAGAGAAGACACTGTCATGTGGCTCACATGCATTTTTAGCTCTGCAGAGAAGGAATTAAAGGATTCATTAGAGCGATGCCTATTGATGGAGGTTTGAGTAGTTCCTGTAACAAATGTGGCTACTTATTTCTGACTTGTGACTAGGCTTCATAGGTACAGAGAGTTTAATTTCTGAGAGCAGACCCCTAGCAATTTCTCAGGCATGATTAATTAACAGAAAATGTTGGGAGCCTGATTTTCAGATGTGCTGAGAACCCAGAGCTCCATATTTACATCCTCTGCAGATCTGGGTGTTCAGTGCTTTCACATATTTTGTAATGAGTGGCCCCAAGAAACAGGGAAGCCAATGTCTTTTTCTTTTGATTTTATAATCTACCTTGGGTTGATGATAAAGATAAGACGGGCAAACAGTGCTTTTCAGAATATAACATCAAAATAGTAAGAAAGGCAGGAATCACTGTGTGCCTATGAGCTGTAAATATCTTCCAAGATTGAATATCAATTCTTTAAAAATTAAACCCGCTATAAAAGGCAACTTGGAAGAAACAGATTTATTTTATGAATTTCCACTGACTACAGTGGTTTCAAAACATGCCAGTCTGAAAAATATTTTTTTTCAGCTGCAGGTATTTTAATGACCCTCATTCTTCCCCTGTCTCACTTCCAGTTCTGCAAAGCATGGTCATTGCTGGCTTCTGTGCTGGAATGACCTACCACACTAACAAATACTGAATCAGCAACAGAGGCTTAACTCCCTGGTGTAACATTGCTACTAATTCCCATCTGGCAGAAGGTATCTGACCGGTACAAGGTTGAGCATGTTCTTTGTCCTTCTAAAAGCTATAGGATCTGTCTGGTGCCAGGAGCTAGAACTTTCACTCATGCAGGATATGTTCTTGCATCACCTTCAGCTGCTGAGATTCTGCAATTGATTTCTTTAGGAAGTCATTTGTTTCCATTTAGGCCCCTGCCCTCATCATATTTCATGCCAAACATCATCCTGGGGATTTTACTGGTCTTGCTGCTTGTTTCTAAGTTTCAGATTGCAGCTCAGTTTATATCATTCGCATTCAAAATCTCTAGGTTTTTTTATAACAAGAGATAAAGGAGAAAGGATGTTTTCCATCCACCAAAGTTGACTGCCTATGAGTAAATCCACTCAATGCCTCTATGACTATCTACCTACCAGTCTGCCTTTGCTCCCTGGTCTTCTTCAGGGGGTTCAGGATGGAAGAAAGAATGTCACCAGTGTTTTAGCTCTTCTCTTCATATTGGGGTTCATTCAGTAAAAGGACTTCTCCACACTGAAGAACATAAGGGATTTTATTGCTTCTTGGAACAATGAATGTCTCTGGAAACTAAACAGGAGGCCACCCATCTACTCCCCACCTGCTGTCTCTTCCATTGTTGTGTGGCTCTAAATGGAGGGCTGGGGAAGGAAGAATGAGTTTCCACAAGCTGCTCCACAAGTCGCAGTAACTCACTGGCTTTGTGAAGGGATTCAAAGAACAAAGAGATTTTTTCCCTGCTCCCAAATAAGGACACTTATTTCTCCCAACCAGGTCCTGGAGAGATAGAGTCATCCCTAGCTGCAAACTCAGAAAATGCAGCAGCTCTGTAACTGTTATTTGCTGGTAAACACCTTCCTTTAGGGCCTGTAGAAGAAGGACAAGTTCTTCCCAGAGCACTGCAAGAGACTAATGTTTTTCTGATATGTGAGACAGCTAATGCAAGTGATCATCAACAAAAGAGATGCTTAGTGCTCCCTTCCTGCACTATGGACCACGCCTTGCCCAGCCAGATTACATCATGAGGCATCCTGGCCAGAGACTCCATTGGTGCACCACTGTGGCCCAGCAAGAGAAGAGACAGTGGGGCATCATGGAAAATATAGTCTGGCAAAGAACCCAACCCATGAGGTGAATGGAGGCATCAGAACAACAACTTTTATGAGGGGGCACTTTGGCATTTCCAAATGGACATTGTTTGGTTTTCAATTTTTCACTGAAAAATCAAAGTGTTCCAGGGAAAGAGTCACAGAGAGGTAGCCATGTTAGTCTGTATCTTCACAAAAGAAAAAAAGCAGTCATGTAGCACTTTAAAGACTAACAAAATAATTTATTAGGTGATGAGCTTTCATAGGGAAGACCCACTTCTTTTTCGCATTTCTAACTTTTACCTTTGCAATGTTAATTTTTTTTTGTTATGAAAAGCTGTAATTTTTCATCAACTCTACTTACTATGTTGTTGATGGTCGCTTGCATTAGCTGTCTCATCCATCAGAAGAACATGACTCTCTTGCAGTGCACTGGGGAGAAGAGCATGTGTTCTTCTTCTACAGGCCCTATAGAAAGATGTTTGCCTGCAAACAGAGTAGCTACAGAGCTGCACCCATTTTCATCTAATTTTCCAAGCAACTACTCCCATTCTGGAATGATACTTCAATCAAGAAGGATACTGAGACATATTATTAAGTAGTTATTTTTTAAGCACCTAGAAGCTAACAGAGTGATAGCAACATGGATTTATGAAAAATAATTTGTATGTCATACCAATCTAATTTTCTTCTTTGACTGGTCTAGTGAATGGTGGGGAAACAACAGAGGTGTTATAACTTGATTTTCGTAAAGCTTTTGACACAGTCACATGACTCAAAAGCAAACTAAGAAAATGGGATCTAGATGAAATTATTATAAGGTTGGTGCACAACCAGTTAAAAAATAATTTAAGAGCCGTTATCTATGGTTTTCTGTCAAACTAAGAGGACATACCTAGGGGACTGCCCTGGGCCTAGTACTATTCAGTATTTTCCTACCATTAACTTGGATAGTGGAGATTATGATAATAAAATAAGTGGATGAGAGTAACATGTATTTTCTAGGACACAGTTAAAATTCAAGAGGGCATTGATAAACTGGTAAATTGGTCTGAAACCAATAACATGAAATTCAATAAAAAAGTGCAAAAAGAGAGGAAAAATAAAATACACAAATATGAAATGAGGATCAAATGACTAGGCCATATCTGAAAAGGATCGGGGGTCATATTAGACCACAAATTGAATTTGAACCAGCAATGTGGTACAGCTGCAAAAAAGGCCGATATTGGGGATGTATTAGTAGGAGTGTTATATGTATGGCACGGAGGCAATTTTTCTGCTCTGCTCAGTACTGGAGACTGCCAGGTGCGGGCTGTGTGCCCATCACTGTCGTCAGGGGTGGCTGAGAGGGTGCGCTGCTTGGGGCTCGTGCTTTTGCAGCTTGCCTGCTCTCAGCTTCCTGCCATGGGGTTTCTGGGTCCATGTGGCTTAAAGAGAGCCTGGATGCACAGGTAATAGAGCTCCACTTGGCAGGGCAGGGTTCTCCGCACTTGGGCTGAGCGCTATCATGGAGAACTCCTCTTTCAAAAGAGCGGGCTGTGGAGTGTTTACACATGCCTTCTTTTGACATTGTTTTTTGATAGGTGGTGCTCTTCCTGTACAGGATTGGGGGCCAGCTTTCAATGTCTGGGCTGTGTTCTGTCAATTTCAAATCAAAAGAGCACATGGCACATGTAGACGCTCCCTTCGTTCTTTCAAAAGAGGGCTGGTCTTTTCGAAACACTGTGCACGTTTACCCTGTCACCTTTTACACCTTGCCCATCTCGGAATTTTTCACACTTGCTATCTGGTCACCTTACTATGGATGTACATAAAATAATTTTGAGTGATTTTAAGAACAGCCTTGGCTTTTGGCTTAGCTACCAGAAAGGCTTTCTGATGCTGACACAGAACTTGGGTGTGCTTTACCTTCCATGTCAACAAGGGACATTGAAGTCATTTCTTGGGAGGATAATGAGAAGAACCAGAGCTGTCACTGCCACTGTAATAAAGATGTGTCAAACAGGAGCGCTGTTAAGAATGCTGTTACTTGGCACTTGTACCTAATGTACAAAAGGTTAATATCCCTGTCATGTGAAATGCCAGTATCCACAGTCTCCAACAGTTACTATTGCAATCAACACTTTCACATGCATTCCTGTTCATAACTCATCACATTCTGTCTTGTCTTCATGACCCCCTTCTGTGTAAGCCAACATGAGCTACATTAAATTATTTTTGCCTCATATGCCATACAGTGCCTGGCGAAACACTGGTTTCTGTATGCTTTAGTAAAATGAATGTGTGACACACCCACTGATTCTAAAAATCTCCATGCCCACCAGACACATCTCTTTTAAAACTCATTTCCTTCCTGTCCCTTTCCCTCGCACTCTCTATTTCCAAAGAACAGCGTGATGAACCACCCTGTTTTGGCCAGGACAGCCCTGTATTTCAGACATCAGGAAGGTGTCTTGATTTATTTTAACAGAGGGACTAATTGCCCAATATTTGCATGGGGGAGCAGCTGCCACCCCGTTCCCAGCACCCAGAGGTGTGGTGTGGGGCAGCCAGGGAGGTCCCCCCATGGGACAGTCTCCCGCGGGGGAAGATCCCTGTTCCCGGTGCCTCAATGTGTGGGATAGGCAGGGAGCTGCACTTGCTTGGCAGCTGCAGCTGGGCAGCACCTCCACCCCGACCCCACCAGGGTGTCCCACATTTGGCCTAGGGAAATATGGTCATCCTACCAAAGAGAACACCACAATTCAGGAAACACAAAGATTGGCAGATCATATGGGCTACGTCTACACTAGCACACTACGTCAAAGTAGCCTATTTTGGAGTAAGAACATCAAAATAGGCTACTTCAAAGCATATCGTCTACACATCCTCCAGGGCTGGCGCCGTTGATGTTCAATGTTGAAGTAGCGATGGGGAACATCGAGAGGACCCGCCCTGGAAGGAAATGTGGAGCGTCCACATGCACAAGCACTCTCTGTCAAAATAAGGGGCCAGCAAAGACTGCAGATGGGGTCACAGGCTGGACTAGCCCTTCTGGGGCAAGAGCAAGCTGCTCCCTTAAAGGTCCCCTCCCAGACACATACGGCCTGCATAGCATGAGGTCCACAGAGCTGACAACCTGTTGCAGACTCCTTCACACAGCATGGACCCCCAGCTGCAGCAGCAGCAGCAGCAGCAGCAACAGCAGCAACAGCATCCAGAAGCCCTGGGCTAAGGGCTGCTGCATGTAGTAACTTTAGAGCCCTGCAGGGGCTGGACAGAGCATCTCTCAACCCCTCAGCTGATGGCCTCCAGAGAGGACCCCACTATTTCGATGTAGCGGGACACGGATTGTCTACACACGCCCTACTTCAACGTTCAACGTCAAAGTAGGGCGCTATTCCCATATTCGGGTAGGAATAGCGATTTTGACATCTCGCCACCTAATGTCGATTTCAACGTTGAAATAGTGCATGGCATGTGTAGACGTGATGCATGCTATTTTGATGTTGTGCCAGCTACTTCGAAGTAGCTGGCTAGAGTAGATGCACCCATGATGATTAAAGAGCTTTATTGTTTCATAGATGGAGGAATCAGTGGTAGAGAAGTCATTAGCAGATGCTCATCCCAGCCACTCACGTTTTGTCCTCCTTTTCATGATACAGGCTAATGCATTTTGAGATTTAATGTTCCTACACAAAATTATGTTTAGATATTTTACTTCACATTTCTATAGGATCTTTCACTTGACAGTCTTACTTTGATTTGCCTCACAAGCTGTGCATTCTGTTTTTTAAATGGCAAACTGAGGCACAAAGAACTCGTGACTTTTACAAGGTCATCTTAAGAAATGATAGCATTGCAATAAAGCCCAGAAGCTCTAATTTCATAACTCTTAGATCCCCTGCTCTAGCCATTAGACATCATTGCTTCTTGCCTCTTGCTGCATTTAATTTAAATCATGAATGGTCTGTTAAATCCACAAAACCAAAGAAATTCAAATTCAGACAACTGCTTTTAACACAGTTTCCTGTTCCTCAGCACAGAAATATCCATTTATTCAATACCAAGCCTGATAAATTACAAAAAGCTCTACATAAATAAGAAACAGAGAGGTAGCTGTGTTAGTCTGTATTCTAATAAAACAAAACAGCAGTAATGTAGCACTTTGAAGACTAACAAAATGATTTGTTTGGTGATGAGCTTTCTGATGAAGTGGGTCTATCCCATGAAAGCTCATCACCAAATAAATCATTTTGTTAGTCTTTAAAGTGCTACTTTTCTGTTGTTTTACATAAATAAGTGAACAGTGATCTGACAAGGAAAATAAGGGGGTGGTCTCTGAGGATATCTCAGAGACAGGTTAGCTTTTCTGAAAGTTTTTTTTTTCTAGCTTTTTGCTCACATTATAAACACCAAGAATTTTGAGGCCTGAAATTTAGGTCCTTCCAAAGAACTCTGACAATGTTCAGGGAACTCAGATGATGACATCACAGTAATTGGAAACTACAGACTTGCCTGCACAAAAAAAAAATTGCCTTGGTTCACTTAGGCTATGTCTACACTAGCATTCCTCTTTTGAAAGAGGCATGCAACTGAAGGACATCAAAAACGCAAATGAGGCACAGATTTACATATCTGGTACCTCATTTGCATATTCTTCTTTCAAAAGAGCTTCTTTTGAAAGAAGAAAAGCAGTGTAGATGCACCTCTTTCAAAAGTAAACCCCATCTTCGAAAGAGCTACATCTGCACTGCTTTTTTCTTCAGAAAGAAGAATATGCAAATGAGGTGCCATATATGTAAATCTGTGCCTCATTTGCATTTTCAATTTCCTTCAGTTGCATGCCTCCTTCAAAAGAGGAATGTTAGTGTAGATGTAGCCTTAATGCATGAATTTAAACAGACGCAGTTAAACTAGTGCCAACAGCTGTGTGAATGCAGTTACTTTGGTTTAAGAGTGTCATATTTGCTTTACCGCTAATCAGTTAGGAATAGTTAAGTTAAACTGAAATACAACTAGCCCAGCAGCCTATTGCACTAGTTAAATCAGTGCAATTTTGTCACATACACAATCTTTTGTTTATACATTTTAATAAAGTGGTTAATGAAGACTGATGAATAATAATAGTCTGCTATATGTTTAAAAGAATGAGTTATTGATATAAAAATATTTTCAGTGGAAAGTTTAGTAAAACTGGACTGTAGCATCTGGGAGGAAAACCATATTATATATTCCACCTTTTTGATGTACTTGCCCTAACTTACTAATATTTAGAGAAGTAAATAAATTGCTTTTGAAAAATTATACATATTTCAACCAAAGTATTATTTGTAGTGCCTACTGTCCTCATTTTATGTTCTTAGGCAGGAGTAAGTCAATGATACATTTTTGTTCTTCAGAAAAGTTTGCTGCATAGTTCACCAGAGAGGCGGAACATTTGAACATTAATGATACAGAGAGGATGGGGTTACAGTTATGGGGAAGGGGAGGCAGAAATCGATTGTAATGGGAGTTGACATTACCTCACTCTGATTTGGTTTGCCATTTGAATTATTTTTGATCACCTGAATGTGCACTTTTTAAGCTACCAACCTATTACACTGGCTAAGGGACACAGTACTCCACAAGGCATAAAACACACATCAGTTTAAGTGCTCCTTATAAACCCCCAAAAATATAGGCAATGTTAAATTTTTCTATTAACAGATACCATGTTAAGCTTACAGAAGGGCTAAGTTAGATATATTACCCAACCCTTGCACACATTTACCTGACTATTTGCACAAATAAGAATAAAATATACTCACAATTTTTGTGTTCATGGTATGATATCCAGTCATTATATAAATAGAACACCTTTCAACCTAAAGGCAGGAATAACTACTTATTTTTGGAATGAAACAGGATAGCTCCTCTCCCAGCACACAGTAAGAGTGCATAACAATTTAGGACAATGAGCATAGAATAACTGAAGATTCAGAAGGAATTCAATTGATCCGAATTGAAATTTCCCAGATACCATTGTTTTAACACTCCCCAAACACAGGCAGATAATGACACGGACTCTTTAGTGACCACTTATCCCCTTCAAAAAAAAGGAAAGGAAAAAGATATTTCTAGCAACACAACATCCCTCAGCATCAGGCAGTCTTCTATTTAATATTGCTTCAGAAGGAACATTACTTGCTTCCCCATCTTTGCGTTTTTCTTAAAGGTTGTGGAGTGTTTCCCATTACAGAATTAGCACAGCTTGGCATAGTTTTACCTGTGATATTTAACGTCACCATCCAAATCTTGATCACAAATGATCAGATCATTTACAATTGGAGTCCAGTGTAACTACTGACTCAGGGACTATATCCTACTCTGACTTCAAACTCAGAGCCCAGCTCCCCTGCATACAGGGTGCACAGAATGCACCTATATGCTCATTTCACAGTTGTCCACACCCTGGTGCAGCAGGTACTGCTGAGTTTGGTGACTCCTGTGGCCCTATGAGAAAATTTCATTATCAAAATTAAGTTTATTTCTTATAAAAATTAAACATGAAATATCCATGGGATGGAACATACTTAAAAGTGGCCCTGTGAGGGGTTCAAGCCACACTTCCTTCTGTCTTCCTGAGCCTCGAAAGGGAAATGTATACTGTGATCCTCTAGTGCCAAGTTCCTACTCCTTCCCAGCCTTACTGATGCTCTAGGTACATGCACAATGAAATAATAATGAGGTGGCCTTATTCCAAGGTTACCTTATGGTTTCAGCTCCCATTCTTGGAACAAGCTGAATTTCCTGGTTGCTCAGTGGCACAGTTTTCAGGAGGTGTTTATGCTCTCCTCCCTGCCCTGTGAGTCAGTGAACCACAGTGAGCTGGGGAGTGCTCAGGGGAGTGTTTGCCAAGTTTTGAATAGCTGGCAAAGTTTGCTATACCTCTCTTTCAAACGTACATTGAATCTGACAGAATAGGTAGCCAATATAACTGGGCATCTTTCCTCTTCCCTTGTCGCTAGCTCCCTCACCTTATTTGCCTCCCATATCTGTATAAAAATGGGATAGACTGTGTAACCTGCACTTGTAAGTGTGATGAATAAAATAGATTGTGTTAGCCTGAAACAGCATGAGGAATTCTGTGAAAGGAAGGGAGGGAGGAAGGAAGGAAGGAAGGATCCTGTGGTGCTCACTTTTAAGTCAAGGTAGGTAAAATACGGAGGTGAATAATATAAGCAGGGATATAAAAAAATGAAGAAGAATTGATCAAGAATGCAAGTGAGCACTCACATCTTCAATTTATAGAAAAATTAATTGGAGCCATTGGAAAAATGCAGTTTTTCTTTCCTAGGAAATTATGAAATTTTGAAAGTCAAAATATCAACCATTTATGGAAAATAACATTTTTCAAAATGTTTTCAATCACAATGAAACACTTTAGCACAGCAAAATAAAATATCCATTTTCAATTGAATATCAAAACAAAATATTCACTTCACATGAACTTCACAATGAGCAAGTTTGACATTCCAGGAGAAACCCATTTGAAATCAGGCTTTTTGTTCTGATTCTCCTGACTGGAAAATTTAAAATAAAAAAAAATGAGAATTTCCTACTGCACATTTCAAATGATAGGAAAATCATATTTGCAACAGGAAATTTTTTTCAGGCAAAAATTTTTGACCAGCTTTAAACAGGAAGTGAGTATATAGAAGATAAACACTGGGGACTACTTTAATGTTTTTTTCTTGATGCTTTGTCACAATACGTGTAGATCCATATTTGGTATTGTTATGATATGGTTATGGCATCATTTTGATGCATTTTGTACAAGATGGATCATGAGGGATGTCATTGGAAAAGTTATGAATTTTGATGAATATGAACAACCTTGATTTTTGATTAATATGAACACCCTATTTGCATCATTTTTTGCATCCGAAGTTAGGAATATTATCCACGTATTTGTGTTTCAATTGTGCTTACTCTGTGTGACACCCACAACAAGTCATTCTGTTACAAGAAGCCAGACTTAGCTGATTAACTCTAGAAGAATTTAATCTCCCTGTGAACATTGCAGACAGTAAGTTATGCAAAAGCATGTAAATAGGCCACATGACTCTGGACTCCATCTTGCGATGTCAGTGTTTTTCCACTGACATTACAGTGTCCTGCGGTAGATACTAAAGCTTTATAAGGGAGGAAGTCAGCTGTAGTTCTTCACTCCTCCCCAGGCACAAAAATTGAATGGGGACAGAAGAGAGTTGCTGGACCCTCACTACTGGGTTTTCTAGCCTGTGTATGAAAAGCCTGGGGATTCCATGCTGCAAAGCAAGTGCAGGTACTATCTTAAGACTCTCTCAACCTGTTTTTTCATCCCTCCAGGTGAGAGATTACTGATTCAGATCCAGTCTAGTATTGTAAGCTCAGTTTGCATTTTTTTGTTTGATTTCTTATGGTAATCCACTTTGATCTGTTTGCTATCACTTCTAACCACCTAAATCTCTTTCTTTACAATTTATAAATTTATTGTATGTTTTAATCTCTACTAGTGAGTTGGAGTGAAGTGCATGGGAAATTGTAGCTCAAGGAGCAAAGGTGATGGGTGGTATCTTCACCTGCACACAAGTGGGAGTCACTCTATGAGCAAACTCTATGAGGTTATGTTGTACAGTTCCCCATGCAACACAAGACAGCATAATTCTGGGGGTGTGCACCTTGTCAGGCTGAGACTCACCTTGGCTCGAACCTCTCTAATGTAGGTTCATGCATGTAACCGCAGCTGCTTGTGTCCCGACCTGTGTGAATGCTGTTGGGAGTATAGGACCAGGAGTAAGACTGCGGCGTATCACAGCACAACAGGCAGTGTGGGTCAGAGGGCTCAGTGATACCCCAGTTCCAGGCAGCAACCCAGGGAGAACCAGTGACATCTTTATGTTTTCAGCACACTATTTAAGGCTTTACTAGGCTAGGATTTAAAGACGTGTTATTAGAACATATTCGGACACACCTTTAAATCCTAGGCTAGCAGATGCCTTTGACAGTGTGCTAAAGACTGTACAAAGTATAGTTTGTCCAAGACACTGCATGTGCTAATCAGGTCAAGTTAAAGATTAACTTGCCTTCACAGACTTGGAAATCCCTCAAAAGCAGACAAAGAACAACCTAGATGTATCCAGACTATACAGCTTTAACTATCTGCAGAACTTTATTTCTGCAGCTATATAATACATTACATTGTATTTTCACTAACTTATCAATAAAATATTGTAAGGACAAAATTAATGCAAGAAGCATAGTAAAGGAACATTGTGCATTTACCACTACTGTTAAACTTTGACTTTCCACTCTGATTAGGTTAGCTTTAGCAAACAATCCAAATTGCTTTTTAGCAACTGGTAAGCCTTCCTTGAGCTACAGTTTCACTCAGAGAATACAGGGACATGGTGAGGTCAAATCCCTGTGTGGAATCACAAAGCTATAAATTCCAAGGAATTTTAATTTAGCAAAAAGATAGATTCATTGTGACAGTTTATTGTTTAGGGTTTACAGAAGAGGGAGCAGAGGAGGACAAGAGACCAATTAGTGAAGGACAGGAGTAGCTTTTAAACTATGTACTCATAAATTATCTTCTCCCAATATATACATATATTATGGGTGTAATTTCATCACAAAATTCTGGTGATATGAATAAATCTCTTGAGCGTCACTATTATTGTTTGCACTCTCACTAGAATCTCTACAAGGAATTACTGCCTTATGTAGAACAAATACACTTTTCACCTTATATATCATAAATTTGCTCAAAAGTAATGCAAATTACAGAAAATCTTATATATAGTCAGATCCCATAAGAAATGCTTTATAGCACAAAACTACTTTCTTTGCACTTCACTCATTTAGCGTTTGTACAGATTTTAAGGAATAGACATATTTTGTGTTGTTTTATTGATACGTTGCCTATTAGCATAGAACATTGCTGAATAAATATAAAATGGGATGGGAGATGTTTCTTCTTAACTTACTATGGAAACAAACATTTTCATTACCTTCTGTGATACACATTTGCTTTATCATGACATACTCTACCCTGTGGTGGCATAATAAATGCAAATACAGTACATGCATGTTATTTTGTTAGTGGATGGTCTTTCAATTAAAATTAGTAAAGGGGATGGACACCAGAAATAGGGCCAAAACATTAGGGAATCAGGATCAGGATTGCTCAGCTCAGCGGCCCACTCCGAGTTTATTGTCGTTTGTCAGTTCAAAATTGTCTCCTTTCCCTTTGTGCTGTAATAGCTTATTTCTCTTCCGTTCGCCCTCCTCTTCTCCGCAAACAGGGTGTTTTTTTTTCCTCTGGCCTTTTGATTCTGCTCCAGGGGACTCCTCTTAGCCTGCTCAGAACACTTTGATCTGAGTCAAATGCCAAGAGACTGACTCTCCTGCTAGTTGTGCCAAGGTAAATCAGAAAAAACTCCAAGTTACACTGGTGTAAAATAGTGTAACTATGGGGGAGGTTTAAGCTCCAGGTCTCAATCTCCTCCAGTTATGTAGAAGTCTGGAGGTATATTTTAGTTTTATAGTTAAAGCCCATCTCTAGTGAAAATAGGTATTAATAAGGTTGTTGTTTAGCCCGGGTCCAAGGCTTAGGTTAAAATGAAGCCCCTAACTTTGGATCCAAAGTCAACACATTGATTTTATATGAATTTACTAGTGATATTTTAAGCCAAAAATAAATGAAAATTTATAAATTGTTTTGAGCAAAACAGTCTTTACCTGAACTCTCGGTTCAATGTTGTGCATATGAATTTGCATCCTCACAACAAGTGTTATTTCTTCTCTTGGAAACTCATTGTGGCCAAACCATTTGTTTTCAGCCATAAACCTGACTGAATGAGTGAAAAGCACAGGAAAGGAAAACACGCATCTTCTAATATAGAAGCCCAGCCACTTCTCCAAGATAATGTCAGATGTATTGCTGATGAAATGTCAGAACACACATGCACATTTTCCTTGCTTTTCATTGTCATTTGTCAGTTCAAAATTGTCTCCTTTCCCTTTGTGCTGTAATAGCTTATTTCTCTTCCATTTCCCCCCTCCTCTTCTCCCCGAACAGGGTGTTTTTTTTCCCTCTGGCCTTTTGATTCTGCTCCAGGGGACTCCTCTTAGCCTGCTCAGAACACTTTGACTGTGTTAGACCTGATGGCCTCGTCTGTCTTCCTTCATCCAGAGATTTAACACTTTTGTGTGCCAGTTCTCTGCTGTTATAATTTTTTTTTCAAAATCTTTCACAGACTTAAATAGGGCACCGGGAGTGGACTGAAACATGAAATCCTGATTGGGACAATACTTACAAGACTGTCCATTGAATAGGTGAACAAATTTGATACAAAATTGCAACTGGAGATCTATTGAATATTTTGTTAACTAAAATTCATGTTGAAGGTATTACTCTATGCCATACAAAATCAGGCTGTTATGCATCAGATCTTATACAAGCTATTTTGTTTCTTAGTCCATTCTGGGATGGGAAAGACTATGGGAAACCATAAAATACTGCAGAAAATGGTACTGTTGATTCAGCAGGTATCACTCTCTTTTTTAAATCAGTATTGAGTGAATAACTTAATCTGCTGCTGCTGCTGGAGGCACCATATTTTGGGAGAGAAATAAAACTGAGGTCATGGATCATGATACTTCAATAAAGATTTCATAGCACTTTTTAAATGTAGAGGTGCTTCTTCAGAAGACCCATTTAGATAATTACAATACCTTGCTTGAAACTAACGGGAATTTGAATGGGATACAGGATTGTCATATTTTGTCCTAAATGAACATGTGATATTGCTTTGCACCAAGGTACAGTCACAACAGTCTACCTTAGAGATAGGCAGGTATCCGTGTGGACATACATGCATACAATGGAAAATTGAAAAGCCAGACATAACACTTCTGAGTGATCCAATTGCCATGACTGCTGCCTCCACTATTATGCCCAGATTTATGTCTACTACTGGAAAACATAATGGACTCAGAGGCATGTTTTTAAAACCAGAAAAACAAGGTGTCCCCTTAACAGGATCCAGCCAAAGACAGGAGTTACCCTCCTTAGGCTTGTTTGGATGGGACCCAAGTTTATTTTTCTCCCAAGTTTTTTCCTCCAGTTTACTTTAATGACACCTTCATGACTGCACCCACAGCAAGCCAGTATGCTACCCACAATATGCTAGTTACAGAAACACCAATAATCAGCAGATTTTGGAGACATCTCTAAGGGCTTGAGAAATTCCCTCCAAAGCCTGCAGGAGACATGTATGATGGCAGATAAGGCCTTTCCTGAAGAGAAGAGGTAGCCAGAAATCTTAACTCCAATAAACACAAAGGAGTTTTTTTTCAATTTTCTGCTTTCTCTGCATGTATCTAACCTCCATTATTCTCAGCACAAGCTCTGCACATGCAGTAACAGCAGAATTTTGGGGCTGAGAACTACCTTAAGGATGTAAGAGCAAAATGTTGCCAATGGTTAGTTTTGCAAGAATGGTTTGGAATCCTTCAGGATGAAAGGCTTTGTATAAGTGTAAGGAGTTATTATTACTAATAATACATTTTCTCTTAGTTACAATTACTTTCACAACATGACCTGAGACACATGCTGCTAAGAATACACTTGATAGCTGCACAGCATTACAATACAATTGAAGATAATTTTTCAGACTGAGAGAGAGAGACAGTAAAAAGAAATAAATCTTTTACCTATGGTACAGCAAACTACCATCTATACAGCCAACTTTGAATTTGGAGCTGAGAAGTCACCAGGGAGGGAAGGAAAGGTATCAGGACCTTTGAAACATTTACTCAATTGACTAGTAAGTCTATTTGCATTATATATAATTTTACACATTTCATGTCCTGTCACAACCTTAATTATATATGAATGCAATTTCTCAGTGTTAAATATAAACTTTTACAATAAGTGATGTTTCCCATATTTTACACAACAAACTCAAAAATACTAGATGACGTGCATATTAATTACCTGAAAAATGGGCTTCTCCAAATATTATTCCTTCTGTGAGACACACAGTATGTAGTCAAAGCAAACCTTTACAGTGACAATGAAGTTACCAAAGACACTAGGGCAGGAAGATTTAGAGGGATTAAATAACTATAGACAGTTGGCTGAGCGCTCAGTGCAGTCCATAGGAGCTGTATGTGCACAGCTCCTCTCAAAAATTAAGTGTTTCCATTCACTACCCAATGACTGTAGCATCAAAAGTCAGGTGACATTTTTGCAAATCTGGGCTTTAGTCTTCATGTGTCACAGTAGTTTTCTGAGGAATGGAGATAACACCTTTCTACCTCAAGATGTACTCTGCAGATATAGGTAAATTATTGCTAATGTGAAGCATTCAAATCCTCTGGTAAAGAGCTCCAGAGGAAAGTCCATGAAGAATTAAAAAATCCTTATTCTCTGCATGCTTTGGAAATATGAAGCTAATAAGGCCCAGGACCACAAGCTGATAGATGAAGACAGAAAGAAATATTGAACATCTGTCTCTTTTCTTGAGCACCAACCATACTGTGCATGGAATGAGACAAGGGTCCCATGTTAAAAATAGGATGAGATTATGTAATTTAAGACTGCATCATAATGTATACAGACACACAAGAGGACCAAATTAAGATAGCACAAGTTCTGGCAATTTGTAATTTTAAAATGAAATGTTTCACTTTTCAGTCTTACGGTTTTTTTAAATGTTGTTCTTCTGCATGGAATATAAATGCTATTTAGGAGGTTGTGATATAATCTGTAACTGATAAAGGAATGTAATCTGATGTAACTAATAAAAAAGGCTTAATAGACTGCATGAGTCTAACAAAATATCTTGATCCAAAAAACCTGATTAGAATAGTGCATTTACCAACTGCTCACATGGGAATGGGCCAGGAATCATCATTAGCAGTAATATCTAATTAATCCTGCTTTGCAACAGATGTCAGATTTATTCTCTAGTCTTCTGCCATGAATTTGGTTATAGTAATTTTCACTGCAGTTAAACTTGGTCGGCTCAATCCTTAGCTCCTGATCTAGTGTTGAGCTCTGAAAGTACTGGCTGGAAAGGATCACTGGGGAGCTTATTGTGCATTTGATCAGCAGACAGTGTAAAGCCTGTGTATCCAGCTGTATGTCAGTTGCTCCTCAGACTTCACATTTGGAAAATCACTGGGGACAAGAGGAGATGGACTGGAATGCCTGTAACTCCGCCCTATGCACAGCCAGTGCGCTGTAACTACGTATTACAGACTTTAGGGCCCTAAGATGGAGGCGGGCAGCAAGAAAGCTCACAGCCACCTTCTTCCCTCATCTTTGCCTGCTTGTATGCCAGCTAGTTGGCTTGTGCACCCCAATAGCTCTTGTGCAGCATGTATCACAGAGAGGTGTATGTAAAAAGGCTGCTTGCAGGGATAAGCAGCTGGTCAACATCTCAGCCAGACAGAGTAGAGTGAGTCAGCTACAGCCCACAGCACCTTGCTGAGCTGTGTGCCACTGGACCCAGTGATTGGTCCTATACTGTCCACGTCAGCTTTTCTTGTACTCCCTGTTGCCGAGAGTGTCTCTTGTATTTTGCTCCCTGAAAATATTTTGTTATATTGCCCCAATCTGATGCCAGTCCCAGTCTGTTTAAAGACCTGCACTGACGCTCAGAAGTCGCTTAGGAATGCCATTTTGCAGGCACCTCTCCCAGCAATGTCACACAGCCTATATAGTTTATGTAGTGTGCATACCTTTCTGCCAGCCTGCACTGATATACCATGCGTGGCTATTTATATCACTTGCATGGTGCATTATTCATAAATGTGTCCGTGGCACTTTACAGACAAGTCCAAGGAGCTTGCAGTCTCAGTTAGACAAAGAACATAAGGAGAAATGACAAAAGATCATGAGGGGGATGCAAACCAGAGAGACAACAAAGAACAAAATGATAGAGAAAACATCTGTGAAATATTGAATTTCTTTGTGGTGTGTCTATCTCCTTTCACTTGCTTTCCAACCTGCAGAGCTTCAGAAAGAGGTGAAGGGAGAGTGCCCACAGGCCATGGGAACTGGGGGTTACATGGATAGGATATGGATGTGGCTATGTACTAATTTTTTGCACAAAAGCAAGAGATAGATCTATATGATGACTGAGCAGAAATGAAAAACAGACAGGCAGCTAGATCTGTTCAGCAGGAGAGTGAACTCAGACATTCTAAATAAGGAGCACTGGCAAAGAGAGTAAATAACATTATCAGTCTGGGGCTCAACCTCACCCTAAGAGTCAGCTAAAGAGTCCGCTTCCCCCTCCTCCTACACCCAGCTATCTTTTTATTCACCCTCCCTGTTCATAAGGGCTATGTCTACACTATCGGAGTCTTTGGAAAGAAGATCTTCCGGAAGGGATCTTCTGGAAAATCGTCCTTCAAAAGATCACATCTACACAAAAAACAGATCAAAAGATCAATCTGCTTTTTCAAAAGAGAGCAGCTGTGCAGCACCCGCTGCCATTTCGAAAGAATGGAGGAGGAAACACTGTTGACAGGGTTTCATGACTGGCAAACCCTTCTGGGAGCACCAGCCAGCTGCTCCCTTAAAGGGCCTCTCCCAAACATCCCCTGCCCGCACATGTTGGTGAAGCCTGCCTTGCTGCAGACAGCAGAGTAGACTTTGTGCAAGGACCAGAAGCCCAGTCTAGAGGGACATGGATTCCCAGCAGCTCCCAGACCTGGATGTCATCCACACTATGGTCAGCCTGCTGACCACAATGGTCATGGCTGCCTTCCACCTCCTCTGGTGGGCAAGCCCTCCCACTGGGGTGATGCAGTCCCTTCCCTGAGGCCCCAGCGATGCCCCCCTCACCCAGTGCTCCAGTGCCTCTGGAGCCATTGCAACAGCTCCAAGTGGTGGGACCTACTTGTGATGGGTGACTACAAGGATGCCTGCAGGCTCTGGAACTTCCAAATGACCAAGCTGGCCTTCCTGGACCTCTGCAAGTGGCTCTCCCACATCATCCAACACCAGGACTCCCACATGTGGCCTGCTCTCCCCCTGAAGAAGTGGTCACCATCACCGTCTGGAAGCTGTCTACTCCAGACAGCTACTGGTCTGTGGGACACCAGTTTGGGGTGAGCAAGGTGACCATTGGCGCCATCCTCATGGAGGTAAGGCATACTTGGGTCACACCCACCACGGGGAGGAGAGTGGGGGATCCTAGGCAAGGGGCAGGGCGGGGGGATGGGGAGGCCCATCACCAGGGGACCGTGCTGTCCCCACCCCCAGGCCTCACAGGAGGGGACCCAGAGGGATTGGGTGGTGCGTAGGGGGCTGGGAGGGGACCAGACTCACCCTGCCATGCACTCATGTGGGTATGAGTTCTCCATCCTGACCAGGTCATTAAGGCCATCCACGCAACACTGCTCAGGAGGGTCATCTGCATTGGGGATCTGAACATGGCCATCACTGGCTCCTCTGCTCTCAGATTCTCCAACTGCTTTGGTGCCCTGGATGGGAACTATATTGTGATCTGTGCCCTGGACCACAGCACGGGCCACTTTGTCAATCACATGGTGATTTGTCAATCATATTGTCAACCACTTGGTGGTACTCCAGGCCCTTGTGGACCATAAGGGGCACATTATGCACCTCTGCATGAGCTGGTTGGGCCAGGCCCTTGATGCATGTGTGTTCCTGAACTCTGGCCTCTGCTGGAGGATGGAGGTGGGGACTTATCTCCCCCTGTGGGCACGCCCCGTCAGGGATGTCACCATACCCCTGTGCATGGTGGTGTATGCAGCCTACTCCCTGCAGCCTTACTCTGGCCATCTGGACCCCACCCCCTAGGACCTGTTTAACAGCCAGCTCAACCAGGCCCGCAGCATGCTAGCATGTGCATTTGGGCACCTGATGGGCCATTTCAGGGCCTCCTCATGTGCCTGGAAGTCAGCCTGCACAATGTCCCCCAGGTGGTGGGGGTGTGTTGTGCCCTCCACAATGTGGTGGAGAACAAGGGCAAGGCCTTCCTGCAGGGGTTCGGGGCCGAGGCTGGCCCTGACTATGAATAGCCAGCTGTTGCCCTGAGCTGCCAGGTCTGCTGGGACAGGGTGTGGATCAGGGAGGCCCTCCACAACAGTTTCATCCACAGGCCCCAGTAGACCTCCCCCAGGAACCCCCCTCAGGCCTCTCCCATCCATCCATCCGTCACCTCTCCCCCACCAAGATACCTCCTGCCTCCCATCCACCTGCACCTTGCCCCCCGCCCCAGTAACAAAGGACACAGGACGGTGGAACATATAAACAATTTACCCAAAGACATTAAAACTTGTAGAAAATGAGAAAACCAAACATAACTATTTACAGTGCGGAACTATGCACATTAAGGGCTCCTGGGATAGGGGTGGAGGCACCAGAACTTTGAGTGGGGTCCTGGGATGGGGTTAGGGGCATCAGAGCTTAAAGGGGGGTGGTCCAGGGATGGAGGTGGGAAGCCTTAGTCCTCTGCAGGGGTTGTGGGGCTGTGAGCCATGGTGGCTGTAGGAGCCCCTACCACTCCAGATCCGGGGTCCCTGTTGGGGCTGGGATGGGTCTGGAACTATGGGGAGGTAGGAGCATGGGACGGGTGCAGCAGGCTCAGTCTCGATGGGGGGCTTGGGCTTAGTGTGGGGTGAAGAGGAGGTGGGGGGCAGAGTGGGGGCTGAATTGGTAGGGCCATCTGTGGCCATAAGCCAGTGGCTGAGCTCCCGTAAGGTAGATGGGGGAAGGCTGGGTAGGATGGGCAGCCAGGGTTGCAACTGGAGGGGCTGAGGGGGTGCAGTGGGGGAACAGCCAGAGGGGCAGTGAGGGGAAGCCAGAAGGCAGCTGGAGGGACAGGAGGCTGGGCCAGATGGTTGATGACACTCAGGTGAGGGTGTGCAGCATCACCTTCACCTTGGTGCACACCTCCTGATTCAAGGCCATGTTGGCCCACTCCAGCACCAGCAACTCCTCAAGAATGTCATTTTGCCAGCGGAGGGTGGCATCCTCATCATCCTGCCCATGGTGACTTGCCCTCTGGCTCCAGGCCCGCCTGGGCACTGGTGGTAGAGGTGCCCCATCCCCCTCTGCAGCTGGTGGTGGATTCTCCAGCTCCTGGACCTGGATGGAGCTCACCTAGCCCTCAAATGAGCAGCTGTAAGGATGGAATGGAAGAGAGAGTCATTCCCACAGCCCAGTCCCAAGAGCCATGCCCTCCACCCCCTCATGGGCAGCAGCCCCCCCCCCCATCTGATGGCCCAGTAGCCCTGGGGGATCCTGGGCACTGAGGGGTGGGGTCCCTGCATGGGTGGGACACATGCTGGGCATGGTCCAGCCCCTCCACTTGCCCCCTGCATGTGGCTCACAGTGCTGTCCAGGGGAGCGAGTACCGAGTGTCAGCTGTTTCTGTGGACTGGGAGGCATGGCTATTTGGGGTGTGCCGAGATCGGGGCTGGCAGCCATGTGGATGGCCTGCCTCCAGCTGTAGCAGAGGCAGGCACCTCCTCCCCATGCCCCAGGGTGTGCAACACATCAGGTAGCTAGTGGACAGTCCCACAGGAGGTTCCAGGAGGGCCCTGCTAAATGGTGCCTGGCTGGAGAGACTCAAGGGGATGGTGATAACCAGAGCCCCATCACTGGATCCCTCCTTGTCCAAGGGTGGCTCTGGCTCTGGGAGGGTTGTTGAGAGTAGGGTCCTGCCAGCTCCTCCACCTCCACCCTGGGCTCTGGCTCATCCTGGGTGGTGTCCAGCAATGTGATGGGGGAGGTGTCTTTGCCCTCGAGGAGACTGGAGAGCTCCCGGTAAAAGGGGTAGCTGGGGATCCTGCCCCTCATTCTCTGGCTGTGTCCCTGGCATGTACATACCCCTGCTTCCAGTCCTTGACTTTCAAGCATACCTGCTCCTGGGTGTGGGCAGGGTGTCCCTGGGTGGCCAAGCCAGCGTCCAGCTGGACAAAAGCAGGGCTGTTCTGCCTCTTTCCAATTTTCTCCCTGAGGACCTACTCGTCCTGCCAGAGTCCAAGAAGGTTATGGATCTCCAGCTCAGTCTATGAGGGGGCCTTCTTTTTGGTGGCCTGGGTGGGCTCCTGTGAGTTCTTGGCCAGCTCCTGGGGAGATCCCTGCATATCACAGGGCTGCTGATCATTGTGGGGATTCGGCTGACGTGTCAGCTCTGGCAATGGTTCTGAGGGCATGTTGCTGGGCAGCTTGTATCCCTGCTCCAGCCACGCTCTCAGTTTTCTGCCAGGGGGTTTCTGGGTCCCTGCAGCTTTAAACACGCTTGGACTCAGAGAGAATAGTGCTCTGCTAATGCTGGCCAGGGTGTCTCCATGTGCCAATTGGCTGGCACCATGGAGGGCTCTTCTTTCAAAGAGTGACCCACAGAACATCTATACACATTTTCTTTCAAAAGAGGCTTTCGAAAGAAGGTGCTCTTCCTGGTCTGGAACCAGAAGAGCACCTCTGAAAGAAGCGCCTGTGTTCTTTCCATTTATTTTCAAAAGAATGTTATGTGTGTAGATGCTCCGTGGGATCTTTGAAAAGAGCCCCAGGTTTTGAAAAACTTTTGAGAGAACTTGCTAGTGTAGACAGAGCCAAAGAGAAAGGAAAGGAAAATTGGAGTTAATTCCTCTTGTATCAGGGCCAGGTAGTGCCAAGACCTGTGCTGACGCTGATCTGTGTTGACATTCAGCTGGGGTTGCTGAGGTGCCAATACTCAGTACCAGCACCTGTGTATATCTCTCTATAAAATACGTGGATCAATGCCCTCCCCCTCCCCCAGAGCCAGGAACTCCCATCCTCCTGCTCTAACCATTGCATCCACCCCTCCCCCAGAGCCAGGCACCCCACCCCTCTGCTCTAATCCTATCTCCCTTCTCTCCCCAGGCCCAAGCATCCCCAGCCACCCATTATAACCCAGTCCTCTTCCCCTCCCACAGAGCCAGGCACCTCCAGCCTCCGCATCACTCTTACCCAATGCCTGGGACTCACCAGACTCACTGCTGCTGTACGTGTCTGCCTTCAGGCACTGGGATGTATGTGCAGAGCGATGGTAAGCACTCCCTATGCGTGGCTCCAAGCAGGAGCCTCATTTCATTGCTCAAAGAACCTCATGTGGCTCGAGAGCGTTTTGTTGGCCACCCTGTCCTATAGAATGATCCGTAACCTTTTGAGTTTCCCAGTTTTTGTAGGCTTGTTAATCTTATAACATAGGCAAAAAGTGAAGCCATCAAAATTGCCCAGCAGGCATAAATAGAAAATAAAACACTGGTATGAAAATATTCAAAACAGTTAATCTACATAAAGAGGAAAGCTATGTTTACTTGTATCAAATGAGTTGGGTTTGAGTTATGTGTGCACAAGGAAAATACTAAAATAGCAATTTTATATCTTGAAAATTATTTTCTTCTACACAAATCGGACTCTTGGGCTCAGACAACATGTGCCAATTTTGAGCCGAGAGTGAATTTTATGGTCAAGTTGTAAACTCCTGAAAATTATAGCTTATAGTGGAAAGGCGGACACTGCCTTAATTATAGTGTTGCAGGAGGAGACAATAAAAAAAAACCATGTTATCACCTTCAATAGTACATGGCAAAAGATTCCTAACCTTCTGCGTACCACCTGTTTGGACACATTCTGAAAAATGCAACTGTGAAGCTTTTTCAGCAAATATTATTCATCCGATCAATCTAAATTAGTGTATCTGTTAAGCAAACCACACCATAATCTCTCAAATTTGTACAGACGTACCCGTTTCATTAAACAATCTACTTTTCCTGTATGAATACATTGTATTTTATTTGGTTTGGGCAGAGGAAAGCTCTATGTTTTAAAAATACTTTTTGGCATTATTTGTCTGAACTGAACCAAACGGCCAATCATTTTCCATTTGCAATAGTACTGCTAACTCTAAAAATTCAGAGGTAATAAATCAGACTATCACATTCATGAGATAGGTTTAAAATCAGTGTATTTACAATGTAATAGATTTTTAGCTTTTTTACTTGCCTTTTATTTTTTGAGATTATAGTCACATTTTGAACATTTCTTCAGAAGCATGAAGACAAGAAACTTAGTGAAAAAAAAAATTCTTGCCTATTCACATGATACCAGGAGCTGATTCTTTAACAGAAACACCAAATATAACTGAGACTTTCAGTACACCCGTGAGTTGATGAAATTGTACGTTTTGTGGGCACAAAACTGTAAGCATGAAGAGTTGTGGGTGTCAAACTACAGCCTGGCCTGAGACCTATTAAAAATTCTTGAAAAATTTATCTGAATTTAAAATTTGCTTCAACCCTTACCTAGAGGGTCCAGCTCTAGGAGGAGAGAGTATTTAAAATGTCCTTATCAAGCTCTTTGCTCAGACTGCCTATAAAGATGTCAATTGTTGCCATTTATGCCAGTGTATTAGTTATGGGGACACTGATCTGTTCAAATCTGAGTTGTGTTGGCCAATTCATTTCTCATATACTCATTTCTCTCACTATGAACATTGGAGGGTAATGTCCTTCACTATCAATCTGGAGACAGTTTTTAGGCTACAGAAGTCAATGTGAGTTTTGGCTTTGACTTTGATGGAAATGAGCCTTTGACTGGATAAGAAAGGATATGCTAGCTAGAGGCTATCCCATTACCATTATCTAGGATCACCCATTTCCCCTAAAATTTTAAATAGGAATGTCTGGAACATACTCTGCTTTTGAATATACCACCATGGATTTGATATGCTGAGTATTCTTTCATAACAAAAGTTATCTTGGTATTTTAATGTGTTTTGCCATTTATTAATAATCATTTCTATGGCCTTCCATTTACTAGTAATCATTTCATGGCCTTCCTGCTTAGGCCACTTCGGTGTGGGAAAAATGAATGAAACGGACTGCGTCTTCTTGAACTTTGCACTATCACAATCTGTGCATCACAAACACATTTTTCCAAACCAAGCCACAGCACAGAGTGTCATGGAGACACCCACGCTCGAAACACTGGCATCAACTAGACGTGGTCATCACTAGACGTGATAACCTCAAAAATGTCCTTCTGACATGCAGCTATCATAGTGCCGACTGCGATACAGATCACTCACTAGTTTGCTCCAAACTCAAGGTGAGACCCAAGGAGCTGTACCACTCTAAACCAACTGCAAGGCCCTGCACTGATGCCAGAAAGACAGCAAACTCAGAGAAAGCCAAAAAGTTCAGAGTGACCCTCAAAGAGAATCTGCGCAGCAGCCCTGGGGGTGCCAATGTGACATCCAGATGGCAGCATCTGTGGGATACAATTTACAACATGGCCTTGTCGGTGTTTGGAAGAAGAGCTACAAACACAAATGACTGGTTTGAAGCTAACTCCAATGAGATGATTCCAGCCATCGAAAAAAAGCATGCTGCACTCCTAGAGCACAAACACTCACTGAGCCAGAGTACCCAGCAAGCACTCAGAGCAGCCAGAAAAACAGTACAGAAGACAGCCAGGCGCTGTGCCAACAACTACTGGCTCGAGCTATGCAGCAACATCCAGATCAGTGCTGACTCTGGTAATCTCAGGGAAACGTACGAGGGCATCAAAAAGGCATTAGGATCCACCCAGAACAAGATGGCACCTCTGAAATCCAAATCTGGTGAAGTCATCACTGACAAAGCCAAACAGATGGAGCGCTGGGTCGAGCACTGCAATGTACTCACGCGAGAACATTGCGGTTGATACAGCCCTCAATGCTGTCAAGCTCCTACCAGTAATGGACGAACTGGATCAGGAACCAACTGTGGACGAACTGAAGAGAGCCATCGACAGCATTGCGGTAGGAAAGGCCCCTCGCCAGGATGGTATACCACCAGAGGTCATCAAGTGTGCCACAGACACCCTCCTGGAACCCCTACATGAGCTACTGTGCCTGTGCTGGAGAGAGGGAGATGTTCCACAGGATATGCGCGACGCTAACATCGTAACCTTGTATAAGAACAAAGGAGACAGAAGTGACTGCAACAATTACCATGGAATCTCCTTCCGGAGCATCACTGGTAAACTGTTCGCTCACGTCATCCTCGGCAGACTCCAGAAGATTGCTGGGAGGGTGTATCCTGAATCACAGTGCGGATTCCGCACAGAGAGATCTACCGGTGACATGGTCTTCTCACTGTGGCAGCTGCAGGAGAAATGCAGGGAGCAGAGGAAGCCACTCTACATAGCCTTCATCAACCTGACCAAGGCCTTCAACTTGGTCAGCGGGTTCAAACTGCTCCACAAGATAGGCTGTCTACCACAGTTACTCAAGATGATCCAGTCTTTCCACGAAGACATGAGAGGAACCATCCAATATGACGGCACATTATCGGATGTTTTCAGCATCAGGAGTGGTGTCAAACAAGGATGCGTCCTTGCTCTGACATTATTTGGGATCTTCTTCACACTCCTCCTGAAGCATGCCTTTGGATCTTCAACAGAGGGCATCTTTTTGCACACAAGATCTGATGGGAAACTGTTTAATCTTGCAAGGCTGAAAGCTAAATCTACAGTGCAGGAAGTCCTCATCAGAGATATGCTGTTCACAGATGACTCTGCTGCAGTGTCACACACAGAAGACCAGCTTCAGAAACTGCTGGATCAGTTCCCCAAAGCATGCAAAGACTTTGGGCTTTCCATCAGCCTAAAGAAGACAAACGTACTTGGTCAGGACATTGCTGAACCTCCATCAATCAGCATTGACAACTATGCATTAGAGGCTGTCCACAAGTTCGTTTACTTCGGGTCCACCATCACTGACACCCTGTCATTGGAGACTGAGCTAAATCGGAGGATCGGAAAAGCTGCCACAACTCTGTCCAGACTCAGCAAGAGAGTGTGGAATAACATCAAGTTGTACACCCACACCAAAATGCAAGTCTACAGAGTCTGTATCCTCAGCACCCTCCTTTATGGCAGTGAGTCTTGGACCCTATACGCCTGCCAGGAAAAGAGGCTGAAAGTCTTCCACTTGCGCTGCCTCAGGCGCATCCTTGGAATATCATTGAAGGACAGAGTGTCCAACACCACTGTCCTTGAGCAAGCTGGAATCCAAACCATGCACACCCTCCTCAGGCAGCGGCGGCTCCGCTGGCTTGGCCACGTCCATGTCCACAGGATGAATGATGGAAGGATCCCAAAAGATATCCTGTATGGCGAGCTAGCCTCTGGCAAAAGACCTCCCGGATGTCCCCAGTTGCGCTACAAAGATGTTTGCAAGAGGGACCTCAGGGAGGTAGACATTGAGCCGGACAGCTGGGAGGAGCTGGCAGACGATCACAGCAGATGGAGGCAGGAACTTCACAAGGGCCTTCAGAAGGGTGAGATGAGGATCAGACAGCTAGCAGAGAAGAAGTGAGCCCACAGAAAGCACAGTAAGGACCTGCCAGACATCCATTACACATGCAACAGATGCTGCAAGGACTGTCACTCTCGTGTGGGCCTTCACAGTCACAGTCGACACTGAAAATGATGATCCCAAATGCAACTATGAAGGGCATGATCCATAGTCTATGTAGACTGAAGGATGCCTACTGCATATTGAGATTTTGGACAGAAGTGCCCTTCCTGCAAGGATTATCTTCTGAAGTTTTTACTCTTCATAATGTGAGCATCATCTGAAGGTTGTTTTTAAAATGACTTGGGACGATACAGCTATAAAAACAGATGCATGAGTGAATCTTTAGACACTTGAAGAACACCTGATGATGAACCAAGTGTAATCGGTTAACTGATCAGTGGAATGTGCAGAGTACATTCATAAGACTTCCGCAGAAAACTTATGCCTTAGTGCCTATGACATTTGGGGTGGGGGAGTCACATCCATAAGAGAAATAATTTCAGAAGTGAATCAGTATATGCAGTATTAGAATACATTCATTTCATCACATAATTGTGATAGAAAAGATGAGCTACTAAAACAAAGGATTTATAAGCTAATTGGAGCAGGGTTCATTTTTTGCTGTGCATGTGAACAGTCCTTAGCACAAAGGGGCACTGATCCTGATTGGAACTTTTCACAGGTATAGCAATACAAATAATAAAATCAATGGATGATCCAAACTGGCAGATATTTGGGAAGAATCCATCCAAAAGGAGATGTGAGACCAGCTCCAAAACAACACAGACATTGGTTGAATTGCCTGCAGTCATTGCAATCAGTAATTATGTTACAACATTAGACTCTTCAATACCCTGCTCAGAAGGAGATGGGGGTCTTAGAAATACCATAGCTAAGTGTTAGATCATAACAGAATCCTTGTTCACTGTGGATTAGCATATTTAACCACTAATCATCCTGCTTCATTGCTTTCCCACTAGTCAGACACTATAAAACCTTGTGTTGCAAAGCTGAGCAGACCATAGCTACTTGGCATTACTGTTTACTTAATAAAACCAATAAAACTACTGACAAGAGAAACCACATCCCAGTCAAATAAGGATGGGTTTGTAAGTAAACATATTTAGTTGAAAAGAAAGAAAAATCCGCAGGCCATGGAAGAGTAATGCATGGGAAACTCAGATACCTGAATACCATGTTGGCTTGAGCACAGCAGCTCCAATTCTCTTTAATTAGTTCAGAGTTAAGTGACAAAGTATTTAATCAGCAAGCTAACAAGTGCAGCAGCTGATTGCTCTGTGAGCACTTGTGTGGGGATGTGACTGAAAAAAAGTAAATAAAATTACTATCCTTGCTTTAAATGAAATGAAATCCCTAATTTTATTACAGTAGCAATCAGTTTGGAAGCATAATGTAGCAATAAAAATTGATTCTTTCCTTGTTTATTCCTTTAACAAAGTATTTCATTTCAGTATTTCATTGTAGTTGAACTCTTTTGGTTCCTATGCAGATGAGTATGTGCCTTATTCCCACATATCCGGACACATATTTTGTGTGATGGAGATAATTCAACTGCTATACCCTGTCATGTGTTATTTTTTGCAACTGACCAGATGACTGAGCCTCATTTGGGAGGTGGGATGGACTGATCTAGTCATGGTGATGCAGACAATCAAGACTTACAGCTTCGATTATTACAATTCATATGTAGAAATCAAGCCAAAACACCCTGAAAGTGATTCAACCGCTACCAAACACAGCCACCTACCTGCTTAGTAACACAGATTGTTATCAACACATCACGCTTGTGCTCTGCTCACTGCACTTCCTCATTGGAAGAATTGCAATTCCAGATTTCTATTTTCATATTCCAAGCTCTCTGTGCAGATTCCTCTAGTTACTTGAGAGATCATTTCCCCCACTGAAATTCCCTCAACAGACTCATCTGATGTACACACATCTACAGTCTTCTGCTGCAGAATGGAGCCCAGCTTATTCCTTTCACTCTCAGCAATCAGATTACATTTTCAGGACTATTTTAGCACGAAAAAGGACGACGTATGTTCATAAAAAAAAGGAGTAATCATTTACAGGGCTCAAGGGTTAGCAATGTCAGTAAACTGTTTACATGAATTCCTGGCAAATCAGTGCAAGATAAAGACAAAAGTAAAGTGTAATTAGTACAGATATTGGACAGGACAATGCGTTACCTTGGCCCCAGGAAAATGGGGCAAAGATGAAAGCTTAGACCAATGCTCATGTGGTGTAAATCAGCAGTATTCCAGTGAAGCCAGTGTAGCTATACTACTTTACTCCAGTTGAAGACATGGGGTGAAATTCTTGCTTCATTGAAACCAATAGCAAAATACACATTGAATTCCATGAACCCAGGACTACACCACAGCTGCTGTATGTTAGTCATTAAAGGAACAGCTGTCCTGTCTCTCTCTCTCTCCCCCTCTCTCTAAGCATGCTGCTCTGAGCCCACTAACTTCATGGGAGGTAGCTCTGGAATGCATATGGCAACACGTGTAGAGTTCATTTCCACCAGACTGGAATTTTGATACATTAAATAGGCTACATCTACACGAGAGTCTTTTCCTGTCAAAACTGGGCTTGTGTTGGGAAACACCACGGAGCACCTACATGCAAACTGCGCTTTGTTGACAGTTTGTTGACAAAAGCCAGCACATTCGCCAGCAGTGTTATATCTCTCGCTGTTCAGGAATAATGCCTCTCCCAACAGTGTTCTGTCAACAGAACAGCCATGTAGACATTTCGGGGGCCTTTTGTCGACAGACAGGGCTGCCGGTTCACTGGGCAGACCTGTTTGAAGAGTTTCTGCTCAGCTGCTCTGTCAAGAAAGGGCTGGACAGTCTTGCTGCTCTCCGTCAACAGAGCTGATTGCTCTTTCAATCTGCTTTTATGTGGAGACACAATCTGTCAACAGAAGTTTTGCTGAGAAATCCCTTCTGACAGTGGCTTCTGCAAATAGAGGCATCTTGTGCAGATGTAGCCATAGTGTCCCTGAATCAAGGTTTGGCTTTGCAGTTTGGCAACTTTGAAATTCAATTCTGGATAACTAGCTTTAAGGCCATACAAAAATCAATGGCAAAAGATCCATTGACTTTAAAGAGGTCAGGATTTCACCCATGGTGAATAATTGACAGTCAGAAACTTCCCAGTACCAGGCAACTCAGGATCAGCATAGTGCAAAGGTGTCCCACTTCTGAGATGTACTGTGTATTCTTCAGCCACAGGTGAGGACTGGGACCTCAGTTTCTAACTGTACTGCAGGGAAGCAAGAGAGGTTAGTCTATGAAGGCAGACTTGCAAGGCAGACCCTTAAATGTGAGTCTGACAGGCTTTATTTAGAAAGCCAGGATATGCATGGCTGCATTCCTATCTGAGATGTTCACCTACTTGACAGGCAATCTACAGAACAGGATCTATTAAGGAGGGGTAGTTTAGCATTTGGATTTTGGTCCACTTCTAGCAAGTTTTGTAATGTTGTATGTTTTTAGATGAGCATTGATTTTGTTTTCCAAAAAGGGCTGTAGATACAACTTATCATATTTCTTGTTTTTAAACAACACCCAGAAAAATAACTGCAGTTTAAAGTTGATTCTGGCTGCCTGTTTAGGGCTGGATTCTGTATTTTCTCCATGCACTGAACCACTAAAGTCAACAGGAATGTCCTGCTTGGACAGGCTATTGAAATGGATAATAAAGAGTTTTTTTATAATTTTAATTTCTTAGAATTATTATCCATCAGGAAGAGTGCACTATACAGAAAAGTTAAGATTTTTGTCATTTCAAAGGGATGTTTGATGAGTGCTTTTACAGTGAAACACAAAAACAGATTGTGAAAATACAAAATCTTTCCCCCTGAATAACTGCTCCAGCCCTTGAGTTTCTTTTCATTTCCAGAGACCTTAGGAGGAGGGCTTGATGCTGGGAGTGTTTTCAGTTCAATAAAATTCCTTTGAGATCACAGGTTGAGTGTTCTGTACCCAGCATGAACATCAGGTTCGAGCATATCAGCTATAGAAAACTATGAACATGTTAGAGGCATGACTGACAGAGGCATATTTTACGAACTTTCACTCCAGCTCTAATTTATGAAAGCATCCCATCTCAGCAAGATGCTTAAGCACATGCTTATGTCACATTGAAATCAGCAGCACATGTTGAATTGTTTCCTGAGCAAGGCTGTCTTTCAGCATGTGCTTAATATATTCCTGAATTGAGGCCAATGAAATACCTCTAATCCTGGTTGTGAATCAACTTATAGACAGTAGGACAATTTCAAGAATCCAAAAGACAATTCAGAGAGAGAGATTACTGAGATCTGGTGACAAGCTGTGCTCAGAAGTGTGTAGCAGGTAGAGCTATATCAAGGCTCCTGAAGGATGAAACCATGAATCTGAGGAGCTAACTTAGCTTTTCTTGATCCAATGGTCAATGGATTAGTACAACTGCTGTATATTTACAGCATCCTGTTCTAAGGGTGAAAAAGAATGATGGTAACTTCTGGTAAATGTAATCTTTTAAAACAGTTATTTCTATATTTGATTAATAGAGTTGGTACAAACAAAGGCCACCCTCTAGTAGTTTCACAGAATCACAGAATCATAGGGCTGGAAGGGACCTCAGAAGGTCATCTAGCCCAGCTCCCTGCTTCAAGCAGGATAAACCCCCACTAAGTCATCCCAGCCAGGACCTTGTCCAGCTGGGAGTTAAAAACCTCAAGGGATGGAGAATCTACCACATCTCTAGGCAACACATTCCAATGCTTCACCACCTGCCTGGTGAAATAGTTTTTCCTAATATCTAACCTACAGCTCTCCTTCTTCAACTTCTGACCATTACTCCTTGTTCTGCCATCTGAGAACAGTTTCTCACCCTCTTTTTTAGAGCTCCCCTTCAGGAAGATGAAGGCTGCTATTAAATCACCTCTACGTCTTCTCTTCTGTAAACTAAACAAGCTCAAATCCCCTCAGCCTATCCTCATAGGTCTTGTGCTCCAGACCCTTAATCGTTTTTATTGCCCTTCACTGAACCTGCTCCAGCACATCCACATCCTTTTTATACTGGGGGCCCCAAAACTGGACACAATATTTCAGATGTGGCCTCACCAGTGCTGAATAAAGAGGAATAACTACTTTTCTAGATCTGCTTGAAATGCTCCTCCTAATGCACCCTAGTATGCCGTTAGCTTTCTTGGCTACAAGGGCACACTGTTTACTCATATCCAGCCTTTCATCCACCATAACCCCTAGGTCCCTTTCCATCATACTGCTGCTGAGCCAGTCGGTCCCCAGCCTGTAGCAATGTTTGGGATTCTTCCGCCCCAGGTGCAGGACTCTACACTTCTCCTTATTGAACCGCATCAGATTTCTTTTGGCCCAGTCCTCCAATTTATCCAGGTCCCTCTGGATTCTCTCTCTACCCTCCAACGTATCTACCTCTCCCCCTAGTTTTGTGTCATCCGCAAACTTGCTGAGGGTGCAATCCAGTCCCTCATCCAGGTCATTAATAAAGATGTTGAATAACACCGGCCCCAGAACCAAGCCTTGCGGCACTCCACTTGGAACAGACTGCTATCCAGATATTGAGCCATTGACCACTACCTGTTGGGCCCGAACATCAAGCCAGCTTTCTATCCATCTTATAGTCCAAGGATCCAATCCATGTTTTCTTAACTTATGGACAAGAGTGTTGTGGGAGACCGTATCAAAAGCCTTGCTAAAGTCAAGGTATATCACATCCACTGACTTCCCCATGTCCACAGAGCTTGTTACCTCGTCATAGAAGCTAATCAGATTGGTCAGGCAGGACTTGCCCCTGGTGAATCCATGTTGGCTACTTTTGATCAATTTCCCCTCTTCCAAGTGCTTCAAAATGGATTCCTTGAGGATTCCCTCCATTATTTTCCTAGGGATTGAGGTAAGGCTGACGGGTCTATAGTTCCCTGGATTGTCCTTCTTTCCTTTTTTAAAGATGGGCATGACTTTTGCCTTCTTCCAGTCATCCGGTATCTCCCCCGATTTCCAAGAGTCTTCAAGGATAATGGCCAAAGGTTCAGCAATGACCTCTGCCAATTCCCTCAGTACCCTGGGGTGCATTAAATCCAGACCCATGGACTTGTGCACATCTAGTTTTCCTAGATAGCTCAGAACTTGTTCCTTCCCCACAGATGTCTGCCCTCCACCTTCCCATTCTGCATCATCTAGGACCATCATGGGGAAGTTGACTTTGTCCGTGAAGACTGAGGCAAAAAAAGCATTGAGTACTTCAGCTTTTCCTGCATCATCTGTCACTAGGTTACCTCCCTCATCCAGTAATGGCCCCACACCTTCTCTGATAACCTATTTATTGTTCACATGCCTGTAGAAACCCTTCTTGTTACTCTTCACATCCCTTGCCAGCTGCAGTTCCAATTGTGCTTTCACTTTCCTGATTACTGCCCCGCATTCTCCAGCCGTATGTTTATACTCCTACTTAGTCAACTGTCCACGTTTCCATTTCTTGTATGCACCCTTTTTGAATTTAAGCTGACTAAGGATTTCCCTGTTAAGCCAAGCTGGTTGCATTGAACCATTTCCTAACCCTCTACAAACAAATAGGCAAGTTCTGGAAATGGCCCTGATTCTACATTGTCCTGAACCATTATCATTTACAACAATGTACAGCAGATGTAAACTGCTCCCATTCTGATTTGAAAATGTTTTCCCAATCACCTTGCACAAAATATGTGAGGCAATGGAACATGAAGGGTCACTGTACACTGTAGAGTTCCACTGTGCACTTCCACCAGCACAAATTGTGGTAAAATGAACAAGCAGCCTTGCAGCACTTTAAACACAAAATGATGTATTAGGTGATGAGCTTTAATGGGACGGATCCACTTCTTCAGATCTGGAAATTCTGTTGAACCTTTCTAGTACCTTCGCATGGGATATTGACACGGATGACTGAGAGAACATTAAGCATGGAAGCTAGGATTAGCATTGAGTGATTCTGCAAGGTGTCCCAAATTTACTAACATTGGACCTGATGATTCACTATTTGTATAGTTAACCAAACAGTGATGTTCGCTGTAAAAAAATAAACAAACAGAGGAATCCACTTCCAATTGGACACAGTTGACCAAATTCAGAGATACCGAAGACACTATGTTGAGGAAATCTAAGCTGGTATAGTTTACACCTTCTTTCCTTCCATCCACTTGCAATGTGTGTGTTATATCAGTTTAGGAGTCCCTTTAGGCTACATTAATATTTAGTTAGATTCACACTGATTTATCAATGTATTCTGTGAATTATGCTACCTTCTTACAGATCTCTCTGAATTTGTCTCACTGAGTTTATGTTGGTGTGGAAAAACTATAAACAAGAAGTACAACAAAAAGCAGCTAACAGAGAGGTATGAGAATTAGATATTTGATTATGGTGCATAAGTTCCTGGAGGAGGAAGAGGAAGCACCAGTAAATGGATCTTTAACCAACCAAAGGTATAATAAGAATCTGCTGGTGGAAGTTAAAGCCAGAGAAACTCAAAATTAAAAAAATAAGGCATTACTATTTGAACACTGAGGGTGTTTAGCCATTGGCACAAACAACACATGGAAGTGGTAGATCCTTCATCACTTGAAGCCTTTTTAAACTCAAGACTAAAGGCCTACCTGTAAGACAGGCTTTAAATAAATACAAGGTACTGAGGTCAACACAGGAGCTATGCTGATGTTGTATGGTTTGCGTTATATAGGAGGTAACACTAGATAATTTAATGATTCTGTTGGAACATAAAATCTGTGAATCCACGAGTAAGTGAAAGTGAGCTCACCTACTTTACCTTACAGCTTCTAGTACCTTAGTCTGGAAATTATACTATCTTAAGTTTCCTGCACATGAGTAAATGGACACACTGTAAAAAGCTCTATCAGGGTGTAAGTGTGAGGAAGTTTAAAATATTTTACTCACATGTCAACTCTGAATTAAAATACTTACCCTAATTCTTATCAAAACTACAGATGAGGACTATGTTGATAGTACTTCGAGCACACATTTTCAACACTGAATGATCTGAAAACTTTAAAAGGACAACAAGACTTAAAGAATAAAACTATTTTAAAATAGGACAAATGGATGGCTCAATCAATTGCTAAGGGAGCTTTTAACATCTGAGTGGCAGGTTGGGCACCTGCCCAGCTGAATAGTGCTAGAAAATTAGTACTATGTGATAGCCAATTTCTCACCTGTATGTGAAATTAATATGTTCCTAGCAGACAGGTGTCAGGCTGATAAAACCAGCCATCATTCTTGGCCCCAATGCCCCTGCTAACCTCAGAAGAAAGGAAAGGATAGAACAGGCATGATGATTGAACTACCCTCTCACCCTAGACTTGACCTCTCCAGTTCAGAAGTACAAGTAGGACAGGTAGGAGACAAGGATGGCATTACATAAACTTTCAACAGCGTTGTGTTTGCCCCCCCCATTTGTCAAACAACCAAGTATTATCTTTCAGTCATTACTGAAAATCACCCTGAATAAGAGCAACACAGTGAAATGATACAGACTTAGCTAATTGTGTTCCATAGCTTTAGTTTGCTTTGACTTTTTGAATTTTTTGTTTAAAACAGTCTATCCAGACATATGAAGAAGAGTTACTTTTCTCTCTGGCAGGAGAAAAAGCTTCCAGGAAAATCTGGACTGTAGTCCATGGGAGGAGAACAGATTTGGAGCTCCCTTGGCTTGGTGCAGCATAAACCCTACACACACCTTGCATGATCTGGCTGATTTCTGACTGATTTAACAACCAGGCATGGAGCCAATTTCAGTATCTTCCATGAAACTGCCTGCTCTGGAAATATTTTTCATTTGAAACTGAACAGAGCAGTAAGATGAGCATAAATGCAAATGAGAGTGATGATGAATTCTCAGAGAGCTCTTACTTCAGTTTTTAAGGTTATTATGATATTAATTTGACATATGGTCTGGATGTAGGAAAAATTCTAAATATACCACCCCTCCTCCAGTTAAAATGAGCTCTTCTGGCAACAGTGTTTGTATGTGGGTGAGGAGGATGGAAGAACAGAGAGAATATGAGAGCTGAGGCACTTTCCAAAGAAAATATAGTATCAGCTACTTTGTGGTTAAACTGATTAACTTTCTTATAATCGCATTTCAGCTGTTGAATCTTCAGATCTTAAATCTGTAAGAGTCCTTCCAAGCTTTTCTGTTTCATTCTTTAAGTAGATTAAAAGGGTGATCCTTCAACTGTGCCAAACCACCTGTTGTTTGGGCCCCTAGTTAATATAGCTTTTGATGCAATCCTTTGATAGCTCAGTAGTTTGATTTTCAGCAGGCCTACCTATTTATGCACCTGCAAATTCTGCATGTGTAGCATATTCGGAGTAACGTGTACCTCACAATATCTAGCAGCACAGTTAGAAAGCCCTTTGAAAAACTGGGCCTTTCTTTCCAGCTGACCCAACATTCCCCTATTCCTTTCTCTCTGACTTTCGCAATTCCCTTTTAAAATCATTAGTAGTGACACTGATGTCACTGCTATGGATGTTCCTCGCTGGGGGACAGTCTCTTACCATCTGGTTATTCCCTGATTTAAAATACAACCTTCTATCCAAACACTCAGTTCATCAGAGATCATGGCTAACTGAATACTTGGGACTAGCACAGAGGCATCTGGGACCTGCAGCCCACATTCTCAAATGCTGTTATGCACCAGACTTCATTGAGCTCCTGTATATAATGGAAGGGGTGAAAAGCAAATCTACTGGAAGGGGAAATAGATGGAAACAGTCAGTTGGTAGCAGGCTGGGCTAAAACTGGGACAAAATCCTAGTTTGACCTAATCTGCCTGGACATTGTGGAAGCCACTTTAAATTAGGATGCATTCCTGCAGACCATACTGCCCGGTCATCTTACTCAACTTTCACTTATTATTAGTGAAAATACTAATTTTAGATCCACATTCCATATGCATTTGGGATCCTCTAGCTATGTTTAATTATTCACAAACCTGAGGTGATAAAAAAGTTTAATTACTATAAAATATGAGCTAACCACCCATCTTACTGAATTGTCTTCACACTTTGTTTAAGACTTCAGTACAATAAAGCATTTAAGGAATTTCTTAATTTTGTGCAGATGAGTAGCTTAATGGGACTAACTCAAGTGCTGAGAGTTAAGCATATCATTGTCTGACTTCACCCCTCTACTCTCTATAAAGAGATCCTGTGATGAAGAACAAATATGAAGAAATGCAACAGTATTTTCATTCACACCAAACCCTCTTTAAACCCATTAAAATGAAATCCTTTTTATTAATCCATTTACCCTGCCCTCTTGGAGAAGCCTGGGAGAACAGGTAAGCTTTGCAGCATGACTTGAAAATTGACAAATAGAGGCAAATAGCAAGAAGGTCCCTGAGTGAAAGGAAAATACTCTTTCATTAGTCTCCCCATGTTTAAATGTGAGAAGCTGGTAAGAAGTAGCTATTTTTCAAGTCCTTTGCTGATGGGTTGTGCAGCCTTCACAAGCACCACTGTATTTCTCAGATAACTTAATACGTTTACGTCACAATATTTTCCAACATACCATGAACACTTCCACAAAATGATAGCTGCATATGGCTTCTGTGTTCTCCTTTTGAATCATACGGTGTGGCAGAACTACAGTTTTTTGCTACAGATTTACCATAAGCGTGTTTTGTGCTGTGGAAATGCATAAAAAACAAGTATCAACTTATCAACACATTTCTGACTGAGGGAGGATGACTACCAAGAAACATCTGTAAACATATGGCCATTGTTCTTGAATAATATGTTCCTTCATATCATCCTGACAAGGACTGATGAGATCACTGAATTTGAGAATGGATGAATCACTTCTGAGTGCCCCTCGTTCTGACCTCCACCAATCATCATTAACATAGAGTATAACATAAATGAGTATTTTAGATTAGTAAATGGATCAGTAGAATTAGAATTTGTGGTGCCAGGAATGGCTCAAGGGAAAGAGAAGTGTCTGAAAGGTATCCATGCTGGTAGTTTAATTGACAAAGCGCAGGACAGGAACAGAACATACAGTTATGAGAAGCAAATTTTATTGGTTATGGTAGCAGTGGATGTAAAAGGGATTGATCGCCAGGATCATGACACTACATGAACATCATAAAAGTTCTTCAGTCTATCGTGCAGTTAACCAAGGAAGATCTGAACAACTGCACCTTAAAGCAGGAAGAAATCAGCATCCTGGTGACGATCCTGACTTTTGCCCTTCTCGATAGTTTCATCTCCTGTATGATAGATTCATAAAGTCAGGGCTCATGGCAGGAAGCTTTCAAAACGTAAACCTTCATGCACTTGTTTTGTGTGGTTCTGTATTCATTATCCTTTCCTAAAAAGGCATATAGGAATTATAAACAAATCTTGGAGATCTGCTTGCATCAGGACATTTAAAGTGCCTGTACAGTTGTTGGGCATAAGAGCTCAGTTTAGTTTTTCAATCTTGGTAATTGTCTACACTGGGGTTTTAACTTGTGGTGGTGTTACATTAATGCCAATGAAGTCTCCAGCCAGGTAACTTCTACTGCCCCATTGGCAGGGTCACCCATCTTGTGAATCCTGACTTCCTCACCCCGTGAGGATGCAGAAAAAAGGATAAGCTCTGTGGAAAGGGAGCTCCTTGAAAGCCACAGAGCTCAGGGGTATCTTCTCTATGCTTTTAGCACAGGAGAGGGAGCTGCACTCTCACTCGCAACTTCTATTAACTCCTGGAATGAGGTATAGAGGGAAGCTGACAGAATGCTCCCAACCAGCAGATGTCCACCAACAGATCTGTAGTATGGGTGCATGCTCTGTCAACAAAACTTCTGTTGATAGAAGCCTGCAGTCTAGACACAGCCACGGAGAAGAGATGCAGCATTTAATTGAGAAGTCTAGGCAGCTCTGTAGGGTGATAGTCATCAGTTAATACCACTGAAGAGTGCACTCTCAGTCAGAACCTGTGAGCAGTGGCAGCTGGATATAACTGCTTCACTCATCATGCACAGGTTGGGCTGGGAATACAACTGCAATGCAGCCAGCTGAACAAGCCTATCACACAATTACTGGGTCACCAGGCATGCTACCCATTGCAGGTCTGCCAGTCCTTGTGGGTTAAATTTATAGGCTAGGTCTACACTTACTAAAAACTTCAAAATGGCCATGCTAATGGCCAAATGGAAGAATACTAATGATGCTTTGAAATGCATATTCAGGACCTCATTAGCATACTGCGGTTTGCTTCCACGCAGCTCATCTACATGGGAGACCTTTTCGAAAGGACCCCACCAACACTGAAATCTCCTTATTCCTATCAGCTTATTTCTATTAGCCGATAGGAATAAGGGATTTTGATGTTGGCAGGGTCCTTTTGAAAAGGACTCCCTATGTAGATGAGCCGCGGGTGAGTGAACCGCAGCACTTTTGAAGTGCTGTGTCCGGTGGCATGCTAATGAGGAGCTGAATATGCATTTCAGCACCTCATTAGTATTCTTCGATTTGGCCATTAGCATGGCCATTTCGAAGATTTTAGTAAGTGTAGACACTGCCATACTGAATTGGAACATAGAGAGACTGGGCCACTACTAATTCTGTATACAATGTTTAATATAAAGTTAACTGTACCGCATATTACTGCTGCATGGTCAATGAATAACTGCAGTAACCTATCCTTCCTGAACCCCAAACTGATAAACATTATAGATGTGCTATTAACCAGATATTCACCTGTTTTTATATCTATCTATCTATATATATATTTACAATATTTTATATATATATATATATATATATTCAATATAATAAATATTGTAATATTGTAATGTTATAAATATTATAAAATTTACAATATTTTATATATATATTTACAATATTATATATATATATACATATATATAACATTTTATACTTTATATATATATAATTTTATAATTTACAATATACTTCGTGATAGTTTTATTGATGTTTTGCATTATATTGAAAGATTAGGTCCCTCTCTCTGATACATCTCAATGCTTCTTCTAAACAGATTTTGCAGTTTTAGTATGTTGATTTTTAAAAGTTGTATGAGTACTAAAACTATTTCATTTTCAAGTTTTACTTTATCCTTACATTAATGCTCAGTAAACAATGTCCGCTTTCCTTTATTTTGACCTATTCATCCACATGTCTCTTGTCTTATTCAGTTGTAATCTTCTCATATAAGTCAGTAAATAAAACCTCTCCTCAGCAAGAACTCTTCATAGCATCTTATGAGCAATTATACTGAAGCTGAGTGGCATTATATTACTAAGTACTGACACAGAGATATGAACAGATTCACAGGAGAGAAAAAGAGCTGTTGAGTACATAAAGAGTGCTAAAGAATGGTACACATTGGTAAATTACTAGTCCCTGTTCTTTAGATGGCAATAGCTATATTTCTTGTTGCAATAAAATAGAAGAATGCAGACCTATGAGAACAAAAGTGATTGCAACAGTATTTAATGCAGCTATTTGCATATTCTAGATGATAAAAAGATCAAATGAGACTTCCTTTAGTTCAGTATAAAAGGATTTTCAATATTGTAGTCATTAATTTTGTACTTTCCATGAAAAACTCAGAAGTCTGGCAATTTATCTTTATGTCAAAGTATTACTAGAAATTAGCTGCAGCCTCATTGGAGTGATTATTACTAATGCAAGTCAAATAGAAGCTGTATGACTGTTGAAAGTAATAGGAAAGTTTGAGAGTTACCTGTATTGAGGCAGAACAGAAAAGGAAAATAATTTTATACTTGTAAAAAGGGAAGAAGATAGTGTAACAACTAACTAACTAGACCATCAGGACTCACTCTATACAGTGTGCCCATTTTTGAATTTCCCAGGGACAATGGCATTAGAACACATCTTTCTCCTTCAGACACACAAGCCCCTACCTGCACAGGGTCTGTGACACACAATCGAGTGGTGTTTCTGGTCCTAATCACTAAGGGAGTTTCTACATATGCCCATTATTTGGTGAATTACAACATTAAATGCAGTTTGCCCTGAAGACCTGAACAGACTTCATCCACACACATGATAGACACAAGATTTCACCACATCTAGAGATCTCAGTAATCTAAATTATGCTGTTTAGCCTACATGCTACCGAAAGCAAATTTGGTTTAATCTGAAAGAATAGTAAGTGAGTGTTTTAAAGCAGGGGAGGAGAAAAATTAATTTTTATGAAAAAAGTCTGATTTGTTTATTTAAATTGGATTTTTAATGTTTTAAATATCTATCAATAAATGCTAAATTTCTCATTTAAAATTAACAGTTATAATTAAATCTCATCACAAACATGCTCCATATATAGTTGCAGATTTACAAAAATGAATTAATAGTTCTAGTCTGTCCAGCCTACATATTGGCTCTTGCTTCTTAAAAATTCTGAGTTTTCAATTTCTGTTTCTAAGCAGACTAAAAAGTAACATGTTCAAAGAATGACATAAAATAGGACTATTTTTGTTCTGTGTTTATGTGGTGGAGGGCCTTGGCCAAGAACAGCAGAGGAGTTAGTTAATACACTGTCTTAAAGACAGAGAGACAATATGTAGGAAAGGAAGGAGGCAACATAGAAAGGAATGGACTGAAAAGAAAAAGGGAAGCCATTATCCAGCACGCACACATCTGCCTATATTCTTTCACACTTTTGCCCCAGAAAAACTGTCATGGCTATCCGGGAATATTTTGAAGAAATTCATTTCCTGGGGAAAAAAGGAAAATGTTAAAAGTATAAACAGTGCACAAGACAACGCAGGGCTTAGTTGCAAGAATGAAACATCAAAAAGGAAACTGCTTATTAGGGGAAAATGGTGTGGATTTGGCTGAGTGGACCAACTGATTAGTAACTTAGGGTATGTCCAGACTTATGGTGAGAGGTGGGGGAAGAATTGAAGGATTGCAATCGATCCTCTGGAGTTCAATTTTGCCTTGTCTGTGAAGACACAGCAAAATCAATCTCTCTGGGTTTGGCCATCAACCCTGGTACTCCACGCTATTGAGTGGAGTAAGGGACATTTGTGTGAGCGTGAAGAGCCCTAGGGAACGAAGTTGATTCTGATATGTCAATTTTAGCTAAGCTAACGGTGTACCTAGAATTGTGTATCTGGGATTGACTGTGCTCCCTAATGTAGATGAACCTATAATAATTCACTTTGCAGTGCGTCCCTCTATGATGTTTAGTATGTTCAATTTGACAAGTAAATTCCCAAGCTGTTTCTTGCCTTGGTTGTTGCTGGAAAAAAAAAGTTTATCTTAGCTAATCCTTATGACTTGTTTTAATATTTAACTAGGTTTAGAAAGTGTCACTCAAGTATACAATACAGAAAACAGCAGTAAGAGAACTCTATAGTTGCCATTTGCCACTAAGTGCCATTTTCTTATTATTATTTTGGAACATCATAGCCACAGACAATAATGGTGATGCCCTAAATCTATAAAAGAACCCTATTCCATACATGTTTTCCCACAAAACAAAACAAAACAAAACAAAACAAAACAGAAGTGCCAGTGAGTTCAGGGGGGCTTACCCCAAAATTAGGTGCACTGTTAGTCTTAGCCTTTTTTTTAACTTGATTTAAATCAATGAGTTTTGGTGATTTAAATCAATGATTTACACTGCCTTGATTTAAATCTAGCCACTGGTTTAAATTTAAGGATTTAAATATCAAGTAGAATTGCTTGATGACAGCCTCATTCTGATATTTCAGACCTGTATAATGGTGTCCCATTTCACAGGCATGTGGCTGATTTATATAATTAAAAGCTGTCATTAACAAGGAAACAAAAACTCTTTAGACTGTAGACTTAACACCAATAAAGTCTTCAAAATAAATACTTAATAGCTATTAACAGGGCTGACCTTACACGTAGGTGACCACCCAGGGTATGAGGTGGGAATCATGGTCATGAATTGGGGCAGACCTGAGGTGTGATGCCACAGAAGGGAGCTTGAGGCAATGGGAGAGAGCCCAGGGAGACAATGGACTCCGGGGCTCCAAAATATAAGTTCATCATCTTCCCAAAAGTCAGCCCTGGCTTATTAAACTAATGTACTAGTAAGACAAATAAACCCATGAAAGTTCTTAAGCTCAAACCCAGAGCATGCCAAACTCAGACTTCTGCAGATATAAGAACTACATTGGGAAAGTATTGTCAATACAAAAGCTGGAGGTGTTTTCTTTGTTTGTTTGCGCTAAATGGTATATTAAAATTAATACCCAGTTTACTTTTAAGGAAAAATTACGAAGTAAGATAATGCCTCACCAGCCAAGGGACAGGTTCTGTCTTTAACACAAAGACCCATGTTTGAGGGGGAAAGGAAAAGGGAGGTTCAAACTTGATAAAAGGTTCAGTTCAAGCTTTGCCTAAAAGGTTCAATTTAATATTTTAGGCGCAATTATTCACCCATCACCCCTGCAGCGCCATTCAGGAGTGAAAGCACATGAGAATTTAAAAATGCAGTTGGCATCTTCAGATTTTGTCTCAAATCTCCTCCTCCCATATAAAGACAGTTAGCCAGATCCTTATCTGGCGTAAAAGAGTTTAGCTTTACTGACTTAAATGGATGTATGCTTATTTACAACAGCCAAAGCTCTAGCACAGTATGTCAGTTTGTGCTTAACATCTCTTTCTTCCTAGCTATACTTTTAACAGGAAAAATGCCTTGATGTTAAAGCGAAAAAACAAAAACCAGAACGATATGGAATGACATAAAGCCAAACCCAAATTTTAGGACAATCAACTGCCGAATAAACAAAATTGTATAGAACAATCTCGTATTTTAAGACACAAAGGAACATCTACTTATTTATTTTTTGTCTTTCATTTTCCAAGGCAAGTCCTTCATAAATTCTCTCTGTTAAGATTAAATACACAATTTAGTACTATTGTGCCATAATCAGCAATTTTTCTGGGTGCATTGTACTAGTTCAAAATAATTTCCATTTCGGTGTTACAGAAAAATCACAAGTCTACAGATAGGGTGATTGTATAATTTCTAAAGTGAATTTAACATTTTTTTCATTGCCATTGTCTCCTATGCAGTTACAGAGCACTCACCATGAAATTGAAGGATATGTACATGCTGATCACTTCTATGGTACACTGTGGCTGAATGAAACTAATATGATGGTATAAATTTCAATATCTGTTCTTTTATTTTTGCCTATCCCTTAAATTCCCTTGTCCTGCTATATAGCTGACACTTGCAAGACACTATTCCGAATGAGGCAGTTTCTACAAATTACTATTTCAAAAGGAGAGTGCTTTCATATTCAGTGATTTTGTATCTATTCCCTTTCAAGCATTTCATTAAAATTTAGCTCACCAGAATAACTTTATAACTGGCAGGGTCTATTCGTTCCCATGAGGGACTCGAGCAAAAGCATGTTTATGTTTATGTGGCTATGTCTACACTAGAGTGCCACTTCGAAGTAGTGTATTTCGAAGTAGCAATATTGAAATATGCTACTTCAATGCGTAGCATCTACACACCCACCGGGGCTGGTGCCATCAATGTGCAGTGTCGAAATAGTGACACAGCACATCAAAAGGATGTCAAACGAGAGTGCCTACACACACAAGTGGCCGCTTTCAAAATAAGGGGCCACGAAAGCCTGCGGATGGGGTCACAGGGCAAAGAAGCAATTCTGGGGCAACAGCAAGCTGCTCCTCTAAAAAGCCCCTCCCAAACATACTCAGCCTGCACAGCAGGAGGCCCGTGCAGCTGCCACAAGCCCCGCAGACACAGTGCCCGCAGACATGGACCCAGAGCAGCAGCAGCAGCTCAACGTCCTGCTGCCTGCCACCCGTGGAGCAGGTGTCCTGCTAGGCACTGCATGGGTGGTCACCCAGCAGCTCCCGGCAGGGAAGCCCTCCCCAGGGGCAGAAGGGAACATCCCAGACCATTGGGCCCTCCTGCCAGCCCCCCCTCACCTGGTGCTTCACCGGCTCTGGAGCCACCCCAGTGGTGGGAGCACCTAGTCATGGGGGAGTGGGCATTTCTAAAATACTAGGACAAATTTCCCAGTTTATGTCCTGATCCTAAGATGGATGTGTTCCAGACCAACCCAAGGGATGAGTTATTGGTTTAGTTTTTCTTTCTTTTTCCCCTGGATTTGTGCTTCTTTCAGTATAAATTGCTGAGATGATGGGAGGGGAGATCAGGAGTCTGATGGACATGCCTTCTCCTTCACCACTGGAAAGGCATGGCATGCCTTATCCAAGTGCATTTCTATGGTGCAAGTTCAAGGAGGGTAGAAAGAGTTGAGCCTTTGACTCAGCATAGGACTCTGGAGTCTCCACTCAGGATGTAAACCTGTGAGATGTCTTTGGCCAACAACAAAGATGGTTTTAAAAATTTGTCAGTCAGCTAGGAAAAGCTGTGCCCTTATTTGGACATTAGAGAACACTTTGTGGTCTTACTGTGATATCATACATCTCCTGAGCCCTATAGATGGAAAGGGAAAGTCGGAACCAGCATTTCTAGGCACTTACTATGGAGGTAGTACCCCTCTCACTCCAACTCTCCTTTGCAGGAAATAGGCTTGATTTTCTGACTCTTGTTTTTTTCTACAATCATGAATACCAGGATCCCAGACTGACTATTCTCCGTAGCATAAATAAGTACATCTCTTAGTTCACCTACATCAGGAATTAAAAATTACATTAATAGCAAAAGATTTAATATTTGCTATGTAGAAATTCTCACTCCTAAGCAGTAAGGGGTCTAAGGAAGTAAGCTAGCCCAGAGCTGTTCCTTATGAGCTCATTACTGAAGGTAACATTTCTAGGAGGTATGGTTCTTCTTTGTGACTCTGTAGGGTTAATTATTTATCAGACAAGAAACTGCTCTCTTATATGTTTGATAAGTCATGGCACATCCATCTCCAATATTCTGCTCTGCTTAAAAAAAAATAGAATCTGAACTCAGTCATTTTTCTTTGCTTTCCACTAGGCAGTTCTGGTTCCTGGCCTCTGAAAGCCCTCTAGCTGCACTGGGGGCGGGGGATTTGAGGAGTCCAGACCAAGCCATGCAACACAGCTGTCCCCCATGTATAGCTCAACATGCTAGGCTGCCTGCTAGTTAGTTAATGTGCTCTTTGGAATACAATATTTACTGTGCATAGTCCCAGAGGCTTCACTCTGTGGTGTGGGAAGAGTGAGCAGGTGTGAGGGTGGGCTGGTGGCTATCTGGAGCTCTTGGGGAAGTGTGCAGGGAGATGGATGTTGCTTGTCTGGGATTCCTGTGGGCAGACCCTGCCATGCATGGAGGGAGAGAATTTCCTGTGGCAGTGGGGCGCATGGGGCATGCAGGAGGCTGTGTAGGAGGAGCCTAGGGTAGGTTGCTGAAGTTCTCACAAGCTGCTGCAGCCATGCTGCGTCCAAGGGGAGTCAGTCTGGCTGTCAGTGCCCATGTTGCCAGTCGGTGGCACTGCACAGAAGGGTATGCCACCTGCCAGGGCTAACCCTGGAGCAAGCCACATAAGCGATTCTAGAACAGCAGCAATCCTCTGCCACCTCCCCACTTATCATAGAATCACAGAATACTAGGACTGGAAGGGACATCAAGAGGCCATCAAGTCCAGCCCCCTGTCCCAATGGCAGGGCCAAGTACTGTCTAAACCATCCCTGATAGACATCTATCTAACCTGTTCTTAAATATCTCCAGCGATGGAGATTCCACAACCTCCCTTGGCAATTTATTCCACTGTTTGACCACCCTGACAGTTAGGAACTTTTTCCTAATGTCCAACCTAAACCTCCCTTGCTGCAGTTTAAGCCCATTGCCTCTTGTTCTATCTTCAGAGGCCAAAAAGAACAAGTTTTCTCGCTCCTCCTTATGACACCCTTTTAGATACCTGAAAACCGCTATCATGTCTCCCCTCAATCTTCTCTTTTCCAAACTAAACAAGCCCAATTCTTTCAGCCTTTCTTCATAGGTCACATTCTCTAGACCTTTAATCATTCTTGTTGCTCTTTTCTGGACTCTCTCTAACTTCTCCACATCTTTCTTGAACTGCGATGCCCAGAACTGGACACAATACTCCAGCTGAGGCCTAACCAGCACAGAGTAGAGCAGAAGAGTGACTTCTCGTGTCTTGTTCACAACACACCTGTTAATGCATCCCAGAATCGTGTTTGCTTTTTTTGCAACAGCATCACACTGTTGACTCATATTTAGCTTGTGGTCCACTATAATCCCATTCCTAGACAGTCTCTCCCCATTCTGTATGTATGAAACTGATTGTTCCTTCCCAAGTGGAGCACTTTGCATTTGTCCTTATTAAACTTCATCCTGTTTACCTCAGACCATTTCTCCAATTTATCCAGATCATTTTGAATTATGACCCTATCCTCCAAAGCAGTTGCAACCCCTCCCAGATTGGTATCATCTGCAAACTTAATAAGTGTACTTTTTATGCCAATATCTAAATTGTTGATGAAGATATTGAACAGAACCGGTCTGAAAACAAATCCCCGCAGAGCCCCACTGGTTATATTTTTCCAGCAGGATTGAGAACCATTAAGAACTACTCTCTGATTATGGTTATCCAGCCAGTTATGCACCCACCTTATAGTAGCCTCATCTAAATTGTATTTGCCTAGTTTTTTGACAAGAATATCATGCGAGACCGTATCAAATGCTCTACTAAAGTCTAGGTATACCACATCTACCGCTTCTACCCTATCCACAAGGCTCCTACCAAAGAAAGCTATCAGACTGGTTTGACATGATTTGTTCTTTACAGTCTATGCTGGCTGTTGCCCATCACCTTACCACCCTCCAAGTGCTTGCAGATGATTTCACTTGTGGTCCTTCCCTACCTGTGGCTACTGCATGCACACCGGGAGGGCACAGACCCCAGCCACTGCTATGAGCCTGGTGGGCAGCTTGCAGGGAGAGTGGCTACTTCACTCCCTGGATCCCCCAGGCAAGCAATCTAGCTCCAGGGGAATGGCTAGTACTGGTATTTTATCTTCAACAGGGCTCGGGGCTTGCGAAAACCAGGGTAAGAGATCACCCCACACAGCACTTAAATTACACACTACTAGGTTCCAATATTCACTCAGCAATAAAATAACCTCGTGGGATACTGAGCAGGCTATTCAAGTGTGAATAATTTATTATGGTAATTCTGACATAAACCGATGTGTTTAAATTCCTCCTTCCCTTCTTACGCCTTTGGTGGAAATCATAGGGAGAAATGACTCCTCTGCCTTTCATGCTCCTCAGAAACAGGGAGGTTCTACACAAACACTTTGCTTCATGATGAAACAATTCTCCTCTGGGGTGCTCCTAGAGCCGCACTAGGTCAACTAGTGTTCGGGTAGCCAGAATTACGCCTTACTGGCAGCCCATGACATTAATTAATAATACCCGCACACCTTTCATCTGTAACATTGGAATCACATTTGTGCATATAATTATGAGTAATTTGTTTTCTGATGCTTTGATGACATAATTTTTCCTTAGCAGGCACCTCATTTTACTTCACTAGCCTTAAGACAACTGGGTTTTATTTTCAGTGGCACAGATATTTTACATTAGATTAAGACATTGTGTGACCCATATTTGTGCTTTCAGCCTTGCCTGGGCTCTCTCAACAGCACATTTTAGAAACAGTGCTGTGTTAAGTCCTGCTACTACACTCCAGTGTAAAAATCTCCCATGAATATTGTTAAGCTGACGCTAGTGGAAGGTGTCAAAATAACAAACCTGGAGGTTGAAGTACTCCCTGAATTCAGAGAAAGCTCAGGGCTTGGTCAAGCTCCTCTTCACCAGCTCAAGTGGATGCTTCAGTCCTGACCTGAACAGCCTTTTTCTGGGTGTGAGCATTTCATTCTCCACAGCAGTGTTAGGAGTGTGCAAAACTCCCACTGACTTCAGAAGGCACTTTGCATTTTGAAGGATCAAGCCCTTCAAATCAAGGATTAATCCATAACCTCTCTGCTGAGACTTCTAGCAAAGGTACAGACTGGGACGGTGCTTGTTGTAGAGTTGTTATCTGCTCCCTGAGTACTGGCTTGGGAACACCAACTCATTTCACATAGGCCACCAAATAATTTTCAAATGCTGATGCCTTTCTTTCATTGTCACTTAGCGACAGGATGTGTCTGTTTTTGTGATTCAACAAAATACAAAATGGCCTGTTATTTTTTTTTTGTACATGTGTGTCAGTATGAATGCTCTGAGTCACTGAACAAGCCTGGACAAGGAAAGAGACCTAGTAGATTCTCTGTATGAGAGAGGAAGCCCTTGATGGGTTGATACCATCAAACAGGAGAACCAGAAGTCAGTAAACAAGCAGAGGAATGTAGCTGCAGAGAACGTAAAAGGGCCCTGGCCATGAAGTACTGGTCATTACAACTGCTTTCTAGCCAAGGGATGTCTTTCAGTTTCAGGGTGGTTAATATGAAAATTAGCATAATGTCTACATTCATGCAGAGAGCTGATACAAATTCAAGGCTCATCATTTGTATTATGAACGTGGAGGATCTGTTATTGAATTGAAAAGCTCTTTCTCCCATTGCCAGCAACTGATAGATAAAATAAGAACAAGTTCAAACTTCTGCCAAAACAATTTTTAGAGTTTCATAAAGTTTAACAAAACAGTTCTATGAAGTACAGGTTGAACCTCTCTAATCCAGAACTCTCTCGTCTGGCAGCATCCATAATCCAGTATGATTTTAGTTAGCCAGATGACCCCTTATCATGGCTGTAGACAAGTTCACCATAGTCCCATTAAGTTTGTTCATAGCCACCAGTCCTGGCTCTCAGTGTTTTGTACTGTCATTTGGCTGTAATTTACCGCCAAACGTCTTCTAAGAGCCTAGTAAGCAGCGGAAGTGTTGGTAATATGCGAGACTATATTGCCCTGCAATGGTCCAGCAAATTCTCCCATTAGGTATTGGTCAGATTCCTAGGGTGCCCGGTGAGAGGGGTCTGCACTGGTCCCTGGTTTCAGTCATGCTCAGGCTTGGAAGTCCTGCAGGATGCTTCTTTTGACAGGTTTCCTTTTCAGACCAACTACACTAGCAGTGCTTCTGCTTGTCAGGTGGGTCCATGTAAAGAGCTTTAGCTCTGTTTTTCACATATAAGCAATTTAAATAATACAGGCAAGTACTAAATTTTTAGTTGTGTCCAGAGAGAACCCTCTGGGCATGTGGAAGTGGTATTGTAGTGCGGCAACAAGCTCCACTCCTATTCTGAGGACTTTTCCGCTGTCCTTAGGTTCCAGTGATCTAGTCTTTATCCATTCTGTAAGGCCTGGCAGCCTTGTTAGTCCTCAGCAGCCAAGTCAGTGTTCACAGGCCCCAGCGGCCTAATCAGCATTTGTGGGCCTCAGCAGCCTAATTGGGCCTCAGTGGCCTAGTCAGTGTACACGGGCCTCAGTGGCCTAGTCAGCGCTCCCCCTTCCTCGGGGTCATGGAGGGTAGAGGTAGTGGAGCTCAGGCTCTCCCTCTCCATCGAGCTCCAGCCCAGGACCCTGTTGGTGGTGGTGGTGGGTGTCCTTCCCTCCCCACAACCACCAGCTCAGTGGGGTTCCCCACTGCAACACACTGAGCTAGCAGGGCATCTTCCAGCTCCCTGTCCAGGGCTACTTCCTACCCCATTTCTGATGAGGCATGCCATCCTAGCTCTGGCTGCCCCTCCTCATGCCTCTGCTGCTTCCCTGGCAGCTGCTGGCACAGCTGTAGCTCTTACTGCTGCTTGAGCACCTGCTGCTTCTTGGGTGGCTGCTGCTTCTCAGGCAGCTGCTGCTTCTAAGTTCTAGCAGGAGTTCCTTCTCCACTGCTGGCCAGCCCCAACTGACTTACTTCCTTTACGCTGCAGCAGCAGTTGTAGCATGCCCAGCAGGGCCGCGGGGGAGGGGCCTTTTCCACCCAGCAAGCCTGGATAGTGAAACTTGGTCCATTCCCCATAGCTAGCCAGCTCTGCTGTCCTATAGCGGAAAGAGACAGAACAGAGACTCACCAGCTATCTGCCATTCTTTACCCTCTTTGTGGTGATTTGCCCACAAGAGTGCTATGAGGGAGAAGTGCTTGTAATCCCTGGTGTTCTGGGACTGTGATAATCCTTGGCTATGGCTCAGGGGGCACAAAGTTCTTTTTTGAGCCCTTTACCTCTACAGTTCCAGGACCAATGTTGTACACATTGCAGGAAATGGACTAGATAGTTAAAGAAAATGGTTTCTTGGCAACAGCCTTTTGTGATTGGAATTTTATTGTGTGTAATTTCTTCTTGTGAGACAAACCAGCTCTCCTGATATTTGACAGTATTGTCATGAGGCCTTGTGGAAACATGCTGTCCCTTGTACTTATGTCCTTACAAAGTAAACTTAGTATGAGAGAAGGTACGTAAACCCGGAAAGTCAAGTGCATTAGGGATTGAGAGCTGCAGATTTTTGATACTTCAAATATAAATTATTGCCAGTAAGTGGTGGACAAGTACCTCTTCTGGCTTGATAATAAACATGCAGATCCTGACTGTCAGTTCATGAAAGAGTATATGCCAGAGTCTATACAACTTGCAAACGATCATTGTGAAAAAACAGGGCATCTCAATAGGTAGCAGTTAGAAGAGTCACTGGTAGTATGATTACTTTCCCAAGAACTGCATTGATAGGGTGTGGAAAGGGGAAGCAGTATGTGCCAGAGCCAGTGCAGAGGGTTGGGCTCTCTACACAGATGAGCGACACAGTTGCTGGAAGTACAGGTGACGAGGATGTTGCCATACACCTCGGCTTGAAGTAGTAAAAAAACCAGTGGCTTCCATTATCAGCATCCTCACTATAAAAATTGTTTCAGCAGTCCTGAGGAGTAAGGCCTTCCAAATTCACAGTCCATTTCAGTCAATTTGGCAGTCAGAGGATTTTTTAAAAAAATAATAAATTTCATGATTTCAGTAATTGAAATCAGATCATGGTGCTGTGATTGAAAGGCCTGAAAAGGAGGTAGGGAGCGGGTTGCATGGTTGTTGTGTGCGGGAAGGGTTGTGGTACTACTATCCTTATATCTGCACTGTTGTTAATGGCAGTGCAAGCTGTAGAGCTGGGCAGTTCAAGAGCTGTGGCTGCTGGTTGGGATCCCGGCTCTGAAGACAGAGCCAACACCACAAGCAGCACAGAAACAGCATGGTAGGTATTGCCATCCTTACATTTGCACTGCGACTGTCAGGGCACTGCCTTCAGAGCTGGGTGCCTGTCCAGCAGCTGCCTGTCTTCAGGTGCCCAGTGCTAAAGAGATGTGCAGAAGTAAGGGGGATATACCAGGGGTGAAAGTAATTTAAATGTCATAAAGGTACCCATTGTGTCACAACCCATGCCTTGTCCACCGGGGATCCTCAGAGCAGAGGGCTGGGGGGGAGATGTGATAGAACAGCAACTGTAAGAAATTTAGGTGTGGGGTGGAGTGCAGGGGGTTCAAGGCAGGCAGCTGGGAAGTGGTGGCGGGGGGCTCATGGCAGGGGGTGGAAATGTGGGGTATGCAGGTGTCAGGTCAGGGTAGGAGGATGTGTAGGAATCAGGGTACAGGGATGAGGAGGGGCTCTGGGGCTGTGTGTGCGGTGGCAGCAGTTAGGGTTGGCGAGTGAGGAAGGGCTCAGGGAAGGTGGTTGGTGTGTGTGTAGTGGAATGGGCAGGGAAGGTGGGGAGGCAAACCCCCCCCCCCAAATTCATACCAGGATGCTGCTTGCTTTTCACCTTCCTGTCCTTGTCAGGGAGCAAGCGGAAAGTTCATCCAGCAGCCCTGTTTGCTGAGCTTCTGGTTGGCCATTCTTTCAAGAGAGCAGCTGGGCTCTCAGAATTGAAGCAAAAATTTACAAACACTTTTGACCAGCTTGAATAAAGAGGCAACAGAAGATGAGGACTGGCCCTGATTTGGAGGGAATCCGTGTACTCAGCACCATTAATAACAACACAGTTGTGAAAAGACGTTTAAAAATCTGTTTCCGACACTCACGTAAATTCTTGTACCTTTCAGGCATTGTTTATAGCTTTCTTTGCCCTTTTTTGCTCATTACTAAAAAATGTCTTTTTAAGCTTAGCTTTTCTTCCTTACAGCCATTTCCTTCTCCTGCTTGACCCTGCAGTGAAGTCAAAAATGACAAATTTGTGACATCATAATCATTTTTTCTCAGGTAACAAACTGTGAAGCCATTAACACAGAGCTGTGACTTCACTGCAGGACCAAAGGGAATGAGCAGCTGGTTACAGAAGGAGAAAGCTCTTATTCAAACACATATATCTTCAATAATAGCAGGGGAAATACAGAAAATTACTGTCAAAGTAAATTGCATTTTGTATAAATGCCATCTCCTTTCAAGTTTGCCCCAGCATGATAATCTTTCTTTATTTAGTGGTGATGCCCTTTTTTCTTTAGAGACCTTCATCGGAGCCACCTTTTAAATTTCATGTATCACAAAAGTGACTTAAATGAGCAGAGATGCAGGATGCTTGACGTTCGTTTTTAATTATTTACATAAATAAAGAGGTTTCCTTATTCCACACCTGCTGCAATTATAAAAAATATATTTTCATAATGTTTTAACTGAATTTAGTGCCTGTGAGAGCTGAGCACAGTGAGCACAGGCAACAGCATTGGAAAATTTCCTGTGCTCTCCATATGCATTAAACCTGATTAATAGGGAGAACTTTGCTAAGGATAATAAGGACTTGATGCTCACTCAGGTCTTGGCCTCACTGGTGAAGCTTCCAGCAAGGGTGCAATTTGTTTAAAAAGTGTGAATTTGGTTGAAAGAGAAAAATTACAAGGTGAACTCTGTTTAGGATTTCGCCAGTGTTTTGATGTTGCTCTGCTTCTTAGGCAGCACTGCTATAAGCTCTGGTCTGCTTCTGAAAAGGAATGCAGGAATTTGTGTCAGTTATCAACAAGTTGTGGCTGAAGTTAAGCAGAAAACATAATCTGCATGTGGTTTATGTGCAGTCTGTAAATGCTGGTCCTATGAGAATAACCCCATTTAAATTTTGGATAACTGAGGGTGGAGGTTTTTATTAGATATCAAGAAGTTGGGTTGGATTTTGTTGTGGATTTGTTTTTGTTGGCCATTGCAGTCATACATGTGTACTGGTGTTAATCATAAAATGTATATAAGATTTTAAAGTATAAGAATTTCAATCTTTTAAATTAATGCAGAACTCAATATTTCAAATACACTGCTACTGAAGCTGATTGATTCAGTTGTTTTTGTTTTCTTATAATAACAATCTATCTGTAAATGAGCTGGCAGAAAATTATATCAGAGACACATTTCTGAAAGACCTTGGAGACCAGCCATTTCAGAAGTTGCAATGAATTTCAAGGGAATCCTCTTCTTTAAAATCAGATGCAGCAAGGCTGCACAGTTCCATGTAAATGATTTTTGCCCTGACACGTGCATACAAAATTACTACTTTCCTTTCCCATTCTTTTTCCCCAGCATAGTAACTGGTGAACCATTTGCTCCCTTACTTTGGGTTTTCTGATTCTGTAGACAGAAAACTCCAGGAAGCCTATTTCTCTTTTGCTCTACACTGGTTTTGATGTAACTCTAAGTGAAGGAAGACCTAGACCTCAGGAAGTTTTATAGAGTTTGCTCCCATACTCCATGAATGGAATAAAAACTATTTCCTTCCTTTGTAAGTTGGAATAGATCCTAAACTCACTGATGGCCACATGGACCTCAGTCACCTGCTGGGGGCAGGTAGATCTCCCTTACCTTTCACATTTCCACAGCAGCATGAGTCCGTTGGGGGGTTTTGTCATTAAATAATGAGAGACAGAGATGATTGCATGACTAAGCTACTCAGGCCTACTGTGCAAGTGCCACAGAGTGTAATTTCTTCACAGTTTTCCCCACTCCCCCTCTGATATACTTGCTCCACCCTCCAGAATGTCGCAGAACAGAGAAGGTCCCATGGTACAACCTGGGAAAATGCAATATTTGTGCTCTCCTTATTAGGGAAATTTGCTCCTTTCATGTCACAATTTGCTATTTGTTTTACTATTCAGCAGAGGGCAGCATGTGCAGGAAGCCTCCAATTTACATACATATGGGGATACACACATTCCAGAGAGCTGGAAGGGACCTTGGGAGGACATTGAGTCCAGCCTCCTACACTGACAGCAGGATGTATCACCATCCCTGACGGATTTTTAAATCTAATCTGCCCCAGACCCTTAAAAGGCCAACTCAAGGACTGAGCTCACCACCCTGGGTTTACAAGGCCAATACTCTAACCGCTGCATATAGGCAATGTTCCAAAAGTTCATTTGCAAGTCAGTTATTTGGAACTCAGAACATATTTTCCCATAGAAACAATGTTATAAACGGTAGTTAGGGTCCCAGGGCAGCCCACAGAAGGCTATTTAGCCCATAATATACCTGAAATACTGTATATGTGCAATGAATAATAGGAAGAATTTTTATTTAACTTTAAAAGCTGCTGCTTGTGGAAAGGTGGGTTTAATCAGAGGAGGATGAAGAGGTAGGTGGAGATTATGAATGGGACTCCTGAGCATTCTCAAGCGTCCCCCACATGGGCTCTGTGTCAGCTCCTATGGCCAGCCCCATCCCCATCCCCTGGCCACCACAGGCTGCACCCAGCTCCCGATTACCAGGAGGTGGCGAGTGGTGCAAGCAGGGGCTAGAGGACTGCAGAAGAGCAGAGGGCATCTGTGCATCTGGTGGCTGGAGAAAGTGTCTGTTTCCCCTTTAAAGGGCTGCTTCTCTCCAGCTGCAGACTCTGCGCCCACTCACTGCTTCTCCACAGTTCTCCAGCCAGCACTGGTGCTGCTGGCTACTGCCTGTGTCTCTTTCCTGCTCCCCTGCCTGCAGCTGAGCTTTTGTTTGTATGTGGGGCTGTTTGCACATCAGATGTTTGTAACTTGGGCAGTACCTGTGCACTTGTTGACAAAGAAGATCTGCAACAGCAACTTGGCTTTTTACTGTAACTTGCTCAAGCTGTTTAAAAGTTTAAGTAATTCATTAGATGTTCTCATTAATGGTAGCTGAACAGCTGGCTATGTGTATGACTGTTTCATGGCTGAGATGATGAATTCCATGTAAGGTGATTGATAGTGCATGTTTCAGAGCGGACATATATTAGCTTAAGGCATAGAGCTGCAGTCATAGTATTATTTTGGGGGATTTTACTTTGAATTTCAATATTTTGCTTTCAGTTTGATTCCAGGCATCCCACACTGCGACTTGTTTTGCATCACTCCCTTTGCAGCTGTTTTCTTGCTCTCTTTCACGTAACTGTCATGCCCAAGGGATAATGACGACAACAGCAACAATGGAAAGAGAATCTATTCTGATAGCTTGGTAGACACAGCAATTACACAGACAAGTTCTACATTTTAAGTAGGTAAAATTACTTTAAACCTTGTGTTGAGACAATTGGACTTTAAGGGAATGTTTTCAAAGGCACCTCAATGAATTAACAGCACGAGAACTAAGGCCCCAAAGTCATTTAGGTGCCTTTGAAATTTTTACTTAGTTTAAAAGTATTATACATCAGTAGGCCCAGTTTATCAAATATGCGTTGGCCAATTTGTGCATTGCTGCCTGCACAAGGTGGCCATACAGCTGGTGTATTGAACCATATGGTTTTTACTCCAGGTTAGAGGTCTTCTGGTGATGAAAAGCCAGCCCAACAACTGCTGTACCACAATCTCTGTGCCTACGCTTGGTAGAATTTCATTTTTGTGTTTTTAGAGAATACCAGCCAAGTTTATTTTAAAAGTGTTTTTTTTTTTCAATGTGTATCTGTATAAATATTCACAGTTCTGGGAAGAAGGGGGATCAGACAATAGAGACCTCAGACATAATTATTTAATGACATATGATGTTGAGATTCAAATAGTTAAAGCTTAATAACTATTAAAACACAAATTTTCAATATCACAGATCGAAATATACAGAGGAAATATCAAACTTAAGTTATTTCTTAAGTAGAATTTTGTTTCTTTACCTACTGGTAAATTTCAATTATTAAAATTGAAAATATTTTTATTTGTATGTGTGTGTGTGTGCAGTGAAATCGATGGTTACCAACAAAAATTGAATGCTTCCAAGCTTTTACTTGTGGCCAGTGTAGGAGCATGGCTGTAACAGAGGGAGACTTCCCTGTACCTCACAGGTCTCTGGATGCCACATTGACCTCTCAGGAATGTTGGCAGCTCTTGTAAAGTAGAATCTAGCATGGCAGAAGCTCAACACATAGCTGAGCTGTGGACGGAAGTGGAAGGAAAAGCAGGGGAGGGTGCAAAGGTGGATTAGATCCACTTTTGCCTCCATGCACTGTTACGCTACGTGCTCTTTTGCTGCAGCCCTAGGTATGGGATATTATGTTGTAAACATTACAGTTTGCAGTTATGTTGTAAGTTTCCTTTAAAAAGCGACACAACTGTGCCAGATTGACAGTAGTGGGAAAGGGAGTGCTCCATTTGTCCAAATAACACGCACAATATAGACAGGAGCAATACGTGTGTATGCAGGGCATGAAGAAATGCTTCCATTACAGCATGCTGGAATGGGAAAGAAACCCTGGGAATGTGTATATAAATACACTTTGCTCCTGTGGGCTTAGATCTATTAGATAGTCTACTGATACTGTAGTGTTTTGCCTACTGTAACCAATTTGATTATTGTGAGATCACAAATTACGCAATGCTAAACACAGGAATTGTGAAATATGATCACCCAATGCTTGCCATTCTCATGGGAATACAGAAAAGACAGGCTGTGTTTTACCATGTTTCATAATGAGAGGGACACAATGAGTTTAAACAACTTTGGAGGGATGAGGGACCCTTGCTAGCACTCTGTGACAGAAGAGTGGGAGAGCAGGACTCTGAGCCGTCAGGCTACATACCCTCCAGTTCTGATCTGTAAGACTGGTTCAGCCTGCTTCTCTCCACTGTTCAATGATAGAGCTAAAACAGGCTCCATGATTAGTCTCTTTTATTATTTTAAATTTCCTCCAGTGGATACTGGAGACTTCTGGCTGGACTGTGTTTTGGGCCAAGATCTGAAATGACAGAGAGCTGAAATCACAGCTTTGTCCAGAGCCAAATCCATCACAAGCTAGTAGATGTAGTGAGCAGTTGCCCACTGGGAGCTATACTGCAGCTGGAAGGGTGGCCGATAGGAACAGTAGTGTGGCCAGCAGGAGTAGCAGAGCAGTCAGCAGGGTAGCTGGCAGAAGCAGCACTGCAGTGGTTGTGCAATGAGCAGCCAGCAGGGCGGCGGTGGAGAGCAGTGAGCAAGCAGATGGCAAGTGACGTGTGGAGTGAGTAAGATGCTGCTGTAGCTCCCCTACCCAGGATGGGAGGTAAATGCTGCAGAGGCAGTCCTGAACCCTGGGTCTGCCCTGACCAAAGTCAGCAACTGTGAGAAGAGCACAGAAAAAGGTTGGGCCTGGGAAGGGGACATTTGTGTTGCTGGACTTAAGAACATGAGTGGAACAGAGCATTGGCCATCCTTCTTGGGGTTGGACTTTTACTCATGGGTTTTGCCCTGTTTTCCGAAATCAAGGCCAGCTACATTTCCTCCCTTGTCAGTGGTCTCAGGACTTGCGGGGTGACACATATCTTGCCCTGTTGCCCCTACCAATGTGCTTCAGTCATGGCTTGTAGGAATCACCTTTAGGGATTAGAGAGGCTTCCATGTTCACTCAGGAGGTGTTCTTTACTAAGTCTGCAAATTTTGCTGGAGTTTTCTGCTTGCACTGGGACTGGGGACCTGCTCCCCTCCTCCCGCACACCACCTTGTTTCATATGGACTGCAGAGCAGCCATCTGATGATAACTACTTTCATTCACAAACCTTCCTTCCATCTGTTATTTGCACATTACTGTCATTTCTGCCTCCCTCCTCACAGAGTAGCACAGCACTTCAGTGTGTAAACATTCAGAACTCTTTGCACTATGCAGATCTGGGGAAGGTTTGCTATCAGAAATCAATATTTTAAATGATGTTTTCCCTAGAAGATTATCATCATTGTAAAATCAAAATATTTTGCAATTTCTGAAAGCTCAAAGAAATATTCTAGGTGTGAGCTGACAGCAAACCATAATCAAATTGTCAAGCAGTTGCTCCTACTGTGGCAAAGTGAGACTGTTAGATTACATGTGTCAGCATGTGAAGATAAAGACTGCATAGTGAACAGCACATTGAAAGCTTGATAGGAGATGGGAAGTTTATCGCTGTTAAGTGTAACTTATAGGAGACAGTTCTGCTACCTCAGCAGTCCTTAGTTTGCACTAAAACATTTATAATCAACAAAATGGCTCAGTTTTGGCACTTATTCTACCAACTTTTTTTGGCAGGTTAAATTGACGGCTAATTGTTATTCCAAAGGGTTAAGTAATAAAAGATGCTATCTTATATATCCCAGTTATTTACTGAATCTAATATCACCACTGTAACCTCTTCAAAAAGCCCCCCAAATACACATTGCTGTGGTTATGTGAGTAAGAAAAATAGCTCATTTGCTGAATGTATGCATCAGCTGTTAGTTTGCAATTTTAGCTATTTAAGGATTTATGTTAAATTATTTTTCTCCCATTTTCCTGGACTTTATCTATTCTTTAAGCTCCTTGGTTTTACTGTCAAATATGGTTGTTCTGCAAACTATCACTAAAGCCGTGTCTACACGTGCATGCTACTTCGAAGTAGCGGCACTAACTTCGAAATAGTGCCCGTCACGGCTACACGTGGTGAGCGCTATTTCGAAGTTGAAATCGACATTAGGCGGCGAGACGTCGAAGCCGCTAACCCCATGAGGGGATGGGAATAGCACCCTACTTCGACGTTCAACGTCGAAGTAGGGCACGTGTAGACGATCCGCGTCCCGCAACATCGATATAGTGGGGTCCGCCATGGCTGCCATCAGCTGAGGGGTTGAGAGACGCTCTCTTTCCAGCCCCTGCGGGGCTCTATGTTCACCGTGTGCAGCAGCCCTTAGCCCAGGGCTTTTGGCTGCTGCTGCGGCAGCTGGGGATCCATGCTGCATGCACAGGGTCTGAAACCAGTTGTCAGCTCTGTGGATCTTGTGTTGTTTAGTGCAACTGTGTCTGGGAGGGGCCCTTTAAGGGAGCGGCTTGCTGTTGAGTCCGCCCTGTGACCCTGTCTGCAGCTGTTCCTGGCACCCTTATTTCGATGTGTGCTACTTTGGCGTGTAGACGTTCCCTCGCAGCGCCTATTTCGATGTGGTGCTGCCCAGCGTCGAAGTTGAACATTGACGTTGCCAGCCCTGGAGGACGTGTAGACGTTATTCATCGAAATAGACTATTTCGATGTCGCTACATCGAAATAAGCTATTTCGATGTAGCGTTCACGTGTAGACGTAGCCAAAGACTGTTACCTAAGGGTACCTAATCTTCAGTGACCTGGGCCTGATTGGAAATGCATTGAACTTCCATTGACGTCAGTGAGAGTTGAGGGTTTTCATCCCCTTACAGCAGTGCTCAGCAACCTTCATCATCTCATGGCACATTTCAGCACTTGTTATGATTTAATGGCACACCCAATATATATAACCCAATCCCCCTCCACTCCTCCAGAACAAGCCCCGCCCCGACACCCATTATAACCCAGTTCTGCACACCTCCCTCAGAGCCAGGCACCTCCAGACCCTCAAGTGCCCACTCTAACTCGATGCGGCTGCCGCCACCCCAGAGTCACTGATGCCACCCGCTTCTCCCACCAAGACATGGGCCCTGTCTACATGTGCCCCTTCCTTTTGAAAGGGGCATGTTAATGAACAGGTTTGAAAGATGCTAATGAGGTGTTGCAATGAATATGCAGTACCTGATTAGCATAATGGTGGCTGCGGCAATTTGAAAGTGCAGCTTTTCAAATCACATGCCACCCATGGAGACAGGACCTTCCGAAAGGACCCGCCAGTTTTTGAAAGCCCTTCTTCCTATCTGGTATTCATTGCAGTGCCTCATTAGCATCTTTCGAACCTGCTCATTAACATGCCCCTTTTGAAAGAAAGGGACATGTGTAGACCCAACCGGGGTGCTTGCACAGAGCGGCAGATGGCACTCCCAAAACATGGCTCTAAGGCACACTGAGTGCTGCTTCACAGCACATCAGTGAGCCATGGCGCACAGGTTGCAGACCACTGCCTTACAGGATCAAGAATGTGGAGCACTACCTTACTCCTGTAAGCACTCAGGTACCTATCCATCCCTTGAAGGCAGGGGTCAGAGTATATTTTTGACAATAGATCATAGCCCTGGTAGCTATCTTCTTATTCAATAATATAATTTAGTTGCCAAACCAAAATATGAGTATATATCTAAATAATTTACAAATATGTGATTTACCCCTTATATATGTCAGTGAATATTTATTATGATGCAGATCCACGGTGAATTATCACAAATACATAATTTGATACAGGGGGCCAGTTCCCTGGCTTTTGTAAATCAACATGGCTCCACCAATTTACCTGATGATTTTGCTTATCACTTTGGAAAATATACCTTGTGGACACCATGGTTTGTACCTATTGATTAATTTGGCAAAAGGACACTGAAGTGACTCAACTTCTCTGGGCAACGCCTGTTGTCATTCACACTAGCCATGTGCACTTACAGCCAAACCCCTTCTCCAGTCACTGGGACTTTGTCACTGTATTCAAAAGGACCAAAATTTGGCTCTTATGGAGTATACAATTATGTTAATGTGGAATGTGTGTACTGTCTTTGGAGCAAGTTTTAGTTTTTTCAGATGCAAAGTACTGCAATTTGAATATTACACAGTTCAAAGGAAAAGAGTTATAGCAAAAACTGAATTTCTGATAGCAACACCACCTTGATCATTTTACATATAAACGTGTACCATGAAATACCAAAAAGGTGTAAAATACAATTCTATGTATTGGCAACATGGCTAGTGTAAAGGCACTCTCTGGACTCTGGTCTGGATATTCAAATGCTGCTTGGATACACACAGCAAAACCAGGGCAGGAGGGAGCAAAAGGGTCAAAGTGATTACTATTAATATCTACTTCGGTGATTTTCAACCAGTGTGCTATGGCACACCAGTGTGCCGTGAAAACTGTTAAAATGTGTGGTGGGAAGGAATTTTGTCAATTTTCTCTCCCTCCAGCTCTTTGCAGAGCCAAGTTGGGGTTGGAAATTGATGAAATTACGTGGCACACTTAAATGACCCCACGCCAGGAAGGGGCTCAAGCAGCACAACTGCCTGAGTCCCAGTGCCTCAGGGTCATTAATTTCCCTGCCATACCTGCTTTGCAAAGCCTCTGCAAAGGGAAATTGACCAACCCTGTTGCTTCTGGGAATCAAGCAGCCTTGTTTGCTGCTTGAGCCCCCTGCTGGTGCAGGGTTGGTCAATTTTCCCCCAGCAGCTTGTCAAGCCTTTGGGAGGAGAAATTGACCAATCCCATGCTAGCTGGGAATCAGGCAGTCTTGCTGCTTAAGCCCACATCTGGCTTGGAATCAGTAATCCACCACCCCCACCTCTGGCTCTGAAAAGAGCGGAGGGGAATTCCTGATTCCCAGCTGGCATGGAGTTGGTCAGTTTCCCCTTGCAGAGGCTTTGCAAAGCAGCTACAGGAGGGAAATTGATGACCCTGCACCAGCTGGGACTCAGACTGCCTTGCTGCTTGAGCCTTCAGCTGATGCGGGGTCATCAATTCCCCCTCTCCCCTGCTGTGGCTCTTCATTTATGAGGTATCAGTTCAGCCAGAAAAAATGGATGTGCCTCAGAAATGTTTATCTCATTGAAGTGTGCCATCTTACTGAAAAGGTTGGGAAACACTGATCTACTGTATAGCAGTTTTCATCAATAGGGCTCATAGTGAATTACAAAGGAAGGTGCAGAGTGCTGAAGTAACTTGTGCACCATTACCCAGCAGGACAGGTCAATGGCAAACTGGAAATAGAACCCAGCTGTCCTATATACAGTCCAGAATCCTATCCTTTTGGAAGACTGCCTTGCTACTCAGAGCCTGAGCTTACTGCATACCAGGCCAGTCTTTTGTTTAGAGCAGTCTTGGAAAGCATCTTGCAGCTGAAAATGTCTTCAGAGACTATTTTTAATGAAGCAGGTCTTTGTTCATGAAAGCCTATTCTCCAAAATATGTTAGTTTATAAAGTGCCACTGTTTTTGAAGATACAGTCTAACTCAGCTATCCTTCTGACACTTTTAATTTTATGTGATTCTATACACAAGAAAAAAAGAATAATTTCACTACATTATCGTGTTCTAGGGAAATACACAGGAGTCACACAAACAAGGAAATTCAAAGTACAGGCAAGGTTAAAAGCTTGTGGATGATTTTGAGCTGTGCATTCTTCAGTCTTTTGAAACTTTTATTTACTTCCAATTTGCAGGTCTTTCCACTAGTCAATTGGTATTCACTGTCAGTCATATTCTCATCTTCCCAGGGCATGTTTCAGTTCTATTCCACTAGATAAATGCATTCCTTTAATGAAAATTTGTTGAATGTCTGTCTTGATGGTCAATGGCTGCATGCTTTCACATATCACCTGTGCTTAAGTAATGAATTTCCATTGGCTGCTTCTGTGTTCCCCCCAACCCACCCACAGTAGGACCCAAAAACAATAATAATTACTTCTCTGGATTTCAAAATGCTTACTTGTGCTTTAATTTTGAACACCCCTCCAAACTGTCTGGCTAACAGGCATTTAAAATATATGCTGTTATTATGAGTCCGGTTATATGGCCAAGGCTTATTTTGATGATAAAATAAATGATAATGGCCATGTTTTGCTAACAGAAATATTGGTCCACAACTTTTTCTTTCAGTAGTTTTCGCTGTTGCAGTCTAGGTGATGTGCATGTGTGGGTACATGTGTGTGTGCGTGTGCGTGTGCATGTGTGTGTGTGTGTGTGTGGCGGAGGGGATGGGGGCATTGAGGACGAAGGTGCAAAGAAGGACTCAGGTGATACTTGACTGCTTTTTGTTTTGATAGGTTTAACATGGTCACTCTCTTTTCAAAAGACCTGAAATACAGAAATTCATAGGTGGCATCTCCCTGCTTCCTTCAGTTACTCCAGTAATTAGCAGGACTTTGGAATCAAAATAATCTTTGTTGTAACATTTCAGCAGCAAGAAGCTTTGTTGTCTTACATCTTAATAATTTATAATTCACTTGATAAGAATTCTAAAAGATCAGTCAATGAGAATAAACAGTCTCAGGGAGACAGCTCTTTGATGCTTATTTTGTTAATTTTACAGTGACTAAATCAGTCTTCTGTTATTACAACAGAAGAAGCAGAATTGCAAAATTATCATTTTGGGGGAAGTTACTACTGCCAAATCTTTTACAAAATTACTCATACTAATAAAACCCTTTAAAACAAAACAATGCCAAAAATTACAGCTCTCTTTAATACCCGTTGGGGAGGAAAAACTGTAATGGGAGGGGACACACTAACAATTATAAATGAAGTAACTGATTGGGCATCTCAGCTTTAAAATAAAAAGTGGATGAGAAGAAGCCAAATGTTCTGGTAATTCTCAGACATACGTAGAGTCAAATTAATTCAAATACAATTACGGTGCGTCTACACTTGCATTCCTCTTTCGAAAGAGGTATGCAAATGAGGTAAATTGAAAATGGCAATTAAGTGTAACTTTGCATATTTATCACCTCATTTGCATATTCTTATTTCAGAAGCTCTTCTTTTGAAAGAAAAAAGCCAGTGTAGATGCTGCTCTTTCGAAAGTAAACCCCATCTTCGAAAGAATCCGTCATCCCTTTATTTAATGGGAAGAAGGAAAGGGAAGAAGGATTCTTTCGAAGATGGGGTTTACTTTCGAAACAGCAGTGTCTACACTGGCTTTCTTCTTTCAAAAGAAGAGCTTCTGAAATAAGAATATGCAAATGAGGTGCCAAATATGCAATTTTATACCTCATTTGCATTTTTGATTTACCTCATTTGCTTGCCTATTTCAAAAGCAGAATGCAAGTGTAGACATACCCTTAGAGCCAACTTGACCCTTTATTTACATTCCTGAGGATTCAAAATATTACAACAAGCTTGCGTCATTTTCATACACCTCACTGCTTCTTTGTTTGGGTAAAGATTTGAAGTTACTGAAACACTGCAAGGAAGGTTATTTCCAAGGGGGGACAATTGTGGCTTAAACCCAAGACTACGAACTGACAGTTCTTGCTACAACACCATTTCCTTGTATGAATGCTATTACTTCTCTTTTTCTTCTTTGTCATCTGTAGTATGGGTTAATGGCGCGCACCTGCTTTGTAGGGATTATTTAGTTCACATCAGTAGAGAACTTTGAGGATGAACACAGCTATGTTCTATAGACTGAACTGTTGTCATATTTAAACACAGCTGCTGGTAGGGTGCAAATGCAGAGAAGCACTCTCCTGGTGGAAGCTGCTGAAAGGAGCTGCTCAGTGACCTCTAGAATTCCCCAAGCAGCAAAGCCACCCTAGCAGTTTTGAAGAAGATGCAGCTTGTGCTTTCCCTGCATCAGGGCCAGCTCCCTTGGTTGCTGGGAATCAGGGCTCCCTCCAGCAGTAACGAGGAGGCCCCTTGCACGATGTCAAGTGTGAGGGCCACACACTACTCATTTTACTCACATTGCTACTTTTCAGAGTAAGGATAGTAGCATCTGAATCTCCGTAATGCCTAAATGAACAAAGTAAGGGTCAGCACCTCATCTCAGTTGCAGTAATGTAAATGAAGTCCAGCATAGCTCCACCTGAAGCAATAACGTTATTCCAGAATTACAGTGATGAAACTGATGTAATAATTTGCCCAGTACATCATGAATAGGTCTCTATCAGGCCCAACATATAGAGCAAGATTTCTAAAATTCTGGATTATGTTTTCTATCATTGTAGGGGAAGATATTTAACAGCCATAGGCGAAATTAAAAACAAGTGAGATTTAGTCATTTTCTAAATAAGCAAGCAAATGTTGTCACTTAATGGCTGTTTATGTTGCCTTTTTCAATAATATTATTATTTCTTTGAAGCATCCCTTTTTATTTGAAGAAGATAATGAAAAAAGAGGAAATGTCTTCTTAGCATTTTCTTTTAGGAACAATTATGGTAATTTTAGAAGCATGTATTATGTCAGTCAATGTTTAAAAGTAATTTGGAACATTAAAACAAGATAAAAATGATTCATTTCATGTTGATCATAGCCAACTTATCAGCAATGAAATCCTCAGTCTTCATAATTGCACCCTTCTTATACTGATTTCACTAGTGCACTAATAAAACACGACAGTTCATCAAAAATGTGCACTGGAGAATGGAAAATGTACAGTAGCAGCACAGCAACTTAACACCATTGATTTCAAAAGCTTCATTTCTGGAATCTGGCCACAGTTCTGGTATACGTCTGCCCATGTTTCTGAGGACTTGTTTACACTGCCCAGCAGTCTGGACTTCAGTTTGGAACAATGGGGTTCCCCAAAGTGCTGTGCTGTAACTCTTCTGTGTGGATTGTACAGGCACAAACTAAAAGGTTCCTAGTATACGTTAATGTAATCTTTGTCACACTCCTTTAGTGCAAACTTCAAGGCAGCACAGTCATAGCCTAACTCTATTTGGAGTCTCTGATCAGTGGATTAAATCAGATCATCTAAAGAGAAGCAGTTCTTCAGAGTGAGATATTTATTATTTACTTCCATGACCCCCCACCCCCATCGTGGAAATATGTGAATAGCTCAGAAGCATCTATTTTCCTCAAACTTTTAAGTGTGGCTGAAAGGATGAGCTGGAAAAGCCCTAAACCTTCATGTAACAGTTTAGACCCTGGCAGCCCATGGCTGGTGACCGTGGTAACCTGTGATCTGTGCTCCTCCTTCTGAATGTGAGGGGTTCTGGCATCTTTTCAGAGCAGCTGCTAGAATGTGGCCGTATTTAACCAACTTCTATTTGCCTTTACCAATATTACAAACCCTTTATTCATAATATCTGTAATTATTTACTATCAAATAATTCATTGCTTTATCAACTAGTTAGGCATTTTCACTCTATGTTTCCAATGCTCAGCATTATCCTCGGCATATTCAAGGAGCATAAATTAACACAATAACTAGCATAATGCTCTTTACTGTGTTTTATGTCTATATACAAGGTCTGTTTTACTAAACTCTGGATATTTTGTGCGTATACGTTCATCTAGGTGCAGAAGGATATGTGTAAAAATCATGTTACCTTCAGGTAAAATATATCACTGAATCCCAAAGTCCCTTTGTACTCTCTGATGCCTTTCAAGGAGAATGCACAAATGTACAAGATGAATTACATGCAGTTGATTTTTTTCCTTCCTGTATGTGCTAGATTGATCCCGTGACAATTTGTATTGTACAAATGAAAACATGCCTTCTTTCTATTCTGTTTTTGGTTGCCTTCGTCACCAATTTTGAAAACTTCTTTTCAATTATAATGTAATCTATAAGTTTTCAATTTAATAATTATTGTCTTTCTAAGTCTTGCCTGAACAAGAGAAGCAGAGAAGGAGTTGAATCTGTTGGATAGGGCAATAGACTGAAAGTCAGGATACCTGTGTTCTCTTCTAGGTCTGTGACTGACCTGCTGTGTGAGGTTGGGCAGATTGCCTGATCTCTCCGTGCTTCTGTTTCCACTCCTATCCTTTATCTGACTTGTCTATTTAAATTGTTGAATTTCAGGGCAGCAGCTATCTCTGACCACTGTGTTAGTCTATATGGTCACTAGCATCTTGGGACCCTGATCCTGATAGTATCTTACAGTAATGCAAACAATATAATATTCAAGGGTTCATTTTGTGTGATGTGTCAAGTGCTAATATGCAGCAACATAATGTCTTCTAGAAACCTGAACCCTCCCAACACACACACACACACACACATCTACTTTCCCCCCATGTACCATTAGGATGCCGGCCACATCTGGACTCGGCAATAAATCTGTTTCTGTGTGAGCTATGCGCAGCAGGTCACACTGCTGGTCTGTCTGTTTGGAATCAGCTGAGAAAGAGACAAGATTCTTGTCTATAATCCAAGGAACACTCTGGCTACCTCTGCACTAGCCCCTCTGTTTAGAAATAAAAAAATTAGGAAGAAGAGTGCTTTCGAAAGAAAGTGGGCCTTCCTTTCGAAGAAACCCCTCTACACAGCCATTTTGCATTTCAAAAGCAGCTCTTCCAGAAAGTCAAGTGGCCACCGTTATGCAAATAAGGCATTGAATACACAAATTAGTGTCTTATTTGTATTTTGAACCACTGCATTTGCATGCCTCTTTTGAAAGGGAGGGGCCAGTGTAGATGCAGCCTCTATAGGTCTAATTTTTCAAAGAAGTCCTGTTCTTATGGGAATGGTAAGATTTTCAAAAGAGCTCAACTCCAGTTTAGGTACCATATTTGTGAAAGAGCTCAGCATGAATTCTTCAAAAATTTGACTGCAAGCTTCACCATGGGTGTGGTTGGGTGCTGAGCACTTTGGAAAACCTGGTGCCTTAATGGCTACATCTACACTAACCCCTTGCTTTCCGAAGGGGCCTTGTAATGAGCGAGTTGGGAAGAAGCTAATGGAGTGCTGCCATGAATATGCAGCACCTCATTAGCATAATGGTGGCCCCAAGTGTGAATTGTGTGCTGCCCATGTTGATGGGGGCCTTTCGAAAGGACCCCCTGGACTTCAAAAGCCCCTTCTTCCTGTTTGGTTTTGGGAAGTATAGATGCAGCCAATGTGATCTGAGATCTTTTGAAAATGTGCCTTCAATTATGTGTGCTGAGCTTTCAAAAACACAGCTCTGAGCGCTTTTAAAAACCTGGTCCCACATCTGTTAAATTAGACAATCATGGAAATGATCTTGTTATACATATTTACATCCCCCATTGATTTCAATGGGAGCTGGCTATAATATCTGGTGTTTATGACTTGTATGTTATTGTAAAACATAAATGTGTTTTGAGGAATGAAAAAATCATTATCTGTTAATAGGCTCTGACAGAGCTCTTGAATGCTTTTTTATGTTTAAAGCACACATCTCACCCACAAAGTAACTTTTAAATTCCTGACGGATTGGGACGCACTGAGCCATACTGTAAGTGAAAGTGTTCCTACTGAAATCAAGGGCACGCTCATTATTTGTGCCAGTTCTGATTTTGGACCTCTCTATTTCATAAACCATACTTCTGTGTAAAAGTTCCATTTAAGATCATTTTTAACTTTTCACAGCACCTTTATGTATTTTCTGGTTTAAGGCAGTTGAGGGGGTTTAGAGACACAACCCTTTACCCATTGAAGTCAACAGAAAACTTGCCTTTTTAGGAAGATGCATCTGACTAAGCAGGTCTTGAGCCACAAAAACTTATGCTCCAAAATATCTTAGCCTGTAAGGTGCCACAGGGCTTCTTGTTGTTTTTGGTTGATTGAAGGCAATCAAAAACAATCTTCATAGTGCCCGCCCCCCAGATTATAACTTGTCTATTCTATTTAATGTCATTTTCATAGTGGTGGTGCTTATAATCACAACATCTTGGCCTCAAAAATGTTCTGGTAATTTAGATATCAACCAGCATCTCAGTTTGGGCTGATACACATTGTCTATTTATAATGTCACACAGAGGAGCTATCAGAACAGCACCTGGTGCAAAGAGGTGGCAACCCAACCAAGGATACCGATGAGCTCTTTAGCAGTACATTTACTTTACCCATTTCCAGAAGCAAGACCTTTTTATAGAGAGTAGATATATCCTTCTGAATACAGATTATAAAATGCTTACAGACCTTCTGGGTGAAAGGGCCTGCCTCAGGCCATAAGGTACTATCTTTGTTAGTGATATTTATCATAAATTATTTAGGTATGAGAGCTAACGCGGTGTCAGAAACTGAAGTGAAAGTTGGTGGTGGTAATGGCTGGAGCCAGAACTTTCTCATTGATAGGTCTCATGGTGGCTGCCCCAGCCATCCTGTGGATGGAAGGGGAGAGGATTACATGGGGCAGGGAGTAGGTAGTGGGAGCAGGTGGCAGCAGTAGCATTGGTCACCACTCCTTGGCTCAGCCCCCCTATATTCACCATATGGCACCATTGGCAGCCTACTCTGCTCCGCCATGCCTTGAATGGCTGAACCCCGCTCCCCGCCATGCACAGAGACGTGCTGCTTAGCAGGCTGGGAGGGCACAGTGGAGTGGAGCAGGCTGCTACTCATGCTTCATGGTGAGTGTGGGGAGGGAAGGCGGGCAAAGACAGGTGATTCCCTGCTACTGTTGCCATCCTATGCACCCTGACCCAGGTAATCCCAAGACAGACTGATCAGGGCAGGGATCGGGGGCAAGGTGGGGGCAGAACAGAGAAGGTGTGGGGCCTGTGGCATGGGGGGTTGCCATGGAACTGTACCTGGAGCACTGGCAGAGGGTTGCCCCAGGTTCTGCCCCCATCCTCAGGACAGCCCTGGCTGGAGCAGAGGAAGTCATGCCCACAAGTTAGGAGTCATAAGTGATGTTGGTTAGGAGCATGGCTAAGGAAAAGAGCAAGGCTGAAGCAGGCCAAGGCCACTGTAGTCTGTCACCACTATCAGACAGAGGAATATTCTAAACAATAAAGCAACAGTGAGCAGGCTGAGTGACTCTTTCTATTGTGAGGCTTATTAACCTGCTCTGAGAGTCACTAGACCTGTTCCTGCCTTGTAGATTGACTGGAACCAGAGCTGTCAACAGAGCCTAGTGACACAAAGCGGTCCAGAGCTCCCACTCACCATGGCTGCTACTGTGGCAGCCTTGGTAGTCTGAGCTCAAGGCCCTTTAATTGCTGCTGGAGCCCCCTGCAGTGTGCTCCAGGTGCCACGAAGGGCTGGGGAGGTAGGTGGGTAGAGTGCTGTGGTGCAGGCAGCACGGAGGGCCTGCTGCTCCACCCAGACCCCTTCCATCTGAAGCTCTGCTCCTTCCAGGGCATGGAGCATGGCCCCTCAGCTTGCCCAGGAGCATTATGTCGATGGAACACCTTGTGAATCTGGATGTGCTGCAGGGTTTGTTGACAAAATGCCAGAAACCCTCTAGTGTAGACATAGCCATTATCAGCTTATGTGTGGATGCTCATGAACACAATGGCCGTGTCTACACTAGCCAAAAACTTCAAAATGGCCATGCAAATGGCCATTTCGAAGTTTACTAATGAAGCGCTGAAATACATATTCAGCACCTCATTAGCATGTGGGCGGCCATGGCACTTCGAAATTGACGCTGCTCGTTGCCGCGCGGCTCGTCCAGACGGGGCTCCTTTTCGAAAGGACCCCGCCTACTTCGAAGTCCCCTTATTCCTATGAGCAAATGGGAATAAGGGGACTTCGAAGTAGCCAGGGTCCTTTCGAAAAGGAGCCCTCTCTGGACGAGCCATGTGGCAGCAAGCCACGTCAATTTTGAAGTGCCGCGGCTGCCCGCATGCTAATGAGGTGATGAATATGTATTTCCGCGCTTCATTAGTAAACTTCGAAATGGCCATTTGCATGGCCATTTTGAAGTTTGGGGCTAGTGTAGACATGGCCAAAGAGAGGTAAAATTGTCTCATGGTGAGCTCTTTTTGTACCCAGCGGAGCAGAATACATGTTAGGGGCAGTAACAGAGTGACCTCAATCTGATAAATAAATTACTGATCCATCTTAATTCCTCAGGTCACTAAACTTAACTAACAATGTCCTGCCATCCATTAAAGTTAAAGCACACAGAATTTTTTAAAAAGACCATTCTCACCAGTCACCTTCATTTAATGCATTGTACAAAATCACTCACTTTCATTAGCAAGGTTATCCATGAATCGTAAATGTACTTTACTACTTGACAAATCTTTGATGTAGGTGGGAAAATGGACATAAAATTCTACTGCATTTCAGTGTTCCCTCACTTATGAGAATGTGGCTAGGGCTACACTGAGCTGTAGTATTGGCAGCTTGATGCTAATGAGTGGTCTTGAAAAATGCCAATAGAGGTTATTTGCATATTCGTGTTGCTAATTTGCATATTCACGTGAGATCACTCTGCTGACAGAGGCTGCTGCTGGCAGAAAACAAGCAGTGTAGATGTGGTTCTGCCAGCAAACTCCCTCTTTGTCAGCAGCTCCTTATGCCTGGAAGAAATCAGGGGTGAGGGGCTGCCAGCAAAGGGGGATTTTGCCAGCAGAACCACGTCTACACTGCCTGTTTGTGTCTGTCAGGGTGATCTTGCACAAATATTCAAATTAGCCATGGAAATATGCAAATAAACATCCATTTGTATTTTCAAGACTGCTCATTGGCATCAAGCTGCCAGCACTACAGCTCACAGTAGCCCTACCCAGAGAGACAGTGGAATGTTTCTGAACTAGGCTTATCTAAAAAGTATGGAAAAGGGCACTTCAGTCTGCTGGTTAGTGACATACCAGTATTGTTTAACACTGCCAGAAAACTTTGTATCTGTAGATCTCAAAGCAAGTTACAGACACGGATCAGTATTAACAGCATTTGTGCGCATAAGGAATCTGAAGCCCAAAGAAAGTAAAGGCAAAATTTTAAAAAATAGCCTGTGATATTATGCACTTCAAATTTGCAGTGAGGGAGAGCCAGAGTGACCTGGCTTCTCACAGCAAGTCATTGGCAGAGCTAAAACTAGAACCTGACATCCACTATGGTAGTCTCTCAATCAGACTATATTGCCCGTATGGTCTGTGTTTCATCACACTGCTTTTCAGACTATAATTGTTTCAATTCTAGTTTTAATTCTTGTTAAAATCCAATCAGTAGTTAATTATAATTTTATATGCTGTCATATTTTACTCTGAATAGTTATTAGATGTATTTATATAGATAGCAGTTCTGTACCACCCAGGATCAAAGATTGCACTCTAGAGTTCATCATCTGTTTGCATCCAGTGAAATGTGATGTATGTGCTTGATATACACACATACGTATGTGGGGAACTATGTGTGTCCTTAATAAAATAAAGTACAAATTATAAAGCATGTCTTGGACTTGGGGTATACAAACACCAAGAGATGCAGACAACTGGTAGAATATTTTAACTTCAGCTCAACACAACTCATTAGTACAAGCAGCAAAATTAGTGGAGTGCAGATTGGGGCTCTAAGACTGTGTCTACATGACAGCCTAAACTTGAAAGAAGCTGTGCATTGTGTAGCTTACTTCCAGTGTAGTTCGAAATAGGCTATTTTGGCATTTGATGCTGTTTAGACAGCACCAATTGTCAAAATACGGTGCTATTTTGAAGCATCCCTCACTCCTCCTGTAAGGAAGAGATACAGTGATGCTGAAATATCATGCCCATTGTTTCAAAAACTGTTTTGAAACGACTGGCATGTGTCAAAGACATGGAGTAGCTATTGTGGGATACCTCCTGTATCCCAAAATAGCTCTGCCATGTAGACATAGCCTAAATGATCCAATACAAAATGAGCAGGGCAGGCACACAGATGGAGGATGGGTGGGGTTGTGGCAAACAGAGCAATTGTCCTTGGGCCTGTCATTTCAAAGGGGCCCTAGAGCTCCAGCTGCCGCCACTGCCAATGTAGCAATGGCAGCTGGAGCTCAGCAGCCTGATGCTCTGCACGGATGTGTGTATATGTGAGGTTGGGGAGGCAAGGGCTAAGGGCTGACTGTTCTTGGCTCCCCCACTTCTAAGGGTGCAGAGCTGGGCCCCTGCATCCCTTTGCCCCAGGGCCTGTGGCGGCTGTTGGCCTTGCTGAAGCAGGGAGTCTATGTTGCATGGTTTCAATCAAACAAACAAAACAATCCACTGGAAGGGAAAGAAATGAAAGTACGAATCATAACAGGAATAAAGGGTTTCTGACAGTTGAGAAACAAAACCATTATTTCATTTGTAACTAGGTCTGGAATAACAAGGATGCAATCCCTGGGACTGCCATGCTTGTTTGATTTTTTTTTTTTTGGGTTCAGTGACACAACTCTTTTTTTCAGTTCCAGTGCCTAACTCCAACAGATCTATAAAATTTTGCAATTCTCTTGAAATGTCACTGAACCATTTTCTCATTTTTGTCCTGTCCAACAATTCCACATTTCTTTCCAAAGCCTCTTTTGTATTCTTTCCATTACCCTTAAGACTTTTTGAATTTGCAATTTGCATTCTCCGTCTCATTCCCTCTTCTTCCATTTCTAGTGGGCTGGAACACATTTGTGAACATTTGCCATTGGCTGAAACTGATCATAGAAAGCCTCAGTCTAGGAATGCTTTTGTTTTAGATTTAAATACAAAATATAGTTCAAATAAAAAAGCTCTTGAATTTCATGATAAAAAAAAATAAATATCCTAGCTAAACAGCTTCAACTGATATTTTGTACTCTGAGAAATTTGCCAAGTGCTTAATAACCTTAGTGTGTAATTTGATTAATTTTTTGGCATTTTGAAATAAAAAAAAATTAAACAAAACACTCAACTCTGAAGAATGGCTACTGCACATGAGCAGTGATTTTCCTGCATGACAGGCTGTAATTGTTCCCAACAAAATGGTATTTGGAGATAAGGAAGTTTGAAGGAAGATCAGTGTTGATGGTATTGAACTAGAAAATGTAGAGAAGTTCATATATCTGGGGAGCAACATAATGTATGATCTAGACTGGAAGAAGGAAATAGCAACTAGAATAACAAAAGCAAGAGCGAGTTTGAATGTGATGGATCAGACCCGGAAAAGCAAAGTAGTTAGCTTAAGAATGAAGCTGAGCATCTTGAAAATGTGTGTATTCAGCAGCATGTGAGACATGTGCGATAACGAAAGATTCGAAAAGAATAATATTGGCGTTCGAAGGGAGTTGTTCTAGAAAGATTCTGAGAAGAGGATGGATGCAGAAGGTCACCAGTGAGGAATTATATAGAAAGATACTACAGCTGAAAGAGAACCTGCTGCAGAAGGTTATAAAATGGAAGCTACAACTATCTGGGCGTATTTGCAGAATGAATGATGAACGAAAAATCAAAACTCTGGCATTTGACGTAATGGACGGTTCGAATAGGAGAGGCAGACCCCACAGAAAATGGAGAGATGATACAGTAGATTGGTGCAGAGCTAGTCTACAGAAACTAAGCCACTCTGCACTGGAGAGGGAAAGGTAGAAGGAAATAGTGAGAGAGGCATCAGACACCAACAGGCGCTGAGCCCACGGTTATTGATGATGATGATGATGATGATGATGATGAGAGGTGTATTTATATATATGTATGGACAATGGAGTCTTCTAAACATCTCTAGAATCATGCACTATGCCTAGGGCCCTTCAGTTTGGTTTTTATTTTATTTAATTTTCCCCAGGAGTTTACTGGTATTTCTTACTAGAATAATAAAAAAGAGTTGAAAATTGGTGCAGAAGACTATTAATAATTTTCCTAGGTGCATATAGGGGTTTATTTTGGTAGACAGAATGACAGGGGAAAAATATTTAGTAGATCAATGTTTTGATGAATTAACTTCAATGTGGTTAACTGCAGAACTACAATAGAACTCAAAACAGAATTCCAACACTGAGTTTAAGAAAACAAAATATCTCTAATCCCCAAATAAACTTTTCATTTGAAGAAGTGGTTTATTATTGTAGACTTAGAACTATTAACCTATAAATATTTACATTTAATAATTGGGCCCAATACTTTAAAACATTTATAAACATCTAAGATTACCTGAAGTCCTTCAGTGTAATTTGCTAAAGTCCTGCCTAGTGTAGACTCACAGGAGTCTTTTCCCCCACAGTCTTGGATGTAGCAGCATTTTGAAAATATTGCTGCACTGTCTCCAGAGCCAGGTGGGACACTGAGGATGTGAGAGGCAGCATGGCTCAAGGTTGGGAAATCAAAGCAGTTAATTTTCCAGAATTCAAGAGTGATGGAGCTGTTGTCTGGGGAAGGCATTGTCATGTAGACACCACATTTTGCGCTATCTTTGTCAGAAGCCACAAAGCAGGAGATTATATGAGCACAATTGAAATGTATGCAGCCAAGGCCACATTTTGCCATGGGGGTCAAACCGCACAGTGATGTTGCAGAATGATGAGTTTCTGTGGAAAGAGTGAGGGGGCATATTGCAGGTGAAACTAGTTTCTCACTTCTTACTTCTGACTGGCAACATCAAAGAAAATCGATTCATTTTTTTCTAGAATCTTCCCACACGTGCTTTTGTGGGAATGGTTTGCAGAACTATTGTTAATCTGAATGCCTCATGACTCTGCATTAGAAAATGTGCTGTCGGTTAAAGAATTGGATTCTAATTTCTTCTGTGTTTCATGTACTGGTTGTAGCATCTCAATCAGGAATCTGAGTTTTGTAGAGATGCTTTGCCTAAGTTCTTCCATAGCCGCTTGAGATTTCAACATATTGGCTTTTCCACTGTTGAACTATTCAAGATCTAAAAGTTGCATTAGATGCCCTAAACTTTGAGCACACGCAGTGCAGTCAAATGCAGGCACAACTACCATAGCTGGTACATATGGAACTGGAATGCTGAATTCAAAGGGGATCTCTTTGCAAACATCATAGAAAAGGGCTTCTGTTTTGTTTTGTTTTGTTTTACTTGAATGCTTGAAAACTGCACCAGCCTCTATTAAAAAAACTTTCAAAAATCAGCTATTTTGGAAACACCTATTGTGTGAAGTTGGTGCTTTTTTTGTACCAGGACCTCAGCAACCTCAGCTGCAGGATTGGAGAGGGGGTGCAGGGAGCCAGCTGAGTCCCAGCTCCTCTTTTTTTTCACAAAGAAGGCACTAAAAATGCAATTCGGGTTTTTCATTCAGCTTTACCTCTTCTGTGAAATTTACACAGCATGAAGCACTGTTGCCACCTCATTTAAAGTTTCACTAACACAAACTGCAATTGTTTAACTGTTGATTTTATATACACCAAATCTGGCAGAATGAGTGCAGGCTTCTACACAACAAAATAATAATAATAATAATAATAGAAATGAAAGAAAACAAAATGGTCAGGGTGGCATGGTCAAGGACTTATTGCAATTAATCAAAAATCAAAGAACTATCTATATTTCCAGCCAACCTCTTTTTAATTTTGTTGGTCAGAGCAACATCATTCTCTTCCGAATATTTTTGGTCAGATTAATTGAATTTGGTGTGGATTTTGGAACTAAACAGAAATTTAGTACAAAGTACCCCAAGAGATCATCAGCAAAGCCTAGTATCTGTCCTGAAAGGGGAAGACGTAGAAATTCACTTAGTACACTGTGTTGGTTTTGACCTTTCTGCTGTGCCTGCAGATGCTATTCCAAATTTTTCTTGTTTTTATTTTCACCTTCTTGTTTTAGTCTGAGATGTTGCTTGTTCTCCAATCGTTCTTTAATCCAGTCGGGCCAAGTGTCAGCTCTGACAGCACACCATTTCCAGCTCATATACTCAACTTTATCCCTTTCTCCTGTTTGTTTGTTTATTTGTTTGTTCATTTTTTAACTTTGGGATACTTAATTGTATTCTGAAACATATTATGACCCAGATTTTCATTTGCTTCTCATATGTGTGTGTCAAATCTTTGAACAGTTATCTGCTCAGACCTTGAAATGTGTATGGGGTGGTCGTGAGATGCATCAGTAAGTTCAGATGGACACACACTTCAGAGCTTGTATATGTGCCACTGTGTTTCTTGTGTGTATCTTCTAGATCAACATTTCTCAGACTGGAGCTAAGGCAGGCTCCCTATTTGCCCTTCTTTCAAGTGGCTCTCAGAAGAGGCTACCAGGTCCCTGTGGCAGCCCCCTAAGGCTCTGCACACTGCCCCCATCCTAGTGCTAGTGGCACAGCTCCCATTGGTTGGGAACCATAACCAATGGGAGCCATGGGGGCTCCTGTTGGCTTGAGGTAGGGTGACCACGTCTCCTCTGGCCAATTATGGGACATGGGGGAAATGATGCCGTCCCAGCCAAAATGGGATGGATGGTCACCCTACCTGGGACTCAGGCGCCCTGTGGGGGCTGACACCCTGCTGGGGGGGATTGCTGGGGGCAGCTGAGGCTCTCAGCTGTCCCATGACCTGGGGCACCAGGAACGGGGCTGCCACCCTGCCAGTGAAGCCCTAGGCTTCCACAAGCTATGGGAAGCTAGGCTGGAGCCGCATCCTTCTGTCTCCTGGCTCCCTCCAGCTGGGAGAAGTCGGGCAGCAGCCATGCTACTATGTGGGTCTGGCTGCCAGCTCCCCCACTTGGGGGAAGCCAGGCGGCAGTTGGCCACTCTGTGGGTCCAGCTCCCGGCTCCCCCTTGCCAGGGAGCCAGAACTGGAAGCAGCCACTTGCACTGTAAAAAATGTGGAATAAGTGGCAGTTAGCCCCTTTGGCAAAATAAATCTGGATGCCGGGATGGTGCCCAAAAACAGGGCTGTCCCACTGAAAATGGGACTGATGGTCACCTTGTTTGAGGGCAGTGAGCGACGCCTCCATGGCTGTCTGTGCAGCTAGGTGCCACGGCGTGACATGGTGACTGCTTTCAGGAGCTGTAGTAACTGCCATCAGGATTCTGCACTCCTTCCTACACCCCACCTCCTGCCGCAGGCCGGAGTCCTGTCCCACACTCAAACTCCCATATTCCATCCACTAACCCACTTATTGTCCCAGCTCACAGCCCCCTTCTCCATTCCAAAACCCACATTCCCAGCCCCATCCCATGGCCCACACTCTCAAGGGGAACCTTCAGGCCTCTCTCGTGTCCCAACCACCCCCCTCAGCCCTAGGTCAGTGAAAGTGAGTGAGGGGTGGGAGCGCAAGGATAGACCAAGGGGGTGTGGGGCCTCAGAGAAGGGAAAGGGCCTCAGTGAAAGGGCAGGGCAGAGGTCCCTGAAAATTTTTAAATCAAAATGAGGGTCCTCAGTTTGCTGAAGTTTGAGAACTGCTATTCCAGACTAATACAGAGCCTTACTTCAACAGGCAACTTTGCAAATACACACAGACTAATTTATTATTGCAATACATATATTTCATGCAATATGGTTCATTTTCCCAATAAAACAAGTTTTTTATGTATTTGAATCATACAAAAGGGGGTGAAAATTGGAAAACAAACCAATAATACTTTTTGTAAAACCTGGGGTTTTTTCAGTAGAAATTAATTTAAAATTCAAATGAACCCTAACCCAAATATTCCTCATGTACCCCAACATCAGCCCCTAACCAAAGGCATTATGTGATACTAACCTACCCTATAATGAATAGGATAAGACAAGAAGAGACTGTCAATGCCTTTCTTCAGTATGGCCAGAGATGACATGAGTGACATGCAGTAGTTTTGGTAGCTTTCCAGCAATAACCAAAGAACTGCCAGGAATAAAGGTAAATCATGAATGTTCTGGCCATTCAGGCCCCATCTACTTATGATCCTACACTTTTGTGGAGGAAGAGTATCAGCTGGGTTAGGTCTCCTTAACAGTGAAGGCTTTGGTAGGCCCATGCTCCTGGTGGACTTACCACCAGAGAGTCAGGACCTGTAAGTGGCTCTGGCCTGATACTTTAGGCTACATGAGTTTTCTAACAGTATGAACCTCAAATCTTTTTCCTAACTCTGAACAGAACTGATTTAAAAAAAAATCGATAAAAAATCTGGGGTTTAATCCAAAACTACCAGATGAGGCCACATGGTGGCAAAGTTTAAGTGTGTAATATTATCATTTGTACCCATGTCATTAAGGAAGTGTGGGCCTGTTACAAGGGTGGGGGTGGGGACAGAAAGAATGAATCCAGAAATGGGGTGTGTTTGGGAGGATGAGTTAAACTGAAGGGAGGGTGATATACTCCTACTAGGGAGTGCACAATGAAGATAGTAAAATTCCAGTTCTGTAGAACTCTTAAATTATTATTACTGAGCACTCAATCAGCATGAAGCAGTTGAATAACAGGGGGAAATGGAGCACAGCAACTTGGCAAAAATAAACTAGGGTCCTCCTGTGGCTGCAGGGTTGACAGCATCCTCTGAAAATATCCTGCTCTTGTTCTCCTTTCTTGGTTATTTAATGGTCTCAGAGGGGTAGATGGGCTAGTCTGAACCTTCACAGGTAACAAGTAATCTTGGAGCAACATAGAGACTAATCAATTCATTAGGTCATGAGCTTTGTGCGTAAGAAAAAGTGGGTCTTAATATTGAAAGCTCATGATTTAATAAATTGTCTAGTTTCTGGTGAGCTACAGGATTGCTTGTTCTTGGAGATTTAAGAATTACTTGCAAAATTAATTAGAAGGTGTGGTTTAAATATCCTGCTGGGGCTGGGCTGGGGAGCTGTATTGTGCAGAAATTGGCTAAAGGATGAAACAAATGATCGGTGCTTACCCCTCAGAGTGAAGTTTGCTTTCATCCAGGTAAAACAGAAGCTGAGTTATACACTAAGCAGGTATATTTTAAAAATACCAATTATGGCATTACATTTGTGAACACTTGTTCTAATAACCTTATGTTAGCCATCTGTCTACCAAGATAAGTATTTTAATTTACACTATTTTCCTTCACATCAGTGATTCTCTGTGATGCAAATATAACTTGCATATAGCGACGACAACAGCAGCATAACATCAGCAGAACAAATATGGGCTATAGATGAAAATATATGAATGTCCCAATTTTGCTATATCCATCACAGTGGACTTCAGTTAGCATAGTTGGGATTGACACATTCTACATAATCATATATGGAATGAAACACAGAGAGATGATTTAAGCTGCAGGCATCAGACACCAGTTCAGGAAAGCATTTCTGTTCAGGAAAGCACAAAAACACTTGCTTAACTTTAAGTGTATGCTTAAGAGCTTTTCCAAATTGGTTCCTAAGTCTATAGATGCTATCAAATGAACTGAAACTATATCACAAACAAAATAAAACCCAATATGCTTCATTATTATTTTAAACATTTGCGGCTTATATCAGCATTAAAGATTTTGCTGCTGGACATTTCCAGAGATAACAAAAAAGGATGTCAACTCCTCTTACACAGTCAGCCCTAAAGAATTCCATGGGCTCTGACTGTAATGTGCACCTTTCAAATGAGGAATACCTTTGCACTCCTGAACAAAGTGGTCATTAAATATCTCTTGGACTTTTTGTAAGAGCAGAGGAGGTCATCCTAATGGGCTGCCCAAACTAAAAGTTGGGGAACAACAGTCTAAGTCCTCAGCTGGCAAAGATCAGCTGATATCTAAATTCATTCTGGTGGTTTTAACTGCACAAAGTATTCTTCTCCTCCTGATTTATATTGCTCATAATAAATATTTATTGCTGCACCAAAATGAAGTATATAATAATTGTACATTCCAAACAGTGTAAAGGACATATGGAGTATGTATTCATTTTGAAGTTACACTACTGTTAATTTCTATTAATATTAGACATCATCTTATTTCAGAGATGCATTGGATTTTTCTAATATTACTAGAAACTAGATTCCCTGATTCTGTGATGCTTTTCAAGACATTTTTTAAAGGATGTGTCAAATGAGAATATTTACCCTTCCCTAAATACTTTCTCTCTGTACAGCATTCAACAAGAATAGAAATCAAGGAACTGTCGTTAGACTGGTTTCAACCAATGAAGAACATCTGGTTGAAATATTTAAAAAAAAAATATTGACTGAGATGCTATCACGGTGTCTTGGCCGAAGGATTATTTTATTCTTATCAGAGAAAACCAACAGGGTAAATACTCCAAAGAAGAGGGTGTTCAAAACCAAACCTAGGCTTGTGACCTGAGAGCAGTCTCTTCAGAGTGCTTGCAGCTGAAATTGATTCAATAGGCTTTTTCACTTTCCTGGCTGTTAGTTTCCACTGTGTTGTCTTTTAATTCAGTCATTTGGGGGCTTTCCAGGAAATCTCAAAGAGGAAGTATGCAATCTCTTGCTTTTCAATTTGTATTATTCTCAGATAAAATGCTTTCAGGTGCTGTTAAGGTTGAGAGTACACAGCAGTAACTTAGGGGTGAAAAACTTCACAATAATGTTGTTCTTTATATAAAAATATAACCATTAAAGAGCCACCAAATGTTAAGGCTTAACTCAGAAGAAACCCCAGCATTCGAAACTACTGCTGCTCATATGAGGTCATGACAGATCATTTCTACTCAGACACTGTTGCAAAGCCTTGAAAAGAACTGGAAATTCTAGGACAACCTATACCATAGTTGGTTCATATCACCTTCAGTTCCATCAAAAGACTGTCACAGCCACAGATTGCATACATGGAAGGTGAAATGGAAAGACATTTTGGAACATTTTTGAAGGGGTGAAGAGCAAAACCCAGAATTTATAATGGGCAAGAAGTCACATAAGCATTCAGAACTCTCTGAGAAGAAGAATAAGTTATAATACATAATAGCATTCAGTTTCAATTTTCCTTCAGGTCTGGTTTGTTGGAGAGAAGCTTTATATTATATCAGTTTGGTCTGAGACATATATGCTAGGTGATGGGCCCAGTTTAGCTCCCATTGAAAATGTCAGGGCTTTGACCTACATTTCAGTAGTAGCAGAAGGCAGTTTAAACCTCTCCCTCCAAACTGGAGAACTTTAGCATGCCACTCTGAAGTCATATCGTACCTTAGGTGAAAGGAAGTGAAATGGAGGCTTCTACATGCACCTGTGCCACTACTCCTTGGCCCCAATCATGGGCTGCCTCTGAATCCAAAAAGGGGATGATGACAAAAATAGCTTATTCCACATATTGCTACCCAGTTATTGGGGAGTGGGCCAATCCCTACAGCTAAGTCACATGGCCTCTGGGATGTTCCATTGGTCTGCCCAAGGCTCAAAGAAACAGGACCAGCACTTGGGAATTGCCAGAACTTAGGGCTTTTCTCTTCCTCATCCTCTTTCTGTAGGCCAATTTCTTAACACGGGGTGACAATAGGGTAGCATAGAGCTGCCACCTGGGAAGTTGATAAGTTGCTCTACTGGCTGCTTCACATTTTTAAACTGCAAAGCAGCCACCACAAATGATAGGATTGGAGTCTCTGTTGCCAGCTGTCAGCAATACTGTGTTCTCGAGCTGTCACTTTGCTAACCACATGGTGGTAAAGGTACCGAATTGTATGAGCACTATAATCCCATACGGACTCAATTAATTCTTCATTTTTTCCTTCTCATTTAAGTATAGATACACAGGAGTCAGGCTGAGGGGTGAGGTATAAGGACCTAAACAGAAAGGCCTTACATAGAGAGGTAATAGAAATGTTAATTATTATTATTATTATTATTATCATCATTATTATTATAGAGGCATCAGCCAGAGTTGGGGTCCCTTTCTGCTTGAACTGCAACATCTGATGAGATAGTTCATGTCCCAAAGCTTTTACAATCTAAGATAAATAGTAGATTTTAGTTCAGTTAGAAACTTGGTCTTCAGAGATAAAGGGCTTAATTAACTCACTGACACACTTTGTCTCTAAAATTGACCTTTTGCTCAAATCCTTGAAAGGCACATTAGAGGGCTCCCCAGATGGAAACCACCATATTGGTTTCACATATTAATTCTTCTACCAGTGTATTTTACCAGCTGCTTATTAATCTCTCATCAAAGAATTTTATGAAAATAAATGTATGCACCCATAAACTTGATATCTGGCCCTAGAAATGAATTACAAACAAACAATTTCCACTTCGTATAAAATTGTTTCAGTCAATATGGTCAGAGGTGATAGAGACCTTATCACTCTCTACCACTGAATTACCAATGACTATCCTGTATAATGGGAATAAGTTCCAGAAAAGTTCCATGTAATGCAAATTTCACCTGTTTAGTTATTCTGAATTTGGCCCAGGTTTGCTGAAATTTAGAATCTTTCAGTAAACCTGAATTTCAGATGTACTAGGGTTGAAATTCCACATTCAGGCCATTGACCCATTGTCTCTTGCATTTTTCTGCTGTGTTTAAGGGGATCTATTCTCCTTCAACCTGCTGCTCTAGTGCCTCCAGCTTGATGTGTTCATTCTTTATGGTAAGCCTTAGAACAGATTCCCTGGTACCTCAGTATATTTTGGAGTGTGTGAGATCTCCAGGATACGGGGTAATAAAGCTGGAGGTGATAAACTCAGCAACAGGATGTACAGTAGCGTTGCTGTTAAATGCAGGTAAATACCCCACTATTCTAGCGTTATTTGAAGGAGTTTACAGTGTATGGTTCTTTGCCAGTTCCCACAAAATACAGAAATAAAGAAGTTGGGAGAACAAATCTGTGCTCCTCTGATGCTAAGACAACTGGCAAGAGAGTTACAGGCAATGTTCCCTCTAATCTCTTCCATCCATATGTGGATTTCTTTTTATTCATGTGTGGAATAAAGTGTTTCATGTGCACTGAAGAATCTGTGAATGTGCACGAACAATACAAACAAAAATCATAGATGTGGGAGCTTTGCTAATCAGCTAGGCAGTATTTGAATCTCTCCTGAGCAGCCACACAAGTGCACTCCTTACAGGAGACACTGGCTACAGGCCATTAAGACCCTGCAGAATATTGCAAAATGTGTAGAAGTGTATTGTGGCAGGTGTAGGGAGTTGGATGGGAAGGGAGATCATGGATCAGGGTTTCAAATGAAAGCCACGTGAAAACTAGTGACTGGTAATAACCTCATGATTCAGCTACAACCTGTTAATCAACCTCACAGTACATAAAACAATCAATTTTAACAGCGCATCAATCTTTCTCAAAATAAGATGGGAAAAACAACATCTCAGCAAGACAGCCCAGAATAATAATTAATATGCAGTATTAAATCTCTCGTAAGTGAAGAATAAGGAAAAAGAAAGCTCAGTCATTACGTTGGATTTCATTTGCTGAAGAAAACGGCCTCCACACCTGAGCCACAGTCACAGCTTGGTATTCTCTCAATTAAATCCATGCTTGTCTAAAGCAATGAGAGTTTGTAGGATGAGATCAGGGCACATGCTAATGAAATTCCCTCCAGAACAAGGGCATTCAGCAGAAACTATTACAAGGAAGTAATCACATAATATGTATTTAAAATTCTACCTTAAGCAAGCATTATAACACCTTATTAGATATCAGATGTAGGCCACAGTATTGATAATATAAATCAGGTGGCTAGTCTACAATTGTCCCCAACTTTGAAGGGGGCATGTTAATCAGGGTGATGGGAGATTATGAATGAAGTGCTGTGGTGAATATGCAGCACTTCATTAGGCTAATTCTCCCCCATGGCAACTTCAAAGTGTCAAACTTTGAAATGCCAGCATGTGTGTAGCTGTGGGCACTTTGAAAGGCCTGCACTATTTCGAAGTGCCTTTACTTCTCAAAATTTTGGGGAGTAAAGGCACTTCGAAGTAGTGTGGGCACTTCAAAGTGCCCACAGCTATGCTCATGCAAGCACTTTGAAGCTTGACACTTCCAAGTTGCTACGGGGGAGAATTAGCCTAAAGAGGTGCTGCATATTCACTGCAGCACTGCATTATTATTCCTCGCTCAAGCTGATTACCATGCCCCCTTTGAAGAAGGTGGATAGTGTAGACATGGCCAAAGAGTTGTTATCAGTAGTTCACTGTTAAACTGGAGGACATATCTAATGTGATGCCACAGGGATCTGTCCTTGGTCTGATACTATTCAATATTTTCATTAATGAAACTGGGATAATGAAAAGGAGAGTATGCTTATGAAATATGCGGGTAACTTCACACTAGTAGAGATTGAAAACACTTTGAAAGACATGATTGGAATTCCAAAATACCGTGAAAAATTGGAGAATTGATTTGAAATTAACAAGATGAAATCCAAAACAGACAAATGCATGGAAGAATGAACAATAAAATGTACAGTTACAAAGTGAGATATGTTTAGGTAGTAGTATTGCAGAAAAGGATCTGGGGGTTGTAGTGGCTCAAAAATTGAATGACAGTAAACAATTTGATGCAATTGTGACAAAGTATTGTGTTATTCTGAGGTCTTCTAAGCAAATGCACAAGATACCTCAGGATTTATCACCAAATTTGCTTTGCTAGGAACATCTTGAGCATCCCTGGCTTGGGGTGGGTACTGATGGATAGTGTGATGTGAACACTGATTTATGTCCCCATTCTGGGGTCTATTAACAAGAGTGCCACATTTAAGACACCAGAGGAAATTGTTTCGCTGCTTGGCACTGGTATGGCCATAGTTTGAGTATTGTGATCAATTTTGGGTCCCACAGGTTAGGAAAGATATGGGCAAAGTGGAGAAAGTCCAAAGGAGAGCAACAAAAGTGATAAAATATTTAGAAAACCTGACCTATGATGCAAGTTAAAAAACCTGAGTATATTTAATATTGAGAAAAGACAGCTGAGGGGGTAACTCAGTAATAGCCTCCACATACGTGATGGACTTGAGTAGAGAGAACAGTAGTCAACTATTCTCCATGTCCATTGAAGATAGGATGAGAATTAATGGGCTTAATCTACAGTTAAGGAGATTTAGGTTAAATTAAGTTTATCAGGGAAGGTTGTGGAATCCCCATCATTGAAAGTTTTAGGAACAGTCTAGACAAACATCTACCAGGGACATTCTAGGTATACTTGGCTCTGCCACAGAATGGGTGGATGAGCTAAATGATATCCTGAAGTCTTTTTGAGCCCTACGTGTCCATGATTCTGTGAATACTAGAGTACCATTTACTGAGATCTTTGAGCTAAAAATCTGAAAAATATTCAGTTATATCTTCACTATACACAAAATCAGGCTTGGTGTGACTTTGAGCTGTGGTCATGTACTGGCAGTGTTTTTCCTTAAGTGCATCTGTGTTCAGACCATAGACTTTTCTCCTTGGCTATGACATAACCTTATTCTACCTCTATGTGTGTGAATTTTGTGGAGCTGCTGTTTGCCAATGCATTGGAGTTCAAAGTAGGGTAGCTGGCAGTCACATGGCATTATATATTCTTGCAGCTGGTTCAACTTTAGTTTCCAAAGCACTGGCACAAATTGATATGAAGTTATTCAAACTCATGTAAACCCAAACCTTGCACAATTGTTTTCTATGCTGTTTTACTGTGGGAAAACCTGATTTGTTAAAACTGAACTTTTTCAAACTTTGGGATCTGAAAACCTTTATGAACTTATTCTAGAATTAAAGAAATCAAACCTTATTCCAGACTGGACTCTGAACCTCTTCTTTCTCAAAAATACTGGCATTTACTGATGTGTTTCAGCTATATTTTAGCCATTGTCCTGTTTTCTTGCCATGGTATGTGCTTTGAGCTCCAGCAGTGAAATAAATTTTGAGAAAACTAAGAGAAACACCTTGAGTTGCTATAGCAATCATTAAATTTAATGGGACTGTTTTGATTTGTGCCTCTTCCAAATTATAAATTGAGCATCTTTTGATTTAGAAAGTCATGAACCTCAAAATTAAATTCTAGGAGGGGAGAAGTGTAACTACAAATTTAAAGGCTCCAGGATGAGACTCAAAATCTGATACTGATTTCATTTGCATGGTTTAAATCAGAAGTAGTGCCATGGAAATAAATGACATTGCATCACTATAAAATTAGGGTGAGATCAGAATATGGAACATGTTATTATGTTCAGTGCATTTTTCAAATCTCTTATTTCAGTGGAATCGTGGAACAAAAAAAATAGAGATGAAAAAGCCCTGATAGGTTAATTAGTTCAGTCCCTTGCCAGTTCAGGATTTCTCTGTAGCTCATAACTCAATCTAGTTTTAAAGTTCTAAATGATCTCAGTCCTCCCTGTCTACATATTTTGACTGAAATTTCACATGTTCTTTATTTTACCCCCGACCTAGAGTTATACCCTTTCTCTTTTTTGCTTTCTCTGTATCCTCCTCCTTTCAATGCTAAGACTCTTCCAGTATTACTTCCCATTGATCTTTTGGATTCTCTGTTCAATCTTCTCACCACTGAGGGTTTTTATCTTAAGATGATCCTAATATGATGTCAGTGAAAATTGTGCTCTTTAAATAAAAGGTAAAATTATAAAACCTACAGACAATTATTATTATAGATTTTTTCTTCATAGGTCTGCACAAATTAGGTATGTCTTTGGGGTATCCAGTTGGTGCTTATTTTATGTATTCTGCTTGATCTCAACTAGCAGGGTTGAGCATAATTTTAAATATGACCCTGAAAATAAACACATGTAAGACAAAGGGAAGTATTTTAAGGTCCTTGGTCCTGTTGAGATGGTTGTGAGGTGGCAAGTCTGATCAGCAATCGTCCCTATATGAGTCTGCAGGTTTTAATATGCTAAGGTAAGCATATTCATGAATAGATGGGGAAAACTTGGCAAAAGAAAAGAGGATATAAAAAAGGTCTGGAATGAAAATGGACTTAATGATCCAATTTAAAACAGAAAAAGTAATTTAAAAACCTCCAGAATTCTAATATAATTGTCATAGAAGAGATACATCTTCCCAAATCAGCATATGAAACACTGGGATTTGCTGCTCTGTGTAAATCTAAAATGAAAGGGATAATGATTTTACCAAGAAAAAGCTTACCTTATTAGGCAATAAAATTTATTCTAGATAAAGAATGATGAAGGATTTTGATACAAAGTTCAGTAAATGGTACGATTTCTGTTCCAGTCAATATTGGTGCTCCCAGAAAAAGAACTAAAAACTACAGCACCAACAGGACTTTTCAAAACTAAAAATGTGTTGCTTGCAGCATTTGAAATGACATTGGGAGGAATGATTTTGAAGTTCTGTTTCCTCCCAAGTAATTTCAACAAAATGGCAAGATTTCATAAAACCATGAAAGACCAGAAATTTCCAGATTTTCAATGTATATACTTTCTTGTTCAAAAATACATCAGTTTTCAATGGAACAGGGACTTTGGGGCAAAGAAATCAGAAAGATACAATTTTTGAATAGCTTTGCATTGTGTTTTCTTAATTTTGCACAACTTTAATGAATGGTCTGATGCTGACACTGGTATCTTTTGACATACAGAAGTTTTGCTGCAGGCAAACATCCACAACTCTAGGTATAGTCAATGGGGTCTTCATGTGCTTACCACCTCTGATAATAAGACTTTGGGGCATTGTCCTGGGCATACAAAATGAGGCAGCATCTCTGAAAATGTTTGCCTTAATGCATTAGAAATGGGAATCAAATGCAACACTAAGAAAATGGGCTGTTTGTCAAATACAGCTCATAAATACTGGCACTCAGTTTATGAGTACACAAGAGGCAGTGTTATATTTGGATATCTCACCAAATCCATTACAACTTTTAATACAGATTCTACTATATTTTTTTCAAATGTCACCCTGAAGATCATCAACAAAAAGGCACAGCAGAGGCTGTGCATGGCTAGGGGAAGGCTTTTTAGAACGTATGGTCTGTTTCTGCCCAGTTTTGAAAACAAATTACGTAAGACGATGGAAGAAAATTAAAGTCACAGTGGTAAATTTAGAAAATATTCCTCTAGAATCACTTTCCAATTACTAAGTCTTTGAAAAAATATTTTTTTAGCAGTCTCAGAACAGTCCAGACTTTTATAAGTGGTTAAAATAGATATGCTTTATAGTAGACATGGAGAAAATTACAAAAGGCATATAATTTTAAATACATGCCCTTTTGTTCTACATATGGATGAATATTTATTCATTATTCCAGGTCTAGAGAATATGGGCCCAATGATACTTTAAAATTAGCTGAAAATCAGGCTAAATTCTGCTGTAGATTCAATTTATATAAATCCAGAATAACTCAGTGAAGTCAATAAGAAGTCTTGTGGCATCTTATAGGCTAACAGATATTTCTGTTAATGTTATATGTTAATATTATTATTAACATATTGGCTATGTCTACACTAGCACACTACGTCGAAGTAGCCTATTTCGACGCATATCGTCTACATGTCCTCCAGGGCTGGTACCAATGATGTTCAACATTGAAGTAGCGATGAAGAACTTCGAAAGGAGCCGCCCCGGAAGGAAATGCAGAGTGTCCACACACACAAGCGCTCCCCATCAAAATAAGAGGCCAGCAAAGCCCCAAGCCTCTCCCTTAAACGGCCCCTCCCAGACACACTCGGCCTGCACAGCACAAGATCCACAGAGCCGACAACCGGTTGCAGACCCCATGCACGCAGCATGGACTCCCAGCTGCAGCAGCAGCAGCAGCTGCAGCCAGAAGCCCTGGGCTAAGGCCTGCTGCACGCGGTGACCACAGAGCCCCGCAGGGGCTGGACAGAGCGTCTCTCAACCCCTCAGCTGATGGCCACCATGGAGGACCCCACTATTTCGAAGTAGTGGGACGCAGATCGTCTACACATGCCCTACTTCAATGTTGAACGTCGCAGTAGGGCACTATTCCCATCTTTGGATAGGAATAGCGATTTTGATGTCTCTCCACGTAATGTCGATTTCAACATCAAAATAGCTAACGGCACATGTAGATGCAAAGCGTACTATTTTGACATTGTGCCAGCTACTTCGAAGTAGCCGGCTAGTGTGGACACACCCATTATGTTAATAATATGTTGTCATTATTATGATGATGATAATGATGATGATGTTAATATTTCTGTTAAAATGTCTGTTAGTCTATAAGGTGCCACAAGACTTCCTGTTGTTCTCGAAGCTACAGACTAACACAGCTACCTCTCTGATAGTTGTCACTGAAGTCAATAGAAGTTCTTTGTCGTTGCACTATTCTGTCTTGGCTGAGTGAGGTATTATGAAGTGGTGTGGATTTTGCAACTGTGGAAGGCAAATTTAAGACTGATTGATGGGGTGAGCTGTGTGAAATCATGGGGTGATGAAGGATTATATGGCATCAGGGATATGGCTGATTCCCGTAATGCTTCATTTCTGGACTTTGTAACACTTGAGTTTTTAAAAGGATGTCAAATTTTTTGCAAACAAATTTAAGACTGTTTTCTCAGTGTTAGCTGGACTCCAGTGAAACACACATAAATCTCAATATTTTAAGTTGTTTTTCGCAAATAAATTTAAAATAAAATGATATGCTATTTACAATAAATGTTGCCAGAACTGCTGTCTAGTATCTGAAAGACTGCCACAAAACTGATGTATAAAGAAATTAAAATGAAGAAAAGTTTGTTTCATTTGCTTATATGTGTTGTTAGGCTGTTTCTGATTAACATATTTGTGATTTTTCTGTTCCAGTGGGGGAAAACAATCTTTTTTATTACAATAGGGGAAAGCTCCTAAGGCACTTATCTCCTCCGTTATTGTGTTTGGATGAGATCCTGTTTGCCATTTCCCATTTATGGGATTCCCTTATGGTTGTACTTTTTGATATTTCATATTCTACTGCAAATAACATTTTAAGATGTCTTTGGCACTTCTAATTTCAAAGGAATGTCAGAAAAAGAAGCAAACATTTTGGTTTCTGTTGGAATAAATATGCATTTCATGCTGTGCCCTGTGCATTTTTAAACTTGGGTCTCTTGACTGAGGTTCCCATTTTAAGACATCAGTTCAGTTGAATTGTATATGACACTATGTACACCTTGTCGTCCAGACAGAGAGAAAATGCAGCCCAAAGACCTTCCCATTCCTTCTGATGCTATTAGTTTCATTATTAAAGCAAGTGCATCTGTAAAGCACACACAGCATTTTGAATTCATATTTGACCTCTGCTGAGCCCCTCCATTTTACCTCCTTCTTATACTCTATGGGGAATAGTGCACTCTAGTGTAGATAAATTATTACATTTGTGTGATTTATGATTATTATTACAGTAATACCCAGAAGCCTAATCAAGATTTAGGCCATATTGTGCTAGACATTATATAAACACATTCAAAAACAGTCTCTGCTCTGAAAAAACTGATGATACAAGAAAAGTGACTGTGCAATTCAGTTTAACATTCGGAATGATATGGTGCTATCAGGACAGTAGATTCAGGGGAAGTAGTCTAGGGCAAGGAGATGGTTTGGTGAAGTAAAAGATTAACAATGTGAGGTTCTGCTGTGAAAAGTGACTATGGAAAAGTAGCCACCTAGATTTTCATCTTTGTTTTCTCCACTTGATTTCTGCATCAAAACATATCCATTTATAAGCAAAAAGATTGTTTTATATGTTCAAGGCCCGTAGACTCAACCTAAATTCAGAAAATCAGTCTTGCATAATTGCCAGCAATGTTGACATACCTCATGGCCACGTCTGCACTAGCGAGTCCTTTCGGAAAATCAGGTCCTCTTCCAAAAGAAAAAGTGGAGTGTCCACACACAAAATGTGCTCTTTTGAATTCCTTTGGAAAGAACACCGCACTTCTTTTTGAGGCCCTCTTCCTCTCCCAAATGAGGAAGCGCCCCTTTTTCTGAAAGATTCTTTTGGAAAAAAGAGTGTGTAGGCACTCTGGGGGCCCTTTGTTTGAAAGAATGGTCCTCATGGTGCCAGATTTTAGATCCCTGACTGTGTGGACACTCTCTGTTGTAAGTGTGGATCTATCTTTCAACCTGCTTTTTTGTGTGTGGATGCACTCTTTGGAAAGAAGATCTTCCAGAAGAGATCTTCTGAAGATCATCTTTTGAAAAATCACTGTTGCATAGCGCCGCACCTGTGTTTTGTGTGTGTGATTAAGTTGCAATAAAGCCAACCATTTAAGCAGGTTCTTAGTTTTCAGCAGAAAATTAATAATACGCACATAGACTCTGGTTTAGCATAGCCCTAGAGATGTATAGGTGCTTTAAAAATGTGTGACTTAAGTACATGTTTGAAGTTAGTTAAGCATGTGTTGAAGTGCTTTGCTAAATAGGGATGCACTAAAACACATGCCAAAAATTAAATGTGTGGTTAAGTGCTTTGTTGGATTTGAGCCTTAAATTATACAGCTCAGGGTAAAGATTCTGTAATGGGAGCCTACTTAATAGTTCCAAACAGGATGTGCAAACCAGACTGAGTCAGCTGTCTCTCAAAGTTGTTTTGGTTCTGCAACATGAACAGGATGAAAAAAAGTGATAACATTTAATTTTAGCCCTAAAGAGCTACGTCTACACGAGCCCCAAACTTCGAAATGGCCATAGGCATATTCAGCGCTTCATTAGCATGAGCTGATGGGAATAAGGGGACTTCGAAGTTGGCGGGGTCCTTTCAAAAAGGAGCCCTGTCTGGATGAGCCGCGCGGCGGCGAGCCGCGTCAATTTCGAAGTGCCACGGCCACCCGCATGCTAATGAAGCGCTGAATATGCATTTCAGCGCTTCATTAGTAAGCTTCGAAATGGCCATTTGTGTGGCCATTTCGAAGTTTGGGGCTCGTGTAGACACGGCCAAGCAAATGTAACTCAGAATACTCAACAACAGACCCTGTGTGTCAGAAAATGTCATTGTTATATGCCACAGGAACTTTCCTGACCATAACTGAACTTCATAAAATATATCAGCAATCTCACTTACACCACATTCAGTGTCTGATTCTCTAGACGCATATGATGCAATCATTTTATGTTAGATTATTCAGATGAACAAATGATCATTGAAAATAAGCTAGATGCTTTACTGAGGAAGGAGAGTGGAGTATCTGTCTTCGCTTTATTTTGGACTTCGGTGAGAATGATGTTGCATTCTGAATCAAGGTACGAAACAGAGAAAGAATTTACTATTTTTCTAGCTTCAGAATTTCATTGGAGACTTTATTTCAGGGTTTTTTAAAAACAAAATCTTGTTTTATCATACCTCACCTGAGCCCATTGAAGCATACTTTGTCACATCAAACACAGGCTAGTTTTGCTGGCACTGCAAACCAACCGGATTCATTTTGTGAACATCATTCATGTCATGTCACTGATATTAACATACCAAAATGTAATCTGATGGTTAATTTAGGGTACAAAATGCATTCATGCCTTACAATAGGGTTGGGTTTGATTCACTTGTATACTCCAAGACCATATTTCATACTATGTGCATATTTGCCATTCCTGCTTCCCATTATGGAGCTCAACAATTGTCATAAGCGTTTTCATTGATTGAAGATTCTCTATGCAATGACGCTAAGGAAATTTACATAGTTTAACACATGAGATATATATTGTTAACTCTTTTGACCCATGGTTATGGAGATACACAAACATACACACCTCCTAGAACTGAAGGGGACCTTGGGAGGTCATCTAGTCCAGTCCCCTGCCCTCTTAGCAGGGCCAAGGACCATCCCTGACATCTGTTTGTCCCAGTCCCTAAATTGCCTCCTCAAAGATTGAGCTCACAACCCTTGGTTTAGCAGGCTAATGCTCAAACCACTGAGCTAGCCCTTCCCCCCCGACATTAAATAGGCCCAAGACTTCCAAGCTAAATATGGTAAAAGCTTTGTCATCCAGCACTTTGCCAACTGGAAAGCTCCATAAAATGGCATCCTGATCTTCCACAGGGTCTGGTTGGCATGGGGCCAGCAAGCTGCCTACTTGGCTCCATGTGGCTCCCTGGACTCAGCAACATGTCCCTGCAACATCTCGATGGAGGAACAGCCACAGGGTCTCCATGCCCTGTCATGGCCCTAGCCCAGGAGCTAATTCTGCAGTTCCCATTGTCTGGGAAATGTGGCCAATGGAAGCTGCAGGGTTGATGCCTGAGGGTGGAGGCCACAGGCAGAGCTGCCTGGTCATGCCTTTGCCTAGGAGTGGAAGGAACTTATCACTCTTTGGCCGTGTCTACACTAGCCCCAAACTTCAAAATGGCCATGCAAATGGCCATTTCGAAGTTTACTAACGAAGCGCTGAAATGCATATTCAATGCTTCATTAGCATGCGGGCGGCCGCAGCACTTTGAAATTGATGCACCTCACCGCCGCGCGGCTCATCCCGATGGGGCTCCTTTTCGAAAGGACCCTGCCTACTACGAAGTCCCCTTATTCCCATGAGCAGATGGGAATAAGGGGACTTCGAAGTAGGCAGCGTCCTTTCGAAAAGGAGCCCCATCGGGACGAGCCGTGCGGTGGCGAGGCGTGTCAATTTCAAAGTGCCGTGGCCACCCACATGCTAATGAAGCCCTGAATATGTATTTCAGCGCTTCATTAGTAAGCTTCGAAATGGCCATTTGCATGGCCATTTCGAAGTTTGGGGCTAGTGTAGACGTAGCCTTTGTGGGGAGCCGCCCAAGGTGAGTGCTTCCCACATCCAGCACCCTGAAATACCTCTTATGCCCCAGTCTCTCTGCCTCAACACCCCGCCTGCATCCAAACTCCCTCCCAAAGTCCACTCCCACTCCCACACCTCAGTTCCCAGCCCTGAGCCACCTCTGCATCCAACTCCCTCCCTCTTAGTTAACTTGAAATTTTGCCAACATCCCTCATTCACTCAACATGTGAGATAAAATTTCACTGTAGTAGGCTTCAGTCACTCTGAAAAAGCTCATTTTAAAATAAACTTTCAGTTTCCTTTGCTTACATGGCTACTTGCACTGTAGCTTTTGTTCCATTTGCACTAGTTTAACAAGCATCTCAACTAACGCATAAGTAAGTTCAGTTCATGGGTTATAGGTCAGCAAAAGGAAGTGATCTCCTCTTGCACAATACAAGATAATCGAATCAAAGAGATTCAGAAATTAATTCCTATTGAGATTAAACTTTTTATTTTGTTCACTAAAAAACTTGGCTGGACTAATTTCTTTGGAGGAGTGTAGGGTGGGTGGGGAAGAAAGAAGCACTCCTGAGCCTTAATTCCTCATTTCTTTATTCTAGAGCCAATATTTTTTGCATTTCTACTTTGAGGTTCTTCCATCTTCTCCATAGGAGTATCTAACTGTTGCTCTTATGACAACCTTCCATCCTTTAACTAGAAGGGCAGGCTGCTACTGCTGTCAATACTGATCACAGTTCAGCCAGTGGGAAATACTCTAACAGCTGTAAAATTTTTCTTGTCTCTGACTTGTCACCATGTGTATCATCTTCAAAATTTGACCACTCTCAACTCTTCCAGGGAGTGGAAAACTTCAGATTGTTCCTTGACCTGATATTATACTGGCCCTACTGGGCCAGTTAATTCATATTTCAGATCTTAAAACTTGCTATTAATTTGTATTCTGGATTTTTCAATTAATGATTGAAACTTGTTTTATGGATAAGGGTTTTTAATTTTTAATTTTAACACTTTCTCAGTTTTCTTATCATAACTGCAAAATATTCATACCCTGCCTTTGTTAAGACCTTTATCACAGTTCTTCCATCTATTCAGCAGAATCTTGTGTCTGCATAAAATTAAAGCAAGTCAAAGACCATCTGTAGGTGATCATGGTGGATCAAATTGTTATACAGCAATTTCATACACAGAGTAATGATTTGTATTCCAAGTTTAATAGATAACAGATGTATTTCTGTGCATTTTAGAAATTTTCATGCAACTCACATTTTCCTTCTATTGATTTCTAGTGCTAGCATCCTATTTTATTGAAAGTATCCTCTCCACCAAGTGCAAAATGTGATCAAAGGTTTACAAAATATTACATCCTCATCACTGAATTCTATTCAATTAAATGCATCATGCCAGCAAACTTTTAAACTGCATCATCTTCCAAAGGAAATTAATAGAGAAGAAGACATTTCAATTTGTTGATGGAGTTTCATCCAAATTAGGTAGATTAAGATGGCTATTATTAAGAGGCAGCTTTTCAACAACTGAAAAGAATTGTAGAGTTGCTGAGTATCATTTATTTTTGATCCAGCCCATTTTAGAAAAGTATTCACTCAAACAGCAGTTTAGCCATTTGTTGGACTTCCCTGAAATGTTTTACATGCCAAGAGGATGGCTCTTGATTACTTTCTCTATGGGGAGGGTATTTTTATAACATTTCTTGAAATAATCATCTGAGACCCCAGTCCTGCTGTCTTCCCCATGCTGAATAATAGCTTACTTCAAGGCTGAGTAAACTTTTTACATTGGGCCCCACTTTTTTGTCTGTGCAATTAGCAGCCCCCCAACACATCTAATGTAATCCAAACCTACAGAAATTTTGGTTCTGCTCATGTGAAAAAAAGCCCTTTTGTCATGTGTAAAATAAGGAAGTAGAATGTAGAAACTTTATTAATCAATATATAAATGTAAACACAGACATAAAAACAATAACATATTTCAACAGTTTTAATGAGATGATGAGCCTGAGACCCAGCTGTGTCCCCCCCCGTTGTGCACCCCTGGTTTACTTCACAGGTAATCCAACTCATTCCCAGAAGACTGCCCAAAGAAGAAGGTGTTGCATAATGTGAGTGAAGGTGGCGAAATTAGGCCCTGAAACAAATTCATTTGTAAATCAGATGGACTTTGTTAAAAATGCGTCTTTTAAAATTTCTTTCTGCAAGAAAATATATCAAGAAACCAGCTGGTCTTCAGAAGCTTACTCAAAATCATATTATCTTCACCTGGCTATAAGCTATTCAGTGTCTGCACAGTAGAGAGCTCATATAAATCCTGGATTCTGTTTTTCCTCTTTGTTTTCAAATTTCATCTGTTTGTCATCAAAGGAAGTGGGTTTTACCTAAGAAAGCTCATGACCTAATACATTTGATGGTCTGCAAGATGCCACAGACAACCTGTCATTTCTGAAGCTACAACTAACGTGACTACCCTTCTGAGACTACTCGTCAGCACTTAAGTTTACCCAGTCATCAACAGGAGATATGTAACCTTTGCAGGAGAAACAATTTTAATCCTTTCTTCCCTGTTAGTTGAACAGCCTGGCACTAGCCATGAATTCTAATTCTGATCCTACACATTTGACTCTCATTTCAAATTAGGAAATCTCTTTTCAGTTGAAGTACTGCATATAAGGCAACTTAATCACCTTGGCTAGATATTACTACAAATTTAGATATTTTTTATTATCACTGTGAGCTATTTTTATGGCTCTGTGCTTGACAGTGATGTTAGAAACCCAGATCACCTGAATAAATGTTAAAAGGGTTGAGCACCTCACACAAATGGTACATTTTCAACCAGCTCTAGAACAAGCTGTCCTGTTAATGGACATAAAAAAAACCTAGAAAGAGTTGCATAAGTGATTCCACCAGGTTAGAAAAAAATGAACTGTATATTTTTTTTATGAATTCATTACTCTCTGGTATATTTACCCACCCCAATAAAAGAGGCTGAAGCATAATGATTATGAATATGCTAAGCATAATGCAGGAGTGTTTCCTTTATTTATTTATCCTTGTCTGCTCTCTAATTTTCTTTTATTTTTAAAGCACTTTTTATTATTAGCTACCGTGTCTTGATATTAATGGGTGGGATCGGCCCTGTCCCTAGTGAAATCTCAGTCATGGTGCACGGGGTAGTGTTTGCACCCCCACTGACTCCCATAAGCTAGGCTATGAGACATTCACCTTACAACCCTGTGGATGCAAAGAGACTTGTAGGATACCAGAGCTATTAGTGCAGAGAATCAGGTCTACACTATAGCTGAGTTCCTCAGTGGCTCTGTTCCTGCTCTCTGGCAGCTCAGGTATGGTAGAGTGGGGCTAACAGGTCTCTTCACCGGTCTGCCCCTGTCCAAAATCTGCTGTGACTTTTACTCCTAAACTGCAGATTAGAGTTATATTTAAATAGAAACTAATGTTCAAATTTATACCATTTATACCACCTCCCAGTTTGACCAGCCAAAATAAGACTATCTTTAAAGTATACTTTAAATAGGCAAATAGAATCAAATTAATTTTTGGTGAAAGTTGGTGCTTTTATAAAAAATCACAGAAAACTATCATATATATGAGGTATGTGTAGAGATAGTTAATATACACTGAATCATCTATTAGCACATTGATAACACTACAGTATTGTTAACAATTTTTTAGATTAATTGAAGTTGTCGTTCTATTGCCAAATGTTTCCTGACAGAAACTTTAAATAGGCAAACTTTATTGATTCCATAGAACATTAAAAAATTTGGTCCATAGATTTTTAGCTCTCTGGCTGATAACTTTTCAATGAGGCCCACATGTTAGATGATAATTCACCTTGTGACTCCTTCCTCTACTTTTTTGGGAATAATCACAAAAGTATAGTCATGTTCATGGTCACCTACATTACTGAGTCCACATATAGAACCAAGATTTTTGCAAAGTTATAAAAAAAATTCTTTGACAATTTCCTTAGACAACCCTCTTCACTCAAAAACCCCCAAAACAATTAAAAATAGTGCCCATAGAAACTCATCTTCCTTTAATAAATTGGGAAGATCAAGATAGGAGAACGACCCCCACATATAATTTCAGCTCTCAGAAGCATCCAAATAAGCTCATGTGTCAGTCTTCAAATATTGTGTCACAAAAACTTTACAGGAACATTTCTTACATTTTTCATGGTCCTGAGAAAGTTATTTCAAAGGGCATGGGCATTGATTACTATAATTTTGTTGCTTACTACATGAAATTCTTTAACTGAAAGTTGGGTCTTAAAGTCCTATTTCTGCTGACACAGAGGACCCATGACTGGTGCAAACAGACGTCAGAGTGAATACAACAGACACAAAACAGATGCAAAGAGGAGCAATGGTTCTGAAGCATGATTCCCTCAAAAGCACATACATTGGTACTTGATCAGGTTAAGGCTCCACAGGATATATAGACATTCAACTGGAAGGGCTCTTGAGAAACCATCAAATCCAATCCCCTGCCCATGCAGCAGTTGGGTTGGAAGAGGAGAAACTACAAAGATGCTATCTTTCCATAGTGTTGTTTCCTCTTTATATTGACTATGAAGTATTTCATAGAATCATAGAATCCTAGAGCTGGAAGGGACAAGCCCAGCCCCCTGCCCAAAGCAGGGTCAACCCTAACTAAATCATCCCAGCCAGAATTTTGTCAAACTGGGACTTAAAAACCTCTCTAGGTAATAAATTCTAGTGCTTCACCACCCTCCTAGTGAAATAGTTTTTCCTGATATCCAACCTACACCTCCTGCTCTGTAACTTGAGACCATTGCTCCTTGTTATGTCATCTGTCACTATTGAGAACAGCTTCTCTCTTTAGAACCCCCCTTCAGGAAGTTGAAGGCTGCTGTCAAATCCCTGCTCACTCTTCTCTTCTGCAAACTAAATAAGCCCAAATCCCTCAGCTTCTCCTTGCAGGTCATGTGCTACAGCTCCTTAATCATTTTCCTTGCCCTCCTCTGGAGCCTCTCCAATGCATCCACATCCTTTCTATACTGGGGGCCCCAGAACCGGACACAATACTCCAGAAGTGGCCTCATCAGTGTCAAATAGGGGGGAATAATAACTTCTGTAGATATGCTGGAAATGATCCCCCTAATGCACCCCAATACGCCACAAGGGCTACAAGGGCACACTGTTGACTCATATCCAGCTTTTCATCCACTGTAATCTCCAGGTCCTTTTTTGCTGCACTGCTACTTAGGTAGTCAGTCCCCAGCCTGTAACAATACTTGGATTCTTTCGTTCAAAGTGCAGGACCCTGCACGTCTTTTTGTTGAACCTCATCAGATTTCTTTTGGCCCAATCCTCTAATTTATCTAGGTCACTCTGGACTCTATCCCTACCCTTCAACATATCTACCTGTCTCCCCACCTTAATGTCATATGTGAATTCATTGAGTGTGCAATCCATTACCTCATCCAGGTTATTAATAAAGATGTTGAACAATACCAGCCCTAGAATTGATCCTTCGGGAACTCCACTTATTACAAACTGCCAACCAGACATGAGCCCTCTATCACTACCCATTGAACCAGATCATCGAGCTAGCTTTCTATCCACCTTAAGTCCATTTATCCAATCCATACTTCCTTAACTTGCAGGCAAGGATGATGTGGGACACTGTATCAAAAGCTTTGATTAAGTCAAGTTATATCACATCCATTGACTTTCCCATGTCCACAGAGCCAGTTACCACATCATAGAAGCTAAACAGATTGGCCAGGCATGGCTTGCCCTTGGTGAATCCATGTTGACTATTCCTGGTCATTTTCCTCTCTTCCAGCTACTTCACAATGGATTCTTTGAGAATGCCCTCCGTCATTTTTATGGTGACTGAAGTAAGGCTGACCATTCTATAGGTCCCTGGAATATCCTTCTTTCCTTTTTTTAAAGATGGGCACCATATTTGCCTTTTTCCAGTCATTCAGGACCTCTCCCAATCCCCATGAGTTTTCAGAAATAATGGCCAAAGGTTCTGTGATGACATTTGTCAATTCCCTCAGTACCTTTTCTTCCTTCCTTAAGTGCCATGCCAACTGACGTAGGCAATCATGGCCCTACACCCCATCTATTCTGAGTGCTTTCTAGCATTTTTACAGTGCTTCTGCACTGTAACCAGTAAGTAATACCATCCCATAATTTCTCTCGCTGCCTACCCCTACCCCATTTATAATCTAATTTCCCCATTGTTACTAGGTGTTCAAGTCCTAATGTCTTCATTACGTGTCCTATAAATTTTGCTTGTCTTGTCCTTGTTCTCACTAGCAACGATCTCCTACACTGTGCTTCAATCAAAATGGACTCATTCATCCTCTTATGCAACATCCTCCATTTCTGTGGCTTCAATGGACTTCTCAACTTGCTTGCTGATTGTCCACACTTCAGACCCATATCATGATATTGGGTCATATATAACATCACAAAACTCTTTTCCTAACTTCTAATAATGACAGTACCTTTGGATGCATTAAATCCAGACCCATGGATTTGTATATGGCTGGCTTTTCTAAATGGCTCTTAACCTGTTCTTTCTCCAGCAAGGGCTGCCCAGCTCTTTGCCATATTGCATTGCCTAGCGCAGTCATCTGGGAGCTGACCTTGTCTGTGAAGACAGAGGCAAAAAAAGCATTGAGTGCTTCAGCTTTACATCATCTGCCACCAGCTTACCTCCCTCATTCAGTAATGGCCCTACACCCTCCCTGATCACCCTCTTATTGTTAACATGCCAGTAGAAACCGTTTTTGTTACCCTTTACATTCCTTGCTAGCTGTAGTTCCAGTTGTGCTTTTGCCTTCCTGATTACTCCCCTGCATTCTCGAGCAATGTATTTGTTAGTCAGCCTTCCAAATTTCCATTTCTTATACACACCCTTTTGGAATTTAAGCTCACAAGGATTTCTCTCGTAAGCCAAGCTGGTTGCCTACCGTATTTGCTTTTCTTATGATGCATGGGAATGGTTTGTTCCTTTGCCTTCAATAAGGCTTGTTTAAAATACTGACCGTTCTCCTGGACTCCTTTCCCCTTCATGTTAGCTTCCCAGTGGATCATGCCCATCAGTTCTCTGAAGGAGTCAGAGTCTGCTTTTCTGAAACTCAGGGTGTGTATTTGACTGCTCACCTTTCTTCCTTTTGCCAGCATCCTGAAATCCATCATCTCATGATCACTGCAGCCCAAGTTGCTACCCACTTCTACTTCTTCTACTAGTTCCTCCCTGTTTGTAAGCAGCGGATCAATCTGTGCATGGCCCCTGTTCAGTTCCTTCAGCACTTGTGCCAGGAAGTTATCCCCAACATTTGCCAGGGTTTGTTTTATTTTATGCTATTTTCTAACATTGGAAATTTCCCTGAGGTAGGTGTGTGTGTGTTGCAGGGAGGAGAGGGGAGGACTGTTAGTGGCTGTAGAGAAGTTCCTGGGGATCTTGAGAGATGTGTGAAGACACCAAGCCTCCATGCAAAAGCACTAAGAAGTGTCCTGAGAGTCATGCATTTTCCCCTGCGCCAAGATTGCAGGCTATGTTTATGCTAACAGAGATGTCCTACTGATAGTATGAGCTAAAGGATATTCCACAGGCTGAAACTCTGATTTCTGGACCTTTCTTGAGTCTTTTTGTCATGGGTTTTCTGGACTTTGAGGGAGTCAGAACTAAAACGGAGTCAGCTGCAAGGCTATGAGGATGCTGGAAAAGAAGAGAAAGATTATAGTCTTACATACGATGCTTTATATAACCTCGTTCACAATACCCGCATGTTACTAAAATACATGCTGAAACACTCATAATGGCAACAACTCTGCACTTGTGCTGTACAGTTTTAAATTTTTGCCCATGGGGCAGAATCTCAGCTGGTGAATATTAGCACAGCTTCTCTGAAGTCTCTGGAGCTATGCCAATTTTCAGCAGCTAAGGATATTGCCATGGCCTACTGTTCTCAAAACTGGTCATGCAAGGCTCCCACCAGCAGCCTGTTGACAATAGTTTCCTTGAGACCCATGAAGCCCAGCTCCATTATGAGGCTGCATCCCAATGGAATCTCAGAGTAGCTAATTGGCCCAATGGCCCTTCTTACATCAGCAGCAGGCACCTGGAGTTGCCTGAACAACTGTGCAAATTCATTTCCTAACATTCTGAGCTATCTTCACTCCTGGAGTCTGAAATGTGGCCCTGACATGACCTGGTTCCTGATTCTTGTTCTGCTCTCGAGGTTGTCTCCTGCTTATCAGCTCCTGGTATTTGGACCCAGATGATTCTTGACTCATTTCTTGTGGCTGCGGAGACTGGCTCTGACTATGAAGTCTAGCTGCGCATTACTGATGTGGCCCTAAATCTAATTCCCAAACACTCCGGAATATTAGCTTCTCTATAAACCCTACCTTTAGGAGTTAAGTTGTCCTTTATCTTCCAATGCATGGTAAATAAACTCTGAGGGATAGCCATGTCTTTAGCTCCACATACAAGAAGCAGACTTGTGGCTCCTTAGAAACTAACAAATGTCATCTGTTTCCCATCTGAGGCAGTGAGTTTTGCTCATGAAAACTCATGACCTAATAAATTTGTTAGTCTGTAAGGTGCCACAGGACTGCTTGTTATTTATCTTCCTGTGTAAGTCCTCAACAGATTCATGAATGCTTGGCTTCTTTAGTAGTAAGGCATCCTTCAGTCTGCATAGACTATGGATCGCTCCCTTTATAGTTTCAATTGAGGACTTCATTTACAGTGTCTACTGTGACTATGAAGGCCCACATGAAAGTGACAGTCCTTGCTGCATCTCTTGCAGATGTGGTGGGTGTCTGGCAAGTCCTTAGTGTACTTTCTGTGCACTCGCTTCTCCTCTGCTAGCTGTCTGATCTTCATCTCGCCCTTGTGAAGGCCCTTGTGTAACCCCTGCCTCCATCTGCTGTGGTCGTCTGCTAGTTCTTCCCGGTTGTCCAGCTCGATGTCTACCTCTCTGAGGTCTCTCTTGCAGACATCTTTGTAGCGCAACTGGGGGCGTCCGAGAGGTCTTTTGCCAGACGCTAGCTCACCATACAGGGTGTCTTTTGGAATCCTTCCATCATTCATCCTGTGGACGTGGCCAAGCCAGCGGAGCCAACGCTGGCTGAGGAGGGTGTGCATGGCTGGGATTCCAGCTTGCTGGAGGACGGCGGTGTTGGTCACTCTGTCCTTCCATGATATTCCAAGGATGTGCCTGAGGCAGCGCAAGTGGAAGACGTTCAGCCTCTTTTCCTGGAGGGCGTACAGGGTCCAAGTCTCGCTGTCATAAAGGAGGGTGCTGAGGATGCAAGCTCTGTAGACTTGCATTTTGGTGTGAGTGTACAGCTTGTTGTTATTCCACACTCTCTTGCTGAGTCTGGACAGAGTTGTGGCCACTTTTCTGATCCTTCTGTTTAGCTCAGTGTCCAACAACAGGGTGTCAGTGATGGTGGACCCGAGGTAAACAAACTCGTGGACGACCTCTAACGTATAGTTGTCAATGCTGATTGATGGGGATTCAGCAACATCCTGACCAAGCACATTTGTCTTCTTTAGGCTGATGGTAAGTCCAAAGTCCTTGCACACTTTGGAGAACTGATCCGGCAGTTTTTGAAGCTGGTCTTCTGTGTGAGACACTATAGCAGCATCGTCTGTGAACAGCATGTCTCTGATGAGAACTTCCCGCACCTTAGACTTAGCTTTCAGCCTTGCAAGGTTAAACAGTTTCCCATCAGATCTTGTGTGCAGCAAGATGCCCTCACGCTAACATTGTAACGTTGTATAAGAACAAAGGAGACAGAAGCGGCTGCAACAACTACCGTGGAATCTCCCTCCTAAGCGTCACTGGTAAACTGTTCGCTCGCGTCATCCTTGACAGACTCCAGAAGATTGCTGAGAGGGTGTACCCCAATCACAGTGCGGATTCCGCGCAGAGAGGTCTACCATTGACATGGTCTTCTCTCTAAGGCAGCTGCAGGACAAGTGGAGGGAGCAGAGGAAGCCACTCTACATAGCCTTCATCGACCTGACCAAGGCCTTTGACTTGGTCAGCAGGGATGGTTTGTTCAAACTGCTCCACAAGGTAGGCTGTCCTCCACAGTTACTCAAGATGATCCAGTCGTTCCACGAAGACATGAGAGGAACCATCCAATATGACGGTGAATTATTGGATGCTTTCAGAATCAGGAGCGGCGTCAAACAAGGATGTGTGCTTGCTCCGACCTTGTTTGGGATCTTCTTCGCACTCCTCCTGAAGCATACCTTTGGACATTCAACAGAGGGCTTGGTTTCTTTACCAATAGTAAAAATGAGCTTTCTGGTACCATTCTACAGTTTCAGTAATATGATGCCTGACCATTTCCTTGTTTTAGGTTTCAAAGATTATTTATCTAGGACAGTTCTGAGTGGAGAAAATCACTCATCTTCTAAAACAGCTAATTTTCCTTTCATATTGCTCTCCCTAGTAAATTCATGGTGTGAATCACATGTGTGTAAACAGAGGTAAATTTTAAACATCACCACAGTAGGTATTGCACTAATTTAACCACACCCCTAAGAGGTAAATTTGGTTCTCAGCATGTCATTATAAAGGGAAGCATCACCATATTTCCAAAGAACTTTCTGTGAAACACAAAGCACTTTGCTCATGAGTGATTCTAAGAAAACCTCACTTTAGCAAAGGTGAAATCTGCTGTGGCTTGCTCTTTATCACTGCTGCTAAGTGATAATTACTGCCTATCAACATAAAAAAGTTGCCAAAGCCTAAGGCAGTCTCTTCATTTAAAGTATTTTGGGTAGTATTTTGTAGTCTTCCATTTATTCCCAGCATTATGTGTTTGTGTCTTTCATGACTCACTTCTCTTACTTTGGTAGATCACAATGGGTTAATTACATTAATGGCACCCACTCCTACTCAGCTAAGAGGATCTTAAAACTGAGTCAGAACCAGGTTTATAGGGAACCTTGGCATTTTATAACAAGAAATACACTTTCCTTTTTTGGACACAAGCAACAAAGTTTTGAAAATTGGGGCTTCTAATGCAAAAACAGCCAAACAATCTTGAAAATAAGCAACCCACCCAACCAATAAACCAACCAACCAACCAGCCCCGCTTTGCCCCACCACCCGGATACACATACACACACACACACACTCTCTCTCTCTCTGTCTCATTCTCTGGAAAAAGCCTGTCCCTTTCAAAGTCATCTGTTTTTGAAGTTTCAGAAGTTCTGCTTCTCCTTCCTTTCCTCTTAGTGGTTTTGTTGAGCCTTGAGACATCTATAACAACCCATCAGACTGTTCATTCTGTTAGATCCCCTTCTCCCACGTTTTATCTAACTTGTCTGCTTACATCATAAACTCTTACTATGTGTATGTACAGTGTCTAGAACAGTGGCCTCCAGTCTCAAGTGAAGCCTCCAGGTGCTACTGTAATACAAATGTATCATAATGGCCTCAGTTTGATCGGAAACAAGCAGGACCCCATCTCACTGTCAACTTCAAAGGGAAGTAGATTGGGCTGTGACTGTCATTCTAGACCATGTGATGTTATTGATAACAAATGTGCACTAAGAATACTTTGTTCACTTAAATAAAAGGGTATGGAATTAATCCAATGTATCACATGGGGTACGCCTATTTTTGTTCCTTCACAATGTCATTTTTTGTATATTTTGCCATGTTTTTTTTGCATTCCTCTAGAATGCAAGAGCGCAAAGAATAAACCCACAACTTTCTATGCAAACGGTGGAGTCCCTTTCCTTTTTTCATTAGTGTTAGTCTTCCTCTGAAGTACACAGACCACATTTTTCCAGCGTGATATATGCAGTTGATAGATTTATTATTGAGAACTTTATTTTTTTCAGTAGCAAGTTACACATGAAGCTCATGTAAATGCATTTACATTTTTTATTCCTGACATTTTATGCTGGTTTTTCATAGTTTTTGCATTTATAGATGATGTACCTTTCTTATTTCATTGCAATTAGTTACCGTTAAACAAGCACTCCAGTTTGTATAGTTTGTTCCAATGTTGCAACTTGCTGAGTTTTTTGCTCTGCTTTGGGGGAGGAGTTTGTACCATCTGCCTATGGAATGGACAGTGGTTCCACCACGAGAAACTGATAATTTTAGAGGCTCCACAGAAGGACAAGGCCATCTCTGGTGAGATCATGTTACTTAATACTAGTTCATGGTCTAGTCAGTCCCCACTAGCAAGGCCTCCCTTACCAGCTCTGTCCCTCTAGCTTCACAAAGGAATTCAGCAACTTCCCAGCACTGAAGTTTCAACACGATAGTTTACGCAAATGTAGAATGAACATCTACCTATTACTTACCCCCTTCTACAAGTGCAGATCCCTGCACTTGAAGTAGCAGCTGACTCCCTTTCTGTTTGGGACTAGGGCGATGTGTGCATTATCTCACGCTATCTAGATCGTTGTTAGAACCATACAAACAACGCAATAATGATTCTCTTTAGGTGAAAGCATGATTGATTACTTACATCCTGATGGAAGTGATGTGTTCCTAAACTTAGAAATCCTAGCTGGCAGCAGAAATCATGCAATTTTGGCTCAGCTGAACTTGATCAAACAAAACAATGAATATGAGTTATGATTGGGGGTAAGAATGCTTTTTTGTCACGTTTTAGAAGCATAAATAAGTGTTCAAATAGACAAGGAATAGATGGTATTGTTGATTGCTCAGGTGAATATCATAGATTCCAATAATCCATTTGTGAATTTGAAAGTCATTTTAATGTGTTGCACATTGTACCCATATGTTGATTTTCCTTTGTGTTCCATCAAAAGGTTGCATCCTCCATTACCACGCAATTACTTCTTTCAGTCTATAAGGGAATACTTGTTAAAGAACTGCTCAGATTGTTACATTTGTCAGCTATATAAATACGTTCTCCTTTTATTATCTGCACATGCTTGGTTTGATGTGTAGGAAGGAAGTGATGGTAAAACAGAGTACTTGGCGTTGATCTTACACTGGTACAAATTAGGAGTAACTCATTGATGCTAGTGCACCAATGCTGGTATAAGTGAGAGCAGCATCAAGGCCCCAGAAAGACAAACATATATTTTTCCAGGGGGTTATTTATTGCTCAGTCACACAGTCCTGGTAGAGCACCCCACACTGCACCCACACCACTCACAGAAGCTAGACATTCACTAGGCTGGTGTCCCTGGGTCCCAGAATAATTGGTCTGAGGAGGTTGCAGCACTATTTCATCTTTTGACCTCTCTAGAGCTCTTAGGGCTGCTTTGGTGCTCAGTTGGCTGTCTGTTACTGCTTGGCGAGACGCTTGTAGGAGATGGGCAATGTTTTAGGGATGCACTCATACCAGAGCTGTTTATCCATTCCTCTCCACGAATTTTGGGGATTTGGATAGAACAAAGTCTGTTTCTGAAATACTCATTGTTTTAGTTTCACAGTTCTAAACTCTGACTGAAGTTTTACAAAGTCAAAGCCACTTGTACTCTTTGACTTTGGTCTATAGATAGGTAGAGATAGGATCTAGAGTGACCTGGATAAATTGGAGGATTGGGCAAAATAAATCTGATGCTGTTCAACAAGGAGAAGCGTAGAGTCCTGCACTTGGGAAGGAGAAATCCCAAGCGTTGTTATAGGCTGAGGACCGACTGGCTAAACAGCAGTATAGTGGAAAGGGACCCAGGGGTTATGGTGGGTGGAAGGCTGGATATGAGTAAACAGTATGCCCTCGTAGTCAAGAAAGCTAATGGCATACTAAGGTACATTAGGAGTATCATTTCGAGCAGATCTAGAAAAGTGGTTGTTCCCCTCTATTCAGCACTGGTGAGGCCACATCTGGAATATTGTGTCCAGTTTTGGGACCCCCAGTATAAAAAGGATGTGCATGTGCTGGAGCACGTTCAGCGGAGAGCAACAAAAATGGCTAAGGAGCTGGAGCACATGACCTGCGAGGAGAAGCAGAGGGATTTCAGCTTATTTAGTTTACAGAAGAGAAGACTGATGGGTGATTTAATAACAGCCTTCAACTTCCTGAAGGGGGGTGGTTCTAAAGAGGATGGAGAGAAACTGCTCTCAGTGGTCACGGCAGAACAAGGAACAGTGGTCTGAAGTTACAGAGGGAGAGGAGTAGGTTGGATATTAGGAAAAAGCACTTCACCAGGAGGGCGGTGAAGCACAAGAATGCATTGCCTACAGAGGTGGTAGATTTTCCATCTCTAGAGGTTTTTAAGTCCTGGCTTGACAAGGTTCTGGCTGGGATGACTTAGTTGGGGTTGATCCTGCTCAAAGCAGGGGCTGGGCTCGATGACCTCCTGAGGTCCCTTCCAGGCCTCTGATTCTATGATTCTGTAGCGCACAAGCCATTTAAATCAGAGACCATGGCTCTTTGTGGGTTCAACTGACAAAGGTTAAAGATCTGAACCAAAATGAATAGGTTTTTGCAAAGTCAAAATTGTAGTGGTTTTGCTGCTTCCCAGGATTCCAGTTCTGTGAGATTTTGGCTGATTTCACTGGGAGTTGCTTTCATCACGTAGGATGCAGGTCTAGATACTTTCACAAAGGTAGCTGTGTTAGTCTGTATCTTCGAGAACAACAAAAAGTCCTGTGGCACCTTATAGACTAACAGATATTTTGGAGCATAAGTTTTTGTGGGCAAAGGCCCATTTCATCAGATTTTCTAGATACTGTAAGTAAAGGAAAGTGAGAATTCAATATAAAGAGTATTATTTTCTCCAGAAAAAGGAGGCTCTAAACCACTGAGTTCTCAAGGCAAAGGAAAGCCTGCTTGAAAATGTGGTGAAGCTGGCTGAAGGATGGATGAAGTCAAGTTTCACCCCATGTAGCCAACCAGGCTCGGGTTCCCCAGAGACGAGGCTGCACCCAGAAGGCAAGTGCTGTATTTGGTTTATTGAAAGCGTGTGACACCAGTGGCAGGAGCCCCGGAGACGCCACAGTCACCCATGGGGGAAGACCCGACGCGCCAGAGCTTCGCTCGGGGAGAGGATCAGTAACAGGCCTTCTAACACTAGCTGATAAGCTGAGCTCATTAACATAAGATTGCCTAAAATTGCCTATGCATTCCTTATCACTGTCTTTAGTGGCCTACTGCCAGTGTAGCCTTGGAGTTCTGGCAAGCGCGGCTTGTTTCGCAGGTGTTGTGAGTTGTTTTGCAGCTTTTCACCTTGCACAGACCAGTTCTGGTATCTCTTGTTTATTGGCAGCATGCTTCTGTATATGATTCCTCTAAGAGTTCGCAGAGGGGTCGGACTGCTCTCATGAGACCGTTACAAAGTCTTCTTGCACCCTAGACCCCATTTCAAACTGGAATGCTAATCTTGAGAAAAAGAAGCACCCAGATTGATATCAGAGTTTAAAACATTTGTTTTGCCTTTCTAGATTCCAGGTTTTCAGCTGCTCCTTCATAGGTACATCTTCATTTTTATAGTGTAGGTCTATGTCTACACAGCAGTGCTGTTTGGAAACAATCTATTCTGGAACAGCTATTCCAAAATAACACAGTTACTTACAAGAATACTTTTTAAAATAGTATCCAGCTATTTCAAAATAGCATGTTGAGACCTGGGCTATATCTACACTGGCCCCTCCCTTTCAAAAACGAGGCACAATTTTGCATATTTGGTACTTCATTTGCATAATGACAGCCGCAGTCCCTTTGAAAGGAAGACCTGCTTTTAAAAGTACACTTCTTCATGAAAAAAATGAGGAAGAAGGGTGTGTTTGAAAGCGGGATTTCCTTTCAAAGGGTCCTCATCTTTTCAGCTGTTTTGATTTCAAAAGCTTGTTTTCTGGAATGGCGAGTGGCCACTATCATGCAAATGGAGTACTGAATATGCAAATTAGCATCCCATTTGTATTGTCGATGTGCCACATTTTCATGCCCCTTTTCAAAGAGGGGGCCAGTGTAGCTGTAGCCTGTGGCCTATTTCAAAATAGTGCCATTGGAAGCCATTATGGCTTCTTTCAAAATAGTAGTATTCAATGTCTTAACAGTGACTATTTCAAAATAGATAAAATTCTTCATGAAAAAATTTTATGAAATTCTAAATAATGTGCAATTTATTTTTAAATGGCATGTGCATAGTGTAGATGTTTGCAAAGTTATTTTGAAATAATGGCTGTTATTTTGAAGTAACTTTGCTGTGTAGATGTGGCCTAGGTGTTTTATTAACCATGAGAACAAATGGCTCAATATTGGTTTAACATACTAAGAAGTAATCATGGAAGACTTCCTTGAGACAAAAAGACTCTCAATTTTTAAGTGAAGTCAAATTCTACTGAGGAAAATAGAAATTTGGCAAATCATGAAATTTTGAAGAGCAACTAGCAAGTGACAGAAACTAACAGCAAATATTTTTAAGTACATCAGAATTAAGAAACCTGCCTAACAATCAGTGGGGCCAGGAGACTATCAAGATGCCAAAGGAGCACTCAAGGAAGGAAAAACTTTTGGAGAGAAGTTAAATGAATTCTTTGTATTCACCTTCTCTGCAAAGGATGTGATGATGATTCCCACATCTGTGTCATTCTTTTTAGATGACATCTGAGGAAATATCCCATACTGAGGTAGCAAAGGAAGAGGTTTTTGGGACAAAGTGATGAATTTAACAGTAATATGTCACCATAACAGGTGATGTTAAGCCAAGAGTTTGGAAGGAACTCAGATATGAAATTGCAGAGTTGATAAATCACTTAAATCATTCTTTGCAACAGATGACTAGAGGATAACTAAAGTGACACTTTTTTCAATATGGCTATGTCTAGATTAGAGCGATCTGTCAACAGAACAAAAAAGCAGTCAAGTAGCACCTTAAAGACTAACAAAATAATTTATTAGGTGAGCTTTTGTGGGACAGACCCACTTCTTCAGACCATAGCCATACCAGAACAAACTCAATATTTAAGGCACAGAGAACCAAAAACAGTAATCAAGATGGACAAATCAGAAAAAAATTGACCAAGGTGAGCAAAACAGAGAGTAGAGGGGTACTCTCTACACTAGAAAAATTAAAATCTGTAAAAGGAACTGGGCAAAATTAGAGCCTGACTGTTTACCAAAAACATAGCCCCTAGCATTAACGAGTATTAGGGGTAACGCCTGCCTAGTGATAAAGTTTCAATGGCCATGGTATCCTGACCGTGCGAAGGTAGCATAATCTCTTGTCCTTTAAATAGGGACTGGAATGAACAGCTAAACGAGGTCCTACCTGTCTTTTACAGACAATCAGTGAAATTGATACCCCCGTGCAAAAGTGAGGATAATAATATGACGAGAAGACCCTGTGGAACTTTAAATGGTAGCCAGCTAACTCTGCTTAATCCACTAGTATCACTAACTTATGCCTGGCTCAAATTTTAGGCTGGGGAGACCTTGGAGTAAAACAAAACCTCTGAAAAGAATTTTATTCTTACCAAGACCGACAGCTCAAAGTGATATCAGCAAAACGATCCAATATTTGATCAATGGAAAAAGCTACCCCAGGGATAACAGTGCAATCCCATCCTAGACTCCCCATTGACAATGGGGTTTACGACCTCAATGTTGGATCAGGACATCCTAATGGTGCAGCAGCTATTAAGGGTTTGTTTGTTCAACGATTAATAGTCCTACATGATTTGAGTTCAGACTGGAGTAATCCAGGTCGGTTTCTATCTATAACTAAGTCTTTTCCAGCATGAAAGGACAAAAAAGACAAGACCTATATAAAAAATAAGCCTTACCCCCAGACCAGTGAACAAAACTTAACTGGTAATAAGGGAAAAATTAAGTGAAAAAAAGAGCTTTTTTTACCTTTTTGGGGTGGCAGAGGGGTACTCTACCCCTCTACTCTCTGATTTGCTCACCTTGATCAATTTTTTTTCTGATTTGTCCACCTTGATTATTGTTTTTTGGTTCTCTGTGCCTTAAATACCGAGTCTGTTCTGGTATGGTTATGGTCTGAGGAAGTGGGTCTGTCCCATGAAAGCTCACCTAATAAATTATTTTGTTAGTCTGTAAAGTGCTACTTGACTGCTTTTTTGTTTTGATAGTTTATAGACTAGCAAGGCTCCCTCTCTGATACCTGTCAACAGAAGTTTTTGTTGAAAGATATCTTCAGGTCAACAGATCGTGGCCAGACAGCAAAGGAGATTGCACTTTCAATCCACTCTGTTGCCAGACAGCAGCTGGACCGCCTGTTTGCTTTCTCAACAGAGTGGCCACTCAGAACATCATCAGACAGGTTCTCATGGCCAGCAATCCCTTCCATGAGTCCTGGTGAGATACACCCTTAAAGGCCCCACCCCCAAGGTGTAAGTTCCCTGCCCATGCCAGGAAGAGCCTACCTCCATGAGGGACAGCGCAGCTGCTAGAGCAGGGCTTTAACACTTGATGGGAGACACAGCATTTTTCAGCTAGTCATGGTGCAGAGCAGGCCCTAGGATTGCACTAGCTCCACCCAGATGTACTTCAGCACCTGCTGCACCTCCTCACAGCCATCCTCCTCTTTCTCTGGGATGGTGAGCCAAACACGAGCTTTGAGGAGCTGTCATTGTTGTTACACGGTCCCACCTGTGCTCATCTCCCCCGGGGGAACAGGTGGATTTCGAGGCACTGCACCAGTTCTGACTGGTGGGACTGACCAGCAGTGGTTCCAGAACTTACTCATGCAGAAGGACACCTTCCTGGAGCTCTGTGCCTGGGCCTCTTCTGCCCTCTGGAGACAGGACACTCAGCTGTAGCCTACCACCCCCATGGAGAAGTGGGTTGGAGTCATCCTCTGCACGCTCACCATGCCCGACAGCTACCGCTCCATGGGAAACCAGTTTGGTGTGTGGAAGTCCAGCACTGGTGCCCTCCTCATGGTGGTAAGACACTCTTGGGCTGCAGTCCCTGCATGGTGGGGAGGACCTAGGGAAGCAGGATTGGGGGTGTAAGGACTGGAGTTGAGGTGTGGGGGAGGCCCATCCATGGAGGGACTGTACCATCCTACCTTCACACAGACCTGCTGCTGGGAGGCATCCTCACAGGGCAGAATCCCAGAGAGGTCAGGGTGGAGGGGACCGGAGGAGGCCAGGGACCCCCCTAGGGTCCAGGGACTCCCTCCCTCAGTACCCAATGTGTGTTTGGTCCCCTCCCTTTACAGGTCATGACAGCCATCAACACCATCCTGCTGCAGAGGGTCATCTATCTGGCAGATGTGGATACAATCATAGCTGGATTCACCACCCTGGGGTTCCTGAACATTCCAATCTGTGTCTTGGACCACAGCACAGCCAAGTATATCAGCAGAAAGTGATACCTCCCCATGGTGCTGCAGGTCCTGTTTACCACTTGGATACTTCATAGACATTTATGTTGGGCAGTCAGGCTGGGCACATGATGTGTGGATGTTCTGCAACTCTGGCCAATACTGTAGCATGGAGACAGACACATTTGTAGCCCATCAGGAGCTGGCTATTGGGGACATGCACAAACCACTGTGAATCATGGGAATGCAGCCTACCCCACTTCATGCCCTGGCTGATGAAGCCATATACTGGCCAGAAAGAACCCAGCCAGGAACTGTGCAATGACCACCTCAACCAGGCCTGGATGCAGGTGGAGTGTGCCTTTTTCTATCTCAAGGCATGCTGTAGGTGCCTGCTCACCGTCCTGGATGTGGGATAGCAGAATGTCCCACAGGTTGTTGCCATGTATTGTCCCTTGCACAAAACTGTGGAGGGTGTACTACAGCCTCAGTTAAGAGCAGCCAGACTAATTTCCAATCTGCCAGGCGTACCAGGGTGGCCTGTGGATCCACAAGACCCTGAGGGAGAGCTTTTCCCATGGACTTCAATAACCCTCCCTAGAGCCCCCCACAAGGGGCCCTCAGGCTCACAGCTCTATCCTGTCCCCACCACAACCCCTCCTGTCACTCCCTCACCCCTCCCTGACACAGGAATGGTGCTCAAAGAAGTATTTTACTTAAAGAAATAAAAAACAGGGCAAAACAGAAATGGTGAAATAAAGAACAATTTACATCAAAAGCAAGTGCAAAAACAATGATCTATGTACAGTGGGGGGCTTGAAGGTGGGCAGGGGCATCAGAACTTGGAGAGGGCTTGGGACAGAGTTGGGAGGGGCCTCAGGCCAAGAAGTGGGGTGGCGGGCCACAAACCTGAGGAGGAGAGGGATCTCAACTGGCATAGGCTTCAGAAGCCCCTCCTGCCACAGGTTCACGGTCTCCACTGGGGCTGGGTTGGGGCTGGGAGCAGAGGAAGACACAGAGGCAGGAGGGCTGCAGTGGGGTCCAGGTCACCAAGAGGAGTGGGGAGGGTGGGCATGTCCCTCAGCCATTGCTAGAGGTTGATGATGCTCTGTGGGATGGCCAGCTGGGGTGGGTGTGGCAGCTGTGTGCAGCTGGGCCAACATGTCCTGCCAGATGTCACTGGCAGAGTCAAAGCAGGACATCATTTTGTCCCAGGCCTGCGACTGCTATTTTTGGTCATCCCACAGCCGCTGCTCCTGGAGGTCCATGAACCTCCAAAGGATAGCCTTGTGGTCCCTCTGGAGGTTCTTGTGCACACAGCAATGGCCCCTCTGGCTGCAGATCTCCCCTCTTGGTGGGGAGGGGCTGGCTTGCCCTGGCAGTGGTTTGGGGCTGGGATGGGGCTTTCTTGCACTGGCCTTGATGTGGGGGTGGCTCAGCCTTCCGTTGGTGTGGGTTCACCTGTACGGAAAACAAGGAAAAGAGATTGTCATGGAATTTCCATCCCTAGAGGTTTTTAAATCCTGGCTTGATGAGGTCCTGGCTGGGATGATTTAGTTGGGGTTGATCCTACTTTGGGCAGGGGTCTAGACTTGATGACCTCATGAGGTCCTTTGCAGCCCTAGGATTCTATGATTTTATGATTCTATGGTAAGTCAATTATGCAGCATGGCCTCTGAGGCCCTGTCCTCCACCATGAGCATCAAGCATCCCTCCCCGGGCCACAGGATGGGAATGTCCCTGGAGCAAAGCCATGTGTTGCCTGCTCAGTGGGTCCTACCACATGGAGACTGGGGGGACCGCTGTGGTCACCCCACCCCCCACTCATCAGGCTAGTGGATGATGAGGGTGTCTGGCCACAGAGGGGTCCCTGCATGGGCTGTGGGTGAGCCAGGAGCAGTCTGGTCCTCACTGGAGTGCCCCCCCCAAGACCCCTGCAGCTCACAGCACAGTCTGCAGGACCAGGTGCTGCCTCTCACCTGTGGGCATGCCCACTTGCCAGGAGCCACACTTCTCAGTGTGTCTGGGGTCAGGCTGTTGCCCTTGTGGCTAGCCCGTACCCAGAGCTGCCTGCTGGGTCCGTATGGCACCCACTACATAGCACATGTGCTACTGCTTGCCTCGGAACCCATGTCCACCTTTGGCTCCGTGTGTGGTTGGGTGCTGATCCTCCTCCTTCTCTGGGAGCTCTGGCTGTAGTAAGGGGTGTTTCTTCTGCACTGTGTCAATGGGGGAGGTCAGAGGTGATGTGTTGTTCTCCACTCCCCAGGATCTGGTGCAGTTTCTGGAAATAGGGGCAGGTGTATGGGCCTGCCACAGCTCTTCAGCCGGTGTTGTGGGCTGTAGCTTATCCCTGGTGAAGTTCTTTTACCTTCTCCCAGACCTGCTCCATGCTGCAGGTGGTCTGGTCCTGTTCTGCAAGTGTGGTGGCCATCCAGGCATAGGTGGGGATATTCTGATCCTTGGCCTTGGGGTTGAGAAGAGTCTTCTCCTCACCCCACTGCTCTAGTAGGGCCTGGACCTGGACCTGGACCTGGACCTGGAGCTTGGTCAATGAGGAGGCCTGCTTCTCTGTGCCCCAGGTGGCTACTGTGATCCCTCTGCTGGTCCCTCGAGGGCACGGGGAGGTCTTGGGCTACCCGGTTGTCTGCCATCTAGGAAGGCAGTCTCAGGAAGTGGCTGCGAGCACTTTGGGGACTTCAGTCTGTAGCTCTGCTGCTTCCACACCCTCAGCTTCCTGCCACAGGGTTTCCTGGGCTCCCTGTGGCTTTAAGAATGGCTGGAGGCAGGCACCATAGGTACTTAACAATGGTAGGAAAAAATGGTCAGTTTTCATAGTGACAGAAGCAAATAGTAAGGTCCTCCAAGGATCCATACACGGACCAGTGCTTTTTAACATATTCATAAGTGAGCTGAAAAAAAGGGATAAACTGGTGGCAAAATTTGCCAGTGATGCAGCATTATTCAAGTGTGAATCTGACTGAAAAGAATTATAAAAGGATCTATCAAAAACTGGGTGACAGGGCAGATGCAATTCAATATTGATTAATGCAAAGTGAATTAGGAAACATAATCCCAACTATGCATACAAAATGTTGGGATCTTAAATTAGCTTTTACCGCTCAGAACAGAGGTCTTGTAGTCATTGTGGAAAGTTTTCTGAAAACAGTTGCTCAGTGTGCAGTGGCAGTCAAAAAAGCTGATAGAACATTAGGTGAGATTCGGAAAGTGAAGGATAATAAGACAGAAAATATCATAAAGTTGGTACATAAATTCATAGTATGCTCACACCTTGAATATTGGGTGAATTCATTAGAACTGGAACAAACGACAGTAAACGACAACAGAAACGATTAGGGGTATGGAGCACCTTTCAGGAGAAGATATTAAAAAGCCTGGGACTGTTCAGCTTAGAAAAGAGATAAGTAAGGGAGGGTGTATGATAGTCCATAAAAGCATGAATGGTGTACAGAAAGTGAATAAGGAATTGTTATTTAGTCTTTCATGTAATATAAAAAACAGGGATCCTACAATGAAATGAATGGTTAGCAGGTTTAAAACATAAAGAAAGTAGTTCTTTATACAACACATGGTCACTTTGCAGAATTGGCTGCCAGGAGGTGTTGTGAAGGCCAAAACAATTACTAAATTAAAAAAAAAAAGGGTATGTTTATGGGTATACAGCATATGGCTGCAACCCCATGATCCATGTATCCCTAAGCCTCTGACTTCTAGAAATTGGGCTGGATATAAGAGGATTACTCAATAAATTGCCCTGTTCTGCTCACTCCTCTTAAAGCATCTGGCATTGGCCTTATCAGAACACTGAATATTGGGCTACATGAATCTGAGTTAGTATGGCCAATCTTATGTTTTCATGTGGGTGGACTGAGGGATAGAATTTAATCTAAACTGTTCAGGTATTGTTTGCCTTTTCTAATTATTTTTTATTTAGACACATCATTTGACAGTATGTCTTCAAATTAATTAGAAAGCTGGGCAAGAAATATTTTAAGAAGTGATATTAAATGTTCAGCTTCTAGGCCTCCTGTGTAGGTATTGATAAATGTTGTGCTTCATGGAATGAGAAATCCACATTTTTGCGGAAAGAATATGTCATAAAAGCAGAAATTTTTTATATTTATGACATTTCATGACATACTTTCCAAATCAGCATAATTTATTTCCTAAATATTGTGCAGCATGTTTTATTCAGTTGGATACTTGTGCCCTCATGTTTTAGCAGAAGTAGAAATGCCCTTAACACAAATGACCTAGAGGTTTGTGTGTATTTTAATAGAAACAACTGCAATACACATTCCTTTAAAAATACATTGGGAATTCACCGTGTTTTGCAGTTGTAGAATTAACTGCAGAATTCTTCTGCTCTGTTCTGCACTAATTAGGGCTCAATGGGAGTACTGTGTCCAGTCCAAGACACCACGTTTGAGGAAAAAATGTGGACAAATTGGAGAAGGTTCAGAGAAGAGCAATAAAAATGATTAAAGGCCTAGAAAACATGATCTATTAAGAAAGATTGAAGGAATTGGGTTTGTTTAATCTGGAAAAGTGAAGAATGAGAGAGGACATGACAACAGCTTTCAAGTATCTAACAGTATCTACTTGTCTGGGTGATTAAGCACTGGAATAAATTGACTAATGAGGTTGTGGAATCTCCATTATTGCAGTCTTAAGAACAGGTTAGATAAACATCTGTCAGGGGTGGTTTAGATCATTGTTGGCCTAATATGAGTTCTGGAGACTGGACTTAATGACCTCTCAAGGTTCCTTTCATTTATTGGATTCTATTATTCTAATTAGCTCTTTTCAACAAATTCAAAAGGAGGAGTCGAACAGCATTGGGTAATGATTTTCTCCCATTTAGTTGAATATCTTAATATATCAGAAGTGACTATTTATTACATTTTTAGGGTTCTCCATAGGCAACAATGCTGGAATTTAGCTGAGTGATACTAGGGAACTGAGCACATGGCTAGTGAACTCCATGTATAGCTGCACTGATACTGACTTCTAAATGTAGAAATTACACTAATTTGAGCATATAGTGGCTTTATCTCATTTGCGAGACATTATGGCTTGTCCTTCTTCTAGATGGAGAAACCAGGACTGAAGAAGTCACATGAGTCACATGAGTTGTTGGCCATTGATAGATATGTTGGGACAATTGCTCAGTATAGATAAATCTTTGGCAGCAACTGTTTCCTCTGGTCTTAGTTTCCTTTATTAATAACAATTTTTTCACAAACATTTTCAAAACAAGATTTTTCTGCCCTTTACCACATTCTGCTGTAGTTCATTAACCATCTAGACATGAGTTCCAACACTCTGCTGTCAGTTAGCAGCATTATATGGAGATCCCTAAAGGTATATCAACTACTCAAAAATTCTGGCACCCATAATCACTAGTCACTTTTGAAAATTTAGGCCAGAATGATTTTTCAATTAAAAATTCTAGACCTACACTGATATGAAATGCTTGGAATGGGAATATTATCTTTTGTACCAATGAGCTTTATTTTGATTTGGCTTTTCAAAATATTTTCCATTTGTATCCAAATGTCATCTGAAGAAATTGTACATTGGTGTAATTTCACTGCCCTCAACCCAGTGAGTCCTAATTTATGCCAGTGTAAATAAGAGAATCAGACCCCTCTATGTGTCTCTGTGGCTGTGTCCACACTAGCCCCAAACTTCGAAATTGCCATGCAAATGGCCATTTTGAAGTTTACTAATGAAGCGCTGAAATGCATGTTCAGCGCTTCATTAGCATGCGGGCGGCCATGGCACTTCGAAATTGATGCGGCTCGCCGCCGCGCGGCTCGTCCTAATGGGGCTCCTTTTCGAAAGGACCCTGCCTACTTCGAAGTCCCCTTATTCCCATGAGCAGATGGGAATAAGGGGACTTCGAAGTAGGTGGGGTCCTTTTGTAAAGGAGCCCCATCGGGATGAACCACGCGGCGGCAAGGCGCGTCAATTTCGAAGTGCCGCAGCTGCCCGCATGCTAATGAAGCGCTGAATATGTATTTCAGCGCTTCATTAGTAAACTTCGAAATGGCCATTTGCACTGCCATTTTGAAGTTTGGGGCTCGTGTAGACACGGCTTGTGTGTAATGGGTGGTTGTGCATATGAGGTACATTTTTCTGGTTGTTACACGAGATAACTCTGCAAGCCAGAAATGCAACTTCTAAATATGGGAAGAAGCTTGGCTCATGTCTCTGTTCCCTAAAACTTTTATTTTCATTTTAGTATTCTTAAGTAGTCATTGATTTTTCTAACCTAATTTCTTTCCTGATATATTTAAGATCAAGCCACCTTCGCCATCCATCTACAAATCACTTTGACTTTACAAGCCAGCTCTGTTACATAGCTACAAATCACTTTGACTTTAGTCAGGAAATTAGAGGCAGTTTTAATTTTTTGGAAAGTTAATGTAATTCTTAAATCACTTACCTCAGCCATCTTTTATAACTCAACTTGTGATTTTGTTTGTTGCATTTCCTGGCTCATGGACTCCATCAAGGTAATCATACAACCTACTGTAGCTGACTCAAATTCTGGCAGTTTGTTCTCTCTGAGAAAAATACCTTGATTTCAAAAAATTCTAGAATAAACATTTTAAAAGTAAAGAAAATACCTTTAAAGCCTAGTGTATGTCAGAAAGAACAAGATAGCATAGTATTTAAGAATAATGTAGCACCTTCCACCACGACATCTCAAAGCCCTTTACCAGTAGAAATAAATTATATTTTACCACAACTAAGTGATGTAGGCACGTAGGATTAAGCCAAATAAAATTTTAAGAAGCACATCATGGAACTCACAGGAATCTAAGTACCGTTGAAAATCAATGGGCTTTAGGGTCCTGTTTCTTTGACATGATTTTGAAAAAGAGACTTAAGCACTTCTACCATTTGAAATTTCCACTCAGTTTTACCTGCCCAAAGCCCCCTGCGGAAGTTTGGGTGGAAGTGAGAATAGACTCCCAGTCCAGAGCTTTAACTGGAAGATTTTTTCACACCCAAGCCATTTAACTAGAGGACTAATGGGACTAATGGGTCATTCCAGATCCATCTTAAAGTGGGTTATAAGAGGACTCATTACTACAAACAAGGTTTATGTCTTCAGATATTTGATCAAAGCAAACAAAAATAGATTTTCCAATTTATTTGATCAAATCTCTTATCAAAACTCTCACATGATGAGTGGTTTCTAGGGATTCATTCATAACCTTTGTGAAAAAGTATTTTTGTCAGGCGTGGCTCTGAATTGCTTCTGATGAATTTTAAAAATTATAAAAAAGGCATGATAGTTATTTTCATGAAGATGTCCTGAATCTGATGGGTCCTACAAAGAAGTGAGTGGCTCCTTGGATCTTTCTGACATTGAAGTATTAGAAGATTGATTCATCATTTTTCATCTTTGACAGACACTGTCACTAGAAATTCCACTGGAATCACAGTTTGGTGAAAATATCTGCACAGAATCATTATATGATAAAAATAGCAATATCTGTGCATTTTGGATTTTTCATTTAGTCTTGGCTCATATTTAATGTTTTCATGAACTTTTTGGATTGCTCTAGATACTTTCCTTCTCAAAATCTTTTCATACTTTGCTATACATTTGAGAGAGTTTGTCTATTTAATTCTCATAAATGGTAAAAACTAGGACAACCAAATTTGCTATACATATTCCTCTTATCATAACTTAGAGCAAAGTAAGGGTTTCGCATTTGCTGGAATGGGATTGCTTCTCATAAAACCAAGCAAAAATCACCAGATCAAGTACAGTCATTAAAACTGACATAACTGAGCCAATGTTGAAAGAGACTGACCCAAGATGAGCCAGAAAAGATAGGATCGACCTATAGTCAGATTGCTTCTCAATGAAACTTACAGAACAGAGATTAAAATGCAGAAATTTGCAATGATGGTCCATTTTGGCAAAGCTCAGTCTATGCTTAAGGTTTGAAAACTAGAAGAAAATGTCATTGGAAACCAAATTAACTATCACTCTTTTTGTTAAAACACAGTGCAGGGTGATAGTTTATAGGAATGAAGAAAAAATACTTCATGGAATTCACATTTAAAAATATTACTAAAAAGATTAAATAGAAAAATTTTAACAATCCCTTTTCAAGAAATCCACAATAAAAATTAAATTAATGAAATAACACTGAATTTTTGAAAAAAAATTTAAATAATGCATGTACATTTTTCTTATATTAAAAAAAAACTTAATCGAGTTAAGGACCTGAACACATTGGATAAATCAGCGAGTACTTCTTATTTGTACTACTCTCAAGTTTACAGCAGCCAGTGAAATAGAGCAGAAGGCCACATTTCCAAATGTATTTAGGCATGTAGATTTCAATATGAATTTATCAGAGGGGTAGCCGTGTTAGTCTGGATCTGTAGAGCAACGAAGGGTCCTGTGGCACCTTATAGACTAACAGAAAAGTTTAGAGCATGAGCTTTCGTGAGTTAACTCACTGAGCATCTGAAGAAGTGAGTTAACTCACGAAAGCCCATGCTCTAAACTTTTCTGTTAGTCTATAAGGTGCCACAGGACCCTTCGTTGCTCAATATGAATTTAGGCACTGACATTGCTTAGCTGCTTTTGGTAATCCAACTAGATGCCTGAGTGCAGTTTTGAAACCTTAAATAATTTTGAAAATCTAGTTGAATGTTCCTACATTCCAAAAGACTGTTTCAGATTCAGACTCAAATATATTGGTACCTTACTCTACGGATAGCTCCCCTGGAATCAATAAGTATAGCACTTTGCCAAGAAATTCACTATAGTTGCGGCTACACTAGCCGCCCCCCCTTGAAAGGGGGATGCTAATGAGCTACTTTGGCAGATGCTAATGAGGCACTGACATACATATGCAGCACCTCATTAGCATAATGGCAGCCGTGTGTGTTTCGAAAGTGCCGCTTTCAAAAAGTGCACTGCCAGTGTAGACGGGGCCTTTCAAAAGGACCCCTGGATTTCAAAAGCCCCTTCTTCCCAAAACCAAATAGGAAGAAGGGGCTTTTGAAGTCCAGGGGTCCTTTCAAAAAAGGCCCCCTGTCTACACTGGTGGCGTGCATTTTGAAACTGGCACTTTCGAAACTTGCACAGCCACAATTATGCTAATGAGGCACTGCATATGCATGGCAGTGCCTCATTAGCATCTGCCAAAGTGCCTCATTAGCATCCCCCTTTTGTAAGGGGGCACGGCTAGCGTAGCCACAGCCTACAGGGTCAGACCACAGATACAGAATAAAGCATTACTAGGTAGCAGTGAGGATGGCTGAAGCTCACCCTAGGATTGTTTTAGAGCTGTGCTTAAAGATTAAAATACAATTGCTCTCTCCTTTTTAACTGCATTGTAATGGAAAAGGCATCAGCAATTTCTGCATTAATCTGCCACATTAAGTGTTAAGAAGGCATTTGTTGAAAATCTGAAGCTCACTGAAGAAATGAAAGAACCCCTGGAATGCGTACACCAGGCATTATATGGTTGCCTCTCAGTGTGATGTAAATTAGCTGTGGCAGAGCAATTTTTTCCCTTCAGGCTGTTGTTCTTTTGCTATTTTTGTTGAGCCATCAAATATTCTCTTGCACCTGTTTCACAGGGTTATTACAAAATGTGTGCTTTCCTGGTTATGCATGTATTTTAACTGTAGATTCTTCATCAATTGAGCCAAAGACATCCCCAGCAGATATTTACAGAGATGACTCAGTTTTATTGTATATTTGACAGATTTCTTGTAATGTACCATTTATTGCAGAAGGAGAACTCATCTAATATAAGAAGATAGCCGATGCATTTTAAAGTGTTCATTGCTGCCAAAAACCTCATGCATATGGACTGACTCAGTGTTTGATGGTATGCAATGGGAAAACCCCATGTCAACTAATAAATCTATACAGAAGTTTCAAAACCAGAAATTTATAGATAAAAATTTGCCCATTTTCTTCACGAGCTTTTGAAATGAAAATCAAGAACTATTGAGTTACTATATTTATGTGGGTATTATTATATATTAAGCTAAAACAGCAGAGATACTCCAGCTGAAGCTGGTCTGTAAAAATAAGTCTTTTTTCTATGTGTGATGGGAGCAGCAAATCTCAGGAAATCTAATAAGTATGTTTAAAAGAAGTATAAAGTTCATGTTTAAAATGTTATAAAGAATTACATATAAAGACAAAGAATTATGTACCATATATCAAGGTTTAGGGGAAACATTTACATTTTTGCAAGTTATAGCAGACGTTGGTTCCCAAAATCATTTGGATCTACACCAAAAAAGTTTAAAATTTTAAATATATAGCAAGAGATAACTTTTAACATTTTCTCTTCTTGGGAAGTAATCTAAACTCCACCCAAATCATTAAATGACTCCTCAGTGGCCTCTGTAAAATCAGAGTTTTATTTTTTTAGTGTGCAAATGATACTATTAGGCTGTGTCTACACTAGTACCCCGCTTTCAAAAGAGGGATGATAATGAGACACTGGGATATGTTAATGAGGTGCTGTGATGAATATGCAGTGCCTCCTTAGCATAATGGCTGCCACAGGACTTTGAAAGTGCCGCTTTCAATCACGTGCAGCTCGTCTACATGGGGTCCTTTTTGAAAGGACCCTGCACACTTTGAAATCCCCTTATTCCTATTTGGTTGTAAGAATAAGGAGATTTTCAAGTGTGCGGGGTCCTTTCGAAAAAGACCTCATTTAGATGAGCCACACGTGATTGAAAGTGGCTGCCATTATGCTAAATGAGGTGATGCATATTCATTCAAAATCCAGGAGGTCCTTTTGAAAGGCCCCCATCTACATCGGCAGTGTGCTTTTTGAAAGCGGCACTTTCAAAATGTGCATGGCCGCCGTTATGTTAATGAGGTGCTGCATATGGATGGCAGTGCTTCATTAGCATCTGCCAAAGTGTCTCATTAGCATCCCCCTTTCTAAAGGGTGGTGCTCGTGTAGACATAACCTTAATGTTTGAAGGCATACAGCATAAAAGTCATCCACATGTTTAATTAGGTTCTGGGCTGAAATCTTTAACATAGTTACTTTTATAGTGCATGTGTATATACTGATTCAAATTTAGTATTCCAATTAGATTGCATATACAAGCTTTCTTTGAGGGATAAAAAGATTAGTCTTTTCCAGAAAGCATATGTGCCCATATTGTCTGTGTCTATACTGAACCGCAGTGCCAACATTTTGATGCAAATAAGCAGCAAAATGGTGGCTCATTTGCATAATCACACATCTAATATGCATATTCACAAGACTAATTTGCATATATACAAAATGCATTTTGTATGTGGATGTTCAGCTGTTTTGATGACAAAACTGGGGTTTTATTGGCAAAACTCACTAGTGTAACTGTAGCCTTTCTGTTTTCACTGACACCAGTGCTTATCATGTTGGGATTTTCCTAGTGTGCATTGTCAAAGAATGGTATCTAGCATACTTCACAAAACTTCAACTCTAACAAACCACCTGCTTCATATTTCAAGGCCTGCAGACATATGATGATTCCTGGAAGACTCTGCATGGTTTATGTTGCAGTATTTCTAGGGAAACCATAGAATAATTTTAAAGTCCTTTTCCTGGAATCACTTATGAGGTGCTTAACTTTGACTTGGTCAGACCATTCATCTGTATGAAGTAATATTCAACTCAAAACATATTTGGAGGATCAGGGTTTTAATTTTTCATGGAGAGCTTGCATATTAACTTGTTCCTCTTTCTTAAGTACCAAACTATGGATGCTTGCATGTAATAGTATAGTTATTATGCAATTTGTGCCAAAGCAATCAGAGTTGATTTGGATAGTTTCAGCATGGGGAGTGTTCAAAGAAATTATGTGATGCTGCACCTGATATGAGGATCCAACTCTCCAGTGTCATTCCTAATATTAAGTGGACTTGCGATCAAACGATGAAAAAACATTCATCCCATTAAAAGTATTATTGTCAAATGTTACCTGTTTTTATTTCCCAGTAGTTTTCCATAAAAGTAACAAATTTATAAAAACACAAAATTTCAAATATTCTTTCCATGCCTAATTTGTTTTGCATTTCTTTTTCATAAAAAATGTTTCTAAGCTTTAAGAAAGGGCAGTCGTTTTTTGAACAATGTTGTCCTTTTCTATTTTTCTGCAAAAGGACTACACTAATCATGCTTCTTTTGGCTGTTACATTTTTGTTTTGGGTTTGTACTTAATTTTTATTTTTATGCTTACTTATCGGTTTTCTAACTGTCCTCCTGTCAGAAGGACATTAGTTGTTCAGTCATATGATTTTCTCATTTTTTTGTTCTTTGTTAAATAAAAGACATCTTAAAACCTAATTTTTAAAATAAACTTTTGAGCATTACATATAGCAATTCTTGGTATGAAACACCCCCCACAACACACACACACACATACACACACACACACACACACACACAGACAAATACCCTGATCAGCCTGCATGTGTTCCGTCAACATATTCCAAGCCCAAAAGTGTTCCATGGCCTTTAGTTTGGAAAATGCTGGTCTACGTCCAACTGTTATCTTAAATTTATATTGCAAGCTTGTGGGAGGGATTCTTTTTTTTCTGTTCTGTGTTTGCAGACTGCCTAATACAGGAACAGGAAGCTGTCTCTACAAGTGGTCTTGACCCTGCTGGTCTGGTGTTGACCTATTTCTGCTTTCTGACTTTGCTTGAGTCTTGAGCCACACTCTGTGGTTCCCCTTTGGATTCTGACATTCTGGTGTTCTAATCCAGCCTGATTCCTGGTAACTGGCTTCTGGCCCTTGGAGCCTTCAGGTATGCCTGATGCTTACTCCAAAGCCAGGCTTCCCACACCCTGCCCCTGATAACCAGTGAATATGAACTTAACATTGTAGGATAAATTCAGTCTAAACTGGTCTCTGGCTACAGATGATCCAACAACTGTTATGAGGAGGTGGGGGAACTGCCAGTTCCCCTGTGTACATGAACATCTCTCACCTCATCAAACACCCACCCCTCATTCCATACAGTGACCCTTCCCAGCTCTCCTTTCTTTAACCAAGTTCCCTCTTGCTTTTCTCTTTTCAGGTCTTTGCTCTGTGCTTTCTAGGTCTCATGAATGTCAAACAGGCCTCCTCTGCTTTACTCCCACTGCCTCTTCCCTTTGCAAGCCTTCTTTTAGTATTGCTCTAACACACTGCACCCTTTCTAAGCTTCAGCCTTCTTCCCCATCCTTTCCTCAAACTCATTTTCTTCCTCTCCCTCTTTGCTTTCTGTTCTACATTCCTACCTCCAATTTGAATAAGGAAATAAGTGATGGGTTTTTGGCCTGTGCACGTGAACCTTTGCAGATGTTTGGTAGCTGCTGATGTTTACCATTTCTTTGTTGTGTACAATGTAGGGTATATTCCTTTACCCATTTGAGTAACATGGCAGGAGATCTCACAGAGAATTTGACTGCTGCTTCTGATTTTATAATAAATTGTAGCATAATGCCTATCACTTTGTTCATCTCTAAGGAAATATGAAAGAAAAAAGATATAAATGATTTTAACTTATGGTTTTAAAATTTAAAAAAAAATAAAGTTCTGAACAAACATACAGACGACAAAAGAAGTGGTTTAAAAAATCAGGGTAATAAGTGACCCCCCCCCCCACACTGAACACAGTCCACCAGGGTTAGCCACTAGTGGGCTGCCAGTGCTTTTGTTTACCTGCTGGTCCACAGATACAGCCACTTGCAGCTCCTCTTGGCTGCAGATTAATGTTTCCAGCTTCCCACAGCTCACATTGGCTGGGAGCAGCAATCCATGGCCAAAAGGAGTTGCAAGTGGCTGTACCTGTGGACCGGCAGATAAATGAAGTGTTCGCAGCATGACAGGGGCTAACCCTGGTGAAACCAATCTGGCTTATTGCCTGGCCCTGAGTTAGATCATGAGAAAAAGTGAGGTACAGTAAGTCACTTAGATGGGACCATGCTTGAGCTCTCTTGTAACCTGAGAACTCAGATCAGAAGTCTGAGTACTCATGATGGCAAGATAGCTAGGAGATGGCGATAGATAAAGATGTGATGTAATGCAATGCTATGCGATGGCTATCAATGCTATGCAACAGCTACTGATGTGATGCAATGCCTACAAAGAAACGAGTTCAGGCTTCTAGGTGCCCACTTACATTTCCCAGGCTTCCTGGTGCTGAATTCAAACTCACAAACTTTCTCTTACCTACTTTCTGCAAACCTGGAGAGCAGCAGATCTGGAAGTGGACAGAGTGGACAACTGTGGGGCATTGTGGGATATATATGGGACACTTCCGGAGGCCAATAAAATTGATTTAAATAAATGCCATTTGCACACTAACATGAAGCCAGTCTTTTAAATTCAAACTTGGTGCTATGTTGACTCACATGGTTGGTGTAGTAAGATTGACCTTAGCGTTCCCTAAAATGATGTTCACAGTGAAGACAGTACCATTGTAAAATCAAGCTAACTGCCTTAAAATTGACTTTATCGCACAGTGTAGACGTAACTGTAGTGATTTGAACCAGTATCACCAGCACCCTGACGGGACATAAAGGTCAAAAGGTCACATTTCAGCACTCTGCCTCGGAAAGTTTGCTGATCCCTGTTCTGTAGAGTTACTGTAAATCTTAATGATAACATCCTTACCTCTGAAAGGGCTTTATGTTTGATCATTAAATCAAAGAAACTTCACAACACCTCCGTTGGTACATAAGTATTTGTAACCTCAGAGTCCTCATGGCCAAGATGGGAATCTGCTCTGTAGGTAGGTCTGACCAAGAGAAGGTGCACACAGAAATACGCAGAGAAAGTTCGTTCTGCCCCAGGGGCACCAAACTCTAGAGTGATCACACACACTGGAAAATTAAAAAAAATATAGGAATGGGAAATGTTTATTTATGAAGGGATGAAAGAAGGCAAACAGGATGAAATACTGGGGACAAGAGGAAATACTGGGGGAATGGTAAAAGAGGGTTCCATTCAACTCAAGGCCTCACAAGCCGAGTGCTACAACAGTTTGCTCAGTGTCTGCCCTTTCAATGTGTCTGCACACAGAGTTCAGGAGCCCTGACAAATTTCCAGTCCAGGGGTGAATCTGGGCACTCCTGGTCATCTTCAGCACCAGTAAACTTCCCCAGCAAACCCTCTGTGCACTCTTCTGCCACTCTTTGCGAAGCCACACAGAGTGACAACCTCTCCACTTCACTACCTAACAGCCTCCCTCCTTATTTCCCATGCAAAGTCACCAGCCCCAGTACTCATGACCCCATGCAGCTCTAGGGAGCAGTGATACTGGGTTCAGTTCCGGTCTGTCCTCAGGTGATTCCTCCTTAGCCCAGTGTTCATTCTGGCTCCTGTCCTGGGGAATACTTGATCCACCACTGTGTTCCTCTGCACTCCCATCTCAGGAAAAAGATTGAAAGGGACCGTGCTTTCTCAACTCCAACAATATCAACTTCATTTTACAGGCAGAGAAACCATGGGGAAATCCCCAATTTTCAATCAAATTATGGAGATTTTTAGCTGGTTTTAATCTGAATTTTTAAGTTGGTGAAATAGAGTAAGTGCACAAATCTCTGCTAGGGCTGCCAACTCTGACTGAAGCTATTCCAGGAGATTTTTATTCCCAGCATGATATAATGTCTTTTCTTAAAATATCCTATTAAATACCCTCCCTGATCTCTTCTAATAATCACCAGAAGACCTATGTTGATTCTGGGCAACTGAGGCCATGCCTGGAGGGTTGGCACCCTTGAGTCTGCAGAAACAAGCCAACAGACCAAGCTCTCAGTTTTAATATATTTGGGCATTAAAACTACATATTTTTCTTTACTTGCATAACAAGTACCACAATTGCTTTTAGAAGAATTGATTTCAACACATATTAACTATGCCCTTGTATCATGCATTCTGAATATCTATTACTCTGGAGGACCAAATGTAGAAGATGGGCACTCAATATCTGTGTTGAATAGTAACAGAGAGAAAGCTGTGCTAGTCTACAGACTATCAAAGCAAAAAAAAGCAGTGCAGTAGCACTTTAAAGACTAACAAAATAATTTATTAGGTGATGAGCTTTCATGGGACAGACCCACTTCTTCAGATCATAGCCATACCAGATCATAGCCATACATTCAAGCACTATGTAGGGAATGTGGCAGCAGGAACGCAATGCTGCTGAAGGCTGCGAGGAATGTGTCTCCCAGAGATCATCTGCATGAGAATGCAAAGGTGTGCATGTGTGATACCTTTTCAGGCAAAGCCTAATGGGTAGCAAGTAAGCCATGAGATTTGGTCTATTGTAAACATGTAGTTGTAAAATCACAATTTAAGCTGACAGTGCGGGAGTTGTGAGATCTCACCAATGCCCTGGGTTGTTGTGGGGGACAGGGCAGTCGCCATAGCTGCATAAGACATTGATTACACAGGGCTCCCTGGTTTAAAGCATTGTAAAGGAAGAGGGGTACTGGTTGAGTCAGCTTGTTGAGTGCCTTGGCCTGGTAGCTATAAGACTGGCTTGATTAACCCTCCTCATCTGTTGAAAGATAGAGCTGCATATTAGGGTGTTTGTGAAACCTCACACTAAAGATATCAAAAGCTGAAATCACAGAGTGGCAGCTGGGGCCATGTGGTGCTGAAATTGCAGAGTGGCAGCTGAGGTCATGCAGAGCTGAACTCACAGGATTCTGCCTCAGGGCGATCCCAAGCAGTGGGGTTAGGAGCAGCAGCGGATGACAGCGACTGGCGGGTGGCTGGTAGGAGCAGAGGTGGACTGGCAGTGGGCTAGTAGGAGCAGAGGTGGATGACGGTGGCCGGTAGGAGGAACGGCGAACGACGGCGACTGGCAGGTGGCCGGTGGCAGCAAGGGGAGGCTGCAGACAAGTGGACAGCTAGTACTGCCCTGGTGAGGTATCTGTGGGATCTGGGTTTGGGACTGCACCGCGGAAGGTACACCCTGTAACTGTGTGTGGGGTAAAGGGCCAAGAGCCCCAGCAAGATACTTGGTTCTACTGCATATGGGGATGGTGTCTTGGTAAAGGGGTTTGTCTCTTCTTTGCTTAGATATACTGCATCTGTCACTGTAACCTTGGGGTAGGTTATGGTCATTAAACAAGCCATTTCTATCTCAGACTCTGTGCTTGCGAGGCGGGGAGAACCGCCTTACAGGCACCCAGCACATGGATGAAATTGTCCCAGGCCACTGGGTGGGGGCTCGAGCCAGTTGGTTGTATCCTTGACAACAAAACCCCACAGGAGTTGAACCCAGCTCTTCTGGCAGGCATCTGGCATTAATAGAAGGGTTACAACTACATTTAGCCACTTGGAATGGAGATCCATCAACTATATGAAAAACCTTGCTCAGATCCAGACAGACATCAATATCTGTGCTGTCCCAGTGCAAACCAAACTCCCACTGGCCTCAACAGGACTTTTGCCTGTGCTATAACTAAGTATGCCCTTCAGAATCTGGACTGTAGTGGAAATACGAGAACTGAATTTAAAAAAAAAAGAAGCAATTTCCTGAGCATATCAAAATATAGTAGGGAAGGGGTGAAGAAGAGAATTCACTGGATCAAAGCTTTTAAATTATTCACACTTATCTGAATTTGTTATCATCTACCTTCCCTCAAAACTTTTCACTTAAATAGTTTGAAAGAAATTACCCTAGTTTGTAGTGGCTTGGTGGCAGACACCCCATACCTTTTTACCTAGGATGGAGGTCAATGTCCTCACTGAGCATGGTCAAGAGAATCCATTGGCTGTTCAGTGTCCATATATAGGTTAGTGTTCACTTCGCTAAGGGTGGCTAATGCAAAAACCTAGGGAAAGCACTTCATGTCTGTAATCAAACTTATACTCAGCAGACATTCTTAATGCTAAATTTACAAAGGCAGAACTATTACAGACAGCTTATATGGAGACAGCATTTTGACTGCATAAATATCTTAAACTATCTTCAGGTTGTTTAGTTAAGTCATTGATAAACATTATTGAGCCATGCGGTAGCATTTTGAATTTGTCAAATAGTATTTCACTTTTCATTGTTTTTCCTTTCTTTCAAGAATGGTACTGAGTATTTCATCCAAAGGAGGGAATTTGTGCTTAAACCACTAATATAGGAATAGTCCATCCAACTCAAATGATCTCACACATGACCTAATCATTACTATTATTATTATTACTATATTTGAATTACTACAACACATACAAGCTCTAAGCTGTGCCTACACGTGCACGCTACTTCGAAGTAGCGGCACTAACTTCGAAATAGCGCCCGTCACGGCTACACGCGTCGGGCGCTATTTCGAAGTTAACTTAGACGTTAGGCGGCAAGACGTCGAAGTCGCTAACCCCATGAGGGGATAGGAATAGCGCCCTACTTCGACGTTCAATGTCAAAGTAGGGACAGTGTAGACGATCCGCGTCCCGCAACGTCGAAATTGCCAGGTCCTCCATGGCGGCCATCAGCTGGGGGGTTGAGAGACGCTCTCTCCAGCCCCTCAGCTCACTGGTGGCCGCATGGAGCGGCCCCTTAAAGGTCCCCTCCCCCTCCCTGCCTCTGCAGGAAGCTGAGGCAACGTGCAGGCTGCAGCCTGCACACGCGGGCAGCCTGCAGCACCCTCAGCTCCTGAGAGCAGCGATGGCTAGCCGGCAGCCCCCCCAGTGCCCCCAGGGGACCCCCCCCAAGGGGAGCCAGGGCATCCAGCCCAGCCAGAGGGCCAGCCAGGCTGGGAAGCGGCAGCGGGGCCCCTCCTGGACGGAGGCCGAGCTGCGGGACCTGCTGGGGCTCTGGAGTGAGGAGGAGGTGCTCCAGGTAATGGGGAGCAAGAGGCGGAATGCGGATGCGTTCGCTCGGCTGGCCGATGGCCTGGCTGCCTGGGGTCACCCTGCCTGCAATCCTGACCACGTCAGGAGTAAGGTCAAGGAGCTGCGGCAGGGTTACTCCCGGGCCCGGGATGCGGCCAGCCGATCTGGGGCCGCCCCCGTCACTTGCCCCTTTTACAGGGAGCTCAGGGACATCCTGGGCTCCCGGCACACCTCCTCCCCTCCGGCCACCCTTGACACCTTGGCTGACGAGCCCCAGCAGGCCCTGCAGATGGAGTCCGCCCTGGAGGCAAGCCCCGCACCCCGGGGGCCCCCCCCGGAGGCCACCCCCGGGACATCGCGGCAGGAGGAGGAGAGGGGGGCGCTCCTCCTCTGCAGAATCCAGCCTGCAGATCCTCCTCCTGCCATCCCGGAGCAGCAGCAGGGCCTCCGACCCCCGGGGATCTCCGGACCGTGGGAGCGGACCCACAGGTAGGTACCCCTCTCTGGTGGACACCCCTGGGCTTGAGGGGCGGGGGTAAGAGATATGTGTCCTGGGCCCCCCACATGCTCACATGGCCATGGCCCCAAGGACACCAGGGCCATGGCCCTCACAGCACTGCATCCATCAGCCCCTGCCCCCCCCCCGCATGACAGTGCCATGCCCCATCCCCGGGCCAGGGGGGAGCGGAACCTCGAGGGGCCCCCGGGAGGAGGGGGTGGGACACCCCGCAGCAGCAGCATGTGATGGAGTTGGGGGAGTGCAAAAGGGAGACTCAGGCTACATATGAGCCACAAGAGCCTAATAGCTCCCAGGGCCAAAGGAGGATCCTGGCGCTACAGCTGGCAGGTGACACCTCTGCCCTGAACCAACAGGAGGGAGGAGCCGAGCTGGCTTGGAATTGGGGGGGCGAGGGCGGGGGCCACAGGTAGAGGCTAGGGGAAGGGAGAGCTGGTAGGCAGCCAGCCTGAGGAGGGGGAAAGCTGTATCCCAGAGGGCCCCCCTTGGGGTCTTCTCCCCACGACGGGTTGGAAGGACTGTCTCTTCCGACAGCTGGTGCTGTCACTCCTGGCAGAAACTGGCCATCTGTGGCCTAAGAAACCTCTCCTGCTGTGAGACCCTGCGGGGTGAAGTGAGAGTCGCTCCCACCAGGGGCCGGGGTGCAGGGCCGGGGGACCCCTGAACCCCATCCATCACAGCAGCATCTCCCGGGGACGGGGATGGGGAGCCTGCAGCACAGGGCTGGGGGGACAAAGGCCACGGCTTGGGGCCCACACTAATGCCTGTCTCCATTCTTCTTCCCCCCCTCCTCTCCTGTGTCCTGCACCTGCACCATCACAAGGACCGGAAGAGAGCGCCGGCGAGGCGTCAGTCATCCCGGACAGCCCTCCAGGACCCTCGCTCCAGGGCAGCCCCTCGGCCGAGAACCAACCGGCCCTGCGGAGGGCTAGACGGCAGACCCCGCGCCACCAACCGCCGCCGGCGACGGACCCCCAGCTGCTGGCCATCCTCCGTCGGCAGCTGGAGGTCGCGGAGCAGCACCTCCACCTGCAGGAGCGGGCGCTGGCCTGGCGCCAGGAGGCATGGGGGGCCTACATGTAGACATTTAACCGGCTTGTGGACTACCTGGCCCCCCCATGCCGCGCCGGCCGAAAGATCGCCCGCCCTGCCCGCTCCTGCAGCCCCACCACCAGCTGCTCCGCCCGTCGCCGGCCCGTCCGCCGTCGCCCCGCCACCCACCCGCGAGGGCCAGAGCGCCGAGGGACCCCTGGAGCCACCTGACACTCGCCAGCCCCGATACTTTCCGGTCCAGCCCGCTCCCACCCAGCCGCGGACCAGGCTGCAGGCGCGGCGGGGCTCCCGGCCAGCGACGCCCAGTGCCGGGCTATAGGGGCGAGGGGCCCGGGACGTGGCCCCCCCCCTTGTATATAGTTGCACCCTGTTTGTTTGCCCCCCCCGTTTGCCCCGTCCCCCCCATGTAAATAGTTCTCCCCTTTATCCTCCCTGGTTTCCTTTTTATTATTTATTGCACACTGTTGTTTATTTGCATTGTTTTATTGTTCTACATATTGCTTTGGTTGGACTTTTGTCCCTAGTTTTCTGTTTGTGGTTGACATATTTCTTTTTACATCCCCAAAAAAACAGTTTCAGAAAGACCAAAAAAAAGTTTACCTTCAGCCACAAGTGCGTGCTGTCATTTGTCCAGGACAAGTGGGGGGGGGGGGGGGGCGCTGGGGTGTTCCATGGTGTGGGCGTTGGGGGAGGAGTGTGGGGGAGGAAGGGGCGGGCAGTAGGGGGCCTGGGCAGAGTTCCCCCCGCTGCCTGGTTGTCGAAGTGGGCCCGCAGGGCCTCCCGGACCCGGGTCCCCTCGGGGTCCACCTGCTGACTGGGGGCAGCAGGTGGCTGGACGTGTGCCCTGGCGGCCTCCGCAGCCCAGCCCTGCAGAAAGGTCTGCCCCTTGCTCTCTACCAAATTGTGCAGGGCGCAGCAGGCACCCACAATCTGGGGGATGTTGTTGGGGCCCGCATCCAGGCGGGTCAGGAGACATCTCCAGCGTCCCTTCAGGCGGCCAAATGAGCGCTCCACCACCTGGTGCGCACGGTTCAGGCGCTCCTTGAAGCGCTCCTGGCTAGCGGAGAGATGGCCCGTGTAGGGGTGCATGAGCCACGGCTGGAGGGGGTAGGCCGCATCTGCGATGACGCAGAAGGGCATGGTGGTGTCCCCCAGAGGGATCTCCCGCTGGGGGATGTAGGTCCCTGCCTCCAGCCGGCAGCACAGGCCCGAGTTCCGGATAACCCGGGCGTCTTGGGTGCTGCCAGGCCAGCCCACGTAAATGTCCTGGAAACGTCCCCGGCTGTCCACCAAGGCCTGGAGGACGACAGAATGGTAGCCCTTGCGATTGAGGTATCGTCCGCCACTGTGATGCGGGGCGCGGATGGGGATGTGAGTCCCATCCAGAGCCCCGAAGCAGTTGGGGAAGCCTAGGGTGGCAAAGGCGGCGATGGTGGCATGTGGGTCCCCCAGCCTCACGAGCCTGTGCAGGAGCATGGCGTTGATGGCACGCACAACCTGCAGAGAAAGCACATGGGACGGCACCAATGAGGGGTGAGCAGGGTGTGCGTGGCCCTGCCCTGCCCTGCCCTGGCCCCCCTGCCCTGCTCTGGCCCCCCTGCCGTGGCCTGCCCTGCTCTGGCCCCCCTGCCCTGCCCTGGCCCCCCTGCTCTGGCCCCCCTGCCGTGGCCTGCCCTGCTCTGGCCCCCCTGCCCTGCCCTGGCCCCCCTGCCCTGGCCTCCCCCCGTGGGTTCGCTTACCTCCATGAAGACAGCCCCGACGGTGGCCTTTCCGACACCAAACTGCTGTCCCACGGATCGGTAGCTGTCCGGAGTGGCCAGCTTCCAGACAGCGATGCCGACCCGTTTCTGCACCGTGAGGTTACGCCGCATGGCAGTGTCCTGGTGCCTGAGTGCGGGGGTGAGCCACTGGCACAGCTCCAGGAATGTCTGCCGGGTCATCCTGAAGTTCCTGAGCCAGTGGTCGTTGTCCCACTCCCCAAGCACCAGCCGCTAACACCAGTCGGTGCTGGTGGGGTAGCTCCACTGCCTCCGGCGTGTGAGGTGGGGGGGTGGAGCGGGGTGCTGCAGGGGTAGGGGTTGAGCCCTGCTGCCGTGGGGGCATCTCCTCCCCTGGGGCAAGGAGGTGCTCAGCTGCCTCCCACATGGCATGGGTCAAGGCAAGCCCTGCTCCTGCCGGGAGGGCTGGGTGGACCTCTAGCTGCTGCTGCTGCTGCTGCTGCTGCTGGGGGTCCATGACTGCGGCGCCCGGGGTCTGTGTGCCTATGGCTCCTCAGACCGTGTGCTGTGCAGGCTGAGTGTGTCTGGGAGGGGCCCTTTAAGGGAGTGGCTAGCTGTTGCCCTGGAAGCGCTAGTCCGCCCGTTGACCCTGTCTGCACCTGTGCCTGGCATCCCTATTTCGATGTGTGCTGCTTGGGTGTGTAGACGTTCCCTCGCTGCGCCTATTTCGATGTTGGGCTGAGCAACGTCGAAGTTGAACATCGACGTTGCCGGCCCTGGAGGATGTGTAGACGCTATTCATCGAAATAGCCTATTTCGATGTCGCAACATCGAAATAGGCTACTTCCTTGTAGGCTTCACATGTAGACGTAGCCTACTTGAGCTATCTTGCATAACGTGTATCTTAGTAATGGCATATTTGTATTATAACAATATCTTTATGAAGATTATGTGGCATATTGACATAGTATGATCCCTCAAAAGACCACATCAGATGATTAGGGTAGCCTCAAATTGGGCCTCAACATTTGTAGTCAGTGTGAGATTTGGCATTGGCTTCCTTTGGAGCAGGTCTGGGGTCTTTGCCTCCTGATACACTCTACAAAGCTTGTGTTCTGGAAAGAGATATGAGCTGTGAGTTGTAACATCTTCCAAGATACTGGCTACGTCTACACTAGCCCAAAACTTTGAAATGGCCATGCAAATGGCCATTTTTAAGTTTACTAATGAAGCGCTGAAATACATATTCAGTACCTCATTAGAATGCTGGCAGCCATGGCACTTCGAAATTGACAGGGCTTGTCCAGATGCGGCTCCTTTTTGAAAGGACCCTGGTAACTTCAAAATCCCGGGATTTCGAAGTTGCTGGGCTCCTTTCGAAACGGAGCCCCGTCTGGACGAGCTGCGCAGTGGCGAGCCGCATCAATTTCAAAGTGCCGTGGCTGCCGGCATTCTAATGAGGCACTGAATATGTATTTCAGCATTTCATTAGTAAATATGTAGAATATATTTCGTAAATTTAGTAATTAATAAATAGTAGAATATGTATTTCAGCACTTCATTTGCATGGCCATTTCTACACTAGACAAGGCCACTATGTATTAAATGCGGGAGGGAAAATTAAGGGGAAACTAGAGAAGCCTCTCAGGTTACGTCTACACTAGGCCCAAACTTCGAAATGGCCACTCAAATGGCCATTTCGAAGTTTACTAATGAAGCTCTGAAATGCATATTCAGCGCTTCATTAGCACGCGGACGGCTACGGCGCTTCAAAATTGACATGGCTCGCCGCCGCGCGGCTCGTCCCAATGGGGCTCCTTTTTGAAAGGACCCCGCCTACTTTGAAGTCCCCTTATTCCCATGAACAGATAGGAATAAGGGGACTGCGAAGTAGGCGGGGCCTTTCGAAAAGGAGCCCCATTGGGACGAGCCGCGCGGCGGCGAGGTGTGTCAATTTCGAAGCGCCGCGGCTGCCCGCATGCTAATGAAGCACTGAATATGCATTTCAGCGCTTCATTAGTAAACTTTGAAATGGCCATTTGCATGGCCATTTCGAAGTTTGAGGCTAGTGTAGACACAGCCTCAGAAAGTAATGGGGAAATGCCTGCATTCATGGTCATATTTATCTTGTTGCTTTAAATATTTAAATATTTTAAATATTTCTCACAATTAGGTGGACTTTAAACGTATCATTGGCAATGGATCACATTACGTTGTTAAAAATGAGCTGCTTTTCCCACACTTACCAGTTTTCCTCATTTTATAAATAAAATAGGAAAGACACATGAAGGTTAAACTAATTTTCCAATATGAATAACTAAGTGAAATATCTTCCTTTTGAAAAAAGTAGTCCATTAAAATGAAAGACTATTGATCCTTACATATTTCTGTCTATAAGCATCACAGGGAATCCATGCCAAGTTATCCATGAAGTGACTCCTATTGCATGTCAGCCTGATTTGAAGCCAATGAAATGACAGAACCTGAAATTTTCCTCTGTGGATGGGAAGTTACTGAGTATGAAAGTTATCTCCACTCTCCTGAAAGTATTCTAGTTAAAGTCTCCCTCTGTACTGAGATAAATATTCTGGGACTGAACAAGAATATAGCAATATGACTATATTACTGAACACGATGGGATAGTGAGTGTAAAATGCTCTGGAGCATTAAGGAAGCTGCAAATATCAACTGGGTACATATCATCTTAGGATGAGGTAAAGAAATTAACTTTCTGGACACCATAAATGACTGCTCATTGGAACAGATAGTTCCGGAACACATAGGCTGCATCTACACTACAAAAATAACTTTGAAGTTTTTTACTTTGAAGTAAGCAACTTCAAAGTAGAGCATCTACACCACATCCTACTTCAAAGTTAAACTTCAAAGTAGGGCACTACTCCATTCCCGGGAATGGAGTAAGGACTTCAAAGTTGGGCTTCCTGCTTCAAAGTTAACTTTGAAGTAAGGGGAAAAAAAAATGTGTGTAGACTCTCTGCTGGCTACTTCGATGTAGTGCCTAACTTCGAAGTTACCTTCGAAGTTATTTCCTAGTGTAGATGTGCACATAAAGGTCGAGGCAATTCTTGATTTAGTTGTAAGTGACGCTCAGAATATGGTCCAATCTGATCCATAGTTGAACCACTCAGTAATGATACTTAAAAATTTAACTGTAATGTGCGTGGCGGAATAATGAAGAAGCCCACTACAGTACATTTAACTTCAGAAAGGGGGACTACACAAAAATGAGGCCACTAGTTAAAGACATATTAAAAGGATTAGTCACAAGAGTGTAATGCCTGCAAGCTGCATGGAAACATCTTACAAACACCATAAATACAGGCTCAAATTAAATGTACACCCAAATTAAAAACCTAGAAAGAGGACCAAAAACAGGTTCTACGGCCTAAATAATAAAATAAACAAGTAGTTAGAGGCAAAAAGGCAACCTTTAAAACCTGGAAGTTAAATCCTATTAAAGGAAAGAGAAAGAGCATAAACTATGGCAAATCAGTGTGAGTATAAAAAGACAGGCCAAAAATAATTTGAAGTGCAATTAGCAAAAGAATAAAAAAAAATCCTGTTAGTTTTTAAGAACCAGGAAACATGACAAACAATTGATGGGGCCACCAGACAATAGGGGTGCTAAAGGAACTCTCAAGGAAGGCAAAGCCATTTCAGAGAAGTGAAATGAGTTCTTTGTGTTGATCTTTAGTGCAGAGGATGTGATGGAAATTCCCACAACCAAGCCACACTTTTTAGGTGACAAATCTGAAAAACTGTCCCAGATTGAGGAGACAAATATGGCTTTTATTCTGAAACAACTTTGCTGTGAAGACACATCTGAAGGTACAAATTACTTTTTGGTGTAACTTAGTAAAATCTAAGGAGTTACATTGGGGATGAATTTGGCCTCATATACATAAAGTGGAAATTTACTAATTACACTTTTACCTGTTTTGATGTCTTCACTTTTCTGTTGTCTTCTGTAGAAGGCCTGGAGATATGTTTGTATATCATAAATCTCAGTGTTGGGTTACTTGATATTTCTCTTCCATGAAAAGTTCTGCCACAGGTGAACTTTCATCTTCTGCCTTAGTGGGTGCGTCTACACTAGCCGGCTACTTTGAAGTAGCCAGCCCAACGTCGAAATAGCACCCGTCGTGTCTACACGTGCCGGGTGCTATTTCGATGTTGAAATCGACGGTAGGCAGTGAGGCGTCGAAGTCACTATTCCCATCTGAACGTCGAATGTCGAAGTAGGGTGTGTGTAGATGATCCGCATCCCGCTACTTCGCAATTGTGGGGTCCTCCATGGCAGCCATCAGCTGAGGGGTTGAGAGACACTCCCTCCAGCCCCTGTGTGGCTCTATGGTCGCTGCGTACATCAGCCTTAAAGGCACCACCGACTCGGATTTCCTGTGGCAGGAAGCTGAGAGCGTGCAGGCAGCAGCACAGGCACGTGCTAGCCCTGCACACTTCTCACAGGCCCTGATCCCCGCTGCCTTTACACATGGCCTCCAGCCAGCCCCCCAAGCGCCCCCAGGGCTCCCCTCCTGAGGGGACCCAGGCACCCCCAGCAGCCAGGCGGGGGGCCAAAAGGATGTGGGGCCCCTCCTGGTTGAAGGCCGAGCTCTGAGACCTGCTGGGGCTCTGGGGTGAGAAGGAGGTGCTCCATGTGATGGGGAGCAAGCGGCGGAACACAGAAGCATTCGCCCGACTGGCCGAGGGCCTGGCTGCCTGGGGTCACCCTGACCACACTCCGGATCATGTCCGGAGCAAAGTGAAGGAGCTGCAGCAGGGGTACGTCCGGGCCCGGGACTCGGCCAGCTGGTCTGGGGCTGCCCCCACCACTTGCCCCTATTACAGGGAGCTCAGGGCCATCCTGGGCCCCCGGGATACCTCCTCCCCCCTGGCCACCCTTGACACCACAGCCGACGAGCCCCAGCAGGCCTCGGAGCCAGAGTCCGGCCTGGAGGCCAGCCCTGCACCACGGGGCCCACCTGAGGAGCCCCCCTCGGGACAGCGGAGGAGGAGTCCAGCAGTGAGGAGGGGGTGCTCCTCATTGACCTCCCTTCCCGGAGCACCAGCTGGGCATCTGCCCACTGGGCTTCCCCTGACTGCGGCAATGGACGGTCAGGTATGTACCTCACAGAGCACACACCCACAGGCCATGGGGGGGGGCACCAGCCATGACCGGGAGCCTCACACACCCCCAGCGGACCCCAACCCGCGAATGCCCAGCCACAATACAATCCCAGGATGGCAGCACGACCATCAGCGCCTGTCAGCTCCCTTACCCATGGACAGAACTCAGTCTTGACCCCAGGGGCGGGGGGACAATGCCATGGCGACAACCAACAGGGACATCAAACCCACCGAAGGGGAAGGAAACCCAGCACCCAAGAGGGGGTGGGGAGAATGGGCCACGGGCCAGGGCACTGGACTAACAGCCTTCCCCTCCCTCTCTCCCTCTCTGCAGCTGCAGTAGTGGACGCCCCAGGCAGCCAGGCACCATCCGTGGTCCCCGACAGCCCGCTGGAGGCCAGCCACCGCCAGCGGCTGGAGACACCCCCAAGGCCAGCAGGATGGTCCTGCCACCGCCGGACTCTTGGGATGGCCCCTGTGGACCCTCAGCTGCTGGCAGCTCTCCGGCGGCAGACAGAGGTGGCAGAGGAAAGACTCCACTTCGAGTGGGAGGAGTCCACCCGGTGGTGGGTGGCGTGGGAGGACTTTATGGTGGTTTTCAGGGACATAGCCAGGTCGATCCGGGCTGCCCTCCCTGCCGCTCCACCTGCCTCGCCGCCTGCTGCCCCACCTACCACTCCACCCACCTCGCTGCCTACTGCCCCGCCTGCTGCTCCACCCGCCTCGCCGCCCACTGCCCCACCCGCCTCACCACCGGCAAGCTCCACAGAGCTCACTGAGGCTGAAGACTGGCCAGTGGAGGCATCCCGGCCCTACCAGCCAGTCCTCCCAGCCCCCAGCCAGCCATGCCGGGGACCGCAGACACGGGGAGTGGTGGTTGCTAGCCGTACCCACTGGGGCTTGCACCCCTCTACCCCCACCCCGGACTGATGGGGGCCCGGTGGATGGCTCGGCTGTTGGCCCATGTATATAGTTGTCCCCCTTTTTGTAGATTAGTTGCAGTTTCTTTGTTTAATCAAACAAGTTATCCAGTTTAAAAAAATAGTTTTATTTTCCAAAAATCTGGAGTCGTGTGCTTGTTGGGGGGGTGGTGTGCAGGTGTTGGGGGCGGTGTGCGAGCATTGCGGGCTGTGTGTGGGGTAGATCTTCTGGGGAAGGCCAGGGAGGTGCTCAGGGGTCTCCCTGATCGAAGTGGAGCCGCAGGGCCTCGCGGACCCGTACCACCTCATGGTGGGCTTGGCGGCTGGGTGCGGCGGCCGGCTGGGGGAAGCCTGTGCCGGTGTCAACTACCCACTCCTGGACAAAAGCCTCCCCCTTGCTTTCAACAAGGTTGTGGAGCATGCAGCACACGCCCACAACCTGGGGGATGTTTTGGAGGCTGATGTCCAGTCGGGCAAGGAGGCACCTCCAGCGGCCCTTCAGATGGCCAAATGTTCTGTGCACCACCTGGTGGGTGTGGTTCAGGCGGGCATTGAACCACTCCTGGCCGGCATTGAGGTGGCCGGTGTATGGGCGCATAAGCCTGGGCTGGAGGGGGTAGGCCGTGTCCTCCACGAGGCAGAGGGGCACCCCCCTCTGGGGGACGTAGGTCTCCGCCTCCAGCCGGCAGCACAGGCCCAAGTTCCTAAAAACACGGGCATCATGTGTGCAGCCGGGCCAGCGCATGTACATATCCTGGAAGCGGCCTCGACTGTCCACCATGGACCTTCAGGACCACAGAGTGGTAGCCCCTGCGGTTGATGTATCTTCCTCCACTGTGGTCCAGGGCGCGAATGGGGATGTGGGTCCCATCCAGGGCCCCAAAGCAGTTGGGGAACCCCATGGAGGTGAATCCGGCGACGGCTGTGTCCAGGTCCCCGAGTTGGACAACTCTCTGGAGCAGCATGGCATTAAGTGCACAGACCACCTGTGGGGAGGGAACACAGGTGTCCATGAGGCTATGCAGGGTGTCCCAGGACCCTTACCCCAGGCCCCTCTCCCAGGCACCTCCCCAGGTACCCCACTTACCCATCCCATCCCTCCCCGGTACCCCTCCCTTTCCAGCCCCACACCCAGCCCCTCCCTCCCCAAGCCCACACCCGGCCCCCCGCCCCCCAGTGGGTGCGTGCCCGGGCCTCCTTACCTCCATGATGACGACCCCAAATGTGGCCTTTCCCACTCCAAACTGGTGTCCCACGGAGCGATAGCTGTCTGGAGTGGCCAGCTTCCAGATGGCTATTGCAACGCTCCTCTCGATGGGGAGGGCGTGCCGCATCCAGGTGTCGTGGTGCCTCAGTGCTGGGGTGAGCCACTGGCAGAGCTCAAGAAAGGTTTGCCAGCACATGCGGACGTTCCGGAGCCACATATCGTCATCCCACACCCGCATGGCGAGCTGCTCCCACCACTTGGAGCTGGTGGGGTAGCTCCAGAGGTGGGGGAGCAGCCGGTGAGGGAGGAAGAGGGGAGCCCGGTGGTCAGGGGTGTCCCCATCTACTTTTGGGGTGGGCTTCTCTGGCAGGAGCCACTGGGCAGCCTCCCGGGCAGCACCTAGCAGGGCACTTGCCCCCTGGATGACTACCTGGAGGGCCTCCGCTTCCTGTTGCTGCTGCTGCAGCTGCTGCTGGGTGTCCATATCTGCTGTGACTTGGTCTGCAAGAGAGTGGGTACTGCTCTGCAGACCTCGTACTGTGCAGGCCAGGTGTGTCTGGGAGGGGCCCTGTAAAGGAGCGGCTTGCAGCTGCCCCAGAAGGGCTAGTGTGCTCTGTGACCCGGTCTGTCCTGACCCCTTATTTCAAAAGAGGGTGCTTGTGTGTGTAGACGCTCTGCATTTCCTTCCAGGGCGGCTCTTTTAGATGTTCCCCATCGCTACTTCGACGTTGAACGTTGACGTTGCCAGCCCTGGAGGATGTGTAGATGATATTTGTTGAAGTAGCCTATTTCGATGTTCTTACTTCGAAATAGGCTACTTCGACGTAATGTGCTAGTGTAGACATAGCCAGTATGTTCTGTGATCTCATATTCTGACCTTCATAGATCTAGATATCTCACCAATATACAGTAGGCCACAAGGGCACTTAATCATGTAAAAAACAAATTCAGTGTCATAGGTAGTCCTTTGTCGAATGACAGATTTTTTTCCAGTTTTTTTACATGAGCTGATGGGAATAAGGGGATTTCGAAGTAGGCGGGGTCCTTTCGAAAAGGAGCCCCATCGGGATGAGCCGTGCAGTGGCGAGGCGCGTCAATTTTGAAGTGCCGCGGCCGCCCGCATGCTAATGAAGTGCTGAATATGCATTTCAGCACTTCATTAGTAAACTTCGAAATGGCCATTTGCATGGCCATTTCGAAGTTTGGGGCTGGTGTAGACACGGCCAAGGACTTGCAAAGTGCTGAGGACCCTCAGTGCCCATTGGCTTCAGTGGGAGGTGGGAGTGCTCATCAGCCCTACGACTTGAGCAACAGTTCAGGAAAGCATTGAAGCAAATGTTTAAGTTCTGTTCCTTTGAAGTTAAGCATGTGCTTTAGTGCTTTCCTGATTAGGAAGGCTCTGTGCAATTGGGGCCTGAAGTCCTGATCTACAGTCCCTTGTAAGCAACAGAAGTCCTTCCACTGGACTTTGGATATAAGCTTAAAAGAATGGAGTGTGAAAAAGAAATATTTTTCTGTAGAGACTTAAAATTACACAAAATATTGTCGTAAATAACAAAAATGAGAGGGTATTCAGTGCATTTCATCTTTCTTCTATCTTTATCTCTTCTTCAGTCTTCATTTCCCTCTTCTTTGCTAACAGTCACTAGTTTAGAATTTCCTACTTATTTAATGCCTGAATAAGTACCATTTAATAATTTGTCCCTGGCCAAATGTGTTCCCGTTAGGTAGATTTTATTCCTATACTCTCAAAACTAGGTAGCAGACATTATCACACACTATCATTAGGCTAAATAGATTTTCTGGGAGATGCTCCCATAAATGATTGGATTGATGTGTTCCAATTAAATGCTCCATATTGTATTTTACTAATCATACAGAAAAAAAGAAAAAAAAACAGGTCTCTCTTTTTTTTACAGAATCAAAGCTTTCAAATAATGTTCTCAGGAATTTGGGGTTCCAATGATACAAAGATATGGTACAGTATGTGAAATATGACCCAATACATTTTTAAACAATTTGAGTGAGCTCAGATAAGAGAAGTTCTCTATCTTATTGAACCAAGGCAAATGAGATTAATAATTTTTGTACTTTCATCACAGCAAAAGAAAATGGCCCATGCTGAGGTTTTTTTTTTAAAGCTTGTTGTAATCTCACTGTGACAAATCAACTCTAATAGGCAATAATTTGTGTCAGATACAAAGCCAAATTAATATTAAGAGAATTATAAGAATAGGTGAGCTGTGCGCAGTGAGATGCAAAGCAAAGCTGATGGAGTTGGATACCTAATGCCATGACAATGAATATACAAAACCACAGTCCTTGAATTAAAACCAAATATCAGATGCTCTTGGAGTGGCAAAAGAGATTTATCTGAAAAAAAAGTGTACAAAAAGTACAGGAAAATAAAATGAGGAATGTATCTTTTTTGCTCAAGAGTGGCCATTACAATAATGAATAATTAAGGAAAACATACAGTGAACTTGACTGTACAGACACATGTTTTTGTTGCTTTTTGTTTTAATTAACCAGATGCATATGAGAAATGAGAAGAGTATAATGGAACTGTGAGTCTCATATAAAGAGAATCCAGAAACAGTAGGCAGTGTCTCTGACATACCGCCTGGCAAAGGGTCAGACAAAAAAAGGTCTAACTGAGGAGCGAAGTTGCTCTTTTGAAGTGTAAGGTTTTGTTTTTCCACTAATAGAAATGGGTTTGGAGCCTAACCCTCCAGACATAGTCAGATTTATTCAGTAAGCCCTGTGTAGCAAGCTGAGGAGCATATTATGTATTGCAGCTGTCCTGACCATGTGAACAGAACCATGCACGCTTAGACTCACGTTCATATCTCCCCAACTGCAGACTTCAGCCTCAGATTAGAAATGTAATAGAATTTTTGCTTAAATTAAATAGCAGAGTACATCACATGACTGACTCTGTGACTGGCATGATCATATAGGGCCCAGCCTAAAAACATGATCCATGTGACCATTTCCAACGACTGGCAAAGAAGCCCTTGCTTTGATAAACCATCACCGAGCCAAATCCTGAAGAGTATCATTTGGGTGTCACTAATTCTTTGCTCAGTCAGAACTACAAATGAAGCTAATATGCTTTTTTGTGCTTAAGTTAGGGGTTAAGAATTTGGCCTGTTTTGTGTTTGAATTAGTTTACTAGTCATGTTGATTTTAGCACAATATAGATGTTTAACTGAAAGCTAGGAAACAGGTACTAGTGCTTTTATTATGAAAACCCTCAAGTTTCCAAACAGAAATTATTGAAAATATTGAAATTATTGAAAATACTAACTCTTTGTTCTCACTCATCCTGATCACTGGGCTTAATGGACAGAAAATACAACCATTAGAAAAACCTCAGTTTCAGCAGCAGGTACCTAAGTCATCATCATCAATAACCATGGGCTCAGCGCCTGTTGGTGTCTGATGCCTCTCTCACTATTTCCTTCTACCTTTCCCTATCCAGTGCAGAGTGGCTTAGTTTCTGTAGACTAGCTCTGCACCAATCTACTACATCATCTATCCGTTCTCTGTGGGGTCTGCCTCTCCTATTCAAACCATCCATTATGCTGAATACCAGGGTCTTGATTTTTCATTCATCATTCATTCTGCAAATATGTCCAAATAGTTGTAGCTTCCGTTTTATAACCGTCTGCAGCAGGTTCTCTTTCGGCTGTATCTTCCTATATCATTCCTTATTGGTGACCTTCTGCATCCATCCTATTCTCAGAATCTTTCTACAATAACTCCTTTTGAATGCCAATATTCTTCTTTTCAAATCTTTCGTTATCACCCAGGACTCACATCCGTACAACATGCTGCTGAATACACAAGTTTTCAAGACACCCAGCTTTGTTCTTAAGCAAATTGCTTTGCTTTTCCAGATCTTATCCATCTCCTTCAAACTCGCTCTTGCTTTCGCTATTCTAGTCGGTATTTCCTTCTTACAGTCTAGACCATACATTATGTTGCTCCCCAGATATGTGAACTTCCCTACATTTTCTAGTTCAATACCGTTGACACTGATCTTCCTTCCTATTTCCTTATCTCCAAATACCATTGCTTTTATCGATGTTCATAATCAGTCCGTACTGCTTCTCTTCTTCGTTTAACACCTGCACCGTTTTCGATAGCTTCTCCTCATCTTATCATCCGCGAACCTCATTTGTTAATTCTTTTCCCGTGCACAGACGGAGCTCTCAGTGGCTTCATGGCGGAGTTTACCTAAGTCAGCACTTCATTTTTTTGTACCAGTCATGATTAATAAGTTCCAAAACATATCAAGGGGAGTGATTGTAACTTTGACGTTTATGTAAAGGTTAATGTAGGAACAGCTGTGTAACAATGGCTAAGCTGCTCTTCGTCAAATCACATTTGGTTAACAACTTTTCATCTGTAACTCAGACCATTGAAATACAAGGTTCCAAAAGCACTCATCCAGTCTGAACAGGTAGCTAGGTACAAATACTGACGTGTTGGTACTTATAGGCTTGAGGTGAAATAAAGGAGAGATTTTCTTTACATGGGGTGGGGAAATAATTTTGAAATGATTATCAAAATAGTAACTATTAATAAACTGAAGGAGGCAAAAAAGAAGAAATATTTGATTTGTATAGGACAGATATTCTCCAGCAGTACAGATTAGCTTTTGCAAAGTTTTAAATAACATACGTAGGAAAATTTTAAAACTTGCTCACCAGAGAATATTTTTGCTCTTCCCTCCACCACCAATATGATTTCTTTAAAACCAGGCTGGATTTATAGTGAAGCATATCACACCTTTTAGACTAATTCAAAGTGTATTTTTACTCCAAACACACAAATAAGCCATATATTTCACATGTTAAAGAGTGAAATGGAAAAAAATCCTACTTTTTTAAAAACGATACATTTTCCAGAGAGTCATGATGAAGAGTTTTTTAAGCAAAAAGAAAGTTTACACTGAGAATCTTCAGAATCTGCTTTATATGAAGCTGCTTTGGAAATCCAGGATCAATCCTCATAATTTCATTTTAGAAATACATCAGTGTCATTCTGTATTTCTCTCTCTCCCCCGTGGCACATCAGCAAGAATGATTACTTAGAAATACCACTGCTTTAAAAAATATATATATATTTTTGTCCATTGAGGTTAAACCTGCAGAGCAAATTGTTTTAAAGGTATTTCAGTACTCAACTGGTGAATACCTATTAACTAACAGCTTCACAAGTAGCAAATGATTGTCATTAATTCATTCAACAATCACTGTATTAATGAGGATGTCATATATACTTCCTTCTTAGCCCAGTGTCTAACCACTGGAAAATGCTACTAAATAGCATATTTTTAAGATAAAAAAGACTACTAAAATGTTTCAAATCAGGCAAATTGCATACAGAAAGACAGAAACTTGTAAAACAAATAGTAATTAGGAAAAAAAATCCTTGTGAATAAAAGTATAAATACATATTACATTAAACCCTTAGGCTGTGAACCTTATTTATACAAGAAAGAACATCTACAGAATAAGCCACTGGTACAACAAACAAAGGTATGACTAATAGCTATATAGGAACTGCTTGTTTTATATTCCTATCACATTTTACCTTTCCCCAAAGCAGAGAAAATGAAAGAAAACCCAACCTTTCTCTGTCATTCATCCTTTTCAGGTCTGGTACACAAAAGTTACGATTGTTTAATTTTAGCCTCAGGCAGCATAGGGTTCAGACCTATAGGGTGGTACGTGCCTCTTCAAAACTAAATCACCCACTCATGATTCATTTACTACCTTTGTCTGTTCAGGAACAGCCATCAGGTTAGGTGTCCAGTGCTAAGTCTCCCATCTGTAAAATGGTAACAATATTGTTTCAGAGGAACGTTTTTTTTTTTAAGGTATTTAGGGCCTTGGACACCACTACTCAGCATGGATGTTGTATATCTCAATCACTTAGTGTTCATCAAGTGCTTTGATATCTTCAGATGGAAGACATTATAAAAGTGCAATGTATTGCTGCTGTATTCTGTGATTAAAATGACTACTCATATAAGCATTCATAAGGTAAGAATAACTGAAGAGTCTTCAATCTGGTAAGTACAGTGCTCTGTCATTAAAACAGTTGAATAGATTTACATAATCAATGTTGTGGGTCTGATCTTGTAGCCCTCATTCACATACCGTACTCATTTTGTTGTTGTGGGAATATATGAATGGCTAAAGTCTGTAGGATTATAACTTTCACCAGCGTTATATTGAAATCCATGGAAAATGAGGCATTTGCACTTCCTGTTCTAAAGATACATCACTGTCTTAGACTTAAACTTAGGTCCACCTGTGTGTCTGGGCACATCGGGCAACAAGTGCTCTCCAGAGATTTTGGTCTGATGCCACTGTTTCCGCTTCTTCCCACGTTATACCAATGTTCTTAAAGTCTTCTTTAACCGTGCTTCGCCACGTTTTCAGTGGTCTTCCCCTCTTTCTCTTTCCTTCAGCTGGTGTCCATCGCATTGCTGCCTTTGGATGAAGATTATCTGAAAGACGCAAGATGTGTCCAGCAAGACGCAATCTACGCTCTGCCACAACATCCTGCAGTCTCCACAGACCACATCTTCGTAGAATCTCACTGTAGCCAATCAGATATTGTTGTCTACACAGTTGGTTCAGTTTTAAAATGAATATTAAGAAAATTTTCAAGCATGAAATTCATTCCTGTGCAGAGAATTAGTGCAGATTCTGTGTCTCACTCATGTTCCTCTTACATGCTGTTTTGAGGGCTTGAGTGATGCTTGGGTTTTGTGCTGGACTTCTGTGCAAGGGAGAACTCAAACTCACAGAATGCCCTTGACTTTGCAAATACATACCTATGTGCTTTGACTTGTGAAAGCGTGCATAGCTCCATTGATTCTTACATGGGGACATATACTGCGGTATCATTTTTTGTACATTAAATAAGGGTTGAAGAGATGCAACATTTTTGCTAATGATTTCACATTTCTCTGTATTACTGTAGCATGGAAATTCATTCTTCACCTTTGACCATCATAACAAGGGGTGCTCAATAGGCTTGCATGTACAGTCTGTTGTTACTCAACTTTCTCATGTCAAGTTATTTCTGTCCTGTTGCTGTAATTAACTGTAACATGTTTTCATTGGGCTGCATATCCATGAAACTGAAAGTGAGAGTAGTTAGGAACAAATTTGCTAAGAGTCTTGTTCCAACTGACAATCTTTCCTTTGTAATGTTGATTATATATCAAGATAGAGCCAGAAGCAAGTCCTAGACATCATGAGGAAGCAGCAGAATCTACTATGTTAGTATCCCACATGCAGGTGATCATGGCAGTTTTTAGCACAGAGGATGGCACCATTCCCTATTTACAGGAAAATCCTAGGTATAATACAATTCACCATCTGGCTGCATATACTGGTTCAACCCAAGAGTTTCCGGGGCTAATCTGTGAATCTAATATAAAGTCTCATCCAAAAAGTAGATCATAAGTTAAATATGAGTCAACAGTGTGATGCTGTTGCAAAAAAAGCAAACATGATTCTGGGATGCATTGGCAGGTGTGTTGTGAACAAGACACGAGAAATCATTCTACCGCTCTACTCTGCGCTGGTTAGACCTCAGCTGGAATATTGTGTCCAGTTCTGGGCACCCCAATTCAAGAAAGATGTGGAGAAATTAGAGAAGGTCCAGAGAAGAGCAACTAGAATGATAAAAGGTCTGGAGAACATGACTTATGAAGAAAGGCTGAAAGAATTGGGCTTGTTTAGCTTGGAAAAAAGAAGATTGAGGTGGGGGACATGATAGCGGTTTTCAGATATCTTAAAGGGTGTCATAAGAAGAAGGGAGAAAACTTGTTCTTCTTGGCCTCTGAGGAGAGAACAAGAGGCAATGGACTTAAACTGCAGCAAGGGAAGTTTAGGTTGGACATTAGGAAAAAGTTCCTAACTGTCAGGGTGTTCAAGTACTGGAATAAGTTGCCAAGGGAGGTTGTGGAATCTCCCTCACTGGAGATATTTAAGAACAGATTAGATAGATGTCTATCAGGGATGGTGTAGATAGTGGTCAGTCCTGCCGTCGGGGCAGGGGACTGGACTCGATGGCCTCTCGAGGCCCCTTCCGGTCCTAGTGTTCTATGATTCTATGATTCATCGCCTGTAGCCAGCACAGAGGGGTGTGATCAGTGATGAGGGCAAAGTGTCTGCCCAACAAGTAATACCAGGGTGAGTCCATGGCCCATTTCACTGCTAGTGTCTCCTTCTCTATTACTCAGTAGGTCTTCTCCCTTGGGAAGAGCTTCCTACTGATGTAAAGAATTGGGTATTCATCACCTCCCACCACTTGGGAGAGCACAGCTCCCAGTCCAACATCTGAGGGATCTATCTGTAACAAGAACTCCCTTGAGAAGTTGGGGCTGTACAGGGCTGGTTCTTAGCAGAGCTGGGCCTTTAGGGCTTGGAAAGCTTCCTCACAAGCTGGAGTCCACTGGATGTGGTTTGGACTCTCTTTCTTGAGGGGGTTGGTAAAAGGGGCAGCAATGGAGGAGAAGCCCGGGATGAAGCGTACCTGTCTTTTTGAGGATGGAAGGGCGTACCACTGGAGGGCTTGGACCTTCCCCACTAGGCATCATACCATGCCCTGCCCCAAGATGTAACCTAGGTAGGTGATCTCATCCCTTCTGAGGCAGCATTTCACTAGGTTTACTGTCAGGCCTGCTTTCTGGAGGGACTGCAATATGATGGCCACATGTTTTAGGTGAGTCTGCCAATCATAGCTATAGATCACTATATCGTCCAAATATGCTGTGGTGTATTGGCTATGGGGATGTAGAATCTGGTCCATTAGGCACTGGCATGTGGCCAGAGCACCTTTCAGCCCAAAGGGCCTGGTTCGGAATTGGAAGAGTCCAAAGGGAGCGGAGAATGCCACCTTCTCCTTGGACATAGGTGTGAGGGGGATTTGCCAATAGCCCTTTGTTAAGTCAAGGGTAGTAAAATACTCTGCTTCCCCAAGCAGCTCATCCACCTGGGGTACTGGGTAGGCATTGAATTTCAACACTGCTTTCACTTTCTGGAAGTCAATGTAAAACCGGGTGCTCCCATCCAGCTTGTGGACAAGGATTATCGGGCTTTTCCATTTGCTGAAAGACTCCTTGATTACCCCCAGTGCCAGCATCATCTGAAGTTCTTGTTTCACCACCTCTCTCAGCTTCTAGGGAAGGGGCTGCAGGGGGTCTCCCGGTCCTTAACCCCTGGTTCGGTGGACAGCCGGGTGAGTTCAACTGGGTTTTGCTGAGTAGACTGAGGAGAAGTTGGCAACTAACTCCTGGTCCTGAAGCCTCTGTTCTGGGGTAAGGTTGCCCCAGTCTGGACCTCCCCTGGGTTTGCTACCTCCTCTGCCTGGGGCCCCAGTTCTGGGTCTGTTGGGTAGGGGGTGATTAGTAACCCTCCCTGGGCCTTGGGTTTTAAGAGATTTATGTGGTAGATCTGCAACCCCTTGCACTTACCTGGCTGGTCCACCTCATAGTTCACTGGGCCCACTCACTGAATGATCTCATAAGGCCCCTGCCAGTGGGCAAGGAGTTAGGAGTCTGTACTCAGTAGTAGCAGGAGCACTCGATTCACCAGTTGAAACTCACAGAGTCTTGTTCATTTGTTATAAGTTACCACCTGGGCCCACTGTGCTTGGAGGAGGTTCTCTTGGGCAATGTACTTAGGGTTTTGTGTGTCTCTCATAGGTTGAGCACATACTGCACCACGTTATTGCTTTGGGATGGCTGTTCCTCCCACATCTCCCTTACTAAGTCTAGAATGTCTCGCGGCTGCCTTCCATACAGGAGTTCAAAGGGGAAAAGCCCTGTGGAGAGCCGGGGTACTTCCTGAACTGCAAACATGAGGGCCAGGAGGAGCTGGTCCCAATGATGTACATCCATCAGCACAAACTTGCACAGCATTGCCTTCAAAGTCCGATTGAAGTGCTCTACTAGTTCATTGGTTTGAGGGTGGTAGATGGACCGCCAGAATGTCTTGATTTTTAACAGTCGGAAGAGTTGCTGCACCATTTGGGACATAAAGTTTGTTCCCTGATCCATTAGGATCTCCCGAGGGACCCTGACCTGAGCAAAGATGTTCATGAGCTCAGTTGCCACCCTCTTGGCTCTCTTGGACTATAGCGGTATGGCTTCTGGGCACCGAGTTGCATAGTCAACAACAACGTGGATGAACCAGTACCCAGTTGCACTCTTCTCCAGGGGGCTGACTATATTGATGCCAATTCACTCAAAGGGTATACTTATGAGTGGGAAGGGAACTAATAGGGCTTTCTCAATGGACCGGGCTGCTGTGAACCTGCACTCTGGGCAGGAGGCACAGAAGTCTGCAATGTCCCTGTGGATGCTGGGCCAAAAGAAGTGGGCCAGGATCCTAGCCAGTGTATTGTCTCTTTCCAGGTGTCCCACCATGGGGATGGCATGGGCAAGCTGCATGACCTATCTCCGGTATGACTGGGGAACCAAGAGCTGATGGTGCACTTCTCCTGTCTGTGGGTCCTTCTCTATGCAGTAGAGATGGTTTCCCTGGATTTCAAAATGGGGCAACTGTCCCATTTGATGGGGTCAGGTGGTGTCCCCATTCACTACTATCACCTGATCATATGCTTGACTTAGTATCTCATCCACCTGCTGCTCCCCCCCAAAGTCCAAGGGCCATGTGAGGACTGTGGATTTGGGCAGTGGGGGCAGGTCTGTGTCCAGTTGACAGAGACCTGGGCCCACCTGGGTCAGTGCTGGCCCCTGGGAAGTCCCTTCCCCGGGTCCGCCACTTCCCCTACTTCAGCAAGAGTCGTGGTTCCACCCCCTTGCAGTGCTCAGTTGGTGGGTTTGCTGTTCTCTAGCTGAATGCTTCCCAAATCCTACTAGTAGTTCTCTAAAATGTCCCCAGTCTCTACCCAGTATCACCAGACAGGCAAGAGCTGGGGCCAAGCCGACCATCACTGGTTCTTCATGCCTTCCCACTTGTAGGGTTACTCGGGTGCAGGGCTAGGACTTCATGTCCCCCTGGATGCACTGCAGCTTGATGATGCGCTGAGGGGACCCTGCGTCAGACGCGAGCATTTGCTGAGCCAGGATCTGGGCGCACCATGAGTCAATCAGCCCAAATGCCTCTGTCTGACTGATGTCCATGGGATAGTCAGCTTGCCAGGGCCGTGGGGGTGCACCTGTGTTTGCTGGGTTTGGAGCTTCCCAAAGTTGCATTCCATGTATGGGTAGTCTCAGGATCAGTGCCCAATGCACTTGCATGTGAAGCGGGCATTCTGTTCTGGGGTGGCTTTTGGAGGGGGGTCTCCCCGAGGTGCCCAGGGTGGGGATGAATGTGGAACAGTGTCTCCAGGCTGGGGCGCAAGTGGGGTCTTTGGTACCTTGGCTGAGAGGTGACTGGTTTCCCCACAGAGGAGCTGGTGAGCTGGTCTGAAGCCCAGGTGTTGGAGACCAGAATTAGCCTGGTAGCCCTGAATTTTTTGGGGATCAGGGAGGGGTGGCAGATGCTGTGGTCCACCCTGGCCTTGCCACCTCTGGCTGCCCTCAGTCATTTGTGCTGGGGTGCCTCTGGCTGAACTGGGGCCTAAGAGGGAATCATACCGGGAGACATGGCTGCTAGATAATTCTCCATCAACTGGATAACTGCGGTCATATTTTCTGGATGGTTTTTCATCACCCATTCCCCTCCCTCAGAGGGCAGAATCTGGGTGAACTGTTTAAGCAGGATCTGCTTGGCTACCTGCACACTGGTCTTTGTTTTGGGCTTCAGCCTCCTCCAGCAGGCATCCTGCAGCTTCTGGGTGATAAGGCAGGGTCAGGCTCTGAGGGGACATACTTGTCCATGGAAGCACTGTCAGAAAGTCTCTTCAGAGATATCCAGGGCATCCAGGATTGCTGCCTTGACCTGGGCATAGTCCTGAGCAGCCACAGTGTCCAGTGCCCAATAAGCAGTCTGGGCGACTCCTGGCAAGTATGGGGCCAAGACAGCCACCCACTGCCCTGGGCCCTTGGGGCTACAGTGGCCACTGGCTCAAATGTCTCCAGGAATGACTCTGGATCATCCTCCAGGGCCATGTTGGTGAGCCTGATTGGTGCCAGCGCAGGTGCTGGCAGCTCATCCGGGGATCTGTGTCAAAGCGGGGAAGTCACCTGCTGCATCAACTGTTGCTGGTAGGTTACTAATTCCCTGATTAGCTGTTGCTGCTGCTGAGCCATCTGTTAGAGCAGCTGCTGCTGTTGCTGACTGGCCTGTTGCTCCACCGTCTACTTCAGCAGGGGCTCCATTGCTTCTGTGGTTCGCACTTGCTGGGTCTATGGCTGTTACAATAGGATGGCCCTTCTGCAGGGCCAGGACAATGCCCACATTCTCCACCACGTATGAGTGGTTCCCACCGAAGGCAGGGTGGCCTAGTGGCTAGGCCCCTTGCTGGGGCCTAGGGGCTCAGGGTGTAAGTTTGATCCATGGCCCCCAGAATCCAGTTTTGCCCCCAATGGGAGAGGAGTTCCCTGGGGGAGTGGGGGCTCCCCCTTTGTGCCTGGGTGAAAGTTCTGAGGCTCCGCCCTCCCACGGCCAACCCAGTGGCAGCTTTGGCTCAGGCCCTGCTTGCCTCAGAGCCAGCTCCTGCCTTTTGGCTGGTCAACCCTAAACTGGGCTGGCTTCACTCCTTTTATACTCTTCCAGGCCTGATACTGGCTGCAGGTGAAGTGGGGTGGGGCTGATAAGGCAAACAGACTCTGTTTAACCCCTGCTGTGCCTGGTGTTCCTCTTACACCCTGGCTACGTCTACACGTGAACGCTACATCGAAATAGCTTATTTCGATGTAGTGACATAGAAATAGGCTATTTCGATGAATAACGTCTACATGTCCTCCAGGGCTGGCAACGTCAACGTTCAATGTCGACGTTGCGCAGCACCACATCGAAGTAGGCACTGCGAGGGAACGTATACACGCCAAAGTAGCACACATCGAAATAAGGGTGCCAGGCACAGCTGCAGACAGGGTCACAGGGCGGACTAGCGCTTCCGGGGCAACAGCTAGCTGCTCCCTTAAAGGGCCCCCCCCCAGACACACGCAGCCTGCACAGCACGCTGTCTGCAGAGCCATAGGCATGCACACCTCGAGAGACGCAGTCATGATGGACCCCCAGCAGCAGCAGCAGCAGCAGCAGCAGCAGCAGCAGCAGCCAGAGGTCCACCCAGCCGCCCCTGCAGGAGCAGTGCTTGCCCTGCTCCATGCCATGCAGGAGGCAGCTGACCACCTCCTTGCTACACAGGAGGAGCTGCCTGCAGGGGAGGAGGACACAAACCCCAACCCTGTAGCACCCGGCCCCCCCCGCCTCATACGCCACCGGCTGTGGAGCTACCCCACGAGCACCGACTGGTGGGAGTGGCTGGTGCTCGGAGAGTGGGACGACGACCGCTGGCTCAGGAACTTTCTCTTGAGCCGGCAGAAATTTCTGGAGCTATGCCAGTGGCTCACCCCCGCACTCAGGCACCAGGACACCACCATGCGGCGTGCCCTCAGCGTGGAGAAACGGGTCGGCATCGCCATCTGGAAGCTGGCCACTCCAGATAGCTACTGATCCATGGGCCAGCAGTTTGGCGTCGGCAAGGCCACCGTCGGGGCTGTCCTCATGGAGGTAAGAGGCCCCATGGGGGGAGGGGGAGGCAGCTCTGGGAGGGCAGAGGAGGGGAGGGGGGCCCTGGCAGGTGAGGGCCACACACACCCTGCACACCCCTCATTGGTGCTGTCCCATGTGCTTCCCCTGCAGGTTGTCCGTGCCATCAACGCCATGCTCCTCCACAGGCTCATGAGGCTTGGGGACCCGGATGTCGCCATCGAGGGCTTTGCCACCCTGGGCTTCCCCAATTGCTTCAGGGCTCTGGATGGGACTCACATCCCCATCCACGCCCCGGAGCACAGTGGAGGACGCTACATAAACAGGAAGGGCTACCACTCAGTGGTCCTCCAGGTCTTGGTGGACAGCTGGGGCCGTTTTGTGGACATTTATGTGGGCTGGCCTGGCAGCACCCACGATGCCCGGGTATTCCGGAACTCGGGCCTGTGCTGCCGGCTGGAGGCGGGGACCTACATCCCCCAGTGGGAGATCCCTGTGGGGGACACCACCATGCCCCTCTGCGTCATTGCAGATGCGGCATACCCCCTCCGGCCCTGGCTCATGCACCTGTACACGGGCCATCTGTCTGCCAGACAGGAGCGCTTCAACCAGCACCTGAACCACGTGTGCCAGGTGGTGGAGCGCTCATTTGGCCGCCTCAAAGGGCGCTGGAGGTGTCTCCTCACCCGCCTGGATGCGGGCCCCACCAACATCCCCCAGATTGTGGGTGCATGCAGTGCCCTACACAACCTGGTGGAGAGCAAGGGGGAGGCCTTCTTTCACGGCTGGGCTGTGGAGGCCGGCAGGGCCGATGTGCAGCCACCCGCTGCCCCCAGTCGCCAGGTGGACCCCGAAGGGATCTGGGTCCAGGAGGCCCGGGGTGAACACTGGCAGGCCCCCGCATCCTCCACAACACTCCCTGCCCCTACGCCCACACCACAGAGCACCCAAGAGCACCCCCCCACCACTTTTCTTGTAAAAATAAAAGCAGACAGTTGTTTGTCAAATCAAACATCTTTTGAACTCTTATTATAATGGAAATTCTAACTTATATATGTATATATTATAAAAACAGGGATAACATGAAAGGGGAGGACAAGGAAGGGGAGAACTATTTACATGGGGGGGGTAAGGATCAGCATTGGAAAACAGGGGTCACAAATACAAACTATTTACAGCAAAAAAATAACTTAAAATTGGGGGAAATATATACAAAGGGTGGGGGCACATCCTGGGCCCCACACCCCTACAGTCCAGCGCTGGGGGTGGGCGGCTGGGATCCCCGCCTCGGCCGCAGCCCTGGCCAGGGCTGGCTGGGGGCCAGGCAGACCGGGAGATATGGCTGGCGAGTGTCAGCTGGCCCCAGGTCCCCCTCGGCGGAATGGCCCTCAGTGGCAGGTGGCGGTATGATGGCGGACGGCGCAGCGGGTGGAGCAGTGGGTGGAGCAGGCAGGGCAGGCACAGCAGCGGCCGGCGCGGCATGGGGGGCCAGCTAGTCCGCAATGCGGTTGAAAGTCTGCGTGTAGGCCCCCCCATGCCTCCTGGCGCCAGGCTAGCGCCCGGTCCTGCAGGTGGAGGCGGCGTTGCTCCACCCGCAGCCGCTGCTCAGCGACCTCCACCTGCCGGCGGTGGAGGGCCAGCAGCTGGGGGTCCGTTGCCGGTGGCTGCTGCTGCTGGATCCACCGTCTTGCCCGCCATGGGGCTGGTCGGTCCTCCGCCAAGGGGCTGGCCTGGAGTGACGGCCCCGGAGGGCTTTCCAGGACCACTGACGCCTCGCCAGTCCTTCCGATGGTGCAGCTGCGGAACACAGGAGGGGGGGAAGAAGAGTGGAGACAGCCGTTAGTGTGGGCCCTGAGCTGTGGCCCTTGTCCCCCCACCCCTCTGCTGCAGGTTCCCCATCCCCGTCCCTGGGAGATGCTGCTGTGATTGGGTTCAGGGGTCCCCCTGCACTGCACCCTGTCCACTGGCAGGAGTGACTCTCACTCAGCAGGTATGACAGGAGAGGTTTATTAGGCAACAGATGCCCAGTTTCTTCCAGAAGCGACAGTACAGCAGTCAGAGACGGTCCTTCCAACCCGTTCTGGGGAGAAGACCCCGAGGGGTGCCCCTCTGAGGTGTAGCTTTCCCCCTCCTCAGGCTGGCTGCCTTCCAGCTCTCCCTTCCCCTAGCCTCTAACTGCCGCCCTCCTCCTGCTCCGGTGCCCCGGGGGTCGGCTCCTGGGGGTGCCCCAGGGGTGTGGGGCTTGCCTCCGGGGTGGACTCCACCTCTGGGGCCTGCTGGGGCTCCTCAGCTGAGGTGTCAAGAGTGGCCGGGGGGAGGAGGTGTGCCGGGGGCCCAGGATGGCCCTGAGCTCCCTGTAAAAGGGGCAAGTGACGGAGGTGGCCCCAGATCGGCCAGCTGCATCCCGGGCCTGGATGTAACCCTGCCACAGCTCCTTCACTTTACTCTGGACATGATCTGGAGTGCGGGCAAGGTGACCCCGGGCGGCCAGGCCCTCGGCCAGCCGAGCGAACGCATCCGCGTTCCGCCTATTGCTCCCCATTACCTGGAGCACCTTCTCCTCGCTCCAGAGCCCCAGCAGGTCTCGAAGCTCGGCCTCCATCCAGGAGGGGCCCTGCTGCTCCTTCGCCGCCTGGATCCTGGGCTGGGAGCCCTGGCTCCCCTTGGGGGGGGTCCCCTGGGGGCGCTGGGGGGGCTGCCGGGCGGCCATCACGTTGGGTGGGGGTGTGGGTGGCTGCGGAGGAGCGTGCAGGCTAGCTGCGTGTTACTGCTGCTGCCTGCATGCTCTCTCAGCTTCCTGCACAGGAAAGGAGGGGGCGGGGAGCTTTAAGGGGCCGCTCCACGCTGCCACCATTGAGCTCAGGGGCTGGAGAGAGCGTCTCTCAACCCCTCAGCTGATGGCCGCCATGGAGGACCCCGCAATTTCGATGTTGCGGGACGCGCAACGACTACATGTTCCCTACTTTGACGTTGAACGTCGAAGTAGGGCGCTATTCCCATCCCTTCATGGGGTTAGCGGCTTCGACGTCTCTCCGCCTAACGTCGATGTTAACTTCGAAATAGCGCCCAACATGTGTAGCCGTGATGGGTGCTATTTTGAAGTTGGTGCCGCTACTTCGAAGTAGTGTGCACGTGTAGACGCGGCTCATGTGTATACTATCCTGAAAGGAGAAACTCCTGCACTATCTCCCCCATCCACCAAGAAAAAAAAATCCTATAAATACCTTACACACGTCAATAGATGGAAAATATGAAAGAAAGGGGTCAATAGACAAGACAGACATTTTATTTTTCCAGCAGGAGGCTGAATGCAACAGAAGTATTGGGCAAATATTTATTGTTTAATTTCTTTTCAAAGCTAAACATGTAGTTAATGGAGTATTTCATCAGAAATCCTGAGACTCCTAAGATCAGCTGAATTAAAGAAATCTGGGGCCAGGATATCAAGGAGTAAACACTTGAAACTGTTGTTTATGGCAACACTCATAATTCTCTTCAGTTTCCAAGCAGGCCCACTTTATGTTAACTCCTTTCTTGGTAACTCCTACAAATCTTTCAGGTTCTGAATTAAATGACCTATTGCAGAACAAGTACTGTACTGCAATCTTGAGAACAGGCAAAAAGTGTGGCTTCTCCAACATGAAGTGGATACTCATGGCTCATGTTTAGCCTTTTACAACATCTTTATCCAAAGCACTGGAACTTGCTACTCATTCTGAGGTAGTTAATTTCCCTGCAGTGCAGTTCCCATAAAAATAAATATGAGTTATGTACCGCATATCCCTCAATGGGGCGTGAACCCCCAAAATGTTAACAATTAATGTTTCTCTTAAGGAGACAACACAATCAGAAAGAATGCCTGCTTCAGAGTTTGAACTTCACAGAATCTTCTCATCTCCATCTGGATGTAGTTTGGGGAAAAGAGGAGGTCCATCTAAGGCAGCTGAGAAACTATTTGTTCCTTCTTTATAGTAAACTGTGCTGTAGTTCAGGAGAGTGACACAGAGGAAGGCTAACACAGCAGATGTTGTTACTGCTTACAAGGACTGGTCTGATAAGAAATCATAAGACTGACAATATAATGAAATCGAGGTGGAGCAAAATGGATGTTTTCCAGTAAAAAATACAAATTGAGCCTTAAGGAGATGTAGGTGACAAATTTTGACATTTCTACTATCAAGCAACTGGGAATGAATTTCCAGCTACCCTCCTCTAATTCTCTTGACCCTCCTCTAATTCTCTTGAAATGTACAATAAGAATACCTACATAACCCCTTTCCAAAAAGCAAGACCTGGGTATCCTAACAAATCAAACCTGTCTGTAGTCTGCTGCCTGACTGGCTACACCAGCTGATTGGTAGGTAGGGCTGATTAACCTCTTGTGCGCTTTGGTGCCTGAACTGTGGACCCACCCTTGCTCAGCCTCTTTTCCTGCTTGGTGAACCTGCCACTCACATTGGGTATGGGGTGGAGAAGAGCAGGCAGAGAGGCGGGGCTTCAGAGGAAAGAGGCTGAGTTGGTCCTTGAGCGCAGGCCTGGCAGGACCATGAATCTAGCACTGGGGTCCCTTCTGAGTGTGGGTCAGGGGCCACTGATGCCACTGTAAACACAATATGCTGGTTGGAAGAATCAGTAGAGCAGCTCTAAAAATGAGTAAATGGAGCTATTCAAGTATCGGAGGGGTAGCCGTGTTAGTCTGGATCTGTAAAAGCAATGAAGAGTCCTGTGGAACCTTGTAGACTAACAGAAAAGTTTTGAGCATGAGCTTTCGTGAGCACAGACTCACTTCATCAGATGCTGGTCTTGGAAATCTGCAGGGCCAGGTATAAATAAGCCAGAGCAAGGGTGGGGATAACAAGGTTAGCTCAGTCAGCAAGGGTGAGGCTTACTACCAGCAGTTGATCTGGAGGTGTGAACACCAAGGGAGGGGAAGCTGCTTTTGTAATTAGCCAGCCATTCACAGTCTTTGTTTAAGCCTGAGCTGAGGGCGTCGAATTTGCAGATGAATTGGAGCTCAGAAATTTCTTTTTGGAGTCTGGTCCTGAAATTTCTTTGCTGTAGGATAGCTACTTTTAAGTCTGCTACTGTGTGGCCCGGGAGATTGAAGTGCTCTCCCATGGGTTTTTGTATATTGCCATTTCTGATATCTGATTTGTGTGCGTTTATTCTTTTACATAGAGACAGTCCATTTTGTCGGATGTATATAGCAGAGGGGCATTGCTGGCACATGATGGCATAAATTATATTGGTAGATGTGCAGCTGAATGAACCCGCAATGGTGTGGCTGATCTGGTTAGGTCCTGTAATGGTGTGATGAAGTGAGTCTGTGCTCATGAAAGCTCATGCTCAAAACTTTTTTGTTAGTCTATAAGGTGCCACAGGACCCTTCGTTGCTGGAGCTATTCAGGGGCTGTTCAAAGCAGTTATCCTCTGCTGTGATACCTCCTGAAGCTCTGCATATTTTGCATTTTACTTAACCAACATGTGAGTGAGTTACTCCTTCAAACCTTTTTCTTACACATTCACTTTAATTTTGTTAGCATGCATGTTAGTTATGTATGTATGCCCTTAGGATCCAGGGACAGGGACCAAATGGACATGTCTGTCTGGAAGGCACTTGGTATGTTGTAAACTGAAACAGAATATGCTGGTCTTTGAAGGCAGGCTAAACACTTGGTATAACTCTAACCCCACTTTGGCACAGAATAAAGGGAACTTGGGAGCATGGAATTTTTGGAGGGTCATTGTGAGTGATAACCCGATACAGTTATTACTAGAAAAAAACACCAATAATCACATTGAATAACAAGAATCACACTTCAGATCACCACACAGCTTTTCTTACTATCCTCATTTAAAAATAAATCTGTCAGACTAGACCCTTCTTTCATCCTGCAACATTTGCTTTTCTGCCTTGCCCTCAATCAAGGGAATCTGCATTTACTGCTTGGATATTCGTGTAGTTAGGTTCCTCTCTTCTACACAAACTGCCTGTAGTGAGTCAGTATGGCCTCCTGCAGACCCGGAGGCAGAGGAGGCTATGCAGAGGCCCTGGTGGGCGGGGCCGGAGCCAGGAGACCAGAGGCCCGCCCCTCAGAGGGCGGGCCCCAGGGCTAGAAGAGCCAAGGGCGGGACTCAGGACCCATTCATGCCTGGGCCTCCGGGCAGGGAGGACGTGCCTGCACGAGCTCCTCGGCGCCAAAGGGAGAGGGCCTGCTGCTGCCCAGCCAGGCCGGAGGAGCAAGCCCCCAGCGGCTCCAAGCAATCCCGGGTCCATATGCCCCAAGGGGACTACCCGGACTTCCCAGACCTGCCAGGACCTTCACGCCGGTGGAGACCCCCCGCCTTGGAAGAAGCCACAGGAGCAGTCTGCCCCAGAGTTCCGGCAGATCCTTACAGCACTCAGGCCCAGGATTGCCTCGGGTCTCCTGTATTACCGCCGCCCGACTACCCCAATGACATTGTTATGGACGACTGGCCGGAACCCCCGAAGGTGGATGACCTGGAGGAGACCGACCTAGGGGGACCCCTTGACCAGATGGACTGGGACCTTCCGCCAGCAGAGGTAGAGGTAGGAAGTGGCCCGGGGAACAACGCTCACGAACCCATGGCAGTGTGTGGTGGTCTGGATCCCCACTGCAGTGGTTGCGTGTGAGCGACCCCCAGGGCCCTGGGCCGGGTTGCAGTGGAGTGGGAGGGCCTGTGACCCCCTACTCCCTCCTTGACAGGGCCAGCCTGTGCTGGGCCTGCGCTTAAACCCTTGTGTTGCTGCCCCGCCCCAAACTGAGGGCTGGGCCTGCGCTTAAACCCGTGGGTTGCTGCCCTGCCCCAAACTGAGGGCTGGGCCTGTGCTTAAACCCTTGGGTTATTACTTGGAACTTCTGCCCTGCCCTGGACTGAGGGCCGGGCCTAGAGTTGTACTATTACCTGGGAACTGCTGCCCTGCCCTGGACTGAGGGCTGGGCCCAGAACTATACAACTCTTGTGAACTGCGGCCCCGCCCTAGATTGAGGGCTGGGGCCTGTATGGTGTTGCAGTGGTGAGTTGCTGACCGCCCGAACTGAGTACGGGCTGGTGCTCTAACCCCCTTTTTGCTGCCGCCCGCCCTAGGCCAAGGGGCTGGGCATCTCTGGACTTGTTACACTGCCCTTTGTCTAGTAGAATTAAATGCTTTGTTTCTTCACTTCTAGATGATCACTTTAACATTCTCACATGCTGGACTCTGACTACTTTTTATCACACCCTTACCCAAGGTGCCTGTCTTACAAGGGTCTGGGAAGCCCCCATGGTTTTTGTTTGTCTTGTAATCTCCTTTTTTATTATTAGCTGCATGCATCAGGTCCACTGACATTTTGATCTGCTGGTCCTGTTCAAAAAAACATATAAACAAGACCCTTTAGATAAAAAACATGGTTGCCCTGGATCCCACATCTTTGTGGTTATAAAATAAAAACACATTTTTTTTGAACACTCTGGCTGTGGTGATTTTTTTTCAGCATCTATTCTCACAGTATCTTCTGAGAGTTAAATATTTCTTTCAACCCTGGAGGACGGACCTGAGAATCATCTTTTCTTCTTAAAAGAAATGCTCTTGTTCATTTCAGGAGAATTTAAAAAAAAATACCAACCTATATTTCTTCACTGGCTCTCTCCCGCTTTCTTTCTCCCTCCCCGTCAGTCCCTTGCCATATTCAAATTAAAGAATATTCATTATTCCTGATATCTTAGGAATTACTTTATTTTCTCTTTCTTGACAAAGGGCCTTGTGTGCTCTATACTGAAATGCTCTTTTGGTTAGGGATCCTGTAGAGTTTTTGATGTTCAATATTAGTTCTTAAATGTGCAGCTCACGGTCCTAATAAGTACTATATTAGCTTCTTCTTTTATAAAGACATCCTATTTTTGTAGGAACGTCATGATAAAAACTCTTGTAAATTACTTTTGATACAGTACCTCAGCAAGAGAATTTTACAATCTGAGCATAATAAAATAAGACATGTCATTGACAGAACACAATAAAACATACTTCATTTATACAACACCCCAGTATCATTTTTAATAAGCAAAAGTTCAAGGTATTATTCCTGGCAATACTAGCTATGATCAAAGCATCGGCAAAGACTTTTTTAAAAACCCTGCCTGTGGGACACATTCCCCTACATTTTTCTAGTGCACTTACCACCTGTATGACTAATTAGTTCTTTCTTCATTAGAAAACTGGACAAGGACAATCAGACCCTGAGGACATATGGGAGACAGGGAGTGTCCAACCTTGTCCCAGCAAGAAATACAGCATGCAGGTGAGCTGGAAGTTATAAATGAGAACTCAGCTCCAGGCCGCATTGGAAACAGGTGTTAAAATTGGCCCTTGTTATACTTTGGTCCTGTCAATTAAGGTGTCGAGATTGGGAGAACAAAGAATAGGGGATAATTGCTCAGTTCTTTTGTCCAGGCACTTTCTGAGACATCAAGGATTATTATGCATCCTCCCTAGTATGCTAAATAATAGGCCCTAGACCAGCCCAGCATGTCCTTTTAACTCCTGTTCAACTAGTGGCCTCCCTTTCTGAGGGGATTGGGATAGAACTTTAGAACCAAGTTCAATTGGATATCTATTAACTTTTACTGATTGGAAGCAGTGGCCCTGCACCCAGTAGCCACATAGATAATACCATGTGAGTTTCTGAAAGTATTGTTCCAGGTGTAGGGATTTTGATAGATAAGGCCATGGCCTCTGTGTTGCTGCTAATGCGTGAGGTGTGGTCCGTTCTGAGGTCCACAGGTTCACTGACTTGACAAGAACCTCTGTCTACCATCTGGAAAAAAAGGGGTTGGTAGAGAGATTTTTTAACTATGCGTTAAAAGGAATGTTAGAAAAACCTGTAGCTTCTGAGTCCTGAATGGGAACAAGAGGCTACCCTAGCTGTCTGTGATCAGGGAAGTCCCACGCTCTTCTGTGGCTTCTCGCCTTTTCCTTAACTATATGAGAGGCAGCTGTGGACTACAATAGCCACCCTGCCTGAATTATGGCAGGAATAAGACATAATACAATGAGGCTATGGTTATGCCATCGAGTTTTGCAGACAAAAACCTCTGCTTTTGTTCACAAACAAAATGCATTTGGTTGACAGTTTGTAGAAAAAAGTCAGCACTTATGCCAGCAGCGTTCTGCCTCTCAGCCATGAGGCAAAATGCTGCTGTTGACAGATTCTGTCAACAAAAAAGCTGTGTGGACGCGCTGATGGGGGCCTTCTCTTGACAGGCAGGGCATCCAGAACAATGGGCACCCCTCTCTGCTGTGCTTCCAGGTGCCTGATTTGTCAAGACAGCAGCCAGGCAGTCCAGCTGCTCTGTCAACAGAGCAAGGTGCTCTTCCGATTGGCTTTTGTGTGTGGCTGCACTCTGTCAACAGAAGTTTTGTCAGGAAATCTTTTCCAACAGTGACACCTGTCTACAGAGTGTCATAGTGTAACCATGCCTATGTCCTTATGTTAAGGGAACACCTAGATCTGGTAGGGGACAGCCAAGCAGGACTTGCAGGCAGCACAGAGGTCCCAAGAACAGTACTATAATGGAAAGGCTTGCCTGCAAGTTTACCAGCCAGGGGACTGAGTGCTGAGCGAAAAAAAAAAAAAAAAGATGCTGGCAAAATGGTAAGTCCCTGCTGATGTCCTCAGATGCAGTAAAAAGTGGACTGAGATACATTGAATTACATCAAACGGGGAAGTGATGGAGGTTCTAAATATACCAAGTTAACATGTAAAAGTTGTAGAAAGCCCTAGAGTCATACTTTATCCACTTGGTGACACAAGAACTAGATATAGGGTCCCAGCTGGTGATCCCAGAGTCACACATTGAGAGGAAAATCTCTCTTTCACATTACAGGAGGAAGCCAGTGAGTTAGTTGGGGACTTTTTCTGAAGTTTATTCTACCAGACTCAGGAGAACCCATCTGATTGAATGCAACTTTCACCTTGAACCTGGAAGCTTGGTTCACTGCCACTGCCAGATTCTAGAGTTGTTAAGGGGCACGCTAACAAGGGAACAACATAGTATGTTCCAATTGTGATTAATTGGAAATTCCATAGTAAATGGTTTTAGTCCAAACACGCTAGTCCAGGAACTGTATCACAGTATTTGGCTTTTTATTGACTGCTGCAATATAAAAGGAGTATTTATATTTGATGCATATCCTATGCCTCAGCTTTATGAAATGTTGGATGGACTGGGGAAGGCCCCATATTTAACAAAATTAGATCATATAAATGGAGACTGGCAAATCCCTTAACCCCAGAATCCAGGCACCTAACTGCATTTGTCACATTTTATAGTCTCTACCAGTTTCAAACCCTTCTATTCAGTCTTCATAGGTCTCCAATGACATTTCAAATGCTATTGAATAAGATACTTCTATTCCTCCACAGTCTTGCATTGGGGTTTACCTGGATAATGTAGTAGTTCATTCAGATACTGGGGCCAGAATTTCTCCAGTGAGTCAGACCAGTGATCCATTCCCTCAAGACAGTGGGGCTCTGCCAAACCAGTATACCTGGGATATACCCTGAGGAATGGGAAAATCCAGGCGCTGGCAGACAAGGTAAAGATCCTCATAGAATCTCTGGTATCACCCCTTAGCAACGACTTTGGGCTGGTGATTTATATACCAGTTCTCAACAACTGCAAAGCCTTTGATGGACCTTCTGTACATCAAAGCACGTGGTAAGGAACAACGGATCCCCGGACGTACAGATGTATTCGAACAAGTAAAGTTAATTGTTTGCAACACATTGGTTTTATGTAGGACAGACTGTACTAGTGACTCCATCCTACAGACGTGCCTTTGAATGAGGAATGGGAGCTTTCCCCTCTCACATGTTTGAGAATAGGGTATATGCTATAATGTATTTGAACAGATAACTCCTGCTCCATGAACAAAGCTTTGCAGTGATTGAAAAGGTGTGCCTGGCAATAAAGTGGACTGTTTACTCAAAGCACCCTTCACTGTCATTAGTACACAGATCCTGCTTCAGCAGCTAGATGACATGAGGGAAATGAGCGCCAGGCAGACATGAAGATACCTCCCACTGCAGCCACGTACGTTTGCAGTTGGCCAGTGACCTAGAGACATCCATGGGAGTGAAAGCAGACTCTTTTTCACAGGGCAAACAGGTTTGGTGGATAGACCATGTTCCTGATGCTACTCTTGAGAGGTGCGGAAGGTTGGCATGTAAAAGGAGGGCGTGCCCTTTTAATAGCCCTGGGGGTGGGGACAGCGAGCAGCTGTTCCAGCTCCAAAAAGAAGACCAGCAGACAGGTGCTGAAATCAATGGACACAGTTGACTTTATCTGCTCCTAGCTGGACAATATAAATAAGAACTCAGCTTCAGGGGGAGGGAGAAGGGTGGAGCGGGAAACGTAAGATGAGAAGACGATACTCTTGTAATCAGAAGAGGAGATGGCAGGAATGCCAACTGACCAACTTCCCCTTTCTACTCTATGGTCCAAACAAGCACTATTCAGTAGCTATTGTAGTCCAGAGAGAGGCCCTTAGTGTGACTCTTCTAACCAGACCATTGTTTGTATTACATGTGCACATTTCCTCTCTACATGAAGACAATAAACAGAGACCTGGAGAAAAATATCCTTGGTGGGGTTCATTGTATATCCTCAGCTGGTCAATTGATCCACCACATACAACTAGAAAAACATACATACCATTGGAAAACTGGAGAAAACTATTCATATTTTACCATAGCTACTATGTAACAATGATTTCTCTAAAGCCAGCAGGAAACATCTTCAGCAGTTCAAATTGGTTTCAAGTCACTAGGGAAAATAACCCCAGCACAGCAAGGTAGAAGTCTCACTAAGGTTATGTCGAGATTAGAGTGATCTCATAGAATCATAGAATTCTAGGTCTGGAAGGGACCTCAGGAAATCATCTAGTCCAGCCCCCTGCTTAAAGCAGGATCAACCCCAACTAAATTATCCCAGCCATGGCTATGTCAAGCCGGAACTTAAAAACCTCTAGGGATGGAGATTCCAGCACCTCTCTCAGTAATGTAGTCCAGTCCTTCACCACCCTCCTGGTGAAACAGTTTTTCCTAATATGCAACCTATACATTTCCCTCTGTAACTTCAGACCATTGCTCCTTGTTTTGCCATCTGTCACTACTGAGAACAGTCTCTCTCCATCCTTTTTACAGTGCTCCTCGCCCTTCAGGAAGTTGAAGGCTGCTATCAAATTACCCCTCACTCTTCTCTTCTGCAAGCTAAATATGCCCAAATCTTTCAGCATCTCCTCAGAGGCTGATATTTTCCAACAAAGCTTCTGTTGACAGATCACGGCCAGACAGTAAAGAGGATCACTCTTTCGATCCACTCTGTCAACAGAAAGCAGCCAGACTGCCCATTCACTCTCTCGACAGAAGAGCCACCTGGAACACTGTTAGACAGGGTCACATGGCTGGCAATCCCTTCCAGGAGCTCTGGTGAGACATGCCCTTAAAGCACCCCCTGCTCTCAGAAGCCCATTCTCTGCCCATGTGGAGGCATGCCTACCTACATGAGGGACAGCACAACTGCTAGAGCAGGGCTTCAATGCTTGCTGAGAGACACAGTGCATTCCAGCTAGTCATGGTGCCAGAGAAGCCCCTGGGCTTGCATTGGCCTCTCCTGGGGGTGCTTCAGCACTTGCTGCACTTCCTTGTGTTTGTCCTTCTCTTCCTCTGGTGAGCCAGACACCAGCTTTGAGGAACTCACCATGCCTGTTGCCTGGTTCTGCCTGTGCCCACCTCCCCAGGTGCACAGGTGGATCTGGAAGCACCACACCAGTTCTGACTAGTGGGACTGTCTGGTCATGGGACAGTGGGATGACCAGCAATGGTTCCAGAACTTCAGCGTGCAGCAAGACACCTTCCTGGAGCTCTGTGCCTGGCTTGCTCCCACCCTCCAGAGACAGGACACCTGGCTGTGGCCCCTCATCTCCCTGGAGAAGAGGGTTGCAGTTGCCCTCTGGAAGTTGTCACCCCTGACATTTACCTCTCCATGGGAACCCAGTTTGGTGTGGGAAGTCCATCGCTGGGGCCTTTCTCATGGAGGTAAGGTGCTCTTGGGCTGAAGTCCCTGCACTGGGTTGGGAGGATGTCCCACCAAAAGGGCAGTCTTGGGAAGTGGGGTTAGGGGTACAAGGTGTGGAGTTGGGGCGGGAAGCCCTGTCCCCAGGGGACCATGCCTTCCTACCCTCACACAGCCCTGCTGCCAGGGGGATGGCTTCCTACGTGGGGATCATGGAGAGCTCAGAACAAAGGGGATGTGAGGGGGAAGGGGACCAACCAGGGTCCAGGGACTCCCTCCCTCAGTCCCTGACATGTTCCATGCCTTCCCTTTTCAGGATGCGACAGCCATCAACACCATCCTGCTGTGGAGAATCATCCGCCTGGTACACATAGACGTAGCTGTGGTTCAACTCACTGCCCTGGGGTTCCTGAACTGTTTCAGGACTATCAATCAGACCTATATCCCAATCTGTGCCATAGACCATAGCGCACCAAGTATATCAACAGAAAGGGGTACTTCTCCATAGTGCTGCAGGCCACTATGGACACTCCATAGACATTTATGTTGGGTTGTTGGGCCAGACACTCAACACACAGGTGTTCCCACAACTCCAGCCCATGCCAGAGGATGGAGGCAGGCACATTTGTCCCACTCTGTGAGCTGGTGGTTGGGTAAGTGTATATGGCACCGTGCATCATGGGGGATGTGACCTACCCACACATGCCATAGCTCATGAGGCCTTACACTGGCTAGCTGGACCCAAGCCAGGAACACTTTAATGCCCACCTTCAGTGGACCTAGATGAAGGTGGAGTGTACCTCTGGCCACCTCAAGGCACGCTTCCAGTGCCTCTTACCCACCATGATGTGGGGGAGCATAATGTCCCCCAAGTTGTGGCCTCTGGACAACATAATGGAGGGAAAGTGGGAGGTGTTCCTACTGGGTTGGGGGGCAGATACCAGCCTCTGGTATGAGCAGCCAGGTGCAGCTTTGATCTTCCAGGCTTGTAAGGATGGGCTGCAGATCTGGGAGGCCCTGAAAGAGAGATTCTCCCATGAACCCCAATAACTATCCCAGGGCCACCCCCACAGGGGCTTTGGGCCCACAGCCCCACCCCATCTTCACCATGAACCATCCCTTCACCCCTCACCCCTCCCCAAACCCCGCCCAATAAAGAGGGATGTGGGTGTGGTGCTAAAACAACTGTTTTACTGGAATAAGGAGAAAAGTGTGCAAATGAAATCATGTGAAACAAAATAATTTATAAGAATGCAAAGCGCAAACATCTATTCATTATTTTTACATTGGGGGGCCTTGGGACAAGGGTGGGGGGCATCAGTCCATGGAAGTGGTGTGGGGCCCCAAACCCAAGGGGGAGCAGGACCCTGAGTGGCTTCAGCCTCGGGATTCACTACCGCTGTGGGTTCAGGCTCCCCCTCAGGGCTGGCTTGGTGCTGGGAGCAGTGGGAGGTGCAGAGGTGATGGGGCTACAGTGGGGTCTGGGTCAGCAGGAAGAGAAAGTGGGCCTGAGGAGCGGGGGGGAAGCCATGGCCCTGAGCCATTGCAGAAGGTCCATGATTCCCTGTGGGATGGCTGTCAGGGGCATGGCAGTGAGGGTTGCGAGGAGGGTATGAGTGTCAGGGAGGCATGGCAGGGGCAGCGGGGCAGCAGCTGTGGGTAGCTGGGCCATCATTTTCCACCACATGCAGGTGATGGAGTCAAAGTGGGATATGAGTTGGTCCCAGGCCCACAACCACCACTCGCAGCTGTCCCACACCCACTGCTCCAGGAGCCCTGTCAGGCTCCAGAGGACTGTATTGTGGTCCCTCTGGAGGTCCTCCTGCACCCAGCAACAGCCCCTCTGGCTGCAGACCCACCTTGTGCTCAGGTGGGGCTGGCTTGTCTTGGCTTGGTGGTGCAGTGGAGGGTGGCTTGGGCCTCAGGCAGTGTGGGTCCAGCTGTAAGAAGATAAGGAGAGATGGTGAGTCATTCATGCAACACAGTCCTTGAGGTCATGCCACCCCCCCACCCCCATGTGAGCAGTCATGTCTTGGGACCAGAGCTATGTATGGCCTGCACAATGGGACCTGCCACCCGAGGGCTCTGCAGGGCCTCCAGGACTGGGCTGACTTCCGCAGGCCCCTTCCAGGGAACAGGCTAGTGGTCAAGGTGGGTGTCTATCTACACAGGGGTCCCTGCATGGGTGTGGGTGAGCTGGGAGGAGCCCAGCCTTCCCAAGGGTCCCCACACACCCCTGTGGATTGCAATGCTGTCCACAGGAGCTGGTGCTGCCCCTCTTCTGTGGGCATACCTGAGTGCCAGGTGCTGTACTCCTCAGGAAGAAGGGGCTTCCAGAAGGAGGATTTCCTTCTGGGAGATCCCCTGGGGGCTGTGCCTCTACACTCTGTTTTGGAGTCCAGAAGAGCTTCTTCTGGACTCTGAACCATGTGACCATATGCTAATGAGGCACTGGAAATTTACAATCACGCCTCATTAGCATTTTTCGGGCCTTTTATTAACATGCCACTTTCGGAAAAAGTGGCATGTGCAGAATGGCCCTTGAGAATCTAGACACTCCACGGGTTTTGTTGACAAAACCCTCTAGTATAGATATAGCCTGAGTGTGTGAGAGTCAAGGCACTAAACAGGTGACTTAGCATGTCTAACTGCAGTTCTGATGAGAGCTGCTAGTTTAAAAAACTGTTCATTTTAAAAAGAGATGTGAGTGATGCATGCATGTACAAAATGCACATATATGTTTTTGACAACCAAAGTAGAGGGTTTACAAAACTTGAAAACTATTGAAAAATTAGTTCGAGGTTATGTACTACATTTCCATAATTTTAGTGTTATGAAGAAAAACATTCTAACTAACATGACATTTCTACCTCTATCTTCGCAAGAGCAGCCAAACCTCAAAAATTGAGGTAGCTGCAATTTGACAATCTGTATATGTTATGTAGTGGTAAACTATACCATTATGCCATTATCACTACCCCTCTCTCTTCTGTTTCACATTTTATTGTTCATTCTTCACGTTCTCTGATCCATGCTCATCTTTCACACAGAATCATTTCTCTGTGCCCCATTGCTGGGCAATTAATTCATAATCTCTCTTACGTACAATAAAAATGAAGAGACATTCAGTTTTGCTTTGGCCTTTCCAATGCCTGATGTTTAAGCAGATTTAAAATTAGGCAGCTTATTTTACATTACTACTAACTAGCCACTTTCTATAAACATGTGTACTCAGATGAAACAGAATGAAACACTTGAAGGCTGATTTTCAAAACCGTGGAATACACATTTGTAGGTCTTGATCCTGAAAACATTACACGTGGACTTACCCTGTGTAGCTACATCTACACGGGGACGCTACATCGAAATAGCTTATTCGATGAATAGCGTCTACACGTCCTCCAGGGCTGGTGCCGTCGACGTTCAACGTCGACGTTGGGCAGCTCTACATCGAAGTAGGTGCTGCAGGGGAGCGTCTACACACCACAGTGGCCCACATTGAAATAAGGGTGCCAGGAACAGCTGCAGACAGGGTCACAGGGCGGACTAGCACTTCCGGGGCAACTGCAAGCCGCTCCCTTAAAGGGCCCCTCCCAGACACACACAGCCTGCACAGCACGCGGTCTGCAGAGCCACAGGCATGCACACCCTGTCGGAGCAGTATGGACCCCCAGCAGCAGCAGCAGCAGCAGCAGCAGCCAGAGGTCCACACACCCGCCCCTGCAGCAGTGCTTGCCCTGCTCAGTGCTATGCAGGAGGCAGCTGATCACCTTTTATTCGTGGAAGAGGAGCTGCCCCCAGGGGATGAGGAAGCAGCCCCAGACCTTGCTGCCCTCTGACCCCCGCCCCCGCCGCACACGCCGCTGGCTGTGGAGCTAACCCACAAGCATGGACTGGTGGGAGCGGCTGGTGCTTGGTGAGTGGGACAATGAGTGCTGGCTCCAGAATTTCCACATGAGCCGGCAGACATTCCTGGAGCTCTGCCAGTGGCTCACCCCTGCCTTACGGCACCAGGACACCTCCATTCGATGTGCCCTCACGGTCGAGAAACGGGTCGGCATCGCTGTCTGGAAGCTGGCCATTCCAGACAGCTACCGATCCGTAGGGCAGCAGTTTGGCGTGGGCAAGGCCACCATCAGGGCTGTCCTCATGGAGGTAAGAGGACCCGGGGGGGGAACCCTGGGGGGGAGCCCGGGAGGGGGGATCCCTGATGGGGGGAGCCCTGGGGTGGAGGGCCAGACACACCCTGCACACCCCTCACTGGTGCTCTCTCATGTCCTTCCCCTGAAGGTTGTCCGTGCAATCAATGCCCTGCTCCTCCACAGGCTCGTGCGGCTTGGGGACCCGGATGCCGCCATCACGGGGTTTGCCAGCCTGGGCTTCCCAAATTGCTTTGGGGCTCTGGATGGGACCCATATCCCCATCTGTGCCCCAGAGCACAGCGGAGGACACTTCCTTAACAGGAAGGGCTACCATTCTGTGGTCCTCCAGGCCTTGGTGGGCAGCCAGGGCCACTTCCTGGACATTTATGTGGGCTGGCCTGGCAGCACCCACGATGCCCGGGTATTCAGAAATTTGGGCCTGTGCTGCCGGCTGGAGGCGGGGACCTACATCCCCCAGTGGGAGATCCCTGTGGGGGACACCACTATGCCCCTCTGCGTTGTCGCAGATGCGGTGTACCCCCTCCGGCCCTGGCTCATGCACCCTTACACGGGCCATGTCACAGCCAGCCAGGAGCAGTTCAAGACGTGCTTGAACCATGCGTGCCAGGTGGTCGAGCACACTTTTGGCCGCCTCAAAGGGCACTGGAGGTGTCTTCTCACCCGCCTGGATGCAGGCCTCACCAACATCCCCCAGGTTGTGGGCGCGTGCAGCGCACTCCACAACCTGGTGGAGAGCAAGGGAGAGGCCTTCTTCCAGGGCTGGGCTGTGGAGGCTGGCAGGTCCAACGTGCAGCCACCTGCTGCCCCAGTCGCCAGGTCGACCCCGAGGGGATCCGGGTCCGGGAGGCCCTGCGGGCCTATTTTGACCAGGCTGCGGGCTGAACGCTGGCAGGCCACCGACTGCACCCCCTATCCTCCACAACACACCCTGCCCCCATGCCCACACCACAGAGCACCCAAGAGCATGCACCCCCCAGACTTTTCTGGCAAATAAATGGACATGTTGTTTGAAACCAAACAGTGCATTCTCTTATTAATAATATATATATATATATATATATATATGTATATAAAAAAAAAGGGGGGAACTATTTACATGGGGGGACAGGTAGCAGAACAGAACAGGGGTCCAACACAAACTATTTACAAATGGGGGATATGTACAAAGGAGGGGGGGCCACATCCTTGGCCCCGCACCCTAATGTCCGGCGCCCAGGGTTGGAGGGCGCGACGCTCGCCTCGGCTGGAGCCCTGGCCGAGGCTGGGTGGGGGCCGGGCGAACCAGCAAATACGGCCGGCCGGTGTCCGCAGGCCCCAGGGTGGCAGACGGCAGTGGGACGGTGGTTGGGGCGGCAGGCGGGTGGAGCGGCCGGCGGCGCGTCATGGGGGGGCCAGGTGTTGTGCTATGCGCTCAAAGGTCCTCATGAAGGCCCCCCAAGCCTTCTGGTGCCAGGCCAGTGCTTGCTCTTGGAGCTCCAGCTGCTGCTTCTCCACCCACAGGCGCCACTCCGACACCTCCAGCTGACGCCGGAGGGTTGCGAGTAGCTGGGGGTCCATGGCCATCCTCTGGTGACTCCGCCGTCGGCCCCGTCCTAGGGCTGGTTGGTGCTCCGCCGAGGGGCTGGCCTGCTGGGATGGCCCCGGTGGGCTCTCCGGGACCACGGACTCCTCGCTGGTGCTCTTCAGGCCTTCCGATGGTGCAGCTGCAGAACACAGAGGGGAAGAAGAGTGGAGACAGCTGTTAGTGTGGGCCCTGACTCGTAGCCCTTGTCCCCCCACCCCTCTGCTGCTGGTTCCCCATCCCTGTCCCCAGGAGATGCTGATAATGATGATGGGTGTCCCCCCACCCCCTCCCCGGGGGACCCTAGGTTCTGCTCCCCCCATCCCCAGGGATGGGGCATGGCGCTGTCCTGCTGGGGGGCAGGCGCTGATGCACTCTTCTGAGGGACATGCCACTGCTGTCCTTTGGGCCATGGTCATCTGGGCATGTCTCTTGTCCCCTGGTCATGTCTCTTGTCCCCACCCTTTAACCCCGGGGGTGTGCACCGGGGGGGTACATACCTGATGGTCCACTCCCACAGTCAGGGGACACCCACTGGGCAGGCACCCTGCTGGGGCTTCAGGAGGGCGATGCGGAGTCCCCCTCCTCCTCCTCCAGCATCCCAGGGGTGGGCTCCTGGGGGGGCCCCTGGGGTGCAGGGCTTGCCTCCAGGGTGGACTCCATCTCTGGGGCCTGCTGGGGCTCATCGGCCAAGGTGTCAAGAGTGGCTGGGGGGGAGGAGGTGTACCGGGGGCCCAGGATGGCCCTGAGCTCCCTGTAAAAGGGGCAAGTGGCGCGGGTGGCCCCAGATTGGCTGGCCGCATCCCGGGCCCGAGCATAACCCTGCCGCAGCTCCTTAACCTTACTCCTGACGTGGTCAGGAGTGCGGGCAGGGTGACCCCGGGCAGCCAGGCCCTCGGCCAGCCGAGCGAACGCATCCGCGTTCCGCCTCTTGCTCCCCATTACCTGGAGCACCTCCTCTTCGCCCCAGAGCCCCAGCAGGTCCCGGATCTCGGCCTCCATCCAGGAGGGGCCCCGCTGCCTCTTCCCTGGCTGGCTAGCTGGCTGGGAGCCCTGGCTCCCCTGGGGGGGTGCCCTGGGGGCGCTTGGGGGGTTGGCGAGCGGCCATCAGTGCAGGGTGGTGGATTGGGGCTGCTGCAGGCATGCAGGCTGGCCACGTGGCAGTGCTGCCACCTGCACGCGCTCTCAGCTTCCTGCACAGGAACGCAGGGGGCGGGGAGCTTTAAGGGGCTGCTGCATGCGGTGACCATAGAGCTCAGGGGCTGGAGAGAGCGTCTCTCAACCCCTCAGCTGATGGCTGCCATGGCGGACCCCGCTCTTTCGATGTTGAGGGACGCGGATCGTCTACACGTGCCCTACTTCGACGTTCAACGTCGAAGTAGGGAGCTATTCCCATCTCCTGATGGGGATAGCGACTTCGACGTCTCCCCACCTTATGTCGATTTCAACTTCAAAATAGCGCTCGCCACGTGTAGACGTGGCGGGCGCTATTTCGAAGTTGGCCTGGCTACTTCGAAGTAGCTGGCTTGTGTAGACGCGGCTTGTGTGTAGCTAATCTCAGTAAACCGATCAGATGAGGAGCAGGCCAATGTTAAATCAAATTTAGCATGACAAGATATTGAACTTTAAAAAGATAACAAGCACTCCTGTAGCACCCCAGAGACTAACACATTTATCAGATCATGAGCTTCCAAGGGTAAGACACACTGCTTCAGGTGATTGGGCTGTGATGAACTGGGACCTGTTGTCTGAACTAGTGACTTTCCTGACATGAAAGTGGGTTGGTAAGCAGAGAGCCTTGTCTCTGAAAAGACAAGAGGCAGTGGGAAGGTTACCATGAGCCTGTGGGGTATGTGAAAAAGCCACCAGGAAGTATGGGAGCCAGAGGGCAGGACTGGAGCTCTGCCACAATAACCTTTTAGCCCATCATGGAAAGCCCGTTAACCAAATCTTACCTCCTCACGTAAGATTCAAATATGTGTTGAAGACATGGTTAATTTTTAATTATTTGTCTCAAGAATAGCTTCACTTTTTAAAAACTAAAGGTAATATTAGCCCATGAACAAATGACAGCTGTTGAAATGTACTTTTTTCTTCAAGATGATTGATGTAATTTTCTATTAAAGTGACCTTTGCTAGAAATGTTTTGACTGTAATGATTTCCTGTCCTTTTTGCTCAGCAGTCAGAACTGGCATAAGCCTGTTCGAGCTATAAAGTATGTATGGCTGTATAACAACGGTGGCAGTGGATTGCGGGCAAGTGGCAATTTTAGTCAGCTGTAAAAACTTAAAGCCTCATCCTGGGAGATGCTGAGTGTCCTTGACTTCCAATTTAGTGAATGGGGACTGAGGAAGTTCAGGACTTTGGACAATGGGGACCTTAGTAGAAAATACAGTGGAAATACTTTTTTAAACTGATACCCTGGATTTATGAGCAGGAACTGTTGATCTTGGGTGGATTTTACTTCTACTGTGGGAACAGAGCAGCTCACACTCCTATGTAGCTGAATGATCTCAGTGACCATGAACCCAGCTGTGCTGAGCATTTGGCTCACAGCAATTTTTAAATTTACTTTTATAAATAAATACATCTTTCTACCCATGAAATCTACTTGCTTGCACTGTATCATGCTGTGATATTATAAACACAAGAAATTTAAAGGGCTGAAATAAGCTTCTTGTGTGTGTGTGTGTGTATATATATATATTATATATATATCACAGAATGTTGCATTATGGTATATTGTCATCAAAATAAGAAGTACAGTGAGTTTCACTGCAAAGAAAATGAATCGTTAAAAGGAAAGTCAAAACTTTGTTCTCTACAGAATATCCACAGCACCTGGTGTGTTAGATCCTCTAGAAAGATCCTCTAGAGCCCCGTCTGGGGCTATTCTACCTACTACCCAAGATCCACAAACCTGGAAATCCTGGACGCCCCATCATCTCGGGCATTGGCACTCTCACTGAAGGACTGTCTGGTTATGTGGACTCTGTCCTCAGACCCTATGCCACCAGCACTCCCAGCTATCTACGAGACACCACTGACTTCCTGAGAAAACTGCAAGACTTTGATGACCTACCAGAAAACACTATCCTAGCCACCATGGATGTAGAGGCTCTCTATACCAACATCCCACACAAAGATGGAATAACTGCTGTCCGGAACAGTATCCCTGATGATGCTACAGTACATCTGATGGCTGAGCTCTGTAACTTTATCCTCACACACAACTATTTCAGATTTGGCAACGATATATACCTTCAAATCAGCGGCACAGATATGGGTACCCGCATGGCCCCTCAATATGCCAATATTTTCATGGCTGACCTGGAACAGCGCTTCCTTAGCTCTTGTCCACTAACACCCTGTCTCTACTTACACTACATTGATGACATCTTCATCATCTGGACCCATGGGAAGGAGACTCTGGAGGAATTCCACCGGCACTTCAACAACTTTCACCCCAACATCAACCTCAGCCTGGAACAGTCCACACAGGAGATCCACTTCCTGGACACCATGGTGCTAATACACGATGGCCACATCAATACCACCCTGTACCATAAACCTACTGACCGCTATGCCTACCTTCATGCCTCCAGCTTCCATCCCAGACTCACCACATGATCCATTGTCTATAGCCAAGCACTAAGATATAATCGCATTTGCTCCAACCCCTCCGACAGAGACAAACACCTACAGGATCTCTACCAAGCATTCTTGAAACTGCAATACCCACCTGAGGAAGTGGAAAAACAGATCAACAGAGCCAGACATGTGCCACGAAGCCTCTTACTACAGGACAAGCCCAAGAGAGAAACCAACAGAACACCACTAGCCATCACCTACAGTCCTCAGCTAAAACCTCTACAGCACATCATCAGGGATTTACAACCCATCCTGGACAATGATCCCCCACTTTCACAGGCCTTGGGAGGCAGACCAGTCCTTGCCCACAGACAACCTGCCAACCTGAAACAAATCCTAACCAGCAACTATACACCGCACCACAGTCACTCTAACTCAGGGACCCATCCATGCAACAAACCTCGTTGCCAGCTCTGCCCACATATCTACACCAGCAACACCATTACAGGACCTAACCAGATCAGCCACACCATCGTGGGTTCATTCAGCTGCACATCTACCAATATGATTTATGCCATCATGTGCCAGCAATGCCCCTCTGCTATATACATCTGACAAACTGGACTGTCTCTATGTAAAAGAATAAACACACACAAATCAGATATCAGAAGTAGCTGTCCTACGGCAAAGAAATTTCAGGACCAGACTCCAAAGAGAAATTGCTGAGCTACAATTCATCTGCAAATTCGACGCCCTCAGCTCAGGCTTAAACAAAGACTGTGAATGGCTGGCTAAATACAAAAGCAGCTTCTCCTCCCTTGGTGTTCACACCTCCAGATCAACTGCTGGTAGTAAGCCTCACCCTTGCTGACTGAGCTAACCTTGTTATCCCCACCCTTGCTCTGGCTTATTTATACCTGGCCCTGCAGATTTCCAAGACCAGCATCTGATGAAGTGAGTCTGTGCTCACGAAAGCTCATGCTCAAAACTTTTCTGTTAGTCTATAAGGTGCCACAGGACCCTTCATTGCTGTTACACATCCAGACTAACACAGCTACCCCTCCGATACTAGAAAGATCTTTTAGCTTTATTTTCATTTCAGAGAAGCTCACCTTTTAAAATGAGACCTATTTAATATCTGTTTTTAACAGAATGTCTTTTGTTAATGAAATGTATTTGTTATCATAAAATCTGTTTTTAGTCAATAAATCAAAAGTACAAAACAGAACAAAAATAATATACCTTATGTCTTTAATTAGAACAAACACGATTATTCTTTATCTTTTAATCATTGAAGCTGAATATAATAGCTTAAGTTCTATTGCATGTATTACCTTCTTCCAAACTGTGCTTGATTTTGCATCTGAATGTTACCTGTCTGCTACCCACTTTTTAAGAGCTGGGTTTGAAAAAAAAAAGAAATATATATATTGTAAAGTTACAGCTAATCTTTCTTTTAAAAATACTTTCTTTATTCTATCTCTTTTAACTGTATATCCTTGAGGTTAGTACTTCTGTTTCAGGAATCTTGAGCACAACTGGCATAATGTTAAGAATAGTTAAGCTATTATGGGTTATATTACACGCAACTTATTTTTTCTTAATCTCTTTTCCTACATTAGGAAGCACCCTTCTGCCTCATAGCTAAATGGTCTCCAGAAATGGCTGCCAAATCCAACCACACTGATGTCAATAGGGCTATTTAGCATTAGAAAGTAGTGGAAGATTTGACTCAGAATTTTAATTTTTTCCAACTTTGCTAAATTCAGTGCCAACTGGCCCGGCCCACAATCTCATGGAAATCAGTGGGGACACTTAATGGCCATGGGCTAGGGCTAAAACAGTAGGGTTAATGCTCATCCCTCCCAACTATTCACCTACTGGCCAACCAACTGTCCCCTCTGTGCACACGCCAAGCTCTGCAGGCAAAACTGCTGTGGTGTGCTCCTCCACCTGCCTCCTAAGGGAGCGAGTCACTGGGCCAGAACAGGGAGTTTGTCCAACCTCAGCCCAACATAGTGGGACAAAACGGAGCTGCTGCTGCTAGCTCTCCAACTCCTGATTATCTATGGCCTTCAGTAACTGAGGGTGTTTGCTATTGTGAAAGTCACTGTTAGGCAAAGCAACCCCACTCATGTTACTTCTTTATGCATGAATTCGTAACAATGTCAGACACTTACAGAATCAACTTATTTTAATACGAAATGTCCAGCCTGTCCTCTTTGAACTACCTCTGTACAGTGGCTCATCAATAAATCATTCAAATGATCTTAGTCATTTGCTACTAGGCTGAGAAGCTATACTTTGTTTTCTGTTTTTAAAGTTACTTATTCATGGATATGTTATTTTTCATACCGATGGTATATTCAGAGTTCCTTTGGCCCCTGCTCCTTCAAGTAGAATTCAACTTTAATTTAAATGGAGATCCAGCTGGTATCTTGTAAATTATCTCAGAGGATGATTTCTATTTGTTGGCTGGTATGTATATAGAAAGCCAGAATAAAACAGTTATCAATAGTACCTATTGGGGTCATAGATGCCTGTGCATGGAAGCAAAAAGGTAAAAACAGATGTTCCAAAAATGCAGCCCTGTGGGGAAAAGGTGAGACATCAAGTCAGGCCATTCCCTACCTTAATTACACTCACCATCAAGCGATTAGTGATTAATTCAAAAGCTTTATGGCTCCACCATATTCTGACCTTGGTAAAGTAGAAGTGGGAACAAATTTGAGAAGGTGCCCTCAGCTGCCAAACATTCTCTGCAGTTCACTTTTGGAGACAGTGTTTCTCCCATTACGAAAGGGGGAATTTGGGATTACACAGCCAAATATTACCTCAGTAAGAGATAATATACAGGTTGCACCACCTAAAAGCAGCACTCTCTGGTCTGGCAACATCCCTCATATAGCAGGACAAGGGATGTTCCCGGATCAGAGAGATGGGGCAGGTGGGCCACCAGATGGTAGCCTCACAGTGGCAGTGAGGCCTGGGCCAGAGTGGCAGCTTCCCCTGGCAGCCACGTGGTATTGGATCACTGGGAATGGTGGGGGACGCAGGGCTAGCTGTGGTGGCGCTCTGTGGCTGGAGAGCTTGGGAGCCATGGCCAGAGGGCCAGTGGGAAGTAGCCAGGGACAAGGGGCATTAATCTTCCTTTGTATGTCAAAATCCTTCATTCGAGACCACTGAGGTTTTGAGGGTGCTGGATCACGGAGGTGCAACCCATACAGTTATAATTAGGCAATGTCAGTATAGAGAAGGTAGAAGCAGTATTGGGCCAAATTCCCAGTCAGTGTAAATGTACACCATTTGGGCAATGCTGACTTATGCTCAGTGGGTCTGACAGCCACCATAGGCCCTGGGGCAAGGTGTGGGGCAAGCTGTCTCTGCACTCCCAGAAGGTTCAGGGTCTTAGGCGGAAGGGGTGGGGACTTGGGCAGTCATCCCTTACATCTGCCCAGACCACAGCACCCCCCTCCCTGTTCTTGGAGCTGTGTAGAGAGGCATTTTGGAAGCAATTAGAGTGGGCCTGGGACTCCGGCCACTGCCACTGTCACCGTAGCAGCAGCGGCGATAGAGAGCTCTGCGCCCCTTTGAATCTCAGGGTGTGGTGCAATTTTCCTCTCTGTGCTCTCGCCATCCTGGTCCAGTTGGTGGGCCTGCTTATGACATCTGAAGAGTTTTCCCACTGAAGCCTGTTGTTAAAGCAGGGGATGCAGAGGAAGAGAATTGCCAGGTTTAAGTGCTGGCTGTGCTTGACTCTGTGGCTTCTCCATCTCCCAATAAGGCAAAAACATCTTGTTACAATCATCTCACACAAGGGTTTTGGGAGTCTTAATTGACTGAATGCTTGTAAAGCACATGGAGAACCACAGATGAATGGCACTAAGGAGGTGCAACACCCTCCGAACACTTCAAAAGCAGCATTTAACAAGGGGCGTTCCTGAAAGTGTATTTCATTGTCATCAGATTCTTAAACTCACTGCACAGGGCCGTCTTCTAAAGCTGAATTTGTGAGTAAGCATAAAACCAATTTGCCATGCTGCTGTCTGCAAGGTACTTACCTCCCTGCCTGGTGAAAGGGGGAGGAAAAAAAGGACATGCTTGTGGCTTGAAAATATATTAAATTTACAGTATCTATTTGCATAAAAGGGGAGTAAGTTTAAATAAGGTAACATGCTCTTAATATCAAACTCAGGAATCCTCTTATATAATTTTGAAATGTAACCTATCCTACTTTATTTATGCATCTCTCTCTCTCTCTTCTTATCTTTGAATATATATATATATATATATATTGCAGCAAAATACCTGGAAATAATGCAGTGGCTGAAACTGATGAGATTATCTAGCGTCACAGCCCCCGCTGTGTGAACTCCCTCAACAAGAGCCTTTGTTTCCATAGGCAACAGAGCTGCTGTGGCGCTATGGATCAAACACATCCGGATTTACTTTCATGCCCCTGAGGTAAACAGTTGCCTGCTGCACTACATAAATACTGAAAGAAAAACTCTCTTGGTAAAAGACCTGACCAGCATGAACTGAGGGTAACTACAGGCTGCTCAGAAAAGCCTAACTCAAGCAGCTCAGTGATAAAACCTCCCTAGGAGAGTGCTACATTCACTGCCATTTTTGCCGTTTCTGTCATTTAGTGCTGTAACTTTTTGTCTGGTATTCACAGCTTTTATATCAGCTTAGACACATGATAGAAAATCATTTAAGTGATCATTTCCTCCCTCCCTCTCTTCTAAAGGATGTCAACATCTTTTTCTGGAAAAAAAAATGTTGCTTGTCCTGCTATATCTTTGTTTGATAAGAGAATTATAAAACATTTCAGAATCTATTTGATCATAGACATCTGGTAAAGGCTTTGGTTTTAATTTAAGCTAATGTTTTACCATCACAAATATAAATTGTTTGGCTTTACAATTAGCTGTTTTATTCACATAGAATTTCAAAAGCAGTCAGCACCCACATGTGAGGCTAGAAGATCTCAGCACCTCAGGAAGGGCCAGGTAATTGAGCACTTTTATAAATCTCACTAATTGTTTTGGCTATGTCTACACTACAGAGTTATTTTGAAATAACAGCCATTACTTGTGAAGCAGATAATCAGAGATAACTGGTTCCAGAGGCCTGGGCCTTTTATTGGAAAAGCCTTTGATGCCTTCCTTAGGGAATTCACTCTCAGAAATCAACAGCAAGGTGCCCCAAAATCCAATCACAATCTTGACTAGACGTGAAGCAATTTCTCAAATAACAATCCTGTACCACACTGGTTTCAGCCATGAAAATTTACACTTAGGAACATCCAACCCCTTCTTGAAAAGTGTCCCTGTCAAGACTTTGGCCCCCTGTACTCATTTCCATAGCCCTGTAATTACTTCCTGTTTCTGCTAGACTAACTTTTTTTTTTTTTTTCAAAATAGGTGCTGACAGGTACTGTCTGCCTTCCTGGATCTGGAAGAATAATAGAAAGTGGGGTGGAATGGGATGATACCTTTGCCTTCATTATAGCCTACAGAAGAGTGGCTTACAGAAGTCACTGTGTCCTGAAAATGTGGGATGAATAATTCAGCTAAGTGGAAACACCTCTCCTCTAACCCCTTCACTTCTCGAGGCAGAAACCCAAGGATAATTACTGATGCACAGAATTCAGAACAGCAGTTTGTTGAGGTTTGTATCCTAATTCTACTTGCTTCTTTCAGTTAATATTAAAGCTTTTCAAGGTCAGGAGTGACAAACTGATAATGATGAGCCTCAGGTAGGCTTATGTTAAATTTGTCCTCAATGGTCAGGTTAATCTTTTCATTTGTGTTTTTCCCTGTAAATAAAGACATTGCCTGTGCCACAGAACTAATCTTCCTATTACCATGCCCCCACATGGTCTATTGTTTTTAGTTTCACCCCTACTTTAAAAAATAGAAACTCTAACTGAGGTACTGCAATAAGCTTACGTTATGTGCTCTGTTTAGTAAAAGTTAAAACTCTGCTTGTGCAGTGTGGTTATTGTTTTGTACCTTGTTTGATCCCTGGTTATTAGAAAGACAAGGTAACTGGGTAATATTTCATATTGGACCAAATTCTGTTGTTGAGAGAAAAATTTTGGTCTTACTGAGAGCTCTTCTTGAGGTCTGGGATTGCATCTTTTCCCCAGCAGATACTGTGGAAAATGGTTTTCTGTAAGTGTGGATGATTTCTCGGTAATTCATGAATCTGCATCAACAGAGAATATCATCCTAACTGCGATTAACTCTTTTTAGACATCACTTCAAATGGTGCGGACAAGTAATGGCAGAAACTTTAATCTGAAAGGTTAGTACACAATGGAGTATCCCAGCAATGATTTCCAAAAATGCACAAAGCATAGAATTAGTTTCCAAAACAAGGAGTAAAGACTGAAAGTTATTCGTGTGTCTCAAACACATACCAGGGAAGTGACATGTCCCATATCTGTTGTGATATTTTACTGCCAGTTTTTGCCCTGCCACATTCTAAGTGACATGGTGCTGAGTAACACATTGGCGCTCACTTGACTGACGAGCACGCTGTGATTACCCTGCAGTACTGAAGCCTTCTCAGTAAATGGATGGACAATTTAACTTTAAATGTTTGCGCTCAGGGTGTTAAACAGAGCCAGGAGAAAACTGTACTGGGAACAGACAGGAATGGATCACCACATTATAATTCTCTGCTCAGCCTCCAGTTTATTTGTAGCCCTATAAACATGCTATTCCTGTCTGTTCAGTACAATATTCCACCCAGCGTGGAGGTACAGAATATCAGAGTTTCTCACTGGCTGGAATTTTACAAATGTAACTCAGGCCTTATCTAAACTGTAGAGTTTTGCTGACAAAAGATATGGCACTTTAATTAAAGTGTTTTATTAAACTGACGTTGCATGTCCACTGTGCTCCTTGTGTCAGCAGAATGTGTCCCCAGTAGCAGCTCTTGCACTGACACAGGCAGCAGTGCATGGTAGGTAGGTGTCCTACTGTGCTATTGGCAGCAAAATGCTATGGAAAAGGTTTGCAATGCCTCATGGGACAACTATAACATCACACTACGCAGGTTTCATAATCCCATTGCTTCAAGGGAATCCTACCAAAGCTGCTTTTGAACTGAAGTGTATTTAGGGGGATGGGAAGGAGGGCATGAGTGCGTGATGGGGTGTGTATGTTTGTGCGCATTGTGGCAGGGCGCAGAACAGTGTATATTTTGGAAGCATGTGAGAGTTTGTGGGTGGGGGTATTACATATGTGAGACATAGTGTATGGTGAGGAAGTGGGAGTGTTGCTTGAACAACCAATCCTGGGGCAAAGAGATTCCCCCCTCACTTAGCTCCCCGCCTCTGCCCTGGCTCTGCACAGCAATCTTCCCTCTCACCTCCCGCAGCAGCCTGCTGTGCCTGCCTATGGTTCTGTGAGTCCCCTTGGAATTCTCCCACAGCTTCCTCAGCTACCTGAAGTAGAAGCCTCAACAGCTCTGGGAGCTTTCTAGGCAGAATGTCAAAGCTTCCTGGAGCTTTGAAGGCTGGGGGGATGCAGGGGCTGGGGGAGAGTACATACCTGCAGGCACCTAAATTCAAGGTGGTTTTATTTTGTTACCAAAAGTGTACACCTTCACCGTTTTACTGCCAAAAACTGTCATTTGCAGACAAGCTCTGCAGTGCAGACAAGATCTCACCCACCAAATGTGAAGGTAGTTATCTTGAGGCAGCCTCATGCTTTCCAGCATGCTTGTGGAGTTGCTTGCTATGGACCAATGGTTAAGAAAACAAAGCCATGCATAATATGCTGATGGCCTGGTATTTGCTAACAATTGTTAGTCTGCTTGGCTAATAAAGGTCAAGGTAACTAAAATAGCCCATTAGCACAGGCCACATGCTGGGAGCAAAATTCTGCAATGGTCAAGCCATTCCTTAGAACTATTGTCCCTCGCTTCCTACTGTTCTTCCCTCAAGTTAAGTTTGCTTGCAATTCTATTCCATTACATCTGCAAGCCTCTTCCAGTGAAAGTCCGGAGCATCTCCTGGCAATTATTAACACCATCTGAAACTATTTTTAAGGATTCTGACTCTTAGAAGTCACCTTCCCGTCTCCTGTACCTCAAGGAGACCTGAGTGAAGAGCAGCAGTACAGCTCAACATTCACCATCATTCTTCAGTTTGTCCTATAATCATAGAATCATAGAACACTAGAACTGGAAGGGACCTTGAGAGGTCGTGGAGTCCAGTTCCCTGCCCTCTCAGGTGGACCAAGCATGGTCTAGACCATCCCCCATAGGTGTCTATCTAACCTGCTTAAAAATCTCCAGTGATGGAGATTCCACAACCTCCGAAAGTAACTTATTCCAGCGTTTAACAACCCTGACAGTTAGGAAGTTTTCCCTAATGTTTAATCTAAACCTCCCTTGCTGAAGTTTAAGCCCATTGCTCCTTGACCTATCCTCAGAGGCTAAAGAGAACAATTTTTCTGCCTCCTCCTTGTAACCCTCTTTAAGATACTTGAAAACCACTATCATGCCCCTCTAAGTCTTCTCTTTTCTAAACTAAGCAAGCCCAGTTCTTTCAGTCTTTCCTGATAGCTCATGTTCTCTAGATTTTTAATCATTCTTATTGCTCTTCTCTGTATCTTCTCCAGTTTCTCCACATCTTTCTTGATCTATGTCCAGAACTGGATACTATACTCCAATTAAGGCCTAATAGTGCAGAGCAGAAGAATGACCTCTCATGTCTTGCTCATGATACTCCCATTAATGCATCCCAGAATCTTGTTTGGTTTTTTTGCAACAGCATCACACTGTTGACTCATATTTAGCTTGTGGTCCACTATGACCCCTAAATCCCTCTCTGTAGTACTCTGACCTAGAGAGTTGTTTCCCACTCTGTATGTATGAAGCTGTTTGTCCTTCCTAAGTGGAGTACTTTGCATTTGTCTTTATTAAACGTCATCCTGTTTGCCTTGGAACATTTCTCCAGTTTGTCCAGATCATTTTGACTTATGATCCTATCCTTCAAAGCAGTTGCAACCCATCCCAGGTTGTTATCATCTGCAAACTTAATAAGCATACTCTCTATGCCAATATTTAATTTGTTGATGAAGATATTGAATAGAACCGGCCCTAAAACAGATCCCTGCAGAACCCCACTTGTTATGCCCTTCCAGCATGACTGCGAACCATTAACAACAACTCTTTAAGAACAGATTTCCAGCCAGTTATGCACCCATCTTATTGTGGTCCCATCTAAGTTGTATTTGCTTAGTTTATTGATAAAAAGATCATGCAAGACAGTGTTAAATGCCGAAAGTCTAGGTATACCACATCCACTGCCGCTCCATTATCCACAAGGCTAGTTATCCTGTCAAAAAAAGCTATCAGACTGGTCTGGCATGACTTGTTCTTTAAAAGTCCTTGCTGACTGTTACCTATCATTTTATTTTCTTCCAGGTGTTTGCAGATGAATTCCTTAATTATTTGCTCTGTTATCTTTCCTGACACAGAAGTTAAGATGACTAGCCTGTAGTTTCCTGCAATGTTATTTTTCCCCTTTTTATAGGTGGGCACTTTATTTGCCCCTTTTCAGTCTTCTGGAACATCTCCTGACTTCCAGGACTTCAGAAAGATGATAGCTAAAGGCCCAGAAACTTCCTCTATCAGCTCCTTAAGTATTCTAGGATTCATGTCATCAGGCCTTGGTGATTTGAAGACATCTAATTTTTCTAAGTAATTTTTAACTTCTTATTTTTTTTGTTTTCTCCTCTAAATGTGCTCCCTTCCCACTAGCATATATTACGTTAGGCTGTGTGTATAATAGATCAGATGCGATTGCAGTTTCCTAAATTGTATGTGTTGTATGTACATGCAAGAGAATCAAACAGTGACCCACATTCACAAAGTGAAAATATAATTTTGATATTTAGCATCAGGAATGGTTGAAAGGGGCTAAAAATAAACACCTATTCTACCATCTTCTCCAAGTATAAAGTTGAAAGGATCCAGGCCAGCAGTGCCTGGCTGCAATCTGTCCAGTGTGGGCGCCATGGCAGGAGAGGAATCTCTTTTGCAGCCAAAAGCTTCATGAAGAAGTGTAGGTGATACTACCGCAATTACCACGGCAAAAGTAGAAGTGGCATATTCTTCTGTTCTGGCTCTGTATCGTGTGATTCAGTGAGACTGCCTTACTTTCCATCACCGGTATGAGCAATATATGTCATCCTCGCAAGGTTACCTTTTATTCTACATGCATTTTGTGCCATCTGTCATATGCTTGGTCTATATCAGACCTTACAGTCAACTGTGGATACACAATTCTCGCTATGGCAATTGTTTAGCTAGAGTCAACATCTCTGCAGACTGTAAGGTCTGTCCTCATTGAGGGAGGTCGATGGGATTGTTTCTTCTCTTGACCTCTCTTACTCCTTGTGAGAGGAGGAGTACAGGGTGTCTACTGTGGACCCCAGAGAGATCGATTTAGTGTGTCTTTACCAGACCTGAATGGGTCGATCCCCCAGGAGTTGTAGATTTACCCATAGTGCACGGGCAATTTGTGTTTTTCTAGGGGCTGCCTCTTTGCAGGTTTTGAATGTGAGAAGGAAGGAGTGAGCGTTTGCAAAGACATTTCTTCTTTTGGGTCTGGCATAAAATAGGACTTTGAACTAACCTGTCCCTGCTCTCACATTTCTATGCCACAGAGAGTAAGGCTGTGAATGTTTTTCTAAAGCCCTTTTAAAAACTCTATTGAAAATGTGATTACATGTATTCAATCAATTGAGCTCCAACAGCAAAAATTAGGAGTGAAGAAAAGTGAAGTTCCCTCCTTGTGTGGTTCTGTTCTTCTCTATCTGGCTTCCTCATGGAGCTTTCAGGATTTGAAGAATACAGGAGGAGAGAGGGAAAAAACTGTTTGGACTATTTCCTCTCCCCCTTCCCCCAATCCAACTCATTTTTCTGGCTCATCCAGTGCGGGTGTATTTGTTTTATCTGAAATGCAGGGCAGCATTAGCCTCCAGCTTGCCCTCTCTAGGGAAGAAATGGAGAAAGATTACATTCTAATGTGCAAGTCTGAGCAAATAAACAAACTGAGATCATGCTTGGGGAATGAGGGGTAGGGAAATGGGGGATGGGCAAACGTGTATGCACAGAACAGCATCAAGGGAACATTCTGCTCTGTGAATGGGAGAGAGGAATATAACCTTAACTATCTTAAAGGTTTGTGATAGTGGATTTCCTTTGATGAACCCAATTGTGTATTGATCAGTGACTGCAGTGGGGTGGAGTGGCCAACCTACTACCCAGAAGAGGAGGAACACTTCTGGCAGCCATTTTGTATGGAGCCTGTACCCTCTTAGTCACCTGACTGAAGTCAGGAGGCGGGGCCAAGGCTATAAAAGCCTGGGCTGAGGACGACTTTGTGTTACCTTCCTGGCAGTCTGATGACTCTGCTGGAGGCTAGCCTCCAGGGGAGCCAGAGGATGGCTCTGGGCTCCCAGCCTGGGATGTGGGGGACTGTCTGAGTGAGGCCAAGGCCTGGATTGGACCACCTGGGCCCCTGCCTGTCCTGATAACCTGTGGACCCAAGTGGAACTGGCCTGTAGAAGACCCACTGGACCTGGAGTACTGACCTGTGTACTGGCCTCAGCCTGTACTCCAAGCCAGCATGAGGCAGAGGAACCCATAGGCTGTGCAGGCCTGGATCAGGCCACTTGGAGCCCAGCTAGACTTGCAACCCTGTGAGCACCAAGATGTTGGCAGGACACAGGGTATGTGCTGGCAGGAGAGACCAGGAGTGGCTCAGGAATAGAAAGGACCATTAAAGGACCTGGGTTAGCATGTTGTGGTCTGAATTCCCTTCTGACCCACACAGCAGACTGTGCTGCTGTGACCAGGGCCTCTGAGCTGGGACCTGGTGGAATGGGTGGGCCTGCATTCCCTCTGCCACCCACTTGCTGGTTGGTAGTCTCCCCCTCTCTCTGCCAGCATGCGCCGCCTGAACTGTTTGTGTGCTGCCTCGCCCTGAGCTAGGGCCTGGGCCACCATGAGTCTGTTGTGTTTGTTGCCCAACCCTGCACTAGCATCTGGGCCTGCCCCTCCTTGCACCAGGACGTGGGCTCCCTTTTGGCTGTTTGCTGCCCAGCCCTGAGTTAGGGCCTGGGCTCCTAAGATTGTGTGTGTTTTTTGCCCTGCCCTGCACCAGGGCCTGGGCCTGCCCCGCCTTGCTCCAGGGCTTGGGCTCTTTTGGATGTGTGCCGCGGGCTTCCTAAGACTCTGGGTTTGTTGCCCCACCCTGAGCTAGGGCCTGGGCTCTTTTCTGTAAGACTAGAGGTAATGTCTCCTGAAGTAAGGCCAGGGTCTTAAACTGTCGCCTCTCACTCACTTGAGGCTAGGTGGGCTAAGGACTAGCAATTTAGGGGTTATTGAGGTATGTGTCAGTGTGGTGGAAGGGCTGCCCACGTACCCAGAAGAGGAGGAACCCTTCCGGGACCTCCAAACCAGCTGCAGTGACACAATCCCTTTTGTCCCTCGCAAGCTATGCAAGGATGAAACTCATTTCTGTTAGCCATCCCCCAGACTTCCTATTCCATTTTTCTCTCTCGTTTCACTCTCATGTGGCTCTTCACTGTACATATTCTACCTCATGTTTCCCCATTGTGGTCATGGGCTTTAGGACTTCTGGGGTAGGGCAAGCGAGAATGGAACCAATGTGAGTTTTGCAGAATACTTTACCACAGTTCTATGGGATATGGGATAGCAACATATAGACATAAGATTTTTATTAATAAAATAACTGTTAATGTGTTCCACCAGACTTAGCCAAAAGCAGTCACCCTCCTATCTGCCCCTGGGTGAGTGAGCGTGTGCTTTAACTGCTGGCATTTGAACTGCCATTTTGATTCCAGGTGGGGGGAGTTTCAGTTTCAGTTTCAGTTTCAATGGCAGCTGGGACTGCCTGCCTGACCTTTTGCTCCCTTGATCAGCCTTCCCCTGTGTGACTCATAGGGGGAGGGCCTGAGGGAGGCCAGCAGGCTTAAAAGCCAGAGGCAGGAGCGACCAGGGGAGTAAAGTAGACAGGGAGCTGCAGACAGGGGAGTTGAAGAGGGAGTTTGGGAGGGAGTGTGACAGAGAGGACTATAATGGTTAGGAAGACCTGCAACACCTGTGCCAGCACTACTGCTGTCTCCTCCACTTGTGCCTGTAGCCAGACAGACTGCCTGACCATGGATGTTTTTACCCAGATCCTGGTGTGGGTCTGCAAGGACTGTGGCTTGCCGTTCCCACTTACTGATACCCAGGCTGAGGGGAATATTCAGTGTGGAAGGTGCCGGCTGGTGGAATCTCTCAGGAGGCAGGTGGGGGAGATACAGGAGGAGGTGGCCAAATTGAGGAGTATCTGAGTCCATGAGCAATTCCTGGATAGTATTCAGGTGGAGACTGCGGAGGTAACTGTCCCAGTGCACAGGACGGCTGATAAACCACTGGAGGAGGTGGACCAGGGTGGACACTGGCAGCTGGTTACTTCTTGCAGCAGGCAGTGTCCCACCCCTGCTCAGAACCCTCCTACCGTGGTACTGGAAAACCGTTGTGCTGTACTCGATACAGGAGACGAAGAATTACCCCATACAGAAGAGGAGAAGCCTCGTACCCCCAAGGCTGGGAAGTCTGCTGCCACCCCTGCAAGAAGGAAACATAGAGTAGTGGTGGTTGGAGACTCTTTTCTGAGGGGGACGGAGGTGCCCATCTGTCGCCCTGACGTTTTCTCTCAGGAGGTGTGCTGCCTGCCAGGGGCCCGTATCCGAGAAGTTACGCAGGCATTGTCGAGGATTATCCGGCCCTCTGACTACTATCCCATGCTTCTCATCCATGTGGGCACTAATGATACTGTGAGGTGTGACGCTGAGCAGGTCAAGAGTGACTTCAGGGCTCTGGGGGCATGGGTCAGGGAGTCTGGGGAACAGGTGGTATTCTCTTCAATCCTGCCTGTCAGAGGTAGGGGCCCAGGCAGAGACAGGTGTATCCTGGAGGTGAATGCTTGGTTGCGTAGATGGTGTTGCCAGAAAGGCTTTGATTTCTTTGACCACAGGATCCTTTTCCAGGAAGGACTGCTAGGCAGAGATGGCATTTACCTTTCGAGGAGGGGGGAAGACCATATTCGGACACAGGCTGGCTAACCTGGTGAGGAGGGCTTTAAACTAGGTTCGACAGGGGCAAGGGAGCAAAGCCTGCAGGTAAGTGGAGAGCATGGATACCTGGGAGATGAACTTGAAATGGGAGGGAGCATGGGCTACACTGGGAGAGTAAAAAGAGGGCCAGGGCAAAATTGGGAGGCAAGACCAAATCAATGTCTGAGATGCCTATATACAAATGCAAGAAGTATGGGAAATAAACAAGAAGAATTGGAAGTACTAATAAATGAATACAACTATGATATCGTTGGCATCACAGAAACTTGGGATAATACTCATGATTGGAACGTTGGTATTGAAGGGTACAGCCTGCTTAGGAAGGACAGACAGGGAAAGAAGGCAGGAGGTGTTGCCTTGTATATTAAAAATGTACATACTTGGACAGAGGTGGAGATGGACGTAGGAGATGGATGGTTTGAAAGTCTCTGGGTTAGACTCAGAGGAGTAAAAAACAAGGATGAGGTCCTACTAGGAGTCTACTACAGGCCCCCTAGCCAGGTGGAAGAGGTGGATGAGGCTTTCTTTAAACAGCTAACAAAATCATCCAGGGCCCAGAATTTGGTGGTGATGGGGGACTTCAACTATCCAGGTATATGTTGGGAAACTAATACAGCAGGGGACAGACTGTCCAATAAATTCTTGGACTGCATTGCAGACAACTTTTTATTCCAAAAGGTTGAAAAAGCTACTGGGCGGAAGCTGTTCCAGATTTAATTTCAACAAATAGGGAGGAAATTATTGAGAATTGAAAGTGGAAGGATGCTTGGGTGAAAGTGATCGTGAAATCATAGAGTTCACAATTCTAAGGAAGGGTAGAAGGGAAAACAGTACAATAGAGATAATAGATTTCAGGAAGGCAGATTTTGGTAAACTCAGACAGCTGGTAGGTAAGGTCCCATGGGAAGCTAAACTGAAGGGAAAAATGGCTGAGGAGAGTTGGCAGTTTTTCAAAGGGACATTATTAAGGGCCCAAAAGCAAGCTATCCCGCTGCGTAGGAAAGATAGAAAACATGGCAAAAGACTGCCTTGGCTTAACCAGGAGATCTTGCATGATCTCAAAATAAAAAAGGAATCGTATAAGAAATGGAAACTAGGACAAATTACAAAGGACGAATATAGGCAAACAACACGAGCATGCAGAAGCAAGATTAGAAAGGCTAAGGCACAAAATGAGCTCAAACTAGCTACAAGTGTAAAGGGAAACAAGAGGGCTTTTTCCAAATACATTGGTAACAAGAGGAAGACCAAGGAGAGGGTAGGGCCATTGGTCAGTGAGGAGGGAGAAACAGTAACAGGGAATTTGGAAAAGGCAGAGATGTTTAATGATTTCTTTGTTTCGGTCTTCACTGAGAAATCTGAAGGAATGCCTGACATAGAGAATGCGAGTGAAAAAGGGGTAGGTTTAGAAGTTGAAATAAGAAAAGAACAAATTAAAATTTACTTAGAAAAATTAGATGTCTGCAAATCACCAGGGCCTGATGAAATGCATCCTAGAATCCTCAAGGAGCTGATAGAAGAGGTATCTGAGCCTTTAGCAATCATTTTTGGAAAATTGTGGGAGACAGGAGAGATTCCAGAAGACTGTGAAAGGGCAAATATAGTACCCATTTATAAAAAGGGGAACAAGAATAACCCGGGAAACTACAGGCCAGTCAGCTTAACTCCTGTGCCAGGAAAGATAATGGAGCAGGTCATTAAAGAAATCATCTGCAAGCAATTGGAAGGTGGTAAGGTGATAGGGAACAGCCAGCATGGTTTTGTTTAAAACAGATCATGTCAAACCAATCGAATAGCTTTCTTTGATAGAATAACGAGCCTTGTGGATAAGGGAGAAGCGGTGGATGTGGTATACCTAGACTTCAGTAAAGCATCTGACACGGTCTCACATAATATACTTATCAATAAACTACGCAAATACAACTTAGATGGGGCTACTATAAGGTGGGTGAACAACTGGCTGGATAACTGTACCCGGAGAGTAGTTATTAATGGTTTTCAATCCTGCTGGAAAAGTATAACTAGTGGGGTTCCGCAGGGGTCTGTTTTAGGACTGGTTCTGTTCAATATCTTCATTAACGATTTAGATATTGACATAGAAAGTACACTTATTAAGTTTGCAGATGATACCAAGCTGGGAGGGGTTGCAACTTCTTTGGAGGATAGGGTCATAATTCAAAAGGATCTGGATAAACTGGAGAAATGGGCTGAGGTAAACAGGATGAAGTTTAATAAGGACAAATGCAAAGTGCTCCACTTAGGAGGGAACAATCAGAGTCACACATACAGAATGGGAAAGGACTGCCTAGGAATGTGTACAGCAGAAAGGGATCTAGGGGTTATAGTGGACCACAAGCTAAATATGAGTTAACAGTGTGATGCTGTTGCAAAAAAAGCAAACATGAACAGGTGTGTTGTGAACAAGACACGAGAAGTCATTCTCCCGCTCTACTCTGCGCTGGTTAGGCCTCAGCTGGAGTATTGTGTCCAGTTCTGGGCACCGCAGTTCAGGAAGGATGTGGAGAAATTGGAGAGGGTCCAGAGGAGAGCAACGAGAATGATCAAAGGTCTAGAGAACATGACCTATGAAGAAAGGCTGAAAGAATTGGGCTTGTTTAGTTTGGAAAAGAGAAGATTGAGGGGGCACATGATAGCAGTTTTCAGGTATCTAAAAGGGTGTCATAAGGCAGAGGGAGGGAACTTGTTCTTCCTTGCCTCTGAGGATAGAACAAGAGGCAATGGACTGAAATTGCAGCAGGGGAGGTTTAGGTTGGACATTAGGAAAAAGTTCCTAACTGTCAGGGTGATCAAACACTGGAACGAATTGCCACGGGAGGTGGTAGAATCTCCATCACTGGAGATATTTAAGAAGAGGTTAGATAGATGGCTTTCAGGGATGGTCTAGAAAGTGCTTGTTCCTGCCATGAGGGCAGGGGGCTGGACTCGATGGCCTCTCAAGGTCCCTTCCAGTCCTACTGTTCTATGAGTCTATGATTCTATGCCAATACAGAGAAAGAAGCCAGCAACTTCTAGACCAAGTCACTTTGGACTTATGAGGAAGCCAATAATGACAGGAAAATGTTCAGTAAGGGGAACTGATGCATTTTTGAACACATATCTCTGACATCCAACCTCAAAAGTAATTTGCTTCCTTCTTCCCCTCCCCCACAGTATCTTCTTCCAATTTTTGCCTGTTATACCCGGCATCCCCTCCCGGCTTCTAGTAAGCCAGGTCATCACTCTATCATTCAAAAAGTGGCTAAAGACTCACTTCTGTAAGACTGCAACAGAACAAGGAATAAATAAATTAAAATATTGTTGCCAGCTCCTTCTCTCTCTGTGTATCTTGCTTTTTGCGTCTGTGATTTGAGCCCCGATTCTGCCACTGAATCAATGCAAATGATGCCTTGTGGCATTGAGTGCAGTGGGACTCTGAGCTGCCCTAAGAGTACATCATGTAGATTTCAGAATAGGGCCCATCAACTAAAAATTCACCCATGTAGGGACTGTTCAGATGTGTGTCGTACAGGATCAGCTTCATCCTTCGCTACTGAGAGAACTGATTCTTTTAATGACAGATGCACGTAAGTAAATCTGCATCATTCTGCTCCCTGTTGCATTCACAGGATGATTTTGATACTGGAAAACAAATACATGCATTGTAGGCAAGCAGTGTGTTCATACAGATATCTATCTAAAATCCACGTTCTGAGAATCTATTACATTGCTGGAGTCAGATTAATATTGCCTAATTTTTCCCTTAATCTTATTATACTCCTCTTTCCTTCCCTTTTACCTGCATTTGATTTATTTATATTTGACAGATATTCTCCCTATCCTGAGGGATTATAGTAGCCTAGCTGACTGTCTTTTCATTTCTTTTAATGTCAACCTGTTTCATCTTTCTGTGAGGAGAAATAAAACACCTGAAGAAGCTGAGCTAGGCTAGTAGCATTTTAAATGCTTTAGTTCAACTATATTTAAAACAAGTCAATTAAAAGAGGGTTTTTAAAATAAAAATTTTAAACAAAATGGACACTTGCCTTTGTCTTAACTCTTTCCACTTTCCCTAAAAAAACAGAACTTCAATAATACTGAAAAACAGACCATCGGCAAATTGATCTTCCTTTTAGGGGTAGGTGATCTCATTTCATAAATTGCACATCCTCATTAACTTTAAATAAGGCAAATGAATATGTGGAGCTTGTTGACAATATGAGCATCAGTGCTGTGACAGAAATAATGCTAAGGTATAATGATAACTATATGGAACTGGTATTATTAGGTTGGGAAACAGTTCTGAGGTCTGAAGACAAATATTCTACATGATGCATAATTCATACAATAGGGTACATATTTCAACACATTTATTTATATATTTAAAGTTATGCTTTTTGCTGATCAGCAACTTTATGCTAATTTAAGAAAAATATACAAATGCCTTAATTTGTTACTGATGCTTTTAAAATATTGGTCTGTCAAATTCAAAATAAAACTTCAAAATTTTTAGAGCATATTTTATTTCTGTAGAGTTGCCAACATTTCTGGAGCTGTCCAAGGGGTTTTACACATAGGGGTTTTATGTTTATTTTAGCTATATTAGAACTGTTCAAAATAAGTACCTGTGTCTCAATGTTGCATTAATTTGAACACGGTATGTGATTTTGGGTGATATTTTCAGTCCTATTTCATAAAACACTATCAAATTTGTCTTGTCACATAAAGATAACAATGAAAGGATACAAAAGTTCTAGCTATCTAAGCTTCTCTATAATTTGCATCATAATAGTGTGATAGAGCAACATATTTTGAACCAAGCATCAGAGAGGTAGCTGTGTTAGTCTGTATCTTCGAGAACAGCAAGAAGTCCTGTGGCACCTTATAGACTAACAGATATTTTGGAGCATAAGCTTTTGTGGGCAAAGACCCGCTTTGTCAGATGCGTGAACCAGGAAACCAAATGGGGGAAACCAACTAGGGTAAAAACAGATGTAGGGCTTGATTTCCAAAGTTGCTCAGCAACTGCAACTCTGGCTGAAAACAGAAGGAACTGCAGATCTCATCTCTGCTGACAATGAAAGGCGTAAATGCCTAAATCCGTAGCAGAGCTAGGAGTAGCAGTCAAATCTACCAGGGGCCAGTCCAGTATCTAAATCACAGCCTCATCCTTCCCTATTAGCCCAGCTCAGCTCTTAGGCTGGTAATAATTTTTGTAAATGGATTGCTCAGAATAACACAGATAAGTCTTCTCATAGGTCTGCAGGTTTAGAATTTTGTACTGTATTTAACTATCTAGGGGCAGGGTGAGGGGCAGGATTCCCACTGACTAAAGTAGGAAGTAAATGAGGAGTGGAGCATGACTCCATCTCATAATACTCTAGGTAACTCAGTTAATTTTGTCATGACCATGTGACTGTAGCGGTGCTCTGGGGAAACAGTGTGAAGAGATGGTGATCTGCTTTCCTTACACTTCTTTGGAGGCAAACTTATTCAGTCTTCCAATTCTGTTGAGTCTCTGATGACGCTTTGGTGGAATCATTGTTTTCTTTGAACCTCCTCATGAAAGTCCACAAAGGATTCTAGGAGACATATGAAAAGGCTGTTTTGGGAGTATACAGACAGCTTCAGTATGCAAACTAGGCATAGACATTGTGGAGATTGGGAAGTGTGGAAATATCTGAGCTGAAGATTTGGTGAATTGGTGCTGCCGTATAAAACATGTTCAAAGCTCTGTGAGATAGTAGAATTCCACAGCTTTTCTCAGTAAGGATTATTCACTGATGTGAGGTTATTCCACAAAATGCTGTCCACTAGGAATATAGCACTGCTGCTTCTAACCTGTTGGCATGCACAAACATCAGAGACTACAAAGTGGCTGGAATAAAAGAACTACTCTGAACCTTCGCCCAGAGCTCAAAATGATTAAAACTCTTTTTAAAGTTAAAATTTACTTTCTGGTGGCAGAATGCACCCGACTTCCCCATCCCACACCAGAGAATTCATCAAAACAAAAAAGCAGTCAAGTAGCACTTTAGAGACTAACAAAATAATTTATTAGGTGCTGAGCTTTCGTGGGACAGACCCACTTCTTGGGTGCATCTACACTAGCTGGCTACTTCGAAGTAGCCGGCACAAAGTCAAAATAGTACACGTTGTGTCTATACATGCCGTGAGCTATTTTGATGTTGAAATTGACGTTAGGTGGCGAAATGTCAAAATCGCTATTCCTATCCGAAGATGGGAATAGCGCCCTACTTCGATGTTCAACGTTGAAGTACGGTGTGTGTAGACAATGTGTGTCCCGCTACGTCGAAATAGCGGGCTCCTCCATGGCGGCCATCAGCTGAGGGGTTGAGAGTTGCTCTGTCCAGCCCCTGCAAGGCTCTATGGTCACCGTGTGCAGCAGCCCTTAGCCCAGGGCTTCTGGCTGCTGTAGCTGCTGCTGCTGCAGCTGGGGATCCATGCTGCATGCACAAGGTCTGCAACCGGTTGTTGGCTCTGTGGATCTCGTGCTGTGCAGGCTGAGTATGTCTGGGAGGGGCCATTTAAGGGAGTGGCTTGGGGCTTTGCTGGCCCCTTATTTTGATGGGGAGCACTTGTGTGCATGGACGCTCTGCATTTCCTTCCAGGGTGGCTCCTTTCGATGTTCTCCGTCGCTACTTCGACGTTGAATGTCAATGGCACCGGCCCTGGAGGATGTGTAGACAATATGCGTTGAAGTAGCCTATATCGATGTTCTTACGTCCAAATAGGCTACTTCGAGATAGTGTTCTAGTGTAGATGTAGCCCTTCAGACCATAGCCATACCAGAACAGACTCAATATTTAAGGCACAGAGAACCAAAAAAGTAATCCAGGTTGACAAATCAGAAAAAAAAAAATTATCAAGGTGAGTAAATCAGAGAGTGGGGGCGGGGCAGGGGGGGTGAAGTCAATAATTAGATTAAGCCAAGTAGACAAAAGAGCCCTTATAATGACACAGATAATTCATATGGAAATGCATATGATTAAACTCGCTCGGCTCTGGTTAATTCTCTGTCATTGGAGACGGACGGGGATCTAAGTTACAGGTATAGTTTTTCCCTCATGCTGTGTAGAGGTGTGATACTCCACTCACACTTATGATCGTTTCCCTCCCCCTACCACTTCCAAATCCACACTTCCTTTGGCTCAGCTTACTGATGGGGATGATAGAGGAACTGGATAGAATCAGGCTGGACATTCAGATGTCAGGATGAAGCTTCAGATCTGGAAAAGGATCAAATTTTGTCCTTGGTCATCTCTCTGAAATCTTAGTGAAGTCAGATGATTGAATGGGTGAAAATAAGGGTAACTAATCACCCAAAACGAACAGAACTGGTATGAAAATCACTGAATGATAAATATCAAACCTCACAGTGCCAGTTTTACTGAGTCATTTTCAGAGTTGGGCTGTACTTTGATGCTGTTAAAATGTATTACAGTTTAAAATTGCTTAAAAAGCAATTGAAAACTTCCAGTACCACCAGTCATGTAATTTTCAGAGAGCATTATAGCCTAGTCTTTTTTCTCTGCCCTTCCTTCCACAGACTTTTTTTTTCCATTAGGATCTCTTGTCAGTTGATATTTGTGGTTACTTTTTATGTAACTTACAGAAGATAAGACATGCATGTAGTAAGAGACATGAGCTCCTTTCATTCTGTACGTGGAACAGAAAAGGATAGGACTAAAAAAAGTAATGGGACTAATTGCTGGTAATCAGCTCTTTATAAGGTTCTCTTTTCTAGCATAACAAAATAACAAACTACGATTAATAATTATGATTATGATAAAGTTTGTGATTATAGGATTAATTCTACAGATTTTTTTCCAAACAACATTCCATTGAAATTACCTTTGGGAAGTCAACAAAAGTTTGTCATGAGAGAAGACAGTAGAAACAAGCCCTAAACCTGTGGGAGACTTGTTTGGAGCCATGTGTGTGTGAAGCTAATCATGTGCTTAAGGACAGGGGCCATAGCCTATTAAAAGAAATTTAGAACCTTTCTTGTGATTTATTCCTTAAATTTACACAATGAGAACCTGATACTAGAAATGAAGAAATATGGCAGGAAATATTTTCCCTCTATTAACTTCTGTTTTTCTTGGTAAAACATTGTTAAACATTGATGTTTATATAATTATATTCCAGTGTAACTCAAGTATGTAATGACATTTCTCCAATGAAAGCATTTACATAACTCAGGAAATTGCTTTACTGTTCTGTTTCCTGACTTAAAACCCATTTTGTCATGTTCATTTTATTGTTCAATCCATCTGAACTCATCTAGACATATTCCACATTATATAAAGCAAAATAAAATATTTACCTGATCAGTTGCACACATATATGCTATAAATCTGCACATATGCTAAACCAGGGGTAAGTTGTACATATGGAAAATGTACAACACACACGTATATCTGTACTTCTCAACCTTTAAAGTGTTTTTAGTTGGTATTAAAAGCAGAGAGCACACATATTGAGATAATACTATGTGTGATTAGAACAAGAATTAGAGGAATTTCATTAAAATAGCAGTTACAGAATAATAATTAAAACACATAAAATGGAAATTTTCATTTTTGTTGTAAAACTCATGAAGCAAAGTAAACCTAGTATCTCTGTCCTTCTCCTGGCTGTACTTTTAGTGAGGTTTCTTTTTTATTTTGTTTTGCCATATGAAATGAAATGATATGATATAGGAGCTAATACTCTGAAAAGAAAAGGGACAATTTGCTAGACCTGTTTTAAAACGTTTGCTTTCTCTTCTTTTACAATAATAGTTCAGCTTTTAAGCAAGTGACAGGGTAATCTGTCTCATTTTGTTCCCAACATTTTCTAATTCAGTGGATAAAATTAAAGAACAAGTATAAAGTGAACATCAAAGGTGTAGTTTAGGTTTTTAATCTGAGTGATTCTGGATTCATAATGCAAGTCTTGAAAATAAAAAGTGAATCTTTGCTCTTGGAATACTTTTATTTCCCTTCAGATAAGCCAGTGGAAAATACAGTGAACTGAGAACAATTAAGTTTGAGCTGCACAGGTACTTAGAGAATTAGAAGCGTAAGAAACTACAGTAGAAATTGAGAGGGGCAGAGGAGGCAAGGTCAAACAAGGAGAAATTCTTGTACTAATGAACTGATGTATACTATGAAATCAATTGGTAGCACCTGTGTAGGTCCTAAGGTAGAAATCAGTCATAAGTAAGTATTTGAACAAACAGAGGATTCCATCCAAGTGATACTGCTCAGGTTACATGATGCAATACAGACCTATTTGGTTGTGATCCTTTGCTCCAAAGCTGGAGGGAAATTTTTTGGACAAAACTCTTTCTCACTTAAAAAACCAAAGACTGGGTTATCTGAAACAGCTTGTGAACTCATGCCAAATTTGCCAAACCGTTTCATGAAAAAAATAGAAATGTATTTTTCTAAAAGAAGCATTTAGATTTTTCAACTAGCAGCTTTTGGTTTTAAATTTTACTTCACTTTATTTTTGAAAAGTCAAAAAATCAAAAATGAAATAATGTTTTATTTTGGGTCAAAGAAAAGTTCAGCCCCTATCCATATAAACATAAACTTTGCTTCTCGTGTATGCATCTGAAATGATTTTACTTTTGTTTTTATTGTTTGGTTCAGCAAGAGAATAAAAAAAAATCAGTTATTTGCACAGCTCCACTTATCTGTGTATATAACATCCACAAAAATAAAAGAAGAAAAGAAGCATGCATGTGTGTAATATAGCAGTATATAATTAATACAAAGATATAGGAAAATTGTCTAGATTGGCCTAATAGTTAAAATACTATGTATACAAAGACACATTCTTAAGCCCTCAGCTGAAGAAAACTCCTGTTGTTCTCTGTGGGAGTTCTGCTCAATTAAGGGCTTCACAGCTTTGGCCCTCAGGAATAAAGATGGTTTTGAAGTGACTATTTTGCTACTTTGAGGTGACTACTTGGAGATTTTGAGGAGACTATTTTGCTGCTTTAAGGCCTTTCTAACATAATGGGCCGTACACTTTGTTAAGTCTTCATGGCAATCTCCAAGACTATGTCTACACTTGCCCTGAACTTTGAAGTGGGCATAGTAATCAGGCTGATGGGAGATTACTAATGAAGTGCTGCAATGAATATGCAGCACTTCATTAGGCTAATTCTCTCCTGTGACAACATCAAAGTGTCAACATTTTGGGAAGTAAAGGCACTACAAAGTAGCGTGGACACTTCAAAGTGCCTGCAGCTCCAGAACATGTTGGCACTTCAAAATTTGACACTTTGAAGTTGCCGTGGGGGACAATTAGTCTAATGAAGTAACCCAAACCCAAATCCATATCCGGCTGAGATTTACCCATCTTTCTTTGAAACTATATTGTTATTTCCCAAGCAGATTTTTATGAATGTGTGGAAAGGATTTGTCTTTTAGGTGGACTAAATTTCAATCTACCTCCCCACACCCAACAAAAAACAAAGGCCAAAAACCTACTAAAATGTTAATATTATAGTTAAATGCTAATACTTTTTAACAAGTTTCCATTACCTACACTGTATAATTTTTCATTTGTCTAATGAAATGCCAGGTTTTTCTCACCAAAAACCCTCACTAAAGGAGACCAGATGTTTCAATATTTGTCTCTAGTATTCTTACTTTCACTTAAATACATGTAAATTTTCTTCAATAGTTTTCTGTTTTTTTCAGTCATAGTTTTTTTCATGCATATTCATTGCAGCACTTCATTAGTAATCTCCCATCAGCCTGATTACCATGCCCCCTTCGAAGTTTGGGGTACATGCAGACATAGTCCAACTAACATAAGTGCCAAGGCTCCAAAAGAAAATACCTCAAGATTTATTCTGAGGATCCACCCTATATAAATGTTTAATTGTCCAAAAATGTGTAAATTCAGCAAGAAAAGTCTAATGCGATCTTCAGCCTTGGCTTCGCTTCCCAAAAGATCCAAGACACTCTGAATTTGTCTAAATAAAGCCATTGGGTCTGGGTTCTACTCTTATGCTCTGTTTTTACACCAGTTTTAATTCTTTGTCTGTGATGTTAATTTTAAATCTTAATTTTTTATAGAATTTTTGGACAATAGAGCAATTTTCCAAATACAGGAGGACCAGTCTAGTACTTATTTACCTATAATAGTTACAGACCATCCTAATAACTGTAAATTGCATTCGATTAATAACATTTTGCTGAAATCCTGCAATCTTGACAATTAATCCCACAGACCATTACACAACAGAACAGTGAGGAGCAACCTAGGTTAGTGGATGAACCTCATGAGTGGTCCTCCTTCATCTCAGTGGCCTCATGATTGTCGTAACCAAGACATTCTCCTGGCATAGGGTAATTTTGCTAATTATATTTGCACATCTAGAATTTACAGGGTTTGCTGATTGAACAGTAGCAGCACTTTGATTGGATGTAGAGGGATGGCTGCACTTTGATTAGATGCAGAGGGAGTGCATGGCTCTCACAAGGTGGTGTGCAATCAGCACACACCTTACTTCATGTGCTTTAAGTACATGCCATTTCTGTAATAGCTGTAGGAAAATACTAGGAGGACAACAATTAACAGAATCTGTCAACCCTAGTAATCTGGTAATGGTGAACATACGGGGGCTGTGTCTACACTGAGCCCTAGTACTGACAGTTTGATGTAAATAGGCAGCCTTGAAAATGCAAAATGGTGGTTCATTTGCATATTTGTACAGCAAATGTGCATATGCATGAGGCTATTTTGCATTTTCGCAGAAGAAATCAAGCAGTGTAAACGTAGTTCTGATGGCAAAAACCCCCTTTGTTGGCAGCCCATTATGCCTTAAAAAATCAGGCATAAGGCTGCTGACAAAGGGTTTTTCTGAGGTCAGAACCACATCTACATTGCTTGATTTCTGCCACAAAATGCAAATTAGCCTCATGAATATGCACATTGACCTCACTGATATACAAATCAGCCACTATTTTGCGTATTCAAGACTGCTTATTTGCATCAAACTGTTGGCACTAGGGCTCAGTGTAGACACAGGCTGTCTTGAGGGTTACACATAGAACGCCAAAGGTCGACAGCTTGCCTACCACTGTAACCGAGAATCCTAGAAAATATTTATTTTAAAAATTGATGTTTTGATATAAGGCAAATACCATGTAAAAATCTCTCTTGAAACCCTTGAAGTTTCATTGATTATTGATAATTTTGAAGAGAATGGAGATTATTTGTTGGTAATGAGTAGTCAGTATTATTTAAGGAAAATATGTGCCCCACCAAAATATGTGCCCCACCAAAAAATACACATGAGTTTTGATTTATAGTGCCATGAGGTAAATAAAACAAATGTTCATTTAAAATGTCACCTTCCTTAACAATTCTGAAATGTAAATATGGAACAGGTTCTAATTATCCATATCCCAAGCCCCAACTCTTTTGAGTGAAAAATGAATAAAACCTACCCATACACTCTCCATGGCATATATTTATTACAACAACCTCAAGAAGCAATTTCCATTTAGATGTGTTCTCTCTCAGACTGTATTATTAAAAAAGTTAAGGTGAAGAGAGGATCAAGATTGGATCTTGCAAAGATGAAGCTGCAAAGAAAAAGGAGCAGTATAATCTACTCAGAGCAGTAAGACAATAACCCCAACCTACTTTTACAGCTATTGTACGGAAAACTGTCAATAGGCATTGATGAATGTCTGTGGTTCTGATTTTCATGATTTTGCATGCCCAAGGGCTATGGGTTGTGCCCTCTGTCATTATACAACTAAGCACGTAAGCAAACACTTTCTAGGTTTAATGGTATAGAGGCTAAAACGGACACATAACCACCTGTAGGGTAAGAATCTAGGTGAATGCAAATCTTCAAAGATCTCAGAGTTTGTGTTTGCATACTTGAACCTACAATTGTACTGGAAAGTAGACTGCTTAGGAAGAACTATTCCATTTTCCTAATGGGTCCTAATCCTGTTGTTAAAGAACTGACTTCTGTTAGTATCTGTTGTGGCACATGTGTAGTTCCATATAAGTTGATCTGGGCCATGCATTTCCTAGGAGAATTGACACAAAACTCATTTATATTTCAAATACCAATCATGTTTTTTAAAGACGTGCAAAATCATTGAACAGTGTGAGTTACATCCAAGGGAATCAGAGTGTCTCACTGACTTCAGCAGAATTTGGATCAAGTCCCTAGATGGTGGCTCATTTTTGACGTGGTACCTTGAAGCACAATTACTATCTCTGCATCTCAGAAGTAGGGAAAGCAATTCACAAGTGTCACACCAGTCCTTTCAGATCTTCAGGTCCTTCCTGGACACCTGAGTGTGATAAAATGCTCCAGTTGTGACTAGTTGCTTCTAGGAAGCATCAAACTTTTGGGTATAATGTAATGATATAAGAATAGATTTTCACTCTGACTCCCTGGTGACTGTAGCCCTGTCTGTTCAATCCCTCATGTGCTATCCCTTTCCTTTTCACTGAGCTACAAAACCTGCACATTTTCAACAGCAGGTTTTTATGAAAAACGGAGAGACTTAGATACAGGCACTTGACACTGATCAGGTAGTTCAGTGCTTTGAATCAGTATAGTTTTAACAGAGGGGTGACAGACACAACTGGGGTAATGTCAGAACTGATATTGATCAGAACAAGTGGAAGGGTGCCAATTTAGAAGTGCCTTTGTGTAACTTGCTACAAAAAATGGGAGATAGGTGGTACAGGCCTGAGGATAGAATTTAATTCTTGGGAGAGGAGATCTGCAGGAATAAGACTGTGATGGCAAGTAAAAGAGAGAAAAAAAAATAAAGACAAACAGAGGGCTTCCTTCAGCTGTTCAATCATCAGTATTGGAGTAGTTTTATGAGAATTGCTTTGATAATTGTAACTCATACTTCATCTACAGAAAGCACAGAGCATTTGAGATATAATGAAGCTGCTGAGGCATGTCTTTGTCAGGAGATTCTGGTAACACTGCTCCAATAACAGCAAGTCCCACCTGACTACAATTGTTCACCTACTTCAAAAGATTTATGTTGATTTAGTCAATTTACCTGTCAATTTATCCAACTGTGCAGGAATTAAGATTAACACATTTGAAATCTCTAGCTCCAAACCTTATCAATATTGTTAGGAGAATATCCCATTCAAGATCACTGTCATCATTCTCTGGAATGTGTGTCTTTCTTTAAAGGAATGGGGGCTGGAAGGAATCTTTAGGGTCATTCTGTTCAGTCTCCCACTGTTGCAAGGATTCCCTTTGCAGACATTTTTTTTCCTTTCTAGCATAAATGAACCAGAGAACGTGTATGCTGCTGGAAGCTTGAAGAGAGGGGTGGAGAAAGGAAGAACCTGAAAGGAGTAGACAGGGGATTCCACCATGTGGCTACTGCCCCACTGTGCAAAGTGTGATTACACTCCACCTGAAGAACATTTAGAAATGCAAGAGGTAACCGAAATGCAATAATGCCACATTAAAATTAGCTGGGGCCTGGACATAAATGTAATCTTGTTTGAGTTGTATGGCTTGCAGTATAAAAGTTTCTGCTGAACTATAATCAATGTAGGAATGAGACATGGCTAAATTCCAGACATAAATTATGTAATCTGCTCTAGTCTATGATGTTTTACAGCAGACCTGAGAGTCACTTCAGATAACCAATGATCAACTGGGATGCAGAGACACCCCAGGCCAGGGTGGGGTGGTATAGGAGCCACAGCAGTTCTGGCTAGACCATGTGTTCCCCCCAAAATGGAAAAATCCTTCACCAGGTTGATCTATCATTTACAAGCCTTAGACTAAGAAGTTTAAACTAAAAACTTCCATTTTTGAGGGATTATAAGTTAAAAATACTGGAAATATAGTAACCCCCCAAAATACTCACTTGGGAGTGAGGGCAATTGCATCCCAAATTTCAGTTCTGAGTGAATCTCAACAGTGGAGTTATGCATTCTCCACTGATGTACACCGGGCACTACACAGCTGTATTCACCCTCTTTTCTAAATTAAAGAGTCTAGCTGCAGAGACTGAAATCAGATGCAGGGTTTTGCATTTGCTTTGTTTTATTAAATAAAAAGATGTCTAAAGTTCCACCACACAGGGACACAGACTACCTTTTAGGATGAGTGATTAAGAAAAGCTTTACATAAATCCATAAAGGGAAATTGGAGTCAAATCCAAATCCAAACACAAGCCCTGTTTGCAAATTAGAACCCAAATCCAAATCCGGCTGAGATTTACCCATCCTTTGAAACTACATTGTTGTTATTTCCCAGACAGATTCTTTATGAGGGTTTTGAAAGGATTTGTCTCTCAGGTGGACTAAATTTCAATATACCTCCCCACATTGCACAAAAACAAACGTAAAAAACCTACTAAAATGTTACTATTATAGTTAAATGCAAATAATTTTTAACAAGTTTCCATTATCTACACTGTATAATTTTTTATTTGTCGAATGCAATGCCAGGTTTTTCTCCCTAAAAACTCTTACTAAAGCAGATCAGATGTTCCAATATTCGTCTCTAGTATTCTTACTTTCACTTAAATACATGTAGATTTTCTTCAATAGTTTTCTGTTTTTTCAGTCATAGTTCAAGTTCTTCCCAATTTTGTAAATATTGCAAATGCTGAGGACTGTTTTCATGAGACAGAATTGAAGACACCGTTTACCAATAATCTGAACTGTTTTCAGTGAGTAGGGTACCAAATGCATGACAGGTAAGCACTTTGCCGCACAAGCAAAATACTGAGTCTTTTGACACTAAATATTGTAACCACTGTAGATGTATTTCCTTTTCACTGGTTAGTTTCCTTTTGTAGTGGTGTGCAGAGAAATTTCTTTCGGGAAGTGAAATTCCTGAACTTGTTTATGTCCATGTTCTGCTAGAATTTATCCATCTAATGAGGCACCTCTTAAAGCCTAGCACCCTAGGCAACCACGTAGTTCATCTACATGGTTGGGCAGGCCTTGCTCAAAGTTCAGTTTAAAGCCTCCTGGGAGTTATGTTGAATTGGAGTGAAGGGAAGCTGAGATGACATAGGTTGTATAATGGAAGAGGTATTGAGAATTTTTCATAATGGTACTGCCTCTGAAGCAAGAGCAGATATCGGGGATATCAGACAGTTATTTAATGAAAATAGAAGTTGAGATTCAAAAAGGTAAAGTTTCATATCATTATAACACAAACTGTCAACATTACCTATCAAAATACTCCAAGTAAATATCCTTAGAACAAACTCTAATACATTCTCAAGAAGCATTTGTCAGAGTTGCCTGTTTGTAAATTTTCATTATCTGTTGAAATATTTTTTCATTTGCTTGTGTGTCACAAAAAAACACCTACAGACCTTTACCAAGAAAATTTAAATATTTCCAAGCATATATGCACTATGTTTAAAGTTTTGAAGCTGTGGGAAGCAAAACAGTTTACCAAATGATGTAATTATTATTATCCCAAATAAAATGGGAGAGAAGGAGGCAGAGGGTGACTTGAAGAGCCTTACCAAGTCTTCCTGTAGGTTAGTGCAAGTGACAGAAGTAAAGCCAAGGTTTCCTAATTCTCAGTGTAGTGTCCTACCAGCTCAACACACTCTCTTTAGCTGGGTCTACACATGAGCACCCTTTCTAAAGGGCAAAAATTGACATGTGGAGGTCAAAATAGCGGCATCGAAAGAGAGTGACCGCACACCAATAGAAGATCGATGAGTTGAGCCGCCCTTTCAAAGGGCCGCTGTGTTCTTACAAAAGGGAGCATCCCCATGGCCCCAAGCTCACCTTTGAAAGAAGGGAGGCAGGAAATGGCGCAGATGGGGTCCCATGGCCAACAAGCCCTTCCACGGCCAGAGCCAGCCCCTCCCTTAAAGAGCTCCTCCTTCCACTCCACACGAGCTGAGTGCTGCCCCACGGTCTCCAGCCCGGCAGAGTCCACTCATGCTTCAGGGTGGAGGCCAAGCAGTAGCTCCTGCAGGAGGACACCCTCATCTTACAGACCTTCCTGTCAGTGCTCTGCACTGTTGCTGCAGCCGCGCCCCCCACCCACTTGGGTGGATGTGTTGTCCCCCTGGGGCCATGGGACCCCCCTGCCCAGGACACCATGGGGTTCCCCTCCAGGTGTCCCGGTGCCTCTGGAGCCACCCCAGCAGCACTGACTAGTGGGAGTGCCTGGTGCTGGAGGAGTGGAATGACGAGAGGTGGCTGCAGAATTTCCACAGATCGACAAGATCTGCCACTGGCTCGCCCCTGCACTCCAGCACCAGGACACCTGCATGTGGCCCACTCTCACCCTGGAGAAGCAGGTCGTGATCGCCTTCTGGAAACTGGCCACCTGGACTTCCACCGCTTTGTGGGACAACAGTTCATGGTGCGCAAGGTCACCCATGGGGCTATAATACTGGAGACAAGGCAGGCCTGGGTCACACTCCTCCATGGGCAGGTGAGGGGGCTGAGGTGAGGGGATCCCTGGCTGCAGGGGCCAGGCGAGCAGGGGGCAGGTTGAGAGGGAGCAGGATGGGAGGGGGCAGAGAGCAGGCCATGAGGCAGCAGGGGCAGATGGGAGGGGGTAGGCTGGGGTTGCGGGTAGCAGGGGATGACTCACCACACCCTCACTGGAGCACATGTCCCTCTCCCCACCATGCAGAGCATCAGAGCCATCAACTCGATACTGCTGCACGGGGTCATTCACCTGGGGGATCTGGATGCCACCATCGTGGGCTCCAAGGACCTGGGCTTCCTGAACTGCTTTGGTGCATTTTATGGTATGCACATCCCCATCCATGCCCTGGCACATAGTGCTGGCCAACAGAAAGGACTACCATTCTGTTGTCCTGTGTGCCCTGGTGGACATTAGGGGCTGGTTCACAGACATCTACGTGGGCTGGGCTGGCTGCACCTACAATGCCTGGGTCTTCCAGTGGGAGATCCCTGTGGTGGGGGGACATCACCATGCCACTTTGCATGGTGGCAGATACAGCCTACCTCCTCCAGCCATGGCTCCAGCGGCTGTACACAGGTCACCTCAACCCCACACGGGAGGCATTCAACCAGTGCCTCAACCATGCCCACAACATTGTGGAGCAGGCCTTCAGGCACCTTAAGTGGTGGTGGATGTGCCTCCACATGCGGTTGGATGTTGGGGTCCTCAATGTGCCTCAGGTAGTGGGGGCCTATTGCATCCTTCACAGCATTGTGGAGGGCAAGGAGGAATGCCTATGTGTGTGGGGGCGATGTGGCTGGTGCCAGTTGCAAGCAGATGGGCACCACCCCCCATCTGCCAGGCGCACCAGGAGAACTTCCATATTAGGGAAGCCCTTAGGGACCCATCCCCACCCCCCCAATTCATACACCCCCACCCCCCATGAATTTCTCCCACCCACCATCCCCAGCACCACCACTCCCACCCCTGCCGTGGCCCCCATCAGCACTGCACCCACACATCCACAACCCAGCATCCCTCCCCAACGAGCACATCACAAGGGGGTGTATGGTAAATAAACATTTATCAACAATTGTATGGTATGTGCAGCTATGTATAGATGGGGGAGGACCTGATTTGGAGGGAGATGGGGGGCATCTAACTGGGAGGGGGCAGGGGGCTTTGAACCTGGAGGGGTTTGGGGGGCATCTCACTGGTAGGTGGCAGGGGAGCTCTGAACCTGGAGGGGGCAGAAGCACCTAACTGGGAGTGGGGTTGGAGGTGCTCTGAACCTGCAGAAGGGTGGGGAGGCTCATTCCAGGGCTGGGGTGGTGGGCCGTGAGCCCCGTCGGCCCCAGGATCCCCTGCCTCCCTGGGTGCGGGGTCTTTCAAGGGGCAGGGAGGGGGCAGGGAGAACGAGCGAGTAGGGCCGGGTGGGCTTGGTGGAGGGGGGCAGGCTCAGTGGGGGTGGGAGGAGCAGCCTCAGAGGAGAGCACTGCAGGGGTCACATTGGCCACATGCTCCTTAACCATCATGCCAAAGCCCTTCAAGGTGTTCAGCGGCCTCTCCCATGCTGCCCTCCACCACTCCAGTTTGGTCTCCATGAACTGCTGGTGCTACTCGGCCACCTTTGCCTGGCTGTGCCTGGCTGGGTCCTCCTCAGCCTGGCAGGGGACCCTCCAGCTGTGGCCCCAGTGGCCTATGGCATGGGGTGAGGCTTGGTCACCCTCAACATCTGCTGTTGGTCCAGTCCTAGTGGTCAAGCAAGGAGAGGGATTTGCAATCTACATCCCCTTCTGCTTATCCAGCCAGGGACCAGGGATGGTGCTGGGTTCTCCCAGTCCATGGATGGTGCAGCTGTATGGAGAAGGGGACAGTGTATTGATACCATACTATGGCCTGGGGGTTCTGGCCATGGGCTGCTCCCCCAGGGTACCTGCCCCCGATGGGTTACCCTTCCCCTCCACAGGGAACCCACCCCCCCACAGGCTGGGCATCCCATCCAATGGCACGGTGGCTGGGGGGTTTCTCAGATGGGTGGCCCTTCCCAGCCCATGGTGCATGGTCCGTGGGTACTGTCCAGCACTGACCGGCCACCGTCCTGCATGTGGCTCACAGTGCTGTCCACTGGGGGAGGGTGCTGGGCATCACTGGTGGGCCGCCATGGGGTGCTGTGTACCATAGCAGGGAGGCATGTACATAGCCCAAGGCCATTGGTCCTGTGTGCAGTTGGCTGGCTGGTGTGTCACCCCCACCCCATGGATCAGGGTGCGCAGCCTGCTGTGTAGATACCGGAGGAGCCCTCGGTGACGTCTGGGGATGCCTGGCTCCTGCTTGCCTGACTGGGCGAGCAGGAGTGGATGTAGATCGCGAGGTCTCTCTCATCGCTTGACTGCTCGGTGGTCAGATTGGCCTTCTGGATCCCTAGTCTGGGCTGCTGCTGCACATCTAGATGCAGCTCCTCTACTGATATATCCAGGACTGTTGGGGGTAGGGAGCTGTTCCAGGGCCTAATGATGCCCCGGTGCTCCTGGAAGTAAGGGCAGGTAGCTGGGGCTGTTCCAGAGCAGCTGTCCCGGCCCTGAGCTTAGGCATAGCCCTGCCACAGTTCCTTAACTTTACTGCATACCTGTTCTGCGGTATGCTCCAGGTGGCCCCTTGTGAGGTGGCCCCAGGTCAGGTGGGCGAATGCTGTGGTGTTTCACCACTTGACACCCATCTCATGGAGGACCTCCTCCTCTTTCCAGAGGCCCAGGAGGTCCCACAGCTCCCACTCCATCCAGGAGGGGGCCCATTCCCGCCCCCCACCCGCCCTGAACCCTGGGAGTCCTGCTCAGAGTGTGCAGCTGGGGCTTGTGCTGGTGCTGCTCTTACCATGCTCTCAGCTTTCTGCCATGGGGTTCCGCTGTGCACGTTGCTTTAAGGCAGCTAGACACAGAGATCAGAGCTCCATTGCTGCTGGCTGGAGCGGCCCTGCACTCCAGCTGACCAGCGCCATGGTGGACCCCTCTTCTGAGCATCAACATGTGTACTCTTTCGATTTCATTTTTCAAGAGGGGATAATCTTCCCAATACAGGACTGAAGTTTGGATTTTGACATCTGAGCCCCATTCTTTTGATTTTCTTTTGAAAGAAGGAGTTTCACGTGTCGACGCTCCTCCCAGTCTTTCGAAAGAGGGCCACATACTTGACTTTTTGTGCACATTTAGACACAGCTTTTATGTATAAGTGCATAGTATTAATGTAGACAGACATGAGTTCCATTGGCTGTTCCAAACTTAGCCCATCTATCCTCCCCATGTATATGAAGCCGGCTTCTAGAGTTGCTTATTCTGCCAGACTACCAGTCGCTGGTGCAAAGCCTGATAGAAAGCTATGACATCACAAAGATACAAGGAAGGGTATTTTAAGAGGAGAAACTGTTTGAAGATATAGACCAAAATATTAAACAGGCACAACTTTTAAACCTCAGCTGGGAAGACCTCCCTAAATAGCTTGTAAAATTGCCACATAAGCCTAAATGACTTGATCTACTAGTGGCACATGCAGGATGTGATTTAGGATTGGCTAATTTAAACAGAGCATTTTTCAGCTGTATTTTTTTTTCATTTGTGAGAGAATACAGTGATCACGACAAGCAGGGACCAGTAGCAATTGCCTGAGCAGTGCTTTAGGTGAGCAAGCATTTTGCAGTCTTCTCCACATAGCTGTGCACATGAAAGACAACCCTGACTGCCGCTACCACTTGTGTGATGGCTTTTGTTATGATTTCACTGTGTTTAGTAAAAAGGAAAAAAGAGACCTTGCAACATAGCTCAATCTGTATAATTTTATTTCACCTTTAAGAGAATGATCATTACTCCACCACAGACTGCGTGCTTGATCAGTATGTCCATGCATTAGCCTGCAGTATGACACCTCTAATGAATGAAAACAGTGTTAGACATTGCTTTGTGCACAATGCAGATAGAATAAGAGGTTTAGAAAGGTCTCCCCACCTTACCCTCTACATTTGTGTATGTAACCTTTTTTTTTTGCACAGGACACTTGTGCACAAATACTGGCTAGTTAGATGACTAACTGTCCCATATACACATGAAAGTACTGATTACAATGTAGAACAAGGAGTTCATATAAGTACATTATTTGCAGGAGCAAATTTAGAGGCTATTTTTGAAAATGTAGCCCATAGTGCTAATCTTAATATTTCATGATACAGATAAATAAAACTAGGATGAAATTCTGCCTTATGTAGAACCTTAACCCAGGGGCTAGAGATCCAAGGCTAGTTCACTGGCCTACTAAACTACCTAATCCCATTTCTCTTACATCATAAAATTCTGAGTAAACAAGAACAAATTCCCTTAATGTTGCTTCTTGTTATTGGTTTTTCATGTTTTTCACGTTCAGCAGTTTGTAAATAAAAATTTACTAGATTAGTGAGTTAGAGAACATTTGTGTTCACAGAGTTTTTACACAGCTGTCTCAGATGATTTTGCAAATAACCCTGCATGTTAAAGCAGGAAAACTTAATTCCTATGAAAAATATGTATTATTAAATGCATACTTGACTTTTAATATGCTCTACACACTACTTATTTTAACTAAATGCCAAGCAAAAGTAATGTTTACTGAAAAATTCTTTTAAAATTGAAAAAAGTGTTACTATTTATATAGAGATCTAAACACAATGTATCAAGGAAAGGGCTCCTTTTGCCTGAATTTCCTTTTCAAGAATGTTTCCAAAGACATTCTGTTTACTTTAATGATTGTTAAATATTTAGAATTTTAATGTAGGAGACCAAATAGAATAATGCATGAAAGCAATAAATAAATAAGTAGACAAATAGAAATGCTAGACAGATAGATAGTGGAGCTTTTACTTAAAGATCGACCGATTGGCTTGGAAAAAACATTTTAGTTCCTTTGAAAGTAACAATATGAGAGTGCATTTGCTTGGCTTGCATTAAATAGCCATCAATGATGGCTCAGATACTGACTGTTTTCTGAACCTAAAAATATCTAGGTTTTATGTAGTGCTTTTTATCTATAGAGCTCAAAGCTCTATACAAAGGAGGTAGTTAACTTTACCTCCTTCCCTGCCCTTTATAGATGAATCAGCAAAGATGGGTGAAGTTGCTTTCCCAGATCACCCAACAGGGATGAACATCTACACTGCAAATATATAAATTAAAAAGTTGCAGCAGTGGGTCTCAGAGCCCCAGTCTACAGTCTCAGGTTTGTGGGGCTCATGCTATGGAGCTAAAAATAGTAACATAGATGCTCCAGCCCCTGGTGGAGCTAGGTCTCTGAAATCTGGCAAGTAGGGTGGGTCTTAGAGCTCAGACTCCAGCCTGAATAGGAATTTCTTCACTTCTATTTTTAGTACCATAAAGCAATCCTGAGTCTGTAGCCGCAGGTGCTGAGACTGAAGGCCAAGGCTCTTTTTGCAGTGCAGATACACCTCATGTTAGGAGACTCAGGAACATAATCTGGTTTTTTTGTGGCTGGTACTCTACTCCTGGGGACACACTGCTAAGTTTTACCTTCATTTATAATCACTGCAACACATACCTTCGAAGAGTGTAAGGCCAGAAGTGAACAGGAAGTCAATTTGATCTGACCTTCTGCATTCTGTAGCCTGCTGGTTCCTTGCCCTCAGATCCTGGCTGCTAGCCCTAGGGGTGGCCTAGCCTCAGCCATCTTATCCCATCTGCGTTCTCCACTCCCAGAGCCACAGCCCTGCCCTAGGTGATGGTGAGGGGCATAGACAGTGTGAAGAGGCATGCAGCTCAGCACCCCCACTCTTAAAAACTATCGGTCTTATACATTTAAACTAAAAAGCTTAGCATAGTTAATTAAGCCTAGGTCATAAAGTTTCTCAAGATAAAAGGCTGTAGTGACTAAACTGCTGACAGGTATCTACACAATGCAACTTTATGCTATCTTGGGATAATTTAAAGTCAGGAACATCGGCAGATATCTTATCACGACACTGGCATGGCTTTATATGCAAATGAACTTGAGATGAATAGATTAATAACCTATGGGAGAAGAGCACCCCACTATTACTAGAACATACAAATAAGGAAAAGAGGATGCAACTTCCACAGACTATATCTTATGCATTGCATCCTCAGCATAACTCACAAAAGGTTTATCCTGGCCTATATGCCTTGGGGGGAGATGCATCTCTTGGGAGATGCCAGGATGACTACCACTGGTGGTGATGACCAGGAAGATGAATAGGAGGAGGAGGAGGAAGATAATAAGGGTTCCCAACTGAAAAATAATTCTAATAATTCTTTACACAGGTAGTGTAAGCTCACCTACTGGTTCCTGTATCAAGCCTGCTTTGGGTGATCTACTTTGGGTGATCTACTGAAGCTCTCTTAGAAGGACATCCAGTTTTGACTGCAAGACTTACGTGAAGTGTGGGAGGTGGGGAGGCACTGATCGTGATATGGGTCTATGGTGCTATTTCAGGTAGTAAAAATAGTGTACATGTTGGATAATCCTTGACCCAGAATGTTTCTAAAACTGCAGAGAAGCCAGCAATCCTTGTGAGGGTCATGATGGTATAATTTTAACTTGCAGTAATCAGTAATCATTAATCAAGTCCTGCCTGATCAATCTGATTAGCTTCTATGACGACATAACAAGCTCTGGGGACATGGGGAAGTCAGTGGATGTGATATACCTTGACTTCAGCAAGGCTTTTGATGAGGTCTCCCACAACATTGTTGTCCATAAGTTAAGGAAATATGGATTGGATTTGTGGACTATAAGATGGATAGAAAGCTGGCTTGATGGTCGGGCCCAACGGATACTTGTCAATGGCTCAATATCTGTATAGTGGTCTGTTTCAAGCAGAGTGCCTCAAGGCTCGGTTCTGGGGCTGGTGTTATTCAACATCTTTATTAATGACCTGGATGAGGGACTGGATTGCACCCTCAGCAAGTTTGCGGATGACACAAAACTAGCGGGAGAGGTAGATATGTTGGAGGGTAGAGAGAGAATCCAGAGGGACTTGGATAAATTGGAGGACTGGGCCAAAAGAAATCTGATGTGGTTCAACAAGGAGAAGTGTAGAGTTCTGCACCTGGGGCGGAAGAATCCCAAACATTGTTACAGGCTGGGGACCAACTGGCTCAGCAGCAGTACGATGGAAAGGGACCTAGGGGTTATGGTGGATGAAAGGCTGGATATGAGTAAACAGTGTGCCCTTGTAGCCAAGAAGGCTAACAGCATGATAGGGTGCATTAGGAGGAGCATTTCTAGCAGATCTAGAGAAGTAGTTATTCCTCTTTATTCGGCACTGGTGAGGCCACATTTGGAATATTGTGTCCAGTTTTGGGCCCCCCAGTATAAAAAGGATGTGGATTTGCTGGAGCAGGTTCAGTGAAGGGCAACAAAAATGATTAAGGGTCTGGAGCACAAGACCTATGAGAATAGGCTTAGGGATTTGGGCTTGTTTAGTTTACAGAAGAGAAGACTTGGAGGTGATTTAATAGAAGCCTTCAACTTACTGAAGGGGAGCTCTAAAAAGGAGGGTGAGAAACTGTTCTCAGTGGTGTCAGATGGCAGAACAAGGAGTAATGGTCAGAAGTTGAAGAGGGAGAGGTGTAGGTTAGATATTAGGAAAAACTACTTCACCAGGCGGGTGGTGAAGCATTGGAATGTGTTGCCAAGAGAGGTGGTGGATTCTCCATCCCTTGAGGTTTTTAAGTCCCGGCGGGACAAGGTCCTGGCTGGGATGACTTAGTGGGGGTTGATCCTGCTTGAAGCAGGGGGCTGGACTAGATGAACTCCTGAGGTCCCTTCCAGCCCTGTGATTCTGTGATACATATTTATTTGTATTTTTAACATTGTAGTTTAATTTAAAATCATTGAGAATTATTAATAGGTCAGCAGCGTTTTTTTCCTTTAACTGTTCTCTTTTATGCTCTTTAAGGGGCTGTTGAGACATGACCTCCACCTGCCATATGCTCAGGTTTTTGGAAGCAGTGGTAATTATACCAAGAGTGCTGGCACAATTGGTATAGTGGGGATGCTGAGAGCCACTGAACCAATCTGAAATCCCTATCTATGGGGCTGTGACCTCAAACCAGGCAGCACCCCCAGGGTCCTTAGTTTCAGCAACTATAGCTCCTGCTTGCTCATGATTGCCTCTTACTTTACTGTGGGAATGACAGACTTCTGGAAGGAAAGTTACTTTCTCATTACTCTGAGAATTGCTGCCTGAGCATTGTCTGGGATGTACTAATCTGAAACATGATGCTCCTTAGAGAGTGTGATGACATGCAGTATCTCTAAACCATGCATTTGTAATGGAAGTAAGCAAGGAAATCAAAATACCCAGCCTACTCAGACTGCCCAATTCCTTTGGGTTTAGAGGGAGGAGCTATTAGCTTTTCTGTAGTTAACATTTAATTGATCAGGACTGTCATAATTTAAAAACATGACTTTCCTTTTCTTTCCATTTACTTTTTCTCGTTTTGGGGATATTTTTCCTGTCACATTCTTAGCTGATCTTCATTATTCTGAGTATTGATTTGCCTAGAAGAAAATGTACTGTTAGAGAATAATATTGACTTGACAGAGAGATGGAGCTGGATGGTATAACATATCTTTTCCTTCTCCCACATGTATGACTCTATGAAGCCAGGGCTGAAGGATACCAACTCTGACCCACGTCTTCCCTCCACCTTATTTTAGTTAACCTCTATCAACTTTTTAATATAGATTTCCATGTTTGTCATATGAATTAGTAATTAATGTTATCCTATTCCTCATGTTAAAATGTTCATTGAAAGTGACATAGGAGGAAGGGCATTTAGCTCTACAGAGAATTAATTAGCATGTAATTTTCAGTATATCATCTAGCGTTAATTAGCAGTTAAACCATCCTCTTGTGCATGACCTGATGATTTAAATACAGTGTTCTGTTACAGCAGCCCGAGGGGACAGTAACTTGAAAGGGAATTTTCTTCTTGAAAATGGAACTTTGTGCATTACTGCAATGCTGAAGTATCAGATCTTTCTCTCAACCCTTCCACAATGTGAAATTCTACATAATAAACCATGACATAGACAAACAGTAACAGGGACACTAATCAAATAAAATAATGTTGTTATGTGTTTCTTGGAAATTTGCATTTATACTTAGGGATTGGATAGCAGCATGTGACTCTTCATAAAACACGAGGGGCCAGATCCTCAGCAGGCATAAATCAAAACTGCTTCAGCGAGTTCAGTGAAGCTATGCAAATTTATCCCAAATGAAGATCTGGCTCAAGGAATTCTAGAAATAGCAGGTGGCAAAGTAGCCCAATATCCTGCCCATTTTTGGATACCATTTCCTTCTCAGGATGGCCAGTGGGCACATGTAGACCTTTTAGTTTTTTGCTCCAGTTGTTTTGAGTTGTACCTTATTATATCGCTTTTTTTATTATGCATGCTACAAAATGATTCTACCCAAGTTGTCTAGTTCAGTAGGTCTCAGCCAGGGGTACTCATAACCCACGTGGTATGGAGAGGTCTTCCAGGAGTACCTCAACTCATCTAGATATTCGCTTAGATTTATAACAGGCTACATAAAAAATGTTAGTAACACGCTACATAAAAAATGTCAGTAACTAAAATTCCATAGTAACAGAGAGGAAGCCATGCTAGTCTGTACACTATCAAAACAAAAAGCAGTCAAGTAGCACTTTAAAGATTAGCAAAATAGTTTATGAGGTGAGCTTTCGTGGGACAGACCCACTTCTTCAGACCGTAGCCAGACCAGAACAGACTCAATATTTAAGGCACAGAGAACCAAAAACAGTAAGCAAGGAGGACAAATCAGAAAAAGATCATCAAGGTGAGCAAATCAGAGAGTGGAGGGGTGTGGGGGAAGGTCAAGAATTAGACTGAGCCAAGTATGCAGACGAGCCCCTATAGTGACTCAGAAAATTCCCATCATGATTTAAACCATGTGTTAATGTGCCGAATTTGAATATAAAAGCCAGCTCGGCTGTTTCCCTTTCCAGAACGGTGCGATAATTTCTTTTCAGTAACACACATACCTTTAGGTCATTGACAGAATGCCCCACTCCATTAAAATGTTGACTAACTGTTTTGTGGATCTGGAGTGTTTTGATGTCTGTTTTGTGCCCATTGACTCTTTATCTAAGGGAGTTAGAAGTCTGTCCAATATACAAAGCACCTGGGCACCTGTTGGCACATGATGGCATATATGATGTTAGTAGAGGAGCAAGAGAAAGTGCCCGTGATTCTGTGAGTAACCTGGTTAAGTCCAGTGATGGTATTTCCAGAGAAGATATGTGGACAAAGCTGGCAGCGGGCTTTGTTGCAGGGGAAAGGTTCCAGGACTGGTATTCCCGGGGTATAGACTGTGGCTGTTAGTGAGGATCCTCATGAGGTTGGGAGGTTGTCTGTAGGAGAGAACAGGCATGTCACCCAGGGCCTTCTGGAGTGTAGCATCCTGATTAAGGATAGGTTGTAGGTCTTTAATAATTCGTTGCAGTGGTCTGAGTTGGCGGCTGCAAGTGATGACCAGTGGTGTTCTGTTCTTGGCTTTTTTGGGCTGATACTATACTATAATTATACTTATCTTATACTTATACGCTATACTTATCTACACCCTTCTAGTTTTCATCCTGCACACATGACTAGATCCATTGTTTACAGTCAAGCTCTTAGGTACAATCGCATTTGCTCTGATCCAACTGAGAGACCAAAAACTACAAGAACTTTACCAAGTATTCATAAACCTGAATTACCCACCAGGAGAAGTAAAAAAACCAAATTGACAGGGCCAGACGAATACCCAGAGACCAGCTACTCCAAGACTGGCCCAAAAAAACCCAAGAACAGAACACCACTGGTCATCACCTACAGCCCCCAACTCAGACTACTGCAACAAATTATTAAAGACTTACAACCTGTCCTTAATCAGGATGCCACACTCCAGAAGGCCCTGGGTGACATGCCTGTTCTCTCCTACAGACAACCTCCCAACCTCATGAGGATCCTCACTAACAGCCACAGTCTATACCCCGGGAATACCAGTCCTGGAACCTTTCCCCTGCAACAAACCCGCTGCCAGCTTTGTCCACATATCTTCTCTGGAAATACCATCACTGGACCTAACCAGGTTACTCACAGAATCACGGGCACTTTCTCTTGCTCCTCTACTAACATCATATATGCCATCATGTGCCAACAGGTGCCCAGGTGCTTTGTATATTGGACAGACTTCTAACTCCCTTAGATAAAGGGTCAATGGGCACAAAACAGACATCAAAACACTCCAGATCCACAAAACAGTTAGTCAACATTTTAATGGAATGGGGCATTCTGTCAATGACCTAAAGGTATGTGTGTTACTGAAAAGAAATTATCGCACCGTTCTGGAAAGGGAAACAGCCGAGCTGGCTTTTATATTCAAATTCGGCACATTAACACATGGTTTAAATCATGATGGGAATTTTCTGAGTCACTATAGGGGCTCGTCTGCATACTTGGCTCAGTCTAATTCTTGACCTTCCCCCACACCCCTCCACTCTCTGGCTACGTCTACACGTGCAGCCAACATCGAAATAGCTTATTTCGATGTTGCGACATCGAAATAGTCTATTTCGATGAATAACGTCTACACGTCCTCCAGGGCCGGCAACGTCGATGTTCAACTTCGACGTTGCTCAGCCCAACATCGAAATAGGCGCAGCGAGGGAACGTCTACACGTCAAAGTAGCACACATCGAAATAAGGGAGCCAGGCACAGCTGCAGACAGGGTCACGGGGCGGACTCAACAGCAAGTCGCTCCCTTAAAGGGCCCCTCCCAGACACACTTTCATTAAACAGTGCAAGATACACAGAGCCAACAACTAGTTGCAGACCCTGTATATGCAGCACGGACCCCCAGCTGCAGCAGCAGCAGCCAGAAGCCCTGGGCTAAGGGCTGCTGCCCACGGTGACCACAGAGCCCCGCAAGGGCTGGAGAGAGAGTATCTCTCAACCCCCCAGCTGATGGCCGCCATGGAGGACCCCGCTATTTCGATGTTGCGGGACACGGATCGTCTACACGTCCCTACTTCGATGTTGAACGTCGAAGTAGGGCGCTATTCCCATCCCCTCATGGGGTTAGCGACTTCGACGTCTCGCCGCCTAACGTCGATTTCAACTTCGAAATAGCGCCCAACACGTGTAGACGTGACGGGCGCTATTTCGAAGTTACTGCCGCTACTTCGAAGTAGCGTGCACGTGTAGACGCAGCTACTGATTTGCTCACCTTGATGATCTTTTTCTGATTTGTCCTCCTTGCTTACTGTTTTTGGTTCTCTGTGCCTTAAATATTGAGTCTGTTCTGGTCTGGCTATGGTCTGAAGAAGTGGGTCTGTCCCATGAAAGCTCACCTAATAAACTATTTTGCTAGTCTTTAAATTGCTACTTGACTGCTTTTTGTTTTGATAAAATTCCATACAATGACTCGTTTATACTCCTTTGGGTAGTCGACACTAAAATGTACAGTATTTATATTCTATTTGATTTATTTTATAATGATATGGTAAAAATGAGACAGTAAGCTACTTGTCATTAACAGTGTGCTGTGACACCTGAGGTACACAAGGTCTCTCAGGTTCCTGAAGGGGGTACAGTAATCTGGAAAGGATGAGATTCATTGTTCTACTTCCTCCTACTTTCCTTGTTTGTAGATTATATTCTCCCAATTTTTGTATCTTTTTAATATAAAACTATCTAATGCTCAATTAACTTTATTGGAGACTTTTTCAACATTTTGAATATATCTGTTAAATTTTTTTGAAGTCTTATTTTCTAGTAAGTCCAACTTCCTTGACTTCCACTAAGAAGATTATTCAGAATAGGTATCCCTTTTGTTGCCTTATTTTGCATATGGTCTTACACAACTCATATTTTATATATACATATATATATATATATATATATATATATATATATATACACACACACACACACACTGCAGTTGAGTAATGATTTCAAACTAAGGAACTAAGGAATCAGGTTGTTTTGTATTAGTATGAGGGAGATATTGGGAGACAAATCAAAGTAAGAAGCAAGTTTCTGTGTTGTAGCTTTTGGAATGGGAAAATGTAATGAAAACTCAAAGAGGATATCAGACTGAAGAGGAAATACAATACTTGTACACAAGTGGTGGATTTTTTTTAGAAGTTTATAAATTGTTAGATGGCTACCCATTTCAGAGGCTGGTGATTGGAAAATCTTTTTAATAGCCATGAGGAAAAGTTTTTTTTGGCTAATCTTGATGTTTCTGGCATTTATCTAGCAGAGAAAGAAGTCTCAGGCTATCTCATCTGGATTCCCAAGTGGAGTTCTTACTTGCTTCATGATTATGACTGACCCTTTCAGAGCTGATGTACCAGACCATGGAAAATTGCTGTGTTTTTTGTTTTTCATACATGCAACTTTAACACACAAACTCATTCATTTGTGAATGGTCCTAATTAGCAGGCATAGCTTTGTATTTCAAGGACTATGAAGTAGACTTCTGTGGAAAAAAGGATGTGTTTAGATCAGATAATATAAGGAAGGTTTTTGGACCAAATTACTTTTTTCTGTTTCTAAAATTCCTTGTGTTTTCATTTGCAGAGAATACTTTACTGAAAGAATTTAACCTTTTTTCCCTGCATTGTCTATGAGCAGATTGCAATTTTTTCAAAATTATTCTTTCTTGAAATATAATAGGCATTGATTATAATCAATTTACTAAGGATATTCAGTATCTGATGTTTGGTAAGTTGTCAGACTGTTTTCAGTGGAAAGCAATTAAGAAGTCCTTGTTTAGACCTGGATTCAGCTTAATTATAGGCCAGGTTTGGAATTTTGAGGTTGAACCAGGATTTATATTCATAGAATCATAGAAGAGTAGGACTGGAAGGGACCTCGAGAGGCCATCGAGTCCAGCCCCCTGCCCTCATGGCAGGAACAAGCACTTTCTAGACCATCCCTGAAAGCCATCTATCTAACCTCTTCTTAAATATCTCCAGTGATTGAGATTCTACCACCTCCCGTGGCAATTCGTTCCAGTGTTTGATCACCCTGACAGTTAGGAACTTTTTCCTAATGTCCAACCTGAACCTCCCCTGCTGCAATTTCAGTCCATTGCCTCTTGTTCTATCCTCAGAGGCAAGGAAGAACAAGTTCCCTCCCTCTGCCTTATGACACCCTTTTAAATACCGGAAAACAGCTATCATGTCGCCCCTCAATCTTCTCTTTTCCAAACTAAACAAGCCCAATTCTTTCAGCCTTTCTTCATAAGTCACGTTCTCTAGAACTTTGATCATTCTCGTTGCTCTCCTCTGGACCCTCTCCAATTTCTCCACATCCTTCCTGAACTGCGATGCCCAGAACTGGACACAATACTCCAGCTGAGGCCTAACCAGCGCAGAGTAGAGCGGGAGAATGACTTCTCGTGTCTTGTTCACAACACACCTTTTAACGCATCCTAGAATCATGTTTGCCTTTTTCGCAACAGCATCACACTGTTGACTCATATTTAGCTTGTGGTCCACTATAACCCCTAGATCCCTTTCTGCTGTACTCATTCCTAGGCAGTCCTTTCCCATTCTGTATGTGTGACTCTGATTGTTCCTTCCTAAGTGGAGCACTTTGCATTTGTCCTTATTAAACTTCATCCTGTTTACCTCAGCCCATTTCTCCAGTTTATCCAGATCCTTTTGAATTATGACCCTATCCTCCAAAGAAGTTGCAACCCCTCCCAGCTTGGTATCATCTGCAAACTTAATAAGTGTACTTTCTATGTCAATATCCAAATCATTAATGAAGATATTGAACAGAACCGGTCCTAAAACAGACCCCTGCGGAACTCCACTAGTTATACTTTTCCAGCAGGATTGAAAACCATTAATAACTACTCTCCGGGTACGGTTATCCAGCCAGTTGTTCACCCACCTTATAGTAGCCCCATCTAAGTTGTATTTGTTGTATTTGTATTTGTATTCAAATGTGTCAAAGTTTTGTGAGCTGTTTATATAATTTTTTTAGCTCACAATAGCAACATTTTCTTTACTCTGTGCTACTTTGAGATGATCTGGAATACAGGTCTGTTTGGCTATGGCTAGATTGCAGGGTTTTGTCAACAAAGTGGCCATTTTGTCAATAAAACATGAAGGCTACGTCTACACGTGAAGCCTACATCGAAATAGGCTATTTCGATGAATAACGTCTACACGTCCTCCAGGGCTGGCAACGTCGATGTTCAACTTCGACGTTGCTCAGCCCAACATCGAAATAGGCGCAGCGAGGGAACGTCTACACGTCAAAGTAGCACACATCGAAATAGGGATGCCAGGCACAGCTGCAGACAGGGTCACAGGGCGGACTCAACAGCAAGCCGCTCCCTTAAAGGGCCCCTCCCAGACACAGTTGCACTAAACAACACAAGATCCACAGAGCTGACAACTGGTTGCAGACCCTGTGCCTGCAGCATAGATCCCCAGCTGCCGCAGAAGCAGCCAGAAGCCCATGGGCTAAGGGCTGCTGCCCACGGTGACCATAGAGCCCCGCAGGGGCTGGAGAGAGAGCATCTCTCAACCCCTCAGCTGATGGCCGCCATGGAGGACCCAGCAATTTTGACGTTGCGGGACGCGGATCGTCTACACGGTCCCTACTTCGACGTTGAACGTCGAAGTAGGGCGCTATTCCTATCTCCTCATGAGGTTAGCGACTTCGACGTCTCGCCGCCTAACGTCGAAGTTAACTTCGAAATAGCGCCCGATGCGTGTAGACGCGACGGGCGCTATTTCGAAGTTGGTGCCGCTACTTCGAAGTAGCATGCACGTGTAGATGCAGCTGTAGAGTGTCCAGATTGTCAAGCATGTTCTGTCAACAGTAAGTTGACAGAACGCAGCGCTTTTGCTGACAGGTGTACCCCACTGGCCATGAGGAAGAACGCCACTGTTGACAAAGATCTGTTGACAAAATGCCAGTTTGGATGTTTCAGGGAGTCTTCTGATGACAAAAAAGGCCCCTGGGATGCTGTGCAGATGGCCCAGTGGACACCCTGTCCACAGCAATCAGCACTCTATTGTTCCTGCCTCTGGCGCTTCTTAAAGCCTCAGGGAGCCTGGGGAACTCTGTGGCAGGAGGCTGAGTGTGTGCAAACAGCAGAGCTGCAAGCTGCTCACTGCAAAGGCCCCATGCCTGCACCCAGAAGCCAGACGTGATGGCAGAGGCCCCCTGAGACACACAAGGGCCTTCAAGGGAGCAGCCTGAGTGGTCCAAGGACCCATCTCCGGGGTCCAAATGCTGTGCACACTCCTGGAGTGGGGCAGAAATCCAGGTCTCCCTGGACTTGTGGGCAGAGGAGGAATGCCTGCAGGACCTCTATGGCCTGCCACAGAAATGAGGAGATTTATAATTGAATGGCCACCACCCCGGCCAAACGGGGCCCCCAGCAAACCCTGGAGCATGTTCAAGCAAAGGTAAAGGAACTTCACCAGGGCTACATGCAGGCCTGGAATACTGTCCGACACTCCAGGACAGGACCAGCAACATGCCCTACTACAGGAGCTCAACAACATCCTGGAGGATGGGGGACATATCACCCCCATGCCTGATCATCATCCTGGGTTCATGGCCTCCCACCCCCTCCATGTTCTGAGGCCCACCACTCCCTGTTCCAAGCCTACACTCCACTGGTAATAGTTCTTGGCACATCACTTTCATATAAATAGATGTGTACAGAACAATCTCTTTTTCACAAGTTATTTTTTGTTCATTAAAACAGTTATTTGTTCACCACATCTGCAAACCTCTTTATCGTGCAGGCATCAGGGAGGGGTGAGGGGGTGAAGGAAGCAGTCATAGTAGGGATGGCCTAGTGATGTGGGCCCAAGACCCCTGATGGGGTTGCCCTGGAGGCTACTGGTGTCCACACTGTGGCCAGTGGTGATGGGCCTGGTGGATGGCAGCTGTTCTCGACTGCTCATAGGCACAACCCTCGTGGGTGGCATCCACCTCCCCAGCCTGGAAGGCCTCCCTCTTCCCCACCACAATGTTGTGCAGGGCACAACCACCCTCCTCAAGTTGGTGGATATTGTGCCCCCCCCCAACTCAGGTGGGTGAACAGGAATCTTGGAGTGGTTCAGGCAGGCATTGACTAGTTCCTGGCTGGGTCCAGCTGTCCAGTATAGGGCATCATCAGCCATGGCATGAGGGGGTAGGCCACATCCCCCACGATGCAGTGTGGCATCTTCACATGCCCAACTGCCAGCTCATAGTGGGTGATGAATGTGCCCACTTCCAGCTTCCAGCAGAGGCTGGAGCTGCAGAACGCACAGGTAGTGTGTGCTTGTCCCACCCACCCAACGTAAATGTCTGTGTACTGTCCATGATGGTCAACCAGGGCCTGCAGCAGCATGGAAAAGTAGACCTTGTGGTTGATGTACTTGGCTGCACTATGCTCTGGGGCACAAATCAGGATGTGGGTCCCCTCAATGGCCCCGATGCAGTTTGGGAAGCCCAGGGCAGTGAATCTGGCCATGACTTTGTCAAGGTATCCCAGACGGATGGACCTCTGCAGCAGGATTGTGATGTAGATGGCTGTCATGATCTGCAGAAGGAGGTGACGAAACGTACACAACAGGGAGTGAGGGAAGGAGGAAGTTTCTGGACCCTGGAGAGGGGTCCCCATCTCTCTCCCATTTTCTCCCCCCAGAGCTTCCAGGAGCCCACCCGTGAGGCCACCTTCAGCTCCAGGGCTATGTGAGGGAGAGATGACCCCCCGCTCATCCCAACGCCACCATTTGCGCCCCCAACCCTGTTTCATGATGGTCCCCCTTTGATGGGACCTCCACCCCATGCAGGGACTGCAGCCTGAGTGCATTACCTCCATGAGAAGGGCCCTGATGGTGGTCTTCCTCATGCTGAAACTGGTTGCCCACTGAGTGGCAGTTGTTGGGGTGGCAAGCTTTCAGAGGGCAACTGCAACCTGCTTCTCCACAGGGATGGTGGGGCTGCAGCTGGGTGCCATGCCTCTGGTGGGCAGTGGTGAGCCAGGTGCTGAACTTCAGGAAGGTGGCCTTCTGCATTTGAAACTTCTGCAGCCACTGCTGGTCATCCCAGCTCCATGACCAGCTGATCCCACCAGTCCAAACAAGTGTGGTGCCTCCAGAGCTGCCTGTACACTGTGGGGAGGAAGGGCAGGTGCAGGTGTGAAAGTCCAGTAGCTGGGGTGCCACCCCTGAAGGTGGTCTCAGGCTCACCTTAGGTGAGGAAGAGGGAGATGGCTGTTAGAAAGTTCAGCAGTTGCTGTAGCATGTCGCTGTGGGGCCAAAGCAAGTCCAGGGGCAGCTGTGGCAGCATGGCTCCCAGGGACCATCTGTGTTGTTCACAAAGACACGAAGCCTGCACTAGCTGTGCTGTCCCCATGGGAAGCAGGCATGCCCATGGCAGAAGCAGGAAACGGGTGCCTGGGGTTTCCCTTTAAGCACACGTCTTGGTAGGGGTCCCAGAAGGAACTGGTGACCTACAACCCTGGCTGATGTGGTTCTGGGTGGCCATTTTGCTGATAGATTGGCTAGGCAGTTTGGCCCCTCTCTGTTGACAGAGCAGATCGCTCTTTTGGTGCACCTTGCTGTCTGGACATGCTCTGCCAACAGGGGTGCATCTACACTATCCAGCTACTTTGAAGTAGCTGGCACAACGTTGAGATAGTATGCATCGTGTCTACACGTGCCATGAGCTATTTTGATGTTGAAATCGACGTTAGGCGGCGAGACATCGAAATCACTCTTCCTATCAGAAGATGGGAATAGTGCCCTACCTCAACGTTCAAAGTTAATGTCGAAGTAGGGCATATATAGACGATTTGCATCCCGCTACATCGAAATAGTGGGGTCCTCCATGGTGGCCATCAGCTGAGGGGTTGAGAGACACTTTGCCCAGCTCCTGCAGGGCTCTATGGTCATCATGTGCAGCAGCCCTTAGCCCAGGGCTTCTGGCTGCTGCTGCTGCTGCTGCTGCAGCTGGCAGTCTATGCTGTGTGCACGGGGTCTTCAACTGGTTGTTGGCTCTGTGGATCTCGTGTTGTGCAGGCTGATTGTGTCTAGGAGGGCCCCTTCAAGGGAGCGGCTTGGGGCTTTGCTGGCCCCTTACTTCAATGGGGAGCGCTTGTGTGTGTTATTTCCTTCCGGGGTGGCTCCTTTCGACGTTCCCCGTTGCTACTTCGACGTTGAATGTCGAAGGCACCAGCCCTGGAGGATGTGTAGACGATATGCGTCGAAATAGCCTATTTTGATGTTCTTACGTCAAAATCGGCTACTTCAACGTAGCATGATAGTGTAGACATAGCCCAGGGGTCTTGTTGCAAGATATCTTCTGACACAAACTTCTGCCAACAAAACCCTGCAATCTAGATGTAGCTTTCTGGTTTTAGATTTAATTTAGAATCAAAAGTGTAGGGAAGATGCCAATTTAGACATGAAAATTCAAATCCCTATAGAACTTAAACCTGGATTTGAAATTCAAGTTAACAGACCCACAACTCCTAGAAAATCAGTTTTGTAGGTGAACATTGTCATTGTCAATACTGTGCCCTGGTGCTGTTCACCAGGTGAACATTGTAAGTGCAGTCTCCTTTGAAGCAGGAAGAGCTGAGAGTGCTTGTTGTCTAAAACTCACCTTTATGTGTCATAAGACAAAGTGTAGAGATACGAGTGTCTACAATGAAACAAAATCTTCTCTGAAGGAACATCATGCTCTCATAAAATGGTTTTTAAACATGAAAAATTGACTGAATAGCTTTATCTTTATTAGTAGCTTTGGAATTTTAATGTGAGTAAAGCACTTCTGAGGTTGGGGCCTGCATTCTAAGTCATCTCAGATGACTTGAAAAGCAGGCCTCAGTTCTACCCACATTATGTATTTAAATTTATACATTTGCAAGATAAAGGAAATAGAATAAAAATGTAAGACTGATGTGAAAATAGGCAGTGTTTGAAATATCAATCACATCAGCTCCCAGGGCCTGAGTCACATTAGTTTTAAATTACATTTTGTATGTCTGAGTCTATCCTGTCCTGTAATGGGTGAAGAGACATACGGTGGTTCAGACAGGCTGTTCTAACTCTGGAAAACCTTTTCTCAAAAGCCAAACAGTGAAGACCCTGCCATGTTCATTAACATCCATTCAAGAGCATGTCACGTGACACTGAGCTCAACTATACATTACGTACAATAATAATGTTGTCATAGAAAAATATTTAAAATATGTTCATAACCTTAATTCTTCTTTGTTTTGTTTCTATGATGGGTGGTGGATAACGAAGGCAAAGGAAGGCGTTGCTTAATCAAACAGACATGGATAGTCCCACCTACATTCTGCTGAAGGTCAGGCCCCCCTCCTACCTGCATGCAACAGGCTGCTCTTGGCCTGGCACTGGGGCTGGCAGCTAGAGGTGGGAGGCGTAGCAAGGGAGAGGGTGTGGCAGCAAGGCCTCATTTCCTGGCAGTCCAGGGCTGGGAAGGCTGGTCTGCCCATCCACCTGGTGCTCTGGGACTTTAAAGGGTGGGGCTGTGTGGGTGCGGGGCAGTGGGAAGGAGGCTTGGGGCCACATTGTCCAGCAGCTTTGCAATTTGGGCTGGGAGGCAGGCTAGCCTTTGGCAGGGGCCAGTCAGTGACCATAACAGGGAGGCTAGAGGTGCAGAACAGGGGCCAGCAGCTACCATGGGGCTATGGGGAGTACTGGTGGGCACGGAAGGGGCTTGGCCTTGGGAAGAAGGGGTAGGGCTGCGGGGCTAGCAACCCCAAGCCAGCCATTCACCCACCACACATGGTTTCTACTCTAGCTTGGAAAAGCTTTACTTACAAGTTAAAAATAGGCCGAAGCCTCTCATCTCAAAAGCCTCAGCCTGAGGTTTACTGAGAGTCTTTCCACTGCTCTGTTGATACTCTCTCCCCTGGAAGAAACCAGCATAAAAATGCTTTAAAATTACTCCTATCCCTCCCAGCCCTTAGTCATATTTTGCCTGGTGCTTAGAGACCACGTTATGGAATATGTGATTGCAGAATCTTGACTCAGTCACTGACAGAGGGAATTAAACCCTCAGGATCTAGGTCAAGTAATGTAACGTGTAAGGATGCAGTGGTAGCAGCTTTTATTCATCTCTGGTGTCCCCTCTTTGTTTACCTTTTTCCATGACTTCCCTCTCAGTTCTATAGGTGTGTTCGTACCTGCGCTTTCAGTAAAACCTATTACTGCTTTTACCAGTCAGTAGTGTAAATATGGGGCTCCTTGAAGAGTCTGGAGGCTTATAAATCACCATCCACTAAATTATGAACAGGGAGAATAGAGTAAGGTTGATCCGATATTCTTTATTCATCATCATGGGATGGAATGTGGAGGAAGAAAGGAGAATACTGCCAATAAAACCCTCCTTTGATGTGTGCCTAATGATCCAGAAATGTACTGCACACTAAAGCTGAAGTCATCGTTTTATATCACTTTGATGCTCAGTGTGACAACAGGGGGCATGATGAATTCTTTTCATCTACATGGGAATATTGCATATTATTTGATCACAATTGCATTGTAATCTGGCAGCCATTAAAGTCTACATATTGTAAAGCATTTCCGGTTGACGGTTTTAACCTAATCCCTGGAGTTGAAATCAAACCACAAAGTAGCACTTCATACATCACATGTAGATTTCTCAAAGAGTCAGTGAATTACAGCAATTTATTTGTTACTGACTGAGGTTCAAGGGTGAAATAAGATGATGCAATGGCAAGAATTTGGATTCAAGCGACATTCACTTTTCTTCTTCTTTCAGTGTTTTACACATATTGTTTTTGAGTGTGAGCAGTGCATTGGGGATGAGGTGAGCAGGACTCAGTGAGTGGAGATGTATTTTATCCTTAAGTGTGTAGGCAAATACAACACAACTTTTCTCCCCTAAAGAGCTTGCAGTTTGGCAGACAAATCACTTTTACTTGGGAAACAATGAACAAGATGCTGGAAATTCTGTGCAGTTTTATTTGTGGAATTTCTGTTGGATATTTCCTTAGGTAAGTGAGGGATGTCACTTGCCAGTGAAATTATTGGGATGTTTGGTTTCCAGAGCTCATGGACTTCCAGGGGGTCACTGGTGACCCTGCATTTCCTTTTATAGTTCCCAAGGAATCACCCACAAATCACTGGCTTTGGGTTCTTTGGGCTTCAACACTATGGAGATGATCAACTCTTAACTTAAAGCTGACTCAGAACCCTATTCTGCATTCTGAACTACCAGTTCCCCTGCATGGGTGTTTAATGGAGGCACAGGACTGAGGAGAACTTTGTATTTTTTTTTGCTACATGTGAGTTGTGGCTAAACGGATTGTTTTGTCTCTTGGACTTCATCACCCTTTAGCTTTACTCTTTAGTCATCACCCTTTACTCTTTTTCCCATGTTTCAAAAGACAACATGAATACTTCAAGAATAAAGAATATATCAGCTGAGGATAGCTTTGTTTGTTAAGCCTTTGATAAGTTAGAAGCTTTGATAAGTTAGAACTCAGTGCCAACTTGGAACCCCAAATGTGAGTAGATTATAAAATGTGTGTGTTAAGTTTTATTAAGTATCTATATTTTTGAATTTCATTTCATAGAAGAGATGCTGATAGGATAATTCCTGCAAGACAAAGCAGGGATTGCTTTTACATAGCGCATTTCGCATGCAGATTTTTAACTCAAAGCACTATAGAAACGTATCATCTAGATCCAATACCAAAGCATTGGCTATGGCTCCACAGTTTAACAGGGCATTTGTTAAACCCTCGGAAATATCCTTCACACAATTTTAGAGATTACATTTTTTTTTTTTTTAAGAAATGAAGGTCATGACTCACAGTGAGGTTAAAGCCTATGCTGTTAGAAAAGAGTGGAACCTTTAATGTCCATCTGAAGCTACTACAGCAGGCAGAAGGGATCTCGATGTAATGTCTACACTGGAATTGGAGTGCCATTAAGAATAATGGCCAGCTACTCAATATGGTGGTGACCTGAAAGTGGATATACTTATTTCATACCCACTTCAAGGGCTTTTACCATTATTAAAGCAGTATAAAGCAAACTTAAGGAGCAACAGCTCCAATATACACAGAAGTTCAGAGATTGACTGTGTCTGTATGACTGGTTTGCTAAGAGTGGTGTAGAGCCACTCTACCTTAATGGCAGCTTGAAAGGCATTGTGGGGCGTAAACCTTCCAGGTGGACAAGGTGGCGTACAGTTGCTTCTACAACTTTACTGGGCTTTATCACGTACACTCAACTGTTGGCTAGTGTAGAGATGGCCCCTCTAGTTGCTAGAAACATGCCCAGGGACAGTCTTTGTGCTTAAGGAACCTCATCTAGTGGATTGTGGCCAGCATCAGCATGGGCCACTCTGAAGGGGTTTTACAGATTGTAAAGTAAACAAGAGCAAGGGATGGAGAAGTACTGGCTCTGGAATGCAGAACTGTATTACCACAGAGCTTAAGGTGCTGGAGTCCAGGTCCTTGGGTTAAGGGGGGCCCACAGGCCAGATGTGGCCTGTTGCTTCTTTTCATTTGGCCTGCAATCTTTGCTATGGCAGGGCTGGAGTAATAAACACTGGCTCAATGTCAAACCCCCTATGTATGGGGCATTCAGGGAATCAGTGTGTACTGCCTCCAGCACCAGCTCTGTAGCTTGCGCTGGTGTTACCTGAAGTAGAAAGTGCCTCTCGACTGGAGCCTATACCCTACATAACCTCTTGCAACCCAGTTCTCTACCCTGGCCTGGAACAATCCAGATTTATATGTTACGAGGATACTTTTGCTTTAAATAGCTGTGGATACCCATGTGTTTATTTTTAGTGAAGACTTTCCATAAAGTAAAAAAGTAAGTTCTCTATCTCAGGAACCATTCAGTTCTAATCAGCTTCTCATTCACATGACCATAACTCTGACAGAAGTCAATCAAAATTACATCTATGTAATCCAGGGCAAAATTGGCCCTTCATATGTAAAACTACACTGCTAGACTAGTTGAATATAGTAAAAATAGAAAAACACATATTTTTTCAGAAACTCCTAAGATTTCTACATGGTTGGTGATGTTTAAAAATACATAGGAGCTGAATTTAATTAAAATAAAACAAACTCATTCTTTTCAAAAAGGCTTAAGTCTCCCAGGAGACTGGTGTCATTTAGATAACACTAATCAGTGAATGTCTAGAATGTGATGGTTTTTCCAGCTGCATTCCATGGATCACTAGTAGTCCATGGTGGTCCATCTGTTATAACAGCAATTAGGGAAACAACTATTTTGTTAAATGTATCACAGGAACTCTCCAAATTTTTAGAGACAGCTCTTTTTCTTTTCCCAATTAAATTAAATTCTCTTCCCAGTCAAATCCGTGGTTGTATCCACAATTATGTCATTCTCTGCCAGGTGCTTTTTTTATGGAAATCCAGTTTTCCTCAAATGTACCTAAAATGGAGGTGATAGCAAACGTACAGGAAGACAGAATCAAACTGCAAAATGATTTGGAAAGATAAAAGTGGGGATTCATAAATGAAAAATTACATACTTAGGGAGAGGAAATAAATAGCACAGATACACAGACATAACCAAGCACAGTAGCATTAATTTCATTTTGTCTCCTTAAAATTGTCCTACTTTTTTACATAACAAATAGGTCTGGTTATCTCTGGGAAGACGTGACAGAGAGCTCAGAAAATGAGGTGACCATGAGAAGAGGACACATACTTTAAGAAGTGGCCCGTGATATGAAAAAGTCTGAGAACCACTGTTCAATCCTGTTAGTTCCTTGAGGCTGCAATCATACCAATTTTTTGTCTTTGAACAGTGAAGAAATCAGTATTATAGTGAAGAGTCTGACTTGAGTGAAGAAAACCCAGCGTGTGTAAAGAAATTTAACACTGAAATTCAAGTCTGAAATTTTGTCCTGAGTTTATCGGATCTTGGAGACTTCTCCAATAGCTTTAGAACAGATTTCTGTAGGCTTTGAGCACTCTCTCTCTCTCGCTCTCTCTTTAATATAAAGAGTGTGAGTGAGAGAGACAGAGGGAGACTGAGAACTGCAGCCAGACACACTTTTCTCTACCGTCATGGATCTAATAAAATGTATTGGTAAAATCTGAATAAAAATTAAAGATGAAAGAAAGGAAGCAGAACTGACAGAAGAGAAAGAAATGAGAGGGAAGATCAGATAAATAAGGAATAGGGACAATTAGAGAAGACTGTAAGGCTGCGTCTACACTATGAGATAAATTCAAGTTTATTAATATCAATTTTGTAATTCTGGAATGAATAAGTTCGAATTTGACCATCCTCACCTTCCCATGTGCTCCTCATGAAGTCAACTTGTTGCTGCCACACTCAATTGGCAAAAGTAGGGCATTGTGGGAACCTATTGCACAAGTTCACTCATCCCCATAGCATTCTGGGTATGCTCACCGGTCATTAAGATCATCTTTCCACATTGCATTTTCCTCATTCCCCTGCCGTGGTCAGCAAATGTCCATTTTTCGCATTAGAAGGAAATAATACAGGGACCCTGACTGTATTCTCAAAGTTAGAAGAAAGAGGATAGAAAAGTCTAGGAAAAAAATTGACTCCTCTCTTCATTACACAGACATTGTCAACATGGGTGATGCCAGTGAAACATCCCTGAAAAGCTTGAAGAAAGAGAAGAAGGGAAAGTTTTTGAAAAAAGAGAGTTGATGAGGGGAGGGTCTTTGGTTTTCTGGTGCACTGAAAGGCTTCTGTGCACAGGCTGTGTTCTCAACTGGCCATCCACTGAGTGTCCCCCCTCCTGTGATTCCATTTGATCCCTGAAAATAATACAGGGGCCCTGACTATATTCACTGTATACAGGGGCCCTGACGTTAGAAGAAAGAGGACAGAAAAGTCTAAGAAAAAAATTGACTAGGCTTCACTACACAGACATTGCCAACAGGAGTGATGCCAGTGAAACACCACACACTGAACTTCTAATAGAAACAGGAATCTCAACTGGCCCTTCCTATTGTGTTTTTATTTTTTGGTGTGAGGGGGGAGTCAGAGCATGGAGACAGATAGGAAATGTTAGGGAAAAGATTTTATAACAGAAATATCAAACCAGTAGGTGTCTGCAATGGACAACAAGCTGCTGAAAATATTTTTTTGGTCAGGGAAGTGGGTGCTGTGGTCTGTGGCTGCAGAGCCAGTTGGAAAGTTGAAGTAGCTGAAGTAGTCCCCCCTGATTATCTTAGTGGCTGAGGGAGACTTCTCTCCACAGCAGAAAGTCCCTGAGTATCTTAGCTGCTGGAGGAGACTTCCCTGGCAGCTGCAAGCACTCCTGGTCCCTTGCCAGGGGTTTGGGGGTAGTTCAGTAGGGGGGCCAGTTGAAGTGGTCCCCCGACTATCTTAGCCACCAGTGAGACTTCCTGCCAGCGTTTGAAAGCCCTGGAATACCTTAGCTGCCAGCAGAGACTTCCCCATGGCAGCTGCAAGCCCGCGAGTATCTTAGTTACTGGAGGAGACTTGTCGCCACGTGGTGCGGCGGGGCGGCGGCCGGTGTCAGGCAGTGCAGAAAAAAATAACAAGTGTAGAGGCAGAACCACAAACTCTGAGCAGCAGTTATTTGTACTGAATAGATGTGCTCACAGCGCTAATTGCAAAGAAAGAAAGACATTTATCAGGTTCTCATACAAACATGAGCCCACAGCCACAGGCATGCTGCTCCTCCTTTGAAATTCATGGTCTTCCTGTTACCTAATTCCTGTGCACCTGGACAGCAGCGGCCAGAGCTTTGAGGGGCATTGTGGGTTACATATGGGACACCTCTGGAAGCTAATAAATTTGATTTTAAGATGTGGCACTTCCACACTGGACTTTAATCAAACTTGTGAATTCAAGCTTGATGCTATACCCTTCAGGTAACAGCGATATTGTAATCTTGATATTAATGCTCCCAAAATCGAGCTAATGGTATTTAAAGTGAAGACAGTCATGTGGTAATATCGAGCTAACTGCCTTAAATTTGAATTTATCTCATAGTGTAGAAGCAGCTAGTGAGACTAACAAATTTATTAGGTCATGTGCTTTTGTGTGTAAGATACACTTCTTCAGATGACTGGAGTAGAAAAAAATTGAATCCAGGCTTAATATAGCAGGAAAAGAAGGGGATAGGGAAGGGGGGAAAAAAGAGGCCTGATGAGGCCATTTCAGAACCTGGAGTTCACTAAGCCGGCAAGATGCCTCTTCCCCTCACTTTGTTCTTTGTGCTTAAGGGCAGGTGGGGAGTAGGGTAGGAGTTAGGCAATGATTCAATGAGTCTGGGTGAATTTTCCACTTGCCATGTTTGTTGACTTTAGTGTAAAGCTACTCCAGGGAGGATCTGGGTCAGGATCTTTTAGGGTTCTCTCAACCCTGGTGCCGTATCAGAATATGGATTGCAGCTCAAAGCCAAGTAATAACTTGACCACAATTAGCTCAGATTTTTTCTACATTAGTTACTCTTCATCGAACTTTAAGCTACCAGTGTATTTCCCAGAACAGTATCGTGATTTCAGAGAATATCCTCTGAACTCATGGCTTACATTTTAAGAGTAGAATATATTCTGTTTAAATTTAATAGAGGCTCATCTGACACATTAGATGATATATGCACATAATTTAACTCCATTAGGGCAGTATGACAAATTTTAGAAAAATAAGTGGCTAAATCTGTTTCATAATTTTAATTAGTCTTCTGGCAGCAAAGGATTGTTTCATGAGCTAAATTGTTTCATTCACAGTACTAGCATCACAACAGTGGCAGCCCCCTCTGTTATCATTTGTGTAAAACATGAATGCATTAAATAAGTACAACATTTATGTTTAATGGTGTAAGACATGTGTTCCGTAAGAGATTATCTTCTGACATCCTCATAAAATGTAAACTTAAAGACTGGCCTACAATCATCTGGAGTAACTCACTTCACTGAAGTTAATGGATATAAATATAGCTTAAGTGGACGCAGAGTCAGGCTCATGGTTCTTTGATCATGTATTTCAGAGGATGCATTAGCTAATTGTAGAGTTGAGAGAGCACTATCTACAAGAAAAATATCATGAATGAGACTTATTGCTCAGTTTCTGCCAGCAGAATCCCAACTGAAACCCTCAAGCAAGTGAAAGTTTTCTCTGGCATGGTGAAACAGTAGTAGAAATTGGTGGCAAACATGATTCTGCTGACATGCTTTGCACTGCTCAGAAAGAGGCAGGGCCTGGCTGGGGAGCATGGCTCATTCATCATATCTCCTGAAGAACCCCTGATGGCTTTGGATCTATGGATTCCTAATTTCCTGAGTAAAACACTGAGAGCTGGAGTTGGCCCCACCAAGGTCAGAAGGTGGAGACTGGAAACTGTGGTTGGGGTGAAAAAGGGTGCTGTATTCTGTTGTGATATCACCTTAGGCTTTGATATTCCCAAATCTTACATGCCAACCAGGAGCAGGCCTAATTTGTTCTTAGTCTGGTTCTTTAAGAAAAATTAGGGTACTATAGAAAGTAGTGTATATTAACATTCTGTAGTCAACAATACAGGGATGAAAATTTTGAAACCACTTTGCTCCAGAGACTTCAGAAATGTTCTAAGGGTGGCATTCTTGTGTGTGTGAATCTAATAGGCCCAATACTACATATTTACAAGTTTTGACTCTAACATATTGTACAGCAAAACAAACCAGCAGTCATGTAGCACTTTAAAGACTAACAAAATAATGTATTAGGTGAGGAGCTTTCATGGGACAGACTCAGTTTGAGCTGAAGAAGTGGGTCTGTCTCACGAAAGCTCATCAATTAATAAATTATTTGTTAGTCTTTAAAATGCTACATAACTGCTGGGTTGTTTGTTAGAATACAGACTAACACATCTACTTTTCTGTTACTATATTATGCAGCAGTTTTACATAATTTCATTGACTCAGTGGTGTTACCCTTGGTTTACCCTGATGTAAATGAAAATAGACACTGCATTATCTCCAATTAAAACATAAGAGATCTCTGATACACATTATTTTTGAAGATGCTAATAGAGGGCACACCATATTAATGTGAGTGCATATGTAAACACTGCTAATAATCAAGACAGATCTTTTATAAAGTTATGGGCATACGAGTGTAGTATATAATTAAACATGTATAGTATCTGTTATTGGTCATAATTAAGATACATGATCTTTGTTTTTAATAACACATCACAATGTACTGTAATCACACTGAAAAGCAGTGCTTGTCAGGTCCTGTTGCTTAATTATGGAAAAGTACTATCTGACTTCAGGTTGTGTTGATGAAAGCAATTAGAACCAAATTATAACAGATGCTATTAAAAATTGTATAAAATATTTACAAGCCTTTACATGACCTCAAGCATCAAGCTTTAAACACTGAATATTTCTTTTTTTTCAGTGACTATTTTTGCCCAATTCTCAATTAGGAAAACATTCTAAGGCTTCAGCTGAGCACTTGCTAGGTTATTATTCTGCAATGCAGTTTTATGTACATGGGCATGGTTGTTTAAAATGAGAATATTCTGAGCACACACAATTAAGTACTTTATAAATAACTGAGAATCATGAATATTGGTCTTGGTTCTCCTGTCCTCAAGACTGACAAAAATGTATCTCCAGGCCTGGCAATAGGGAAAGGCAAAGGGGGAAACCTGCAATTCAAAATGGCCTGGGCCTCTTGGCTGCCACTGCTGCTGGAGTGGCTTGGGCCCTGGGCCTTTTAAGTAGTGCCAGAGGCCCATGCACTGCAATGAGGACAGCCTGTGGGAGGCTAGCTCCAACCCCACTCCTTCTACAGAAGACCCCGACCCCTGCCTTGCCCAGTGGCTTGGCAAGTCTATTGGTCCCACTGCATATCTTTTGGCTTCAGTTGAGGTGTTCCTAATACCAGCATCAAATCCAAACAGGCCTGTGGTTTATGTTCTAATATTGAAAGCTTGAAAATATGAATCCCCTGACAAAAATTAGATTTTTTTCCATTTGGAAAGGATTACTCTCTGAGAGTTTTTTGGAAAAAAAATATTACCTAATAGTTCAAAAAGCATCAGTCCAAAATTTGATAGGCCTGTGCAGGCCTATTTAATCCCAAAATGGGAGGTTTACATGGATGTGAGAAGGCATCCTGGGTCAACACAGAAGGGCCAAAAGTATCACTAGCCCCAAACATTCAAAAATCATTCAGGCCCCCAGGAACCAAGAGATTTTGAAAAATACATTTTAGATTCTTTTTATTTGCCTTCTGGTGTTTGAGACTTCACACTGTTCTTCTCAACCGCAGGGACTGGAAACATATAGCAACATAGAATCATAGAATCATAGGGCTGGAAGGCACCTCAAGAGGTCATCAAGTCCAGTCCCCTGCCCCAAGTAGGATCAACCCCAACTAAATCACCCCAGCCATAACTATGTCAAGCTGGGACTTAAAAACCTCTAGGGATGGAGATTCCACCACCTGGCTAGGTAACGTATTCCAGTGCTTCACTACCCTCCTGGTGAAGTAGGTTTTGCTAATATCCAACCAACTCTTCTCCTTCTGTAACTTCAGACCATTACCCCCGTTCTGCTGTCTGTCACCACTGAGAACAGTTTCACTCCATCCCTTTTAAGGCACCCCTTCAGGAAGTTGAATGATGCTATTAAATCACCCTCAGTCTTCTCTTCTGCAAACTAAATAAGCCCAACCTTCAGCCTCTCCTCATAGGTCATATGCTCCAGCCCCTTAAACATTTTCATTGCCCTCCGCTGAATCTGCTCCTGTACATCCACATACTGTCTGTACCTGGGGGGGGCCCCAAAACTGGACGCAATACTTCAGATGTGGCCTCATCAGTGCAGAATAGAGGGGAACAAAAACCTCTCTAGATCTGATCAAAATACTCCTGCTAATGCACCCCAATATGCCAATGGCCTTCTTGGCTACAAGGGCACACTGTTTACTCATATCCAACCTTTCATCCACTCTCAGCCCTAGGTCCCTTTCTGCTGTACTGCTGCTTATCCAGTCAGTCCCCAGCCTATAACAATGCTTGGGATTCTTCTATCCCAAGTGCAGGACTCTACACTTCTCCTTGTTGAACATCAGATTTCTTTTGTCTCAATCTTCTAATTTATCCAGGCCACTCTGAATCCTTCTCTACCCTCCAACGTATCTACCTCTCCCGCTAGCTTAGTGTCATCTGCAAACTTGCTGAGGGTGCAATCCAGTCCCAGATTCAGGTCATTAATAAAGATGTTGAAAAACACCAGCCTCAGAACTGAGCCTTGGAGCATTCTACTTGAAACCAACTGCCATCCAGATATTGAGCCACTGACCACTACCTGTTGGGCCCAACCATCAAGCCAGCTTTCTATCCATCTTATAGTCTATGGATCCAGTCCTTACTTCCTTAACTTATGGGCAAGAATGTTGTGAGAGACTGTATCAAAAGCTTTACTGAAGTCAAGTTACATCACATCCACTGACTTCCCCATGTCAACAGAGCCTTTTACCTCATCATAGAAGCCAATCAGATTGGTCAGGCAGGACTTGCCCTTGGTGAATCCATGTTGACTACTTTTGATCACTTACCCCTCTTCCAAGTGCTCCAAAATGGATTCTTTGAGAATCCCTTCCGTTATTTTTGAAGGTACTGAGGTAAGGCTGACTGGTCTATAGTTCACTGGATATAATATGAGGGCTATGTCTATATTAGGGCAAAACTTCAAAATGGTCATGCTAATGGCCAAATCAGAGAATACTAATGAGGCGCTGCAACAAATATTCACCACCTCATTAGCATGCTGCCAGCCACAGCACTTCAAAAGTACTATGTTTTGCTCATGCGCGGCTTGTCTACACGGAGTACTTTTCGAAAGGACCCTGCAAATGTCGAAAGTCTCCTTCAGCTGATAGGAATAAGGGTATTTCGATGTTTGCAGGATCCTTCCAAAAGGATCCCCATGTAGACGAGCTGCACACAAGCAAAATGTGGTACTTTTGAAGTGCCATGGCTGGCAGCATGCTTATGAGGTGCTGAATATTCATTTCAGCGCCTCATTAGTATTCTCCAATTTGGCCATTAGCATGGCCATTTCGAAGTTTTGCCCTTGTGTAGACATAGCTGATATGATAATATAATAGTATATTATAACATATGATAACAGTGCACAACTAATGATAAAGTTGTTGAGGTGTTCCAAGTACTCCCAAAGCTCATGCTTTTGTCTCCAAGTTCTCTCCAGCATCTACTACACTGCTCTGTTTCTTTCTTTCCCCAGTGTGAGGCTCAGCCAGTTTCATATGCAACAGGTGTTGGTGGGGAAATGAGACTGGGCACAGAGAGAGAGTGGGAAAATGAGTCTGAATACAGATGGGGAGTGTTAAGCTCACTACAAAAAGTAATTTTTCTTCTTTTGATAGTCACACCTTCTCATCAGCTGTTGGGAACGAGCCACATCCTCCCTGATGGAATTGGTCTCATAAGCACGGGCAACATACACATGCATCTTTGTATGTGTATGTACCCCCAAACTGAAGTTTCCACTTCATGCATTGGACAAAGTGGGTCCCAGTCCAAGAGAGCTTACGGCCATATAAATTTGTTAGTCTTTAATGTGCCACAGGACTCCTCATTGATTCTGCTGAAACAGACTAACGTGGCTACCCCCTTTGAAACTCATCATAGACATGTCAACTCTTGTGAATTGATCACAAGCACTGCTGGCCTTTGACCAGGGACTCAATGGAACTTGCTAATGAGAGCATGTAGTGAGGCAAGTTACCCCCACCCCAATATGGAAGGGGAAGGCCACTTAAATATACTTTGGTGGGAGGAGCCAGATCAGTCTCCCCCCGCCCCCCACCCCCGGCCGCCCTGGATGCAAAGAGGTGGGGCTGGAAGTATAAAGGCTGTAGCTGGGAGGTTAGATAGGGCTCAATTGTTGAAGGAGACAGACGTTCCTCTGGGGTCATGGGGCTGGGAGACTGAGCTGACCTTAGAGGCAGTGGACAGGATGTATCCTCAGAAATCCTGTTAAGAGTCCTGGGTGTGTCACCTCACCTGCAGCACCCTCTGACCATGGCTGGGGAAGGTGAAGAACCAGGAGAAGTAGAGGGGAGGCTGGGGTCTGCAAGGGAGCTGATGTGAGAAGGATGAGGTGTGAGCAGTCTGCTGAGGGCAGAGAGGAGAGAAGGTGGGCAATTGCATATAGGCTGGTGGAATTAAGGGGGCCTGGGGCTACTGCTGTAGCCCTGCCCCAGTCCCTTCAAACAGTGCTACTGCAGCAGTATGGTAAGACTGCAGGGAGCCGCAGAGCTTTTTTCCGCAGAGAGGCAGGGCAGGAGCGGGGCCTGGAAGGTTGTGACCATGTGAGTGAGAAGGGTAGTGAGAGCTGAGCTGGGAAATGAAGCAGGGGTGCAGGGGCCTGGCTGGCAGGAAAAGAAGGGAGCTGAGCTCTGGGGTAAAGCCAGCATAGTACAGTGGGGGAGTGAGGGCAGAGGAGCCAGGCTGGGAAGGGGCTGAGCTGTGCACAGGACTGCGGGGGGACAGAGCTTGGCAGGCATGCCAGCAGTGGCAGAAAGTGGAAAGAGGGTGGGAGAGACACCGCCAGGCAGGTTTTTGTGACTCACTGGGGGGTCCTCTGAGAGACAGCACTTGAGGTTTCCCTGGACAGGGTGGCTTGTGGCTCTGTCCGAGGGGTGGTGATGGGGCTGGAATTCCTGCAGTGGGCCTGGCTACAGCGACTGCTAATGGTGGATGCTGAGCAGCAGGGGTGGGGGTGCTGATGTTGGCTGGGTAGGAAGGCTGAATTGATGATGGGTGTGGGAGATAAAATGAATAGGAGACTGAGGGTAGGATTAATGGCTGGGCAGGAGACGCTAAGATGTGGGAGTGTGGGCAACACTGTCCTATGCATACTGCTTTGGAATTGTCAGGAGTTAAATCAATAGACAGACTTAAAGCACTATTTTTCCTAAAATATCATGATTTTGGGGGGTCTGACTCATGACTTTTGATCTCATATAGTTGGCAATACAACAGTCACTGCTCTTTCTTTGACTACGTCTGCATTTATATCTCCCAGCATGGTGTCTGAATAAGTGTCATGTATAGCTGCTGGAATGTTCTGTGCAAAGCCGCATCAGAACTCTGATCCCTTTTTACTGGTGTAACAATATCATCTTGGTACTATATCATGTGGATCTTTATTCTATTGCATGAGTGTCACATAGCAACTTGGATATTCAGTCTTGAAGTAACTTGCCCCATATTATTTATAATATAAATAATTCCTGTGTTATATTGCCTTATTTTGTCCCCATTTCTCTTGCACCTGCCCCTCCAAACCTCTCTTGCAAATACTGCTCACATGGGTGCTGGAACTAAGAGTGCAGGGCCCATGGGTGCTGCAGCACCCTGTGACTGGAAGTGTTTTCCATTATATAAAGACTTTACAGTTTGGTTCAATGGCTCTCAGAACCCCTTTTATGCAAATTGTTCCAGCATCTCTGACTGCACAGGGAAGTACCTTAGTTTTTGTGGTAAACAGGGTCAAACCACTTTCATAGTCATCGCAAATCTTTCTTTTGCATGTAGTTCAGCTATGCTGATTCAGTGACATCTGAGGAGCTCTACAAATATGGCAGAAAGGGGTCAGGGTTTGTTCCTAGGACAGTATTTTAAATTTGTAGGCATGCATCTACAAGTTGCATATACAATAAATTATTAGGTGTTAGTCTTTAAAGTGCTACATGAATACTTCTTTGTTTTGATAGAATACAGACTAACATGGCTACCTCTCTGTCACTATTTTACACATGGATTTTCTGGAAATACACTAACCTCTGTCACAAGTTGCAGTACCTTACAGACTGACAAAGCATCCTGCTGATTGCATTGCTGGGGGAGAAGTAGGGGCAGTTGTCTTCTAAACCACTTCATTACTGATGACTTGTAAATAATTCTCTGAAGCTTTGTAACTGTTTCTGCTGCACTGCCTTTTAAACTCATTGTAATCTTAAACCTTGCAACTAGGTAATCTTTGCAAAACCTCACAACCTTGTAACTCTAAGCAACTTTGCTTTATACATTCAGAAACTTACTGTAAACTGGGTGATTGAGGCTGGCAACTTTTTGCTAACTTTCATCCACTCTGCTTGTGGCTTGCTGTGGGCTGCATTTGTCCCCTCGGATATGAATGCGTGTGTGGAGACGTGAGTGTTTGGGGTTAAAACCTGCAAGGCTGAGCACATGGAAATGAGTCATCAACCCAATCAAGGCTGCTCTCTCTGGCTCTAGGAAATTCTGGGCATGCTCCTTGATGATTGTGGATGAGTCATGGGGTGGTACAGAGGCAATAAAAGGAGAGAGCACCTGTCAGTCTCTTTCTCCTCTTGCCTCCTTGCAGCCAGTTTCTTTCCTGACCAGCTCTTTGGCAATGACCAGAAGACAGACCCTTCAAAACCAACGTCTTGGCTTCTTCTGCAACCCATATGCCTGTGTGAGTGCCTGAGGGCAGGGTGTGTGTGTGTGTGCGTGTGCGTGTGTGATAACTGGTTCCCTCTTTGTGTGTGTGTGTGTGTGTGTGAGAGAGAGAGAGAGAGAGAGATAACTGGTTCCCTCTTCAGTTTAAACCTTTAGTGGCAGCTCTATCCTCTTTAGTTTAAACATATAGTGGAGTGTTTAATTCCTCGATCAATAAATCCATGCTAGTGTAACCCTGGGTGATCTCTAGTGCAAATTAAGGTAATGTACAGGTTGAACCTCTGTAGTCCAGCACTCTCTCATCCTGCAACATCTGTTATCTGGCATGATTTTAGTTAGCCATACAATCAGTTATCATGGGTGTGGCCGAGTTACTCAAGGTACTTTAAAGTTTGTTTACAATCACCAGTGCTGGCACCCAGTGTTTTGTGCTGTTTAGTTGCAATTTACCCCTAAATGTCTAACAGCTCAGTAAGCAGTGGAAGTATTGGTAATGCTGCTAAACAATATTGACCTCCTGTAGTCTGGCAAGTTCATTTGGCACCAGTCAGGTCCCAAGGGTGCCAGACTGGAAAGGGTCAGCCTGTATAATGAATTATATTCTAGTCATTTGTGATGGTTACAGTCACACTACCAAATTTTGTGGACAAACCCCTGGTTTTGTCCACAAAACACAAGTAGCATGCACACACAAAATGTATTTTGTCAACAGTTTGTCAGCAAAGCTCAGCACATTTGCTGGCACCATTCTGACTCTCAGCCATGAGGCATAATAGTGCTGTCGACTGATTCTGTCAACAAAAAATCTGTGTGAACGTCCTGGGGGGGGACCGTCGCTTGACAGACAGGGAGTGTAGAACTGTGGGAAGCCCCGTCTGCTGTGCTTTCAGGTGTCTGTTTTGTTGAAAGAGCAGCCAGGCAGTCCTGTTGACAGCAATTGAGAGAAGCACTCTTTTGATCCACTTTTAGTGCATGGCCCTACTGACAGAAGCTTTGTTCGGAAACTTCTTCAGACTGTGGGTTCTGTTGACAGAGCACTATAGTGTAACTGTAGCCCACAAGTTTCCTTAGCCAGTTAAATCACCTGATTTCTTGACCCACTTTATATATTTTTAAGAGACAGTATCACTGTCATCCCATGATTTACAGATGAAGAGCAGAACACTCCCCAAAAGAGCTTTGATTTTTCCCTTTACTTTCACGTGCAGACAAATGGACCTTACTTTAGCTTGTAGCACAACAGCTAAAATGAACTGTGGAGTTGGAGCTGGAGGGCCATTTAACTGACTGAGTTGCCCACTGGCAAACGAACACACTTCCTAACTTCAGTTAGGGCCCTACTGAAAAGCAACAAACCTTAAGTTGGCTAGACTATCTATTAACATTAATAGGAACGGATTATTTTTTTTTTTACTGTGAAGGAACAAAATTCAGTCAGATTCTGCTTAGTATCAAAAATACCTTCTGTATCTCTGAACTGATAATTGCCATGCTGAAGTACTGCATTTGTACTAGCGTTCTTGCTCTATTAACTTCTCTCTCATTCAAATGACACCTTATCATTGGCTGCATATGATACTCTTGTTGCGTCTTTTAAGATCTTCAGAGTTCCTGGTTCAATTTTGACACACTCACCCTGGCATAAAGGCCTTTCATGACAGAATGCCTTCTTAGCCACATACCGTGGCTTCCGTATATATTGATACACATTGTGCTCAGTTTCTGGTTCATTTTTAGAACTTACATTTTTACCATCTGCAATCTCTAAAATCAGTCCAGGTTATTCTCTCGTGGTACATTTTTCTACCTTGAAAAGATCAAGCAGGGATTTTGTGTGGGATGATCAATACAGATTACTCCCAGGATGCTCCAACAATGCTTGTTGAAGGTGAAAACTCCAGCAGGCTTATCATAAAATACAGGAATCCAGTGGGCAGTCTGGGTCATCTCCCAAGAAACACGAGTGTAATGAACATCTGGACAACATTCTTGAGAGGCACCCAACCACATTGCACAGTCTTAATTGGGACATTTCAGGAGGCCCTTCTGAAGAGTCTGCAGAGGAGTGAGGGTGGGATCTGAGCCCTGGGGGGAGGCCAGGAGGAAGAGGCCAATGGAGAGGAGGACAAAGGCAACCAGCAGGGGCCTGAGGAAGCTGATTCTAAGAGCCAGGAGACCTTCACACTTAACCTCAAGCCAGTCCCCCCTACGTCAACACCAGAACCACCAGGGCCCGGCTGTTCTAGTGAAAATTTTTTTTCCAGAGTGCTACAAGCAGGTTGCAGCTGGGTTTAGGTATAGGTAGTCTATAAATCTATACCTCTCAGAATAGTGTGCCAATATTTCGAAGGATGGAATGCTTATCCTTTTAGGAGATCTCCAGGAAGGTCTTATCAAGGTACTCTTACTTTTTTGAGGTGTTTGGGTAGGCCTGACTTATTGCAGCTTCCACGATAGCGCACTTTGCCATTCTAGACAACCAGGGAGAGATCTGGTATCCTGGCACTACACAGCATTTTGGTGAATTTTCCAGGCTTGTGCTCACAGAGGATGAGCATTTCTTCTTTCTCATTATCTGTTCTTAGGAGGATGATGTCTTTGGCAACCTAAAGAAGCAAAGACATCTGGATTAGATGTTTTTTCCCCCACAATGACCCCTGCCCATTTAAATTTCCTGGAACCATATTACCACACCACATGGCAGGCAGGCACTCTGTCTCTCTCCCCCACTGCCCCTCCATGTGTCTGGCAGACTTTCCCGGCCTTCTCCCCTCCCACCATGCTGCTGGCTTGTTCAGGAGCTGCTGAGAAACCCTTTTCTCCTACCATGAAGCTGGAAATCTTTCCCTGCCTTTCCTTGCACTTTACAGGGATCTCTCCCCACCCAGTGTCTGGAATCAAGCCCTTCTCCCTTGCCATGCAGCTGCTGGGCTCTGCAGACCTTGCTCCTGGATACCAGCATGTCCAGCATGGGTTTTGCATGCTTTAAATTGCCTTTTCCCTGCAGAGGATTGCTCCAGGGACTGCTGAGAACTTTTTTCCCCACCATGCAGCTGGAAAACTTGCACCCACCCTTCCCACCGCAGCCATTCTTTTTATTTTACATGGATCCCTTCCCACCTCGCTGGCCATGTGACTGGAATCAAACCCTTCCCCTTTGCCAAGTGGCTGCAGGGCTCTGACACTGGTATGTTTCCAGTACAGGTTTCCCCTGGTATACATGGTGATTCCCCTGAAGAGGATTGTTCTGCGGACCGCTGAGAACTTTTCCCCTGCCCCCAGACACCAGCTGGCTTCTCCTGCTTTAAACACCCCTTCCCCCCTGTGCCTTGTTAAGTGACAATGCCTTGCTATGTCCATAATGAAATGGTCTGGATAAGTGATAGCTTATGCAATGCAGAATTTCATTGTCATACTTAAAAAAGCGGCCTTGGAAAAAGAGGTTTGTTTGGTTGTAAAGACAGACCCATTCATTCTATGGGATAATCACTTTGTGAATTGTGCATCAATTTTTATCTTCACTTTTCAGCAGGCATTCCCAGTGTGGGAGATAGGATGAGGAAATAGAAAAGGTCCAAGCAGGATGTTATACTGGAGCAGGTTCACAGAACAGCCACTGCCAGCCCAGGGGCCACAGAAGAATGACAGAGGGTCCTGGGGTTCAGGAGAGAGAAATCAGCACAGCTCCTGAAGGCTGTGAGAGCAAACTGAGGCCCTGTGTTCCATACCGGAGCTGCAGACAGACTCGCTATGCAGCACTCAGTTTGTGGACTCTGCTTCCCAGGGCCATCTCAATATAGAGCTCCAGCTGTGGTCCCCGAACTTGGGGAGGGAGGGCAAGAACAGTCTGCTGATCCACCACCCAGTCCTCTCCCCACTGCAAAAAGTTATTCCATTATCCCATATTTTCCCTGCCACTTTACTCTCTCCCTGACCAACAATAAGAGTAGTTTGTTTGTTTTTTTTATGACAGCCACAGTCTGATTTAATGGTTCACGTGTATAGAGAGGCACGTATAAAAGTGTGGCACCGGGGCCGAGTGATGGTGGAGAGGGCTGATGGCACAGCTGCCGCTATGCAATGGTACACAGAGGACTTGTGGCAGAGGGGTGGGGGTGGCCAAAGCTGATAGGGCTGATGAGAGTCCGGAGGCACTGCCCAGAGTCCAGGATTCAGGGCTGGTGGGCTGTCAGTGAGGCCTGCCTCTGGGCAAGGGGAAGTCAGCTGCCAAACCTAGCTTGTTTCATGCATGTGGGGACCATGTTTTTTTGTTAAAAAACAAAACAAAAAAGCCTTAGTCCCCTCCCACCACCCCAGAAAATATAAACATTCTTTTTGTGTCACTAACTCTCCCTTTACATTCATCCTTTTGTTCCTGCCCCTTAACCTTCTTTTTCACCCTCTCCCCTGCCTCCATAGGAGTATTCTTTGTGTGAAAGCCATAGTCTGATTTATTGGTTCACATGTGGTGGGGTGTACAAATCAGTGTGGGGAATGGGGTGGTATCAAGCAGTCAAATACAGCAGATTCATGTGGCTGCTGGATCATTCATAAAGCTATTTTTCAGAATCTCCCTGATTGCTGCTGTCTGTGTTTTCAGTGCTGAATGCCCTCATGGGTGGCTGTGCATAAGCCCTGCTCATGAGAGCTTCCTCTGCACTCCAGGATGTCATGAAATGTTTCCCCCAGATTCACAAAGGTTATGCAAAACACAGCCTGCTGCAATCAGGCTGGGAACAGTGCTTCCAGAAAGGTTCAAAAGGCACCTGAACCTCACTTTTAAATGGCCAAAGGCCCATTCCACCACCATTCTGCACTTGCTGAGTCTGTAGTTGAAGCATTCCTTGCTGTAGTTCAGGGTGCCTGTGTATGGCTTCATGAGGCAAGGGAGCAGAGGGTAATCATGGTCATCACCTGGTGTTACTATAGGCATCTCCACGTCCCCTATCTTGATTTTTTTCTAATCTGGGGATAAAAATATCATCCAGGAGCTTTCTGTAAAGACCAGAATTTCTGACATCATGAACCTTTCCCAACCATCACATGTTGATGTCGATGAAATGACTTGTGATCTACCACCCCCTACAACACCATCAAATAGTGTCCCTTGTGGTTTATATACTCAGAGGTCAGGTGGTCCAGGGCCATGGTGAGGACATGGGTGCCATCTATTGTCTCATCACTGTTAGGAAACCCCATGGCAGCAAAGGCATCGATTATGTGCTGGCTGTCTCCCATGTCAGCGTGTTTCTCATGAGATGCCGTGAGTGGATACCTGCATATGATCCCTGATGTAGATCTGCTCACTCTGAATTGATTTGCCACAGACTGGTAACTGTCAAGGGTTGCAAACTTCCCTAGAGCAATCACAACTTGCCTGTGAACTGTTAAAGCCAGCTTCATTCTTGTATTGCTGCTTTTCAGGGCACGAGCCAGGAAATCACAAAGTTCCATGAAAGTGCACTTGCACATGCAAAAGTTCTGCACCCACTGCTGGTTGTCCCAGACCTCCAAAACAGCATGGTCCCACCGGTGTGTGCTGGTTTCACCTACCTAAAAATGCCACTCCACTGTAAGCAATGCATCCAGGGCAGCCTGAATTTCTAGGTTCCTGGTCTGCAAGTTATCAGTTTCATCTCCATGCTCTTCCTCCACAACCCTAAACTCAGTCCATGGCCCTTGTCGAAACAAATACTGCACAAAACTTTCCAGGAAGTGGCTGTGATGTCCTGTGCAATGACTTGAAGCATTTGAGGATCCATGCTAGTGCTAGTGCCGTGCCAGGGAAAATGTTGCGGTTTGCTTGTTTTTGCTTGGTGAATGGATGGTCTGATTTCTGGGATGGTGTTTTGCATTCTGGGATAGTGACACCAAACACCCACAAGCAACTGCCACAGTTTTTTTCCCCACAATCCAATGGTACAAAACCCCCCAGAATGCAACAAACTAAGGTACTGTGGGATAGGTACCCACAATGCACTGCTCATGCAGTCGAACTTGGATAAGGCAATGGATGTGCATTAAGTCGACATGGAGGAATGGTAAGTCGATTTTCTGGAACATTTGTGAACAATTAAATTAGAGTTTAAAACATCTATGTTAAAAAGTCAAATTTATTAAAACTGATTTTATTTCATTTATTTATTTATATTTATTTATATATATTTATTTCATTTTCATTGATTTTATTTCATTTTATTCATAGACTCTACTCTGGATTCTAAGCTTAAATAAAAGTCAGGCCCCTAATGAACAAAACAAGAAATGAAGCCCTGGACTTATCGGCTTCTGTTGTGATACCTGTATCTGAGTAAAGCTGTTAAACAATTGTTGCCACACTTTGAACATGAATCCCTGAGTTTTGCTACCTCAAAAGAAGAATTAAGGGACAGTTCTGGTAAATGACGTGCAACAAGCTAATTGCCTGAGATTTTATCTTTGGTGGTTCTCTGTACTCAGCAACAACAAAGCACTTTAAGTTACTTAGTTCCTTCTCTCTATTGCCCATATGCTCAGATCTTGGTCATGTATAAAACAAGTAATACTATCCTACCACAATGAGACCATGTTGTAGTGACCTCATTGTACTTTGTGGTTTCAGCAGCCCTATCCTCTTTCGTAGTGCTTTCAAAATTTCAGTCAGTTTAACAGCATATTTGTTTGATACACTCTTCATTATTAACCTAATAGGGAAGAATCTGGCAGACTTGCAAATGAATCCAAGTGTGAATCAGAAATGCTAATGCCATAAGGTAATATACATAGTGAGGCCACTGCTACTGTTTGGCAGAGTTAATGCACAAAGGAATTCTAAATTGCCCTTACTTAGAATTTGCCTCTGTGAATGAAATGAAGTTGAAGTACTTGGAATTTCATTGATATGAATTCTCGTTTTTGACCAGCTTTTCATAATATGGATAACAAAATATAAAGGTTCCAGTAAGCTGCATGAATTTGTAGATAAAACTGGGTGTTCTATATAACAATTCCTTGTGATCCTGAGAGGTTTTGCTTATGCCAGCTCTGGATTTTTTTTTTCATTCATATAAATGAAAACCATTCTGAATATACTGCTTGTGATTTCTGTGTATGAATTGGAGAGTTAGTGAACTACTATGTCACCTGCGATTGGGTGGTTACAGCACCATAATCTACACATGCAAATACTTTTCATTATTGTGCATAATTATGGCTTAAACTTCAGGGAGCCATGGTGGACTGTGAACTTTAAAGTGCTTTGTTTCCCCCCTTGAAGTAACAGGAAGACTGAAGAGGTGAAGGTTCAGGAATAGGGAGAGGTGCTGTAGGAAGACCCAAAGAGCATTTTTAAGTGATTTTATTCCTTCTGGATCATCAGAGAGACCGAGAAATAACGGAGAGGCTAAGGCTTCCACTATACTAGAACATAAAGATGATTTTAAGGGAGTTAGGTCAATTTTGTAATGTATTTTTCTTCACTACAAATATCATTAGTTCGATTTTAAGGGGTCTTAAGATCAACTTTTCTACTCCAGCTTTTGCATGAGGAGTAATGTCAAATTTGAATTTACAAGGTCAGCCTACACCTAGTGTAGACAGAGTGTTATTTGACTTTATTGGCCTCCAGAAGTATCCCAGAATGCCCCACAATGCTCTCCAAGGCTACGTCTACACGTGCAGCCAACATCGAAATAGTCTATTTCGATGAATAACGTCTACACGTCCTCCAGGGCCAGCAACGTCGATGTTCAACTTCGACGTTGCTCAGCCCAACATCGAAATAGGCGCAGCGAGGGAACGTCTACACGTCAAAGTAGCACACATCGAAATAGGGATGCCAGGCACAGCTGCAGACAGGGTCACAGGGCGGACTCAACAGCAAGCCGCTCCCTTAAAGGGCCCCTCCCAGACACAGTTGCACTAAACAACACAAGATCCACAGAGCTGACAACTGGTTGTAGACCCTGTGCCTGCAGCATAGATCCCCAGCTGCCGCAGAAGCAGCCAGAAGCCCTGGGCTAAGGGCTGCTGCCCACGGTGACCATAGAGCCCCGCAGGGGCTGGAGAGAGAGCATCTCTCAACCCCCCAGCTGATGGCCGCCATGGAGGACCCAGCAATTTCGACATTGCGGGACGTGGATCGTCTACACGGTCCCTACTTCGACGTTGAACGTCGAAGTAGGGCGCTATTCCTATCTCCTCATGAGGTTAGCGACTTCGACGTCTCGCCGCCTAACGTCGAAGTTAACTTCGAAATAGCGCCCGATGCGTGTAGACGCGACGGGCGCTATTTCAAAGTTGGTGCCGCTACTTCGAAGTAGCGTGCACGTGTAGACGCAGCTCAAGTGAGCAGGAAGTAGGAAACAGAAAGCAGGAATCAGCTTGGGCTCTCCAGCTTCCCTCCACACCATGTGGCTGCTGTGTAATGAAGCTGTCCCCTGCAGCTGCCCCCCACCATGTGGCTGCCAGGCTCTCTGGCTTCACCCCGTTCCCACAGCTGCTGGAATATCTGGCTGCCCCCTGCACCGCTTAGCTGCCCCTGCACCACGCAGCTGCTGGGCTCTCTGTCTGCCCCCCCTCCACCACTTGGCTGCTAGGTCAAAATGAAATGAATTAAAATAACACTATCAAAATGAAGTATTCAAAAATACCAAAAAACAACATTTCAATAGCTCTAAATGGAAACTTTTAAGATTTTTATTTCTGCATTTTACATTTCTCAGGACTGGCCCGCTAGCCTTGTAATGGCATGTGCCAGAGGCAGGCTTTGGAAAAGTCTGTTCCTGCCTGAGATATTCTGGAATGCAATAATTTGAAGAATCATCCAGAAATTTAGCAGCTCAGCTGAACTAAGTGTGAACTCTGAACCTTTAGAGATTCATCCATCACGAGTTCCTTTCATGTGAACAAATTTCTGACGGAAGTCAAAATATGAAGTAAAAAAGACAAATAGACCTTTGGAGGCTTTTGGCAGCACTAGGGCATTCAATGGTGCTAAAGGATTGCTTAACTCGGGCTTGCGTTCAGCAGTGTGACAGAAACCAAGGGAGGGTGTTTTGGTGGATAGTTCTCCAGTGACAATGGACGTATCAGCAAATGCAAAGGTAGTAGTATGCCCTTTTAGCCTTGTGACAGTGTACAGAGCTATGGAGAGGAAGCCACAATGTTGCTGTAAGGCAACTATATTGTTATGGTGGCCTCGTCTTCATTCCACTTGACTGTACTAGTTTGTGGAGTCTGTGGGTCACATTCGGCATTGGTATAATGTGGTACCACTTCTGTGAAGTGGATTTGCACCTGCTAGTGTCAGTGGTATTATCAGCAAGGCTTGAAGTTCAGAAGTCATGACTCCTCCCACAAAAATCATGAAATTGGATAAAAATTATGAGAATTTTGTGATTTTTTTTCAACTCTTCCTTCATACCCATGTTGTGCATGTGACAATTACAGTTGACAATTCAAAGTGCAAAATATGTTTCTGGCTACAAACCAGTACCATCAGTTAATTTCGTCTCCATATCCACATAAACTATGTATTTCCTGTCCCAGATCAGTTATGCATCTCCATATCAAATCCATATCAAATTCATCTCCATATCCCTATCTCCATATCAAATCTATCCACCTAGCCACACAATACACCTGCAGCTTCCATGACCCCTAGACCAATACTTATGGCTCGTTCACCCATGATTTCTGCTTTTCCAGGAGCTATGGTTCTCCATCCCTCTAGAGGATAAGCCCTTCCTGGGGGCTTCCATGGCTTCTGGGCTCCAAGGGACTGTGTTTCATTCCCACAGGAATGTTCTGTTGATTTTTTGAAACAAAATGTTGTAGACTTTCTGTTCCACAAAAAAATTCAAGTGTTTGGAAAATCCAAAAGTTTGAAAACTTTCACAGAACTGTCAATGTGTCTCTTGGCCAATTTTTACCATAACTCATACAGGGGAATGAAATAATGTTGCAAGGGAGCACTTACTAATTTCGCTATTCATCTTGCACTAGTATCTTCTGGAAGGGTAGAACCCAGGCTATGACATTTTCAGACACTTCCAACCTTGTCTTGAAAGAATTCTTTTTGGATTTCCCTAGTAGACTTGCATAGTGAGCAATACATGTTTTTACCATTGAAATTCATTGTAATTCAAATAAATAAAAGCAAAGGTCCTAGGTATGAATAAAGAATTGTTTTGTTCCCTATCTTGATTCTACAGCAGAAATTGCCAATAAGACCCCACATTTCTAGATCTGTTCTGACAAACTCAGATCCTTGTTTACAAATAAAGGAGCAAAAAAGGGAATGTTGATTTCAAGGTCTACTGGAAAGTGAGTAACACAATCAATTTTTGTTAGTTTGGCTCTAGATTCAGTTTCAGTTTTGTTTGATTGATGGTAAGTCCTAATGCATGTTATTTTGATGATCAGGCATCAGAGGATTACTCCTGAGATAGTCAAGGCCTTTTAACAGGAAGACTAAGTGAGGAAATAGTATATAATGGCTCTTAGTGAGATGGGTTATTATTTTTGTTTCTATAATGGGTGATTTAAGTCACAATGATGGCCAGCAGCCAGACAAACACCACATTCTGTTGGAAACATGCATTTTTTTACAAAGAAAAAAACCCCCTGAAAATGAAGGAGAAAATATCCAGTAAGCAATTGACTCGATTCTGCCAGACAATTGCTGCCTTGAATACAATGCCTCTCCTAGCCATGGTGCACAGACGTAATTTGCAGACTACTGGCTACATTATTCCATAAAGCTATAAAACTTCCTTTCTACTGTGGCATAGGCAAGGCCACATTCCCCTCTCTTTCTATATCCGCAAAGGCATGTGGAAGAAGTGATCCCTGTGCTTTGCTAACTCTAGAGATGGAGGCTGTGACTTGCCCTTGTGTGAGCCTTATTTGAAGGATGTCTATTTGTGTCCATTTTCCTGTTTACCCACACAAAAGCCAGTCATAGTATGGCCTTACATATTGTATGGAAGTTGAAGCATCATTACTAATGTTGCTTAGCTCAAAATCCAGATGCTATTCTGTGTAGTTAGAGCTAGTTAACAAATTCAGTGTGTTTTCAGAGAACATTTGGAACTGAAAGAAAAAAAAGTCATTTGGAATGACATTTCCATGGAATTGTTTGAAACAAATGGAACTGATTATTTTGATTTAGTGTTATATATAAACAAGTATGTTTCATTTTGGTGGGTTTACCCCTTTCCCTTGCCTTCCCCTTTTATTTCTGCTGGAAAAGGGGGCGAGTGTTGAGAGTGGGAAGGGAAAAGGGGAAGGAGGTGAACCCCCTGACAAACACCTGAAAACTCAAAATAAAGTGAAAAATTTCAGTTCAGGTCATCAGTTCTCTTTCCTCATTACCCTTGTTTAATGATGGGAAAATTGGCAAACTGAAGTAATTGACTTCTTTATAGAGAAGTTTGAAGGCCTGATTCTCCACTATAGCACACCATTTTATGCCCATTTTATGTTGGTGTAACTACTTTGAAGTTAATGGATTTCTACTTATGCAAAATTGAGGTACCAGTGGAGAAGCCTTTGTGCCTAGTTTTTATGAGGCAGACTTTATTAGTTGATAAATTAATGCAAACAACAGCAACTAGTGTATATACATAGAAACGGGAAAACTTTCCAGTCAAATATCTAAACTATTATTATACTTAGGGCCTTATCAAATTCACAGCTGTGAAAAATGTGTGATAGACCATGAAATCTGATGCCCTTCTGTGAAATCTGGCGTTTTGTGTGCTTTTATTTTATACTATACAGATTTCACAGGGGAAACCAGCATGTCTCAAACAGGGGTTTCTGACCCAAAAAAGAGTTACAGGGGTATCATAAAGTTGTTTTACCATTGTCTTTGCACTACCTTCAGATCTTAGCACCTGGAGAGCTGTGGTTGTGATGAAGACTGGGTGCCCAGCTCCGAAGTCAACGCCCTGACAGCAGCAGTGCAGAAGTAAGGGTGGCAATTCCCTATTCATGTCATGCATTCAGAGCTTGATTCTGGGGCAGCAGCTACTGTTCACCTGCTGCCCATATCTGAAGGTAATGCTGCTGCCAATACCAGTACAGAAATAAAGAGGGGGCATGGTATGGTGTTGCCACTTTCACTTCTGCTCTGCAGCCTTCAAGGCTGGACTGTTAGTCAACAGCTTCCACATGCCATACATTAACCTCATGATCCCCACAAAACTCCTTTTTGGTTCATGATCCCTAGAATTACAAAACCATGACATTTCAGATTTAAATATTTGAAATCATGAACTTTACCATTTTAATAGTCCACTGACCAAGAAATTGACCAAAAAAGGAACATGAATTTGTCAGGGCCTTAATTATATAATAACAGAGTTGGGTGACTTAATGTAAAAGTTCCATAATATTAACCTCTGCAGTAATAGTTGTAGGTTTAGCTAATGGAGATTCCAAGCTGGGGCTGAATATAAACATATTCAAAATTGAGGTTGGGGCGTAGTATTCAGATTTGATTAGTGTAGAATGGTGAATAAGAACTTCACTTCAGTTTATAATGGTGGGATTTGAGTGGGCTGTTACAGATCAGCCCTGTGACCAGCAACGGTTCATGACATTTCCTCATTTTTTTTCATGGTTTATTTGATTTGAAACTATAGATGAGCTGGATCTAGAACCACTTAGTCACTACTTAAAGAGAGTTTGCATCTTTCTGGCTACAGTTTAAAGACATTTTATTTTGCCTTCATGTAACCAGTGTCCAGTGATCCAGTTTTTTTTGGCCTACTTTGCTTTTCTGTGAGGGTATGTGGGAAAGACAATGTTTCCTCTTATCCTCTGCTGTGAGAGGTTTTGACTGATAATTTACTAATTGAACACATTCTTTGTTCCTCTTTGTGCCCCATTCCACAATCCTGTTTGTGTTTCAGTATCTCAGCTAAGGCAGTAGCCTCTTTGCACCTACATGTACACATATAATTCTTGCTTGAAAGTAGGAGTCAAGGGATTTTCAAACCTAGGTCAAAAGAAGTCTGCAAAAGAAGAAGTCTGGGTTTTTTTCCACTTGTCTGTGTAAAGCTATGTCTACACTTGTATTCCTCATTCAAGGAATGAGAGAAATCAAAAATGCAAATGAGGGACTTATTTATATATCTTAAACTTCATTTGCATAATCCCTTTTTGGAAGAGATTCTTTTGAAAGAAAAAAAGCAGTGTAGACAGGGCTCTTTCAAAAATAAACCCCATCTTCAAAAGAGCCCTTCTTCCTGAAACAAAATAAAAAGTCATCTGGAAATCATTTTCCATCTGAACTGGGAAGGAAGATTTTTGAGGAGGGAGAAGAGGTTTCTGCCTGGAATCAATACAACCATTTGTGTATTCCTATTTAAATACTCCCAGCTTTTTCATAGTGGTATATCCTGTCCACTCCATGTCAGAGGAAAGACCTGACCACAGAGACTGCATCTACACTAGCAAATTCTTTTGGAAAATCAGGCCCTTCTTTGAAAGAACACATGGAGTGTCCACACACAAAATTGAAAGAACACGACTCTTCTTTCAGATTCCTTCTTCTGCTCCCAGATCAGGAAGATCAACTCCTTTTGAAAGATTTTTTAAAAAAACGTGTGTGTAGATGCTCCATGGGCTCTTTGTTTGAAAGAGCAGACCTCATGGCACCAGATTTTTCAATCCCTGGCCCATTCAGTTGGAAGAGCAGGAGCTGTGCTGATGCTCTCTATCGAAAGAGTTGATCAATCTTTCAATCTGCTTCTTAGTGTGTGGATATGCCCTTTCGAAAGAAGATTTTTCAGAAGAAATCTGGAAGAACTTCTTTCAGAAGAAAAAAGCAGTCCAGTTAGCACTTTAAAGACTAACAAAATGATTTATTAGGTGATGAGCTTTTGCGGGACAGACCCACTTCTTCAGACCATAGCCATACCAGAACAGACTCAATATTTAAAGCACAGAGAACCAAAAATAGTAGTCAAGGTTGACAAATCAGAAAAATATTATCAAAGTGAACAAATCAGAAAGTAGAGGGGCAGAAGGTGAGGGAGGAAGGTCAAGAAATAGATTAAGCCAAGTATGCAAATTTTCTAGGTCATTATAGGGGCTCTTTTGCATACTTGGCTTAATCTAAATCTTGACTTCCCTCCCCCGCCCCTTCTGCACCTCTACTCTCTGATTTGCTCACCTTGATAATATTTTTCTGATTTGTCAACCTTGATTATTATTTTTGGTTCTCTGTGCCTTAAATATTGAGTCTGTTCTGGTAGGGCTATTGTCTGAAGAAGTGGGTCTGTCCCACGAAAGTTCATCACCTAATAAATTATTTTGTTAGTCTTTAAAGTGCTACATGACTGCTTTTTTGTTTTGATAGTATATAGGCTAGCACAACTTTATCTCTATTACTATTCTTTCAAAAGATCGCTGAAGTGTAGATGCAACCAAAGAGAACTGGTGCCATTCCATTGCACAGGATAGGGATAGAACAGGAAGCAGGAGGTTGAGCAGAGGGTCTCATATTCACTGTAGAGCTGTGCCTTATGGGACTCTCCAGTATAAGAAAGGGGAGGGAGGATGAGTCCTGTGAAGGGGGAAGAAGAGGGAGCTTAGTAGTCGCCCTCATGATTGAAAAGTGATTTGAAGATGGTGTCATTCATCTGGAGATCTGTATGAACCTTTTGGTGCACTGTTCCATTACTGAGTGGTAAGGGGATGATTTTGTCTTTGGGAACTGGTGCTTACATTATCCATCAATTATTTTAAGCAGATTTGCCTAATAAACTAATTACAAAGAATGTTTGACCACTTCCTGGAGAGACATGTTTTGAAATGTCTTAATACATTATTTCATTGCCTTTCCTGCCAGAGTATTCCTATTTTCTGGGCTGGTTTCTGTCCCATGGTCTTAAAAATACACCGCTTACATACTGTACTGTCACTATAGCATATAACCTCATCAATGGTATTTACAGGAGACCCAATTCCACGGCATCTGAGAACCTGCTCACTATACCAGAGTTTTCTTAACATCACTCTTATGAGGAACGAAAGTGCTATTATCCCCATTTAACAGGTATGAAATTGAATCATTGAGAGATTAATGACTTAACCAGCACCCCACAGGAAGTCTGCAGTGGAGCCGGGAACGAAACCCCAGACCCAGAAAAGTACCTAACTTCTGTACCCTCCTTCATCTCCCATACACAGAACTTAATTACAACTTGAGATAAATTTTAGTAATTAGTTTAGGCAGCTTCTAAGAACAGATAACTATGTTTTGGGTTTGGTCTCTTATTAGGTGAGATCACAAAGCAACACACCCATCCATTTCAACACACAAGACAGCTCAGAGAAAAATGAAGTTAACAGAGTCCCCTGCCAGTAAGAAACTTTCACTCATGATTTCACTCATCATTCTACTGTTGAAGGATATGCTCAACAGTGGTACTTAAACCAGATGTCTTACCACTCCTGGCAGTTTTCCCTGCTTGAGTAAAGGCCAAGAGCAGTGTCCTGGCTGTATCAGTGCCCCATGGTCCCCTGATGATTTTGGACCACATCAAGTCTTAGCTGTGCTGCAGACATACTCAGCAATGTCTGTTTCCTGGGTGTGGGTTTATCTCTCTCCATCACTGAATTTGGTTATGGCAGGCTCATAGCTAACGCCTTGTCTTTAGCCCTGTAAATCATTACAGAAAATAACAAGAGAAAACTTTCCATAATCAAAATCTCAGAACATCCTTTAGTGTCTGCAAGTACTCAGGCTACAGCAAAGTAAATGGATTCATCACATCCCATCTGCTCTCTTGTTAGTCCCTGAACAGGTGTCTCCTTCTGTCTTTCCAACTAGATCCCAGGGATCTGTCTTTCTCTTCTAGGTTGAGCTGCTTACATTTATCCTACTTAGCAAGCTTCTCTTGTTCAAGTTTTGCCTCATCACTCTGGGTTTCAGCTCCATTTTCCTCTCTTTGACAGTTTTTTTTTTCCAGCTTAGAATATACAGCTCTCGATCTCTCATTTTTGCTGGTGTCTATTGTATTGTCTGGCAAACCATCTGCTGGGTCTCCTTCATGCCCTACAGGAGAAAAATGTGACACTTTCTGGCCCCTATCCTGCTTGTGGCTTATGAATACAGTATGGCTGCTAGCTTTGATTTCTCATGATCAGCTGCTGATGGACCTCATTGCATGACCACCTATTGCAATTGCTTTTTGTTGAGCTCTGCAGATTTTTTTTAGCTTATCATGCCTTTTCTGTTACTCATTCATCTTTATGCTTTCCTTTGTTCTACCTCCACCTGAAATAAATTCACAGAAAATAACAAAACTGTAATTTGGCCATTCGCAGCCTTCCAATGCTGTGAATCACTTGAAAATCTAGTTTATTAGTTCTTGAAGTGTGAACTTGGGGCTTTCTCAGAGTACCCAGAACTGTAAGTCACCTGGCTCAGTGTGCAAGAAATTTGTTGGTGCTATACGGAGCAAGAGCTGTCTACCACACCCATTTGTTAGCAAGTGAACAAACTCTTCAGGACTTTGCCAATCCAATTTCTGCCTGGCAATCTAACCCTGGGTAAACTTGGAATTTCCAATCCTACTGTAAAAGTGTTTCTCTGCAGCATCCTGCCACTATCAGAGTTACCAAATCCACTGATCTGAAGAGACAGAATATACACCAGCCTTTGGGCTCAACTGGGAATGACCAACTCACTTTAGAATAACAGCACTGAGCTGACCAAGAACGAGTTTATTAAAAAAGAACAGAAACTTAACTGATACTAAGCAGAGATAATAGAAACAGAAAATGCTCATAAATAAAATAAGAATATTCTTCTGAGAGTCCACATATAACTTCAGCAGGCTGCAGTCTTTGTCTAAAGCTGTTTTGTCACCTACAGTTACTTTTGAACATAAGCAGTCAACATAGTAGGGGATTCACTGTTTATAGATGCAAAGAATGCCATCTTTGTGTTCCCTTGGCAATGGATAACAAGATGGCCTTTTGCTTCTCCTGATATTATACAAATGTAACTCTTTACATATCACACAATGCTCTTAACAGCTGGTGTATCATCAGCTTTTCATTTGCTATGTCGTGCAGTACTCTTTATAGGTAAATATTATGACAGCAATTTTTGGGGTAGAGAGTGTGCCAGGCCTTATTTAAGTCACAGTACAATGGGCCCTCTGCCAGCTGGCACTGAAGAAGTCCTAGGGTCACAGGGTTATAGTCCCATGCTTGGTGCGCTAGAACAGTGTTTCTTAAGGTATGTTCTGCAGAACACTGGTGTTCCATGAACAAGTCACAGGTGTTCTGTGAACATCTGGAAAAATACACTGACGGGATATATTTTCTGTTATTAAAACCAGATGCAATGTTATTTCTTCATTGCTATAATACCTGATTAAATTACTTCATTTTGTTTTTGCTGTATATGTTTTTGGTCTGACAACAATTTTTTTGAAGAAAATTTTCATAGGTGTTCCCGATAAAAATATTATTGTTTGGTGTGCAGTGATCTTAAAAAGATTAAAGGAACACTGTGCTAGAGTACACGTTCTCTACTGATGGATGTCGCTGACAGAAAAGTGTCAAACTGAGGAATATAACTGAAATCTGTATGTAGCTTGTCAATTGAAAGAGCATCTTCCTTGCTCTGTGTACATTTGTGTGTTTGCATGCACAGATCTGTCTGTGTACAAAATGTGAATGCCTTAGGCATGCACCTTTAGAATGATCTATATAGTCCTTTACCAAAATGTATGCACAATAGTTTTTTATTTTTCTTTAATACAATTTCCTATATTTTTCTTTAATACATTAGGTGAGATTCTTTTTTAAACAAATGAGAATACTTACTCCAAGGAGTTAACTGATATTGCTGTGAACCAGTTAAGGTCAAAATTGAAAAGTTCTCAATGTGTCCCTGATTTTCTGACTTTATTGCTTATTTGTTTAGTCTGGTGGGAATAAGCTTTGTCTGTTGTGGTTGAAGAAGAAAAGAAGATTTTGTGTTCCCATGGGGGAAAAAGCTGTTTTCATAGGCATTTTAGTGAAATATTAAAGGTAAAGTAGATTTGGAGGGACACACTGTAAATGCTGTCACAATGATCAGAGAAGTGCTGGAGTGAAGAAGGGGACAGCTAAGACTGTAGGTGGAGAGATGGCCCATTTGTGCAAAGGTATGCGTAACCAAAGTTATGAATTGTTTGCAGATGGAAGCTGGCAAGCAAGAAAAGTGGAACAGAATTATATTGACATCCCTGTGTTGTCTAAAGACCTCTACAAGACCATTAGTATTGTTGCATAGCCAGCAGGGAGGTGCTGTCAGGGTGAGATTTTACTTAGGCAACTGGTATTGATTTTAGGTCTCCAGCCAGGATGTAGGAAGGAAAAGATTCTTTTTGCTATTTCCATATTTATGGGCAGCAAAGTGCTGCATTTGAAGCAGAAATGCAGATCGAGTGGTTTGTTTTAGTTTAATGTTTTGCAAGCAAGATAATTCTTCTGAATTATTCTTTTTTCTTCCTGCCTTTTGTTATCTTTTCTTTCATCGCCTTCATTTTCTAATCTCCTGTTAGCCTTTCTGAACTGTATAGTTAAGGATCCAGAACATTTGGTATAGATGTATGTCTCATTCTGAGCACTGTTTTCTCTTTTCATGTCTCAGAATTCTGAGTGACTTCTTGGTGCTCCAGACTGATAACCCTAAAGCCTGACAGTCCTTTGTTAATCTGCACTGGGCACAGTTTCTGCAGGTTGCTCTGCCAGTGATCCGGGAACCAAAAGTGAGGGCTTGTTCTAAAGCTCACTGACATCCAAAGCAAAGATGCTAGATGAAGCAGGGCAAATTCAATCTCCATGACCACTCAATCTGTGAATTTGACATTGCCAATAAGATTAGTGAGCAGTGGCTCAGTGATGCGGAATTTTGTCTACTCAGAGTTGGACTTTGCTACAATCTTATTTTAAATAGGCCATGAAATACCCTTTAGATGACTAGCAATTTTCATTCACTGAATTCGTAGTTTAGGCATAAAACACTGTATTTCCCATTACCAATCCTTCTCATCCTACAATTTATATTCAAAGTTGACTCAATTCATTTATTATTACCATTCTAGGGGATTAAAAAGAGGTTAAAAGCCTGTCAAAGTGAAGTTTCAGAATAGGAGGAAAATTTTTGTTTGAAATAAGTTAATATTTAGCTTTTATTATAGCTTTCCCAGAGTGAAAATAAATTTGAAATAAAAGTGTATTTTCTTCATTATTTCACTATCTGTCTGTGTTTTTGTCTATGAAAGAAACCTGGCTGAGGGTTTTTTTTTAATAATTTCAACCAATTAAGGCAGTCTTAGAAATATGTGCAATAATACAACAATAATTATCTATAATAGAATAATGAGATATTTCATGCTGTTCCATCCCTGTTCTTCTATGGATTTATTTTCTTCATTGCTGCTTAAATGTCATTCTGTTATTCATTTCATTCAGATTATTAGTATGGAGGCTAAATCTGAAAAGCTTGCTGCTTTCAGGGGGTAAAACATAAATACTCCTGTGGGAAATTTGCCCTTTAATTATAAGTAACTTTATTATACATTAGTTTTGATCACTGAGACACCACAATGAACCTCAGTATTTATTGTGGTCAGTTTTATTAGCACTACAGATCCTGTGCGGTCCACTGCAGGTCCACAATGTGGTAGCTTTCTTTGTATCTTGAGTGCCTATTTGCTGCTTCATTATTTAGCCATTCTCTTTATACACTTCACATTAGCAAATGTTTGGATTAGAAGTGATGTGAAGCAGCTATCATGTATAGAGAAAAATCTGACACGCTCACAGTGATGTCTTTGTGAAATTCTTATTGTTGTTTTTATGGTTATTATGTAAGTAACCTCCGCAAATGGGATGAGTCTTTTATTATTCTTAAATCTTCAACACAGTTAGTGGGTTAGGCCCAGATTCTGAAAGGTATTAGGTACCTTACTCCCACTGAAATCAACCAAGGCACTTGAATATCCTTGTGAATCTGAGTTTTAGTGTTCAAAATTCCGAGGAGATGGGATATTTTTATGAAAATGAAATTGACAAAAATACTAACTTCCTTGAAAATTTTCAAAATAAGAAAAATTGTTTCCCAACTTGCTCTACATCTTAAGTAAAGGACAGGAGAAGCCAAGCCTCAGTTTAAACCCTTTCTTATGTTCTGCCTACAGAACACCTCTCTATTTATCAGTTTGTTCTGGTTTATAGAGGGAAATATCTTGCCTTTTTAATACTGTCAAGTTGGTGTTGAGAAGACTTATCTGATTTTACAGCAGAAATAATTACCTCACCTGCTTGCACAGGGTGTTAGCTTGACACACCAGTGTGAGAAGAAATCTGCATCTTTAATATGCTATTTGTTATAGGTTATTCAGTCAGGTCTTATCTATAGGTTGAACCTCTTTAGTCCAGCAGTCTCTGGACTGGCAATATCCATGGTCTGGCATGATTTTAGTTAAACGTATCTCCACTTATCATTTGTGTGGCCATTTTGCATCCACCAGTCCTGGCTCTTACTGTCCTGTGCTGTAATTTAACTCTAACTTACTCTAAATGTCTTCTCAAAACCCAGTAAGAAGTGGAAGTGTTGGTCATGCTGATGGACAATATTGATATCCCATGGCCCATCACTGATCAGGTCACAAAGGTGCCAGAGCAGAGAGGTTCAACGTGTTTAATCAAATATGGAATTTACAGTAAGGATGTTAAATAAACCATTCATTCCCTTTGCTTTTCTGCACGACAAGCAACCCTTTATCTGAATTATGTTTATCTAGACTAAAAACATTTTATGGAACGGAACTTGTTTTATCTCTTTAAAGCATCCAGCACAGGTTTGGCACTATATAAATAATGAATAATAGATGTGCAATGCTCTAAGTGCAAAATGGCTTCATAAGATATATGTATGAGATTAGTTTTATGAAGAAATTGGGACACTTTATATAGTGTAGAAAAAATACAGTTTTGACTTTAAACTACTGCAGTTTTGTAGAGTTGCATCAGTACAGATGCAAAATTTTGTGAAAGAATGGAAGAAAAGGAATTTTAAGATTTTTCAATTGGATGCTATTTACCTTATAAGCTCTTTGGAGCAAGAACTGTCTTAAAATGCCTGGCATAATGGAGCACTGATCTCAGTTTATCTCTAGATTGCATCTTTGTATCTTCTCTCTGCTAGAGAAATAATTTGCATTACCCATATTTTGAAAAAATACTTATCTTTCTAGATAGCTTTAAGTTTTGCTGGGAACATTTGGAAAAGCTGGAAGCTTTCCTCAGCTCAACTGTCCCTCACTTGCAAACAAAAACCCTGCTAAATTATCATCCTAATGCCTTGCTTGCAGGTTTGAAGCTGAAGATCTTGAATTCCTCAACTTCGATTTCCTTAGAAACAGGAGTACAATCTCTTAGCATTACACAGACCCAGTTTCTAATTTTAGAAATGTGTGCAGTATTCCCAGCAAATGCTGTGCAGAATTACAGTTCTACAGTAGCTTGCAATCACCAGTTCACACTCCAGTACAAACGGTCATATTTCCCCTTATGGTGGTTGATAGCAAATGATTAAATATAAGTTGCAGAATATCCATAAATTAAAAAGGACTTTTGTCTTGGAAGTTAAAAAAATGTTAACATTTCAGAATGCTGGCTATGTAAGTCAACCAATTTAATTCTTGAGTGACAAATGAAATGTCTGTCTAACTCATAGTCTGTCAGATGAAAGCAAACTCTTCTATGATTTCTGAGCTTAACACATAGTACTATGTACTGTATAATAGTAGATGATACCTATTAGGCTTGCAAATAAAAAATGAATAAATATTGTTTTGAGAGAAAAGCCCACAGAGCAGAAATGTGCAGAAATGTCCAGATAGATTTCAGATTCAGTTGTACCTTCACGTGTGTTAAAATGGGGGCTCAGTACCTTGGAGAGCTCTCTTAACAAACATATGTGTCAGTGCAGTAGCTGATTTGTCAAGGTGTATTTTAATGTGTGACTGACTTGGTATGTCAGACTGGACTCAAACTCTTGCAACTTATTTTTCTCACTCACACTCTGCATAGTCAGCTGTTTGAAATGAAACGTGTGTGTGTGTGTGTGTGTGTGTGTGTATGTGTGTACAGATAGATACTATAGCCATCAACTCAACCACATTGATAATTATTTGACAAATAGAAATCAGGACCTTCATTTCCAGAATCACTGGTCTCTGCCACATGAGATAAAGGAAAAATTCTTTTAGGCAAACCAAGATTATTGTAGAAAATGGGTTCTCACATTTAATTACTACAAAAATTACTACTTGACCCAGCCAGAGCCATACTGCTTTGGTTGGGGAGAAGTGCAATACTTGATCTCCACTGCTCCAGGTAGGGTCTGGGGCAGAGTTGAAACCCAAAGGTTTCAGCCCTGGCAGGAGCCTTTAATCTGAACTCTGCTGCCAAGGTGTGAAGCCCTCATGTGATGGGGTTTGGGCTTCAACTCTAGGCAATAGCAAGTCTAAGTCAGCCCTGGTGACTGCGTTAAAATGGAGTCATGCTTTGGGTTCTGGCCCACAGTTTGAATATGGCTGTACTTGCATTTTTATGCAAGCTAATATAGGTGATATATGCACAGGCTGGTGCATCCACTAGAGGGTATTGACACACTATACATGGTAGCACATTATACATGACAGATAATAAGCTTTACGAGACATTTAAAAGAACACAATCTCTTACAGAACCTATATTCTGGAGCATTTCTTCCATTTTCCTGTAGTAACGACTTTCCTAATACCATCTCACTTGCCATTAGGAGAACAAATGAGTGGCTCAAAGCCACTCACTGCTAAATTATCAAATGGATCATGCCAGAAGGTGACTGAAATACAGATGCACTCACTACAGCCTCAGAGAAATTGAATATGTCAGTCATATAATGAGAACACTAGAATTCTCCCACGCAATAGGATCCATCAGTGGGAAAGAGTGGGTGGAAACATTAATGTCATCAGACTACTTATGAGATTGTTCATAATGTACTGAAAAAAGCAAAGCAAGAATACAAAAATCTTTTAAATAAAGTACAGTTAGCCCATTGTTAGCAAGACTGTTTTAATAAATCAATGATTAGAAACTTGTAACCTATGGTCTACTAGAAAAATGATATTTTACGAGAAATTTACATTGCCTTTCTACCTCAAGTTGGACTTAGAAGTAAGTGTTCCTTTCAAACATAAAATAAGAAGAGAAGCTGTGGAGATTCCTAATTCACTTCAAAAGACAGTATTAAAAGGAAGATTTTTTCCCACTCTGGTTAAAAAAAGAAAGAAAGAAAGAAAAACAGAAAAATTACTTTCTGGGCCTGATCCAAATTGAAGTAAATTTCCATTGAAGTAACTGGAAATCGCCCATTGATTTCATTAGGCTTCACATCAGGACGTCTAGTAGGAATCTTTCAATCTTGGGTAAAAATCAACAAGTTACTGTTTGATCTAATCATATTCTTGGTTCTATGGTGCTATAAAAATCAGATATTGACTCAACTGAGGTGAATATCAGGATGTATTTACTTCAGGAAAGATGTTATGTACACCTTGACTGAAATATGAAGCCAGTATATGGGTTGTTACGTATATTCTCAATGTGCTTATCTGAGCTATGTGAATGACAAAGACAGAAATGAAATGTTTTTTTAAAACAGCCTTAAAACTTTGGAACTTCTAAATTAATACCTCCTGTGTATCATTCAGTACGTCTTTTCTTATCTGTTGGAGGCTTACAAACACTAAGTTCCACAGGTTGTCTTTGTGTATTGCAAAGTAAACACCTTATTGTGAGAATTTAACAAATCATACAGAATAATATTTACATTAAAAAACTTAGGCTACGTCTACACGTGAAGCCTACATTGAAGTAGCCTATTTCGATGTGGCGACATCGAAATAGGCTATTTCGATGAATAACGTCTACACGTCCTCCAGGGCTGGCAACGTCGATGTTCAACTTCGACGTTGCGCAGCACCACATCGAAATAGGCGCTGCGAGGGAACGTCTACACGCCACAGTAGCACACATCGAAATAAGTGTGCCAGGCACAGCTGCAGACAGGGTCACAGGGCGGACTCAACAGCCAGCCGCTCCCTTAAAGGGCCCCTCCCAGACACACTTGCACTAAACAGCACAAGATCCACAGAGCCGACAACGAGTTGCAGACCCTGTGCATGCAGCATGAATCCCCCGCTGCAGCAGCAGCAGCCAGAAGCCCTGGGCTAAAGGCTGCTGCCCACGGTGACCATAGAGCCCCGCACGGGCTGGAGAGACAGCGTCTCTCAACCCCCCAGCTGATGGCTGCCATGGAGGACCCCACAATTTCGACGTTGCGGGACGCGGGTCGTCTACACGGTCCCTACTTCGACGTTGAACGTTGAAGTAGGGCGCTATTCCGATCCCCTCATGAGGTTAGCGACTTCGACGTCTCACCGCCTAACGTCGAAGTTAACTTCGAAATAGCGCCCGACGCGTGTAGCCGCGACGGGTGCTATTTCGAAGTTAGTGCCGCTACTTCGAAGTAGACACAGCCGTAGTGTGGTAATGCCTTCAGTCCACAGCTGAGATTCAGGCCTTGTTCTGTATGGCAGTGTACAAATAAATAGTAAGAGACATTCCTTGCCCCAAAAACTTGCAATTTAAAAAGATGAAAGACCCAAGAATGAGAAACAAAGGCACAGATAGAAAGTGGACTCTCTTGCCCAAGGTCACAGAGTACAACTAAAACTAGAATTAAGGTTTCCAGATTTCCAGGTGTGGCCCTAGTCACCAGATTAAGTAGCCTCCCATATCCATGAATTTTTAAAAAGGACAACTTTTTGAAACTTGTATTCCAAAGCAGCAGTTCTCAAACTGCTGGCTGCGACCCCAAAATGTGTTGTGACCCCCCTTGAATGGGGTTACCAGGGCTTGCTTAGACTTGCTGGGGCCAGGGACAAAGCCAATGCCTGTGGGCTTCAGCCCTGGCTAGCAGGGCTCAGGTCATAGGCCACCTGCCTGGGACTAAAGCCCTTGAAATTCAGCTTTGGCCCTTCACCCAGCAGTGGGGCTCAGACATAGTCAGGTTTTACTGCCCCCTCCTGGGGTTTTAAAGTAATTTTTTATGTCTGAAGGAGGTCACAGGGCCCATGACATTTGAGAACCCCTGTTCTAAAATATTGTAGCTCGTTTCAGTGGGGTAGCCACAGTAATCTGTAGCTTCAGAAAAAAAAAACAAGCAGTCCTGTAACACCTTAAAACTAACACATTTATTTATTTAGATATGTGCTTTTTAAGGGTAAAACACAAAATCTGAAGAAGTGGATTTAACCCATGAAAACTCATTACCTAGTAAACAAATTTGCTAGTCTTTAAGGTGCTACAGGACTGCTTGTTTTTCCTAAATTATTTATAGTCCATCTGTTCTGTGAAAGTGTGAAAATTTTTGGACAGTTTCTGTTCATGCCGTTCAATACTAAAAATCTTACAGAAAGCACCATGTGTTTTTCCTATTTAATTCTTTAGGCAATCACACTGGGCAGCCTTATACATGGATACATAGCCATATCAGGGTCTGAAACATTTCATATTCCTAATTTCAGTGTACATGATTTTGTTTATCTATTGAAACTGAAAAGCATTAGCTAGTTGTGTGGACTTCTAATGAGTTACAAAACATTTAATCCCTAGGGCTATGTCTACACTGTGCCCTAAACTCAAAATAAGATACACAAATTGTGCTAAGCAAATTGCATATCCTATGTAGAGATCATTTAGAAATAGGCTTTTTTGGCATTTGGTGCTGTCTACACAGCACCAAATGTCAAAATACTGCACTATTTTGATGCATTCCTTACTCCTCATGCAATGAGGCATAGAGAGAGGCTGAAAAAGCATGTCCATTATTTTGAAAAATATTTCAAAATACCAGCTGTGTTTCATAGACATGGAGCAGCTATTTTGGGTTCCCTTGATATCATGACATAGCTTTGCAGCGTTGACATAGCCTAGGTTACTGGACTGAACATGTCCCAGTTATCAGAGGGTAAAACAGTCACCAAGCACATCTAACAGCTGTAATGAGAACTGGGGGAAATTAATTCATAATGGGAAGATGTCCAAGCATTAAGAACCAACAATAGAACTATCTACAGCTTAGCAGCCTTGGCTTTCACATGTGTTACGGCAAATATCCTTCATGCACATGACCTACTGTCAGGTAACTGGTGGATTTTACAAACTTGGTGATATTGCATATGAGTTTTCTGATATAAGTATTTTTTGCTGTAGAGAGAGCCCATTGTGTAGTAGGTATTTTCATCTAACTCAGTCCGTGGGGGATCAAATAACAGGATAAAATGTTTAAGGATTGATTCATAGGAAGATGTGACGTTTTGTAGATGGAATCTTTAAGGAAAATGTAATCTTCCAAATATTCAAGTATCTGTTATACCAGCCTCAGAGCAATGTTATAAATGAATCTTGTACCAAATACTTGCCCTTGCTAAGTTTTTGTACAAGTAAGCTCAAAAACTTGATTTTTTTAATAGAATTCATTACTGGTCATTCCTGGTTTTTCCACATTGTATTGATGGCTATATAAAGTTTGAATAATTTCTCTTTTGTAATAAATTCAGAGACAAAAAAGATTTATTAGGTTATCTGGACCATCTCCAACCAAAACAGGATTTTCTGTACATTATGCATGCTAACACTTTGCCTAATCTAGTTTTAAGTGCTGTAAGTGATGGAGCTTCTACAGATTCTCTTGGGAGATTATTTATGAGGATAATGTGTCTCACTATCAGTAATTCTTTCCTGATGTTCGGCCCAACATTTCTCTGTCCTATTTTTATCTCATCATTCCCTGCAGAACTGGTAATCTCTCTTACATATGTTACGTATTTCCTTTCCTTTGTTAGAGATGATGTTCTTCCAAAATTTGTAGATGGTCATTAGATGCTTATTGGTCATATCACTTAAGTGAGCTATAGTTCATAATCTTATAGATCAATCCCTTTATTCCCCTTACCATCATTGTTGTTGCTCTTGTCTGATCTTCCTCCAATTTGTCAATATCTTTTTGGTAAAAAGTTATCCAGAGTGAATGTAATAATCCAGGGGTAGGCACATCGAGCCATATAAATATATAGGTAAATAGTTGCATAGATTTCCTTTCTGCTCTGTGATGTGGTTTCTTTATACAGGCACCTTGAAAGTTCATTAGTGGTTTATTGCTGCTATATTGTAAACATGCATGACTTTTTTTTTCTATCAACTATCATTCCAAGTCTTGTTTATTATTATTAGTTTTAAAGGTTTTTCCTTGAATTGAAGTTCAGTTTCTTGGATTATATGTCTCCAGATGTTTTGCTTGCATTATTCTACATTAAGCATTATTATCCTATTTCTTGTCATATTTTTCCAGTCTCTCTCTTTCTTCCTTTTACTTGTGTGTCATTTTGGTGTTTGCTACAATTCTCAATATAGAATCTTCTGTAAAGTTAATTAAAAAGCTTGCTATCCCCTCTCCAATGTTATTACAGAAGTTAAACAGAACAAGACCTAACCACAGTCTATTCAATACCCCACTAAACATTTTCTTCCTTCTTTCATTTTCTAGCAGATGTTGCCTTTTCGGGGTCATTATTCTTTGTGTGTGATCCCTCTGTGGCATATGAATGAATCCAGCAAGGGACCTTGTATAAATAAATAATAATAAGCAGCCCACTGACTTCAGAAGAGTGGGTAAGATACCCAGAAAGAGAAGGTGACAAGTCTGTCATCCATTTTGCTCAGGAGATAGAACAAGAGTTATATAAGCTGCTTCTCAGCAAAATAGGAATGTTTTAGAATTTTGAGAATCCTAGTTGCTGGATGACTGGTGAGGACAAGTTAATTAGTTTGTTGCCAGGCCATTTTTTTCTGTGATCCCATCAGGATTTACACATTGAGTAGGGTTGAGTTAAGCCTCTCCTTATATATTTCTTCTAGGAATGACATCTTGCAGGAATGTGGTGCTGATTATTCAGTAAGGACCTAATATGGTTTTGAAGGGAGGCTGTACTACTTTAGGCATCTTTTCCATCTAAATTTAAAAACCAAAATGCCAATCACCATCTTCATTAAAGAGCTCCTTGGACTTTTTACAAGATATGTGTTCTTAAGTTCCAACATGAAAACAAGAACCTATTGGTACTTAGGTAAACTTTCCCTTCAGGTTCAAATGGACATGATATTCTCTGTGTAAGGTTCCTAAACTGTTGTGTAGTGTTGCGGGATGCTGTTAAACAGCTATTTTATTTCACCTCATGGATGAGTGAAGTAATTTCTATATGTAATTTGAAAAGCATTTTGGGGTGGAAGATTCTATATAAATGAAATGCAAACATTATTACAATGATTTATGACTGTGCTTTAATGCCATCTTTATGCAGAACATGGAGTATGCTACAATGTTGAAGTTGTACAATAACGAAAATATTTTAAAATGTTCAGGTTTATCAGAGGAGGAAGATGCTATCATTGTTATTGAACCAGTAGAAAAAATTAAACTTTATTCAAATCTGTGAAACTGAGAAACTTATCAGCTATAAAACCAAATTACCAACAGCTTGCCCTCTTTAAATAAACGTATCAACTTTTTTAAATAGCCAGTTTAAATTTGGTTTCATCCACTTTACATTTACACCTTCTTTTAAACTAAAAAGTACCTAGGTGAAGAAAGTTCTGTATTTCTCAATTTAATATACTGGCAAAGTTTGCATCTCTGTAAAGTGTTTTGTTGGCATATGGCCTTATGCAGCTCCTTTTAAAGGTCAAAGCAAGGGGAAAACTCTTTGCCCATATTTAAAGAGGTTATTCAACTATGCAGTTAAGTCAAACATAGCCAGATGTTGGTGAATGCATATTTTAGAGCTGCTTTTTTAGGATATTCTGCTGCCAATGCACCTGTCCTGCCAGATAAAGACATCACATAGAAAGGAAGTTGCACTTATATAAGTTGAAGCTTTTATGTAGAGACTTAAGTGTCACTTAACAAAGCAATACACGTAGCATATGGGAAGGCTGGCTTCATCTACAGAGTAGTGGGTTTTCATGCCCACACCCATAACCGTCATTTCCAGCTCATATCCTCCGATATTACTGCTGCTGCCAGATGGCAGGACAACCAGCTGGGGTCCTGGCTTCAAGATGTGCAAGATATTTTCTTTATAAATCCCACCTCTCCAGAGTTCGGGCTGCAGACCTCTAATGTAACTCTTCTTAGGATATAGGGTGTAGAAAAGGCACCAGCAGATGGTTTTCTGTGCTTTACTCACATGATCGTGAAAGATCCAGATCTCTCTCTCTCTCTCTCTCTCTCTCTCCCCCCCACCCCCAGTTTGGTTGGGTTTACTGAATAATTCATGTGGCTCAAGCATATCCCATTAGCAGGTCAGTGGGAAGGAAAGACAGACATTTCCAGAATAGGGAATAGTACTGTGCAAGAACTGGGAAGTTCATTTAATCTAGTTCATTGCCTTCCTGTTTTCAAGGGAACCTTGAACAGCAAATCAACCTCTTTCCTATTAAGTGAATGAGTGCAGTCAGCATCTTTAGTCTGGCATGAATTTAATGTCTTTTGCTGGTAGGGCCCATACTGTATACAAAATGAATAAGCCAAAGAGGGCATCCTGAATGTCAATATCACTTCTTCTACATGCTGTGTGGCATGAGCAAATTACTCCCCTTCTCTCTAGGTCAATTTCAACATCTGTAAAATGGGGATAAAATACTTATCTGCATCATTAATGTATATATAGTGCTTGAACATATAGGGCTAATATTTCAAAAATGGCCTCCATTTGTGTTGATACAATATATGCATATTTTAACAAGAAATAGTTCCCAGCAGATTACATATCTTGTATAGAGGCAAACAATGGATGCTACCTATGCCTAAAGTGATACTCATAAAGTCCTCCTTTTTTGTTTATCCAATTTCCTTTTCACTTAATTATTCTTTGCTTGCTGTAAAAGATATAAACTATTCATTGCAAGAAAAATCTATGTGTTAAAGTGTCATGATTAGTTCGGTAATCTAACCACCAACTTCAACAAAGAAACAACTAGTGGATCACTACAATTATATATGGATTTAAAGTGCCCTATCTCTAAATTAAAATAATATAGTTGACTATATTTTACCACTACAAGTAATTTTGAAAAGAAATTGTTTCAGTATTTGTAAAGTAGATCAGGCTTGCTATTTTAAAAATCATTTGTTTTCATTTTATAAAAAATACTTTTTTCCAGACTCCCAGGAACTCAATGCAACTATGAGGGGCAATTTTACGAACAACTAAATAATTAGGTGCATGTACAATAGATGGCTATAAAGTCACACACAAGTTTGACTTCTGTTTGCTACATTGTAATCTTCCCCCAAAGTTGTTGTTAAAATATACATACTTGTCTCTGAAAAAAAATATTGGTAAAAACCTTCAGAAGCATATAAAGATTACATCTTGAAGATATCCCTCTTTTATGTAGTGTTATGTTTAATTGGGAAAATCACAAAGGACATTACTGATGCACAGCAGTAACATTACTCCACCAGCCTATACTATGTTAGTGCTATCTCAGTATATTACAGTGACACACAACAAATACAATGCACTTCAAGCTTCCCCAACATATTTAATCTGACAGTCTGTCAAGGTGGTGAGTTAAGCCCATGTTTTGCTCAAACCTTTGAAGGCAAAAATTTTGATTTAACATTGGAGAAAAATGTTTTGTAGGAGAAAGAAAATATTTTGACCAAAATCTTCCAATCCACAGCAAATAAAAGACTTTGTTCTGTTTCCTGGGTAAGCAATACCCAAGTTATGATCAATGAGTGCCCATGAATCCTAGTACCTGGATATACCATCTTCTCCTGATATCATCTATCGATAGCAAAATTCGTAATGTTATAAGTCTACTACTGCCCCCAACTTCTTGCAAACAAAATTGGAGGTGATGGGCAAAGAAAATGAATTTCCCCAAAAGCATCTCACAAATAGGCTATTAGCAACGCATCATTAAAGAAACATCTTTTCAAGAAAAAAAAGAAATGAAAAATGGAGACAATGGGCCTGCTACTAGTCAATATTTTAATTAAAAATTTGAGTAGTGTAGTGAAGAACATACTTATAAAATGTGTGGGTGACACTAAACTGTGAAGGATAGCAAATACTTTGGAGGACAGGATTAAAATTCAAAATGACCTTGATAAATTGGAGATTTAGTCTGAAACCAACAAGATGAAAGTGTTATATCTAGCAAGTAAAATATCAAATGCATACATACAAAACGGGGATTAATTAGCGAGGTTGTGGTAGATCACAAACTGCATATGAGCCAACAATGTGATTCAGCTGCAAAAATATCATGCTGGGATATATTAACCAGAGTGTTGTGTTTAAGACATGGAGATAATAGTTCCACTCTATTTGGCACTGATTAGGCCTCAGAAAGAGAATTGCATCCAGTTTTAGAATCAATACCTCAAGAATGACAAACTGGTTAGAGTCCAGAGGAAAGCAACAAAAATGATAAAAGGTTAGGGACGCGTATCTGTGAGGAAAGGTGAAAAATACACACCTAGACATGGTTCATTTTCAGAAAAGATGGAGAGAGATAGGACTTGAAAACGGTCTTTAAATACATTAACAGCTGCTATAAAGAGAATAATGACTGATTGTTTTCCACATATACCATAGGCAGGATAAGAAATAATAAATATAATTTGCAGTGAGGGAGACTCAGGGTAGATACTTGTAAAAACTAACTTTAAGGGGATAGTGACATTCAGGAAAAGGTTGCCAATGGAGGTTGTGGAAGTTGAAATGTCAGGGATATATGTGGTCCTGCGTCAGTGCAGAGGGAAGGGTCAGATGACCTCTCAAGGTGCCATGCATCCCTTCATTCTATGGCTAGCCACTGAGAGAAAGAAGAGAAAAGAAAGAAAAACTTCCATCAGAAGAGAGAGTTTTCCCCATCATGAAAAGCCTCAGAGGCCTCCAGCTGTTCAAAAGGGAAAAGGGACAGTTGAAAAAAAAAAAGAGAACATGGCAATGCAAGAATTTTGCCCCTATACGAAGTAGAACTCCTGTACACACATTAATGGGACAATCAGTGCAATCAAGACACAGCTAGGGTGACTACACCCACAGCACAAGGTTGTTGCCCATGGCTGGAACCCTGCCCCTCAAACTCCTCCACAAGGCAGCTGCCAATGGTGGAAACTCTCTCTGTCCCCCATGTGAGGTTGCTTGGGGCTGGTACCTCCACTCCCTTGCCCCCCACCCCATTTTTTCACAAAAGGGGACATATGATCTAGCCAATTGATCAAGTCTGCAAGAGCAAATAGGGCTGTAGTTGGGCAACTGCCCCACTCTGATAGGGAAGGCATAACGCTGGCTGGAGTGAGCCTGTGCAGAGCCCAGCCAATCAGGGGCAGCTCAGCGGAGCAAATTGAAGTATCTCCTTGGGGGAATAGCAAGGGAGAATGACTGTCTTGTGATGGAAGGAACAGCACCCAGTACAGAGCAGTGCTTGGTGGAATAGTGGAGGGGGTGAGTGGGTGCAAAAGCTAAGGGGAAGTGGCCCAGGGAAATTAGGCAGTAGAGGGGAGAGGAAGGGGGCAGAGAGAGGTTGCCTCGTAAGGGTCCCTGGGCTAGGAACCAGAGTAGTGGGTGGGGCTGGCCTCCACCTTTGCCCCACTAGCTGTAGGAAAGAGGGTCTAAGTAAAGGACTGCAGCTTGCCACTGAGGGTAGCCTAGACTGGGGGCTGACTGAGAACTGCCAGTTACTATGGAATGAGGGAGAATTGAGCGATTGTTGAGTCCAGGGAGGATGCGGGTCTAGAGAAACACAGGGGAGACAGCAGAATGGACTGCCAGTGAAATACAGACAGAAGATGTGCTCTGCTGATGAACTGACCAGTGGGAGGCACCATGATGGTAAGCCCAAAAGCCCAATTTTGGAAAAGAAGATGGGATGGCTGGGCCAGGGATAAATAAAGGACATATGGTCATTCCAAGCACAAAGAAACTTTCTTGGCCCAACACATTAACTCACTTTTAATATCCCTGTGAACTCCTGCCAACAGAGTATATTTATATGGGAAATCCGTTTCCTACTAGTTTGCAGTTTGATAGAGTAGTTGTTTTTTCTTTCCAAAGATTTATTCACATAATAAATGCAATATTTGTTTAAATGGTCTTTGCATTAGTAATCGTAGTTGAGGGAAATATCAATAAAGTATGGCTCCAAAATAATAAGTAGAAGAGCTTTCTAATACTCAAAACATTGTGCATTCACCAAATATTTATGATTGTAGTAAATATTTGGTTGAGTATAACATTGTAGTTATCTAACAGTTTACCCTACTACACATAAGATGTGTATAGATCTTGCACCGCTCAAGTAAATCCAGCTTCGTTACCACTGGGGACTCCATAAGGCCATAGAGGTCCCCAAAATTATTTTGTGTGTCTTACTTGGCACAGCTCACAGTGAGACACTGTAATACTTACTGAAATGGTTTCATTACCATCATTGATGATGTCTGGTTCATTTGCTTCTATCAAAGAATTGCTACTATCCAGCTGACGTCTAAGCCATTCTGTCTTCCTGGAGCCTGTGTAAATATAGATGAGGTAGAATTCAATTTTAAATCATAAAGCATATGGTCATCCAGTTCTTGCAGAAGACCAGAAATGCTGTAAAATGTGGATAGGTCTTCAAAGTGGATAGATCTTCAGCATCCACATTGTATTCCAGATATTCCTTTGCTGTAAGAACTGATGTTCTTACAGTATCTCTTAGATGCCATACTTCTGGAGGCAGGTAAGCATTCTTAAGAATTGGTAAATGTTTGTCTACAGACAAATATCATCAAGGAAACATACTACAGGATCACATACCATACTGATTTGTGTTGACTAGGTGTTAGCCGGTGGCCGGGTAATGTGCGGTGAGGTACTAATTATGCCCTTGTTACCATCCGAGTCTTTAACTGCTAGAGCGCAGGGCTCCTTCGCAGCGGGCAGCCTGGGCCAGGCTGACGGATGCCGCAGGGTCCTAAACACCCGAGTCTTTTACTGCTAGAGCAGGTAGCTCCGTCACAGCGGGCAGCCAAAATTGGCTGATGGGTGCCCCAATGGTAGCTGTAGTGAGTCAGTATGGCCTCCTGCTGACTCAGAGGGCGAGGAGCCTGTGCAGAGGCCCTGGTGGGCGGGTCCGGAGCCAGAACAACAGAGGCCCGCCCCTCAGAGGGCGGGGCCCAGGGCTAGAAGAGCCAAGGGCAGGGCTCGGGACCCATTAAAGCCTGAGCCTCTGGGCAGGGAGGAGGCGCCTGCATGAGCTCCCTGGCGCCAAGGGCAGAGGGCCTGTCGCCGCCTGGCCAGGCTGGAGAAGCAAGCCCTCAGTGGCCCCGAACAACCCCGGATCCAGATGCCCCAGGGAGACTACCCAGACTTCCCAGACCTGCCAGGACCTTCACGCCTGCGGAGACTCCCCGCCTTGGAAGAAGCCCCAGGAGCGGTTTGCCCGAGTGTCCCAGTGGATCCCTACAGCCCCCAGGCCCAGGATCGCCTCGGGCCCCCTGTGCTACCGCCACCAGACTACCCCAATGATATTGATATGAGCGAGTGGCCGGACCCTCCGAAGGTGGATGACCTGGAGGAGACCGACCTAGAGGGACGCCCCGACCAGATGGACTGGGACCCTCTGCCAGTGGAGGTAGAGGTAGGAAGTGGCCTGGGGAACGACGCTCCCGAACCCATGGCAGTGTGTTGCGGTCTGGATCCCCACTTCTGTGGTCATGTGTGAGTGACTCCCAGGGCCCCGGGCCGGGTCGCAGTGGAGTGGGAGGGCCTGCGACCCCCTACCCCCCTCCTTCACAGGGCAGCCCGCGCTGGGCCTGTGCTCAAACTCTGGTGCTGTTGCCCTGCCCCAAACTGAGGCTGGGCCTATGCTCAAACCCTTGTGTTGCTGCCCCGCCCTGAACTGCGGGCTAGGCAGGGACCTTGGGGTAACTGTGAACTGCTGCCCCGCCCTGGACTGAGGGCTGGGCTGGAATCGTAATACTATTGTGAACTGCTGTCCCGCCCTGGACTGAGGGCTGGGCCAGGATTGTACCACTATTGTGAACTGCTGCCCCGCCCTGAACTGAGGGCTGGGCCGGTACCGTATTGCTATTGAGAACTGCTGCCCCACCCTAGATTGAGGGCTGGGGCCTATATTGTATTGTACTGGGAACTGCTGACCGCCCCCAACTGAGTGTGGGCTGCTGTTATAACCCTTGTGGTGGCCGCCTCACCCTAGGCCAAGGGCTGGGTGTCCCAGGACTTCTTACAGTAGCACTAAGAGCCTTTCCACACCCGAGACTTCAACTGCTACGACGCACTGTCCCGTCGCAGCAGGCAGCTGGGATTGGCTGACGGGCACCCCAGGAGTCTGCCCCGTGGAGGTGGCACGACTCTACGCTAGGCTCTTAGCACTCTCACCTATGGCCAGGCTGTGGTAACCAAACGGTTAAAGTTCTTTTTATTGTGCCGGCTGTGTTGTAGTGACAAAAGGGTAGCAGCAGTCAGGCTTAGATCTTAACTAGTTACAAGTTTATTAAGCTACAGTTATAAGCGTGCGGTTACAAAAGGCTATTGTCTACTTCTTATATGCTAGCAGAGTACAGGTGTTAACAGGTTACGTTACAATCCAATACAACGACATCTTAATACAACAACATCAACCTATAGAGCTCTAATTCTTTAACTGTGTACACCAAAAGGAGACCTTAATGTGGGTACATCTTACCCTCCTTGTGTCTCTCGATACTAGCGTAGCGAAGCCAGGATCGGTCGCTCAATTCCGCGGAAAGACGAATACGATGTTGGGCATCCCCATTGCGGACCTTGGGAGGCAATCACATGACCCGAGCAGCAGGTAGTTGGTGAAGATGCACTCAGAGTCAGAGTGCTGCTGGGCCCATCTTTATACCCCTTGGGTCACGTATTCTCTTTCTTATCTATGGTGTCAGATCATACTGGTCTGTCTTTTGTGACGCCAGTTTTTACAAGGGCAATTCTTACTTAATTTGCACTTGTAAGACAGGAGGTAAAGAATTTGGGAGTACAGGATATTCTTTTACAAGGGCGGAGATTTCTTTTCTGGGATAACTGTGTGGGTGCATCACTCCATTAATGCCAGCCAAGGGCAGTTCTCTGAGGCCCTTCGTTAACGGTTAGCCTGCTAGCCCGCTATCTGTATTTTCTGTTTCTCAGGGTCATGATGAGCCAGCACATCTGGGCCCCTTTAGGAAGGCATCAAAGACTGTGCTGTTTAACTGCTGTTCAGTGCCCTGTGTGCTCTGAGGCACCTTAGAGGGGAGGCAAAAGCTGGTCTGTAGTGGTGAGATTTTGTCTGGCTATATTAGGGTAGAACAAAAATCAGTATTTAAATTCTCCCCAGACTTTGGGGAAGGTTGAACTCTGAACAAAGGCAGGAATTTTCAAAGAAACTTGAGCAACTGGGAAGCACAAATCCAATTGAAGGACAATGGGATGTATGCTCCTAAATCACTTCTGTTGTTTTATAATTAGGACTGAATAATCTTAATCTGAATTTCACAGATAGCTCCATCCCAATAAAGGGTCAAACCCAAGCCTTGGATCCAGACATATTCAAGCTTTGAGGTATTTTCATGGCAAAAATGGCTTATGACATAGTGTAGCAGCTACATCAAAAGTGTTTTTCTAATTGACTAGGCTATTCAGTGGTTCATACATTGTTCAGGGGGTTTTTGGAATATAAAGCACTTAGAGTGGGTTAATTTCCCAAGGACACTTACCGCAAGTGTAACCTGTTAATTTAAACTCACTTCCCTTTCCCTCCCCACAAAACACTTAATTCCAATATTTTCAGGTTTTTAAATTAACATGTGAAACAATTGTCTTTAAAAATATAATTACCCATGATCACCAATAAGCTATGTATTGCAGCACTGAAAAATCTGTATATTAGGCACCTGTGTTACTGATTTTCTTTATCTAGCCAAACAATATATAGAAATAAAAGAATGTGAGCGGAAAAAAATATGGTTTCTTCATTTTAATTTTTCAGACGAAAAACTAGCAGAGATACTATTATGGGAAAAGAACCATCTTTACATTTAGTAATCCAAAATTTTGCTATGAAGTATCACAATCAGTGTATTTGCAAATAAAATCATACCAGTCCACCTATCAGCTACTGCATTTTGAACACCTAATGAACATTTTTGCCACTTAGTTTAACTTGATGATTTAACTTGATGATTTAAGTTTAAGATGATTAGGGGCTTGGAACGGGTCCCATATGGGGAGAGGCTAGAGAGACTGGGACTTTGCAGTTTGGAAAAGAGGCGATTGAGGGGCGATATGATAGAGGTATATAAAATCATGAATGGTGTGGAGAAAGTGAATATAGAAAAATTATTTACCTTTTCCCATAATACAAGAACTAGGGGACACCAAATGAAATTGATGGGTAGTAGGTTGAAAACTAATAAAAGGACATTTTTCTTCACACAGCGCACAGTCAACCTGTGGAACTCCTTGCCCGAGGAGGCTGTGAAGGCCAGGACTCTATTAGGGTTTAAAAAAGAGCTTGATAAATTTTTGCAGGTTAGATCCATAAATGGCTATTAGCCAGGGATAAAGTATGGTGCCCTAGCCTTCAGAACAAGGGCAGGAGATGGATGGCAGGAGATAAATCACTTGATCATTGTCTTCTGTTCTCCTTCTCTGGGGCACCTGGCATTGGCCACCGTCGGCAGATGGGATGCTGGGCTGGATGGACCTTTGGTCTGACCCAGTATGGCCATTCTTATGTTCTTATGTTCTTATGTTGTATTACTACTTTCAGCCCCATGCAATGTGGTGATTGATTATATCAAATGTCTACCAAGTACATTCGAAACTGAGGTTGAAAGACGGCCTTCTTTTGAAATAATCCACAGAGCATCTACATACACACTGTGATTTTTCGAAATGAACATTGAAAGAAAAGGGCCATTCCGTTGAAGTTGGTTCTCTGTTCCCATGGTGGGAAGATTTGCCCACCTTTGAACGATTATTTTGCAAAAGAAGTGTAGACGCTCCGTGGAGGGCTATTTCGAAAGAGGGAGCCCTCCATGGGAGCAATCAGCTGGCAGGTGGTGGTGCCGCTTTTAGCATAAGCGGAGTTCTACGGCTCCAGTGTCTGTTCACATTTAAAGACGCAGGCTCCCACAAACCTCAGGCAGGAAACCTCAGCCAGCCCCTCACCTCCCCTGGCCCTATGGCCAGCCACCCAGACCCCTGCACACACCAGGGCCCCCCCAAGGACAGTGGGGAGCCCTCCCAGGAGGCGAGCCTGCCCCAGAATGCTGGGCCCCCTCTTGGATGGAGGCTGAGCTCCAGGACCTCCTTTCCCTATGGGAGGATGAGGAGGTCCTCCACCAGATGCAGGTCTAGCATCACAATGCGATGGTGTTTGGGTGCCTGTCAAAGGGCCTGATAGGCCGGGGCCACTCACCACAGACCAGGCCCGCACCACAGACCAGGTCCTTTAAAAAGTTAAGGAACTCCAGCAGGGCTATTGAAAGGCCTGGGATGTGGCTGGGTGGTTCGAGGCAGCGCCCACAAGCTGCCCCTACTACAAGCAGCTACATTGACTCCTGGGGCCCAAGGATGCTGGAACCCCGGTTGTCATCCTGTACACAGCCGAACCTGAGACTGAGCTGGAGATGGCAAAGGAGGGTGAGGAGCACGTGGGATCGGCAGCCAGCACCAGGTGCCTGAGGACAGTCCGGTGCCTGGACCCCAAAAGTTATGATGAGGGCTCGAGCCCTTCCTGGAGGGACCCACGGGTAGGTGGAATGCATGCCAACTGTCCTGGAGCTTGGGGAGGAGGTGCTGGGTCCCATCCAGGATGGCCGCAGGTCACACACATGGCTGCCAGCCCTGGTGCATGTGGACTCTGGATGGCCATGCTCCCCAGGCCCCATGGGGCCAGCACATGGCACTCAGCATCATGGGGCTGGGACAGTACCACAGGATATGGAGCTGCAGGCCTGGGACTGGGTTGTAGCAATCCTGGACACCCTGAGCCAGGCTGTGGTCAGCTGCCTGGCTCCAGTCACTATCCCCTCATGAGCCACTCATGCACCTGCCCCTCTCAGCCCCACCCACTCCACCACAGCACACCATCCCCCTGTCATTCAGCCACCCTCGCACCTCCCCCAATCCAACTTCCCCTCCACCCCAGTCCCCCATCAGCTTTCCCCCATCAGTCCTCCCTCCCACGCCACCCCCTGCAGCGAACCCCTCCTGATGAGTCCGACTTTGCTGCTCTCGTCCTAACCCAGCTGGCCTCATACAGCTGGCCTGCATGTTGCTGTCCAGGGCTGTCCAGGAGGAGGCTGCCCCCACCCTCTGGTCCTTCTGTGCTGACCCTGGGGAGGCTGTGGGGTGTTGCCCCAGCCATGTCCCTACCTCCTTATGCCACCAGCCCTGGCCCAGCCCCGATGAGACCTCCAGACTCAGGGGAGGAAGGGGCACTCATGGGAGAAAGGGGTCCCTGCCCTCAACCCCCATCAGTGGATAAAGCCCCCTGCCCCAACCCTCGGCCCTCCTGAGGCTTGGAGTGTGTGTTCCCAGGGCTGCTATGCCCCTGTGTACAGTTCCCCCCAGCTCCATATTTGCAGTTCCCCCACGTACCTGTATATAGTTCCCCAGACCTGTTTGCAGTCCCCCCACCCCCTTCGTATACAATTCCCCCCAGCCTGTGTTTGCAGTTCCCTCATCCCTATATATAGTTCTCTGGAGTTGGCAGAGGTACAGATTGGTTTTAAGTGCAATTAAAGAGTTTATTGTGTAGGTTAATTCCATGTCCCCTCTGCATATGTGGTGGTGGGGGTGGGGGTGGTGTGTGTGTGTGTGTGTGTGTGCAGGGTGGAGGGGTTACTATGGTCCCTCCTTGAAGGCCTGGTGCAGGGTCTTCCATACCCACACCCTGTCCTGCTGGGCCTGGTGGCATGGAGTGGCAGGGGGTCCTCGTACCTGCGTCCCAACTTGGTGGCCCACCCCTGCATGAATGGCTCATGTTTCACCTCCACGAGGTTTTGCAGGGTGCAGCAGGCCCCAGCCACTGCCAGGAAGCTGTGGAGGCTCACCTACAGTCAGGTGAGTAGGCACCTGAAGCTCCCCTTCAAGTGGCCAAATGCCTGCTCGACCATATTGCAGGTCTGGTTCAGATGCTCATTAGAAACATCCTGGCTAGGCTGCTTGTGTCCCATGTGTGGCCTCATCAGACAGGCCTGCAGTGGGTAGACCACATCTGCCATGATGCAGGGTGGCATTGTTGTGTCCTCAATGGGGAGCTCTTGCTGGGGGATGAAGGTCCCCTCGGCCATACAGCAGCTCAGCCCCAAGTTCTGGGACACCCTGGCATCATGGGCGTGGCTGAACCAACCCATGCAAATATCCTGGCCTCATGTGGGTGTTGCGGTGCTGGAGGGCTGAGGGAAGCCAGTGTCACAGCTCCAGGAATGTCCCGTTGGTCATTCTGGAGTTCTGTAGCCACCAGTCATTGCCCCAGTCCTCCAGTACTAGCAGGTTCCACCAGTTTGCTGCTTGTGGGGAAGTCCCACAAGCAAAAGATGACCTGGGGGACTGGGTGATGAAGTCATGCCCTGAGGACAGCCTCCAGGAAGGAGGCTTACAGGGTGGTCACCCAGACCTGCTGGTGCACAGCGGCCAGGACTGCAGCCAGTGCAGCAGTCACAGCCTCAATGAAGAGGGGAGAGCTTCTCAGGGTCCATGGGGGCCCAGGGTGCGTCCTCTGCTCTTTGTTGGTTTGTGTGCGTGGGGTCAGGTAGATGGCCCTCAGCATGTGCAGGCTGGGACTTGGTGGAGGGAGGAGGGGGGCCCAGAAGGGCTGGTCTGCCACGTGACCCTGCCCGCTGCACTTCCTGCCCCTGTACTTTCAAAAGAGTGCCCTGGGATGCTCTCTTTTGAAAGTGTGGTGGGGCCATTCGAAAGGGCAGGTTGTACCTTCACTCCCTGTTTGCCTGTGTGGACTCTCCATTTTGAAAGGCTATCTTTTGACATTTATTATCGAAAGCCGTCCTTTAGACATGGAGCTGTAGTGTAGATGCAGCCAAAAAGAATTAAAACTTTATCTATATATTAGATATCAGTTATTCTGGAAAATAGTTTGTCTACAATAGCTATTGGGGGGCAATGTTTTACTAGTTATACGTTATAGAAAAATCCACTTGAACTGTAAGGCAAATATTTAATATGTGTATTGTGTAATGGATGTCCTTATACACGAAGAACACTCCATTCAAATCAAGCTTAATATTAACAAGCTATACTTAAAGATTACATCTGTTTGTGTGGCTTGATAGTGATCAGTAAGGAAGCCCTTCCACCACGTTTAGGTACTCCCATGCTGATTGCCATGACAGCAACTGTATCACTGCTAAGATATGACATTTGTTAACAGGTTATTTTTTTGCTTGTTAAACTCACTGACTGGGGAGAACAGAAAGTAGCAGCTGAGGGTTAGCATGAGAAAGTGAGAGTTACACCTGGTAAAAGGAGCGATCTGTCATTTTCTCAGGTATTAGGTATGAATTCCACAATTAAAAACTGAACATTCAAAAAAGTAAAGATTCTATGGGAGGCAAGCTGGAGTAGTGGTAGCAGCTCAGTGGGATTTGCATTAGCATGGAGGGGTTGAAGAACTGTATGGCTGAAAGTTATCAATAAACACAACAGGGAACAGAAACTATGGAAGTGCCCTTTCCCTTTGTTTAGCTGAGGTTCAGATTCTGGAAAAATGCCACCTAATGTCCTGGCCTCTGCCGAGGACTTGACTATAACCAGAATGCAAATGTGGCTAAAAGTAAAGACTTTTTTTCTATCATGGTCCAAATGAAAAGTGCTAAATTATCCACAATTCATACACACAACTGTCCTAGAAGGGTAACAGAGAGGGAGCTGTGCTAGTCTATATACTATCAAAACAAAAAACAGTCAAGTAGCACTTTAAAGACTAGCAAAATAATTTATTAGGTGAGCTTTTGTTATATTAATATTGAGTCTGTTCTGGTCTGGCTATGGTCTGAAGAAGTGGGTCTGTCCCACAAAAGCTCACCTACTAAATTATTTTGCTAGTCTTTAAAGTGCTACTTGACTGCTTTTTGTTTTGATTGTCCTAGAAGGGTGCTTGAATGCTGGGAGGTATTATGCAAAGCTAATCGGAGAATGATACTCTTGCTTCAAACCAAGCATGTAACTGAGTCCATACTTAAATATAGAGGAAATAACCTTTCCTCAGTTAGTTTCCAGAAAAAACAGGAAGGAACAACCATATGTTCTCTCCTCTCACAACCATACTCTCTTCAACCTTTCTCTTCTCTGGTTTATATTCCATAGCAGAGGAAGCTAAGGGGCTGATCTGCAGCCTCCATGCAGATGCTTCTCATTCACTAACCTTTGTTAGTAGACTACACACAGCCAAGTTGTCATATGGCTCTCTTTCACTGCAATCCTAGCAGCCTGGGCTGTTTGAATCAAGGTTTTAAACTCATTCTTTGTCCAGTTCTACATGAAGGCTGTTCCTATTATCCGTATTCAGATAAGCCTTTTTCTGTGCTTCATAAAAGGTGTACATGATAACTAACATTTAATTCAGAGGTGTTGAACCATTTGAGCCACAATCACAATCTGTTCCACTGGATAAACTTCTTACAGTGTTCCTAGCATAGTAAATACCCAGTTCCTATCCTTCTCTTCTCACATCTCCTGGCACTGGGGGCATGTTGTCATAGGAAGCAGTGAGTGGCAGGAATACACTCTGCTGTATTGACTCTCAGAGCCCTGTGAATCTGTGGATATCCACAGGCATCCATGGATGTGAGTAGCCTCAGCTCATGTTTGCAGATATGGATGTGGATAGAAATTTTTTATCTAGAACCCTCCAATTTTTTGGCTATTCTCTTTCTATTTGTGGGTATCTACAGCTGCGGATATTTGTACTGGTATCTGTGGCTCATTTTTGCAGATACATATGCAAAGACAAATCTTATATCTGTGTGGAGCTCTGACTATCTCAGCTGGTGTATGGACTCTCTCTAGACGGAACAAGAGCATAGGAGCACAGAGCTATACCTGGTTGTTGGTTCTCAGCTTCTCCTTGGCTACTTTATGTGGCCATGCAGCAGAAGGTGGTTATGGTTTCCTATGAATAGTCAAAGTTCAATCAAAGCTGCTTGAGTGCTGATCCTACTGTCTGTGGAAGGCATTCCGTGGAAGGCCCTTCCTTCCATAGCCTGGAAAGGAACTATGCAAAAGGAGCCCAGAGTGATTTTGCTCCCACGACGCTGCTGAGTACTTGGGTTGGACGTATTCCTGTATCACAGGACATGGTCTTCATTGAAAGACTCTTCTTTAAGTCTTGAAGACTCCAGGATAATCCTGGAGGGCTGGCAACCCCACAGGAGGATAGAGATAGCAGAGCACTCAATCCCTGTTGTTTCACACTAGGACTGCTCCTGCAGCTATGGGGAAGATGGTATTCCTTATCTTCTCCCTATAGCAATGAGGCTCATTCAAACTTCAGTTCAAATATCAGAAGGCACAGTTCAGAAAGCCCATTTTCATTTCATAAACACAAAATTCTTAACGCACTTACCCACGTGTCCCAATTTAGCACCTTCGAGGGCCTCAGGCTGAACACTCTGGTCTAAATTAATGAATAGTAACCATCTATTGCTACAGGATAATAAAAATTAGTTTGATAAATTTACTCATGTAAATTTACTCATGTAAATTTCAGTTCTAAAAGATCTTGACTCTGAACTTGACTGAGCTCCGGGCTATGCCTGCAGGCACAGCCCCCTTTTGCCCATCCTCATTGCGGAAAGCCCACTCTGCAAGTTTGAGGGTTTCTGTAACACAAGATCCACACAACTTTCAGCCCATGAGAAAGCTTGGAAATGGCTGGCTTAGCCCCCATGGCAGTTGGCACTGACTGAGGGTGGTAGGTAGACAGGGCATTGCAGGGATTAATTATGGAGCTCTGGTCTTTGATTTGTCTTAACTGCAGAAATAACTTGAGCGGTGGACGTAAATTCAGTCTCATCACAACCCTCCCACTCCCAACATATTTACCCTTCACTTAAGCATGGTCTGGCCTTTAATTGAAATGGACTGGTTGGCTGTAGCATAAACAAGAGTTAGCAGCTGACAAGAATTGTGCTTACACTACCACTGTGTGCTGCTCAAGAGTTATCTCACAGTATGGCCTTTCTCTCCCAGGCTAAGCTAACTCAAGAGACGTTAACTCTGTAGTGAAGATGCAGACCCAAAGCTTGTTCCTCCCAGGAAAGAGGGTCTGCACAACCTGGTCTGTGTTGTAAATGTTGTATGTTCACATTGTTGGCTACATATTTAAGCAACTAGTTGCCAAAGTACAAAACATTTCAACAGCTATCAAATATTAATGAATTTATTTTTCTCCCTTTTGAATGAAATTTTTGGGGTTTCACACGAGCCATTAAATTATTGCTCTCCTTTGGATGTGTTGTTTATTTCAGGCATGATTTTGTTTCCTGCAGCTATTGTATGTAATGATGATTGTTAAAAAGGCTTACAGCAGCAGGTAGACAACTTTAATTGGTATATTTATTCAATAAATTGAGGTTCATATGAGACAGATAATACAAATGATTAAATTATCAGCAAACCACAGAGCACTGAAAGGGATTCTGACAAACAGATTTTCCATCTGTTTTAGGACAAGTGTTTATGAAAATTATCATTGAAATCTTCTCTTACTTTTGTTTTTGCATGGAGGGGTAGAAAACAGGCAAGGGAATACCCTCATTTTCATCCACACTTTTGCACTGTTTGATTTAATATTTCAATTCTTCAGCATTCTATTTTAAAATTGATAGTATCTGCAAATGTCTTCTTTGATTAAGTGACAGGGGAAAATATATTTGTAGTCTTCAGTTAATTGTGACAAGTGTTTACTCGTGTATTTCTGTTTGGAGTGTCTACAGTTGACACTTCATCCAGAACTCACCTCCATCAAGTGTACAGTGATGTTTAATTATTAAGAAATCTTGCAATGTGACATGTTTAATAGTAATATGAACTCTTTTAGACTGTTACTACCAGTATTTGTGGCTCTGTTATTTGGAATGAACTAGAGCTGCATGATATGTTTGTATCAAAGCCAGCAACCACATGAAACTCAGCTGTTTGACATTTTTCTAAAAACTCAACCCATGTTCATGAAGCATCTTAGCAATTGTAGGCAGATTGAGTGAAATTCCTTTATATATGATTGCCTCATCTGATTTACAAAACCAGAGAAAACTTGGAGGTTTAAACTAAATTATGCTTGGAGATACAGTTTGAACCTCTCTAATCTGGAACTCTGTAAACTGGCAAACTCTGTAATCCAGCTTGATTTTAGTTAGCTGCATGACCACTTACGATAGCTGTGGCCAAGTTTCTGTGGCCCCAAAAAGTTTGTTTACAGCCACCATTCCTAGCTCTCAGTGTCCTGTGCTGTTATTTAGCTGTAATTTTCCCCTAGATATCTTCTAAGAACCCATTAAGATGTGGAAGTGTTGGTAATCTGCTAGAAAATATTGACCTCCCGTCATTTGGAAAATTCTCTTTTCCAGCACTGGTCAGGTCCCAAGGGTGCTGAATGAGAGAAGTTCAACCTGTACTGTATTTGTTTAAACTATGAACTCAAACCAAAATAAAAGCTTGATATATGAGAAGCTGTCCAACTGGCACTAAAACACTTTAGTGTGAAACCAGATGTGAAGAGCTTGCATGAAGCATTTGTTTTGCCACATACGCTAGTTTTGCTGAGTTATAGTATAAATAGCCTCCTTAGGATGCCTCAATACAAGTTCAGACTGAGTTAAGTTCTAAACCACTGAAGTGGATGAGAGTTTTACCCCTGAATTGTATGGATCAGTAGAATCAGACCCATTCTGAATTCTTGTGTAACTTTTAGACTTCTCACACATTTCTGTCCAGGAATCAGTGGGCAATATGGAGGCACATTATCCTGCACTTCTTTAAGGAAGATGATGTTTTTATTGTCTTCTGAAATGCAGATACTCCTGAGAACAAACCCTCTTTATTCAAGTTTGTGTGTGTTCTGCTACAACTGACAGATGCAAAGTAGTAATCCCCAAAAGAAAAATACTTGTATTAATGCAGTAACAACTGTCATTTTGGTTAAAAAAAAAAAAGATTGTAGGGCTTCTCCCCTCCCCGCCCCTCTGCCAGGTTCCCGATGGTGGGGCCTCTAGCTCCCAGCCCTGCTCTACCATGGGGGCTCTGCCTGCAGACCTGACAGCAGCCTCCATGCCTCCCATGCTGCTATGGCCAGGGGGGGCTCTGGCCCCTTTCTGAAAAAAGGTGACAGAACACTGTAACAACACATACCGTCACAAAAATGAACAGAGTAACAATAACTGCATTTGGCACATTCCAGCAAAAGTGCAAGATCTGTAAATAATCTGAGCTCGTTAAATGAAACTAAGTGTGCTGAATTCTCTTGATGACTGAATCTTTTGGAAACTTTTCTGCATCAGAGCTTTCCAAGGGTGACCTGCCATGAGAGATTTTTTTCTGTCATGTCCACAATATGTTGTGAATACTTGCAGTTAAAAGGGGATATCTGCATCCTTCTGCATAACTAGATACCCAAGACTACCATATTTTCCCAGGACATTCACTTAGATGAGCTGAAGTCTCTCAGTCACAGGCAGCATACATGTTTTTTTTTGTTTTTTTGTTTGTTTGTTTGTTTGATTTTTTTTTTGCCAGTTGACTCACTGGCTAGTGAACTTTTCAATTGCGGAGAAGCCTGACGTGCATGTTATCATTGTGGTGAAAGGAAGGGTACAGACAGCCCTGGGCTGTCATTACACAGAGGCTGCATCTCGATTCAGTCCAGCTGCAGGCAGCATGATGCAAATGAGGGCTCACAAAATTGCAGATAGATTGTCATTTGCATGTCCACAGAGCTCATTTGCATATCCATGGCAGAAAACAAGCAGTGCAGATGTGGTTCTGCCAGCAAAAAGTCCTCTGTCACCAGCCCCTTATCCCTGAAAAAAATTTGGAAGAAGGGGGCTTTCAAAAGTGAGGCTTCCTTTTGAAGGAACCCCACCTACACAGCTATTTTGCGTTTTGAAAGCAGCACTTTCAATGCATCAAGGGGTTGCCATTATGCAAATGAGGTGCTGAACATTTATATCAGAGCCTCATTAGCATTTTCGAACCACTGCATTTTCATGACCCTTCCTACAGGGAGGGGCAGTGTAGATGCAGCCAATGTGTCCCTACCAATATTGAAGAAGAAATCTCTGCACCCCAATGAATGAAAGGACTTAGAATTCTGCTTATCCCTTCTTCATGTCACACAGGGTAGAGGGCAATTCTGGCTCTTTCCTCTCCCATTCAACATCTGCAGACACTAACTAGAATCTTTAGATTAAGGACTTTTACCCCTTTTTTGTTTAAATAATCAATCACCTGGAATTTGGTCAAAGTATTAGTTATTTAGTCTCATCTGTGAGCAAATCCTTCTAATCAGAAGTTCTACACAACTTGAGTGAAGAACAGCACAATCTGACCTTTAGGGAGAGCTCCACCAAATGCATGCCATTGTTACCACACACTAGGTCTATGTCTACACTTGCATTCCTCTTTTGAAAGAGGAAGGCAAATGAAGGAAATCGAAAATGAAAATGAAATGCTGATTTACATATCTCACTTTATTTGCATAATCTGTTTTCAAAACAGATTTTTTCAAACGAAAAAAGGAGTGTACACATAGATCTTTCAAAAATAAACCATTTTTGAAAGAACCCTTATTCTTAATTTCTTTCAAAAGAGATATGTGGGTGTAGATGTACTCTAGAAGTTTTGCAGAATATGACTACCTTGAGGACATAGAATTGTGACATAATGTATGTTTAGGTTACAAAAAATAGGATGATTGGCTTTTATGTTCTTTCCTGTTGTTCTACAACTCTGTGCTAAGCAGGCATTCAGATATGGCATCATTAAAAAGATTATGCAAATGTGAAATAAATGTTTGAATAAAGTGCCTGATAAAATGCTCTACTCAGCTCTTTCAGGGACGTAAATAAGCCTTTAAAATAAATTCTTTTTTCCTGTTTTCATCCAAAAATTACCATAAATAAACAAAAAACTTCTGAAAGGGAAAGTTTGTTAATTGCTGAAGTAAGTCCTAGCCAGTTAGTGGAAGGAAAATCCAAAGACTCATTTTAAGCATATGCAAATGAAGTGCACCAACTTTCAAAGCAACACTCATCTTTCTCAAAGAGGATGTGGGGTGAAAATCTGGCCACTCCATTTGGCACCTAACTGATTTTTGTGGTGGTTGTGATTTTTGAAAATCTGGCCCTCAGTGCTTGCAATTCTGCATGTAATGATTAATAAAATTGTAGTATTGTGTCCAGTTCTGGGCACCACATTTTAAGAAAGATGTGGAGAAACTGGAAAAGGTACAGAGAAGAGCAAGAAGAATGATTAAAGGAATGGAGAACATGAGCTATGGGGGAAGACTGAAAGAACTGGGATTGTTTAGTTTAGAAAAGAGAAGACAGAGGGGACATGATAGTGGTTTTCAAGTATGTCAAAGAGGGTTACAAGGAAGAGGAAGAAAAATTGTTCTCCTTGTCCTCTGAGGATAGGACAAGGACCAATGGGCTTAAACTGCAGCAAGGGAGGTTTAGATTAGACATTAGGAAAAACTTCCTGACTGTCAGGGTGGTTAAACACTGGAATAAGTTACCTAGGGAGGTTGTAGAATCTCCATCACTGGAGATATTTAAGAGCAGGTTAGATAGGCACCTATCAGGGATGATCAAATGGTGTTTGGTCTGCCTAGAGGGCAGGGAACTGGACCTGATGACCTTTTGAGGTCCCTTCCAGTTCTAGGATTCTATGATTCTATGAAAACACATACCTTGCACTCAAGCTCAGCATGTGCAGCAATTTAGCAATTAAATGATCATAACTACTATTTGTGTTTTAATGGGAATAAAATATAACTAGACTGTGACAAATTTACCATTTGTCATGCTGTATATTTACAACAAACACTTATGCCATCAACCCTTCTTTTCTCTATTACTTCCCCTGTCCATTTTACATCTGACATATTTAAAAAATCAGATATTATTTCCCCACATAAAAGGTGATTCTGAAGTGCTCTTGTAAACAGAAATGTGAACAGCTGTTCACCCCTTAGGAGCAGAATTGCATTTGCACTGAACTCACATTGCCTATTTTGGAGGCAAAGCTGGTTGGTAATATTCTGAGGGCATATTTCTCCTCAGAAAATAATGCTCCATTGAAACTGTTCACAGGAAAGGATGAGTGCTGATGAACTTCCCAACCTTAAAAATAAGTTTAGTTATTATCAGTGACACATTTTAATATTGTCTAAATTTAAAGTTTGCTGGGTTTTTTAGTACAGAATTTAATTTAGAGTAGAAAAAAGGTTGATGGAAGTTTTCAAAGCTACATAAGTGAAATATTAGTTTTGATCCACTCTTAAGATTTGCTCTGGTTTGTCTGAACTTTTTTGAGATAGGAATTTTTTTCAAATCTCAAATTCTCATGGGTTGGAAATAGTTTGCTTTCATTGGAGTCCCTGAGATACTGTTTTAAAGAGTGATATAGTGGAACTGCAAGTTTTAGTCTAAATTTGTAATTTCATAATTTCTATTGAAACTAATTGCTAAAATATGCAAATAACTGTCTGCAGTTACAGAAATGAGATATGTTTGATGGTGGCTCATTATTTTAAAAACAGCACACTGAGGTGAACAAAGTCATGCGACTCATGAAGACTCCTTAACAGGTAATGCGCTAAAAATTATGGTCTCTTGAGATTAACACTGTCAGGTGTACACAGCAGCAAAAATCATGCATGCTTGGCTGGGTTTAAGAAGCCCTGGAAAGAATTCTGAGAAGTGAGATATATTTGCAACCACCGATTACTCTTTTTCTGCAACATTTAACCTGTTGTGAATATTGAATCATTTACAGCCTAATTCTGCGTTAATGAGCATAGACTGGCTTACTGATGCTACATTGCAGTTTTGTCCTCAAAGTCAATAAAAGGGAAATAGCTAGAGATTTTCAGTTAAAGTAATGATATTTTATAAATTGATTATTGATTAAGATGACATGATAGGATGCTTGTTATGACCTTGTGATAAATGTCTACAATTACAGGAGCCTTTGTCGAAGCCATGTTCTGAAATTTAATGGCAAAGTTCTAGTATTTTTTTACATAAACTTACTACTTGATTTAAATTATCAGGCTGATCACAAACAGATCCATAACACATCAGTTCCTAGACTAATGAACCATATATCCTTGTCTACTTTAGTAATGTTTTGACGGTTTTTGCCTCAGTGCTTTTGAATTACAAGTGTGTTGAGATGTATTGCTTACTGCTACAATAGGTCTTTCCCTAAGGATATAGTAGGTCACATTTACTGAATCTGAACTGGTTAACTAACAATGACAAGAGATTAATGTTGTAAAAGAAGAATACAGTCAATTTCAATAGCTTTAATTACATTTTTCATAATTAAGTGTAAAAGAAATCCCAGAACTTGTTGTATTTCCTGAAAATGTTTACAAGGTAGATGATTTACCAAGGAGTGAGATTAGCATTAAAGTCACAGAAAAATTAGTGTTACAGTAGTGATATAGACCCACCAAAACTAGTGGAAAGACATAGATCTAGCTGAAGTAAGCTGCATATCAGAAAATCAAGAAAATCAAGAAAATTCAGATTTCTAGATTAAAAATCAGAGCTAACTTTTCACCTTCAGGCTATTGTGTGTGTAACGCAGGAATGATGTAAAGTGTACAATCCTTTAATATGAGACCTTACTTTCTACTGACCTGCTTTAATACAGCAGGTGTCCTTTTATATTATTTTCTCCAATTTATTATTTTCCTCTTTAATTGGAAGAGCCAAAGAGTTGCAGCACTAATGTGGGCATTTTGTAATTAGCTTCTTTCATCTTATAAAACAACGATATGAGGTGAAAGCAAAGGTCCATCTAGCCCATGGTTTTCCAAACTGGGGAGCATGCCCCCCTGGGGGTGTGTGAAGAAATTCCAGGGGACCAGTGGGAGCACGAGGTGACCTGCCCCCACCATCATTTCCCCCACCCAAAGGAAAAGCTGGCTTTTGCTTCTGGCTTGCAGACCCTGCCATTTTACATGGGCAACCCAGCGCAGCCACTATAAAAAGCAGGCATCCGGCGAAGACCCACATGGAGCTAGCTGCCTCCTGCAAAAGGGAGTGAGTGTGGGTTGGGGAGGAGGAGAATGATGGGTTTAGATGGGGGACAGGGGGTGCCTGGCTTTAGGGGGGAGGGGCTTGGGCAGGGGGGCTCGTGGGGCTCAGGTGGCCGGCTTGTGGGGCCTGTGGGGCTTGGCTGGCTGGCCCTGGCATTGCAGGGCTTGAGTGGCTCAGGCTGATGGGTGGATGGCTGGCTCCAGCAGTGTGGGGCTTGGTCAGCTTGGACGCATGTCTCTGGAAGCACAGGGCTCAGGCAGGCGGGCAGCTGGTGTGGTCCGCTCTGGCAGTTGGCACAGGGCTGAGGCAGCTGGGGATGCACCAGGCACCCGCAAGGGGCCAAGAAAAACTATTTGTGCTTATTTTTAATTTCAAATAACATTTTTATATCAAGATTTTGTGTTTATTTTAAATTACTAATTGACTTTTTTGTTAAAATGGGGGTTGGATAATGGTAAAGCAGAGGTGGAGGGTGTGAGGGTTTCTCAAAAATCAAAGGGGCGCGATGCCAAAAAGTTTGGGAACCCCTGATTTAGCCCAATATCCTGTCTTCCCATAGTAGGCAATGCCAGGGTCCCCAGAGCGTAAACCGAACAGGTAATCATCAAGTGATCCATCCCCATCACCTATTCCCAGTTTCTGACAATCAAAAGCTAGGGACACCACTCCTTCCATGTTGTCTAGCAGCCATTGATGGACCTATCTGCCGTGAATTTATCTAGTTATTTTTTTAAACCAGTTACAGTTTTGACCTTCACAACATCCTCTGGAAAGAAGTTCCACTGCATGTTGTGTGAAAAAATAACATCCTTTTATTTGTTTAAAATCTGCTGCCTATTAATTTCATCTGGTGGCCTATAGGTCTTGTGTTATGAAAAGGAGTAAACATCTCCTAATTTACTTTCTCTGTACCAGTTGTGACTTTATAGACAATCATATCCCTCCTTAGTCCTCTCTTTTACAAGCTAAAAATTTCTTCTTTTATGGAAGCTATTCCAACACCCTAATCATTTTTGTTGTCCTTTTCTGAACCTTCTCCAATTCCAATATATCTTTGTGAGATGGGGTAACCACATCTGCACATAGTACTGAAGATTTGTGTCTATTATGGACGTATAAAGAGAAAATATATTTTCTATCTTAGCTGTCCCTTGAATAATTCCCAACATTCTGTTTGCTTTTTTGACTGGTGCTGCATGAGTGCAGATCTTGACTCCAAGATCTTTCTTGAGTGGTAACAGCTAATTTAGACCCCATTGTTACCTTTTTATATATAGTTAGGATTACATTTTCCAATACACTTTAATTTGCATTTATCAACATTGACTTTCATCTGCCATTTTGTTGCCCATTCACCTAGTTTTGTGAAACTGTTTTGTAGCTCTTCACAATCTGCCTGGGACTTAACTGTCTTGAGTAGTTTTGTATCATCTGCAGTTTTTACCACCTCCCTTTTTCCCCCCTTTTCCAGATCATTTATGACTATGTTGAATGATACTGGCTGCAGTGCAGACTCCTGTGGTACACCACTATTTACCTCTCTCCATTCTGAAAACTGATTATTTACTCCTCTTTGTTTCCTGTCTATTAACAGGTTACTGATTCACCAGAGGACTTTCCCTCTTACATCAAGATACCTTATCTCCTCCTCTAGCAGCAGGTTAATTTTTCTTAACTCCTATTGCATTCTCCCCGGAACCCCCCCACCCCACACTTCTTATTCCTGAGGCATAACTGAATAGTTTTGACTTCTTGTGTTTCTGGAGAGTGAGGAGGGCAATCCATGTAAGCCTGTAGCCCTGTATCTTTGCGCTGTTTCCAAGTGAACAAGTATTCAAGAGCCTCATACTTATGGAGCTGCGTATGTGTATGCTGCTCCCCATGCTGCTTCCCCCTCAATATCATTTTCCACAGTAAGTTCATGTTGCAGGGAGGGATGGTGCATAACTTAGTGCTGCTAACATGAGCATTAATATATGTCCCAAAGCATCATGTGGTTGTGCGGCAGATAATCTCCTGGAGAGCTGCTGGTCCCCTGGCACTGCTCCTCCCTGTTTTATGGCCCATCACTTCTCCAGCCCCATGGAGTACCAGGGAGGTACTATAATAGAATGGTGGAAAGGAGAATGAGTTGGGAGGATGGTTTTTCCCCTGTGTTGTCCTACAACCTTCTGTTGAAGCAAAGGTAGCATAGGACCCATAACGTCATTTGTTACTTTGTAATAAAAAAAACCAAAACAAAACAAAACAAAAAAACCCCTCATGTCACTAATGTTTATATGAAGCTTGACATAATATACCATAGTTCCCTTTATAAATATGTAATTATCTGCTTGATAGTTCAGTATAGTGGCTTTGGAGTTATTGTCCTTAATGTGTTATATGATTTCTTAAAGACTGTTTTAGTTCATGGATCACTGATCTTGAAAGACCTGTGACAGCCTATTAACTGAGAGCACATAATTCAGTCTGTAAAAATCCTCCTAAAATGAGTAATAAAATGATGAGTTAATTTGAGCTTCTATTTTACCTCTTCAAACCCAATGAAGCATCGGTGTGTGTAAGGGTACCTATGGTAGGAAGTGCAGCCTATTATAGCACATGTGCCATTCCCGTTTTTAAAACTAAGAGGCACATTCTAGCTGGCCCTACATATATTGGGTGTGGAGCAGGAGACACATGGTGCGTCTCCTTGTTCAAGCTGCATAATGTTGCCCACTATTGTATCCTCTGCACTCAGGGCCAGAGCCATATTTACACCTTACACACCCCTAGGCACAGCATCTTCAGTGTGCTCCTCCTGGCCTAAAACTGAGCTTGGTGTTGCACATAGCTTTAAAGAGGCAAGGCACCCATAGAATGCCAGTGCCCCAAGGCATGTGCCTATTATGCCTGACTGGAAATCCCACCCTGCTCAGGGCTGTTACCAGCTGTACCTACCAGGGGAGCCAAGCTGAACCCCTTAAGGTACTATAGCATTTTTTTCAGTCCCCTGAACACAAAGGAATTGTACCTAATATGGGGCTGTGTTTAAATAGCACAAATGAGCCATAAATAACATGGCTTTCCGTTCCCCTTAGTTGTAACTCAGAATATACCTGCTGGAATGCATTGCTCTGGTTACAGTAAGAACAAATTCGAGAACTTCTGAAATGGTATTTTAAAGAAAGCCCTTTGGGGTTTTCCATGGGCTGTATAGCTGTTGTAGGCAAGCTGTGCTCAGCTTTTCACCTAACTATCCCTCAGTCTTACTGGTGAGCTGGCAGCCTAAGGGCTCTTTAGTGGTTCTAACTGGATATAGCAAAGCTTAATTAGAAAGACTGACCCCAGCTGGGGTGGTGAAGCAGTGAGAGCAGTACTCAAACAGAGATGGGGATTCAACAGGGGAAGAAAAAACAAAGAAAATTTCTTTTTGTGTTGTGCTTGAGGAAGTCACGCTAAGTGTCCTCTCTTATCTACCCACCCTTGGGGAGGGCATTGTATTGCATTGCATTACATCAGCCTGTGTATTTATTGAGGTAGGTCTGGCAACAGCAGAAAAAAACCTACAAGGGGCATGCTAAGCTGCTATGGGGGCAAGCTATGAAATGAGGCCTAAACTGCTGGAGTACCTTGTGAAGGGAAGCACCAAGGAAATCCTTTTAGGAAAGTATCAGAGGACTTCAGGAGAGCCTGTGAGGGGCAGAAGAAGCATTTTGGGCATTGATGTAGACTTTAAGTAGGACCCTTCTATTATTCTGATTGGCAGAAAACCCAGCAAGGGAGTTAGGAAAAGATAGAGACTGGGATTAACTATTGCAGTCAAAGAATGATTCGCCTGCTGGCAGTGAGGGGTGAGGTCTCCTGCAGTGCTGAGTCTGGGCACGATAGCGTGACCTGGAGGTGAGGCGGTGTCCTCAGTGGATTGAAAACTTTTGTGTGTGTGAAGTTTTACCCCACAGTGAATTCTTAGAGTGGAGTTACAGACTGCAAATCAGAAATACTATCGGATTCTTAACTCTGTGGGCTTGTGGTCTCTTCTACAGCTGGATTTAAATGTTTTCACTGAGGACTGGTCCAACTCCCTAGGTTAAAGGGTTGAGATAAAATTGCTCCGGTAAGAATATACTTGTCTTGTTTCTGTGGCAAGATAATAATTATGTTCAAAGTGAATTTTAGAAACTGAGTTTTTTGAGATGTGAATATTGAAGAAACTTTTTCCAAATTCCATTTGCAGTATGATTGCCATTTGTTCTGTTTAAAGCTAAGACATTTGGCAAAGGATGTGCCCATACTCAGCAAAAATTTCAAAATGGCCATGCTAATGGCCAAATTGAAGAATACTAATGAGGCACTGAAATGAATATTCATCACCTCATTAGCACGCTGGCAGCCATGGCACTTCGAAAGCGCTGTTTCACCTGCATGCGGCTTGGCTACATGGGGGTCCTTTTTGAAAGGATCCTACAGACTTCGAAACCCCCTTATTGCTATCCTTTTGAAGTGCTGTGGCTGGCAGCATGTTAATGAGGCACTGAATATTCATTTCAGCACCTCATTAGTATTCTTCAATTTAGCCATTAGCATGACCATTTTGAAAGTTTTACCATGTGTGGCCACAGACAAAGAGACAATTTGAAAAATTACTCCTAAACTGAAGAGAAATGATTAGTAATTACTAAGTGTAAGTGGGGTATATATATATAAAGGTGCAGGAGGTAACGACTTCCTGAAGATCCAGCTGGAGGATGAGACTGAAGTATTAAAGTTTTATGAAAAATGTTCCAGTCTACATGAGCCTTAACATTTTAACTTCTTCAGTCCCCCAAAACTACATGAAACTCCCTCCAGTCTTCATTAAGATACAGTAATGTTTGCCTCTACTTCTTTTTCAGTTGTATTTGTGGTAACAGCAATCAGCTTAAATGTTTTCTAGATGTACGGGACTTGATTTGCCACAGCTTCTGAGCTCTATTTGTGCACAATAAAGAAGAGAGGGGGGTGCTGCAGAGGAGTCATCTGTGGCCCTTTGATTATCAGCTGTCAGGGGTCAACGTTAATTTAGCCCACTGACCTAATATCCTTCTATTCTTTTCTTTTTTTTTGTAAAGTACAAAGCCCCAGAATGTCCCCTCCTTTTTCTTTTATAAGTGACAGATTTTTTTTCAGCTGTAGCTCTAAGGTCTTTACAAGGCAGGTCTAGTAGAAGGGGTTCCAGGATAGAATGTGATATAGCCAGGCAGGAGGACTGTCCTTATTAGGGTGACCATATTTCCCTATCCTAAATGCAGGACACCTGGTAAAATTATTTGTATTAGAGTTCAGTAGCAATCAGAGCTATGCACTATACAACATCCAAGCTGACTGAGCCTCTGTTAAAAAGAAATAGTGTGTAGTTGGATTATTGTTTTTTAACTTATTTTTAAGGCTTTAGGGCTCACACAGGGAGAGGTGACTTCACGCATGCCTGTACACCTTTCTCACACAGGTGTGGGGGGGGCAGGGAGAGAGAGACTGACTGACCTGATATCTGATCCTCTTGCCTGGCATTCTGTCTTCCATGCCTACCTGGGCCCCTTCACAAAACAATACAAGGGGGTCATACCTATCCCCCCTGTGATTGGAAGCAACTTGTCGCTTCCTGTCCCTATTGTGTTAAAAGACAGCTAACACCTCCAGACTGCTTGCTGCTGGCCATCAGCATAACCTAGCTGCCTCCTGTTCCCCAATTACAGAGTGGGTAGGAAGGGGATAACCCTTGTAGCTGTATTCTACATTAGGCTCAGTGAACCTGACTGCAGAGGCTTCAGCAGGGACAGGTGTGTAGGAGATGGGGCAGGGCCGAGTGTGGGTGGGAGAAGAAGGAGGTAAGCCCTTGTGCAGCAGACCACTGTGGAGCCTCCTGAGTCTGGGTGTCAACAGGCTGGAAATTGCTTCCCTCCCTCTCCAGAGCATAGGCAGAATGGAAGGTTTGGGCTTTCCTGGAGCCTGCCCAGCCAGAGGCAGTGAGGGAAGGAAGGAATCTGCTGGCTGCATTGTTGGTGAGCTGAGCATTCAGACCAGTGGCTGGTTCTTATTCCAGCATTGCCTGGGGACTTGGATGCACCTAGGGTGATGATCTGTCCCATTTTGGGCAAGACCGCTCAATCTTTCAGGCACCATACTGGTGTTCCAATTTACTTTTCCAAGGTGCTAAATGCCCTGTATTCCACTTTTTCCTAGTGCAGATGGTTAACCCCAGTTCTGGCTTCCTAGCTGGAGAGAACTGGGAGCTGGACCCATGCGGTGGCGCGGCTGTTGCCTGGCTTCCGCCAGCTGGGGAGAAACAGTTGCTGGACCTGTGTAGAGGTGCAGCTACCACCCAGCTTCCCCCGGCTGGTGGGAGCCAGGAGTCTGATTAGTGTGATACCCACCTGGCTTACAGCAGCTGGTGGAAGCTGGGAGCTTCTCTGGAGTGGTGGCAGCCATTTTTCCAGTGCCCCAAGTCATGGGGCAGCCCCCCCAGCAGGGTGTCAGTCCCCACAGGGCAACCACTGCCTGGATCCAATGGAAAAGTGACCATCTGTCCCATTTTGGCAGGGATAGAGTCGTTCCCCCTTGTCCCGTATTTGGCCAGGGAAGATATGGTCACCCTAGACGAACACTGCCAGGAGGATATGGAGGAGCAGCAGGTCTGGGATTAGAGGATGAAGGGGCAAGAGGGGGAGTGCATAAATGGTTGATGGGTAGACAACAGAGGCAGCACATAACTGGCTGCTGCACTGCGCCTATCCCCACTCAATCCTGGGATGCTGGCCAGGAGTGCTGGCTGGAAGCAGAACTGCCAGTGGAGCCCTGCTGTCTGAGAGCTGACACACAGGAGGGCCTGTGCTGACCAATCAGCAGGAGGAGTGGCTGGAGCTGTACAATGCAGCTTTGTTGTTCTAGCAGCCTTGCATCCAACCTGTACCTATAGTCAGCCACTGACTGCAGAAGTGGGGGCAGCAGGCTAGCAGGGATCTGGCTAGCAGCAGAACCTGCCACTACTGCTGTTGTGGAGACGGAAGATACATGACAGTTTGCATGTTTTTTGAAGAAAAGCCCTGTGGGGCTTAAATACGGGACTGTCGATTTAGTCACTATCAGCATCACACAGAGGGAGAAGTACTGTGTACGAGGCAACATTTCTGAACCATTTAAATTCACTTTACCTGGTAATGCAGCTGGGACAGGCAGTGCAAAGTGAAGTTCCAAGAACCTGGCCCACCTTATTCTACAGCTCTTTCTAATGTAATTTGCTTTGTTTAACATTGAGCTCAGTGGAATCACTTTATTGTCACTAAGTTATATTTCTAATGCACTCAGCACCTTTTTACCTGGGTACTAGTGTCTGAATATATAAATTATTCAGATTTAACACTTGGATCCAATCAGGGAAATTGAAAATTGAACAAAATGTTTTTGATACAAGTCTCATCACTTTAGGGGTAAAGAACCATGTTCGATTAAGCACCATCCTTTGTTTTCAAGTTGTGGACCCAGGCTTGAAAATCTCCTCCTCAAATAATTACTATTCACTTGAGTGACCAGGACTGGGGCTTTATGGCCCATATTTCCTAACCTATGGGTCATTACATGATTATTGCTTTTAAACTGTGAACCAGTTGAGACATCACAGGCATTTAAAACTAGATAGGACAAAGCTGGAGACTATACTGTAGCAAGAGTTGTAATGACAGTGGGATAGGAAGGATGTGTAACTTCTCTGGTTCTATTTTATTGCCCATTTATTATGGCTCTTACTCATTATTAATTTTTAAAGCAATAATGTTGCAACATTACTTGTGGCTTCAACTTTACCCAAGCACACTTTTTGAATGGATTCCCTGATGCATTCAATTATGACTTTTTCCATGCTGACATTAGATTTATTTTGTGGTGCTCATTTCACTCCGTCAATTAGGAAAGTGTTTTATTTACCATGAATCTTCTAGCAGTTATACAAAATTAATTTTGTGTTTTAGTAAAAGCATAATGTCAGGGTTTGTCATGTAATAGATGAACTATAAGAGTGGAGGCATATTCTTCTCTTCCTATGTGACATCTGGAGCAAAATATAGCCCTGGTACAAAGCTGTACCACAGCATTTAAGAGGAAAGTTATGCTTGCATGCAGGAAGGTTAAACTTGCTTTGTCAACTTAAGAGCCCCAACTGTTCCAGTATCAATTTGGAAGAAAGCTTGCTATATTTTTCACTGTGCCTCTCAGGGGACAGCCCACTTCCTGGCAAGGACTCAGTAATCGGTGTAACCATGTATTCCAGGAATGATGTATGTATAATATATGGGAGTTACGTATATATCTATTTCCTGATGCCTTAGACTTTCAGGATGCATTTTTCAAATCACATAGGCTGATATTCAGTCTTTGTGTGATGAATCTGGCAGCAAACAGTTACTATCTCATCTTATCCAGGCCCTGAATTTTAAGAATAGAATTAGCAGGAGTTATGTGGCTGTTTGTTCCTGAATTCAGCCTTAACACCTGGACTTTATTGCATTCAATAACAGTCTGGACTCCAGGGCCTGATTCAGCTCCCCTTAATGTTAATGAGACTCTTTCCATTGACTTCAGTAGGCTTTGGATCAGGATACAAATGAATGTTAATAGCAAATTTAGGCTAATAACTGGTGATGGGTCTTAACCAAGGCTCCCAAGAAGTGTTTGAGTACCATACGGTAATGGGGAGGACTCACAATCACAGCACCTCCAGCTGGTTGCCATGGATATTAGCCCAGTTTAGACAGTTGAATATGTTGCCTTCTGGTGGATTCTCACCATCATCACCATGTCCACCTTCTGGATCCAGACCTGTATCACTCTGGGACCAACAATCCTCAGCTTTGCTCCCTGCCTTGGAGGCAAACTACAGTTGCAGTCTAGCCACTTTCATCTGTGGCATGCTACAGTTTCTGCACAGGCCACTCTTCTCTGTGGCAAGCAACCAGGGAGCTTGGGAATGGAGGCGGGGGGCATTTGCTAACAAGAGGGAGTTTTGAGAGGGGAGTTTAGAAGGGCAAAAACCCCATCTATAATCAAATTTATTCTTAGGAGAAAATGCAGGCAGAAGTACTGTGTCCCACCTCCAGTCTGACAGCCTCAGGACTGGAGTACTGCATCCAGATATTGATTAGGGGTTTGGAACATGTCCCATATGAGGAAAGGCTAAAGAAACTGGGACTTTTCAGTTTAGAAAAGAGGAGACAGGGGAGGGGTATGATAGAGGTATATAAAATCATGAGTGGTGTGGACAGGGTAAATAAAGAAAAGTTGTTCCCATAATATAAGAACTAGAGGACATCAAATGAAATTAAATGGGCAGCAGGTTTAAAACTAATAAAAGGCAGTTATTTTTCATACAGCGCACAGTCAACCTGTGGAACACCTTGCCTGAGGAGGCTGTGAAGGCTAGGACTATAACAGAGTTCAAAAAAGAGCTAGATCAATTCATGGAGGTTAGGTCCATAAAAGGGTATTAGCCAGAGGGTAGGAATGGTGTCCCTGGCATCTGTTTGTCAAAGGCTGGAGATGGATGGCAGGAAACAAGTCATTTGGTCATTGTCTTTGCTCCACTCCCTCTGGGGCACCTGGCACTGGCCAATGTCGGCAGATAGGATACTGGGCTAGGTGGACCTTTGGTCTGACCCAGTAATGGCCATTCTTATGTTCTTCTGTTATGTGGCAAATGGTGGTGCGGGGGTGACCCAGGCCCATCCACTGTCCTGAGCCACATTTTGGTAGTCCTAGCATCCCCTCTGTCTGTGTATCAGGGCCCCAGCCTGACAGTCAGTATAGAGCTGACCCCTGCGCAGAACTGCTCTGTCCATGGTGCTGTCCTCGAGCAGCCACTCCCCATTCATTCTCTAGGGAGAGATAGCTTTCTGCTCTGCTGGGATGCTCCAGCAAGTTTTCTCCTGATTGGCTGTTCTAATAAGGGCCTCTTCCCACCGTGTGTGTTCTGCAGGGCCTCTTTGAGGCTGCTTTTGCCTCTCTGTTCTCTGTGGGCAATTGCTCCATTACACACATGCATACCAGAAACAGTTGCACTGAGAAGCTGACAAGGGTTTTGAAAAAAAGGAAAAAAAATGCAGATCAATGAAGATATTCTTTATTGCTTTTGTTGTGAAAAAGCTAAAACAAAACAGAAAATGACAGCATATAATTATACCTAAAGTGACTCATTTTTTAAGGTTCAGCATTGAAATACTGCCATCGACTGTGATGACATTATACACATTTGTGTTCTGCTTATGGTACATTAAGTGATTCATGGTGGATTCAAAATTTCCCTGCATGGTCCTCATGGAAGGGATGATTGCTTAAAAATTAGCAAATTAGATAAGAGTGCAGCTTGACGTCTATTTTAGGGTTTTCTGTAGCACCTGTTGTAAATGAATCCAAGACTTCCTTTCCATACATCTGAAGAGTTTACAGTTGTCCTCAAAATATCCTTAACTATGTCTAAATTTATGCATAAAATATACATAAGTGCTACAATTTATTTTATTTCCATTTATTGATTGCCTATGTTTGAAAATGTATGGAACACTGAACAGCACACTTGACCTATTGAAATAGGATGGATCCCTTAGTGTGTGTGTAAAAACTGTGTTTAGTAAATATCTATATAATAGAGAAAAGAAATAAGGGATGGAGACTAGAAGAAAGTGGGAAGAAAATAAGTAGAAGATAGTTCAAATAAAATAGTTCAAATAAAATATAGCTTTTTCTTACAGGTGGCAGACCATGCTAAATAGAAATTTAGGACACAATCAGAGTATGTACTTGCCGAATACCATGCACAAATCTAGAACAGTACATTTTGACCTGAGTGACTCTCCTGTCCCTTATATTTAACTGAGGCTAGAGAGGACTGAAACACCTGGCAGAAAAATGGTATTTCATGAAAAGAGAATTTTCACTGGAAAATATTGTTCTCCTTTAAATATTTCAAAGAGAAATTCCAAAATAAAATAAGCTTTCCCTAAAGAAAAAGTAGTTTTCCACAACCGAGGAAACCTAAGCTACGGAGTTGGCAGTTAGTTATACTTTTTCCTTTCTGCCACTCTGACATTGCCAAAGGAAAAGTGAAAGAAAGCCTAGATGTCACTAATTCTACTACATTATTTTGCCAAAAAAACCTACTTAGAATATCTTTCAAATAAATTAGTTTTTGTTTGCCAAAGCAATAGTCTTATAAGGTTTCTGTGTATGAGGGAGAAACCTGATTGATATTATTTTCATGTAAGTCTGGAGGTGGGGATGGAAGGATAACAACCTTGGAAAAGCCCTTAAGCAAAGTTTAGTAAGAGGATCTTAAAGTTCATCATCTTAATTTTGGGTTGGCTGTGTTATGTTTGTCATCCCCTGAATTTGCTGGTAAACATTTTTATCATTGTCAAGAAGGGAGAATAAGAAACCTCCTTCAAGCTACCTAAATTATCTATAAGAAAGGCACAAATTATCTCCTTTGTCCTGATTTCATGACATGCATGAAGTGCCTGTTTTTCAGGAGTTTAAGGCTGCTTCTGACCCCAGGTTTTCAACATAGCAGTACATTATTCATACCTTCAGCAATTGAATAAAATAAGCCCATGAGTCAAAAGCTGAGTTGGTGTAAATAAGCATAATTCCATTGACTCAGCTAAACCTGTAGAAATTCTGGTACTTGTCTTTAGAAAAGTCTCAAACATAAGAGCTGTGTCTATACTATCCCCTTCCTTTCAGAAGGGGCATGGTAATGAGCGAATTTGGGGAATGCTAATGAGGCACTGCCATGAATATGCAGTGTCTTATTAGCATAATGCCAGCCACAGCAATTTGAAAGTGAAGCTTTCGAATCGTGCACTGCCCGTGTGGATGGGGGCCTTTGAAAAGGACCCCCCCAAAAGCCCCTTATTCCTATCTGAAATTTCAAATTGCTGTGGCCTCTATTATGATGATGAGGCACTGCATATTCATGGCAGTGCCTTATTAGCATCTTCTGACCTTGCTCATTACCATGCCCCTTCCAAAAGGAAGGAGCTAGTGCAGACACAGCTAAGCAAGGGGAATTTATATATGAGTTTTAAACATATATGTTTAGTTAGTATATCCCATGTGTTGGCATGTTTTTTTCAAGGCTTATAAAGTTTCTTCTTATATTCAAAATAATGACATGATTTGCATGATAGAAGCAGATATCTGTCTGAAGTTCAGTCAAATTCAATTTGGAGTACAGAAAGTCCAAGCATCATTGAAGACAATACAGCCATCATCTTCAGACAACTGTTGTGAGTGGTAATTTTGTAACCAGATGAAGCAGAAAAACAATAATAGCTCTTTATTCTGCATATTTAAGTTGCTGCATTTAACTACTGTAATTATCTCTTCATTCAGCAGCACATGTGATCTTTTCCAGAGTTGTTCTTTTCTAAAAGTTATGTGACGTTATGACACTTAAAATCAGATACACTTAGGCTGTGTCTACACTACAAACGTACTTCAAAGTAAGCTGCTACTTTGAAGGAGCATGCAGAGTGTCTACACACCCTTTCTCTTACTTCAAAGTTAACTTTGAAGTAAGGGAGGCTAACTTCAAAGCCACTACTCCGTTCCCTGGAGTACTCCAAGAATGGAGTAGTGGCTTAGTTTGAAGTTTAATTTTAAAGTTGAGTATGTGTGGATGCTCTGCACTCCTTACTTCAAAGTAACGAGTCCACTGTTATGGGCTGTATGATCTCTGCTGGCCACCTTAAAGGAAACAGCTCCCTGGCAAGCCCAGGCATGAAGCTGAGACTGCCACAAGCAGAGGCAGCACAAGCTCCCACTCAGACTGCCGCTGCTCAAAGCACCAGACCATCTCCACACCTCCTGGCCACTATGGCAGCACGCCAGGCTCCTGCACCCCCGCTGCTCCAGGGACCCTGGTTAAGGACTCTGAGGGCTCACGGTGCCCAGGCAAGGGCCATGTCAGGATGGGACCATCCTGGACAGAGGAGGAGCTGAAGGACCTCCTTGGTCTGTGGGTGTTGGGGAGGAGGAGGTATTTTGGCAAGCCTGCACCTGGCAGAGGAAAGCAGAGGCCTTTACCCAGCTGGCCAGTGGCCTCACTGCCCGAGGCCACTCCTACTACACTGGCAGCAGTGTGTGGATAAAAGTTAAGGAACTCTGCCAGACCTACATCAAGGCCCATGATGCTGCCAGCCAGTCAGGGGACATGGCCTGTCCACAGTCGCCACTACCAGGAGCTGCACAGGCTCCTGGGGCTGAGGGAGGCAGCCACTCCAGAGCATATGGTGGACACTGCTGCTCACCCTGCTGCAGACAGTGAGGAAGAGGCAGACCCCCACCCCCGGCACCATGAGCACCCTGCACAGGGAGCAGCCAACCAAGACTGAGGGTGATGAAGAGGGCTCCAGTGAAGGCACCCCTCATTATTGCCATCCCCTCTCAGATGCCAAGCCTCCTCCAGGTGAACCTCGCCCAAACCCCAGGAGGTCACAGCCTGTACATATGGGACAAGTTGGATGTCACCAGGGATGGGGACAGAGCCCCCCCCACCAGGAACAGCCCTGCAGCCCACACACCTAGGGAAGGGGGAGGGGGAGGAACACAGCCTGACCCTCTCCAAGCAGAAACCTCTGGGCACCTGGGATCACATGGGCCATTGGGCGACAGGGGACTGGGGTGGGACTCAGCATAGTTTGGAAAGCAGATTGGAGGCCCCAGCCCCTGCTGGGGTTGGGACTGAGCACTAATGTGTTATCCCCCTGTCCACTTCTGTCTCCATTAGTCTATCAGTGGGAAGGTGCCGCAGGCCACTGAAACGGGCCACAGGGGGCCAGGAGGCTGCCCCATTAATCCAGCCTGAATCCCCATGTGGCCACAGCAGGGCCTCTCACAAATGATGCTGGAGGGATGAAGAGGTGGCAGCCAACTGGGCAGTTGAACGGAGATGATCGGTGTGCTCCGTGACTGGCTGGCAATGGAGTGGGATGTGTGGCTGTGGCTGGCCAGCAGCCTGGATATCGTGGCCCAGGCCTTGGCTGCCCATCTCGCCCAACCACCCATCCCCTCGTCAGCCTGGCCTGCAGTTGTCCTCCCCACAGCTACCCTGCCATAGCTGCCCTCTGGCAGCTGCCCATCTCCCAGTGGACTTGTCATCATCCATCTACCTGGAGCTGGCTGAGTGGCTGCTGGATGAGATGGGAGCACCTGGTCTGGCCCCAGTGGCCTTCCCCTGCACACCCTACAGAGGCCAACCCCACAGCATCCCCATCCCAATCCTGCCTCCCTGTGGTCTCAGCCCCATAACAGCCCCTCAGTGGGCCCCAGACCTGGGCCAGTAGGGGCAGCCATGGCCAACGTGGCTCCTGGCCCTCTGCGCCCTTGAGTGACTGAGCCTTCTCTCACCTAGCCTCCTTCCCAGTTCAGTCCCCGCATCTAGCTCCCAGCCTCCATCCTCTGGACTGTTCCCTCCATGCACTGTAAATAGCTTCACACACTGTTGTTTTGTTTTGCCAAACATGTTTATGCACCCAATAGTAAAGTTTCTTGTTCCCACCCTAACCACGTCTTTGGTGCTTTGTGGGAGACTGGTGAGGGGAGGAGCATGAGGGATGGGGTAGTGTGGGGGGGCATGGTGTAGAGTGTGGCTGGGAGAGTCAGGGCAGGCCCTGGGTGAAGGCCTGGCACAAAGAGTCCCAGACCCTGACCCCGATCCCTCTGGGCCTGGTGGCACAGAGCAGTGGACAGCTGTTCATAGCTGACCTCTGGGTCTCTGCCCAGCCCTGGATAAGGAGCTCCTGCCAGCCTTCCACAAGGTTGTGGAGGGCACAGCAAGCAGTGATGACTGTAGGGACATTTGGGAGGCTGACATCCAGCCTGGTGAGGCTGAGAAACCTCCCCTTCAGCCTCCCAAACGCCCACTTGACTGTGTCCCGGCATGGTTGAGGTGACCGTTAAAGGTGTCCTGAGCTGGCATGGTGTGTCCAGTATAGAACTGCATGAGCCATGAGTGCAGCAGGTATGTGGCATTGACCAGGATGTGGGGGGGGGGGGCGTCATGATGTCCCCTATTGGGAGCACCTACAGGGTGACATGTGCCCTCCGGCATCCCAGCCATGAATTCTGGAACACCCGGGTGTCATGGGCCTTGCCTGGCCACCCCATGCACATGTCCAGGAAATGGTATCTTGTGTCCATCAGGGCCTGGTGTCCTGCCGAGTGGTACCTCTTTGTGTTAATGTAAGCACCCCCACTGTGGTCCGGAGCCTGGGTCACCACACGCATCCTATCCAGAGCACTGAAACAACTGGGGAAGCCCAAGTCCATGAATGCGCTGAGGGCAGCGTCCAGGTCCCCCAGGGTCACGACTCATGGCAGGAACACCCTGTTGATGGCTCAGATGACCTGTGGGGGTGGGGGAAGGAAGACACATCCATGAATGCCTGACTGAAGGCCCCCCTGCTCCTTCCCCAAGAGGAGCCCCTACCCACCAGCAACCCCCTGCCCCTTGCCCAGTAGCCCTCCCCCCAGGGTGAGTCCATGCTGGGAGCTGGACTTATTTCAATCATTACCACTCTGAAGGTGGCCTTGTTGATGCTGAATTGGTGGCTGAAAGACCAGATGCTGTTGGGGGTGGCCAGCTGCCACAGGGTGATGTCCACCCTCTTCCTCACCAGGAGACCTGGCTGCATCCAAGTGTCCTGTTGCTGGAGGACTGGGGTGAGCCAGTGGCAGAGGTCTTCGAATGTCTGAGAGATCATTCTCAAGTTCCCCAGGCACCGCTCATTGTCCCAGTCCTCCAGCACCAGCCAGGTGCACCACTCATTGGGGGTGGTGAAAGGCCACTGGTATCGGATTGGGGAGGCCCAAGGAAGAGGCAGCAGTGCCGTGGCCAGGCCATGACACTGAAAGACCAGGGCGATCAGCATGGCCAGCAGGCTGGCCAGGGTGGAGATGACCTCATGCTCTGGGAGGGTACGTACAGGCATGTTCCTCGGCAGTTCTTCCTACCACGTGCTCTGTTGCTGTCCACAGCCTGGCAACCTTGAGCATGTGCAGGGTGAGAGTGTTGGGAGGGGCCCTTAAAGGGGTTGGCTAGCTGCGAGCCCGGAGGGACTTGTCCACCATATGACCCCATGCCTGCATCATTTCTTGGCCCCTTATTTTGAAGTAGGGGTTAATTGCATGTAGACCCTTAACTTCAAAGTAGGGGGAAGCCTATTCCAAGGTAAGGGAGGGAGCATTTTGTGTGTAGACGCTCTACTTTGAAGTTGCTTACTTCAAATTATACTTTGAAGTAAGCAACTTCGAAGTTATTTTGAAGTTGCAAATGGCCATTGCAAATGCACATGCCCATTTCAAAGTTTACTAATGAAGCACCGAAATACATATTCAGCGCCTCATTAGAATGCTGGCAGTCACGGCACTTCAAAATTGACGTGACTTGCCACCATGCGGCTCGTCCAGATGGGGCTCCTTATTGAAAGGACCCCAGCAACTTCGAAATCCCCTTATTCCTATCTGCTGTTAGGAATAAGGGGATTCGAAGCTGCTGGGGTCCTTTCAAAAAGGGGATCCATCTGGACAAGCTGCGCGGTGATGAGCCATGTCAATTTCGGAGTGCCGTGGCTGCTGGTATTCTAATGAGGTGCTGAATATTTATTTCAGCGCTTCATTAGTAAACTTCAAAATGGCCATCTTGAGGTTTTGGGCTTGTGTAGATGTAGCCATAATGTTCTAAAATTTAGGACTTCTGAACACGTATTACACTTAAAAACTTGATCTACATAGTGAACATGTAATGAGTTTCCTGAATGACTTACAAATGTGGAAAAGGGAGTGGAGTACACCCTGAGCCTGATTTAAGCCCATTAAAGCTCATAGTCTTCTTTCTACAGACCAGTGAACTTTGGGTCATATTGTTTGTTAGTTGACATTACATATTATGACTTTCCATTTTGTTTTAATAATGCATAGTAGAAGATTGTTCCCTTCTCTACCTTATGATTCAATTTAGTCACTCTAAATTTTTATATAGTGACTGCATTGCTAACAAATTAACATCAAGAAAGATCAAAGCTGTTTTAGGGCAACTGTTTTGCAAGAGTTACCTTGAAAAGTAGGTGTACAGTGAGGTGTCACAATATTATTGGTCAGGTGAGGCTAAAGGCAACAGTGAGAAACTGTAGAGAAAAATAACATAAATGAGAAACAGTGTAGCAGATACATTCTAATGCATGTAGGGAGGAAAATTTGCAATTAATTGAGACCTTAATAAATTGTAAGTATTCAGAGAAAGAGTCCAGGGGTTCATCCTGCATCCTTCTTGTCTTTGTGGTCCTCCTTAAACAGCTAACAGATAAACATAGTCTGTCAGGTAAAAGAAGCCAATGCTTCTCCAACCTCATCCCTTGTCAGCTATCATAGTCCCTCTAAGCTATCCTTTGTCATCCATCAGGGATTGCTGTGCTCCATAGTGTAGTCCATAAGGGAGGCTGCAGGTTCCTTTCCCAAACTCCATCCTCATCAGTTCGTCTAGGTTGTTGTCTGGACGGTCATTATCCCTTGTCAATTGTGTGGTCTGGTGTTTCTGATATTAAGTGTATTATCCACTGGGGAGACAGCCTGTGCTGTTTTCAGTGTTGTCCCTCGTTGGCCATCTCCATCACAGTCAGGCATTGGCATTCCTCTTCAATAGTCTCTTCTGGTTCCTGTGGAAAGAAACAAACCGGAAAGGGAAAGTAGTGTTTGAAATACATGCCTCCAGGCTGCAACATTCTGTGGGGGCTGACCATGACTGCCTCTTTTTAAAAGAGTCTAAAGTTCATCACAAAAAGGCTGCGAGTGCTTTCCATGGATTATCCTTCATTGGGGGCCTGGGTCATTCTTCAGATTCCCTTAGTGGTTGTCTTCTCTGGCACCTGTGGGAAGAAAAGCCTCTTGTGGAGAGGAAGTGGGAAATGACCCCGGTTGCATCCCTCCTAGGTGGGCAACCTTAAATGTTTTCTTTGTGACTGAGTCCAGGATCTGTGAGAAAAGGCAGTGGAGGCTATCACTGGCCTTGTCCATCAGCAGCATTTCAGGCAGTCAGTTGTTGTCTCCCATTTATGGTCTCCTCTGGCACCTGTGAGGAGAAGCAGAGCCTGGTGGAGAGAAACTGTTGAAGCCCCCAGCTCTGTCCATCCTTGGTGGGTGGCCTGGTGAGGATATTTATAAAGAGAATCCTTGGTCTGTCAGTGAAGGTGGTGGGAGCTTTCCCTGATCATATCACAATCACTCATTGGCATCCCTTGTTGTCAGTTGCATTCAGCACCTGTGGGTAGACATAGCCTGTTGGAGAGAAAGTGGGTGATGTTTCTAGCTGCATCTCTCTTCATTGGGCAGTCCTTCATGTCCTAAATAGGCTATGTTAAATAGCCTAAGTAGGGGGAGGGAAAGGTCCTGTGCATCTCTGGGGTGGGTAATCTTTGTGGTGGGTATGATGTGGCAGGGTTAGTTCCTTATCCTGAGCAGAGGCTCATGATGTGCTTGGGACCACCTAATGGCATCAGACCACTGGCTGCTGCATGAGACCAGGGTAGCACTGACCAGTGCTGCAGACTTCCAGCACCACCTTGTTGTAGGGATCCCACATGACCAAGGCCCCTGCCAATAATTCAGGGATCTCCTCTGTGTGTTCCTGTGACCTCAGGGTTTAACAGAAATATTAAATATTAATAGAATTAATATTAACCCAGAATAGGAAAGAACTGTTTAAAGGACATTAAGGTAAGCCAAATGTATTCTAGTCATCAGGGCCTAATGAAATTCACCAAGGGCACTTAAGGAACAAGCTGAATCAGTCTCAGAATTCTGAACAATCATCTTTGAAAAATTGTAGACGATGGCTGATGTTCTACAGGCCTGGAGAACTGGGGAAGCATAGTACCTATCTTTTAAACATAATACCTATCTTTTACAAAGGAAACACAGGGGATCTGGAAAATTAGAAATCAGTGAACCCAATGTCAATTCCTTAAAAAGTGAAGGAGCATGTTGCTAATCAATTTGCAAACCATTCAACAATGGGTTGTTGACCTAGCAGATGGGACTTGTTTTGGGAGGAACCATCAAACATTAAATATATTGATTTTACAAGGGCTTTTGACAACCCCATGAGATCTCATAAGAAAATTTGGGAAAAGTGGTCTAGATGGAAATACAAGGTGGGTACTCAACTGGCTGACAGTCTTTAATCAGAGGAGTTATCTGGTTTGCTGTTAGACTGCCAGGGTGTGTAAAATGGGGTCTGCAGAGGTAGGACAGCACTTGAAGAGTGGAGTGGAGAGCACAGTTCTATAACTTGCAGCTGATAATAAGCTGGGAGGGGTTGCAGGCACTTTGCAGGCCAAGATTGGAATTCAAGACAACTCAAACAAACTGGACAATTGGCCTGAATTGAGCAAAGAGAATCACAAGGTATTGCACTTAGAAAAGAAAAATTGAATGCCCAGCTACAAAATGGTGAATAGCATTGGTGAGCAGTTACTGCTGAAAAGAATCTGGATTGCAAATGGCCTTTGAGCCAGCAATGTGGTGCAACTGTATGGGGTGGAAAAAGCTGCTATTCTGATGTGTATTGACACAGCTGTCGTATATAAGATAGAGGAGGTAACTGTTCTGTCCTACTAAGCACTAGTAAGCTCTCAGCTGTACTACCATGTCCAGTTCTGGGCATCATGCTTTCATAAGAATGTGAACAATTTGGAAAGAGTCCAAAGAATGAGTTAGAAAACCTGCTGTTTAGGAAAGATGTGTGGGTGGTTTTGTTTTTTTGTTCTAAACCTGGGCATGTTTACTCTTGAGAAAAAGATTTGTGTATAAGGAACCTTCATACTTGATAAAGTCTTCAAGTATGCTAATAGAAGTTAGAAAGAGGACACTGATCAGTTGGTCCCCGTGTTTACCTAAAGGAGGACAACAAGTAATTAGCTTAGTCTTTAGGAGACATTTAAATTAGGTATTTCTGAGGAGGAGGGTAATTTTCTAGCTGTAAGGGTAGTTAAATACTGTAATAGGATTCCAAGGAAGTTTTAGAATCACTTTTACTAGAGTTTATTGAGAACAAGTTAGACTAATGTGTAAGAGATGGTCTCAAAGTAGGAGCGCTACAGCAGGCTGCCTCCTTAGGTCCCTTCTAGCCTTCCATTTTTGTAATTCTCTAAGGACATTAAACAGACCTGAATGACAAATTTAAAAATTATTAAAAGAAATACCCTTTGTTAGTTGATAATATGCCTGCTTATATTTCATCCTAGAACTACCATTAAGTTAGACTTTGAGGAATCTTCGTGAGCCAAAAAATCCTAGTCACATGTTATCTGGAAATTCCCATTGTAAAGGGTTTATAAATGATTGTGATGCTAGAGGTATGTTACAGACATAAGCAGTATGTTAAAGAAATAAATGTATGGCTACGTCTACAAGTGCATGCGACATTGAAATAGGCTATTTCGATGAATAACATCTACATGTCCTCCAGGGCTGGTGCCGTTGACGTTCAACGTCGACGTTGGGCAGCACCACATCGAAATAGGCACTGCGAGGGAACGTCTACATGCCAAAGTAGCACACATCGAAATAAGGGTGCCAGGAACAGCTGCAGACAGGGTCACAGGGCGGACTAGCGCTTCCGGGGCAACAGCTAGCCGCTCCCTTAAAGGGCCCCTCCCAGACACACGCAGCCTGCACAGCAGGTGGTCTGCAGAGCCATAGGTACGCACAGCTCGAGCGACGCAGTCATGATGGACCACCAGCAGCGGCAGCAGCAGCAGCCAGAGGTCCACACACCCACCCCTGTAGGAGCAGTGCTCGCCCTGCTCCATGCCATGCAGGAGGCAGCTAAGCACATCCTTGCCACAGAGGAGGAGCTGCCCGCAGGGGAGGAGGACGCAACCCCCAACCCTGCAGCACCCCACCCCCCCTCGCCTCATACGCTGCGGGCTGTGGAGCTACCCCACCAGCACCGACTGGTGGGAGCGGCTGGTGCTCAGAGAGTGGGACGACGACCGCTGGCTCCAGAACTTTCGCATGAGCAGGCAGACATTTCTGGAGCTGTGCCAGTGGCTCACCCCCGCACTGAGGCACCAGGACACTGCCATGTGGCATGCCCTCACTGTGGAGAAACGGGTCGGCATCGCTGTCTGGAAGCTGGCCACTCCAGACAGCTACCAATCCGTGGGCCAGCAGTTTGGTGTCGGCAAGGCCACCGTCGGGGCTGTCTTCGTGGAGGTAAGAAGACCCACGGGGGGAGGGGGAGGCAGCACTGGCAGGGGAGGGCAGCCCTGGCAGGGGAGGGCCACACACACCCTGCACACCCCTCATTGGTGCTCTCCCATGTGCTTCTTCTGCAGGTCGTCCGCGCCATCAACGCCCTGCTCCTCCACAGGCTCGTGAGGCCTGGGGACCCGGATGCTGCCATCACAGGCTTTGCCACCCTAGGCTTCCCCAATTGCTTCGGGGCTCTGGATGGGACTCACATCCCCATCCGCGCCCCGGAACACAGTGGAGGATGCTACCTAAACAGGAAGGGCTACCATTCTGTGGTCCTCCAGGCCTTGGTGGACAGCTGGGGCCGTTTCCTGGACATTTATGTGGGCTGGCCTGGCAGCACCCACGACGCCCAGGTATTCCGGAACTCGGGCCTGTGCTGCCAGGTGGAGGCGGGGACCTACATCACCCAGCGGGAGATCCCTGTGGGGGACATCACTATGCACCTCTGCATCATCACAGATGCGGCATAACCCCTCTGGCCCTGGCTCATGCACCCGTACACGGGCCACCTGTCAGCCAGCCAGGAGTGCTTCAACATGTGCCTGAACCAGGTGTGCCAGGTGGTGGAGCGCACATTTGGCCGCCTCAAGGGGCGCTGGAGGTGTCTCCTCACCTGCCTTGATGCGGGCCCCACCAACATCCCCCAGATTGTGGGTGCGTGCAGCGCCCTCCACAACCTGGTGGAGAGCAAGGGGGAGGCCTTCTTTCCGGGCTGGGCTGTTGAGGCCGGTAGGGCCGATGTGCAGCCACCCGCTGTCCCCAGTCGCCAGGTGGACCCCGAAGGGACCCGGGTCCGGGAGGCCCTGTGGGCCCAGTTCGACGAGGCCAGGGGGTGACTGCTGGCAGACCCCCCCACTGCACCCCCCACATCCTTCACAACACTCCCTGCCCCTACGCCCACACCACAGAGCACCCAAGAGCACACACCCCCGCCCACTTTTCTTGTAAATGAAAGCAGACATTTGTTCGTCAAATCAAATATCTGTTGAACTCTTATTATTATTATCATGACTAACTATTTACAGGCAAAATCAAAATTATATATAGGTATTATAAATAAGATAAGATGAAAGGGGAAGACAAGGAAGGGGAGAACTATGTACATGGGGGGGCAGGGATCAGCATAACAACAGGGGTCTAATAGAAACTATTTACAAAAGAAGATTAAACAGAACGGGATATATAAAAATTGGGGGGGCACGTCCTGGGCCCCACACCCCCTAATGTCCAGCGCTGGGGGTGGGCGGCCGTGACCCACGCCTCGGCCTCAGCCCTGGCCGGGGCTGGCTGGGGGCTGGGCGGACAGGGAGATAAGGCTGGCGGGTGTCAGCTGGCCCCAGGTCCCCCTCGGCGGAAGGGCCCTCGGTGGCGGGTGGCGGTGCGACGGCAGATGGCGCAGCGGATGGCGCGGTAGGTGGAACAGCGGGTGGAGCAGGCAGGGCGGGCACAGCGGCAGCCGGCACTGCATGGGGGGCCAGGTAGTCCATGATACGGTCGAATGTCCGCATAAAGGCCCCCCACGCCTCCTGGCGCCAGGCCAGCACCCGCTCCAGGAGTTGGAGGCGTCGCTCCTCCACCCGCAGCCGCTGCTCGGTGACCTCCAGCTGCCGATGATGGATAACCAGCAGCTGGGGGTCCGTCGCCGTCCGGTGGTGGTGCTGGCTCTGCCGTCGTCCCCGCCATGGGGCTGGTCGGTCCTCCGCCGAGGGGTTGGCCTGGAGTGATGGCCCTGGTGGGCTGTCTAGGACCACTGACACCTCGCCGGCTCTCTCCGGTCCTTCCGATGGTGCAGCTGCGTAACACGGGGGAGAAGAAGAGTGGAGACAGCCGTTAGTGTGGGCCCTGAGCAGTGGCCCTTGTTCCCCCACCCCTCTGCTGCTGGTTCCCCATCCACATGCCCGGGAGATGCTGCTGCTGCTGCTGATGCATGTCCCACCCCTTCCCCCCGGGGGACCCTAGAGGTTCCGCTCCTCCCAGCCCCGGGGATGGGGCATGGCACTGTCATGCTGGGGGGCAGGGGCTGATGCACTCTTCCGAGGGACATGCCACTGCTGTCCTTGGGGCCATGGTCATCTGGGCATGTGGAGGGCCCTAGTCATGTGGAGGGGTGTGCACCGGGGGGGGTACATACCTGATGGTCCACTCCCATGGTCGGGGGACACCCGGTGGGCGGACGCCCGGCTGGAGCTCCTTGAGGCCATGATGATGTGCAGCCCCCCATCACTCGAGGAGGACTCCTCTTCCGGTGCCCCAGGGGTGGGCTCCTGGGGGTTCCCCCGGGGTGCGGGGCTTACCTCCGGGGTGGACTCCACCTCCGGGGCCTGCTGGGGCTCGTCGGCTGAGGTATCAAGAGTCGCTGGAGGGGAGGAGGTGTGCCAGGGGCCCAGGATGGCCCTGAGCTCCCTGTAAAAGGGGCAAGTGATGGGGGCGGCCCCGAATTGGCCGGCCGCATCCCGGGCCCGGGCGTAACCCTGCCACAGCTCCTTCACTTTACTGCATACATGATCCGGAGTGTGGGCAGGGTGATCCCAGGTGGCCAGGCCCTCGGCCAGCTGAGCGAATGCATCCGTGTTCCGCCTGTTGCTCCCCATTACCTGGAGCACCTCCTCCTCTCTCCAGAGCCCCAGCAGGTCCCGAAGCTCGGCCTCCATCCAGGAGGGGCCCTGCTGCCACTTCCCAGCCTGGCTGCCAGCCTGGGATCCCTGGCTCCCCTTGTGGGGGGGTGCCCTGGGGACACTTAGGGGGCTGGGGGGCGGCCATCGCAGCGCTGTGGGGTTTTTCTGGCTGCAGAAGAGCGTGCAGGCTGGCTGCGTGGCTGGGCTGCCGCCTGCACGCTCTCTCAACTTCCTGCACAGGAAGGCAGGGGGCGGGGAGCTTTAAGGGGCCTCTGCACGTGGCGACCATCGAGCTCAGGGGCTGGGCAGAGCGTCTTTCAACCCCTCAGCTGATGGCCGTCATGGCTGGACCCCGCTGTTTTGATGTTGTGGGACGTGCAATGACTACACGTTCCCTACTTCGACGTTCAACGTTCAAGTAGGGCGCTATTCCCATCTCCTGATGGGGGTAGTGACTTTGATGTCTCGCCGCCTTACGTCGATGTCAACTTCGAAATAGCGCCCAACACGTGTAGCCGTGACGGGCGCTATTTCGAAGTTGGCGCCGCTACTTTGAAGCAGCCGGCATGTGTAGACGCGGCCTATGTGTTATAAAGGGTTATTCATTATAGTTCTAAGCAACCTATTGACCTCTCTAACAATGAACTTTACACTAATATCTGTATTAGACATCTATGAACAAAACCTTATTATAAAGTGTGACCAATTTCTCTGATGCTGATGTTAAATTTGTTAGCGTTTCAAGGTTTTTTTCTCTTTTTTTCCCCCATCTCGTCTTCTCCATCTCCCTTTTTCTGAGTGGAGAAGTCTGTGCACTAAAATTAAAATAATAACGGAAAGAGAGAGAGCTCTGCACAGCTAATCTCTTTTTACTAGTCTTCACCTTTCATGGTGGGATTTCACATTGTCTGATCAAACTACCATTTTTTCTTCTTATAAGAATAATGGAGAGGAGGAAGGGAAGTAATATCTCAGCAAACAGTTATATGATTAAAAAAACAAAGAACCTCACCAGAAATGCATATTGGAAAGCAGTGTTGAAGTCTACTGGAGTCTAAAGAAATGCAGTTATGTAGTTTAACTACACAAAGTGGGTCCGCAGATAAATACCCAAATTCTTGAATATAATTTTTGAGTCAAAAGAAAAATGATGAACCTTCTCAATGATCTGAAGATTTGATAAATTGCTGGACTCAAGTTTACTTTTTCTCATGATCAAGATGTTTTAATATCTAATATAGATGAAAACATACAACGAATACTGTGAGTGAGAAAGAGTGGTGTTTTATTAGTTTTTCCAATTGCCTTCTATTTCTAGGAATAAAACACTTAGTTCTTATTTTCTAGATAATTATCTGACTTCAGAAATTGTGTGTATGTGTTAATCTAGCTGAAAGCTATTGGCATCTGTAGCTGTTTAAATAGTAATATCATGACATGAATACATTATGTTAATACTCAATAGAATGGCACATATATCAGAGGAGAAACAATGTTTCCGGAGGGGCTATTCAGAATAGTCTACTACTCAGTAAGAGGAAAATGTAGCAAAATATGGCCCTGAATTTGTAATTGGATGTTGTTTTTTTGCAATTTATATACGTTGAGTAGGTATGTAAGTATGGTCAGAGTTTGCTACAAGACACATGTGCATACCTGAGGTCAGAATTTGATTCTGGGTGTTACTGTTGTTGCTCCAATTAACTCATATTTCTGTTGTCCCAAGGAAGTCAGTTAGATTCTTGCTTGAATAACATCTGAACCAGGACTGGAAGATTTTACTTAAGTAATTGCTCATAGCTTCTAAAATACGGTCAGCCACTAACTTTGTCTTATAAATAGATTCTGTTACTTAGTATAATTATTATATTGATAGTATAATAGTAGTAATAATTGAAAACAAGAACCTTTATCTATTTAATAATACTTTCCCCTTTCAGGGCTCCTTTACGTATAAGACCATTGCATGATCTTTCAGAAGCTTGCTATATCTTTGCTTTTACAATGACCTGTATGGTAAGTGCCTTGAACTTATCCAAGTAAAGTGAAACTTAATCTGGATAACAATTCTTTTCCTCACTGGTGATGTGACAAGATATTTATTATCCATTAACTGTATTAGCACTAAGCATAGTCATTTAGTTTGTATTAATGATCAAAATTTCTTCATAAAAGCAAAGTCAGAGAGGAATGGAACTCACTTCAGGTTGAACCTCTTTACATCAGAAATCTCTCATTCAGCAAACTCCATAATCTGGTATGATTTTAGTTAGTTGGATGACAACTTATTGGCTATGTCTACACTACAGAGATCTTTAGAAAGAAGCTCTTCTGGAATAATAGAATAGTAGGACTGGAAGGGACCTCGAGAGGCCATCGAGTCCAGCCCCCTCCCCTCATGGCAGGACAGATGGGAAGATCCCTTTCTTTCTAAAGAAACTTTCAAAAGAGGGGGCGCTTCCTGAAATGGAAAAGGAAGAATGATTTTGAAAGGAGCACCACATTCTTTAGATTTGTATTTGAAAGAATACTTTTTGTGTGTATACACTCAATGGGCTCTTTCAAAAGAGCCCCCTTCTTTCAAAAAATCTTTTGAAAGTACTTGCTAGTGTAAATGCAGCTATCATGTATGGGAATGGTCGATTTTCCTGTGGTCCATAGAGTTTGTTTATAGCCACCAGTTCTGGCTCTTACCCTGTGTCTACATGAGCCCCTTCCTTTTGAAAGGGACGTGTTAATGAGTGGGTTCAAAAGATGCTAATGAGGCACTGCAATGAATATGCAGTGCTTCATTAGCATAATGGGGCCACGGTGATTCTAAAGTGCGGCTTTTCGAATCACGTGCGGCCCGTGGAGAGGGGACCTTCTGAAAGGACTCCCCCCCAATTTTTGAAAGCCCTTCTTCCTAACATGAGGTAGGAAGAAGGGCTTTCAAAAACTGCAGGGATCCTTTCAGAAGGTCCCGTCTCCATGGGCAGTGCACAATTCGAAAAGCTGCACTTTCGAATCATGCGGCTGCAATTATGCTACTGAGGCACAGCATATTCATTGCAGTGCCTCATTAGCATCTTTCGAACCCGCTTATTAACAAGCCCCTTTTGAAAGGAAGGGGCTCATGTAGACCCAGTCTCAGTGTTCTGAGCTGTTATTTAGCTGCAATTTACCCATGTGTCTCCTAAGAGCCCAGTAAGCAGTGGATGTGCTGGTAATGTGCTAGAAAATATTCACCTCCCATCATCTGGCAAATTTTCTCATCTGGCACAGCTAGGTCCCAAGGGTACTGGATAAGAGAGGTTCAAACTATAGTAGGGAATGCCTCTGACAGCTGGCCCTTCTCTATTTTGGCAAAGTGAGCATACTGTATTGGGGTAGAGCTCCATCTCTCATTTAATTGAAATCAGGTCCCTTATGGATTATGTACCCATAGTATCTGAGGAGCCTCTAAACTAATCTCTCTAAGGCCAGGGCTAAGGCACTATAATAACCAACACCACCAATAATAATTCAAGTAAGGGTTGTACAGAGAAGAATATGAATACAAGTGAGATTGAGCCCTTAGCTCTTATTTAATATTAAATTTTCATTCTAGTCTGAGCAGTATTGTGTACTGTCCCACAAGCACTGTGGTAATTTTTGTGTTCCACATAGTACACAGAACTAACCCCTGTGAAACACACGTTGAACCAGATATTAATGAAACTTTTAGTAAAACCATTTGTCATACCATGCCAGCTCATTTTAGTCATATTTTCACTATCACTAGAGCATAACTCTTTTTCAAACCCCTTGTCTTTTTCTGCCTAGTGATGATGGAGGGCTTCCTCTTCAATCCCCAGAGATATGGGACAAACCATGAATATTGCTTCATCTAAGGGCAAGGCTAGTCAATTCACAGACTATGGGTCAAATCTGGAAAACCAGATACTTTTGAGTAGACCCAGAAATCTTTTTGTTTAGTAGTTTTTTCATGAACTTTTATTGTACCTGGACTATGCCTTGATCAAGAAATCTGACCTTGACATAAAGGCTATGTCTACACTAGCCCCAAACTTCGAAATGGCCATTTACATGGCCATTTCGAAGTTTACTAATGAAGTACTGAAATACATATTCAGCGCCTCATTAGCATGTGGGCAGCCGCAGCACTTTGAAATTGACACGGCTCGCCACCACGCGGCTCATCCTGACGGAGCTCGTTTTCGAAAGGACCCCACCTACTTCGAAGTCCCCTTATTCCTATGAGCAGATGGGAATAAGGGGACTTCGAAGTAGCTGGGGTCCTTTCAAAAACGAGCCCAGTCGGGATGAGCCGCATGGCGGCGAGCCACGTCAATTTCGAAGTGCTGTGGCTGTCCGCATGCTAATGAGGTGCTGAATATGTATTTCAGCACTTCATTAGTAAACTTCTAAATGGCCATTTACATGGCCATTTTGAAGTTTGGGGCTCGTGTAGACAAGGCCAAAATAACTATTCTTGCTTTAGGGTCTATATCAGGATTATTTGGCCCTATAACTTGCATGGGGTATATCAAATAATCTTTCCATCAAAAGACTGCTGTGGCTTACCTGGGAGCAGGTAGGTTGGGTCTGGGTGGGGAAGGGGCTGGGGCTGGGCCAGCCCGGGGCCCTCTGGCAGAGACGGAGTGCTTGAAGCATCTCTGGATGGGGTGGGGGATGAGGGGGTCCATTGATGTCTGTCCTGGGGTCCCAAAGTGCTATTGGTGGGCCTGGGTGATCTGGAAAAATAGGAGAAAGTACAGGTCTCCAGTCTGCAAATTCTAATGGGCTTTATCATGACCAAAACACCCTCTGTGCACCCTGCTTCCCTAATCCCAATACAGTGGAAAAAGCCACTGCAGCATTCTTTCTACCAGTCAGGTATCCAGTGAGGTGCTGGAGTAGAACCCGTCTACAGAGGAGGAAAATTATACAGTGAATGGAAGTTCCCTTTATGATAAGCACTCAGAAATTTCTCTGACTTTTACTACACTAAAGGGGAACATGGTTGATTTGTTCACTCACTAGCCTAGCCCCACATGATACAGTGCTTTTCCTGAAGGCCTTAGAGGAGAGCAGGCACATGATCACAGTGGAAGTTTCATAAGATAAAGGAACAAGGGTTTCTCAAAGTCAGAGAGCGTTGCTGCATTGACAGTTGAACAACACAGGAAAAGAGTGAGAGAAATTGTGTGATTTTTATAACCTTCATCTTCATGCTGAATTTTTCTTGGTCAGGGAGGGGGTGGGGAAGAATCACATGGTCCTTTTTACTGCTATATGCTTTCAGAGGCCAAGATTTCAAGAGGGGACCTGCGGAGAAGATGTATAAATTGTCACAATTTTCAAAGAGGGAACCTAAAGACGGTTACATATATGACTTTGTAATTGGAGGTGCTGTGCAGCTACAGCACCCACTGAAGTCACCTCTGAAAATGTGGCCAGTTATTTGGGGACATACATATAGATGTAGCTTTAGGATCCCTGGCTTGAAAATTTGCCCTGTAGCTATTTCCAGATGCTCAAGACTGTAATCTCCAAAGCCCTGGTTTCCACAGTCAATTTTGACGAAAGAGCCTTTAAATGAAAATACTGGTTCAAGTAAAGAATGTGTTTGCATTGAGATTTGGATTGAAGTAGATGTAAATAGGTTAGCTTTTGGTCTGCCCAGAAGTTTTGTGGTCTCTGAGGAGTCAGTCGCTTATACAGGATGTCCACCTAATGTCTTGCTTGCAGACTACATGACCTGCCCATCTCCACTTCGTATATTGCCTGCATGACATTGGCCAGAGTGGAGTTTAACAATTCTTTCCTTTTCTTTATGGCAGGTCACTATCCACTGGGGACGTCTTTATTTTGTTGAAACTTGTCCACCCTGCCTCTCTCCTTCTACTGCATTCCCCTTCAAATGATTTGTGTCTGTTCAGCTTCTAACGCAGTTTTGGTGAAATTGTATTACATTGTCTGACTCCTCTACATACAATAGTGCATGGGACATTGAAAAATGTTTCATTAAACTCTGTCTGGACCAGCATTCTATCATCCAGAACTATCAAATAACTGGCATTTTAACCATAAGTAAATTTTATTTACTTTTTCCTTAAGTACAGTATAGTGAAAGTAAATATAAATAAATGCAGCAGATACAGTATAAGTTTACAGTGTACAATACTACTGTTGGTGAATGAAGTACTCTGCACACATTTTTGTTTGTTTATAACATCTAATCTTGTATTTCTTCAGTGTTATGCATTGCTAGGTATACCTTTCTATTATCCAGAATATATGAAATCTGAGAGCTGCTGGATATGAAATAATTAACTGTATCTCTGATGAACAACCAGGGTTAATTTCTTCCAGAAGGTGGATTCTGGTATCTTGGGTTAATTCAGATTTTGTTGAATAGAACATTCATCTCCACTGAGTCAAATGTGTGTTTTTTTGTTTTTTTGTTTTTGTAGTCATCAAATGCATGAAACAATAATAATTTGTATTCTTTGCGTTTTCTGTTGACCTGTCAAACTGACTGGATGTGATCAATAGTTGAATATCTTGAATGGAAAACAGCTTATTCTCTACTTGTGTGCATTTCAAGATTCCTCTTAATCCAGTTGAGTATGATCTGAGTGTGACTCCATCCAGGTTTTTTCATTTCCACTGCTGATGTTGCTCTTTTTGAAATATCTTACTCATTATATGTAGATACAACCAGACATGCTCTGTGATCATTTCTTACACCTTTACTGAATTTCCCGTTATAATTTTCCTTCTTGTTCTCCTTTCCACCTCTCATTCCACTAAAATACCTTTGGATGATGACGTGCATGGATCTTTTCTGCATTGTCTTCTCCAGCATTTTTTATAAATGTTCAACTTCTTCATCTTCCACTTCCTGCCTGGGAGCATACACCCAAATAATTCTAATGAGGCACACCAAAAACACTCTGGACTGATCCTATGAATGTAGTAATGAGAGGCTTGGTGTAAAGCTAAAGGCCTAGATCAACAGCCCAACATGGATTCACCAGGGGCAAGTCCTGCCTGACCAATCTGATTAGCTTCTATGACAAGGTAACAAGCTCTGTGGACATGGGGAAGAGGTGGATGTGATATACCTTGACTTCAGCAAGGCTTTTGATATGGTCTCCCACAACATTCTTGTCCATAAGTTAAGGAAATATGGATTGGATCCTTGGACTATAAGATGAATAGAAAGCTGGCTTGACAATTGCGCCCAGCAGGTAGTGGTCAATGGCTCAATATCTCGATGGTGGTTGGTGTCAAGTGGAGTGCCACAAGGCTCGATTCTGGGGTCAGTGTTATTCAACAACTTTATTAATGACCTGGATGAGGGACTGTATTGCACCCTCAGCAAGTTTGCGGATGACACAAAACTTGGGGGAGAGGTAGATACGTTGGGTGGTGGAGAGAGAATCCAGAGTGACCTGGATAAATTGGAGGACTGGGCCAAAAGAAATCTGATGCAGTTCAACAAGGAGAAGTGTAGAGTCCTGCAACTGGGGCGGAAGAATTCCAAGCATTGTTACAGGCTAGGGACCAACTGGCTCAGCAGCAGTACAATGGAAAGGGACCTAGGGGTTATGGTGGATGAAAGGCTGGATATGAGTAAACAGTGTTCCTTTGTGGCCAAGAAGGGTAACGGCATATTAGGGTGCATTAGGAGGAGCATTTTGGGCAGATCTAGAGAAGTAGTTATTCCCCTCTCTTCAGCACTGGTGAGGCCACATCTTGAATATTGTGTCCCATTTTGGGCCCTCAATATAAAAAGGATGTGGATTTACTGGAGCAGGTTCGGCAGAGGGCAACAAAAATGATTAAGGGTCCAGAACACAAGACCTATGAGGATAGGCTGAGGGATTTGGGCTTGTTTAGTTTACAGAAGAGAAGACTTAGGGGTGATTTAATAGCAGCCTTCTACTTCCTCAAGGGGAGCTCTGAAGAGGAGGGTGAGAAACACTTCACAGTGGTGTCAGATGGCAGAACAAGGAGTAATGGTCTGAAGTTGAAGAGAGAGAGGTGTAATTTAGATATTAGGAAAATCTACTTCACCAGGAGGGTGGTGAAGCATTGGAATGTGTTGCCTGGAGAGGTGGTGGATTCTCCGTCCTTTGAGGTTTTTAAATCTTAGCTGGACAAGGTCCAGGCTGGGATGACTTAGTGGGAGTTGATTCTGCTTGACGCAGGGAGATGGACTAGATGACCAGGATCCTGAGGTCCCTTCCAGCCCTATTATTCTGTGATTCTGTGAACAGTCAATACTTTGTTAACATACAGCAAAGCTAAAGGCCTCAAACTTGAACAATGGTGAGTTAAAGCAAAAACTGTGAGCTAGGTAGGTTCTGCCCACAGGAATGCAGAAAGAGACAGAGCTGATAAGTCACAGGGCCTAAGAGCACATAAAAACACTTAAAAGAACCCAGATCCTGGCACTTAGTGATACACATAAACACATCCTGCTTGGTACCATGCACTCCCCATACCCTCCCCATAGATAACAGCTTAGCACCAGGTACATTCCAACCCAAGTTCAGGAACAGGTCTTTATGACAAACATGATGGATAGTGTTGTTTTAATGGTACCACTACTATTGCCCAAGTTAATGGGTAGATTTAGTTACACTGGGGAGCACTGATGTATTACAATGAGAGGGTTGTACCTGGATGTATAACTTGTTTATACCTGTGAGTAAAAGTGTGTGTAACAGGGGCTGTGTCAAGTGACCTCGGGAATGATGGAGCCCCCTTGCCGTCAACTGAGTCATGTCCATTGTCCTGGTGTATGCATGCACCAATGTAAACTGTTGAGTCATATTGGAGACTCATGAGGGTGTTGGAGACCATAGGTCAACGACAATAAACCTGGTTCCAGTGCCTTCGTACCTTGCTTTATTTGTGGTTCCTGGGGGCTCTCCGAGGTCTGCACTGTCTGCTAGCTGCAGACATACGCATGTTGCCAAAGTGGTTAATGTCAAAGGGAGCAGATTGGACATCTGAGCACTGTTCTTGTAAAGACACCTGACAGCAATGACAAAACTCTTTGACCAGAAATGGGAAGAGTGCACTTGCAACAAAGTGGAATGGTGTGGTGTCAATTTCATGGAGGGATAGAAAAGGACAAGATGTGAAACAGGTTAGTGGGAAGCTACAAGCAATTAATGTACGGTGAATCAGTGTCTCTGCTCAAGACTTGGCCTGTTGGTGTGGGATTATGATATTAATTATTCTTCTTTTAAGCACAGAACAAGGATTGTGTGCTTTCACGTGTGCAGGACTATAGCTAACTGTTTTGCCAATGGGCCTTGTGCTATTTCTGGCTAGACCCAAATGTTGCTCTGGATATACAACCCTTCATTAAGCACATTAGGAAGTACTGACAATCATGGTGCACGTCAAGTGGAATATAGCTATGGAGAATGTTTACTGAATATGCAGTATTTGTCTGTATTCTCCAAAGGGTTTAGATTATATTAGTAAATTCTGTAGGTCATCAACTGACCAATATCTGTGGGATTTGCTTCATCTACTACAGAATTCAGAGATCTGCAGATTAATTTTAACTCCAATGACAATTGGCTGTAATGTTCCCTCTTGTCACTGCTGCATGGAGGTCAGGCCTAATGATATGCCAAGTGCTCTTTGACAGTTTGCATACAGACACAGTTTACTCAGGGTTCAGCACTGCCATTCTCAGAAAATGAGGAGGTATTGACCTGTCAGACTGGGACTGAATGGGTGACAGCTGATGCATTTTAGATCAGCTGCCTTTATGACTGACTTAATAAACCTAACTGGGAGCGAGCAGACTTTTTTCCCTTCAATATAACTTCCCTCTTTTTTTTCAGGCTGGGAAAACATGTAGGTTTATTTTTAATCATTGTCCCTAATCTTTCTTTTTGAAGTCTATATACATAAAATAAATAAACAGGGTAAGATTTAAAAGCATGAATATTGTTTCTTATGGAAGGTTTGGTGGCACAGAAATGGATTTTTATCTTTTCCACAGCTCTATGGAAGTTTACATTGGACCTCCTATCAGTCAGTCATACTTCTTGTTCTCTTTATTTAGACTGTGTACGTAATGATAGGAATAACATCCATAGGTGTAAAAAAATTATGGCTTCAGACCATCCCATATCAACACCTGACCAATAGAAAATGACTCACATTTGTTCTTAGAAAGATTATACATTGTCATTACTTTGGATTTCAAAGCCAATTGCCCTACTAGGAAAGAATTCAATTGCCACTTATGGACATAGAGATGTTTCAGTAGTGAATATTATCATTTGAAAGGCATAATTGGGATTAAATGATAACCTTTTTCAGAGAGGCTAGAGTAGGATTTCAGAGGCAGGTCAGTTGTAGCTCCACTGACTGTGAGAGGAGGATTTCTGGAATATCATTTGGGTGGTAGAACCCAACTCTTTCGGGGTTTCTTGAAAACTTGTTCAGGAAGAATGGTGTTAAATGAGACGATTCACTAGTGCACATTTGACAAGTATCAGCGGGGTAGCCATGACAGTCTGTAACCACAAAAACAACAAGAAATCCCGTGGCACTCTAAAGATTAACAGCTTTATGTGAGTGTGGGTTTTTGCCCACAACAGCTCATGCCCAGATAAATGTGTTAGTCTTTAAAGTACCACGGGACTCCTAGCTGTTTTCATTACATGTTTGTGCATCTTATATAATGTGTATGTATGGCCTCCCTCAGCATCGTATTCAAGCACCTTACAATGTTTATTGCATTTATCCTCATATCAGCTCTGTATGGGGGAGGGGGAAGGAAGTATTTCTCATTTTGCAAACTGAGAGATGAGCTACAGAAAGGCTAAGACCCAGATTCTCACTTTCATTTATTTTTAAGGTGGCACAAGAAGTTTTGTAGTGGGATAGGGGCTGGAATCCAGTTCTCCAGAGTCTTATTCGAGTATCACAAGACAACTGTTTGTCTCTTCCATGGATAATCTGCCCAGGATTCTGAAAAATGTGTGTGTGGGGTGTGGGTGTAATGATGGATAATCAGCTCAGTGTGATGCTTTGTTAGGTACAGCTTGCTCAGGCAGGACAGTTGCGGGGGAAATGGGAGGATGTGTTGCCTTATATATTAAATATGTATACATATGGACTGAGATTGATTTGGACAAAGGCAACAGACCTGAGAGTATAAAAGGAATTAAAAAAAGGTGATGTCATGGTAGGGGGTCTACTATTGACCACCCACCCAGGAAAAAAAGGTATATGAGTCTTTAAAAAAAAAAATCATCCAGAGCACAAGATTTGGTGGTGATGAGGCACTTCCAGACATCCCATGGAAAATCTCCCAGACATCCATTGGAAAAATAACATGGCATGGCACAGATTATCCAACAAATTCTTGGGATATGTTGGAGACAATTTTTTTTTTATTTCAGAAGTTGGAGAAAGATAATGGGGGAGACTGTTCTAGATTTACTTTTAATAAATAGGGAAGAACTCTTTGAGAATTTGAAAGTGAAAGTCAGTTTGGGTGACAGTGATCATGAAATGACAGAGGTCATGAATCTAAGCAATAGCAGGAGGGAGAACAGCAAAACAAAGACAATGGATTTTTAAGAAGGCAGACTTTAGCAAACTCATGGAATTGGTACATAGGGTCCCATGGGGAGGAAGACTAAGAAAAAATAATTGAAGATGGTTGCCAGTTTTTCAAAGAGACATTATTAAGGGCACAAGAACAAGCCATTCCACTGCATGTATAATATGGAAAGTATGGCAAGATACTACCTTGACTTAACCAGGAGATTTTGAATGACCTAAAAATCGAAAAGGAGTCCTACAAAAAGTAGAAAATAGGTCAAACTATAAAGGATGACAATAAACAAAAATTGTATGTTTCCCTGATTGTCTAGTGGTTAGGATCCAGCACGCTCACTACTGTGGCTTGGGTTTGGGTTCAATTCCCAGTCAGGGAATGCACTGTGATTTTGAGGGAGGGATAACTCAGCTGTTTGAACATTGGCCTGCTAAACTCAAAGTTGTGAGTTCAGCCCTTGTGGGGGGCATTTACGGATCTGGGACAAATAAAGAAAAAAAACCCTGTCATATACGGTAATAGGTCCTGCTGCAAGTCCATGGGACTGGACTCAATGACCTCTGAAGGCCCCTTCCAGTTTTATGACATAGATATATCTGCATATAAGCCCTTTTATTTATTTTAATATAAAGGCAAAATAAGAGAGATAAAAATGAGCTCAAACTAGCTCAAGACAAATGTTAGTACATAGAAGCAAGAAGAAGACCAAGGGCAGGTTGGACTATCACTCAATAAAGAAGGTGTGGTCTAGGGATCATAGCAGACCACAGTAACATAAAATTTTCCAACAGCAGAAATACTTATTTACTGTTTTGCTTTGGTTTTGTATTAAGAAGGCTGGAGGTGATTGGAGGCCTAGACTAGCCAGAGAAAATGAGGTAGGTTCGGAAATTAAAAATACTTAGACAAGTCAGAGGTCTTCAAGTCACCAGTGCCTGATGAAATGCATCCTAGTATATTCAAGTAGGTGGTTAAAGTTATGTGAGCCATTAGATAACATCTTTGAAAAGCCAAGTAAGATAGGATAGATTCCAGCATCCTGTAAAAGGGCCAATATAGTGCTTATCCTTTAAAAGGGAAATAAGAGCAACCAGCTAACTACAAGTCAGCTTAACTTCTGTGCCAAGGAACATAATGGAGCAAATAATAAAGGAATTCATGTGTGACCATCTGCAAAATGATAAGGTGATAAATAACAATCAGCATGGATTTGTCAAGAAGAAATCATGTCAAACTAACCTGATAGTTTTCTTTGATAGGATAACAAGCCCCTCGTGGATAAGAGGGAAGTGGTAGGTGTGGTATACCTAAAGCATTTGATATGGTCTTGCATGAACTTCTTATAAACAAACTAGGGAAACAAAACATACAAGGGGCTACTATAAGGTGGGTGAAAAGCTGTTTTGCATAACCATTCCCATAAGTAGTTATCAAGGGCTCATTCTGGAAGGGCATAATGAGTGGGGTCTGTAGGGATAAGTTTTGGGACTGGTTCTGTTCAGTTTAGATCAACAATTTAGATTATAAGCATATTCTCAATGCCATGAAGTTTATAGATGTTACTAAGAAGGGAGGGGTTGAAAGTGCTTTGGAGGACAAGATTATTATCCAGAATGATCTGGACAAACCGTAGGAATGTCTGAGGTAAATAGGATGAAATCAATAAGAACAAATGCAAAGTACTTCACTTAGGAAAGAACAATGAGTTTCACAACACCACACTGGAAAATGACTGTCTTGGAGGAAGTAGTGCAGAAGGGGATCTAGAGGTCATAGTGGACCACAGGCTAAATATCAATCAACAGTGTGACACTGTTGCAAAAACAGCAAAAATATGTCCCATGTTTATGCATTCTGAGTTGGAGGAGGATGGCTGTTTTTTCTCTATGTGGTGCTAGCAGTATTGCTACCAAAGTATTGTGTCCAGTTTGAGTGTCTGAAATTTGAGAAGGATGTTGATAAACTGGAGAGGATTCAGAGAAGATCCCCACGAATGACAAGAGGAGCTGCCCCACCTGAAAGGAATCAGGAAACTGCAGTACAAAAGGAACAGGAATTTTGCTGTAAAGGGGACAAGAGATGCAGCCCAGGGTTCAGGGTCACATCACTGTTACTTGCTTTTAGCAAGAGACAGCCTTGTCTGAACTGTGTGTGGGTCAGCTTCCGACATTCCCAGCTATGGCCAACACGAGCTCTCCTGCTAGGCTTCACTGACCTGCTGTCGTGCAACAGGATAGCAATAGGCACATGTCAGTCTCCAAGTGTCTTCCTGGAGAGCAGCTCTTCTGGTCCACTGAGCACTTGCTGCATTCACTGATCCATGGCTTCCAAAAAACAGCACACCCCAGCTTACCAGTTTCACCTCCAATCACCTCTCTGCTTAACTGGCAGCACCTCCATATGTTTATTGTGAATTCAGATATATGCTTATTTTAAACAAAGAACAGAGCAAGTAACAAGTAAGAGTATTAAAAATAAATGGTTACATATAAATTCATGACCTGAAAGCTACAGCCTAGATTTAACTGGCAAGATACTCTCATCTCCAGTAAATTATAATACAACCAAAATCCAGGAAGTGCTTTATAGCCAGGCAGACATTGACCCTTCCTTCAAAATGCATGCTATCACTTTGCCTCCCAGGTGAAAGATTCAGTGTCTCTTAAAATTCCAAGATATCTAGACTAATCCTTTCTCTATTCATAACAAGGATACTTTTTTCTGGTTTCTTTCTGCCTGTAGATTTCCTCTCATAGGTTTTATAATCTCTCAATTTGCACTGGCTCAGAATGCAAATAGGAATATAGAATGTGGTGAACAATACACAAATGGTCAGACAAAAGTGTCAATTACTTCCTGCCTAAAAGGAACATCTTTGGAGTATGTTACTTTTTTGTCCTGCTTTAAACCCTAGACCTTCTGAACATAATTTACAGTATACATACATATTATTTGTGTGTATGTTTCATGATTATGGCTACTAGGGGGCTAATGGCTCCCCATCGAGATCTCAAATGCCACCCTTGGAACTACTATGAACACATCTGACCAGATGATCACTGTGCCCTCTGCCAGTTGGCATCAAGGGATCACAGCAAGAAGTTCAGGACACCATAGCTGAGTCTGTAGACTCTTTGGGGAGCAAGATGGCTCCTGCAGCACTCTGAGGCTGTCTACACTGGAGGGTTTTGTGTCTGGATTCCCACAGGGTTCTGTCAATGGTAATCAACAGAGCACAGCAGTTTTGTTGACAGTCTTATACCACTCCCTAAGAGGCACACCGCCTCTGTTGACGGAAAGGACTGGTCTGGATATTCTGGGGGGGGCCCTCTGTTGACAGACAGGGCTTCCAGGACACTGGGCAGTCCTGTCTGCTGTGCTTCCAGGTGGCTGTTTTGTGGATAGAGCAGCTGTCCAGTCCAGCTACTCTCTGTCAACAGTGCGGATCACTCCTGTGATCCACTTGGCAGTTTGGCTGTGATCTGTTGATAGAAGTTTTGTCAGAATGTATCTTCCCACAAAAGCTTATGCTGACAAATTGCTGTATTCTCAACATAGCCTGAGTCAGCGGGTGAAAAACTCAAGATGTAGGAGACAATGAAAAAAGCTCTCCAGCCAGGGAGGATGGGAAAGACTGGAAAGGCCAGTGGACAAGGAAAAACTCCAGACAGAGGGTACTGGGAAGCAAACCTACCCTTAGGGTTGCCAATTTTGGTTGGATGTATTCCTGGAGATTTAATCACATGAAGTCATCTATAATTAAAGATTAATCTTTAATTCCTGGAGACTCCAGGCCAATCCTGGAAGGCTGGCAGCCCTACCCACTGTTAGTGAGGAGTGGCTGTGCCCAGCTAAATTTGGGATAAAGAGTGAGCATTTGTATTCTGTTTTCAAAGACTTTGTGCTATCTTGGACTTTTGAGAGAGACTGAATTAGTGTTGGTGTCTGGAGTGCCATTGTGTACCCAGTCACTAGCTGCAGGGATTGTTTGAACTACCTGTGAACTGAGTGAGTTCTTAAAGAGCCCAACCTGGGGAAAATTGGAGGCATAGTGCTGTATGGTGACTCATGGCCATGGGGAGACATGCAGGATACTTGATCAGAGTCTCTGAGTACATGCATGAAGAACAGAAATTTCTTGGTGGGCTTTTCAGTCCTGTTGACAAAGTTATAACAACGGCTGGAAACAGAGTCTAAACAAATTCAGTTTGGAAACAAGGTGCCACTTTCTAATAATGTAGATAATTAGCCATTGAAAAAACTTACCTAGGGTTGTGGTGGATTTTCCATCACTAGTAATTTTCAAATATGTTTTGTTTCAAACTGGAATTAATTCAGCAAAGATCTATGGCTGCATTATACAGGAAGTCAATCTAGATGATGACAGGAATCCCTCTTAACATTATAATTTATTAATCATTTTCTTTTCTTTTCTTCTCTGAGTACTAATACACTGAAGTGCTTCCCATGGAGATTTTCTGCTATTGCTCTGTGACATCAGGAGAAAGTGTTTCCTTCCATTTTCTCCTTCAGAGTTCCTCCACTGCCATGGATCAATTTCTGTTGATCATTCATATGAGACATAAAATAGCACTGAGAGACATATGGTTTTGTTTATGAAGTCACTTGATTATTTTTAAAAATCAGAAAGGCTATTCATATTGAAAATACATGAAGTCAAAAAGACATCTCATACACTGTTTTGAGTTTTCAAACAGTGAAATCTTAAGTGCTGATACAACAAAACAATTCAACCATCATGATGGTATTAGATATCCCACTCCTCTGCAGGCCCTTTACTTCATATAAAAATGACAGATGAAAATAACAGCATTTATGCAGAAGTCACTTAAATGGTATTCTTTCTTCATCGTCAGCGCAGCAGGGATGGCACTACTGCTCATGATGATTGACGTTTTCTCTCACCTCTCTGTCCTCTGCTCATGAAAATGCTTAGCTGCTTCTGAGAAGCACAACTGTTGGACAAAACACAGTGTCCAAGGCTATGCCTTTGGGAGGTCTAAAGTAGGGAACTGGCCAATCAACAGACAAGCTGAACAATGTCAGATCAGATATGCCAATCACTCTAAGAAAGGTGATGACCCAAAGAGACGATAGCGCCAGCTCAATGCTTAGTTCAATCTATATAGCCCAGTTCTCTCGTGGCTACTGTTATTGCTTTCCTGGTGTAACGTAAGTGGTGGGGGAGTTGTTGCAAGATGTGGCAGACAGCAATATTGTTTTATAAAATTAGCACTCATCTTGGTTTTAAACAATAAAATACCTCGATATTTCAGGACAACTGTGAAAGAATTCTTTCAATGTTTTTTAAATCTCCTCATTAGAGAAGGAACATTGAAATGTGGTAGTGACAAAGCCAGTCTGATTTTGATACAGATTCACTTCCCCATGCTAAACACACTAGGATATCTCTTGTGTTTTAAGGTTGTATTTATTGCAGAGGATGACCCATTGTTTTTCTTCATGCTAAACACACTAGGATATCTCTTGTGTTTTAAGGTTGTATTTATTGCAGAGGATGACCCATTGTTTTTCTTCATAGGCTGGACTGCTGCTCTCCTGCAAAATCAAAAAAGCAAATGGCATTTGGACTACATAGTGAAATAGTGTTGTTAGGGATATTTGTGTATTGCTTTCAATAAACTTCACATATTAATTTTTGAATATAGATGCTATATTTTGTTGCTTTGGTTCTTCTTAACCTTTTTTGTGTTTGTGTTGGATATATTTTTAATTGTGTCAAACCTTTATTTTCCTCTTGCAACAAAGTAACTATTCCTGTCTTTAGCATGAAAGTGCTCACAGCTGCATACAGTTACCAAATATGACCCGGTGGTCTGTGGGTTATATAACCTGCAAATTAATAATCTGGAGATAGGTGCTTGGGAGCTGGAACCCAGATAATTTAAATGAATATAAGGGGGACTTTTTTTCCACAATATACACACCTTCATAGGTCTTGAAAAGAGCAGTCACCTGATGCCACTCACTGAGCTAGTACTAGTGATAGGTATCCTTCAAAGTAATTCATGATCTTGAGTCAGTATGACAGGGACAGAAAATTTCAAAACAGAAAATAATTTTTCATGATATGTCTGCTTCTAGCCAAAAATAGAATGACACACCAACGACAAAAGAAAGTCTGTAAATTTGTAATAGTCAATGGAATTCTTGCTCAGCTAATAGAGGTCCCAGTCCTGCAAAAGGCACATCTGTGTTTTTATAAGCACTTGTGTCATAGATAGGACACCCAAAACATTGTTCACAGATTAAAACTGAGAGAAGAGCTGACCATAAGAAGTGCACCCTATCTGCAGAGTTTGGACCTGACTTTGAAATTGTGCATCATTTTAACATTTTACATCATTATATTAGAGTTACTAGCCTATCACAGACCTGAGGTGCAGATCCATTATTTCCACAATGCTTGGAGAGGGAGGCTGTTTGTTTACATTCAAGGTTTTGCTTTGAACCATCTGTAGAAATACAGCAAACAATTGCCCACAAAAAGTAACTAATTTGTTTCTGTGATTTCTTTTTGTTCCTCATTGAAACCTTCTAAAATCCCATTAAAACCAGTGGTCAAGAACTCTGAGGGAGTCAGAGTTAGATGAATATTTAGTCTTTCAGATTCAGAAATGTTCATTCCTCTAACTATTCCTCTTTAATTATTCAATAAGGTAAATGGATCTCTATCCACCCAACTCCTTGGGCAGTCTTTAAAATTTACTATTTCTACCTTGGTATGTCCACCATTGCCATGATGCAATGCCCTACACGGGCTATGTCTACACCTGGCCAGCTGGCAGCATGCTAATGATGCACTGAATATTCATTTCAGTGCCTCATTAGTATTCTCCAATTTGGCCATTAGCATGGCCATTTCAAAGTTTTGGCTAACTGTAGACACAGCCACAGTGATTATAGATGATGCTATGCTAACCTGTTAAAATCTGATGAGATGTTCCTTTTTGCCTGTGATCATTCTCATTAGAAATCCACTCGGTTTCTTTTCCCTACTAGATTTGTGGCTGCATGGAGTGTTTTCTGTAGAAGAGATGACAGGTAAAAACCAATGGAAAAACACATTTGAAAAACTTCCACACATGAAAATCCAACTGGATACACGAAGCTGCGAAATTGAGAGATTATTCCAGGCTCGAAGAAGAGCGCTGTGAAAGCATTTCTCTCTCTCTCACACAGAAATTTGTCCAATATAAGATATTATCTCACCCACCTTGGCCCTTTATTTTCAATTAACTGTGCTAATGGAAACAAATACTAGCAAAAAGCACCTCCAAGGAGCTGTGGTTAGATAATTGAAGATAAAGCCTTTTGTAAAATCTTAAGAGATGAGTAGGGTTTTTAAATTTGATTTGATAAGGAGTGTATAATAAAAAGACAATGGAAGTCCTGGAAAATCAGGCTGGTGCCAAGTGTGTTTAGGCTCTTATGTTCTTGTCTAGAAAACTGGCAGTCACCCATATGCATTTTCTCAGCCAACCTGTTCCAAAAGTCTTGGGTCTATATATCAAAATAAATTTGCTTGTTAGATTTGGTGGAAAAAGTTGGATAGCATACTTACAGTGGCTGGTTTAGGGGAGGGGAAGAGGGAGCTAGGACAGACTTTCTCTGAAAGGGAATAGCCTATTTTAACCTCCTATTTTGGAGCCTCACTTAAAATAGGAGATAGAAGCTATCCTGGCTGAAGCAACTATTCTGAGAAAAGCAGCATTTCTGCAAACAATTAGTACCCTACCATACTAGAAGAAGGGCTCAGAGAAAGATACATAATTTCTAATGCTTATTCTCTGCATTCAGGCTACTTGAAAAATGTATAAGAAGCAAGCTCTCTGAAAAGCTATATTAGACTTGGAGTCAAGCACTTTGTATTCATTGATGATAACATGAAGAGATGGTTGCAGACATGGTCTCATGCACAGGATTGCTACCTCTCTCAAGGATTCAATGGCCTGATGTCAATCTCTTACCAGTGAAATTTAGGAGCAACTTCAGTGAAATCAATGAAAGAACAGCAGTATTAAATGGATGTCAGAACTGGAGCCTCTTGCTCATATTAGTTGTCATGCATTGTGACTGTGTAAGACATATGAGAAGTCCCATTTCTGGTTATGATCCAGGAAAGTGGAAACTGATCATTAATCAGTTAGGTAGTCGCTTTCAATAAGTCAGTTTCATTTTGATTCTGTAGTCAAATACTTGAAGTTTTTATAACTATTCTTCAATTTAAAAATATGCAGAAGTTTTCACTCAGCCTGGGTAAATATGAAGAGTGTATTTCTCATAAATTTGTTTGTGCTTTTCAAAATACAGCATCACTTTTTTTCCTTGAGAGAGCTCTGCTTCAGTTCTTGATGGTATTTTAATATCCTCTGTGATCTAACATATTTTGCTCAGATTTCCTTTTAGCGTATCAAATGCATCGATGATAGAGCAAGGCAGAGAATATTTCAGAAAATTAGAAAATGCGGTTTGAATCCTGGTCTGCATTCCTTCTGTGTTTACTCCCAAAATATATTTATTCACACAAGATTTTATTTATGTGACTAAGCATGGAAACGTTTTTGGCCCATAACCAAAATGTACAGAAAATTGCAGTCATCTTAGAATATCCTTTGTGGATGTGTTAAAGGAAAGGGGTAAGAGTGCAGAAAGGGAAAGAGTGGAGATTGCAGTAAAGAAATGGAGTGGAAGATAGAGGAAGCAAAGTAGAATAGCAGGTGCTGGCCTGAGCAGGAAGGCCCCCTCCTTACTTGCATGTTGGATGCTAACTGGGCATGGGGTGGAGTAAGGTTTCAAAGAATCAGATGTCTTAATACTGCAAACTCATTGGAATGCACGTGAGTCTGTAAAAGAGGCTTGTGAAGAATTACATATGGAAAGCCATCTGCAGTGAATAAGATTTTTGTCCTGAAGATCCAAGAAGAATGCTACATATTCTTGTGTGCCAACTACTGGCATCTTAGCTGTTGACTATTTAGATCTATTAGCTATGACTCTCCATGCAGAGCACTTCTGCAAAAAAAAACAAGACCGCAGGAAGAAGGCAGTATTGGCTTAAAAACTGACCAAATTCAGAAGGGAAGTGAAGGTAGAGAAAAAAAAAAGGATAAATCTATGACCATCAAAGTTAAGGACATTAAACAGTTTTTAAATATATTAACACAAGAAAGCATCTAACTATTGTACTGATCCATTATTAGGTGTAAGTTGGCAGAAGTATTAACAGTAGTGCAGAAAAGACGAAAGTGTTAAATATTTCTGTTCTGTATTTTGTGGAAAACAAATGGTATAATCAAACCAAAAATAACTTTTTACATTCCACTAATATTTTGGAAAAATTTTAAACAGGAGCTGCTGAAGTTGAACAGTTTTAAATCAGCAAATCTGGAGAATTTTAAAAGATCTAGATGAGAAGATCACAGGACCTTAATGCTGATTTTTCAATATGTCTTGGAACCCTGGGAAAGTGGACCATTGGAAGAGAACTACTATTGTGCCAATTTGTAAAAAAAGGGTAAATGGGATTTACCCTGGTAATTGTAGGCCTGACAGTCTGACATTGATCACATTCAGGAGAGGCTCATATAGGACTCAATTAAATAATTAAATAATATAGTTAATAACAATCAACAAGGATTCATGGAAAAATTTATCCTCTCAAACTACCTTTATATTTTTATGACATCAAAAGTATAGTTGAAAAACGTAGTAGTGTTTTATGTAATATTCTTCAGCGTCTGTAATGTATTACACATGGTGCAGTGTGACATTGATTAAACAATCTGGAAAGATATAAAATGAACATGATACACATTAAATAGGCTGACAGATATTTTTGAGCATAAGCTTTTGCGGGCAAAGACAAAGCTTATGCTCAAACATATCTGTTAGTTGCTAAGGTGCCACAGGGCTTCTCATTGTTTTTGTGGATACAGACTAACATGGCTACCTCTCTTATATTAAATAGGTTAAAGGCTGGCTAAACAAGATATCTCAAAACGCAACTGTAAACAGGGACTTCCTGAATGTGTTTCTAGAGGGGTCATGCAAGAATCTGTTCTTAGCATATGGTATTTAACAATAATAAAAATGTGGGACATAGGGGAGTAAAAAGAAAACATAAAATCATTAATGATAATTTGCAGGTGACACAAAAATTGGGAGAGTGGTAAATAATGAGTGAAAATTGGATGCAGAAAGATCTTGATTGTTTGACACACTGGGTGTGAGCAAATGATATGCACTTTAATGTGGTTAAATGTAAATACAGGAATAAATCGAGGAACAAATTATGTAGGCCATACCTACAGAACAGACAAATCTATTCTGGGAAACAGTGATTCTGAAAAACGATTTGGGAGTCATGATGATTGATCAGATGAACATGACCTCCCAGAGCAATGCTGTGGCCACAAAGTGTTAACATAATCTTTGGATGCATATAGGGAACTCTTGAGCTGAAGTAGAGAGGTCATTTTACCTCTGTATTTGATCCTGGTGTGATAACTGTTGGAATACTCCATCCTCTTCTGGTACCAGAATTACAAAAAGAATGTTGATAGACTGGAAAGGTTCAGAGAAGTGTCATGAGAATAATTAAAAGATTAGGAAACATGCCATATAGTGATTCAAGAAGCTGTGTCTGTTTAAGAAGAGACATTTAGGAGATTACTTGATTATGGGCTGTGAGTAATTACACAGGGAACATGATTTAATAATGCGGTCCTCAATGTAGAGGAAAAAGATGTAATATGATCCAAAGGCTGGACATTGCAGCTAGAGAAATTCAGGCTGGAAAGAAGGTATATAATTTTAAAGTTGAGAGTAATTAACCATTGGAACTATTTAGCAAGGGTTGTGGTGGGTTATCTATCACTGACAATTTTTAAATCAAGATCGCCGCATCTACACGAGCAAATCCTTTTGAAATAATTTTCAAAAGTAGAGCCTCTTTTGAAATATTCCATCTACACATAAACTGTGTTCTTTTGAAAGAACTTGACCCATCTTTCAAAATCACTCTTTCATTCCTGTTTCAGGAAAAGCATCTTCTTTCAAAGAACTCTAGCAAAACAAAATGTGTGTAGAAGCTCTGTGGGCTGCTGTTTGGAAAGAACAGTCCTCCGTGGCACTGGCCAGCTGGAGTGCAGAGATGCCCCTGCCAGCACTAGTGGAGCTCTATGGTCTCTCTGTCCAGCTGTGTTTAAAGGTGCACAGACCCAGAAACCCTGTGGCAGGAAGCTGAGAGTGTCCTGGCTGCAGGGAGAGCATAAGCTTCCAGCAGCTTGCCCTCATCCTGAAGCTCCACCTGCAACAGCCACCCCACCACCCAACGGCCAGCAGCCAGGACTCTCACACTCCACAGAGGCCCCCATCTGAGCTTGTAGAGGGCCCCAAGAAGAGGGCCCCCTCTTGGATAGAGGCAGAGGTGAAGGACCACTTAGGACTTTGGGGCAACGAGGGGGTCCTTCTTCAGACAGGTGTCTGGTGCTGGAATGCTGTGGCATTTGGCCAGCTATCCACCAGCCTGAGTGCCCAGGGGCACCCCCACAGCACGGAGGACCAGGTACACAGCAAAGTTAAAGAGCTGCATCAGGAGTATGGCAGAGCCCAGGAGGCAGCCAGCTGCTTGGGGGCAGTACCCACTGGCTGCTCCTACTTCAAGGAGCTGGACTACCTCCTTGAGCCAAAGGGAGAGGATCCCACAAATTGTGGTGCTGGAGACTACTGGGCCAGAGCCAGAGTCAGAGGACCACCCAAGACCCTCAAGTGACACCATTCCCTGGCAGCTGGAGCAGAAGACTGAGCCCTCATCATCGCTAGGGGGCTTTGGTGATGGGACCCTCATCATCGCAATTCCCTCTGGGTCATTCAGCTGGGTGTCCTCCACCTGGCCTCCCTGGAGTTCCTGGAGGGACTGCCAGGTAGGTAGTGGGCATTCTGGATGCCCTGAAGCATGGGTGGGGGTGTCCACCCCTGCCACCGCCATCGGTTGGCTGCTCACCTGGCTGCTGGTCCCAGTACAGAGGAACCCTGGATGCTGTTAGCCGATGGTCAGGTGAGATGCCACTACGCCCTTGTATTAATATGAGATATTAACTGCCAGAGCAGAGCTCACCAGTGACCAGGCTAAGAGCTGCTGAAAAGCAGCTAGGTTCTTTTGTTTTTGTGTTCAGGCACAGCACCAGGAGGAGTCAGGTTACCACTTGATCAATTACTTTGTTTATTTACCTAACAAGTTAATCTCTTACTGTTACAGTGTTGCTTTATTTGTTACCTAGCGAGTTAAGCTCTTGTGGTTACAATTGTTACAAGGCTTATACTTTGATTACAAATAGCTAGCATGCACTCTAGTTCATAGATCTATACTTGTTAAATGCGTGCAAAAGGAATAAAAAGTGAAATACCTAGCAGGTCTTATCCTCACCCCTGCATTACCAACGTGGCTTGGCCCATTTCCCTCAGTCCCTTGGGAAGAAGTCCTTTGTCCTTTTTTTTCCAGGAGTCGGGCATCCTCGGGGGCTTGGGGAGACCCTCCACCCTCCTGTCTGGAAGGAAAGATGATTGGAGCTCAAATAGGGCGTCTGCTGGGCCCCTCTTTTATACCCATTGGGTCACGTAGGCTTCTTCCTTGGTTTAATTGAATTAAACTGTCTGATACTGGGTCTCACAGGGAGTTCAAGGGTATAGTTCACACATGTGGGGTAGAGACAATTAGGGGCATTTGTGTTTAAATGGGCCGGAGATGTTCCTCTGTGTCTGGGACTAGTGTCCTGGTGAATCAACTAATGGTAATTAGCCAAGGGCAGTCCGAGGCCCGGCTGTTAATTAGCCCACTGTTCTTAGCTTTGCTCCAGAGCTTCAAAGACCATGGCTAAGATAAGCCCATCTGTGCTCTTGGGCATTCCAGGGCTGGGCTATTCCTTTTTAACCCTTTTGTGCTTTGAAGCACCTAAGGAAGGCAAGAGGGAGTAGAGCAAAAGTGCGGGGGCTGGGGCTCTGTCTGGCTACAGATGGCCATGCTCCCTGGGCCTTGGAGGAAGCCATGTGTGGCACTCAGCACCTGCCCCCAAGGACAACACCACAGGCTACATGGCTGGGGAGGGAGGGAGGTGCATGTGACTGAAGCCTGAGTGTACTCCACCCATGCGGGGACCACCAGCACCCCGGATCCCCTGGGCCCAGGTCACGGTACTGATGGGTCATCCCTCTCTTTCCTTCTATCTCCTCAGCTCCACCATGCAGGGGCCATCTGAGCCCTGTCCCTGGCCTGGGGAGCCCCACAGCAGCCAGAGATGGGGCTTGTGTACTCCCACCTCCCATGCCTGTGCAGGTCACAGTGGCAGTGTGGACCAGTGCTACCATAAAGAGCAAGCCACTGCCCAGGCAGCCACCTTGCAGAAGCAAAACAGCATCCTGCAGGAGTGGCTGGGATTGGAGCAGGTGGCCTGGGATCAGGTGGCAGGCACCCTGCTCAGTCTCACCTGGGCCATGACCACCTGCCTGTCTCAGCCTCCTGCTTCCATGCCAGGCACTACCACAGCACCCCCCACAGCTTCTCCTACTGCCCTGACCTCACAGCCCTGCTACTGCCTTGCTGGCACTTGGCCAGTGGCTCGTGCCCACCATGGGCCAGGGCGATCCAGCCTTCTTTACCCCCTGCCCCTCCTTCTGCCCTCATGCCCCCATTGAGCCTGTGACTGTAGCATTTCTCCCATGCCATTACTTCCTAGTAGTCCTGGCCCTGACCCAGCCCAATGGGGATAACAGACCCAGGAGGTAGGGGCCCATGAACTCGGCATGAGTCATGGCCCTCCACCCCTGTGGAGGAATAAGACCCCCCTCCCCTACCCCAGGATCTTCCTCCAAGTTCATTGCCCCTATCCCCACCCACCATGGTGTATATAGTCCCCTCCATTCACCCCATATACTTGCTTGTTTAGTTTGTAGTTAACAGAGTTTCAGTATATGGTTTGAAAATAAATGGTTTATCACCTCCATGTCCTGTGCGATTGGTTGGGGAGCAGAGAGGGGTGCGTGTGGAGCAGGAGCAACAGTGAGGGATGGGTGTGTGGGGGGCCTTGTGGAGGGTGCCTGGGGAGGGCCAATGAGGCTGCCAAGTGAAGGCCTCCTTGAGGGCCTTCTTGACCAGCACCCCATCCTAGTGGCACGGGGCCGGGGCTGGCTGCTCATAGCTGGGGCCTGCCTCGATAGCCCACCTCTGCACAAATGGCTTGTGCTTTCTCTCCACAATGTTGTGGAGAGCACATCATGCACCCACCATGGCTGGAACATTGTGGAGCCTGACCTCCATGTGCATTAGGAGGCACAGAAAGTGCCCCTTCAGGTGCCCAAACACCTGCTTGACTGTGTTCTGGGGTCAGTTCAGATGCTTGTTAAAATGATCCTGGGTGGGGTCAGCATGTCCTGTACAGGGCTGCGTGAGCCCTGGGTGCAAGAGGTAGATAGCATTGGCTACAATGCAGGGGGGCATGGTTGTGTCTCTGACTGGGAGCTCCCATGGGGGAATGTAGGTTATCTCCTGCAGCCGAACCACAAATTCCTAAACACCTGGCCATCATGGGCCCAGCCCGACCATCCCATCCAGATGTCCATGAACTGCCCCTTGGAGTCAATGAGGGCCTAGAGCACCACCGAGTGGAACCCCCTGCAGGTGATGAAGATGTCCATGCTGTGGTCTGGGGCTTGAATGGCCATGTGGGTCCCATCCAGTGCTCTGAAACAGTTGGGGAAGTCCAGCTCCATGAATCCCACAAGACTGAGATTGAGGCCCCCAATGCAGATGACCGAGCGAAGTGGGAGGATGTTGATCGACCTGCATGGGGTGGAGGGTGAATGCACCTGTGAGTGCATGGCCAGGTGCTCCAAGCCTCCCCATACCCTCTAAGGCCCATCTCCCCTGCCCCCTCCAGAAACCCTGCCCCCAGTCCCCATGGGTCCCCTTGCCTGGGAGGCACCTTCTCCCCTCCCTGCTCTGGGAGCGTGATCTGAGCATAGCTTACCTTCATGAGGAAAGCCCCAGTGGTGGCCTGGCCCACCCCAAACTTGTGGCCAATTTAATAGATTTAACTCTAGCTTCAGAGCATTTCCTGTATGAATTCCTCAAAGCTCATGATTATTCGATGCTGGTATCAGGCATAAATGCTCTCAGTGGACTGTAAAAATAACACATTTTATTCTTCTTATATAGGGACGATTTCTATTTTATTGGTAACCAATCACTGTTATGTAGAATTTACAAGATGTTTTGGCTGATTAAGAGCTGAAGGTTTGGCCCAGAGAATATAGGGATCATTATAGCTAGTGCTCTGTAGATTAGAGCTGGGTAAAGTACGTCACAGTTTTTTAAGAAGTCACTGTTCTTCGATTCATGATAGTCCTTGTTCATTAGTTTGATTGCTCTTTGAAGTTCTTCAGCAAATTAATAGATTCCAAAACCAAAAGGGATCTAAAGAGTCGCTCTAAGAGTTACTTTGGGGAAGTTCTCTGTGATATACGGGAGATCTGACTATATGGTCACAGTGATACTGCTACGTGCTCTGGGAGAACAATGGCAGGTGAATAGTAAAATATCTATCCCATATTGGACTCTCCAACACCCCAGGTGTAGAGTAACTCCACATACTTCGATGGACTTACATAGCTGTATCTGATCAGAATGTGGACTTGTTAGTGTGTGCATGTGCATATATATACACTTAACTGTTTGTTTGGCAAAGGCTTCATAATGATTACATGTTTAGAAGGCATTTTGCTTAGTTCCCTGAAATGTGATGTATTTTTGCAATATTTTGAAAACAAAAACCTCTGTAAAATTAAATCTTAGGACGAGAAAAGTTCAATATTAGCCTAAGTCAGTGGGTGAACCTACCATTGACAATGTCACCAAGGCTTTGTCTATACTAGGGGAAAACTTCAAAATAGTCTTGTTAATGGCGAAATCAGAGAATACTCATGAGGCTTTGAAATGAATATTCAGCACCTAATTCGCATGCTGCCAGCTGCGGTACTTTGAAAATGCCATGTTTCACTTGCAAGTGGCTCATCTACATGGGGGTCCTTTTTGAAAGGACCCTGAAAACATCAAAATCCCCTTATTCTGATCATATCGAAATGGACCCCCCTGTAGACAAGCCATGTGCAAGCGAAATGCGGCACTTTTGAAGTGCCATGGCCAGCAGCATGCTATTGAGGCACTGAATAGCCATTTCAGCACCTCATTAGTATTCTCCCATTTGGTCATTAGCATGGCCATTTCGAAGTTTTCCCCTAGTGTAGACTTAGCCCAGGAGTTTTAAAAACATGACAACAACATTTAAAGGAGTAATGGCTGCACCTGTTTTCATAGCTTCCCCAGCTTCCCAGGTGGACTTTACAAGCATGCACCTGTGTTTCAGTCTGAAGAGATGAGAAAAATACCAAGATTAGATCGAGAAACAGTTTGTGTTCTGCTACAGCTACTTCAATTAGGGGCATGATTTTTCAAAAGAAACTGAAATACTTCTACCAGTACAGCTTCCTGTGTGAATGCAATTACCCTAGTACAAAGGTGCCTTATACAACTCCAGTTCATTCTCTTGTCTGTATGGTAATAAATGTACTGGGATGTCCACATCCACCCTAGAGATTTGGGCGACTTGAACTGTTTTAGTATAGTTAAAACACTACATATTACACGTGTAGCCAATCCCTTAGAAGCCATGTGAGCTCTGTTCAGTTTATACTGCTATTTGTTGGCTACCTGTCTGACTGTTACTGTTTCACTATGTTTTTTGCACTCCCTGTTGTCCCAAAAAGTCATTGAGATATTCCTGGTCTGGAAGTTGAGAGAGGAGGAGTTAGGAAAGTAAGCAGAACAATGACATGGCCTCTAGCATTTTGTTTATGACAACATCCATCCATGTCTGCATGGGATGGCAGAATAATAGCAATTTTTGTCCTTGAGACATGAATCAAGAAATGCTGCTCTTGCACATTAGTCCCTTTCAGACCTTCCACTGATTGTAGTATCCAGAAGCAGCTTAAATGCAAGGTTTTGAGTCTGTGCAAATGTAATATTATTCTTGGAGTTACTTTCTCACTTCCTTTTCTTCCATTCAAATATGCAAATACCAGTGAGTAGGAAGCATAAATGTCATGTGCTTGTTCTTGCTTCTTACTTTCCTATCAGCTATAATAAATGTATGTAAAAGTTCTATAATGGTATGTTGTGTTACACACAAGCCATTTTAGATAAATTTACACAGATACAACTCTGGGATGATTCAGTGACTGTACTGTGCTAGGTACTATGCAAACAGAACAAAAAAAAATCCAAAGAGTGTACACTTAACTATAAGACAAAAGACAGATCCGGACATAAGGAAGCAATGGGACAAGAGTGGCTGGTAAGACAGGCTTTGTTTTCAGCACACCATGAACCCCTAACTGTTGTCAAGATTTTTGTAGGCGTCATGTCAAAGGTGAAGTTTGAGGAGGGATATGAAAGAAGACAATGGGCAGTACTGCTAATGTTTGTGTGGTGTCCTCCCAAACGTGAGGCACGGTGCAAGGAAAAGCATAAACATGCTTAAAATTAAAAAAAAAAAGCAGTCATAAAGCACTTTAAAGACTAACAAAATAATTTGTTAGGTAATGAGCTTTCTCGGGACCGACCCACTTCTTCAGAGCAGCATGGCTATCTCTCTGTCATGATGCTTAAAATTAGAAATATTTCCTCATGATTGATTTTTCTAAACTTAAAGTTTGTTTGATTCTAGAGGTTTCTTGTTTGTTCCCCAGTCCCCAAATATATGGGAACTTTGCCTGAATTATACTTGACTGAATTCTGAAATGGACAATATTATTATAATTTCTGGCAAATGTGGGCAAAGATGGCTTATTTTGTACTATCACAGACTTCTAATGAGGTTACAGAGCTACAGGTTGTCATAGATTTTACATGTAGTACAGCTCTCTGAGTTAAGTGAAGGAGGTCAGAAACTGCAAGCAGGCAGAATGTAATGACTGGGGAACACTCTAAGGAAGCTACTGTGCATTTATTCCAACTATCACACGAAAAAATTTTGCACTCATAAAATGCAGTGCCTCGTCTAACAGCCCTGAAATCTGAGTCTTTGAGAGTCCGTTTCCATTTTCTAGGATATTGGAGCACGTGCTTGTTAGACATGCTGTCCTGATGATCCAGTTTAGCTGTTCAACAGCATTCTTATCTTTTTAACTGTGGGTTGTAGTTAGTCATTCCGAAGCATCCTCAAGGTCCATGCACTCCTGTGGCTTTTCTGTTGAAAAAAACATAGCTACTTACCACTAAACTCGCCTTATGATTCTGTATACAAAATGAAAACTCTCACTTTTGTTTTACACTGCCATCAACTTGCAAAGTACAACAGGTCCCACGTGAGCACCAGCCAAGAAAGGTCTGAAAGGAAGAAAAGGGGAAGTCTGGTCATAGGCAAAGTAGCATGTATATTACCCAGAGAAAACACTGTGTGTTATTAAAGAAAATTGATAGCAAATTAATCTGCTAATGGAAGACATTTGTACTTGGTGTCAAAATGTTTGATATTTAAGCATACGAGGGTTATGCACACGGAGAATTTGTGGCCTTTTCCTCTGATAACAGGAGACTTGAAAATGTTGCTTGACATTTCCAAACATCCTACTAAAGAAGCTGCCACATGTGTAGCAGAGCTGTGTGCAGCATCTCTGCTTGGCCCCTCAATTACGCTCCATCCCCAGAAATCACACTGAAATCTATACTCTTTTGAGAAGGTACTTATGTCTTCAATGGTGTTTTTTATATAGGCCCACCCATGGCTGCTAGTTTGTTTCCCTGATGACTGAACAGCTTGATATATGTAACTCTAATTTATGCAGATCATTTCTCTAATGCTTGTATGCCTCTAAAGTAACGCATTCAGTGTATTTCTCTCCTTTAAAAGCCTGTGCTGCTGCATCCTGGCCTCCACGTTCTTTTTCATTCCTTGCTGGAAACATTAGCATATATTCCTGAACATCACTTCTGTGGTAATTGATCATTATTTAGATAATTTTACATGTCTGTTTCTCCCCTTTAATATCTTTCATGTTTCAGGCGGTTATGAAACCTCTTGGACATAACTATGTGATTCTAACTTGCTGTGGGTTGAGTCTCTCAGAATATCATATTGACACAAAAATTAGTGATATTGACAGGTGCAAATTTTGTTTGTGTGTGTGTGTGTGTGTGTGTGTTGTCATCCATGGCAGGAACATACATGAGAAAAAAGGCATGATTTGCCTTTTTGTGATTAATCCAGTTCATTTCCTATTTCTCTCTCCTCTTTTGCTCTCAGTCTTTTTGTCATGGGCACTATTGGTTTCAATACTGTCTATATTCTGCACAAGATAACGAGTTCAGAATTTCATTCAGAATGATTTCACTAGCGCCAATGGTTTTCTCCTTATAGGATGAACTTCAGTTGAAGCTAAGAAGTGCATTCAGTCAGACTTGGCTTCCCTGTCAAGACTGCTGACCAATGGCAGTTAAATCCATATTAAGAGATCTGAGATCCTTATCTACAAAAGCTGCAATTCTGAAGATTAATTTATAATGTATAGTGGAAATCAAATGTTGCTTATTTTTTGATATTGGTATTTTCTATAGCATTCTTTATTTTAGTGTCCAAATGCTTCCCGTAGGAGTACAAGAAAAGGATAGCATATACGAGAGTTTTGAAAATGCTAGAGTTAACAAATATAATTTAGGCTTTTATGAACCTTTAACATAGCAAACAACAATGCTATCTATAATTATGTCTCACAGTCCTCAGGGCCTGGTCAGGCTCTGATTATTGTTACTGGGAGTCCTGAAATGGCACAAGTTCTTTTTAAATAGATGAATACACAGAACTTGGAAGAAATGCTGGGTTGTTGTTGGTGGTACCATTCTCTTTTGCTGTAGTTGCATATCACCAGTTAAATTGTTCACCACCTCCTTAATTATAACTATTAGGGCCACGTCTACATTAGCAAGTTTTTTTCAGAAAATCAGGCCCTTTTTTGAAAGACCATGCAGAGTATCCGCACACAAAATGCATTCTTTCAATGTGAAATTGATAGAATTCAGTTCTTCCTCCAGAAGCCATCTTCTGCTCCCAAATCAGGAAGAGTGCCTCCTTTCAAAAGCTTCTCTCGAAAGAAAAAATCACGTGTAAACACTCTGCGGGCCCTGTTTTCAAAAAAGAAGTCCTCATGGCATCAGATTTTTCAATTCCTTGCCCATTCTTTGGAAAGAGCGGGGGCTGTGTGGATGCTTTCTATCAAAAAAGTGGATTGATCTTTCAGTCTGCTTTTTGTGTGTGGACGTGCTCTTTCAGAAGAAGATCTTCTGGAAGATCATCTTTCAAAAGATTGTTGTAGTATAGATGCAGCTAACAAGTATAGCCAAAAAAGCAAAATGAACAGAACATCCCCATATCAAGTTCCTCCCCAGTCCTTCCAAAAAAGTTATATGGAGCTGTAAAATATTAAGTAATAGATGAATGTTTCTGCTTTTTATTTGGCTGCATCAGTGGGCCTGTCCTATAAATTTTTCTATTTTATCTTTATCCTGGGCACCTTGCCTACCTCAGCATGGCATGCATTCCAAGGTTATCTTTGTTAACTTTCTATCATATTGTTTATTCTGACCATGTGCCCATTGTTTATTCAGTCTCAAAAGATCCTCATTGTATTGACAGAATAATACCTCTAGAAAATTTTATATATAAAATACATATGACAGATTAGAAGTGTAACACATATAGACTAATTAGACTATTACTGCAAATTAGATACTGTGCCCAGGCTTTAGAAGGCATACAAATTACTGAGGTGTATGGTTTAATGAGAAATTAATGTAGCGTATAAACTTCTTCTTTTCTATATATATAGATGTGTCCTGTACAAATATGTATATGTATAACACACCCACCTCCTGGGTGTCATGCTCTATTACATCTTGTGACAATGAGAGAGAGTCTGTTGTTAAGCCTGAGTTAAAAGCCTTGTGGCTTTGAGCTCATAAAGTAGAGGCTCACCTGCTACATATCAGAGGTCCTAGGCTTGATCACAACAACTGGGGTTCTGTCCCATTACATAAGCTTCCAGTATGAGAGTGGTATTCAACAGTAAGGATGTGTCTACACTACAAGAATGACTTCAAAGTTGCTTACTTCAAAGTACAACTTTGAAGTAAGTGACTTCAAAGCAGAGCATCTACACACACCCTACTTCAAAGTTAAACTTCAAAGTAGGGCACCACTCCCTTCCCAGGAATGGAGTAAGGACTTCAAAGTTGGGCTCCCTACTTTGACATTAGTTGCTAGTGTAGACTCATCCTTAAAGTTTACTCAGGAAAGATGTCTTTCTTTACAAGGTAGAATCAGGAATCTCATCTCAGTATTACTGGGTGAAATCTGTAAAGCCTAGAAAATACGGCTATTCACTTCATACTTTGCCCTGCATATATTAAACATTCAGTTATCCCCACCTAATACCCATACATTGCAAAGCCTTCTGTGTACAAGGTGAGATGAGCCTGCTGATTGAAGGCCTGATGATTGACTGAGCTATAGCATTCTGAGGGCTTCAAGAAAGGTTTTTACTCAACACTCCTTCCCTCAGGAGTTCACATTTTCTGTTTTATCTCTGGGAGGGAGCTTAGTGGCAGACACACATTGAAAGACTGTGAGAAATGCCATGGGAGCTGCTTAACAGCATTCAGATGCAGAGATGGCATTTGATTCCAAGGCATTTGTGCTGCATCTGCTTTATAAAAATTCTAAATCAGGAAAACCTACAAGGTATCAGGAAAGGAGACTTCTGATCTGGATGCTTTTACTATTAAACACAGAGTCCTAGTTTTGAAAAAAAATTAACAAATCTAAAGGTTAGAAACTTGAATAATTTTCATATTTCAGTGAAATGCATAAATTGGTAAAAGAGCTTGTGCACAGATACAAGCATGTACATTAAGACTGCAACAATTCCTCTAATGGTACATGTATGTTAATGGGCTTCATAACATGCCTATTGTAGTTGTTTTCATTTAAAGTGGAAATTGTTAGTTTAATTCTTACATATTATTCAGTCAAGATGTTCTGAATTTTATAAACTGAATATTGTTGTCTTGACACCGTTCCCAGCATATGCATTACAGATACAGAATGTTATGTAAAAGACAGCCAGGCTAGAAATCTTTTCTTGTTTTGCATCTCATTTTTCCCTGAATTCATATTAATTTATAAATCTATGTAGGTGGTTAATTGAAGCCCTGCTATAATCCTTCTCCCTTTAGATGCCTTGAGCCTTCTAAATGTGCAATACCTCAGAAACAGACATGTTAATATTATGTAGATCTTTTGCTTTCATGCAATGGAAATATTTAATTTCATTTATTTATATTTTTGTAATTCATTTGGTGATATGAAATTAAGAAAGTTACCAGAAATGAATGCACAAAGCAAATGACTAGATGGAGAAAGTGATAAAAACATAATCACTGCAGCTCTAAGATAAGATGCTTTATGATGTCAGAGCTCTGAATTGCTGATGAAGTTTGAAATAATTCCATTTTACATATTTTTAAATTCTCACATAAGACAGTTGATTTAAACTTGAAACCTTTGAAGTACAAAGCACTAACCTCAGCCTCTAGACAAGATGCATAAGGTTAAATATAATAGAAACATAAATCTTCTGTAAGTCTTATTAAAGGAGAAATATCTGCAGTATCTGAGCTAGATTTCTTTCAACCAAAAACTCCTATTTTGAAATGCTAGCCTTCTGACAGCGTGACAAATTGCTGGAACAAATGCTAAATAGTTAAATGGACAGGTGATGGATAGGCTCATAAGCCTTGCAGGGCAGCCTGTGTAAGATACTAATTGGTTCTGTGGAACTGGTTTTAGTCAATAAATTCACTTGAGAGATTTTTTTTGTGTGTGTTAGACATCTTTAAAGAAGGCAGTGCTGTAGGTGACAAACCACTTGCAACATATTAGGCCACCAACAACTTTATTTTGCTCACTACACTGTCTACCTCTTTTCAAGGCTACCACCCACACATACACACTAAGGATTCATTATTGATGCACTGCTGTTTTAATATCTTTCACGTGCTTCTGAATTATGAGTTTATTTGGAGGACACCAGAATTTGCTGACTCTGAACATTTTTCAGTTTTTAGTTTCTCACAGTTGGAATGATTTCATAGGGCTGTATTCTGCCACCATTGCTCTTTGTGAGTAGTGCTTTACTCTGTGAGTAGTCTTATTGAAGATAATGGTCTCCTCTGAAGGGCAAGGCATTAGTCAATGTGAGTAAGAGACGCAGAATGTGTTCAGTGGGAATTAGAAACATAGCAATATTTTTTTCTTTTACCAGGGCTAAGAAAATATTTCACTCATTTGTGTCAAGAAACTGAATGTATTAACACAAGGACAAAACGACAGTTTCCCAGTTTTCGTGAGTAAAGTCATTTCATCTTCTTTATAGGAAGAGAACTCATTAGTTCTGAAGGCCCTAAATGTACACCGCTAATCATTGCAAATTAGAAATGGGCCTGAGCCTTGAACCATAAATTTAATCATAAATCCACTGCGGAAAAGTTCAGATGCAATTTCAACATTGTAATTTCAGTCCCAACTTTGCTACAAAGCAAGGCATGATTTTGGAGCAAGGAGCTTGCGATTTATTCCTCTTTGTTAGTCTAGTGATGCTTCCCATATCTGGGCTTCAGAGAGATTTTATAATCAGAGGCTCCGCTTGTCTGTCTGTAATCTGGGGATAACAAAAAACACAAAGCAGCTGCCTAACAAGAGCGTTGTAATGATTAGTTAGTGAATACCTTATTTGTAAAAGGCCTTGAAGATAAAATGCACTCCATAAGTGCCAACATAATTGCGAGAAGATCTCCATCTCAACTTTCAAATATATAAACAAGTAATAAACAATGACTTCTGCAACTGCATCATATACCTGAGTGCTGTGGAGTATGAAATGTGCTTTAACTGTTCTAGAAAATATAGCTAAATATTAGAGTATTTAGGATCTGAAGAAAGCTTTTGCTATTTTAAGTAGCATAGGTACCTTGTTAAGGTATTAATAAAAAGTATTATTCCCAGTTCTAAGCACGGATAATATAATGCTCATTCTAGTATTGCCTTTATGCAATATAAAGAATTAAAATAAACTTTTTAATGGCATATATTTATACCATGGTTACTAGGGATGAGCAAACTATTCATAAGGGATGATTTTTCTTCCAAAATCACCACTTTTCTCATCTTACAGGACACCTTCAAGCATATTGTGATTGCCTTGGATTTCACTGATTTTCAAAATGATGAGCATTTATGATGGGATTATCAAAATACTTCAGGGAGTTGGGTGACCAGTTCCAATTAACTTTTGATAGGAATTCCATGTCTAAATCCTTTATGTGCTTTCCAAAATCCATCCTTCAGGTCTGTGGGTTGATTCAACAGTTCATAAATAGTTAGTGTTCCATATTTGATTGGGTCTGGCTGGCTGTTATTGGCTAGTGAGATTATGTGTTTTTATTTCTGTTATTTGAATGGATAACTCTGTCAAAATGCTTGCTTTTGTGAATCTAAAATTTGGTGTTTGTGGATCTTTACTCATATGATTTAAAAATTGTTTTTATGACCTGGTGTTCCCAATAAAATTTCATCATCAGTACTTTTTCAAAAAGAAAACCCAAAAGGAGGTTAATGCAGGCAGCAAAAGTTATTTTTTAAAAAGTAAATTTTTCACTACATTTTTCTTAGTATTTCCCCTGCTTGAGTAAATGTCAGGCTCACCTTAGTATTTTAGAGGAGGAGGCGTATTAAAATCAGGATGAATCACTACTTCCAGACTGGGTATGGAAGATATACTATATAGTACTCACTCAAATCAAGATATAAACCTATCACAGGCGGGGATCAGGAAATGATTGCATTCCATAGTGAGTAGTATCAGGGAACAGGAATATTAGGGGAATTTTCAAATTGTTTTCTGAAGCATCCCACATTAGCTATTGTTGACAACAGGACACTAGAGTGAACGGGCCATACATTTCTTCTTACACAGCAGGTCTAATGCCAAGAGTGATATATTTCTCTCTATTAAATAAATGAATATAAAACCAATTACTATTAGAATCATTTTGAATTTGAAAGATTTACTGTCAATGACTGTCCCAGATTTTCCCCCCATTTAAATCTAAGATATAATTAGATTTGGCGACATAGAAAATTTATAATGACAACTTGTCTGAATTGTCCTTATCTAAATACTAGCTTTAGCTTGTAGTTCAACTGATAAAGACATAAAGTAAGATTAACTGGTCTATAGTTGAATTGTCCCATAAACTTCTCTAGTTTCAATAAGGTGCTCAAAGAAAACATATTACAGGAGTTAAGAGCTGTGCAGCTTTCTTTAACCGGCTGGATTTGTAGCCATGGGAGAATCCAGAGATGACAATACATATTTTCTTCTTGCATTTAATCAGACTCTGTGGCTCCACAGTGGAGGACTGTGGTCCCCTAGGAGGAAATCTATAATAAATATTTTAGTTTATTAATACAAAGAATTGTGACTATGCACCAAAGAGAACAAACAAATGTTATGTGATTTCCAATATGCTGTTCTATATTTATGTACCATAAAAGCACAGAGTAGACTTGTCTAGGATATTGAACCATAACATTTTACTATTGAATCACGTAGAGCTGGTAGATCACAATGTTTCCATGTAACTAAGATAATTGTTCCAGAACTATTAAGTCACTTTGCTTTAATTTTTTTGGGGGTGGGGGGGGCAGAGAGAATGATTAGTTTTTGCTGCTAAACATTACTTTTGTATCTCATGAAATTTAAAATATAGCACATGTTCTCCATAAGTCTTTGTGGAACCTGAAGAACATTAACCTCAGATAGAAATATGGTAAAGATACAGTCCTGGTTAGAGAACTGGAAATTTATGAATAGCATTTTTCTGTGGGAGACAGACTTACAGCAGAGAATAGCAAGTTCATTAGACTAAGTTTAATTTCCAGGAAGGAGATATTCAAAGTGATATTGAAAATCAATTGGAATTAGTAATCTTGAAAAATCCACTCTCGTGAGCTTAGTACTCAGCTCTGGATGCTGTGAGACAGGGAGCATTTCATGTGATGAGCTTGCAGAGACCGTGTAGGTTTAAATATGTTGGTGCAAACCATAAAAGTCATGACAGTTGACCCTAAGCTCAAGGACTTGAGAAAGTGAGAAAAAAATCTTCTCAAAGTCCATGACTTCCATAGGTTGAACTTGGCCCAGTGATCTGTTTCAGAAAAAGTTTCCTTTTGTCTCTCTGTTGAATTTTATGCTGTTGTGTTACTTGCTAGTCAGATGCAAGGCAGTCTTCACAGATGTTGTCTCTGACCGACCAAATACCATCAACATGAGATAAAAATGAGGAAAATCTTGGTGACGATGAAAGGAAGGGAACCAAGGAAGTCAGGGAAAATTGGCTAACTCCTATACAAACACTGATTTAAAAAAGGGCAGCTCTAATGAGAAATCCAAAATAACCTTTCCTCATTCCCAGTTCCCCCAAATCCAGACAGACGGGTGACATGTTAAGGTACTTTTATAAATAACTTAATAAATGTATATAAATGACTGATTTATTTCATGTAGCTGGCACAGACATGAGAAGCGTGTGCTATAGATTTTATAAACGCATCATTGGAATTTGTTACTGATCATTAAAAGCAACCTATTGGCCTGCTGGATTCTGTAGCAATAATAATAATTAACCATTTATTACATGTTTCTTAACACTTTAAAACTATTTATGGACATAACCCTGCCTATGAAATGTGACAAAGTACAAACAGTGAGAAAAGATATCAAACATGCTAGCTAAACTCCCAAGGAGACTTGTTAAGGGGACCCGCCTGGATTCAGTAGAAATCCTCATTCAGACAAATTAAGTGATCAATGGTTCTCTCTTATGTGCTATAGACACACCATAGGGTAACCCATTTGCTAGTCCCATTAACTTTTCCAGGAAAATTTGGCTTTGGAGCTGACTGACTGGCTATCCGTGGGGTAGTAACTACCAAAATCCAGGCAGTAGGGCTGTTTCTACACATGCCACTTGTTCCAAAAGTGGCATGCAAATGAACAGCCCAGAAAATGCTAATGAGGTGCAGATGTAAATTTCTGGTGCCTCATTAGCATATGGTCACATGATTCAGAGTCCAGAAGAAGTTCTTCCAGACTTCAAAACAACCATGAAGAAGTGTGGCCTCCAGGGATCTCCCAGAAGGAAATCCTCCCTCCAGAAGCCTCATCTTCCAGAAAATTTTCCAGAGGGAGGATTTCCTTCTAGGAGATCCCGGAGGCCACGCTTCTTCACAGCTGTTTTGAGTCTGGAAGAGCTTCTTCTGGACTTTGACTCATAGGACCGTATGCTAATGAGGCACCTAAAATTTACATACATGCCTCCTTAGCATTTTCCAGGCTGTTCATTAGAATGCCACTTTCGGAACAAGTAGAATGTGTAAAAACAGCCTAAAAGAATAAATTAAAACACCTCTTATAATTAATCAGAGAAAAGTTCCATTCAGTTTAGCAGGAAGCAGAGTAGGCAGGAGAAAAAGAGTGCTTCAAATTGGTAACAAGAATTTTGGAAGTATGTAAATAAATAAAAGTGGAAAGACTTACACTTGTGTGTAACTGTAAGCATGTCAGTTGTGCCTGTTCACGGCACTACTCCCACACATGGTTAATAGGAAGTCAAAGGCTCAGTTAGCAGATGTGCTCCACTATTAAAATGTTTTCTGCTACATTCCTTCCTGTGGGCTACACAAAAGAGGCATGGTCTAGACTGGAGGGTTTTCTCGGCAAAAGGGACATGTTGTCGACAAAACTGTCAAAGTGTCTAGATTCCCAAGGGCATTCTGTTGACAGTCATTCACAGAACGCAGCACTTTTGGTGACAGATGTGCCCCCCTCACCATGAAGTAGGCCCTCTGGAACGATAGAAGGCCTTTGGAACTTCCAGACCTGCTTTCAGCTGACAGATCTCTTTGAACAGAAAGTAGGTCTCGATTTTCCAGGGGCCCTTTTGTCAACAGAAAAGGCTTCCGGGACATTTGGCAACCCTATCTGCTGTGCTTCCAGTTGGCTGTTTTGCTGATAGAGTGGCCAGGCAGTCCAACCGCTCTCTGTCAACAGAGCTAATTGCTCTTTGATCTGCCCTGCAGTCTGGCTGCTATCTGTTGACAGAAGTTTTCTTGGATGATATCTTCTGACAAAAACTTCTGCCAACAAACCCCACTAGTCTAGACATAGCACTTTAAAGACTAGCAAAATGGTTGATTAGGTGAGCTTTCGTGGGACAGACCCACTTCTTCAGACCATAGCCAGACCAGAACAGACTCAATATTTAAGGCACAGAGAACCAAAAACAGTAAGCAAGGAGGGCAAATCAGAAAAAGATAATCAAGGTGAGCAAATCAGAGAGTGGAGGGGTGGGGGGGAAGGTCAAGAAGTAGATTGAGCCAAGTATGCAGAGGAGCCCCTATAGTGACTCAGAAAGTTCCCATCATGATTTAAACCATGTGTTAATGTGCCGAATTTGAATATAAAAGCCAGTTCAGATGTTTCTCTTTCCAAAATGGAGCGATAATTCCTTTTCTGTAACACACATACCTTTAGGTCATTGACAGAATGCCTCATTCCATTAAAATGTTAACTAACTGGTTTGTGGATCTGGAGTGTTTTGATGTCTGTTTTGTGCCCATTGACCCTTTGTCTAAGGGAGTTAGAAGTCTGTCCAATATACAAAGCACCTGGGCATTGTTGGCACATGATGGCATATATGATGTTAGTAGAGGAGCATGAGAAAGTGCCCGTGATTCTGTAAGTAACCTGGTTAGGTCCAGTGATGGTATTTCCAGAGAAGATATGTGGACAAAGCTGGCAGCGGGCTTTGTTGCAGGGAAAGGTTCCAGGACTGGTATTCCCAGGGTATAGACTGTGGCTGTTAGTGAGGATCCTCATGAGGTTGGGAGGTTGTCTGTAGGGGAGAACAGGCAAGTCACCCAGGGCCTTCTGGAGTCTGGCATCCTGATTAAGGATAGGTTGTAGGTCTTTAATAATTTGTTGCAGTGGTCTGAGTTGGGGGCTGTAGGTGATGACCAGTGGTGTTCTGTTCTTGGCTTTTTTGGGCCGATCTTGGAGTAGCTGGTTTCTGGGTATTCGTCTGGCCCTGTCGATTTGTTTTTTTACTTCTCCTGGTGGGTAACTCAGGTTTATGAATATTTGGTAAAGTTCTAGTAGTTTTTGGTCTCTGTCAGTTGGATCAGAGCAAATGCAATTGTACCTAAGAGCTTGACTGTAAACAATGGATCTAATCACGTGTGCAGGATGGAAACTAGAAGGGTGTAGATAAGTATAGCGATCAGTAGGTTTTCGGTACAGTGTGGTACTGATCAGGCCATCCTTGATTAGTACTCTAGTGTCCAGGAAATGTGTCTCTTGCATGTTGTAATAGAGGCATAAGTTGATGGTGGGGTGTAGATTGTTAAAGTCTCTGTGGAATTCTTCTAGAGCCTCTGTCCCATGGGTCCAAATCATAAAGATGTCATCAACGTATCTTAAGTAGAGGAGTGGTAATAGGGGACGAGAGCTGAGGAATCGTTGTTCCAGGTCAGCCATAAATATATCAGCATATTGTGGGGCCATGCGGGTGCCCATAGCAGTTCCACTAATCTGGAGGTTTAAATTGTCCCCAAAACGGAAACGATTGTGTGTGAGAACAAAGTTACAGAGGTCAGACACCAGATTGGCTGTGGTGGCATCAGGGATGGTATTCCTGATTGCTTGTAATCCGTCTTTATGTGGAATATTAGTGTACAGAGCCTCTACATCCATTGTGACAAGGATGGCGTTATCAGGAACTTTTCCGATGTTTTGTAATTTCCTCAGGAATTCAGTGGTATCTCAGATATAGCTGGGAGCGTTGATGGCATAGGGTTTGAGGAGGGAGTCCACGTAACTGGATAGTCCGGTGGTAAGGGTGCCAATACCTGAAATGATAGGGCATCCAGGGTTTCCAGGTTTGTGGATTTTGGGAAGTAAATAGAATAATCCAGGCTGCGGCTCAGATGGTGTGTCTGAGTTAATGAGGTCCCGAGTAGCAGCGGGAAGTTCCTTCAGTAGTTGTTGTAATTTCCTTTGGAATTCCAAAGTGGGATCAGTGGAGAGAGGTCTGTAAAATGTAGTGTTGGAGAGTTGTCTGGCTGCCTCCTGTTCATAGTCTGACCTATTCAGGATGACAACAGCACCCCCTTTGTCAGCTGGTCTGATTATGATGTCTGGGTTATTTTTGAGACTCTGGACAATTTATACCTCCAGATTAGTGGAACTGCTATGGGCACATTACAAGGCATCTAGTGTGTATGCAGTTTAGGACTGAGATTTCTTTTATGGTGGATCATTTACAACAAAACAGTTGTGGCTCTTTGAAGGATTACTTTATGCTCTCAATGCGTCTGTTGCTGAGACACCTGGTAACACTACTATAGTTAAGAGTCCATAAGCATTTTTATTAGAAACCTATTCTTTGGGAGGCAATAGCTCAGCCTTTTCAAATTGCATCATGCTAAAACTTGACAAGTTGTCAGTGGAAAGGCAATTATTTCTACCAAAACATTAAGAACATCACTTACAACATTTTATGTTATCCAATGACAGGAAAATGTATATATTTAATGGATCTCAGTTCTTTTGATTTTTTTTTTTTTTGCTGGAACGATGGAAACTAAGGCTATATCTACACTATACTCTTCCTTTTGGAAGGGGCATGGTAAAGAGCAAGTTGGGAAGATGTTAATGAGGCACTGTCATGATTATGCAGTGCCTCATTAGCATAATGGTGGCCACTTGCAATTTGAAAGTGCTGTTTTCAAACTGTGCTCTGCCCATGTAGATGGGGGCCTTTTCAAAGGACCCCCGGACTTCGAAAGCCCCCTTTTCCTATTTGGTTTTAGGAAGAAGGGGCTTTTGAAGTCTGGGGGGTCCTTTCCAAGGGCCCTCATCTACATGGGCAGTGCATGGTTTGAAAGCGGCACTTTAGACTTCTGTGTGGCAGTCATTATGCTAAAGAGGCACTGCATATTAATTGCACCTCCTCATTAACATCTTCCCAACTCTCTCATTACCATGTCCCTTCTGAAAGTAAGGGGCTAGTGTTGATGTAGCCATTACATTATTTTAAAAAGGAGCTTCCAGTTACATGAACTTTAATTATGGAAAGAAGTTTAATTATATTTGAAACTCTGAGAAGAAAACACAACAGATGGAAAGAAGTGATATTCACAGCTGATAAATAGCCAGTAAGGCTGGGAGGTATGAGCACTTCTAGTTCTTCAAATATGTATGACATTATTTTCAATTTGCTTATTCTCCTTACTTTTAAGAGTAGTTTGGTTCTCAGAGGCACTACATGGACAGAATGTATGAGGAAAGCCAGAAGTGAATTTCTGGAGCTGAGCAGCCAAGCTTATTAACATTGCAAACTCCAAAGAAACAAGAGACAGGCTATCAGAGAGGTAGAGAGGAGTTGAGAGAGAGTACTGGAGTGGCATGAGGAGTCTAGAGAGGACTTATCTGCCACTGTAACACCTTAACAGGTCTGTCAGTAGACGAATCTAGAAAACCCCCAAATCCAAAAACTGTGTAAGCAATCAAGAAGAAATGAAAGATGGACACAGAATTAAAATAACATCTTCTGGTAGTTCAGTGGCTCATGGGATGTGCTAGTGGCTTCAGCATAATTGGGTATTCCGAGCACAAATGACCATCAATTTTTATTAACTAGTATCTTCATTGAAGGCCTCAGGGAAGAGGGCAACAACTGACCTAGACAGAGCTACTCTGTCCCTATATATCTCTGAAGTTATCTGCAAGGACTGCTTGACTAAACGTTATGTCACCTGAGCACAAGTTGTGTGTGGTGTAGAGGGGGGCGTTGACAGGGGAGATGGAATAGTCAAGATAATTTTATTCCTATGCCAGTACTCAAGCATGTGGCTGGAGACAAGTAGACTGGCTGGGTCTGTCTTCATACAGTGATCTGAATCAAATGAGGTTATAATTTATATTTAAGTGCCAGGTGCTGCACATGAATATGGGGAAGCGGATGGGACAGTGTTCCTTGTAAGCTGAGAACTTGGGTGGCCACCCAGGAGAGATTTAGCTGCTGCTCAGCTGATTAGCAGAGTGCCTACAGCTGCCCACAGCCAGCAATATGTTTCTTTTGGTGGTGAACATCCACACATAATTCAGTGCACTTAACAAAATTTATTCCACCTGGATGAAAAAAATAGAAAACTGGGGGCAGGGACCATCTTTTCCTGCAATTTCAAAGATGAGAACATGAATAAAGGGGAAAAAGGGGCTGGAGAAGATGGGTAAAGGGCTGCACCAATAAAATAGAGTGAATACTGGCATCTGTGGTAGTACTTGAAATATCCTAATTGTCCTTCTGCCAGGTCAGTAGCCTTTGCTCATTTCTGTTGTGACTCTTACAAGGAGAGAATAAAGTAAAATCACCTAGACTTCCAGGTACCTGCCATGAAACACTGTGCTCAATTTAATGGCTCATTAAAGGCTAATGGGTGAGTGTTCTGGTGGATTAATATGGTTTAGCTGGCATTAGCAGTATGTTATGCATTTCCTAAAAAGCCAGGTTTTTCCTTACCTCCTGGCTCTGCTTACCAGTGCAGCATAAGTGATTTGTATGCCTGCATCCAGCATGGCATGCTCTCAACAGATTGCCTTCACAACAGTCAAATTTTCAAACTGGGGCACCAGTGGAGGAGGCTTCAGAGTGCTGAGTAGCTATGTACGTACCCATGTCCACATCAGTGTGTTCTAAATGGATACTAAAATGTAGGAATGGACCCTGCAGAATGTCTATACTCTGGCCTGCCAAGGACAAGCCACTACGATGCTGGCAAGAGGTAGGCCATAGAATAGAAATCTTGCATGACTTGCTGCTGAGCTAACTCACCCTGACACATAAAAGTCATCCACGTGCTTGAATTAAGCAGCTTGGCTGTTCCATGACATGCCTTCACCCTACTGAACTCCCATTTGCTACGGTTTTCTAACTGAACTCCCATTTGCTACTGGTTTCTACCCCTTGATGCCTAGGAAACCGTCTCCAGCTACCCGCCAAAGCTCTACACCCTTCTCTTATCCTAATATGCCTTCCACCTTCTCACAATTTTAATAGTTAGATCCCACACAAATTGCCTTTTGTTATGTCTCTTTTTGGTCCTTTGCTCAAATAATGAATGTGTCCTGCCTCTGGGGTCTTCTGTCATGTACAGGGATGGCTGGCACTTTAGACAATGGAAACATGGAAAACTTGCCCTCTGCATTCCCCCAGAGTGTCTTGAACACATAGGTAAGGCTACAGAATGCCCCATGACAATGTGAAAATAAGCAATGGGCAACCCTGATGCCATAACTACAATCATCTCCTTTGGTTTGCTGTGCTCCTTGGTGTGGGATCGAGCACCCATGCATGTATTTTCCACTCATCACTGGAGTAAGTGTATATGTAGGGACTAGTGTGCACAAACACTTGCACATTTAGTTCCAAGTGACTTGTGCAAGGGTACCCAGTGAGCCAGTTGTAGAAGCTAAGATTAGAACTCAGGAGATCCTGCCTCCTTGGACCAGTTTCAAGCTCACCAATGGGGGATGGGGAGGGTGGGCAAATGGGTCAGCCTGGCATTTAAAAGGGGTCCAGAGTGCTGTTACTTTGGCAGCAGATGCAACCAGAACTGTGAGCACCTTTGGAATGCTGTTCAGTGCTGCTCCACCACTCTGTGTGTGTGGGAGGGGGATGTGGAGGCCCCAGGGCCTCAGTCTGAGTGGTGCTAAGAGCTCACTGCCCTAGACCACACCTGAAGCTGAGCCCCTCTCCCACCTTTTCCTGGGGCCCATGGTGGCTGTTGGTGCCACTGCCCATTCTCAATCATCTAAAATAAGTTGCTCCAACTCTCTGAGAAAATATCTTTTTAAATAGTCAACTTAAACCTGGATTTCAGTCTGTGACCTATATCATTAGACTCACTAGGCAGTCATCCAAACACACGCTTTTTCTAAATTGTACATAGCTATGGGGCAATGTATATGATCATAGTTTATACATGTGTTTGGACTCATCACACTACACTGTTACCTTGTGCTAATTTTTTCATTTTTTATATTTCTGTAAATCACAGTAGATTGAAATCTGGAGATTAGAAAACAAAAAGTCATAGAAAATCAGTAGGCAAGAAGTTCACACTTCTTCCACTATCATATCCCAATATGTTTGATTTGAACTGTTAATTGTTCATGCACCTGTAGTTCTGCTGTGGCCACTTCGCTGTGTAAATCTACCACTTTGTGTGAAAGAATTATGGAAATACCATATTATCTTGTAGAAGGTCTTGGGATGCTTTAGTGCATGGGTGTCCAACCTTTTGGCTTGCCTGGGCCGCATTGAGTGAATACAGTCTGGGGCTGCGTACAAAATATATAATATAGTTAATGTATATAAATCACATAATAATGTTAAAAGTTTACGATCTTGTGGGGCCACATTACTAGCTGGCCAGGGCCACATGCGGCCTGCGGGCTGCAGGTTGGACACGCCTGCTTTAGTGGGTTTCAAAGGAAAAAGAGCAGTTCAGCAGGAAAAAGTCATCTACTTCAAAAATATCTTCAGTGGTGCACTATAGTGTATTTTGATTGGAACTCTATTCTGAAAAGTGATTAAGTAAAACATAAACCCCATTAATTAACAGATCTGCTCCCTGTGTTTATTTGAAGGTAGCTGTTGGTGTTAGTGAGAAAAGTAGATTTTAAACTATTTTTACTTCTGTTGTCTGTTGTCTTTGCAAAGCCAGCACAACTGAGAGAGAAATGGATTCTATTCTGTCTTGTGCAAAACCCACAGAATGGTTAAATGGGAGTCAAACTCTGCTGATTTACAACAGTAAAATCATATTGACTCAAGTGGAGGCTGACAGGAACTTGATAGCAGGTTCCAACTGCAGGGGTTTCAATATATTCTGCCTGTGATTACACTTCTGCAGCCTAAAAGCCTGTACACATAAAATACAGGAGCGCAGAAGCTGGGCTGTGGAATCATTGTTCAGTGACGATAATACAGGACCCAGAAAAAAATAGTGTTCTTCAGAGCATAGGATGAGTTTCCAGGTCTGGCAGTTGTGATAGTGGGAGGGTGGAAGAATCTCTTTGCTTGTAAACTGAATAGATTGAACCTGATAATCATGGATAGACAACAAACAGTGAATCCTCAGGATGCAATTGCTCCTTCACTATAAATCAGTGTCTATAATAACTTAATTCAGAAGGGAACCACACTTGTTCAGCAAATTGCATGTACCTCTCAAAGTGGGGAGTGTTACTTAGAGGCCTGAAGGTACAACAGACAGTGTGTTACCTAGATGCTAAAGGAAAGCAATGTGCTGGACCATTTTCAACATTCAAAATGCAAAACCTTTGCCTGTAGTGTAAAGAGGTGACACAGGGAGAGAACTCAGACTACTTGGTGTCTATCAGCTGAGCCTCTTGAGTTGTGAAACATCTAGGGAATTTCAGAAAAAAAAAAAGTCCCCTCTAGTGTTGCAACTCCACATGAGACTCAGATAAGGCTGATGAGGTGAAAGGTCAGAATCTGCTGCAGCTTTGTTTGCGTGAGAGATTAATCCTCAATCCTGGCTCCAGCCTCTTTTGCACTGCACTGGCCATGTTCAGGGCCCAAGAGCTGGCTTATCAGCTCACCAGGATTTTCCGAGTTGGAGGAAAACATGAGCATGCTCCTGTAGCGTACTGCTTGGTCCTGCCATGAGAAGCAATGGGACCATGGCTGAGAAGACATGTCATGGGGAGGTTCCTTCTGTTCTCCTCGTTGTTACCCCAGATTTTTGGAACACAACATGCTGCAGGATCAAAGAGCAGCAGCACATGGTGCTTTTGTTACTGCCCAGCTTCAGCTGAGTTTATTGGTGCAGGTGAGGACTAAGCCCTCGGTTACTAATCTAGCATCAGAGGACCAATGTAGAGTGAACAGTGAAGTGTGACAGAGGAATATATTTGTATAGTGAACTAATGTTCCAGGGTCTAACTGCCCCATGTAAACCTCATTAGTTTGCTCTAAAGAGTACTTTGAACTAAGACTACATCAATGTAAAATAGATATTGTTTTGAGTGCACCAACAGAGTATATAAAGCACAGGATTTTAGAGTGTTTTACAAACCACATCCACTCAGAACACCATAGACCTTCCCTAAGACGCTCTGTTTGCGAATTCTGAAGCAAAGTAGGATAGATTTTTGCACTTATTTTTATCGTGATTTATTGACATTCTCCCCTCTCTGATCCGTTTTTCCATAAATGCAAACAGCAAAAAGAGTTGGGTTGCTTCCCCTGTCTTACTAAAAAAAAAGACTCCCAAAAATTTAGAATTCTTAGGATAATCCTGAATCACCTCTCCTGTGCCTTTACAGCAATAGAAAATCTTAGATTTTTATCAGCAATTATAAATCCCTGAAACCTCAGCATTTTTTTTATGTTGCTGTGGTTAAGCTTTGATGCTATGGGACAAATAAATGGTGCATTTTAGTTTCGTGTGACAAGAGTGAGTATTTTTGGGGTATGTCCAGATTCCAGCGATTTGTTGACAGAATTTTTTGTCGGAAGATATCTTCTGACAAAACGTTTGGCAGCAGTCATAGTGAATTGCAAGAGGCATTATGCCTCGTGGGGAGTATGATAAAATGGTTGACAAAAGTGCTGCATTCTGTCGATTTACTGTTCACTGAACACCTTGGGAATTTGGACACTCCACAGATTTTGTTAACAAAAGCTTTTACTGTAGGCATAGCCCTGAAGTATGTCTATGCAACCAAAACAAAGGCATGGTGAGCCCATGCCAACCAACTTCAGCTTGTGGGGCTCAGGGTGTGGAACTATTTCATTGCTGTGTTGGGCTATGTCTATACTAGCCAAAAACTTCAAAATGGCCATGCAAATGGCCATTTCGAAGTTTACTAATGAAGCGCTGAAATACATATTCAGCACCTCATTAGCATGCGGGAGGCCGCAGCACTTCGAAAGTGATGCGGCTCGCCGCCGCACAGCTCGTGCAGACAGGGCTCCTTTTTGAAAGGACCCCAGCTACTTCGAAGTACCCTTATTCCTACGAGCAGATGGGAATAAGGGGACTTCGAAGTAGCCAGAGTCCTTTCGAAAAGGAGCCCCATCTGGGCGAGCTGCATCAATTTTGAAGTGCTGCGGCTGCCCCCATGCCAATGAGGCGCTGAATATGTATTTCAGCGCTTCATTAGTAAACTTCGAAATGGCCATTTGCATGGCCATTTTGAGGTTTTTGGCTAGTGTAGGCCTGTCCCATAGAGATTATTCTCTCTGTCTTTCCAGGAGATAATTATGTATGCAACACAGTGTTTTGTTTGGGTGCAGTTTAATTTTGCCATTTAGCTTTTTGAAAAGGTATACTCTGTGATGCATTTATACGACAGAAGGTAGATTGCAGACGGCATATTGCTCTTACAGTGAAAGATGGGAAAGTGGGTGATGGTGCTCAGTTTCTGTGGGAGTTGTTCCTCAGTTTTGGATCAATGCCCAAGAAAGCTCTGTCTTCTGCACAGATAAGAAGCACCATTGTCAACCACAGTCATCCTCCCAGAGTTCAAGGAGAGCTAGGCATCATGGGCCAAGGTCATTGAAGCCTTAAGGTTAACGGCCAAATCCTGAAAGTCAACATGGCACATCCAAACTTTGGTTATGGGCATTGCACACGCAGGAGGCAAACAAAACATTCATTCCAAAAATCAAATGTGTGGCGGTAGGTCTTATTTCACCTTATTGAATTGAAGGAAACAGAAAGATTTGGTTACAGAAGTTGTTTCAGGTATAGGTCAAACAAAACTGCAATGGAATCCTTTTGGATACTTGAATGTGGTTAGCAAAGCGTTTGCAACTGAAAGCTTTACTGAATGAGATATTAAGCAGGGGATACTTTGTGCTCAAAGATGATGAACTATTGCAAAACATTTGCTTTAACTTATAGCACCATGCTTTGTGAATCTGGTGGGTAAAATATAGCTCAGAAGAAAAACAATTTGTTAAACGTGTTCAGTTTTCCTATGTCAAGTATCACTCATCAACAGCTGACCTTGAAACAATGATGGAGAGTTCCAGAGTTAATTTGCTGCTTACTTCATTCTCCCCCTACACTGTTTCCAAGTCTTTGTTTGCTTATAGCTACTTGTGTGGACAGGTCTTCAGTCTTCTTCCTTCCTGCATAATGAACTGTCCAGAGTTCCTTAAAACATTTATGTAAGAGCACCTGGTCCTATGACAGCCTTCTCTTGAAAATACATACAGTAAATCCCATGCTTTAGAAAGATGAGATTTCAGTGCAACAGTGGCGTTGCTTGTACAACCAAGAGTTTGGATTAATCAGACAACCTGAATGAGACTATTTATTTAAACTAAATTCAGAGGAACAGCATATTGTACTGAAGATTAAAAAAGGGTATTTATAACACATTACTGTTTCTTCTTATTTTTGGCAGTTTCTCTAATGAATAAGATTGGGCTTCAAAATTTCACCTCTTTAATGCCCGATTAAATTATTCTGTCTCATGGCCCACTACATCTCCATTAAGCAATATTTATGTTTTGTGCACTAAGTATAAAGCAGTTTATAACAATAACAGTCTATAAAATCTGATAAATAAATTCCCTGGCAGAGTTATGTAATAAAACATTGCTTTAATTAAACAGTATACTTGATTTAAAATGTACAGCTTGTGTTTTTCAGTCTATCTTTTCTGAAGTATTTGCCTAAATATCCTGTATTTACCCTCCCAAACCACTCCTTCCTCCACCTTAGAATTTAAATTATGATCCCTTAAAGAAGTGAAGGCTGTGAATATTTCAGGCATAATCAAGTCAACCATTTGGAGTCCATATATTTCTGAAGAATTTTCTTATCGGTGATGCTAATTATAGAAATGGAACAAGAGGCTAATCCAACTCACTTGATATTCTAACAAAGTCAAGTCCCATTATTCAGGTTCCTAAGAAGTACCTGTCTGGAATTCAGGATCTGCAAGAGTGAATGTTGCTTTTGAACAACTAAACATTGATAACTGGAAACATCTTACAGCATGGAATGGCTCACTGTGTTGCAAAATGGATAGTTTGGTTGAGAATGGTGTTGTATATACATATATATAGGACCAATTCTTCCCTGTGCTGTGTTAATATGCACAGACAGGTAAGTTCTGCTCTCACGCACAAGAAGCAAGAGAAGAATTTCCCGTAGTTTTCAAGACAATTAAGGAAGATGGCTGGTTACAGCACTGGCCTCGGATGGAGTCTTACCTGCTGTTTAGGGGGTTGTTCAATCCTCTTGTTGCCTGCCATGTAGACTCTTCTCACCATGGGTGCATGCTGTTCCTGTTCTTTGACCATAGGAATAAGGTTAAGGCTCAGAAAAGAAGAGAGTTAGAACTAAAGTGTAATTGGAGAGTCAAGTGTGGTGAAAAGAGTGGAAGCATGTTTTGATTCCCCTGAGAACAAACTAAGAACCAAGATACCAAACTTCCCAGCCACAATGCTTATTAGGCCAAATCCTGGAGGCAGGGGCCTTGAGTCCCCTCTTGAATATCCAGGTGTAATTTCAAATGAATTAGGTGGAATGCAGGTGAATCAGGAGTAATTTAATTTTAAATCAGAGGAGCTTTATAGGCCCATTTGTCTGGATCCCAGGCCCACATATATTTTTCAGCATGTACTTAACTATTTATAACCAAGGTGGATGTATTCAAATGCCTGGGGAGAATTTTCTTTGGTTCCAGGGATGCTGGAGTTATAAAATTATTGGATTATGTTGAGCTGCAGTTCAAGTGCCACACATTTCACAGCTTGGAAGAACATATTTTTTTCTTTTTCTGCCAGCTATTTTTCAGAGGATGGAACTTAGCCCTGACAGAGGAGAAAAGGGATTCTGTTTTTTACACCAATTGCCACCTATCAGTAGGTAGCTGGAAAGACACATTTTGTGAGGACTGGCAAACATATTTTTAGACTTTGCTATTCCATGCTTAGACTATGAATATCCATCTTTCATTGCATGTTCCCTCAGAATTTAAGAACTTACTCTTTTTTATCTGAAGACACTGGCATATGTAACATACACGCCAACTGTCTCTGTTTACATTCTTCTGTGGCTGTTATCACTGCACTACCTGAGTGCCTTTCCCTGATGAGAGAATTGTTCTCCAGTATTTAGCCGTATTTGTACTCTGTTCAAATTCCTGACACCTAATTCTTAGCATAAATAAGGGTTCCTTTCACTGAAGTCAAGGGCAGGTACATGAAAATATGCTGTGTGCTAGTTTGACTGATTTATTTACTGAGGCAATCATTGTGAAGCCTTTTTTCACAGGGATCTGCAGGAGTTCTGTATGTTAATGTATGCTAGCACATCATGTCACAAAGTGAGATGACTTGGGTTTCCATATTGAAATATGTTGATAACACTATGGGTCAGAGTTGCACGTGTGCTTAGCATCCAATCTTTCCCATCATTCTCAGTACAGCTACTTAACTAATTACTGAAATAGAAGTTGTTGTATACCAAAAACTTTTGAAACTCTGGACTACATCTTGCATGGTCTTTAGCATGCCTTTGAAACTGCAACTCAAATTCTCGGTTTCCATTAATGATATAGTTTGTATTGTTCTTAATGGTAACTACTGTGCGCTGAATGATTTTCCAAGTCCAGGTGGGTGGAAAGATGGGTTAGAACCTATTATTGTCATGGCAGTTTGGATCAAGTCCAGCAAGTTAAGCATGATGAGCGATTGTGGCATCTTAACTTTTTAGTTAAGACCAAATCTCAAACTGATTCTTGACTTGATATCCTGTAATCAATAAATATCCCACTCTTTGCTTGGGGATGAAATTAGTGATCTGAGAGTATTCTTTTCATTCTATGTGGTCCCAATGTTGCGAAATGAGACCAAGTACATCATCATCATCAATAACCGTGGGCTCAGTGCTCGTTGGTGTCTGATGCCTCTCTCACTATTTCCTTCCATCTTTCTCTGTCCAGTGTGGTGTGGCTTAGTTTCTGTAGACTAGTTCAGCACCAATCTACTATATCATCTACCCATTCTCTCTGGGGTCTGCCTCTCTTATTCGAACCATCCATTATGCCGAATACCAGGGTCTTGATTTTTCATTTGTCATTCATTCTGCGAATATGCCCGAATAGCTGTAACTTCCGTTATATGACCTTTTTCAGTAGGTTCTCTTTCAACTGTATCTTCCTATATAATTCCTGGTTGGTGACCTTCTGCATCTGTCCCATTCTCAGGATCTTTCTATAACAACTCCTCTTGAATGCCAATATCCATCTCTTCGAATCTTTCATTACCACCCATGTCCCACATCGCTACAACATGCTGCTGAATACACACTTTTTCAAGACACTCAGCTTTGTTCCTAAGCTAATTGTTTTGCTTTTCCAGATCTTATCCATTGCCTTCAAACTTGCTCTTGCTTTTCCTATTCTAATTGCACTATATTAATATTTCTACTCAAAATGATAGTTGCAATTAAAGGTAGCCACATTTGGTGCATCTTTGTTGTGTTCTTTGAACTTGTAGCTATCACACTTTATCTTTTAATACATTTACTTTTCCATTGTGACTAAATGGCTTTCCCTTTCAAAAGTTTTGTGCCATGTTAATGATCACGAGCCCTTAAAAACCATCATGTCAAACGCTATGTTCCAGCATAAGCAAGCAAAGCTCCATAACCTATGGACAACTGAGGTATTAGGTACCAGAGGTGAGCAATGTGTCTGCTTGTGGTTGCCTTTTTGCTCAAAATAATATATAGGACTCAAAGATTCTGGGAAGCTTAAGATGGGGGTTGTTGTCTCTTTTAATACAGAGAGATAATGTTGAAATCAAAGCAATCAGATGGTGATTGGGTCTACTTAACTCAGCTCTTTGTTGTCACATTGTATCACAATGTTGTTGTCACACTGCATCACAATGTTGCGTTTTTCAATCCAGTATCTGTCATTTGTAAACCTGCCAGCAATTTAGTGCATAAAATGTTAGGATGATATTTCTGGGGAAGCTGCCAAAGGGAACTGCTTCATGCATTTGGCCCTCTGCCTACTCTCTGATTATGAGCTCACTACTGGAAACCATCCCAGCTGATACATGTATCTCTATGCTTGGTGTGGTTTCAAGGCATACATATAGAAAACAGACTTCTGCTTGTCTGAATTATTTCTGGATGGGTGGAGAGCAGCATCTTGCATGCCATCCTTCTGGTGTGATATCCCCTTTAGTTAGCTCTTACACAAGTAATCATTTAAACGTTAAGGCTTAAAGTATGAAACTCTTTTAAACAGAACTGTTAAACAGGTGTGTTCATTGAACTCCAGCTGATGTTCTTCAGAGGATGCTATGGAGACTGCACTAGCATTCCAGGGCAGTTTAAAAAGAATCATGACAATTTGGAAGCTGCATGGCATCATCTAGTAGTTAATACGAGATCAAAGGCAAGGCTTTATGGAAGAGGGTACGGATGGTTAACCAGAACTTAAATCAGGTTCTGGAGGACTTGGGTGAACACATACTCCATTAATAGTTCTGCTCCCTTTGAACAGTGGCAACATCTTGTGCCTGCCTAACTTTGTTCAGTGTCATATGGGGTGGGTGTTTTGTGGTATCCATAGAATAGTGCAGAGCTTGCATTGTTTGCCTGGGTTGTGGCTGGCCTCTGAACAAGATAGTGTGATGGGAGAGTTCTTTACCAAACTTGAGTACCCCTTCAGGGCCAGCCACAATCAAGCTGTAAAAGTGCCTAAGAAGAGGAAGGTAATTGAATATCCAATGGTACAAAATATACGGAAAAGCTGAATAGGAGAATTCAGGAAGGGATGTAAGGGGAGATTTTACAAAAGGAACAAAGGGAAGTGAGGCAATAAACTCCCATTGAAAGCCAATGGGAAGTGAATACCTACCTCCATTAATCTGCTTTCAGAATCTCAGCTCAGATTACAAGAGGAAGAAGTATGCTAACATGGCATAAACATTTTCAACATAAACAAGTTTTATTCGGTGCAATTTATAAATTTTAAATTGGATTACAATTAACACATCCAAAGCTCTGGGCAAATAAAATCTTTTATCATTGAATAGACATATTAGTCCAATATCCAATTCCCCAAAAGCAAGACTCTCCCAGTACTCTTCATATAACATTTTATTCTCATTTCCCTTCTATTGACAGAAGGCCCCCCAGAATGTCCAGAGCAGCTTTCCGTTGACAGAGTTCTGTTGACAAAGACATTAAGCCTCATGGAGAGCAGAATAAGACTGTCAACAAAAGTGCTGCCTTTTGGTGATTCACTGTTGACAGAACGCTTTTGGAATCTGGATGTTCCCTAGGTTTTATTGAAAAAAATGCCTGTTTTATGGACAAAAGCCTCTAGTGTAGACATAGCCTTGGGGTGTAAAGAGATGGCCCAAAAGGCTTTATGAAAATTCTGGTGATATAACCAGCATTAGGGGGACTCCCCATATTTCATGTTGCTTTAAAGACTCTTTGCAGAACGGCAGCAGCACAATGGGGTTACAAAATGGTTAAGGATCTGATCCTTACTATCAAGGGCAGATACAAATGGTTTGTTGCTCAGGAGAAAAAATCCTCAGCTTTCAAACCCCTCAGAAGAAAAAGAATGACCCTCACCAGATATGTTGGTCCACATTTTGTGTCTGTTTATCCATTCTGAAGCCGTATGGTATTATGTTTTTGCTTCTAGCTGAAGAACTGTATGGCAATTGGACTATACATGTATTTCTGGGAAGAGAAACTGAAGCCAGTCCTCATTTACATGTGAAAACCCCCATTGCATTTAATAAACACAAAACCATTTTTCATCATATTACAAGTAACCACAACATTCAAAATTTTGGTATTAAATTCCAGAATTCCATAGATTCCTGTTCTCCAAAAATGCCTATTATCTAGTCATTAATAAAGATGTTGAACAAAACCAGCCCAGAACTGAGCCTTGAAACTGACTGTCATCCAGACATTGAGTCATTGACCACTACAAACTGGGCCCAATCGTCAAGCCAGCTTTCTATCTGTCTTATAGTCCATAGATCCAATTCATACTTTCTTAACTTATGGGCAATAATGTTGTAGGAGATTGTATCAAAAGCTTTACTGAAGTCAAGGTATATCACATCTACTGACTTCCCCATGTCCACAGAGCCTGTTACCTCATTATAGAAGCTAATTCAGATTGGTCAGGTAGGACTTGCCCTTGGTTAATCCATGTTGACTACTTTTGATCACTTTCACTTCTTCCAAGTGTTCCAAAAAGGAATTCCTTGAGGATCCCTTCCATTATTTTCCCAAGTACAGAGGTAAGACTGACCAGTCTATAGTTCCTTGGATTGTCCTCCTTTCCTTTTTTAAAGATGGGTACTACATTTGCTTTTTCCCGATCATCTGGAACCTCTCCTGACCTCCAAGAGTCTTCAAAGATAATGGCTAAAGGCTCAGAAATGACATCTGCCAATTCCCTCAGTACCCTTGGGTACATTAAATCCAGATCCATGGATTTGTGTACCTCTAGTTTTTCTAAGTAGCTCTTACCTCTTTCCTTCTCCACCAAAGACTGCCATCCATTGTCCTATATTGTATTGTCTAGCACCATAGTGTGGGAGCTGTCCTTGTCCAAGAAGACTGAGGCAAAAAAAACCATTGAGTACTTCAGCTTTTCATACATCATTTGTCACTAGGTTACCTCTCTCATCCAGTAATGTCCCCACCTTCACTGTTAACCCTCTTATTGTTAAGATGCCTGTAAAAACCCTTCTTTTTTACCCTTCTCAGCCCTTGCGAGCTGAAGTTCAAATTGTGTCTTTGCTATCCTGATTACTACCCAGCATTTTCCAGCTGTATATTTATACTCCTTCTTAGTCATCTGTCCATTTCCAGTACTTATACACATCCTTTTTGAGTTTAAGCTGACCAAGGATTTCCCTGTTAAGCCAAGCTGATTGCCAGCCATATTTGAGTTTCTTACTATGCAGTGGGATTTGTTTGTTCCTGTGCCTTCAGCTAGACTTCTTTAAAATACTGCCAGTTCTCCTGAACTCTTTTCCCCTTCATCTTCATTTCCCAGGAGATCTTGCCCATCAGTTTTCTCAGAGAGTTAAAGTCTGCTCTTTTGAAATTCAGGGTCTGTATATTACTGCTCACTTTTCTTCCTTTTGTAAGGATCCTGAAATCTTCCTTCTCATGATCACTGCAGCCCAGTTTGCCACCCACTTCTATTTCTCCTACTAGTTCTTCCCTGTTTGTGAGCAGCAGCTCGAGCTGTGCATGGCCCCTGGTCAGTTCCATCAGCACTTGTACCAGGAAGTTATGCCCAACATTCTCCAAAAACTTCCTGGATTGTCTGTGTGCTGCTGTATTGGTCTCTCAACAAATGTCTGGATAATTAAAGTCTCCCACAAGAACCAGGGCCTGTGATTTGGAAACATTCTCTTAGCCGTCTGAAGAAATCCTCATCTACCTCATCTCCCTGATCTGGTGGTCTATACCAGACACCAACTACACCATCACTTCTATTGCTTCTGCCTCTAAGCTTAACCAAAATTCACTCAACTGGATTTTCTCTCTCCTTATACTGGAGCTCTGAGCAATCATACTGCTCATTCACATAGCGAGCAGCTCCTCCTCCTATCCTCCCCTGCCTGTCCTTCCTAAACAATATATACCCTTCCATGACCATGCTCCAGTTATGTGAGTCATCCCACCAAGTCTCCATTATTCCAATCACTTCATACTTGTTAGACTGTGCTAGGGCCTCTAGTTCCTCCTGTTTGTTTCCCAGGCTTCTTGCATTTGTGCACAAGCACCTTAGAGAAGTGGCTGATAGGCCCACTTTCTCCTATTCACCCGGGAATCCTACTTTGTTGTACCATACTTCTTCCTCACTTACCTTAGGGCTTGTGTCACCATCCCTCAATAAACCTAGTTTAAAGGTCAAAGTTAAGTAACAGAGAGAAAGCCGCGCCAGTCTATATACTAACAAAACAAAAAAGCAGTAAAGTAGCACTTTGAAGACTAACAAAATAATTTATTAGCTGAGCTTTTGTGGGACAGACCCACTTCTTCAGACCATAGCCATACCAGAACAGGCTCAATATTTAAGGCACAGAGAACCAAAAATAGTAATCAAGGTTGACAAACCAGAAAAAAAATATCAAGGTGAGTAAATCAGAGAGTAGAGGGGCAGGGGGGTGGGGAGTCAAGAATTAGATTAAGCTAAGTATGCAAAAGAGCCCCTATAATGACCCAGAAAATTTCTATGCCAGTTCAAACCACGTGTTAATGTGTCGAATCTTTCCAAAGATGTGCCTCTCTTTCCAAAGTAGTGTGAAAATTCCTCTTCAGTAAGACGCAGACTGTTAAGTCATTAACAGAATGGCCCACTCCATTAAAATTTTGGCTGACCAGTTTGTGGATCAGGAGCTCCATGAAGATGTCCTGCACTCTGAAGTTCCAGAGCCACTGCTGGTCATCCCACTGGCCCATGACAAGTCAGTCCTACCAGTTGGAATTGATGGTGTATCTCCAGACCTGCCAGATCACCCAAGGGGGCAGGCACCACGTGGCAGAAAGGGTGTACTCCCTGACAGTGGTGTTAGGCTTGCCCCTCCAGTGGGGATGAGGTGCAGCAGAAGCTGCAGCACTAGTGTGGGTCTAACTGGAAAGATGAACCTCCATCACAGAAAGCATGGGAGCCCTGCCATAACTTTGCAGTCCCTCATGGAGGTAGGCAAGCCCCAGCACGGGTAGGGAACATGGGTTGGTGGGGTAGGGCCAGGGATCCCTGTCTGCCAGGGTTATGGGACCCATTCTGTTGAGAAAATGACTAGGGAGGCTGGTAGCTTTCTGTTGATACAGCATTGTGACAGAACGATCCACTTTTGTGCGTGGACATGCTTTATTGACAGAAGTTTTGTCAGAAGATATCTTCTGACAGTGACTTCTGTTGACAGAGTGTAGACATAGCCAAAATGGTTATTCTCATGTTCCCATGGAGCTGTTTACCAAGGATCATGGTGGATTCTCCATCAATAAGAAATATTAAATCAATTGTTTTTCTAAAAGGTATACTCTGGGCCTTGTTTTGGGCAAATTCTATGACCTGTTTTGTACAGGTGGTCAGACTAGATAATCATAATTGTTCCTTTTGTCTTGAGAATATATAAGGTCCTTAATGCTGCCTGTCCTACTGTCATGTCCATGCGTACGCACTCTTGTAGTCACATCCTACATGTGACTGTAAAAATCTTTGTGCAAAATATACCTTGCGGGGTTTCATTTAAGAATAACTCAGTGATCACTAATATTCTTTTTTAATGTGTGAATGTCATGCAGAGTAAATGTTAGAAATAAACTGGAATTAGGACTAAAATGTTCTTACCACAGATGTCTGGGGAGGGGATAAACTATTTTTTTCCAAATTTAAAGGACAAACTGATGCATCTAGCCATGTGTCAAAGTTGACCTGCAATCACCTGTCTAGTGGCCATTACTTAGCAACTATTTAAAAAAATGGTGTGTGTGTGATTTATGAATGGATTTACAGTTTAGCAAACAACAACATGGAGCCGCTTTCACCATAAGACTCCTTGTCTCCATCCTCACAGAAGGAGTGAACTTTGTCTAGGAGTAACTGTCAGGAAAATGCATTTCAGAGGGTGACTGGACTGTAAAAGTGAGGAAGAAAGACACCCAGGCTAACTTTCCTGATCTCTTTCTCCTTTTTACATGAAAAGAAAAAGGAACCAATCCTTTTACTTTGGGGAAGTTCCCGACCTCAAAATGTAGTGAACAGTGTTTCTGGACAGCTCTGATCAGACCTGGGGTGGCAATTCCCTTTGGAAGTCCACTTGTATGCTTTGATGTATAGTCTCTGATTGAGAAATCTCTGACCAGAGTGACTAATGTTTTGTATGGGACATTGAGCATGTCTGGAACACTTTAGTGCATGTTAACATTGAGCCAATCATTAGGTTTTGAAACCCAGGTGGAAGAAAGCAATAGATCATTTGCTTGTGTAAATCTGAGTGACTATTGAGTAGAGAATTCAAATTATGGATAGCTTAATCTGAAAATGGTGAAACATCAAAACATTTCCTGTATTTCCTGTGAATTCAACATAAGAACTTAATTGCTAGTATAACAAACATTGCCATGGGTATATAGTTGTATAAATTCTTTTTTATTAAATATTTTACTAAGGATGACACAATACCAGCTGCTGAAGTTGCATGTCATACATCTTTAACAGTTATCACAAACATTATTAGGTAATGTTCTGCAATGCCATTGTCAACGAAAGTGCAAGGTGACTCCAGAATCGATAATAAAATACGTAGGTGAAAACATTGTGAAAAGATTTAACTCCCCCTTTCATTTGTAAGGGCTTTGGAAAATATTATAAGAAGCCATTTATCTGCAATGGATTGGTCAAAGAGAATTTTAAAACTTTTTTTTTGTGGCAACATTCTCCACAAAAGCTGAAGTACAAGGAGGACTGCTAGGTTTCTGTGAAAATAGAGACAAATGTGACATTCCATTCACTTTGCAAATTCAATCCAAATTGACAATTTAGTCCAAATCGAAGCAAGACTATTTGAAAATGCAACTGTTGCAAATCATTACCAAAAGCATCATTCTGTCTACTTCATTTGAAAGCTGCTTTGTCCAACTTGCTCAAACTATAGCAACCTTTTTTTGATGTATTTCAGCATATGGACTAATATACATTCAGGTTTCCAGGTATGGTACTGAGGGCTCAACAATCAAATACTTTTATTTTCAAGCAGTTCTCAGGTGTTGAAAGTATGACCTTTGATCCTATAAAACAAGAATACACTAGCCTCAGTGTCTCATTTCAGTTTAATACCTGAAAGAGCCCTGAACCATTTTCTGAAAATCTGGAAGGCTGTGAAGTCCTACTTGCTATCAAAGTGAAGAAGAAACACAGCCTCTGATCTGGAAAGCAATCTCAGACCAAAAAAAGAGGCTTACTGATGACAATTGCCCTGTCTTCCTGAGTATACAACTTTTTCTCTTCACACAGTTACATGAGCCTAGAAACCATATCAATCAAAGTGGTTGAAAAGGAAGCCACCCATGCTATTGAAGCGTGTGATGGGATGGTGAGGTAACGAATGAGTTTGAAGTCTCCTCTGCAAGATAAGATTTTTTTGTTATTCAGTTTAGCCAGGATCTGAAGAAGCTGATGCTTGACATTTTGAAATATTTCATGGCTCTATTAACCATCCTGTTTAAAGGAGTTGGGCCACAGATATGGTTGGTTGTTGATCACAGCCAAGTTCCCTGATTGCTCTGGACATCTGCACTCTAAGATATTGGGCTTTGGGGATGAGCACTCTTAACATCAGCACTCTGAACTTACTTGGGTTACTGTATGCAAGGAGCAGTCTGAGTATTTCTTTATATAAAATGCCAATGATGTAGACGAGGGAGTATTGTGACAGAGTAAGCTGCCCCTTCTAGGAGTCTCCAGTGGTTGCTTTGTCTCTGTCATGGAGCCTGCTGCTTTGAGTTTGTGATGGTCTGAAATAGAAGAGGAGAGAGGAAAAGGTTCTGGAAAAAGGTAGCATTTGGAGGGACTGTCTTTAAGGGCTAGCTGTCTGAAGCATGGCGGAGAAAGGAATGAGTTGGGAGATATCTAGCGTGTTTGCTGCCTGCTCCCCTCTGAGTAATCACACACTAGCAGCAGAAGTCGCCAGCGTTTCTGAGACTGGTGACTAATGGGAACTAGCTGAGGGAGAAGCTGGCTTAGGCTCTTCAGCAGACTACACTGCATTTTGTTTCAGGAGGAGAGCTGAGAATTCCCATCTTAAGGAAAGATGCTACAGCTGCCTGAGTTACCCAGGCTACAGGAAGGCAGTCCGGAGGCCCAGTGTCCTACCAGAGGAACGGAGAACTCTGAATGGACCCCAGGAGGGTGGAGGAAATTTTGTTTGTGTTAATTGTGGTCTATTTTTGAAGCAATGTTTGTTCTGGAACTTTGTGTACCTGGAAAGAGGATGAACTTTTCAGTGACCTGGCCAAAGGTCTAGGCATTAGGGATTAGAAGGTGCAAATGGAGGTAACCAGGAGGAAGGCCCAGGAATCCTGTAATTAGCCACAAGGAGGCACTTTGCATTTGCACTTGGCAATTTGCATTTGTTTAGATTGTACCTGCTCTGGGGCAGTGCTCACGATAGGAATTGAAATCAGAGAGTGCCTATATGCTGTTAGGACTCTGGGAGCTACACACAACTTTTCTGGTGCTCCCAAAAGCTTGTGATATTCCAGTGCACTGGTTTAGTCCTGGAGTTCTTCAGGACTCTCATTTGGAAATCAAAAAGGATTCAGATAGCATGATCCATCCACATGTCCATCAGGGTTTCTAATGCTGTAGGCATTCTTATTATGGATGTTTTGAAAGATGCATTGATATTATCAGTTAGTATTAGTTAGTCCCTGAGGATTTCCCTGAGGAATGAATTGGGTAAAGGAAATGGGTTAAATGTTACAAAACTGGGGGAGACTAAATGGTGGAAGAAACAGATTTTGGAATTTAGAAGAAGTTTGTCAAGAAAAAAAATGAGGTGGAGGAAAGAAGGGGACTTTGAAATGGGATTAAGTGAAAAAAGAGAGATCAATGAAATGTATCCTACATTGTAGGCTGTTTTTTTTAATGTGTTATCATTTTCCATGGCATTCAACTCATTGCATTTTGATTATTATGTACCAATGTCCCAAGAACCTCAGGAAAACTTCTGAAGTGAAACTACAAAAACAAAATTATTAATTATTGTTATGCAAAGAACTTATGCTGGGCTAGATCCTCAGGTGGTATAAATTACTTTGGTGGAGTTACATAAATTTATATCAACTGAAGATCTGTCTAAATATATGGAATAAAAACTATTAAACGAAAGCCTCATTTCAAAACGTTAAAATAAATTGTACCATTTTGACATGAATCTGCATGATGCCTCTTCCAGAACAGAGTGCCAGGTCTCCAGGTAAGGCACAATTGGCAGTCTGAAGTATATTCTCCAGTCAAAAGTTAGCAAGTGACTCATAAAGCTTGAAAGGGGTATAGTAAATATTTGGTGGGGTGGGGTGGGGTGGGGAGGTGAAAATTACCACCAGCTCCCTGGTTCCAGGCTGCCTGAGGGCTGCCAGCCATGGTTCTCTGTGGGATTCCCAGCCACAGGGCTGTTGGTGTGGTCCATACCCCAGCTGGGCTTCTGTAGCCAGACATGAACCCCCCCACTTGGCCTTTTCTTCCTCTCCCCCCCACTGGGAGAGACAGAGAGAGAAACAAGCAGGAGAGACAGGTAGCCTTTGATGTCCTGGGAACGCAGGTGTGCTGTCTCGCCCAGCCTCTGTACTATACACAAAAACCAGACAGTGAATGGGCTAACTAATGGCTGCCCTTCTGGCTGATCTCAGTAATTGACACGCCTTGATCACTTCCCCAGGAAGGACAGGAAACCCCGCCCATCACCTCCAAGTGTGCCCAATTGTCCACAATTCACAGGTGCGAATTGAGCCTTGCACCTTCCCTGGGAAACCTGGGGTTCAAAACATTCCTCCCAATTGGCCACTTGAGACCAGGAAGAAGTGTATGTGACAAAAGGGGTATAAAGGGGCAGACCACCCCCCCTTTGAGTTTCAATCACCTACACCTGCTGGCCAGGTCTGGAATTAACTCCCGAGACTGGGGACGCCTGGTTCGTATCTACTTCTTCCTGAGGGATTGAGAGAAAGATTCTGGGTCACACTGGATCTAGGAGGCAGGGGTAAGAATTACACCTGTATTACACCTCTTTCCTATAGGAATTGAGGGAAAGACTCTGGTTCCACCAGGTCTAAGAGGCAGGGGTGAAAATCACGCCTGCAACTTGCCTTTCTTGTGTACACATTACTTGTATTAGTTTAAGCTAGCTAGTTTGTCTAAAACTTTTCTAAAGTTAAATTGTGTTGTTTCCCCTTTAAAAACTGCGAGTACTAACTTGTACTTTAATCATTTGTCTTAGTTAAATTGTTTCTATCTTTGTATAAATAAAAAGTAACTGTTAAAGCCTCTCTAAGTGTAATTTTCCTCTTGCTGCTGTGCCCGAACTAAACACAAACCAAAGAACCCAGCCTGCCCTGGCTGCTTAGCGTAGCTGCTGGTGTAGCATCAGCCCTTGGGTGAATGTGGGTGGCGTAAAAGTGAGGAAGCAGAAAGGGATTTTTCTCTTAGTGGGTTTTCTTAATTTTATTTTTCTTGATGCACTGGTCTGGCATGGTGTTACAGGAATAAACTTGGGTTTTGTCTCCTGTAATTCTGAGTCACTGATTTTGATATGTTGATCAGTTGATTTCCTTCTACATAAAAACAACAACACAAACACCCCATCATGGACAGTCCATGGATAAGCCAGGGCTGTAAACTTTGGAACAGAAGAGATTTACTGAGCCACAAAATCACCTTGAAGAGCGTAGCAAGATGTCCATGGTGTGTCAAGGATCAGCCTTTCCATAGTTTCCATGGGCAAAGCACTGTCATTCATTTGGCCACAATTTGGCACTTCATAATTATTAATCATTAATATTTAGCCTCAGTGAACAAATCCATTTTAAGAATACCAAAAATATGTATTTAACTTATAGAACAAACAGTGGTGGTCCCTTCATAGCCACAGGTGAATAATTACCTTGTTCTTCATTATAAGCAGTTCACTCTGTGATCTGTGCATTGTCACTATTATTAGGAAGACCCATAACTGGTTTTTCCGCCTGAAATGTATATGGGTTTTTAAATAAGAAAGCTCCACAAATGCAACTTTTTGCTAATTAAGTAGTCTAATTATGTTACTGAGACTACCTTGGTATCATGTAAATCAATAGCGTTATATAAAAAAGAGCAAATTGTACTTTTCACTTGCATAACGGGCAAGATCTAAGATGATGTCCATGGGTTAATGAGGTTCCTCAGGGTCATTTGTCAGGATGTATAGCCTTCTGTGACACCAGCGTCTTAGTGATTGAAAAGCACTGCTCACAGCACACCAAATAAATAAAAAAGTAAAATAACCAGGAATAAGCTGGTTGGGGCCTCAGCATACTGAAGCTTTTAGCTTTAGTACATTGATTTTTGACTGCCTGCCACAAGCTTCAGCATAAACTGAGGATACGAATTCAGATTTGCCCTCACTTTGAGATTCAAATTCAGTTCTAGTCCCAGCTGGGGATTCAAACTGAGATTGTGTTGAGCTCCCAGATTTCTATCAGGGTGATATTAAAGGTCATTAGTTTCTCTTGAGAGAGAAAGAGAGTGGTGTTTGCTAGAGTTAAGGGAAGGAACAAACAAACCCTGAAACTAGTGCAGTCTCAGACCAATTCCTATCTTCTGGATAGCCTGCTGATCCTGAGGCTAAATTGGGGTAAGCCTTTATGGGAACTGCAAAAGGCCCTACCCTGACAATACACACACACTTCCACTTACTTTCAGTTCCCTGTTCCAAAGCATGAAGTTGCTAAGGCTTGTCAATATAAAGGTTAACAGAATTTTTTTTCACATCGAAAAACACCTCCCACCCCAATTTCATTCTCAGTGAGGCTGACTGACTGCCTCAGGCTGATTATTTCTGGAAAATCAGCATGGAAAATTTCAATCCAAACCATTAAAATGTCAGATAATCATAACCAACGTCTAGAGAGTGCCTGTGCTCCAAAGTTTTTTACTGGAGTTTTATATGTGGGATCCATAATCATTAGGGAACAGGTAAATGAGTAAATCTGATCCTTACTCATTCTCCAGTACAGCTTATCAAGGATAAAAATGTTACACAACACTATACATGATTAGAAGCAATAAATGCATTAAAGGAAAATATTCATTATACAGTACCCCAGAGGTGTGTATTTCAGGCATCTCTGCTGGTACATATAAACCAGTACAGCTGAGTAAAATCTGAAATGATCACTGCTCTGTGGAACTGTGGTTCTGCCATTGCTAAGTAATTTATGTGGAAAATGTGCTGTGCTTTATCCATGGACTTATCACTTTCATACTGTGAAACCTGAAGTGAGAATGGCAAGTCAGATGCCATCACAGAATAATATACATTCTCTATTCTTAGACTCTTCTGGCTCTTTATTGGGGTAGTTAACTCCTTTCACCAGCTACATAATTCTGTATTTTTTACAAGGTAGAAATTAAATGTGAAATATAATTAAAACCTATTGTTTAAAATATTTTGAATGAAAAAATGTAACTCTGGGAATAGCAAATTTAATTTCATGTCACACATAAGTGTAGTACCTCCCGACAGAGGAAAACACCCTGCTCTCTCTTAGCCTTTGTGATTATTCTCTGTCCTGTATTGTGCCACTGTAATACTTTATGACAGTCTCCCAGATGCCTTTTCTTGTAATCACAGAACATGAAAAGTGTTATGCTAATAGTCCTTTCAGTTTAATTTCTATGAAGATAATAGCTGCAAATAGTGGCTTCCTGTTATCTGCTTCCTTAAATGAATTACACCCTTAAAACGAGTGCCACCTTTCCCACTCTTAGAGTATGTTTACACTGCCATTTTACAACTGGCTGACCCATGCCAACTGAGATGGCCTTGCACAGATGTTTTATTGCAATGTAGATTTCCAGGTTAGGGCAGCAACCAAAGCAGCAGGAACTTGTAAAGATAGAGCTTGGGTTGTAGCCATAGGCTGGAAATCTACACGACAATAAAATAGCTCCAGAGCCTGAGCCCCTTTCCCAAGCCCACGTGGCAAAACATGGGATATAGCAAGTGTCTAACTGCAGTCTAGACATACCTTTAGATGTCTCTATATGGAACTGTATTGTTCACTTTTTTCATTAACATGAAAAGCTGAGTTGAAGGAAGAAACATCAGTATTAATTTTCTGTAAGTGGCAAGAACCTCTCATAAGGATCTTTACTAAGTAAACAATGCATAAAAACATGTCAAAAAGTTGGCTTTGAAGCACTAGCATTTTGTCTGAGGTGTTCATTTCGCAAGCAATTTGAAATCTAAGGCCACCATTGCCAGCAGCGGGTGGCTGGATGGTCCTGGACACAGCGTCACACAAGTTTCTAAGCAACTGATATTGTCAACTCCACTTGTTCATTCTCTCCCAAACCATGTAAAATATTTCTTGAATATTTGAGGTACCAGTCACCTCAGTGGAACACCTCTTGGCAGTTGGTAAAGCACAACAAATATCTCTGAGTGAACGAGAGTTTCAAAAGATGCAGAGGGACGGCACTTTCAGCCACTATGAAAGAACAGTTCTCTGTAGGACTTCTTGCATTTCGTAGCCAGTTTCAGTACTGAATGTAGGTATGTAGCTGAGTGATTTAAATATAAGTACAGCTACAATCAATTTTATAAAGACAATTTAAAATCAGAAAGTACATTCAGACAAATAATATATTGGTGATTCCACTGACACTTTGTTGTCACAGTACTTATCTACATTCAATAAACTTTTCAGTGTAACTTAGCCAAGGCTTGGGTTGAAGGCAGAATTATTAAGTTAAGAAAAAGGACACCTTTTTGGATACTGCCGCAGGAGGCACACAAAAGTTAAAATTTCGTATGCCAAATCTCTTTCTGGTGGTCCTTCTTGGGCCAGGTCTACACTACAGAGGAAGGTCAAATTAAGATACTCAGCTCCAGCTATGTTAATTACATACCTTAATTCGAGCTTCTGCTCTGTCTCCACTGCAGGAGGTTGACGGGAGCAAATGCTCACATCAACTCCTTTTGCTCCTATAGAGGAACAGGAGTACCAGCACCAATGAGGATACCCTGTGAGATAAGGTTAGTGCATGCCTATCAACATGTTAAATCAAAGTCCAGAAGATTGACTGCAGTAACATGTCTCTTCCCCTGAGTGAAAACATGCCCTGTCTGTTTCTTATCCTGCTCACATGATTTCTGTTTGATTTAGGAAGTACCCAGTGCACAGAGTAACCTGACTGAACTTGGGCAAGTCATCTGAAAGTCACACCTGGGCAATTTTTCAGAAGTATGTAGGATGCAGATAAGTGTGTCGTGGGATTTTTCAAATGGCCTAAACAGATTGGGCACCTAAATTGCATTGAAGTCAACAGCAATGTGCTTGTTAAAACAAGTAGAATTGAATCATCCCTAACACAGAGCAGCCAGCATATACCTAGAATACCTTTGGTATGAGAATAGTAACAGAGAGGGAGCCATGCTAGTCTATATACTATCAAAACAAAAAACAGTTAAGTAGCACTTTAAAGACTAGCAAAATAATTTATTAGGTGAGCTTTGTGGGACAGACCCACTTCTTCGTACCACAGCCATATGGTCTGAAGAAGTGAGTCTGTCCCACGAAAGCTCACCTAATAAATTATTTTGCTAGTCTTTAAAGTGCTACTTGACTGCTTTTTGCTTTGATGTGAGGTGTTGTATGGAGTCTAATAGTGCAATCGGCTTCGTGCAGTTCTTGACTAGTGGCATTGTGTGGACTTTCTGCTTGAGCCCTTCCCCCCTTTAGTTTGTCTGTGATATTTCCCCTATGGTCTTGTAAACGGCGTGGGGCTTGGCTCTTTAATTCACAGGTGGTGGCAGCCTTTCTGTGGGCTGCATGCCTCTGTGCAGTGCAAATCTAGTGATACTTCTGCATTTTGGGCCTTGAGTACCAAGGCAGCTTGGGTTGGTGGGTGTAGGGTGGGATAGAAGTAGGGACTCAAATTTCCACCCTGTGTAGAGAACATGACACATTGACTAGCAAGAAAATTCTGCAGGGAGAAGACAGCAGATGGGCTGCTGTGCTCTATCCACTATTCTTCAAAAGATATTTGATCCTTAGATAAAACATTTGTTAATACTTTAAAGATTCCAACTTAAAGTCTATAAAGAGTATTTCTTTTTCTAAGGTAGAAATCTAGTGATATGTGATAATTTTACTTAAGCATGAAATTCCCTTCAATATCTGGAGCTGACTGTTCACCCCCTGGCACTCTAGCATAACAGCAAACCACTAAGGAATGAGAAAGTAAGCAGCAGAAGATGAAGGAAATAATGGGGGTAGGGTGAAGGGAATAAGAGGCCTGTACAAGTGTGCAAAGTTTTGTTTTGGAGATTATGTTTAATAACATTCTTCCCCTGATATAAAAAGATCACCTTTAATTTAATTGACAGACATGTGAGGGGAATTTTAGTGCTTGGTTTGTATGGGTCAAAAAAGTGATTTCATTCAGTAGACAAAGAACAAAGGGATGAAACAGCTTTTCACAAAGAAAATAGTCTTTTTGGATGAACTACCGCTAAAACAGGAAGCTTTTGAGACTCTCACTCCCTTCATCAGGCTATGGGAAATGGAGCAAAGCAGAACAAACAGATATAGTGGCAGGGTGTTAATTGAGACCTGGTAATTAAATGAAAGCATAGTCACGGTACAGCTGTCATCCCTGCTTTGTGTAAGAGAATCATGGTGGGTGCTGCCTGTGGATTCTCTTTGTCCTGCAATGTTAGCTGTGGGGAACAGCCAGTGAGAGCCTCTTTATGCCACAGGTTTGTGCTGGAGAGAAAAAGAGTTGTATTAGCAGGTGGGAAGTTTGACACACACCTGTGGCAAAAGCACGTTTTTAATTGCTTTCCCCACCCTTTTATCTTCTTTCCACGTGGGATAGTGTGAGTAGGTTTCACCTGAACAAAAGGCAGTTGGGAAGAAGCAGCAGCAATTTATTGCACACAACACTGAGAGATTAAGTGAAAATGGAGGGTGGCTAATGGAATTTAGAGAAATGAGCAAAGCAAAAGAGTATACAATCATGTACTGAAGAATATGGATTAAAGTTTCACTCTAGACTCCAATTGCAAATAGTGATTTTAATAAAAGGATAGTATATACAATAGAAATAGGTTGTAAAATATCAGTAGCATGTTAGAAAACTAATATTTAAACTAGGCTACTTTCAAGGTTTTTTTTTAAGTAAGATAACTTTGCATTCAATTGTCTGTCTGTCTTGATTAGTGACAAAATTGTCTTCCTATAAATCAAATTGTCCATATCATAAACAGAGTGGACTATGTAGCTGTAACCCAGAAAGTAGGCTTCTTTAGTTGGATAAACTCCAAGAGTTAACTGTTAGAAAACATCAAGGAAGAACTGTGCAGAGAACTTGACTGAACCTAGGGAAAGTTTGAAGACAGAGATGAGTCTAATTTGGTACCCATCCCAGAGAAGACAGAACTGAGTATAAGGAGCAGCTTGGAAGACAAAATGCATACAACTGGGAGAAGGATGAAACTGGGGAGTTAGAATGGTAGCTTAGGATGTACCCTGGGAATAGGAGTAACAATCTAGGCACAAATAGAGTTTTCCTGGCTCCTAAAATTAAAGAGAAGAAGTTGAACTTGAAGTAGGCGGTAGAAGGATTTGAACAGTGAAGATCTAACAGGGTTGGTTCAGTGGGAAAGAAGGATAATTTTAGCAGCAGCACATTAAGTACACGGGATGGGTACAAGGTGAGACAAGGGAAGCTACTTATGCTCAAAGACTGACAAAGGGGTGAAATTCACCCGTGTTAATATATCTGGCAATAAGATGCATTCCATGGGCTAAATCTATACTAGCCCAAAACTTAGAAATGGCCATGCAAATGGCCATTTTGAAGTTTACTAATGAACCACTGAAATACATATTCAGCACCTCATTAGCATGCAGGCAGCTGTGGCACTTCGAAATTGATGCAGATGGGAATAATGGGACTTTGAAGTAGCCAGGGTCCTTTCGAAAAGGAGCCCTGTGTGGATGAGCTGCACGTTGGCGAGCCGCGTCAATTTCAAAGTGCCCCTGCCGCCCGCATGCTAATGAGGCACTGAATATGTATTTCAGTGCTTCATTAGTAAACTTCAAAATGGCCATTTGCATGGCCATTTCGAAGTTTTTGGCTAGTGTAGACACGGCCCTTAAGTCCCACTTCTTATTTTGAATGTGTAAGTACTGCACAGGCCTTGTTTGCCAGTGTATAGGCTGAACTTCAGTTATGGGTGAAATGAGTCAGGCTAGATTTCAGAAAGCTTATAACGTTACCTTGGGGGGAAGTAGGAGGAGTCAAAATAACACTGACATTGTGAGTCTGATACATGGTGAAGATCATGGAGGAGTTGACTTTGGAGAAAACAAAATGGTAGGGATGATGACCAGTTTGCTACAAGTAAATATGGCAGTTTGATAGCCAGAGAAGATAGAGTTGCAAGACTGGAGTCTAGACAAAGATTTTTCAAATCTTTTTTTTAGAGCTAATTATTGTTTAAACTGTGAGCTGTGCAAGTAAAATGCCAAAATTCAAAGTACTAATCAAAACAGTATTCAAAGTGTCCAGCACTTTTTTCTCTAAATTATTTTGTACTGAATGCTCTTTTAATTAATCTTGCAGCAAAATACGGTGTTGGAAGCAGGCTCCATACGGTGATGGGGGACTAGCAATCTGGAGATGAGCATCAAAGGGGAAAATTCTGAAAAAAAATAAATATTGTTTCCTTCTGAATTGGTATCAGAGAAAGCAGATGAATCATTTGTCTCTGTGCTGTCCAAGAATTGTTGTCCCCAGTTAAGAGCTTCTTCCATCTCTTGGCACATGGAAGCTTGAACCCAGCTTCTAACTTCTTCATCATAGTTACATGCTTCAGATTTTTCTCTATTGAAACAAATAGGGAATGTGGGCACTGGCGACATGGAGAACAGGAGTGAATCTTAACTTTAGGAATGTGGTTAGGAGAATTCATGTGTTCAAACTTAACTGCCACCACAGGCATTTGGATCATCTGAGGCTTTCCTTTGCTCACACAAAACTCGCTGATTCTTATTTGTCTTTGGTGGGTTGTTCCACACTGAATTGCACAAAAGTGTACTGAAATAGAGTTATACCAAACAGTAATTTCAGCCCGTGTGCTTGGGTAGTTTTCTCTAAAGTCTCACATCCCTTCCATACTTGCTAGGGTGCTGAACCAAAACACAAAGAATTTTGTAACTGAAAATGGCACATCTGATGCTGAAATGGTTATAGATTACTATTGATTCTATTATTGCAGTTTTTATGGCATCATTTGTATACCATGGAAATGACAATCATTTTAATCAGCCTCTGTACCAGATGACTGGAGGGATAGCTAGTGGAATGTTGATTTTTACAAAAGAAAAAAAAAAGGCTCAAGAGGCAATACTGGCACTCAGAGGCTTGTAAGCCTAACTTCAGTGCCAGTGAAATTGATTGAAACTATAGTTAAGAGAATTATCAAATGCATAGCTGAGCATTGTTTGTTGGGGGGAAAGCCATACTAAATGTGTAAAAGGGAAATCGTGTCTCACCTACCTACTAGAATTCTTGGAGGGAGTCAGTAAGCATGTGGAAATGGGTCGTTCACTGAGCATGGTGTGCTTGGACTTTCAGAAAACTGTAAAGGAGTTTTTTTCAACAAAGGCTCGTAAGCAAAGTAAGCAGTCAGTGGATTAAAGGAAAAGTGTTCTCATGGATCAGTTTCTGGTTAAAAGGGGAGAAGTAAAGGTTGGAATAAATGGTCATTTCTTACACTGGAAAGAAGCAAACAGCAGTGTTTCCTAAGAATTTGTATTGTGACCTGTCCTGTTTAACATACTCATAAATGATATTGAATAGGATGTGTGAAGAGTGAAGTGCCAGACTTGCAGATGATTCAAAATTATTAAAATACTCAAGTCCAAAACTGACTGTGAAGATTTACCAAGGACAGGCATGAAAATGGCAGATAAATTTCATGTTGATAAATGCAAAGTAATGCAAACTGGAAAACCTATTCCCAGGTAGACACAAAATGATGGGTATAAATTAGCTCTTATCACTCAAGATAGAGATAGCGGAATCATGGTTCTCTGAAAACATTCACTCAGTATGCAGCAGCAGTCAAAAAAGATAACAATCTTAGGAATCATTAGGAAGACAGTAAATATTATAATGCCACTGTGTAATTCCGTGGTACTCTCACACCTTGACTACTGCATGCAGTTTTGGTCACCGCATCTTTAACAAAAAAAAAAAAAGGTAGCAGTACTGTAACTCCTTTCTTAACATTGTAGTTATGATCCTGAAAAATCCGACTTTAAACAAAACACTATTGTTAAGTGAATTTTATTTCCCCATAAGAATGAATGTAAATAAGAGGGGAAGTTTTTCAGCAGCCAAAAGACAGCATATGGAATGATGATCATGAGCTGGTTGAGTCACAGGGTAGAATGTTTTCTGGGGAATATCTTGCTACTAACTGATTAACTAGAACTTGGCTGAGTCCTCAAGGGTTATCATGTTGTTTTAATGTAGCCTCACTCTCTACAACTGAGCACAGACTGAGGCAGGACTGAAGACACACAATAGGCCTGCTTTGTGGAGATGGAGTACAGGGCTCAATCAGAAAAAGTGGGGACATCATAACATCAGCACCTGCATCCCTGGAGGTTGCAAATCTTATTTTCTCCAGTAATGAATACTTCATTATTTCTGTAATGAATTTTCAGATCAGAATATAATCCTTTTACGACCAGATTTTTGAAAGAGTTCATCTTCATTTTATGTACCAGGATAAGTGAGCCCTTTGAAAAATCTGTCTGTAAATGTGACAATGAGAAGTGTGTGCTGAAGTCTTATGATAATCTAGTGAGTGCTCGCACTTAAAAATCTGTCCCTTAAAGTATAAACCAGTTTATTTATCAAATCTGAAATCATCCCAAAAAGATTGGAATATAATCTTTTATTTAGTTTCTTTTAAAACTGCATTTATTTACATGGATTATTTAAGATTTATATTTATGTGGAATACTGTGGGATGGGTATATCAACTAACCTGGTACTCACGAAGCAACTTGTCTGTGTCACCCTATTTCAAATATCTGAATAAACATGAGACAAATGTAAATTGCACCACCATGGAAAGCATGCAAACATCAAATATATGTGAAGGAGAGGCCCTGCCAGAGGCTGATTTAGAATTTTGATAGATTCTCTTTTACTATTTTGCTGTAGAAAGCTATTAATTTGTGCTCTTTCTATTATTCTCATTATAAGGCTTTTAGCAAGAGAAAATAGCTGTTCTTAGCCTTTTATTTTATTCCTTAAAACGTGCATAGCAAGGATTATTATGCAGAATCATTACCCATTTTTTTAGCTGTCCTTGATGGAATTATGGTACAATTAACCATGTCAGTATTCTGGCCACAATAAAGACTCTGATGCATTTTGCTATCAGTGCTTTACATGCCATTTTTTCTTTACATTATTTCCATTAAAGGGTATGTTGTCTTTGTTATGCATTAAATATAGTTTGGCTTTTTCAAATAAATAGTTGATTCATTGCATTTATTTTCATTAGCAATATCCTTATTTTTTCATGTGTCAGTGTATTTTCAAATATATCTGGTTCTTGCCTTCAGGTGTGTCAGTGCTCGAAACTTTAATTGATTTTTAGGGGAGATTGGAGCATTAAGTATCCCTCTCTTATTGAGAAGATTAGTTTTTGTGGTCTTTCATCTTACTGAGTGTAATTTTTTTTGTTTTTGTGGAACACAACAAACAAAAAGACTGTTAAAGGCACAATACAATGCTGTCTGTTATGGTTACATGTGATGTTATTGAAAACCAAATTCTGAGGATACACTGCAGTTAGTATTTGAAGAAATGCTTATAATCAGATGTGATACAGTTCTTCTTAGATGCTGAACATGTTCCCAATGCTAGAAATATTTGTGTGTTCTGAACTCTAAGCTCATACCAGTCCCATTGAAGTAATTTCAGTTTTAGAGCTTTAATCTGCCTTTGGCTTAATTGTTTTCTTAGGTTTAGCTGCTTCCTACAGGTTATACCCAGAGTGTCAAAATACTAGAGGATTTTCTCTGTTCTAGCATACAAAAAGGAATCTGCATTATGTTGTGTATTGCATGGTCGCAGCCCACTTTTCCCTACAAAAATGACTGTTTTTAAAAATGTTGAAATATTTTTCATATCTAAAAAGTGTACTCATGGGGCTTACTTTGTGGTACTGCCAAAACACCATAGGATTCTTCCCTAAATTAATTTGTGTGCACTCATGGTAGAGCCCTTAATACAACACTTAAACACATGAGAAGCATTATTGACTTCAGTGAAACTTCTTACATAAGGGCTACAAGACTGGTTCTGATGTAAGCACATGGTTACCAACTGTACTGGCTGCTTTCAAACAAATTGGATAGCTTGGTCCATATAATTCGTAAGGTGCCATTAAAATCAAGTCATTACAAAAGCACAAAATCATAGGGCTGCTACCATCCAGCACTACTGCTCCTGTAGCTCTGCTGGTTCCTCTGCTGCAGGTTGGTGCTGTCTTCCTTGTGACAATCTCTTACAGGTGCTGAGGAAGCCTGCATTTCTCTGGCTCTTGTCTTGTGCACATGGCTGCTTGTTGCTGCTGAGTTCTGATGATCTCCATGAGAAATATGTGTGCTCAGCATTTTCACAAATACATGTGTTAGATACTCGCGTGGATTTTTAAAAAGCATATGGACACATTTGAAAAAGAAAAGAAACATAAGCTGATTCCTCTTTGTTTTCCTGAAGTTACGTGCACTAACACTGTGTTCAGTTACACCTGTATGAATCATATACACTGTGTCTACACGTGCACGCTACTTCGAAGTAGCGGCACTAACTTCGACATAGCGCCCGTCGCGGCTACACGCGTCGGGCGCTATTTCGAAGTTAACTTCGACGTTAGGCGGCGAGACATCGAAGTCGCTAACCTCATGAGGGGATCGGAATAGCGCCCTACTTCGACGTTCAACGTCGAAGTAGGGACCGTGTAGACGATCCACGTCCCGCAACGTCGAAATTGGCGGGTCCTCCATGGCGGCCATCAGCTGGGGGGTTGAGAGATGCTCTCTCTCCAGCCCCTGCGGGGCTCTATGGTCACCGTGGGCAGCAGCCCTTAGCCCAGGGCTTCTGGCTGCTTCTGCGGCAGCTGGGGATCCATGCTGCAGGCACAGGGTCTGCAACCAGTTGTCAGCTCTGTGTATCTTGTGTTGTTTAGTGCAACTGTGTCTGGGAGGGGCCCTTTAAGGGAGCGGCTTGCTGTTGAGTCCGCCCTGTGACCCTGTCTGCAGCTGTGCCTGGCACCCTTATTTCGATGTGTGCTACTTTGGCGTGTAGACGTACCCTCGCAGCGCCTATTTCGTTGTGGTGCCGCGCAATGTCGAAGTTGAACATCGACGTTTCCAGCCCTGGAGGATGTGTAGACGTTATTCATCGAAATAGCCTATTTCTATGTTGCTACATCAAAATAAGCTATTTTGATGTTGGCTTCACGTGTAGACGTAGCCATAGATTGTGGAGTGTTCTTTTGAAATTATAGCAACAGAAGGGCAGGGCAGAATGTGTTGTATTGCTTTACTTCACAAGAAACTGGAAGTCGCTGAACAAATCTTCTAAAACTACTGAGTCTACTATAGTGTTTCTTTTGTAAGTAAATAAACAAATGAAAAGAGGAGCTGGTACTCAGCCAGCTCCCTGCCCTTCTCCCACACTCAATCCAGCAGCTGGTCTATTAAGCCTAAATGGAATGCACCAGAAGGGGCAGAAGGGGTGTTTTGTTTGTTTGATTGTTTGTTTTACTTAAAGTCTGTGAGGCTTTTTGGCCATTTATGGAACTATGTTAGATCATAAATGTAACTCCCAAAGATTTTTTTTTTTTCAGATTCTAACAAGGAATCTGACTCCTTAGCTCTCTTCAGGTACATTAGTGTCTAAGCCTGGAATATCAACAAGGGCACTGTTTCCAAAGTCGTTGTAAGGGAAAGCAAATATTACAGAAGTAGGTTAATAAAAAAGTCTATTTTTCTCTCAGCTAAGGAGGATTTATAATTTTCCAGGTTTCTTGAGAAACTTAATGTATATTAACTGCTGGTTTTGTACTTTGCTTTTGTTTTTAAAATTCTATCAAAAGCGAAAGTAATTTTTCTGAAAAAAATTATATGTTGAAATGAATAAATTTTGTTCTTATATGTGTTTGTGCAACTTCATTAAAGTCAATGTCATTGCACTGGTGTATCAGAAGAAAAACTTGGCCCTTTACAGCTCAGATTCATGTCTCAGTTACACTAGGGTAAATCAGGGGTAACTTAACAAAGCAGCAGAAATGTAGCACTTTAAAGGCTAACAAAATGATTTATTCGGTGATGAGCTTTCATGGGACAGACCCACTTCATCAGATCAATTTAATTTCCAGTACAGACTGACTAAAATAAATAAATAAATAAATAAATAAAAATTGCAATAAAAACTGACAAATCAAACAGGAAGGGGGTGAGATGTGGGGGGATGTTAATTGTCCTATCTGAGATAATTACGAGCATCAAAGGAAGGTAATCAGTCCTTGTAATGCGTGATGTAGCTGATGTCTCTGCTCATACCACATGTTAATGAGTCTTATTTGAATATGTACTCTAACTCACAAATCTCTTGCTCTAATCTGTTGTTGAATTCTTTGTGTTACAGGTTACAAATTCTCAGGTCTTTAACAGAATGGCCCACTCTATTGAAGTGTTCACTGACCAGGTTATGTGTATTGAGTTTCTTGATGTCTACTCTGTGTCCATTTATTCTTTGGTGTCAGGACATTGTTGGCACATAGCATATATAATGTTGCTGGAAGTGCACAAGAATGTTCCTTTGATCTTTTAACTAACATGGTTAGGTCCAGTGATGATATCCCCAGAATAAATATGTGGACAAAGTTGGCAGTGGGGTTTGTTGCAAGCAAAAGTTCCAGGATTCATATTACTGTGGTGTAGCCTGTCATTGCTGGTGACAATCTTTCTCAGATTAGGAGGTTGCCTATAGGAAAGGGCGTGCCTGTCATCTAGAGCCTTCTGGAGTATAGTATCCTGATCCAGAATAGGTTGTAGATTTTTAATGACGCATGGTAGGGTTTTGAGTTGGGGGCTCTAGGTGATGACAAGTGGTGTTCTGTTGTTGATCTTCTTGGGCCTATCTTGAAGTATCTGGTTTCTGGGTATTTGTCTGACTCTGTCAATTTTTTTTTCACTTCTCCCAGTGGTTAATTCAGGCTATAAATGTTTGGTAGAGCTCTTGTAGTTTCCACTCTCTGTCAACAGGGTCAGACCAGATGCGATTGTATCTAAGGGCTTGCTGTAAATGATGGATTGTGTGGTGTGTGCTGGATGGAAGCTGAAGGCATGTAGGTAAGTGTAGCAGTCAGTGGATTTCTGATAGAGGGTGGTGTTCCTGTAGCCATCAGTGATTTGTACTGTGGTATCCAGGAAATGTATTTCTTGTGTGGAATAGTCAAGGCTGAGACTGATGGTAGGGTGCAGGTTGTTAAACACTCTGTGGAATTCTTCCAGAGTCTCTTTACCATGGGTCCAAATGATAAAGATGTTATCGATGTAGCATAAGTAAAGGAGGGATAATGGATGAGAGCTAAGGAATCATTATTCTACGTCATCCATAAAGATGTTAACATACTGTGGGGCCATGCAGATGCTCATAGCGGTGCTGGTAATCTGGAGGTATAAATTGTCCCCAAATTGGAAATAATTGTGAGTGAGAACAAAGTTGCATAGGTCAGCCACCAGATTAGCTGTGGTAACATCAGAGATGGTATTCCTGTTAGCCTGTAGTCCATCTTCATGTGGAATATTGGGATAACCCGCACTTGAAACAATTCTTTATAAATCCCTGTGTGTACAGCTTAGAACTGAACATATCTCCAATGAAGTAGAAATGTGACATTATTGAAATCATTAGTAGATTTTCCACTGCCTACAGTATAGTCAGGATCTGGTCTTTAAGTATGATTAAGAAGAGAAGAATGGACATACTGAGTCAGAACAAAGGTCTATTTAGCTCCATATCCTATTTTCCAACAGTGGCCAGGTGATCCTGAGGGACTTATCGGAACAGGTAATCCTCACCTTTGCCCTTATCTGGCTAGGACATCATCCCTGCATATCCTGGGCAATAACCACTGGTAGACCTATGCTCTGGCAGAGTCAGTCTCACTCCTGGGCCCAAGGCCCTTTTTCTGCTCACAGTTCCACAGGAAATCTAGGTACTGCGGTCTGGGTCCTTGTGCCCTAGCCACTGTTTGGTCTTCTGTCCCTTGGCCGAAAGGTTGGGGAAGGGAGTCCTTTGGTCTGCCTGGGTTGGATAAGCAGTCCTTCCCAGCCACTCGATGCCTATGGCCACTTGTGGGGAGGGAAGCCCAAATACTCCTTGTGGGAAGTTTTCACTTCCCTTACTGTCTCTGGCAATGCTGGCATCCTTCTCCTCAGGTTTCTAAATCTCTGGCAACTCTCTCCCTTTCAAAGCTAGCCCTCTAGCCTCACCCTGTCACACCTCCATGAATGTATCTAGTTCTTTTTTGAAGCTTGTTACAAGTACTGGCCTTATCAACATCCTGTAGCAGGGAGTTCTACAGCTTGATTCTGTGTTTTGTGGAAAAAAAACAACAACTTCCTGTGTTTGTTTTAAACCTGCTGCCTATTAATTTCTCATGGAGGCCTCTAGTGTGAGAAGAGTGTGAAAGGAGGTTAAAAAAAAAAACCAACCAAACAAACAAAAACACTGTGTTATTTACTTTCCCCTCACCAGTTATGATTTTATAGACCTCTCTCATGTCTTACCTGAGTCATCTCTGTTACAAGCTTGAAAAGTCCCAGTTTTTAATCATTCATATAAAAGCTGTTCCATGCCCCTAATTGTTTTTGTTGCTCATTTCTGAACATTTTCCAGATGCAAGAAATGTTTTGAAATTGGGCTACTATAGCTGCATGCAGTCTAAGATGTGGCCATGGCATGGATTTATATGGAGGCAATATAATATTTTCTCTCATTACCTATCCCTTTCTTAACGATTTCCAACATTTTCCTTGCTTTTTTGACTGCCCTTGCACACTGAGTAGGTATTCAGAAAACTATCTAAAATGATTTCAAGGTCTCTCTCTTGAGTAATAACAGCTAACTTAGATACCATTATTTTATATGAATAGTTGGGATGACATTTTCCAATGTGCATTGCTTTGCATTTAGCAACACTGAATCACACAGTTTAGTAAAATACTTCTGTAGCTCTTCACAAAATCTGCTTTGGACTTAGCTATCTTAAGTAGTTTTGTATTATCTGTAAATTTTGCCACCTTACTATTTACCCCTTTCACAGATCATTTATGAATATGCTAAGTAGGACTTGTCCCCGTACGGACCTCAGGGAACCCAAACTCTCCATTTTGAAAACAGACCATTTTTGACTACCCTTTGCTTCCTGTCTTTTAATCAGTTACCAGTCCCAGTAGTGTCAGCATTTCCTTAGTATTTGTTATGAACAATAATCTATTATCCTATAACAGTGGCCCTAGAATGGCCACCATTTAAGAAAAAAACAACTCATGGAAAACTTCACAGGACCACTTTCCCATCTTTGTCTATGAGTCTGATTCCTTTTTCTTAGCTATGGGTCTCTTAGACATAGTGTGAAGCATTTCCAGCATTTGGATTAGTTTGGAAAACCTTTCTGTCTTCTTATTGCCTTAATGTAGGGAACAGCTTCTACAGTTGCTTAGTAAGCTAATGTGGTTTCCTTGTGCTAACAGCTTCCCAAGCCACCTGTTTATTGCATGCACTACTGAAGGAAAGGAAATTAATTTTGTCCCACACAAAAACATTTTTTTTCATTTGTGTGTGTGTGCATGCACATACATATTCACAGGTCTCATGGGCATGGAGTGTGGAGAAAATCTAGTAGCACTTTTTTTGTTTTTCCAGTAAGATAAATTTCTTCACATAAATGTCCCTTTAGTCAAAAGCTGTACAATTTTTTCCCCATCAGCTTTGGCTACTGTCTAAGTTGTCATGATGATAATTTGTAAGTGTATAGTTTATTTGACTTTAATCCTTAGAGTGACCTCAGAGTGCCTTCATTGATGCATTTCTTATGCCTGCATCACTTTCTACATTTTTTAACTGCCACCCTCAGTTCCAACAGCATTAAAGGCCTCATCATGACTTTAGCTTTTACTACAAAGTGAAGGTTGGCTGTGGTACTATCAAGATGCCACTGAAAATATTAGCTGGATACTGGTGGCCAAATCAGTTTTAAATCTTGTTTGATAAATGTCAGTTCCTGGGTATGGGGGAGTTGCCTGTTGAGAGTACAAAAGGGTGGAAGCTTCTTGTGTTATTGTGAGACTAGACCCAGCAGGGGCCAAAATCATACTGTTCTTGAAAATTGGTAAGAGTTGGCAATATTGCATATGCTAAACAGTGTGTGGTGAGCGAAGAAGTGAAGAAGAAATACTTCCAGATAGATTAAAAAAAATGGAAATGCTTCAGCATGAGTCTGTTAATCCCATGGAAGAGAGAGACAAATTATTCTGATGAGATTCAGGTATGGACCAAAGCCATTTTGTCGGTAAATGGAATATCTCAAAATCTTCTGAATTGCTGAGGTTCTCCTGTTGGTATCCAACATATGTATGGTACTTTCCCTGCCCCCCAAAAAAAAAATACAAAATACTTCAGTACCTAGTAGTGAACACAGGGTATTAACATTTGCTGGTGCTTATGTATGGCTCAGAAGCTGAAGTTTTAAGGCAAATCCCACTTCTAAAGGCAAGACCTTTTCCCTTAGCCCACTGCTTCCCACCTCAGTGGACACAGCAGTAATGGCTTCATCGATGCATTAATGCAGTAACACAGCAAAACAATTGCATTTCTTTTGCAGTGGATGGAGATGGGAGGAAAGATGTATGATCCTTGTATTCCAAGTCTTGGAACTATGCTGATTTATACAAAAGGAACATTTTTGTTCAGGAATGGTTTGGGAACTGGGTTTGATACCTTGAATTTAAGGCATTTGTGCTTAGCTTCTGGTGTTCTAGTAATTTTCCTTCTTTTATTTACAAAAAGTGTTTGTGTGTGTCTGCGTGAGCTGGGCTTGATCCTGAAAAGAGTGGATGACCATGTTACATGGGAGGTGGAAAATGTCCATTTCTCCTCTTTGATTCCAGCAGAATGTGGGGGTTTTATAATCTTGCATAACTGGCCTAGTGCTTCTGTATTCCTTAGCATTGTTTTCACAATGTTAGTGCTTTACAAAATTCTTGCACTATAGGCAGTGGAATAGCTAAGGAAATGCATTGCTACACTGCAGGAGCCTAGACTTCAATTCTGGAAAAGTCGGGTTACATTACTATCTCTCAGAATTCTTGTTATTAAACTGTGGCAGTGGGCATGAACAATAGGAAAAGGACACAAAGGGCAGTTGTATTCTGAAGATTTCCCAGGAGAAGAGAAACAACTCAGGCTGCCCACTGGTAAAATCAGAAGACTACCTTTCTTTTAAGCATGTTGGGTATGATTTAATTCTGTCATCATCAGCCAGATGGAAGACATGCTGACAGCATCTGAACGGTCACCAGCAGGATCAAAGGGCTTTGGAGTCACAATGTGATTAGCTGGCACAAAGACATTTTGATAATTCATCATGTAAGCGGTTTAAAGACTGCATTTGTTTGTCTGATGTGTTAAAACTTTTCTTCTTTTACAACATTTAAAAAAATAACTCAGCTCTGTGTTTTTAAGCTGGTTTTAGCAGTATATCTTTGGGTTAAATTATGCTCTCAGGGACACCTGTGCAATCTTGCAGCTGGGTGTAACTGCAGGCAGAATCTGGCTTTTGATGTATAAATTAAAAACATGCAAGATTAGGGAAGTTACTGAAATAGTGGAATGTTGCTTGAATATTTGATGATGACATGAAAGGAAATCTTTCTACAACCAATAACAATTAATGTATTCACTATCATTCTTTTGTGTAGCAAGACTGGGGTATTTTTTATTTTTAAGAGAAAGGTCAGTTACCTATTTCAGATGTTCTTGTAGCTGTTTCAGAGACTTGTTTTCCAGCTGTCCCAGAACAATGCTCATTTAAGGTTGTGCTCATACTCTGAAAAAGCTCTAGGGAGCCCTCGAAGTTACACAATAAAGAAACAATCTTCTCTCTCCTGGTTTTTTTAGAATGAGACTATACATTGTGGTCTAATTTCGAAGGCTCACTCACCTTGCAAGGTAATGGGATCACATTGTTTTACATAGATTCTTTATAGGGAACCATGTCCACAACAAGATATAACATTAAGCATGGTGGCAGACAGAGTAACATGCCAGAAAAACATTTATTAACATTGTTTTATTAGGAGAGGAACTGAGGAATTAAATTGGCACATGCAGCAGCTACATTACTAAAGCAGTCTAAGAGGATCATGTGAGCACTTTTATTGCACAGGAAGACAAGAAGTTATTAACATTTTAAAACATCCAGTCAGTTCTCTGTTTTTCAAAAACTGACAGGCAGCAGTATTCCATGTTTCATCTTTTCCATGCCTTTCAGCCTATTTTTACTTGCAGAGCTGCCTGAAAACAGATGGATCTATTTGGTCAGTATTTAAAATGGTAAATCCTCAGATCCTAGTTTTATGTTGTGTCGGGGGTGGGGGGCAGGGGTAATGTGCCGCAAATACCTTTTTTGGGGTTTGTTTCTTCTCCTCTTTTGAAAAGGGGGATGACTACCTTCTTGGGATATAACTAGCCAGAACGAATAGGAGTGATATTAATTAGCTCTGAAGTGTCAGGTACTATAATCAGAGAACAATTCAGATTCCCACTTCTTTGGTTAAACCTTTTTTTCTTTAAAGTTTCTGTTTAAACTACTTAATGTAACTAGTAATCACAAGGAAGTCTTGGAGAACTCACTAAGGCTATGTCTACACTATAGCAATCTTTCGAAAGAAGTCCTTCCCGAAGATCTCCTCGGAAAGAACTTCTTTTGAAAGAGTGCGTCCACATACAAAAAAGTGCATCCACACAGCCTCCGCTCTTTTGAAAGAATGGGTCAGGGATTGAAAAATCAGGCACCATGAGGACTGTTCTTTTGAAAAAAAGGGCCTGTGGAGTGTCCACACGTTTTCTTTTGAAAGAAGGTGCTGTTCCCGAAACAGCAGTGGAAGAGCATTTTTGAAAGGCGTGCCACATTCTTTTGATTTAATTTCGGAAGAATGCTTTTTGTGTGCAGATGATCTGCTGGATATTTCGAAGGAACCCCTTCTTTCAAAAACTATTTTGAAAGAACCTGCTAGTGTACAGGCAGCCTAAGGGTTTTAAACTTTTCAGGAACAGGGAGCAAAAACTCTGGACTAGAGAATTTTAGAAAATTATATGGATATGGATTAAATATATGTAAATGTTATTATTGCTATCTTCTTAGATGGGCTAAATGAATCCCAGATTAGGCCCTCTCTTCTGTTTGTTACTATTAGCAACGGAAGTAAGTCTCATAGAGAGCTAGTTCATTAGTTGTATCAGATTTCTGTGCAGGAATACTTAAAGCAAAGGTGTTGCTGCAGAAAATCCTCAGAAACCAGTGACTTGACTTCTCTGTTGGCACACACATGCCCTTCTGTTGCTACATTCTATCCTTTTTTTCTTCTGGATTACATCAGATGGCTCAGATACATATTCAGATATATTTATTTACCAATAGTAACAAAGAGATAGCTGTGCTAGTCTGTACTCCAACAAAACAAAGCACCAGATATGTAGCACTTTAAAGACTAACAAAATGATTTATTTGGTGATGAGCTTTCGTAGGACAAACCCAGTTCTGTCCCGCAAAAACTCGTCACCCAATAAATTGTTTTATTAATCTTTAAAGTGTGCTACATTTCTGCTGCTTTGTTTTATTTACCAGTGTCAGTTATGTCAAATTCTTGCAGCAAGCCAGTGCATATTGGAGATGGCAGGACCATTTCTATGTTTTACTAAGTATTCCTGTCAGATAAGAAACTCTTATATGTTATAATAAATATGAATTTCTGATTCTTGACTAAAAAATATATCCCAAAGCACACAATCTATTGGCAGGATTATGCATAATGAAATTTGGGATCTATTTGCATTCCCCTGTGGACCAGGAATGGACTAATGGTTAAGCAGCAGTAGTAATGTTTATCCTTGAGGAGTCTTTGAGTAGTAATTTAAAGCTATCATCCTGTAAAAAAAATCCCAGTCTCAATTCACCTCTTCTTGTTCAGGAACTGTGAACACTTGTGGTGCAAACTGGTTTCATAAGATCTGTGTAGAATTTACACTATGGAGAAAGTAGGCATTTTTTGTACCACCATCCTCTTCATGGGATTCTGCAGGGGGAAAGTACTTTATCCTGCAACTGTTGTTCCACCGAATCTCATTGATGGATGCTATTAGGGGATATGTTTATTTCTGGTGCGTTGCCTACCCAGTCCCTTCCATGTTAGTGATATCTCATCTGTGCATCACCCACCTAAAGTTACATTGTGGAGGTCATAGAGAAATACTTCCCACTGTAGGGAACCTTGGGGTCTGGAAAATACTGGGTTCAGGGCTGGACCCTCAATCCCTTAATCCAGCTAAAGACACACTGAAATTTGTGCAAGTCCTGCTTGAACAAAATAGAGAATTAAAAGATAGAAAATACAAGCAAGAGAAATATGGTAAATAAAAGTCTATTTCTATGAAACAGCTTCCAACCTATGCACAGCACAATGCAGCCACCCTTCTATAAATCAGACATGATTAGAACAGACAGCTGGTTATTGTATACAAGTATTTCCTAAACCAGCCATTATTACAAATGAAAAATGCAGTGAGTTTATTAAGAATGATATAGCATATTATGCTAAGCATTTTTGTGCATTTATGTGCAATGCTAGTGCTAAGAGAAGCAATAAAGAGAGTGCGAAATGCTGGCAAATCATAAAATTACATAATGGAACTACAACACTTTCTAAAATGTATGCAGAAAAATCTGCCAGAAACAGAGAATACTTATTTTTCAGTAATGCCGTTATAGCCTTTTTTCCCCTTCATCTTTGTTTAATGCTTTGGAACATTCATTTTTTAAAAAAGTCAGAAAAATGAAGCACCAGGTAGCTTTATTTACTATCCGGAATATCCCCTAGTAGCTCCAGAAACTATAAGAATGGTGAAGCTGGGTGAGAACTAAGGACCATGCCACCCAGTATTCCATCTTCAGTGGCTAGCACCAGGTGCCCCATCGGAAATGAACAGAACAGGTAACCATCAAGTGATCCACTGCCTGCTGCTCATCCCCAGTTTCTGGCAGACAGTCTATGGACACCATCCCTGTACCTCCTGGCTAAAAGCCATCAATGGATCTATCCTCCATGAATTTATCCAGTTCTTTTTTTGATTGGTGGTGTACTCTTGGCCTTGCAACATCATATGGCAAAGGGTTCCATAAATTGACATGGGTTGTGTGAAATAAAACTTTCTTTTGTTTGTTTCAAACCTGCTATCAATTTAATATGTTAAATTTAATTTCTTATATTATCAGAAAGGGTAAACAGAGCTTCCTTATGTACTTTTTCTACACCAGTCATGAAAATATAAACCTCAGTCATAGCCCCCCCCCCGCCTTTGTCTGTTTACCAAGATGAAGAGTCTCAGTCTTATTAATCTCACCTCATATGGAAGCTGTTCCAGACCCCTAATCATTTTTGTTTCACTTTTCTGTATTTTTTCTCATTCCAATGTATCTTTTTTTAGGATGGGTTGACCACATCTGCATGCAATATTCAGATGGGGGCTTACCATAGATTTATAAAAAGGCATTATGATGTTTTCTATCTTTTTCCTATTCTTAATGATTCCCAACATTCTCTTTGCTTTTTTGACTGCTGCTTTTCTTCAGTAGCCTGTAGAACTAAGCAAAAGATTTCAGACTCAGTTAACTCCTGTATGTGCAGCACCCTGTGCAAGTGAGGGCAAGTTTGCTTCAGAGGACATTCAGTCTGTTATATAAAAGCAGAGAGGAGAATGCATGATGACATATGACACAAAGGCAGGGAGGTGAGCCATTGGCGTATCATTCTGTCAAAATGATGTGTTTTTGATACTTTGGAAGACGTGAATCTGTATGAAATAGAACTGGGGAACTGAGTAAACCTATGGTCACATCTTGTGGTCCTAGAGATATCGTGAAATGCTACTTTGGTAGTGTATCTCTTAGGAGTGTCCCAGGGAGCCCTAGACTGTGCTTATGCTTCAGTCATTAAATCTCTTTCTCTTAATCCAACCCACTTGCTTAAGCTGACAGAAACAACAATGAAATGGAAAAAAATGTGCACCCAGAGAGCTTAAAGCTGACACAGACAATGAGCCAGCCTTACCTCTGAATAGTCTGAAAGGGGTAGCTATATTAGTTTGTACCTTTTCAAATAGCAAGTAGTCCTGTAGCACCATACAAACTAGCACATTTATTTGGCAGTGAGCTTTTGTGGATAAGACTCACTTCTTCAGATTATTGAACTAAACAGTTAGAATCCAGGGTTTATGTAGCCCCTAGCGTGGCGGGAGGGAGGAGAAGGAAGGAGGGTTACCTGTTGCTACTAGGCCTAGTCAATGAAGCACATTAAGTAGGATTTTAATCATCTGGACATTTGTTGGGAGACCAATACAGCAGCACACAGACAATCCAGGAAGCTGAAGAATGTTGGGGATAACTTCTTGGTACAAGCGCTGAAAGAACTGACCAGTGGCCATGCACAACTTGGCCTGCTGCTCACAAACAGGGAAGAACTAGTAGGAGAAATAGAAGTGAGTGGAAACCTGGGCTGCAGTGACCATGACATAGTAAATTTCAGGATCCTGAAAAAAGGAAGAAAGGCAAGCAGTAGTATATAGACCCTTGAGTTCAAAAGAGTAGACTTTTGAAATGGCAGTATTTTAAAGAAGTCTTACCGAAGGCACAGGAACAAACCATCCAACTGCATAGTAAGAAATGCACATATGGTTAGCAACCAGCTTGGCTTAACAGGGAAATCCTGAGACAGCTTAAACTCAAAAAGGATGGGTACAAGAAATGGAAATATGGACAGCTGGCTAAGGAGGGGTATCAACATATGGCTGGAGAATGCTGGGGAGTAATCAGGAAAGCCAAAGCACAATTTGAACTGCAGCTGGCAAGGGATGTGAAGGGTAACAAGAAGGGTTTCTACAGGCATGTTAATAATAAGTGGGTTATCAGAGAAGGTGTGGGGCTATTACTGGATGAGAGAGGTAACCTAGGGATAGATTATGTAAGAAAAGCTGAAGTACTCAATGCTTTTTTTTTTTGCCCCCATCTTCACAGACAGCTCCCACAATACCATGCTAGACAATGAAGTATGGGAAGGCAGAGGCCAACAAAGGGGGTACTGTAGTCATCATGAATAAGTCAGCCAATGAACAGGAGGCAGCCAGGCAACCCATGACATAACATTCTATAGGTCTCTTTCCTCTGATCCCACTGAAGAATACCAAAAGATAGTACACCATCGGCTCAAGAAAGTCCCTGCTTCACTTCAAGATCAAATCCATACACCCACCCACAAAACCCCAGTCAAGATTATTCTATCTGCTACCCAAGAACCATAAACATGGAAACTCCAGACATCCGATCATTTCAGTTATTGACACCCATACAAAAGGACTATCCTGCTATGTTGACTCCCACCTCAAACTCTATGCTACCAGCGCTTCTAGCTCTCTCTGAGACACCACTGACTTCCTGAGGAAACTACAGGACACCTCTAATCCTCCTGAGAACACCATTGACACTGTAGATATAGAAGTTCTTTACACCAATATGGGGAAGGAAGTGAGAGAGACTATACAGAATAATACAGTTAAGGCATCTAGATATCTCAAAACAAAAATAACTGCTTAATTATAGACACAATAGCAAGCACAGCTGCACAGGAATAGGAAATTGCTTCACTTTTGGAAAGAGTGCCACTGAGATATAATCTACATACATTAAATGCTGGGCAACACCTTTAAATTTATGCAAATAAACACAACAAAACACAAACCTGCTTTAGCCCTGTAATTAGACATTGAAGCCCCAATGACACCTCCTGGAAAATGTTGAGAAACATTCAATTTAGAAACAACTGTGTCACTGTGCTAACAGGTTTTTCTCTAGTTTTATTCCACTTTAAATTTATTAGGAGAAAGTCTTACAGGAAACCCAAATCTTTGTTCCTGGAGACTTAGTTTTCAAAAGGACATGGACATAAGGATATATGAGCACCAACCAAAGTGCTTGTCCAAGCCCTGATTGCTCATAAACTGCGTCCTACATGTTGCTTTTGAAAACTTTAGCTAAAAATTGCATCCAATAATCATAAATAGGGCTGTGGCTGCATACATATTATTTTGCTTTTCCTCACTTTTCATTTTTAATTCCTTTGAATTTCTCTACCTCCTCAGAAGAAATATTTGCACTGTACATCAGAGAAAATCAAATGCTCAGATAGCTAATCGCTAATTTCTTCTCTATCCTACCTTTCATTTTAACCTTCTGGGTGTACCTTATATCACACTTGGACAAATGGAACTAATCTTGTAACCATTTGTTACTGGGCTGAGCTTATTATCTTTAACCAGCAATATTTTAATTTAAAAGCTTTCATTTTTTTCTTTTTTCAGTTAAAAATTCAAAGACATTTAATTTTCTTAAATTTCTGTTGATTTTTTGGTCGTCTTTCTCACACTTTTAAAATTTTCTCTGATGTCTTATCCCCTTGAAAAGTATGGGGAGGTGCTCTATACATGAGGAAAATTGAGAGAAAGAGAATGTATACCTCTCACTTACTTTAAACTCTTTAAAAACATTTTTAAAACACTATTTACTATTGTGTTTTTTCCAAAGAGGAAAAAATAAGGAAAACAGTAAAACTACACTGTTCCTTTTTCAAACCTCTCTTCCCACTTCTACCCTATGGCCACACTATATTCCCCTATCAGAAGAGGAATGCAAATGCTGCCAATCAGAAATGCAAAAGAAGTGCAGATTTAGAAATCTCATGCTTCATTTGCAAAATCACACAAGATCTTGCTTCCGGAAGAATTGTTTTGGAAAGCCAAAACAGCTGTGCAAACAGGGTTCCTTAGGAAGGAAACCCCACCTTTGACAGCACCTTTCTTCCTGAAAAAAATGAGGAAGAAGGGTGCTTTCAACAGCTGGGTTTCCTTTTGAAGGAACCCTGTCTACACAGCTGATTTGGCTTTAGAAAACAGCTTTTCTGGAAGTGTGATCCCACATGATTACGCAAATTAAGCACGAGATTTGTAAATCTGCATTTCATTTACATTTCTGATCGGCAGCATTAGTGTTCCCCTTCTGACAGGGGAATATAGTGTAGCTGCAGCCCTACTGGGAAGAGTACTGTTTGTGGAGGGTAAGAGTGAGTTCAAAGGGTGTTAGAGCACCTCCCGTGTTTCTCCCTTTTTCCTTTCTCCAACTCACTAAATGATCATGTCTACACTAGCACGAATCTTCAAAATGGCCATGCAAATTACAGATTAATTACAAACGCAGATTACTAACGAGGTGCTGAAATGCATATTCAGTGCCTCATTAACATGCTGCCAGCCGCGGCTCTTCGAAATTACCATGTCTCGCTGCTACGTGGCTCGTCCAGACAGGCGTCCTTTCTGTTTCCTATCTGCTGATAGGAATAAGGGGATTTCAAAGTTCCTGGGGTCCTTTTGGAAAGGACCCTTGTCTGGACGAGCCACAGGGGAGTGAAACGCTGCAATTTTGAAGAGACGTGGCCGGCAGCATGCTAATGAGGCACTGAATATGCATTTCAGCACCTCATTAGTAATCTTTGAAATGGCCTTTTCGAAGATCTGTGCTACTGTAGATGTAGCCAATGTGTGGAAGCAGGGAAATGGAAGCATCAGAGAATCATGTCAGAATTCCCCTTCCTTTGAACCTTTTTTAAAAAATAAAAAATTATATCTCAATTTAAAACAAATACAAGTAGAATTTTCCTGTTTTTTTCAAATGGCTTATTGAAGAAATTTTGACTAGCCCTATGCTTTATTACTAAATCCAATAGAAGGCCTAATAGCACCTTCTTTAATAAATACTGCTATTCAAAACTACCCCTGTTCTGTTTTGTTCTACTCCTATTTCTTGCCACTTTTGACAAGTATTATTGCTGAATGGCTTCACAGTACCTAATTACTTTTCAAACAGAGAACACACTTTGCAATATACTATATGACATTGTTTTGATGATGGTACTGTTTACTAGTCATGAATGTCACCTAAAATAATGGAAAAAAGCAAATTTGCAAGAGAATTGAATGTTTAGTCTGCTTCCATGTTTCCTTTACCATCTGTTTCTGCTTCCCTAACTTACTTTAACCAAAACTCTTTCCTTCTTGCTCTCTAGACATTTGCTAATGGTTGGACAAATCTCAACAGCAGCACTGTCAGTTTTTAAAAGATTAATTTCAGATATTGGCTACATTTCTGTTGTATGCAATTCACCAATTTTATTCATCATTCTTCCTTGAGTTTATCACGTTTCTCAACCCTTGTATTTATGACCTTCAGATGCTAGGATCATTTAATATCCTTTATAGCCAGAGTTGTTTAATTGTGTAGGAACAGTGTCTTGGAAAAAAAGATCCTGTGCAATAAAGAAAGCGATAAGTACAGTAGAGTACACATCTGGTACAGTATCTTTAGAGAAAGAAAGGGGAAAAAGTACATTAGAAACTCGTGAGAAATCCTGTCTGTTTACCACCACATTTATTGACCTTTAGTCATTTATACACTGAAATTCAAATTACAGTGACCTGTCCTTCCCACCTAAAAAATAGTGGAATTATTATGAAATAATTCAAAACCATATCCAGTTTGTACTGTCTTTGTTTGCTTGACTCCAGTACATACATACTAAGAAGTAGGCCCAGTGAAAGCAATGCTGGACCACTGTGTGGAATAATCAATGGTCCCTACCCCCTTCCTTGGCCATGGTCATTAGCCGTTCCCCCACCCAAAGAACCCCCAAGAGCTTACCCCTACACACACCAGAAGAGCCCTGGCTGGCCCATTCCCATCCCCAGCCTGCTCTGAGGAACCCCAAGGCAGCTGCACTGTGCATCTCCTCCTGGACTCAACTTGCATGCTGGGGAAAAGCTGCAGCTGTGGCTTTTGATTCAGTGATTCTTTTGATATGCCATAGGCAGGTTCTGGGGCCAATAATCCTGTCCCAGAACTTGCATGGAGCATTGTAAGAGTATGAGAGGGAGGCCAGGCAAGGCAGGGGTTAATCAAGGCCTGTTGGCCCAATCCACCCCACCCTGGTTCACCTGTGGCCAGTGTCAGGCCTGGAGGGGTATAAAAGAAAGGAAGCCAGCCCAGTTTGGGGCTGAGCAGCCAAGAGGCAGGAGCTGGCTCTGAGGCAGCAGGCCCCAAGCCAGAGCTGCTACCTGGTCGGCCCAGGATCTGCGCAGCCCAGGAACCTCCCTCAGGCACTGAGGGGAGTGGGGAGGGGAACCCCTCTCCTGCCAAAGGGGGAACTAGATTCTCAGGGCCATGCCCCAAACTTATCCCATAGACTCTCGGGTGCGGCTGAAGACCCCCCCAGCAGGCCCTGGCCAGGAGTCCTAGCCACTAGGCCACCCAATCCCAGGTGCAAACTACTCACAAGCATATCAAAATCATCTTTGAATCAAGAGATGCCATTCCGGAGAGCAGGTGGCCCTTTTATATAGCTCAGGTCCTTGGGCAATTGCCTGTTCTGCACCTCCCGGCTGCTTGTTGGCAAGCATGCTAAGATGATAAAGGTCAGGACTTTTTTCTTGTGATTGCATCAAGAAAAAAGAAAGATATAGTCTGAGTGATACCATTGGGGTCTGACATATAAGATCTCCATTGTACTTATATAAAAAAATAATTTCACTCAGCTGTTCTGCCACTCAGATAAAATGGGCATCTCCCCAGTTGTAAAAATGAGTGAAAATAATAGTAATTAATAATACTCTGACCTGCACTTATTACGGTGATGGAACATTTATAATGCAGCTAATGGAGCATCACTATCTACTCTTAAATACTTTTAAAAGACTTCAGAATAACTGTCCTCTCTTTATGCAGCTAGATAGTCAATTAACATATCAAACAACACAAGCCAGAACGCAAATCTATCTTATACCAGTAACTAATATAGAAATATATTAACATCTCAGGGACAGTCTAAGTCCCATTTAAGCAGTTTAACCTGTAAATTCTGGGGCCAGAGACTTCCTCTCTTTCTCTTATTATGGGAATTTACATCATTTAGCAAAATGGGCCATTGGTTAGCCTGGCACTGAAGAGCCCAATAAAACCAAATAAATGAAACTTTTGAATTTGTATGGTCATCAAATCACAAAACCTCAGTTAAAGAACAAGATAAGTAGTTATTATTTTAAAGTACGTAGTGTGGCCAGTCCTTGTTAGCTTTTTGCTGCATTTAAAATTTAAACGTAACACCTAATAAATATTTGTACAGTACATGAGGATTAACTGATTTAAGTGACAGTACAGCGAAAGAAAATAGGCTTTTATTCAACAAGAAAAGCAAGTCTGTTTCTTAAAGATCATTTTATGGGCATAAGATATGGAAGAAAATGAGATTCAGCATGCTAATTAGCAAAATAAGCAGTGCTAGCCTTTCTGGGTTTGCGTATAGAAACTTCTCAGATAATTTAAAGCTGTTACTGCCACTGTCTATGACACCAAATGGTTTAAAACTGTAAAATCAGTTGAAGGATTTTAAATGCGTCTTCCATACTTTTAAGGAAAATATGTGTTTGCATTCCCTAAACAATTTTGAAATGTTTAACCACAGTGCTGTTCTTCCCCCGCTAGCCCAAAGGGAGGGGAAGGAACTCAAGCTATCTATAACATAGTATAGTAGATATTATTAGTTTTTATAGCTATCATTCTTAAGTTGGGCCAAAATAGTTTTTTTTTTTTCTGCCAACAGTAAGGTTAGAGAATATTTATCCATTTAGTGATGGACCTTGGAAAATCAAGTTCCCAATTGTCCTTAAAAACTGTGCATGTAGTTTATTGTTTTTCTCATTTCTTTTCTATTTATGTGCATGCAAACACACATGCCTACACACGCAGATATTTTAGAGGGACTAGAATGCTGACCTGCTGTTTACATGCCTAGCTATAACATATCGGCCATGTCTACACGTGCACGCTACTTCGAAGTAGCGGTGCCAATTTTGAAATAGCGCCCGTCACGGCTACACGTGTTGGGTGCTATTTCGAAGTTGAAATCGACGTTAGGTGGCGAGACGTCGAAGTCGCTAACCCCATGAGGGGATGGGAATAGCACCCTACTTCGAAGTTGAATGTCGAAGTAGGGCATGTGTAGACGATCTGCGTCCCGCACCATCGAAATAGCGGGGTCCGCCATGGCGCCCAGCAGCTGAGGGGTTGAGAGATGCTTTCTCTCCAGCCCCTGCGGGGCTCTATGGTCATCGAGTGCAGCAGCCCTTAGCCCAGGGCTTCTGGCTGCTGCTGCCGCAGCTGGGGATCCATGCTGCATGCACAGGGTCTGCAACCAGTTGTTGGCTCTGTGGATCTTGCGTTGTTTAGTGCAACTGTGTCTGGGAGGGGCCCTTTAAGGGAGCGGCTTGCTGTTGAGTCTACCCTGTGACCCTGTCTGCAGCTGTTCCTGGCACTCTTATTTCGATGTGTGCTACTTTGGCGTGCAGACGTTCCCTCGCAGTGCCTATTTCGATGTGGTGCTGCCCAACGTCGAAGTTGAACATCGACGTTGCCAGCCCTGGAGGACGTGTAGACGTTATTCATCGATGTAGCGTGCACGTGTAGACGTAGCCATCAGGGGACAAAGTGCATGATTACTGGGGATATCAAGTTGTATAGCTTAGGTCTCAAGCTGTCAATATTAAAATAGCCTTGGACTTTCTAAACATTGTAAATTACAATTTCCTAACTAAAAAAGTTGTTCCAGCCGACATGAGGGGAGTTCTTTATTAGACCTTGTCCTAACAAAGGAAAAGGAGCTGACCAATGAATAAAAATTAGTAGTAGCTTAGATTCAAGGGATTGTGACCTGATTTCCTTTATAATGTGCAAGCAGAATATAGTCTACACAAATAAAATGTATTCTTGATGCTTTAATCAGGCCAAAATTCATAAAGCTGAAAAGAATTGTAAGTCAAGTCATCTGGGAGAAAGATTTAAGTAGAAAAATATGAATGACAATAGGGACTCATTTAAGAACATCTTACTAGACGTCCAAAAATCTTCAATCCCACAACTGCATAAGCGATGCTGCTTTTTTTAAAAAATCCCACCTGGTTTAGATGGGAAGTGAAGGCAGCTACAAAAAAAAAATCCAATTTATAATAGATAGAAAGGGGAGTTGATAATAATGAATATAGGTCAGACATTAGGAACTGTATAAAACTGTATAAAATAGAAGCTAAGGGACAGAAGGAAAAATCTATGGTTAGCAGAGTTAAGGACCATAAAAAGTATTTCAAATACATTTGTAATAGAAAGAATCACAACAAGCGTATTATCCCGTTCTATTTGTAAGTGGTTGAATTATCAACAATAACACATAAGAGGCCAAAGTGGTCAGTAAATAGTAGTAGTAGTAGGCATCCTTCAGTCTACGTAGACTGTGGATCGTGCCCTTCGTAGTTCCATTTAGGATCATCATTTGCAGCGTCAACTGTGACTGTGAAGGCCCACACGAGAGTGACAGTCCTTGCTGCATCTGTTGCAAGTGTAGTGGGTGTCTGGCAAGTCCTTACTGAGCTTTCTGTGGCCTCGCTTCTCCTCTGCTAGCTGTCTGGTCCTCATCTCACCCTTCTGAAGGCCCTTGTGTAGTTTCTGCCTCCATCTGCTGCGATCGTCTGCCAGCTCCTCCCAGCTGTCCGGCTCGATGTCTACCTCCCTGAGGTCCCTCTTGCAAACATCTTGTAGTGTAATTGGGAGCATCCGGGAGGTCTTTTGCCAGAGTCTAGCTCACCATGCAGGATGTCTTTTGGGATCCTTCCATCATTCATCCTGTGGATGTGGCCAAGCCAGTGGAGCCGCCGCTGCCTGAGGAGGGTGTGCATGGTTGGGATTCCAGCTCACTCAAGAACGGCAGTGTTGGACACTCTGTCCTTCCATGATATTCCAAGGATGCACCTGAGGCACCACAAGTGGAAGACATTCAGCCTCTTTTCCTGGCAGGTGTACAGGCTCCAAGACTCGCTGCTGTAAAGGAGGGTGCTGAGGATGCATGCTCTGTAGACTTGCATTTTGGTGTGGGTGTACAACTTGATGTTATTCCACACTCTCTCGCTGAGTCTGGACAGAGTTGTGGCTGCTTTTCTGATCGTCCCATTTAGCTCAGACTCCAATGACAGGGTGTCAGTGATGGTGGACCCGAGGTAAAAGAACTCGTGGATGACCTCTAACGTATAGTTGTCAATGCTGATTGATGGAGGTTCAGCAAGGTCCTGACCAAGTGTGTATGTCCTCTTTAGGCTGATGGTAAGCCCGAAGTCCTTGCATGCTTTGGAGAACTGATCCAGCAGTTTCTGAAGCTGGTATTCTGTGTGTGACACTACAGCAGCGTCATCTGCGAACAGCATATCTCTGATGAGGACTTCCCGCACCTTAGATTTAGCTTTCAGCCTTGCAAGATTAAACAGTTTCCTATCAGATCATGTGTGCAAAATGATGCCCTCTGTTGAGGATCCAAAGGCATGCTTCAGCAGGAGTGCGAAGAAGATCCCGAACAATGTCGGAGCAAGGATGCATCCTTGTTTGACACTGCTCCTGATGCTGAAAACATCCAATAATGTGCCGTCATATTGGATGGTTCCTCTCACGTCTTCGTGGAAAGAATGGAACATCTTGAGTAACCGTGGCGGACAGCCTATCTTGTCTAGCAGTTTGAACAGTCCATCCCTGCTGACCAAGTCGAAGGCCTTGGTCAGGTCGATGAAGGCAATATAGAGCGGCTTCCTCTGTTCCCTGCATTTCTCCTGCAGCTGCCTCAGTGAGAAGACCATGTCAATGGTAGATCTCTCTGCACGGAATCTGCACTGTGATTTGGGATACACCCTCTCAGCAATCTTCTGGAGTCTGCTGAGGATGATATGAGCGAACAGTTTACCAGTGATGCTTATGAGGGAGATTCCACGGTAATTGTTGCAGTCCCTTCTGTCTCCTTTGTTCTTATACAAGGTTACAATGTTAGCATCGCGCATATCCTGTGGAACCTCTCCCTCTCTCCAGCACAGGCACAGTAGCTCATGTAGGGGTTCCAGGAGAGTGTCCATGGCACACTTGATGACCTCTGGTGGTATACCATCCTGGCCCGGGGCCTTTCCCACTACAATGCTGTCGATGGCTTTCTTCAGTTCATCCACAGTTGGTTCCTCATCCAGTTTATCCATTACTGGTAGGAGCTTGACGGCATTGAGGACTGTATCAACCACAATGTTCTCACATGAGTACAGCTCGGAGCAGTGCTCGACCCAGCGCTCCATCTGTTTGGCTTTGTCAGCGATGACTTCACCAGATTTGGATTTCAGAGGTGCCATCTTGTTCTGGGTGGGTCCTAATGCCTTTTTGATGCCCTTGTACGTTCCCCTGAGATTACCAGAGTCAGCACTGGTCTGGATGCTGCTGCATAGCTCAAGCCAGTAGCTGTTGGCACAGCACCTGGCTGTCTGCTGTAGTGTTTTTCTGGCTGCTGTGAGTGCTTGCAGAGTACTCTGGCTCGGTGAGTGTTTGTACTCCAGAAGTGCAGCGTGCTTCTTTTTGATGGCTGGAATCATCTCTTTGGAGTTAGCTTCGAACCAGTCATTTGTGTTTCTAGCTCTTCTTCCAAACACCGACAAGGACGTTTTGTAAATTTTATCCCTCAGATGCTGCCGTCTGGATGTCACATCGGCACCCCCAGGGTTGCTGCGCAGATTCGCCTCGAGGGTCTCTCTCAACTCTTTGGCTCTCTCTGAGTTTGCTGTCTTTCTGGCATCAGTGCGGGGCCTTCCAGTTGGTTTAGAGTGGTACAGCTTCTTGGGACTCACCTTGAGTTTGGAGCAAACTAGTGAATGATCCGTATCACAGTCGGCACTATGATAGCTGCATGTCAGAAGGACGTTTCTGAGGTTATCATGTCTAGTGATGACCACTTCTAGTTGATGCCAGTGTTTCGAGTGTGGGTGTCTCCATGACACTCTGTGCTGTGGCTTGGATTGGAAAAATGTGTTTGTGATGCACAGATTGAGGTACGTGTAAAGTTCAAGAAGATGCTATCCGTTTTCATTCATTTTCCCCACACCGAAGTGGCCTAAGCAGGAAGGCCACGAGTCATGACCGGCTCCAACTCTCGCATTGAAGTCACCCAAAATGTACAGTTGTTCATGAGGAGGTATTTGCTCTAAGGCAGCACTAAGCATGTTATAGATCTTGTCTTTTACTTCCGGTGTGGCATACAGGGTTGGAGTGTAAGCCTGACCAGGTGGACAGGATCGGCGCAAGTTTGAAGTATGACCTGAAGGAGTCTTTCTGATCCACCCATGACTAATTCCACCATTTGTAGAAGGGTGTTTCTGATGGCAAAGCCAACACCACGCTCCCTGGGTTCTTCTTGTGCTTCACCCTGCCAGAAAAAGATGTAGTCCTTTTCCTTTAGAGATCCCAAATCTGCGAGTCACGTCTCTTGCAGAGCAGCAATGTCAACTTGGAGCCTCTTCAGTTCCTCATTGATGACAGCGGTCTTTCAGGTGTCTCTGATGTCCTGAAGATCTTCAATCAAATCAGTCAGCATGGTCCGCACATTCCAGCAAGCAAGCTTAAAACTTTGATGGTTTACTTTTCTTGTTGATTTTCTTATTAGTTTGCCTGGTGCCCAAATTTCAGGTCACTTGTCAGGTTTGAGAACCCTAAGCCTCACGCACCCAGTGAGGCAGGTGAACTGTGGCGGGACAGTACCCTACTGGCTGGGGGCTGCCCAGTTGAGGTGGGGGGTGACTGTCCAGTGAGATGCGATGATCTCTTCCACCGTCGAAGGCAACCCCTGGCGCTCGTTCTCTATGCCAACTGAGCAAGAGCTTATAACCGGTATCTGTTACCTCCCGTGTTGGTTCAAATGCAGTAAATACTTCTGTTCTGTTTTATGGGGTAAAACAGATGATATAGTCTCCTCATATGGTGACAAAAACACTCTTTTCATTCCATTGGTATCTGGAGGTTTTAAACAGAAGTGACTAAAGTTACACATTTAAAATTGGTGGGCCTGGAGCTCTTTTATTCAATAATTAAAAAAAAAAACACCCAAGAAACTATGTGATGGGACATACTAGCCTTGCACTGGCACTGAGAGGGTTAACTCCACTCTTTGGACTAAGAAAACCATGCCCTCAAGGCCCTGCTAAGTATGCACCACTTGGAGGGCAGCTATAAAAGGGGGAATGGCTGGAGATGAAGGGTCACAGATGGAGGCTCCTTCTGTGGAACTGCTGGTATAAAAGTGGAAAGACCCTACTGACCCACACAGAATCCAGAGAGGCCTGGAGGCTCTGCTTCATGGACAAATTCAGTGACCCCAGCAGCCAGCAAATGCCAACCCCAGGATCTGGGGTAAAAAGGGGTCCGTTGGAGTGGTACCTCCCACCTGGTTGATTCACCAAGTTCCAGTTAGATTTCCTGCTGAAGAGCTGGGGAGCACCTGCTCTACCAGCAAGGCCCTAGGGTAGGCCTAAAGAGGGAAACAGACACCACTGTGATTGACCGTGGCAACAAGGCCTTGTTGCCTTCACAGCCGGAGTGATTTGTACTGACTCAGACCTCTAGGCCTCACTGCCTTGACCATGGGGACAAATGGTATTGACTGCAACCACTGGCCCATGAGATCCCAGAGGGTGGAGTGGGACCATGGGACACACAAACCTGTGACAAACTCACTGGACTGTTAATGTTGATTTTCAATAAGCAGGGATGGTGGATGCACAAGTGGAGAGTTAAGGTGGCCTCAGAGATCCATAGCTGGAGGCCAGGTGTACAGCTCCATGGCTGGAAGCCGGGGGTAGGAGTGGAGCCTGGCAGCCTTAGGACTGTGCTCCCAGCCTCTGGCTTCAGGGCTTCACAGCTGCTTTGCCTCTCTTCCTTGAAATCTTCTTCCTTATCGTCAGTCTGTCAATGCTGGCCCCCTGTGCTGACAAGAGCAGAGTCCTGAAGCCAACAGCAGCAGAAAGGCTGGCATTGGCCTTCCCTGGTCTGGCAGATTCCCTGGTCTGGGACCAGTCTGGTCCTGAATGTGCTGGACCAGGGAGGTACAACCTATAGCCGTAAATGGGGAATCTTCATCAAGTGGGTACATTTTTAGCGGGGTCCCACAAATCTGTCCTTGCACCTGCACTATGTAAGAGCTTTGTCAATGATATTTAGGAAAACACAAACTCATCATGGCAAGTTTGTAGATGACCCAAAATTAGGAGAATTGTAAATATGGCTAAAATTACATATACCGCTCTAGAAAAGAAGAATGTAAGCCATAATTACAGTATTGGGAACTCTATCCTAGAAAGCAGTGACTCTGCGAAATATCTAGGGGCTAGGGATAATCAGCTAGAGATGAGCTGATATGAAGATATGTGACATTGTGGCCAAAAAGCTAATGTGACCCTGAAATGTATACAGAAGAAATTTTGAGTATGTGTACAGGTTTATTTTACCTCTTTTTAGCCATGGTGCAACCCCTGCTGGAGTACTGCATACAAGTCTTGTGAGCTCAATTCAAGAAGGATGTTGGTAAATTGGGAATGGTTCAGAGGAGAGCCAAAAGAATGATTAAAATCTGTAGTGATTGAGATCTTTCTTAATCTATTTATCTTAACAAAGAGAAGGTTATGGGAGGATTTGATTATAAGCTGTATTGGGGTCAGAGTGGCACATAAACTGATTTTCATCAGCACGTGAATCAGGAACTCAGTCCTGCCCCACCTCATCCATGCAGCCAGGAGCTTGCTCAAAGCCATGCCACCTGTGTATTAAGAACAGACCAGCTAATGCTACCACCCACCACCTAAACTGTAAAGCTCTGCATCTTTATATATTACTCAATGAAGCTGCTGTAACTAGGAGTACTAGTGACTTTCCAAAGTATCACCTGAAGCACTTGGACTGTACATAAAAATCAAAAGCCAAATTTCAGCACTCTGCCTTAGAAAGACAGCTGAATCCTGGTCTTTATCTACCAAGGTAAACAAATATTTAATAAAAGGGTCTTCACTTTAGCAAAAAAGGTAAACATGGATAATCCATATTGAAACAATTTGCCAGCAGTTGTGGTGGATTCTCCATCACTGAACGTTTTTAAGACAGGATTGCAGATTTCTCTAAAAGTGCTGCCATAGACACCATGGAAAAGTTCTATGGCCTGTTTTACACAGAAGATTACACTAGATAATGATCTCATTTGGTATTGGAATCTGGAAATTAATTCCCGGACTTTTTGATGGAATGTCTTGACACCAAGGTAATTTTTTCGTAATATTTACTGGTACATTTTGCAAGTAACTTTATCTACTTTCAATGCTGGTGGCAGTGAGTAAGCAATTGAAAACAGCATTACAGCATTAGATTTCCCCCAACCCCCCAGTCTTTCACACTGTAAAGCACAATGTTTCAATAGAAATGTTCCTATGCAGGTTCATCTTGTGACTTTTGTCATGTTTGTGTTTGAACTTCAGAAGTAATCTCAATTAAATCCATACATGAAAGAACATAATTTATTGATAAAACAATTATATTTTATATTTTATATTCATTAAACTTTTTTCTCTCTTCTTACAATTCTTTTATTGTAAGAAATCAGCAATGCCTCCTCACATTTTCTTTGGTGTGATCACAACTTTAATCTGTATTTTGTGTAGTTGGTAAGAAGTGGTTATTTAAAATATTTCGTATCTCCCTGCCACCCTTTTTCACTAACACCTAAAGAACTCATGCTTCTGACTCTAGAAAATTAATTACTTTTGCAGTGTTACTTTGAATATCTCACATATGAGAAGGAGGACTTTGTTTCTTCAAGAAAGTTTGATGTCATTTATGCTTGACTGGACTACACTTTGGTCGGCGAAACATAATCTCAACCTGAAAAAACAAGTCCTGTGGCATCTTATAGACTTACAGACTAACTTTTGAAGATACAGACAAACACAGCTACCTCTCTGATACTAATTGCAACCTGGATTACTTTGCAAGTAAAATATCTTTTCTAGTGATTTCTTAAACCTATCTTCTCTTTGTGCTAAATGACACCTGTTATACGCTAAGGAGCAGGTGACCTGAAGGAAGCTTGCTGACACTGAAGAAAGTGTTCTAGTTGGGCTCACTGATGGTAGAGGGGGTGCATAATGGGGGCAATTGCTCCAGGAATTGGAGATTCACAAGGACCCAGGACTCCCAGCTGCTGCCGCTACTGAATTGCCACAGGAGCACCTTACGGCATGCTCTGAGTGACTCTGAGGACTGCTGGGGGTGGGGAGGGAGCAGGAGGATGCAGTGTGATCTGGGCAGTTTGGGCAATTATGTGCACATTTATTCTATTATTCAGTGGGGAAAATCCACCAACAGTTACTATTTTTACCTTAATTTCACTAGAGACCACTTAGGGTTACACTTATATTAATTTATTAAATGCTGCTATTGAATCAACTGGAAAAGGAATCAAACTTGCACACATATGTAAACCATGCCCCCAGGTGTGGTTCACTGTCCCATGTAGTGGTCCCCAGACCACTTACACAGAAAGGCTACATCTACACTAGCTCCTTCCTTTCAGAAGGGGCATGGTAAGGAATGAGTTGGGAAGATGCTAATGAGGTTGTTCCAAGAATATGCCGAGCCTCATTAGCATAATAGTGGCTGTGAATGATTTGAAAGTGCCACTTTTGAATTGCGTGCCACCCACGTAGATGGGGGCCTTTCAAAAGGACCCCTCCTGACTTTGAAAGCCCCGTCTTCCTAACACCAAATAGGAAGAAGGGGCTTTTGAAGTCCAGGGGTCCTTTAGAAAGGCCCCCATCTACATAGGTTGCATGCGATTTGGAAGTGGCACTTTTGAATTGCGCACAGCTGCCATTATGGCAGCACCCAATTAGCAGCTTCCCAACTCACTCCAAAAGGAAGGGGATAGTGTTGATGTAGCCAGAAAGAGTGAGTCTCCTCTAAGCCTTAACTGAGAGCCAGCTGGAGTCTATCTTAAACCACCAAGGTTGCTGCACTGAGCTACAAAAGTCCCAGGTTCAAGTCTACCTCTGGTGCTCACACGTGTGCATACACACAATCTTGCCAGTTGATGTGAAGTTTCACCAGTACATTGCTTAACACAGTCCATTGAGCAGGTGTACTGAGTGCTATGGAGGAAGCAGGTTCTGTTCAGTCTGAACTGAGATTCCTGCAGAGTTACGATGGGGGAAACCCCCCCCCACCCAATCCGATTGCTTTGTATCCATTTTTTACGTTTCAGTCCATAGCTCGTACCTGTTCTAGTGCCCCAGGATGATGTATGGCTATGAGTCTTCACCGCTATCCAAGGACTCTGTGACCATGAGTCATCAGTAGACTTTTATCTTCTCTTGATGAGGCTTCCTTCTTAGGTGAGTTCTTTTGCAGGCCTCAGCTTCTATTGCTCTCTGGCCATCCAAGTGGGGCTGGTAGCTGGTCATCCAGACAGGCCAGCTTTGGGAACTGATTCCATTGCACACACCCACATTCACACTTCTAAATGAAATGGCAGATACACGTAACTGTCTAAAATGGATTTTCAGTTACAATTACACTCATCCCTTGTTAAACAAGTACTTTACTAACAAGTCCTCGCTACAAGGAGGGACACCTTTACTTACCTTTGTGCACTCTATGAGTGAACTCCCTCGCTAATATGAGGTTAATCCCCTCCCTGGCTCCAACCTGCCTTAGTCTGCCCCCCGCCCACCTGCACAGCCCCAACCTGCAGCAGCCTGACCCCTCCCCCACTGGCCCCACAGCAACCTGACCCCCCGCCCACCGGCCCCACAGCAGCCTGACCCAGGCACCTCGATCGCCTCCCATACCTCTGCCAGCTCAGTGGCATCCTGACCCCTTCCTGCCACCCTGCAGCAGCCTGATACCCCCTGTACCTCTGCTGGCACCAGGCAGCCTGGTCCCCCCCAGCCTTCTGCCGTGCCCATGGCAGCATGATGCCCCGCTCTCTGCCTCCCTGTGGCAGCCTGATCCCCCCCGTACCTCTGCCGCTCTTCAGCAGCCTGATCCCCCTGCCCTCTGCTGCCCCCCAGCAGCAGCATGATCCCCCTACCCTACCCTCCCCTGCCCTCTGGCTGCCTGATCCCGCCCACACCAGCCCCACATACTGGCCCCGTGGCAGCCTGACCCCCGCTCCCGTCCCTGCCAGCCCAATAGACCTAACCTGCCAGCCTGACCCACCGCCAATCCCGCTGGACCACACACCCAATCTTCAGCAGCCTGACCCCACCATCCATCCCATGGACCCAACCGACCACCAGGTTTTAACCCTCCCTCCCACTCATGGCCCCAGACTGTCACCAGCCTTTAAGCTGCTCCAACCCCGCAACCCAAGGTTTACTTACCTTTCAAAAGCAGCAGCACCACCCGCTGCCGCTCCTTTGCCCAATCAGAGACATTTACGTATATTTTAATGGTAATTTAGTGTCCCTCTTATGAGTTTTCGCTTACAAGCACAAAGTGGGGAACCAATTGTGCTTGTAGAGTGAGGAACAAGTGTACAAATTCTTGCTTTAAAAGCTCCTAACAAAAAAGCTCCTAACAAATCATTACATTATAAGATTAATAGACTGTTTCTAAAAGACATTTTAAGATTAGTGAAAAGGTTCTATGATGGAATGTTACAAAACTCAAAGATTATTCACATAATAACTGAAAATTACAGAATTTAAGACTACATCAGTAATGGCTGGAAGTTGCAAATTTATATTCACATTATTCTGGATTGGGTGGAGGCTTTGCACGACAATTATAGTGACTCATACTATGTATCACTTTTCGAAACATTATAGCACAAAATATGGTCTTAATGCCTTGTTTCTTTCAGGACTATGCATGTTACTACTGCGTATATGTATCATTGGAAGAGCTGTGTGTGAAAACACCATGCACACTATGTCTTTCCACTTAAACACAAGTTTTATTTTTTTAAAACCTTTCCCACAAGAATTTACTGTCTGAGATCACCGGATAAAATCCTCTCTGCTTTTATGCATCCATGTGCTCAGCAGAAAGTGAAATGATATTTTTAGGTTTTTTTATTTTATTTTTAATATGTTTTGGAAACAGTGTCACACTGCATTGGGAGCAACTATATTTAGTAATCCCGAGATTTCCTAATGAAACAACTGGCATGATTAAAATGCAAATATATGTAAATACCAATTTATTAACTGTACCACAATGTTGCCTATATTTAATAGGAAGTACTCCACAATTTCTTTTTAATATCTTTTACAGTAAATGTTTCTTTTTAACAGCAATCAATGTATAATGTAGCATATATGCAGAAAAATATGTAGGATAGCATGTTTATACATAAACACATCCTATTGAGCAAGTAAAAAAATTAGACCTACAAACACTAAATTCAGTATTCTTCATATAAATGCATTTAAACTGCTATTTCCAGAGGCACGAAGGGTAGTTAGACCCTCAGCCCCCACGAGATTTGACGATACTTGAGCAATGTTAAGCTAGGTTTGAAAGGACTGACAATAATACAAAACAAGCTTTCAGATGCAAATACTTGGGCTATGTCTACACTGCATTTCATTTTTGGAAGTGGACTGCAAAGTGGAATGCAAATGAGCAAGACTGGAAATGCAAATGAAGCATGGAGTTACATATCTAGTGCTTTATTTGCATATTCTCACCCAATTTCACTTGTGGAAGAGGCTTTTCTGGAAGCAAAAACAGCCGTGTAGATGGGGTTCGTTTGAAAACAAACCCCATCTAAATGGCTGCTTTTGCTTCCAGAAAAGCCTTTTCCAGAAGTGAGATTGTGTGAGAGCATGCAAATGAGGCTTGAGATACGTAAATCCATGCCTCATTTGCATTTCCAATCTTGCTTATTTGCATTTTGCTTTCTAAAGTGGCGTGCAGTGTAGATGTAGCCTGGTAGAAAATACCTGTATATACTTTATAACTGTAGCTGATGCAAAAGTGTTTTTCCTTTAAGCTGGTCTGGTACAAGTGCCATAGTGAATGTTTGAATATACATTTGTTGGCAATCAAGGGACGTTCTATACAGTGCCATTCATGTGAATGCTAAGTTTCTCATCTCTCTAAATTATTCAATTATAAAAGACAGGTTTTCTTCTATCAGGTGTTAGCAACAAATATTTCTGCCACTTCCTGATGAGTATGAGTTATGCAGTTAGATACAATTTTAACACTTGTAACTTTAACAATTTTACACCTGCAGTTATTTGTGGGTGCAATTTGTCATTTACATACAAAGCACATGACATCCAAATGCTATAAATTATGAACATACATAATTGCAGATGCAAAATTACACCTTCAATTATCTGTGCCTGCAAATTATATTCCCATAGGAGGCCGTATTGAAGTGTGGCTGAAAAATGGGCCCTGAGTATCATATGCCTTCTAATTTCTTTTACAAAATATTTAAGACATGTTTTTTCTCCCTGTCCTATCCTATCAGCAAACTGTATGTTCTTTCCCATTTTTCTGTTTGAAAGGTTATTAAAATGGTTTAAAAGAAGAATTAGGTAAACTCAGGAAAGAGTAATATTGTAGCTATAAAGAATTTTTGTCACTTCCCTTTGGTACTATACAGTGTTTTAGCAGTGAATGGACTTTTATAATGGTTATATTAATATTTTATTGAAATCAGCCCTGCATAATTTACTTCCTGAACAGTGAAATCAGTCTATTAATGTACAAAAATGGATGTCTTTTTATACACATTTGACTTTCTGACGTACTCACCTGGACCCTGGTATATGTTGCTAATATGTTGTTATAGTCCTTCCAGTTTCCATTTTTAAAAATTACACAATAATCACTTCTCTCTTTACGTTAGGGTATGTAGCAAAATCATATTATGCCTGCATAAGCTTTGGTTTATGACATACAAACTTTAATTTGTAGAGGATTGTGAACATTTCAGTGGGGAATCTGATAACTGGCTGGAGATTTCAACTGAGGTTCTCTACCAAAACACTCAATGGTAAAATTGGAGTAACATATAATTTCACCTGAAGTGAGGGAAGGGGAAGTTTTATTTATGTTAGACGTTATATATATATATATATATATATATTTAACATAACATGTATATATACACACACACGCCCTTGTCCTTTCACTTACCTTTCAGTATAGTGAAAATATAAAAACTAAGCATAATATAAAATATTATAAGGAGAAAACCTGTCTTTTGTAATTTAATAATATATTTATAGCTACAATATTTCGCTATTATTTTATATTATACTTAGTTTTTATATTTCACTATAGCGAAAAGTAAAGCTGCCATTTTGGTGAGACAGGGCATTTAAGAGTGGCTATTTGTTTCAATTGTGGATGGTGTTAACCACTTGTCTACCGCACTTCAAATGACATTGAGTCCCTGCACTTGGTACACCTGGGCTGGGTCTACACGAGCCCCTTCCTTTTGAAAAGGGCATGTTAATGAGCATCTTCAAAAGATGCTAATGATGTACTGCAATGAATATGCAGCACCTCATTAGCATAACGGCAGCCACAGTGATTCGAAAGTGGCTTTTCGAATTGTGCGCCACCTGTGGATATGGGACCTTGTGAAAGGACCCCCCCCCAGTTTTCAAAAGCCCTTCTTCCTATCTGGTGTTAGAAAGAAGGGCTTTCGAAAAATGGGGTGTCCTTTCGGAAGGTCCCATCTCCACGGGCGGTGCGCAATTCGAAAATCCGCACTTTCGAATCTCTGCGGCCGCCATTATGCTAATGAGGTGCTGCATATTCATTGCAGTGCCTCATTAGCATCTTTTGAATCCTCTCTTTAACATGCTCCTTTCGAAAGGAAGAGGCTTGTGTAGACACAGGGCTGGTGAATGGTGATTTTAGTTTACAGGCACAGATAGATGGCAGGTGAAGCTCTTAGCGGGCTGTTGCAGCTCTTGAGTCTTAGGAGCTAACCTGGAAAATGTCTGTGCCAGCTGATGTCTGTTATTGGGCAAGACATTTTTTAAATACTGCCACTTCCTGAGTGGGATGGCGGGAGAAAATATATCAAGAAAAGTCACCTCATCAGCTTCTTTTAGATTTGTCATTCAGTGGTGTGTTAAAGAGAAGGGAAAGGAAAAAAGGACATGTAAAGGATTAATACAGGAAAAAAATAAAAGAAAATAATTGAATGGTTTCTTAAGACAGTGACCTTTCCTCTTCTAAACTTCCTATAATAGTAGGAAGTCAGACATAACATAGTAGACATCAGAAGAGGAAGAAGATAATGCTTGAAGTAGTATCAAATGAAAATAAAAAGAATAGAGAAGTGAGTACACAGTATTTCACACTAGTGACATGGTTGATGTTTGATGCCTCTCCATTCCCGATGTATTTGTTTTCATCCGGAGTAGCTAGATTTTCCTATTTTGAAATTATTTCATTTTAAAACCAGGTTAGATAAACACCTGTCATGGATGGTCTAGGTAATACCTAGTCCTGGATTACAAGACCTATAGAGGTTCCTTCCAGTTTTATGGTTCTATGAACTATAAAGAAACATATTATCATTTAATGCTTTTAAGCCATGCTTAGGAACATAGATTTTAGGCATAGTCTGTTTCATGTCTCCAACAGTGTCCAGGGCCATGTTCCTCAAAACAAGCTATCAAGCCTCTGTGTGCTCTAGGTTTTGAATAATACCACATTTAGCAGAGTGTTCTCATCCTAAATGGTAGCCTCAGGGGTGAAGACTAATGGGGTGTCTGTAACTTTAACCAGCAGAATAATGAGGAAGGAATGGGAAAAACTACTGGAATGAAAAGTATAAACATAATGAAACTTGAAATATTAGAATTTTAGTCCTCTCTGAAGGTGGTAGTGGAGAGGACCTAACAGATTTTACAGAAAATTTTCTGACACCTTTTAGCATTGAGTTTGGCATTGTTCAAATAAAGCCTATGCACGAACCAGCCAACCAACCAAACACTCTTGTGTCCTTTCCTTAAATCTCAATGAATCTTTTCATATTTGTACAGCAGTGTTGCCTGATCTTTGATTACTTATTAATTTCCAGTTAGCACCATTAAAGTTGATAGGTCTTTTGTCCCAGGATCAGGACCAGTATTTAAGTTATTCTGTGATTGGGAACCCTGATGTGCAGAGTTGCAACACTCTGACTATAGGAACCCTTGTATATTTACAAATATAGTTTATTAAAACAATCAGCTCTTTCATATCCACTATTCTATTATCCAGAACTCTCAAATAAGCAGCATTCTAACCATGAGTAAATTTTAGTTACTTATTCCAGAAGTACAGTGTAGTGAAAGTAAATACAAATACATACAGAAAATACTGTACAGTGAAAGCTTACAGTATATAACACTACTGTTGTTGGTAAATAAAGTACTCTCCAGACATTTTTGTTTGCTTCTTAATATCTAACCTTGTTTTTATTTAGTGTTACGCATTGCTAGGCATACCACTCTTATCCAGAATATTGGATTATCCGGCAACTTCACAGTCCCTGGGCTGCTGGATATGAAAGAGTTTACTGTACATTCATCACAATTATAAACACCCCAAATTTCATTACTTAGAGAATGCACATCTATATTTCCTTATACTCGTGTCATCTTCTAGAACAACCTGAAGTGTTATCCATCATCTTCCTCATCACCATTGCCTTCCCCAGTGTCACCAGTGGCCATCATTCTGGCACCTCCTAGGGACTATATCTCCTTCTCCAACCACCACTAGACTGGGATGTTACTTTTATAATGTTACACTATCATTATGTCTGACACATATTCAGTAGGGAATATTTCCTTTTCTCCTTATTTGTATTTCCTCACCTTAATTATTGCGAAGTGTCTTTTTCTTGTTGGTCAGTTTATCATTGAACACAGCTTACCATATGCATCAATTAACCATGGAACTTTTGTCATTGTCTATCACATTAGTTACTTCTGGTCCTCACTATTTTTTTTTTGGGAGGCGGGTGGTTCTCTAAGGCTATGTCTATACTAGACATAAAAGTTGACTTCAGATTTGAAAGTTTAGCTATGCCAATTGCATAACTAAAATTGATTTATCTGCAGTCTACTTCAATGTTTGTCTACACAGTGGAAGATTGGGAGCATTTCTCCCTTTGACCTTCCTTATTCCTTTCCTCTCGAGAGGAGTTCGGGGTCAGCTTTGACCCCGAAAGCATCACTTAATGTGTGCGCAAAATGAAACCCTGGAAGATTGACCCTGAATGGGGCAATTTTCCATGATAGTGTAGCTATAGACTCGGTCATGATGTACCTGCAATTCTTGGAAGCCCCTATATTATTGAAGGTTGATTTATTTAGTTGAAAGTTTCCAAATACATGAACATTGATTGTGCTATTTGGCCCTCTGCTCCACCTCCCAGTCCCATTGGCTCCAAACCTCCAGACTCTAGTCTCCGCTCCTGAATCCTCCACACCCCACCACCTGCCAGCCCACAGCTCCAATTGGCTGGCACCTCGGTCTTCTTGTTCTGCTAACAGCATCCCTGTACAGCTCCTGCTGTCACAGCCTAAACATAGCCCTGCTCCATAAAGTGGGCTTCTCCCTGCTCACAGGGGCTGGAGGGTGCAGGTGCTTAGCTGCGTGGAGCACCAAAAATCTTAAGGGTGGCCCTGACTTTCAGTTTTAAGGGTAAGACTCTAGTAAATGGAGAATTGAACATACTCAACGTATATCTTGTCATGGTTTTTGGCAGTCAGTGGTTTTGTAAACTCCGTGTCCCCAGACATATTCTATTTAAGTCCTAGTGTAGGAATAAGAGAACTATACCATTTAAGTTTTGAAGTGCATAAGGAAGACAGTGAAAAATATGCACAAACTCTGTAATAGGTAAATGAACATGGCTAATCTTTTCCCACCAAGATACACTCATGAATTTGTAAAACAAAAGAGACTAGGTTTGGACAAAAAGGTGTTGGATGTGTAGAGGGTGAGTGTAAATGAAAAATGGAGAATTGTTTTTTCTGATATCTGAATAAAAAGAACTGTGGAACTTACAAAAGAAGCTTGATCTGAAGCATTGCTCATGTTCAGTCTACTTACTTTAATCCATCTATGATTTAAAATGGCTGCCAGTAACTCTCCCATGCCACTGCAGCTCTAATGCAAATTTTACTTGCATATTTTGCAAGCTATTCTGTAATCTGAATATTACAGATCAGCACTACTGTTAGGCACTTCTTAAATATAATTACAGTATAACACTTCCTATCATCTGTTAATATGTGAAAAGGGCTGCTTTGGGCCTGGGTTTATTGCTAAACTACACTTTGAGAGCCTAAACTTATGAAAAACTTCAAAATGGCCATGCTAATGGCCAAATTGAAGAATACTAATGAGGCACTGAAATGAATATTCAGCACCTCCTTAGCATGTCACCAGCCATGGAACTTTCAAAGTGCTGCATTTCGCTCGCCTGTGGCTTGCCTACATGGGTCGTTTTCGAAAGGACCTTGCAAACATCGAAATCCCCTGATTCCTATCAGCTGATGCGATCATGTAACAGACATAAAAGTGCATCATGATTATGATTCTAATTAGTTTTGTTTACTCAATACACTAAAGAGAAGCACAAAACAGCTAATATGATTTATTATATATTCCAATCTTATTTGTCTTAGTTTCATCATTTATACTATCTATCTCCAGAATGCCTCTACCTACTTGACAGCAACGTGTCAGTGTTGTTATGATTGTTGTACACAGTGACTTTACCTACTAGCTTTTCCTTCAGACTTGGAAAATGATCAATCTGCTCTGTAATCACAGCAACACAGCATAACTTAAACAGTTGCCTGTGGCTTCCTCAATTGCGTAAGAGTGTAATATCAATACATATTGTTGTCTGTTCCATATCACATCGTATCAGTATAAAAGAAAAACAGTGACTTACTTTGAAACTTTTCTCTTACTCAATGTTGTACAAATAGCTCGACAGGGAGATCAAGAGCAACCCTTGTAACTTTAAACATACTTGAGAGAATCTTAAATTATCAGGCAGTGGCAAAGAACTTGAGTAATGCAGAGGATTTTTGCAAGAGCTCTCTCAAATTTATACAGCCAAAGGTCAGATGCATCTTTTTTTGCGTCAGTTTATTATTATTGGAAAATACATGAACGCGTTAAGACTCTAAGGTCACATTCAAAACATATAGCATTCTATAGCTGTGTTCCATTGCATCCTCCTTTTCCAAGGCTCTGCTATGGGCAACTTAATCCTGATTTTATTGATAAATCTTTCATTCTTCACTAATGAATAATTCAACTGATCTGCTGCTGCCTGGTGTGTTCTGTGAGAGTCTATGGGAAATCCTGTCTACTCCTCCCACAGTCCTGATTTTCTCACTATGCCAGTTTAGCCTAGAGAAGCTGAAAACTTCAATGCAAATAATTGGCTTGTTTAAAATGTCTCTTGAATAGGATATGTGTTAAAATACTAAATCCTTGACTCTGCCACCTGGTGCAGAAAAATTGGCCACCAGGAAGGTAGGTTTTGGTTCCCTAATTCTCAGTGCCACCACAGGCTCCAATGCAAAGCAATGTTGCTTTTGGTCAGCTCTTAACGGGTGCTTGTGGTAAGGGTCTTTAGCAGATCTTATCCCAATGGAGTATTTTCGCTGTGGTGAACTGAAACTGAAACTTTCTCACACATGCCAAATGGAAGGCATAAAATTCAAATGAAAGGGTTCCTTTATTCCAGAGGAAGTCTCTACTAAGCATCTGCAGATCAATTAGGCAAATTGTGATTGCAACCTGATTAATGCAAAAGGTGCAATAACACCACTTGAAAATTTTTGCTCAAACGTTTACAGAGTAGATTTTGTATCCTAGTAAGGAGTTAATTTTATACAGATCACAATGGTCAATATATCATCACTGGAATATTTTATTCTCGGATGCTTTATTGGCTCTTACTGATACGCCACAGTGTTAGCCTGTGATACTTGGGGATAGCTCTAAACTCACTAGTGACTGTGTAACCATATTACACAACAGAAATACAGAGATATGTTCAGATGATAAGGGCCGAAAAATAGTCACAAATTATAAATGATCTAGTGGAGCATGACTGCAAATGTATTATCAAAGAAAGATAAAAATGGTAGGTGAGGAGATGTTTAAACAAAACAATTATACCAGCTCCTCAGAAAGTAAGGATTACTTTTATCTGAAGACTTGTGCTGTCCAGAGTGATGCTAATCACTAACCCGAGATTGTTGAATGTGTAAAAGTAAAAAGCAAGAAAAATGAAACAATGATTTGCTGACTAGATTCTTTGGCATCAATCCCTTAGCCTCCTGTATGTCAAAGAATGTTTCCTGCTTTAGGTTATTTTTTGTACTGTTGAATCAAAAGTCAGAGTGAGTAGCATTGAAACCCATGTCTTTTTCATTCAAAGCACAGGTACAAGTAATGAGATGACATATGTAGATAGTTTATTTAAAATCTAAATTAGGGCTGTCAAGAGATTAAAAATCACAGTCATGCATTTAAAACAGGATTAATCACATGACAAAAATATTACTGTTGTTTGTACAATTAATCATGCTGCTAAACTGTAAGCTTACATCCACACCAGAGGCTTTTCCTGGCAAAACTGGGCTTTTGTTGGGAAAAACGCTGGTGCGTCTGCACACAAAATACACTTTGTCGACAAAACCTGGTACATCAATTGGCAGCATTATACCTCTTCCCATTCAGGTATAACACCTCTCTCGACAGTGTTTTGTCAACAAAACAGCCTTGTACATGCTCCAGGGCCCTTGTGCTGACAGACAGGGCTTTAGGTTCACCTAGGCAGCCCTGTTTGCTGAGCTTCTGGTCAGCCATTCTGTTGAGAGAGGGCCAGGCAGTTTGGCTTCTCTCTGTTGACAGAGTAGATTGCTCTTTTGATCTGCTTTTATGTGTAGACACAACCTGTTGACAGAAGTTTTGCTGAGAAATCCCTTCTGACAGTGACTTCTGTCGACATAGGCTTCTCGTGTAGACATAGCCTAATGGAATACAATTAGTAGGAGTAAAAGAAGTAGGACTGTGTGGACTTGTCAGCTGTAAAGTTCTACATTTTTAATTTTTTGAATGCAGTTTTTTAAAACACAGTTCTACCTTTGTACATTCAACTTTCTTGATAAAGAGATTGTACTGCTATTAAGTGAAATGAAAAATGCCATTTTTTACAGTGCAAGTATTTTTAGTCAGATAAAATTATAAAGTTAGTCAAATATGAATATAAGGTCAGCATTGTACACCCTGTACTCTGCATTAATTTAAATCAACATATTTGAAAGTACAGAAAACATCCTGAAATATTTTAATTACATATCTTATAGAACTGGAAGGGACCTCGAGAGGTCATGGAGTCCAGTCGCCTGCACTCACAGAAGGACCTGTCACCACCCCGACAGGAGAAAAAAATCTGTCTGCTTCTGGTTTTCAGTATCATCTGAACATGGGAGCAGGTATTCACATGTCACTGTTGTAGCAAGTGTGGTGAAATAGATTAACAAACGATCGATTATATATCATCATCTATATTTACTATCTGACTTTATCACCATTAGGGTGTACATGGGCCATGTTTCCAAGCTCTTCTCTGCAACTCTGAATATTAGAAAATTACATTTTTAAAAGGAAAGAAGAGATTCTTCTGTAGTTACAGGACGTGGGGAGCTGGCACTTGAAGAAAAATAATAACTATCATGAGGTGCACAAGAAAATCACTCCATTGTGTAACAATGGAATTATCTTGTGAAATTCCAGTCCTGTTCTCTCAGATGTGGGGTTTGTTCTCTTGTGAAATAAGAAGCTGGACCCATCACTTAGGGATGGGATCTCCATGAACCTGAATGGATCTTGGGAGATCCAAAGATTACCCACAGTGGACCCTGTGGTACTGTGCCAGTTCTTAGTCATGACAGCTTTTCCAGCACCAACAAGAGCCACTGCTGCCCCTGAGACTGGAGTGTGATGACACAGAAAAGATAATACTGGTTCAGGCTGCATGTTCTTTTTCAAGTACTCTCCAGGGACTGGCAAGGAATGAGAATGAATGTCCCTGTCTTACCCAAAGGTTCCCCGTCCTACCCAATCTTCACCTCCTCCCACAAGTCCAATGCCTGCATAGCATGCTCAATGAGGGCAAAGTTGCTGCAGGAGGAATTGATTTGTGCACAGAGATATCCCTATGTGCTTAGATCATCCGGAGATGAACCAGGTCATTGTCTTAGTTCATTAAAATAGATCACAATAGCTCAGATAACTGGTGACGGTAGGTTATCATAGAGGCGGACATTTTATGGTGAAGTGCTATCATTTCATTCTGTATGATGAGACGTGGCATGGAGAAGACAACATAGACAGAATTCAGCTCCCCATGGAAAAATGTTGTCACTCTGGCTACATCTACACTACAGCAATCTTTCAAAAGAAGTCATTCTGGAAGACCGCTTCCAAAATAACTTCTTTTGAAGGAGTGCATCCACACAGGCTGTGTGTTCACGTGCCACTTCTTCTGGTAATGAGCCATCTGGAAGTCACATGCCTATATGCTAATGAGACATAGGAAATTTACATCCATGCCTCATTAGCATCTTCCAGATGGCTCATTATCATGCCGCTTCCAAAAGAAGTGGCATGTGAAGACATAGCCACAGAAAAAAGTGGATCAAAAGAGTGATCTGATCTTTTGAAAGGGAGGCTATGTCTACACGTGCACGCTACATCGAAATAGCTTATTTTGATGTAGCGACATCGAAATAGGCTATTTCGATGAATAACGTTTACACTTCCACCAGGGCTGGTGCCGTCGACGTTCAACGTCGACGTTGGGCAGCACCACATCGAAATAGGCGCTGCGAGGGAACATCTACACGCCAAAGTAGCACACATCGAAATATGGGTGCCAGGAACAGCTGCAGACAAGGTCACAGGGTGGACTAGCTCTTCCGGGGCAACAGCTAGCCACTCCCTTAAAGGGCCCCTCCCAGACACACGCAGCCTGCACAGCACGCGGTCTGCAGAGCCATAGGCACGCACACCTCGAGCGACGCAGTCATGGACCCCCAGCAGCAGCAGCAGCAGCAGCAGCAGCAGCAGCAGCAGCAGCCAGAGGTCCACCCAGCCGCCCCTGTAGGAGCAGTGCTTGCCCTGCTCCATGCCATGCAGGAGGCAGCTGAGCACATCCTTGCCACAGAGGAGGAGCTGCCCGCAGGGGAGGAGGACGCAACCTCCAACCCTGCAGCACCCAGCGGCCCCCCGCCTCATACGCCGCCGGCTGTGGAGCTACCCCACCAGCACCGACTGGTGGGAGTGGCTGGTGCTCGGAGAGTGGGACGACGACCTCTGGCTCCAGAACTTTTGCATGAGCCGGCAGACATTTCTGGAGCTATGCCAGTGGCTCATGCCCACACTGAGGCACCAGGACATCTTCATGCGGCGTGCCCTCACTGTGGAGAAATGGGTCGGCATCGCTGTCTGGAAGCTGGCCACTCCAGACAGCTACCGATCCGTGGGCCAGCAGTTTGGCATTGGCATTGGCAAGGCCACCGTCGGGGCTGTCCTCATGGAGGTAAGAGGACCCACGGGGGGAGGGGGAGGCAGCCCTGGGAGGGGAGGGGAGGGGGGCCCTGGTAGGGGAGGGGAGGGGAGAGGAGCCCTGGCAGGGGAGGGCCACACATACCCTGCACACCCCTCATTGGTGCTCTCCCATGTGCTTCCCCTGCAGGTCGTCCACGCCATCAACATCCTGCTCCTCCACAGGCTCATGAGGCTTGGGGACCCGGATGCTGCCATCATGGGCTTTGCCACCCTGGGCTTCCCAAATTGCTTCGGGGCTCTGGATGGGACCCACATCCCCATCCACGCCCCAGAGCACAGTGGAGGACGCTACTTAAACAGGAAGGGCTACCATTCTGTGGTCCTCCAGGCCTTGGTGGACAGCTGGGGCCGTTTCCTGGACATTTATGTGGGCTGGCCTGGCAGCACCCACAATGCCCGGGTATTCCAGAACTCGGGCCTGTGCTGCTGGCTGGAGGTGGGGACCTACATCCCCCAGCGGGAAATCCCTGTGGGGGACACCACCATGCCCCTCTGCGTCATCGCAGATGCGGCATAACCCCTCCGGCCCTGGCTCATGTACCCGTACACGGGCCACCTGTCAGCCAGCCAGGAGCGCTTCAACATGCGCCTGAACCACGCGTGCCAGCTGGTGGAGCGCACATTTGGCCTCCTCAAAGGGCGCTGGAGGTGCCTCCTTGCCCGCCTTGATGCGGGCCCTACCAGCATCCCCCAGATTGTGGGCATGTGCAGCGCCCTCCACAACCTGGTGGAGAGCAAGGGGGAGGCCTTCTTTCAGGGCTGGGCTGTGGAGGCTGGCAGGGCCGATGTGCAGCCACCCGCTGTCCCCAGTCGCTAGGTGGACCCCAAAGGGACCCGGGTCCGGGAGGCCCTGCGGGCCTAGTTTGACGAGGCCAGGGGGTGAACGCTGGCATACCCCCCCACTGCACCCCCCCATCCTCCACAACACTCCCTGCCCCTACATCCACACCACAGAGCACCCAAGAGCACCCCCGCCACTTTTCTTGTAAATAAAAGCAGACGTTTGTTCGTCAAATCAAATATCTGTTGAACTCTTATTATTATTATCATGACTAACTATTTATAGGCAAAATCAAAATTATATATATGTATTATAAATAAGATAAGATGAAAGGGGAAGACAAGGAAGGGGAGAACTATGTACATGGGGGGGGCAGGGATCAGCATAACAACAGGGGTCTAATAGAAACTATTTACAAAACAACATTAAACTGAAGGGGATATATACAAAGGGGGAGGGGGGGCCACGTCCTGAGCCCCACACCCCCTAATGTCCAGCGCTGGGGGTGGGCGGCTGCTACCCACGCCTCATCCTCAGCCCTGGCTGGGGCTGGCTGGGGGCTGGGCGGACCGGGAGATAAGGCTGGGGGGTGTCAGCTGGCCCCAGGTCCCCCTTGGTGGAAGGGCCCTTGGTGGCGGGTGGCGGTGCGACGGCGGATGGCGCAGCGGATGGAGCAGCGGATGGAGCAGGCAGGGTAGGCACAGCGGCGGCCGGCGCGGCATGGGGGGCCAGGTAGTCTGCAATACGGTCGAATGTCCGCATAAAGGCCCCCATGCCTCCTGGCACCAGGCCAGCGCCCGCTCCTGGAGTTGGAGGCGCCACTCCTCCACCCGCTGCCGCTGCTCGGTGACCTCCAGCTGCCGATGATGGATAGCCAGCAGCTGGGGGTTCGTTGCCGTCGGGTGGTGGTGCTGGGTCCACCGTCGTCCCCGCCGTGGGGCTGGTCGGTCCTCTGCCGAGGGGCTGGCCTGGAGTGATGGCCCTGGTAGGCTGTCTGGGACCACTGACACCTCGCCGGCACTCTCCGGTCCTTCCGATTGTGCAGTTGCGGAACACAGGAGGGGGGGAAGAAGAGTGGAGACGGCCGTTAGTGTGGGCCCTGAGCAGTGGCCCTTGTCCCCCCACCCCTCTGCTGCTGGTTCCCCATCCCCGTCCCCGGGAGATGCTGCTGCTGCTGCTGATGGGTGTCCCACCCCCTCCCCCTGGGGGACCCTAGAGGTTCCGCTCCCCCTAGCCCCAGGGATGGGGCATGGCACTGTCATGCTGGGGGCAGGGGCTGATGCACTCTTCTGAGGGACATGCCACTGCTGTCCTTGGGGCCATGGTCATCTGGGCATGTGGAGGGCCCTGATCATATCTATTACCCCCGCCCCTCAACCCCGGGGGTGTGCACCGGGGGGGTACATACCTGATGGTCCACTCCCATGGTCGGGGGACACCCGGTGGGCAGATGCCCTGCTGGAGCTCCAGGACGGGATGTGGATCCGGAGCCCGGTGTCGCTGGAGGAGGACTCCCCCTCCTCCTCCTCCTCCTCTGGTGCCCTGGGGGTGGGCTCCTGGGGGGGCCCCCGGGGTGTGGGGCTTGCCTCCGGGGCCTGCTGGGGCTCGTTGGCCAAGGTATCAAGAGTGGCCAGAGGGGAGGAGGTGTGCTGGGGGCCCAGGATGGCCCTGAGATCCCTGTAAAAGGGGCAAGTGACGGGGGCAGCCCCAGATCGGCCGGCCGCATCCCGGGCCCGGGCATAACCCTGCTGCAGCTCCTTCACTTTACTGCGTACATGATCCAGAGTGCGGGCAGTGTGACCCCGGGTGGCCAGGCCCTCGGCCAGCAGAGCGAACGCGTCTGCATTCCGCCTCTTGCTCCCCATTACCTGGAGCACCTCCTCCTCTCTCCAGAGCTCCAGTAGGTCCCAAGGCTCGGCCTCCGTCCAGGAGGGGACCCGCTGCTGCTTCCCGGCCTGGCTGCCAACCTGCGAGCCCTGGCTCCCCTTGGGGGGGTGCCCTGGGGGCGCTTGGGGGCTGGGGGGTGGCCGTCGCAGCGCTGGGGGTTTTTTCTGGCTGCAGAAGAGTGTACAGGGTGGCCGCGTGTCTGGGCTGCCGCCTGCACGCTCTCTCAGCTTCCTGCACAGGAAGGCAGGGGGTGGGGAGCTTTAAGGGGCCGCTGCAAGTTGCGACCATCGAGCTCAGGGGCTGGGCAGAGCGTCTCTCAACCCCTCAGCTGATGGCCGCAAAGGCGGACCCTGCTATTTCGATGTTGCAGGATGCACAATGACTACACGTTCCCTACTTCGACGTTCAACGTCGAAGTAGGGCGCTATTCCCATCTCCTGATGGGGGTAGCGACTTCGACGTCTCGCCAGCTTACGTCGATGTTAACTTCGAAATAGCACCCAACACGTGTAGCCGTGACGGGCGCTATTTCGAAGTTGGCGCTGCTACTTCGAAGTAGCCAGCACTTGTAGACGTGGCCAGAGTGTCCACAGAGCCTCCACTCTTTTGAAAGAACGGGGCAAGGATCAAAAAATCAGGCACCACGAGGACTGCTCTTTTATAAAAAAGGGCCCATGGAGCATCTGCATACATTTTCTTTTGAAAGCAGCTTGCAAAATAAAGCACTCTTACTGTAATGGGAGTGGAAGAGTGCTTTTGAAATGAGTGCCACGTCCTTTCAATTTAATTTTGAAAGAATGCTTTTTGCATACAGATGCTCCACTGGATATTTTGAAAGATCTCCTTCTTTCAAAAAATATTTGGAAAGAAGTTGCTACTGTAGATGTGGCCTTAGTGTTTGTACATGAATACAGACTGTATACATGTAGAGGGAACCAAACCTTGCTTGACCAGACATTTATTCTCTCTCTCTTCGTGTTTTCCCTACTGTGGAAATCTAGAAGGAAAGAAGGAATTGACCCAAGGCCCTAGTGTTGCTCCTCAATTTTGGCTGATAACAAGGCCTGCATTTTCATTTCTTAAGGAAATGAGGAGGTAGGCTCTGCCCCTTTCTTTCGTTAGCCCATGGACGGGAGTCAGAAGCAGAACAGTTATATTCTGACAAAAGAAAAGAGGTGATTAGGAAACCTCTAACTTGCAAAAATGACATCTCCTCATCAGGAGTTCCATAGGGTTTGCAAAGACTTTAAGGAAAAATAACAGCAACGAAGGGTCCTGTGGCACCTTATAGACTAACAGAAAAGTTTTGAACATGAGCTTTCGTGAGCACAGACTCACTTCATCAGATGCTGGTCTTGGAAATCTTCAGGGCCAGGTATAAATAAGCCAGAGCAAGGGTGGGGATAACAAGGTTAGCTCAGTCAGCAAGGGTGAGGCTTACTACCAGCAGCTGATCTGGAGGTGTGAACACCAAGGGAGGAGAAGCTGTTTCTGTATTTACCCAGCCATTCGCAGGTCAGAGAGTAGGTCAGACATTCTGTGAGAACAGTTTTCTCATCAGAAGATACTGATTCAGCAGAATCTAAATATTTTGCATGAAAGTGATATTTCTGATGGAAGCCAGGCAGCTGCCACATTGCTCACTTTTTGGGTAACCTGATTCCTTAGTCCCTTTGACACTCAGACTCCTGGGCAGATTTGACTTCCAAGTTTCAAGAAATGTCATTAGAAGATCATTCAGGAGATATTTTGAACAAAGAAAAAAGATGTTTGACTCTGCTAATTACAGTTGCAGCTGTTTAAATAAAATAAAAATAAAATATAAAATAAATGAAATTGTCAGTAAAATATAAATGTTAAATTAAATTAAGAAAGTCAAGCAAGTCTGGCAACTGTCAAAACAAAATAGAATTTTCCAAAACTTTTTCTTCAGAATTCTGAAACTTACCGTGCTATGAAAAGTGTGTGTTCCTTTTGGTTTCAAATTATAATTGCTTTCAGAATAATAAAATTGCCAGCAGAACAAGGATTCAGCATTTCAGCCAAGTCTTGTGTTGAATCAGGCTCATCATAACTCATGTAGGAACTGTATTTTTCTACATGCTTATCTAAATAACCTGTTGGCCCTTTCATAGCAAGCACTGTGTTTTTTAGATGCCTACATATATAATTAAATGCCTAACTTCAGGTATCTGTGTCTGGAAACTTCATCCTCAGATTCTAAATTCTTTAGATAATTATATTCTTCCACCAGATCATGATAAGAAAACCTCAAAGCACCAGTAACTGAAAAATTTACTTTCCATTGCTCATATGTATATATGATACATTCAGCCTTCTTAGTTCCAATTTTGCTGTTACAAATCAACTTATTTTATGTTTCTTCAGCAGTGTACTTCAGCATGTTTTCTGACCACCTCTGTTACACCAAAACAAAACATTTTCTCCCCAGCAAAATTAGAAAACATTTCCTTTGGACTATGAAAGCAAACCTGCAGTGATATTCAAGGATTTAAATTATTAGGAGTGTTCATAACATAAAGGTCCACAAAAATGTCCTTTTATATTTATATCCATATCAAAATGTCTATATCTGATCTAGGACTAGTATTTACAATCTCTTCCTGACAACAAATTCTCTACAAAGAATGCATTAATAAAAACAAATGGGGTTGTCAGCCGATGGCCGGGTAATGAGTGGTCTGTGAGCCTATTTTACATCCGAGTCTTTAGCTGCTAGGATGGCCCGTCCCTTCGCAGCAGGCAGCCAAGGTGGCTGACGGATGCCCCTGCGATTCACCTGAGTCTGTTACTGCACCTTACCACTGACCAGGCTGAATATAGCCAAACCGGCTAAGGTTCTTTGTTTGTGTTTGGCCGAGTTACAGCTACTAGAAGTTGTCAGGCTTAAGCTTAAACATGGTTACTATTTATTACAAAGCAGAAATGAAAATCTTAATGGTTACAGAATTACATCAAGTCTTAATGGTTACAGTTGCAGGAGAAGCTAGATAAAATCTTAATGGTTACCCTGTTATTGCTCTATTTGCTTAGCTACTATAGTAGGATGATATACATGACATGTCAGTTAGAGAAAGTTACCCATTTGAGGACCAGACGCCTCAGACTAAAGCGCTCTTACTATTAAATGTACACAAAAATACATTGCAGGTATAATTCTCACCCCTGCGTCCTTCGACTCCGGTGTAGCCAATGTCATTCACTGAATCCCTTGGGAAAAACAGATGAGGAAAGCGTCCCCTAGATCCTCAGGAGGCAATAACCTTACCCAACCAGCAGGCACAGGAAATTGGAGCTCAGTTAGATTAGGTTGCCGGGCCCTCTTTATACCCGCTTGGTGCATGTAGGTTCTTCCTTATCTCAAGGTACCAATTGTACTGGTTCGTCTTTGTGACGCCAGCGCTTACAAAGCAGTTACACTTGTAAGACAGAGATAGAAACGGGGCAAACTTTCACACGGGCAGTAAAATTCCCCTTCCTGGGACAAAAGTGTGGGTGGATCAATTATCAATACCAGCCAAGGGCAGCATGAAGCCCCGAGGTTGTCGGCTAGACCGTTAGCCCTCTTATCTGTATTCTTCAGTTCAGGGTCATGCTGACATAGCACATCTGTGTTTGTGAGGCACCGGACAGTGTTTGAGATTAGCACATCTGTGCTTTCAAAACATTCCAAGGCTGTGCTGTTTCTTTGTGCTGTGTGCTCTGAGGCACTCAAGAGGGGCAGGCAAGATGGAGTAGAGCAGGGGGATTCTGTCTGGCTACAGGGGTATGGATAGTTTTTTTGTCAACCCCAAGATTACTGGTAGTTTTTCTTTTGTTATTGATGTTACTATATTCACTTCAAGTTTCTAAACTGCCAGATACTTTCTCACAGAGGCAGATGACTTCTTTATGCTGCCATACAGCAAGGAAAGCCAATGCAATGCAATCTGCAACCTTGTGCTGCATGCAAATTGCCCCGTCTGTGCTCAAAAAAGGAGAGTATCTGAAATTGGACAGTATCTTTGACTTTTAAGGATAAAATAAACAGAAAAAAAGCCGCTTGGTAACAAGCATTCTACTCTCAACTGCAAAAGGAAGAGGCTTTGTCCTGGATTCACCGTGTTTGTGCAGATTTTTGTAGGACATGTAATTGAGATTTCCTCATATTCATAGATTCTGCAACATCAGCTCACAAAGAGTGAGTACAGGACAGTGTCTTGGCCTAAGTTCTGAATCTTTTTTCCTTCAGGTCTAAAGGCAGAAACTGGTAAACATTGTCTGATGTGGGTCAGTTGCATACATATGCCTTCATACTTCAGGTTATCTGAGCAGCAGCTGGAAATCTCTAATTGTAGAAACTTGTAAATGAATTTGAGTACAAAAATTCCATCACGAGTGAAATTTTACACCCAAAACCTTATCCATTTTTTGTGATTGTCATATACTGTTTTCAGTTTTGAAATTTATATCCAAACAGCTCTTTTTAAAGGGACATAAATGTGTCAGTTGGTTCATAAACGCAAATGACTGTGGACCAGCATATACTGAAATCAATGAAAAGACTCCTGATAACATCTGTGGGGATTGGATCTGGCTCAATAAAAACATTGGCTACTTTTTTATCCTGGATAAATTACAGGAGCTAGTGCTGTATTCCAGGATGCAAATTGATCCTGAGATGGGCTCCGGAAGAAACTTCCTTTAGCTAATTATATACTCCATTTGATACAAGTGAGGGTTATGCCTTCTGAGGAAATTGTTACCGATTCTAAACTGGATTCTTATGTCCCATCCAGGACCCTCATAGATTGTCTCTTTCTGACTATGTCTACACTTACAAAAATCTTCCAAATGGCCATGCTAATAGTCAAATCATAGAATACTAATGAGGCCTCAAATGAATATTCCGCACATCATTAGCATGCCACTGGCTGCAGCATTGCGAAGTGCGGCGGTTCGCTCGCCTGTGGTTCATCTACACAGGGGCCTGTTTTGAGAGAACCCTGCTAACATCGAAATCCCTTTATTCCTATCAGCTAAATGAATCAATCAGGAATTCCTTTAGCATCATAATATCTATGACAACCTGGGCAAATATGGTAGATAGGAAGTATCACTGTTGAAACTTATCATAGGAGTGTTGGAGCTCTGTTTTCATCTGCTGCAAGAACATGTGGGCTGCATCTCCACGATGGTGATCTGTTGACAGAAAGTTACTGTCAAAAGGGATCTTTTGACAAACCTCTGTTGAGAGATCACATCCACACACAAAAGTGGATCAAAAGAGCAATCCACTCTTTCAGCAGAGACCGGCCACACTGCCCAGCAGCTCTCTCAACAGAATGGCCAACCGGAAGCTCGGCAAACAGGACTGCTCAGTGAACAGGAAGCACTGTCTGTTGACAGAGGGCCCCCCCCAGAGCATCTATCTACATGGCTTTTTTGTTGACAGAAACTGTTGACAGAGGTGTTATTCCTTATCGTGGAGAGGTAGAATGCTATTGGCAGAAGTGCCAAGTTTTGTCGACAGACTGTTGACAGAATACATTTTGTATGTAGATGTCACTGGGTTTTGTCAACAAAATCCAGTCATGTAGGTGTAGCTGAGGGGATCACTTTTAAAAAGTTATGGCTGTCTACCCTGTTGAAACTTATGTTAGTGAGTTTTCTGCCTGATAGAGTGTATTTTCCTTTTTGTAAAGCACTATGCCTCAAAGTTTTTTGTGGATGTTCCTGTAACTTTTTTTGGCTGAATTAGTCCACCCACCCACAGACAACGCTATTTTTTGTATATGGAGATTTCTGATGTCTGTTGGGAACGTATTTCACATTTAATGTTGGAAAATAAAATTAGGAGCGTATTAGGAGAAGCTGCCTCGTTTTCATTTTGTTAGTTACAGGAACTTTGTTGTAAGGTATTTTAACGATTTGCTATGACGGCTTTGTTCTGAGGTAGCAAGATCTGGAGAAATAAATGGTGATTGGTAGCTAGGCTTAATTCTAACCACAGCCTGTCCACAGAGCTGCTGTGTGAATTTGGGTATGCTTCTTTTATGTCTCAGTTTTTCCCTTGCTAAAATGCATTCAGAACACTCCTTGGGTTCACAAGCATACGAAGCTAAATTAGTTTAGGGTGGATTGAGTTGGAAGCAATAGACCATTATATTAACTACAAAGAATTGTTAAGAGGTTGGAATTTCAGAAACTTGGACACAGGGACTATGACCTCTTGAGAAGTAAGTAAATCCATTATCTCTACAAGGCTTATCATATCAAACTAGTAGTATCTGAGCACACTGCTCCAAAAAATTACTATCATAAACTAATGAGACAAATTGGTAAGTAATTTTCACTCCTTCTCTCTGTGTTTTTGCAAATTGCCTTCTGGAAGGAGAGGTCAATTATCCTGATACACCAACATAAAGAGGCATTCTGTTCAGCTGGGTGGCTCATTTTGGCTACGTCTACACGTGCACCCAATATCGAAATAGCTTATTTCGATGTTGCGACATCGAAATAGGCTATTTCGACGAATAACGTCTACACGTCCTCCAGGGCCGGCAACGTCGATGTTCAACTTCGACGTTGCGCAGCCCGACATCGAAATAGGCGCAGCGAGGGAACGTCTACACGTCAAAGTACCACACATCGAAATAGGGATGCCAGGCACAGCTGCACACAGGGTCACAGGGCAGGCTAGCGCTTCCGGGGCAACAGCTAGCCGCTCCCTTAAAGGGCCCCTCCCACATACACTCAGCCTGCACAGCACGCGGTCTGACGAGCCAGATAGGCACACAGACCCCGAGCGCCGCAGTTATGGACCCCCAGCAGCAGCAGCAGCAGCAGCAGCCGCAGCAGCAGCAGCTAGAGGTCCAGCCAGCCCTCCTGGCAGGAGCAGGGCTTGCCCTGGCTCTTGTCATGTTGGGGGCAGCTGAGCACCTTCCTGCCCCAGGGGAGGAGATGCCCCCGGGGCAGCAGGGCTTAGCCCCTACCCCTGCAGCACCCCGCTCCACCCCCCGCCTCACACGCCGGCGGCTGTGGAGCCACCCCACCAGCACCGACTGGTGGGAGCGCCTGGTGCTTGGGGAGTGGGACGACGAGCACTGGGTCCGCAACTTCAGGACGACCCGACAGACATTCCTGGAGCTGTGCCAGTGGCTCAGCCCCGCACTCCGGCACCGGGACACTGCCATGCGGCGTGCCCTCAGCGTGGAGAAACGGGTCGGCATCGCTGTCTGGAAGCTGGCCACTCCGGACAGCTACCGATCCGTGGGGCAGCAGTTTGGCGTCGGAAAGGCCACTGTCGGGGCCGTCTTCATGGAGGTAAGAGAACCCACAGGGGGAGGCCAGGGCAGAGCAGGGGGGCCAGGGCAGAGCAGGGCAGAGCAGGGGGGCCAGGGCAGAGAAGGGGGGCCAGGGCAGAGCAGGGCAGGCCAGGGGGGCCAGGGCAGAGCAGGGCAGAGCAGGGGGGCCAGGGCAGAGCAGGGGGGCCAGGGCAGAGCAGGGCAGGCCAGGGGGGCCAGGGCAGAGCAGGGGGGCCAGGGCAGAGCAGGGCAGGCCAGGGGGGCCAGGGCAGAGCAGGGGGGCCAGGGCAGAGCAGGGCAGGCCAGGGGGGCCAGGGCAGAGCAGGGGGGCCAGGGCAGAGCAGGGCAGGCCAGGGGGGCCAGGGCAGAGCAGGGGGGCCAGGGCAGAGCAGGGCAGGCCAGGGGGGCCAGGGCAGAGCAGGGCAGAGCAGGGGGGCCAGGGCAGAGCAGGGGGGCCAGGGCAGAGCAGGGCAGGCCAGGGGGGCCAGGGCAGAGCAGGGGGGCCAGGGCAGAGCAGGGCAGGCCAGGGGGGCCAGGGCAGAGCAGGGGGGCCAGGGCAGAGCAGGGCAGAGCAGGGGGGCCAGGGCAGAGCAGGGGGGCCAGGGCAGAGCAGGGCAGGCCAGGGGGGCCAGGGCAGAGCACGGGGGCCAGGGCAGAGCAGGGCAGGCCAGGGGGGGCAGGGCAGAGCAGGGCAGAGCAGGGGGGCCAGGGCAGAGCAGGGGGGCCAGGGCAGAGCAGGGCAGAGCAGGGGGGCCAGGGCAGAGCAGGGCAGGCCAGGGGGGTGCGGGGGGGCCAGGGGGGCCAGGGCAGGGCCATGCACATCCTGCTCACCCCTCATTGAGGCTGTCCCATGTGCTTTCCCTGCAGGTCGTGCGTGCCATCAACTCCATGCTCCTGCACAGACTCGTGAGGCTGGGGGACCCAGATGCCACCATTGCCGCCTTTGCCACCCTGGGCTTCCCCAGCTGCTTCGGGGCTCTGGATGGGACCCACATCCCCATCCGCGCCCCGGACCACAGCGGAGGCCGATACGTGAACCGGAAGGGCTACCATTCAGTCGTCCTGCAGGCCTTGGTGGACAGCCGGGGACGGTTCCAGGACATTTACGTGGGCTGGCCTGGCAGCACCCACGACGCCCGGGTTTTCCGCAACTCGGGCCTGTGCCGCCGGCTGGAGGCGGGGACCTACATCCCCCAGCGGGAGATCCCTCTGGGGGACACCACCATGCCCTTCTGCATGATTGTGGATGCGGCCTACCCCCTCCGGCCGTGGCTTATGCGCCCCTACACGGGCCACCTCTCCGCCAGCCAGGAGCGCTTCAACGCGTGCCTGAACCGTGCGCGCCAGGTGGTGGAGCGCTCCTTCGGCCGCCTCAAGGGACGATGGAGATGTCTCCTCACCCGCCTGGATGCCAGCCCCAACAACATCCCCCAGATTGTGGGTGCCTGCTGCGCCCTGCACAACCTTGTCGAGAGCAAGGGGGAGACCTTCCTTCAGGGCTGGGCCGCCGAGGCCGGCAGGGCACACCTCCAGCCACCTGCTGCCCCCAGTCGGCAGGTGGACCCAGAGGGGACCCGGGTCCGGGAGGCCCTGCGGGCCCACTTCGACAACCAGGCCGCGGGGTGAACTCTGCCCAGGCCCCCGACTGCCCGCCCCTTCCTCCCCCACACTCCTGCCTCAACGCCCACACCACCATGGGGCACCCCCCCCCCCCCTTGTCCAGGAGAAACGACAGATCGAACTTGTGGGTGAACGTAAATGTTTTCTTTGGCTGAACCTTTTTTTTTTTTGAAATAGAAAAATATACACATGTGAAAGGGAAAGCAAAAAGGAGGGACAAACATGTAACAAAAGCAAGATGGGCACAAATAAAACTATGTACAACAATAAACTCCAAGCAGGGTGCACCATCCACAAAAGGAAACCAAAAAGCAGGGAGGAGAACGGGGAGAACTATTACCAGGGGGGACGGGGCAAGCAGGGGCAGCACCCACCCACCCAGTCCCCAAAGTCTGTCCATCGGGGGGGGGGCCACGTCCCGGGCCCCTCACCCCCTACAGGCCCCCAGTGGGCGTTCCCGGCCGGGAGCTCCGGCGGGCCTGCACTCTGGTCCGCGGCTGGGTGGGAGCGGGCTCCACCAGAAGATATCGGCGCTGGCGAGTCTTGGGTGGCTCCAGGGGTCCCTCGGCACGGTGGCCCTCGCGGGGAGGTGGTGGGGCGACGGCGGACGGGCCGGCGGCGGCTGCAGCAGCTGGTGGTGGGGCTGCAGAAGCGGCCATGGCGGGCGGTGGCGCGGCTGGCGCGGCATGGGGGGCCAGGAAATCAACCAGGCGGTTGACAGTGTCCACCAGGGCCCCCCATGACTCGCGGCGCCAGGCCAGCGCCTGCTCCTGCAGCCGGATGTAGTGCTGCGACACCTCCAGCTGCCGCTCCGACACCTCCAGCTGCCGCTCCGACACCTCCAGCTGCCGGCGATGGATGGCCAGCAGCTGGGGGTCTGTGGCCACCGCCGGCAGTAGGCGCGGGGTCCGCCGTCTTGCCCTCCGCGGGGCCGGTGGTTCCTTGGCCGAGGGGCTTCCCTGGAGCGAGGGTCCCGGAGGACTCTCCGGGACGACCGACGCCTCGCCGGCGCTCTCTTCCGGTCCTTCGGATGGTGCCGGTGCAGGTGCAGGACACAGGAGAGGAGGGGGGAAAGAAGAATGGAGACAGGCGTTAGTGTCGTCCCCGAGCCGTGGCCTTTGTCCCCCCCGCCCTGTGCTGCAGGTTCCCCATCCCCGTCCCCGGGAGATGCTGCTGTGATGGATGGGGTTCAGGGGTCCCCCTGCCCTGCAACCCGTCCCCTGGTGGGAGCGACTCTCACTTCAGCCCGCAGGGTCTGAGAGCAGGAGAGGTTTCTTAGGCCACAGCTGGCCAGTTTCTGGCAGGAGTGACAGCACCAGCTGTCGGAAGAGACAGTCCTTCCAACTCGTCGTGGGGAGAAGACCCCAAGAGGGGGCCCCTCTGCGATGCAGCTTTCTCCCTCCTCTGGCTGGCTGCCTACCAGCTCTCCCTTCCCCTAGCCTCTACCTGTGGCCCCCGCCCTCGCCCCCCAATTCCAAGCCAGCTCGGCTCCTCCCTCCTGTTTGTTCAGGGCAGAGGTGTCACCTGCCAGCTGTAGCGCCAGGATCCTCCTTTGGCCCTGGGAGCTCCTCGGCTCGGGTGGCTCATCTGTAGCCTGGGTCTCCCTTTGGCACTCCCCCCACTCCATCGCCTGCTGGTGCTGCGGGGTGTCCCACCCCCTCCGCCCGGGGGCCCCTCGAGGTTCCGCTCCCCCCTGGCCTGGGGATGGGGCATGGCACTGTCATGCAGGGTGGCGGGGGGCAGGGGCTGCTGGCTGCAGTGCTGTGAGGGCCCTGTCCCTGGTGTCCTTGGGGCCATGGCCATGTGAGCGTGTGGGGGGCCCTGGACACATCTCTGTTCCCCCTGCCCCTCCAGCCCCGGGGTATCCACCAGAGAGGGGTACCTACCTGTGGGTCCACTCCCATGGTCCGGAGATCCCCGGGGGTCGGAGGCCCTGCTGCTGCTCCGGGATGGCAGGAGGAGGATCTGCAGGCTGGAATCAGTGGAGGAGGAGCCCCCCTCCTCCTCCTCCTCCTCCCCCTGCCGTGATGTCCCGGGGATGGCCTCCGGGGGGGACCCCCGGGGTGCGGGGCTTACCTCCGAGCTGGAGCCCGGCTGCAGGGCCTGCTGGGGCTCGTCAGCCGAAGTGTCAAGGGTGGCCAGAGGGGGGGAGGTGTGCCGGGAGCCCAGGATGTCCCTGAGCTCCCTGTAAAAGGGGCAAGTGACTGGGGCGGCCCCAGATCGGCTGGCCGCATCCCGGGCCCGGGAGTAACCCTGCCGCAGCTCCTTCACCTTGCTGCGGACATGGTCAGGAGTGCGGGCAGGGTGACCCCGGGCAGCCAGGCCGTCGGCCAGCCGAGCGAACGCATCCGTGTTCCGTCTCTTGCTCCCCACTACCTGGAGCACCTCCTCCTCGCTCCAGAGCCCCAGCAGGTCCCGCAGCTCGGCCTCCGTCCAGGAGGGGCCCCGCTGCCGCTTCCCAGACTGCTTGGTCCTCTGGCTCTGCTGGCTGCCCTGGCTGCCCTTGGGGGGGGGGCCTGGGGGCGCTGGGGGGGCTGCTGGGCAGCCATGGCTGCTGCAGGGGCTGAGGGCTGGGCAGGCTCTGCACCGCGTGTGCAGGCAGGAACCTGCACGTTCCCTCAGCCTCCTGTAGTCAGGGCGGGGGAGGGTGCCTTTAAGGGGCCGCTCCACGCGGCCACCAGTGAGCTGCGGGGCTGGAGAGAGCGTCTCTCAACCCCCCAGCTGATGGGCGCCATGGAGGACCCGTCAATTTCGACGTTGCGGGACGCGGATCGTCTACACTGTCCCTACTTCGACGTTGAACGTCGAAGTAGGGCGCTATTCCCATCCGCTCATGGGGTTAGCGACTTCGACGTCTCGCCGCCTAACGTCGATTTCAACTTCGAAATAGCGCCCGACACGTGTAGACGTGACGGGCGCTATTTCGAAGTTGGTGCCGCTACTTCGAAGTAGCATGCACGTGTAGACGCAGCTTTTGTGTCATTAAGGCTACGTCTACACGTGCAGCCAACATCGAAATAGCTTATTTCGATGTTGCGACATCGAAATAGTCTATTTCGATGAATAACGTCTACACGTCCTCCAGGGCCAGCAACGTCGATGTTCAACTTCGACGTTGCTCAGCCCAACATCGAAATAGGCGCAGCGAGGGAACGTCTACATGCCAAAGTAGCACACATCGAAATAAGGGAGCCAGGCACAGCTGCAGACAGGGTCACGGGGCGGACTCAACAGCAAGTCGCTCCCTTAAAGGGCCCCTCCCAGACACACTTTCATTAAACAGTGCAAGATACACAGAGCCAACAACTAGTTGCAGACCCTGTATATGCAGCACGGACCCCCAGCTGCAGCAGCAGCAGCCAGAAGCCCTGGGCTAAGGGCTGCTGCCCACGGTGACCACAGAGCCCCGCAAGGGCTGGAGAGAGAGTATCTCTCAACCCCCCAGCTGATGGCCGCCATGGAGGACCCCGCTATTTCGATGTTGCGGGACGCGGATCGTCTACACGTCCCTACTTCGATGTTGAACGTCGAAGTAGGGCGCTATTCCCATCCCCTCATGGGGTTAGCGACTTCGACGTCTCGCCGCCTAACGTCGATTTCAACTTCGAAATAGCGCCCAACACGTGTAGACGTGACGGGCGCTATTTCGAAGTTACTGCCGCTACTTCGAAGTAGCGTGCACGTGTAGACGCAGCTTAAGAGGGATTGGCATTTGTTACACCTTCGACAAATGTAACTGATCTCAGTGGTGATCACATGAATTGTTTGGCTATTTGCTCAGTGCTATGTGAGCTCCAGAAATAATTCATTCTGGTTATTTGATGCATGCAGCAGGAGAAAGTGGCTGGAAAGAGTTAGGTGTTTCATGGAACAGAAGCTGGTTGATTAAGCTAAACTGAAGTTGTACAATCTCCTCTAGCTGAACTGCCTCAGCAGAGATCAAGACAGGGAAATCCTTAGTCAGTTAAACTCTGAAAAGATGCATATAAGAAATAGAAACGTGCACATTTGACTAAGAAGGAGTATAATCATATAGCTGGAGAAAGCTGGGGAGTAATCAGGAAAGTGAAAGTACAATTGGAACTGCATCTGGCAAGGTATGTGAAGAGTAACAAGAAAGGTTTCTACAGGCATGTTAACAATAAATGGGTTATCAGAGAAGGTGTGGGGCCGTTACTGGATGAAGGAGGTAACCTAGTGGCAGATGATGTAGGAAAAGCTGAAGTACTCAATGCTTTTTTTGCCTTAGTCTTCACGGTCAAAGTTAACTTCCACATGACGGTGCTAGACAATGCAGTATGGGAAGGTGGAGGGCAGCCATCTGTGGGAAAAGAACAAGTTCTGAGCTATCTAGAAAACTAGATGTACACAAATCCATGGGTCTGGATTTAATGCACTCAAGGCTACTGAGGGAATTGGCAGAGGTCATTGCTTAACCTTTGGCCACTATCTTTGAAGACTCTTGGTGATCGGGGGAGATACCAGATGACTGGAAAAAAGCCAACGTGGTGCCCATCTTTAAAAAAGGAAAGAAGGGCAATCCACGGAACTATAGACCAGTCAGCCTTACCTCAATCCTTGGGAAAATAATGGAGGGGATCCTCAATGAATCTATTTTGGAGCACTTGGAAGAGGGGAAAGTGATCAAAAGTAGCCAACATGGATTCACCAAGGGCAAGTTCTGCCTGACCAATCTGATTAGCTTCTATGATGAGGTAACAGGCTCTGTGGACATGGGGAAGTCAGTGGACGTCATATACCTTGACCTCAGCATAGCTTTTGATACCGTCTCCCACAACATTCTTGTCCATAAGTTAAGGAAATATGGATTGGATCCTTGGACTATAAAATGGATAGAAAGCTGGCTTGACGGCCGGGCACAACGGGTAGTGATCAGTATCTGGATGGCGGTCGGTTTCAAGCAGAGTGCCGCAAGGCTCAGTTCTGGGACTGGTCTTGTTCTACATCTTTATTAATGACCTGGATGAGGGACTGGATTGCACCCTCAGCAAGTTTGCGGATGACACAAAACTAGGGGGAGAGGTAGATATGTTGGAGGGTAGACAGAGAATCCAGAGTGACCTGGATAAATTGGAGGACTGGGCCAAAAGAAATCTGATGCGGTTCAACAAGGAGAAGTGTAGAGTCCTGCACCTGGGACAGAAGAATCCCAAACATTATTATAGGCTGGGGACCGACTGGCTCAGCAGCAGTACAGTGGAAGGGGATCTTGGGATTATGGTGGATGAAAGGCTGGATATAAGTAAACAGTGTGCCCTTGTAGCCAAGAAGGCTAACAGCATAGTAGGGTGCATTAGGAGGAGCATTTCTAGCAGATCTAGAGAAGTACTTATTCCCCTCTATTAGGCACTGGTGAGGCCACATCTGGAATATTGTGTCCAGTTTTGGGCCCCCAAGTATAAAAAGGATGTGGATTTGCTGGAGAAGTTTCAGTGGAGGGCAACAAAAATGATTAAGGGGCTGTAGCACAAGACCTATGAGGATAGGCTGAGGGATTTGGGCTTGTTTAGTTTTCAGAAGAGAAGACTTAGGGGTGATTTAATAGCAGCCTTCAACCTCCTGAAGGGGAGCTCCAAAGAGGAGGGTGAGAAACTGTTCTCAGTGGAGTCAGATGGGAGAACAAGGAGTAATGGTCTGAAGTTGAAGAGGGAGAGGTGTAGGTTAGATATTAGGAAATACCACTTCACCAGGAGGGTGGTGAAGCATTGGAATGCACTGCCTAGAGGCATGGTGGATTCTCCACCCCTTGAGGTTTTTAAGTCCTGGCTTGAAAAGGTCCTGGCTGGGATGATGTAGTGGGGGTTGATCCTGCTTGAAGCAGGGGGCTGGACTAGATGACCTCCTGAGGTCTCTTCCAGCCCTATGATTCTGTGATTCTGTGAATGAACTGGTGATTCACTCACAATTCCTACCCTGCTTTGCCTCTGTTTTGGAGGAGAGCTTATACTACTTCACCACATACAGGGAGTGACTTGCTTCCATGGATGCACCCAGCCAGCCATTCTGGCCTGCAAGGAACAGTGGCTATATAGAGAGAGCTTGAGGAAAGAGACTCAGGGTATTGAAAGTGTGTGGTTGTGGAAGTGTGATTATGTAGGGTTGGTATAGGAAAAAAATGACTATAAAACATTAGGATTTAGAACATGAGTACGAGGGAAGTGTTTTCAGAAGTTTGGGCAAACCTGGATGGAGTGGAATATTGCATAGTTGGAAGGCACAGCATTCCTTGCTAAACAATTCACGTCTGGTCCCTAAGACTATATCTACATGGCAGGTGCTATTTTAGGACACAATGGTCTCCTGAAATAGCTGTCCTGAGTCTATGCAATGCACATGTTGTTTTGAAATATTTTTTGAAATAACGAGTGTGCTATATTGACATCCTTGTACATGTCATCATAGGAGGAGTAAAGGAGGTTTCAAAATAGCACTTTATTTTGACATATGGTGCCGTTTAGACAGCACCACAAGCTGAAATAGTTTATTTCGAGTCAGTTTCGAAATAGGCTACGCAATTTGCATAGCACAAACTATGTAGCTTATGTTGAGATTAGGCTGTTGTGTAGATATATCCTAAGTATTTCCCCTTGGAGAAAAAATACTTTTGTGGATATAAAGGGGTAGGGGGAGTCTTGTGGCATGGAGCCTTCTCCCACTCATCCTCTTTCTGTTTCTATAGGTGCGAGTTTTTGCCCAAATAGATACTCTGGCTGAAAGACAACTTCATCTCTAAACTGTCAGCTGCAACTATTCTTTGGATCATATGGCCCCTTTAAGTTCTGAAGTAGGACTGCCACTGTCCATGGAGACAGGAAGGCATAGTGCGACAGCTGTAATACTCCTGATATTAGCTTTAGGGAGGCAAGGGATGGAATCATGAATGATTCAGAGGCAGATAAGTACCACACAGCCATTTCTCCACTCCTAACATTCAATCAGTGCTCTGCTGGCACAAACTCTGTGACTTAGACCTGCAGTTTGCTTAGTCTTGTGGGATGTGACTGGCCCAACAGCTAACCCTAAGTAAAATTTTCCTTTTGGAAATACAATTTAGAGAGAAAGCAAAGGCCCACATCATTAGCAGGTTCAAATGTTTTATCTCTGCAAATTATACACACAAAGTAGGTAAACCTGATTTCATTAATATTTAGAATTCCTTGTAAATTGGCTGTTACTACAAGAAAAATAGTTAGGGAGCATGCATTTTGTGATAAGAAAAGGGCACATAAATAATTTGTAAACCTTGCAAAATGATCCTTCAGTTAACAAGTTTTCCCTGTAAGTAATAGATACAAATGCATCTTTCATCTGGTGTATAAAGCTCTAACATGCTTTTTTGTATGGTCACTTGTTTTGTTTGAAGATGGACTGTTAGAGCTGAGAGAAGACATGATGAATATTATTACAGTTAGGGTTTTAAACAAACACAAAACAAAAAAAGCAAGTCCTTTTGTGTGCCCTTAGAACATGAGGTCTGCATATTACTTCTCCCACAGTTGAGTGAGCAAACATGAGAGCCATTTATGAGGCATATTGCTGTGTCTGCTCTGATTGTAAACTTTGATGATGGGTTAATTGGTTGATGTCAAGAAAGTCAATCCTGGTCACATAAAAAGAATGATGAGATGATGGTAGTAGTCAGTACTTCATTATAATAAATCTTTCCTTTAAAACCAAATCAGAAACGTCTCATTTCCGAGACATTAATTCTGTAGCAGTTGAATAGCAAACAAGAAGAAACTGTTTAATGTATGACAGTTATGAGGTAATGAGCCTTTATGTTAAGTGAGCTTCTCTTAACCCCATGACAGGATTTCAAGATTCCTGATTCTTTTGTAACTGTCTGTGTCAGTCTGGCAGGAAGAGTCAATTGACTACATATTTAAGAACTTTGTTGCTCATCTAGCTTTCCCTCACACCTTTTTCTTTTTCACTCCCACTATATAAATCACACTCCACAATTATGATACAATGTCTGTAAAGAAAAATAAATCCCCTTCAAGTAGATGCCTCAGCTGAGCCTATGGTTTCCACTAGACCAGAGGTATGTTTGTTAAAATCTCCAAGATTTATGCATGAGCACAGAACTGCTAGCAAGACGATGTGTTGTAACACATTATTTCAGGTCTCACCTTGCCAATGGGATGTGCATAGAGCTGGTTGAATTCCTCTCTTTCCCCATCTCCCCCAGAAATCAGTGAAACTGAAAATCAAAACATTTTGATATAGAAATGCCAGGGCAGTACGTCACAGAAATTGTAGCTCATTTGTCTCATGCTTCTGCATGACTCTTTATGGGTCAGATATCCTAACCTGACAATTTCTCCCATGTTTTACTGTGGTCTCCCTTAATGCTGAATCCCTGTGGTACATTATGGGAGATGTATTACTGCTGGGGAACCCAAACAATAGAGGAGACTGGGGCTGAGGCACTTGAAGAAACATACTATGGCGACATTTCTGAATCACAATGTTCTGCTATGGGGCCAAAACATTTTGGTTTTCATGTGTTCAGTTTTTCAGTTAAAAGTCAAAAATTTCTGTAGAAAGCAGAGACTCTTTGTGGAAAAATTTCACTGAGTTGAACAGTCAACATACATAATATTTCTTGAACTACAGTGTTGAAGGAAGAGTTTCAATCAGTCTTTAAAGTAAAGCTGAAGTACCTGGTTCCAGTTAAGATGAAAAGTAAAGTTTCTCTGGTACTTTTCCGTAAGATTACAGTGTCTCTAGTTGTTTGGATTTTTCTTTGCTTTTATTTTCCTTTCTAAGTTGTCAATAAAAAACCTTGAAATGACGAGTATTATATATGTTAAATGATAATTGGTTTATTACTTATGTTCATTGTTATTTCTATTGTTCTAGGGGTCAGAAAATCTGATTGGGAAGGTTTTACCTTTAAACTGGGTAAATCTGACACAAGACCACTGGGGAGAACTTGTTTCCCTGGTGTGCGAAACTGCCCAAAATCACATCACCAGGGGATGTCTGACATGATGGGCTTGTTTATGCAGGGAAGTTAATGCACAGTAAGCTAGAGTCTGAGTTTAAAATACATTAGCTACGAGGAAGTAACACTTCATGTGGACACTTTTATTGCACACTGAATGCCCTCAGGTAGTACACTTTCAAAGTGTGTTAAGCTAATATGCACAAGAATGCTCTTAGGCTATGTATACATGGTGATTATTATTTTGGGAAATAGCAAATGCCACAGCTTGTCCCCATGCTCGAAAAAGCACTGTTTTTGGAGCACAGTATTCTGGTTCCAGTTGTACAAGGGGTAATGGAACTTTCAGAATAACCACTTTTTCCAAACTTCAGTGCAAAATTTGAATAGTGCAAATTGTGTAAAATATTTTGAAATCAACTCACTGTGTAGACATGGCCTTAGTGTTGAATAAGTATGCCGATACCAAGGATTAGTATGGACTAACTAGTGAGCAAAAGCTGATGAGGGACTTTTCGCCATATAGACAGGTCCTATGTTCACTTGGGCTTTCAGCAAAAAAGAAATCAACATACAAATGATACTCAGAATTCTTTGACCTAGATCCCTTAAGAGAAGAAACCATAGGGCTGGGGGGTAATGTTTACAGGAAAGACTGGAAAAGAGCAGTATGATCACTGGAAGGAACTGACTGAAATAACAAACCAGTGCAAAAAAGCATGAGTCACAATTCTTGTGACAACAAACATAGCTCATTGCTGCAGTCTCACTCAACCAAGCCATGTACCAACTTACCTTCAGTGGTAAATCAGCCCCCAAAACAAAGTGTAGAACAAAATAAATCAGGCAGGAGCTTCTGCTCATCAGAGACAAAGTCCATAATGAATAACTCCATACTGAGGAAGTGGCAATAGTTATGAAAATCCTGAAATATGAAAAAATGAACTATTACTGTATTTTGGGATTGGAATACAAAGGTGATTGAATTCTTTAATTCCTTCATTGGAGAGAATGATGGTGCACAGGCGGTAGAAACAGGATAACAAAACAACATAACTTTCTTCACTTTGAGAAGAGTTAGCAACTAATGCTCTTATGTTGCTCAATCTACAAGCAATATGAGTGGATTATGGTGGTTAGAATTGGACCAATAATGGAAGGGTTGGTTGCTGCTGCTGCTTGGTCGGCTGTGGCTACCAGGCTCCAGTGGGAGCTTCTTCCCACTTGCTGGCCAGTCCCAACAGCAAGTTTTCCCCAGCCTTTGTAGTTTGTCTACAGCCAGAGCATGCCCAGCAGGGCCTTAAGGGAGGGGCCTTTTCTATCTAATAGGCCTGGCTCTCACCCCACTGTTCAGGGCAGGATGGATACACTCCATCACCTCTCTGCTCCATGAGGGGTTGGCACATCTCATCACAATCACTAGGAAAGGCTACCAAATAAAAAATGGTGGGAAATCCCAATGACCTTGGAGAACCTGGTTCCTTCAGAATGACTCCCTCCTGGCATTGGCATTGAACTAAAATATTGGTGAACTCTAAATCAAGTGAAAGTTGTGGTTGGAAAGGCTCGTGACAAAGGAACAAGTGGAAGCTGAGGAATCACAACATATGTGAATGCTGGGGCATTAGGTAAATATTTGAGCATTGCCTGATGCTGTGCCATCATCAATATGTCATATGCCCAAGGAACTATTTAAAATTAATGGTTACAACTGTCTTCAGTCTTCTCTGGCCTGCCTAACTTAAGTAAATATGTGCTATCTGGAAAATTTGTTCCACTTTTCAGATCATTAATAAATATATTAATCAACATGGAGCCTTGTAAGGAACCTTGAGTCTCCACTGTTTGCATTTTGTACTGTGGAAAATTGACTATTCATTCCTATTTTTCCTTCCTGTCTCCCAGCCACCCATGTTTGATCTAAGACAGAAGTTTGTCTCTCATCCTGTTACTACTTAGCATCTTTACTTTCCTCTTGTGCTGCACTCTGTCAAACGCCTTTTTGTCATCTAAATTTGTCTGTTGGTTCTCGTTCACCACCTATTTTGTTAATCCATTCTAAGATTAACAGGATACTTATTTTCCTTTGTAGACTCTATTCTGGTTGGACCATGGTCTAGTAGGCGTTATGTTCAACCACTTTGCCAGGTACCGATGTGATGTGTACAGGTCCATAATTCCCAGGATCACCCCATCCCTATTTTAAATATGGATACAAGTTTTGCTAGCTTGCAATTGTGTGAAACAGCAGATCTTTGCAGTTTATGTTTAGTGAGTAAGGAGGCTGTTGCCTATTGGGAGTGACTTAGCAAGTATGTCTTGCAGATATACGGTCTAAAGAAGGCAATTGTTTAAAGAGGCTGTCTGGTGGAGAGATACTGAGGAGCCTCTGGTGTAGCTCTCTGGATGTGGTTATTTGATTGATGGTGTATGGGTCAGAGAAGGTCTCTTGAAAGACAAAATTGTATGGTTGCTCGAGGATCTTGTGGGAGTAGCAAATTTAAATTCTAAGGTTTAATTCCTGTGGAATTATTGCTTGATGGTATTTTTTGTTGAATGATGACAATATCCCTGGAAAATTTCCACTTAAAATAAGAGAACTAGGTTTTGCATATGTTGTTTTGGCAGGGTCTGCTGCCTATTTGTATTGGTGTATCACCCAACAACACCAAGCTCATCATCAAAAGCAAGCTCTCAATGGACAAGGCACACCAACATTTTTGAAAAGATGAGCTGAGGAGTTTAAATTAAACACTTGGCTAGATACTGAAAATCAGGATTTTTTTATAAAACCCTGGATCTATGTCTTATTAGAATAATCGGTAAACCATTAACCCACCTTTCCTATCCCAATATAGGGATGTGAATTGGCCACTTCACCCTGAATGGTCCCTTAGCGTCTAGATCTTTAAATGCTTATCTTAACTAAAAGCTAGAATTCTTAGGTAATGCTGTAATTTATTTAAATGTAGTTTTCAAATAATGTCACTGCTTCACTGCACACATATATTGTTTCGTTACAGAAATTCTAAGGATACTAATACCGTTTTCATCCTAGAAGTAGGGCATGAAATGTTAGGTTGTTTTTAAACTGAATTTTCTTTAAAATTCTGTTCATCTTCCTATGATTTCATATCAGCCAGTTGTGCAATTCAGCATAAATTTATGCTATCTGCAAGATGCAATATAGTAAATAAGAACATATGTAATTGAAATGCATTACAGAGAAGTGTCATAGAATTACTGTGTGAGAACTAACCATTTTAAATCAAGTATTTTGTGACTAATTTGAAAATCAAAAAACCTTAACTGGGCTAAGATCTGTTTAATTAACATTAGTATTATATTTTCCATATTTATTTTCCTAGGAATTTTATCTTAAAAATAAAAACCTGAAAGAACACCACATCTATTGTACTTAATATAATCAGGTGAATTGAGCCTGAGAGTTAAATGTCATATTGTTGTATTGCTGGGTCTTATTATCATCCAACCATCACACATATTTTAATTGATTTGATGTTTTGGAGATAAATGCCTTGGGTTATATATACCACAAAACTTAGCAGAACATAATGCAATTTCATAAAAGATCTTTTGTAATTGCTTATCACACAAGGCTGTGTATGATAGATAGAAACAATAAAAGAATAAGTGAAAAATACATAACCCATACCACGTTATTGACATGGTATACAGATCTGAACACTCAAAAAGCATCAGCTCACAGATCTCTCCAGAACTTTATTAGGACTTGTGGGGTGTAACTGATAAAGGACTTACCTTCCAAGAGTTTAAGATCAATAGTGGGAATTTTAGAAAGACAAACAGCTGATTCAAAGAGCTGGTACATATGGAATAAGATGCTGAATAGACAGCTTGGAGCAAAGTCATCCTATGATAAAACTAAAACCTTAAATCTGACTCTGTGGCTTATTTTGAGGCAGCATAAGCTGAGTAAGTAAAATACCTGTTCTGTTTAATTCAGGTAAATTCACAAGTAGCTTAGGTTCACACAACATACATCAAGATGAAATGAGGATAAATTATATGAACCTAGACTGAAATAAATATGTAGTTATATATACATAAAGTAGTTAGAAATACAGCTTTTAAAATATATTTCCCCCAAAATGCCACATATTCAGAAGAGGCCCTGTGAACTGTGCACTCAGTATTTGAACACCACCTATTTACCCATTGGGCTTTCATCTTAGACCTGTTTTACTCAGCTCCTCAAAAACTGAGTTCAACTCCAGGTTTAATCATTTAGGTAACTTTTTTCAACATACAGCAAAGCTGTACTGAGTCATTCAATGTCAAACACAAGCAGGGCATGCAGGTACATCACAGATCCCAAGCTACACAGAAAACTCTTCCTTTGTGTACATTTACACATGCATTGAATCACATACTTGGAAACTGACTGGGTTATTTTGCAAGAACTAATTCCGGTACAGTGTGCTCTGTCCACATATCCTCCACACGCGAGCTACTCTTCTACTTCTTCTTACATTTCAAATTTATCTTGTCAATTATAAATAATCCCAGGTTGTTTCCTTTGTCTTAGCTAGTACAAACATCCTCTCTCTACCCAAATGACCCTTCATCTTCCTGATCATATTTTTTGAGAAATGTGACCTCACTCCTATCTAGTTAGCTATATCCCTATATCTGTTTCGTACATGGTTGCAGATAATAGAAAACAGAGATGGATTGTGCAGCTAGCTGATAGTTGTTCCATACCCCCAAATCAAACCCTTGTGTGTTACATGGAGCTTAATGGCATACCTGATTTTTCAGTCCAATAGTCCAGTAGGCTTCCTGGTCTCCATGGATCAAATTATCTCCACAAAATCTACATGCAGATGTTTTGTCCAACATAGAAGCAGACTGGTTCTACACTTCCTAAACCCTACAGAGGCAGAGGATGTGACAGTGAGCAGACATGACACTGGAACAGGAGCCCAGTGGACTGCTGATCACCCGGCTCCCCCATCCCTCACCAGCCCCAGATAGATGTCTTGCAGAAGATAATATGTCAATAACTTCTGTTACCCCACTTTGTTCTGAGGAGCTTATCCATTAAAGGGGACCTGGGATAGCTAAATGTGGATGTGGAATACAGGTCAAAGGGAGTTTTAGGGTTGGTGAAGAAACTCAGGGATCCCTTCTTAAGGTAACCAAGAGTGCTGGGGAGCAAGAGTCAAGTGGCATGACTTTGTACATTTTTGGGACAGCGTAGTGTGGTGAGTCCTCACAACTGCAAAGGAAGGGCTAAGGCAGGCTGGAGGGAGCATGCTCAGCTCCCCTAGCCAATAAGTGAAGGGCTTCTGTGGGGAACCAATCACAGGGCAGCTTTCTGGACCAGCCTATATATATAAGGAGGTGCTCCAGCATAGCTGGGTCAGTTAGGTCCTAGCCAGGGAAGGATCAGCTCCCAGATGACAGCAAGCAGGGCAAGGCAAGGCAAGGCAAGGCAAGGCAAGGCAAGGCAAGGCAAGTGAAGTGAAGTGAAGTGAAGTGAAGTGAAGTGAAGTGAAGTGAAGTGAAGAGGAGCTAGGGAGAAGCTCTGGCATGATGCCTGACAGACTGCTGGCCCCACAATAGAGGCTGAGAAGATGCAAGAAGGCCACAAGGGGAAGTGGCCATAGGGAGCAAGGCAGTTAGGGGAAGAGAAGAGGAGTGCAGAACAAGGCTGCTGCCAGACGGTCCCTGAGCTGGGACTCAGAGTAGTGGGCAGGCCTAAATCCCTCCCCTTTGTAGCCAGACAAAGTCTCCCCCTTACAAGCCAGCTTGCTCGCTGCCCCCCTCCCACCACCGAGGAGCACACAGGGCACGGAAACGGCTGCTGACAGCACAGTCTTTGATGCCCCTCATTGAGGCCCAGATGTGCTAGCTCATCATGACCCTGAGAAACAGAAAGTACAGATAAAAGGCTAACAGGCCAAATTGTCAACAAGAGTCGGGGGGGGGGACCTCAGGAAATCACCCCAGCTGGCATTGATGGATATGATGACCACACAGCCATCCCAGAAGAGGAAGTCTCCGCCCACACAAAAAGAATGTCCTGTACTCCTAAATTGCTTGTCTCCTGTCTTACAAGTGCAAATTAAGTAAGAATTGCCCTTGTAACAAACTGGCGTCACAAAAGACAGACCAGTATGATCTGGCACCTTAGATAAGAAAGAGAATGAATAACCTAAAGGGGTATAAAAGGTGGGCCCAGCAGAACTCTAACTTTGAGTGCATTCCGCCACCTACCTGCTGGTCAGGTCAGGTGATTGCCTCCTGAGGTCCGCAACTGGAGACGCCCAACCCCATATTCGTCTTTCGGCGGAATTGAGTGACTGATCCGGCTTGGCTACGCTGGTATTGAGAGACGCAGAGAGGGTAAGATATACCCATGCTAGGTCTCCTTTCTTTTTGTGCACAGCTAAAGAATTAGAGCTCTGTAACTAGATGTCGTTGTATCAAGATATCTTTGTGTTAGATGGTAACAGATATCTTTGTATTGGATTGTAACGTAACCTGTTAACACCTGTACTTTGCTAGCATATAAGAAGTAGACAATAGCCTTTTGTAACCACACGCTTATAACTGTAGCTTAAATAAACTTGTAACTAGTTAAGATCTAAGCTTGACTGTTGTTACCCCTTTTGTCACTCCAACACAGCCAGCACAATAAAAATAACTTTAACCGTTTGGTTACCACAGCCTGGCCATAGATGAGAGTGCTAGGAGCTCCCTGCTCTAACAGTAAAAAACTGGGTTGTTTAGGACCCGGGGAATACCTCACCGCACATTACCTGGCCACCGGCTAACACCCTTCTCCCTTGTTACCACACCTATCCACACCAGAGTGTCTCTAATAGACTGTAGTCTGATGTGAGGGGCTAGACCCAGGCTGCTGTGGGCCACAGTAGTGGGTGGCCTGGAATGAATCAGGACTGCTGAATCCCCTGGAAGAGGGCAAGTGACTACTAAAGCATCACTTCTGGAGGGCAGTGTCCTGAAGAGGATGCCATGATCTAGAGAGTGACGCAGGTCCCAGGCTGATCATATGAAGGGAGTGGTGGCGGACAAAACACCAGCTTGAAGTAGATGTCCTGCTGAGGAGAAGAGCCAATTCCTGGATCAACCAGTAGGAGGCACCATGGTGGTGAGGTGACAGGCAGGTATATATAGAGTAACTTTTGCTGAACACCCGTCTCTCACAAACTGCAGTTTGGAGGAATCAGCACCTCTTGCACTATTTTCAAAATTAACCCTTTCAAGGTTATTCTTCAGAGGTTTATTCTTTAAGAGGACAATAATCCATCCTTTCTGTAGTTTGTGTATAGTTTTGTATGCCACTGGATGTAGTGTGCAGGCTGAAGCTTGATATATTCGACAAAAGTATATCTCTTTTTCTCAGAAAAGACTGAGTGGTACCACAGCTCCCGGGAGCATTTTAATGATTTTCTTCTCTATTCTGAGTGTAGCAAAATGGCTTGCTTGGAGCTATAAATGTCCATAGTTTTATTTTATAGGACAATATCTCTTCATGAGCTGTGCAATGTGCATTCTTTGTATCTGCCAACTGATAGACTCCAGAACAGGCAAACAATTAGTTGAGTCTGGTTGCTGGATTCAATGTCATCTTGAAAACGTCTGCACCTGACACTCACATTAGAACTTTTATGATCTGTAGGCAGCAACAGAACCAGGAGAGACAGAAAGGAATTTTTTTCTTTCCAAGCCAATGGGCACTGACTTAGTTGAACGTCATTCTTTGCTTATAGCAGATATTTAGCTGAAATTATAATTAAAATAACCACCCATTGTTGCAATGTGTTGAGGGCCTGCCTTTTTATGAATATAGCAATATGAAATATCCTATTTAGAGATGAAGAAAACAATCTGCCTGACACTAGATAAAAATTAGATGAAGTATTGGTCCCCATGGAATTCTTGAAAGACCACACCATTGTGATCCAGATTCATGACCCTTCTCTCCAGCATCTGACTGGCCAACTGTGATGAGAATTCATCTGAGGCTCTCTATTTCCCATACATTCAGATTTCTACCTTCCAAGTTCACCTTTCCCTTCTTCTTCCACAAAACAAACCATCTTCCTGTGACTACTTTCTTTCCTAAATATTCAGATCCCCTGCTCTCACCAACTACAATTTGTTGTCTTCTAGGGAAATAGGCAGGAGAAACAGCAAATTTTGTTCATTACAGCAGAATTGATCAGAGTTTGTGAAGTTTCACTCTGTGTAAATCCAAAGACTCAATCTTTAAACCCAACATAAAAATGCAAAGGAAAGGCCCTGAACCTTTGTAAAACAAATTTGCTATTTGGTTTGACAAAGTCCCTGTAAAAAATGGACAGGAGGGGTTTGTACACATGTACTTGTGATGAATAAGTTTTGCTGGCAATTTTCAGCATTTTAAAATGCCTTCAATTTTATATTTGATTTTTGGAAGTATGAATGAAGTGAAACAATTCAGAGTTGCCTGATGTGAAACCTCTGCAACTCCACTGAAGCTGTGTTAGATTTTGACCCTGTTTATTCTTCTCACAAAACTAATGTTCAACTGGTGTAATCACCTGGCTTTTGTATTTCCACAGACTCCTAATGGAGTCAGGTAGCCAATCCTCTTGAATATCAATGGGTGCCTGTCTTAGACTAGTCCAGTCCTAATAATAAAGCTATATGCTGTCTAATTTCACATTTTATAATTAGCCCAGTTAAAGGGGAAAAATTTCAGCCTATGAATGTCGCCTCCTGATATAATAAATTATTTGTCATTTAAATGGTCGGATTAAAGAAAGTTCACAGCTGATAACCAGCCAATTCTGTATTTCCTTCCTTCATTCAGGGAATTATCTTTTAATAAGATTTTTTTTATTTGCTTGTAGACCAATACCAAAGAAGAAAATAGCACAGGGCTGGGAGTCTTGCTCCTCTCCAGGTTCTGCCACAGACTTGCCATGCCATTCTCCCTTCAAATATAAAATAGGGATAACATCACTTTCCTACTTCACAGGAATGTTATGAAGCTAACTGCATTAATGTTGGTAAAGTGGTTTGAGACCCTCAGAAAGCACTGTAAACTGCAAAGCAGCATTGTTTATTAAAATCCCTAAAACTCAGTGAAGAAGACACTAACAGCATCTAGTCAACGAATCCGTCTACTTGCGTGGGTGACATAAATGCAGTGTCTTCCAACAGGTGTATTCTTCTCCATATGAATCAAACTTTTTTATTATAGTGTTCCTAGTTATCCATCAGTCTGAGTCTCTGGCTTTGACCGCCAAGTACAAAATGCCTGTTGATGCTTAAGGATGTCACCTAACAGGAATCTACTCTTAGTTTTAGAGTTCAGTAAAACCTCGAAGTGCGATTTTTGAATCATGCTTAACTCATATTAACATGTGTTAAGTGCAAATCAAAACCACCTCTCTCCTCACTGGGAGAGACTGGCAGGCACACAGCCGCTTGCAGCCTGGTTTCTCCCCGCTTGGAGAAACCACACCTAAACCAGCTGTGTGCCTCTCAGCTGGGAGAAACCGGGGACTGTGGGGCTGTGCCCATGACACATGTCCCATCTGGGGGAAGCTAACAGTTGGAATGTCAGAGGAGCAGCAGAGCTCTGCAGAGGCTTCAGCTGCCCTCTCCCCCAGCCAGGGGAATTCCAGGGATCTCCCAAACCCTGCCCCCCACCCAATTTATGTGAAATTTGATTTACGCAGCAGTTGTCCAGGACGCAACCTCCATGTAAGTTGAGGGATTACTGGAACTGGCTGTCACCAGAACACATACAATAATTACAACAAACATTTAGAACTAAACTCTGTGCTGATATGCACCTCTTGAAAATCCACTGATGTCACTGGTGTTGCACAGATGGTATGCATTGAATTTGGGCTTTCATTCCTTACCATGAAATACGAGCTAAAAAGATTTTATGTAGAATCTTCCCATAAAACTTTTTGTTCACTATCAAATTAGCATATTGATCCAAATACTTGAAAAATAGAATAAACTTTTCATAATTAATAATCACTTTCTTTTTTCATATGCGTGCAGGTTTTTTTGTGATTAGAAATGGCCCAGCAGCAGCAATGAAACAATACTTATTTTCTAACATTTATGAGCAAAGAGCTTACATTCAATTTACTACAAATCACAGGGTTTTTTTGTTATTTAATTGGTTTATTGTAGCAGTTAGGAGTCCTAATCATGGACCCAGTGCTCTCCCTATGTGCTGCAGGACCAGAGATAACTCCCTCCTTGGCCCCAGCCCCCTCACCATTCACCTCTTCATGCTCCTGCTCTGCCCTCTCCTCACTACCATTCCATCCTCCCCTTGTCCCCAAGCCTCATGAGCTATGTGACCTGGTGGATAACTGAGGTGCTCCCCTTCTCCTGGGCTGGCTATTTTTACTCTTTCACCTAGGAATGCTTCACTGTAAGAGCAGCAGAGCTGAAGAATGACCACCTGCTGGCACCTTTCCCTGCTGTCAAGAAACAGACTCTCACCACAAACGTTGCTTGAATTAAACTTTAAAGTTTAATATTTTTTCCAACTCTCTAATACTGGGGGGAATGACAGTACTCCCGGATGGGACATCTATTCTTCCATTTTGTTCCTCTTTGTGCTTGTCTGAGAAACTCCTTTACAATGGGCTGGGTTAGATGATCAGGGAGGACCCAGACTGTTATACACAAATGTTGATTTCACAGCAGGATAGCAAATGAACATTTGAATTCTAAGGACTTTTTCCCAGAACACCTTTGGTGCTGGTTAATGTGCAAAAATGACACATCCTTCCCCTAATCAACCATTTTATAGCTGTGTTCTCTATACTATCTTTCTCCTTCCAACTGGCAAGTAGTCTTAGCTCCTAATGGTACCAGATTCTCTCGGCCTTGAGTACCTTCAGTGAATGTCATGGAGGTGATGTTGATACTTGCAGATTCTTAGAGAAACACTTGGACTGGAATCTCCAGTCAACCCTTTGTATTATTCATAAGCAGGGGCAAAAGTAATAAATTCCTTACAGATAGTGTAGTATCACAACCTATCCCCCTGAATTGGAGGGCTGCTGTGATAAAATGGTGCCTGTAAGAAATTTAAGGGCTGGGTGGAGTGTGGGGGAGGTTCAACAGAGAGGGGTTTGTGGTGTGGGGCTCTGTCTCCTCTAAGATTTTTCATCCCTGAATGGAGTGAACCAATACTGAGGTCATTTGTGTTCATTCAGATGAGTGCCACCATGGCACCACATCCATCAGGTACTAAAAGAGGAATTCTTAAAGGAGACATGTGCACACCATCCCACCCAGAGGGAAGGGGAGAGCCAATCCCCCCATGCCCTAGAGGGAAGGGATAAGCCCAGACACACACACACACACACCCTCGAGGGAAAGGGGGAGCCCCCCCAACACTCCCTAGGGAAAGGGGCAATTCAGCCACATGCTAACGCCTCCAGGCCTACTCCCTCTGCCCCATCCCTTCCTGGGGGTATGGATCTGGGCTTCCTCCCACCTTTCCCTGGGGCCTAGTATGGCTGTCAGCCCCACTGTCTCTGAAGAAATTATGTCTCTGAAGAAGGGGTTTGTTTGAAAATGTAGGAAGTTGATGATGGAGGCTGGCCAATAAGAGGTGGGAGTCAACCTTTCAGTACTAAAGTGAGAGGGGCTGTGAGCAACCTTCAAACTGAACACAAGCAGCTTATGTTTGGTGCAATAGAGTAGAGGGAGCTAGTGAAGAAGCAAATAGAGGGGCAACATGGAGAAAGCAAAGGGCTAGAAAAATCAGGTTAGCAGCAGCTTGCTGAATGAATATCAATGGACTGGATTGCATTTGTCAAGTCCTGGAAAAAGGAGGCTATGATAATTAAGATGCAAGATGATGAGAGACTGGGATGAGAGTTTTAGCTGCGTGAGAAGGAGAAATTCTGTCTTAGAAATATGCAGAAAGTATCTACAAGACTGAGGTGATAGCTACATAACATAGCTGTTACTGACAAGGTTGTGTTGACACAGCTTGGTGCTAAAAGTTGGTGTGCATAAATGCAGTTTGTCAGTATTATTGCTGACAAAATACTTCTAGGCCCCCTGAGTGGCAGGAGATCACTCCTTCTCACAAAGCAACATTTACACTTGCACTTGCCTGTGCAAAACTTTTGACATTTGTGGGGGAGGGTGTTAAACACCTGTGAACAATAAATATTTTTCCATTTAATTCCATGTGTAGTCTAAGCCTTAGAGACAGCTTGGATGTGAGGCCCTAGAGAAAGAGGTGCAAGCCAAAAATTACTAGCAGGTTATGGGTCTGAGTGATAGGCACAACAGCCATGTTACCCACAGTGATTAATAAAGGAAATAGCACGGGTGATTAAGAGCTCAGTTTTAGCCAGCTGTAGCTTGCACTGCTGGCTAGACAAACACATGGAGATGTCAGAGAGGGGCTGAGATTTTAGTTTGGACAGATGGAGGCAGGTCTGGAGTAGACAGATTGATTGGGAGTCACCAACACAGGGACTGTAGGAGAACTTTAATTTACGAATGAGATGAGCAAAAGCAAGGGGCCCATAAATGGAATCCACACGGAAAGCTGGAGAAGGTATGAGAACAGTCCTCCAAAAGATATGCTGAAGCAAATCTTAGAAAGGTAGGATAAGAACTGGGAGATAACAGAGTCATAGAAGCCAATTAAGGACAAAATTTCAAGGACAAGCTTCCAAGAACTAGGGCATGGAGGACTGTGACAAAGGTTGCTGACTGTTCCGGGGCTTGCAGATGTAAGTGTAGCTAAAATTTAGCTAATGGTGCAAGGTCAGAAATCAGTGAGGTGATGACCTGGACTACCTTGCTATTTCAAAATCAGGTTGGAGAAGGTCTAGGATGAAACTGAAGGAGAGGAAATCCGGACAGTCTTGTAAATTATGTGTCAGTGATCTTAGAGATGATAGGAAACAGGGAAGTGGGGTGGTAGCTGGAGAGGCTACTTGGGTCTAGGGTGTTTTTAAAGATGGGAGAGATTAAAGCATGTTTATTTTGGGAGGGGAAAGAATCAGGGCAGAGTTAGGCCTTGTCAGTACGAACAGTTAGTGCTCAGCAAGATTGGTGGTGGGGGGCATAAATTTACTTTATTCTCGCTTACTGTGTTGTAATTATTCAAGCAACGTGCACTAAAAGCACCTTGTTCTTCAACCTGCTCCCATTTCAAAGTGAGGCAGATAGATCAAAACACACAGGGAACTTTGTGTGTGGCAGCAAAGTTCACACAGACACAGTGTAGCAGACTAGTGTGATACAGATGCACAACCCAGCTTGTCATGCCATAGTGAATTTTATTGACAAGTCCTGAGAGGTTAAAGAGATGGGTACAGGAAGCCATTTTCTAGGTGGCACTAGGGGCTGTGTACTTAGTTGAACCCCTCTTCCAGATGCATGGAGCAGCCCCCCTCCACACCTTTCCCCCAGTTGGACCCACAGGTTATGGGGAAGATGGGAAGATAAGTTGAAGGGAAGGGAAATACTAAGTCATATTGTTATTTTTTTCTTTAAAGAAATGGGCAAGATCTTGGAAACAGAGAAATTGGGGAAGAAGGATTGGACAGTTTGAGGAGGGTGTGACGGGGTGCTATCACAGAAGACCCCTGGGGAAGTTCCCTGGTATTTTGATGATGTCCTTTTGCTCTTTGGGGCTCTCCATCACACTTTCTTGCTGCATCAAATCTTCTGGTCTCCCCTAGCCAAGGCAAAGGGTTGGGGTTAATCACCCCCCCACCCCAGCTCTGCCGCAGATCAAATGCTGATTGCTCACTCAGTCACTGATTTACCAGAGCTACAGGAGGATGCAGTTCTAGGGCAGATCACCTGGGAAATTCAACCCTCAAAAGGCATCAAATCCCCACATAAATCTGTCTCTCTCTGTGCAAAATATTTGCATAGGGAAGGCTCATTGGGTAAGCACCCTTTATCAATTAAAGAAAAATATGCATTGTGGTAGGCCTTTGCAGGCAATAATTATTTACACTGGGCTTGATTATAAAAAGGGTTTTATTAAGGAAAACCAGTTGGATTTATGTGGTTATAAGTAAAAAACAGGTAGATCAAAGTGAGTTGCCAAATTAAAAAAAGAAAAAGAAAATGCATAGCTAGTTCCATTCCTATAAGAATCTATAAGAATCTGTAACTTTATCCTCACACACAACTATTTCAGATTTGGCGACGATATATACCTTCAAATCAGTGGCACAGCTATGGGTACCCGCATGGCCCTTTAATATGCCAATATTTTCATGGCTGACCTGGAACAAAGCTTCCTTAGCTCTCGTCCACTGACACCCCGTCTCTACTTACACTACACTGATGACATCTTCATCATCTGGACCCATGGGAAGGAGACTCTGGAGGAATTCCACCGGCACTTCAACAACTTTCACCCAAACATCAACCTCAGCCTGGAACAGTCCACACAGGAGGTCCACTTCCTGGACACCACAGTGCTAATACACGATGGCACATCAATACCACCCTGTACTGTAAACCCACTGACCGCTACGCCTACCTTCATGCCTCCAGCTTCCATCCCAGACACACCACACGATCCATTGTCTACAGCCAAGCACTAAGATATAACCACATTTGCTCCAACCCCTCTGACAAGAGACAAACACCTACAGGATCTCTACCAAGCATTCTTGAAACTGCAATACTCACCCGAGGAAGTGAAAAAAACAGATCAACAGAGCCAGACGTGTGCCACGAAGCCTCTTACTACAGGACAAACCCAAGACAGAAACCAACAGAACACCACTAGCCATAGCCTCAGTCCTCAGCTAAAACCTCTACAGCGCATTATCAGGGATTTACAACCTATCCTGGACAATGATCCCCCACTTTCACAGGCCTTGGGAGGCAGACCAGTCCTTGCCCACAGACAACCTGCCAACCTGAAGCAAATCCTAACCAGCAACTATACACTGCACCACAGTCACTCGAACTCAGGGACCCATCTATGCAACAAACCTCGTTGCCAGCTCTGCCCACATATCTACACCAGAAACACCATTACAGGACCTAACAAGATCAGCCACACCATCGTGGGCTCACTCAGCTGCACATCCACCAATATCATTTATGCCATCATGTGCCAGCAATGCCTCTCTGCTATATACATCAGACAAACTGGACAGTCTCTACGTAAAAGAATAAATGCACACAAATCAGATATCAGAAATGGCAATATACAAAAACCTGTAGGAGAGCACTTCAATCTCCCAGGCCACACATAGCAGACTTAAAAGTAGCTATCCTACAGCAAAAAAATTTCAGGACCAGACTCCAAAGAGAAATTTCTGAGCTACAATTCATCTGCAAATTTGACGCCCTCAGCTCAGGCTTAAACAAAGATTGTGAATGGCTGGCTAAATACAAAAGCAGCTTCCCCTCCCTTGGTGTTCACACCTTCAGATCAACTGCTGGTAGTAAGCCTCACCCTTGCTGACTGAGCTAACCTTGTTATCCCCACCCTTGCTCTGGCTTATTTATACCTGGTCCTGCAGATTTCCAAGACCACCATCTCATGTAGTGAGTCTGTGCTCACGAGAGAGCTCATGCTCAAAACTTTTCTGTTAGTCTATAAGGTGCCACAGGACCCTTCGTTGCTGTTACAGATCCAGACGAACACGATATAAGAATTTAGTTATATGTGAGTTCTTACCCTAAGCAGCAGTTCTTGTAACAGGTTAAAGCTTTAGGTCAGAAAAGATCTTATCCTGACCTGAGTCTCCAGTACACTGTAAAGTTCTTTCTCCAGAAAATTTCCAAGACAGGCCAAAGACAAAGGAACTGAAAGATTCCCACTGCATAGACTTTCACCCTGGGTGGGAGCTAGTGTTCCCTGTAAGCTGAGGGCTCAGGCAGCTGCCCAGGAGAGATTCAGATGCTGCATAGCTGATTAGCAGAGTGACCACAGTGAGCAGAATGTGTTTCTATTGGTGGTGTACATCCACACGTGCCTTGGTGCACATAACAAAATGTATTCCTCCCACACATGGAAAAAACTTAGAGAGAACACTGGTGGGAGTCCTTTGTTTTACCATCCCTCCCAATGGAAAAACACTGAATTCCAAAATGGAGGCATATACTAGGTGGAAGGATCACATATCTTTCCAGACCAACAACTTTCCAGACAAACAGGACAAACAAAGGCATTTAAAAGGCATCAGATTGATTTCCCAGTCATCAAAGGTTCAGAGACACTTTTAATGGCCCTCTTTAACACATTTAAAACTACAAACAGATATACATTCAAGAATTAGATTAACTTTCTTTCATATTCAAATTTGACACATTAACACGTGGTTTGAACCGGGATGCGAAATTTGTGGGACAATATAGTAGCTTTTTTGCATACTTGGTTTAATCTAATTCTTGACTCTACCCCCAGCCCCTCTGCTCTCTGATTTGCTCACCTTGATAATTTTTTTTCTGATTTGTCAACCTTGATTACTATTTTTGGTTCTCTATGCCTTAAATATTGAGTCTGTTCTGGTATGGCTATGGCCTGAAGAAGTGGGTCTGTCCCACGAAAGCTCACCTAATAAATTATTTTGTTAGTCTTTAAAGTGCTACTTTACTGCTTTTTTGTTTTGATAGTATATAGACTAGCACGGCTTTCTGTCTGTTACTAATCAACATTTGTATTTCAGTTTCCCGTCTGTACAAGGGCCAGAATAATACATCCTCTCCTGTCTCCAGTCTTGCCAGGCCTCAAAGGCTACATCTACACGTGAAGCCAACATCGAAATAGTCTATTTCGATGAATATCGTCTACACGTCCTCCAGGGCTGGCAACGTCGATGTTCAACTTCGACGTTGCGCGGCACCACATCGAAATAGGCGCTGCGAGGGTACGTCTACACGCCAAAGTAGCACACATCGAAATAAGGGTGCCAGGCACTGCTGCAGACAGGGTCACAGGGCGGACTGAACAGCAAGCCGCTCCCTTAAAGGGCCCCTCCCAGACACAGTTGCACTAAACAACACAAGATCCACAGAGCCGACAACTGGTTGCAGACCCTGTGCCTGCAGCATGGATCCCCAGCTGCCGCAGCAGCAGCCAGAAGCCCTGGGCTAAGGGCTGCTGCCCACGGTGACCATAGAGCCCCGCAGGGGCTGGATAGAGAGCATCTCTCAACCCCCCAGCTGATGGCCGCCATGGAGGACCCGGCAATTTCGACGTTGCGGGACGCGGATCGTCTACACGGTCCCTACTTCGACGTTGAACGTCGAAGTAGGGCGCTATTCCCATCCCCTCATGAGGTTAGCGACTTCGACGTCTCGCCGCCTAACGTCGAAGTTAACTTCGAAATAGCGCCCGACGTGTGTAGCCGCGACGGGCGCTATTTCGAAGTTAGTGCCGCTACTTCGAAGTAGCGTGCACGTGTAGACACAGCTAAAGTGTCCAGCACTGTCTCTTACGTGTTTGTGTGGTGCCTAGTACAATTGAGTCCAGATTTCAATTGGAATTCTGGACACTGAGGAGAAAGGGAAAGTAGAAATTGATGGAAAGGGACAAGTGGCTTTAATTTGTAAGTCTGTAGTCACCACACTTCCCATCTTCCTCCTCCTCATTCAGTTTATGACTGCAGACCTAGGACCTGCTGTCTCACATACCGACCTTATGGAGGGACTCGTTGCTTCTCCCTTCTAATGCATAGTCTCAACGGCAGAACAGGAGGTGTGGTGTTTCAAATCGACAACTCCTCTGAAGGTGGAGGAAGATGCCCCAATGCCTTGTGAGTTATCCTGGGAAGGAGCAAGGCTAAGGGAATAAACCCTGACAGAACATCCAGAGAAGAGTCCTAAGGCGGTTCTGTGTCAACTTCTGGCACTGTCCTGGCAACTTCTGCAGCTGAGCTGGAACCAAATGTAGAGGTTATCCTTTCCTTTGGACTATATCAGTAAAGCTGGGGGCGGGTGGGGGGCGGGAGCAGCTGGTGTCTGGGCAGCCCAGGGTCTCCATAAAAATTGCCCAGGCTTGCGCCTGGAGAGGTACTCCAGCATCGCTTAACAACGTTAAACCAACACGGGAGGCAATAGATACTGGTTATAAGCTCTTGCTTGATTGGCGTAGAGAATGAGCACCAGGGGTTGCTTCTGACAGTGGGACAGATCATCGCATCTCATTGGACAGCCACCGCCAGCCTTAAGCTGGGCAGCCCCCAGCCAGTAGGGTACTGTCTCGCCAGTTCACTTGCCTCACTGGGTGAATGAGGCTTAAGGTTCCCAAACCTGACAAGTGAGCACCAGCCAAACCAACAAGAAAATTATTAAGAAAAGGAAATCATCAAAGTTTTAAGCTTGCTTGTTGGAATGTACGGACTGTGTTGACCGGTTTGACTGAAGATCTTCAGGACATCAGTAACACCCGAAAGACCGCTGTCTTCAACGAGGAACTGAAGAGGCTCCAAGTTGACATCTCCGCTTTGCAGGAGATGCAACTCGCAGCTTCGGGATCCCTAAAGAAAAGGACTACACCTTCTTCTGGCAGGGCAAAGCCCAAGAGGAAACCAGGAAGCACGGAGTTGGCTTTGCCATCAGAAACACACTTCTGCAAATGGTGGAACTATTCATGAGCAGATCAGAAAGACTCCTTCAGGTCAAACTTCAAACCTGCGCCAGTCCCATCCACCTGATGAACGCTTACGCTCCAACCCTGAATGCCACACCAGAAGCAAAGGACAAGTTCTATGATGAGCTCAGTGCTGCCATAGTGCAAATACCTGCTCGTGAACAATTGTACCTTTTGGGTGACTTCAGTGCAAGAGTTGGAGGCAATCATGACTCATGGCCCTCTTGCCTAGTCACTTCATTGTGGGAAAAATGAATGACAACGGACAGCATCTCCTCGAACTTTGTGTGTACCACAATCTGTGCATCACAAACACAATTTTCCAAACCAAGCCACAGCACAGAGTGTCATGGAGATACCCACGCTTGAAACACTGGCACCAATTAGACTTGGTCATCACCAGATGCAACAGCCTCAAAAACATCCTCCTGACATGCAGCTACCACAGTGCCGACTGTGATACAGATCATTCACTAGTCTGCTCCAAGCTCAAGCTAAGACCCAAGAAGCTGCACCATTCTAAACCACCTGGAAGGCCCCACATTGATGCCAGAAAGATGGCAAACTCAGAAAAAGCCAAAATGTTCAGAGAGACCCTTGAGGAGAATCTGCGCAGCAGCCCTGGGGGTGCTGATGTGACATCCTGATGGCAGCATCTGAGGGACACAATCTACATTACAGCCTTGCCAGTGTTTGGAAGAAGAGCTGGAAACCCAAATGGCTGGTTCAAAGCTAACTCCAATGAGATGATTTCAGTCATCAAAAAGAAGCATGATGTGCTTCTGGAGTATTAACGCTCACCGAGTCAGAGTACCCAGCAAGCACACAGAGCAGCCAGAAAATAGTACAGCAGACAGCCAGGCGCTGTGCCAACAACTACTGGCTTAAGCTATGCAGCAGTATCCAGACCTGTGCTGACTCTGGTAATCTCAGGGGAATGTACGAGGGCAGGCAATGGGACTCATCCAGAACAAAACAGCACCTCTGCAATCCAAATCTGGTGAAGTCATCACTGACAAAGCCAAACAGATGGAGCGATGGGTTGAGCACTCTCCAAACTGCGCTCATGTGAGAACACTGTGGTTGATACAGCCCTCAATGCCATCGAGCTCCTGTCAGTGATGGACAAGCTGGACCAGGAACCAACTGTGGTTGAACTGAAGAAAGCTATTGACAGAACTGCAGTAGGAAAGGCCCCAGGACAGGATGGTAATCCAATGTGCCTTGGACACACTCCTGGAACCCCTACATGAGCTGCTGTGCCTGTGCTGGAGAGAGGGTGAGGTTCCACAGCAACTGCAGGACGCCAACATTATAATCTTGTATAAGAGCAAAGGAGACAGAAGTGACTGCAACAATTACTGTGGAATCTCCCTTGTAAGATCACTGGTAAATTGTTTGCTCGTGTCATCCTCGGCAGACTCCAGAAGCTCGCTGAGAGGGTGTATACTGAATCCCAGTGCAGATTCCATGCTGAGAGATCTACCATTGACATGGTCTTCTCCCTGAGGCAACTGCAGGAGAAATGCAGGGAGCTGAGGAAGCCACTCTGTCGCCTTCATTGACCTGACCCAGGCTTTTGACTCGGTCAGTAGGGATGGACTGTTTAAATTGCTCCACAAGATAGGCTGTCCACCATGGCTACTCAAGATGATCCAGTCTTTCCACGAAGACACGAGAGGAACCATTCATTACAACAGCACATCATTGGATGCCTTCAGCATCAGGAGTGGTGTCAAACAAGGATGCGTCCTTGCTCCGACATTGTTTGGGATCTTCTTCGCACTCCTCCTGAAGCATGCCTTTGGATCCTCAACAGAGGGCATCTTTTTGCACACAAGATCTGATGGGAAACTGTTTAATCTTGCAAGGCTGAAAGCTAAATCTAAGGTGTGGGAAGTCCTCATCAGAGATATGCTGTTTGCAGATGACACTGCTGTAGTGTCACACACAGAATACCAGCTTCAGAAACTGCTGGATCAGTTCTCCAAAGCATGCAAGGACTTCGGGCTTACCATCAGCCTAGATAAGACAAACGTAGTTGGTCAGGATGTTGCTGAACCTCCATCAATCAGCATTGACAATTACACGCTAGAGGTCGTCCACAAGTTTACTTACCTCTGGTCCACCATCACCGACACCCTGGTGCTGGAGTCTAAGCTAAACAGGAGGATTGGAAAAGCAGCCACAACTCTGTTCAAACTTAGCAAGAGAGTGTGAAACAACAACAAGCTGTACACTCACACCAAAATGCAAGTCTACAGAGCCTGCATCCTCAGCACCCTCCTCTACGGCACAGAGTCTTGGACCTTGTACGCCCACCAGGAAGAGACTGAATGTCTTCCACTTGCGCTGCCTCAGGCGCATTCTTGGGATATCATGGAAGGACACAGTGCCCAACAACGCCATCCTCGAGCAAGCTGGAATTCCAACCATGCATACCCTCCTCAGGCAGTGGTGGATCTGCTGGCTTGGCCATGTCCACAGGATGAATGATGGAAGGATCTCAAAAGACACCCTGTATGGCAAGCTAGCATCTGTCAAAGACCTCCCGGACACCCCCAACTGTGCTACAAAGACATCTGTAAGAGGGACCTCAAGGAGGTAAACATCGACCCAGATATTTGGGAAGAGCTGGCAGACAACTGCAGCAGTTGGAAGCAGGAACTACACAAGGGCCTTCAGAAGGGTGAGATGAAGATCAGACAACTGGCAGAGGAGAAACGAGCCCATAGAAAGGACAGCAAGGACCTGCCAGACACCCACTACATATGCAGCAGATGTAGCAAGGACTGTTACTCTCGTGTGGGCCTCCACAGTCACAGTCAATGCTACGAATGACGATCTTAAATGGAGTTATGAAGGGCGTGATCCATAGTCTACGCACACTGAAGGATGCCTTGGAACTAGGACCTGGAAGTGGAGGCGAGATACTTCAGAGACAGCTCTGAAAGCATTTCCTGAATGAGCCATGATCTGCAGGCACCAAAGAGAATCAGGGATGCACCTAGGCAGCAGTGCAGTTTCAAGGTACCTGCATACCTATTCTAGGCTTCCGCTGACCTACACTGCTACCAGATGCTTACGGGTGAATATCCCAGCTTCTTCCACAGAAGGCAACTTTCCCTTCCCAAAAGAAGAACACTGAAGAAACTCCTTGAGTTGAAAGTCAGTTTCCATTCCCTTTTGTGTAGGTTTTCTGTTTTAAATTCTTGAAGGTTAGTAACAAGAAGAGGATTAGTGACACATTCTGCTCTTCAGTAGAGAGTTAAACTTCTTTTGGCTTCTCTGCTGTTAGTTCAGTAACTTAGATTTCCATCTATTTTTCCATACAGATTACTTTTGTTCTATTGCTAATTTAGGCTTTTCACTGTTCTTGTTCAGTCAGTGCTTTAAAGTAGTGTATTAGTGGTATCCTTGTAATCCTAGCTTTTCAACTGTCAAATTGTCAAACAGAAATTTAGCTTTACAACCTGTGGGAACTCATGCTGATTACAGGTGTGCTATCCATACCAGAGTCTGAAACTATGTTTGATCGTAGTGGAGAAGTGAGAGGTGAAGAAGGTGGATTATCAGAGATGCTGGACAGTGAGTGTTGTGCAGAGATGCCAAAGTAGGACATTTTATTTTAGATGCAGCTATGGTGGTTGTTGAGTTTCTCTAGTGTCAGAAAAAGACAACAGGCAATAAATACTGGCTGAAAGACTGAGGCATGGAGCCAGCTGATGGGTTGGGGAATACTTCCAAGACTGCATAGTTTACAGATGGTAGTGATTATGGGGGGTTTTTTGTGTGACATTTTAGTGAAGCTAGTAGCACAGATACTTGGAGGAGGGGGTAACCCCATCATTCTTGTGGGTTCTGAAATGGAAAAAAATCTGCTAAAAATCAGAGGTAAATGGAATGTCTGAATTCCATTGGACGGCAGAGTGGAAAAACTTCTGCATTTCATAGAAAAAGAGTGAGAGAGACCACCATCACAGAAGTCATTAAAGAAAGCTCTTGTCAGACAACTGATATTGGTTTGACAGCTCAAGTGACACTATGGAATAATGATAGCCGGCTGGTATAGGGCCTTTTTATATGACTAGAACCTGAAAATGTAGGAAAGGTATTAATGTATGTGGAGTGATTTCCTGAAATGCGATACTTAATTTAATCCAGTCATTAGTTGTATAGAAGATGGATCTTAAGGATCCCTTCTGCCCTTTGCTTGATATATTACAATGATGATGTCTTTGATTTGTTCCTGTGCTCTATTCCTGAACTCTGAGGCATTTGGGATCACAAACACCTGGCAATTTTCCGAAGGTCATGACATGGTTACTACTTTCTTCTGATCACTTTTCCTCAGCAAAAAAGCAAATCATGAGACATTAATACACTCATATGCAAAATATACTCCCATTTCATAAGCATATAGATATGAGACCTAAGAAAACTGGATAATAAAGGCATAATTGTAATGCTGACAGAACTCAGTGACAGGAGGGATTGAACCTTGGATCTAAATGCCATGGGGGCCTTGCACCCCCTAAGTTCCTCCCTAAATGGCTTTGGTGTCACTGGCTGGGTTATGTGCTTCCCCTAGCTGAGGAAGCATATCCTGAGCTTCAGAGACTTCCTAGTTGAAATCCCAGTCATTGGTGGAGGGGAACAAAGCTGGGAACTCTGGAGCTAAATGCATGAGCCTCTACTGCATGAATTAAAAGCAAAATAGTGCCTAGATAAGTCTGTAGAGCAGACTCACTAATCTTTCTCTAAGTGGGCTCCTTGCCATTAGGTAGGCTAGAACACCACAACCATTGATACTAACCTGTTGACTTATTTTTACCATGTAATCCAATATAAACCAGAGCTGAACTATTACCTATTCAGTTATTCCCCATTTTGTATTTTTACATTTGGTTTTAACCTTCCTAAGTAGAGTACTTTGCACTTGTCTTCATTAAATTTCATCTTTTTTTTTTAATTTCAGACCAAGTCTCCAGTTTGTCAAGGTTATTTTGCATTCTATCATCTGAAGCATTTGCGACTCCTCCCAACTTGGTTCTTCTGAAATTTTTGTAAGTAGACTCTCCAGTCCATTATTCAAATTGTTAATTAAAATATTGAAAAGTACAGGACCCCAAAATGACTCCTCTAAGACACAACTAGATACATCTTCTCAGTTTGACAGTGAAACATTGATAACTTCTCTGAGGCCGTTTCTACGTAGGCCACTTCCTTCGGAAGTGGCATGCTAATACACGGAGTGAAAGATGCTAATGAGGCGCAGATGCAAATTCCCCACACCTCATTAGCAGAATGTCACGTGATTTGGAGTCCAGAAGACCATTCTTCCGGACTCCAAAACGCTGTGTAGAAGCTTGGCCCCGGGGGCTTCTGGAAGGAAGTCCTTCTTCTGGAGGCCCCTTCTTCCCGAAAATTTTTGGGAAATTTGCATCCATGCCTCATTAGCATCTTTCGCTCCATATATTAGCATGCCATTTCCAAAGAAAGTGGCCTGTGTAGAAACGGCCTTTGAGTCTGTCTTTCAATCAGTTGTGTACCCACCTTACAGTAGTTTAGTCAAGGCCCCATTTCCTTAGTTTGCTTATGAGAATGTCATGTGAGACTGTGTCAAAAGCCATATTCAAATCAAGGTATATCCACTACTGCTGCCCTATGTATTAGACCAATAACAACGTCAAAGAAGGAAATTAGGTTGGTTTGGTACTACATGTTCTGGACAACTCCATCTTGGCTGTTTGATATAACTCTATAATCCTCTCAATGCTACAAGTTGTTTGGTAATTTGTTCCAGGTTTTTTTTCCCAGATAGCAAAGTTTGCCTGATTGGTCTCTATTTCCTTATGAACACTTTAATTTCCCTGTTAAATATAGGCTCTTTGTTTGTCCTTTTCCAGTCCTCTAGGATTTCACCAGTCCGCTGTGATTTCTCAAAGGTGATGTCCAAGCATAATAACTTGAGATAAGTATTGGAAATCTGTTTATTAATGGATTTGACCCTCAGCAGGTGCACCTGGGTAGAACACCTCTTAAATGAATGAAGCTGCGTCCATTTACACCAGCTGAGGATCTGGCCCAGCGCATGTATTAAGTAATTCATTTTAGAAGAAACATATTAAAATACTTTGTGTTACTGTGGCTTTTTGATGGGTCCAGGTAGGATTATTATAATGGTGGAATGACATTACAGTGATATAGAGCTGAAATAGGGCTCTTATGCCATTCCCCTTCACGATGACCAGGAAAGCACGAGAAAGGGGTTGTGGCCAGGATATACCTGTGCTGTGCTAATTCTTTTTATCCCTTTTTCCTCTTTTGTCATCTACATTCAGGGTAAGTCAGAGCAACCCTCAGGATGTACTTATGTGGCTCTGGGGCGCTGCACAGAGCTCCAGTGCTATCAGGGTCACCCTGGGAATCTCCTGGGAGCCTCTCCTCTTTGTTCTCTAGCAGGGTGGCTGAAATTGAGACTCTGTCCCCTGTTAACATTTTTCTGTCTATATAACCTGCAATAATCAGGACATTGTCTCTAGAATGTGCCTGTGCATAATCAAAGGCACAGAATCTTTTTCATTAGGATTTGGATTGCTGAGAACAATTCCTGGGAGGTCAAAGAAACCTTCCTGTAATAATCCTGTGGTGAGATGGGGGATTTCTAGAGAGGGAAAAACCCTATTACTTAGCATTTATACAGTGCATTATATATTGAAAATATGCAGCTCTTTGTGACTTCATAACTCCTGGATATCTTAGAATCATAGAATCATAGAATCATAGAACACTAGGACCGGAAGGGGCCTCGAGAAGCCATCGAGTCCAGTCCCCTGCCCCGACAGCAGGACCGACCACTATCTACATCATCCCTGATAGACATCTATCTAATCTGTTCTTAAATATCTCCAGCGAGGGAGATTCCACAACCTCCCTTGGCAACTTATTCCAGTACTTGAACACCCTGACATTTAGGAACTTTTTCCTAATGTCCAACCTAAACTTCCCTTGCTGCAGTTTAAGTCCATTGCCTCTCGTTGTCTCCTCAGAGGCCAAGAAGAACAAGTTTTCTCCCTCCTCCTTATGACACCCTTTAAGATATCTGAAAACCGCTATCATGTCCCCCCTCAATCTTCTCTTTTCCAAGCTAAACAAGCCCAATTCTTTCAGCCTTTCTTTATAAGTCATGTTCTCCAGACCTTTTATCATTCTAGTTGCTCTTCTCTGGACCTTCTCTAATTTCTCCACATCTTTCTTGAATTGGGGTGCCCAGAACTGGACACAATATTCCAGCTGAGGTCTAACCAGCGCAGAGTAGAGCGGTAGAATGATTTCTCGTGTCTTGTTCACAACACATCTGCCAATGCATCCCAGAATCATGTTTGCTTTTTTTGCAACAGCATCACACTGTTGACTCATATTTAACTTGTGATCCACTAGAACCCCCAGATCCCTCTCTGCCGTACTCCTTCCTAGACAGTCTTTTCCCATTCTGTATGTGTGAAACAGATTATTCCTTCCTAAGTGCAGCACCTTACATTTATCTTTATTAAACTTCATCCTGTTTACTTCAGATCATTTCTCTAATTTGTCTAGATCATTCTGAATTATGACCCTATCCTCCAAGGTAGTTGCAACCCCTCCCAGCTTGGTATCATCTGCAAACTTAATAAGCGTACTTTGTATGCCAATATCCAAATCATTAATGAAGATATTGAACAGAACTGGTCCCAAAACAGACCCCTGTGGAACCCCACTTGTTATGCTTTTCCAGCAGGATTGAGCACCATTAACAACTACTCTCTGGGTGCGATTAGCCAGCCAGTTATGCACCCACCTTATTGCAGCGCGATTTAAGTTGGACTTGCCTAGTTTGTCAATAAAAATATTATGCGAGACCGTATCAAATGCTTTACTAAAGTCTAGGTATACCACATCCACTGCTTCTCCCTTATCTACGAGTCTCGTTATCGTGTCAAAAAAAGCTATCAGGTTGGTTTGACATGATTTGTTTTTCACAAAACCATGCTGGCTGTTCCCTATCACTTTACTACCTTCCAAGTGCTTGCAGATGACTTCCTTAACTACCTGCTCCATAACCTTTCCTGGCACAGAAGTTAAGCTTACTGGCCTGTAATTTCCTGGGTTGTTCTTATTCCCCTTTTTGTAGATGGGCACTATATTTGCCCTCTTCCAGTCTTCTGGAATCTCTCCTGTCTCCCATGACTTT